>NC_090936.1:1212607676-1215107676 GCF_040938575.1 Ambystoma mexicanum
ATCAATCATCACCTCAGTGGTCATTGTGAATTATTTATTTCTATTTTGGCCTCAAGTCCGTTTCTTGGTCTGGGAAAGTTCAGGCATCTGGGCATGGCAAGAGCCCATGCGTAGGTGTGAAGGTTTCATTCCTTCTGCTTGCTCGGTCACGTGATTCCGACAATGTGAAATCGTCTTATTCTTCAGGCAATTTCGTGTATTTGATTTAATTCTGTCAGTCGTCTGCCATCTGTGGCTTGTCTTGACCTTCTGCACAGGATACTCTGTTCTCCTTCTCATTAATTGTATCCACTGTTGGTCTATTTCAGCCGATATGACCTTGGCTTTTTGGCATGATTATCTTCATCTGAGTTTCTCTCTGTTTTTAATTCTTGATTTGTTTGCTGCAAAGCTCTCCTCTTGAGACCTTTAGTAACCTTTGGTCGAGTCAGCTCTTGTGCATAGTGGACGTATACATGTATAAAGTGCTCCTTTTGAGGTAGATATGTATAGGTGGCGCTTGCCTCAATCTATCTTACTACTAAGCATAACCAAGCCTCACAATTTCTGTGCTCCTTGCGGTTACTGTGCATATGTACATGTTTAAACTAGCTGAATATCTTCATCATGCTCATGGCATACGTTTCTGACATTTTGACATCACTTACTTCACTTTAGGCTTGGGATGTCACTTATCCATGGTGCTTCAACTCTTTTCATCATTCTCAGGTTGTTATATCTTCTATATGTGAGTCAGTCCGGTTTCTTATGATGTCACCATTCATCTTCTTTTAGTATCTCCTTGGTTTCTTCAGGTATTGCATTTTGACAATCGTCATTCTCTCTCACTTGTCGGTATGGTTTTCTCAATGGGTACCTTATTGTCCAGGTTTTCTTAGGTGTCGGTACTTCAACAGGTGTTGTTCTTCTGATAGGTACTGGACAGCCCCACTGCGGCTCTCTGCTGGTTTATTTGTTCATCATACATCACATATTTCGGTGTGAATGTTCCTGGTACTTACAAATGGGTGATTGGAGTGCAAATCGTGCTTGGTACCTCCTCTACACTCCCCCCTCTGGGTTATTCATCGACCACTTTCATTTTGTCCTTCTTATCCACCTTTATTTTATCCTCTGGCTCCATTGTTATTTCATCCTCTGGGTCCACTGTTATTTCATCCTCTGGGTTCACACATAGAGGTCTGAAGAAATGTCTCTTTGGGGTCCATATCTTTATGACTCCCTTCAAGCTTCCTGCTGTTTTTACGTGTTCATCTTTGTTCCATGTCATAAGTTGACATTGTCCACTTGGACTGCAATAGATCCATCTTCCCACATATTTTCTGTGTTTCCATGGATACCGAAACTTCGTTCCTTCTGGTGCATGAATGCTAGCTTTCACAAAGTCTCTTATTTCTTCATCTGTCAGATCCTTGGGTTTCCATCCCGACTCGATATCAATCATGATCTTCATCCCTATGGTTTTTTTTTCAGTTTTCTGGAACTGACATATTATTATCTTGATAACACAGAATCCGAGCAATATCATCACTAGCAGAGCTCCTAGGAATTTGAATGCATCTGCCATCCATTGCGGAACCCATGAAAATAGTGATCCAAACCAACTGTCATTGTCAACTTCATCAGTTTCATCAATCATCTGATTCTGTAGTTTCATCAGCATACCTATGGCCTCTGTTAAGGTCCCATTTTCGTCATTGTGAGATGATATAAATGTGCAACATGATTCTCCTATTTCTGCACAAACACCTCCATCCATCGCTGTGATCATATCCAGGACATATCTGTTCTGTATAGCCATTAGTCGAATTGCCCTTAACTCTTCTTTGATTGCATTGAATCTTTTTATGGTCGTGTTGATGTTCTGCAGTAACTCCCATCTGGTTATCTGAAACCATTTAGTATTTGCTCCAACCTAAACTATTGGCATCAGAATTGTCGTGAACACTGATGAGGTTAGGCTGAACAGCATGTGTTCATATGGGATTGCATTAAAGTCGTCTTCTGATTTGGCAGAAAAGTAATTATCTCCCTTCATTCGGTTCATCAGTTCCATAGATCTCTTCTTCCTCAGGTAAGCATCTGCTTTCGGGAAACTGTCAATATTCAGATCACTTTTTGGGATCACCAATGCTGGGACATGGACATTTACCAATGTGCATGTACATCCCGAATTATTTGGCAGTCTTTTGTATGCTTTGGATCCATGATCACTGCAGTACCGTGTACCATTCCTGGAGCGTCAAATACTCGGCCACAATTCTGATTCTCTCTCATTTTTCTTGTAACATTATTCCTGAAGCACAATTTGGAATTCTCCAGTGGCACTATCTGCAAGGGTCCTCCTCTGTCCTCGACCCATGTCAGCAGTTTTGCAAGTCTCGGCCATAATGGTTTGCATATCTTTTGCGAATTTTCAATTGCTTCTTTGTAGGCTCCAATGACTATCCATGCTCTGCAGATCACTACTCTTTTTTCCCGTCCTTCTGGCGAAAGCACTGTTCCCCAAATGTGCATTTGGCCTCTGTCCTTCCAACTCAGAGATTCTTCTGGAGCCTTTCCTTGAACATTCAGTCTTAGGTTTGCCTCTCTTTTGATCTCTGCTCCTTTAACTCCAGGATTTTCATATCTGATCACAATGTTCTTTGTTTTTCCATTGTTTCTTGTCTGTATATCTTGTACATAATCGTCTTCATTTGGATCAGTTGCTTCAGGTCCCCATTTGAGTGAAGCATCACTCCCCATAAACTGGCCTCTGGTCCTGCACATAGCTATGTGTGATAGACAGTGTGCTGTCTGTACATCTATTTTGACAGCTACGAAGATCTTTGACTTCCCCATGCTGTAAGGTAAGAGTGCGCAAACAAAGCATTCCTCCTTGGAATGTCATGTTCCAACTTCTTTCAGATGTTATTTCTCAAGTGTGCTGTGCTGTCCAGGTAGTCGTTTAGTTTGTGGTTGTCTTCTTGTGTGCTTCTTCTGATTCTTAAGGTTTTCATGTAGTTTGCTATCATTACATCCTTAATCGCATCTATATAGCTTCTTCTTGCTGGAGGATTCTCAGGCATCTCTATCCATGGTCCAGGCATCTTCATCTGTACCATTTGAGTAGGAGAGAGTCTGGCAATTCTTTCCTTGTCCTCTTGTCTTTTCCTAGCTCTGGTTATAAATGGCCAAATTGATTCTGCTATCATCTCTGCACGTGATAGTTTTGCAGGACTTGTACTTGTTCTCTTCATCAGATCAGGTGTGCTTGTCAATGCTGTCTCTGTTTGTTTATCCTCCAACTCCTTTTGTCTCTTTAAAAGTTCAGGTTTCTCCATTTGTCTTTTTACTTCGCTTGGTGTGGAACCTCTCATAGAGGGTTGTCCAAACTTCTCCCCTTCTTTGGACTGTGGTTCTGTAGTAACTGACACTAAACCTGGTGTATGTGCACTCATCGTTTGCGTGTGTGTGTCTTTCATTAACCTTTTCTCATGCTTTCTCTGCCGACCCTGTCTCTGGCAGTTCAATTTGTTTGTTACCTCAAGTGTGTGTGTGTTATCGCTCATCACATCCATTTCAAGCTCACTCATTCCGCTATCAGACTTTCTAGGGAATGGAATGACTATGTAAGGTCTGGGCACTTTTGTGGGTTCCATGCTTGCATCATTAGGTGGGTGCACTGGAATCGGGATGCTTTGCGCACCAATAAAAAATGCAGTTCGAATCGTCAGTGACAGAAAAACAATGATGAATATAATGCATGGGTACATAATTCCTCTATATGTTAGCCTACAACACTTAGTTCTGGAAGAGTATGAGTGCCTCTCCTCCTGAGAGATGACAAGATTACTGTTTTGGTTGCCCATCTCGATCATCTAAGGAAAGAAAACTAACTCTTTAATATGTTCTAGGTAATATTGTTTTCACTGGGTTCTGCTGTTTCTGCTCATAGGTTGCAGATACTGGAACTACCGTCCTTCTTTGCCTGAATAATAGATTGTTTATTGTATTCTGGAACCAATTCTCTTTTCTATATATGAAAATGGCAATATAAGGTAATAAGTTCAGTAAGTCTTTTAGTTTGTGTGTTCAAAACAAACACGCTCCCAGTCAATGCCTCTTATCTGTTTCACTCCTGAAGACATGTCGTCTCGCTGTCAGCATGAGCAGGAGTGAAGCTTTCTGGCAACACTTTCTCGATCTGTCCCTCAGCGGAAAGTTTACAATCCTCTCTGGTAATTCTGATGATGATTAGAAAGTTCAACCTGCATTACAATTCCATGCAGGAGCATGCTCATCTGTGTAGAGTTGGATGGGTCTCTGATGAAAGTGAGGCTGTCAACACTGGCAGGCCTCCCCCCAAGTTCTGGAAAGTCCTCAATTAGGCGAAAAAACACATTGCTTGCTACTCTGCTATCTTCTGGTTACAGGGACATTTGTCTTGTGCTTGCTGAACTCTGGAAGCAAAAGGAACTGCTTGTCAATCTCGGTGAGCAGCCTCCTTATTGTCTTTTTGTTTTCAGAGTCTTGAAGAAATTCTGTAATGTTCGCGAGCCCTCCCACCAGCCACGGGTATGACCTCAGTACTAACTCGAAGTAGATCAAAACGCCCTTAGTGACGTCACTACTGTGTGACACCATAAGTGAGTCTAAATAAGGTTTCTGTATGAAAAGAGTCTGATATTGTATTTTCTTCCAATTGGTGTGTCCTCGATCAAATTTTGGCATATCCTTTCCTTATCAAGGCTTCAGTATGCCTCAGTCCATAGTTCAAAGTTAACAGACTATGTTGTGGCTTATAAGTGTAATTTTCTTCTTCACCCTGCAAATAGGATGCACAGAGTGTCCGTGTTTTATGTCCTTATCCCCTTTTTTGCTTAGAGGAAATGTCCAAAATTAAGCCACAACTTTGCACAAAAGTTCTTTGTCTTGGTTTTGCTGGTCATTCATCCTTCTTCCTCAGCATGGATCTCGTCTGCACGTGCTGTGGTTCTTCCCCATTGTCTGTAGTCTCAGCACGTTGGGGTGCGGGCAGAGGGTCTTCTCCGATGTATGGCTTGACGTCACACAAGAAAATCCATGCTCTTCTTCCTTGTAACTTGACTGCAGAGGGACTGACGTCCTCCACTCTGAATGGACCGTTGAACCTTGGCTCGTCCCACTTCTTTCTCGTGTGGTTTCTCACCAGGACCGTGTCCCCAGGGAACAGTTGTGGAACACGTAAACCCTGAACTTGGTTTGTTGCAGTATCTCCTTCTGTGTTCTGTGCTGCCCTGCACCCTTTTTGTCATTGCTGCAGCTGTCCTGAAATTACAGTAAGACAAGATGTCATGCAATTCAAGTAATTTTGCATTTCTGATCCTAACACTTCCCCTGTTGGTTGAGCATCACATCTAGCTCTATCTCGGGATGTCAGTGGTGTGTGCATCCTTCTGCCTGTTACGATTTCATGCAGCGTAATGTGATGGTCAGAACCAGGCTGGTTTCGGAGCGCATACAGTGCCAATGGAAGGCAGTGTAGCCATCCCTTCTTTAGAGTAAGCTTCAACTTGGCTACCCTTTCCTAACAAGCCGTTGAGCTTCTTGCATATTCCATTACCTTGAGGATGATACGCTGAAGAAAACCTGTGCTTTATACCAAGCAACAAGCTGATCTGCTCAAAGACTGCATTAGCAAAGTGAGGCCCATTGTCTGACCTCATGACCTTGCATATTCCCCATCTGGGAAAATACCTCTCTTACCAGAAATTTGGCTGCACAGGTAGAGTCTGGGTGTGAAATGGACCTGCTTCTATCCATCTAGAGACTGGACACACCACAACAATTAGGTACCTGTACCCATTACATACTTGAATCATGTCGACATAATCGATATGCAAGTGCTGAAAAGGTCCATTGGTCCTTGGGAAGACTCCTCTAATTACTCGTCGTGTGTGCCCAGCCGTGAACCATAAAAAATGCAACATGCTCTGCCAAGTTCGGTATAAAGCAGTCTTCAGCAATCGTCGCTGCTAAATTCTCTTTCGTCATGTGTGCTGGATAGTGTAACTGTTCCAGCGCTATCATCAATAAGGCTATAGGCATCACCGGTTTACCAGTGCTGTCATGTCACCACAAGCTCTCGGAGGGGTTTAAAGAACACCTTTGCCGCTTCCAGAGGCTTTTCTCCTCCTGTGATGCCTCCCCCTCGGAGTTCCATTAATTGAGTTTTCTGCATATTACTATAACTGTCAGGTTAATTTCGTGCAACAATCATTCTCTCATGCAAATCAGTTACTTCCACATTCATTATAATTTCATCTTTGGTCGACACACGCTTGGCTTCTGTGTCTGCTGCTTGATTTCCTTGTGAAAGTCTGTCCCTTTCGTGTGGGTGGCGCATTTCACGACCGCTATGCCCACTGGGAGATGTAGTGCCTTAATCAGCCTGTCCAATAGGGCTGCGTGCTGCACTGGCGTGCCATCTGCTCGGAGATAGCCCCTCCTTTTCCAGCACGCTAGGCCTGCGTGCACTGTTGATGTCACATAGGCGGAGCCACTGTACACAGTCACTTCCTGGTCTACGTGATTCTCGAGTGCAAGTGTCAAAGCCAATCATTCTGCAGCCCTTGCTGAATAATGGGGTGGTAATCGTGTACTAATAAGTTTGTTTGTTTGTTTGTTTGTTTATTTATTTGTATAGTGCTCCTGACCCAGGGGTATATGTGCGCTTTAAACATCAAGTTACAGGCAAAGGTGAGGAACAATAGTAAAGTAGTGAGGCATGTATAGTTGACAAGAAAGCAGTTAGTGCATAGATAATAATAGGCAAACATAAGAAAGGATACATTTGTACATTAGGTATGCATACATACATGGTTGGTTATTTGTTGAGTAACCAAGTGATGGCCTTAGTTCTGAAAGGTTGGAAGGTGGGTGTGGATTTGATATCCAGTGGAATGGTGTTCCATAGTTGTGAGGCTAGAGCTGGGAAGCTGGATCCACCAGCTCTTTTGAGGGAGTATTTGGGCACCGTCAGTTGTAATGTAAAAGAGGATCTAGTGGTTCTGGTATTCTGTCTTAATGTAAATTTGTCAGTGAGATAGGGCGGGGCTAGGTGGTTGATAGCTTTGTAAGTGAGGCAGATGGTTTTTAGGTCTATTTTTTGTTGGATGGAGAGCCATTTGCATGAGATTCTTGTAGCCGAGATATGTTCTCTTCTGGGAATATTTAGGGCGGCACGGAGTGTGTTATTTTGTAGAACTTGCATTTTATTGATTACCGTTTTGTTGTCGCCTATATAAAGGCTGTTACAGTAATCCAGTTTGGATTGAATGAGTGCTCTGGCTAAAGTGAGGCAGTTGTTGGGGGAAATCAGCGGTCTGCAGGCCCTAATTAGTTTACCAGTGTAGGCAGTGGCTGAGGCAGTCATATTAATTTGTTTGGCTATTTTGGTATTCGTGTCTAGGTAGAAACCAAGGGTTTTTACACTTTTGGCGATGGGGATGGTGTTGCCGTCAATGGTGAAGATGGTGTAGCTGGGACAGAGTTTCCGGATTGTGTTGGGTGAGCCGACAAGGAACAGTTGGGTCTTGTCATCATTCAGGCAAAGGCCATGTGTGGCCATCCATGCCTGAATGATGGAGAAGATTTCATTGATCCAGTTGGCGTCCGAGTTGTAATTGCCGGATAGGATGAGGAGTATCTGGGTGTCATCTGCGTAATTCGTGTAGGTGACACCCAGATGGTCCAGCTTGTCGAATAGGGCTTTGTAAATATATTATACAAAGTAGGTGAGACACAAGATCCTTGTGGGACACCGCAAGCAATGGAGATAGGGTCGGCCGATGCTAGGGGTGAGAAGACCCCCATGGTCCTATTGTCCAGGAAGGATTGGATCCATGTGACCGCAGAGTGGGAGAAGTGTGCTGCCGATGACAAATGGTTGCATAGGATTCAAAACTCTCCATTTGCTATGTGCTTCATCACAGCGGTGCCTGTATATCTCTGCCCATTATTTTGATTGATTCTCGAAGAACCATCAACAAAGACAATTTCTCCTTCTGCCAATGCATTTTCTTTAACTCTGGGAATCTCATCATACAGTTCTTCATAGTTTGTGCAGTCATGGATCAGCTCTCCTTCAGTGACTGGCTCTGCTATAAACATAGCCGGGTTCACTATTTTACATCGAATTATCTTAATCAATGGATTTGATATGATCACTTCATATGCAGAAGCTATCTGAGATGTCAATGCGCCTTTTGGTTTCTCTAGAATGGCAAATAGTGCATGCTCAACGAACAACTTCATTGAGCATCCCATCCCAATGGTTGTAGCCTTCTCCATGGCGAACGCTGCGGCAGCTAAACTTTGTTCGGATTGGGAAGTGACCTCTCATTACTGGGTCCAAATTCCCACTGTAGTATGGCAGGGGCTTGTACCCCAACGTGGTTCTCTGTGTGAGTACTGCTGTCATAACACTGCCATTCATGTGCGAAAACATGTAGAATTCGTCTGCATAATTGGGAATCCCTAAAACTGGTTCTGTGCAAATGGCCCTTTTTAGTTTGATAAATCCTTCTTCCATGGTTTCGGTCCATTCCATTTTTTCTTTCGTCCCCTGTGCCTTCTTTAGGGCTTGCAACAAGGGCTTGGTATAAGATCTGTAATCAAAGACCCATGCCCTGACATAATTGCATAATCCTAGAAAACTTTGCATTTGTTTTATCGTGTGTGGCTTGGCTGTGTTTAATATGGCTTCAGCCCTTTCAGAGGTAACCCTTTTCCCCTCATGTGGGATCAAATGGCCTATGTCCAGCGCTTCTTCTTGACAGTATTGTAACTTCTCTTTCTCAACTTTATATCCTTTTTCAGCCAATACAGTCAATAGCTGAATAGAATCATGTCTGCATGTTTCTTCTGTCGTGCTGCAAATGAAGATGTCATCCACATATTGCAAGACAACACTCTCTAACACAATGGGCCTCATTACGACTCAGGCGGTAAGGGTTTTACGGCGGCGTAAACAGCGCCGACCCTTACCGCCTGAGTACGAGGTCCCTTAGCGCCATGGCGGACTTAACACCTGCTTTTAGCAGGTGTTAAAATCCATGGCGCTAAGGGACCATGGAGTTAATTACGCCACCGTAATTTACGGTGGCGTAATTAACGCCTTCCCCACTCCCATTATGCCCTATGGGGCAAAAATGGGAATGGGGAAGGGTAAATGGGGATTGGGGACTCACCGCCCCGCCAAGGTCGGAATGGGGCGGTAAGTCCGCCAACCACCATGGCGTAAACGTAGTTTACGCCATGGTGGTAAAGTCACGGCCCAGGCGGTAACTTACCGCATGGGTCGTAATGAGGCCCAATATTGCTTAAGCCCATCTGCAGGACTCTGTTGAAAATCCAAGGAGACTCACAGTACCCCTGAGGTAAGCTTGTGCTTTTCAGACACATTTGTCTGAATGTGAATGACGTCAAATCTTGTGAGTCTTTGTGCAATGGGATTGAGAAAAATGAGTTTTTCAAGTCAATCACCGTGAAATATTTCGCCTCAACGAGTATATATCATATAGGATTGTGGATGGGTTAGGGACTAGAGGGAACTCGGCTTCCCCAATATCATTTATTGGCCTTAGATCTTGCATTAAATGCCAAGACCCTCCCTTTAGATTTTTTGATAGGGTAAACCGTGGTGTTGCATGACGACTCTGACGTCACTAAGATGCCATGCTCCATCATTGCTGAAATTGTTTTGAAAATCCCTTCATCTGCTTCTCTAGACATGGGATATTGTTGTGCTGTTGGTAAAATTGCTCCTGGTTTCAATTCAATCCTTTCTTCTCCCACTCCTTTCAACAAGCCTACGGCATAAGGGCCTGTGGTCCACACTGAGACAGGCACCTTGGCCATGTCATTGTCAAAATATTCAGGAAGTTTTTGCGCCAACATCATTTTCTGGGGCCCTTCTTTTTTGATCATTTTTACCCAATAAGTGAGATTAACCTCAACTGTTGTTTCATCTGCACCTGTTTGTTCATCAAACAGAACGTCATCAGTGACGTCGGTCAATCTGTACCCTTCCTCATTGGTGATTACTGTGCACCATTGTCTCCCTTCGTCATCACAACCCTCGATCAGTGCCATTTTTCCTCACACTATGGCTGCGTGTATTGCCAAGGGAAACACTTGTCCCTTTTCCTCATGCATAGGTATTCTAGGCCTAAATAAAAACTCATCGGGGGTTCTCATGGTTTTGTCTGCAAGGCCTGGTAGCCCGCCAATTAATATACGCACTCCATATGCGAATATTTCTGGTTTCAATGGAACAGCTCTCATAGCTGTTTGTCCTGCGTATGCTCTAATCATTTTGCATACGTTCAAATAATGCATTCCTGGAGTTGAACATACTATGCCCTTCTCCGTGAACAAGATTGTCATATTCAACTTCGTCATTAAGTCTTGTCCCAATATATTTACTGGAGTTCGCCTTGAATATAGAAATGGCACATTCATTTCACATTCTCCTATAGAGACTGGAAGTTCTTTTGGAAAAGGAACACGACTTGTTGCTCCTGTGAAGCCCTGAGTATTTATGGGATTGCCGGACAAGGAAAACTTGCCTTCACGTATACATGAGCGTGTTGCACCTGTGTCAACTTTACCCCTATGAGGACATCCACCGTTGGTTCCTCGTGAGGGTTTGGTGTCACTGATAGGATAGAACACATCAGGTTTCCCAGTGAGCTGTCCTAGTCCATATATAACTTTGTTCCATGTTGAGTGAATGGACTGCTCACATATGGCAGTGGAGACACGCCCCTCTGACCGTAAAATACTCCTTCGAGTTGGTCT
The DNA here is from genome assembly GCF_040938575.1 of Ambystoma mexicanum. Classification (NCBI taxonomy): domain Eukaryota; kingdom Metazoa; phylum Chordata; class Amphibia; order Caudata; family Ambystomatidae; genus Ambystoma; species Ambystoma mexicanum. The sequence continues at coordinate 1,212,618,501 of NC_090936.1, forward strand.
GATTGTGTGGCTGACTCTGATGCTTAGGTGCAGATTCACTAGAATCTGACCATCTTATTCCCATTCCCCTTGAGAAGTGTTTTTTGCGTTTTCTCTCATCTTCCATTTCTTCATATTCCTCTCTTTCTGCGTCTGATATTGTCTGTGCCCAACTGGTGCAACTCCTCTCATCTTCCTCGTTCCTGTTTAGTGTCAGCCTATCTAGGGACAGCTTTCTATTTCTGCTACTTCGGGAGGCGTCCTCAGTGTCGTACAACTGAGTGCTAACAAGACGCTCATCCTCTCCCTTGGGGTACTTGTCTAGCCCCATTTCATCATATATTCTATCGATTGTTTCTCCGATGCTTCTGGTGTCGAAGTCATCTTTGATATTTGCCCTAGACGTGCCTGGTACTGAATCGTACTCAGGAAAGAATTCTTCTTTGTCCTCCCAGTCTACTACTGGATCGGGTTTCTTAACCTCCCTTTCCAAATATTGAAGATCCCGTGTCCTCTGTCTTCGCTTGCGTTCTATGTCGTCATCAAACTCTCTGCGCTTCCTCGCTTCCTCTCTGACCCTATCTTCTTCTGTTTCTTTGCATCTTTACGTTCATTTGCCCTTTGTATTTCCTCATCCCTTCGTCTTTTTATTCTCTTCTCCCATATCTTATGTTCTTCTTCTATTCTTCGTTGTTCCTGCCTGTCCTGATCATTAGCTTCTCTTGGCTTATGATCGCATTTCCTTTCTTGTTCTTCGTGATACAGCTGCTCTCTTCTAGGTCTGTCTTTTTTCCCCGATTCTTTCGTCTCTCAATCCTTTTTCCTTTTCCTTCTCTTTCCTTTTTGAATCGTCTGACTCTCCCTTTTGTCTCATGTCCTCAATCCCTTTACCATCTAATTTCAATAAAATCTGACCTCCCATCCATTCGTTCTGTGTGAATGCTATCTCATCAGTTCTTTCCTCATCTCCTTTCCATCTCTTTCCCTCTGTACTCATATCTAGAGATGTACTTTATTGTGCTTGATCTCCTTTTTCTTTTCTCCCGTCTCTCCTTGTCCCTCGGGACTCTGGAGCTAATATCTCTTTCTCTGTCTTTGTCTGGGTTTTCATCACTACTTTCCGTCGGTGACTCATATGCCGGGTTGCTATATCCCGTGGCTGCTTTAAGCTCCCTCAACGGGTATAATCCTTCGTCATTACTGGCTTCGCTTTTTGTTTCAGCCGGGGCAGGTGGCGCAGAAGGTATTTCATCCCCCTCTGTGCATATGTTAAGTATCCAATCTAGCACTGGCTCCTCCTCCTCTTGGTACATCTTCCAAAGCTCTAAACCAGCTAGGCGTTTATCTAACTTTTTGCAAGTATACGTGGCGTGCAAATATGTCGTCATGTGTTGCAGGACCGTTTTAGATAGCGAGTCGCCTTGGGCCATGGCATAAACATTTTGTGGGTGGTTTCTTTAACCCATTCTGCACTGTACTTCTTCAGCATATGTGCATGTTTTATGAACTGTTTGCACAAGTGTACTAACGGTGTAATGTCTTCCATGCTTAAATCTGTTTATCTTTTCCCCATATAACACTTTGTTGTGCTCTACATTTCTAAAACAAAATCAACAATATGAGCGAGCACCAATCATTGCAAGCTCCAATCCCGTTTTTTCCACAAAAAAAAAATTCATTTACTTTTTCAAACAACCATCGATTCATGTCATACAACAATTTTTCTATACAATCGCACAATTTTCATGCTATTTCCCCCAAAAATGTTCTTACCTCGTGACGTCAGAAAAAAGAAAAAACACAAGTCAGGCGAAACAGACTAACTGACTCGACCGGCTACACAAATCTCCTGCCCTTATCATTATTCTGACATGGAATGTAAGCCCATTTCTTTCATCGATTCTGGTCTTCTATGTCGTCCTATTCATTCAGGACTTTAAATGCAAGCTTCTTCTAGCGCTATATTAAAGCCTAGGTATTTGGGCGTATCCTCCTTGCTCGTGTATCCTCCTGGTATCTCTCTCTATTGTTCGGGTATTCTCCTGGTATCTCTCTGTATTGCTCGGGTACCCTTGAGTCACTATTTTCCCCTTGTATCTACTGCACTCTTACTCTGTAGTTATTTTTTGTCCCACCTCCCTCCGTTACCTTCCCTTACTTGTTCTAAGGCATGCAACTTTTTGCCAAAGCATTTAAAATTGTTCACTCACCGTTCGCATTTATTTCCTCTCTGGATGCTCGGGATCACCGCCTTCCTTACCGCCTCTCCTTGCAGTTAGTCCGATCAGCTGCTCGTAGAAGTGGGAAGGGGTATGTGGGGGAAATCACAAGTTCCTTCAGACCTGACCTGCAGGGTTTACGCTTAGACTATCCACTATCCACGAGGAGCCTCTCGTTCTACTTAGGCAGATGGCAAAAGGACTTGTGATATTGGCGAGGACCCTGAGTTACTTATGTCGATGGCCAATGGGTTTCTTAACTTAATTGATTCTAATCAAACCATCAATCTCTGCTACCAAGTGTACAGTAGGGACCCCAGCCGGCCCATAGGACTGGGGGTTTCCCAAACAGCACTTTAAGATGAGTAGTAGCATCCTTGAGATGGATGGGGATGCAGATTAGTACTCTTGCATCAAATCAATAATGACAACTGAATAGTTTGGCAGAGGGAGTCCGTTTAATGACAAGTACAAAAAACGGGGAGTTCATGAATATCGGCAATCGCTCGATTTTCCTTCTCGCTTCAACTCCATTTAATTTCAGAAAAAACATAGTATTTATACCAAAAACTCGTCATCACTGACGTATAATTTCTTAAAACCTAGCATGCACTTAATTGGTTCTAGGAAAGTAACTGTAATATAGGCACTATATCGGTATGTGGTAACGGGGAGAGGGGATTGGATAAACAATGTCAGGTGGGGCAACTAAGCCCTTCCTTAAAAATGACTACTGTAAACGTCACTAAAAGTACGACGTCTCATTGGTTCTACTAACTATAGGACCCTAGATTTCATGCTCCACTATGATTGGGTTGGCATCAACCCCACTCATACTTTTCCACTTGCTTAGCAGTGTGCAGAATAGCTAGCCAGGTGCAGGGAGTTAGTCTGCACCCCCAGATTCCCTCCAATTATTGTTACAATCAATCATCACCTCAGTGGTCATTGTGAATTATTTATTTCTATTTTGGCCTCGAGTCTGCTTCTTGGTCTGGGAAAATTAAGGCGTCTGGGCATGGCAAGAGCCCATGCGTAGGTGTGAAGGTTTCATCCCTTCTGCTTGCTCGGCCAAGTGATTCCGACACCGTGAAATCGTCTTATTCTTCAAGCAATTTCGTGTATTTGATTTATTTCTGCCAGTCGTGTGCCATCTGTGGCTTGTCTTGACCTTCTGCACAGGATACTCTGTTCTCCTTCTCATTAATTGTATCCACTGTTGGTCTATTTCAGCCGATACGACCTTGGCTTCTTGGCATGATTATCTTCGTCTGAGTTTCTCTCTGTTTTTAATTCTTGATTTGTTTGCTGCGAAGCTCTCCTCTTGAGACCTTTAGTAACCTTTGGTCGATTCAGCTCTTGTGCATACTGGAAGTATACACGTATAAAGTGTTCCTTTTGAGGTAGATATGTACAGGTGGCGCTTGCCGCAATCTATCTTACTACTAAGCATAACCAAGCCTCACAATTTCTGTGCTTCTTGCGGTTACTGTGCATATGTACATGTTTAAACTAGCTGAATATCTTCATCATGCTCATGGCATACGTTTATGACATTTTGACATCACTTACTTCACTTTAGGCTTGGGATGTCACTTATCCATGGTGCTTCAACTCTTTTCATCATTCTCAGGTTGTTATATCTTCTATATGTGAGTCAGTCCGGTTTCTTATGATGTCACCATTCATCTTCTTTTAGTATCTCCTTGGTTTCTTCAGGTATTGCATTTTGACAATCGTCATTCTCTCTCACTTGTCGGTATGGTTTTCTCAATGGGTACCTTATTGTCCAGGTTTTCTTAGGTGTCGGTACTTCAACAGGTGTTGTTCTTCTGATAGGTACTGGACAGAGCCCCACTGCGGCTCTCTGCTGGTTTATTTGTTCATCATACTTCACAAATTTCGGCGTGAATGTTCCTGGTACTTCAAAATGGCCGGTTGGAGTGCGAATCATGCTTGGTACCTCCTCTACAAAGGGGATAGCAGAGGAGGTGCTAAGAGGATGTGGATATAAGACCAGATAGTGCAGGGGAGGTAGAAACATGAACTAGAGACGAGGGCAGTAGAGCATGATATAGCAAGGGGATAGTGGAGGAGGTGCTAAGAGGGTGTGGATATAAGACCAGATGATGCAGGGGGGAAGAAACATGAACCAGGGACGTGGACAGTAGAGGATGATATAGCAAGGGGATAGTGGAGGAGGTGCTAGAGGATGTGGATAGAAGATCAGATAGTGCAGGGGAGGTAGAAACATGAACCAGGGACGAGGACAGCACAGCATGATATAGGAGCGGGATAGCGGAGGAGGTGCTAAGAGAGTGCAGATATAAGACCAGATGATGTAGGGGAGGTAGAAACATGAACCAGGGACGTGGAAGTAGAGCATGATATAGGAATGGGATAGTGGAGGAGGTGCTAAGAGGATGTGGATATAAGACCACATGATGCAGGGGAGGTAGAAACATGATATGATATGATATGATATGGCATTTATAACGCGCCTATACACAAGTGTTTCAAAGAGCAACGAGGCAAGAGAGGGGGAACAGAGGGAGGACAGACAATGATCCTACTAGGCCAGGTATCATTCAAGTGCTGGTAGTGGGACTGTAGGATACAGAAACAGTCCCCAAGTGCGGGGTGTTGCCAGGAGGGCAGTGCAAGATTGTGACTGGCAGGGGAGGTGACCTGGGCCCGAGACAACCGGGTAACCAGGTAACCCGTGTAAATTCAGTGCCAGTCAGGAAGTTAGCAAGGGAGAGGAGGAGACAAAGCCGAAGCGAAGAGAAAGGTTTTGAAGTGCTTCCGGAAACGAAGATGATTCTCCTCAAGTGTCAGGGAGGCAGGGAGGCTGTTCCAGAGGGAGGCCCCAGCCAAAGAAAGAGATCTACCACCAACTTGTTGCTTGGAGAAGCAACAGACCCTGAGGCAGTTTGAGGTAGATGAGCAAAGAGCTCGAGAAGGAAGTTATTTGGGGAGAGAGAGTTGAAGGTATTGAGGCCCCCGGCCCCAGAAGGCCTTGTGGACAAGGCAATGGGTTTTGAACTTAATCCTCGCAGTCACTGGGAGCCAGTGCAGAGATTTCAGTCCTGGGGAGATACGATCCCTGGGCTTGAGGCCAAGGACAAGTCTTGCGGTCCTGTTCTGGATAAGTTGCAGGGGGCAGAGAGTAGAAGCAGGCAGATTTAGAAAGAGGCATTACAATAGTCCAGCCTAGAGAGAACCAGAGCTCTGGAGACTGTGAGCTTCTTGGGGAAGGAGAGGAAAGGAAGAATACCTCTGAGGAGGTGCAGCTGGTAGTGTGACTTCTTAGAGATGTCAGAGATGTGAGGAGAGAAGGAGAGTGTAGAGTCAAAGATGACCCAGAGGTTTTTAGCCTTACAGGTGGGAACAGGAAGAGGGCCAAGGGAGGCCAGCCAGAGAGCTACAGGAAAGGAGGGAGTGGGTGAGGAGAATCTCAGTCTTACTGGCATTAAGGCAGAAGTCATTGGCGGCACACCACTCCTGGAGAGGAGACAGACAGTCAGAGATGAAGGAAGTGGAGGAGGAGTCCGAGGGTAGCCTGAAGATGAGCTGGGTGTCATCCGCATTGCAATGAAACATGAACCAGGGACGTGGACAGTAGTGCATGATATAGGAATGGGATAGTGGAGGAGGTGCTAAGAGGATGTGGATATAAGACCAGATGATGCAGGGGGGGTAGAAACATGAACCAGGGACGTGGACAATAGAGCATGATATAGGAAGGGGATAGCATAGGAGGTGCTAAGAGTGTGTGGATATAAGACCAGATGATGCAGGGGAGGTAAAACATGAACCATAGACGAGGACAGTAGAGCATGATATAGGAAGGGGATAGCAGAGGAGGTGCAAGAGGATGTGGATATAAGACCAGATGATGCAGGGGGGGTAGAAACATGAACCTGGGACCAGGACAGTAGAGCAGGATATAGGAATGGGATCATGGAGGTGGTGCTAAGAGGGTGTGGATATAAGACCAGATGATGTAGGGGAGGTAGAAACATGAACCAGGGACGTGGACAGTAGAGCATGATATAGGAGCGGGATAGCGGATAAGGTGCTAAGAGGATGTGAATAGAAGACCAGATAGGCCAGGGAAGGTAGAAACATGAACCAGGGACGAGGACAGTAGAGCATGATATAGCAAGGGGACAGTGGAGGAGGTTCTAAGAGGATGTGGATTTAAGACCAGATAGTAAAGGGGAGGTAGAAACATGAACCAGGGACATGGACAGTAGAGCATGATATAACAAGGGGATAGTGGAGGAAGTGTTATGTTTAGTATGATGAGGTGAGGGATTACTGCTGTAGTGTTGCCATAGAAAGGTAAAGGAAAGAGGATCACAGTAGTACAGAGAGGAAGATCATTTCATAGTAGGGGAGCGAGCAAAGGAAGAGAGCGTAAATTAGTGGGAGTGTAAGGGACATTAGAGTTGGCAAGAGGTGAGCCGAGGATAACTGTGTGGAGCGAGGGGGAGAGTAGGGATTGAGATGGGCCAATAGGTAGGTGGGAGAAGTCCATGTATAATTTTGAAGATGATGAGAGTGAATTTATACTTTTCTTTCTGTCCCACAGATAACCACTCTAACTGACGACATGCTGGGGAGGTTGATGTAAAGCAGGCAAAGTTGAGAGTGTATGAGCGGCAAAGTTGTGGATTTTGTCAAAAGTTGAAAAAACATAGTTGGGAGGGCCATAGAGGAGACTGGCCCAATAGTCAGATCAAGAAAGTAGTAAAGTGGAGATAAGGTGCTAGTACTGTTGAACGGGAGAAGATGTCTTACTTTTCTGATGTTGAGGAGATTAAGTTTGGCTGCAGTTGCCCATTTGGAGATGAATAGTGAGAAGTTGTAAGATGGGTCGAAGACAACACCAAGGCTGCGAGGAGAAGCATGGTAGGAAAGTTGGTCAGGGGAGAAGAATCGAAGAGGGGGAGAGGAAGAGATAGCCTGTTTGGATGGGAAGTAGAGAACCTCAGTCATAGTGGAGCTGAGCATCAGCGAGTGAGATGCCATCCAGTATTTGATGGCAGAGAGACAGTTAGAAAATGTTCAGCGCAGCTCGTCATATAAGGAGAAAGCGAAGAAGAAGATCTGAGAAGATATTAGCATGACCAGCAGAAGAGATGTAGTTGCTGACATTGAGGAGAACTGACTCAGTAGAGTGAAGAGGTCGGAAGCCAGATTGAAGAGACTCACAAAGGTTCTGTGTGTCAAGGAACGCAGTGAATCTGTTGAAAACAACATGCTCAATGGTTTTAGAATGAGGTAGAAGAGAGACAGAATGATAGTTGGCAGGACAGTTAGGATCTAGGCCAGGTTTCTAAAGGAGGGGGATGACAGTACCTGACTTGCAGGATGAAGGAAAAGAGGCAATGTCAAGAGAGGAGTTGAAGAGGGAAGTAAGAAGTAAGATATGGAACACCACAGGGAGCTATGAGTTTCACTGTGTGTAGGGAAAGAGGATTGATGGGGACACATTAAGGGTTAGCCCTGATGAGAAGGGCAATCATCTTATCTGGGTTAGTGGGGGTAAAGGAAGATATGGTTGCACGAGAGGAGGGAAGAGGTGGTGAAGACAAGTGACTAGGTGGGGAAATAGAAGGTAACTTGTGAGGGTATTATGAATGTTGGAAAATGTAGAAGCAGAGTAGAGGCAAGATCATTAGCAGAAAGAGCAGAGGAGACAGAGGAGGGTTTAGGAGGTGAGAGAATTGATTTGAGAGAATTTTGGAGGTGCTTAGGTTGAGATGATTGAGACAAAATGAGAGAGAGATAGAAATCCCGTTTGGCAGAGTCAAGTGCAGAGGATTAGTTCTGAAGTGCAGTCAGGTAGAGTTGGCGTTCCAAAGAGTGTTTAGATCTTTGTCAAGTCCAAAGGTTTTTCCTCATTGCTATTTTTAGGGTGCAGATGGAAGGTGTAATCCAAGGGTGTAGAAGGGAGGGTTTAACAGTGGATATAGTAAGCGGGAAGGGAGAGGAGAAGGTAGCGTTAAGAGCAGCGTTAAAATAAGCGATGGACAGTGAATTTTGCATTGGAGGACAGGGAGTGGTGTAGGGTAGAGAGGTAGATAGGGAATTTGGAGAGGGAAACTTGTGCTTGGAAATGGAAGTGGGAGATGGAAAGTGTGGGGTGGAAGTAGGAGAGGAGATTGAGGCAAAGAGGATGGAATTATCAAAGGGTGAAAGAGTGGTGGAGATATTAGAAGTGGAGAGTTGCGATGAGATGAAAATAAGGTCATGGGAGTTGCCATTTGAATGGATGGGCATAGATTGTACGGAGGGAGCAAGTGGTTAAGGAGAAGAGAGCTAAAGTCAGTGGATAGAGGAATGGAGAGAGAGAGAGGAGGTTAAAGTCAATTAGTTGGGAGTGGTTGTCAACAAATTGACTAGCAGGACCAGGTGGCTGATAGATTGTGGAGATAGTGTATTCAAAAGAGGGAGAAATTGTGGCAGATAGGGGAGTAGGAGAGCTAGGAGGTTTTGAAGATGAGATCAGTCCCACACTGTTACCCCTGCCAGTTGGGCGGGGAGAGTGGTTGAAGGTTTACGCAGGGTCGTGAAGGGCAGCAACGGTTGCAACGTCTGATAGAGACTACAAATTTCTGTAAGTGTAATGAAGTCAAGAGAGGGAGAATCGGAGAATCGGAAAGAAGGACGTCCAAGGTAAAGGAAGTCTTGCTACAGACAGAATGTGCATTCCAAAGAGCACTATAAAGAGACTGAGATGTAGAAGCATAGCGACGTTGAGTCTGTCAATTAGGGAGGCACTGCGCGGTACATGGAAGAAGAGGAAGAGTGATGAAAGTTAGGGTTGGAGGTTTTGAGAATCAATAGAGTCGGTGAGCGAGAAGAGGGGAGACGTCGAGGAAAAGAGACACTAGGGATGGGAAGAAAGTTGAAATAGTTTTGAGCAGAGGAGAATTAAGAAGATGATAAGGGAAGAGCTAGTAAGAGCAGTGCATGGTGAGGGCGGGGTTTAGCAATGACGTGGGTTGTACTTACAAGCAAGGAGCAGGAAACAGCTAAGCAATAGCTCAAAGGCGAAGAGGCAAAGAGGCTGGAGGTTGGCTCTTAGCTATTTGTCCTTTGAGGGGTAGCCCAGGGCCGGGTCGCCCCAAAGCAAGGAGTCAAGTGGCGGTTTTGGGGAGTGTTATAGATAAGCAAAGGGATGAGTTAAGGGTTAACGGATGGAGCAAAAGTGGATTATAAGGAAGAGGGGTGCAAAGGAAGTACACTGGAAAGTGATGGGTAAAAGAACATAGGGGAAATGCGACAAACTGAAGAACAAAACTCGAACAATGGGTCAGCAGATTGAGTGACTGTTGCTGAAATCTGTCACTGAAGCCCATGGTACTGCATTCTGCCCATGATGTATATTTGCTTTATGAACCATATGTTTCAATTAAGACTTCTCTTACAATTTGTCAGGTGGCTTTGTCACGTGACTTGGTGCTTCTGTAGTAAGCATTTTGTTGGTTCTAATATTGAAATTGTGATAGAAGAAGGTGAAATCTCCTCTGCTGACTGAATCTGAAACTGTGGAACCAGGAAGCTAGGGCTCAAATCTCCACCTTCCACAACTGACACATCATGTGATTCTGAGCGAATCACCATTCATTACTGGGCCTTGTTTTCCTTAACTGTCTGTAGGGGAAGTTTCAATCAGATGGGTTTATAATCTATGGTGTTACTATTTAAATAAATATTATCCATGTATATAATGTATACTCGTGGGGAGGCGTGCTGCCAATAGAGATTCTTAGGTGGTGGGGTGTGGGGATTAGACAGGGTGTCAGGTAAGTGGTGTGTGTTGTGGGGTGGAGACGCAGCAGTCAGGGGTGGGTTTTTTGCCATGCAAGCACGTGTAGGCCTGTAGACTGAAGCCAGATTCCCCTGAATCGGCTCAATCAATGAATTGTCTAGCATCTCCACCTCTTTATATTGGGCCAAAGCTAAACATGGAATCAGATGGATTGGGCTGAGAGATATATGTAGCCTACTGTTAAATTGCATGCTGGGACACGGGGCAACCACATCTCAAAAAGCCTGATGATATTATTTTGCTCTTTTTTTAATGTGGGGGAGGTTGCAAGGGGCACAGGTCTCTAAGAAACACCAAACATAACTGAAGAATGTGTTGCATCATTGCCTTGATGATGCTCGATGAGCCTGAAACATGTCCGGGTTGCTTGTGTTCACGTGCATAAGTCAAGTGTCAAAGCAGTCTGGGCTGGACTCCCCTTTTGCGGTTGTGCCAAGCCTAATTATCATCTGGTCTTTGCCCTTCTGTATTGGCCGGGCAGGCTGAGGAACGATGGTCTGGAGGGTTGTCCAGAACAATTGCCAAAGGTTAAAGGAATGGTTCGGTCAAAATTTTTTATTGCCCCTACGGGTCGGCCATGTGTTTTTAAGCCTAAGTCGCTCGATTTTAGAAAACTTTCCTATGGACCTTACCCGAGTTTTCGTCCATTAAACGCACGCAAAAACAGGCACGAGGGCGCTGCCATTTTGTGATAATCCTGTCACTTGCTGCATCGCCCTGGGTGACCTGCTTTTGCGGCACTAAATCATATCCCCCACCCCTGAGCCTGACATTATCAAAACATTCATATTCCCGCCTCTCTCCGTGACGTTACTGTGCTGCGTAGGCAAACGCGCCCGGTCGTCTTCTACGCGACATCACACAGAACCCGGAAACCAACACAGATCAGCTCACAACACAGCGCGCCACAATTCGGAATATGAAACTGTACTTTAAAATCAAACAGCAACACAGTAAATTTGGTAAAGTACATTTATTTGACATTAAATGTTTATATAATATTCTGCAATTGACATATGAACTCCGAAAGTCATTTATTTTCTTTTATCTCTATCCGCAAATCCTTAAAATGTTATCGTGAGTCACGTGCTGCTCCTTTATGGTACACAGGGTGTTGGTTTTCGTGACGGAAGTAGAATGTTCTTGCTTCAGATTCAAGGGATAGTCAAGAAGTTGTAAAGGTAAATTATTGTTTGACAATGAAATGCCAATATTTAAAATTGCCATGTAAGGAGACAGAATACTTGAGTAATGCGCAATATAGCACAGTTCCTGTGCCCATATATAGATTTCGTTTGTGGGTTATGAAATCTAAAAATAATATATTGATAATGTCATTATTCAAAAAGATATACACTCATATCAATGTCGAAAGTATTACAAATTGGAAACAACACCTAAAATATCAATTAATCCATTCGGCTACCTACACACTACCGCAAGGCCTAAAGCTAAAAACGGACCCTTGACTCACCAGTGGCGGATTGTGGATGAATAGAGTGGGAATAGCGGTTGCGAGCAATTTTCGTGTCGATCGCCGTTTGTTCTTCTTTGTTACCCGAGATGTGGTGTACATGTTCGAGGGAAAGTGCCGGCTGCAGATGCGGTATCGATCACCCCTCTTGTGCTCAAAGACTTGTTGGACTCTACTGTCCAGCTCATCCAGTGGATATCCACAATGTCTGACCCATTCTCTTATTCGATCAACAGTTTTCGGGAATACATGCATTGTAGTGCCTTCAGATTTAGCATGGGTCTTCGAAGGGGAACAGCTAATCGAACAGGCAGGCATTGTTGAAAATTCTGAAAAGTAAATATGAAGATTATTATAAAACCTTGATGAATAAAAATGTCATAAAAAAGTAAATGAACCATACCATGCTCAATGCAAGGTTTGTTTTGGTCGCCGGAACTATACCAGTTCATCATGTGCGGCTTAGTATTTGCATAAGTTACAGAATTTTCTGTTTTGTCTTGCACGAAAAGGAACCATGCTTACATTATAGACTGGACCCCCGAAGGATGCAATTCGATGACAATTGACACAGATGAAAATAAATAGATCTATTGATAGCATAACAATTGAAACTCAAGTCAATAGCAATGAGACCAATGCCCATAGCTCTATTGGGTACTGTAATTGCAAATAGATAGAAATGTAAAAATGACCGAAATATGACTAGGATACATGGCCTTACCTTGACCAACACACAGTTGGATTCAGCAGGCCGAGCAGTATGTTGCAGGAGAACAGGTAGATGGCCACAGGTAGCACACTGACGAGTTTGCTTGAAGCGGTCACAGATAGCACGACGACGAGCAGATTAGCATAGATCTCAGTGCTTCTCAGGTAGAAGGTTCAGGAGTTGACTTGCAAAGCACAAAGATGTTCTCATGAGACATATCAAGTGGTTTATAAAGTATTAGAAACAGGGGTGTGTTTGTGAATGAATAACGTGTGTATGTCGTGGTATTATGTTTATTGCAGGGGGGCGGCCTGCCTCAGGGGAGGCCTGCCTGGAGACACAGTGTCTGAGGAGGCCATGTGAGCGATGGCCCCTGGGCGTGGGATACCTTTTGAAGTGTACATGCTGTTTGGCAACTTGGCCGTTTGCGCCTGTCACAGCCCCCCATGCCGTCGCTCATCCCCGGGTGTGAACCGCCTTTGATAGAGGGGGGGTGGGATGGATGGGCCTGGGCCATGCAGATAAGGCACAGGAAGACTGCTGAATGGAGACACACTTATGTGGATTGCAGGGGGGCGGCCTGCCTCAGGGGAGGCCTGCCTGGAGACTCGGGGTCTGAGGAGGCCATGTGAGCGATGGCCCCTGGGCGTGGGCTACCTTTTGAAGTGTACATGCTGTTTGGCACCTTGGCCGTTTGCGCCTGTCACAGCCCCCCATGCCAGCGCTCATTCCCGGTTGCGAACCGCCTTTCATAGAGGGGGTGGTATGGATGGGCCTGCGGCGTGCAGATAAGGCACAGGAAGACTGCTGAATGGAGACACACTTATGTGGATTGCAGGGGGGCGGCCTGCCTCAGGGGAGGCCTGCCTGGAGACTCGGGTTGAGGAGGCCATGTGAGCGATGGCCCCTGGGCGTGGGATACCTTTTGAAGTGTACATGCTGTTTGGCACCTTGGCCGTTTGCGCCTGTCACAGCCCCCCATGCCAGTGCTCATCCCCGGGTGCGAACCGCCTTTGATAGAGGGGGTGGGATAGATGGGCATGGGGCGTGCAGATAAGGCACAGGAAGACTGCTGAATGGAGACATACTTATGTGGATTGCAGGGGGGCGGCCTGCCTCAGGGGAGGCCTGCCTGGAGACTCGGGGTTGAGGAGGCCATGTGAGCGATGGCCCCTGGGCGTGGGATACCTTTTGAAGTGTACATGCTGTTTGGCACCTTGGCCGTTTGCGCCTGTCACAGCCCCCCATGCCAGTGCTCATCCCCGGGTGCGAACCGCCTTTGATAGAGGGGGTGGGATAGATGGGCATGGGGCGTGCAGATAAGGCACAGGAAGACTGCTGAATGGAGACACACTTATGTGGATTGCAGGGGGGCGGCCTGCCTCAGGGGAGGCCTGCCTGGAGACTCGGGGTCTGAGGAGACCATGTGAGCGATGGCCCCTGGGCGTGGGATACCATTTGAAGTGTACATGCTGTTTGGCACCTTGGCCGTTTGCGCCTGTCACAGCCCCCCATGCCAGCGCTCATCCCCGGGTGCGAACCGCCTTTGATAGAGGGGGTGGGATGGATGGGCATGGGGCGTGCAGATAAGGCACAGGAAGACTGCTGAATGGAGACATACTTATGTGGATTGCAGGGGGACGGCCTGCCTCAGTGGAGGCCTGCCTGGAGACTCGGGTCTGAGGAGGCCATGTGAGCGATGGCCCCTGGGCGTGGGATACCTTTTGAAGTGTACATGCTGTTTGGCACCTTGGCCGTTTGCGCCTGTCACAGCCCCCCATGCCAGTGCACATCCCCGGGTGCGAACCCCCTTTGATAGAGGGGGTGGGATGGATGGGCCTGGGGCGTGCAGATAAGGCGCAGGAAGACTGCTGAATGGAGACACACTTATGTGGATTGCAGGGGGGCGGCCTGCCGCAGGGGAGGCCTGCCTGGAGACTCGGGGTCTAAGGAGGCCATGTGAGCGATGGCCCCTGGGCGTGGGATACCATTTGAAGTGTACATGCTGTTTGGCACCTTGGCCGTTTGCGCCTGTCACAGCCCCCCATGCCAGCGCTCATCCCCGGGTGCGAACCGCCTTTGATAGAGGGGGTGGGATGGATGGGCATGGGGCGTGCAGATAAGGCACAGGAAGACTGCTGAATGGAGACATACTTATGTGGATTGCAGGGGGACGGCCTGCCTCAGGGGAGGCCTGCCTGGAGACTTGGGTCTGAGGAGGCCATGTGAGCGATGGCCCCTGGGCGTGGGATACCTTTTGAAGTGTACATGCTGTTTGGCACCTTGGCCGTTTGCGCCTGTCACAGCCCCCCATGCCAGTGCACATCCCCGGGTGCGAACCGCCTTTGATAGAGGGGGTGGGATGGATGGGCCTGGGGCGTGCAGATAAGGCATAGGAAGACTGCTGAATGGAGACACACTTATGTGGATTGCAGGGGGGCGGCCTGCCTCAGGGGAGGCCTGCCTGGAGACTCGGGGTCTGAGGAGGCCATGTGAGCGATGGCCCCTGGGCGTGGCATACCTTTTGAAGTGTACATGCTGTTTGGCACCTTGGCCGTTTGCGCCTGTCACAGCCCCCCATGCCAGCGCTCATCCCCGGGTGCGAAATGCCTTTGATAGAGGGGGTGGGATGGATGGGCCTGGGGCGTGCAGATAAGGCACAGGAAGACTGCTGAATGGAGACATACTTATGTGGATTGCAGGGGGACGGCCTGCCTCAGGGGAGGCCTGGCTGGAGACTCGGGTCTGAGGAGGCCATGTGAGCGATGGCCGCTGGGCGTGGGATACCTTTTGAAGTGTACATGCTGGTTGGCACCTTGGCAGTTTGCGCCTGTCACAGCCCCCCATGCCAGTGCTCATCCCCGGGTGCGAACCGCCTTTGATAGAGGGGGTGGGATGGATGGGCATGGGGCGTGCAGATAAGGCACAGAAAGACTGCTGAATGGAGACACACTTATGTGGATTGCAGGGGTGCGGCCTGCCTCAGGGGAGGCCTGCCTGGAGACTCGGGGTCTGGGGAGGCCATGTGAGCGATGCCCCCTGGGTGTGGGATACCTTTTGAAGTGTACATGCTGTTTGGGACCTTGGCCGTTTGCGCCCGTCCCTTACCCTTATGTGATGTTAAAGGACACGGGGCATCCATTTTTGTACCTCCTTTCCACTCCATTTTGGTGACCAGGCCTCACTGCGATAGTACAGCGTGCAGAGCACATGGCCCACAGCCTCGTTCCCACTCTGACTGGAAAACTCCAGAGGTATTTGCAACAGCTAATAAATGTAACACATCACTCTATGAGATCACGGTCCTGCATGTGAACCGGCTTGAACCATGCACATGGCTCGTTCATCTCCACAAATGTGTCCTTGCCCACGCACCCTCGCCAGTGGAAAGTAACTGCCATTCTGACCCTGTGTCCCTGCAAGGTATTCTCCTCATGTGCCAGACTACTGACCACGCCATGATGGCCACCTAGCAGATCCCCAACTAACATTAGACCCCTACTGCAGTATATCGTTGCCTATCAATAACAAATACCACATATCGGAGATTCTTTTGAGCACAGACCCACACTTCAAACACTGTATTATAGTGGTCAAGACCCTAGACCTAAGGCCTGTATAATCCAATGTTCATTGATAGTATTGGTATATGTGTGACTTTTATAGAGACATAACCGACTGAAAGACTTTGAACAAGTGTTATTTAGTGCATGCATTATTGATGATATATTTGGTTAGCTTAGATAGTGACCATCCCGCTTCACAGCGACCTGAACTTCACCCATTCCGAGCACAGGTGTCTGACGTCCATCCTTGCATGGAGACACACTTGATTGATTTAAAAAATCGAAACAACCGTTGTTAAAATATATGTGGTGTTTTATTTTGTAGCTTATTTTGATGACACAAAAATACAAAAGTTTACACATTGTACAGTTCTGGTTGCAGCACAGCGAGAGAAAATCCCCTGTACTGACCGCTGTCACTCAGGAATGTTTCTCTTATGGCACGAACGGCACAGGCGGGTATCACTCTTCGAACGCGGTGTCCAAGCCTCCCGTGAAGCCACCATGTAAAGGAACGATAGGCCACCAGCCTGTACCACCTGTGAAAAGGAATGAAACAAACTGTTTTTAAATGACCAAGATAATTTTAATAAACATGTGTTGTCAATGACAATTCTTGTAACTAATGGCATTCTGCTCGGACAAATGCTATCTAGACACTGCACACTATTGAACGACTTTCATGCGTTACAATGATATGTATATGTAATTTTGGATATAGTATAAAACCATGAAATAGTAGTGGCATCACAAGCAGAGTATACTTACTCGATGCTCGGATTACGAGGACGAACAGTTGCACGAAGTTCGTGCATAAGCACCATCATTATCCTCAACACGGACCGTGTGAGGCAGGCTGCCCTGAAGTCTGGCAGCTCAGTGATGCATTGCGGTCGTGGCTCGCCTTCCGAAATGTAGGCCACGCATCCCGAGTTTTCACAGCAGTAGCACTTCTCCTCCTCGGTCGGCATTAGCTCGCACCGATTTCATGTGCACCAGGTGGAAACACCGTTCATGCGACTAGGTCCAGTGTCTTCATCCGTTGATTCGTCCTGCCAACTGCTGTCCGAAGCCCCATCGTTTTCGTGTGTTTCCCTTTCCAGTAGTTCCTCCTCGGTATACTCGGGCTCGTACATGTAGGGCATCCATTGTGTGTTGCACAAACTAAAATAATTGATAGCGGTGGTACTGGTATCTGTCCATACGGGCTACAAGCAAAGAAGGTTGCTGACCAGAGCACAGAAACGAGTCACAGAATACTCAAAGTAACACAGAGAGAGGAATGGAATCGAAAATCTGCTGCTGTGTGTTGTGAAACGGTCTGTTTATACTTATTGAGGAAAGAGGCGTCCTGCCATTTCCATGGCGACACATCATTGGCGTTGTAAAATGGGCAGTACGCGTCTGCTGATGACAGGCTCAGGGGCGGGGGATTTGATTTAGTGCCTCAAAAGCAGGTCAGCCAGGGCGATGGGGCAAGTGATAGGATTATCACAAAATGGCAGCTCCCGGGTGCCTGTTTTCGCGTGTGTTTAATGGATGAAAACTCGGGTAAGGTCCATAGGAAATTTTTCTAAAATCGAGCGATTTAGGCTTAAAAACACGTGGCCGACCCAGAGGGGCAATAAAGAATTTTGACCGAATCATTCCTTTAAGATTAATTCAAAGCCATGGAGCCATTGCCTCTTTTATTTTGCTTAAGTATCACTTAATAGTGAGAGAAAGACACTGTCACAGAGCGTGCATAGCCAGTATTATATCATACTTGCCAACATTCTGTGACCAAAAAGATGTAGGATTTTTCAAGTTTCAAAAATAATACTTAGCATAACAATGACATCACAAGAAATTACAAACCATACATTGTTGGCACCACTGGAGCATTCTAAAATGCACAACCCATCAAACAGCACAACATGGAGAGATGTTCAAATGTTTACAATGTATATGAATGGTAAGTTAACACTAAATTCAATTACCCAACTTCACAGAAGTTAATCACACAGAGCTGGCAGGCAACGTTTGCCACTGCTCTGTAGCAGCAGCCCGGGCAGTACATATGTATTACTGCAGTGCAGGTTGAACACTGAAGAACATGGAGACTGAATGATACCCTCCTCAGTCTGATAGGTAGATGCTGTGTGATGGCTGTACGTTCTGCCACTTGTCTTCACTAGTGGTTCACCTAAGGTATGTCCCGGCAACAGTGCAGGGCAGAGTTATGTAGCTGTCAGGTCACTGGATTGATGTGAGCTATCACTCCAATGTATCACGTGCCCACCCACCACACAGACAGATTACCTGCCATTGGAAAAAGCAGTAGACCGCCTACTGCCTAAATCAGTACGGTTGTCAAATATGTTATATTTGCAGAGGTATAAGGCCTGCTGCTCTTTCAGGGGCCAAGTCAGATCCAGGTGAACAGCAGAAACCACCAGCATGGCTGTCCTTTGAGATAATGTGGCCATCAGCTGGCGTTCAGTGCCGCGGCCAAACCCGGGTGTTGACTTTTAGGACACTCCAAATGATCTCCAGCACCTTGGATCTTGCCAGGAGGGAAGAACATGCAATCGACTTAGCAGAGAGATGAGGCGACGACAGAGAGGGGAGCGCAAAAGAGAGGCACCCAGAGGAAGCGGGAGATGGGGTGACCACAGAGAAGGGAGGGAAAAGAGAGGCACCCAGAGGAAGCGGGAGAAGGGGGCGACCACAGAGAGGGGAGCGCAAAAGAGAGGCACCCATAAGAAGCAGTAGATGGGGCGACCACAGAGAGGGGAGCGGAAAAGAGAGGCACACCCAGAGGAAGCGGGAGATGGGGCGACCACAGAGAGGGGAGGGAAGAGAGAGGCACCCAGAGGAAGCGGAAGATGGGGTGACCAAAGAGAGGGAAGGGAAGAGAGAGGCACCCAGAGGAAGTGGGAGATGGGGCGACACAGAGATGGGAGAGGATAAGAGAGGCATCCAGAGGAAGCAGGAGATGGGGCTAACACTAGAGAGGGGAGCAGAAAAGAGAGGCACCCAGAGGAAGCGGGAGATGGGACGACCACATAGAGTGGGGTGGAAAAGAGAAGCACCCAGAGGAAGTGGGAGATGGGGCGACCACAGAGAGGGGAGCGGAAAAGAGAGGTACCCAGAGAAAGTGGGAGATGGGGCGACCAAAGAGAGGGGAACGGAAAAGAGAGGCACCCAGAGGAAGTGGAAGATGGGGCGACCACAGAGAGGGGAGCGGAAAAGAGAGGCACCCAGAGGAAGCAGGAGATACGCTGACACAGAGAGGGGAGCGGAAAAGAGAGGCACCCAGAGGAAGCGGGAGATGGGGTTACCACAGAGAAGGGAGGGAAAAGAGAGGCACCCAGAGGAAGCAGGAGAAGGGGGCGACCACAGAGAGGGGAGCGCAAAAGAGAGGCACCCATAAGAAGCAGTAGATGGGGCGACCACAGAGAGGGGAGCGGAAAAGAGAGGCACACCCAGAGGAAGCGGGAGATGGGGCGACCACAGAGAGGGGAGCGGAAAAGAGAGGTACCCAAAGAAAGTGGGAGATGGGGCGACCAAAGAGAGGGGAACGGAAAAGAGAGGCACCCAGAGGAAGTGGAAGATGGGGCGACCACAGAGAGGGGAGCGGAAAAGAGAGGCACCCAGAGGAAGCAGGAGATACGGTGACACAGAGAGGGGAGCGGAAAAGAGAGGCACCCAGAGGAAGCGGGAGATGGGGCGACCAGAGAGAGGGGAGCGGAAAAGAGAGGCACTCAGAGGAAGTGGGAGATGGGGCGACCACAGAGAGGGGAGCGGAAAAGAGAGGCACCCAGAGGAAGCAGGAGATACGGTGACACAGAGAGGGGAGCGGAAAAGAGAGGCACCCAGAGGAAGCGGGAGATGGGACGACCACATAGAGTGGGGTGGAAAAGAGAAGCACCCAGAGGAAGTGGGAGATGGGGCGACCACAGAGAGGGGAGCGGAAAAGAGAGGTACCCAGAGAAAGTGGGAGATGGGGCGACCAAAGAGAGGGGAACGGAAAAGAGAGGCACCCAGAGGAAGTGGAAGATGGGGCGACCACAGAGAGGGGAGCGGAAAAGAGAGGCACCCAGAGGAAGCAGGAGATACAGTGACACAGAGAGGGGAGCGGAAAAGAGAGGCACCCAGAGGAAGCGGGAGATGGGGTGACCACAGAGAAGGGAGGGAAAAGAGAGGCACCCAGAGGAAGCGGGAGAAGGGGGCGACCACAGAGAGGGGAGCGCAAAAGAGAGGCACCCATAAGAAGCAGTAGATGGGGCGACCACAGAGAGGGGAGCGGAAAAGAGAGGCACACCCAGAGGAAGCGGGAGATGGGGCGACCACAGAGAGGGGAGCGGAAAAGAGAGGTACCCAAAGAAAGTGGGAGATGGGGCGACCAAAGAGAGGGGAACGGAAAAGAGAGGCACCCAGAGGAAGTGGAAGATGGGGCGACCACAGAGAGAGGAGCGGAAAAGAGAGGCACCCAGAGGAAGCAGGAGATACGGTGACACAGAGAGGGGAGCGGAAAAGAGAGGCACCCAGAGGAAGCGGGAGATGGGGCGACCAGAGAGAGGGGAGCGGAAAAGAGAGGCACCCAGAGGAAGCAGGAGATACGGTGACACAGAGAGGGGAGCGGAAAAGAGAGGCACCCATAAGAAGCAGTAGATGGGGCGACCACAGAGAGGGGAGCGGAAAAGAGAGGCACACCCAGAGGAAGCGGGAGATGGGGCGACCACAGAGAGGGGAGGGAAGAGAGAGGCACCCAGAGGAAGCGGAAGATGGGGTGACCAAAGAGAGGGAAGGGAAGAGAGAGGCACCCAGAGGAAGTGGGAGATGGGGCGACACAGAGATGGGAGAGGATAAGAGAGGCACCCAGAGGAAGCAGGAGATACGGTGACACAGAGAGGGGAGCGGAAAAGAGAGGCACCCAGAGGAAGCGGGAGATGGGGCGGCCACAGAGACAGGAGCGAAAAAGAGAGGTACCCAGAGGAAGCAGAAGCACAGATCACTGGGAGGTCATTCTAAGGACGCAAACGGAAGTGAGCAAGTTCCATCGAGAGGGGAGAACACCTGTGCCGCTGAATATTTCACTAGAACAGGCTTTGTGTGAACGCCCCAGAACAGGGGGTTGCCAGGAGCTAATGGAACATTCTCGGCACATTTTGTTTGGGAAGTGCATATATTTTTCAGCTGTCACAAAAATTACAGTTCTAAAAATCCTTTGTAAGTGCTGGAGAAAATCTAGAGATATCTTAGACTGGTTTGTGGTTCTCTCTCCGCAATGCATTAAAA
Organism: Ambystoma mexicanum; assembly: GCF_040938575.1. Taxonomy (NCBI): domain Eukaryota; kingdom Metazoa; phylum Chordata; class Amphibia; order Caudata; family Ambystomatidae; genus Ambystoma; species Ambystoma mexicanum. Next base: position 1,212,639,580 of record NC_090936.1, read on the forward strand.
AGATTGGATAAGAAGCTCACAAGCATGAAACTATAAACAGGAGCTGGGAGTCGCTTGTAACATGGAACAGAGGTAGGAAGAGTGCACAAGATAAAAGACGAAGAAAGGTTTTAGAGCAAAAATAAATCTAAGATCAACTCAACTACTGAGACACAGAAACATGCGGCGGTAACTGAGTGCAGACCATCTTTTTATGGGTCCCTCTCATAAGAAAATCGTGATGTCAAGTATACATCAGCCAGCAGAATTTCTTTAACACGCATTGGTGACACCAGCAGTGTTGGCTTTTATATAGGCATGGCATATGCATTTGCCAGACACTGTCATATGACTGAAGCAGCTGAAAAATGGGGTAATACCTGGGCATGAGATGTCATCGCCAGTATAATACCTCTCTAATCGCTACAAAAAAGCCAAACCTTTGGCTTTGCCAGTGCTTGTTTTAAGCAGGACTTCAGTGCAAGAAACGGATGCAAGGACACACAAATTATTCATAAATTAAGTGGCTGAAGGCGCACTTGATTATGACATTTTTATTGCACCAGGAGCTGCTTAGAGCTGCAATTAAACTATTAACGTTCAGAGAGAGCACTGCTTAAAAATAAGACTGACTGAAGCTATATAGCACGAAGCTTGATGCTGTGCTTGGGAAGTCTAGCTCAAAGAGACCCCTGCAGCCTGTTTTTTGGGCAGGAGAGTAGGAAAAGCCATAACAATTATCATGGCCATGGGCAGTCAGTGGTTGGGTAAAAAGCCAAACAATACCCACAATCTTTGTGTACCTCATTTTGTTTATTTGTTTGTTTATTTGTTTATTTATTTGATAATGCGCACCAAGCCCTTGGGCAGCTGAGCGCAGCAATACAAGAATTCTCGAAACTTAGTTACAGTGCCTGTCCAAATATAGTACATACGTGTGATTACAGAGTGAATTACAATACAAGACACAGTACAGTTAATTGGTATCATGTGGATACAGAAGTGAGGTAAGGTAGTCTTTACTGTTCATGGACCATTAGGGCTAGCCAGTAGTAGTAGGTAAGTGAGAGCCTATGGTTACAGCAATGAGTCAGAAGATGGGTAAGTCACGGCTTCTTGGATAGTAGTTATTTGCAAGTGAGGAGATTATGGATCATTGGAACAGAGCCATTTGAGAGCATTGACTCTGAATCTAGAGTATGGTAAGAGGCATCTGAGGTCGATAGGGAGTGTGTTCCATGCTTGAGCAGCTTTAACTGGGAAGATTTGTTGCCACTGCACTCAAATGCAATAGTTTTGTCTTGTAGGTGGCACTAAACCTATTAAGCCAGTGTGCTGGAATAAACACACCAAAGCTAATATATGAGTGCAGTGTGTGTGCACTGCACCCAACCCCTAAAACTGCTATACAGAAAAGTGAAACGCTCACCACGCATGCAGAGAAAAGTGCAAAACTCGCACTGGGTTCCCCTTCTTCCTATTCCCCAAAATCTGTTACGGTTCGTCCACCACTGAAATTTCACCCGGTTTTGTGCGGTTCTGCACAGAGCATGATCTTTAATCCCCATGTTGGTTTCGTGATTCAAGATGATAAACTTTGAATGGGGCTTTTTTCGATCCGTGCTAATTTCATGCAGAGACACGAGAAACTGTGTTCTTTTCCAAGCTGCGTTAGTTTCGCACAGTGCCACAAGAAACTTTGCACGGTCTTACGATTCGCGCTAGGTTCGCACAGCGACACGAGAAAACTTTGTGTGGGTCTTTCTGAATCCATGCTTGTTTTGTGCAGCGACACGAGAAAGTTAGTGAAGTTCTTTTTCGATATGTGTTAGTTTTGTGCAGTGACAGGGGAAACTTTGTGTGCTTTTCCACGATCCGTGCTAGAACCTAGACGTGCCACAAGAAATTGTAAACAGGCCTTTTTTCAACCAGTACTAGTTTTGTGCTGCTCCATGAGTAACTTTGCACGTTTTTCTTCGAACATTGGCATATGACTACATACTGCACTTAAACCTCTCCATTATCATGGCACAGGCTGTGGGATATCACCTCATGCGTGGGCAGTGTGGTGTCCCGTTGTGGGACTACATACTGCACTTAAACCTCTCCATTATCAATGGCACAGGCTGTGGGATATCACCTCATGCGTGGGCAGTGTGGTGTCCCGTGGTGGGACTACATACTGCACTTAAACCTCTCCATTATCATGGCACAGGCTGTGGGATATCACCTCATGCGTGGGCAGTGTGGTGTCCCGTGGTGGGACTACATACTGCACTTAAACCTCTCCATTATCAATGGCACAGGCTGTGGGATATCACCTCATGCGTGGGCAGTGTGGTTTCCTGTGGTGGGACTACATACTGCACTTAAACCTCTCCATTATCATGGCACAGGCTGTGGGATATCACCTCATGCGTGGGCAGTATGGTGTCCCCTGGTGGGACTACATACTGCACTTAAACCTCTCCATTATCATGGCACAGGCTGTGGGATATCACCTCATGCGTGGGCAGTGTGGTTTCCCGTGGTGAGGCTACATACTGCACTTAAACCTCTCCATTATCATGGCACAGGCTGTGGGATATCACCTCATGCGTGGGCAGTGTGGTTTCCCGTGGTGGGACTACATACTGCACTTAAACCTCTCCATTATCATGGCACAGGCTGTGGGATATCACCTCATGCGCGGGCAGTGTGGTTTCCCGTGGTGGGACTACATACTGCACTTAAACCTCTCCATTATCATGGCACAGGCTGTGGGATATCACCTCATGCGCGGGCAGTGTGGTGTCCCGTGGTGGGACTAAATACTGCACTTAAACCTCTCCATTATCATGGCACAGGCTGTGGGATATCACCTCATGCGCGGGCAGTGTGGTTTCCCGTGGTGGGGCTACATACTGCACTTAAACCTCTCCATTATCAATGGCACAGGCTGTGGGATATCACCTCATGCGCGGACAGTGTGGTTTCCCGTGGTGGGACTACATACTGCACTTAAACCTCTCCATTGTCATGGCACAGGCTGTGGGATATCACCTCATGCGTGGGCAGTGTGGTTTCCCGTGGTGGGACTACATACTGCACTTAAACCTCTCCATTATCAATGGCACAGGCTGTGGGATATCACCTCATGCGTGGGCAGTGTGGTTTCCCGTGGTGGGACTACATACTGCACTTAAACCTCTCCATTATCAATGGCACAGGCTGTGGGATATCACCTCATGCGTGGACAGTGTGGTTTCCCGTGGTGGGACTACATACTGCACTTAAACCTCTCCATTGTCATGGCACAGGCTGTGGGATATCACCTCATGCGTGGGCAGTGTGGTTTCCTGTGGTGGGACTACATACTGCACTTAAACCTCTCCATTATCATGGCACAGGCTGTGGGATATCACCTCATGTGTGGGCAGTGTGGTGTCCCGTGGTGGGACAACATACTGCACTTGAACCTCTTCAGTATAATTGCACCGCCTGTGGTATATCCTGTCATAAACAGGGAGCATGGTTTCTGTCTAGTGCCAAAAAATATCTGTTGGGTAGCCTTGCCCACAGAAACCCAATCCAAATTTCAAATGAAATCAATTAAAAGGTGAGCCATGTACCAACCCAGAAGAGTGATTGAGCTGGGAAAGAGTCAGTCACATGCCAGAAAAGACTCTGGAAGACGAGTATGGCGTGGGCCACCTGGCAGCTATTGCACATGCTAGGGCCCTGCTATAATCCACCAACCACTGTACTGGGAGGTGCAAGTCGGCCCCTTTGTCACAAGGCCCCATGAATAAGGCTCCTGTCCCGAGCCTGTCGGAGCCAGGAGGAACGTGAGAAACGTTCTAAACTCCCACACCCACTCTTCATCACGCTCCCCCACTGCTGTGCCTCTGTGTTTCGCCGGCATCAAGGACTTAATGGGCTTGACAGCCGCCACTGCTCTGTACTCCTTACGCGTCTCCGTCCTGCACCAAGGTATTACATGCTTCAGATAACGTTGTCCCGTCAAGACTCTAAGATCGCGCTACTGAGTGCTGGTATACTAATATTGTAACAGCCACTACTCTCTGTTACTCTAGAAGCAGTGCCTTCTGCTCCACTGTAGCTCTGCATAGCCATATTCCTTCCAAGCAACTCTTCCTGCTGAGCTTGGCCTGTGACAGTTATTCTGCCGAATATATGTATAGTGTCTATAGTGCCGATGATTCCTTGGCCCACCTGTTCACCGTCACGGTGCATATCCAATGACCCACACAGCTGTATTGCGCTATCTCATAGCTCTTGTTGTGCATAGGTCACCCCCATTTGCCTGCCTACTGCTGTTGCCGAACAGCTTGGTCCTCACTGTAGCTCTGCCAATGTATAATGTGTCTACTGCCATAGCCCATCATTTTGCCTTTACCGCCTTACCGCCTTACCGCCATTGCATTACTTGTGAGGGTCCAGCCCAACACGTGTTCACCACTGCTGTAGCTGAGTATCTTGCCCGTGACTGCATTTCTTGCAATTGCCCTCCCCACGTTTGCTTACTGCCATAGCTGAGCAGTTTGCTTTATTGTTTACCTCCACTGTGCACTCACAGCATAAAGAACCTCATTGAGCCTGCTCTACCTGCCCTCTCCTGCGTGAGTTGGCCACTTCTCTCCCCAACTCAGGCGACATCCCTCCCACCCCCTTTCTACTCTCCCTCTCCTTCCCAAAAGAAATGCTCCTACCTTGCCTGTTGATCCAGCCTTCCGGACTACCTTGCTCAGAGACTTTATATGCTAAGGTTTCGCACCAAACCACCACAATACCTAAGGTGCCCTAGGCCAACGGTTCTGAGGAACCTCATGCTGGGCACACGTTCTTCACGCCCCCTTGCCTCTAGATGCACAGACGCCATCTACCTCATGACCACAACCCCCCTAAAATCTTGACTAAGTCACTGTCTTCAGGGTTCCTGGCACTCCTTGATAAGATTCACGCCACACCTAAGGTCCGTTCATCACTCTCTATGATACACCCAATCATTCCCTGCCCACTAGGAGTCCTCTACCCTCTTCCTACAGCACCTACAGTCTCTCCCTTAACCCCATTAACCAATAACATCACCTCTCTCCCTCCTCTCAAATGCACCCTTATAAATGCACGTTTGCTCCCCGCCCATGCCACCGGGATCCGTGACCTTCTCACCAATGCTGACCTTGACATCCTAGCCATCACAGAGTCCTGGCTTCATGAAGCAGCCGGTCCAGCTATCGCATTAACTCTCCCACCAGTCTACAACATTCACCGGCAAGACATTCAGAACATGAAAGGGGGTGGAGCAGCCATCATGGTCAAAGAAGCTCTATCCCTCAGAATAGTCAACTCTCCGTTGGAAGGAAACGCTGATACCATCTCTGCTAAACTTTTCATATCCCTAGCTGTACTATTACCATCCATACTGTCTACTGGCCACCAGGCCCAGCCGCAGACTTTCAGGGTAACCTACTCCATCTCGTGGGGGAAAACTTTAAAACCTCCAGCAAAACCCTTCTACTTGGCGACTTAAACTTGGGCCTTAACGACCTTAAAGATTAACTTGCCAAAACACTTGCAAAGCAACTCAAGGATTTGGGCTTCCTGCAAAGAATCACCAACTGTACCCACCGCAAAGGTCGCACCTAGACTGGGTCGCTGATCACAACTGCTCCACCACCATCAGTTCCAACGCCCCGTGCCCTTGGACTGACCACCACCACATTTAATTCACCATCCTCAGAGCACTGCCTCTAAGACACACACTTCCACACCACCAGTATTGGCTAACAGTGGACAGAAACTTACCAAAGACAACCTCTTACCCTCTCTTGAGGGTTCCACATTCAAGCCCCCATTCGCCAATGACCCTGGCTTGGTAGCGGAACTGTACAATGACACCCTCAAAAAAGCAATTGAGGCCATTGCCCCACTAGAACAAAAAAAAAGTCTAAAAATCTATGCACATTGACCCTTGGTACACAGCAGAACTCCAGGCGCTACACACCCTCAAACGAAACGCCTTGACCAAATGTCAAATTAATCCAAAAAGTTGTCTACCCACTATAAAAAATCCATTATCCAAGGTAAACTCATTCAACACCAGAATAACAAATGTCAAATCCAACTCCAAAGAAATGTTTGCCGTTTTCAGAAAATTTGTCACTTCTACCACTAGCTCAGATGACATCGTTAAAGATGAAGCATGGTGCTCAAGTATTCAATCAGCCTTGCTAAATAAAATAGACCTTCTGCAGAATAAAATTCAAGCTCACTACAAAGCATTGTCCAAGCCTGACCCACCCGTCGCCCTAGGAAAACACAACGCTCCTAGACAAGAGCCTCTTCTCCTTCAGAGATGTCACAGGAAGTCCTAGGCATCCTCAAACACTTAAAACCTTCTATTTGCAAAGGTGACATCTGCCCGGCCAATATTATCAGAGATTGTGCTGACTCTCTTGCACCTGTTCTCACAGCTTTTATCAATGACTCATTCGCATCTGGCCTTGTCCCGCCCTGTGTCACAGAAGCATGGGTACGCCGTATCCTAAAAAAATCCTCCCTAGACGCCACCTCCCCGAACAACTATTGCCCCATTACCACAATTCTGTTTCTCCTACAAATCCTCGGCAAGGCAGCTCACAAGCAAATCCAGTACTTCCTCGAGTCCAATAACACCCTTAGTAGGAGGCAATCAGGCTTCCGCCATTATCACGGCACTGAATCTGCGCTATTCGACCTTAAAAACCAAATAACAGAAATCATGGACGAAAGCAAACCAGGGCTTCTCCTCCTCCTGGATCTATCTGCAGATTTGATCTGGTGGACCACAAGACTCTTAGTAGTCATCTCAACAACACAGCTCAATTCTCCCATGAAGCCACCACTTGGATCACTTCCTTTTTAGAAGGGAGAGCCATGAAGGTCTTCTCCAACCAGGCTTGTGCAGTACCAACCACCATCCACACGGCTCCTGCATGGCAAAGACTTTGTACAATCTATACACTAAACCCTTCTTCGACAAACTGGACACTCTCGGCATAGCATACACAAACTATGCCGACGACACTCAGGTCCTCATACCTCTCTTTGCCTCTTATGAACAAGATGCCAAGTCTCTCCAAAAGATCGACTCTACCATGCAAGCCTGGATGGCAAAAAACTTGAACAGACTTCAAGTCATTCAAAACAATGCACTTAGAGCTGCTTTAAACATTCCCAAAGAGATCATATCTCACGTGCCAGGCGCGCTGGCCATTGGCTCCCTATCAAAGAATGGATCACCTTCACAACGTTAGCCATAACGCACAAGTGCCTGGCACTCACAGCCCCTTCAAACCTGTCGGAGAAAATTGTCAGAGCTGCCCCCTCCAGACCTAAGAGAGCTCCTCACAGCAATCAAGTGTGCCTCCCTGCAATAAAAAGGATCAAAGCAGGAGGCGCTAGCTTCCTTCACATTGCTCCTAGCAATGGAATGCCTACCAAACACCATCAGGGCAGAGACCTCACACATGTCCTTCCGGAAAACCCTGAAAACTATGCTCTTCAACTAACCCACAACTACCCACCACAATCTTCGGCCCCAGTCTTGCACCCTACAATCCCTCTCCATACGGCCTTGTTGTAACATTTGTTCCTATTAGTCCCCCCTCTCCCTACACTATATGCAGTGGCAAGTAAAATGAGCTCATTCTGCAAGCATACATAAACTTCAAATCCATATTGCCTGAACTATGTATGTTTCGGTTGCATTTGTCAACAAGGAAACAAAGCAACAAAATAAAATAACAAACAATATCGAAACAAGGCCAATGTGGGCATTGGCGCAGGGGGGTATTTGTGCTCATCTCTCATGACTGCTCCCCATGCCGGTGTCCTTAACCACTACATAATCCAACACCATGCACGTGAGGTAGATAAGCATTAACGCATCCGCATACATCACCATGCACTTGCTCTGCTCAGCGAAACCCTTACTCATTTATTTAATTTTTGTATTTATTTATGTTTGCATTTATATCAGTGCACAAAGCCCTGAGACATCCAGGCGCTAGTTACAATAAGTGCATAGTACAGTTCATAAAGTTCAAGAACACGCATATGGGTTACAGCGTAAGGGTGGGTGATGGGAGCACACTTTGTCAAGGCTCACCTCATGGTGCGAGGTGCTTCAGGTGTGCAAACAAGCATGAGAGACAAAATTGGTGCGTGTACACAGTCTGGGCAAGCCTCATCTCCTGGTACGGGGGATACTTCAGGCATGCAGGCAAGCCCAAGAGTCAAAATAGGTGTGTGTGTGTGTGTGTACACAAACTGGCAAAGCCTCATCTTGTGGTACAGGCACTATTTCAGGCATGCAGACAAGCATAAGAGACAAAATAGGTGTGTGCACATGGTCTGGACAAGCCTCGCCTCACGCTACCGGGGCTACTTTAGGCGTGCATACAAACATGAGAGACAAAATAGGTGTGTGTACCCGGTCTGGGCAAGCCTCGCCTCATGGTACGGGGGCTACTTCTGGTGTTCAGACAAGCATAAGAGACAGAATTGGGGGGTGTACACAGATTGGGCAAGCCTTAGCTCATGATAAGGGAGGAAGAGTTGTTGCTATGTAGATAGAGGTAAAAAGATGAAACTAGGGAGGTAATTGGACTGCAGCGTAGAGAGTGAGTGTCCATGATTAAGTCCTCAGGATTGTCTCGTGCAACTGAGGAGCCTCACCCTGAGCAACTTCGGTTGCAACAGACGTTGGCGCTGAAGTACAGTGAAGTAAAGTGATTACAGGAATTATGGCCGTAACATGCTTATTGTAAACGTGCACCAGAGTGAAAATCATCGGTAGTTACTGGGTACACGCTGGGGTTGCGGGTGTAAATAGACACAATGGTATGAAAATTGTAGCTGTGGGTTAGTAGCAAACACACAGCATTTACCAGTATGTGGCGTAGAGTATGGGGAAAAGATAGAAGGCTAGGACGAGCAGGCAACAGAAGGACGGGCGGGCGAATCGAAGGTATGGCCATCCTTACCTTGCAACAAAGGCGTTATATCAGGTAGAGTCCTCCTGTAGTTGATAGGTGAATTATAAATACTCAAGGGAGAGTAGATATAAAGTTTTGTTCCGAGGAGCGCACACACCGGACAGGCACAGACAGGGGTTTAATGAGACCCTTAAAGGAGGCCCTTTGAGAGGGCTGGCTTCGCCTGCCGACTCCCTGGCAGGAAGCAAATAACCAAAGCCTCAGCACACCCGTTGTCTGCCGAGGCAGGCTTTTCGGCATTGAAGGTCTTTGGAGTATCGACGAAGCTACGGCGGCCATGATGGAATGAGCTGACTGTTCGGCTAAAGCAACATAGAGCCCAGCAAGGGCCTATCGGCATTAGCCTCACAGGCATGATGTTCTGTTGTGCATAGGTGGGGAAACATTGCACAGGTCTCTCTCTAGTTCCAAACCATGTAAAGAGTAGAAGGTGTTGTTAGCTTCTCTTTAGACCTTTCAGCGATTCAGAGAAAGAAATGAATCAGAGCTGGGCAAAGGGTGCATTGTGTGTTGGGAGCTATTTCAAATGTTGTTTAGAGCTAAATTATGAAGACATGGGGGCTTTATATGGATGACAAGTTGGGTGAAATTGTGAAATTCTGTTTCAGAAGCCACAGAAGCAAAATCTGTAAGATTTCTATCAGTTTACCTGCAATCTGCCATTCCGCCACCCCGTGTATTGAAAGAGTGGCACAAAGTATCTCATGCCATCTTGTGAACCAAATTAAGCCGCACAAAGTTTCTGGTGCCGCTGTGAACACCTAGTATGGATCGAAAAGAGTGGCACAAAGTTTCTCGTGCAACTGCGTGAATCTAGCATGGATTGAAAAGAACAGCATAAAGTTGCTTGTGCCCCTGCATGACCCTAGCACGGATTGAACAGAGCAGCATACAGCTTCTCGTTCTGCTGTGCAACCCAAGCTCGAATCGAAAAGAGTAGCACAACGTTTCTTGTGCCGCTGCACGAACCTAGCCCAAATTGAAAGGAATGGTTCAGTGAACCTACTGTACTCTGGAGACCTCCGGCCTGCCGAGGTTTGCTCCAAAGTACTTTAAGATGAGATAGCCGCACCCTTGAGATGGATGGGGGTGCATATGTATTACTCCAGTAACAATCAATAAGGACAACTCAATGGTTTGGCAAAGGGAGTCTGTTTAATGACAAGTACAAAAAATGGGGAGTCATGGAAATCATCAGTGATGCGATCGTCCTACTCGCTTCAACTCCAATGAACTTCATACAAGTTGTAACATTTATACTCAAAACTCATCATAATTGAAGTGTAACACTCAAAAGTTAACATGCAATTCTATTGGTTAGGAAAGGTAACTTTAATATAAGTACTATATCTATATATGGTAACGGAGTGAGGGGATTGGCTAAACACTGTCAGGTCGGCATCTAAGCCCTACCTTCAAAAATGACTACTGAAAACTTCACTAAAAGTACGACGTTTCATCGGTTCTACTAACTATAGGACCCTATCATATTCGGTCCATTGTGATTGCGTTGGCACCAACCCCATGCATAGTCTTCCACTTCGCTTAGCAGCAGGTGCGGGGTGCCCCTTAGGTACCTGGCCTTTCTCCAATTAAGGTTACAATCAATCATCGCTTCAGCAACTATGTGTCAATTATTTCACTGTGGTTGGACTCGAAACTGCATCTTCTGTCTGGAAAAGTTCTGATATCTCTGCCTGGGCAGATGCCAAGCGTAGGTGTGAACCTGTGCTTCTTCTCGCTCGTCTGGTCACGTGCTTCCCACACCGTGAATGTGTCTAGTTTCTCTCAATTTGTGTATTTGATTCTTATTTAGCTTGCCACCTGCCTACCCCTCCTTATCTTGACCTTTCACAGACAGGATATTCTGTTTTTAAGTTTCAATTATATGTAGCTACTGTTCGTTTTTTCTTTTGGTATGACCTTGGCTCTCCTGGCACGAGTTGCATCTGCCGAGTTTCGATTCAGCCGTCTCTTCTCATTTTGCTGGAATAGGAATCTCTGCTCATTCGGCCTTTAGTAACCTAAGTTGATTCTGCTTCATTTGCAAAGTGGAATATACTTATACTAAAGTACTTCATTTGAGGTAGGTTTATGTATAATGGTGCTTGCTGCATTATTGTTCTACTTAGCATAGCAAGCCACACTGTTTTCTTAGCTTTCTTGCGGTTCCAAGCATATGTACAGGTGTAAACTGAGTGACTGTGTTCCTTTTGCTTACAGCTTAACTCACTTACATTTTTGATAGCATTCATTCACTTTAAGTTCACAATCTCTTGTCATGGCGTTTGGTCTCTTTGTGTCATTCTCGGGTCGTCATTTCTTCTGTGAGTCTGTCCAGGTCCTCGTGACGTCACCATTCGTCTTCCATTAAGAACTTTTTGGTTTCTTCCGGGATTGTATTTAGGCGATCTTCATTTTGTCTCATTTGCTGGTAGGGTTTTCTTAATGGATACCTTACTGTCCATGGTTGTCTGGGTATCGGTACTTCAATAGGAGTTGTTCATCTAATAGGTACTGGGCAGAGCCCTACTGCAGCTCTCTGCTGGTTTATCTGCTCATCATGCGTCACATATTTTGGTGTGAACATTTCTGGTAGTTCAAAATGGGCGACTGGAGTGCAGGCTTTATTTGGGACCTCCTCTACACTCCCCCCTCTGAGCGATTCATCTACCACTTTCACCTCCGTCATTGGATTCATCTTACTCGGTTCTTCTGTATTTATCTTCACTCCGTCGCCTGGGTTCATTCCTTCTTCATCTTCTGGTTCTATACATGATGGTTTGAAGAAGTGTCTTTTTGTAGTCCATATTTTTAATACTCCTTTCAGGCTTCCTGCTGTTCTTACATGTTTGTCTTTATTCCAAGTCATAAATTGACATTGTCAATTTGGGCTGCAATAAACCCATCTTCCCACATAATGTCTGTGCTTTCTGGGGTAGAGAAACTTTGTTCCTTCTGGTGCATGAATGCTGGACTTCACAAAGTCTCTTATTTCTTCATCAGTCAGGTCTTTGTGCTTCCATCCTGGCTTGACATCAATCATGATCTCCATCCCTATGGCTTTTTTGCAGTCTTCTGGCATAGAGAAATTATTATCTTGATAACACAAAATCCTAGCAATATCATCACTAACAGGGCTCCCAAGAACTTGAATGCATCTGCCATCCATTGCGGGACCCACGAGAATAGTGATCCAAACCAGCTGTCATCATCAACTTCATCAGTTTGATCGATCATCTGGTTCTGCAGGTTTGTCAGCATACCTATGGCTTCCGTTTAAGTTCCATTCTCCTCATCCTGAGAAGGTATAAATGTGCTACATGATTCTCCAATTTTTGCACAAACTCCTCCATCCATAGCTGTGATCATGTCAAGGACATATCTGTTCTGGAGAGCCATCAGTCGGATGGCTTTTAACTCTTCCTTGATTGCATTGAATCATTTTATGGTTGTGTTGATGGTCTGCAGTAACTCCCATCTGGTTATCTGTAGCCATTTAGTATTTACTCCAATTTGGATCCTTGGCATGAAGATCGTCGTGAACACTGATGAGGTGAGGCTGAACAGCCTGTGTTCGTATCGGATTGCATGAAATGCTTCTTCTGATTTAGCAGAGAAGTAATTATCTCTCTCCATTTGAGATATCAGTTCCACAGATCTCTTCTTCCTCATGTGAGCATCTGCTTTCGGTAAACTGCCAATATTCAGATCCCTTTTCGGGATCACCAATGCTGGAACATGGACATTCACTATTGTGCATTTGCCTCCTGAGTTTTTCGGCAGTCTGTGTATGCTTTGGATCCGCATGCCCAATAGTGAACCATAATTATGGCAGTGCCATGAACCATTCCTGGAGCATCAAAAACTCGTCCACAGTTCTGATTCTCTCCCATCTTTCTTGTGCCATTTTTTCTGAAGCAGAACTTTGGGCTCTCCAGTGGCACTATCTGTAAGGGTCCTCCTCTGTCTTCGACCCATGTTAGTAGTTTTGCAAGTCTTGGCCATAATGGCTTGCATCCATTCTGCATGATGTCAACGGTTTATTTGTAGAGTCCAGTGATCACCCAGGCTATGCAAATCACCACTCCTTTCTCCCATTCATCTGGTGAAAGCACTGTTCCCCAAATCTGCATTTGGGCTCTATTCTTCCACTTTTGAGCTTCCTCTGGAGTTTTTCCTTGGACATTTAGTCTCGAGTTCACTTCCCATCTTATTCCTGCTCCTTTAACTCCAGGCTTCTCGTACCTGATCACATGATTCCTAGTATGAGCTCTGTTTCTTGTCTTAATGTCCTGAACATAATCATCTTCATCGGGATAGGCTGTTTCAGTTGCCCATATTAGGGATGCGTCACTTTCCATAAATTGGCCTCTAGTTTTGCACATGGCTAAGTGTGAAAGACAGTGTGCTGCCTGGATATCAATTTCTACAGCCACAAAGATCTTGGATTTCCCTATGCTGTATGGTAGGAGGGCACAAACAAATCATTTCCCTTCTGAACTTCGTCTTCCAACTTCCTTCATGTGCTGGTACCAAATATTGTTTCCCAGATGTGCTGTGCTATCCAGGTAGTCGTTTAGTTCGTTGTCATCTCCATGCATGCTTCTCTTGATTCTTAGTGTTTTCCTGTAGTTGGCTATGACTACATCCCTAAATGCATCTGTATGGATTTTTCTTGCTGGAGGATTCTCAGGTATTTCGGTCCATGGTGCAGGCTTCCCCATCTGCGCCATTTGAGTGTCTGGCAGCTCTTTTTCTCTGCTCATACATCTTTCTTCTGCTGGTTACAAATGCCCATTCCAACCACCCGGACGCTGGTCCGGTGTATGGTTGTATTGTAGAACTGGTACTTGTCCCTTGTGTTGAAACATATATGCTTGGCAATACAGTCTCTGCGGTTTTATTCTTCAGTTCCTCTTGTATTTTCCTTGCTTTGACTATGAACAGCCATAATGAGTCTACTATCAGTTGTGTTCGTGCAGAGAGCATCTCCGAGTTGGCTCTTGTTTTCTTAAGAGTTTCGAACGTGGCTGCTTTTGTTGGCCTTCTACCCAACTCTCCTTGTCTTTCCACACCCTCTGCTGTGGAGTTTCTTATGGCAAGCAGCCTCTTCTTCTCTACTATTTTGGCTTGTGGTTCTGCAGTCATTGACACTAGGCCTGTTTTGTGTGCATTCAATGTTTGCATGCTTTTAGTTGTCAGTAATCTTTCTTCATTAATTCTTTGCAGACCGTGTCTCCGGCTTTTCTGTTTGGTTGTTACCACAAGTGTGTGTGTGTCATTGCTAATCACATCCATTTCAAGTTCATTCATTCCTCCATCAGATCTTCTAGGGACTGGAATGACTATGTAAGGTCCGGGTGATTTTGTGGGTTTCATTTGTGCATTATTAGGTGGGTGCACTGGAATCAGAACGCTTTGTGCACCAATAGAAAATGCAATTCTGATTGTTAATGACAGTAAAACAATGATGAATATGATAAACAAATACATTATACCCCTGTATGTCAGGCGGCAGCATTTACTTCCAGAGAAGCGTGGATGTCTCTCCTCCTGCGGGAGGACCAGATTGCTGTTCTGGACCCCCATCTCGATCATTCACAAAAATGTCTACCTTTTCTTTACGAGTGTCAGGTGCTCCATAAGTGTCCCCCTTCTTGCGGGTGATGAATTGTCTCTTATTTCAGGATACAGTTCATTTGCTAGACTATGGGAAAAATCAAATCAATTAACACCTCAGTAAGTCCTTTTACTGTGCATGTTCAAAGTAAGTAAGTTCCCAATCCACTCCTCGGATTTGCTTCAGTCCTGAGGAAATATTGTACGCTGGTCAGTATGGAGAAATAGGGACAAAATAACAACAAATGCAATAAGTGAAGTCCTTGACACTGTTTCCTCGATCTGTCCCTCGGTGGAAGGCTTTTAGAATCTACTCAGATAGTTCTGCTGATGGTTAGAGAGTTCCACTTGGAGCACAATTCCATGCAAGAGCATGCCCATCTGTGCAACATTAGCTGGATCTCTGATGAATGTGAGGACGTCAACATCGATCAGTCTCCCCACTATCTCTAGAAAGTCAGTGACTAGACGAAAGAGGAGATTGTGAGCTAACCTGCTGTCTTTTGGTGACAGGGACATCCGTCCTGTCTTGCTGGGGTTCAGGATTGTATACTCTCTCTGTAATGTAAACAATGTCTGCACTGTCCATTCGCGTGGTGTGCAACTAAGATCACAATTTTATTTAGGAGTTGGCTTAGATGCTCTGCATTTGCAGGATCTCAAAGTAACGTGAGTGTGTCTGTTGTTCTTCCAACAAGATTTGGACAGTCTTCGATTATGCAAAAGAACAATGGCCCTCATTAGGACCCTGGCGGAAAGGGGTTTACGCCGGCGTAAACCATGGCGTACCTTTCCGCCTGACTACGAGTTCCCGTAGCGCCATGGTGATTTTTACGCCTGCTTTTTGCAGGCGGAAAAATCCATGGCGCTACGGGACTTGTTGTTAATTACGCCACCGTAATTTACGGTGGCGTAATTAACGCCTTCCCCACTCCCATTATACCCTATGGGGCAAAAATGGGAATGGGGAAGGGTAAATGGGGATTGGGGACTTACCGCCCCGCCAAGGTCGGAATGGGGCGGTAAGTCCGCCAACCACCATGGCGGAGTTGGCAGCTTAGCGCCATGGACCATGTTGCAAATTGCACCATGGTCCTCCGCCAGGGTCGTAATGAGGGCCAATGTGTTGATAAGCTCATTTATTTCCATCTGTATTTGAGACATTTGGTTCTTTCTCGCTGTACTCAAGAAGTAAGAGAAATTGTTTGGCAATAACAGTAAGTAATCTCTTTATTATCTTTTAGTTGTCAGGATCTTGAAGAAAGTCAGTGACACTGGTGAGCCTTCCCACTAATGAAGGGTATGATCTTAGCACTAGATAAAAATAAATTACGACGTCTTTCATGATGTCACTACTGTGGGACATCATAAGTGATTCCGAATAGGGTCTTGGTGTGGAATGAGTCAGGATAATGTATTTGCTTCCAATGCAGGTGTCCTCGGTCAAAATCTGGCATATTCTTTTCTCATCAAGGCTTAAGTGTGCCTTAGTCCAAAGTTCTATGTTGTGGCTTATACGTGCAATTGTTCTTCTTCACACTGCAACTAGGATGCACAGAGTGTCCGTTTTTATGTCCTTATCCCATGTTTTCCTTAAAGGAAGTGTCCAATTTAAGCCACAATTCGCAAAAAGTTCTTTGTCTTTGTTTGGCTGGTCATGTGTCCTTCTTACTCGTCATGAATCTCATCTGCACGTGCTGTGGGTCTTCCCCATCGCTCATTGATTCCTCTCATTGGAGTGCAGGCAGGGGGCCTTCTCCGATGTAGGGTTTGATATTGGCCAGAAAAATCCAAGCTCTCCTGCCTTTTAGTTTCACTGCGGATGGAGTGCAGTCCTCCATTGTAAAGGGACTGTTAAATCTTGGCTCGTCCCTCTTTTTTCTTGTATGGTTACTTACAAGGATTGTGTCTCAATTGAAGATGGATGGTATGCAAAGTCCTTGAGCTGCGTCTGTAGTAGTATCTCCTTCTGTGTTCCGTGCTGCCCTTTACCCCTTCCGTCATCGCTGAAGCTGGTCTGAAATTACAGTAAGGCAAGATGTCATGCAGTTCAGGTAGTTTTGCATTTCAGACCCTAAAATTTCTCCTGTTGATTGGGCATCACATCTAGCTCTATCTCAGAGTGTCAAGGGAGTTCTCATTCTTCTTCCTGTGACTATCTCATGTGGCGTAAGAAGATGGTCAGAACCCGGTTGGTTCCTAAGTGCATACAGTGCCAAAGGAAGGCAGTGCAACCATCCCTTTTTTAGTGTCAGCTTCAACTTGGCTATCCTTTCTGTTAACAAGCTGTTGAGCTTCTCACAGATTCTGTTACCTTGCGGATGATACGCCGATGAGAACCTGTGCTTTATACCAAGCAGCAAGCTAATCTGTTTGAATGTCTAGTTTACAAAGTGAACTCTGTTATCTGATCTCATGACTTCACACACCCCCCCACCTGGGGAACACTTCCCTCACTAAAAATTTGGCCGCACAGGTAGAGTCTGGGTGTGTATAAGGACCTGCCTCAATCCATCTGGAGAATGGACACACCACAACAATTTAGTATCTGCTCCCATTACTTACTTGAATCATGTCGAAGTTATCGACATGCAAGTGTTGAAAAGGCCCATTTGGCCTTGGGATGACTCCTCTCATTACTTTTAATGTGTGCCCAGCTATGAATTGCTGGCATATTATACAATTTACTATAAAAAATGCAACGTGCTCTGCTAAATTCAGTATGAATCAGTCTTCTATGAGTGTTGCTGCTATATTTTCTTTTGTCACGTGCTTTGGATAATGTAACTGCTCCAGTGCTATTTTTAAAAGGGCTACAGGTATTACTGGTTTACCAGTGCTGTCTTGTCACCACAAGCTGTCAGAGGGGTTTAAAGAACACCCTAGTGTTTCCAAATATTCTTTTGGTCCTGTCGTGCCTCTCCTTGGAGTTCCATTAACTGTGTTTGCACCAAATTATTGTAACTTTCAGGTGCAATCTGTGCAACCATCATTCACTCATTGGCATGGATAACTTCCACTTCCATGATTGTCTCACTTTTGGATGCCATACGCTTGGCTTCCGTGTCTGCTGCGTGATTTCCGCGTGAGATGAAATCTGTCCCCGTCGTGTGGGCACCGCATTTCATGACCGCTATGCTCACTGGGAGCTGGAGTGCCTTGATCAGCCTGTCCAATAGGGCTGCGTGCTGCACTGGCTTGCCGTCCGCTTGGAGGTAACCCCCCCTTTTCCAGAGTGCTAAGCCGGCGTGCACTGTCAACATTACATAAGCAGGGTCACTGTACAGCGTTGCTTCCTGGTCTGCGTGATTCTCAATGGTGAGTATCAACACCAATAATTCTGCAGACTGTGCTGAATAGTGAGATGGTATTTGTGCACTAAGAAGCACTCAAAATTCTCCATTTGCTGTGTGCTTCATCACAGCAACACCTGTATATCTTTGTCCGTCACTTTGATCGATCCTTGAAGAACCGTCAATAAAGATGCTCTCTCCTTCTGCCAAGGCATTTTCTTTCACCCTGGGAATTTTGTCATAATTTGCAGAGTCATGTATTGGCTCTCCTTCAGTGACTGGCTCTGCTATAAACGTAGCTGGGTTCACTATTTTACATCAGACTACCTTAATCGATGGATTTGATATGATCACTTCATAAGCAGAAGCTCTCTGAGATGCCAATTTGCCCTTTGGTTTCTCTAGAATGGTAAATAGTGAGAGCTCGACGTACAACGTCATGGAGCATCCCATCACAATGGTTGTAGCATTCTCTATGGCAAAAGCTGCAGCAGCTAAACTTTGTTCGCACGGGAAAGGACCTCTCATTACTGGGTCCAAAATTCCACTATAGTATGCCAGGGGCACAATGTGGTTCTCTGAGTGAACACTGC
This sequence comes from Ambystoma mexicanum, assembly GCF_040938575.1. Taxonomy (NCBI): domain Eukaryota; kingdom Metazoa; phylum Chordata; class Amphibia; order Caudata; family Ambystomatidae; genus Ambystoma; species Ambystoma mexicanum. The sequence continues at coordinate 1,212,658,108 of NC_090936.1, forward strand.
AGTCATAAAGCTGCCATTTGTGTGTGAAAACAGATAATGCATAATTGGGAATCCCTAGAACTGGTGCTGTGGAAATGGCTTTTTTTGAGTTAAGGAAATCCTTTCTCCATGGTCTCAGACCATTCAATCTTTTCTTTTGTCACTTTGGCCTTCTTTAGGGCCTGAAGTAAAGGCTTAGTGTAAGAGCTATAGTCGAAGACCCATGCCCTGACATAGTTGCATAGGCCTAAAAAGCTCTGCATCTGTTTTATCGTGTGTGGCTTAGCTGTGTTCAGTATGGCTTCAGCCCTTTCTGGGGTCACTCTCTTTCCCTCATGTGAGATTAGCTGGCCTATGTACAGCACTTCCTATTGACAATATTGTAACTGCTCCTTGTCAACCTTATATCCTTTCTCAGCTAGTATAGTCAATAGCTGAACAGAATTGTGCCTGCATTGCTCTTCTGTTGTACTGTAAATTAAGATGTCATCCACATATTGCAGGACAACATTTTTTAGTGCAATTTTGCTCAAGTCCATCTGCTAGACTCTGTTAAAAATAGATGGAGACTCGCAATACTCCTGGGAAGCCTCATACTTTTCAGACGCATCTGTCTGAATGTAAATGACGTCAGATCTTGTGAGTCACGGTGCAACGGGATTGAGAAAAATGCATTTTTCAAGTCAATCACTGTGAAATATTTTGCCTCAACGGATATATTACATAGAAGTGTAGCCGGGTTAGGGACTAGAGGGAACTCAGCCTCAACAATATCATTTATAAGCCTCAGATCTTGGATTAAACGCCAAGACCCTCCCTTTGATTTTCTGATCGGATAAACCACAGTATTGCATGAGGACTCTGACGTCACTAAGATGCCTTGCTGCATCATTGCAGAAATTGTCTTAAAAATCCCCTCATCTGCCTCTCTGGACATGTGATATTGTCGGGCTTTTTGGTAGAAATGCTCCTGGTTTCAGTTTAATTTTCACTTCTCCAACCCCTTTCAAGAGGCCTACGTCATAGGGGTCTGTGGTTCATACTGAGACAGGCACCTGGGCCATGTCGTCATCATAATTTTCAAGATGGTTTCATGCCAACATCATTCTCTGAGGCACTTCTCTTTTGATCATTTTTACCCAAAGCGTGAAGCTCACTTCCACCATTGTCTCTCCCATATCTGCTTACTCTTCAAACAGGTTGTCATCGGTTACGTCAGTCAATCAATATCCTTCTTCAATGGCAATTACTGCACACCATTGTCGGCCTTCATCATCATAAACATCAATGAAGCCCATTCTCCCTCATACTGCAGCTGTGTGTATTATCAAGGGAAATACTTGTCCCTTTTCCTAGTGCAGAACTCATCTGGGGTACTCATGATTCTCTCTGCAATGCCTGGCAGTCCTGCCATAAGCACACGCATACCATATGTGAATATTTCTAGCTCTAATGGTATAGCCCTCATGGCTGTGTGTCCTGCATATGCTGTGATTATTTTGCATACGTTTGAATAGTGCATTCCTGGAGTTGAACATACTATACCCTCCTCCGTGAACAAGATTGTCATGTTTAACTTTGTCATTAAATCTCGACCCAAATGTTTACTGTGGTCTGACGTGAATATAGTAAAGGCAGATACATTTCACATTTTCCTATGGAGACTGGAAGTGCATTTGTGAAGGGAACATGACGTGTAACTCCTGTGAAACTCTGAGTATTTATGGTCTCGCCGGACAAGGACAACTTGCCTTCACGTATGCACGAGCGTGTTGCACCCGTGTCAACTAGGAAGGAATATTCTTTATCCCCTATAACAAAATCCACCCTAGGTTCCCTGTGAAGGTCTGATGCAAAAGATAGGATAGAACACATCAGGGTTCCCAGTGAGCTGTCCTAGTCCATATACAAATTTGGCCCACTGTGTGCTTGTGGATTTCCCCCATTCACCTTGTTACTTCCCATTCCAGGGTTTGCGGTCTGCCCTCTGCCAATCGTCTGTGACAGTTGCATCGGTGCCTGTTGGGATTGTCCTTGTGGAAAATTCCCCATGTTCTGAGGTTGCACACCTTGTTGCGCTCCTGGCGCTTGTTGCTGCACTGTGTGATTTTGTGCAACACCCTGCTGTAAAACTGCAGGTGGATTCGCCATGCCTGCTTCTGTCCCTTGGCCGTTCTGCATCATGCTTTGGTTTCTGCATGTGCGCGCTAAGTGCCCTGTCATTCCACACAACCAACATACTGGGGGTGGTCGGATCATTTGCCCATTTGACATATATTGAATGCCATTTTGCATATTCTGGAAACCTCCTTGGTTATTCTGAAAGCCTCCCTGATTGCTCTGCCATCCTCTTCCCCTAAATCCTCTTCCCCGTGGGTAAAACCCAGCACTGCCCTGATTATTCTGCTGTGGATTGGTCACCTGCTGCATGCTCGATTCAGCGGCACTAGTTATCATGGCTCCCTCAAGAGCATATTTTGACAATTTCTTCTGCACCAATTTCGCTTCCTCACCCTTTTGTGCAGCTTTCTTTTTGCGATTCTTGTCTTGCAGCAGTCTGCAATAGTGTTCGATGGTCAGCTGTATTTCTGCCCAAGGTTTAGCCTAAATTCCTACCAATTTCTTGAGCTGTTTCTGTACCGGTTGAACACAGGTATAGATTTCGTCCAAGATTCATTAGTCTCGAGCACCCATGCGTCTTGAAAATTCAGTATATAAATTAACAGATCCTCAGACTCCTTCATTTTTCGTGTCATTATAGCTCCCATATCACAAGTATCTGGGTAAAGCACTCGTAGCGCTTTCCATACTGCGGCTCTGCAGTTGTTAAATGGAGCTACGTCATGTGCAGTATTAATTGTGGTTACACCAGGGTAGCCTGCCCGTGTCCACACATCGTCTGCTCTCTCACCAGGTATGGCGATTAGGAGACCCTTAATATCTCGTATAGCTAACGAGTTCCTTCCTGTCATTTTCTCTAGCTCGTGTATCCACTTTCAGGCTCAGCATTGGAAGCTTGTTCTTCAAATGTTCTCGAACCATGTGTGGCCATTGAATATATTGTGGTCTTTCTCCCCCTTTCTCGAGTAACGGAAATTGGAATGCATAGTTCTCTCTCTATTCCCTCATGGTTCTTCTATCTATGGCAGGGGTAATATTTCTGCATCATCACCTGTCTGGTAGGGACCTAGGTCTGTCCACGTAGGGCGGTGAAGACACCCCCCTCTGACCGTGAGATACTTCTTCATTTCAGTTAGACTGCGTGGCTGATTCTGATGCCCTCGGTGCAGACTCACTAATGTCTGACCATCTTATTCCTTTTTCCCTTGGGAGTTGTCTTTCGCTCAGTCTCTCTTCCTCATTTTCCTCGCGCTCCTCCCTTTCTGAGTCAGACATTGTCTGTGCCCAACTCGTGCCACTCCTCGTGTCTTCTTTGTTTCTACTTATTTCTAGCCTATCCAGGGATAGCTCTCTATTCCCACTACTTTGGGAGACATCCTCAGTGTCGTACAGCTGAGTGCTCTCCAGGCGCTCGTCTTCCCCCACCCTTTGGGGTATGTGTTCTAGCCCCATTTCATCATATATTCTTTCGATTGTTTCTCCGATGCTTCTGGTGTTGAAGTCATCTTCAATATCCGCCCTAGACGTGCCTGGTACTGAATCGTAGGCAGGAAAGAATTCTTCTATATCTTCCCAATCTACTACAGTATCAGGTTTTTTAACCTCTCTCCCCAGACATTCATGATTGCGTGCTCTCTTTCTTCGCTTACGTTCTACATCGTCATCGAATTCTTTGCGCTTCCTCGTCTCTTCTCTAACCCTATCTTCTTCCTTTTTCTTTTCATTCCTACATTCATCTGCCCTTCGGATTTCCTCATCTCTTCGTCTCTTTATTCTTTTCTCTCGTAGTCTTTGTTCTTCCTCTGACCTTTACTGGTCCTGTCTGTCTTGATCATTGGCTGCTCTTGGTTTGCGATCAAGCTTTCTTTTTTGCTCTTCGTGATATAGCTGCTCTTGCCTTTGTTGTCTTTCTTTCTTATGCTTCCATCTCTTAACTCCTTCTTTTTCCCCTTTCTCTGTACATCATCTAACCTCTCCTTTTGTTTCACGTCATCAATGCCTTTGCCATCAAGTTTCAATAAAATTTGCCCTCCCATCCATTCGTCTTTTTCAAATGCTATCGCATCAGTTTCATCTTTGTTTCCCTTCCATCTTTTCCCTTCTCTCTCTTTGTCGAGAAATGCGCTTGTCTGTGCTTGATCCCTTCTTTCATCATCGCGTCTCCCCTTGTCCCGTGGGACTGTGGAGGTAATATCTTTATGCTTATCTTTCCCTTGATTTTCGTCACTAATTTGCGTAGGTGACTCATATGCGGGGTTGCTATACCCCGTGGCTGCTTTAAGTTCTCTCAGAGGGTATAATCCCTGTCTTTACTTTCTTCAACTTTCATTTCGGATGGGGTGGATGGCGCGGTAGGCGTCTCACCCCCCTCTGAACATACATTAAGTATCCATTCCTTTCCCTGTTCATGCATGTTCCAAAGCTCTAGAACAGCTAGACATTTGTCATTTGTCATGGAGTTTAAACATACCCCTTTCACAGCGTCTTTAATCGCTGTGGTAGTCTATTTGTTCCCCTTTCTTTGGGACTATGGGTAAACGTTTTTTCAAGCCGCTTGTATAAAAAGCGTAGGATTAAGGCAAATCCTCTCTTCTCGGGTGTCCTCCCCGTTAACCTCTCTCTTCTCGAGTGTCCTCCCCGGTAACCTTTATTTACTTAATTATTCTCGAGTCATTATCCCTATATATATATATATATATATATATATATATACACACATTCTTCTCTACTTCTAACTATATTTTGTTTTCCCACCTCCCTCCATTACCTTTTCCCTTAACTTGTTCTAAAGCATGCACTTTTGCCAAAACACTCAATCTTTTTTACTCACCATTCTCATATTTCCTCTCTGGACCCTCGGGATCATTGCCTTTGTTACCGCCTTCTTCGGCTTTTCACCTGCTCAGCTGCCTGTAGGAATGGGAAGGGATAATGTGGGGAACATGGGTCCCTTCAGACCCTGGTCTGCAATTTTTTCTTACACTACCACTGACTACGGGGAGCTTCACGGCCTCCTCGGCCAAATGGCAAAGGACTTGTGATATTGCCGAAGACCACCTAGAGTTACTTTATGTCAATGGGTGTCTTATTCTAATCAATAATCGATAATTGATAACCATCAATCTCTGCTACCAAATGTACTCCGGAGACCCCCGGCTGGCCCATAGAGCCGAGGTTTGCTCCGAAGTACTTTAAGATGAGAAAGCTGCACCCTTGAGATGGATGGGGTGCAGATTTATTACTCCAACACCAATCAATGAGGACAACTCAATGGTTTGGCAAAGGGAGTCCGTTTAATGACAAGTACAAAAAACAGGGAGTCATGGAAATCAGCAGTGATGCGATAGTCCGTCTTTCTTCAACTCCAACGAACTTCATACAAGTTGTAACATTTATACTCAAAACTCATCATAATTGAAATGTAACAGTCAAAAGTTAACATGCAATTCTATTGGTTAGGAATGGTAACTTTAATATAGGTACTATATCTGTATATGGTAACGGAATGAGGGGATTGGGTAAACACTGTCAGGTCGGCATCTAAGCCCTACCTTCAAAAATGACTACTGAAAACGTCACTAAAAGTACGACGTCTCATTGGTTCTACTAACTATAGGACCCTAGATTATTTGGTCCGTTTTGATTGGGTTGGCATCAACCCCATGCATATTCTTCCACTACGGTTAGCAGCATGCAGAATGGTCAGCCAGGTGCGGGGTTCCCCTTAGTTACCCGGCCTTTCTCCAATTAAGGTTACAATCAATCATCACTTCAGCAACTATGTGTCAATTATTTCACTGTGGTTGGCCTCGAAACTGCATCTTCTGTCTGGAAAAGTTCTGATATCTCTGCGTGGGCAGATGCCCAGCGTAGGTGTGAACCCGTGCTTCTTCTCGCTCGGCTGGTCACCTGCTTCCCACACCTGGAATTAGTCTAGTTTCTCTCAATTTGTGTATTTGATTCTTATTTAGCCTGCCACGTGCCTACGCCTCCGTATCTTGACCTTTCAGAGACAGGATATTCTGTTCTTAAGTTTCAAGCATATGTAGCTACTGTTCGTTCCTTCTATTGGTATGACCTTGGCTCTCCTGGCATGAGTTGCATCTGCCAAGTTTCAATTCAGCTGTCTCTACTCGTTTTGCTAGAATAGGAATCTCTGCTCATTCGGCCTTTAGTAACCTGAGTTGATTCTGCTTTGTTTGCAAAGTGGAATATACTTATACTAAAGTACTTAGTTTGAGGTAGGTATATGTTAATGGCGCTTGCCGCACTATTCTTCTACTTAGCATAGCAAGCTGCACTGTTTTCTTGGCTTTCTTGCGGTTATAAGCATATTTACAGGTGTAAACTGATTGACTGTGTTAATTTTGCTTACAGCTTAACTCTCTTACGTTTTTGATAGCATTCATTCACTTTAAGTTCACAATCTCTGTTGTCATGGCGTTTCGTCTCTTTGTGTCATTCTCGGGTCGTCATTTCTTCTATCTGTGAGTCTGTCCGGGTCTTTGTGATGTCACCATTCGTCTTCCATTAAGACCTTTTTGGTTTCTTCCGGGATTGTATTTAGGCGATCTTCATTTCGTCTCATTTGCTGGTAGGGTTTTCTTAATGTATACCTTACTGCCCATGGTTGTCTGGGTATCAGTAATTCAATAGGCGTTGCTCTTCTAATAGGTACTGGGCAGAGCCCTACTGTAGCTCTCTGCTGGTTTATCTGCTCATCATACGTCACATGTTTTGGTGTGAACGTTCCTGGTACTTCAAAATCGGCGACTGGAGTGCAGGCTTTATTTGGGACCTCCTCTACACTACCACGAATCGAACAAAATGTCTGTCAGTCAAAATACTTTATTTCGGCTTAACACCATAAAAGTGAATATAAGTAGCGGGCATGGTACTCAAATAAAACATTTAAAAAACAATCATTGCGCCAAGAAACACTTGTGTCCAGGCACGTTATAAATGCCATACCATGTCAATACTAGTTTCAACAGTACATATGATCATGGAAACACATTTAAACGTATAAAGTGCAAATGTGTTGTGCAAATGCAAATGGTCATAAATTGATCATGTAAACAGAGCAAACGCATTGGGAAGTGTAAAGTGCAAGTGTGTTATTAAGTATAACACATAACTAATCATATAAATATAGCAACCACATTGAGAAGTATAAAATGCAGCTACATTATTAGGTGTGACAAAATTAATAAAAAATAGGAATTAGCACATAATTAAATCATAGCTATATTCGACCAATTACATATTCTATAAAACATAAAGCTGTGTTATTACTGCACTTGACAGTTTGTTACATAGATTTTAAAAGTGTGCATCTAATTCAGCCATGGCCTGTAAATATATTTCGCAACTGAGAACACATTTGTATCATAATTGGTTCTTCTACAAAGCGCCACCACTGCACTTGTTCTGTTAACTCTTAAGTAAAGAAACTTTGTTCTCAGGTATATCCTCCTTTAATGCAAGTAGAAGGGACATGCTAGGAAGGAATGCTCCATGCACTCCATCCTGTCACCGCAACTTGGGCATTTATTACACTCATTAGTATTCCATTTATTCTTTATCTGGGTCACCGGCAGAACGCGGAATCTCATTGAGACGTATAGGGTATGCATGAAACTTGGCTTCATTACATCTAGCTAAGATTTGTAACCCCTGGTAAGCTTACCTCCCCAATGAGTAGTCATCGCAATAGAAATACTATTAGAGTTCATGGCATCTGGCTCCCGCTTTCACCAGTAAACTACTTTGATAGTTTCTTTTATACTGCCCGTTATTAATTCGGGATGTTCCCAGAGCTCACTGTGGCCAATGGTTTATAGTCAAAATCTCGAAAACAAAATCTCGAAAAAAAAGCACGAATTCAAAATCTCGAAAAAAAAAATATCGAATTTTTTTTTCAATGCGTTTTTTTTCAAAATGGGGGGGTTCCCCCCAACCCCTCTTTTTTTCATTTTTTTTTATTTTACCCCTTTTTTTTACTTACCTGACCCCAAAAACATATATAAATAAATAAATAAAAATTCGATATTTTTTTTTTCGAGATTTTTGTTTCGTGCTTTTTGTCATTCGAGATTTTGTTTTCGAGATTTTGACTGACCACCGTGGCCAATATCGTACAATGTTCTCTGGACATGTGCGAACCATGGCAAGGAAGAGCCACCTAGCTGGCCCAGGATCCCTGCTACCGCCTCATTATTGTTTTGAAGTGTAGTGCTGCTCTATAATCTAACCTAATACAAGACTGGTCTACGGGCAACCACATGCTCCACCTAAGACAGTCGTGTTTCTTCATCTATCAGGAGCGTAGATTTACCAATTCCAAGGCCTAAACGTTTTTTCAGGAAGCCATTCTCAATCACACTAAGTGTACGGTGGTCTGTGTGTCCACATAGTTCAGCTCCATAAAGAACAGTCTGTCTAGCTTTGGTTTTGTATTCCTGTATCAATGGTCTTGTCACTCCATCGTCATACTCGTCATACTCGTATGAACATTTTCGGATTGGCCCCACCATATCTAGAAAGGGATGCACCAGCTTTACTCATTTACTCGGTCCATTGAGCTGAGATGGTGAACCTCACCCCCAAATAATCACAAAATCCCCCTTGTTCGAAACTTTCCACTTCTAATGCTTGGTTACAGCACATGTTTTGCTTGAGTGGGTCCCGGCCTCTGTCATCCCTACACAGGCCTACTCCTCCTTGGAATGTCTGGTCTGCAGGCTCCCTATCTCTCCCGGCCTCTCTCTAGCTGTGGCCACCATCTACAGGCCACCAGGCCAGGTCGCCCTCTTCCTCTCTGAATGAGCCGACCTCTCCTCTTCTCTCCTTGCCTCTATTTTTCAACTTCTCCTCAGAGATCTCAACATCCACCTGGATGCTTCTCATCCCTCCTCTGGGCTTTTCCGCAACCTCTGAGACAATCTCGCTCTGTACATTCTGCCCTCTGGCCCGACACACTCTGCCGGATGTACTTTGGATGTTCTCATCACCTCAGGCATCCCCCTCTCTAATCCTCTCCCCACTCCTCTCTCTTGGACTGACCACTTTCTACTCTCCTCTCATCTGAAACTTTCTATCCCTCAGGCAAACCCCCCCCAGCACTGCCACCTACCTTCTCGGTCATTTGGCCCATGAAGCGTGTGTCAGTGGATGCCTTTGCCTGCTCCTACTCCTGCGGCTGATTCACACCCTGACGCAGCCATATATAATCTGTATCTTTCTATTTCCAGCACCCTGGACATCCTTGCCCCTGTCATGAGAAGCCGGTTGAAGCCTACCTCCAAGTGTAAGTTTTCTATGATTCCGACCTCGCCGTCCTGAAACACTGGTGCAGGGAGGCTGAGAGGAAGTGGAGGGCATCACGCGCATCCTCTGACAAACTGGACTACTGCTTGCTCCAAAGGCAATAGAGACTCTCTGTCCTGTCTAAGACCAAGAAGAGAGCACACATTCAAGCCCATGTCTCTGCGACCTCTAACAACACAGCCAAACTCTTTTAAGGCTGCAAGGAACTGGCCAATCCTGTTGCAGTCTCTACCTCACCTGTTCTCTCCCATGCCCTCTATCTGCTCTTACTCTCCCTCTTCCTCTCTTGGCCCACCTCAAGCCGCCTCTCCCTCTCCTCATTTCTCCTCTTTCTCGCTGACAAAACCTGACAAGGTTTCTAGACAAGTCCGATTTATGAAAGTGTTGTCTAAACAGGTGCTCCCTGCTCTCCCAGAACCATCAAGGACCATACTGACACCCATGCTCCAGGCTTGGCCGATTTTTGTAATCGCTCTTTCGCCACTTGAACTTTCCCCTCTCCCCTTAAGCACTCCCTTGTGCACCTCCTCCGAAAGAAGCCATCTGCCGATCTTACCTGCCCGGCAAACTATTGCCCAATCTCCATCACCCCATTCCTGGGCAAACTTTGGAAAAGCTGGCCATCTCCCAGCTTACTCTCCACACTGAATCTGATGGTTGTCTCCATGACCATTAGTCTGGCTTCAGAGCAGCCAAAGGCATGGACACTGCTCTCCTGAACACCCGTGAAGATCTGCTCTCTAACCTTAATTCCAGCATTCTTTATGTCCTCATCCTCTTTGATCTTTCCTCTGCTTTTGACAAGGTCAACCATGCCATCCTGATCAATCATGATTAATCGAATCCATGAGAACCTGGGCATCACGGATCAGGCCCTGGAGTGGCTGACCTCCTTCCTCTTGGACCGCCCCAGGTCCAACTTGGTCCCTTTCTCTCTGCCACCTCTCTCTCTAACCCTGGTGTTCCACAGGGCTCATGGCCCCCTTTGCCCGCCTGATCTCCAGCATCTCTTCTAACCTTCAGTGTTATGGGTGCAACAGGCTTCCCTCAGCCTCCTCTCCTGCTCATTCCTGATTGTCTATCTACGATTCAGGATTTGTGCACCTGCAATGATCTCTGCCTTAATGCCAGTAAGACATTGTCACAGCCCTCGCCCAAAACCCCCTCTGGCAAACCCATTGGCCAGGTGGAGTCAGGACTCGGGCCTCTAGAGCCTGGCATCCTCTTAAAAAGCCCTCTTGGGGCCACTACTGGCGCCTATGGCGCCAGGCTCACACACCATTAACAACAATGTGCTTGGGAACTACTTTATTGTATTGTCAGCCAACATGGAGGCATCCACATAGCTTGGTTCATAATAACCAAGCTATGCGGTCTAGTGTTTTGGGTGTGGTAGCCTAGGGACTACTTTACCTGGACTATTTTGTTGGGGCTATTTAAACCACACCCGAGCAAGACAACACCCTTCACGTTACTTTGCAGCTTGCAACGTGACGCTCACCGTGTCCAGCTATTCCCTCGAACCTCGGAGAAGCAGAACCTGCAAGGAGACAAAAGGAACATCATTAGCAGCAGCATCTTACCTGCAGTCTTCATCTTTAAACACTCGCAGCTACTGAGAACAGCTTCCTCGAATCTGCATGCCTCCCGGACAGAACGACCTGAAAGAGGAAGATAGAGGCAACATTAAAGAAAGCAGTAGAGACATTTACAAATTACGAACTGCTCAAAAGGCTTACCTGGCTGGTGGCCTCTCAGCTGGCACCACTCCGGACATTCCACTCGCGCTGAAGAACACTGCGACCTACAAGGAAGGAAAACACAGGTTAGCAGAGGCAAGACTTCGCAGCGCTGCACATAGCGCTTACTTACCACATCATAGCGCTCTTAATGCGCCATCATTTACCAGCAGGGCTCAACCAAGCCAGTTCCCCACGCTGAAGCTCCGCATACCTAAGGGAGAAAAAAGAGACATTTTAAACAAAGAAAGGCATGCAGGATAGCAACAAAACTAAAGAACAGCAATAAGACCTACCTGAACAATATCAAACGGGCCGGCGCCAGTGAAGTTACTGGACTGCACTCGCCCATGAAAGACAACGCGCCCCTACATAGAAGGCAGGACGGAGAGCATGCCTAATTCTACCACAAAGTGAGGAGAGGGCGCCAGAGGGACTGAAATCATACGGGGATGGAGAGAGGATACTTACCCCAGTCGTTCAGTCTTGAACACAGTCCTCCTGAATTTTCAGGCAGAACCTTCCCCGCAGACCACATCACGGCAAAGCTGAGAAGCATACCAGCGAGTAACCCGGATGGGTGGCGTCCCTGTGGATACCAGGTGAGCGTAACAGACATAGGGCCTCATTACACGGTAGGCGGTAGGGATTTACCGGCACCGGTAAAATACCGGTACCGGTAAATCCCTGCCGCCTTACTACGAGGTCCCTTAGCGGGTCGGAGTTTTAACGCCTGCTTTTTGCAGGCGTTAAATACCAACCCGCTAAGGGACCTCGGAGCTAATTACGGCACCGCAAAATTGCGGTGCCGTAATTAGCGCCTTCCCCATTCCCATAGAGCCCTATGGGGCAGAAATGGGAATGGGGAAGGGCAATGGCGGAAGGGGGATTTACCGCCCCTCCAACCTTGGGATGGGGCGGTAAATCCCCTTTCCGCCAAGGCGGTGCCGGTATTTTACCGGCATGAGCCATGGCGCTAATAGTGCCATGGCTCACCGCCTACCGTGTAATGAGGCCCATAGATCCTTCTCATTGAGACCAGAGTCACTGCTTTCCCTCTTTCACTCTGGACGCCCGCCTTGGGACCTCTTCCTTTGCCTTCCTGCGAGGCAAAGCACCTTGGTGTCATCTTCGACTCCACTCTCTATTTCTTTCCTCACATCGCCGATGTCGCCAAGAAGTCCCTTTCTCACTTTCCCCCAGAAGCTCACTGTCTCCAGAGCTCTGGTCCTCTCTAGGCTGGACTACTGCAACAGCCTCTTTCTCAATCTGCCTTCCTCTACTCTCCGCTCTGCAACTAATCCAGAACAGGACTGCAAGACTTATCCTTGGCCTCAAGCCCACGGATCATATCTCTCCAGGTCTGAAATCTCTCCACTGGCTCCCGGTAGCTGCAAGGATCAAGTTCAAGACCCTTTGAATTGTCGACAAGGCTTTCATGGGGCAGGGCACGCACTACATCCAGTGCTCTCTTCCAAAATACCTTCCTTCTAGAGCTCTTCGCTCAAGCTACCTCCAACTCTCTATGGGTTAGATGCTTCTCCAGGCAGAGAGTGGGGGTTAGTTCTCTCTCCTCTGCAGGTGCCTCCCTCTGGAATGGCCTCCCATCCCCTCTCAAGCTTGAACCGGACCATCTGAAATTCAGGAATCAGCTCAAACATGTCCTCTTCTCCTTTGCTTTTTCTCTCTCCCTCCCCTGCTGACAACCTGACCTACCTTTTTGCAGAACCGACTGGTTGCTTGGCTACCCTCAGAGTCTCACTGGGTACCAGGCTCTTTCTTGATCAGTCACCCTTGCACTGCCCCAAGGCCTACAACGTACTTAGGGGCTGTCACTGTAACCCTGCAGTCCCTTGTCCTCCTTGCACTACCTAGAGCAGCAATGACCTGGATGAACTTACTCAGAGCATTGCTGCCCTGTTTTCCCTCCCCCCCCCTTGCACTTCCCCCACTCTCTTCCCCTTGCACCTGCACAATCTGAATGACACAAGGCCTAGTAAGATCGTTTGTCTTGTCCTCCCTCTGTCTTCCCTCCCTTGACTTGTCATGCCTAGAAACACTTGTGTGCAGGCACGTTATAAATGACTTATCATATCTTTTTCTTTTTTGTAAAAACCATAAACTTTGTTTTACTAGCATTAATCGCTAAGCGCCTCTCGCTACAAAACTCTTGGAACAACTGGAATTGTTTTTTTAGACCAACAGGAGCCCGGGAAAATAACATTGCATTGTCTCTAAATATTAGAACAGGATGCCTTTCCCCAGCTACAGATGGGGCATCTGTTGGTATAGCCAGGATTTTGCCTATTAGTCCATTTAAATAAATCAAAAATAAAGCCGAGGCCAACACACAGCCCAGACGCACACCATTTTCTATTTGAAAAGGGGCAGTAGTTCCCCCCAAAATCCCACCTATCTATGGCTTCATGTTCTCCATTTAACAGCAATATGGTCGATAGGAGAACATGAGGTATGCCATAATCCTTGATCGGTTCCTAAAGTTTTGAGGGCGGAACCACATTGAAAGCTGTTTGTAAATCATCAAATAAGGCAAAAATGTTAACTCTTTTCAATAATGAATGATAATCTAAAACATTGGTCCACTGGGCTTTTTCCCTGTCTAAACCCAGGTTGACGATGGTCAATTAGGACACGGCTTGTTACCCAGTTGTTCAAATGGCCAAGAACCCCTTTCTGCGAGGATTTTCCACATTGAGTCAAGTAGAAAACTAGGTTGATAATTACTCGGAGACTCACAACCACCTTTCTTATATAGGGGAACAATTTCTGCAATGGATCATGATTTAGGGGCTATGCTTAAGTCAGTTACTGCATCAAACAAAAGTTGTAAATATGGTGCCCATATTGCCTTGACAGTTTTAAATATATCGACGGGAATCTTATCAGGCCCCAGGGCTTTACTAGGTTTTAGTGCCCTTATCCACACTCACTCAAGCTCTTGCCCACACTCACCCGAGCCCTTATCCACACCCACCCGAGTCCTTATCCACACTCACCCGAGCCCTTATCCACACCCACCCGAGCCCTTATCCACACTCACCGAGCCTTTATCCACACTCACCCGAGCCCTTATCCACACCAACCCGAGCCCTTATCCACACTCACCGAGCCCTTATCCACACTCACCCGAGCCCTTATCCACACTCACCCGACCCCTTATCCACACTCACCTGAGCCCTTATCCACACTCACCCGAGCCCTTATCCACACTCATCCGAGCCCTTATCCACACTCACCCGAGCCCTTATCCGCACTCACCCGAATCCTTATCCGCACTCACCCGAGTCTTTATCCGCACTCACCCGAGCCCTTATCCACACTCACCCGAGCCCTTATTCATACTCACCCGAGCCCTTATCCACACTCACCGAGGCCTTATCCACACTCACCCGAGCCCTTATCCACACTCACCCGAGCCCTTATCCACACCCACCCGAGCCATTATCCACACCCACCCGAGCCCTCATCCACACTCACCCGAGCCCTTATCCACATTCACCCGAGCCCTTACCACACTCACCGAGCCCTTATCCACACCCACCAGAGCACTTCTCCACACTCACCCGAGCCCTTATCCACACTCACCCGAGCCCTTATCCACATTCACCCAAGCCCTTATCCACACTCACCCGAGCCCTTATCCGCACTCTCCCAAGCCCTTATCCGCACTCACTCTAGCGCTTATCCGCACTCACTCTAGCCCTTATCCGCATTCACCCTAGCCCTTATCCACACTCACCCAAGCCCTTATCCACACTCACCCGAGCCCTTATCAACACTCACTGAAGTCCTTATCCAAACTCACCCAAGCTCTTATCCAAACACATCCGAGCCCTTATCCACACCCACCCGAGCCCTTATCCACACTCACTCTAGCCCTTATCCGCATTCACCCTAGCCCATATCTACACTCACCCGAGCCCTTATCAACACTCACTGAAGTCCTTATCCAAACTCACCCAAGCTCTTATCCAAACACATCCGAGCCCTTATCCACACCCACCCGAGCCCTTATCCACACTCACCGAGCCCTTGTCCACACTCACCAGAGCACTTATCCACACCCACCCGAGCCCTTATCCACACTCACCCGAGCCCTTATCCACATTCACCCGAGCCCTTATCCACACTCACGAGCCCTTATCCACACTCACGAGCCCTTATCCACACTCACGAGCCCTTATCCACACTCACCAGAGCACTTATCCACACTCACCAGAGCACTTATCCACACTCACCCGAGCGCTTATCCACACCCACCCGAGCCCTTATCCACACTCACCCGAGCCCTTATCCACACTCACCCGAGCCCTTATCAACACTCACTGAAGTCCTTATCCAAACTCACCCAAGCTCTTATCCAAACACATCCGAGCCCTTATCCACACTCACTCGAGCCCTTATACACACTCACCCGAGCCCTTATCCACACTCACCTGAGCCCTTATCCACACTCACCTGAGCCCTTATCCACACTCACCTGAACCCTTAGCCACATTCACTGAGCCCTTATCTACACTCACCCAAGCCCTTATCCACACTCACCCGAGCCCTTATCAACACTCACTGAAGTCCTTATCCAAACTCACCCAAGCTATTATCCACAATCATCCGAGCCCTTATCCACACTCACCCAAGTCCATATACCCACTCACCCGAGCCCTTATCCACACTCACCTGAGCCCTTATCCACACTCACCTGAGCCCTTAGCCACATTCACCAAGCCCTTATCCACACTCATCCAAGCCCTTATCCACACTCACCCGAGTCCTTATCCACACTCACCCGAGCCCTTATCCACACTCACCCGAGCCCTTATCCACACTCACTCGAGCCCTTATTCACACTCACCCAAGCCCTCATCCACACTCACCCGAGCCCTCATCCACACTCACACGAGCCCTTATCCACATTCACCGATCCCTTATCCACATTCACCGAGCCCTCGTCCACTCACTTGAGCCCTTAATCACATTCACCCGAGCCCTTATCCACACTCACCCGAGCCCTTATCCGCACTCACCCGAATCCTTATCCGCACTCACCCGAGTCTTTATCCGCACTCACCCGAGCCCTTATCCACACTCACCCGAGCCCTTATTCATACTCACCCGAGCCCTTATCCACACTCACCGAGGCCTTATCCACACTCACCCGAGCCCTTATCCACACTCACCCGAGCCCTTATCCACACCCACCCGAGCCATTATCCACACCCACCCGAGCCCTCATCCACACTCACCCGAGCCCTTATCCACATTCACCCGAGCCCTTACCACACTCACCGAGCCCTTATCCACACCCACCAGAGCACTTATCCACACTCACCCGAGCCCTTATCCACACTCACCCGAGCCCTTATCCACATTCACCCAAGCCCTTATCCACACTCACCCGAGCCCTTATCCGCACTCTCCCAAGCCCTTATCCGCACTCACTCTAGCGCTTATCCGCACTCACTCTAGCCCTTATCCGCATTCACCCTAGCCCTTATCCACACTCACCCAAGCCCTTATCCACACTCACCCGAGCCCTTATCAACACTCACTGAAGTCCTTATCCAAACTCACCCAAGCTCTTATCCAAACACATCCGAGCCCTTATCCACACCCACCCGAGCCCTTATCCACACTCACTCTAGCCCTTATCCGCATTCACCCTAGCCCATATCTACACTCACCCGAGCCCTTATCAACACTCACTGAAGTCCTTATCCAAACTCACCCAAGCTCTTATCCAAACACATCCGAGCCCTTATCCACACCCACCCGAGCCCTTATCCACACTCACCGAGCCCTTGTCCACACTCACCAGAGCACTTATCCACACCCACCCGAGCCCTTATCCACACTCACCCGAGCCCTTATCCACATTCACCCGAGCCCTTATCCACACTCACGAGCCCTTATCCACACTCACGAGCCCTTATCCACACTCACGAGCCCTTATCCACACTCACCAGAGCACTTATCCACACTGACCAGAGCACTTATCCACACTCACCCGAGCGCTTATCCACACCCACCCGAGCCCTTATCCACACTCACCTGAGCCCTTATCCACACTCACCCGAGCCCTTATCAACACTCACTGAAGTCCTTATCCAAACTCACCCAAGCTCTTATCCAAACACATCCGAGCCCTTATCCACACTCACTCGAGCCCTTATACACACTCACCCGAGCCCTTATCCACACTCACCTGAGCCCTTATCCACACTCACCTGAGCCCTTATCCACACTCACCTGAACCCTTAGCCACATTCACTGAGCCCTTATCTACACTCACCCAAGCCCTTATCCACACTCACCCGAGCCCTTATCAACACTCACTGAAGTCCTTATCCAAACTCACCCAAGCTATTATCCACAATCATCCGAGCCCTTATCCACACTCACCCAAGTCCATATACCCACTCACCCGAGCCCTTATCCACACTCACCTGAGCCCTTATCCACACTCACCTGAGCCCTTAGCCACATTCACCAAGCCCTTATCCACACTCATCCAAGCCCTTATCCACACTCACCCGAGTCCTTATCCACACTCACCCGAGCCCTTATCCACACTCACCCGAGCCCTTATCCACACTCACTCGAGCCCTTATTCACACTCACCCAAGCCCTCATCCACACTCACCCGAGCCCTCATCCACACTCACACGAGCCCTTATCCACATTCACCGATCCCTTATCCACATTCACCGAGCCCTCGTCCACTCACTTGAGCCCTTAATCACATTCACCCGAGCCCTTATTCACACTCACCCGAGCCCTTATCCACACTCATCCAAACCCTTATCCACACTCACCCGAGCCCTTATCCACTCACCCGAGCCCTTATCCACACTCACTCGAGCCCTTATTCACACTCACCTGAGCCCTCATCCACACTTACCCGAGCCCTTATCCACTCTCAGCCAACCCCTTATACACACTCACCCGAGCCCTTATCCACACTCATCCGAGCCCTTATGCACACTCACCCAAGCTCTTATCAACATTCACCCAAGCCGTATGCACACTCATCCGAACCCTTATCCACACTCACCCGAGCCCTTATCCACACTCACCCGAGCCCTTATCCACACTCACGTAAGCCATTATCTACACTCACCCAAGCCCTTATCCACACTCACCCGAGCCCTTATCCACACTCACCCGAGCCCTGATCTACACTCACCCAAGCCCTTATCCACTCACCCGAGCTCTTATCCACACTCACCCAAGCCCTTATCCACATTCACCCGAGCCCTTAACCACACTCACCCGAGCCCTTATCCACATTCACCCAAGCCCTTGAGCCCTTATCCACACTCACCTGAGCCCTTATCTACACTCACACAAGCCCTTATCCACACTCACCCAAGCCCTTATCCACACTCATCCAAGCCCTTTTCCACACTCACCGGAGCCCTTATCCACACTCATCTGAGTCCTTATCCACACTCACTCGAGCCCTTATCCACACTCACCCAAGCCCTTATCCACACTCACCCAATGTCACCAGTGACGAATAAAAAAACAGGGAACAAGTAGAAAGTATCT
This sequence comes from Ambystoma mexicanum, assembly GCF_040938575.1. Taxonomy (NCBI): domain Eukaryota; kingdom Metazoa; phylum Chordata; class Amphibia; order Caudata; family Ambystomatidae; genus Ambystoma; species Ambystoma mexicanum. The sequence goes on from NC_090936.1 coordinate 1,212,676,845, forward strand.
GATCGGTGCCAAAGATGAAGGAATACAGAAGAGAATCCTTGCCCTATTCATGGGATCAGTGGGACATATAGAAGGGACACATAAGGCAGTTCCAGATGCCAGAATGGGATCGAGAAAGAGACTGCCTTCCATCGCCCTATGTGGGGAGGGCAATCTGCCAGAGACATTTCAAAGTTAAGTCGTGAACTGGATAACTTGAAATCCAACAATTATCTCTAAGGCATGATTCATTTCCATTTCTCTGAGTTTAAGTTATTGATGCTTTTGTTCAGTTTGAGCATTTAAACGTTTAAATTCCAATTCAAGCCTCATCTCTTGGTGACTTTTCTTTTGGATAATTCACACCAATTCCCACAATTCAGTATCACATCCACCCCCCCCCTCTCTCTCTCTCTCACACACACACTGCGGGTCATTACAAGTTTGGCGGTAAGGGATAAAGGGAACCGGTAAGGAGACCGGTGCCAGTAATCCCTTACCGCCCAATTCAGAGCTCCCTTAGCGGGAACCGTAAAGGACGTGTGGTCTGACCACACGTCCTTCACGGGCCCCGCTCAGGGACCAGGGGCTAATAACAGGCCTTCTATTCGCGAGCCCGTTATTAGCGCCCTCCCCATTCCCATTGAGCCCTATAAGGACTCAATGGGAATGAGGAATGGTTGGTTCAATGGGGATTTACCGGTCCCTCCAGGGTTGGAATGCACCAGTAAATCCCCATTGAATCAGACCAGTGCCGGACCCAGTATTGGAGGCAGCCATGGCGCAAATAGCGCCATGGCTACCTCCAATCTAGGAATGAGGACCACTGTCTTTTGGACACTTAGGTACTTTCACTAAATCTCCCATGATACAGCATGAAGAGCCTCGTCATCCACAAGGTCTTTCAACATTTTGGGTACTCTCATTGCATTTTCCATAATGCATCATCACGGGGTCTCCTTATTTCACAGTGTGTTTGACACATTGGGCACTCTCACTACATTTCCCAGAATACGGAATCAGGTTTCACTTTGTCCAGTGATACCTTTGAGTTCATGGGGCACTCTCACTGCATGTGGAGAGACAAGCCCGGAAAAGCCTTGATAAAGCGCTTCCAAAGGTTTGAGGTCTGTGCACTCAATGCCTCTGCAAGTTCGCATGCAGCTCGGGTTCCTTTCTTCAAAACTCCCAACAGATGTCCCAGAATGCAACGTCCTGGCACTCTTCGCCTCAGCACTTCTCGTGGTTGGCCCCTATCTGCCGCCTTGTAGCCCACCGCCCTGTTTTCCCGACATTTTTAAACATCTGCGCTCTGGATCATTGTATCCGTATTAGAAAACCACCAAACAAATAAATAAATAACACATCTCTGCTAGCTCCTGGAATGGGATCTCCAGTGTCTGGAATTCCTTGGGAGATGCTCTGACCTGGACTCTCTGCCGTCTTCCCTGCCCCTTCTTCATATTTAAGTACCCTTCCATCAACATGGCCTTGCTTGTGAAGTCTTCAGTCTGGGGGTTCCATGGGATGTTTCTGCTTTTTTAAGACCACACATTAAAAAGACTGATTTATTTTGGCCGCACTCCCTGGGCTATACCTCCTCCACATTTCTGCAGCTCCTGCTTCTGCCTGACCTCTTCCAGGTCAGCACAGCATCTCTCTTTCTTTTCTGCCACTTCTCTTTCTCATAATTCCTGTGGAATCTTGCGACCTGTTCCTGTGACTCAACCCCATTGGTGGGGAATCCTGTGACCGGTTCCTATGACTCCACCCCAGTGGTGGGGAATCCTGTGACCGGTTCCTGTCACTCCACCCCGATGGTGGGGAATCCTGCGACCAGTTCTCGCTGTCCGCATTGGTCATTTCCTCTCTGATTGCTCAACCTCTCACACATTCTCTGTCGCTGACGTCCAGCAACATGGTCTAAAAAGGGAGCTTATATAACACCAGGGAGCCATTTTGTTATTTCTATGTCCATTTCTCCCTGGAAGAGTGTGGTCACATTTTGGGCAAAATTATATGCAGTACCCTTTGGGAACACCACACACAATTAAGACTACAAGGGACAGTACAAATTCACCGTTGGTACAAGCCTGCACTACACAATAAAGTGGTAGCCATGGCTGAGCAGCCAGACTTATCTCAAGAGTAAGTGAGCAGTATCAATAGTTACACAAAGGACAGCAATTACTATGATTCAAACAAACACTGACTCAAGGTTTCCGAGTAAAAGAAAATACATTTATTCTGAGTAAAAGAATATACATTTATTTACACATCAGTTGTAAAACATTTCACTAAGGTAAAGCAGTTGAAAAATCACGTTACTAATACACTACACTGCACCCAATAGATTCTGGACAAGTTAGGCTCAAAATGAAGTGTGAGCAAAATGGCACTCCAGCAATTTAAAAGGGAGGGAAAGCCAAAGGTTAGGCAGAAATTTAGCAGCACCAACAAGTTATTTAAGCACGGCAATCTAGAAAGAGGAACTACAATGAGGAAATCAAATTCAAGGGACCTGGTCCAAAGTCAATGGAACAGAGTCTTTGCTCAAGATCACACAGTTCTGGGTAGTTTGCGGCTACGTCTTTGCCAAGAGTTCAGAACGAAGTTGGTCAGGTGAAATGTTACTTTTAAGAATGGAGAAGGACAAGCCCTCAGATTGGCAAAAGGTTTCACGCACTTTTACCGCGGCTGGACAAAACAAACAAACCCGATTTGAACAGTACCTTAAATGAAGAAGAAGGCTGTAGCTGAGGCGGACGTTCCTGGCAGGCCCTGCAGGCTCACGGTTTCTGAAACGACTGTCGGACTGACACGAAGTAGGAAGACTGGAGGGTCCTGCACTGCCCAGGGAGGAAACCAGCAGCAGAGCAAAGCAACAAATAAAAGGTGCGCGCCTTAAATCGCAAGCAGGGTCCGTTCCTCCTGGCTATCTGGTTCACTGTAGCTCTGTACAGCAAATTCGACGAGAGAAGGGAGGCCTGGCGAGCAGTTTGGAGGACTGGTTGTTCCCACCAGCTCAAGGAGAAGATTCTTTGTTGATCTTCCCTGTCATTGGAGTATGAAAATTCAGACCTGCAGCAGGGCTTCACCGGGAGGTTCAGTCGTTGTAGGGGTACTCTTCTTTCAACTCCTCTTTGGTTCTCTTGTTCCAGTGGCGACCCTGCCTTTCCAGCCCCAGAGACCTGCTTTTTTTTGCAGTTTTCCCCCATTCACACAGCCTGGCTTTCAATCACACAGCAGGATGGCTGTTCCGCTGGGACAGTCACCTCAGCCAATCATGTTAGAGTGCGACATGGGTCTCCAAGGAGACCCTGTGCAGGGAGTCCTAAACCCCTCCCTCACATCCTGTCCCCCCCAGACACACAGGCGCTTAAGGAGGGCTTCTGTGTAGAAGCCAGCGAAAGGACGGTGAACAAAGGAACCAAACCTGGTTTCGCGCGCAGAGTAAAACACGAGAAAGACTTTTACAAAAAGAAATGACGAATAAACCCAGCCGGAACCATATAAAAACATATATGGTCTAGCGGGTTTAAGTTCGAGGCTACCAAGATAGCCTAAAACAATACCAGGGCTATTTAAGATAACCGCGGTAGAAAAAATAGGGTAGTTACCACTGCCACCAGCCAAGTCTTAATGAAAACGGAGTGAAGCAAGGCTCCATGAGAAACAGGCAAAAATGGATAGGTATTTTCCCTTTTCAGAACTCTATTTAAGATAGGTTGTACTGGGTCTGTGAGTTTTTAAAAGAGAATAATAAAGTCAATGGCAACTTTACATGTTCTGAGAAACAGTAGTCAGTCTCAGAAAATGGAGTCGGAGTTGGGAAGTCGAAAAAGACAACCTTGTGTCACAGCACTGAAGGTGCTGTGTAACACACAGTAAAAAGATGATGCATTTGGAGTATGTGAGGCTCCATAGTCTATTGTAGGGGAGGATTGGTCCAAAAGACCCCCCTTGCCTACATCCCTTCCCCAGGTGAGGGCCATGGCTCATCGGGCGTCCCCTCATACCACCAGGGCCCAGGTGGTGGAGGGCTCACCTGCTGAAGACATTGGGCCTCATTACGACCCAGGCGGTAAGGGGTTAACGGCAGCGTTAACAGCGCCGACCCTTACCGCCTGAGTACGAGGTCCCTTAGCGCCATGGCGCTTTTAACACCTGCTTTTAGCAGGTGTTAAAATCCATGGCGCTAAGGGACCATGGAGTTAATTACGCCACCGTAATTTACGGTGGCGTAATTAACGCCTTCCCCACTCCCATTATACCCTATGGGGCAAAAATGGGAATGGGGAAGGGTAAATGGGGATTGGGGACTTACCGCCCCGCCAAGGTCGGAATGGGGCGGTAAGTCCGCCAACCACCATGGCGTAAACGTAGTTTACGCCATGGTGGTAAAGTCACGGCCCAGGCGGTAACTTACCGCCTGGGTCGTAATGAGGCCCATTGCCCACACGTATTGAATTTAGTTAGTCCTCAGAAACCATCTTGTCTAATAAAGATGGTGTGAGCTCAGCGCACTGTAGAGCGGCCCCCAACCTCAGAGAGTTTCAATTATCCCTGTGGCCGCAGCTCCCTGGCAGATCTGCTGTGAGCCCGTTCCCACGAACAAGACGGACATGAGCTAGTGTAAGATACTAACACTGTAACATTTCACCTTCCGCAGTGTATCACTGCTCCCAGCATGACCCGGCCAGCGAGGCCTGGGTGAAAAAGAGAACTGTAAAACGGTCCTCGGATAAAAGCAAAAATTCCCAAATATTAATGCCAAGACTACTTGCAAAGCGTGCATGTCTCCACAAAACTTCTTCTATTAAGGAAACCTGTAAAATGTATAAACATGGTAGAATGCATGCTTATATGACATTAGCAATGAAGAACCCACACCACTGCAGTTGTGTGCTACAAATAAAAGAGCGCTCCAGGGGACTATTCGTTATGTGTATCCTTGAAAAACGTACACCCCATGGTTCCGCGCCATAACCAAATTAATGCTGCTAGAGTGCAAGGGAAGACAAATGTAACCATACAGAGGGCTCATGTGAAGGACGCGCGAGAATGCACCTGTCATGCGTGTATGTCTAAGCCCCTTATGTGCCACTACCATCACGTACGGTGGCGAGTCATTTTCTATGTGCTCCACCAACCTCACTACTACCTCACTTACTTCAAATGTATATGCATATAACTAAATGTTGTAGTTGTTAAAACATAGTGTACAAATAATGTGCTCAGACTGGCTATATTTGAGAGACATTTAGCAAAGTTAAAATGTATGTTTTCGAGTGATCCAAATGAGTATTATAGAGTGTTCAAATGTTTATGATGTTTCCACCTAAAGTCGCAACACACGAGGAAGATACCTTTGTGAATATGTGCAAGGCCATTCCCCCTCCCACCCTGCGAAGACTGCCAAACAAGAGAGCAGAGGCCCGCGCCGCGCTGCTCCACCTCCCCCAACTAGGCTGGAGCCGCTTCAAAGATTTGTAGTCCCCTCTGCAGCACCCAAGGCCACGGCCTGCCACCTGCATTATTTACAGCACAGCAGTAAACCTCCGCCTGAATACACAAATCCAAAGGCACCCCCTCTCAAACCCCACAACCCACCGGTTCACCTTAGACTTATGGCCCCTGTACAATTAGGACACCCAATACTGTGGCAACATACAGCAGCTCATTCATAACGACTTCTAACAAGACAGAAAGACATGTACCGCCCGTCCCATGCCCTGAGGCTTAGCCCCTCGACCTATGGTACCGGTCAACAGGACACTGGTAACCATGTACTGATGAATCGCCATCAAACCCCTCTCAAGGTGCATTCCTCCTGTGTTGCATTAACCTGTAGAATAACCTATTGGAAGATTTACTAAAGAAGATAATATTGCAATAACTGAATGACTGCGGTGTGCATGGCCTAGGGCAAAGAAGTCAGGAAAAGACATTCATCTCTGACACTGGCCACAATGGCACGACAACACCGCCCGGATGAACCCAGCAGCCCTGCCAGGCCCAGCCCAACCCACGAGGCCGACCAGTGACGTCCTCCAGCCAAGGCCAACCACATCGCAGCAGCGCCTATAGCTAGTCATCGCCACCCAATCCCATTGAACTTGTGCCCCCTATAGTATGCAGGTTCTGATGACGTGTTTTGTAAATATATACGCCTGTCTTTGCTATTGTCAGACAGAGCGCTCTCGGAGTTTGCAGAGTTCTTTGCATGCCCTATTCTGATTGATAAACTCCCATTTACGCTCACCCGCACTCTGTCTTGGCCTTATTCCCATTCTGGGAGAGTCCTTCATTGTCTCTCATTGCGGGGAGGATCGTGCTGGTTGGGGACGCTTGCCTTCACTATGAATACAAGAACATGTTAAACACACACAGCAAAACATGTGTAAGAGTGGGAAAAAAGGCTCACACTCTTACCAGATGAAAAAAATAAATCCTAGAATTCCAGCAAAGCTGCTGAGGGACTCAGTAGATAAGGGAAATTAGTCATTCTGGAGAATTCTCCCTAACATCAGAGACTGGTGGTTTCCCCTTTTCCCCTAGAAACACTTACCTCTTCAGTGGTATATCTCTTTCCCATCTCTCTAATTCATGGATCCTACTGGAAAATGAAAATTTAAAGCAAATATGTTCTATGGAAAAAATAAATTTGTCATGGCGTAGTTCTGCTCGTGCAGCAGTGACGAGGAGCGTCACAGCTGCATGAGCAGAACTCTGTCACGAAAAAATGATTTCTTTCCATAGAACATATGTGCTTTGAATTTTTTTGTCTACCCTTATCTACTACTCCAAATCCTTAAACATACTGTTTAACATTTATATTTTATCTGACAGCATGTTTGCATAGAACCTGGAGAAGGGCGGTCAGATCCCTGTCTCAGGACAAAGACAGAAGTTGTGCCTGAGACACCAGCTGTGAGTGCCTACTAAGAGGGTCAACAATGCCTGAACTTGAGTGTACAGATTCCAGACTTGAGATCTCGTGCTGGTCGTTTCTGTCAATCCTTTGCTTTTGGGAATTCTACACACTAGGGACAATTCTAATCTGTAGTCAGCCAGATAACCTCACATTCCCCAACCACACAATGGGCCTCATTACGAGGTGGGTGGTAAGGGATTACCGGCACCGATGAGGGCACCGGTTCCGGTAATCCCTTACCGCCCTACTACAAGTTCCCTTTGGGCGACCTCCTTAATGCCTGGTTATTTCAGGCATTAAGGATGGGACCCACAAAGGGACTCTAGAGCTCATAACGGTACCGCAATTAGCGCCTTCCCCATTCCCATTGAGCCCTATGGGGACTGAAATGGGAATGGGAATTGGCCCTGGTGAATGCGGAATTGCCTGTCCCGCCAACCTTGGAATGGACCGGTAATTGCTCCATTCACCAGGGCAGAGTCGGAACGAGTTTGAGGCATCCATGGCGCTAATAGCGCCATGGCTACCTCCAACCTCGTAATGAGGCCCAATGTCTGTCCCATCTCAAAATTCCAAACTGGGCAACCTCTGGTATTCTCCAGTCTAGTTCAGAGAAGCCGCCTGAACAAATTATCACATGACCACATTTTGCAGACAGGCAGAAAAACTAGTTTCCATGCCTGCTGCAAAGTTCTGTAACTTCTTCCTGACCTTCAGATGTGAGATTGCAGACCATGCTACATTCTGGAAACCTTGGAGACGTGCCCCTTTCCTCCTTGAGCAGGGATCCATCTGTTGCCCCTCCTAGTAGGTCATGATTACGGTGACTAAGTGCATTTCAGAAGAACTCAGAATACGAAAAACACGATGCACTGGCTGATTCTTAAATGAGCCTGTTTGTATCCCTATTTGAACTTGGCCTATGATAGTTAAGGTGCAGGTGATGTGTCCCTTGATATCCAGCTTGTAGATTTTGTCCAGAGAGTGGTGAATCGCACCCCCTATGTCCGGGTCTCACTACCTCACCATAGAAGTGGACCAGAAAGACCCAACACATGGAAGTGGAATTAGAAGGTCAATTGGATGGGAAGTGGGGGTAAGGGTGTTAGGCTAACAGCACAGAGGTTTATAGAGATGCTCTGCAGAGGTGGGTGGAAGATACTCAAGGATGCCTGATGTAAGATGGTGGTAGGAAAGATCTGACTTCATGCAGTGGCTTCAGAGATGAACAATACTCTAGATGGTTTGTGTGGTGATCGTGATGAGTAGCAATTAGAATTTTGGTCCCTTAGATGTCCATTGATGTCGCTCCAAATTCCTTCTCCTAAATGCTTGTCAAAAGGACAACTCTCTTCACTATCCCTTTATTGCTTTACACAACCTCCAAGTGAAGGAACATGCGAGTACTAGTCATCAGAGCTCACTGTCGACAGATCAGGCTTTCTCAAGATCCAACATTACCCAATGGCATGTGCGGTCTAGCGCCATTTAGCTTTAGAATACTGGTGTATCTGGAAGGATTAACCTGGAGGCCAAGGGTGTTGGATTAATCTTGAGTTCACAGAAAACCACAAAATAACTATATGTCACTGCTTTGGAAACCTGCGGGTGGTTATAAGCCATGCAAGTCGTTCCCATTTGAGGAGGGGGCAGCCGCAGCATTCGGGTATTTGTAGAAGAACGGGTTCCCATTTTAAAGCACGCTTTTCCTAGGATGGATAATATGCAGCTTCGTGGCCGCGTGGGTTATATAGTTCGCAAAGACTCTCAGCGTCCTATACATTGACCTGGATTCTAGGGTCAGAGAGGATCTAGGAAGTATCCAGGGTGAACGAGGGAAAGACTCCATAACCCAGCCGCTCCCCACATTAACCACGCTGCAAGTCTGCCCTTGGTAACCACTAGCTCCCCTGGCAAGTAGGGCCTGAGTGTCTTGTTATAAAGGGCTCTTTTTTTAAGCACACGTTTTTTAATATTCAGAAAAATCAGTTGTATGAAGAAAAACTCTATGACTGAAAAAACATATCGGGCGGCAGAATTACTGTCGGTGGAATTACTGCCGAAACACCAAAGCAGTATTACCATCCTATCAAAAGTCTGGACACAAGGGTAATACTGCCAAAATTCAGTGCTAATTCAACCAAAAACACAGCACAGTTTTCTCCAGCTTCCAGGTGGACGTGAATGCATACAGGGTGCCACAACTGAAGCCACAGGTCAACCCCATACCCTCAAGAGGGCTGTATAAGGCACATGCCTTCCCATAAACAGTTTCTAACACCAGGCTGCCACTAGCCATTGCGATATGGGACATGCAGCTGCTTATGCTGCAGCTGGAACTACAGAGGCAGGAAAACCAGCCCAGGATGCAGGGAGGAAGTGGAGGAGGAGACGTCATCTAAGGTGAGCATCCATACCCACAGTCAGTCCCTCACCCTGGGCCCTTGCGGTCAGCCAGCTGGTAACCCTGTATCAGCTCAACAGGGAGACCATAGGTGAGCTGCTCATCATAATCAGGGGAACATTGAGAGCAAGATTAACATCGGGACAGCTGCGGCCCCCACTGCTAAAGCTAGTGCCCATCCCACAATTCCTGGGAACTGGCAGCTTTCAGTAATCCATGGCCATGCTGCACAGCATGGCACAGCCAACATTTTCTCTAATGCTTGGCCAGGGGCTGGAAGCCCTCCTGCCCATGTTTCACGGTATATCACTCTGCCCACCACCCCGGCACAGGTGCATGTCAGCAAGGCACGGTTCCGTGCTGTGGCACACATGACAAATGCCATTGCAGCCCTGGACTGCACCCATGTGGAATGGGTGGTCCCCCAGACACATGAAGCGATGTACCTCAACAGGAAGTACTGTCATGACTGTTGTGGTGTAAAGGAATGTGGAATACAGCTCGTGGAACTGGGGAGCCTCGGGGAGTTCAGTTGGAGTTGGAGATTAAATGAAGAGAGAGCTACCTGGTGTCTTGGAGTGGTTATTAATGTAATAACTAATATGTGCGTGTGAACTGAAACACAACATTTGGCGACGAGGAGAATGACCCACAGCACCAGCTGAATGAAGGAGGTCCATAGATACTAGCAGCCTGAGGAGAGGGCTTGAGAAGGGGCAGCCTGTGGAGGTGGCTGACGCGGCAGCAAGCAATCAGAGATCAGATTAAGGGCAAACAAGTGACCTGAGGAGGAGTGTGTGGTCTGAAATCAGGTGAGAAGCTCAAGAAATAAGAAAGGAAGAGGCAACGTGCAAAAGCTGCAAAGAGGGGAAAGCAGAAATCGTGGAGACGGTAAGACAAGCAGCGCAGCTGTCTCATATGAATATTAAAAATCCTAAAACGCTGTGTAGTATTCTTAATGAACACAATTTTTGTTGCCGTACATGCAACCATAAACAGAGTCAACAAGCTGCCGTGCAAGGAAAGCATGTTTCAAAAGATTCAAAGCTGCGCTACTTAAAGCGCGAGGTCTGAGATTCCAAAGCCGGCCATAAAGCCACTGCGCAGCCTCGGAATTTAGAGGAAAGGACCTAGAAGCGTAAGAAAACGTGTGGCCATATTTGTTTTGAGTAACAGAAACCACGAAGGTTGCCATAACAACGCGACAAGTGCAAGTGAAACAATGTCTAATCCCCCACACTAGCGTGAGATGGGGGTTTAGATTCTATAAAAGACAAGGAGGCGAGTATTATGCATTTCAATCTTTACTCTGAACCACAGCAGCAAAGAATAAAAAACTTTGTAAAACGAAATTTTTTCAATAAACATAACGTTATAACAATGCAATGGGAAACATCCCAGTCCAACATGGTGGGCAGGTCATGCCCTGGGGGTAGCCAATAGGGAGCGAGCCAGTCCCAATATAGGTCCATTCCTTTAATAACTCCCCCTCTTTCTGACGCTGATCTGTCTCACACGACCACCGAACACCTTCTCCACGTAGAACGAAGAACAAACTCCCATGGAGACGCCGGGGCTGAAACCTTCTGCAACCTGGAGCTCAATCTCCCACTTCCTCCTGCATCGAAGTCATCAACTGCCCTCTGAAACAACAACCGACACCAGTAAGGGTGGGTGGGTGGGTTAATACTCGCCTCCTTGTCTTTTATAGAATCTAAACCCCCATCTCACGCTAGTGTGGGGGATTAGACATTCTATGGCAAGACAGGAGGCTCCTATTATGCAAGTTCAAAGCCCTTGCATTACATTCACCGCTACATGGGCAATACGCTTATGGTAAAATGTCTTAAAAGTTGATTCCCTTGACCAGTCAGCTGCTTTTAGGATCTGTTCCAAACTACCCCCCAGAAAGGCTGCTTTAGAGGCCATAGCGCCTCGGACTGAGTGGGGACCGAAAGAGGATGTGTCAACCCCCGCCTCCCGCATAACCCATTTGATCCATCTGGCCAAAGTAGAAGGGGAGACCGGCTTATGGGGTTTCCTGTAGGAAATCAGCAGCTGAGAGGTATTGGGAGGTCTAAAACCGTCAGTTATAATCTCAAAACATTTCAAACAGTTGACCACACATAGTTTACAATCTTCAGGAAAAGCTGGATAGGATATCGATGAAGTCATGCATTTAGTCCTTCGTGAGATAAAGAAAGTAACCCCCTGAGGGGTGAACATCTTATTATCCACATCAAGAGCTCTGATATCAGAGACCCTTTTAATAGACACCAGACATAGTAACATAGCAAGTTTGGCAAATAACTGCTGCAGGGACAGTTCTTCATTAAGAGGCCAGGACCTGAAGAGCTGCAGCACCACATTAACATCCCAAAGAACCGAATACTTCGGCTGTGGCGGAATCTTAATACGGATAGATTTGAGGGCCCTTCGCACTAAAAAGTGCCTACCCACTGGTTCCCCTTTAACCAAAAGGTGACCGGCTGAAATAGCTGAACGAAAACCATTAACAGTCCTGTAGGCTTTCCCTTCCTTAAACAATTCTACAAGAAAATTAACCACCTCTACAGGAGGGGCAGAAACGGGATTGAGGTGCCTAGCCACACACCAGCTAACCCATCTGTTCCATGCTGTGGAATACCCTGCCTTAGTAGAGGGCGCCCAGGAGTCCCTGATGACCGCCATAGAGTCTTGCGAAAGTCCTCTGAAGCACCAGGAAGAGCTGAAATCTTCCAGGCCATAAGTGCAAGGTGTCCCTGCAAGACCAACTCGTGTGGGAGACCCTCCGGATCCACTAGCAACAGGGGATCGCGAGGGAGAAGACGGGGAATATCTATTGCCAATTCTAGAAGGGCCGGGAACCAAACTTGAGAAGGCCAAAAGGGGGTAACCAGAACCAGAGACACCGCCTGAGTGCGAACCTGGACCAGAACCCTGGCTATCATTGCAAAGGGAGGAAAGGCATACCCCAACTGACCCGACCAATCCTGGAGGAAAGCGTCGGTGGCTAGAGCTAACGGATCTGGTCTCCAACTGTAAAACCTGGGAACTTGACAATTCAGTCTGGAGGCAAACAAGTCTATCATCAGAGGACCCCAGAGGGACTCTATGCGGGCGAAAAGAGACCTGTTCAGCATCCAATCGCTCCTGTCCTGCAGGTGCCTGGAGTTCCAATCTGCAACCTCGTTGCTGACCCCTGGGAGGTATTCCGCTTTCAAGAGAATATCCCTGTCGAGGCAAAAATGCCAAAACTCTCTCGCCAAATCCGCCAAGACTTTGGACCTGGTACCCCCCAGGTGATTGATGTACCTCACCGCAGATATGTTGTCCATGCGGAGGAGAACACAACAATTCCCCTGATCCTTGAGGAGACTCCGAACAGCAAAAGACCCCGCTAACAACTCTAGGCAATTGATATGGAGTAGTTTCTCTGACTCCGACCATTTCCCTCCTGTGGAGACCTGACCCAATCTGGCTCCCCAACCCGATCTGCTCGCATCTGACTCCAGAACGACATCCGGCAATGGGCCAAATATTGCCTTGCCATTCCAGGCTTCCATGTGCCTGAGCCACCACAGAAGTTCCAACCTGGCCTCTGGCGGCAATTCCACCATTTGGGAGTAAGAGAGACACTTGCGCAAATGCTTGGCTTTTAAGCGTTGCAGTGCTCTGTAATGTAGGGGAGCAGGGAAGATAGCCTGAATGGATGCCGACAACATCCCTACATCTCTGGCCAACTGCCTGAGGGAGATCCTCCCTCTCCTGAGGAGTAGACGAATTTCCTTCTTTATCTTGGACGGTCTGCTGTCTGGGAGAAGAAGGATGCAAAGCTTTGAATCTATATTGAAGCCCAGAAATTGGATACATTGCGTAGGCTTCAATATGGATTTTTTTACATTTATCACAAAACCTAGATCCTGTAAGAGGGTCACAGTAAATTTCAGATGAGAACACAGAGTTTGATAATTCTGGGCTAGGAGCAACATGTCGTCCAGATAAACTATGATCCGAATCCCCCTGGATCTGAGAAGAGCCATCACAGGGCGCATGAGCTTGGTGAAACACCATGGGGCCGAGGACAGGCCAAACGGAAGGGATGCAAACTGCCACACCCGACCCCCCCACTGAAACTGAAGATACTCCTGATGTGGGGGAAGGACGGGAACCACTAGGTAAGCGTCTTTGAGGTCCAATTTGACCATCCAGTCTGCAGGGAGAAGAGTATCCCTGAGTAAATGAATTCCCTCCATCTTGAAGTGGTGATAAACCACAAAAGAGTTGAGAGCTTTCAGGTTGATTAGTGGGCGAAACCCCTGGTCCGGTTTCGGAACTAGAAAAATGGTACTCAGGAACTGAGAGGCCCTGTAAGAGGCCGGGACTACCGCCCCTTTGGAGATGAGATCCCGTACCTCCCCATCTATAAGGGATTGTTTGACTTCGTCGAACACCAAAGGAAGGGGAAAGGACAACTGGCAAGGAGGGGCATAGAACTCTATCTGATAACCCTGAATCGTTTGTAGCACCCAAGGATCCGAAGTGAGAGCCTCCCACTGTGGAAGGAACCTGGCTAGTCTGCCACCTAAACTTTTGAGGGAAAAAACTTTTAGCACCTCGGAAATTACCTGATGGCCCTCTTGATCTTCCGGATCCCCTGCCGGCACGTCCTCTCCAACTGGAGTTTTGTTGCGGGTAGAACTGATTATGTGCTCCTCGAGCAGAGGAGGTATGGTATGCGCCACGGGGCGCAAACTGACAGGGGCGGGAGGAGCCCTGGGAAAAACGGCCGGAGGAGCGGGCCCTACCTCGTCCAGCCTTGTTAAAAACCTTTGGGGCAAAAACCTTTTATATATTAACCTGCGCTTTGTCCAGCGCTGTAAATGTGTGAACATAAGCTGACAAATCTTTCAGGAAAGAATCCCCAAACAAATTACCCTGAGCTGCAGGGCCACCTTCCCTCTCTGACATGTCTGCCAGTTTGGAATCCAACCTCATTAATAATGATTTTCTCCTCTCCCTACATATAGAGGCATTAGCATTGCCGAGCAGGCATACCGTACGTTGGATCCAACCCCTTAATGCGTCAACATCTATCGGGGTATTAGAGGACGCCGCCTCTTCTGCCATTTCAAAAATCTGCGTGACTGGACCCAGGATGTCCAACAGTCTGTCTTGACAACTACGCCACGCTTTATCGACCCCCTTCTTGGGGTCCTTCCCTTTCTGGGAAAGAAAATCCGCCATAGACTGGTCTATTTCTGGCGCTAAAGCTACCTTGTCGGCGAGCAACGGTCTAGGACATTCCGCCCGTAATTTATTACGATCCTCCTTGGCCATAGGGCGCCTGATCCAGAACTTGAGGAAAGAGGAAACCTCTTCAGAGGGTTGCCACTCAGCAGACCTGGGGTGTTGTATCAGGGCAGGATCAAAGAAAGGTACACCACTACCATCCAGCAGGGGACCCCCTTGAGGGGCTACTGAGGTCACCTTCCTTTTTTGCCTCTTAGGGGGCGAATCAGAATCATCTGCACTGTCAGAGGATGAGACATCAATAGGGGGCTCTACCGACGCTAAAGGCGCGGGGGCCGGCCAGGGGGTGGAAGAGATAGGCCGAGATTCTTCCCACCCACGCTTTAAATTACCCTTAGGGGAAGCAATAGGAGATATGGCCACTAGGGGACTGAGTTGTCCCTGGGTATGTTTAGTTTTAACCTTACATTTTCTGGGTGCCTGGGACGCCACAGATGCGACAGCATCCTGGGAGGGATGAAAATCCGCAATGCGGGTAATTAATCTGTCAAAGGCTGACGCCAAAGTGTTATTCAAATCAGTTAAAGCGGAGTCCAAAGAGGACTGAATAGCTTGTGCCACTAAAGGCTGGGAATGACAGGCTTGATCCCTAATGTTTTCAACAACCTTCTCACTTTTTTTGGCAGTGCGCACTTGAGTGCTGGCATCTGCAGAGGAGGGAAGCACTCCTTTGTCCATGACAGCACCAATTTCTTTGGTAAAATATATATATATATATATATACCGTTATTTAAACACAGCCGGGTCAAAGCTTCACTCACACAAGCCGAGCAGGCCGTAAGGTCTCAAGTCAATAGTGTGCCACAAACCTTAGGTAAGGGCCACCAAGGCAGAACATGGGCAGTGTCTGAATTCCCACAGACAAACACGCGAGCAGCGTGTGAGGGCAAAGAAGCAAAATTTTTAACATACAAAACACTGTAACACTATTACCAAATTATAAGAGGAAATGGAACATATTACGAAAAAAATATAAATTTTTGTGGTGGAGAGCAGGCACGAACTGCTAAACCTGCCCTTCACTAGCAGCACGCTTACCGCGTGTGCCACAGAGCTCCCTAGCCTACGTGCGTCGTCCGTCAGAATGTAACTGTTCTGAGCCGGTCGACGGGCGCAACAAACAAAGCAAATGCTCGCGGCCTTGCCACAGGCGCGCGAGTAAATAGAACGCTGCAGCGCTCCCCAAGGAAAGGTCACGAAGAGTGCAACAACAATGCGAGCGAACGCCACGCTCGAATAAATCACCTCAGGCGAACGCGGGCGAGATAAACAAACGCTCCGTTGCCTGCTTGAGGAAAGTCACAACATATACACAATGTAACAAGAAAAAAGAAACGCGTTCTCCCAAACGCTGCTTCCTGAAACCAAGTGATACAAGTAACACCTTGAACACACAGTCTAAGAGAAAACCAGAGGTGTGACTTAGCTGTGGGTCAGCAGCAAAGAAAGAGGGGGAGTTATTAAAGGAATGGACCTATATTGGGACTGGCTCGCTCCCTATTGGCTACCCCCAGGGCATGACCTGCCCACCATGTTGGACTGGGATGTTTCCCATTGCATTGTTATAACGTTATGTTTATTGAAAAAATTTCGTTTTACAAAGTTTTTTATTCTTTGCTGCTGTGGTTCAGAGTAAAGATTGAAATGCATAATAGGAGCCTCCTGTCTTGCCATAGAATTTCTATTGCTGCTTCACGAACGTTACGAAATAAACAAAATGGGAAATTGAACATATGACATTTTGTGATATGAATAAAACAAACACAGATCAATCAGCCAAGCGCTATGAACAGGGAAATCTTTGAGTGCATGTTAACATTAAACCAGGAAACAACAATGCAGTGCAATGGTACACATGATCATACCTCTCAACCTTTTTTGATACCAAGGCGGGTGAAAACCCAGAAAGGCCATAAACATAAAAGTAGGACTGCCGTAAAAACATGAAACGACAGTCCTACTTCTATGTCGCTGACCTTTTACGGGAGGGGGGTGGGGAGGAATGCTCCCAGGCACAATCCTCTCATTGGAGGAGAGCGCCAGGGAGGGGAAGGGGGAGGAAATGGGGGCGTGAAAAGCATGACACTTGCTTTTCACGCCTCCATTCGCGCAGGAAGAGTCGCGACGGGACCCGATTTCGGGATCTCGAAATCGGGTCCCGGCAAAAATATGAATTGTAGCTCCCACCTTTGCCAAGGCGGGTGAAACAGATGAGCTGGCGGATGGGCAGGTGTGTAGATGCTTTGGCGGGTGACACCCGCCAAAAGCGGGTGAGTTGAGAGCTATGCATGATTAACAGAAACTACAGTACGTTGATACTCCCTTAACAGAGCATTTCTTTGGTTAACACTGTGGGCAATAAACCGTGCCACCACATAACAGAGTAGTTAAAGCCTACAAAGCCAATAAATTCTGCATAAGCTGAAGATATAATTAAAGACAGAAACAAAATACAACAACATAACAAATAAAGACGTAAAGATTATACATAAAAAGTAGCTGAACTGCTGCATCTGCACAATAAAATCAATAAGACATCACAACAGAATAACCAATTCTGAAACAATATTCGAGCAAACAGTGATATTCAACATACCACATTCAAAACAGTGAAACATTCATGTCCCAGGAACAAGCAAAGATGTCCTTTGACAATGCAAGTGGAGATATAAATCCAACTCGGAACATTTCTGGGATGTCTACATCCGCGAAACCCAGTCTGTTACCGACGCTGTCCAAACCCATTCAGCCTTCAGCCACAAGATAAACAGGGACAGCGTTGGCAAACATGGGTCGACGAATCTGAGGAGTTTCTATGGGCAGTGGCATAGCTCTCAACCATTTGTGTCGCATAGGCGGGTGAAAACACCCAATTTTTTTTTGGCGGGTGAGACGCCCATTGAAATGAATGGGCGTGCAGGAGGTTTGGCGGGTGAGTCAGCGCTTTACAAGGCGGGTGACACCCGCCAAAAGCGTGTGAGTTGAGAGCTATGGCAGTGGGAAATCAAGATGCCCCAAATAAATTGGATATTTTTCTAAATCTGGTGGGAAAGGAGATGAAAAGTGTCATCAAGACCATATCAACTGAAGAGAAAACAGCATACCAACTTCCGGTCAATGCCATTAATGGACGATTAATAATTCCTCCAAATAGACATTATGAACACTAAACATTTAATCAATGCATGCAAGTCCTACATGAAACAATTGCACTGTTTGTGCTACGACTGCAAAGAAAAGCAACATATTGTGAATTTGCAAACTTTAGTGACAATGAGGCAATAAGATTGAGAGTTATTGAAGGATGCATATCATCACAATTTCAGAAGCATCTACTAAAGAAGCCTCTCCCTCTAAAAGATGTACTGGAACTAGCAAGAGTATACGAGAGATTTGATACTCAGGCGGCAAATATTGAAAATCCAAGTAGATGCCATTGGTGCCCTAGGACCAAACATGCAAGGACAAACACGATATTCAGGCATATCACCTTGACAGTAATGGTGGAATAACAACAGCCATAGAAACCCACCAGAGAGACAATGCTATCAGTGTGGATTTGAGTTCCCACATAAAGGCCAATGCCCAGCCTTTGGTCAGATGTGAATGCGGTGTGGCCAAGAGAATCACTTTCCGGTAATGTGCAGGGAGAGAAAGACATTATATGGCCTAACACTACTAGAACAACATATCAAACACAGCCGGGATTCATCAGGGCAATAAAGAACATGATCGAAACTTACAGTCATACCAAAGTCAAGATGAAGAGAGGGAAACACAATTGGGGGACCCTTATGAAAATCCGCCAATTGAGGAAGAACATTTGAATGCAGACCAGTATCAAGAGTATGACAGATACAGCAGGCATTATGTTAGACTGATATATGACACATCCGATGACAGGGTTGTCATAAAAGTAACAGTACATATAGGTGAACACTGCATACCATTTCTGATTGACACAGGAGCCACTGTGAACGTGGTGAATGAAAAAGCAAATGAAGGCATAGCGCGCATGAATCCTTAACAACCAGCAGCAGGAGCTCACATTTTTCAATGGGGTGCAGCACAACACTTAACCTCCAAGGGTCAATTTCAATGTGACTTAATTCACAAAGGCCACTGTGTGTCTGTCCACATGCATGTCATAAGCAGCCCGGCAGTGGGACGGTGCCGCCTCAGCTGTAAGACATGTTTCAGATGATAACAGCCTTTTTCAAATTAGGGCATAGTCGTAATCGTGGTTCTTATATTTCAAATGATTGTTAGATACTTGTTGTATCAAGGGATAGATCACATTTGTTTCCGTGATTGTAAATCAAAGTCTCAGTGTTAAGAACCGACGCGTATGAGACTTTGAATTACAATCACGGAAACAAAGGGGATCTATACCTTCATACAAGTATCTAACAATCCTTTGAAATATAAGAACCACGATTACGACTATGCCATAATTCGAAAAAGGCTGTTTTCAGCCGAAACACGTGTCAGCGCAAGGGCACTATACAGTGAATAAAATTGTTTTATTTAAATTAATGAAGACCTTGTGGTACAATATTTTTGGCGCAGTCTAGAAGAGCCTTCTTTTTCCCGTTACTTTTAGCGGTTTCTGGCTACATCCGCTTCCTCTATCGAGATGCGACAAATTATCAGCTTTTATTAGAGACTAAATAAGAATTCGGTAGCTACTCAGTGCAAAAGGTTTACCAAGGAGTCACCGCTTGCCCAGCTTCCACCAAAGCCAGCCTCTACTTTATTCCCCTTGTCAAAGAAAGACTTAGACATTGAAGAGCTAAAGGACACATTTCCGAAGCTATTCCAAGGAGTCGGTAAGCTGAAAGACAATGTCATACATCTACGTATTGATCATTCCATTCGTCCTGTACCACAACATCCCCAACAGATAGGATTTCACCTTCAAGCAAAAGTATACTAGAAATTGCAGCAGTTACTTAATAATAATATCATCGAGAGAGTTGACGGTCCCACACCATGGGTGTCTCCTTTGGTGGTGGTGCCCAAGGCAGATGGTCATCTCCGTCTTTGTGTGGACATGTGAATTCCTAACACTGCTATACAAAGAAAAAGGCATTCTGGGGCCAATATTGAGGATACGATAATTTGACTGAACCAAGCTACCAGATTTTCAAAACTTGACCTAAATCAAGGTTAACATCAATTAGAAATCGATCCTGTGTCCAGGCCTATCACTACCTTTACCACTCATGAAGGTCTTTTCCGGTACAAGTGCCACAATTTTGGCATTTCTTCAGTGGCAGAAATATTCCAGGAAACGATAAGGCGACTCATTGCACCTGTCAGAAATGCCTTTAATTATAGTGATGACATTCTAATATTGGGTGTTACTCAAGATCAACATGATGAGGCACTGAGACAGGTTTGTAACATTCTACAGGACAATGGTCTAACTCTAAATGGGCCAAAGTGTGACATCAATAGACACAGCCTATGGTTTTTTGATGACATATTTTCTGAAAAAGGGATCAAAGCGGACCCAGATAAAGTTAATGTGGTCTTCAATCTAAAGGCCCCGCAAAATGTAACAGAATTATGGTCTTTCTTAGGTAGAGATGACAGGTTACTGTGCCCGCTATCTCCCTAATTATGCGATGTTAACTGATCAGCTCAGGCAATTGCTTAAAAAGGAAGTTGCATTTACTTGGGATGAGAACTGTCAATACTGCTTTTGAAATGGTCTGGGGTGAACTAACTAGTGATCGGCAACTTGCATACTTTAACCCTATGTGGGATACTGGAATTACGGTGGATGCTAGTCCAGTTGGCCTGGGTGCCATTTTGGCTTAGACAGACCCAAGAGGGGGTCTGGAAGACACATCGTAGCATACGCCAGTAGAGCTTTGAACGCCATTGAACAGGCATATTTGCAAGCTGAGTGAGAAAGCCTTGCCGCAGTCTGGGAATGTGAGAAGTTTAACTACTTTGTCATCGGTAAGCCCTTTGTTCTCATCACGGATCATCAAGCTCTTCTATCACTATTTGGAAATCCTAAAGTCAAAATGCCTCCACGCGTAGAGAGATGGGGTATACGTTTGCAAGAATATGACTATACTATTCTCCATAAGCCGGCGAAGGAGGCCAACCCTGCATATTATTTGTCTCGACATCCTGAGTGGACACCTGAGAATGAGATGCAAAATGAGGCTGAAGTATACTTAGCATACTTGTCCCTCAATGCCCTTCTCCCTGCCATCACAAATGGGATGTTTATAGAAAAAAGCAAAGCTGATTCCACAATTCAGGCAGCCATCCAGCTCACCAAAGCTAACAGGTGGAGGTGTCTGGACACAGAACGATTTGGAGAGGAAGAGGTGGATAGAAGAGACTTGCAGAGGTTAGCAAGAGTACACAGTTAGGTGACCGCAACTGATCAAGGGATGTTGCTCAGGGGAAATCGATTGGTGGCTCCAAAAAGCTTGAGAAAAGCTCTTGTGATTATAGCACATGAGGGGCATTGGGGAATTGCAAACACGAAGAAGATATTAAGAAATCAGGTGTGGTTTCCGCACATGGATATGATTGTGGAAGATGCTTTGCAACATTTTTAGCTTGTGAAGTGACTGCATCCAGCAAGACTCCGTACCCACTTCAAATAGTTCCAATGCCTGATGGACCCTGGTAGCGAGTTGCAATTGACTTTTATGGCCCACTGGAAGAAGGAGGACTATTGTTGGTAGCCATTGATGAATACTCATGGTTCCCATTATGAAAACACCTAGCATCCACAGCCTTTCATTATGTAGTGATAGTATTGGATGAGTTGTTTAGTGAATGGGGTGTTCCCAACATAATCAAGACTGTTAACAGCCCGCCTTTCCAGGGAGAAGAGTTCAGAAGGTTTGCAGTACACTTGGGTTTCACACATCAGAAGATTACTCCTTCAAGGCCCCAAGCTAATGGCCTGGTGGAAAGGTTCATGGCCACAATCAAGCGAACCCAACAGAAAGCTGTCACAGATTTTATGTCCATGCCACAAGCAATATCACAGATGCTGAGAAGTTATCGCAACACGCCACACGAAGCAACGGACCGTTCTCCTGTGGAACCGATCATACAGTAAAAGCCAATAACTAGTCCTCCACAACTTGAGGACTGTACCCCTGTTGAAGACGAAGAGATCAGAGAAAGAGAAAATGAGAAGAGGAATAGAGTCAAGGAATGGACGGATCGCAAGAGAAGGGCCAAGAAAACCAGATGTCAATGGGTGAGACCGTACTAGTCCAACAGAGACAACGAAGGAAGGTGGATCCGAGATACAGGCCAGTGCCCCTGGTAGTCAAAGCGGTCAAAGCACCTATGATTATAGCTGTAGGGGATGACGGTGCGATAACCAGGAATGCCTCGTTTTTGAAAAGGATGTTTCAGGGTGACTCAGAGGAAGAATCACATGCTGAGGATAAAGAGGAAGAGCCTCATTTTAGCATTCCTGGAAACTCTGGATCTTCCTCATCGTTATGTTTACAGGGTCCAGAATCTCAGGGAACATCTGTGCATGATCGGCCCCAAAGAGCTATTCGCAAGCCTTCACACCTGATTGAGCAAATTTAGATGTGGACTTAATGGGCATGTGGATTATGAACTTAAATGATAAGTAAGGGAGGTTGTTGTGGTGTAAAGGAATGTGGAATGCAGCTGGTGGAACTGGAACTTGGAGGATGGGGAGGCTCGGGGAGGTCAGTTGGAGTTGGATATTAAATGAAGGGAGAGCTACCTGGTGTCTTGGAGCGGTTATTAATGTAATAATTAATAAGTGTGTGTGAACTGAAACACAACAATGACCACTACAGGAGGCTCACACCCAAGCATGAATGCCACGCTCACTCACATTCCTCATGGGGCTAGTAGAGCACAAGGAAAGGAAGACTGCACCACTTTGTGGCATGCTTGGTGCTCATTGGGCCATAAACCTGGCATACAAAGATGGCTGCCCCTATAACCCACTCAGATCCCACCAATATGGCCAACAGTTAGGCCATTGCAACCCATTGAAGGAAGCAGGCTAGTGTGCATGGGTGGGTGAGTATTTATCTGTGCTTCACGTTATTCTGCCTCAGAAGCGTAACGCTTGTCGGAGGTCTCCCGAACCTGCAAAAGAAATGAACATTGTTAAACACGGATTACCGCACGGATTAAAAGCAAGAGCAAAGACTTACCTCTTGGGTCAATTCAGCCTGCAGTACCGGAGATGCCCAACCATACTGGCCCTCTGAATCTTCTGCTCCGCTCTCCTTCGATCGGCTCCATTGATCCTGGCATACCTGCAAAGGAAGAAGTAATCAGTGAGGTTGCGCATTCATCAGTGCCTTGGTGTAAGGCGCTCTATAAATAAACAAATCAATCAATCAATCAATCATTACACGCAGCGCTACCAGCATATCGTCCTCATTCGCTCATTGCGCACAGTGCAAACAGCTGATTTCTCAACAGCTGACTTGTAACACGCTCTGCTCAACGCGCAGCATTTCAACCCTAACTAAATGCAAGCACACGGAAGAATGCTACCAACCCACGAGAAAGTTACTAGAACAGCAGAAAAAGCATGTGCAGCAAGAGAGCGAGAGAAGTTTGAAACAAGAGATGGAGTACTAGGCTTTCAGAATCAAAACAAGAGCTAGACAAGAGCTTGGACAGTGAAACAGACACGCAACAGAGAAGCAAGAAGGGAGGGGAAACAACACAAAAGGATACTTGTGCTACGCGCAAGCCACAGCAGGTCTAGGCACAATCCAGTGAAGTAACTGGAGCAAAGTTGCTAAGTGTCATGCCGCCGTCCTTTGGTGGCCGCTGGCGGTTATGGAAGGCTTGGCGTTGGCGGCGCCATTAGTTGTTCCGTGTGTTTTTTCTTTTCACTTCCTGGTTTGGCGGTCTAGTCTTTTTCTTCTGTGTTACTTTTCCTTCCGCTTCCTGGTTTATCGGTCTAGCCTTTTTTCTTGTTTCCGTATTTAACCACGCCCCTCTCTGGGCTCTGTGCGTTGCAACTTGTTTCTTTCGCTTTGTTGCCGTGCTACTGTGTTTCCAGTACTTCCTCTATTACCTAGTTGACTCAGTAACTATAGCAGAGATTCTTTCTTCTGCTTCTTCCCTTCCTTTTTTGCCTGTTTACTCCATTCTATTGATTTCCCGTGCCTTTCGGGGCTCCTCTATTCCTTCCTGTTTTCCGGATCTCGTTCCGGTATCTGGCAGTGGTGTGTTTTCCTCCATCCCGGGTTTCCCGGGCTTCTCATGCTACAACTCCAAAGACTACAGCTTTACAGCTTCGGAAAGACTTTCTTGCCTTTCACCTGCACTCCGGACTCTCCAGTCAACTCCTCCAGCACGCATTTGTTATCAACAACATCCGGCGAGAGGTTTTTTTAAGCGGCTGCTTTTTTCCTCTCTTCCTGGCTTCTTCGGGACGGGGCCGGCTGTTTTCCTGTTTATCAGGGAATCAGGGTGGCTTCTTCCCGCGGACGACCTTATCTCTTCACAAAGAAGAAAAGACCAAGAGGCAAGTCCTACAGACGAGGGAATCTTCTGGAAGAAACAGGTGAGGAGAAAGGGGAGGAGGACATAGACTTATCTGATTTGGAGGAATCTCCGTTATATCCCAGCACTTGTGACAGTTTGCAACGACCAGAAGAGAACACAATGTCTATCCCGGAACAGGTCCAAGAATTGCTCGCTGCAATGCAGAATGTGACGTTAGAATTACAGGCTGTGAAAGCCGAAAACACTGCTTTGAGGCAGCGTGTCGATCACTTTGAACAGTCCCGGAGTGATTTGCCTCCCATGCCCTTAGCCTGCGGTAAATACGATGGCTCTCCGGCTAGTTTCAAAGAGTTCATGGAGGCATGCATAATCTATTTCACTTTCAGACCACAAGCTTATGCCTCAGACTCAGCCCGTATAGGTTTTCTAATTTCTAACCTTACGGGTAACGCCCTTTCTTGGGCTACCCCTCTGGTGACCGGTGCCAGCCCTTTACTCCAAGATTATGCCGGTTTCACCGCCCAATTCAAAACGGCTTTTGAAAGGCAAGAGTCTGCGGCAGTCGCCAGCGAACAGCTACTGGATATCCGACAAGGAAGTATGGATCTGCTGACATACATCTCCCGTTTTAAACGGGTGGCTGCTGACGCAGGTTGGCAAGAGAACGCTCAGTACACCATCTTTCGGAGAGGATTAAGGGAGGAACTCAAAGATGAATTAGCAAGGGTTAACCGACCAGCTACTTTAACCGATCTGTGGTCTACTGTTATTCAACTGGACTACCGCATCTCTGAACGACGGTCCGAACGTCGTAAACAACGTGGATTTCCTGCTACACTTGATCCTGGATTACCCCCCCCTTCTTCCACCTGTATGTCAAAAGAGGAACCAATGCAGATTGGAACTACCCGAGGGCCACTCACCCCGGAAGAAAGAAGAAGACGCAGAGATAACAACCTGTGTATGTATTGTGGATCCAATCAACATATACTTAGAGACTGTCCTAACGTACCTCCCAGACGTTCGGGAAACGCCAATCCTCGGAACTAGTTGGGACAAGTTACCGAGGGGGATTACCTGGTCCCTTCGTCTCTTTATCGGTCACACCCACGCCATCCACAGTAGAAGACAACCGTCTGATGGTAGTTGGAGTGGAGTTAAGCCTCTCTCAGCAGTCCTATGAGGTTTTGGCACTGCTGGACTGTGGTGCTGCCGGTTGCTTTATGGATTTGGTTTGGGCGGAAAAGGTTGGCATTCACCGTTTGCAAAAGGACGAGGATCAAAAGGTGGAGGGCGTAGACGGCAGACCACTCAGCTCGGGCCTTATCACTCATACTACACCTCCTATGCAGATGAAAATCCTACATCACAACGAGACCATTCAATTTGACCTCATCCGAGCTGCACATTTCCCATTGATCCTGGGAGTCTCGTGGCTTCGGAAGCATAATCCGACCATAGATTGGACAAAGAATCAACTGTCCTTTACATCAGCCTTTTGTCGTAGTTCATGTTCCTCACAGACCCAACATACTACGGTTCATGTTTGTCCGGAATTAGACTCTAGTTCAGAGGCACTTAAGGTAAACAGTATTCCCAGAGAATACCTCCGCTACCAGGAGGTATTTACGGACGATGGTCCTCAGAAGTTACCACCTCATAGACCAGAGGACTGTCAGATCGTTCTCCAGCCCAATGCTGTTGTACCTTTTGGAAGGATGTTTTCTCTTTCTCTTAAGGAAAAGAAAGCACTTAAAGAATACCTGGATGCAAATACACATCATGGCCTGATCCGACCTTCGTTTTCTCCTGCTGGGGCTTCGCTTTTCTTTGTTCCAAAGAAAGGTTCCGATGAACTTCGCCCTTGCATTGACTATAGGGGTCTTAACCAAGTTACTCTCAGAGATAGGTATCCCATGCCACTTATCGGAGACATCCTAGAAGCTGTTCAAGGGGCGAAGATCTTCTCTAAGATCGATTTAAGAAGAGCCTACCACCTTTTGAGGATACGATCCGGTGACGAATGGAAGACGGCTTTTCGCACTCCCTTCGGTCACTATGAATATTGTGTTATGCCGTTTGGTCTTGTCAATGCTCCATCTGTATTTCAGAGATTCATGGATCGCATTTTCTCCGATCTACTTTTCCATTCTGCTGTCGTCTACCTCGACGACATTTTGGTGTATTCTAAAGACGCTCAACTTCATGCTAAACATCTCCACCAAGTCCTTCAAAGATTGCAAGACAATCTACTCAAGGCCAATGCTGACAAGTGCATTTTTCAAGTCTCCGAGGTCAACTATCTTGGCTTTATCCTGTCTTCAGAAGGTATTCGCATGGATTCCGCTAAGACCGACGCCATCTTGCAATGGCCAACACCCCATACCATCAAAGACGTCCAAAGGTTTTTAGATCTAGCCAATTTTTATCGCAAATTCATCCAAGGATTCTCGGATCGAGTTCTTCCCATTACAAGGTTGCTAAAGAAGTCATCCATGCCCTTCTCCTGGTCTTCTGAGGCAAACCGGGCTTTCCAACTTCTCAAGAAGGAATTCTGCTCTGCCCCGGTACTTCATCAACCAGATCAGAATCTAAGATTCATTGTGGAGACTGACGCCTCTTCTGCAGCAATTGGAGCAGCTCTCCTACAGGAACACGGGGAGCTAGAACATCCCGTTGCCTACATGTCCAAAACACTGAACGACAGTCAAACACATTATTCGGTGATTGAAAAAGAACTTCTGGCCATGAAATCCGCATGCGAAGAATGGCGACATCTCCTACAGGGAGCTACTCATCCTTTTGAGATCAGAACAGATCATAAAAATCTTAAGATCCTGCAGAAGATGGAATGCGTCAACTCGCGTCAAGCTCGCTGGGCACATTTTTTCTCCCAATATGATTTCGTACTGACTTACTTACCAGGTTCCAAGAACATACTTGCTGATGCCCTTTCCAGAAGACCAGTACCAGACAGGGTTCTGAAGGAATTTCCCAGCCTCATGCTACCAGACGTTAAAGTGATCTGTTTTGTGGATTCGTTTCTGGACAGAGTCCGTGAGGTCACACGGTCCACTAACCCTCTTCCGAAGGATCTATCCATGCAAGGTGGTTTATGTTTTCAACAACAACGACTATTTCTACCAGACAGCATCTCCCGTCAGTCGGCATTAAAATGGTGCCATGATGATCCAACAGCGGGACACAGAGGTGTAAAGAACACCTTGGAGTTGCTTCTTCGCAGGTTCTGGTGGCCTGGGATGGCCAAAGAAGTTACAACCTACGTCGAGTCATGCCCTGTATGTTGTCGATCAAAGTACAGCACTCAAAAGGCAATAGGGCTTCTCCAACAACAGGACCTTCCGAAGAGACCCTGGTGCGTTATTTCTACGGATTTCATCGTGGATCTGCCACCTTCAGAAGGTTGTTCATGCATCATGGTAACGGTCGATTGCTTCACCAAGATGGCACATTTCACTCCTTTGGCGGGTCTTCCTACTGCAGCCGAGATGGCGGCAGTGTTTGCCAGGGAAATATTCCGCTTACATGGTACCCCGGACAAGATTATTTCTGACAGGGGATCTCAGTACACCTCGAAGTTCTGGAAGGAACTTTGTGAAAGACTGGGTATGGAACGAGCTTTGTCATCCGGTTTCCACCCACAGACCAATGGACAGACAGAAAGAACGAACGCCACTCTGGAGCAATATCTTCGGTGTTTCGCTAATGCCCAACAGGACAATTGGGTTAGTCTGTTGGTTACTGCAGAATTTGCCTATAACAATGCAGAGCACAGTGCCACTGGTCTCAGTCCTTTCTTTTGTTCCTATGGTTTCCATCCTAGCTTTATTCCTTCTCTCTCTTTTCCTCCTTCTACAACTCCATCTGTTGATGCCCTCCTTACCAGTATCTCGGATGCTCACAAGTCTGCCACGAGTTGCTTGCGAGCTAGCAGTCTCCGGTACCGATCTTACTGCAACCTTAAGCGCCAGCCGGTTCCGGCATGGCGTAAGGGCACCAAGGTCTGGTTGTCTACTAGGTTTCTACCTCGTTGGCTACACCCCTCTAAACTTTCACCCCGCTATCTGGGTCCTTTCCCAATTCTACGACAGATCAATCCTGTGGCCTTTCGTCTCCAGTTGCCGAAACATATGCACCGTCTCCATCCGGTGTTTCATTCCTCCCTCCTTAGGGAATACAAGAGTGATCCCTACCTTCGCACTTTGCCGCATGATCCGGTTCCCAAAGTGGTTCCTTCTGATGAGTATGAGGTGGCCTCCATCAGGGACTCCCGCTATCATCAGGGTCGCTTGGAGTATCTCATCCACTGGAAAGGATATCCGCACTCAGAGGACTCCTGGGAACCGGTGTCTCATGTTCACGCTCCGGCATTGATTCAGCGGTTTCACCGTCTGTTCCCGGGTAAACCGGGGGGGTGCCGTTTGGGAGGGGGCATACTGTCATGCCGCCGTCCTTTGGTGGCCGCTGGCGGTTATGGAAGGCTTGGCGTTGGCGGCGCCATTAGTTGTTCCGTGTGTTTTTTCTTTTCACTTCCTGGTTTGGCGGTCTAGTCTTTTTCTTCTGTGTTACTTTTCCTTCCGCTTCCTGGTTTATCGGTCTAGCCTTTTTTCTTGTTTCCGTATTTAACCACGCCCCTCTCTGGGCTCTGTGCGTTGCAACTTGTTTCTTTCGCTTTGTTGCCGTGCTACTGTGTTTCCAGTACTTCCTCTATTACCTAGTTGACTCAGTAACTATAGCAGAGATTCTTTCTTCTGCTTCTTCCCTTCCTTTTTTGCCTGTTTACTCCATTCTATTGATTTCCCGTGCCTTTCGGGGCTCCTCTATTCCTTCCTGTTTTCCGGATCTCGTTCCGGTATCTGGCAGTGGTGTGTTTTCCTCCATCCCGGGTTTCCCGGGCTTCTCATGCTACAACTCCAAAGACTACAGCTTTACAGCTTCGGAAAGACTTTCTTGCCTTTCACCTGCACTCCGGACTCTCCAGTCAACTCCTCCAGCACGCATTTGTTATCAACAACATCCGGCGAGAGGTTTTTTTAAGCGGCTGCTTTTTTCCTCTCTTCCTGGCTTCTTCGGGACGGGGCCGGCTGTTTTCCTGTTTATCAGGGAATCAGGGTGGCCTCTTCCCGCGGACGACCTTATCTCTTCACAAAGAAGAAAAGACCAAGAGGCAAGTCCTACAGACGTAAGAATCTTCTGGAAGAAACAGGTGAGGAGAAAGGGGAGGAGGACATAGACTTATCTGATTTGGAGGAATCTCCGTTATATCCCAGCACTTGTGACACTAAGCAGAAGAGGAAGTGAGAATGAAGTGCCCCTGCGTCAGTCTGCAGGACGGAGAACATCATAGAGCAAACCAGCAGGTGAGCTCAGCCTACCATGGGAAGGGGAATCGGGGGAAGGGGAGTATACACTGTCAGGTACATGCATGACACATGTGTTCTTGTTTAGGAGGGAGCCCTGAGACCACGACCTGCAGCTCTTCCCCACCCCAACCCCAGCTTGCAGAGAGGGATACCTTCCAGCGCTCCACAGGGCGAGACAAGGTTGGAGAGTTTGGATGCTCCCGCAAGGTCAAGGTAAGCGTTGCAAGTACTACCAGTCACTTAACATCCAGACCTGTACAAAACACTCTGCTGTGCCAGCTTCCCTGGTTCCACCCACAATGCTATGCTCCTACGCAATAGTATACTGCCTGTATACATGGAGAGGCACAGAGGACAACGGACATGGATAGTGGGTGAGTACAAGTGCTATCACAAAATGTCAATGTTCTGCAATGCAGACAAGCATATTTGGTGAGGTGGGGGTGTTTCATGGGCAGTACAGCAACACGCATGCCCTGACAAGGCGATTACATGTAGGACCTGCCCTCTTACCACACAAGTTCCAGTCTACACACCACAGGACAAGTACATGCTGGACAAATCGGTATGAATACACATATGCACATTGACACAATGGACTACCAATACACACACATGAATACAGGTATCACAATGCCACATGATAGATCCTTAATCATTGTATCACAAAGTGTGACATGACAACAATACCAGTAGCCCTGGCAGTTCCTCAGCCAAGAACTCATGTACATGACACTATCAAATAAGAGACGCTGATACCAGAAACCCACTGAGGCACAAAGGTAACCAACCATCAGGGCACATGCGCAAGAGCAACAGACAGGCCCAACACAGGCACCACATCATCTTGCCATGACAACCATAGACCTTGGAAATGACAACTGCTGCAAGTGTGTTGGGTAACACAACTATGCAAATACTGCTTAATAGAACATGCACATACTGTGACAAAATGACATGTGGTGCAATGAAGCCCCTAGCGCATGCCCCGAATGCCCATCGACATGATGCAGTGAATGGCAACACCTACAGAATGCACTGTGGCTTATACCTTTCTGCTTGCAGGTGATTCTGGATACCTATAGCTGCCATGGCTCATGAGTTGGCCTACAATGATGCACACAGCAGGACCAGGCTCTGTATTGAGCAGACCTTCAGTCTTCTGAAGGCCATTTCCACTACCTGGACCGTACTGGAGGGGCACTTATGTATAGGCCTAAAAAGGTAGGACAAATTGTGCTGGTCTGTGCCATGCTGCACAAAATATGCCTCAAGAGGAATGTCCCTCTACCCCCTGATGTGGACATGCCACCCCCTGAGGATGCGGATAGGCTGCCTGTGGCTGAGGCATTCAGACACATTGGCCGAGATGACGTCAGAGCAGGATGAATGGCTTGCCCATGGACATTTTTCTTTTAGCACATTTCTTTCCACATGCCACCCACCACTGTATATAGTTTCTCATTAATGATTAATCACATGGGCACAATAAGGAATGTCCTGGCATTGCTTTGGGTGAACTAAGGTTTAATGTGAAAATGATCATGCACAGCCTCCCCCACCACCCAACACCACCCCCAACACACCCTCCCTCCACCCCCTTCACATAACACCATCCAAAACACACCCTTCATCTACTCTTCCCCACAACACCACCCCAACACATGGTCCCTCCACCCCTTCCCCACAACACCATATCCAACACACCATCACCCTTCTCCCTCCCCACAACACCAGCCCCAACACACCCTGCCTCCGCCCCCTCCCCACAACACCATCCCCAAAACACCCTCCCTCCACCCACTCCCAACACCATCCCCAACACACCCTCCCTCCACCCCTCCCCACAACACCAACCCAAACACACCCTCCACCCCCTCCACACAACACCATCCCCAACACAACCTTCCCTCACCCCCTCCACACGACACCATCCCCAACACATCCGCCCTCCACCCCCTCCCCACAACACCATCTGCAACACACGCTCCATCCACCCGCTCCCCACAACACCATCCCCAACACACACACCTCTACACCCTCCCCACCACACCATCGCCAACACGCCCTCATTCTACCCCCTCCCCACAACACCATCCCCAACACACCCTCCCTCCACCCCCTCCCAACACCATCCCCAACACAACCCCCGTCTACCCCCTCCCAACAACACCATCCCCAACACACCCTCCCCCACTTCCTCCTCACCACAACACCATCCCCAACACACCCTCCCTCCACCTCCTCCACACAACACCACCCCCAACACATGGTCCCTCCACCCCTTCCCCAAAACACCATCTCCAACACACCATCACCCTTCTCCCTCCCCACAACACCAGCCCCAACACACCCTCCCTCCACCCCCTCCCCACAACATCATCCCCAAAACACCCTCCCTCCACCCACTCCCAACACCATCCCCAACACACCCTCCCTCCACCCCTCCCCACAACACCAACCCCAACACACCCTCCACCCCCTCCACACAACACCATCCCCAACACAACCTCCCCTCACCCGCTCCACACAACACCATCCCCAACACACCCGCCTTCCACCCTCCCCACAACACCCTCCGCAACACACGCTCCATCCACCCCCTCCCCACTACAGCATCCCCAACATACACACCTCTACACCCTCCCCACAACACCATCTCCAACACACCATCACCCTTCTCCCTCCCCACAACACCAGCCCCAACACACCCTGCCTCCGCCCCCTCCCCACAACACCATCCCCAAAACACCCTCCCTCCACCCACTCCCAACACCATCCCCAACACACCCTCCCTCCACCCCTCCCCACAACACCAACCCAAACACACCCTCCACCCCCTCCACACAACACCATCCCCAACACAACCTTCCCTCACCCCCTCCACACGACACCATCCCCAACACACCCGCCCTCCACCCCCCCCACAACACCATCTGCAACACACGCTCCATCCACCCGCTCCCCACAACACCATCCCCAACACACACACCTCTACACCCTCCCCACCACACCATCGCCAACACGCCCTCATTCTACCCCCTCCCCACAACACCATCCCCAACACACCCTCCCTCCACCCCCTCCCAACACCATCCCCAGCACAACCCCGTCTACCCCCTCCCAACAACACCATCCCCAACACACCCTCCCCCACTTCCTCCTCACCACAACACCATCCCCAACACACCCTCCCTCCACCTCCTCCACACAACACCACCCCCAACACATGGTCCCTCCACCCCTTCCCCAAAACACCATCTCCAACACACCATCACCCTTCTCCCTCCCCACAACACCAGCCCCAACACACCCTCCCTCCACCCCCTCCCCACAACATCATCCCCAAAACACCCTCCCTCCACCCACTCCCAACACCATCCCCAACACACCCTCCCTCCACCCCTCCCCACAACACCAACCCCAACACACCCTCCACCCCCTCCACACAACACCATCCCCAACACAACCTCCCCTCACCCCCTCCACACAACACCATCCCCAACACACCCGCCTTCCACCCCCTCCCCACAACACCCTCCGCAACACATGCTCCATCCACCCCCTCCCCACTACAGCATCCCCAACATACACACCTCTACACCCTCCCCACCACACCATCGCCAACACATCCTCATTCTACCCCCTCCCCACAACACCATCCCCAACACATCCTCCCTCCACCCCCTCCCAACAACATCATCCCCAACATACCCTCCCGTCCCCCTCCCCACAACACCATCCACAACACCCTCTCCCTCAAGCCCCTCCCTACAAAACCATTCCCATCACCCCCCTCACAGTCCCCTCACCACAACACCATCCCCAACACACCCTCCTGCAACCCCCTTCCCAACAAAACTATCCCCAACATCCCCTCGCCCCACCCCCTCCCCACAACACCATCCCCAACAAACCCTCTCCCAATGTCCCCCTCCCAATAACACCATCCCCAACACACTCTCCATCCAGCCCTCCCTTGTGCCTATTATATACAAATGTACATTCACTTTCGTGGCATCTTGCCCCTCCATGTGTCCACCAGCACCTTTCGAGCCACACTGTGCACAGTGTAGTGCCTTGAGGTACTAGGCAGTGATCCCTCTCTGGGGGTGACAGAGGTGGATGGATTTGAATCAGACTCCAGGTTACTTAGCATGTCGGCCAGCTAAGCATCTGCAAAGACTGAGATGCCCCTGTCAACTCCCTCACCATCTGCCCGACAACAGTCAGGGCAGCAGATGTTGTGGCTGACTGCCGTCAATCTCAATCATTGACCCTCACTTTCCTCCCTGAGGCCCCCTGTATGCAGCCACAGATGGCCTGTAAATGTTGGACCTGTGAATCTGCAATAGTCTCTAAGCACACCTGGCGCTGCTCCATGTCATCCAGCCACCTCCATATGGCTTTCTGTGATGGATGGATGATGGGCTGAGGACTATGGCCAGGGCTGGGGCTGAAACAGGGTGACCCATATGAACGGCCATCGATGTCACCCTGTGAGTCCTGGGCTTGCTGGCCAGGTTTCTGGGTGTCCCGCTCAGGTGCCATGGGGGTATCATGTGCCAGTTGTGCCTGCCAGGATCTGGCTCCCCACTCACACCCTCAGTGGCCCGCTGTTTGGGTGCAGTTGTAGGTTCTGGGGGGGCGCAGCGCCTGCAGCAGTATCATCCGATGACATGCCAGCTCAGGGCATGTTTGGTGCAGTTGGACCCTGGTGTTGATTTCCCTACCCTCTGCATATCCTTCTCGTTGCTGGCCGGGGCTGGGGTGGTGGCCGAGTGTGTGGTCCCAGAGGCCTGGCCATGGGAGGTGGATGTCCCTTCACCCTCCTCCTCATGAGTTGTCTGCGACACTGCTGGGTGAACAATAACATGCTCTCGGATCAACATGCATGATGGTACATTGCCTTGCCAGTTACACATGCTATATGGTGGAGGGATATCCCACACATGTTTTATTTGTTAACAATCATAAAGCGCGCAACAGCCCAAGGGCATCATGGGGCTGTTACAAGCAATCATACTTAGTTACATGAAAACGAACAAAAACAGAAAAAGGTAAGAACAAGAGGGGGTTGAAAACATGACCCTAAGAGTGGTCAGTGTAAATGGAAGACCGAGACGGTAATTTAACAGAGAGCATGCTAATGTGACCTACATCTAGGACAGTTCCAGTGAGCAGGTGGGAGAGGTTTTAGTTGAAGCGCCTAGTTTTTAGCATTTTCCGAAATGCGTTAAGGGAAGACTCAGCTCTGAGTGGGTTCAGTAAGGCATTCCATAATTTGGGGGCGATGTAGGGGAAGACGATGCCACCTGCTTAAACCCTCTTGATTGAGAGGATGAGAAATTGGTTGGCGTGGCAGGTTCTCTTGGTTTTCTCTGATAGGTATGGGGGGCTGTAAGTGCTAGGCACTTGTGGGTGAGGGTAAGCTTCTTGAAGGTGATCCGTTCCTTGACAGGGAGCCAGTGGGCTGCGCGCCTGGCATGTGAGATGTGGTCTCTTTTGGGGATGTTTAATGCTGCTCTGAGAGCGTCGTTTTGAGTGACTTGAAGCCTATTCATATTTTTGGCTGAAGTACCTGCTAGAAGAAAATTGCAGTAATCTAGTTTGGCCCCAATGGTGGCTCTAGGCATTGATAGGCAGTCTTTCTTAGACAGATAGAGTGTTACTGCATTTATTAGTTTGCTAGTGAGTGTGGAGGCAGAGGAAATTGAGCTTACTTGGCGTGATATGGAGAATGTGAAGTATAGGTGCATACCTAGTGTCTTCACTGATGGAGAGACAGGGATAAAGGTATTGTCAATGGTGACATGTGGATTATGGTGCATGGCCATTAGCAGGCCATTGCCTCCGGCCACAGCAAGGTGGGCGTGGTGGCTGCTGAAGGCGTACATCCCTTTGACAGGTGCTCTCTGGTGGATGTTACCCAAATTAACCTTTTACAATTGACCTTTTGTCCTAATTGACCTTTACCTTTATTTTACTTGTATATATATGTGTGGGTTGGGTTTGGGGTAATAAATAATATAATGGGATTGGGTAAAGGGTTGCGGGGGTTTTTGGATTGAGTGGGAGGTTGCGGGGTTTCACCCCATAAATATGTCCTAATTGACCTTCATTTCACAATCAATTGTGCAGAAGGTCAATTCTCCGCGCATCAATTGTGAAAAGGCCAATAAGTAAACATCCCCATGTACTAGTGGATTTAACCAACATATTAATTCCTACATTTTGTTTTGATTTTATCACGATTAGCTTTATCCGGCTCATTGCACTTTTATGACTGATATATTTTAACTGAACCTTGTAACGAATATCCTTTGTAATGTATCTGTAGGGGGACATTTTATCTCACGTTGTTGTATTTTATTTGTCCTTAAAGTTTTATGAGTGAATGG
Organism: Ambystoma mexicanum; assembly: GCF_040938575.1. Taxonomy (NCBI): domain Eukaryota; kingdom Metazoa; phylum Chordata; class Amphibia; order Caudata; family Ambystomatidae; genus Ambystoma; species Ambystoma mexicanum. Next base: position 1,212,712,770 of record NC_090936.1, read on the forward strand.
ATGTTTCATGGGGTGGCCTGTGGGGGGAGGTCAGCTGTGCAACCTGGCCTTACTCAGCACATATGGGCACTGGACTGCACAGGGCAGGTCATGTCTGTGATGCTGCCTGAGGTGGGGTTACAGTGATTCCCCCTCCCCCCCCCACCTAGTGTCGGAGGGGGGATGACTTTGTGCCTGGCATCAGCTATCCATGTTGGTGTTTGACCTGCCCGTTCAACACTCCCGTAGGGTGCTGTTACTACACCAGCCTGGGCAGCTGTGCCATGCTGGTCTGACATTAGCATCCTTTTGTAATGACATGCCCCCTGCTGCTGTGCTTGTACGCCCCGCTCAAGCATGTCAGTGGGGCACATTTACTTCGTCCACAAACGTTAGCTGGGAGGGGCCCCTGGATGATGCACCTGAGCTGCGGTGGCACGGGGTCTATGGGGGCTGATGTCACAACCTGGCCCTGATTCCAGCCCTGGTGGTTCACATGGCTTGATGCACCCATGCACATGCATTCTGCTGTGCATGGTTGCATGCACAGTTGCTCGCCTACCCCTGCAAGCACACAGGGGATGCTGATGCACTGCGCTCAAACAAACCCCCCCAGACAGTGCATTGAGGGGCAAGGGGGGGCCTTCAGACTCACTAGATTGTTCTTGGCTGCACGCTCCTGCCTCGGCTCCACCGACTCCCTATATCTCCTCCATGCCCAAGATGGAGGAGGCCTTTTCCTCCCACGTGGTCGGGACAAGAAGCTCTGTGGTGCCACCTCCAGTGGCCAGTGCCTCCTGCCGGTGTTGTGACAGGAGGCTGTGCACCCTCACCTTGAGGTCATACACCATCTTCCTACAGTTCAACCCATCCCGGGGGCCTGTACCGACTGCAGTGACTTTCTGAGCAATGGAGGCCCAGATGGCTGAGGTACGCTGGCCGCAGTTTTTCCTGTTCCAGCTTCCATACAGCTCATTGGCATGTGACACCACTTCTTCTGTGAGTACCGCCAGCTCTCGCTCACTAAATTTGGGCTTTCTGACCCTGGGTTCCAACACCTTTGATTTGGCGCTGTCCTGGGACATGATTCCTTTCTCCTGTTGCTGTGGATGGCTACAGGAAGTGGTAGATTGAGGATGGATTGAGTTATTCAAAATGGCCGATGCCATGCTGCCCGTTCCGCCGATGATACTATTTCCGCAAGCGATGAGTCCACTGGTGAAATTAGCGCTGATTTATTTACGTATTTATTGGATATTTATAAGGCACATATACAAGACAGTGTTTCAAAGCTCCACAAGACATAAGGGAAGGGAACAAGGGAGCAAATATGCAATGAAAGTGACAATGAATAAACATAAAATAAACAGCGGTCCTACTAGGCCTTGTGACATTCGGTGCGTTCAAGTGCAGTGAAAAGAAAAAGAAAAGAGGGGGGTGGGGTGGTAGTCAGTGCAATTAGGGTCCCCCCAGGGGGGGGAAGTGCCAGAGGTGCCCATTGGGGAGGCAACAGGTGAGTGCATGGCCGGAGACATCCCAGGCGAAGAGGGGGGGGGGCGTCTACTGGCTAACAGTTAAGTGCAGGGTGGAGGAAAACCATTCGACAGGCAGGTATGGGCCCGGAGGGCAGTGCAGGTGTGGGTGCTGGTGGTGATTGGGCAGAAGGCTAGGTCTCCTTTGGACTCTTGAGGGACCAGACTGCCAATCACAGTGACAGAGGGGATGTTTATCATGGGAGGGGGAGGGGGAGAGGGAAGGAGGAGAAGACAAAGGTCTAGAGTTGTTTGTGGAGGTGGTCTGGTTCAAGTTGGAGAGAGAGAGGGAGACTGTTTCATAGGAGTGAGCCAGCTGAGGAGAGAGTCCCGCCCTCTGTTTGGAGAAACGTTTGATTAGCAGAGTTGGAGCCAGAAGATCGAAGGGATCTGGAAGGAGAGTATTTAGCGAGAGAATGCTGCAGATAGGGTGGTTCCAGGCCTCAGGAAGCCTTTTGTATGATGCAGAGGGTCTTGATTCTTGCACCCACTGGGAGACAGTGGAGATATTTTAGAGCTGGGGAGATACCGTCCCATGGGCTTGAGGCCAAGCATAAGTCTTGCAGCCCTGTTCTGGATAAGTTGAAGGGGGTAAAGGGAGGAAAGGGAAAGGTTGAGGAAGAGGCTGTTGCAGTTATCCAGCAATCCATTGGCCGGCGTTGATGGTTATTTCCGGGTGAATAATGGTGGAATTACAGCCAGAAGAACCCTGTTTCAGCAGCAATTCCACCAGTGGAATTACCGTTACCATTGAGGGTGTGTGCTTGCTCCCCACAGGTTGTAATGTGGCGGTGACTCCTCCACATATCACTGTAGTAACTATAGTTATGCTGTGTGGAATTACTGTCGTATTACTGCCACACTCATAATGACCCACTGTGCCTTTATTTCTATGGCCACTTAGGGGATGATCATGTACCCCCCACTGGCCAGGCCAGTGGGTGCCACGGGCTACACATTCGTAAACACTGTCCTAAAGCTTAATTTGCAGGCAGCATTTAATTTTTCACAAGAAAGAGAGACAAATAAAAGCGTAAAAGAGAGTTTGCCTCACTTTATTATTATTATTAATTTATTCTTCTTATTATTATTGTATTTATTGATGGTCGACCTAGCTTCGAGGCTTTACAATCATAGAGAAAGAAAAAGGTTATGGAGCAGAGAAACAAGGGAGTGGGCAACTAACAACAGAGGATGGAGGGCAATAGTCACTGACCACGACCAACCAGGAGAGGAAACAGTGGGGAGGAGCAGATCACCCAGTCTCAGGTAGGGTGGGGGGTGGAGGGTGTATGGACCTAATAACCAGGGGAGGGAACAGCGGGGATCAGAACTGCCCGGTCTCAGGTATGGTGAGGAGTGGATGGTGTAACGACCTAGGTGTTGGGGAGGAGCCATTCCTTGAAGAGGAGGGTCTTGAGCTCCTTCTTGCACTGAAAAAGTGAGGGGTGAGTTCGATGTTGACGGGAGGAAGTTCCAGAGTAGTGTGGCATAGACAGAGAAGGCCGGTCTTCTGGTTTTCCCTTCCTGCACCGGCAGAGTCAAGGCTGCAAGTCTTTTCAAATTTGTCCTTTTCCCCGGCGCCTTCTGAATGATTTACATGCATGGCACCCAAAAAAGAATGTGAGTGCAGACGTTGGTGGCCCCCTGCCTGCAACTACCCTCTTTGTCTTGGCAAATCCGACCTGTGCTTGACATGCACAGTTCTTACTGGTAAATGTGCATATACACTGAACTATTCAATTAAGATTTTACACCACAGATAGCAACATTTAAGGCATATCTTTAAACAATATATGACATAGGCTCATTAAAGGGGATAGGAGGAGTCAAAATAAAGTTGAAGCCAGGAACGATTTTACCTCGAGCAAGAAAGTACTCCATTTCTTGAGAGGCATATGAGGGTATATTCAAGACCATTTTAGCACTAATGAAACAAGGCATTCTGGTACCATCAGAATCATTGTGCAACACTGCGTGTATCCTATCAAAAAATCGAAGGGAGGGTTGTGTAGATTTATGCAAGATATGAGACCGATTAATCAGAGTTTCCTTTAGTTCTTAACCCGGCGACAATACTATGCAGTATCCAGTAGAAACTTGATATTTCACAGTGATTGATTTGAAGAAGGCGTTTTTCTCAATCCCGTTGCACAAGGACTCACAAGACTTGACTTCCTTTATGTTCCGCCAAACTCGACTGAAACATACTAGGCTGCCTCAAGGGTACTGCATGTCTCCATCGATCTTTAACAGGGTCCTACAAATGGACATAGGCAATTTTTATTTGAAAAGTACGGTGATACAGTACGTAGATGACATTTTAGAAGATGAGTGCAGACAAGACTGGATTCAGCTGATTACTATCCTAGCAGACACGGTAAAACAGATACAACAGTTTTTGGGACTATGTAATTATGTTAGAGCCTGGGTGGTTGGTTACAGTTCATATACAATACCCCTTTTGCAGGCTTTAAAAAAGGAACAAGTGGACAAAGTTACAATAGAATGGACTGAGGAGATGGAGGAAGGATTTGAGGAGTTGAAAAAAGCAATTTGTACAGTGCCTGTTTGGGGATACACAATTATACTGAGGACTTTTATTTATTCTCACATATGAATGGGACAGCCATGACTGCAGTGCTTATAAAGAGGACCACATTGGGGTATAAACCTTTAGCATATTATAGTGGGATTTTAGACCCAGTTCTGAAAGGACACTTTCCTTGCGAACAGTCATTGGCAGCTGACGTGTTCGCAATTGAGAAGTCTAGAAGCGTTGTGATGGGCTGCTCTATGACTCTCTTTGTGGAGAATGCTCTGTTTCCCATTTTAGAGAAACCTAAGGGCACATTGACATCTAAGAGAGCATCTGCCTATGAAGTAATGATTTCGAACCCAATGAACAATAGTGTCAGGTGTAAAATAGTGAATCCTGACACGTTTATAGCTGAGCCAGTGACAGAAGGTGACCATGTGCATGATTCTGCAAATTATATTGAATTTTATGATGATATCTTGTGTAAAAGAAAATGCTTTGCCAGGAGGGGAAATTCTCTTTATTGATGGTTCTTCGAAAATAGATCAGACACGTGGAGAAAGGTATCCTGGTGCAGCTATAATAATGCATAGACTGAATGGGAAATTTGAAGTGCCAGCAGCAGAATTGGTAGCGCTCATCGTCTTGCTTGAGAAACACAAAGGGCAGGTTGTGATGGTGTACAGTGACTCTGCCTATGTGACGTCAACTGTACATGCATGGGGTTAGCGTGTTGGTACACTCCAGTGTAGCGCGCATCTTTATTGGACTGTCTTATTAAACCACTACAACTCCCAGTAGCCATAGCAGTCATTAAATGCACAGCTTACACTAAGTGAACAGACTCTATTGCTTGCGGGAATGAAGCTGCAGATGAAGAAGCAAGAGGGTTGCATACTCTCCAGATATTTTAAGTTTTCATAGACCGAATATCAAAGAGAAAGTAGTCACAGTTATGGTGGTGCAATAAGGGTTTGATAAATTATTGATGACCCAATTAATGCAGATTCAAAGAAGTGCAACACAGGAAGAGCAGGAATTATTGAAGTGAAGGGGGTGTTCCTTATCCCCCACATAACTGTTATGGCGACAGGAAAGCACTGGAAAGCTAGTGATGCCAGTAGCATTATTAAAGGATGCACTTGAACAGCCGCATTACCCCTGCGTATGTAACTAGGGAAAGTCTTGCTGCAACAATTGCGGAAGACTGGTTTATTCCAAATTTGTTAGAACACGTTGCATTTTATGTAGTAAACTGCATCGTATGTCAAAAGTTTACCGGTGGGCATACACTGAGAGCGATTAGAGGAGTGATTCCTCGACTGAATGGTCCTTTTCAGCATTTACATATTGACTATGTTGATATGCTTCAGGTGTGTAGTGGATACAGGTATCTGACAGTGGTGGTGTGTCCCTTCTCCAGGTGGATCAAGGCAGATCCATGTACACACCCTGATGCCACTTGCGCCGCAAGGTTTCTAGTACGCAAAGCCTTTCAAAGATGGGGAGTGTGTGAAGTGCTGAGATCGGATTATGGGCCACATTTTGTCAATGAAGTATTTGAACAGGTAGGGGTTTTATTGAACATTAAGCATATGTTTTCTTCTGGTTATCACCCGCAAGGGAACGGGATATGTGAGACTCAATGGCCTCCTTAAAGAAAGGATAACCAAGATAAAACTGACACTGAAAAAGTGTTGGCTATACTGCCTACCCTTAGCTTTATATGCCCTACAGAATCAGCCTGGTACGGACCACCACCTGACCTCCCACGAACTAGTAACAGGGAGACGAATGGGAACGCCGCTTACACCTCCATCGAGGAAGAGCACAGCAAAAATGTTAGTAAATGAATTAAATGAATATTTGACATGTATGACGTCTAGCATCTCTCTCATTGCAGATCAACTCAAGCGCCAAGGGGGTAGGTCTCAGAACCCAGATGAAAACCATTCAGCAACCGGATAAACTGAACTATTATCGACACCTAAACTATTTATTGGCGACGCTGTGTTAATTAGAATTTTCACCCCTAGGTGGCACGACCCACTTTTCGATGGCCCTTTTAGCGTTGAAAACATAACCTCATTAGCAGTAAAAGTTCAAGGCAGGTGAGCTTGGCTTCATTTAAGTGACACTAAACCGTAGAGAGGCGAGAGTGAACCTCCCACCATTGCCAATCCAGAAGCAAGACAAGAAGAATGTCAGCGTGTGCAGACTCGATCCATGACAAGGAAGAAGGACGATAAAGCTACTAGCTGATAAATGCAGATTTGCATTTGGACTGTGACTCACTTTGGACACTCCTTGGGCTTATGATATGATATGATATGATAAGGCATTTGTAACGCGCCTATACACAAGTGTTTCAAGGCGCGACGAGGCAGGGGGGGGAACAAGGGGAGACAGACAACGATCTTACTAGGCCAGGTGTCATTCAGATCGCGCAAGTGCAAGGGTAGAGGGGAAGGGAAAAGTGCGAACCAATGTCTTGCAAATGTTTTGTTGAGAGTCACAGGAATTTTGAAAATAAACATTAGAAAAATATTGATGTATCACTAATATGCCTGATTTTGATTTCGAGTTTGAAGATTGGAAACAAGAGCAATACACTGACTCGTTTCTCACTGAGTATATATTTGGTTAACCCTATGGTTCCAACTGACAGGGATGTGCATCGTCTTGTGCTTGCTGTTTTTGTGTTTATCCTTTAAGCTTATCCTGTTCTTGTCAGAAGAGACATTGATATTCAAACTTCTTTACAGGGTCCTAAAAATGGGCCAGTTATTACAAGATTGCTAATCGCAATTATTGAACAAGAACTACAACTGCAGGAGTAAAAGTGCTTTTTTTTGTGATTGATTACAGAAGAAATGAGAAATGATGAGGTAGATATAATTTTAGGGAATGAACAAGCTCAACCAATTTCAAAATGCCACGAAAGGTGGATATTGGTATTCTGGTGTATGATATATGCATGCTTCAATTTCTATATTTGTCTTTCCGTTTCTCCTGGTTCACACTCTCTATTTCATTGGTACAATAAGGCAGATATCCCTTTGATCCTCCCTACTCCAGGAACTATTGTTTATTTGTATTTGTATTTTTTTTGCTGTATTTGTATTGATTTGCCCATTACCGATGAGCCAAAACCCCTGTTTTGTCTTCCCGTAGTAAAGCTGCTTTAGAGTTGTTTCCATGGGCTGCAACCATTCTGTTAGGGAGACACAGGAAATGTGCAGGAGAAGATATTGAGGGATACATACATACTTGGATAATGCAGCACACTTGGGTCATAATATGTGGTATCATCACATGAGAAGTGTAGGGAAGAGAATGTCTAAGGAGAGTTGTTACGTTTGCGCTCTCATGCCTTTTGCCGTGAATGCTGCCTGAACTTTAATTTCCAGGGAAGTCCCAGAACACAATGACAGATGTCTTATTCACCTGGCTGTATGCATGACTCAAGGACAGTTCCAAGGAAATTGGGCCACCCTGTGATGGAGATCGAAATGGGCATTTCCATTACAGGAGGATTATATCAATACTACACAGATGGAAAAGGAGCCTGCATGGAAGAGCAAGATGCTCACGTATCCTAGGGCAGGACAGGATGAAGTGGTAATAGAAGAAATGAAGAGAATTGACTGTCCAGATAGAACAGAAATAGCTTGGATGCCTGGATGCTGGGAACGATCTCAGCTACTAGTCTATGGAAGAAAGAATAGGAAGAAGGACTGATGTCATTTGCAGCTCATCTATTGAAGCCAGTATATGTGCAAGAAGTGCAAAGAGTAAATGATGGTTGTTTGAAGTCATAGATCGAACATGCCAAGCTGCCGACATGGGTAGAAGAGTAATCAGGTCCAATAGTTGTGATTCCACTGGCAAATGCGACCTTGTGCTTTTGAAAAGAAGGAAAGAAGCATGTGGGCAATAACATGAGTTGCAAGACTACAGTTGATGTCTCCAGAATGGGGGCAGGGACAGCCGTCCTGATGGATCGATATTGGGCTTGTGGTTCCAGAGCCTACATGAAGCTGCCCAAGGATTGGAGAGGAACGTGTTCCTTAGTGCTTATACATGTTCCAGTGTTAGTGATTCCTCAGAGTGACCTGAACATTGGAGAATTTCCAAAAGCAGATGCCCATTTGAGAAGGAGAAGATCGCTTGAATTTCTCAATCGAACCAGGAGAGAAAATTACTGCTCAGTAAAATCGATAGATGCATATGAGGCTATCCCATATGAGCATAGGTTGTTCAGCAAAACTGCTTCAATCTTCATGACTATCTTTATGCCTGGGATCCAGATGATGGCCAATGCCAACTGGTTACAAATCACCACATGGGAGCTTCTGCAGGCAATCAACACTACCATTAAAGGATTCAATGCTATCAAGGAAGAATTGAGGGCCATACGATTAAAGACCCTCCAGAACAAATATGTTCTAGATATGATCAGAGCGATGGAAGCAAGAGTTTGCGCCAAAATCGGGCCATCATGTTGCACGTTCATATCTTCTCACGATGACGAGATTGGGACCTTGACAGAGGCCATTACGTTGCTGATGAACTTGCATAACAAGATGGAAGACGAGACAGAGGATGTTGCAGACAACAGTTGGTTTGCATCTATCTTCTCATGGGTTTCACAATGGATGGCCAACATCTTCAAGCTTCTTGGAGCAATATTGGTGATGGTGATGTTTGGATTTTGTGTGATCAGGATCATAATTGCAGAGTGCAAGTAGACAGCCAAGAATGCAGTGGGAATGAGAATCATGATTGATGTTGAATCACAATTTGGAACCAAAGAATTGACTTATGAAGAAATCAGAGGATACATAAAGTCCAGCATCGTAGCACCTGAGGGAATGAAAGTTCCTGTATCCAAAAAATCGCAAGAAGTATGTGGCACGATGGGTCTATTGTAATCCAAATGGACAGTGCAGTGACATAAACTGGAGTTTGGATGAACATGTCAAATCAGCCGGTTCCCTGAAGGGAGTTATGAAGATCTGGACTCCAAAGGAGCACTTCTTCAAGAGAAAGTATCAAGATGTGGAGACTAATGAAGGTGTGGTTGATGACTCGACCAGAGGGGGGAGTGTGGAGGAGCAGCCAAATGCCTATATGTTGGAAGCCTGAAACTGCACCATGCTTGACACCAGTAGTTGTGACCATACAGCGACGAGTGTTCAAAAAAGGGATCCATTAAGAAAGCCATACCAGATGTATGCCCGAAGAGATGACAATCTCTTGGAAGAGGTCCCCAAAGGAATAGGAAATGAGAGATAGAGAAACTGGTGACATCACAAGAAGTGAGATTGACGCACTAAGAAGATAAGAAGAAAAAGATGTATGGACCTTATAGAAACTGAAAACGAAATAAGGAATCTAGTGAACGTTCTTATGTGGAAAAGAAGATTGCATGTGTGTATGATGCACTGCAGAAAATGCAAGTCGTTCAATGAATGTAAAGACACAGCAACACAAGTAGGTTAAGTGATCATAGAAGCTAGCTATACGTAGTGAATAGACTGCAGGTGAAGACATTGTATAGTGTCTGGACATCGGTGTCACAAATTTTAGTAAGTTCAAACCCACGGAGAAAGAATGATCGAGAGCTGTGTATCACAGCAAAGAATTAGCTGGAGATCGCAGACTTGAAGGCTGAAGCTGTTTGGGCTGGTACCAAAGTTGGAGCAAGCCAAGGCCGGTTATCTATCCTTGAAGAACAGAGACTATGAAACGCTGAATCATCCTGTGTTAAGGTGCAAAGAAAGAACCATGGAATGCCAAGTTTATTAATTCAAGACGATTAATTTCTGTAAAATGGACTGAATTGCGGTCTCCTGTCACGTGAGCCAAGGATGGAAAGAGGAGTTGGGCATGCAGACCAGAACTGTGATAAGTGTGTGCCTGTACTCCCTTATATTCCCAGAGACGAGAAAACATTGCAAGGCAAAGTTCAAAGGCAAATCTTCATGGCAGAAGGCATGGGCGATGAGAGATGTTGGGCTAATTGGGTGGAAAAGCAAAGTCATGTACACCTCCCGGCACCTGGGAATGAGCTAATGTGCTGCTAAAGAGCCGAATGTTCCAGGCATGGCACAAGTGTGCAAACCAATTGTAGAGGGCCATATAATTAAGGGCCTTATACTTTAAGACCAATAGTATTCTGTGTATTTAATAAGTGTTGAGGATGACTTGCACTAGAGACAGGCTTAAATTGTCCGCCTGATAGTAGCTGTCCTATCACAACCCGTCCCCGTATAGAAAGTATATTTAGATGTTCCCCTTGAGCCAACCACAATCCCACGTAGGTTTTTCTCATTTGCCATATGGTATACATTTTTAGTATGTAAGTGTGTTCATATGTAAAATAGTTTGAGAGCTTGAGCAAACGTCTATCGAAGTCTGTTGTAACTCCCTGCTTCATAGAATTGATATTAAAACAGTCAATTGAACTTTGCCAACTTCCTGAGTCGGTCTGATTATTTGGTGTTAAAGTTACTCTGCACCCCATCCTTTGCATGACATGTTACTGATTAAGGACGTTATGTTCAACAGGTTGAGTTTTTCGAAGTGATTGTTTATCCTGAAAAATGATCCCATTGTCATTCTTTATTTATAAAACACATGTTCCGAGACGGGGCACAACACGTAGCTGAAAGTTGATACCTCATCGGAACAACACGCGCTCTCGAAGCGGGTAAGATTATACCCTCCATTCACACACATTAGAGATAACAGTAGATGCATACACAGTATGTTGTTTGTATTAATGTGTTTTTACAGTTCGGTAATGAGGAAGCGTTCCATGATTCTGGCGAGGTATAGCAGGATAGTGATAGGGTGGCCATATCCGTGGAGTGTAGGGTCGAGAGAGGTTTTTTTAAGGTAGGGTGAGATTTGTCCAGTTTTGAGAGCAGACTGGATAGTACCATGTGAGAGACAGGAGTTGATGATACTAAGCCAGTGAGGAGCGAGGGTAGTGATGCAATTGGATCCAGCTTCAGGTGAGCCTGCAACATCCAGAAATTGTGCACATTTTGCTTTGGTAATGGGGGTAATGAGGGTGTCTGATTCATTGGGGTGGAAGGTGTGCCATGTGTTGGAATGTTTGGCAATAGGGTGTGGGTGTGGGAAAGCAGAGGGGAAGGTTTGCCTGATGTATATTTTGTAGTTGAAAAAGTCCATGACGGAGTTACATACTGCAGTGTAGGGGGTTGTGGAAGGCGTGGACGGTGGTTTAGAGAGGGACTTGATGATGTTGAAGAGTTTCTCGGTACAATTGGTGGTAGATTGGAGCTCTTGGAGGTAATGGGTGGCCTTAGCTTTGCGTATGGTTTTGTAATTGTTGTAGCAGTGTCTGAGGGGTGTCCTGATTGCGGGGCATGGGTTATTTTGCCAGGCTCTTTCTATGTGTCTGATTTCCTGCTTGATAGAGAGAAGGGAACTGCTCAACCATGGTTTACTGTGATGGTTGCAGGTTTTTGTGATTTGAGGGGTGACATTTTGTTGAGTGCCTGTGTGATGATGGTACTGTAATTGTTGAGGAGAGTGGAGGAATTTACATGTGGGGAGAAATAGGGAGGTATGAGTGGTGATAAGGCTGTGTCTTTATTGTGTTTGGTTTGTCTGGCTGGGAGGCCAGGAGGATGGGTGGCAGGTGGAGGGATCTTGTACGGCCGAGTGAGCATGAAGGGGATAGCAAAGTGGTCAGACCACAACACCCAGATTGGATCTTCCACAGGCACATGATTTCTGCTTTAAATCAAAGGGTCCAGGGTGTTCCCAGCTGTGTGTGTGGGGGCGGGGGTGTAGCTGATGAGCAATGTAACTTCGTAGGGGTGAGTGGAGTGAATATACTCTTTAGTACAGGGTTGCTGTCTGGATGGGAACTACCGGGGTTAAAGTAGTCAAGACAGATATTGGTGCAGGGGGAGCTGTGGTTGTTAGTTGTGAAGTAAGTCCAGTCAGTGTGGAAGTTGGGATTGTGTATTGGGGCAGTAAAAGAGATGCAGAGAATGAATGGGGTGTGGGTGTGATGGAGGGGAGCAACTGATAGCGAGTGCATCCAAGGCTGTGCATGGTGTGTGTGTGTGCTAATGAGTTAATTGATGATGTGTGTGAACAGGTGCAGAGTGGCAGTTGAGAAGAATGCAGGTGTATGCAATTAGAATGCCATTTGTGTGCTTTGTATGTGGCATGCTTTGTGTCAAACAAGGGCTAATAGGGAACAAGAATAAAAAAGCGGAAAGGTAATAGCAAGAACCCTTAGCTCTGTCATCCCTTTGTGAGTGGATACCCTAAGGAAATCGCTTACATTCCCAAAGTAACACGGACGTACTTCAGCAGGAAAGAGATATAAACAGGAAACAGGAAGCCAGTCCTCTCTTGAAAATGAAAGCAGCAGCTGTAGGATCACATGATGCTGGTACGGAGGTGACTGAAGGACTGCAATTGGATCCTCAGACTGCAAAATGTCACCCCTAAGAAGTGGGCGGGGGTGGTGGGACCTACCCTACCTTCAGCCCTTAACTGGATGCCCTGGGGCAGGAGTCCTGTAAGGGAGTTTCTCTATGAAGCTTGTCAGGGTCATGTGAGCAGCCCATAGAGAGGCCCTGGGCGGTTCATGTAGGTCTCCTGACCTCTGCAGGTAACCTCAGGCAGCTGTATTGTGTGCCTCTGGTGGTGTTGTGCTGAGCTCGATGTTCCTCTCAGCCCAGTTGAAGCCCCTGTGAGGATGGAAAGAGCTTTCCAAGATAGCGCATTACTTGTAGGCATTCATCACATCAAAGAGCTTCTCTTGTTTATAAACAAATAAATAAAACTCTTCTTTTCTCTCTAGGTTCCTCCCCCCTTCTCTCCTTATTCTCTGGGTCAGGAGCTATTGTGAACTTTGCAATGACGCGCCTTCAGGTTGGTGGTGTCTACCCTAATATTAACAATGACAAGGATCCCTCATGATTGCCTTTGCTGGCTAGGGCTGATGGGACTTGTAGTTCAAAACATCTGTAGAGCCAAAGTTTTCATTGCACTGTTCTTGAATTTATAGCGCTGTCTTGGATTCAGCCGTTCCATCCAATTATTCATTCACAAAATTAATTGAGAACTGCCCGCCACTGACTCCGATCACAAACAAACTAGACCTGTCTCTGTTCTACGATGCCACGCTCTGCCACGTTAGCTCACTGACACCACTAATTACTCCTTCACTTTTAAATCTGTAAACATGGTAATGTCCCACTACAAAGCACCCTGCAACCAGAAAGTGAGTCTGATTCACAGACACCTTTACTTTACTTTACTAAGACAGACTCACAGAAGACTATGACTGAGACCACTCATCGACCCTTCAAACCTCAAGCACAATGTATTTACTTTATCTTGTTTTCTGTGCTGTTTTTGTAAAGCGCATACCTAGCCAAAGTTGGGTTCAAAGCTCTATGCGGCTGATGGTGAGAGGCAAAGACAGACGTTCTAGGTTCCCTCTGACTGGAAGAAGAGGTTAGCTCTCTTCAGAACCTCATACTATCGAGTTTGAGGCAGTGAGGCACTAGGCTTCTGTTCCTTAGAGAGGAGCATTGACTTTGAAGATATAGACCTCCGAAACAGGTGTCCTTTAGGAAACAGAAGGAGAGCCGGCACATTTTCTGGCTGGCTACTCACGAGGAAGCCCTTTGGAAAAGTAAAGGGCTACACGGCCATGGGTAGCTTCGAGGTTCTAAAGATCTTGAATTAAAGCCTTTGTCTAATCAGTAGTCACTGGAGGGATTTCATGGCCTTTGTGATAAGGTCAGACTTTTTCATAATGAAATTAATGTGGACAGCATGCCTTTCTGCCCTGTGCATATTGAGCAGTTTTGAATCAGAGAACCCATGTTTAAATGCCATTAGAATAATCATAACTGCTAATATGACCATTTACATTTTTGGTGCACCTAAGGAAGATGGATGGATGGATCCAAGACTAGAGTGTCATGTGATAGAAGGCCAATTTGGAAACCTCATGTATCTGAGTAGTAAAGAGCAAAGCGGGATTGGAAGTTAGGCCTCAGTCGTGAATTGGACATTTGGTTTAAGGCAGCCAAGATGCTGGCACCAGGTCCAGATTTACTGGCCCCGTCAGTAGGATTTCTGCCTCGAAAGCATTTAGAGTAGCTATAGAAAATGCGCAATCTCTTCCCACTGTTACCACCTGTGGAGCGCCGTGGGGCTCATGTATATCACCCACCTTGTTCAATATACGCATCAGGCCACTACTTATCATCTTGGATAATCTGGGTGTACAATATACGAACTATGCGGATGACACCCAGGTCCTCCTCGTGTTGTCAGGTAAGTACGTACTAGATTCTGAGGACCAATACGTGGTGTATAGTGCCATCCAATCTCTGACACTCAACAATGAAAAAAACAAGCTGCTCATCGTGGCATCAGGTCCCCGGCTGAAGAAACTGGATCCATCCTACGAGTGCTTCCATATATGGGCATTAAGATTACTGTAGCCAGATGTGTAAAGACTCTGGGGGTGTATTTGGATGCAGAACTATCCATAAAGCCCTAGGTCTCCCACATCCATTCCACATGTGGGTGTATCACACAACTGTTGAACCAAATAAGGCCTTACCTGTCCATCAGTAACAGATCTCTCCTCGCCACTGCCTGGGTTAACACTAGGCTTGACTACTGTAACTACCTCCTTATCGGAATGTCGCAAGCCAACCTCCACTCCCTACAAATCAGGTAAAATGGCACGGTACATGCCATTCAGGGGCTCTCCACATGTGATCACGTGATGTCAGCTAGAAGGGCCTTACATTGACCCCAGGAACCATAGGATCACATACCAATTGCTGTCACTCTGTTACAAACGTTGGATATCTGCTGATCCTCAATACCTAATGGATCATCTGATTGTCAACCAGCTCAAGCACAACCTGCGTTCCAACGACAATCACAAACAGGCGCAACCACGTTTCAATCTGCCCAAATTCTGCAGAGCCAGCTTTGAAGTAGAATGCCCTTCCCCTCCATCTGAGAGCATCGCCGTCTCTGACACAGTTCAAGAGATCCATGAAAACCTATTGGTTTAACCTAAAACCAGGTTGAGGAGAATTCCAACTACTGTCCGCTCACCCCCTACTGTGATGACCACCTGAACCCGGCCTTGTCATTGTTCTGTCTCTTGTTTAAGTTGTTATCTGGGCATCCTGAAGACTAGGGGCATATGGCACGTTGTAAAAAGTAAATAATAATAATAATAATTTAGATAAACCCGAGTGGAAGCCATCCAGCTTTGGATGTGAAGTAGACTTCCTGCCGCTGTTTGATGATATCCAAGACTGTGCTGAATTCTGTAATACTGTTGAGTATCCCCAGTGCACGTCTGGAAGAAAATCCAATAAATGCAGAGAATTCGGGCAAGGGGAGCCCTTCAAAAATGACACAGATATTCTGAGAGAAGCCATCCCTGGGGTAATAGTTGGGGGCATAGAGGGACCCATTTGAACCTGAGGAGTGTGTCCTGTTGGGGGGAGGTTAAAGAGGTAAAGATGGAACTTTCATTAGCCATGATCTCTTACATCTGTTCTGGTAGGGTGCTATGGTCCAAGGAGGCCATGTGTCGAAGGCAGCAGACAGGTCAGGGCACAGGGGCTTCTTTAACATAGTTTCTGTTCCTTGGTGTGAGTGAAAGAACAATTCAAACTCATGGAGTGACCCATTTCTCTCTATGTGGACAGAGAGTTTCACTGAGAGGACAGTTTTAAGGACTTTGAAATTGTCGATAATTTGGCAGAACGAGATTGACGATCCTTTGACAGAACATCATGATAAGGCATTAGGTTTTTGAGCGTTTACTTGCAGAGGAAAACGTTCGTTTTTGTGCCTGACTTCGATCCAGCTACACGCTTCCTGGAGGAGGCGTGTCACTCAGCACGTGACTGTATCACGTGACCTGGCGCCACCTTAAAACCCGGAGGCTGCCACCCGCTCAGTGTGAGCGTTTACTTGCAGAGGAAAACGTTCGTTTTTGTGCCTGACTTCGATCCAGCTACACGCTTCCTGGAGGAGGCGTGTCACTCAGCACGTGACTGTATCACGTGACCTGGCGCCACCTTAAAACCCGGAGGCTACCACCCTTGTGGCTGTAAGCCCGGTGGAAAGAAGCCGCTGTTGTACGCAGTGGACGCAAATAAGCCGTATGATGGGCCCCCAAACACGCCAAAAACAGAAAACACGAACACAGTCCGAACGAGCGGATCATCCCTTGCAGGCATCGGTATACATCGCTGAGGAAAATACCTCGAGGGTCAATGATGTAAATGAGGTAAGAACTGTTACATTAAATGTGCCTACATTGTCTCAAATCACACAAACTGAAAATGGCGGACACATAACGCCACTATATACAGTAAGCTCCTTGCTTACTTTGACAGAAAATCTTATTATTAATGTCAATTTACTAACTCACTGCCGACTGAAATTGACGCCAAATGCAACACGCGAACAAATACTTCTACTGCCCTGCGCTCTATGCTTAACGAGGCAAGCAAGAAAGAGTTCTCTAAGTGCTGCATACACAAAATTTGCCCAAGTACACGAAAGTGTAGATGTTCTGGATAAAACAGCATTAGCGGAGAACTGCGATAAATGTGAAATCTTTACAATCCGGTCCGTGACTTTATCTACTGGCTCTACGACCCGAGTTGCGGAACTGAGAACGCAGGATAATGTGTGCGAGATAAATACCTCCTTGATCCAGTCTCCTTTCGATGTAACGGATTCAGAACTATTGTCAATCCAAGTGTCTGCAAACACCTTATCCATGTCCCCCCTAAACCAATCAAATGGTCAGGTAGACAAAAATACTGTACAGAATAAATCTCAAACTAAAGAAGGAGCTATGACGCCCATGATGGTAGCAACTGCAAAACTGCATGAAGCTGAATCTAACGTGCTAATGTCATCATATGCCTCCCGAGGTTCCATAAAAACTGGACTTGTAAACCGCAAACAGAGCTCAACTAAGTTTAACCTGTTACACTCTCGTCTACCTATAACAGCAAATAGCACCGGAGAAGTACATGAAGTGGAAACTTGGAACCCACATGAAATTTCTACAACACCTCAATCACATCTGCTTAACATAGAAACAAATCCAATACCAACTTTAGAGACCTCATTAAAAGCTCTAGATCCAGTAGGACGAGAGGCACGTCTGACAGAGAGGCTAACTGCTGATTACAATGCCATCAAAGAAAAACTGATACAGAGTTTCGGAGAAAAGTCCAACTCTAAGCATGTAAATCGTATAATAAGCAGAGATAGCCCCAATAACATCTGCCGTCACTCTAAATTTGGTTTTTTTGATCAGAATCCTCCAAACCACAATTCAACAATTGATTACACAATCATCGGTGATAAAAATGTTGTAAAGACAGTTGAGATGGAGAATCTAATCCAAATGAATGAAGACGAGGTAGAAAATGAGTCTCTACAGCAACGTAGGAAGAGACGAGATTCCATGGCCAAACAAACACATGAAACGGCGCCAAAACTTACAGCTGCTACTTCTGCACAGGATCAAATGAATAAATCCAACCTGTCAGTAGCAGCTGGCATTCAAATCCACAATAATGTATTGGCCGCCACTTCTTTGGCGCTAATCCCGTTCGTAAAACTGTACGAGAGTCTAAATGAGGCTATAAAAGAGCAGAGTACGCAAATTACTCAGCTTATCTCAAAAGTTGACAAGATGGAACATATGAATAATGCCTTGCTGCAAAGAATGGACAGAGAGGCGGAGACGTCCTCACAATGGCAATATCGCCTTGGAGATCTTCTAGCAAGTACCCACGTGGATAATTCCACCTTAATGGCCGCAACGCTTGAATGTATGAAATGGGCAAGGCACAATATTCCAATAAATACGGAACAATTACCAGAGCACCTAAATGGAGCTGTCACGCTGAATAAAACAACTCCTGCTCCTAAAATCACAAACTCCGCTTCAGCTGCGGCCCATCCCTCAAAGAACAATCCTCAAGTGGAGTCATCTAGTTCTAACAGGAATAATAGACAACTCCAGGAAATTCCTGCTCAAGCAGTCAAAACTAAACCAAATACCGAAGCCCCGCCGACCTGCTCAACTACAAATACTAGTAGGGCACTTGCAGACAGAAGAACAACCTCAACGGTACAAATACAAGAAACCCAGACCTCCTCTGATGCTGCAGAAATAACAGATCCGACCCATTTGGCTATAGAGATCGGAGAACCAATACAATCACTGGAAACTCACAGTGCGACTGGAATTCAAACATTACCGTCTACATCGAGGCTCATAAACTCGTTTGACATCTTTAAGGGTGGAGCAAAAAATTTTCACGTGGACAGCTTAAAGATACCAACACTGTCTGCAAAGAAGGTACGATTGGCTCCAAAAAAGCAAGCAACCAATCAAGCAAAAAAACGTAATACTAATGTAAAACAGTTTGTAAGAAATATAGTAACTCCACAAAAGCTTGCGCTGTTCGAACGACCTACAAAAGAGGCTGCTGTAGATAATGTCATCATTGTGCAATCAAAGGAGAGACGGAATAAATTGAATGATGCAAAATCATCGTCAATACAAAAACAAAATCCAAATAAGCGTGCTCGTCTAGATTCGATTTCTGCACAAGATGAGGACTCAATAGACCTATGTGACCTCTCAACTTACTCAATTGACTCTGACAGTTCTTCTTCGACCTTATCTACAGAGACATTGAGTAAAAGACAACCAATTGGACCAAGCAAAGTACTCTCTAGGAAACTTATAGGTGATGAGGATAAAGGGCATAGAAAGGTCACCATGTTTCCTCCTACCTTTGATACGAACTCCTCGGAACCTAATCAACCTAGAACACACCAAGTTACAAACAGAAAAATGGTATCTGAATCATTACAAAATTTCAATCCGAAAATGACTGCTGCTCAGCGAAATAAACAAATTTCATTAAGAATAAGTGAAAGCGATGGACGTCAATCTAGCTCCAAACATCATTCTTGGAGAATTAGAGTGGAAAATGTGATGTCTGATGATAAAGATGTTAACTTAAACAGAAGAAACATTATGAAACTATTGCATATCATCCCTTCACTCCGTACAATTACATCAGAAGACATTCAAATTGTTGAATACATTTCAGAGGAATCCGCTGACAAAGTTTTCTTACATATTAACTCATCAGCAGTGGAAAAAACTCTTTTTGCTGCACAAGATGAACTGCTGGCCTTTGGTTTTGAAATACACTCAGAGAGAAATATGTTAAATTATGGGAAAAGTGATGAAATAAAATCAAGAAATGATTGTCGTCGCGAAAAATTGAGGAACCAATTGTCATTGCGAAAATGTGGAGTAGAAACAAAACCTACATGGAAAAATTATGATGAAACCATAAAACGAGCTACATCACAGAAAGATCAACAAACATAACCATCACCAAAAACGGATATGGAAAAATGCGGGATCCTCTCTTGGAACACCAGAGGATTCCTTCATCTATTCAATGAGTTCCCTAAGGCCTTAATAAATAATTTTGCCATTTGTCTCCAAGAAACATGGCTTCGAGAAGTTCCATCGAAAGACGGTTATTCCATCATTCTAAATAAAGCAGGAAAACATCAACGTGGGAGACCTTTCTCTGGTTTAATCACAATGGTTAATAATGCCTATGGATGGGAGGTCATTCAAACATTCATGCCAAACCTCTTTGTACTAGGAACTCTACTACAGCTGAGCCAGAAGGAAAATATACCCTCCCCACAACTGCTAATTATCAATCTTTATTGGAACCCAGCCATGATCTCTACTGCAAGTTTCATCAAATCAGTAACGGCAATTATTGATCCCTATTTAACATCAGATTTGGAGACCATTATAATAATATGTGGAGACTTTAACTTCTCATGGCTCGAACTACCTCCCAAAAATAAGACTGAACAAACTGTAATACGAACTAGAGGAGATAAATGGTTAGAAGCGATGCAATCGAGAAACTGCGAGATGGTCAATGGTTCAATTAAAGGTGACATTCCCCCAAACTCTACCTGGAACAAAGATAAAAGCCAAAAAATATTAGATTATTTTTGGATCTCTGCTTCTTTCTGGTCAAAAGTTACAAAAATGTCAATAACTAAAACAGCAGCGAGTGATCATAGTATATTGGAATTAATCTGTATTCTAGAACAGTGCATAACATCAGCACAGTATGATTTACCTCTGGAAGCGAATGAGGGGCTGAGTAGGCTACGAATCAAAAACCATCACATCCGTCAGCTGAGAGATGGCCTTAAGGATGACATAACAATAACTTCTGACAAAATAAACTATGCACCTTTGCTAATCCAATTTGGCACTACAAAAAAACAAACTCACAAAACCTCGCAAACTCAGAAAAAATATATATATAGTGCACAGGTAAATTTGCAAAAGAAACAAATGACCAAAAGCATCAGGCAAATCAACAAGAAAGATATTAAGTCTTTTGAGAAAAAAAGGGAAATCCAAAACTGTAAAACGAAATACCGAAACTGGTTAAAATCTTTCAAGATAATCAGAGATCAAGAACGAGCTGAAACAATGGTAGGCCTAATTATTCAGCGGAACTCACGAGACATCTGGAAAATTTTAAATAACAACAACACTCAAGATTCTGGTTTCATTAATGGAATATCAAAGCTTACCTGGGAACAACATTTTAGGAAAGTATTTGTAAGCACTTCAATTTTAAGCAGCCCAATACAACAGATAAATCCGGTCACATGGGATGTATGTGAATCTAGAGAAAAAATTCTTACTCAAATAACACAATTGAAGAATTCTCGTGCAGCGGGCCCTGATGGGCTAACAAATGTTCTATTAAAAGAAAAAAAGGAGCTTTGGGCCGACTTTATTGTAGACCTGTTTGAGCTAATTTCAGAAGCTAGGATGATACCGTGCTCATGGAGGACTGCAATTATAGTACCAATCTTCAAGAAAGGCAATAGGGAGAACCCGGCCAACTACCGCCCAATTGCCCTCTTGGATATAATAGGGAAAATCTTTGCTACTTGCTTACAACAAAAACTCTCCAAATGGGCATCTTGTAACAACTTATTGGATAAGCGACAAACAGGTTTCACAAAGGAGGTCGGAACTGAAATCAATCTCTTCATCTTAAACATACTTAAACTTGAATCATTGAAGAACAAAGGGAGCATCTTCATAGCATTCATAGATATGCGGCAGGCATTTGACCAAATCAATCGCACAAATCTATGGGAAAAATTAACATCATGGTCATGCCCTCCAAATATTCTCCATCCACTTATGGCCCTACACACAGGTACCTCAATAAAAGTCCGCATCGATAATAAAGGCACCGTGACAAATGAAATTCCAACCACCAAAGGAGTGAAACAGGGATGCCCCTTGGCAGCCCTACTGTTTAAGTTATACATTGCTGATCTACCAAAGGCCTTCACGAATATTCGCTGCTTTCCACCGAAAATAAATAACCAACCTATTAGTTATGCGACATATGCCGATGACATTGTATTATTTGATCAAACTAAAATAGGACTCCAACGTCTAATACAAGCATTGGTTATATATCTGCAGACAAACGGTTTGGAAATAAATGCTGGGAAATCAAAGATCATGTCCTTTGGACCAGCAAAGAAAAGATTGGCTGAGAATTTCAGTTGGTATGCGGCTGGAGAAAAGATCGAGACTGTACACACCATACGTTATCTAGGGATACAAATAAACAAATCCATCAGAGAACAAGAATGGAGTTTAGATTTGAAGCATCGTATGACTTCTTTCACCCTACAAGGAAAACGCCTACATAATGAATTTGGCAAATTTACCCTGATTCCAGTCTTAACCTTCTATCGACAAAAAGTCATTCCTACTCTGACCTATGGGGCGGAGGCCGGACTAAACATCGATAATCGTATTTGGGCAGTTTTGGAAGGGCAATTTTGGAGAGGAGTTTTAGCTCTGCCAAGCAGTGTGTCTATTGTTGCAATAAGACATGAACTAGGCCTTGATCCCTTAGACGGCCTGATTCTTTGGAAGTCCATCGTTTTGTTACGAAAAATGAACCTAAAAATAGTCGCTCCAGCCTATGAGATCTTAAAACAAAAAGAAGATAAACAATATTCAGGGATGATACATATTTGGGCTACGAAAATTAGGAAATCTCTAGCGGTCATGGATATCTCTTGGGAGTCTATATGTAACACACCACAGATTGCAAAAAGAAAACTGAGATCCTGGTACTGGATAAAAAACGAAGAACGTCGAATGGCAATGTCATCTTCGCTTAATTTAGGCTTGACATGTAATACTCTTGACAAGCTGCCCAAATACTTAACAAGATTTCCGTCAAGATACCATCGCAACAAATTTTTAAGATTTCGGCTAAATTTATATGAAACTAAAGAGATAATGTACCTGAGACACTACAAAGAGATAGATGATAATAAATGTAGGTTCTGTAAAAACGAAGTAGAATCACTTAAACATCTAGTCTCTGATTGTGACCAGGTGGCGACTCAGCGTGCATTTTTCTTTAAACATCTAACAACTGTCCAACCAACGGACCATCTGTGGTGCATGCTGGTAGCTGGAAATAATGTTAAATCAATTTGTGCAGTGGTAGATTTTCTCGATAACATCTTGGAGAAAGCCTTGAGCTGAAAACAAACTTTCCATCTGAAAGAGCCAGAAGAAAACAATGAACCTATAAGAGAGCTAAATTGATGACAAAGAAAGATGATGAAATTTTGTATGAATTTTTGTAATTGAAGTTGTGTAAATAACTAATTGTTACAAGTAAAATAAAAAAAAAAAAAAAATTAGGTTTTTGGAGAACTGGGGGTGAGAAGGCGTGCCTGAATTTCCGAGGGACTTCACTTGTTGCAGATTTCTAACCAGGAGAAGAAAGTAGATGAGATTAAACATTGATTTTACTCTATGCGACCTAATTGAGGGTGGATTGCTAGATGGAATTGTGTATCTCAATTAATTGGGGAACTCTTATCACACAGCATCTTAGAATCCAGAAGACAACAATTACCTAAGAAGTCCATGAGGCAATCTTCAAAGCAAATTATCCTTCGCTAGCCCCCAACAATACACACAGCCATATACCACCTTTCAAAATGTTTAATGTTCTCACCAAGATTAGGAATTCCACTTGAACTACACGTTCCATATGAAAATTGCACTTACTGTTCAACCTCTCCCATTTCCATATTAGGGAAATCACCAAAATCTTTGACTTATTAGCCAAATATATCCTTATACGTGCCATGACACAGCCTTACCATGTAGATCCACCTTGGAATGAGCCAAGTCCAATCCTTAGATTTTGCTCCACAGCCATGTTTGTCCCCACTGTTCAAGCCCTACTCAAAGCGTTCAAGTGGACACCCGGCCAGCAACCTCGTCCCCACATTGTGCAGATGTCTAAGTGTCACATGTGGCATAACGCCACTGGCTAATCATTAAACAAAGGAACTACCTTGCTCCCTCCTTAACAAAGCCATTTCCAGATGCTTCTCTTAAAACCTGAAGCACATCCACCCAATGGCCAGCAACTACAGACCTGTTATATCTCAAAATTCATAAAGCTAGTTAGAGTTGCGAAATCGAAACCGCAAAACCCATACACTGTTTGGCCCATTTTAATGTGCCTTTCACGGAAGAGCAACCTCTAATTTTGAATCTTAAAAATCACCCTGGAATCAGCAATTGAAGAAGCGGGAGACCGACTGGAAACCTCTATGCCTGTGTGCAATGTTTGGCACAATGGACCGCACCACACTGCTCAGCTTTGTGCCACAGATAAACAGAGGCTTTCCTGTGATTTGACTCCTTGTTGCACAACCACATGTGCCTCAGGCAGCACCCTTCCTCTCTGACTCCCATGAATTGTACATTATTCCTTGAGGAACCCACTTGTCTTCTTCAGACTACTCCCACCCACCTCTTCAGGTCCAACTATTTAGCACTGACTCCCACCCTGACACAGCCCTCTTTAAATATCACCACTCAATTTACAACACTCTTGACATTCTTGCCCCTACCATGAGGGTCCATCTGAAGCCTTCCAAAAAGTGCAACTCTTGATATGACTCCGATCTGGCTGCCCTTAAATGAAAGGGCAGAGCAGCAAAGCGGAAATGGGGATCTTCAGGTGCACCATCTGACAAACTGTCCTGTCGCCTTCCTCAAAGGCAATATAGACTCTGCATCTGTTCCAAGAAAAGAGTCTATATTCAAGCCCACACCTCAGCGGCATCTAAGACCACAGCTTAACTCTTCAAAGTCTGCAAGGAACTGGCCAATCCAACTGCAGCCTATTCCTCTAATGCAACCACCCAGGCCCTTTGCTCAGCCCTGGTGCGCATTTCACTGCCAAAACACAGGACATTCTATCCTCTCTCTCCCCCGCACCTCGCCTGTACCCACATCTCTTGGGCCCCTCCCCTCTTCTCTCACCCTGGGTCTCTCCCTCCCCTATTCTCTCCACCTGAGGAGGTCTTCAGACAAGTTTCACCACCAGAGTTTTCCCCACTTCTCTCAAGCACTCTCTTGTGCACACTCTGCTCAAATAAACCTTTGCTGACCCTTCTATCCCAGCAAACTATTGCCCAATCTCTATCATTCCTTTCCTGGGCGAACTGCTGAAAAACATAAGCTATCTCACACTGAATCTGTTGGTTGTCTCCATGACCATCAGTCTGGCTTTAGAGTATCCAGAGGCATGGAAACTGCTCTTCTGAACACCTCTGAAGACCTGCTACCAAATCCTGACTCTAACTCTTCTTCTGTCCTCATTCTTCTGGATCTCTCTTCTGCCTTCGACATTGGTAAACCACAACATCATGATCTCCAATCTCTGTGATACCCTGGGCATCACAGATCTGGCCCTGGCGTGGCTTGTCTCTGTTCTCTCTGCCCGTCCTTCCCAGGTGGAATTTGGGTCCTTTCTCTTCTGTATCACTCTCTCTACTTGTGGTGTCCCCCAGGAATCTAACCTATCCCCTTGGTTCTTCAATGTCTACATGGCCCCTCTGGCCCACAGGATCTCTACCTTCACCTCTAACTTTCAGTGTTATGCGGATGACACACAGCTCTTTTTCAGGTTATCCTCTGCTCCTTCCTCCTCCTTGCGTATTCCTGACTGTCTGTCTGCAATTTCGTCTTGTTATGCTGCTAATGATCTCTGCCTCAATGCCAGTAAGACAGAGATCATACTCATTGGGACCCCTGCTCCTGCTTTCCCAATTTCTCTCTGGCTGCCACCCTTGGTCCTCCACCCTCACCCACCATTGAGGCAACAAATCTGGGGGTCACCTTTGACTCCCCTCTCTCTTTCTCTTCTCACATCTCAGACATCTCCAAAAAGTCCCACTACCAGCTGCACCTCCTCATAGGTATTCTACCCTTTCTCTCTTTCCTCTAAAGGCTCACCATCTCTAGAGCCCTGGTTCTCTCTAAGCTGGACTACTGTAACAGACTCTATCTAAATCTGGCTGTCTCTACTCTCCGCCCTCTGCAACTCATCCAGAACAGGACTGCAAGACTTGTCCTTGGCCTCAAGCCCAGGGATCGTATCTCTCCAGGTCTGAAATCCCTCCACTGGCTCCCGGTGGCTGCTTGCATCAAGTTGAAAACCCTCTGCATAATCCACAAAGCTTTTTGGGGCTGGGGCCTGCACTATCTACAACACTCTCTTCCTAAATACTTTCCTCCTAGAGCCCTGTGCTCATCCTCCTCCAACTCTTTGCGGGTGAGACTTTTTTCCAAGCAGAGATTTAGGCGTAGATCTTCATCCTCTGCAGGTGTCTCCCTCTGGAACAGCCTTCCTGGCTCTCTCTGCCTTGAGCCAGAGTCCCTTAAGTTCCAGAAACTGCCCAAGACCTTCCTCTTCTCTCCCTCTTTCTCTCTCACTCTCCTCTGCTAACCACCTCTCTTTCTCTCTCCTGCCTCACTCCTACTTCTCTTCCATAACTCTGTTCAGTTTTTGCTGACTGCCCTTTCAGCATATATTCCATGAGAGGGGTAACCTCACTGCACTTAACCCAGGGTCCTGCTGGACTGGACGCACGTGTTCCCTCCTCCCCTCTCACACTTCTGTCTTTCACTTGATGACTGTATTCCCTTGCTCCCTTCCTCCCTTGAAGGGCTTTGAAGCACTTTGCTTGTGTATAAGTGTGTACAAATAAACAATTACAATTACAAACAAGAGTATGCAGTAGCACACCATTAAAAGATACCATTCCTCAAAAGAAGCATGTTATGCCACACATATCCTCAAGTTCAACACAACTACTTTAATTAAAACAAATCCTAACAGGCAAATGAATGAAAACACCTAGGGATCCAGGAGATCTCAGTGAGCTCCGCTTCAAGGAATCTCTCAGAAATCCCTGTAGTCTCTGTTGGTTGATCCAGGATAACTCAGTGGGCTACCCTTCAAGGAATCCCTCAGAAATCCCTTTAGTCTCTGTTGGTTGATCCAGGATATCTCAGTGAGCTACCCTTCAATGAATCTCTCAGAACCCCCTGTAGTCTCTGTTGGTTGATCCAGGATATCTCAGTGAGCTTCCTTTCAATGATTCTCTCAGAAATCCCTGTAGACTCTGTGGGTTGATCCAGGATATCTCAGTGAGCTACCCTTCAATGAATCTCTCAGAACCCCCTGTAGTCTCTGTTGGTTGATCCAGGATATCTCAGTGAGCTTCCCTTCAATGATTCTCTCAGAAATCCCTGTATACTCTGTGCGTTGATCCAGGATATATCAGTGAGCTACCCTTCAATGAATCTCTCAGAAATCCTTTCAGTCTCTGTTGTTTGATCCATGATATCTCAGTGAGCTACCCTTCAAGGAATCCATCAGAAATCCTTGTAGTCTCTGTTGGTTGATCCAGGATATCGCAGTGAGCTACTCTTCAATGAATCTCTCAGAAATCCCTGTAGTCTCTGCCAGTTGATCCAGGATACCTCAGTGACCTACCCTTCAATGAATCTCTCAGAACCCCCTGTAGTCTCTGTCGGTCGATACAGAATATCTCAGTGAGCTACCCTTCAATGAATCTCTCAGAACCCCCTGCAGTCTCTGTCGGTCGATCCAGGATATATCAGTGAGCTACCCTTCAAGGAATCTCTCAGAAATCCCTGTAGACTCTGTGGGTTGAGAGATAATGAGGTTTGCCCCCCCACATAGTCTCTGCCGGTTGATCCAGGATATCTCAGTGAGCTACCCTTCAATGTATCTCTCAGAAATCCCTGTAGTTTCTGATGTTTGATTCAGGATATCTCAGTGAGCTACCCTTCAATGAATCTCTCAGAACCCCCTGTGATCTCTGTTGGTTGATCCAGGATATCTCAGTGAGCTTCCCTTCAATGAATCTCTCAGAAATCCCTGTATACTCTGTGGTCTGATCCAGGATATCTCAGTGAGCTACCCTTCAATTAATCTCTCAGAAATCCCTGCTGTCTCTGTTGTTTAATCCAGGATATCTCAGTGAGCTAACCTTCAAGGAATCCCTTAGAAATCCCTGTAGTCTCTGTTGGTTGATCCATGATATCTCAGTGAGCTACCCTTCAATGAATCTCTCAGAAATCCCTGTAGTCTCTGCCAGTTGATCCAGGATATCTCAGTGAGCTTCCCTTCAATGAATCTCTCAGAAATCCCTGTAGATTCTGTGGGTTGATCCAGGATATCTCAGTGAGCTACCCTTCAATGAATCTCTCAGTAATCCCTGCAGTCTCTGTTGTTTAATCCAGGATATCTCAGTGAGCTACCCTTCAAGGAATCTCTCAGAAATCCCTGCAGTCTCTGTTGTTTAATCCAGGATATCTCAGTGAGCTACCCTTCAAGGAATCCCTCAGAAATCCCCGTAGTCTCTGTTGGTTGATCCATATCTCAGTGAGCTACCCTTCAATGAATCTCTCAGAAATCCCTGTAGTCTCTGCCAGTTGATCCAGGATATCTCGGTGAGCTACCCTTCAATGAATCTCTCAGAACCTCCTGTAGTCTCTGTCGGTCGATCAAGGATATCTCAGTGAGCTACCCTTCAAGGAATCTCTCAGAAATCCCTGAAGACTCTGTGGGTTGAGACGTACATGAGGTTTGGCCCCCCACATCAGCATCCTACGTGGTTCAAACATCAAGTTCAAAATGCTGACCAAATACCTGCTCCATTTTGAGCATTGTAACTTTCTATGTGCTTCAATTTCCAGTAAGTAACAAACTAATTTGTCACCTCTAATACTATAGTCTCATAATTAATGGCACCCAGTGGTGCAAGCCTGCTAGGGGTGTAAGGTCCTTTGTTACCATTGTCCTTGTGTTTTTTTCAGGCTAATACAAAGCCGTTTTTCTTAATGTGGGGATTTCTCCATGCGTCCCCATGCCGGCCCTCCCTCATACCCCACCTTACTTTCCTCAACACATCCCTCTTGCCCCAACCCGTGGCACCCTCCTTTAAACCCTTGCATTCCTTAGCTTGCCTTCGAACCCTTGACTCCAGCAGCTGTCCTCCTATGTCTACTCTCCCCAGACCAACACACACCCTCTCTCCCACATTGCATTGTGTGCCAGCACTAATGTGAGGGTGCAAGTTGGAAAAGATGCCTCACAGGATTCTGTAGGGGGTGGCGGGAGTAGGAGGGGAAGCCGGCAACATTACCCATGCTAACGTCCATTTTGGAAGTCAGCACAGGTGACTCCCAGTCTTCTATAAGAGGAAAGGGGCAGATCCAGTGACGAGTGGATTTCTTCGTTGGGCTTTTAAACAGACTCACTTCATCATATGGGCAGACTTTTATTTGCACAATGAAACAGGTGACTTTTATTTTTCATACAACAAAACAAGTGAAACCCCCCTATCAGGTGGCAAAATAAACACTCTCCATTGTCTGGATACTTACCTGCCGACATCAGTGCCTCGTCCCTCAACAGATGAATCATGAGGCTGACAGTCACCTACCGTTTTTCTGCAGTTATCATGACATGGTGCCTCCATAGAGATGAAAGAAAGACTATGGCTGAGTGTCATAGTGTTTCTTTCATCTACTTGGAGGCACCATGTCAGTGTTGGCAAGGAGAGACTTCTGAAGTGCCGAGGCTACCAGTGCATGCGCGGAATAGTACATTTCCTGTATTAGATGGTTTATGGGTACATAAAACAGAACCCTGTGTTGGGATGTGTTGTCATTGTTCTAGTCAGACATGGCAGTGGCTCAAGCAAAGTCTTTAACAAGTTACATAGAAATGTAAGCAATACAATGGGAGATAGCACCTCGTAAAGAATCACTGGATAGTTTTGGTGCCTAAAAGTCCACCATGCTTCTTTCTGGGCAGTATCTCCTAAGTGTTCTGTTATATATTGGACTGGCGCATCGTGTGAGTGTATCAAGAGTGCTGTTCAGCTGGAGGGACTCTGTCGCATGCTCCTGTGTCTAAGAAGCCTTAACCGGACTGCCTTTCAACGTATGCTGTGGACTGTTTGGGTTATTGTCCTAACTCAGTGTGGCAACAAACAAACTGTTCTCACTATTATATAGTGAAAGAAAGACCTTCAACAGGCGTTTGAACAAGTTTCTCTCTTTCCTTGTAGATCAGAGAAGCCAATTTCCCAGCACCACTACAAACACACATGCACTGGCTGTTCAGCTGAGCAGCCGCCAGCCTCCTGCTTCACCTTCCCTATTGATAGTGTTGGCATTTGCCTTTGCAGTAAGATATTTGTATTTACATATCAGTGGGCCTCAGTACGAGGTGGGCGGTAAGGGATTACCGGCACCGGTAAGGGCACCGGTGCCGGTAATCCCTTACCGCCCTACTACGAGTTCCCTTTGCGGGCCTGCTTTTAGCAGGCATTAAGGACAGGACCCGCAAAGGGACTTTAGAGCTAATAACAGTACCGCAATTTGCAGTACCGTTATTAGCACCTTGTGAATGGGGAATTATCGGTCCCGCCAACCTTGGAATGGGCCGGTAATTGTTCCATTCACCAGGGCGGAGTCGGTAAGGTTTTGGAGGCAGCCATGGCGCTAATAGCGCCATGGTTACCTCCAAACTCGTAATGAGGCCCAGTGACTGAGAATGGAGATTTTCACTTTGAAAATGGGCATGCCTGCAAGTTATTCATATCGGCATTACCATCGTGCCCCAATGAGCACACCAGCCGCCAAGCCCCCCTCCCCATTAGAGCAGGCGAGGTGGGACTTGGAGATTTCATTAGTGGCCACAAGAAATTGACACGTTCTAAGTCCCTAGTCATGGGCATACGATCATATTATGCCCCAGTGATAACGCCTAAACAATCGCACAGTAATGGAGACATTGTTACGCTGAACGCGCAGAGCCAGGATTGTGAACGCTCCGCTGCTGTCCCCGCGTCTATTTCAGATTCTGAAATGATTGTGCAAATATCTAGCCTTGTGGCCATGGATGGCGTAACAGCTGAGAGAGCTGTAAATGGCAAGCCCTATGCTAAATACAATACAGCCACATGTCATCGAGTACAGATACATAAAGAACATGACTTGAATGTACCCATATTGTATTCACAAATTCAGGGTCGGACTGGGACAAGAAATAGGCCCGGACACCCAAAAAAAAGTGGCCCACCCCTCGCTTCAAAAAAGTGGCCCACCCTGCGCCTCAAAAAAAGTGGCCCACCCCGCGCCTCAAAAAAAGTGGCCCAGCCCACGCCTCAAAAAAAGTGGCCCTCAAACCATCATCCGTGAATCGCCTACCACACTTCTCACTGCGCAAACACGGACCTTTCTACAGTATCAGTGCCATTAATGAAACACAACCTTTCACCCCTTCACAAAACAGGAAGTGGCATCAAAAGCAGACTAATATGGTTATGATTTCACTAATGTGATATGCATTTCATACAAGAATGGATCACCATATGTATCATTAATATCTGTGTGTTTAGATCCATATTGTCAAATTACTGTGAATGCAAGCAGACGTCCAAGGCCAAATGATAATATGTTATTGTAAAGCACTTACGCTTAAGCCATTTTTTATAGAACAAATATGCATACAATATCACCCAACCTGTCTTGGTACTCATTTATCGACCTCAGAAGAATGAAAGGCTGAGATGGCCTTGCTGGGATTCGAACCTGCAGATCACACACACATCACAGCAGCGAGCGATCAACCCACTAAGCTATCATATCGGCTATAGTAAAATGAGCATCTGCAGGTCTGGTGCAAATGTGGCCGCATTTCAAGCCTGTGTGCAATGCATCTACTTTTCAGGCTCTGTCCACGGTAGTGCTTGTGTGATGAGGGCCTCAGCAAATACAAGTGCATGACACAAGGCAATGGCGCCTGACCGTTGAGGGTAGTTTCTAAGATCCCAACGTGCAGTCTCTAGTAAATCATGTCCATGACAAGCTGTCAGCCAATCCCCCAGGGCCACTAGCACCTGATGGTAGGCTGATGTCAGCTGGATGTCAAAGCCAGCTTGAAAACAACAAAGTCACATCAGTAAAACACTGTCAGTAAAGGCCCTGTTTCTGGAACACCACCACCAAGGCATGGTGCTTCAGGCAGTCACGGCCGTTTCCTCTGCTTATTAGGACGTGGGGGGCCCGAGAAGCATGTGAATGAAAGAAGGGACATGCATAGCGCAGCACTGTTAACTGAATCGCCTCAAGGCGCTTCCTGGCCACACGCCCACAGGGATTCTGGGAAATCGACATACCAAAGGAGGTCGAAATTGTAATGCAAAGATCCCTCTTAAGCAGGATAGATTTAGCACCGACAAAGCAAAAGTAAGATTCTAACAACAAAATGTCAAAAGAGAAAACAAAATTAGCTTTGATGAAGGAAGGATGACTGCTTTGTGGGATGGAAAGGACATCACACCCCTCCTGAGATTTGTTTTAGCGAGTAGGCCCTCTGTAAATGCCATGTACGCGTACATGTTCCAGATATCATTGATATGACCAAATTAAAAGACTAATTGGAGCATTGTTCACTATTAGTTGCATTTCCATATTTAATTTGGTGACATAAAATGGAGGCTCGTATGCAGGCATAACGTTGCCCACAACTACCTCATGCAAATAAAAGGTACCAAAGGACGTGGGAATCATATTGAAACCACAACACAGTGTGGCTAGTGAAATGTGCGTTCGCCTCCAGCTATACAAGGTTGACAGGCTCAGTAACAAAAATCAAATTTAAAGTTATAGGGGCAGATTTTCAAAACCTTTTTGGTACAAGTGATGAAACGTCATGTGCTAGCTGGGAGCATACAGGCCTGCGGTCAGAGGTGTGCTCGCTCGGTGGTCGTGGACACGGCATAGGCAGTAAAACTGTCCATAAGCCGGAAATGGTTGAAAAGGCTCCTTATTGCTATGTGCCTAATTTAAACTGCAAGTGCTATTTTCAATAAGCAAAATGCAGAAGTACATCTATGTATCAATTCCTATATTATGAACAAACCAACTTTGCCCCCCAGACAGGAGAGTCCTGCGTGTGTTATACCTACCAGTTCAGTCTTCGGGCGCCGTCAAAGCGAGCAAAAGGACATCAGCAGTTTAGATGTTCTCCAATCAGAAATGACAGAAAAGATTCTAGTTTAAAGTGCAAATACTACTTTTAAAATTAAAATAAAAGTAGGCAATGCAGCCACCTACATTAAGAACAAACCAACGTTACCGCAATGCAGGCGATTCCCGCCTGTGTCCCAATTTCTCCCTTTTCCTTCTCTCCAACCTCTCCCTCACGGATGTCATTGGGCATTGCTGAGCGAGATGCTGGCATGTCAGGCAGTTATCCTCTGCTGACTGCTGAACCTGGTCCTCAGTGTGCCTGTGCTGTACCTTCCTGCCTAGCAGGTAATGCCCCATTGCAGCTCCACAAATCTGCGACCGCCAGGGTGTGCTCATGAGAAAGTCATCTGTAGCGATCAGATCCTGCCTCTGACTCTATCACAGGGCCCTTCAAACCAGCATAAACAGCTCTCCACGCTCTTCTGGATCCGGGCCAACAGACCTAGAACCATCACTCAATGTTTACGCATCGACCTGGTGCTGTGCTGACCAACACACATTTCTTGTGACCAGGGGTGGACTAGAAAGCAAAAGAGGCCCTGGAAATAATTTTCAAAGTGGCCCCATGTTACAGATTTTCAGCAAGCCCATCCCTTTCCTATGGGAAAATTTGAAAATACCACAAAAGAGGCCCAGGGTGCAGAGGCCTACCGGAAAATTTCCAGAGTTCCATATGGGCCAGTCCACCCCTGCTTGAGAACCTCAAAAGCCACAATTCTGATGCCTAAGGGCTCACCACAGGCAACCAATGATAGCCAAGAGTAAAGCCTTCAAGAAGCTTGCAGGCAGAGCATGTCTTTCCGAAAGTCGCTTCTGTCCGAAAACCCAGAACTGTTTTTTGAACAATTCCTGCAAAATGAAACTAGCAAGAAAGGGACACGCCACCCGCTGCAGTGGGCAGGAGTGCCAGTCATGTGGCATTGTCAGAAGTGTGTGTATGAGAATCCTTGTTCAGGTTTAAGCAGCTTCACCATGCAGCAAGCAGGCTTCTCAGTACACACTTTATAAAGATTCTCAACGTGTAATGCATCTATTTCAGCATTTACTACATATTCCAGGGTATAGCATATTCATTTTAATGTGCGCCTGTTTTCTCGTTTCTACGTTATTAGAACAAAGTACATTACTTAGCGGTAATTGACTTAGTTGCAATCACTTTGTTTTTGTTTTATTTAATTGTGTTATTTAATTTTTATTTGGGGGGTCTCTCATCCCCCTTCACTACCACCCCTACACCAAGCCCTCAACCCACATTACCCATCGCCCCCACCACCCATTTTACCCCTTAACCCTCAAATATATGTACCACATTCGAAGTAATTCGAAGTGTTTGCAACAAAGTAAATTACTTCCTCGAAACAATGGGAGACCGCCCTGGGAATTGCTTACATTACAAACAATGTGAATCCGGCTCATTAAGCAAACACATGTATTCCTAATGCCTTCCCATTATCCAGCACTTTGCCCAAATAGTCTAGCAACAGAGTTTAGATTAGTAAAGGAACCCAGTCTTCCAATATGTGGGGAGTGCTTTTTGGCACCGGGAAATAAACATTATTTGATATTGGTATGTAACTCCCATATCACTGCTTTCGCTTCCATGCCAGAGGTTTGAAACCCGGGAGCCAATCATCCTTTCAGGATGATAACATGATGATTACCATTACCTAGGACAACAACAACACACATAATTCCAGTGCTTAGAAGTAGGATGAATCTGGCGTGAACTGCTATATAAAAAGGCGGCAGCTTTATAATTCTAGAGTGGCTACTACCGACCACCTGCACAACTGTGAAGAATGGGACTCGACAGTGGGGCAGACACGGGCCAGGGGCTGGTGGAAGTGGCTCCCATATGTGTTTTAAGCGTCAGACCCTTCCTAACAACTTCTGCCTCCCACCCTCCGCCTTAATAGGTCCAAGAAAACAATCCGAAGTTGTTCTGGCTCTGTTGGCTACGAGAATAGTACACAAGTCACACTCCTTACCTCAGGCTCAGTGACTGACTGACTGGCTGGCTGTTGGCTGGCTGCTGTCTGTGGCCGGCACTGGCACTGGGCACTGTCTGCACTGCTGACCGCCTCAGTGCTGCCTGGTGGGTCCTCCTGTGTGGGCACTGGCACTGTCGGCCTCCAAGTGGTCCACTGGTGTGTGCTTGCACTGGGGCTAGCAGCATAATGGCGGGAGTATTGGGTGGGCAGGGGCAGCCTGCCCACCAGCCGAATTTTCATTGGGTTATTCCTTTGTCCACGGCGCCGGCGGCCCCGGGGCCCAGCCCAGCCCCCAGGCACAAGTTGAAGACAGTTGCTTTCAACTTTGCAAAGAAGTGTTACTTACTTCCTGCAAAGTTGAAAGCAAGTGTGAAATGTGTCACTGTGTTGTGTTCTGACAGTGCCAGGCCCGGCCCCAGCTCAGCGCTGCGGAGCCCTCAGCCCTGCAGGCTGCACGGGGTCAGGACTCGGAGGGAGGCAGGTGTTACAATTGCTTTGCAATTGCTTCAGCCTGCCTCCCCCATAGATCAAACAAGTAACGTTCTCTCTGGCCGCCACAGGCCAGAGGCTCGTGAGCCGGCGAGCACACACACGGCACGGCAGGCGCACCGGCCCCCTGCAGTGGCTGCACGGCCGCCCCCCGCCGGCCTGGTGGCCCAGGCCCATCGACGCCGTGACGTGAATGAATCATGCACATACATCTGCATGCATCATAAATTATGATGCATGCATGATGCAATCATCAAAGCAAGGTAACATCTAGTGTTACCTTGCTGCTATGATGATTGTGCTGCAGACTCAGACAGTGCCACCGGTGCGGCGCCTCCCCCTCCTGGGCTGGCTCTCTGCCATGCCCTGCTGCGCAGCCCAGCCCTGATCCCAGGCGGCTGAACACCCCCCGCAGAATACTCGCGACGCGAGCTCCGCACATCGCGGCTCGGCGGCGCACTCACACTAGGCCGGCATTCCAATAACAAAAAAAAAAAAAATCTTTTAAAAAGAAAACCGGCCCAGAGGTGGCTGCCGGAAAACCGGCCCTGGGGACCCCAAAGTCGATCGGCCACGGGCCGAAAGACCGAAAGGGCCAGTCCGACCCTGCACAAATTGTAAAAGCGCTTATTGCAAAAAGATTAGAGGTACCACAGTGGAGCCTTCATCAGACTGATGAAGTTGACATGAGTAATGGGATTGGAGAGTCTAAGTTGCCCTGAGTTGATGACAATTGCAATCTTACCAACTAAGAATTGAGCCAGCAGGCAAGCTTATCTTTGCTTGTAAATGACATCTTGAGTATTATTTCATCATTAAGTGTAAGGGACATGGTAGCTAACCATCATGATAACCTCAATCATGTTCCTGTTATGGCTGAGGGCATCATCCCAGAGACCCAAACTTGTGATATCCGGAAGGCAACTAGTCTTAATCTTTCACACTCACCAATTCTGTACCCTGACTCAGTGAATATGGGCCTCATTACGAGAATGGAGGTAATGAAAATAGGAAAGCGGAATGGTATTACCAGCATCATTAACGGGTCCGGGCCATTACGACCCGACAACCCGCCACGGCCCGTACCGTGCCCCTTCATACCGGCTTGTGTGCGTACACGCGCCCCTTCGAGGATGGAATACCGGGATGCCAGTAATAGGAGGACATTACAAGTTACGCAGGTATGCACTTACCAGCATCCCGAAGGTGGTAAATAGGGCCTGCACGATGGCGGCCATACAGGCATCGCGGACCACCCGTAAACAGCAACCTGCAGTTAAGGCAAATGCCACAGGTGCACACAATCACCAGGTGGAGTCAATGGAGCCTGTCCCAGTATAAAAAATAGTACACCCACACACCACACCCCTTCCTACACCAAAATTATACCACTAGCTGTTGCTATCATAGGGCAGAGGACATGCCTATACTGCTATAACCACAGCAACAACACCAACTACAACAATAACTACAGCCACAGCCACAGGCAGCTCAGAGGAGATGCAGGAGGAGAAGGAGGGTGAGACAGGCCCAGCAATTACCATCAGTGTAGCCAGTAGTACCACGTAGGCAGACACCAATCCCTCGCATCAGACCCAGTCCATTCAATCTAACCCCTGAGCAGATCCACACCCTGTACCGGTTCGACCGGGACACCATCACCACCATAGTGGAGATGATACACGACGACATTGTTAGCCTGATAGAAATACGCACTGCCATCCCCCCGCTACTAAAGGTGGTGTCTGTGCTCCACTTCCTGGCCACAGGCACCTACAAGCACACAGTGGGCCAGCTGCATGCTATATCACAACCACTCTTTTCACGCATGCTTTCCCAAGTGCTGGATGCCCTCCTGAAGCACGCTAGCAGCCACATATCCCTACCACGGACTGCCCAGGAGATTGCCGACACCACACTAGGCTTCCATGCACTGGCAGGCATGCCCAATTGATCGGTGCCCTCGACTGCACCCATGTCGAATTGGTAGTCCCTCATGCCATAGAGGCTGTGTACGACAATCGCAAGCAATACCACTACATCAATGTGCAAATGGTATGTGTCTCCAGCAAGATCATCACACATTGTTGTGCCCGATTTCCCGGATCGACACATGATGACATGGTGATGTGTAACTCCACGCTACCCCTTCACATGGAGCGGCATGCAGGGCGACATGCCTGGCTGCTTGGTGAGTTGCCTGACTGGCCCATGTCAGTGCATCGGGGTTGTGATGTGGGGGGATGCATACGCTACCTGGGTGGGAATGGGGGGGATGCAAACTCCACCTGGGTGGGAATGGGCGGTGAGTGGACAATGCACTCAGAGCCAAACACTTCTGACCTGAACCTCCCAAACCGAACATGACACATCACTGCCACACATTGGACCAATGCCATACATCAGTGACAACATGTAAGACGCCCAACCAGGCCACCATGGGTATGTCAAGCAATGCATGACTAAACATGATTACAACTGTGCCAATGTCGCTAGTGTGATTAGGCACAGAGTAGCATACACTGCAATTATGGGAGGCAAGGCATTGTTCCGCATCCACAGTACATCCACATCAGCATGTAAGTCAACACCCTGCATCATCTGTACAACGCCATCCAGACTAGCAGACCATATTGCAGTACACAATGCATCTGAAAAATATTTGTGCATACGTACAGGGACATGTGCATGTCAACAGCAAATAGCTGCGGCCATGGCTGTGAATCCTGAAGGTGGCAATCAGAATGACTCACACAGACTTTGTACTCTTTGTACTCCCATGCAGCTGATGGAGGATATCCCTTGAAGCCGTGGCCACTAACCCCTGTGCGGAACCAGCGGAACAGCCATGAAGAGGAGTAAAATCGGGTTCATACCCGTACCCGTGTCGTGACTGAGCAGGCCTTTGGCCTGTTGAAGGCGCGGTTCCGCTGCCTAAGCAGGTCTGGTGGAGCACTCCTTTATAGGCCTCAGAAGATGGCAAAGATCACCATTGCCTGTGTCATGCTGCACAACATGTGCATCCGTAGAAATGTACCACTGCTACATGAAATTGACATGCATGCACCGGGTGAGGATGGTGAGGATGAAGATGGAGAAGCTGCACCCCTGCCAGTACGTGATGCCCAAGATGGCTGTGCTGTACGCCAATCACATATTGACGAATACTTCTGAACCACAGGGACGTTGCTGGATATGTGTCAGTGCTACACTGAACACTGGGTCCATGTGGACAGGCACATAGGGTATGTGGGGAGTTGGGCACTGTGCACTGTCATGAATCAAATTAATTCACACGAAATGAACAATGTCCAGGCATTAAATTATTTTTTACACAACACTTGTATTAATGTAAACTACAGAAAAGTGCCTCACCCCTCCACCACTCACATGCCCTTCCCCCTTCCACCTCCCCCCAACACATCAAAACTCCCCATACCCCCAACGAACTCCCCATACCCCCAATGAACTCCCCCTTATTCACCTATACACCACAAACACCATCTCCCCCACTCCCATTGTTGACCCACACTAGCATTTCAGACTGCCTCGCACTCCGCCTTCTCAGTCGTACAGGGCTGGAGGGTGCAGAGGATGTGGGTGTGGTGGATGGGGTGGATGCCGTAGTGATTGGCATGGCTGGCGCTGGTTGTTGCTGCTGCATGTGTTGCAGTATGGCGTTCAGGACCTGCGTGACGGCCCCCAGAATGTCATGCCTCATGACCGCAGAGGCATTTATGTCGGCAGTGTTCCCTGCAATGGCCTGCGCAATTTTTTGCCTTGTGTCCTCTCCGTCAGCCACATAATGGCAAACAAGTTCCAGCATGGAGTCCTGCCTTGCCTCCACCCTTGATATCCGTGCCTCAAAGTCAGTGGGAGCAGCAGAGGTTGAGGGAGCTGCGGCTGGGCGTGCTATTGCAGGGCTGGCCTCGGGGGTGGCGCTGAGGTCAGAACTGTGCAGTGCAGGATCTGCAATAGGGCTGGAGAGTGTGGCCTGAGTGTGGGGTTGGGGGGTGGATGGGGGTTTGGGATGTGTGGACATGCCACATGTATTGCGCCTTCTTGGTCCACGTACTCCTCTGCTCCGATGTCAATGTCACTCAGTGGGGCTGTGGCTGCTGCCTCACCCACTGAACTTGTTGCAGCAGAATGGGTGCCACTGGCCTCCCCGTCCACTGTTGTTGGCAGCTCTTTGCTTCCAGTCCCATCCGTAGCTATGGGGCCCTCATGTGCCGGCATGACCTGTGCACTCGCCCTGGCTTGTACTGTGGGCCGCGATGCTGCCCCGGAGGTGGTTTTGCCAGTGCAAGCTGGTTTGGCCCGGGCGTGGATGGCCTTGTGGCTGGGTCTTCACTGCCATCTTCTCCATCGGTGCCTTGGGGGGGAAGAAGAGATGCAGGGCATCAGTGATGGTGTTACAGGCAAGAGCCATGAGATGGCGCTGTGGAGTTTTTCATTTCTCATGCATTCATATCTTACAGGTGTGTCACACAGGGTAGTTTGAGGGGCGAGGGGCATTTTGGCATTAGCCGCGACGTCTCAATTCGGCAATGCTGTATGCCAAGTGGCATGCCGTTGTATTGGGGTTTGTGTGATGTATGACATGGGAATGGTCCCTGTGTATTGGCTGTCTGTTGGTAATGGGATGATTGGCAATCAGCATGCATTTCAGTGTGGCAGGGTTTGGCCCTCCATCTGGACATGGATATGTTAATGTGTGTGTGATGGGACATGCATTGCCTTGCCTAGGCTCTATTCCAGAACACTTGTGCTATGTCATGGTTTCCCCTACTGGGGTCTGCAGGGTCACTCACCTCCATCTCCAGATGTTGCGGCACCCGTCTTCATCTCCCCGAAGCCCTCAATAGACTCCACCTGGATGAAGGTACTACACGTCTCCTCCCAGCGCATTAGTTTGATCAGGGATTGGGCACCCCCACCTGTGGCCATGGCCTCCCTTCGATTGCTGGCCAGGATGTTGCGGACCATAAGGCGGAGGTAATCCCACCTTTTCTTGCAGTCTTTGACTGTCCGTGGGGTGGTGCCGACTGCAGTCACCTTGCGAGCTACCTCCTCCCATATCTCCTTCTTCCTCTGCTGCACGTCCCTTTTGAGGTTATGGGTGTTGATCTCCTCAGCATGGGCAGCACGGGTGTCCACCAACATGTTAAGTTCCTCATCGGAGAAACGCTTCTTGCGCAGGCGGGGGTTGGATTTTCGGGTTGCCTTAGACATTTTGTTTTCAAAGGCCCTGGTCTCTCCTGTGGAACACTGGTGGTTTGGGAGGATTGCAATGGATTGTGTTTTTAAAGATGGCCACCGGCGTATTTCCCGTTCAGATGCAATGACGTTACTCCCGGGTCCGGTATTACGAGCCCGGTATTAGCATGATGTTATTACTGGGTCGGTATTAAGGGGTGCCTCCTAGGCGGAGGTGGTATCAGCGGGTCCCTTGTTGCCGCTATCGGGGGGTTGGAGGGCCTTTAGTGGCATGGCGGTATGGCCATTACCGGCGTGGGGGTTCGCACGTGCTCGTGCACTCGTAATCAGCTGCTATTAGCGGCATCAAATGAGCATAGACCCGCTACTTACTCCATGCCAGTAATGGGCCCGTTTTTAGTGGGATTCTCGTTATGAGGCCCTATCTCTCATGTAACCAGGCTGTTATTTGTGAGTCCCACCCCTCGACCATCCTTTGGCTTTGTTCAACCAGAATCTATAAATAATGGCCCAATACTAAACATCAGTGTACATACACTGATCATGCTTTATGAGTCTCTATTGAAAAAAACTGTAAATCATCAGAAGCTATTAGCGAATATTGATAACAAGCAGGAATTATTAGCCTCTGCTGGTAACCTTTTGCCGCTTAAGGAGAAGCTAGATTCATTAATTATATCTGTCACAGATCAACCACCTCAGTTGAGTTTGGCTGATGGAGCAGCTCAATCACTTATCAGAACCACTGCACTTCACCACCTCAGTTGAGTGTGGCTGATGGAGAAGCTCAATCACTTATCAGAACCACTGCACTTCACCACCTCAGTTGAGTTTGGCTGATGGAGCAGCTCAATCATTTATCAGAACCACTGCACTTCACCACCTCAGTTGAGTTTGGCTGATGGAGCAGCTCAATCACTTATCAGAACCACTGCACTTCACCACCTCAGTTGAGTGTGGCTGATGGAGAAGCTCAATCACTTATCAGAACCACTGCACTTCACCACCTCAGTTGAGTTTGGCTGATGGAGCAGCTCAATCACTTATACCATCCCAGCAGGAGATCATTCGAGTGGGCGTCGCAAGTGATGACGCTGTGCCTGTGTGCGTCAATACTGATATGGTTATTGACTGTAATATCTCTGGCAGTATCTCAATGGTGAATGTTTCTAACACCCAAGAGGTTGTAATGGCGGAAAATCTTTATGAGGTTTTGCAACCTACCCGTAGGAAAAAAAACAACTGTAAAGCCCATCAAATTTATGAAATCAAAATACTGAATAAGAGCAAACAAAAGAAAAATTCAAAAAATCAACATCCGACTGGGAAAATACTGAAAAGTCATACTATCACTTTTATTAATGCACTTCCAGCCCCACCTAAAGTGAAAGAGTTGTAAAATAAGGCTGGTAATGCAACTAAAAAGGGCTTTGCAATCTGGGACAGGAATTAAGTGTAATTAATGTTACCGATATACCTGATGTGCCCCCTTGATTGGATTGATTGTCTGGATTGTTCAACGTATTCAGTATCTACTCCAGCTGATATTGGGGCGAGACAAGGTCTGGTGTATTGAGTACCGATGTTGATGGTGGTATGCATGTAATGGATAGGAAGGAGGCCAAAGGGAGGATTTCTGACCATGGAACAAAAAAGATTGAGACCTGTGAATAGCAGTAAGTGAGACCTAGTAGCCACAATTATACTAAAACATGAGATAGCCAAAGAATTAGACAAAGTCTTGTCATCAGGTCTTAAAATGAATACATGTGCTGAATCGCGTCTATTAGCAAAGAGTGGGAAAACTGCGAATGAGATCGCAAAGCGAAAATCAGAGCTATCGAGTGCAGATGAAATCCCCGAAACTGGAGACCAAGAATATATGACATTTCAAACGAAAGACAGAAAAGGAGGGGATCCTTACCCCAGTAGAACAATCTTGACTGTTTTTAATCAAATAAAGATGTTGAAAAAGGTGAAATCAAGAGACATCATAGCTATTCAGTTTTTACAAACACGACAATTAGACACAGGGGGCCTCATTACGACCCTGGTGGTACGGGGTTAACGGCGCCGTAAAAGGTGCTGGTGCCGTTAACCCTGTGCCGCCTCATTACGATGTCCCCTCGCGGGACCCGGTAAGTAACGCCTGGTCAAACCAGGCATGCTTACCGGGTCCCGTGAGGGGAAGAGGGAGCAAACAACGGGCCAACTCATAATGGCCCGTTCTTTGCTCCCTCTCCCATTCCCATTCCACGCCACCTGTCACAGTATGACATATTGAAACCTGGCAATGTCATTATCCTACATGGGCACACTATGATGGTGGGTGGATACCTGCAATCACGCAGGCGAGAGGGTGACCCATGGTTGGGTTGCTGATTGATGCCAAAAAGAGTTAAAAGCAGATCTTTCACCGTGGGCCTCTCCCCATCCTTGTCTACATTTGGTGAAATTACATCTGTGTGACTCAGGAAATGAGATTGTCAAACATCTAGCAATATTGAACATATATTGGAACCCTGTACTGTTGGATGATGATGTATTCTTTAGGAACGTAATGCAATTATTGGATTTGATTACTAACGATGCAGAGCGCTATACATTCATCATTGCTGGTGACTTAAATATATCATGTTTTGCACAAAAGGTTGGGGAAAATTGAAGAAAGATCCCAATATATTTATACGGAATGGTAGTTGCAAAGCTGATGACCCTCCAAGACCAACTTGGAAAAGGGGTATCGCCAATGCCATATTGGATTATGCGTTTATTTCAGAACCAGCATTGCCTTGTGTGTGAAATTTCAGTTAATTGTACTCACCTTAGTGACCATAATATGTTGGAAATAGACCTAGCAAGAGTATCTCCAATCCCACAACAGTTCAACAAGCAGCAGGTAGCCCTTACGCAGGGGCAACATAGAATCAGATGGGCTCCATCTATGTTAAAGTCTCTATTAGAACATTTTAACGATGATGAAAACAAATCAGGGATCTACCTGACTATACACATCTTATCAAAGGCAAAAATAAAGTTGCGGAAGAACATCAGACAATTAAAAGTAAAGTCGTGTAAAGATATTCGGAAAATAGATGCAAATCTACGCACGACATACAGAAACTTTGTCCTACAGTGTGAAGCCATGAAAACTCAGGCAAATAATGAAAGTATGTTAACAGCTTTGGTGACAAAATCTAGTAACTCCATATGGAGACTATTAAATGATGCTCAAAATAATAAACAGATACTGATCACATACCTATTACCTTGTCCTTGAAGAATGAACAAAATCTCCCAAAAGATTGATCAGCTGGACATAAAAATGCTCAAACAGAAACTAAGTTCATTGAGAGCTGGATGGGCTCTCTAATGCATCATTAAAGGTGAACCCCGATGAATGGTCCAACATTTTATACATCGTATTTCATAGGATCAAAACAACAGGTAGGCTCCCAGATTCATGGAAACTTGCAATTATTGTACCGGCATACAAAAAAGGAGACGGAAGGTTACTTGTAAACTACCATACACTGGCACTTATGGACATATGGAGAAAGCTTTATGCAAGGATTGTCTTAAAATATCTAAATAAATGGCTTGTGACTGCTAAGTTAACCGAGCCACACCAATCTGGTTTTGTTGCGCGCCTTGGTACATTAATAAACCACGTTACCTTATCTACCTTAAAAAAAAAAAACTCGGATTGCCAACTACCCTATCTTTTTAGCGTTCATAGCCTTTAAGAGTCGCATTTGACTCGATATCCCACAAAAAATTGTGGGAAAAGCTGTCAGAAGCGGGGTGTCCAAGTTACATCTTATATACATTACAGCAGTATTACTCGGATACATCAGTCCAGGTAAAATTGACACAACAAGGACTCCTTTCACAGCCAATTCCAACAAATCGTGGGCTTAAGCAAGGCTGCATATTCTCTGCCACGCTTTTCAATTTTTACATCAAGGATATGAATGAAATGTTTAATAACTGCCACACTTTTCCACCTAAATTGGGTTTACACCCGCCTAGACATCTGTTTTACGCAGATGATCTGGTTATCATTGATCGCACACTGATAGGCCTGCAAAGGCAACTTCAACAGCTATCTAAATATGCAGAAATTAACATGCTAGAAATTAATATAAGCAAATCAAACATCTTGAGATGGCAATGTAAGAACTCAAAATCCAACATTGCTTTCAATAGGATGGTTAGTGGGTGTAAAATGGAGAGAACTCATGAGTATAAGTACGTAGGCCAAATAGTT
Source organism: Ambystoma mexicanum (assembly GCF_040938575.1). Lineage (NCBI taxonomy): Eukaryota > Metazoa > Chordata > Amphibia > Caudata > Ambystomatidae > Ambystoma > Ambystoma mexicanum. Next base: position 1,212,757,438 of record NC_090936.1, read on the forward strand.
AACAATACAAAAAATGAAATACCCTATAACAATGACTTAAGACATACAATACAAGCCTTGGACTCACAAGTGAAATTGGTACAAGCCAAATATGGGAAATACTATTTTATACCAGTGATTACATTCTATAAAGGTAAGGTTGTACCTGTGATGACGTACAGGGCGCATACCAAGTTCCCGGCGTCCCAGCCCGATTGGAATCTCCTTCAGGGTTATTTTTGGAAAGCCATATTGCCAATTCCAAGATCTTTCCCAATAAAGGCAGTAAGATTTGAATTGGGTATTCTATCATTACGAGCAATGGTAAATTGCAATGCCCTGATATTATATGCAAAATGCAAAGCTAAAGAGCGTCACCAAATATCATTGCTGATAGCTATTGAATCTGGATTGGACAATAAAAATTCCTTGGCTGCCTGTCTCAAAAACTGTTGTGAGCTAATGAAATCATCTGATATAAAACTAGAATTGTTAATAAGTAATTCAGTGAGAGCAAAATTCAAGTGGAGTGATTATGGCCAGATTCATACCAGAGAGGAGTTGCATGAAGTGCAAGACATTTAACACTGGAAATTTTGCTGACAACAATTTGAATACTACCCCTCTTTACTTGATGAGCTTTCCGGATCAGTCCTCTAGAGCAGACACAATGAGACTCAGATTTTAACTGTGGCCACCTAGGTCTCTTTATTAGCTTTGCGATCTCGTACACCGATTGATGCCTCATGTAGATTTTATAATGAAAAAGAGCAAAGAGAAACACTCAAACATCTACCGGTGGAATGTGAAAGTTTGAAGGCTTTGCAAGCAGAATATTTTTGTAACCATCTTGGTGACTTCAGCTTATTAACACAGAATGATATGTGATCGATTACATTTATTGGAAACAAGATATCCTTGACCTTGGCCACAATAAGACATTTAAGGAAATTGGAATTACAGTCTGAATAGAAAGGAAAGAAAACCTTATTTGTTTTTATCTGTGTGCCCTCTAGACAGTGAGTGTAAATGGTTACTGATGCTGTGTGTTTAAGTATATGAGAAGGTTATGTTGTGTAATGAGTTTTATATTTGAAATATGTGTATTTTAAAATCTTTAAAATCTACAAGGAACTGACCAATCCTGCCGCAGTCTCTACCTCTCCTGTCCCTTCCCAGGCCTGCTGCACAGCACTGGCTTCTTACTTCATTTAAAAAACTCAGGACATCCTGTCCTCACTCTCCTCCTATCACCTCCCTCCCTCTATTCCCTGCTCTTCCTCTGGCCCTTCTGCAGCCACCCCCTCCCTCCTTCTCTGCCTTTCCCCTTTTCTCTGCAGACAAAGTTTCTTGACAAGTCCGATCTATGAAAGTCTCGTCGAAACTGGTTCATCCCTGTTCCTCCAAAACTATCAAGGACCACATTGACTCCCTGGCTCCTGCCCTGGCTGATTTCTGCAATCACTCCTTCACCACTGGAATCTTCCCATCCCCCCTGGAGCACTCCCTTGTGCACCCTCTTCTTAAGAAACCCTCTGCTGACCCCTCCTGCCCGGCTAACTATCGCACAATCTCCATCACTCCCTTCCTGGGCAAGCTCCTGGAGAAACTGGCCATCGCCCATCTTAATCTCCACATCCAATCTGTTGGTTGTCTTCATGACCATCAGTCTGGCTTCAGAGCTGCCAGAAGCATGGAAACTGCTCTCCTGAACATCCATGAAGACCTGCTCTCCAACCTTGACTCCAACACCCCTTGTGTCCTCATATTGCTGGATATCTCTTCTGCCTTTGACACTGTCAACCATGCCATCCTGCTCAACCGTCTCTGTGATAAACTGGGTATCACTGGACAGGCTCTGGCGTGGCTGACTTCTTTCCTCTCCGACCGACCCTGCCAGATCCAACTTGGGTCCTTCCTCTCAGACATCTTTTTCTCTACCTGTGGTGTCCCCAGGGATCTAACCTCTCTCCTTGACTGTTCAACCAATACCTGGCACTCGTTGCCCACCGCATCGCCGCTCTCTGCCCCAATTTTCAGTGATATGCGGATGATACCCAGCTCATTTTCAGGCTACCCTCGGCCTCCTCCTCTCCTTCCCTCATCTCCGACTGTCTGTCTGCCATCCAGGAGTGGTGTGCCGCCAATGACCTCTGCCTTAATGCCATTGAGACTGAGATTCTACTCATCGGCACACCCACTCCCTCCTTCCCTGCAGCTCTCTGGCCAACCTCTCTTGGCCCTCTTCCTGCTCCCACCTGCAAGGCTAACAACCTTGGGGTCATCTTTGACTCCACACTCTCCTTCTCTCCTCACATCTCTGATGTCTCTAAGAAGTCACACTACCAGCTGCACCTCCTTAGAGGTATTCTTCCTTTCCTCTCCTTCCCTCAGAAGCTCACCGTCTCCAGAGCCCTGGTCCTCTCTAGGCTGGACTATTGCAACATCCTCTATCTAAAGCTGCCTGCCTCTACTCTCCACCCTCTGCAACTTATCCAAAACAGGACTGCAAGACTTGTCCTTGGCCTCAAGGCCAGGGATCGTATCTCTCCAGGACTGAAATCTCTGCACTGGCTCCCAGTGGGTGCAAGGATTAAGTTCAAAACCCTCTGCATTGTCCACAAGGCCTTCTGGGGCCGCAATAGCTTCAACTCTCTGTTCCCAAATACCTTCCTTCTTGAGCTCTTTGCTCATCTGCCTCCAACTCCCTCATGGTCAGTCGCTTCTCTAAGCAACGAGTTGGTGGTGAATCTCTCTCTTTGGCAGGGGCCTCCCTGAAACTTGAGGAGAACCATCTCCAGTTCCGGAAGCACCTCAAAACGTTCCTCTTTGCTTCTTCTTTCTCTGACTCTCTCCCCTGCTGAAATTCCTGGCTGAAACTGCACTGGTTACCTGGCCACCCTTTCTGATCTTGGGGCCAGGCCCCGCCTTTTGCACACCTGCCAAGCCTCCATGGCAACCCCCGCACCTAAGGACTGTTTTCTGTATCCCTACAGTCTCCCTACCAGCACTTATGTCTGCTCTTACCTTGCACTTGCCACCATCTGGCCGCTTTTATTTATCTTAATTATTCTTCTATCCCATGTACTGCACTTTCCCCTCTCCTTCCCCCAGGCACTTTTCCCTTTCTCCCTACCCATGCACTTGCGCGATCTGAATGGCACCTCGCCTAGTAGGATCGCTGTCTGTCTTCCCACTGTTCCCCTTCCCTTGCCTCGTTGCGCCTTGAACACTTGTGTTTAGGCGCGTTATAAATGCCATACCATATCATATCATATGATTTGAAAAAGTTGTATTACAACTAAAAATAAATATATTTATATATCTTGGACTAGATATCAGTGGTGCCCTGCTGGCAATCCGTGAGCAGAGGTATGTGGGGGAATCCTCAGTACCTACAATGTTTAGTGAACTCCCCAGCTACTTTACTGTCCTTATAATGATAACTGAGCTTATGCTAAGTGCCATGTTCAACAGTGCCATATTGCCCTTGCTGTGCAAGGCCTATGTTATAATGTGCATGTCTTAACCACAAAAACTTTACCACCTAGTACCTAGCAGTGCCCACTTCCAAACTTCTGGCATCTGACGTGTTTCCCGTTTGGCATTCATAAGCGTCTTTTGGAGAGACGCTGTTCCAGGCAAGGCAGCTTTAGCAGATGGGAGTAGTTATTTAGTGAGCGAGCACGAATGCCCCGCACCGTGTGGGAATCCTAGAAGCAGCTTGCAGAGCAGGAATAGCAATGTATCATAACATCTCTGCGGCAAATCTCCAGATTGTGCCTTTCCAAGCGTGAGAATCTGAAACACTGTTGCTTGACAATCTCATGCCATGCCTGAACCTCTCTTTCCATTGAAATGCATGTGTGCTCACCTGTATAAAAGCTCTGTGCCTTGGGGGCGGTGGGGGTTTGTTGCGCCGAGTCTCGTTCTGTCATTGGGTTGCTGTCATTCTGTGTATGCTGGCTTTGCTGACCTTCACCAATCCACCTGGAGAGCCCGTGGTTGACTTTCCGTGACAAGATAGTGTCCTGGTGCTTCTTGACAACTCAGGAGACGTTTTGGTGAAGGTGTGCGTCAATGTTCTGAGAGTTTCAGTTTGTGGGCTTGAGCTGGAGAGTATGAAGATGACCGGTTTGTGGTTTCTTTGTGTAACATAGTCACGAGCAAATTAAACAATATATATATTACAGTGCCTGCAGTAGTGGCCCTGTAGTTATGGTTAAGTTGCTCAACCCATAGGAAGAGCATTTTTAGAGCGGCTTATAAATTTGCCCCCCCAGGACGAATCCTCACGAAACTTTGCAGAAACAGTATATGTCAGATATACTGTCAGATTGATTCTGTGAAGTTTGGTGAGGTTTTCTGCAGGGGGGCAAAGTTATAGGGGGCTACCAAAATGTGTTGTTTTTCCAATAGACACAATGGGAACAATAATTTGCTCAGGCCTACAGCCCAAACCGCTGGACGTATTTTCACCAAATTTGGGGCAGGAGCAGCAGCTTGCTCCAGAAAGCGTGCTTTTGTAAATTTGGTGTAAATCCATCAAGTTGTTGTTTTTTTTAATGTCCAAAAAGTAGGTAAAACAAAATTAGTGATATCTGGGTTCGGTCCGCTGACTTAACTTTCCTGTTCGGTACCCAGACGAGCCTCCGATTGGTCAAGAGGCTGGTGTGATGTCCGCAGACATCGGACATGCCCATTGATTGTATGGTGAAAAGCGAGCGGTGCATCATATTTTTGGAAACGCAGGCCATGTTGGATTTGCAGACAGCGGCCAATGGCCGCGAACATTGCAGTAAAAACATATTAAAAAAACACAACATTGCACTTGTCAAACTAGTGAAGCAATCTCAGGGGAGCTGAGGGGTGATGAGGAAGGGATGCGATAAAAGCCCAAAAACCGGTGTTTTCTTTTTCAACTCCGACGTCCGCGAATAATCCAGATGCCACGGCAGTTATGTGATGTCCACAAACATGTTAGATGTTTTGGGATTTATATGCTATTTCTGAATTTCAGGGTTGGTGAAAAGCAGTTTTTGGATGGCTTATAACTTTGGCACCACTCAATGAAACTGCATGAAAGTTTGGAATTACATTTTAATCCTGACTCTGGTTCTGCAAAGTGTGTTGCTGTTTTGTTAAAAGGGAACAAAATTAGAGGGTGAGTCCCAAAATATTTTAAAGGCTTATAAATGTGGTGCAATTTGACGAATATGCACAAAGGTTTCCAAAATCATTGTTGACCTAGATATGAGTATTTCTGCAAAGTTTGATGGAGTTTTGTCAAGGGGGGCAAAATTATAGGGGGGTCTCAACATGTTTATATTGCTTATAACTGTGTTGCCATTTGACAAATGTGGACAAAGGTTTTCAGAAAGATTATAGACCCAACCTTGAATATTTGTGCAAAGGCTGAATGGACTTTGTCAAGTGGGTGCTATTTTATATGATTATTTTATGTACGTACATTTTGACACTTTTGAAAAACTAAAACATGGGCAGATTTGCAACAAACGCATGTAAGGAGCAATGGCAAGGACCTGAAAGCATGGTTTTGCAAATGTGTTTGTGTTTTATTTTTTGAAAATGTTCATAATGTAGGTACCACAAATAGTGATATACCTTTGGTGACCAGGGAATAGCCAGTGGCCAGATTGTCTGGGTCATGGCCAATCTGGCTACTGGCCATAACCACGAGGGTCAGGCAATGGGGTTAAAGTGGCCTTGTCCACCTGGGACCGACTATGTGGTAAATGAATTGGGATTGATTTGAATGGGAAAGCTAAAAACTGCTCGTGAGTACAGGTTGAAGTGCTGGATGGGATTGCAGCAAACATGGATGAGGAGGGTCAGCAAGAACTTCAAAGCTTGGCTTTGCAAATATATCCTGTGTTTTATTTTTTTCAAAAGAGGAAAATGTAAGTACACAGCATAGGGATACACAATTGGTGTCGGGGCAATGGGCCTGGCCGTCAGCAAGGAGAAATGTGTATTGTAATTTGCTTATTGGGGAATGTTGCATGGCCGAAGCTCATGGCCCATGCATTTGGAGACTGGCCATGGTTGCAAGCCATGAGCACTGGCCATTTCTTACATTATTAGGGTGTAGTGGACACTGAGCGAGGAGGCAGGATAGGTTCTGTGAATAATGAGGTTGGTTTGGTTGTGCTGTGGTCTTGGTTGAGCCTTACGCCGTAGGCAATTGAACAATGATTTCCATCCGCAGCATGCACTGCTGATAACTACAGACATAGGTATGTGTTGCAAAAAATATGTTTCCTAAAGGAGGTTTATAGTTCTTTCATATATATCAAAAGATGAATTTCTAATAACGTATATACAGTGATGTAGCACCATGAAACATTTTCACTTGTACAAACCTATTAAATTGACAGAAAAAACTTTGTTAAATGAATGTTACGGTTAAGATGCATCCCACCCTTGGGACTCCTCTACTCCAGCAGTTAGCCATTGGCATCCCACCTTTGCATCCCTTGGCATCTACCTCCTGGGTTCTCATTAGCACTTGCCCATCTGTACTGCCTCTTCTATTTATGTACTTCTGTTACTTCACAATGCATATATGCATTTATAGGAGCATTGTGGAAAAATGTCTGGTATACGTAAGGGAAATGCAGGTGCAAACGATTTGTAGAAGATTGTTATGTGTCAATTGGTGTGTGGAAGCTTCATATGGTCATAGGGTTATATGTACAGTTTTTGGAAGTGATTGGTGGATGGATGTGTTACTGTTTGAAAGCAATAATTGAGGGAGTGTTGCAAACATAAAATTTAAAAGGGTAGAATGGCTGCCCTGTGCGATGGTGTGCACGTGCCATCCGGGTCTTTTAATGATCCATGGCCCGGAAAGGGAACTGTGGAGACCATGGATGGTAATAAAGGTCCATCCATCATGATCCTTATTGTATGCTAGAGAAAGGTATTCGGGACAGAAAATTGTTTCTGTCCTTTGATATTTTTCTCTAGTATACAATTGTCCATTAGCACCCAGGGCGTGGGAGCCAGCCAATGAGGCGGCTAGGAATGTGGACTTGAAACGGCGGTACAAGCCTGCGTTCCAAGCCACCTGACGGCTGACTCTACATGCCGCCATCTTCCCCACCACCCTCCGTCCCATGTTTATTTATTTTTTTAACCCTAACCCAAACCCTTTCATGTCCTGGATGTTAGTTTTAGCAGTGCACGGTGATGGCGTAAGTTATGGTTGTTTAGCTTACCATAACTGGCGAATTTCCGGGGGGTTTTGGTTTTACTTTTTACCATAACGTCCCTTTAACAAAGTTTTTTCATTGAATTTCATAGGTTTTTAATAGTGCAATTTAACCATAACGTCCCTTTAACAACATGTTTCCACTCATACATATATATATATTCAGTGAAAAAACTTTGTTAAAGGGACGTTATGGTTAAATTGCGCTACTAAAAACCTATGAAATTCAGTGAAAAAACTTAGTTAAAGGGACGTTATGGTTCAAAGTAAAACCGAAAAACTCCTAAAATTCGGCAGTTATGGTAAGATAAGCAACCATAACTCGCGCCACCGTGCACTGCTAACACTAACACCCAGGACATCAAAGATGACATCACAAATGTCATTGATGAAATCACTGATGACATCACATGTCTGGAAGGATCTTCATTACGGCTTGAACCAGGCCTTCCAAATCAGCCAACAAAGTAGGGGCACTGACGTTGACCAAATGGAAAGCACCATAGTGCAAAACTACCACATGCGGACTGTTCATCGTGGCCATATCCTCACAAACTTCTACAATTCCTTGTACATTGCAATCAGGCACAGTGCTCCACACAACCTCCACTCCTTTCACATCAAAGTTCTTTGCAACATGCCTGCATTGAGCGTACTGTTCTAAACCATGCACAAACATATCTCCAAGCACCAACACCCTGACTTTCTCTACTTCCGCCATCTTCACCACACACAGTCTCTTTCAACACAAATCCACAACCTCGACTTCTGATTGGCTGATCCGTACAGTCTTCTTTCCATGTTGGATTTCCTGAAAAAACCCGGATGTAGCACGCCCTGTCCACGAACAGCCGCGGTGTCTGCGGACGGCGTCCACTTTACTCTCTGTGCCATTCCCTCAATGCATACAGCTAAGCAATCACACAATACGAATAACGTCCTCAGAACACCCTCATTTTGTGAATTTTCGAACATTTCAGGACAATTATCATTTCATTATTCAACATATTAACATTACAAACATTATACTTTCATCTTGTACTCTGCACACAATGCTATGTTTCTCCATTAGTAGCTCAGTATACTAGATAGAATCCCATAATACAATGCTACTTATATCAATGCATCGTTCAAAGCACTAATAACGGTATGATATTTATTGCAATATCCTTAACACTTTTTTCGCAACATTATAATAAAAATCCCTAGTACACAAAGTCCATCAAAAGTACCTACACATGTGATGTCATCAGTGATTTCATCAATGACATTTGCAATGTCATCTTTGATGTCCTGGGTGTTAGTCTTAGCAGTGCACGGTGGTGCCGCAAGTTATTTTTCATAGCTTACCATAACTTGCGATTTTCAGTTGTCTTTCGGCTGTACTTAGAACCATAACGTCCCTTAAACAAACTTTTTTTAATATCACGCAAACAATATACAAACCTGGCGTGCAAAAACCAACTTCTCACAGATGGCCTTACACAGAATGTTGCAAGGTAAGAATTTATGCTCGTTCACAGTGAAGGTCAGCTGCTTCCATTTTTTTCTCGGGCCCCAGAGAGGCAAACGAAGCGGACTATAAGGTTGTATTGTGTTTTGACCTTGACAGACAGAGATTGTGATGAAAGACTTCTCTTGAAGGAGTGTTGCTAAAACGTAAGAGAAGATAAGGATAACATTTCTGAAACAAAACCACTTTTATATATTATATCACTATGCAAAAGATCGTTTGCACACGCGGAGTCGTGTTTTGGGACTGCACTACTCGTAGACAATGGAAATTGCAATTGTACTGTAAGTAACTCTTTAGATTATTTTATACCAAATATAATTACAATAGCGTAGCATTAAAGACCGCTCAAGTTGAACTTGTTCGTTCAAAGTGGCATAATGTTTTCTACCGCGCACTATCACCGCCGAATTGATCCTCTGTCGTTTAGAGGGCTCTGAAAAAGGCAGCCGACACAGGGTGGGTTAATAGAAATAATTTAACCGGTCTATAGGCGGTCAAGCGCTCTACTCACTGTGCCACTTCACTGTAGCCTGTCAAGTGGCACAGCGAGTACAACACTCGCTTTGACATCCGTGCACAGCTTGCTAATGCAAGTTCGAATCCCGGCAAGGCCAAACTCAGCCTTTGATCCTTCCAAGGTCGATAAATGAGCACCACACACCGTGGGTGATAATAAGCACCGCTTAGATACCTCACGGTTCTTAGCGCTATATGAATAGGAAAATATTATTATTTTATTATTAACATACTCCGTTGCACTATCTTCGATAGCAAATAGTTTCACGCCCTAATAAATAAAATGATGATTTTTAATGAAGATCGGCTGGTGAGACTAATTTATGTTTTTTAAAACAGGTATGTCGCCCCATTTTGCCTATGTCACGATTTACAGACTCCAGCGGATGGGGTCTTCAACTGCCAGGTGCAGGTCCAAATATGCAACTTCATGACCCTCACCATTTTATGGGAAAATCGCCAAGGACCCATATGCCCTTACGCAGTAGTAGCGGCTACAAACAACATACCAACCAATAGGGTGGTCTAATGGCTCGTTGTTGGAGCAACCTTCCGATTATCAGAGCGACCATTTACTGCTTTTAGCATAAACCAACAGCCTATCTACCGCAAAGGAACAACGCATGGCTCAAAATAAACTTTTGGTGATGGACAGCAGAGACAATAGCAAATCGCTGAATATTCACTAAACATTTCATGTGAAATAAATGTACTTCACCAAATGTACAATCCTGCTGTTTACTTTTAAACCACAGTTTCATATTCCGAATTGTGGCGCACTGAGTTGTAAGCTGATCTAACACCCTCTGTACCGCAAAGGAAATCACGTGCCTCAACATGAACTTTTGCGGATCGACAACAAAGATAAATGCAAATTGCTGAATATTCTCTAAACATTTGATTTCAAATAAATGTACTTTACAAAATTTACAATCTTGCTGTTTGCTTTTAAATCACTGTTTCATATTCCGAATTGTGGCGCGCTGTGTTGTGACATAATATGTGTTGTCTTCCGGGTTCTGTGTAAAGTCACTTAGGACTGAAGAGGACTGGGCGTGTTTGAGGATGCACCCTGTAACGTCACGGAAAGAGGCGGGGAATATGAATGCTTTGATAATATCAGGCTTAGGGGCGGGAGATATGATTTAGTGTCGCAAAAGCAAGTCAGCCAGGTCAATAGCGCCAGTCACAGGATTATCACATAATGTCGGCGCACACCAGCCGGATTTATCGTTTCTTTAGTGGACAAAAAGTCAGTTGACGCCCATAGGAAATTGTACTATTAGCGGACAAAAGGAGTGGTCTTAAAACACTTTCACCCTGACAACAAACAATACAAACAACGTTCTCAGAACACCCCCATTTTGTGTAATTGCAACCATTTCGGGACACCGCGAGTGTTCTTAGAACACATTCAACTAGACAGATTACAATACGGACAGCATCCTGAGGACACCCCCAGTTTGTATATTTACGAACAAATAAGTACACCGCGAGTGTTGATAGCTCATTTTTACCTTCCTTGCGAACAAAAATGACACATACTCCGTCCTCTAAACACCCCACCATTTAGTTTATTTACAAAATGTCAGAACAGCCGTGTTCTCCGCGGACAAATCGAACGCAACAAAAACGTCTAGCACATAAAAAAACAAAGCATTGAACCTAACTCATACTCCCCCACCCTCCCCAAACACTCTTACACACCAACACACGGCACTAAATACAATTTGTATCCACGTTTCACCGCGCTGTACGCGGTCGATGGCGAATACAAGATGGCGGGCGCCACAGAAAATCTGACGCACTCCACGCCCCTCGCCGTCCAATCAGCGAACACGTTGCATGTCCGCGGACATGACGCAAAGCCATGGGCCAATCGGGGTGCTGTCCGCGGAGCGAACAGGGAAGTCCGTCCGCGAAGCGAACACAGACATCACTAATTTTTTTGCCTTACATTTTGGTCATTTTAAAAAAAACTACTGGACGGATATACACCAAATTTGCAAAAGCACGCTTTCGGGACCAAGCCCCCGCTCCTGCCGCAAATTTGGTGTAAATCCGTCCAGCTGTTTGGCCTGTGGCCATGCGCAAAGTTTTTTCCCATTATGTCTAGAGGAAAAAACACAAGTTTTGGGACCCCCCCTATAACATTTCCCCCCCTGGACGAATCCTCGCCAAACTTTGCAAAAATATTCAGAGTGGGCCATATACTATTGTTTCATAGTTTGGTGAGGATTCGTCCAGAGGGAACGAAGTTATAAGCCACCCAAAAAACGCTCTTCCTATGGAAACACCCATTTAACCATAACTACATGGACGCTACCGCGTTGTTTGCCTGTGAGCAAAGACGTCTGCTTGACCAGACTCTGTTAGAATGATTGTTGCCTGCCCTACCGCGTCCATGTAATATATATTCAAAAAGAAACCCTCTCTTTCTGATCTGCAATGAGACCAGGCAAAAAGCAGACAGAATGCACTCCTTGGAACAGTGGAGAATGTCTTTGTGACTCTCCATGCGAAGACAAACACACCAACTCTTTTTTCCAGACTGAAAAATGCTTTTAATGAAAATCTGTCAGCATGATAAGGAAAACAACAAAAACGACGCGTTTCGCGGTAGCAGACCGCTTGATCACGTATTAAATCAAGCTTCCTTGACTTTCATGATAAGTGGTTCAGAGCTGGTCTCCGTCTGGAGTACAACCCATCTTCTTTTGGTGGCAGCATGTTTCCTCCCCTGTAATGTGGCGTCACCATCCCAACTGAAATCCACTGGAAATATTCTGGACTATGACCCCATCTACAAAGATGAGTGACACGGTCAGTTCTGGCAATACTGAGCCCATGGTCCCCACTCAGCTTTTAACATTGCTCGTCATGCCAGTGTTCTGGAGGCTGCATGGGCATTATCAGGAATGGCACGTTAAGCTGATAGCAATAGATGTAGGTTGTAGTGCCAAGATTACGCATAAGCGAAACCATATAACAATGACCACACCTTAAGTGCCATATGGACCAAAATGTTTCTTGGCATAAGGAGGCTTGAGATGATAGTGCATGTCAACCTTCACAGATAGACGTGTTAGAGGGCACCAATACCGGATAAAGTTACATAGCGCTCATGCCACAAAATGCTGTTATCATGAAATGGAAGTGACATGCTATTTCATTCCCTCACTTGCGTGGTAAAATGTTGAGCTCAAATTCCGAGGTCCTTCCTCACGATTTCCTCACATTTCAATATCGCCTCCCAGTTCGCAATCTGTAAAAATGAACATGTTCAAAACAGGTGCTGGGGGACATGCCACGCATAGGAGGGTTGTTTCTGACCTTTCTTTACATCTTTTGTCAGTAGGGACCGCAGCAGTATGAACACCTGCAATAGCAGTTGCATGTTCTAGACCCCAGAGGGGGATAGAAAGGACTTTTGAATGTTCTTTTCTTCACATTGAAATGTGGTTGACAGCACTCATGGTTTGCAGGGGTTCTACGATGCATTAGTTTCTAGAGCACTTCAGGCACTAATGTGTGCATGCGGACTGGCCAGTGCATTCTTTCCATTGGTGGAGATCCACCAAGAAATGTGATGGATATGATTGAAGCATCATGTAGACCATCTTGCATGTGAAGAGGGACAAGCGAAAAAGGACCGAATTAGCGGCACCTCTAATTTAATCTGCAGTTGAATCTTTGTGGGAGGCCGTTGTTTGCCTGTGAGCAAAGACGTCTGCTTGACCAGACTCTGTTAGAATGATTGCTGCCTGCCCTTCAGCCACCAAGGAGGACACTGGAGAACTCATTCTTGCCCCAACATGGGAACAATGCCAGGATAAAGCCCTTAATCCATGAGGATTCGGGATCCAGCAGAGGAATCTCCACTGAGAGGTGATCCTGTAGATCCCAAGGTCTTGACTGGTTGAGTTGAATGGCCCATAAGAGGTGCCAATGCCTCCATTTCACACAAGTGTTGGAAAAGTGCTCATGATCAGTCCCAAGCCGGGGGCGGAGTGGCGGGCATGTGCTGGAGGCTTAGGATTCCTCCGAACCGAATGGAAGCCTCATCAGAGGTGCTTTTAGGAAAGAACTTGGGAAGTGTATGTGCACTTTCATGTCATTGCACAGAGTCTAATCAGCTCATCATAAGGTGCTCTGATTTTTCAGAGGGTTGGCCAAAGCTGGGGTCATCCAACCACCCATTAAGCCTCCATTCAAACCCACTTAAGCTCTAGGACAGGGTTGTCCAACTCCAGGCCTCAAGGGCTGGAATCCTGATGTGTTTTCAGGATATCCCTCATTAATATTCATATCCATGAGACCTGGAGTTGGACAAACCTGTTGCAGGGGTGCCTCCCCTTTCTCCACTCCTCCTCTAGTTCCCTTGTTCGTTAAAGAATTTTGATCAAGGAATTCCAGTGAAGAAAATAGTGAAGAGTAAGTAGCCTTGTGCTAGATTTATATAGAATTACGAAGATTAGACATGCATCCCATTTAAATAGAATTGTGAAGATTAGACATGCATCTCATTTAAATAGAATTGTGAAGATTAGACATGCATCCCATTTAAATAGAATTGCGAAGATTAGCCATGCGTCTCATTTAAATAGAATTGTGAAGATTAGCCACGCATCACATTTAAATAGAATTGTGAAGATAAGCCACGCGTCACATTTAAATTGAATTGTGAAGATTAGCCATGCGTCACATTTAAATAGAATTGCGAAGATTAGCCATGCGTCACATTTAAATAGAATTGCGAAGATTAGCCATGCGTCACATTTAAATAGAATTGTGAAGATTAGCCATGCGTCACATTTAGATTAGCCTCCTAGAAGAACTTTGAGAATACCCAATGCACTAACCACCACATTCCTGCTCCCCCTCCAACACACCTCCCAAGTACTATACATGCCCATTGGGCTAGCCAAACCACACACAAACACACACCTATACAACAAACAATCCCAGGCACTGGACCTTACCTCTACGGATACAACATGCCTGTGCACACAACCACAACCTTAAATACCAGCCACTCAATATATAAAACAGACATGGCCTCATTACGACCCTGGCGCTAAGGGATTACCGGTACCGGTAAGGGTACCCGTACCGGTAATCCCTTAGCGCCTGATTACGAGGTCCCTTTGCGGGTTGGAGACTTTAACGCCTGCTTTTTGCAGGCGTTAAAAACCAACCCGCAAAGGGACCTTGGTGCTAAGTACGGTGCCGCAATTTGCGGCACCGTACTTAGCGCCTTCCCCATTCCCTTTGAGCCCTATGGGGTAAAAATGGGAATGGAGAAGGGCCATGGCGGCATGGGGAATTACCGCCCCGCCAACCTCGGAATGGGGCGGTAATTCCCCATTCCGCCATGGCAGAGTCGGTAAGTTACCGGCATGGACCATGGTGCTATTAGCACCATGGTCCAACGCCAGGGTCGTAATGAGGCCCACAGACATGTGTCCAACATAACAGGCATACACATCCAACAAACAACCCAGGCCTTACGGACACAACAAGCCAGTGCTCGCAAGCAACCCATCTGCAACCCAACATGCACAGTCACCAGTTTCTTCTGGTTTTGGACCTATCCTATCACTCTATCCTCATTAAGGTACTATGTTCATTTATCAGCATGTATTTTTTCGATGTTTATTTTGCTGAATTCTTTATTCCTAAAAACACATTGAAAATATATTTTTTTCTTTTTTGGGGGGGGTTCCCCGCAAGCCCTATCCCTATTAATGTAACACTATTCCCGCCTCCCCACCCCTTGTACACACTTCCCAACAGTCTATATTTTTTAGACAGGTTTTTTCAGAAAAGAAAAGCAGCACAAAAAAACATTGAAAAAAGGCATATCAATGAATCAGACCCTCACTAAACCACCTCATCCACTTTCTTGCAGAGCCACGTGAGCGCCTGGAGACCACCTCTGTGGTGGTAACGGTGTGCGGTCAACATAACATCACATAGCAAAGGCTATTCTGTTTAAATAACCATGCTGGGTCCAGGTTACAAAACAATCAAGGCCTTCTTTAACCTTCATGTTCTTCGTTACCTTCCTTGGGGGCAAAATAGTTACATTAATGGAACACCCACTGGACCGCCCTCAGAGCATAATTCCTAGAATGAAGCTGACACACTCCCCAGTGGCCTATCACCCTCACTTCCTTACATCACCTCATCCATGACCTCACTCCCTCACTCTTTCACGTAGGCATTTACTAAGGACTTAGCACATTCTCCTCTCCTAGACAATTAAGTAACATTCAGTATATTTGAGGGGAATCAAACTACTTGGATGGAGGAGCCGGGATTCTCTGCTGTCCTTTAACCTTTCACAGGCTTGGATGTCACAATATCCGGTGGGCTTTAGGTTAACGAGTGGATGGAGAACAGCTAATAAGGCACTAGCATTTTCATTTTAAAGGAAAGCATTCTTGTCCAATATTTTATTCATTATAGATGTTTGGCATTAATCAGTCAACCTAAGCAGGCATGGCCCCATAAAAAGGTGGCTAAAACCTTGCAACAGTTGCATTCATGAGACACCGACCAAACCTTCCTTTTCACTGCCACTCTAGGATCCAATTGACACACTTGGGACTCTCAGCTCATCCTTCGCCCTGAGTAGCAAGCATCATCATAATTTCATCATCTGATCACAACATCACTCTCTTTCTCTATCATTCACGCATTCACTCAGGACATAACATACATTGTAGGGATTGTCCCAAGCTAGCTTGTGGTTCTTTTGGAACTGTTTCAAGATGCAGACTATTTCTTTACTGTGGACATTTTGAGAACAGAGTATTGGATCATACAATCTGGTCTTAGAAACACTTACCTCACAGTTCCTGTTTTCAAACCTCAGAGGCATTTTCTGCAATTTCAATGGCAGGTCTGGATTTTACATTCCACTTGCCTTTCTTTTGGCATCTTATCAGCCTCTGGTGTTTTACAAAAGTCCTATGTTTGGTGGTGGGTTTCCTGAGGGCAAAGGTCATCTACTTATTGATATATCTGGATGATATTCTTCTAATGGCCCAGAGTCAGGAAGAGATTCTGGGTCATACACATGTCCTGATTTAGTAGCACTTGTACAGCTTTTCGCATTCCTCTTGAACTGGGAGAAATCAGCTGTGATTTCAGCCCAAAATGTGGAGCGTAAACGTTTTCTTACAGATTCCAAGCATTTATGCCTGCATTTTCCAAGATAAAAGATTCAGAGGGTTACATTAGAATTGAAAAGGGAATCTCAGTGCCATTGTGAAAGACACAGCCAGGCTCAAAGGTCTATTGTCATCCTCCATTCAGGCCTTCTGGTCATGATCCTTTTTACTGTCAGCCACCAAAGCTTGTAAATTGGCTATTTAAAGATAGGTTGCAGTTATGCAGACATTAGGCAAAGATTGAAGCTAATTTGGTCCTCCAACACACAGATTCTTAGAATGGCAGCGACATTGTTAATGTAAGTAACAAAAGGAGACAGATAGATATCATAATCAGATAATATCTCGCATATAGTGAACGGCCCTTATCTTATCCCACTGTAAGTCCTGAGAAAATTGACCAAGTAGACCTAAAAGTACAAAGTCAAAAATCAATTTATTTTGCCAATATGATGATGGCATATATCATCCATTAAAGCTCTTAATTACTAACACCCACCAAGACACACAGGAAATCATATACCCATAAACTAGAAGCAAACATCAATAACAATACATAAACATAAAGAATTTCACAAAAATGATAAGTCAATCCAAATAATGTATCCCAATTCCATAGTCCGAACATGTTTCTGTTCATCGCACCACGTTGGTAGAACATTCATCAGGGGATGTCCTTTGCAAGTTGGTGATTTTATTCCAAACCTTTCTGCTTTCGGTAGACCATACATGAAATCATTCATTGCACTGTAGAAAACACTAAAAAAAAATTAAAACAAAAGGAGAAGAAAAGATACCATATCACCAAATTGCCTACCAATGCTATAATTGCATCTATACACACTGTAACACTAAGAGATTAAAGCATCCTGGTAAACGTCTGTGACACACACAGACCAACATTTTTTGTATATGTAGAAATACCTGCTAACTATGCATGATACTCCTGCCGTATTGTAGAATTACTTCCACGAGTCCATTTCATTTAGAATCCAGTAACTCTCAAATGCTTCCAAATGGCACATGAGCCTCACTGTCAACTGAAACATAACAAAGCACTAGTCACAATAGTATTTCTTCCAACAAAAGTCCACCATTACACTCCCACCAGAAACCATCAGTCAACAGACAAAATAACCTCTCCTACCTTGTAATGACGCATGAATAGCCCAAGCTATTCACATCCTTTCCCTGGTTGGCGTTTCCTTAATGCATTTCTTTTAGGCTGAGACAACCAATGTGCAATCTAAAGGCCATACAGTATACAATCCATTGCTATATAGCCTTTCCCACGCACGCGTCTTTAATTGGTTGTGAATCTCCTGTTAAATATCATTGTTGATTCCAGCTGAGACCGTAGGGTGGGCCTCAGGTGTGGAATCACTTTGACAGAAGGAATATGTTCTCTTTGTGAATAGTCGATGCGAATGAACTCTCTGGAGATCGTGTGGCTTCTTCGGAGCCTGCCCTTTCACCAAGGATCAGGTTTGCTTACCTATCTGTCTTTGGTGGGACAATCTCTCAGCAGTCCAACACTTTATCAAGTGAAGGGAAGGGAAACAAAATTCAAAGAGGTTTTAGGATTTCTGTGTCCAACATCACATGGATGTTGCAGAAGAATGTTTTCCAGGTGTGTGCAATGTGACAGCTGACTGGTGCTCCTGTTATACTTCCGATGTCAGCATCTAGGATCTAGTTTCGAGTCTATTTTTTACGTCCTTTCCCAATAGTGGGGTCCATTATGGGATATCTGTTTCTGAAGGGCTGTAGAATTTGGTCATGATTCCGGTCCCCAGGTACACTCAAAAGCTACAGTTCTGTTTGGAAGGCTGCCGGCGCAATCAGATCCCAGCGAAGCAGCTGCAGTACAGGTAAAGGATATCTACAATTGAAGTATGTGAGTCAGTCATTTCAGTGACCTATTCCCTTATGATATGTTATGTATAACGCGCTTCATACCCGGAGGTTTCTAAGCGGGGACCTGGGGATCGCACCGTGGTGCGCCATGTCGTCTTGCTTCCAAGGCGAGCATGTTGTCCCTGAGCTATCCTCCCGAAGGCTTTCTCTTGGGAACACTGCTTACTTTGTAGAGTACTTAAGGAATTTGACTTAGAACTCCTCCTCAACCTAGGTACTCTCCCCCCGGACATGCTAATTTAATTCCCCCTCTTTTTCATGACTAGCTGGACAGTGATGATTTGTCTCTCATAAACAAATGTCTTTTTCAATTGAATGAAGGTACCTTCAGAGCAACTTAACAAGCTGGCCCAAAACCAAGTGCCCACAATTGTTTAATTTGGGTACTTTAACAGGCACGTACAACACAAATGTAATGCCCATACCCCCCCCCCCCCACCCATATCAATCGCACCACACAACCCAGGATGGGAAATGGACCATTTTGATTGGAATATTTTGTTTTTATTTACTAAGAAGAAAAAGGGCTTTTGAATCAGGCGGTCTCCACCGCACACTGGAGGGGAACGGTCAATGTGGGCCGTCATGAAACATGTCTGGAATTGCTATGCGTGAGGGCGTGTCGTGGGCGATCGGGCTGTAACTTGTGCATGAGGTTACTTTGCAGGAGCAATGCATGAATGCACAATGCGTGTAGAAAATCCTATGCGAGCAGGGACGCGCAAAGTTGTTTGGGGAGCGCTGGCTTTGCGGGATCAATGTGCATTTTTCCATGAATCAGGCCATATGTTTCTATGGTGGTTCAGAATTTAAAAATGGGCTTGAAATAGTACACCAGTAATATTTGGGAAGCTACATTTAAAGGGATATTGGGGGTCTTACGAGTTTGGAGGTAGCCATGGTGCAAATAGCACCATGGCTGCCTCCAAACCTGTGTCCATGTCCGGGTTCACTGAATGGGGACTGATCGGGTCATTCCAACCTTGGAGGACCCGGTAAATCCCCATTCAAAAAACCATTCCCCATTCCCATTCGAGCCCCCATAGGGCCCAATGGGAATGGGGAAGGCGCTAATAACGGGCCCGTGAGTAGCAGGCCCGTTATTATCTCCATGCTCCCTTAACGGGTCCCGCTAACACAGGCTGGTACAACCAGCCAGTCGTGGTGGGACCTGCTAAGGGACCTTGCAATAGGGCGGTAGGGGGTTAACGGCACCGGCATCCTTACCGTAATGACCCCCATTGTCTTTGGGTGAACACATAAAAGGTCACCCAGAATAAGAGTAGTTTCTAAATAAAGAAAGAAAAAGGAAAATTGAAAATGATTTTCGTTTTTAGAATGAGAGCAAGCAAAAAGGGGATTTATTGGGACCACTGGTTAGTAAGACCTTATTCCCTGACCGAACAATGTTCCTGCCACTTTCTAAACCCCAGAAAGAAACTCTAATTCAAAATATTTCTTTTGAAAAAGGTAGTGAGCAATTGCAGTGGTTATGCTGAATTTAAAGCTTTACAACAGATCACACTCCTATTTTTAAAATGTAACAAGTAAGGCAGTAGGCTGTTTACTTAAGTTGATACAGCCACCACAATACAATAAAAGAATTCATACCATCTCTGGACACCTTAAATGCAAATCTAATTACAAATGGACAACCTTCAGGCAATATATTGTTGGTAAATACTAGATTTAACACTAAAGAACTAACTTGAATACATTGTCAGAACAGTGAGACAATCTAAATATCTCTCTAGATATAAAGCATAAAATCTGTTAGTTTTTTCCTTATAAAATTCCACACCGTTCACCGATCTGCACCAAATTGTGCATGGTTACCTGTTAGGACCCTCCAGACATTACTGGCTACATAACATGTGGACACCCCACCCTTTTCCCCACATTTCAGCCCCTTCACACATGTGATGGTAGCCTGAAATTGGCGAAACATCAATGTGATTGTAGAAGGACCGGACAAAGCTCATTTGAAGCGTCCTGGCATAAAATCCAAAGTGCTTCAGCAAAATGCTGGCTTGAGTACATGTACGTTGCCCAGAATGACCAATTGTAAAAAACTCATGGAGACCTAGGACCGTCCAGATTTCAATGCCTTTTAAGACCGTGGTCAGAAAAGTATTAATGGATGCCGTGCTTTTTCATGCGATGTGCACATCACTCAAAATGAG
Organism: Ambystoma mexicanum; assembly: GCF_040938575.1. Taxonomy (NCBI): domain Eukaryota; kingdom Metazoa; phylum Chordata; class Amphibia; order Caudata; family Ambystomatidae; genus Ambystoma; species Ambystoma mexicanum. The sequence continues at coordinate 1,212,777,961 of NC_090936.1, forward strand.
GCTGAGATACAATGGATGCATGGCGATCTGAGGGACATTGCCGTCACTAAAAATGAGGCTGAGATACAATGGATGCAAGGCAATATGTGAGACGTGCACATCACTAAAAATGAGGCTGAGATACAATGGATGCAGGGCAATATGTGGGACGTGCACATCACTAAAAATGAGGCTGAGATACAATGGATGCAGGGCAATATGTGGGACGTGCACATCACTAAAAATGAAGCTGAGATACAATGGATGCAGGGATACAATGGATACTGTAAGTGATTTCAATCTGGCGTGCACCAAAGTCAACGCCTAGCGTGTAATGCACAAGTGAAATCCTTATTTATTTTTGCCTAAAAATTCTTTATTCTGAACAATATACCACTCATATCATGCCCCTCTCCTGGATCCCCCCTGCCCGCACACCCCATAACCCTGAACCAGGATTCAGGCTGGTTTGCAAAGTTAAAATATTTATTTATGTATTTACAATTGAATCATGCTATGTTTTAATGGGTACACAATAATCACCAATGGGGTGATGTAACACTGAATAATCTCTTTAATACACAAGGAGTAATAGTGAGCAAAACAATTCTGCACATAAATAATACTTTTGTGTGTGTGTTTAGGTCAGATAGCACTGTGGTTAAAGGTTCCCTCTGCTAACGCCTCAACCCCCCAATAGGCAATGCAAAGAGATAGGAGGAGAGAGCAGGTATTCAGGAATGGCAGAATTCAACAAAATATCAATCCCACTTTCCCCCAGCAAACACAAGAGAAAAACGGAATTGACTGTCAAGCTGTCAGAATGGCTTTTAGAGTTATCTTAGAATGAACTGGGTAAAACACTAAATATGGTCATAAATACTGAAATTACTATAAGTTCTTATGGGAGATGGTTTGGATAGTTGCACACAAACACAAGCATTTCTTTAATACCAAGAAACAATTTGAAATCTTAAAATTCAAGTCGGGAGCAATCAAAAGCAATCAAAAGAGCGCACGTGGGAAGTACAGAGGAAGTACTGTTTACTGGCGTGCCGTGCTCTGTGGAAATTGCCTGGGATTAACATCAAGCATTTGTTTTGCCTGCACAGACGTTCGTGAATTGCCTCGCTCGACAGCAGGAGGAAGTCTTTCTGCCGAACACCTTGGACTGCCTGATCTAGTGGCACTGGAAGAAGGTGACTGTTCAATCTCCAGTACGCATAACGGGCATGCCTAGTACTTTAGCGGGCACGCAAGTACACTGTGCACTGAGTGTTCATGGGGTGTTCATGGGGTATTTAGCCTAATCTTCATCTCGTGATATCATCGTGCACGCGAGAAGTCCACTAACGTTGTATGTGGGTGGATGAATAAGCTAGTATATTGATTGGCTGTTTTTTTCTGTCCCTTTCTTTGGAAGGACTGCTTTGGCTGGGCTCCGCCCTTGTGACGCCCACACCGCTTGGAAGCCTCCTATATTTATCCAGCAGGCAGCGCACTTGCGCGCGCGCCGTGGGAAGTACAGAGGAAGTACTGTTTACTGTTCACTGTGCAGCGTGCGGTGCGCTGGCTGCTGGGGGGGTAAGGAAGGTTGACTGCAATAATTGTAAAACCAAGGCGCTCTTTGGATTATTTGAGCACTGGGTAATCAGCTCCTTCTACTTGAGTTAATATGGTGAATGGTCTCCGTAGTGGGCGAAAAACCCACAGCAAGATGAGCAATGATATGGTTGATACTATGTTAATACATGCAGATAATGAGGCAATGGTAGACTCTGAGAGTGAGGAGAATAACTCATCTAATACAGTGGGAACGTCGGCATGTGTAGAGACCCATGGAGATTTGACTGGTCAAATAACACAGCCTGAGATCTTAGTGGAAACCATGCCCGAAAATAAGTCTGATACCGCACTATTCACCTTTAACCTCAAAGCAATAAATCATGACTCCGATAATGGGGTTCTGAGTGAAACCTCAGGAGATTATCCGAAAGGTGATTTATTAGCAAAGATGGGTATTTCCACCACTAAACCTCGATTCTCCGATGTTTCCATTATTGCACCTGCAATTGAGGCATTGTTGGACAGAAGGATTCGGTTCTCTAGAGGGCCCTCCACCCCAATTAAAGCCAATAAGTACTGTATGGAGGATGTACATGTCCATATTGATGCTGATCTAGAACCGAGCTTGAAGGACCAGGTGCATACCTTTTTTGACGACCAAATTGGTAACAATGTGGGGAACAAGGAACTTAAAAAGTTAGGGACCAGTTCTCCATCAGAAATAAAAATCCCCTCTGAAGGGACTCCTAGGATGTCAGAATTTCTTCCGGCTTTGGTACCCTCCCCTGTTGAACCACAAATTACCTTGTCGGCCCTAGAAGCCGAGGCAGAACGTAACTTAATTGAGTCCTCTGATATTGGAGCTGAGTTTCCGGTATTGTCTAGAATCCTGAATCTTCTAGATAAAGGACATGATCAGACGCATGTCCAACTTGGATATTCACACAGTTTGTTAACTGACCTTCTTACAAAGGTCAACAGAATAGAGGGGTCATTGTTCACGTGTGATATGGTTTCGGCTCTCTCTAAATGGAAACAAAGAGTGAGCTCCCCACTGAACAATAAAGCCTCCCAAACACAGGCTGACCCACGATTGGGATTCATGGCGACAATTACTTTTGCTGCGGTTACGGCTGGTGATACTACCAAAAATGATTTGCCTGTAGCAGCAGAAATAAAACATCTAACTGAGCTGGTATCGGCCAATGCAGAGGCCATACAACAAATAATAGCCAGTGTAACAAGGGGCGATCGTAGTGAACAACTTTTAGATGTTCAGATGATTAGTGAGGATGTGATTGCTGTTCCGATTCCTTCGACACCTAACTTACCAAAAGAGGAACCTTTAGATAGTCCCTCAACTCTAACCAATTTGATTGATTTAGAAGATGAGGCTCAGTTAGGTCAGCAGGAATTGAGAACGCCGATGATTGAGGAACAGGTATATGAACCTGTCCTGTCAAGGAAACAGAAAAAAATGCCCCTGAGAGCTACAAAACGTAAAATAAATCAAGCAAAAAACCTAAAAGCAAAGAACCAGCAAATGCCTCTTAAAGTCACTCTAGAATCATTGAAGGTCAATCCAAAGAATTTGTCGCATGATGAAGAGAGGATTGATTTATCGCAACTGAATAAAGAGTCAAGGGCAGTATTGAGCATTGACATACCACATTGGGCCTCATTACGACCCAGGCGGAAAGTTACCGCCTGGGCCGTGACCTTACCACCATGGCGTAAACTACGTTTACGCCATGGTGGTTGGCGGACTTACCGCCCCATTCCGAGGTTGGCGGGGCGGTAAGTCCCCAATCCCCATTTACCCTTCCCCATTCCCATTTTTGCCCCATAGGGCATAATGGGAGTGGGGAAGGCGTTAATTACGCCACCGTAAATTACGGTGGCGTAATTAACTCCATGGTCCCTTAGCGCCATGGATTTTAACGGTGTTAAAACCTCCATGGCGCTAAGGGACCTCGTACTCAGGCGGTAAGGGTCGGCGCTGTTTACGCCGGTTTAAACCCCTTACCGCCTGAGTCGTAATGAGGCCCATAGTCCTGGCGATCCACAACAATTGCCGAATAAACACAACACAGGAAGAGATTTGGGGGAGACGGCTGTGGGAGAGCAGGGTTGTTCGCCCAAACAAAAACAAACGGACTTGATAAAGTTCTTTCCTGCCTTATATATAAAGAAGGCCTCCAATAAAATCAAGGTTGCAGCTGTAAATAAAAGCACGAAAATAACAGTTGCGAATAAACTTACTATAAATAAATCTAAGATAAATATTAAAGGACAGGCAGACTTGGATCGGCCAGTGATGAATCAACCCCCCCTACAGCGGGACCTTCGTATATTGCTAACAAAGCTCCTGTATTTAGGGCAGCAACTGATGAGGGGGACAAACTTTAAGAGGTGGGGAGCTTTGCAAGGAAAGCACAGTATAAACAGGGACCTCAATAGGTCAAAATTAGAACCATTGATTCAGAGTGATGAGGTCTACGCTGAATCCTACTCTAATGATCAAGTGGCAATAAAAGACAGAATGTTTCTAACCCCTGAGATGCCTTCTATTATGGGATGGGAAAGCAAACAACTAAACTCTTCCAAAACGAGCTTAAATCGCTCGGCGTTGCGTAAAGCCTTTCAAGGGATCCCAGCACTACGTACGATTAGAAGTAATGATATAGATTGGGTTCGTTTGGCTCACAATATTCCCACGTGGATGATATGTGGCTATCAGTCACACATCATCATAAAACTGATTTGGGCTCAGCGTGAAGACCTGGAATTACTGGGATTACATCCTTGTCTCTTTAATACCAGTGAACTTGCTGAAATTTTCATTACGACTGTTCCGGATTCCCCGCAAATAGCTAATGCAGTGGGTTCCCTACCACTGATCAATGAGGAGGTGCTGAAACAATTTATTAACCTAGCAGCATCCCTAACGGGTATGATGAGTATGGGGGCTTTGACTGCACCTGCCCCGCATCCTAAATTAGGAAGCAAATAGGATGAAAATTTGGGGATTGGGATTTTCTCGTGGAACTCATGCGGAAGTGCTAATTTAAGGTCATGGAATGAGACATTAGATAGGGACAGTCGCCCTGGGATTGTCTGATACAGGAGACTATGTGCATGGGTAACTTGGTCCTAGAAGGATTCAATGCTTATCTACAGCCTGCTAGAAGAGGTGATCAAGGCCGTCCTGCTGGAGGCCTTGCTATATTGATTGATAAGCAGTTAAAACTAGAATCCTCTATTGTTTGGGCTGATGAAGCTTTACTGGTGGTGGGAATTGTATACAAAGATATCGTGGGTCAAGAGATTCTGATTGTTGACTTATATTGGAATGAGGTCGCAGTTTCTTTTGAAACAATCACTAATCGACTGAACCATATTTTCGAACAGGCTGTGATTCAGAACCTAACCCTGAATGTAATCATTGGAGGTGACTTCAATTCCACCTGTGTAGTCATAGATAAGAATGGGAAAGAGGCTATCCATGATGTAAATAAAAATCCCAGGTAAATGGTTTAAGGTGGTTGGAATTCTTTCTCCAATGGGACATTCAATGTGTCCCGTTCCTACCGGGGAGCGCCCATTATACCTGGGCAAGAGGTACCTGTGCGTCACTTATTGATTATATTTTTGTGTCTACTAGGCTCTTAGAATTAATGGACCCCATAGCGATTTGTAATCCTGGGAAGGGAGATCATCTATCCTTGAACTCTAACCTTAGATTACATGTGACACTTTTTGATAATATTCCCATGCTTACTGCAATTGAATTTGATCGCGCCGGAGCCACTATTAAGTGGACTTCTAGCACGTGTAATGAAGTTACCGCCAAAATTGAAAATTATATCTTGATCAACAGGAGTTGTATCTCTTGTGGTATCTCGGGGGTCATTGTTGAGCTCCAGAATTCCATTAGAGTTGCATTTCATATAGCTTGTTTGATGAAATATAAGGTTACTAAGCCTATAATTACGCACCATCATCACTATAATTTAAAAGTAGTCGCTCTAAGGAAAGAGAAACGTACACTGCTTAGACAGCTTACTAAATCTTATGTTCCAAATGATGTTTTTAATGAAAGCAAAGCCCAAATTAACACAACCTACAAAAGACACCTAAAACTAATGAGGTATGAACTGAGAAATAAGGATTATCAAGATCTAATCACTTTATTATTAAAGAACAATACTAGACAGGTGTGGGCTACCATGCGATCCCTGTTTGACAATACTGAGTCAATTGGAGAAGCGGCAATATCGGCAGTTTTCTGGGTGGCGTATATCAAGGCTAAATTTACTAAACCTTCGGCTTTCTGTGGCTATAGGGATATCATAATCTTTAGGCCTACCCGGTGTGGCTGCCCATGGACGATAGAAGACATAACTATAATCATTAAGAAATCAAAAGGATCTAGAGCCCCAGGTCCGGATGGGATTCCTCTGTGTCTTATTAAACTTAACCCGGACTTGTGGGCAAGAATGCTCAAAATAAAATTTGATGCGATTTACTGTTTGGGCTACATTCCTAAGTCGTGGTGTATGGCTAATATCATACCAATCTACAAAAAGGGCCAATTGAATGATCCGGCCAATTATAGGCCGATAGCTTTGATGGATGCTGCAGCAAAGATCTTTACTAGTCTGCTACTCCGATTAATCAGCACATCATAAAGTTCAATCTTCTCTCGAAATATCAGACTGGCTTCCGACGCCAAATGGGTTGTCAACTTAATGCGACACTCATTGCTCATGTATACCAACAAACTAGATCTTATAAGGCAGGACCAGTATACATGGCGTCACTGGATCTCACTGCTGCATTTGATTCTGTAATTAGACACACTTTATGGACAAAATTGACCAAATTTGGATTTCCTGAGCAGCTTGTGTCTATCATTGCTGCCCTTCATAAACAAACCACTTATCAAATTCGGTTGACTAGCAATGGGGCATTCACCGATATAATTCCCACTGAGATCGGACTGAAACAGGGATGTAACCTTGCTGCAGTCCTCTTTAATTTATATCTATTAGACTTGGACGAGCAATGGATGGATGCCATCATTTTTCCAGTGAAACTGGGGGCAACTGCGCTAAATTGGTTGAGTTTTGCAGAAGATTTGTTATTTTTTGATAGGACCCCCTTTGGGTTACAGACAAAATTGGCCCTGTTTCATTCATTTGCTAGCAAACATAATCTTGAGATCAATCTTAAAAAAACCTTCATAATAACGTTTATTGAAGGTCGGAAAAAAATTGTTAAATTTGAATGGGGCCTGAATGGGATTGCTATTCCTAAATCCACTGACATCCGCTATTTAGGCTACCAACTTGCTAGCTCGTACTCTTTGGAGGGATGCAAGATATTTCTGGCCGATAAGGCAAAAATGTTAACTATACAGATGAAAATGATTCATCATCGTCTGGGGAAATACTCTATGATCACTATAATGAAATTTTATAATCAAAAGATTGAACCAATATTATTGTATGCTCTAGATATATGTTTGCTTGATGTGGAACCAATTCTTGACGTGATCCAAGGTAAAATGTGGAAAACTGTTTTGGGTCTGGCTCACTCGATCCCAAATGTTATTGTGTGTCATGAGATGGGCTTACTACCATTATCAGTGAAATGGCACTGGCGACTTCTTAGGCACTATGGTAAAATGCTAGTGCCCCCCAAAAATTCACTCTATGAAGATCTAGAATCTATGATAAAGAAAGGATATCCTCCATCATTTCTAAAATATAAGAATAAGATGGAGGAGTTGCTATTTAGTGCCATGATCTCTCGGGATGAGTTGGTACTGTGCTTGCCTTCATGTAAACTTAAATACTTCAGATATCATTGGTGTTTATTGATTGATAAAATTAATGAATATCATACTTTTGGTGAATACGCAAAATTTACATGGCAGTGGGGACATCGGCCTATGTATCAGGCTATTTTTCCTTGCGAACGGGCCAGGAAGAAGTATTTGAGATTTCGCTTGAACCAGTTACTTACGAATGAGCGACTGATGTCATGGAAATCCTATAATAAATCGCCTAATAATGGTCAATGTAGATTCTGCAATGATAATACCATGTTGGAAACATTGAAACATCTGACAGTTTACTGTGTGTATTTTGAATCTATTAGAACCCACATACTTGGTAAATATCTTTACACAGTATCTACCCTAAGCAGAGAGGCCCTCTGGCAAAGATGCATGGTAGGGACGAATCAAAGCCTCATTATTGGTTTAACAAATGTCTTAACAATTATTGAAAAAAAATTGTCAGAAAAGCTACCAATAGAAAGTGATGAACCATGAACTACTTATCAAGATGGCTTCACTAGAGGAATATTGTGTTTGTACCAATTTCTGTACCAGCTTGGGTAGTGCTTTTTAAAGTTGTAGTCCTATGTAAATGTTTTTGTGTGCAATTGGGATATGAAATTAAATGAAATGAATTGAGTGTTTTACACCTCTGTCAAGATTCAAGTAGTGAACCCTGGACTTTTAGTATGTGATGTTGATGCCTAAAAACAGTCTAGTGATACTAGCTGTGGTCTGCTATGTTGATGTATAATCAATAGTTTTTATATTCTTAGGAGATAATCTATGTAGAGATGTTGTCTGGGTTTGGATGTAAAGGAGTGTGCTTGTTATGATGTATGTGAATTATATGAGATATTATTGTTTTGTTTGTTATGTTTTAAAAGAATTTTGTAAAGGTTTGTAAAACAAACCATAAACAATAAAAATAAAAAAAAATAAAAAGCTGTTTTACATGTGTCAGAATTTTCCAAAAACAAAATTTGCATAAAACCTTTCACTACGCGATAATTGCGATAAAGGGAGAATCGTATGGATGCGGTTTAAGATGTGATTTAAAGTCGTGGATGTTAGCTACAAGCATACGTTGAAATTTTCTTTCTAGCACAAAAACTGAGGAAGTTATGGACATTTTAGTGGAGGTCGTTTTTTTCGAGATAGGCGCAAGAATGGAAAAAAGGAATGCACTTTTAAAATGACAAATGGGATTTCTTACACTAGAGGATGACTATGAATAAATGAATACCACACAGGAACACAGCCACTTGATCACGGTGACTAGCTGCAGAGGAGGTCGCCTTCTTCAGATGAAAAATATCAGCGCAAAGATAGTTTTAACAATACTAGTACAGGAGGAAGATAGGATGGCTTGGATGGAGAGTTCAGACAATTCAAAAATACTCCTAACAACACAGGTTCGGAAGACAAGATAGGATGGGTTTAAGATAGGGATTGACTATAGACAGTACATATGCTAGTGACACAGTTATTTCTATAGATACTCACTAGATATGTTTTTAAACAGAACCGTCAGGATTCTGGCCAGGGAACTGGATCTGGTTTTAGGACAGACTGCTGGGCACATCAGATTGGGCAGCATCAAGGTGCTCTGATCACCGTACGGCACCGGACTGGATTGGATCTGCAATGGCACTCTGGTCACAGCACGGCACAGGATTGGACTGTATCTGCCCTTCTTGGGTAGGATGACATTTATTTTCAGCAGGCAAGCAGTACAGCGCAGCCCGGCTGTCTTTTGGTTGCCCTTAGATTTGTGGGATTCTGGTTCTGAAATTTGAGGCCTAGCTGAAATGGTTCAGCTATGCAATTGGCCTTTCTGCTTTGCCTAGTATTTGGAGTCTGGAGCAAGGAAGATGTAAAGTTCATTAGCAGGGTGCTCTGCCAGTATCGGGATGGTGAGTGAATCTGTCTGTCCTGTTGAGTGGTGAGCTGTCTCTATTTTTGCTATGATAAAGGGGTGTGCGGGCTGGTTTATCCTAAGCTCTCCCCTTTGACAGGTGATTGGGTCAGAGTCTCCTCTCTGCTTTGATAGGAGGAGATAAACAGTGTGTCACCTTTATGGTGTGGGTTTATGAAGCTTAGAGTCCACCCCTAGACTCTTGAACACAAAATCTACTTTTGACACAATACATATTTACATGTGAGCAACCTCTATAACAATCACATATAAAGATTACATATTTTGTGTAGCAGCTACTTCTCAAAACCCTGTCGCTGTGGGATCTTGTGTCTGCTTTTCACCAAATGAATTTCACCCTTTTCTTCAGGAACACAATGGCCAATTTATCAGCAAATTTCTATAAGTGTGTGCGTTTAACATGAGCATACGTGTATAAAGTTTCATACTTCTAGCACAAATACATTTGGTGTAAAATCACATTTTCTGCCGTTTCTTTCCAGAACATGTCACACGATCTTTCCACCTCTTGAAATGTGCAACCAAAATTTTGATTAACAATTCTGTTACTTTTGTATTTTTGACAATTTTAAGTGGTAAGTTAGAAGTCTTTAAACAAATGCTCCTTGTGAATGTTTAGCCACAGATGGCTGTTTGGGTCCCCTGCTTTTTATCTCACTTCAGTTCAGAAGCAGTCTCCTCCCTGTTCTCTTGGCAGAGGCCATTTTACGACTGTCCTCACACCTAGCATTTCCTGCTTTGCAGTTTGCCATTGTTTCCTTCCTCACTGCAGACCAGGTTCTTCCCAAACCCTATAATTATCGCTTTGGTGTGATTTCCTGGTGGAAGAAGAGGCCTTGACTCTGTGAGGAAAGCTGTTATTCCAGTTTGGTAGCTTTAGCCATCTTACTTTAATTGTTACTTCTGTTGATTTTCCCTTAGCATAAAACAAACTTGTGGGATAAAATCACAGCTAAATACTTATTCAAGATTTTAAACCATGGAATCAAAACCATTTCAAGATGGGTTACTCTCAACAACAGGCCTCTTAGATTGCAAACATTTGATTTCAGTTTAGACATGTTTAAAGTTTAATCAGGCAGGCTACTGACAGCTGTTGTTCAGGCGGCCCAAGGTACTGCACCCAGATTTTGACAGATTCACAGACAGGCCACTTTTCCTGTGGAAATCCATTGATGCTTTCAGCTTTTCAGGACATTGTAAGTTCACAATGATTTCTTACACTAAGTGAATTGTAGCACCCAGCAAGAATTTTCGATGTTTGACAGTGTTTTGTACTGGCATTCTGCAGTTTCAGCAACAAAGAAAAATAATTTAAAGGAAGATTTTGGGGTTTCCTTTAGAAAAGCACTGCTTTTTCCTTCAGTACTCCATTTTCACATGTTGTGGAGCCCAGAGACATGTTTCAGGAGTGAGATCTCTGTTCCACCACTGACAACATGCATGGCAGATTGGGCAGCCATCTTTTTGTGCTTTACAAAGTGCGATTTTCAGAGGTTTTGGCGCGGCCAAGGGTTTTGCGGCCATTTTCCTATTTTTGTCACCATCAGAACACAGTGATGCTGCATGGAAGAGCAAAAGTGGGTCAAAACATCCTACAGAGCCCCCTCACGACTTGAGTTTGACTGCCCATCAAGGGGAAGGCGGGAGATTGGGATGTTCTTTCTTTCTTTGGTCCAGGTGGAGAAAGTCATCTGCTTCTCCCATCAGTGCTGGAATGACATGTTCTTCTCGCCGGTTCTGGATGGGAGTATGGAGCGATACTCCGGGCTCCTTGGGTCTTTCCTCCTGGTCCCCGAGTGGTCCTCCTTGGTACTTAGAAATTCTCGGTTCCAGTTCTATGAGACAGAACAGAGGTTATGGAAATGTCCCCTCTACTATTCATGTAGTGGGGCAGATGCATACATTGAATATAATTTACAACATTCCCCGCCTATATTTACTAATGGTTTTAACCGGTGGAATGTTTTTCACAGTTAGAGTCTTCTAGATGTCCGGAATGTCCCCCTCTGGGTTTCCGGTTGGCTCCTCTATTTGCTGTAAAGTATACCTGGGCTGGCAACTCTTCAGCTGGTTTATGTGGACCCTCTTGTCTTCCCCTTCTGCCAAACTGCCCTTGGGGATGCAGATTTTCTAGGTGACTGGTGAGATTCTGTCTACAATTTCTAAAGGACCCCGCCAACTTGGGAGAAATTTGCACTGTTTGTTTTGGTTCCTTTGGAAATTGTACAAGTAGACCCGGTCTCCTACTTGATATTCTTTTTTAGTTGTCTTAAGGTCAGAGTGGGTCTTCATACTGTCCACAGATCTTTCTAGATTCCGCTGAGCATAGGCAAAAGCATTTTGAAGGTGTTTTGTCAGATTCTCGACATACTCATGAGTTGTGGAGGCATTTATCAAGGTCTGCTCTTGGGTTCTGTAGAGCAGATGTTGGGGTAGCACCATCCTTCATCCAGTCATCAGCTTAAACTGAGACATTTGTGTTGCAGAAGAAGGGGTAGATCTTATGGCCATGAGGACAAGAGGTAATCGAATGTCCCAACTTGGACCAGAATCTTCCACAAACTTTTTTAATATGCTCACAATAGTCTTGTTGTATCTCTCAACTCCACCACTAGAGGCTCGCCAGTAGGCAATGTGTAGTTTCCTTTTGACCCCAAGTATCTCCCACATCTTTGTCATCACTTTGCTAGTGGCTACCTCGGTCGGACTCAATCCTTTGGGGTAGTCCAAAACACGAGAAGATGTGATTGATCATCAGGGCAGCTGCTGTTTCTGCCTTGCAATTTGGGGCCGGGAGACATTCCACCCATTTAGTGAACAAGCATGTTACGGTCACCATGTACCTGTTCGCCCTAGAGGAGCGAATCACGGGCCCGATGAAATTGACTTATAAATCTGACAAATCTGACCAAGGAAGTGTCATCCCCCTCTTTTGGAGGGGCGCACGGCGTGTGAGTGATGTTGGCTGAAATTGTGCACACACAAGACAGCCCTTCAAGTATTGGTCGAGGTCCTGCCCCATGTGTGGCCAGTATGCAACCTTGCGCAAGATTTCTAGTGTCGTATGAAACCCCTGATGACCGCCTGTGGCCTCATCATGGGCGTGACATAGCATCAGGCTTCGGAATGAGGTGGGGACCACCCACTGGTCATGGCTAGCTATGGATCTCCTTACCAGCAAACCGTCTTAGATTCGGTACATTTTTGGACATTTCATCAACTCTGTGAGATCCTCTTTCCCTATGTAATCGGTATCCTTCAGGGGAAAGTTCTCAGGGTCCTCAATGTGTTGATAAATCTTACCAATTATTGGATCCCCTTTTTGAGCCGTAATGAAATCAGCATCTGGGGTCTCCTTACTCCATTGTGCAGTTGAGAGTTCATTTTGAGCATTTGTCTGGGACCTACTGATAGCAGTGACCTGGATTTCCCCCAACAGTGACTCCATCTCAAGTAGATCCCCTTGGATGGCTCCGGTTTTGGTCAGCTGATCAGCTAGGTCATTTCCAGTTTTGTCTGGTCCCTCTACTTTAGAATGACCCTTGATCTTCTTCCAGTAGATGGTCATCCCATTCAAGGTAACCAGGTCATCAATATTTTGTATTAATTTTCCATGTTTCAATTATTTATTATTAGCACACAGCATGCCTCTTGTTTTCCAATTAACCAGGTGCTCCACGAACCCGTTCGGTACATAATCTGAATCAGTGATTATGACCAGTTCATGGAGTTGGTGTTGGACAGCAGTGAGGATGGCTTGATGCACAGCCATCAGCTCTGCCACTTGACTACTTCGGGGACCGGTTTTGTACCCTGCGGAGGGTTCTGGGGCATCATTCACCCATGCATTCCCTACGTCGGCCACAAGTTCCTTTTCCCCGTTGTTATCAACATGGTAGGAGCAACCATCCACATACACAGTGGGCATTCCCTCACACTGGTCTTCTTCATAGACTTTGTGTGGGGAATTAAGACTTTCGTCCTCGAGACAGTTTTCTCTTGCACAATAATGCAAGTCAGACAGACCTTGTGCGAGGGGACTCTTCTTGTTTTGGCCATATCTAACCTCCACAGGAAAGCCTTGCATTGACAGAATCCAGGAAGTAATTCGGGAATTACTCAAATTTCTGGCCCAGATTCTGTCACTTCGAAGATATTTGTGAGGAATAAGGGCTGGAAGCGCACGGGAGTAACACATTTTGTTTCTTAAAACCTCCTAAGGCAAGTATGGAGGTAAGACTACAATTCCCAGCAAGTCACGGGGGCTTGTAGTTCAGATCATGGCCACAGGCGTATGTCACATGCGCGTTGCCAGCTGCAGTGATTGTGAGCAGCATAAAGGGCAACGGCGCGTAAAACAGGTGTGGCTTATTAATGATCTGGGTGCGGGTTGTGCGAGGAACAGGTCGACGGAGCGCTGCGGAGCCAGGGACGGCAAAGCTCTGTCCCTCTGATTGCTGCAACGAAGCTTCGCACTATGGACCATTGATGCCTCAGCGTTCGCTCGCACAGTGCAGAGCAGGTGGACCGGCTGCGACTCACGGCGTGCTACAAAAACTCCAAGGTGTCCCGAGGGGCCCTCGGAGATCAGATAAGTGCTTAAGCCATTGCGGGGTGGGGGCTCATTATGTACTTGCTTTCACTCGCAGTGGATTTGTACTTAGCAATCATGGAAGCTCTGAATTGGTTGCTAACAGTTGGTTGGTGAATATGATGAGAGTACTTCACGGAGTGCTTATTCGGGAATAATCTCGCCTGTTTAAACTTCAAGGACATGAAGTTACGTGTTTGTGTATTGCATCAATCTTGCCTTACGGGCCATGTGTTTTGTCATTCATTTATGGGGAAATTTCCCTTGTCCTGTGTTCAGCACCCTTGCTACTAGATGTGAATGTTTGCTTCTCTATGTTTTCCATTTAGTCAAGTGCATACGTATTAAGGTGTGTCTTGGATTATGCTATAGTATATTCAGGTATTAAGAAACGGAAAAAAACAGATAGGAAGGGTTTTTTCCCAGTGCTTCCACCTACCTATCCAACTTAGGTTGCCCTGACCCTTTTTCCGGTTTTCCTAACTTCCCCGACCCCATCCACAACCTCTCCCTAACTCCTCTTCCCCCCACTGGCTGCCACGTGGTGTCCTGTGTACTACTTCAGGCACCTGTGCCAACCACAGTGGGAGGGTCGAATTAATTTGGCTTCTGTGGTTCGGGGGAGAGTGTCGATTCCTCTCCTCCCTCATTGTAAGTGTGTTATTGACAATATTGCAAAGGTTGGTGTAGAGTCTACACTATGATGTGTTCCCCGTGCATAAACGGGCAGTAATTCTTCAATGCCCACACCGTTGCCAGGAGTGCCTTCTCACAATCGTTGAATTTTTCCTCCACAGAGGATAAAGTCTTACTCGCATAGGAGATTACTTTATTGACCTTGACATGCTTTTGATATAATACTGTAGTCAAGCGTGTATTTGGGAACCCTGTCTCCAACAAGAACTCCTTGTTTTTGACAGGGTAAGCTAGGCAAGGCGCTTGTGAGAGGCTTATTTTGAGTTGTCTTACTGCCTCGGCTTGTCCTGGACCCCACCCCCACTTGACCCCCCCTTCAAAAGATGGATCAGGGGTCTTGTGATCTCTGCGTAGTCATCAATGAACTTTCTGCTGTAATTAGTTAGTCCAAGGAGGCTCCTTAGTTCCCGCACAGTTCTGGGGTCTTTTATTTTCTGGAGTGCTTCTACTTTCTTTTCCTGGGGACAAAGACCCTGAGGAGTTATCGCATGCCCCAAGAAATTGATACGGGTTCTGCACCACTGTGCCTTTTGAACTGAGAGTTTTGCTCCGGCAGCCCTCAACTGTGTCAGGACATAACAGATCTCTGCTATGTGTTCCTACACAGTTGAGCTTTTGACTAGAACATCGTCTACACAGGCCAGGTTACCCCTCTCAATCAGGTTGGGCATGGCCTTGTGTAGAAAGATGTTAAATTCATTGCCAGAGTTGATGTATCCAAAGGGAGTCCGGGTCCAAGTATACTGCTGCCCCCCGAAGGTAAAGGCCAGCTTGTATTGGTCCTCCCTCCTGACAGGTACAGTCCAGTACTCATTGGTCAGGTCAATTGCAGTGAATACCTTTGATCCCTGGATCTGGGCCAGCCCTTGGTCAATGTAGGGAAGAGGCCATCGGTAAGTATGGACCCCTTTGTTGAGCTCCCTTAGGTCAGCACAGAATCATCATTGGCTGTTTGGTTTCAAAATTCCCAGCACCGGATTATTGAAGGTGCTGTGGACTGAACAAATTATCCCACAGGACTGAAGGTTCTTAATTATTTCAGTAAGGGACTCCATTGATGCGAGAGGCAAGCGATATTGCTTCACAAACACTGGAGTCATAACAGGGTCCGTGGGAATTGTTGTTGTGTGGATGTCAGTGCGACCATAGTCATATGAGTCCACCGCAAAGAGATCTTGAAAATCTAGGAAGACTTGTTTCAATTTTTGCTTTTGCTCCAGAGTCTCACAGGCATCAGCTGGGTTGACTCTCTCTTCAACCATCTGCCTGATGCCTGGAAAGACCTCCGGTTTGGCTATCTCAGCGGCTTCCTCCAGCTGGGTGGAGAAGTCCCTGGTCAAAGAGTTGATTTGGCCTGATGGCTTCAGGTGAGGAAGGCAGTCCTCGTGGACTTGAAAGAACACCTTATCCCTCCTGAAGTCACAGGTCACATCTTCCTTAACATAAGGGCAGGAAGAGTACACCAGGAATTCCCCCCATGCCGGGTGAAGATCCTGTCTGGTGTTGTGTCATCGTCGCTATCATTGTCAAAACAGTCCTTGGGGATTGGTCCTAACAGTTCATTACCTAAATCTATGGAAAAATGTTGTTCATCAACCGCCATTCCAATAATGTTGCCTGCGCCCAGAGTGATACTCTTTAGGTCGCTGTTATCCACCTCTATTGGAATGGTGTTGTGTTCTATGTTGACTAGTGGTGTTGGGTTTACCCCAAACCCTTTCTGTTGAAAATGAGCATTAAGATGGACATAGGCATCAGGATTTTTTAGTTTCTGTCCTCTTTTCATTTTTACTTCAAGTGAGAATTGTCGAGTCCGTTCTGGGATGGTGACTTCCTCTCCAATCTGAATTTCAACTGCATATTGCAGCAGTTGATCTGACTGAAATGCTTTCTCTGGGTCATCAAAGTCCATGGGATTACCCGCTAATCAGGACCAAGCTTTGAGGTTTATTAGGTCCAAACGAATGGCAAAGCGATTGAGAATGTCACTGCCTAAATAAAATACAGCAGGGACATCTCGCACGACCCAACAATTATGGACTATGCTCTTGTTGCCTATGGAAATTTTGAGCATACACCTGCTAGACAGGAGATGTTTGGAATTGGGTGTTTCCAGGTCCATTTCCCATTTGTCTAACAGTTTAAATGTGGGAATGGCTGGATCTTTTGGGAGTTTGCGGAACATGGCCTCACTGATGAAGCTCTTATCGTTGTTCACACATACTCGGGCGAGAACAGAGTCCTTCCCCTCATTTAACTGAATATGAATGAACAACTGTTCTCCAATTTTCAGAATATCAGCCAAGCATTGAGCTGATTTCTCTTCCTTTTGGACTATAGGAATGGGATTTTCTGATTGTGAATTTGTATAGAATTTCAGAGTGTTTCCTTCCAGTGTGGAATGCCACTTTAGACTGGAAGGAAGGTTGATTTTCAGAAATGGAGAGGACCCCCATCACCAGTTTGCTGTCCTACTGCAATTACTGTCACGTCTTGGATTTGATTATTCTGGAAGTGGAACTCAATCTGGTCAGGTTTTTGTTCAAGCATGTGCCATTTAAACTAACATGGTTTACACTCTGTTTCAATTTTATCTGTCGGTTAGTCTGGGTCCAGAGGACCTTGTTTACACAATCTATGAGGGGAGACAATCTACGCAGAATGTCAATCCTAGTAAACAAGGTGTGCCCTCTGGAGTCACAACTATGACCGGGTGCTTCACCTTGTGTCGCCCAATTTTAATGTCTAAATCCGCAGTCCTCTCGACAGGAATTTCCTTCCCGTTGAAGTTCTGAAGTTGTCCAGGAAGAGGGGTGAGAGGAATTTGGTATTTCTCCTCCCTTCCTGAATTCAGTAGATCAAAGGCCCCTTTGGACAGAAGGGTAGCTTGGGATCCAGTGTCCAGCAGTGCCAAAATTGTACATTGCCCCTGTATTTGGACCGGGGCATAAAACCTTCCCTCCTTTTCCTTAAAGGGGCAAAGATAATGCACATTTTTGGCGAACTGGTGGGTTAGTTTCTTTGCTTTGGATACTGACAGAGAGGTGATTTGGGCAGGATTCTGTTTGGGATCTTGGGAACCTGTAAAAAAAAAGTGACAGCTAGATATGGGGGAAGTTTTGGGCTCCTCTGGTTCTGATTCTGGGCTGCCTCACCCTTTTTGGAGGCAGTCACCAGAATGGGTTTGAACAAGCGGATTTTCGTGCTGGTCATTCTGGGGGTGGTGATGGGCGGTTCTATCTTGGTCCCCACATCTACCCAGTCTGGATTTGGATCTTTTGGGACCCATTTTTCTTTGGGAGGAGTTCCCCCATCCCTGAAGGAGACGATCCTTTTCCCAGAATCCTATGAGGACCCCTCTCCTTCAAACTGGAAGATTTGCACCTCCTCCACAAAATGGGCCTTTTTAGGCTCTTTATTTCTCCTACCGCCCCTCTGTTCCTTGGGTTGCAGACTTTCGGGGGCCGGAGATTTTGGTTCCGGTTCCTGCGCATCCAGGGGCTTTTCACAAGTGGGGAAGGAAGCTTCCTCCAAGGCTTTGTATCCCTCTTCCCCTTGTGCCTCCTCCCTGGGAACCGGAGGGCTGTTGGGGTTCTTCCCCGGTCATTTTTCTGGAGCACCAGACCCTGTATTTGAGGAGTTCTGGTCTGTCATGCTAATCTGAGGGTTCTGTTGAGCCCTCAGCATGCAACCCAGATCCTGTGCCATGTTATGGACCAGGCACAATAGTGGGGACACCCGCTCTGGCTGGTACGGGGTCTTCTGGTACCCTGGGTTGATCCCAGGAAGGGTAACTATCCCTTCTCGCATAATACTCCTGGTTAGGAAAGTCTGGGTACCCATCCACCCTTGGCCTCCCCTCTCCCGGATTGGGCTGCCTGGGCTCAGGAAAGTGGGGAAAGAAAGAAGGGTTGTTTTGGGGGTTGACGTTTGGCGGGTACCGGGGAAAGAAATTTGGTCCAGCATTTGAGGGATTACTGCCCTCCTGGGTAAAGTGAGGAGGGAAGTTCCCTGGGTTGGCAGCTGCCTGGTTGGATCCCCCCCTTGGGCTTGGGCTGGAGGAGTCCACACATAGCCCAGGATGGGTCTATTTCCCTTGTAGCCTGGGCTGATGTAGTCAGGGGAGTGAGGGCTCCCATTGGTGGGGTTACCTCCCTGGCTCCCCGTTTGGGATTGGCCTGAGGGCCTTCTGGGTTTGGGGTTGGTCGGATTCTGCGCGGGAAGGTTTTTAGGCCCCCCATCTCCAGATCTAAAATGGGGGCAACCTTCACCTCCGCCACCTTAGTAGCTGCTGGGGTGTTGGTTGGTTTGGGGCTCCTGCTCATATGTTTATTTTCCAACGGCTTCTGTACTTCATAGATGTGTGTTGCTTGTTCAATGACCCAGTCTAGTGATCTTTTCTCATGAAAGTCCCTCACTAGCTGGGTCATAATGTACTTAGGGTGAGCATGAAAGAAGGTGTTCACAAATTCCTTACTGTCAGTGCGCACCCTTCTAGTGGTCTGCGCAAAGGCACGTTTCAATTCCTGAACAAATTCTTGTGGGGCCTGGTCTTCCCCACGTTGTAAGTTGTAGGCTGCCTTGCGAGCCTCTTGAGGGTTCCTATGAATGGAAAAATGTTTCAGGATGGCCGCCCTATAGGTGGACCATCTGGAATGATTCTGATCCTCCAGCCCCGCAAAAAAAGCTGGAGTACTCAAGAGAAAATGTCCACTTTACGTCCTGAATGCAGCTTTGGCTGTCCTTCAGATGGAAAGTCTCCATCATCTGCTCAAATAATTCAAGGTGTTCCCAAACCGAATATATGACACTCCTAATAGCTTTTATTTGTTTCAGGGGATTCTTGAGTAAAGCCCTCTTAACTTTGTTGGACTTTTTAGTTCTGGTCACCCTGGTCCACTCATCCTCTGACTCAGAGGCACTGCTACCAGAGGTGGCTGTCAGGTCTTCTAGACTCTCCCGGATTCTGTGAGCTTGGGAATGGCTGGCAGAATGTGGGGGCCTAGTCTCTTGGGACTTGTGGTGCTCAGAAGAGTCTTCTGACTCTTCCTTGCTCCCAGGATTGGTTTAACCCCCCCCCCCATTGACCTAGCTGGGAAGAGGTTTTTAGTATGCTCTTGGTGGGCCTGATCTCATGGAATTCCCCACCAAATGTCACTGCCTGATCTCTTGGTAAGTTATTTTTCTGAGGATCCATTTCTCTGATTCTCCCTTCAGTTGAGTCTCCTTGATCAGAGAAGATGGCCCTAACACTTCGGAATCCATACATAGATGCCCGCCCATCCATTTCTGGGAGGTGCTGACTTATTTGCCCCATATTCCCCATTGGGTTGAAGTCTACCATCCCCATGGCCCTTGGTTCCTCTGAGCCAGTGGACATGGGGGTGGCAGAGTCCATGGAATGAAGAGATTAAAGTCTCTGGTGCCAGGGTTCCTGAGGTTATGCTCAGGGGTTTCCCTCTCCCATCTGACCTCATCTCTCTCCGCCCCTACTCCCTGATGGCAGGCAAGAACCTGACCCTTTTGTTCTTCTATTGAGGCCTTACTGGTCTCTATTAATTGTTCCTGCATGGCTATCTGTCTATGGAGCCTGCCATTTTTCTCACAGAGAGCCTCATTGTCTCTCTGTGCTTCCTGTCTGAATTGGGAGACTCACCTCCTGAGTTCGGTCCTTACTGGCCTGATTATTCTTTGCCAGAGCATCTTCCACCCTGCTGGTATGCTCTAACAGCTTTTCATAGTCCATTTTGAGTTCACCCAGTCCCTGAAGGGCCAGGTGATTTTCTTCCACCTTGGTTTTTAAATGGCTGACTTCCTGGCCTAAGGCGTCCCTTTCCTGAATTAGAGTACTACTCTGTGCGGCCAGGTCGTCCCTTTGTTTTCTGAAGGCACGTAATTTCTGGTGCTCCTCATCAAACTCTGTTTGGGATTCAAGATCTTTAATAATGAATGTATTATTCTCCTCTTTCAAGGATTCTAGGTGGTTCTGTAATGTGACTACCTGCTCTGCACAGGCTCTATTAAAATTCAGTTGCTGCTCCAGCTTTTGTTGGCTCTGTTGTAGAGAATCCAACCTTTCTTGGCACTCTTTTTGCAGTGTCAGTAATTTGGTATCCTGCTCTACCTTCTCTTGCTGCAGGAGCTCCAGATCTTCCTTTACTTTTGCCAGGTACTGTCTGGTTTCTCTCTCTGAATCTTGGCTCTTTTGTAGCCTCTGCTCTGCAGAGTCCAAATCAGTTTGGGTTTTCTCTAGCGATTGTACTTGCTTTTTTGCCAGATCTAGGTTTTCGGCATATTTTTCCTGTATTACTCCAATGTGGATTTACAGGTACGCTGCTATTTTGGCAATTTTACATTGCTTTTATTTTACCCTTGGGGCCATATACAGTTCACTAAGTGCCTGGTGTAATGGACCCTGGTCCTGTCATATATCTAATGCTGTGGCTTGTTGTTTGATTTCCTGCAGCCAAACATTCTCATCCTGCTCAGTCCATTCGTCCCTGACAAACACTTTGTGCAGCAGGTGTTCTTTTGCCATATTGATTTCCACTGGGGTCGCCATTCCGAAAATATTATTTTCCTTCCAACTTATTTCAGGGTTACTTTTACCTTTGCAAAACAGGCCCAACTCCTTTGAGTATTTCTATTGAAGGGTGTTTTTACAGTGTAGCACAGTGTAGTAGCCCAACAAGGTGTATGTACCAAGTCAGTTGGCACGCTGTGTTACACTGTCACAAGTGGTATGTCTAGTGGTAATTCAGGATCCTGGACGAGCCCCCAAGCTGTAAGTGATTTCAATCCGGCACACACCCAAGTCAACGCCTAGCGTGTAATGCACAACTAAAATCCTTATCTATTTTTGTCTAAAAGTTCTTTATTCTGAACGATATACCACTCATATCACGCCCCTCTCCTGGAACCTCCCCGGTCACCCTGAACCAGGAATCAGGCTGGTTTGCAAAGTTAAAATATTTATTTATGAATTTACAATTGAATCACGCTATGTTTTAATAGGTACACAATAATCAGCAATGGCGTGATGTAACACTGAATAATCTCTTTAATACACAAGGAGTAATAGTAAGCAAAACAATTCAGCACAGAAATAATACTTTTGTGTGTGTGTTTAGGTCAGATAGCACTGTGGTTAAAGGGTTCCCCTGCACACTCCTCAACCCCCCAATAAGCAATGTAAAGCGATAGGAGGCGAGAGCAGGTTTTTAGGAATGGCAGAATTCAACAAAATATCAATCTCACTATCAATCCCACTTTCCCCCAGCAAACACAAGAGAAAAACGGAATTGACTGTCAAGCTGTCAGAATGGCTTTTAGAGTTATCTTAGAATGAACTGGGTAAAACACTAAATATGGTCAAAAATGCTGAAATTACTATAAATTCTTATGGGAACCACTTTGGATAGTTGCACACAAACACAAGCAATGATTTAATACCAAGAAAAGATTTGAAATCTTAAAATTTAAGTCGGGAGCAATCAAAAGCTGTTTTACACCTGTCAGAATTTCCCAAAAACGAAATTCGCAGCAAACTTTTCACTACGCAATAATCGCAATACCGGGAGAACCGTATGGATTTGGGATGCGGTTTTAGATGCGATTCAAAGCTGTGGATGTTAGCTACAATCAGAAGTTGAAATGTTTCTAGCACAACTGAGGAAGTTATGGACGTTGTAGTGGAGGTCGTTTTTGTCGAGATAGGCGCAAGAATGGAAAACAGGAATGCATTTTTAAAATGACAAATGGGATTTCTTACACTAGAGGATGACTATGAATAAACAAACACCACACAGGAACACAGCCACTTGATCAGGGTGACTGCCTGCAGAGGAGCTTGCCTTCTTCAGATGAAAAATATCAGCGCAAAGATAGTTTTAACAATACTAGTACAGGAGGAAGATAGGATGGTTTGGATGGAGAGTTCAGACAATTCAAAAGTACTCCTAAAAACAAAGGTTCGGAATACAAGATAGGATGGGTTTAAGATAGGGACTGACTATGGACAGTACATATGCTAGTGACACAGTTATTTCTATAGATACTCACTAGATATGTTTTTAAATGGAACCGTCAAGATTCTGGTCAGGGAACTGGATCTGGTTTTAGGACAGACTGCTGGGCACATCGGACTGGGCAGCGTCAGGCGCTCTGTTCACCGCACGGCACAGGACTGGATTGGATCTGCAATGGCACTCTGGTCACAGCACGGCACAGGATTGGACTGGATCTGCCCTTCTTGGCTAGGATGACATTTATTTTCAGCAGGCAAGCAGTACAGTGCAGCCCGGCTGTCTTTTGGTTCCCCTTAGGTTTGTGGGATTCTGGTTCTGAAATTTGAGGCCTAGCTGAAATGGTCCAGCTATGCAATCGGCCTTTATGCTTTGCCAAGCTTTTCGAGTCTGGAGCAAGGAAGATGTAAAGTTCATTAGCACGGTGCTCTGCCAGTATTGGGATGGTGAGTGAATCTGTCTGTCCTGTTGAGTTGTGAGCTGTCTCTACTTATGCTATGATAAAGGGGTGTGTGGGCTGGTTTATCCTAAGCTCGCACCTTTGACAGTTGATTGGGTCAGAGTCTCCTCTCTGCCTTGATAGGAGGAGATAAACAGTGTGTCACCTTTATGGTGTGGGTTTATGAGGCTTAGAGTCCACCCCTAACCTCTTGAACACAAAATCTACTTTTGACACAATACATATTTACATGTGAGCAACCTCTATAACAATCACATATGCAGATTACATATTTTGTGTAGCAGCTACTCCTCAAAACCCCGTTGCTGTGGGATCTTGCGCCTGCTTTTTACTGAATGAATTTCGCCCTTTTCATCAGGAGCACAATGGGGGTCATTCCGAGTTTGGAGTTAAGTAACCGACCTTACCGGCATGGCGCAAATAGCGTGTCCGTGTAGTCAATAGCCCTCTAATAGAGGGCTATTACGACTTTGCAGGCACGAGTTTTGCGCCATGCCGGTAAGGTAATTACCGCCATGCCGTTAAAGGCACAAAAATGCCCTTAGAGGCATCATGCATAGCGCAGATAGCACTACCGCCATGAACCAATGCGGCATTAGCAGTGGCAGTGACCGCTAATAATGGTCACCGTGAATAAGCGGAACCGGAAGTAGCGTCATCGCACAGGAACGGGAAGGAGCACGGTGGGCTTCTTTAAAAACACAATCCATTGCCATCCTCAGCACACAGGACATGTGGCACTCTGCTGTTTGCCAGAGAACCTTAATCCAACACACCACAATGCCCAAGGCCCTTAAGAAGGGAGCTTTCTGCCAGCGCAAGGAGCGCTTCAACGAGGTCGAGTTGGAGATGCTAGCAGAGACACTGCAGGAACATGATGGGATTGTGTTTGCCAATAGCATGAAGAGGGAGGCCATCTTAAAGAAAAAATAGACCTGGGCACTTGTGGCACAGAAAGTTAGTGCAGTTGGAAACACCCCACGCACCACAAAAGACTGCTGTAAGCGCTTGGACGACTTGCGGCTCAGAGTAAGGAACATTCTCTCGGTCAACAGGAGCCAGGCAATGGCAACAGGAGGAGGTCCCACCTCACCCATCAAGCTGACCCCATGGGAGGACATCTGCACCAGCATGATTGGAATGGAGGGGATCGAAGGTGTCGGCGAGATGGAGTATGGCGCAACAACATCGGCCGATGGATGTGAGTGTCCTAAGAAAACACTGTAATGTAGAGTCTGATGAAAGTCAACCAATATGTCAGTCCAAAGAGGCAAGCCATGGCCCAAAACACACACACTCCCAGCAAAGTAGCCGGACGCATCACAGACACATGCAGATGCCTGCAGCAAAGCAATGCCGTACCTGACACATACCACACACAGATGTAAATACCATAGGTCACACAGCATGCAGGCCACAACAAATATGCATGTCACAAAGCATAGGTCTTGGCCAACATGAGTGACCCGACGTATGCCTGCATAACCCACCCATGTATCAAACAACGTGATCATCCAAACTCAAATGCCTATTACCCTCGATTGTGTGGATGATTAATTGTCCAAATGTATGTATGATGCCTATCAAAACATCACTCATGCCGTCTTTCTCTTTGACACCGACATGCTCTGACCATGACAGTGATGGCCAGGACTCAACTCCTGCGAAGTCCACACCCCGAAGAGGTGCCAGGATGATGCCAACCACCCTTCCACCTCGAAGGACCAACCCAGGGGCCGCCGTGCACCACCAGTCAAGACACCCCAGGTTGCCAGTGCACCGGTGCTGCCAAGGGCCGTAGAGGCCAAAGCACCAACACCAATTGCCCAGCATGAGGAATCAGCGGACGCACAACACTAGGAGGAGTCAAGTGTGGCTGGGGAGGTGGCAGCCACAGCACCCCAGGCTGTGGAGGAGCCACAGGATGAGGTATGGGTGCCCATTAAGCATGATTCATCAGAACTTCCCTGCACGCCCAGTCCCCTGGCATCCCCCCAAATCTCATCCCTTGAGACAGACAACACCACCACCCCGGAGCAGTCTGGGCGGGAGCAAATTGAAGGGCACTTTAGTCCGATAGTGGCCAGTATTGAGGCTGAACAGGCTGAGCAGGACACCCTGGAACCATCCACCTACACATGTGCACCCGCAGGGCCGCAGCGTGCAGAGCAGCTGACTGCCCTTGTGCGGCAGTTCGTTGAGGACAACACACAGGCTAGGCAGGAGTGGAGGGAGAACATCGCCTCTCTAGGCAGGACCATCTCTGAGAACACCGCCTCATTGGGCACAACATTTGCAGAGAACACCAGCCGCCTCTGCGAGGAGGTCTCCGCCCTGCGCCAGGTACTAGGATGCATAGCCGATGCCATGGAGGCAGGGCGTCCGGCAACCCTTATTCGAGCAGGTGGCCACACCATCATCGTCTAGCTCGACCCAGACGAGCCCGCTCCACAGGTCATCACACACCCTGCGCCGGCCAGACATGCCGCCACCTGGTCCAGGGAGTGCGAATTAATAGTCTGGATAGCCTGATGTAGGCATTAGAGACTTGATGGGACATGTGTGTGGGAGTTGTAGGGGGAGTGGAGGGGGTGGAGGGTGTGTGGGGGAGTTGTGGGGAGAGGTGGAGGGGGTTGAGGGTGTGTGGGGGAGTTGTGGGCGGAGGGGGGTAAGGGTGTGTGGGGGAGTTGTGGGGGGAGGGGGAGGGGAGTGAGGGTGTGTGGGGGAGTTGTGGGCGGAGGTAGAGGGGGGTGAGGGTTTGTGGGGGCGTTGTGGGGGGAGAGGGGGGTTAGTGAGTGTAGGGGAGTTGTGGGGGGAGGGTGTGTGGGGGAGTTGTGGGGGGAGGGGTGTGAGGGTGAGTGGGGGAGTTGTGGGGGGAGGGTGAGAGGGTGTGTGGGGGAGTTGTGGGAGCAGAGGGAGGGGGATGAGGGTGGTGGAGGGTTTTCTTTGTTAAATTTAATACACCCGTTGTAACGCTCACCTGATTCTCGCAGAGGCGCCGGTCTTGACTGGGCGACTACCGTATCTTCAAAGGTGATGTGTAGCACCCGGTTGGCTCTTTGGGCTGGACCTCTGTGCACTGTATGCCTGACGTGAAGAGTAAGATGTCTGCAGATAGAAAATATGGGGTTAATGAACTGGGGTTATTGGGTTGTCCCTATCTCTTTCCTCTTCTCCTCTCCTGAAGACCCCCAAAGGTTAACGCTCTCACCTTAGGTAAGTGAATGCCGAGCTCTCCATCTGCCTCGGGGCAGGGTGCTGTAACCAGTTTCTTCACTGGATAGGTAGCGCAGGCCTCTTGACTTCAGAGGACTGCTGTCCGTTGTTTACTGCACGAACGGTAAGTTTCGAGTAATTCAAATGTCTTTAAAGTCTTTAATAATGATGTCTCTTGTTTTGCAAGGTTCCGGCAATGGCGGATGACGGGCTGAAGTGAGTTGAAGATGGAGCCCGTGTGATGAATAGAAGCGCCTGGAAGCACGTAAGTAAGCGCTTGTTGCCTGCTTCACGATGCGCTCTAACTGTCTTTTTATTTTGCAGGTACAAGTTCGGAGCGGCTGCAGGGTGCCGGAATACCCACTGGGTTAGATGTGGAAAGGAGTAATGGCACGTGAGTATTAAAGTTCCCCAATGTCTTTAAACGCACCTTGTTTTGTCTTTCAGATGCCGGAATGCAGTGTGAAGACCTCCGGAGTGCACAAAGAGTAGGTAAGCCTTTGCCTTTCAGATGCCGGAATGCAGTGTGAAGACCTCCGGAGCGCACGAAGAGTAGGTAAGCCTTTGCCTTTCAGATGCCGGAATGCAGTGTGAAGACCTCCGGAGCGCACGAAGAGTAGGTAAGCCTTTGCCTTTCAGATGCCGGAATGCTAACCTGTTCTTTCTTGTCTTTATAGGTGTTGCTGAAGACTGGATTCAGGATGGTAAGCCTTTTTCCTTAGGCCCAGGACCGGATGCAGAAGACACGATGAGCGTTCTGCTGCAGAGGGTGCAGAATAACGCAAAGCAAGATTCATCCACCGGGTGTGGTTTAAATAGCCTCCTGTAGTGCTTAAGTGTCTCCTTCCACAGCCACGCCTAGGTAAGAAAAGAGTTCCTGCTTTCCAGAAGAGTTCCAGTGTCCTGAATCTAAGGAGTGGCTCCAGCCCCACCCAACAGGAAAAGTAGTTCCAAACAGAAGGGGATCAGAGGCTCAACTGGCAGGCAAGTAAGCAGCATGGTCTGCTGCAGGTAAGTCCACCCAAGCATTATGAGCCCGGCGCTTCCAGCGCTGGGACTGGGCATATTTATGAGCCTGGTGTCACTGGCGCCAGGACTGGGTCCAAAAGGTCCCAATTGGGACTGGTTGGCACTCGGAACCTGGGTTATGGATCTGCTTCCAAGGGAGTTGGGAAAACCCTGACCTTTTGGAAGCAGAGATCATGACAGTACCCCCACTCAAGGCCCCTCCCAAACCGGGCTTCTCCGGGGGTTTTGGCTTGTCAGGAAATGTTCGGTGAAATCTTTTGATTAGGCGAGGAGCGTGGACATATTCAGCAGGTTCCCAGGATCTCTCTTGGGGGCCGTAGCCTTTCCAGTCAATTAGATAGAATAGTTTAGATTTGGAGATCTTGGAGTCCAGAATACTTTTGACTTCAAACTCGAATTCTCCATCAACTAGGATAGGTTTTGGAGATTTGGTTAGTCGGGTTTGAGGTTGCACGGGTTTTAATAGAGAGACGTGGAAGACCGGATGCATCTTCATGTGCGGGGGCAAGTCCAACTTGACCGCTACTGGGTTTACTATGGTAGTGATGGAATAGGGACCAAGGTATCTTGGGTTGAATGTGCGTGGCCCTTTTAGAGATAGATATTTGGTGGATAACCAGACTTGATCCCCTACTTGATAGTGAGGGGCTTCTTTCCGATGTTGATCTGCTCCTTTCTTGTATTGTTCTTTAGCCCTTTGAAGGTGAGAAACAGCTTCCTTAAAGGCTTGGGTGATTGTAGAATGCAGGTAGTCTACTGCTGGTGTTTCAAGATCTTGGAGGGGATCCAACTCCGAGGTTCGAGGGTGACTGCCGTACAAAAGAAAAAACAGGGTTTTCCCAGTTCCCGAATGGACAGAGTTATTGTAGGCATATTCGGCTATCCAAAGGATATCTTTCCAAGTTTTTTCAGTTTGTTGCAGCATGCAGCGTAAATACTGTTCCAGAGTTTGATTGGTCCTCTCGGTTTGTCCGTCGGTCTGAGGGTGGTGACTGTTCGATAGTCTCACATCAATTTGAGCCGACCGACAGCAACTTCGCCAAAAATGAGAAATAAATTGACTACCTCGATCCGAAATTAGAACCGAAGGAAAACCGTGCAGTCGGACGATGTTTTCGAGAAATTCTCGGGCCAGAGTTGCTGCCGTTGGCAAGCCTTTGAGCGGAATGAAATGCGCCATCTTGGAGAATAAGTCCACGATTACTAGAATCGTATTGTATCCGGAGCATGGAGGTAGATCGGTGATGAAGTCCATAGAAAGCGTATGCCAAGGGCGAGGTGGGATGTCAATAGGGCATAAGAGGCCTGCTGGTCTTTCCTTTTGACTCTTGTTTTGGGTGCATACTCCACAGGACATTATAAAGTCTCTGATATCTTTTTTCCAAGACGGCCACAAGAAGTAGCGCTTGATCTTTTCTGAGGTCTTGGCCATACCGGGATGACCTTCCATTAAAGAGTCGTGATAACAAGAGATTACTTTTTTCTGTAAATCTGTGCTGGGTAGGTATAATCGTTCTTGGAAATACAATAAGTTGTCCTTTACTGCAAAGTCCTTTCCCTGCAGATGCCAATTCTGTATGTCTGCTGGAGTTACAAGTTGCCTGGCTTTATCCTTAACTTCCTCTAAGGATTCTGTGGCGATTACACCCAGAATTCTTTGTTCGGGAATGATTGGTACAGGTTTAGGGTTGATCAAGTGTTCTTCCACTCCCATCCGAGAAAGGGCATCAGCTTTACCGTTCTTTGTACCAGGTCGATAGGTAATTATGAAGTCAAACTCGGCAAAGAATAATGCCCAACGGAGTTGTCTAGAGGATTGGGCTTTTGCGGTTTTCAAATATTGCCGGTTTCGGTGATCCGTAATCACAGTAACGGTGTGTCGGGCCCCCAGCAGATAATGCCGCCAAGCCTTAAAGGCAGACTTGATAGCCAGAAGTTCCTTGTCAGTAATCGTGTAATTGATTTCAGGAGGCGAGAATTTGCGGGACCAAAATGCCACGGGATGCAACTGATTGGTTACCGGGTCCTTTTGTGATAGAACTGCCCCCATGGCAAGGTTTGAAGCATCAGTTTCCACGATTTAGGGGAGTTCGGGGCGAGGGTGTTTTAAGATTGGTGCAGAGATAAATTTAGTCTTCAAATCCTGGAAAGCTTGTTCCGCCTCGGTAGACCATTCAAAACGTTTGTTTTTCTTTAACAAGGCAGTGATGGGCTGGACTATCTGAGAGAATTCGGGGATAAACCTGCGGTAAAAGTTAGCAAAGCCTAACATGCTTTGCACACCTTTTACGGAGGATGGTGATGGCCATTTGAGAACTGCATCGACCTTCTTTGAATCCATACGCACTCCGCCAGGTGATAATATGAATCCCAAGAATTCAACTTCAGTCACGTTGAAAACACATTTTTCCAACTTAGCGAAAAGTTTGTGTTGACGCAATCTTTCGAGGACCATTTTCACGTGTTTCCGATGTTCAGATTCCGATGAAGAATAAACGAGAATGTCGTCAATGTAAACAACAACACACACATCTATGAGCTCTCTGAGGACATCGTTCATAAAATATTGAAAGGCGGCCGGGGCATTACAAAGTCCGAAGGGCATGACCTGATATTCAAATAGCCCATACTTGGTGCGGAAGGCCGTCTTCCATTCATCGCCCTCTTTTACTCGTACCAAGTGGTAAGCTCCTCTAAGATCCAGCTTTGTATATATGCATGCCTTTCTGACTTGCTCCAGGAGTTCAGGGATCAAAGGTAACGGATATCTATTCTTAACGGTGATCTGGTTCAGGGAGCGATAATCGATACAAGTTCTAAGGTCTCCTTCCTTTTTTGGAACGAAGAACAAAGCTGAAGAAGCAGGGGACTTGGAAGGACGAATAAACCCATTTGCCAGGTATTGATCCAGGTATTGTCGAAGGTGAAGGTTCTCAGGCTCGGTGAGGGCATAAATTCTACTACAAGGAGGAGTAGATCCAGGTATCAGGTCTATCTGGCAGTCATAAGACCTATGAGGAGGTAGAGAGTTAGCCTGCTCCTTCCGGAAAACATCTTGGTATTCTAGGTATTCGGGAGGTAACTGGGGAGTCTCTGAAGAAATTGCTGCCAGTGCAACACCAGGTGGAGGGTGACAAGTAGAGACACATTCTGGAAACTGGACCGTTCTTGCTCGCCAATCGATCAGAGGATTGTGTTTCTCTAACCAAGGTATTCCTAGAATAATCTGAAACTGAGGGGCCTTGATCACATCTAACACGATCTTCTCATGGTGTCCATCTTGACTTACTAGCGTCACCTCTTGAGTGGTATGCGTTACTGGCCCGGAGGCTATCTCCGTACCATCCACCGTAGTAATGACGTCCTTTACAGCCTTGGGACAAAGAGTTAGATTCATCCTCAAAACCATTTCATGATCCACATAATTGCCGATGGCACCGCTGTCGACGTAAGCTTCAATTGCATGTAATCGACCCGGATTATCAGGGCTAATGAGGGCCATAGGTATCACGAAATGCGAGGTCACGGAACTGGTTTTCACGCTCGGCAAGAGGACCTCTATTCTTGTCGGGCGAGGTCGTTTCCCTGCTCAGAGTTTGTAACTTTGGTAACTGCAGCTCCTACTGCCTTCTTGGCAGGTTTCACCGGACAGTCTCGAAGAAAGTGCCCTGAGTTTCCGCAATATAGGCATAATTGCAACTGTTTTTTCCTTTCCCGCTCCCTTTGTGTTAGAGGACCTTTCAGACCCCCTATTTGCATGGGTTCCCCGGAGTCTACTCCTTTGGAAGGAGTTGGCGGTTTGGAAAGTACTCGAGCATCAAACTTGGAACGATCGGCCTTCCTGTTCTGCAGTCTGTGATCTATTTGAACGACCAAGTCTATATAATCCGAACAGTCTTGTGGGGGATTCACTACTTGGGCTAAAACGTCTTTGAGCTCTCCAGGTAGACCTCTATAAAACAGCGTAATCCTTTTGTCCTCAGGCCATTGAGTTTCCACTATTAGTCTATTGAAAGATGCAATATAAGCCAAAAGGTCTTGATTACCCTGTCGCAACGAAAGAAGCTCATTGTCCAAGGCCTGCCCCTGTGCATGTCTTGCGAACAGTTTTTCCATACTAAGCTGAAAGGCTTGAAAATCATGGAGAACCGGATCATCTTGATTAACTAGAGGGATCGACCAGTCTGCCGCATTGCCACTAAGGTACGAAAGTAAAAAAGCTACTTTAGCTTGATCAGTTGGAAAGGCTGCTGGCCGGCATAAGAAGTGCAACCGGCACTGATTGATAAATACTGCAAACCTCTTTGGGCCACCAGAAAATCATTCGGGCGGAGCCAGAGGTACATTCCCAGGTAGGTTGATCTGCACTGGATTCATAGAGGATGTTGAAGGAAGATTTGCCCCTGATGCGGGTAACGGGGTCTGTCCGGCTTGTGACTGTAGCAATTGTCTAGCAAGATCATCTGTTCTCTCCTTGGAAATAATTAGTTCCCTTCTTAGAGCATTCGTTTCCTGACGAGCTGCATGCACTTCTGCCCTTAGTTCCCCAAGTAACCGGGCTAGGTGGTCAGTATCCGAGGTTTCCATAGCACCTGGGCGAGAGTTATGCGGTAGGCTTTGCGTTCTGTAACGCTCACCTGATTCTCGCAGAGGCGCCGGTCTTGACTGGGCGACTACCGTATCTTCAAAGGTGATGTGTAGCACCCGGTTGGCTCTTTGGGCTGGACCTCTGTGCACTGTATGCCTGACGTGAAGAGTAAGATGTCTGCAGATAGAAAATATGGGGTTAATGAACTGGGGTTATTGGGGTGTCCCTAACTCTTTCCTCTTCTCCTCTCCTGAAGACCCCCGAAGGTTAACGCTCTCACCTTAGGTAAGTGAATGCCGAGCTCTCCATCTGCCTCGGGGCAGGGTGCTGTAACCAGTTTCTTCACTGGATAGGTAGCGCAGGCCTCTTGACTTCAGAGGACTGCTGTCCGTCGTTTACTGCACGAACG
The DNA here is from genome assembly GCF_040938575.1 of Ambystoma mexicanum. NCBI lineage: Eukaryota > Metazoa > Chordata > Amphibia > Caudata > Ambystomatidae > Ambystoma > Ambystoma mexicanum. Next base: position 1,212,810,306 of record NC_090936.1, read on the forward strand.
GTAAGTTTCGAGTAATTCAAATGTCTTTAAAGTCTTTAATAATGATGTCTCTTGTTTTGCAGGGTTCCGGCAATGGCGGATGACGGGCTGAAGTGAGTTGAAGATGGAGCCCGTGTGATGAATAGAAGCGCCTGGAAGCACGTAAGTAAGCGCTTGTTGCCTGCTTCACGATGCGCTCTAACTGTCTTTTTATTTTGCAGGTACAAGTTCGGAGCGGCTGCAGGGTGCCGGAATACCCACTGGGTTAGATGTGGAAAGGAGTAATGGCACGTGAGTATTAAAGTTCCCCAATGTCTTTAAACGCACCTTGTTTTGTCTTTCAGATGCCGGAATGCAGTGTGAAGACCTCCGGAGCGCACGAAGAGTAGGTAAGCCTTTGCCTTTCAGATGCCGGAATGCAGTGTGAAGACCTCCGGAGCGCACGAAGAGTAGGTAAGCCTTTGCCTTTCAGATGCCGGAATGCAGTGTGAAGACCTCCGGAGCGCACGAAGAGTAGGTAAGCCTTTGCCTTTCAGATGCCGGAATGATAACCTGTTCTTTCTTGTCTTTATAGGTGTTGCTGAAGACTGGATTCAGGATGGTAAGCCTTTTTCCTTAGGCCCAGTACCGGATGCAGAAGACACGATGAGCGTTCTGCTGCAGAGGGTGCAGAATAACGCAAAGCAAGATTCATCCACCGGGTGTGGTTTAAATAGCCTCCTGTAGTGCTTAGGTGTCTCCTTCCACAGCCACGCCTAGGTAAGAAAAGAGTTCCTGCTTTCCAGAAGAGTTCCAGTGTTCTGAATCTAAGGAGTGGCTCCAGCCCCACCCAACAGGAAAAGTAGTTCCAAACAGAAGGGGATCAGAGGCTCAACTGGCAGGCAAGTAAGCAGCATGGTCTGCTGCAAGTAAGTCCACCCAAGCATTATGAGCCCGGCGCTTCCAGCGCTGGGACTGGGCATATTTATGAGCCTGGTGCCACTGGCACCAGGACTGGGTCCAAAAGGTCCCAATTGGGACTGGTTGGCACTCGGAACCTGGGTTATGGATCTGCTTCCAAGGGAGTTGGGAAAACCCTGACCTTTTGGAAGCAGAGATCATGACACCCGTTGTGTCAAAAGCAAGACCTTAGTGGACATTCATCATTGCACATGTGTCATTTATTCATATACAGTGTATAGTGTGCATGTACCCACACACCCAGTGGCCTCTGTCAGAATATCATGTCACCCTCTGCAGCCATGTCTGTCAGTAATTTTGTGCAATCACTGACTGACGCACAGCATGTCCCTCCTGTGCATCGGCACCACAATGATGTGCAGCCACTTCTTCTTCATCCCCTTCATCATCACCAGGTGGCAGAAGTTCAATGTCAGGGGTCAGGGGCACGTTGCGTCAGATACACATGTTGTGCCGCATAACACATGCCATGATGGTCTTGGCCACCTTCCCATGCCTGTAGAAGAGTGCCCCACCTGACGGGCTAAGGTAGCAAAACCATGCCTTCAACAGGCCAAAGGTCTGGTCAATGACCACACGGGTAAGGGTGCGGGATCGATTGTAGTCCTCCTCATGCCTTTTCTGTGTGTTTTGGACAGGGGTGATGAGCCACAGCATCAAGGGATAGCCACTGTCACCTGCATGCGAGGCATAAAAAGCTATATGTCAGTCGATTGATGATGGACAGCTGTACTAGTCACACATGTCGGCAGATTATCGTTGGTCACATGCACATGTCCCTGGTTGTATGCATGCCATTTTTATGTCCTCAATGTGTCCTGTGCCATGGAATAATGTTGTGGGTTGCATCTTCAAGATGATACATGGTGTGCTCTGCTGTCTTGTAGCTCATGCATTGTATACGCATACAGCTGTGTTTGTGTATATTTAGAGATGTGTTGTGTTCTGGTTCTGTAGGATTTTCTAATGGGGAGCGTTGGCAGTAGGCTTTGCGATGTTAGGCATTCTGTGCTGATTTTTCCCATGGTGACATGCAGCATTCCTGTGGTTGATCCGGGATATCAGGCACAACAATGTGTGATGATCTTGCTTGCGTTGCCTTCCATCTGCACCTGTTTGTAGTGGTATTGCTTGCGATTGCAGTAAACCACCTCCATGACATGGAGGCCACCTTTTGTTTGACGAATCTCCTGGCGAGTCTGTGGTAGGGATATGTATTCCGTTGTGTGCTTGAGGAGGGCATCCAGCACTTGCTTCAGGATGCGAGTGAACAAGGGTTGTGATATGCCATGCATGTACCCCACTGTGTGCTGGTAGGTGGCTGTGGAAAGGAAGTGGAGCACCGACACTACCTTCAGTAGAGGGGGGATGGTGGTGCGTATTTCAATGAGGCTGACAATCGTGCATCATGTCCACGATGGTGTTGATGGTGTCCCGGTCCAGACGGTACAGGGAGTGGCTGTGCTCCGGGTTTGGGTTGGAGGGACTGGCTGTGATGTTTGGGATTGGGGGATGCATGCGTGGTTATGCTGGCTGCACTGGTGGGGCATGCTGAGCCTGTCTCACCCTCCTTCTCCTGCTGCGTCTCCTCTGTGGTGCCTGCTGTTGGTGTTGGTGTTGTTGCTAGTGTTGCAATGCATGCATGTCCTCCTGCTGAAGTGTTGATGCTACTATTGGATTGATCTTGGTGTGGAAAAGGGTGTGGTGTGTGGCTGTGCTCCTTTTGGCCAGGCCCAGACTCCATTGCCTCTGCCTGTGCTGATGGTGTGCACCTGTGGCAGTTGGGAACACTGCACATGTCATTTTACGGGTTGGTCAGAGATGCCGGTATTTACGGCATGCCGCAATCCACTTTTGATGCTTCATGATGCCGGTATTTGCATGTCCATTTCACTTGTGATCTCCTCCAGTTTACGGCATGCCGCTATTGCTGATATGATGGACCGTGTGCCCGCGCCCATGCCGCTATTAGGGGCACTGTTATTTACGGTGCCCCTAATGGCGGTTTGGCTGGTCAGAATAGCCTGGAGCGGTAAGCGATGCCGGTAATCCTTTACTGGCATCGTTTATCCCTTACCTACAACCTCGGTATGACCCCCAATGTCCAATTTATCAGCAAATTTCTATAAGTGTGCACGTATAACATGGGTTTAAGTGTATAAAGTTTCATACTTCTAGCAGAAATACATTTGGTATAAAATCACATTTTCTGCCGTTTCTTTCCAGAACATGTCACACGATCTTTCCGCCTCTTGAAATGTGCAACCAAAATTTAGATTTAAAATTCTCTTACTTTTGTATTTTTGACAATTTTAAGTGGTAAGTTAGAAGTCTTTAAACAAAATGTTCCTTGTGAATGTTCAGCCACAGGTGGCTGTTTGGGTCCGCCTCTTTTTGTCTCCCTTCAGTTCAGAAGCAGTCTCCTCCTTGGCAGAGGCCATTTTACAACTGTCCTCACACCCAGCATTTCCTGCTTTGCAGTTTCCCATTGTTTCCTTCCCCACTGCAGACCAGGTTCTCCCAAACCCTATAATTATTGCTTCGGTGTGATTTCCTGGTGCAAGGAGAGGCCTTGTCTCTGTGAGGAAAGCTGTTATTCCAGTTTGGTAGCTTTAGCCAGTTTACTTTAATTGTTACTTCTGTTGAATTTTCCCTTAGCATAAAACAAACTTGTGGGATCAAATCACAGCTAAATACTTATTCAAGATTTTAAACCATTGAATCAAAACAATTACAAGATGGGTTACTCTCAACAACAGGCCTCTTAGATTGCAAACATTTGATTTCAGTTTATACATGTTTAAAGTTTAATCAGGCAGGCCACTGACAGCTGTCGTTCAGGCGGCCCAGGGTACTGTACCCAGATTTTGACAGATTCACAGACAGGCCACTTTTGCTGTGGAAATCCCTTGATGCTTTCAGCTTTTTAGGACATTGTAAATTCACAATGATTTCTTACACTAAGTTATTTGTAGAAACCAGCAAGAATTTTGGATATTTGAGGGTGTTTTGTACCGCCATTCTGCAGTTTCAGCAACAAAGAAAAATAATTTAAAGCAAGATTTTGGGGTTTCCTTTAGCAAAGCACTGCTTTTTCCTTCTGTACTCCATTTTCACATGTTGTGGAGCCCAGTGACATGTTTCAGGAATGAGATCTCTGTTCCACCACTGACAACATGCATGGCAGATTGGGCAGACATCTTTTTGTGCTTTACAAAGCATGATTTTCAGAGGTTTTGGCGTGCACAAGGGTTTTGCGGCCATTTTACTATTTGTGGCACCATCAGAACACAGTGATGCCGCATGGCAGAGCAACAGTGGGTCAAAACATCCCACAATGCCGTGCTTTTTTGTGCGATGTGCACATCACTTAAAATGAGGCTGAGATACAATGGATGCAGGGCTATCCGCGGAACGTGCACGTCACTTAAAAGGAGGCTGAGATAAAATGGAGGCAGGGCTATCTGTGGGACGTGCACGTCACTAAAAATGAGGCTGAGATACAATGGATGCAGGGCTATCTGTGGGACGTGCACATCACTTAAAATGAGGCTGAGATACAATGGATGCAGGGCTATCCGCGGGACGTGCACATCACTTAAAATGAGGCTGAGATACAATGGATGCAGGGCTATCCGTGGGACGTGCACATCACTTAAAATGAGGCTGAGATACAATGGATGCAGGGCTATCCGCGGGACGTGCACATCACCTAAAATGAGGCTTAGATACAATGGATGCAGGGCTTTCTGTGGGACGTGCACATCATTTAAAATGAGGCTGAGATACAATGGATGCAGGGCTATCCGCGGGACGTGCACATCACCTAAAATGAGGCTTAGATACAATGGATGCAGGGCTTTCCGTGGGACGTGCACATCACTTAAAATGAGGCTGAGATACAATGGATGCAGGGCTTTACGTGGGACGTGCACATCACTTAAAATGAGGCTTAGATACAATAGAGTGAGGGCTTTCTGTGGCACGTGCACATCACTTACAATGAGGCTGAGATACAATGGAGTGAGGGCTTTCTTTGGCACGTGCACATCACTTAAAATGAGGCTTAGATACAATGGAGTGAGGGCTTTCCGTGGGACGTGCACATCACTTAAAATGAGGCTTAGATACAATGGAGTGAGGGCTTTCCGTGGGACGTGCACATCACTTACAATGAGGCTGAGATACAATGGAGTGAGGGCTTTCCGCGGGACTTCCACATAACTTAGGGCTTTATTGTTTTGCGGCATCAGAAATCTCTGGAACTTGCTCCCTTGGATGGCCACCTTAAGATATGGTTGTTGCACCAGTAAACAATTGCTATGATAGCTTAGCAAGAAGTCTACAGGTGACCAGGCTGCCTTCATCAGTTATTATTTTAGAGCCTGTGGAGTCTCTAATAAGGAAAAAAGAACATAGGGACGCACTGCCAGATTAAATAGGAAATATGTACTTAATTCTTAATAGATATAAAACGTCTTCTGGTGCACGGTATACATCCTTGGCTAAAGGATTATGAACTATGCATAAATTTGTTTCATGTTGATTGGATGAGGAATCCAGGCACTCCTACAGGAACCCCTAATATATGTTGACAACTCTTCAATGTAATACCAAAAGATTTTGTTCAAAACTCAGAGAAAAATTCAAAAATAGTTTTATTAGAACACAGTAAAGCTGCGGTGATAAAATTAAGACATTAATAAAAAGTTATAATGAAAAACATTGGCCCCTGCCTGTTCCCAAACGAGAGCAAACATACAGAATCAGAAAATTAGAATGAGGTGTCATTTTGTGTATGCCACTGCCATGTAGAATGTAACACAAGTAGGATAGAGTTTGTGTTGCCACATTATAGGGAGGGTTAGGTTGCTAAATACACAGAGAGGGAATGTAGTAAACGGTGGAATGCACAGTTAGGTAGGGTACATATATATATATATATATATATATATATATATATATATATATATATATATATATATATATATATATATATATATATATATATATATTTTACATGGCCACGGTAGTGGCCAGGTAGTTATGGTTAAGTTGCTGTTTCCATAGGAAGAGCACTTTTGGGCGGCTTATAACTTCGCTCTCCCTGGATGGATCCTCACCAAACTTTGCAAAAAAAGTATATGGGTCACTCTGAATTTTTTTTGCAAAGTTTGGTGAGGATTCGTCCAGGGGGGGCAAAGTTATAGGGGGGGTCCCAAAACTTTTTTTTTTCCCATAGACTGAATGGGAAAAAACTTTGCGCACGGCCACAGGCAAAACTGCTGGACGGATTTACACCAAATTTGCGGCAGGAGTGGGGGCTTGGTCCCGAAAGCGTGCTTTTGCAAATTTGGTGTAAATCCGTCCAGTAGTTTTTTATAAAATGACCAAAACGTAAGGCAAAAAAAATAGTGATATCTGTGTTCACTTCGCGGACGGACTTCCCTGTTCACTCCGCGGACAGCACCCTGATTGGCCCATGGCCTTGGGTCATGTCCGCGGACATGCGACTTGTTTGCTGATTGGACGGCGAGGGGCGTGGAGCGCGTCAGATTTTCTGTGGCGCCCGCCATCTTGTATTCGCCGTCGACCGCGTACAGCGCGGTGAAACATGGATGAAAAATTGTATTTAGTGCAGTGTGTTGGTGTGTAAGAGTGTTTGGGGAGGGTGGGGGAGTATGAGATAGGTTCAATGTTTTGTTTTTTTATGTGCTAGACGTTTTTGTTGCGTTCGATTTGTCTGCGGAGAACACGGCTGTTCTGACATTTTGTAAATAAACTAAATGGTGGGGTGTTTAGAGGACAGAGTATGTGTCATTTTTGTTCGCAAGGAAGGTAAAAATGAGCTATGAACACTCGCGGTGTACTTAATTGTTCGTAAACACACAAACTGGGGGTGTCCTCAGGACGCTGTCCGTATTGTAATCTGTCTAGTTGAATGTGTTTTAAGTACACTCGCGGTGTCCCGAAATGGTTGCAATTACACAAAATGGGGGTGTTCTGAGAACGTTGTTAGTATTGTTCGTTGTCAGGGTGAAAGTGTTTTAAGACCACTCCTTTTGTCCGCTAATAGTACAATTTCCTATGGGCGTCAACCGACTTTTTGTCCACTAAATAAACGATAAATCCGGCTGGTGTGCGCCGACATTATGTGATAATCCTGTGACTGGCGCTATTGACCTGGCTGACTTGCTTTTGCGACACTAAATCATATCTCCCGCCCCTAAGCCTGATATTATCAAAGCATTCATATTCCCCGCCTCTCTCCGTGATGTTACAGGGTGCATCATCAAATGCGCCCAGTTCTCTGCAGTCCAAAGTGACTTTACACAGAACCCGGAAGACAACACATATTATGTCACAACACAGCACGCCACAATTCGGAATATGAAACAGTGATTTAAAAGCAAACAGCAAGATTGTAAATTTTGTAAAGTACATTTATTTGACATCAAATGTTTAGAGAATATTCAGCAATTTGCATTTGTCTTTGTTGTCGATCCGCAAAAGTTCATGTTGAGGCAGGCGATGTTCCTTTGCGGTACAGAGGGTGTTAGATCAGCTTACAACTCAGTGCGCCACAATTCGGAATATGAAACTGTGGTTTAAAAGTAAACAGCAGGATTGTACATTTGGTAAAGTACATTTATTTCACATGAAATGTTTAGTGAATATTCAGCGATTTGCTATTGTCTCTGCTGTCGATCAGCAAAAGTTTATTTTGAGCCATGCGTTGTTCCTTTGCGGTAGATAGGCTGTTGGTTTTTGATAAAAGCAGTAAATGGTCGCTCTGATAATCGGAAGGTTGCTCCAACAACGAGCCATTAGACCACCCTATTGGTTGGTATGTTGTTTGTAGCCGCTAGTACTGCGTAAGGGCATATTGGTCCTTGGCGATTGTCCCATAAAATGGTGAGGGTCATGAAGTTGCATATTTGGACCTGCACCTGGCAGTTGAAGACCCCATCCGCTGGAGTCTGTAAATCGTGACATAGGCAAAATGGGGCCACATACCTGTTTTAAAAAACATATATTAGTCTCACCAGCCGATCTTCATTAAAAATCATCATTTTATTTATAAGGGCGTGAAACTATTTGCTATCGAAGATAGTGCAACAGAGTATGTTAATAATAAAATAATAATATTTTCCCATTCATATAGCGCTAAGAACTGTGAGGTATCTAAGCGGTGCTTATTATTAACCACGGTGTGTGGTGCTCATTTATCGACCATGGAAGGATGAAAGGCTGAGTTGGGCCTTGCTGGGATTCGAACTTGCGTTAGCAAGGTGTGCACGGATGTCAAAGTGAGCGTTGTACTCGCTGAGCCACTTGACAGGCTACAGTGAAGTGGCACAGCGAGTAGAGCGCTTGACCGCCTATAGACCGGTTAAATTATTTCTATTAACCCACTCTGTGTCGTCTGCCTTTCTCAGAGCCCTCTAAACGACAGGGGATCAATTCGGCGGTGATAGTGCACGGTAGAAAACATTATGCCACTTTCAACTAACAAGTTCAACTTGAGCGGTCTTTAATGCTACGCTATTGTAATTATATTTGGTATAAAATAATCTAAAGGGTTACTTACAGTACAATTGCAATTTCCATTGTCTACGAGTATTGCAGTCCCAAAATACGAATCCGCGTGTGCGAACGATCTTTCGCATAGTGATATAATATATAAAAGTGGTTTCGTTTCAGAAATTTCATCCTTATCTTCTCTTACGTTTTAGCAACACTCCTTCAAGAGAAGTCTTTCATCACAATCTCTGGGCCTCATTACACGGATTGCGGTAAGGATTTACCGGTACCGGTAAAATACTGGTACCGGTAAATCCTTACCGCCTTACTACGAGGTCCCTTTGCGGGTTGGGGAATTTAACGCCTGCTTTTTGCAGGCGTTAAAAACCAACCCGCAAAGGGACCCAGGGAGCTAATTACGGTACCGCAATTTGCGGTACCGTAATTAGCGCCTTCCCCATTCCCATTATGCCCTATGGGGCAAAAATGGGAATGGGGAAGGGCAATGGTGGAAGGGGGAATTACCGCCCCGCCAACCTTGGAATGGGGTGGTAATTCCCCTTTCCGCCAAGGCGGTGCCAGTATTTTACCGGCATGAACCATGGCGCTAATAGCGCCATGGTTCTCCGCCATCCGTGTAATGAGGCCCTCTGTCTGTCAAGGTCAAAACAGAATACAACCTTATAGTCCGCTTCGTGAGCCTCTCCGGGGCCCGAGAAAAAAATGGAAGCAGCTGACCTTCACTGTGAACGAGCATAAATTCTTACTTTGCAACATTCTGTGTAAAGCCATCTGTGAGAAGTTCGTTTTTGCACGCCATGTTTGTATATTGTTTGCGTGATATTAAAAAAAGTTTGTTTAAGGGACGTTATGGTTCTAAGTACAGCCGAAAGACCCCTGAAAATCGCAAGTTATGGTGAGCTATGAAAAATAACTCGCGCCACCACCGTGCACTGCTAAGACTAACACCCAGGACATCAAAGATGACATCGCAAATGTCATTGATGAAATCACTGATGACATCACATGTGTATGTACTTTTCATGGAATTTGTGTACTAGGGATTTTTATTATAATGTTGCGAAAAATGTGTCAAGGATATTGCAATAAATATCATACCGTTATTAGTGCTTTGAACGATGCATTGATATAAATAGCATTGTATTATGGGATTCTATCTAGTATACTGAGCTACTAATGGAGAAACATAGCATTGTGTGCAGAGTACAAGATGAAAGTATAATATTTGTAATGTTAATATGTTGAATAATGAAATGATAATTGTCCTGAAATGTTCGAAAATTCACAAAATGGGGGTGTTCTGAGGACGTTATTCGTATTGTGTGATTGCTTAGCTGTATGCAATGAGGGAATGGCGCAGAGAGTAAAGTGGACGCCGTCCGCAGATACCGCGGCTGCTCATGGACAGGGCGTGCTACATCCGGGGTTTTCCAGGAAATCCAACATGGAAAGAAGACTGTACGGATCAGCCAATCAGATGTCGAGGTTGTGGATTTGTGTTGAAAGAGACTGTGTATAGTGAAGATGGCAGAAGTGGAGAAAGTCAGGGTGTTGGTGCTCGGAGATATGTTTGTGCATGGTTTACAGCAGTACGCTGAATGCAGGCATGTTGCAAAGAACTTTGATGTGAAAGGAGTGGAGGTGGTGTGGAGCACTGTGCCTGATTGCAATGTACAGGGAATTGTACAAGTTTGTTAGGATATGGCCACGATGAACAGTCCGCATGTGGTAGTTTTGCACTATGGTGCTTTCCATTTGGGCAACGTCAGTGCCCCTACTTTGTTGGCTGATTTGGAACGCTTGGTTCAAGCCGTAATGAAGATCCTTCCAAATGCGAAAGTAATTTTTTCTGGTTTACTACCTAGGGCAATATGGGACAATAGTTCAGTTTTTTGTCCTCAGCAAAACATTGCTAGGTGTGTCATCAACCGAGGCATGTGTGCATTCATGCTTAGAGCTGGTATGTTCTTCTGTAACAATGAGAATATTGATGCCAGTAATGCTGTTAATTTTAAAGAAGATGGCATTTCTTTATCTTTTACGGGAAATGCCTTCCTATTTTGGAATGTAAGGGTTGCTTTGGAGAAGGTTATGTGAAGATTTTAGGTGTAAAGTAAGAAAAAAAAACAAGAAAAAAATACAAAATAACAGGTGTCTGTCAAGCATCTGTAAAAAAAAACAAAAAACGGCTCTTTTCACAGCCAACTTCAAAGGGGAAATGGAGCACACTATATAAATTTACATTCACCACGCTCAGATTTTCCATATGTCCACGGACATGAAAATCACTATGAGGGGGTTAGTATGTTCTATGTTACATGTATATGAAGTCAGGTATATTATGGTTAAGTTGTGCTACTAAAAAACCTATGAAATTCAGTGAAAATACTTTGTTAAAGGGACGTTATGGTTAAGTTGCGCTACTAAAAACCTATGAAATTCAATGTAAAAAAACTTTGTTAATGGGACGTTATGGTTAAGTTGCGCTACTAAAAACCTATGAAATTCAGTGAAAAAACTTTGTTAAAAGGACGTTATGGTTCAAAGTAAAACCGAAAAACCCCTGCAATTCGGCAGTTATGGTAACATAAGCAACCATAACTCGCGCCACCGTGCACTGCTAACACTAACACCCAGGACATCAAAGATGACATCACAAATGTCGTTGATGACATCACTGATGACATCACATGGCTGGCTCTCCCTTTTTATCCTTTACGACATATCGAAGCCACATAGTTTTCTTCAGTAACAGTCAGGAAGTAAAAATTGAAAAGGTACTATATTTGTAGACTTAGGGTCAAGTCACATCATATGAAACATATACATAGCGGAAGACACAGGCTTGAAAGAGAGCAGTCCTTTCCGTGCATGAAGATAATCATTAAGGTTATCAGCACTTTCTCATAGTTTTATTTTTATTACTCTACCTTCCCTGTATATGCTCATATTTGTATGTGTTGTTGTCTCTTTGTGTTTTGTCTGTAATAATTATGTATTAAGTGGGTTTTATTATCTACTTATTACATGTTTCACAGTACGCAAAACTCTAATAAGAAAGCAGTTATCATTTCAGTATTCAACATGGCAAGATTATGATTATTGCACCTTCATCATGTATGCTGCACACACTGCCTATGTTTCTGCATGAGTTGCTTAGTATACTGGATAGAACTTCATAATAGAATGCTATTTATATCAATGCATTGCTTAATGCACTAATTAGCTCATGATATTTATCCCAATGATCCTTGACAGTTTTTGGTCAGCATTAAAAGAATCCCTGGTACAGAGTTTTTATGAAAAGTAAATGCACATGTGATGTCATCAGTGATGTCATCAATGACATTTGTGATGTCATCTTTGATGTCCTGGGTGTTAGTGTTAGCAGTGCACGGTGGCGCGAGTTATGGTTGCTTATGTTACCATAACTGCTGAATTTCAGGGGGTTTTCGGTTTTACTTTGAACCATAACGTCCCTTTAACAAAGTTTTTTCACTGAATTTCATAGGTTTTTAGTAGCGCAACTTAACCATAACGTCCCTTTAACAAAGTTTTTTTACTGAATATATATATATATATTCAATGAAAATACTTTGTTAAAGGGACATTATGGTTAAGTTCCACTAATAAAAACCTTTGAAATTCACTGAAAAAACGTTGTTAAAGGGACGATATGGTTATGTTGGACTAATAAAAACCTATGAAATTCAAAGAAAAAACTTTGTTAAAGGGACGTTATGGTTTCAAGTAAAATCGGAAAACCCCAGAAATCCGCCAGTTATGGTAAGCTAAACAACCATAACTTGCGCCACCACCATGCACTGCTAAGACTAACACCCAGGACATCAAAGATGACACAGAAATGTGAATTTCATAGGTTTTTATTAGTCCAACATAACTATAACGTCCCTTTAACAAAGTTTTTTCAGTGAATTTCAAAGGTTTTTATTAGTGCGACTTAACCATAGCGTCCCTTTAACAAAGTTTTTTCAGTGTATATATATATACATATATATATATATCAAGAGAAGCTCAATGCTTGCCTTTGCAAGGCCCTGCACAGCACATGGCTAGAAAAGCACAGCATTGCAGTTTAAATAGTTTAATAGGGATGTTTGTTGGTCCATGATGGTGTCCAGTCGATTGAAAGTACTGAGGCTTAGAGATAGGGATTATAGCTGCAGCTCTCGGAAGGATAGTTCAGCGGCATCGTGTGCGCCTTGGCAGCACGACGACACGAAGCAACACAGGTTTGATCCCCGAGTCCGCTTAGAAACCTTTGAGTGTTTAAGCGTGTTATAAATACGCAACTAAGAGTAAAACAATTATGCAACTAAAAAACAAACTATTCCTGTAACAGCGCCTCGATGCCTGCAGGCTGTGTGAGCACTTTAAAAATGTAAAATAATTAAAAAAATAAAACTGCACGAACAGTACTTTCTCCATGCTTTCCAGTTAAGATAAGTATGTTTTGTTGCTAGCAGACAGAAATACACAAGCAATATTACCAATAACACACAAGCAAGATGTACTCACAGCGCCTCCAGTGGTGAAAACACTTCAATGCACGCATGGAAAACACATTAACAGGTTCAATAAATTGAAGGCAAACGGTCTCATGCACTGGCCTCACACTGCAAAGGATAAGCTGTGTATGTAATGACCCAATTAGATCAAACACCTGCAGGCAGCAGTATGTATCAGAAGGGAGTACAGGACGAGTCGTCCAATATTGAGCAAACTTTTGGGAGATTGGGATAAGATGGGAGTGTGTTTGATTGTTTTTTTTGGCACGGGCAATGTTTTGATTTCTCCTTTCCCACCAAAGTTAATTGGACTGTTGTGGACAAGTGTAACACCCCAGGCCACATCAGTAATGGGTACAAGAATTGTAACGATGTCAGCATGTTTCTGGTGCCAACCAATTAGAACACTGTCCGATAATGTCCGATACAGGACGTCTTGCACAGTGTGTGGCACCCTGGGCAGGCTCAAAGCTAATGATTATCCAATTAGAAGTAATGTACAGCACAATAAAGGTGATTTATTTTTACAACCAATGGCAGCTTGTGAATATTGTGTTTATTTTTAATATAATAATGTAACTAGTTTAGTTCATAACCCCTGGGCTGCCAGGAAATATTTGAGAATGTCTGTGGACCTTCTACTGGCGGAATGTGTCAATAAAGCTGGGTTTTTCGAGCACACCTTGGTTTGCTCCCTTATTTTGGTTGGTGTGGATGGTTGGGGGCTCGTTTAGACAACCCAGGGCTCATCCCAGGTTGAGCAGAGGGAGCCTAATCCCCCATGGAATGCTCCTCCTCTTCCAGTGAATTGTACTTCCTAGAACGTGTATGACGTTCATTCATCTCCAGTTTTTTTTGTTCGTGGCTTTTTGTGCCGTAAACGTGTTCTTGAAAAAAACGAATCAACAAATATTGGGGAGGGAGGCCATATTAAGGGTATTTGTTACATAAATAATAGGGGATAGGGATTTGAGGGGTAACCCCCCAAATGAAAAATAAGAAATGTAAGGATTTGTTTTGGGCAAAACCTTTCGACAAAAAACAGTGTAAAAAATAACTGGGTATCAATGATCATAGAATCCTAAAGAGGTAATATGCATTCCGAGGCTCCAACCTTGCCCTACACTCAATGGTGAAATCAAGCCCTTGCACAGCATTTCAGATTTGGATAACAGGCACATTTTCGAAAATAATTTCCGAAAAACCTTACTAAACCATACTCGATACTCAAGAGTGTAACCTTATTCAGCAGAAGATCCACTTAGTTCAGAGGTTTTTTTGTGTTTTCAATGTAATTGTGATCTAAAGAAATCACACACAAAGCATTGATAACACTTCAACAAGCTAAAAAAGTGAACCTAGCTATTTGGTGTTTCCTCATTGGTAGTTACAGCGTCAAAGAGTAGAAAAGGGGCGGGTGCATTGCTTCTGACAAATGAATGTAATGTGACAAGACAGGGAGATGGTATGTAAAGCCCTGCTACAAAACTGCCCATGTCACCTGCTGCTAATGTTAGAACTGATATAATATTGTTTCGTCCTCATTGTATATGTTGGCCTATGCCCAGTCGCTTTGCGAGGAAATTCGTATTACAAGGTTGTGACCTCAAGTGAATAAAGCCTCCATTTTAGGTTAAAGCCGTCATTTTAGTTTATTGTACAAAGTCACCCTGTAGTCTAAAATGGCCGTCTCGTGTGCTCTTGTTCGTCCTTAACCTCTTCAACCTCTATAGGAGAGTTAATGTCCAACCTGCTTTCAGGCTACATGTTAGGGTCATGTAGACCTTGTCCTTCGTTGACCTCGGGATCAGGGGATTACTTGAATCGGCAATGTTAACTTACAAGTATACAAGAACAATAATGCTATCCAAATACGACATGTGAAACATTTGTTTGATCTGTATTAAAGCAATGTGTAAAGAGTGTAACGTTAAACTAGAGAATAATAGTGTGTGTTAGTAAATATGTTGAAAAGTAAACCGCATGCACGAGATATGTAAATTAGGAAACAAACCTTGGGCGACCTTAGCCCAGTTCATAATTAACCTGAAAGAGGCTGGACATCGTTATAACGAAAATGTATAAATACGCTGATGTCCAGCTAGCAAATCCTGTTCACTGCTCACATTGAACCCTGCTGGTGGTCTCTGTGATGTATTGACGGCGAAATAGCTATTTGTGTACTTTGTTTGGTAACTGTTCAGTTTTGTAATAAAGATTCTGTGAATCTTTTCTAGCCGGTGTCGGTGTATTTTCCTTTGCTTGGTGTAAAAGCCTTAATATTGTATTTTTCTGATTCCACAGATGGCGCCCGAATAGGGACCCTCAAGATCGACTTCGTCTCGTTGAAGGTTGGCTCGGCTATTGGACTGGGATCGGACGGTGCCAACAGAAATGGCCACTCTGGATGAGAAGTGAATTCCTCGACAAAACTGCACAATCCGATCCCTGAACGGTGAGCTGTAGCCCGAGACAACGTCTTCACAAGGGTCCATATATCGAGGTGGGTAAATTTGCCAAAAATCTCCAGACACGTGGGTCCTTAGCATTGTCCTTAGTAACCCGATCGGCCCTCCCAGTCCTTTGGTCAGATGAATCGTGTCCCGATTCTTAATTTAACCCTAACAATTTGAATTTGGCGCATAGTACTCGCGAGCACAATTACTTGACCAGGTAACACCAGAACTTTGATATGCCTGGGAAATTGTCTGCCTGCTTTAGGGAATTATTCCGCAGCGACAGACAATCTTTGGAAGATTGCCATCCCGCACCACAGGAGGGGTCGCCGGCATGTACTATGTACTGTAAGAAAGGCTTTGGTAGTTAAGTATTTAATGACATTTGGCACAGACAGACCAGACATAATTCTAATCTTCGGTGGCCAACCAATGCTAGTTTTGAAATCCCTCGTATAGAATATCTAGAGTCTGTATTAGTAAAGAAAAAGGCTAGACCTGCAGCATTTGACGCATTGCATAGTTGGAAAACAGAAGCTTTGCAGCAACAAAAGAGTAGAGGGAAACATATGCGTAGACATTTGACAGTGTCGAAAAGGCACGGTTATATGATCAAAATAAACAATTGGAGTCAGTTAGGAACACGGACAGAGCGTTCCAATTAGGCATTCAGAAAATGTACCCTTCAAAAGATTTTCACACGTCATATGAATTGATTAATAAACTTTTGCATGAACAAAGACCCGATGCCTCCGCGCCACCTACGTACGTCCTTCCTCCTGGCGCTTTGCCTCTTCCCGTTGTTATTCCCCCTCCTATAGTTTCTCCGGTCCCCCCTGTTGTTTTTCCTGTTGTTCTTCCAGCCGTCACTCCTTTGCCTGCCCCCTTGCCTCCACCTGTTGATATCCAGAATGTGCCTACTCTTCCTCTTACAAGTGATTCTGCATCGCTTGTAGTAGACCAGGGAGCGAGACCAAGGGTTGTGACTCGTAATACTGTGTCCACAGATAAAAAGAATGAATTGACTGCTTGGGCTAAACATTGCATGGAGAAGGGTGGACAAGCTGATGTTTTTTCCACACTCGAAAATCTAAAAGGTATTCCCGAGAAAAATGTCTTCATTGAAGGATTAGGGATTCATTTGACTATAATGTGGAATATATTAAACGATGTAGATCTCCCACAAGGGTTACAGGATTTGAAGGCCTTAGCGTTGTCCAGAGATACTGCGGAGAAGGTATATGAGCATGTTGAGAGGATTTTTGAGTATAGGAAGGAGTTGGAAGGGTTACAGAATGAGGAAGCAGATGGTGGTAGTTTAGGTATTATGTACTTACAGAAACGGTTTTCTCCTCGCCGTGAATTAAAGGGTGAGGAAGCGCGAATTTGTACAAAGGATGCGATAAGATGGATTTCGGATATGTCGATAACTCTAGATGAAGTATATGACACATATAGTCAGTATACAATAGAAATGCAAAAGAAGGTGATACAGGTGATGGTCGAGTACCTGCAGAATGAGTGTGTAAAAAGAAAGATTTGTTGTACCGCAGAATTGTTGAGTGTTTATAAGAGAGCCTTTTCGATTGATACTTCTTCGACTTCCTTAGCGCTTGATTTGGCTCTGTTGCTTAGTAAGTTTTCGGAGCTGCCTACTTCTCAGTTGCCTATGAGAGAGGTCCCTCCGACATTTGTCCCGAAAGTTGAGATCGCAGCCGATGCCGCACGAGATATACTCGCTGGGGAAATTCCTGCACATTACGTATCGCAGTTTGTTCACGTCCCGTTTTCATGACAGGAAGTGAACACCATAAAGCAATCTATTCCCGATGTAAGAAAGAATCCGTTCGGGTTATACAAAGAAATAGAGTTGGTCTTACAGTCGTCGGTATTCACCTTAAGTGATATTGATTTATTATTTCCAGTACTCCTGCCAGTCCATTTATGGAAACAGATTAGGACTATAGATGATATACCTGGGTTGGGAGATACATGGGATAACATGGTTTTGCTAGATAGCGAAAGACCAGCTGGCGAACGACCGCCTCAAGTGATATTAAACTTGCCTGATAGGATTATTGTAAAATTGAAAACTATAGTTCCTGAAAAAAGAATCATTTGGGACAAGCTTACGGCCTGTGTCCAAGGAAAATCTGAGGGTGCTACCAATTTCTTCAATCGGTTCGAGCAGGTATTTTCAGATTTCAGTGGAAAAGGCTGTTTGTCGATAAATTTGTACGTGGATTGCTGCCTGACATCCAGTTACAGATTATGTCTTCCGAAAGCACTTGGCAGGCGAAGTCTCAATCAGAAGTACTGCATATGGTTCAGTACTATGAAAATCGTGTGAATAATGAAAAGGAAAAACTTGAGAAAAAAAAGGGTCACCTGACAACAAAAGTCTTATTACAACAGATTGTTAGAAGCCCTAGAGGGGGTAATCAATTTAGAGGTCAGTACATTCCACAGGGAAGTGCACCCTTGGCTCCGGTAACCATTAACCAGTGTGCCTATTGTCGACAGGAAGGCCACTGGCGCGCACAATGTCCGACCTTGCAGCAGAGGTCATTTGGGAACATGGGTAGACAATCCAGAGGTCGCCCAGGTGCAGGGGGCCCTGGTAGAGGTCAATTTGCATCAGAATCAAAGCAACCTCCTTCACAAGATAAGCAAGTTTCGAATGTGGATAATAGAAACATTTGTGATCACCCTTCTGCCGCGTACCTCTCTGAAGAGCTTCCTTTTGATAATATTCTGTTTCGCTAGGATTCCCCGAAGCAAGATTTGGAACCGACGCCTATTCCCGTTCATCACAAAGGCCCCTACGTTGAGATGGCGGTGGTAAATAGGAAGCATCTATTTTTAGTAGATACGGGAGCACAGAAATGTTCCATTGATCATTCACGGGTTCCAAATATTCCCCTGTCAGGGCAGTCCAACGTTTTCGTAGGGTTTTCAGGCACACCTGTAGTTTGTCCGGTCTCTTTGCCGGTACCGATAACACTGGGTCCCTTCACGGAGCAGTGTCCATTTCTACTTACCACAAACTGTGGGGAGAACTTGCTGGGGCTAAATTTGTTGAAGGCATTGCATGCAGTAATACATTGTTCTCCAGATGGAGTTCGGTTAACAATTTCTCCTCAGCAACCACTCGCCTCTCAGTTTTTGACTTGACCTTTACCGCCAGAATTCAGTAATGTTCCAGAAAGCTTATAGGCAATTGATGATAATGATGTGGGCATTCTTCAAATTGAACCTGTTAAAATTATTCTGAAACATGGAGTAAAATTGCCTCGCATCCCGCAATATAAGATCTCAGTTGAAGGCGAGCAGGCTTTGAAATGTATAGTTTCTGATTTTGTACATCGTGGAGTAATTGAGGAAATTACGGGTAGCCTATGTAACAGCCTCATTTTGCCAGTATACAAAAAAGGTGATAATGCGATTCCCTTTTCTGTTCATAATTGATTTACGCGCTATTAACAAAATTGTGGCTCCTCAATTTCCTATTGTACCTGATGTTACAACGATACTAACCATGATTCCGGCTTCTGCCACTCATTTTAGCATTGTTGATCTTAAAAATGCGTTTTCAGTATTCCTATAAACAAGGATAGCAGGTATTTGTTCACGTTTACCCTAGGTGGACGCTCGTTCACATTCACTCGTGCACCACAAGGGTACACTGAGAGTCCAAGTATTTATAGTAGGGCACTGAAAGAGCAGCTCGATACTCTTTAGTTGCCTCCTACTTCTACATTACTACAGTATGTAGATGATCTCCTCTTGGCTGCTGATTCTGAGAGCGCCTGTAAAGAAGGCACCATGTTGTTGCTTTGTCATGTAGCGAAACATGGTCACAAAGCTTCACTCAAAAAATTCCAATATTGTTGTCAGGAGGTCGAGTATTTAGGCTATCTCCTGTCAAAGGATGGAAGACGGTTGACACCTGAACGAATAAAGACTATTTCTGGCAAGTCTGTCCCAAATACGCAGAAGGAAGTTAGAGCCCTGATAGGTATGGCTTCTTACTGTAGATTGTGGATCCCTAACTTTTCGTTAACGATTAAACCAATGCTGGCTTTGACAAAGAAGGGCATTTCTTTGCCATTGCCATGGACTTTGGAACACCAGACAGCATTTGATTTGCTCAAATCCGCGCTGTGTTCAGCGCCGGTTTTAGGAACTCCGAATTATGACAAGGCCTTTGTATTGTTTGTGCATGAACGCGATGGATGTGCTTTGGCGGTATTGACGCAGGAGCATGGAGGGAAGAATAGGCTGTGCGGTTACTATTCCTCCGCCCTTGATCCTGTAGCATGCGCTTTGCCAAGATGTTTGCACGCTGTCGCTGCTGCTGCTGCATCTGTAAAACAGTGAGGGAATGGTCCTGGGACATGCGTTAACCCTAATGGTACCTCACTCTGTAGATATTTTATTGAATAAAACTCAAACGCAACACCTCACTTCCGCACGATTGACAAGAAATGAACTAATCTTGTTTGCCCCCCACATTCAAATTCAGAGGTGTTGTGTATTAAATCCGGCTAAACTTTTACCTGTCCCGCAAGATACTGTAGATGGTGACGAAACGTCACACGATTGCCTTTATGTGACAGAACAAGAGACTAAAGGCAGAATCGATCTGAGAGACACGCCTTTGAATATCCCACAAGGAGAGCTATTTTGTGATGGCTCTTGTTTTAAACTTCCGAATGGTACATCCACGGCTGCTTATGCCGTTACTACTTTAAGCACGATTGTGGAAACCAAACGAATTATGCATAATTCCGCGCAGGCCGCAGAAATTATAGCGTTAACTCGAGCTTGTGAACTTTCTGAAGGGCTTACAGTAGATATATATACCAATAGTCAGTATGCTTTTGGGGTGCTCCACAACTTCTGTAGACTTTGGAAAGAATGAGGGTTCTTGACCTCGCATGGCACGAAAATTCAGCATGGCACTTTAATAGTGCGATTACTTTCAGCACTCGCACTTCCTGTTCAGCTAGCTATCATAAAATGTGCAGCTCATCAAAAGGTTACAGATGATGTAGGAAAAGGAAATGCTTTCCCTGATCAGATAGCTAAACAAACTGCCACTGATTTTAGTTCAGAAATGTATGCTGTAAGAGAAACTGTAAATATTTGCACTTTGGGTGAAAATATCGATTCTGTAAAAGACATTCAAGCAGATGCTACCATAGAGGAAACTAAGAGATGGATCGTGGGTGCAGGGAGACTGGATGATGATGGGTGTTGGGTGGACAATGTTGAAGGAAAATGGTTACTCCCTGACGCCTACATTACAATGATGGTTATTATGGCTCATGGTCCGACCAATGTTTGTGCGCGTAAATTGACTAAAATGCTGCACAGTGTATGGGCCAATGATAAGATTTTCAAAACTGCGGAGCGCTTTGTCCAAGGGTGCATGGTCTGCTTGCAGCACAATGTAGGAAAAGGTACCTCGACTCCTAGAGGAAGTTTCGCTCCATCTTCTGTTCCGTTTGAGGTTATTCACTTTGATTTTATTGAAATAGAACGTTGCAACAATCTTAAATATGTGTTTGTTGTCATTTATGCTTTTAGTAAGTGGGTCGAGGCTTACCCTGTTAGAGATGCAATAGCCATAACCACGGCAAAAACTCTGTTGAAAGAGTTTTTTCCTAGGTTCAGGCTGCCGAGAGTCATCTGGTCGGATAATGGGCCACACTTTATCGCTACTGTAATCCTACAAATTTGCAAAGGATTACCGATTGATAAATGGTTCCATTCGGTCAGACATGCCCAAAGTGCCGGATTAGTGGAAAGGCATAATGGCATTATAAAGAACAAGCTTGCTTGTGCTGGCACCAAGTTAAAATGGCCAGACGCCTTACCGATTGTGTTGCTGTCGATGAGAACAACCCCTCAAACTAAGACTGGGCTCTGTACTTTTGAGGTGGTAATGGGGAGACCTGCTAATATTTGGGGTATGCCAAAAAGCAGTTAGTTGCGGGATATAGAAAATGTGCTTCTTTCAGATTACTGTAACCAGTTGACTAAAAATCTGTTTTCAATTTATCACCAGGTGGGAGAGGCATTACCTGTACGGTACGAGGGTCCTGGTCACAGTCTACGACCGGGGGACTGGATCCTCACAAATACTTTTGAGAGGTCGTCTTGCCATGCACCTCGGTGGAGGGGTCCCTACCAAGTCCTGCTAGTCACTCAGACAGCTGTGCGGGTAGCGGGTCGTAAGAACTGGATCCATGCGACGCACACCAAACGGATCCCGCAGCCCGTGCCATACGATACAGAAGACACAGAATCCCTTCCCACTGCTGTACTAACGTGCCTGAAACAGTAACAACTGACAAGGGAGTATCGGAGACCGTTCCAGAATTTGCAAGGTCAGACAAAACAGCCATCTTGTCTCCGCACTCTCAGACAGTGGAGCTTCTGGATCAATCCTTTTCTGATCCCATTTCCGTTCACTCGCCACATCCAGGAGGAAGTGACAACACTTTGTTCTCACCATAAACTGTGAAATATAATTTGCGTCCAAGGAAATAGACGTACAACACAGTCTGACTGTGCGATTGAGAAAATCATTTGAGGGCTTGTCTTTTGGCCCGACTGTACGGAAGGATTCTGTTGGCTAAGTGTTGTGGGAAAGACATTAAGAAGACGCGCGACAGGAGTCGCTAGCAAACAAACAATTGGTGTTTTTCGATTGAAGACTACAATGCCTGCACCTGCTACCGCTCGTACTGAACTTTTAGATAAATATCTGACTAGCAGAGACAATGATCAAGCATGTAAGGGGACCCACAAAGTGTATTGTTGCCTTTTTGTAATAATAACTGGATTATTAGTAACTGTTGGTTTTGGGTTATGGTATCTGTAGGAAGCATATCCGCTAGAGGACTTTTTACCTATTGAAAATGTATCTGTTATCCCCACTCCTTCTGTGCAATTGCATACTTTATCGCCTAGAGATTCTTTACATAGACAGAACTATCAGAATAATACTCTTTTGTTAACTATGAATGCCACTCATGCAATTTTAAATAGAACCAATTGCTGGATCTGTTCACATCTACCGCAACATGGGGATAAGGGGCTAGGTTGCTATATTCATCCTTTACCTTTGACAACTGCTTGTTATGCATTGGCCAAACTAAGAGAACTTAGAGCACTATTCTTTGGCCGATGGAATGACAGCATCTCAGGGAACTTTGATGGTACAAATTTGAATAGTTTTGAAAAGCATGTTTTGATGCCCCTGGGATGCTCGCTTTTTGCAAATAGATGCAAGCCAAATGTTGCTTCTGTTAGGCCCTCTGATAGATTGTCTCGTCCTTTTCAGTCTTTAATCTCTTTCAAAATGGCTCCTATAGGTAATAAGGATGCCACGCCTCCATCTTATTCTGTTAACCATAGCCCCGATTCAGTATCCTTCTGCATACAGAGGAATGGAACACGGTCAATGGGTAATTTTAGAAAGTCCGCCAACGTTGCGAATTTGACTAGTGAGAACAGACCTCTGTACGTAGGCTAACCTGTCTATTTTGTTTGCGGTAATATGGCATTTCCATGGTTGCCCAGGGATTGGCAAGGAACCTGTTATTTAGGGATTCTATTACCTGGGGTATTTATTGCCAGTAATGCAGAAATTTCGAAGACTCGTCCACGACGAGGTGTGAAAGGGGATACTCCAGCACAAACTCTAGGGGACATCATGAAATCCTTCGTGCCATTTTTTGGGCAAATTACGAATTCAGAAGATATCAGGGGACTAGCGAGAGTATTGGAGAGAACCATCAACCGGACCACTGACATACTCTATAATATGACGTTAGAACAGAAGGTGATAAGATTAGTGGCTCGGCAGAACCGGATGGCATTAGATGTCATACTGGCAGAGCGTGGAGGAGTATTTACATTAGTGGGGTCCGCTTGCTGCGTTTACCTACCAGATTCCTCTCCAACGATCTTTAGGGCTATCCAAAATCTGTGTGTTCTTAGTTCAGAAGTACATGTTCCTGAGGGAAACTGGGAAAGTGCATTTTTTTGGGACCTCCTACGGTCGTGGGGATGGAAGTTGTTTTCGTCCCTGCTGATTATCTTGGGAAGTTTCCTATTCCTTTGTTGTTGTAAACAGTGTCTCCCTGGTATATGCTCAGTATTAGGGGGGTGTTGCGCGCAAGCAACAAGTGTATTAGGGCATAAAATATACGCCCGAGACAAGGCTTCCAAAGAGTATGTTTTGAAAGAAACTCTAGTGTCTGATCTAATGGCAATAGATATGTCCGACAATGATTCGGGATGTATAGACATTGAAATGTGGAGTTAAATGCAAAACAATTGAAGGTAGTTTAGCGCTTGGCAAAGGCCAAAAGGAGGGTTTGTTAGAACTGATATAATATTGTTTCGTCCTCATTGTATATGTTGGCCTATGCCCAGTCGCTTTGCGAGGAAATTCGTATTACAAGGTCGTGACCTCAAGTGAATCAAGCCTCCATTTTAGGCTAAAGCCGCCATTTTAGTTTATTGTACAAAGTCACCATGTAGTCTAAAATGTCCATCTCGTGTGCTCTTGTTCTTGCCTTAACCTCTTCAACCTCTGTAGGAGAGGTAATGTCCAACCTGCCTTCAGGCTACATGTTAGGGTCATGTAGACCTTGTCCTTCGTTGACCTCGGGATCAGGGGATTACTTGAATTGGCGATGTTAACCTACAAGTATACAAGAACAATAATGCTATCCAAATACGACATGTGAAACATTTGTTTGATCTGTATTAAAGCAATGTGTAAAGAGTGTAACGTTAAACTAGAGAATAATAGTGTGTGTTAGTAAATATGTTGAAAAGTAAACCGCATGCACGAGATATGTAAATTAGGAAACGAACCTGGTGCGACCCTAGCCCAGTTCATAATTAACCTGAAAGAGGCTGGGCATCGTTATAACGAAAATGTATAAATACGCCGATGTCCAGCTAGCAAATCCTGTTCACTGCTCACATTGAACCCTGCTGGTGGTCTCTGTGATGTATTGACGACCAAATAGCTATTTGTGTACTTTGTTTGGTAACTGTTCAGTTTTGTAATAAAGATTCTGGGAATCTTTTCTAGCCCGTGTCAGTGTATTTTCCTTTGCTTGGTGTAAAAGCCTTAATATTGTATTTTTCTGATTCCACACTAACAGGAGTATAAAATGCTCTGTAGACACCAACTCTTCAAAGACAGCCAATAGAAATGGCAACACACCCTGCATTTCCCAGCATGCTTCTGCTTGCAGGAAATGACACCGGCGGGAATGTTGAGAGAGTCTGTAGAATGCAATCTCCCCATCTCCAAACTGCACGCCTTTAATGTGGGGACAGTGATGGCAAATCGCCATCCACAACCGGAAACTAAAAGCGTTGATCTTAGCATGCTTACAAGAAGACAGAGTCTCCGGCATTCAGTCTGGGTGACTGCCACCTGCTGGCAAGAGATTTCAAATGCATGAAGTTGAATTTTGCTGGACATTGCAGCAGCCAGCTTTAGGGCGCTAGAATCCTAACATTCGGACCCGAATCTGGCTATCAGAATAGCAAAACGCTGCCGCGAGGTCTGATGACCGATATTTTTAGGGAAGTTATGATACTGTACAACATTTTAAATTAGTTTTCCTGCCTTCATTTATTGTTTTAAAAATGGTTCTCCTTTTAAATATGAGCAGAGGTCCACCTGAATGCAGTTTATTTCCTTTGAACAACTTCCAGTTCATCCATGCGAGAATGACATCTTCCGAACAGCAGCCCATGCACACAGCTCAGCAGTGAGAGCTGAACTAACTGAGCTACCTTACAGGCAACTGTAAGTGGCAGGTGTGTATACTAAATATGTTCAAAGTAGTCCTAGAAGACAGTTTGTTCGACAAGCGCATGCATGCTGTAAAGAATTCATATTCTGAGTTCAGGTGTGAGTAGCATAAACCTTGAAACAAATGCAATTATTAAATATTCCCACACCGAGTACAGGAATGGTCTGTCATTTTACTCTCTGAAATTAGCATGATGTATGTGACTGGCACCCTATATTTCATCTGTAAATATACTTCTGTGAGATTTCTTTGCATCACCATGAGTTTGCCGGTGTAGATCCTCTGTAAATTACACCAACCTCATTTGCTGTTACCTGCATGCGGTATCGGGGAATGTCTGCATTATTCTGAGTCCTGCGGACCCTTCAGTTATTCCATAGGACTGCATTGTGAAGTGCTGCATGACTGCATGTGTGATTGCGGTATCGGGGAGTGTCTGCATTATTCTTAGTCTTGTGGACCCTTCAGTTATTCCATAGGTCGGCATTGTGAAATGCTGCATTACCACATGCATGATTGCGGTATCGGGGTGTGTCTCCATTATTCTGAGGCATGTGGACCCTTCAGTTATTCCATAGGACTGCATTGTGAAATGTTGCATGACCGCATGCGTGATTGCGGTAGCGGGAAGGGCATGCATGATTCTGAGTCCTGCGACCCTTCACTTATTCCATCGGATGGGATTGTGACATGCTGCATGACCGCATGCATGATTGCGGTATCGGGGAGTGTCTGCATTATTCTGAGTCCTGTGGACCCTTCAGTTATTCCATAGGACAGCATTGTGAAATGCTGCATGACCACATGCGTGATTGCGGTATTAGTGAGGGCCTGCATGATTCTGAGTCCTGTGGACCCTTCAGTTATTCCACAGGACTGCATTGTGAAGTGCTGCATGACCGCATGCATGATTGCGGTATCAGGGATGGTTGGCATGATTCTGAGTCCTGCAGACACTTCAGTTATTCCATAGGATTGCATTGTGAAATGCTTCATGACCGCATGCGTGATTGCGGTATCGGGGAGGGTCTGCATGATTCTGAGTCCTGCGGACCCTTCAGTTATTCCACAGGACTGCATTGGTAAATGCTGCATGACCGCATGTGTGATTGTGGTTTCGGGAGGGCCTGCATGATTCTGAGTCCTGAGGACCCTTCAGTTATTCCATAGGACTGCATTGTGAAATGCTGCATGACCACATGCATGATTGCGGTATCGGGGAGGGCATGCATGATTCTGAGTCCTGAGGACCCTTCAGTTATTCCGTAGGACTGCATTGTGAAATGCTGTATGACCACATGTGTGATTGCAGTATTGGGGAGGGTCTGCAAGATTCTGAGTCCTGCGGACCCTTCAGTTATTCCATAGGACTGCATTGTGAAATGCTTCATAACCGCATGCGTGATTGCGGTATCTTTGAGGGTCTGCATGATTCTGAGTCCTGCGGACCCTTCAGTTATTCCATAGGACTGCTTTGTGAAGTGCTGCATGACTGCATGCGTGATTGCGGTATCGTTGAGGGTCTGCATGATTCTGAGTCCTGTGTACCCTTCAGTTATTCCTTAGGACTGCATTGTGAAATGCTGCATGACCACATGTGTGATTGAGGTATTGGGGAGGGTCTGCATGATTCTGAGTCCTGCAGACCCTTCAGTTATTCCATAGGACTGCATTGTGAAATACTGCATGACCGCATGCGTGATTGCGGTATCAGGGAGAGTCTGCATGATTCTGAGTCCTGCGGACCCTTCAGTTATTCCGTAGGACTGCTTTGTGAAATGCTGCATGACCACATGTGTGATTGAGGTATTGGGGAGGGTCTGCATGATTCTGAGTCCTGCAGACCCTTCAGTTATTCCATAGGACTGCATTGTGAAATGCTGCATGACTGCATGTTTGATTGCGGTATTGGGGAGGGTCTGCATGATTCTGAGTCCTGCAGGCCCTTCAGTTATTCCATAGGACTGCATTGTGGAATGCTGCATGAACGCATGTGTGATTGCGGTATTGGGGAGGGCCTGCATGATTCTGAGTCCTGCGGACCCTTCACTTATTCCACAGGACTGCATTGTGAAATGCTGCATAACCGCATGCGTGATTGCGGTATCTTTGAGGGTCTGCATGATTCTGAGTTCTTCGGACCCTTCAGTTATTCCATAGGACTGCTTTGTGAAATGCTGCATGACCGCATGCGTGATTGCAGTATCTTTGAGGGTCTGAATGATTCTGAGCCCTGTGTACCCTTCAGTTATTCCTTAGGACTGCATTGTGAAATGCTGCATGACCACATGTGTGATTGCGGTATCGGTGAGCGCCTGTATGGTTCTGAGTCCTGCAAACCCTTTAGTTGTTCCTTGGGACTGCATTGTGAAATGCTGCATGACCACATGCGTGATTGTGGTATCGTTGAGGGTCTGCATGATTCTGAGTCCTGCGGTCCCTTCAGTTATTCCATAGGACTGCATTGGTAAATGCTGCATGACCACATGCGTGATTGCGGTATTGGTGAGGGCCTGCATGATTCTGACTCCTGCCGACCCTTCAGTTATTCCATAGGACTGCATTGGTAAATGCTGCATGACCACATGTGTGATTGCGGTATTGGGGAGGGTCTGCACGATTCTGAGTCCTGCGGACCCTTCAGTTATTCCATAGGACTGCATTGTGAAATGCTGCATGACCGCATGCGTGATTGCAGTATTGGGGAGGGTCTGCATGATTGTGGGTCCTGCAGACCCTTTGCGTATTCCACAGGACTGCATTGTGAAATGCTGCATAACCGCATGCGTGATTGCGGTATCTTTGAGGGTCTGCATGATTCTGAGTTCTTCGGACCCTTCAGTTATTCCATAGGACTGCTTTGTGAAATGCTGCATGACCGCATGCGTGATTGCAGTATCTTTGAGGGTCTGAATGATTCTGAGTCCTGTGTACCCTTCAGTTATTCCTTAGGACTGCATTGTGAAATGCTGCATGACCACATGTGTGATTGCGGTATCGGTGAGCGCCTGTATGGTTCTGAGTCCTGCAAACCCTTTAGTTGTTCCTTGGGACTGCATTGTGAAATGCTGCATGACCACATGCGTGATTGTGGTATCGTTGAGGGTCTGCATGATTCTGAGTCCTGCGGTCCCTTCAGTTATTCCATAGGACTGCATTGGTAAATGCTGCATGACCACATGCGTGATTGCGGTATTGGGGAGGGTCTGCATGATTCTGACTCCTGCCGACCCTTCAGTTATTCCATAGGACTGCATTGGTAAATGCTGCATGACCACATGTGTGATTGCGGTATTGGGGAGGGTCTGCATGATTCTGAGTCCTGCGGACCCTTCAGTTATTCCATAGGACTGCATTGGTAAATGCTGCATGACCACATGCGTGATTGCGGTATTGGGGAGGGCCTGCATGATTCTGACTCCTGCCGACCCTTCAGTTATTCCATAGGACTGCATTGGTAAATGCTGCATGACCACATGCGTGATTGCGGTATTGGGGAGGGCCTGCATGATTCTGACTCCTGGCGACCCTTCAGTTATTCCATAGGACTGCATTGGTAAATGCAGCATGACCGCATGCGTGATTGTGGTATCAGTGAGGGCCTACATGATTCTGAGTCCTGCGGACTCTTCAGTTATTCCATAAGACTGCATTGGGAAATGGTGCTTGACCGCATGCATGATTGCGGTATCAGTGAGGGTCTGCATGATTCTGAGTCCTGCGGACCCTTTAGTTGTTCCATAGGTCTGTATTGGGAAATGCTGCATGACCGCAAGCGTGATTGCCTCATACGGTAATATCGCATGCCATAACAATTTCGTGCAGAGGATGTCCTCCACACATAAGCAGGTATAACTAAAGATGTTTTGGCAACTAAACTGGCAGTTCGGCAGAGCGGGAAAACTCGCTTTATGCGTTATGATTCCTGGATTCTTGCATATCTGAAGGTACTATCATTTCCTTAAGTCTGTAAAACTCTTAAGTAACTAAAGAAACCGTGTGGCCTGTCTATGATTCGATGCAGCGCCTATTAGACGCCATCTTGTGTTGTTGCATAAAGAGAAGGCCTACCAGCAAGTGGAGCCCTACCTAGAAGCATGCCCTTTTCCTGAATGGAGGTAGCATTTATGAGAGTGAGGCTCGACCTCTGACCCTCTCCGGAGGTGGAGGCGGCGGATTGGGTATTCCCAGAGAGAGAAAAGAGTGAGTAGGCGGTGCTAGGAGGAGGGGGGGGTTGAGACGTTAGAACACCTGGAAACGGAGTACCCGAGTACCTTCCCGATAAGATTGAAATTGTATGTACCAAAGCACTTTTGGAGTGAGATACTTGCATGAGGGCGTATCTCCTTCTCACTGGCAACTATTAGATGTTTGAATGAGACATTTAATTTAAATTTCATAACAACAACACATTATCTGTAAGAGATTTTTAAGTCTAAATTAGAATAGCTATATTCTGGTGGTGTCTGAATTGAAAATTTAAACATGAATTACATGTTTTAATGGAATTTAAAAGCGATGTCCAAGTCTAAATTAGAATGGCTATATTCTGGCGGTGTCCGAATTGAGAGTTTAAAAATGAATTACATGTTTTAATGGAATTTATAAGAGATGTTTAAGTCTAAATTAGAATGGCTATATTCTGGTGGTGTCTGAATTGAGAGTTCAAAGATGAAGTACATGTTTTACAGGAACTTAGTATTTTTTTTTTTAATGTACCTTTGTACATTTTTTAGGAATGCTGTCTGAATATTTAAACTGTTTTGGATTTTTGTATTGATAAAATATGTATAAGGTAATTTACAAACTGTAGCACCAATAATTTAAACAAAAGAAGACATCTTCCTATGCGCTCTTGTGTCCATTCCTATGAGAATAGCATTTGCGTTTAATGCCCCCCTGGTATTGGCTCTGGGAGATGGGTGATCTCCGAAAAAGGGCGATTTCTCTCTGTTCTCTGCAGACTTGTAAATTGGATTACACACACACTTCCCAAACGAGCAGACGCGAGCGCCCCGCGCGCACGGATCCATCTGCCCGCACGTGTTTTTCATTTACAGTTTCCTCCAGAAAGTGGGAGATATTTATAGAGGATCAGTTTCCCTGTAAGATGACATCAGTTTCGTGTTTACAAAAGAGGAAATGCAAGTTGTGGGGACAGATTGCACAAGTTGAAAATAACCCCGGGTTTCTGGTGCAGAGACGCCTCGCTTCCTTCCTGAAATTGACAGGATCTCAGAATTGATGAGGAGAATGAATGACAAGCGGATCCACACGATAAGGGGGGGACGCGGGGGGGGGGGGGGTGGCGATCAGGGGGAATCATTCCCAAATATCATGAACCTGCAGCTGGCCAGGAGGCGGCGTCAGGGACTTGCTATTTACCCAACATATGGTGCGAGGAAGAAACCTATTCCAAACCAAACTGGGAGTGCAAACAGAAATGATCCAAAGACGTGAATACGAAAGTGTACCGCTGAAGTCAAGAATGAGCTTTCACTTACTTCAAATTATAAAGAATGTGGGCCGGTGGAGCCTCAGTGAGAAGACCAGGGGACCACCTCACGAAAGCACTCTAGGTTCTCAAGAGTGACATGTTCCAGTATAAGTCAAGGCCCTGATTCATGGAGTTATTTGCGCGGCAAATCGGAACATTGCACACCAAACCGCATGCGCAGCACGTTCGGCAATTTATGGAATCATCTGCACGGGACGTTTATGTACTGTGTGGGGATATCGCGCAAGCTAGCCGTATCTCTGCATGCGGCCGAGTGCCATGCGTGCGACTCCTTGCAGATCGTGAGTGTGGCCTGTGCATAGACCTGACCTTTGCAGAACACGTAAAATGGGGAAGAACAATGGAAAATGTGTGTGTTACGAGGGCCCACAGGCAGTCCATTGCACGCCCACAAATGCATATAACCGAGCGTATTCATGGATCCATCCGTGCAACCTCTCGCCGAGGAAATGGACAGGCAATGCACGCAAACTATCCACCACCCGAAAGCAGGGACATCAGATTTAGGGCTGCATGCTGCATGCAGCCTGGGCTTTGAATGCATTTGGGGTTGCTCGTAAGCAGTGTAGCCGGGTGCAGGAACCGTTTATGGGGGTTTGCACGCATATTTACCAGAAAGTGATGATTTGTATGCTACGTGGTATGCATGTTGAGGGGGTGCTGGGACTAGGTACAGGGTATCCTGGTTGTGGGGCACGCTGAAGGAGTGCGCAAAGGTCTGTTTCCTGGAATGGCTCTGTCTGTGGGCGTGTCGTGGGCATTCCGAGTGTGACTTGCGAATGGGTTTACTGTGCATGGACTACTCCATGAATATGAGTGGCGTGCAGATTTTCTAATGCGTGACGGGCCGGGCAGGTTTGTTTTCAGCACTGAGGGTTGGTGGGGTCTTATGCCCACTTTTCCATGAATCGGGCCCCAAGTTTGTGAAAAGAGTAGCTCTTCATGGAAAGCATTAGTGTGCAGGATGCAGGTCAACAAAGCTGCATACACATTTAGTATGCTGTGTGCTGGCAGACACAGCACACACAATGTGGGACCGCGCAGGATTTCGTGTTGCATCGCTGATTGAGAATGGTGTGCCTAAATTGTGCGTTGCGCATTGGGAATGCACTTGAACCAGTTTCCTGTCGCGTAAGTGAATTGCTACGGTGCTCAGCGGCCAATCTCTGCGTACTGTGAGCGCCACTGTGGATCTGGACTCAGTCATATTATGTCAACAAGCTTCCATCCTGTGCCCATCACCAGCACAGTGATATTGCAGCTCAGAGGCTTGTCCTGCTGGAAATGCATTCAGTGGTTTTTGGTGTAAGGATGCACATATGCAAATCTCATTTGGGAATTTGCATTTTGTAATGTTTCCACAAAACGCGGCTGTTCAATGTTTATGTTTCTAGATCCTGAATTCCGATAACATGAACCCAGCTTCGAAGCAATAGGGCACTATAAACCTAGGGGATGGAGTGATAGGCTACTATAATATAGATACATTTAGATTTGGGGTACAACATGAAGGGAATGAACAGAAGAAATACAGAGGATTACAGACGGAAGAGACACGTAAAGGTGGAATTTTACTAATTTGTTGGTGGACCTGAAACTGATCCCACTGAACCGATATCCCTGTGAGGTTCACATCATCTGACCTTCCTGGCCGCACTGTTGAGTCTCTAAGTCTAAATCAGTGTTCACCCCCCACAACCCCTCATGCCTCCCGCCTCGCCGTCTTCGTCTGATATAGCAGTCCGGTGGGCATTGGTCACTGGGGTCCCAGGTGGTTGCCGAAGGGTCTCTGCATTGGGGTATTTTCTACTCTCATTCCCAAGAGGAGAGACTGCCTGTGAACTCGGTGGACCCACAGCGTACCGATTACTGAGGGAGCAAGGATGGTTAAGGTCAATCAGATGTCTGGCAGGCAACTGCGCCCGCACCACTTCCACCTAATATGAGAGCAGCCATCTTGCATGTATTCTCCTCTGACCTCAATCCTTCCCGCGCTTTGATACATTTGGTTAATTGCGTTTGTCATCATTGTGAAGGCTGCGGTTTGCTCACATTTCTGGGTAACAATTAACGTAGCCTAATAAACTATAAAAGTAGCCTGATAAACTATAGATTTTACATAGGATGACTCAAGGTTAATTATATGTTACATACATTTGTTTATGAGTACACACTAACTAATTATTCACATTTTACTTTGTTGTTTCTTTACATTATGCATTGAGGTGATTGACCAGAAATGCTATAGGAAATTCACATGTTAAGTCTTGTCCATCCAAAGAAGTCACTGACTGGAGCTCCCTCTAGTATTGGGATTGATTGCTTTACCCATCTGAAGTCTCCCTGGATCATTGTGGGCTGCACCCCACTCTTGTTTAAGAGGCTTCAAATGGGCCAGAAAAGATGAGCTGAGCATGGTTACCCAGAATTGATACATTATACTTGGTTTTCCTTCTGTGGACTTGACATGATGTCTCTGCTGCTTAGCCTGCATGGCACAGGTACTGCGACGCACTAGGATTCTGTCATGGGCATAGAAGTGGACTCTCACAATGAGTGATCAACAGACAACTAATGAATCGCTAAACAAGTTTTCGCACAACAAAAATGGACATAGGGTTTGGGGTGGTCTGGGTTAGAGAATGAGGGGCTTTCAAAAAGGAGCAATTCCAGCTTGCATGAGGACCTCAGTCCGCCAGTCCATCCCTCACCTCCCTGTGTCTTAGCACCCTGGCTGTCAAAAGGTTGCTCACACACCTGATAGCCCCCTTGCACTTTATTCTGGCTTGGCATGACTTTGCATAGGTTGTTATTGGACCGGGTGCTAACGATGCTCGAGGTTGTCCCCCACCCCCAACCTGTCAGACAAGTGGGGTCTAGGCTTGCTTTAGGTCTTTCCAGACTTGGGTCTCCTTCTTACAAGTCTTGTTGGGCACTGAGAGATTTAGGTCTACGCCCTGGAATACTGACACAGTCTTCACCGCCTCCGGTTGAACAGGTGCTTCCTTCACAGGAACTCTCTACTCTCAACATACTGTATTAAGCCCCTTTCTGTTTTGCCTTCTTTAAGTCCTGTGATGATTGGGGCTTCTGCACCTGCCAGCCTGGCTTCCCTTCTACACTGCTAGGTTATACAGACATTTCACCCCCATATGTTCTCTCCTTCTCTTCCTTATCTAATCTTTTACCTGGTCTCAGGTTAAGTCTTCTGCTCTCTTTATCCCTCTTTTACATGTCTCTGCATCTCTCAGCTGTGTGCCACCTGCTCTACTCTCTCTTATCCCCTCCACAGTGATCCTATCTTTATAATTTCTTCTCCACTCCAGAACTCTCCACTCTGTAATAGTTCTGCGTCTGTTTCCTCTTCTGCTCCACTCTAGAGCTATGGTGCTGGGTTACCTCATTCCTTCCCTTGTCATGACTTTGTTCTCTGTATCACTTCCTCCCATCCTCTCTAGCCTCATGGCTCTTCTCACATCCCTCTTTCTTTCCTACTTGCTCTCTTCCCCCACTTCTCTCAAGTGTCTCTGCCTTCCTTCCAATGCCGACTACACCAAGATAAAACTGCAAGCAGCTTTTGGCTTCCTGCAGAGCTGGCCTCTGGCTCCACACATGACGGATTTTATCAAGTGTGGTGTGAAGCCTACTTTGTACAGGAATTGAAAATTGAATTTCAAATTCTGGTTACAAGCTGTGTTTTCTTGTGCTGCAGTGGTAACCCCACTTTTGTGGAGTGAACTTCCGCCATCTTTCTCTCGGTATCATTCCAGAAAACACTGTAATACTCTGATTCGTCCACACCACGCCATCAGTTAACTCCTCAGATGGACCCTCTGAGTTCCGCTCTGCCACGACAGGTAGGCCTCTCATTGTTTGTATGGGATTAAAGCCCTCCAGAATGTTATGAGGCAGCACACAGTGAGGCCCAATGGTCACAGCCCTTTCTGCAGGTCCAGTTTCCAATAACACAAGCCCACAGATTACCACAGTTGAAAAGTACAGGGCTTAGCCCCTTGGATATTCGACTTGCCAAAGGGCTCGGTGGCACTTGTATACTTTGCCAATAATCAGGTTTTAGCAGACAGGTATTTGAATCTGCCTGGTGGATGGTCAAGTTTGCTGAGGAGGTTCAAAGTGATTTTTTACATACACAGATGAGGGCTGTGCTTGTACACAGGGGTAGAGGGGGATTACCTATTCCTTCTCTGAGCCCTACATCGCATAGCATACAGTGGCACCCAGCCCACATGGTCTCCCCAGTCTCATGTTATGGTGCATCATAAAAGGACTTACTTGTGCCATTGTATGTTACAGTTACCTACATTTACTCAGAATAAATCCTCCCACTTCCTGGTGAACAGCAGAAGTGAGCTGGCAAGAGCATTACTGCTTTCTGATCTATATTAGCAGTCTCTGATGATTGGATATTAATGAAGCAGACAACTAATAGCTACAGCCAAATCCAAAACGGTGCTGCTCAGTACTGCTGGGCCTCAGACCACAGGGCCATATCTCTTGAGGATTAAAGTTCTCCAAACCACAAGGCCATATCTCTTGAGGATTAAAGGTTCTCCAAACC
The DNA here is from genome assembly GCF_040938575.1 of Ambystoma mexicanum. Classification (NCBI taxonomy): domain Eukaryota; kingdom Metazoa; phylum Chordata; class Amphibia; order Caudata; family Ambystomatidae; genus Ambystoma; species Ambystoma mexicanum. The sequence goes on from NC_090936.1 coordinate 1,212,845,729, forward strand.
CCAGGAGAATATCTCTTCAAGATGAAAGGTCCTCCCAAACACAGGACCATATCTCTTGAGGATTAAAGGTTCTCCAAACCCTAGGAGAATATATCTTGAGGATTAAAGGTCCTCAAACTACAGGACCATATCTCTTGAGGATTGACGGTCCTCCAAACCTCATGGCCACATCTCTTGAGGATTAAAGGTTCTCCAAACTGCAGGAGAATATATCTTGAGAATTAAATGTCCTCCCAACCACAGGGCTATATCTCTTGAGGATTAAAGGTCCTACAAAGCACAGGACCATATCTGTTGAGGTTTAAAGGTCCTCCCAACCACAGTACCATAACTCTTGAAGATTAAAGGTCCTCCAAACCACAGGACCATATCTCTTGAGGATTAAAGGTCTTCTCAACTGCAGGACCATATCCATAGAGGATTAAAGGTCCTCCAAACCACAGGACCATTCCTCTTGAGAATTAAAAGTCCTCCTAACCACAGGACCATATCTCTTGAGGATAAAAGGTCCTCCAAACCACAGAAGAGTCTCATCCCAGCCTAATTCAAGAAAAAAACAACCTGAGGCAGGTCCTTCACCTCTGCTTCACCCGCTCATTGGACCACCATGCCAAAACATCTCTGACTTGAAGCCGACTACCTAAGCTTTATAAGGAACATGAAGACGTAGGTCTCAAAAAATCCCCCATTCCAACTCCTAATTTCTGCACTTATTTACAGTCATGCCAGTCCCTACCTAACATATAAACTGTGTCATTCATTTGTATCCTGGAAGATGCTAGCCTCACTGTCTGCGCTCATACAAACCTGATATGCAACAAAGTTGTATTCATTGGTAAGGTTTAGGATTAGAAAGTAAGGATGAGAGACACTTTGTAAGTGTATAAAGTATAGTGCCTGTATTTTAGATACGACAGTAAAAAATTGTATTGATTGAATACATTGTGGTCTCAACAAAAGGCAATTATACATTCATGAAAAGAAATTTGTCACTCCTTGTAATCTCAACAAATGTCAATTATACATTCATAAAAAGAACTTTGTCACGCCAACACGTGTTTCAACCTAACTAGGCCGTCTTCAGGGTTTTAAAACAATAGTGGTTGGTACAGCACACATTTTGAAAAAGCAATTCCTGTTACAAAAAAGGTCTGGGGAGTAGACAAACACAGCGAGAGAACAAGGGGGAAAAAGACAGGGAAAAGATAAAAACAAAGGGAAGCTGAGTATTAATGTAAACAGAACTTCAAAATATTTGTTAGTAAGCATTGCAAAGTTACCACGTATTAGTTAGTATATTACCTATCGGTGGTTTTCATTTATAAATCATATGAATCATATAATCGGATCATTCACATTGATAACTCATGAACGTGCTTAAATATATGATAGTCATTTGGCTAACATTCTAAATAGTTTTGTGGCCACTTTGCGCTTTCTTTAGTCTAATGAACAATTTAGTTAGAATTGGGAACCGAAATGCATTATTAGCCTGCGTCGACTTTACTCACGCGGGCAAGATCCTATTCTTTAGGGCACTTGATTACCGAGTTTGCACGCACATAGCTCAGATAAAAGTGAAGGTAAAGTACGTTGTGTATATGTTGAGCTGTCGGAGTCAATGGGTCGGCCTACTTCTGAAGGAAATTCGAAGAACTCATAGCCAGTGTAACATTGGCATATTGTGTATAAGTTGTTTGTCTAGAGGGACATAACATGCAAAAGCGCAGTAATTAGTTTCCCGCTTGGATGCAGAAAATATATTTTTAGCCAAGTAAAAAGTAATACAAAATGTTAAATGAAAAGGTACGTGACCTATTTCATGCAATGAATCGTTTTCTGGTTGCCTGATATGTAAATTATTCTTTTGCGTTTATAGGTGGTTCGCCATTTTAGGGTCATTTCATATATTCTTGCCTTGTTCTAAATAAAAATGTGAATATATCTAAGTACACATATAATGAATGTTTAAGTTTGTGCAAAAGCTGATCTATATTATTTAGTTGGCAAAAAGATGTGGTTGTCTATTTGGAGGGCTGGCAGTTCAAGTAACGCATACCGGCTGAGTTGCAATTTTCAGACTTGTGTCAGGCACCGTCGGGAAGTAACTGAGGCATCGGCGAGAGTTTTCGTTTCTATGGTTCCATAGCGTTTTGTTCCAGTCACGTGGTTCATCACGTGGCCCGGATGCTAAAAGGAGCAGCAACAGTATTGTTGTGCGCATATCAAGATACTTTTCTTAAATGTATTTAGGGCTATGTATTGTGGGAAAATTTCTGTGCGGTTGTTGTAAAAGTTATGTGCTTTAAAACGTTGATACATCGATGCTCGTGTATCACGGACCCAGAGTCCTCTCTGGTCATGTGTTCAGTCATGTGTCCGGGGTTGCTAGGTGACTGGACAAAAACAGGATGATATCAGTACTATTGGAAAAGATGATTGTTCGTTCCTCTAATGGCATGCGCATTGTTGGCGTACATTTATTGCAATGGCAAGTTAATTGCAGCGTGGGCTTGTTCGCATGAGTAAATGTCGAGTACAGTCATGGAATCACCATTAATTGTAAAAGACATTGCTTTGCATACTGCTCGGCTGATGAATGCATAGAGTGATTAACGGGATAACAGTTCTAGATGGTCGTAGCATGTTTGGTATATTATCTACGTAAACAGAGTTAATGCGAAATAATGGATATATGGGGCAAAATTCCTTTTATGCATTTCAGAATAGGGAGTACTTCTGAGAAATTCGTACATTAATTTTGACATTTAGACATGCAGCCTGTATAATTTACGAGCTGTTAATGGATATTTCAGACAAGTTCAGATGCATATCTTGCATCGCTTGAATTCACTTAATATTAAGTTTTTGATTAGTGCAATGGTTACAGGTTATACATGATACAGTATCCATACAGTTTATAAAATGACATTCAGCTCGTGTTCCTTGTTAAGGCCGAGTGACAGGCATCGGAGTTTGCAAATCTTTTTTGCTTCCTGTTGGCGTAGCTTCAACTCTCTGTCTCCACCTCTTGGATGTGGTTGGATCTGCTGTAATCCGACATATCTGATGTCATTTGCATTATCCTTTTGATGATGTCCCTGCCAATGGACAGCTAATGGTAATCTAATATCTTGACTATTCAGACTGTTTAGATGTTCACGTATACGAAAGCGGACTTCTCTGATGGTACTACCGATATAACATTTTTGGCAAACACAATGTATTCCGTATATAACAAACTTGGATCTGCAATTAATAAAGTCTTTGATCTTGACCTCCAAGCCTCCATGACATTTGAAAACTTTAGTTGGCGACAATGTGTATTTACAGAAATTACACGTGCCATTAGAGGAACGAACGATCATCTTTTCCAATAGTACTGATATCATCCTGTTTGTGTCCAGTCACCTAGCAACCCCAGACACATGACTGAACACATGACCAAAGAGGACTCTGCATCGATGTATCAACGTTTTAAAGCACATAACTTTTGCAACAACCGCACAGAAATTTGTCCACACTACATTGCCCTAAATACATTTAAGAAAAGTATCTCGATATGCGCACAACAATTCTGTTGCTGCTCCTTTTAGCATCCGGGTCACGTGACGAACCACGTGACCGGAACAAAACGCTATGGAACCATGGAAACGAAAACTCTCGCCGATGCCTCAGTTACTGCCCGACGGCACCTGACACAAGTCTGAAAATTGCAACTCAGCCGGTATGCGTTACTTGAAATGCCATCCCACCAAATAGACAACCACAACTCTTTGCCAACTAAATAATATAGATCAGCTTTTCCACAAACTTAAACATTCATTATATGTGTACTTAGATATATTCACATTTTTATTTAGAACACGGCAAGAATATATGAAACGACCCTACGATGGCGAACCACCTATAAACACAAAATAATAATTTACATATCAGGTAACTAGAAAACGATTAATTGCATGAAATAGGTCACATACCTTTTCATTTAACATTTTTTATTACTTTTTACTTGGCTAAAAATATATGCGCTGCTTCCAAGCTCGAAACTAATTACTGCACTTTTGCATGTTATGTCCCTCTAGACAAACAACTTGTGCAAAATATGCCAATGTTGCACTGGCTATGAGTTCTTCGAATTTCCTTCAGAAGTAGGCCGACCCATTGACTCCGACAGCTCAACATATACACAAGGTACTTTACCTTCACTTTTATCTGAGCTATGTGCGTGCAAACTCGGTAATGAAGTGCCCTAAACAATAGGATCTTGCCCGCGTGAGTAAATTCGACACAGGCTAATAATGCATTTCGGTTCCCAATTCTAACTAAATTGTTCATTAGAGTAAAGAAAGCGCAAAGTGGCCACAAAACTATTTAGAATGTTAGCCAAATGACTATCATATATTTAAGCACGTTCATGAGTTATCAATGTGAATGATCCGATTATATGATTCATATGACTTATAAATGAAAACCACCTATAGGTAATATACTAACTAATACGTGGTAACTTTGCAATGCTTACTAACAAATATTTTGGAGTTCTGTTTACATTAATACTCACCTTCCCTTTGTTTTTATCTTTTCCCTGTCTTTTTCCCCCTTGTTCTCTCGCTGTGTTTGTCTACTCCCCAGACCTTTTTTGTAACAAAAATTGCTTTTTCAAAATGTGTGCTGTACCAACCACTATTGTTTTAAAACCCTGAAGACAGCCTAGTTAGGTTGAAACATGTGTTGGCGTGACAAAGTTCTTTTTATGAATGTATAATTGGCATTCGTTGAGATTACAAGATGTGACAAATTTCTTTTCATGAATGTATAATTGCCTTTTGTTGAGACAACAATGTATGCAATCAGTACAATTGTTTACTGTTGTATCTAAAATACAGGCACTATACTTTATACACTTACAAAGTGTCTCTCATCCTTACTTTCTAATCCTAAATCTTACCAATGAATACAACTTTGTTGTATCTCAGGTTTGTATGAGCTCCGTCAGTGAGGCTAGCCTCTTCCAGGATACAGTTTCTATATAGGTGATAGTGGAAAATCACCAGCTTAACCACACGGCTACAGCCAACTCCATACTGCATTTAGTAACCCAGGTTCTTTCTACTTTAGAGGTGTGCACCCACAACCTCTCCAGGGACACTTTTTCCACAAAATTCTGTGTCATTCATTTGTTAGTTTGTTCATTCATTTGTTTTTTCGTTCGTTCATTTGTTTGTATGTTTGTTCGTTCGTTCATCTATCAGGAATGTACTTTCTTTGAGCTATGTTTAGTGTTTTGCAGTGGCTTGAAAAAGGTTGCATGTGACCCGTACTAAGAACGGCCCATATTTTGTAATTCTACTTTAGCTGATTTCATGAAACTGCATTAAAACTTTCCAATTTCACAAAATTCTCAAAAAAATAAGTGTTTTTACTTAATGAATTCCACTAAAACAAAGTTTTGTGGTTTTCAAACACTGCAAAAATGTTTTTTGAAAACCCATACAGCAGTTGGAAAAAAAGCTAGACTGCTGGTGGCGATTTTCTCAGCAAACTAAGTGATGAGTTTTCATTTCGTTTGCTGAGAAAATCTTGAACAACAGTTTTTTTTCAATCTTCAAATATCTGAGGTAAATAAATTTAAACTAGAGTTTTCTACTTATGTTGTTAATAAAAACAAAATACTTCCAATGATTTTTTGCACAATTTCTTTTCAGCAAATTTAATTAACGTTATTCCCTAAAGGTTTCCTCTTATTTTCCTTATAGAAAACACTGGATTATTTGTTTTGCTGGATATTCTTTGAACATTTTTAAATTCCCCACCTTGATGCTAAAAATCTTGCCAATTATTTTTTTGTTGTTTTTTTTTTTAAATCCAAGGAGACTGCTTTACCAGTGAAGTCCACTTATTTTGCAGAAAAAATAACAAGAACACATATAATGTGCAGCATTGTTTTTCAGCAACGTCAATAGAGGTTGAATTGGAAAAAAGTCATAATTTTTAGCAAATTCACTATTTTCTCCAAATGAAGCCAGAGGGAATTCAATGTGCACCACCCTCTACCTTCCGCCCACCCCATGCCCCTTAACTTCCATTTGCTTTAAAGAATTATAGAAATATGTCACACGTAACCATGTCTTGGGCTGATGGAGCTACGCGGTCCAGAACCCAAACCTGGCACAAGAGTGTTTAGGTAGATTGCCAATATTTCAGAATTTCATTCTTTTCCATAATTAGTGGCCTCAGTAGCAGACCAGCTTCCCTCGATGAGTTATGAACAGAGAGATAGCCTCCGGAAGTCCAGCCAGTGTCCTGTCCTTTTCCCTCTCTATGAAGCAGCTTCCGTTTAAATTATTCAAAGGAGAGCCTGTAACCGTCCACCCAGAGACCTTTTACTTATAAGACGGCAACTCCTTACTGGGATTTCCAGTGGAGTTCCTAGTGATGTGCTGTATTGTCCCAGCGGGTTAGTTCAGCGTGTACAAGGGTATCCAGATAAATGAAGCCAACAAAAGATTTAGGGGGTCATTCCGAGTTTGGAGGTAACGTTCCTTACTGGCATGGCGTAAATAGCGTGCCCATGCTGTCACCAGTCCGCTAATAGAGGACTATTACGACTTTGCGGGCACAAGCTTTATGCCATGCCGGTAAGGTATTTTGCACCATGCCGTTAAAGGCACCCAAAATGCCCTTAGCGGCATCAAGCATTGCACTGATAACACTACTGACATTGTTCAATGCGGCATTAGCGGTCAATGTAAATAGCGGTGACCGTTATTAGCGGTCACCGCTATTTACAGTCACCACTAATAAGCGGAACTGGAAGTAGCGTCATCGCACAGGAACGGGAAGGAGCATGACGGCCATCTTTAAAAACACAATCCATTGCAACGCTCACTACACAGGACACCTGGGACTCTGCTCATTTTTGCAAAACATCCACCTCCAACACCACTATGCCTAAGGCCCCGAAGAAGGGAGCTGCCCACCTCAGAAAAGAACGGTTCAATGAGGATGAGCTGCAGATGCTGGTGGACACACTGCAGGAGCATGCTGCCATAGTGTTCTCCAGCAACATGAAGCAAGAGACAGTGCTAAAGAAGAAAGAGACCTAGGCACTTGTTTCCCAGAAGGTCAGTGCCGTGGGGAACACCCCATGCACAACAAAAGACTGTCGCAAGCGCTGGGATGACCTGCGACTAAGGGTACGCAACATCCTCTCTGTGAACCACAGCCAGGCCATGGGAACAGGAGGAGGTCCAAGTTCCCCGATAAAGCTCACCCCATGGGAGGACATCTGCATCAGCATGATAGGGACTGAAGGCATTGAAGGTGTTGGCGAGATAGAGTGTGGTGCCATTATATTGGGCGATGGAGGTGAGTGTCCAAAGTAAACATTTCTATGCCAATTCTGATGAAAGTCAACCAATATGTCAGTTCAAAGAGTCAAGCCATGGTCGCCCAAACACACACACTCCCACCAAAGTAGGCAGATGCATCACAGACACATGCAGATGCCTGGTCAAGGCAATAACTACATTTCACAAACCATACAAAGTTGGAAATGCCACGAGTCACACAGCGTGCATGGCCAAAATACTATGCATGTCAGATAGCACTGCTCCTGGGCAACATGAGTGATGCCAACGTATGCCTGCATTAACCACCCATGTATCAAAGAACGTGCTCATCCAAACACAAATGCCTATTACCCCCAATTGTGTGGATGAGCAATTGTCCTAATGTATGTATGATGCATATCAAAACATCACTCATGCCATCCCTCTCTTCGACCCCCACAGGCACTGACCATGACAGCGATGGCCAGGATGCAACCCTTGCACACGCCATACCCCGGAAGAAGTCACGGGATTACAGAAACCGCCCTTCACCCTCGAGGGGCCAACACAGGGGGCGCCGTGTACCAACATGCAAGCCACCCAAGGTACCCATTGCACCGGTGCCACCAAGGCCCATGGAGGGCGAAGCACCACCACCACCTCCACCCATTGCTCAGCCTGATGACACATGCAAGGCACCACATTCGGAGGAGTAGATTATGGCTGGGGAGGTGGCAGCCACGGCACCCCTGCCTGTGGAGGACACACAGGAGGACATCCCGGTCCCCATGGAGGACAATCTTTCGATGTGGTCCATACCCCAACTCCACCGGCATCCCCCCAAGTATCGTCGCTCGATACAGAGCAGGCCACCACCCCGGAGCAGTCCGGTCATGACCAGATGGAGGGACACTTCAGTACAATATTCCGGGCTAGGGAGGCTGAGCAGGCTGGGCAGGACAGCCAGGGGCTGACTACCTCCACAGGTGCACCCGCAGGGCCGCAGCGGGCTGACCTGCTTACTGCCCTTGTGCGGGAGTTTGTCCAGGATAACCGACTGGCCAGGGAGGAGTGGTGTCAGGACATAGCCGCACTAGGCAGGTCCATCACAGACAACACTGCCTCCATGGTGAAATAATTCACTGAGAACACCAGCCGCCTCTGCGAGGAGGTCTCGGCCATCCGGCAGGTGTTAGGCCACATAGCGAATGCCATGGAGGCAGGGCAACCCGCTACACAACCACAGCAGATGGCCACACCGTCTTCCTCTAGTTCAACGCAAACAATCCCGCTCCACAGGGCGGTCCGTACCCTGCGCCGGCAAGACATGCCGCACCCTGGACCAGGGAGTGCCAATTAATTGTCAGGGCAGCCTCATGTAGGTTCTGGAGACTCTATGGGACTTGTGTGGGGGATTTGTGGGGGAGAGAGAGGGGGTGAGGGTGTGTAGGGGAGATTGGGAAGGGGGTAAAGGTGTGTGGGGAGGTGTGGGGGGAGTGGGAGGGGGTGAAGGTGTGTGGGGGAGTTGTGGGGGAGTGCGAGGGGGGTGAGGGTGTGTGGGGGAGTTGTGGGGGAGGGGGTGAGGATGTGCAGGGGAGTTGTGGGGGGAGTGGGAGCGTGTGAGGGTGTGTGGGGGAGTTGTGGGGGGAGTGGGAGGGGGATGAGGGTGGTGGAGGGTTTTTTTCACTTACGTTTACATTGTTACATTTAATACACCAGTTGTGTGAAAAGCAAGACCTGAGTGGACATTCATCATTGTGCATGTGTCATTTATTCAGTTACAGTGCATAGTGTAGATGTACCCCACACCCAGTGCCCTCTGTCCAACCATAATGTCACTCTCTGCTGCCATGTGTGTCACGAATATTGTGCAATCACTGACTTGCGCACAGTACAGCCCTCCTGTGCATCGCCACTGCGATGATGACCAGCCACATCTTCTTCTTCCCCTTCATCATCACCAGGTGGTAGCAGTTCAATGTCAGGGGGCAGGGACACATATTGTGCAAATTGACACATGCCATGATGATCTTGGCCACCTTCTCATGCCTGTAGAGGAGTGCCCCACCCGACCGGCTGAGGTAGCGAAACCGTGCCTTCAACAGTCCAAAGGTCTGCTTGATGTCCACACGGGTATGGGAATGGGAACCAATCTAGTCCGCCTCCTGCCTGTTCTGTGGGTTTCGGACAGGGGTGAGGAGCCACGGCTTCAAGGGATAGCCACTATCTCCTGCATGAGAGGCAATTAAAGGTAAATGTCACGCGAATAATGATGGACAGCTGTACTAGTCACACATGCCGGCAGATTATAGTTGGTCGCATGCACATGTCCCTGGTTGTATGCAAGCCACGCTTAGGCCCTCAATGTGTCCTGTGCCATGGAATAATAGTGTGGGTTGCATCTTCAAGATGATACACGGTGTGCTCTGCCGTATTGTAGCTCATGCATTGTGTACACATAGTGCTGTGTTTGTGTGAATTTAGTGATTTGTTGTGTTGTGTAGGATTTTCTGATGGTGAGTGTTGGCAGTAGGCGCTGCAATTTTTGGCATTCTGCGCTGATATTTCCCATGGTGACATGCAGCATTCCTGTGGTTGATACGGGATATTGGGCACAGCAATGTGTGAAGAGATTCTTGGGTCACCATCCATCTGCACCAGTTTGTAGTGGTATAGTTTGTGATTCCGGTAAACCACCTCCATGGCATGGAGGCCACCTTTTGTTTCCAGTATCTCCTGGGGAGTCTGTGGTGGAGATATGTATTCCGTTGTGTGCTTGAGGTGGGCATCCCCCACTTGCTTCAGGATGCAAGTGAATGAGGGTGGGATATGCCATGCATGTGCCACACTGTGTGCTTGTAGGTGGCTGTGGGAAGGAGGTGGAGCAGCGACAATACCTTCAGTAGAGGGGGGATAGCGGTGCATTTTTCAATGAGGCTGACAGTCGTGTATCATGTCCAAAATGGTGTTGATGGTGTCCCGGTCCAGACGGTACAGGGTGTGGTTGTGCTGCGGGGTTGGGTTGGAGGGACTGGCTCTGATGTTTGGGATTGGGGGCTGCATGCGTGGTTACGCTGGCTGCACTGGTGGGGCATGCAGGACCTGTCTCACCCTCCTTCTCCTGCTGCATCTCCTCTGTGGTGCCTGCTGTTGTTGTTGCTAGTGTTGCAATGCATGCATGTCCTCAAGCTGAAGTGTTGATGGTGCTATTGGATTGATCTTGGTGTAGTAAGGGGTGTGGTGTGTGGGTGTGCTCCTTTTGTAGTGGGCCAGACTCCATTGTCTCCACCTGTGCTGATTTTGTGCACCTGTGGCAGTTTGGATCACTGCACATGACAATTTCCGGTAGGTCTTCGATGCCGGTATTTATGGCATGCCGGTAACCACTTTTAACGCCTTCATGAAGCTGTTATTTGCATGTCCGCTTACCTGGAGATTTCCTCCAGTTTACGGCATGCCGCTATTGCCGGCATGGTGGGTCGCGTGCCCACGCCCAGACAGCTATTAACGGCACCGTACTTTACGATGCCGCTAATAGCGGTCGGCCTGGTCAGAATAGACTATAGCGGTAATCAATGCCGGTATTCCTTTACCGGCATCGTTGTTCCCTTAACACCAACCTCAGAATGACCCTCTTACTCAGTGAAAAAGTCGTGGTGAAAATACCTCTGCAGTTAACAACTTGCCAAGCAAAAAGTAGTCAATAAACACAGCTGAAAAACAGCCAAAATTGTAAGATAATTGTTAGTGTTAAGGAGTGTTCAGGGAGCTTATGATTGCCTGGTTTAAGGTTAGAATAGGGATAAGTGTAAGGATAGGGTTTAGGATTAGAATAAATATGGCAGAGTTCTGTTAGTGGTTAGGGTAGATTAAGTGTTAGGACATGGGTTTCAGTAAGTGTTAGAGAAAGGCATACAGAGGTTGGACAGGGCTGGTGATGTTGGCGTAGGATAAGAGGTTAGGATAAACCTAGAGGTTTAGGGTAAATTAAGCATTAGGGTAAGTGGTAGAGTCGCAGTTAAGGTAATGCTAATATTAGGGCAAGGCGTTCGCTCAAGGCAAGCGCTATGTCATTTGTGGTGAGCTGGTGATTGAGTTGGAGATGAGTTCACTATTCATTAACTATTTATTTTGCATTCAGTAAGGTTTAGTGTTCTGTGATAGTTTAGGGTAGGATACGGGTTGTAATTGGAGTTCGGGGAAGGTTTAGGACTGGTGTTAGGGTGATTGTCTATTTTTTGTTAGAGGTTTGAGTCATATTTAGGGTTACAGATGTATACTTTCGTGTATTTAAAAATGGCTTTTTTGGCGAACTAATTAATGGCAACATTTTCACACTTTGCATTGCTTGCTTTGAATGTCTAAATATTTGAAAGCAACTTTTTGCTGACTACATGTTCACATGACTACATTCTCCTGGGGTCATTTTCACATCGAACTGTAACAAGAACTTCTCCCCATTCCCGGATGCGCTTCCACCACTCCCCCACACTGTGGGCCAGGGAAGGTGGGCAGTGGCACGCCAGGGGTTGCCTTATCTGAGCTCCTCAAGAGAGAGGTGGAACACTAGGCTATTGCTTGACTCTTGACAACAACCCAATTAGTAACTAAACTGGATAAGACTTCAGGGTCGAAGTCTAACTAAACCAACAGTTGAGCCCCCTCAGGGAGGAGGCTCTGTGTGCGGTGTGTGCTCATCAGGAACCAAAAAGTCTCCTTTTCAAACAGAGTGAGGGAACCCAGAGAGATCCGTCCACCCCACAGAAAGGACTTAAAGAAGGTTTCTATTTCCGCAAAGTCTTATAGATAAAAGGGTAAATCCTTATGGGAAATGCAGGAGCAACATCATGTTAGTGTTAATCTTACTCTGTTGGGTTGAATAAATACACCCATCATTGACAGTCGGTGTACATTTTCACAAGACTAGCTGTAGATTTGACCTCATTAGCTTAGTGGTATTTCTAATATTCTGGGTCCCAAATAACTAAAGAAGTCCAGGCTAATTTTAAAGAAGAGGAGATGTGGGTGTCATGAAGACATTGAGCAAATCTTCTCCACCTGCGAAGCATATGTCCAGGGCCACATTCACTCTCCTCATCTGAATGCACTTGATGTGAATTCCTGCCTTTCCCTTGATATGATACCCATCAGACCAGCTCCCCAACGGAGCAGAAAATCACCAAGAGGGGTCTGAATTTCTTTACACTGGGCATAATGGAACATATATAAGGGGCAAGAGGTTATAGGGGACTAGTCGTAGAGAAGTCACTCTGACGTAACCATGCCATCTGAAATTCTGTACACTGGGCATAATGGAACTTATATAATGGGCAAGAGGGTATAGGGGTCGATTCGTAGAGAAGTCACTCTGACTTAACCATGCCATCTGAAATTCTGTACACTGGGCATAATGGAACTTATATAAGGGGCAAGAGGTTATAGGGGACCAGTAGTAGAGAAGTCACTCTGACTTAACCATGCCATCTGAAATTCTGTACACTGGGCATAATGGAACTTATATAAGGGGCAAGAGGGTATAGGGGACGATTCGTAGAGAAGTCACTCTGACTTAACCATGCCATCTGAAATTCTGTACACTGGGCACAATGTAACTTATATAAGGGGCAAGAGGTTATAGGGGACTAGTCGTAGCGAAGTCACTCTGACTTAACCATGCCATGAACCTGCTCTCTTCCTCATAGTAGGTCAGGATTGTTGTGAATCAGATGACCCTCTCCAGGTTTAAGTGAGGGCACAAGTAATGCAATAATTCTAATGGACAGGAGTTCCCTTCATCTTAAATTAGAGTTCCCTCATCAAACTTCTGGAAGGACCTCTCTCTTGCCTGGAATGATGATTTTCTTGATGAAAGTAACCCGGGGGAACCACAGCACTTACCCTTGCACTTGCCACCTGCTGGCCGTTACTGTTGCTTATTAAACTTATTGTTACTCTCTATTCCCATGTATTGCACTTGCCCTGCCCCCTTCCTTTGCACTTGCGTGATCTCAATGATACTTGACCTAGCAGGATCGTTGTCTGTCTTCCCTCTGTTCCCCTCCCTTGCCTCGTCGCGCCTTGAAACACTTGTGTATAGGCGCGTTATACATGCCACATCATATAATTAGGAAAATTCGACCCAGCATTAGACAACAGTTACAACTTAGAATACTTTGAGACCCAAGTCCAACATGCATTATCAAATTGGGATACCACAAGCAAATGACTCAAACACAAGAGAGTATCCCAGATCACTAGTTTGGGAGCAGGGGAACTCCCAGTCATTTCAATGATTGTATTCGTTTCAGCCTTGAAAGTGCCATGTTGGGAGAAACACGTCTTACCAAGCAAGTTTTGAAAGATTAGTAAATATATTTGTTGAAATGCAATTTATACTTAGAAACTATTTATAATTTGTATATGCAAATAAATGTATGTATGACAAACAATTAAGATTGTTATGAATATTCATTAACAATAATATAGATTTAGATTCAGAATGCTTAACATTTGATGATCCGATGAAATTCTATAATGATAACTTATTAACGGAATATGCAAAGCTGCTTAAAGTATACGTGACTTAATAAGAGTGCGTAAACTTCTACTGTCAAAACATTGTTAGCCAACATATCCTTACCTGGAATGATACTATTGCCAGCGATGAGGGATGCCTTCTTACAGAGCATCTCCCAAATTGTGTGCCTATAGCAAAGAGTCTACTGTGCCATATGTAACACTGTGGTACTCCTGGCTTACGCAGAGTAAGTTAGGAGCAAGTCATTGTTACTGAAATCCCCTCCTTTGTGGCTAGGCTCCATCGTTTCATAGTATGCTAGTGGAAGTTAGATTTCCGGCATGCTGTGGACCTGCTTTCCATGCCCCAGAGGGAGCTCCTGCTAGTGGGTGACACGCCATACCTCCTGCTCATGAATTCTTTAGTTAGATCCCTGCGGTGACGCTCAACAAGTAACAAAAAGCAAAGGAATATAGTCTGTTTTTCCCTCTAATGTTCCGTCACATAACCCTGCTTCCCTACCGTGCAAAATAAAGAAATAATTGATTGGCAAAAGCATTTTACCATTGTGCAATTCCATTGGAAAACCTTTTATGATTTTTGTTTCACGAATTGATTTCAAAAGATGTTAACACTGTTTATCGATCAAAGGCCTGATTCATGGAATTATCTGTGTGGAAAATGAGGATTTTGCCCACCAAACCGCACGCAAAATCCAGTTTGTCAATTCAGAGCGTGGGCGTGACTTGCGCAGAGGGCATGTTACAGGGCGAAACTCGGAAAACGAGGAAGAACCACAGAAAATGTGGGCATCATAGATCCGACCACGCAAAGCCCTCATTCTATCTGCCACCCGAAGGCAGACATAAAGACACCTCCGCAGAGGATTCACAGCGCAGAGATAAGATTGGATGTCGGATTTAGAGGTGCGTGTACGCAGTCAGGTTTCCGATCTAACTTGGGGGTGCACCGTACACAATAAAGCGAGGTGCAGGAATAGTTTATGGGGTTCGCATGCAGATTTTCCGAGGTTTAACCGAATTATGATAAATCATATGCATGTTGTCAGGGTGCCGGTAACAGTTACGGGGGACCACGTGCATGGTCCGAGAGATGCAGGCCTGCTTGTGGGGGACCCCACGCACTGTTTAAAGTGAGCATATATTCGTGCCCGTGGGAGCACACAAAGGTAGCTGTTTCTGGTTGTTTTTGCTTTGCGTGGGCACGAGTCGGGGGCTTCTGTTTCTGATATAAGGGTCCTTTATGTTCTTTACTTTAGATACTCTATTGACCGCATTTCATCTCGGCCCTGTCCTCTGGCTTGTCCACCAGTTGACCGGCTTTTGACTGGACGCCTCGCTTCTGTATCAGCAAGGTTAGTGTTTTCTATCCTTCCAATCACTTTAACTTTGACTCTATGAAATAAGATATTAGACTGATTAGTGCCCTTTCTCTATTACCCTACAGGGTCCATGTTATGAATATTGATGTGAAATAGGAACAGTGAAAGTTTATACCCTGAAGATGGTTCTTTGAACCGAAACACGTCGGTCATCTCCCTTTTTCTAACATCCCACAAAAAAGGAGACTTTTCCACTGGAAGTTTATGCTGTTTTAAACTATTGATTCTGAATGTGTGAAGTGACACTTTTCTGTATAAATTCTTGTGACTGATTTACACAATGCCAGTCGCTGTAAGGCATTTCCTATGTTTGATAAAAGTTCTGTACATTGTATGCTACATGAACTAATGTGCTCCTTATGGCTTTAATAGAGGACACTGTGTACATTTGAACCTATCACTTCTAATAACTCGTTGGATTTGACAAATTCAAAATTCAAGAGTTAGCTCTATAATTCAGGCTCTGATTTATATGTACATTTTCCACTGAAGTTTCTAAATGTCATGTTTGTTAACTAACAAGGTTTTTCTATTTACTTTTTAATACTAAGGGCCTCATTACACGTAGTGCGGTAAAATCCGCAAATTACCGGCATGGCGCCCTTAACGTGTCCGCCCTCGTAGGAGTGCGCTAATAGCGTACCATTACGAGTATGCGGACACAAGCTTTGCGCCATGCCGGTAATGCCCCTCCAGCCTTGCCGCTAATCTCCCCCAAAAGTCACTTACCGCCTTCCACGACAGTGCAGATATCGACTCCGCCTTGACACATCGTGCAAATAGCGGCCACCGCTAATAGCGGTGACCGTTAAATACCGGAACCGGATATAGCATCATCGCACAGGAATGGGAAAGAGCACGGCGGCCATCTTTAAAAACACAATCCATTGCCATCCTCTGCCCCCTGGACCTGTTTGTGTTACCTTGCTGCCTGAGACCCATTGCTACACTGTCACCATGCCCAAGGCATTAAAAAAACAACAGATCGCCAGCGAAAGGAGAAGTTCTCCACCGAGGAGTTAGTGATGCTGACTCAAACCTTAGCAGACAATGCAGAAGTGGTCTTCGCAAATGACATGCGGCGGGAGACCCTCCTAAAGAAGAAATCAATCTGGGCTGAAGTGGCAACAAAAGTGAGTGCTGTAGGCACCAGCACGCGCACTGTACGCAAGTGCAGAAAACGATGGGACGACCTGAGACTCCGGGTCAGGATGATCCTGTCCGAGAACCACAAGACTGCCACCGCTGGAGGATCAGGGTCCCTGATCAAGCTGAAGGAGTGGGAGGAAACATGTGCAAACCTCATTGGGGTAGAATGTTATGAGGGAGTCGGGAGGATGGAGCACGGCGTGCCAGACACTTCTGATGGAGGTAAGTGCACTGATGCAAGCATGCAATGTGAATGTACAAGTCCCCACAAATGGCAGCCCTGGATCACTGCATGGATGGCCCGGCATCCACACATGCATCCCACCCTGCGCATGTCAGCGCCAGACCCCAACACACACACACATGCATACATCAACAGAGCCAAGTGCCACACACAACACTGCATGGATGAGGCACTGAAATGACACCTCACCTGCTTCATCCACAATGAAGTTCAAACGGCCCCCAATAAATTCATGATGTAGCCTGCATTGAGTACATGCAACCATAACCAATGACATCCCCCTTCTTGTCCCCGACAGGGTCGCATACAGACAGCGAGGGAGCACCCTAGGCACCCCCTGTGCAAAAGAAGAAAAGGCCACAGGCCAGCGAGGACGCACCAACTAAATCAGGTGGAAAAAGGCCAAGGCCCCTATTGCAGCGCCCAAAACAACTCCAGCGCGCCACTTCCAGTGCCAAGCAAACCCCTACTGCCCCACCTCTGGAGGTCCACTCCCCCCCCAAATCACCGCCACCGAGGGTCCACCCTCAGCTGCTCCCAGTTCGGCAGGGGAGGCAGCAGCCATTGCCCCATTGTCCGACGTGGATGAGCTCACGGAAATCGATCTGCCGATGCACACCCCAAGCCCTGCTGTAACCCCTGAGCAATCACCCCTACACACACCTTGCTCACACGTCACTGTTCACGAGTCTATGGAGGCCTTCAGTACCCCCACAGAGGCGGCATCTGCACACCAGCCAGCATCAGGATGCGCAGCAGACACACCACCACAGGCCGCCACTTCCCCTGACCTGGCCAGCATCATCCAGCGCCAGCAGGCTCTCACAGACCTTGTAGGTCAACATGTGGAGGAGGTTGCCCGTCTCAGGGCTGACCTCGGGGAGACATCCAGGCACTCCAGGGAGGGAATGGAGTCGTGCACAGACAGGCTGTGTGGGGAGCTGATACGCGTCCGGGAGGTGCTAACACGCATCGCAGATGCTATGGAGCACCAATTTCCACCAGGACAGTCTGCCACCTCTTCGACCACCAGTTTGCGGCAGACAAGCCCAATCAGATGCTCTACACACACCACCAGGCGCACCTCCAGCCAGCCCCCAAATGCTGGCCCTGGCAATGAACAATAGGGCGTGAATGTCCATTGGCCTCTGTGCATGCCTGGACACATACATTGTTGGAGACTCATGAGGGACAGTTGAGGGGGGAAGGGTGTGATGGGACAGTTGTGGGGGGTGGGGGGAAGGGTGTGATGGGACAGTTGTGGGGGGTGGCGGGAAGGGTGTGATGGGACAGCTGTGGGGGGGAAGGGTGGCGGGATGGTTGGGGCCTTGCACATTTTCCTTTTTCTGTTCATTAATACACTGTTTTTTGAGCAAAACACAGGCCTTGACTCCTTCATTGTGTGTGATCAATTTACTGACGGCAAGGTCCATTGTGAGCTAACAAACAGACACCAGTGCATCACCAGCCATATACAGGTGACAGTATGACTACATGTCACACAGAATATTTGGTTAATCAAATGCTGCCTCACAGCACGTCCCTCCTGGCCATCCCCTCTTGCATGACCTGCATCCCCTTCACCTCCATCCTCATCCCCGTCATCATCCTCATCAGGTGCCTCCATTTCAACGTCAGGGGGCAGTGGCACATTCCGTCTCATACACATATTGTGCAGCATGACACATGCCGTGGTGATCTTTGCCACCTTCTCATGGCCGTACAGGAGGGCGCCACCAGACCTGCTAATGCACCTAAACCGTGACTTCAGCAGTCCGAAAGTCTGCTCGATGACGAGGCAGGTACGGGTATGTGCACGATTGTATTCTTCTTCGTGCCTGTTCTGTGGGTTCCGTACAGGTGTGAGGAGCCACCTCTGCAGGGGATAGCCGGCATCACCTACATGGGGGGAGGAATGGGTTCCTGTTACTTTTTGACACATGTGTGGCCTGTTCATGTCACATACGTTGGCCTATCATTTTGATTCATGTACACATTCAACTGCATCAATGAATATGGTCTGTGTGACTGCTTTGTGCAAAGGTGAGCACAAGCATGCAAGTAGACATGCCCCATGGATGCCTCCAACAGTGACTGTCATGTCCAGGGTGAGGCCAGGTCATTGGTGTCCCTGTGGGCAGGCACATTTGGTACCACACTGGTGGCGTACTGTCCTTCCGAAATTGCTGTTGCCATGCTGAGAGGCAACGCTTCAGTGGTGCCATGGGTTTGTGGTGCATTGCCATAGCTAAGGGGTATACCTTTGCATGCATCCAAGGGCACAATGCATTGTTGATGTTGTGCTGAAGGAATGCTGCATGACTATGTTGGCGGCATGGATGACATTTGTGTATTTCGTGGCGTGGAGTGTTGTGCTATGTGGATGAGGATTGATGTTTGATGTCACCAGATTTGGGTTGTCAGCTCTGTCGTGTGGCATATACTTGCATGTCCGTTCATCCCAAGTACGTTGCTGCCCTCACAGATGCCCATTGGCGTACATCTGTACGTGCATTTGGGCGACGGACTACAGGCTACACCCAGTTGGAGTATCTATCTACCACCCCCAATGCACACCCAGTTGGAGTATCTATCTATCCCCCCCAATGCACACCCAGTTGGAGTATCTATCTATCCTCCCCAATGCACACCCAGTTGGAGTATCTATCTATCCCCCCCAATGCACACCCATTTGGAGTATCTATCTATCCCCCCCAATCACACTGCCATGTGCTTAGCATGGAACTCACCAAGTAGCCACAAACGTTGTCCCATTTGTCGCTCCATGTAGCGGGGGATAGTTGAGTTCAGCAGGACCATGGAATCATGGGTAGATCCTGGAAATCGGGCACAGCAATGTGTGATTATCTTGTTTGCGTCACATACCATTTGGACATTGATGGAGTGGAATTGCTTCCTGTTTCGGTAGACTACTTCATTGTGATGTGGGACGACCAATTCCACATGTGTACAGTCGATGGCCCCAATGCAACTTGGGATGCCTGCCAGTGAATAGAAGCCAACTTTGGTGTTTGCAATCTCCTGGCCAGTCCGGTGCATGGATATGTGTTCGGGTGCACGCTCAGGAGGGCATCGAGTACCTGGTTCAGTATGCGTGAGAATATTGGTTGGGAGATGCCATGCATCTGCCCCACTGTATGCTGGTACGTTCCTGTGGCGAGGAAGTGGAGCACTGTTACCACCTTGAGTAGAGGGGGGGTGGCAATTCGGATATCTATGAGGCTCACAATGTCGTTGTGTATCATGTACACGATGCTGGTGATGGTGTCCCGGTCCAGACGGTACAGGGTGTGTATCTGCTCAGGTGTTAGGTTAAATGGACTGGCTCTGATCCAGGGAATTGGTGGGTGACTCTGTCGTATGATTAGGTGGCATGGTGGTGCTTGCTGTGCCTGTGTGGCCCTCCTCCTCCTCCTGCCTCTCCTCTGTGCAGCCTGTTGTTGTAGCAGCAGCGCTGCAATCAGGTCCTCCAGGCCATGTAATGCTGCCAGTATTGGAACCATCTTGGTGTGGGAAGGGGTGTGGGGTGCTTCCTTTGAGCAGCCACAGTCTCCATTGCCTCCACCTGTGCTGATTTTGGCCACATGTGGCAGGTGTTGACACTGCTTAGTTCTTTTAAAGGGTGGTTCACGATGGCGGTATTGCCGCCATGCCGGTAATGGGTTTTGGGGTATTTACCATGGCGCTATTGCCGTGTGCACTGGCCTTGTGATGGTGTGCTATTAGCGGCATGTCGTTATTTACGAGTTGGCGGGTCGCGCGCACGCGGACTGACCGCTATTAGTGGCACCGTAATTAGCGGTGCCGCTAATGGCGGTGAGCCGGGTCATAATCCGCATGGGCATTTAACGTTACCGGTATTCCATTACCGGTAACGTTAAATACCTACCGCCATCCGTGTAATGAGGCCCTAAGTGTTTGAATGCAACCAGGTAATCCAGTACCCAGAAATTCCCCTATACGGCGCTAAAACTATTAGAGTTACTTACCTTAATAGAGGGATTTTCTTCCATGATGAGTGAATTTGGGCTTGCTCTGTAGCAATACACAGCTCTGGTTCTGCTCGATTTTCTCTGTCCTAAGTGGCCTTGTGACATATGCCCGCCTGCACCTGAAATTGTTATTACATTGTTCTTTGATCATTGCTGATATACATCTTCCTGAAACTTTGTTTCAAGTGTTTATGATTATCTAAATTGTTCTGTGCACCCCTATACCCCACTTGTCTTTTTCTTGTTTAGAACCAAAACAACCTTTTCTACTGAATCTTTAAAGATTTGTGAGGTTCAGCAAACCCTGAAACTCATGGAATTCGGGGTGATTCCATTAATTGCAGAATGGCTTTCTCGTGTAGCCAACAGGGCCAATGTTTGGATTTATGACTTGTCCTGCAGTTACTTGCTGTCACTGGTGTACCTTGGCATCATTTCTGCAGATGTCACTCCATGTGATACAAGGGATGATATTGTATTATGACATGGCTCACTGGGTTAAACACTTGTTGCTGTATTCAGTTTTTGATCTTCAGGTCGCAGGTTCGAATCCCAGCAAGGCCACGTCAGCCCTTCATCCTTCCGAGGTCGATAAACGAGTAGCAATTTCAATTGAGTAATAATATTAATGTAAGTAAATATGTCCTTTGTAAAGTGCTTAAGATTAAAACGCTATTCCCATTGGAACGGAGGATAGCACAGGGGCAAAGCATTGGTCTTGGAAGCAGGTCCATGCAGAGCAACAGAGGTTCGAATACCGGATCTGTGCTTAGAGACTGAACTCATTTACGTTATTAGGGGCGTTAGAAAAACAACTATTGCACAAATGCCAACCCACGCAAAGAAGTCCTAGCATACCGTAATAGGGAGAAGTTTTAGACAGGGGGAGGAGGATGGGTGCAGAACAAGAGTGGAGGCAGTTGACTTTTATAACATGGGTGGTACGAACGTTAAAAAGAACTTTCTTAATTCCGAGCAATGGATTGATCTACAGTAGTTCTTACAGTCAGCCTTGCAAGACAATTGGACAGTATCGGGGCAGGGCGCACTCACCAATGTCCGCTAAGATTTAAGGAAACATAACAAAATACTGGAGATTTTATTAATTTATTTTTCTACTTGTCTGGGGTTGCAGAGGCATCCAGAAAGCTTAATGGGAGAGCGTGAGGGATGGGGGCAGCAGTAAAGGGGAGGCCCTGTGTGGCAGAGCAGATGCAGCTACTAGAATGTTTGGAGCAGAGCATGCGTTATTATGCAATAATGTGATGGGCTGTCCCCCACAGCCAGATGCCAACTATTTAAGTCTGTAGATGGTATACTATATGAGTGGGGCCACAATGAGCACTGCATTTTAAATTAGCATATTTATGGGTGCTCTATGATTGAGTCTATGATTGAGTCTTGGTGGGAGTAGCAGATCCATGAAGACCAGGTAGCTGATTTCCAAGGGGGTGGGGCGGGGGGGAACCTGCTCAGGAAGTGACCTTCCCCAACAACCTGACATGATTCTGGAGTCAAAAGAAGCTGGTGCAGGGCCATCATAAGATGTACGTCAACAGAGCGTAAACCCATGGACCCCCTAAAGTTAGAGGCCCCAGTTCACCCATGACATTCTGCCTGCTGTGTGAGCTCAGTGACCAGCATGCTTTCACGGCGTGGGATGCCCAGGACCTCTTCTCATCCTGAAGCACCTACTCTTCTTGAGAGCTCAGATCAGTATTCTGGGGTCGTCCTTTGTTTTGAAGGCGACGACGGAAAAGACAGAGCAAGATGGAGGAGGCACCCCGATAACCGGGGCAGGGTCCTCCTCCTCCCTCCTCCCTGGGTAAGGGGGAGGGCTAAGCTCAAATGCGCCAAAAGCGCTGTAAAGCCCGGGAAAGGGCTACAAAAGAAAGGGGCAGGCCAAGCCCCATATAAGTGGCAGGCGCTGGCTGCACAGAATACAGCCTGCAGCAAGGATGCCCACCGACGACAAAAAGAATTTTCGTTTCACATTTGAGTGAAGGAGTAGCAAGAAAGGTCAAAGCGAGCAAGCAGGTAACTGGTTTTGACGATGAGGGTCACTTTGCGGTCAGGGAGCCTACATATTCAAAGGGGTTTCCCAGTACGGTGTTGACGAGGAGAGGAAATTACTGACGGGCCCATTGGTCAGTACTCCCCCTCGAAAACTAGTAATACAAGATAGCTGCACCATGCGAGGACAGAGTGCAGGATTCACATACTCCAGCAAGGTTTAATAATCAGGACTCAGTAAATTGGCAAAGGGAAGTCCGTTTAATGATACATACATCAGCTTATGGAAATCAGCAGCATCACGAACACCTGCCTCACCCGACTTCCTCGAACATTAGTCCAACAGCCTCTTTTATGGGCAAAATCCGTCATCATTGATGTCTAATTCTACAACAAACAATATATAAAGGGGGAATCCCAGATTACCACATGAGTGGTAGCTCTATCTTATTCTGGGAGGTAGAGACTAATAAAACTGGAGATAGATAGCTTAGATAACACAACAGTTATAAGCATTAAACATCAACTGCTATTTATGACACATTTAATATTTTAATAAAGACATAAAAAGTAATTTTACAAATTCGTTGTAAATCACTAAATAAAACACTCTAAAACAGTGACAATATCGTACCCTAATGGGTAGGATTGACATCAATGTTAATCTGATCAATGATAATGCAGAGTATCTAGCGTTTTAGTTCTCTGGTATTGTGCTTATTTCGACATTTCTCTTATTACTATGGTCAAAAATGTTTTTACCATTGTATAGTCTCGACATGTTTCTGTTCGATGTCAATTAATACAGAACTTTCATCAGGAGTATAGTCACTAAGTTTAAAAAAAACACAATCTAAACTTTGAATCTGTTAAACCGAAGAATCATCTGGCTGGATGTGGAAAATGTACACGACAAATCTGACGTATTTTCAAATGGTTGTAACGTGTCCCCTCTGTGGAGTTAATGCAGAAGCTGGCTTGGTTAAGGCATATTTAAGGCTTCTGTAGATGAAGAGACCCTTAATTTTTTTTTTTAAAGTATTTTATTGGCATTTATATGAATACAACACAACCATCAAACGGTAACACAAGAAGCAAACTAAAACAAATTAACTAACTAACTACCACAGTCTTCAAAGGTGAATATATTGTTCGTAATTGTGGCAGCGGGCGAGGGGCTGGTGTGCGGCACACCCAAGTTCACGGGGGCTTGTTCATCAGGTTGACCATTCTTGGGGTAAGTCACAAGCAAGTCTCTAGTGAGGGTGAAAGCTCAGGGGGGTTTGTGGTCGGAGGCAAATTGGATGTCACGCACCAGGGCCTTCCATGAGTCTAGGGTGTTGTTGGGGTCATCATCGTTTGAGCGGGTTCCATCCTGCCAGGCCCTGGTTTCTGCCTCCGTCCACTTTTCCAGGTCCATAAGCCAACGTCCGTGTTTTGGGCCCCTTGGGGATTTCCATGCCATTGCAATGGAACGTTTTGCAAGGATGCAGGCTAGGTCCATCAGTTTGACCAGGTGTTTGTGTTTGCTAGGCCTGGGATGAGCTCCCAACAGGCATTCCTTGGGGTTCCACTCATATCTCGTGAGTCCCACTGCGGTGCAGGTACGTTCCACCATGGACCAGAAATTTGCTGTTTTGGTGCAAGTCCAAAACATATGGACCATGTCCGCTTTGTCATTTCCGCACCAGGGGCAGTTCGGCGATGCATGTTTGTTGAAAGTTGCAACTCTGAGTGGGGTCATGTATGTCCTGTACAGTACGTTCAATTGAACCTGCTTGAATCTAATGTTCCTCGACACCTCCTTGGGGTATAGTAGTATTCGCTCCCATTCACTGTCGGTTAGCGTGGTCCGTAGTTCGGATTCCCATTTCTGTCTCAGGGACGCGCTTTTCGGGTTGGGTCTATCATTTAGTTTGGTGTACAAGCGGGAGACCGGTTTCCACCCATCTGCTAGATCGTACATCTCCTGGAGGAGGGGGTCCGGCGGGGGTTTTTCTGGCCAGTCAGGCCACTGTGCCTTTGCTGTCCGCTTGAGGCGGTGGTACCACAGGAACTGGGTGTTCGAGATGCCTTCGTTGGCCTGTAGCGATTCGAGCTCTCTGAACATGCCGTCTTCAAACAGATCTCCCCATGTATAGATTCCAGCTCTCTCCCACCTCCTGGCTGTCGCCAAGTCCGCCTGGGTTTTGCACACATCCACCAGGATGGGAGTATTGGGATTATAGGGGTGTTGCAGTTGTCGAAGGAAGCCAATTCTAGCCCATACCTGCCTGCACAGGTTGACAATCATGGGGACTCCAGAAGTTTGTTTCGTTGGGTTCCAAAGCATTTCTTTAGGGAACAGTTTGGGAGTCGAATGTCGCAGGAGCCCTACTTCTGCTGAGAGGTCGTCGGAGAGCCATTTCGTTGTGTGGCTAAGCTGCGCGACTAGGTAATACCTTTGCAAATCGGGTAGTTGTATCCCACCTTCTTTGTATGGAAGCGTGAGTGTGGGTAGGGAGATCTTGTGTCTAGACGACCCCCATATAAAGTCCTTGATCAAAGAGTCCAATTTTTTGAAGAAAGGAGGTCTGACGTAGAAGCATACATTCGTGAAGTGGTATAAGAGAAGAGACCCTTAATAAGGGATAAACATCCTGGAGGGTTAGGATGATAGTAGCTCTATAATCCTTACAAAGCAGTCAATTGGGAAAACTTTATCTGCAGCCCTCAGAATAATTTTTGTTCGGCTCGGATAAGCGTGGCTCGTTATAATAAGTCACTGTATTCTTTAGTGTACGCTGAAGTAGAGCTATGCTAACTACAATAGGCTTCTATGTAGTAAAGCGTCTTGTAGATACCTGAAGTTGGAATCTCAGTAGCGCAAGTCTTTTGGGGGACTTCGCTGAAGCCGGTTGAGGTCGGCATCTTTCCTTCAAAGATAGTTTTTTTTAAACTTAGTGACTATACTCCTGATGAAAGTTCTGTATTAATTGACATCGAACAGAAACATGTCGAGACTATACAATGGTAAAAAAAAATTTGACCATAGTAATAAGAGAAATGTCGAAATAAGTACAATACCAGAGAACTAAAACGCTAGACACTCTGCATTGTCATTGATCAGATTAACATTGATGTCAATCCTACCCATTAGGGTACGATATTGTCACTGTTTTAGAGTGTTTTATTTAGTGATTTACAACGAATTTGTAAAATTACTTTTC
Source organism: Ambystoma mexicanum (assembly GCF_040938575.1). Taxonomy (NCBI): domain Eukaryota; kingdom Metazoa; phylum Chordata; class Amphibia; order Caudata; family Ambystomatidae; genus Ambystoma; species Ambystoma mexicanum. Next base: position 1,212,871,610 of record NC_090936.1, read on the forward strand.
ATGTCTTTATTAAAATATTAAATGTGTCATAAATAGCAGTTGATGTTTAATGCTTATAACTGTTGTGGTATCCTAAGCTATCTATCTCCCGTTTAATTAAATTCTATAACAAACCATCATGCAATACAATGGGTTGGGAAAGGTAACTTAAGTATAGTTGCTATATCTGTATATGAAAATAAAGCATACGGTTTGGATAACTCTTATCGGTTGGGCATCTACGCCCTTCCCTCTACACCACACGTGATTGATGTCACTGAAAGTACGACGTCCTATTGGTTACAGTCTCTATAGGACCCTAGATTACATGGTCCCTTGTGATTGGGCAAGTTACACCCCTAAACATAAATCTCCATTTTAATTAGCAGCATGCAGAATAGACACCGTGGTGCCTGGTGTCCCAAGATTCACCCTGCCTCCCTTCCATCAATCAGTGGTTTAGGGCTGTGTGTCAATTAGTTGGCTGGGTATGGCCTCGGATTTGTAGTCTCTTATCAGGAAAAGTTATGGCACCCTCTGGTTCTGGATGACATCAGGCGGTGGTACATCTTCGCGCCTGTCTGGTCACGTGTTGGTTCACTGTGAATCTGCTTCAGTTTCAAACCTTTTGTGCATTTGATTCTGTGTGCGCATGGCCACCTGCATGGGCCTCTCTTATCTTGACCTTCACAGCGGGATGGGATTCTCTGTAGTTAGAGTCTCGTGAGCTCATGCTCACCTCCCCTTCTCTGGTCGACCTCGATCTCCCAGGCATAAGCCTCTCTTTGTTGAGTTTCGACTCCGCTCCTTCTCTGGTCTTTGCTGGGTTTCTAAACTCGGCCTGTCAGGCCTTTGGCCGCCTGGGTACATTTCTGCTTTCACAAAATGGAGTTGCACGTGTATATTGTGCAGTATTGAGGTAGATATATGGTTGGCGCTTGCCGCTCTACTCTTCTACTAAGCATTGCAAGCAGTATCGATTTCTTAGCATCTTGCATTTCAAGCTTATTTACACACATTCAACAGGGCGGTTGCTTCCATCTTGCATTGTGGCACCATTCTCTTATGTTTTAACAGTGTCTCTCCCCTGCGTCCATTATCATTATCCTTGCAGTTACTAGTACTGGCATTCGTGCTTTCAGTAAGGAGCCAAGTCTGTTTGTTCTCGGGGCTGCTCGGGCCCTTGGTCTATTTTCATTGGCCTTCCATTAAGGCTTTAGGGGTCTCCTCATGGACCGTGTGCAGGTATTCCTCATTCCGTATCAGTGGCTGGTATGGTTGTCTGATAGGGTACCGTGCTGCCCAGGGTTGTCGCGTTATGGCTGCTTCAACCGGTATTGATCTCCTATCGTACCAGGGGCAGAGTCCCAGTGCGGCTCTCTGTTGGTTCATTTGCTCCTCATACATCACGTACCACGGCGAGTACCTTACTGGCAACTCGCAATGGGGGGCAGGGGTGCGGGTCATATCTGGCACCTCCTCTACAACGGTTCGGTACGGCACAGGGAAATTGCCTTGAGAAGGAAGCATATTTTCTGTAATTTCTTGTGTTTTCTTGGAACGAGTGGTGTAGGACGGTGTAATTTCTAAGTCAACAGTGAACATGCGTAGTTCAAATGTTACCACAGAAGGTGAGCCTTGCGCGCACACTGGGAAGAGAAATGCTTCATCCTAAGGGTCAGGGTCAGCCAAGTTTTGGGCTAAGGGAAGTACTTGGTGGACCCAACGGTTGAGCGTAGCAGGTTTCCCAAGGCTCATTTGGGGACTTCTCCATGACTTCTCCACTTGGGGTAGTGCATGTTTTGGAAATGCAGTTGAGGCGTCTAGGGGCTGTTCTCTGCCGCTCAAAAGGAAACGGGTGCGCAGCAAGTATTTGTACATGAGCATTTGTTGGGGCAAGCTAGCCCGCGCACGTTCACACGGTTATGGTGCCCAATGTTTTCGCAGAATTGTTTTCTCTGAAGGTAATTGAGGGCCAAGGGAGGTTTTTCTCTAATTTTCCAGATTGGTAATAATGTGGATGGCGCTTGGCTTTCTTAAAAGAGCACTCACTTGCATGCCTGTCACAAAGCTCTGCAGCAGGTGCCTCTCGCAGATAAGAAGGTTTGTGAGGTAGCGGTTGGGCGGCTGATGCCTCTAATGTTTGTTAAATACAGGTTCATGTTGAACTCGGAGGGAGCGGGTATTAGGTATTTAACACGTTACAAATATTGGTGCTGGCAGGCCTCTATACCGTGATGCAGGATGGCGTGAGGGGGCACAAATATTGCATTTGTTTGGATAGGATGTTTGGCAGGCCTCCATACTATGATCCAGGATGGCGTGATGGGGCACAAATATTGCATTTGTTTGGATAGGATGTTTGGCAGGCCTCCATACTATGATCCAGGATGGCGTGAGGGGGCACAAATATTGCATTTGTTTGGATAGGGGGTTTGGCTGGCCTCCATACTATGATCCAGGATGGCGTGAGGGGGCACCAATATTGCATTTGTTTGGATTAGATGGTTGACAGGCCTCCATACTATGATCCAGGATGGCGTGATGGGGGCACAAATATCGCATTTCTTTGGATTAGATGGTTGGCAGGCACAGAAGAGCAAGGTGCGGGGAATCGACAAGTCAGGTGCCTGTAGGATTAGGCAGTGTTTTTTAAGTCTACACAGTATATTATGGTAGGGAAGTGATAACGTGAGGTTCCTTGCTAGGACATTGCTTGCAGCGGTATGCTTATGGTAGTACCGGTGGGCATGCAGCCCTCTTAGTTTCGCGGCTCACGTTTTGGTATGATATGGCAGTTATATAGCACCCATACACAAGTGTTTTAAGTCACACTGTTGCCAGCAGCACAAGTGGTTACCAGGCATGTTTCAGTTGGGATGTAACTGACTAGCTTATCATTTACAGCTGTATGCTTAGGGGTGTAATGCAATGGGGATGCAGCGTGCCAGTTATCGCTTACATCTATATGCTTATGATCATTAGAAGGGGGCCTGGGTCGCAGGCGTAAGACAAAACTGTTGTCAAGATAGCACAGTTTAAGGGTTGACAGGGGAGAGATGTGTGCTACGGCAATTGCAATGCAGCTGGAGAGAGGGCCCTGGCTACCCATGGAGCCGCAGAGGCAGCCACGAGGGATGCAGATACTCAACTCAAACTACGATTGATGGTGCGCTGGGGACAATTAAATTGGAGAAATATAACGCCAGGGGTATGAAGCAAAAGGTGGGATAGGTTTTGGATCAGTGGGGCGAAGTGGGAGCATAGGGTCAGGAGTAGGAATTATGTCAGCAGGATGTGATGGTTTAGGTAGCAGCATCAACAGAAGACTAGGATAGTAGGGTGATACTTAGAACGGCAATTAAAGTCTAATCACAAACAGGATCCTGTCAACAAGGCGGTTGACCCAAGGGGTGGCTAGATTTCGGAAGGTATGTCTGGGGGACATAGCACAGGCGTTACCAAGCTACAAAATGAGGGACGAGTGGAGCAATATAACATCAAGGGTATGAGACAACAGGTTAGATATGATTAATTTAGGTGGTTGTGGTTGGAACAGAACAGGAGTTGAGTTTTTGTGCTGGCGTTAGGACAGGGGTTTTTGTTGGGACATAAACCGGACCAGGTGAGATTGAATATCTGTTTATTGCTTATAGCTGAAGACACATAGTAGAGACCCCCAACCAGCTCTGCAGCCCAACATCAACTGCTGTTTGTCAAGCAATAACATCCTCAGGGATTCTTACTCTAGAGCTGCATGACCTCACCACTGGTACAAGTGAGATCCATGTAGTAACATAGAAACAATAATAACAAGGCTTCATCATAACACACCCCCCTCCCTTATCTGAAACAAAAGAATGAATATATACATTGAAATTGCAACATGTTAAAGAAGATTGGTATGGAGGACAAATGGAGACAAAGATGAAAAAGAAAAAAAAAACAATAATAACAAGGCATGTTACCAAAAGATGAGGAACAACTGAACATGTAAGTTACATTTCTCCTCATTTCCTCATTCTGGCAACTCTTGATAAATTCCATATTTGACCACTTTCCAATTTCACAGCACCCTCAAAAACTTGGGCAACCCTAACTGGATCTGAATACAAAGGATCGTCCCTCTTGGGAATAACAGCTCTTCTTATTCTAACAAACTCACTCACCTCAACAGCTGTTCACTTCCTGGGAAACCTCTCAGTGATCTTCTTAACCCATTTTCCCTTTCGCTCTTCCATCCTCTTCTTCACTTCATCAACTACTTTATCTGTTTCTCTTGCCCGACCAAGCCAAGCCAGAGACAGCAATGTGTTCCCCTTTCGACCTCTCATTAACTCAAAGGGACTGACCCCCGTTTCAACATTGGGAGCCATCCGCAAAGCATACATCCGTTCTTTGACCGCAACCTTCCAATCAAGACCACATGTACTTGCCCCTCTAATTCCTTCCATTATACACCGGTTGACTCTCTCAATCATACCATTCCCTTGGGGATAATAAAGCGCAGTTCTCTTGTGTTTTATCCCACACTTGTTCATATACTCCTGAAATAATCCCCCAGTGAACTGTGGACCATTTTCCATGAGCACACTCCTGGGCAGCCCTTCCCTCTGAAAGACTTCCTCCAGAAATCCCACAATACTTTGACAAGTGACTTCCTTCATCACTTTGAACTCCGTCCATCGTGAAAACATGTCCACCAGGGCAAACACAAATCTACCTCGGCCCTTACCCATATCCACTGGGCCCAAAACATCTATTGCAAGATCCTACCAGACTCCTTTTTGTCCTTTCATTTCCCTCACTGGCTGGACCACAGCTGATAAATTCTTTCCCTATTTAATACAGTCCAGACATCCCGCAACCACTCTTTCAACTTGGCGATCGAGACCCAGCCACCAATAATCAGCTTTTATTATCTCCTTGGTTTTCTACGTTCCAATATGACCTTGATGGGCAATGGTAATCAGTCTTTTCCTCAGACAACCAAGAACAACTAACTTGTCCCACCGGTATACTAAACCATCCTTCACTGACAACTCCAATCTCACCTCCCATAGAGATCTCTCTTCACCAGATAACAGCCTCTTCTCAGGCCAATCTTCTCTGATAAAGCTCACAATGTGTTTCCACATTTCATCTGATTCCAACGTTTCAATCCATTCTTCTCTGCGTATAACACCTTCTATAGTGGCAAAGACCATATTCCCTACTTCCACATACTTTCCTCCATCATTTTCCTCATCTATTCTTACTCTAGAAGCATGATCTGCCTGCACATTGTCTTTACCAGGTACAACTTCGATAATAAATTTGTAACATTGTAACCTGGTTACCCAGCAGGCAACCCTCCTCGAAACTTTATCAAGACCCTTACATTCAAAAATAGCTTTCAAAGGCTTATGGTCAATTCTTAAAACAAACTCTTCACCCCACAAAAAGTTTTTGAGTTTCTCTATGCCCCAATGACATGCCAAAGCTTCTTTCTCTAAAACAGAGTAGTTGAGTTCGGCACCCTTTAACATGCGGGAGGCATGCATCACCACGGACTCAGTACCATCTACCCCCAATTGAGACATCACAATTCCAATTCCCATTTCACTGCCATCTACAGAGAGCACAGTCTTCTTCCTGGTGTCATACATAGCTAAAGGTTTAGCCATATCTATTTTCAATTTAATCTCATTAAATTCCCTTTCACATTCTCTGTCCCACTCAAATTCTACTCCCTTCCTCAACAATGCCCTCAGTGCAGTCACACTATCGGAATAAATTTCTACAAAACGATGATAAAACTCTATCGTTCCCAAAAACGATCTTAGCTGTGCCTTATTTCTCGGCAATTGCATTCTCTTTATTCCATCTACCAATTCCCTTTTTGGCCTCAACCCTTCTTTGGATATTTCATGTCCTAAGTACCCCACAACACGAGTAGAAAAAACACACTTCTCCCCTCGCAGAGTTTTGCCACGTCCTTTTGAAAATTTCCAACACCACCTCCACTCTTCTTTTTAGTTCCTCTTCAGTTCTCCCACATATCAATACATCATATTGAAAACACCAGACATCACTCACTCCCTTGAGTAACTTCTCCATGACTTTTTGGAAAACAGAGGAAGCTGATATTAGTCCAAACGGCATGCGGCGGAACTGCTTAATCCCTTCATATGTGATAAAAGCGGTAAGCTTACGTGAATAGACATCTAAGTCAATCTGGTGAAATTCACTTGCCATATCTAACTTTGCAAAGTATTTAGCATTTCCAATCCTACTCAATAGCTCACCCATATTGGGAAGGGGATGTCGGTCACCTATCACACATCGGTTCAGTTCACTCAAGTCAACACACACCCTTAAATCCCCACTGGCCTTCTTCACCACTACTACTGGGGAAATCCATTATACAGCTTTGGCTGGTTCAATAATGCCAGCCTTTTTTAGCTGCTCCAGCTCCTTACGCATGGCATTACGCATTGAAATTGGCAAAGGTCTGAGTTTTGCAGCCACAGGCATGCTCCCATCTTTCAAATCAATTTCATGCAGCATCCCCTTGAGACATCCTACACCCTTATTAAAGACATCAGGATATTTGTCTATTAAGGTATCAGCATTCTCACCTAACTTATTGGTATCTGAAGTACTTCCAACATTTAACACTTGTTCTTTGCTATTGGGATCTAATCTGATACACAATCCCCTTTGTTCTGTCCATCCTAGTAAAGTTTCAGCTTTCTTGTTAATATACATTTTTCCACATGTTACCCCATCTTTAAATTTGAATTGAGCAGTACAGTATCCCAACACTTCTATTCTGCCTCCATTATAATCCCCAGGTTCTTTGTCAGAGGGACTCAATTCATCCATTCTACCACACACCACATTTTCGTACACTGCCTTTGACATCAATGTGATTTTTGAACACGAATCCGCCAGCATTTTTACCTGATGTCCATTAACCTCAACCCAAGCCGATGGGTGTTCACACTCATCAAGTCCAGAACACTGTACCAAATTCACAGTGACTATCTCATTTTCTGACCCTTCACCCTCCCCTGATGATATTATGTCACCCTCCTCAACAAACAAGGTACCTTTTCCACCACCAATGCGGTAATTCTTACAGCAATTTACAAAATGCCCCCATCTTTTGCAAATACTACAGTTAGCTCTTCTCCCAGGGCACATGGGAGAGGTGGATAAAGGGCGCGCACTTCCACACTGGAAGCATAAGCGATCATCCCTCTTTGTGCCTCACTGCATATCACCTTTCTGGGTAACATTATTCCCCATCTGGCTCCCCCCACCCTTGCTCTGAGTAACATCACCACGCTTAGGCGATTTGGCCTTCTGTCTCTTTTTCTCTTTAATGCAATCTCTCTTTCTGTCGCCCACTCTCAGCACTTCAGTTGGCTGAGCAGCCTTAGTTTCTTTGCTAGTCAGTTTGGCGACACATTGCAAAGTATGTTCAATCCTCTTGGCAATGCCTGTGACCTCATCCAAATTGGGATCATCTTTCAACCACACTTCTTCACGAATTTTGTCATTAAAGCAACATTAATTGATCCCTTATATGCTCATCCAACCCCCCTCCAAACTTGCAATTAAGCGAAAAATGTCTCAGCGCTGTAATGTATTCTTCCACAGTATCATCCTCATGCTGAAATCTCATGCCAAAATAGTACCGTTCTAGCACCGTGCTTATCTGTGACTCAAAGTGTTTATCAAGTTTCGCCAGTGCTGCATCAAAGTCATGTATGCCTTCTTCCACATCCAATTAATCCATACTAGGAAGCGATATTAATCTCACCTGGTCCGGTTTATATTCCATCCTTGTCACCAATGTTGGGACATAAACCGGACCGGGTGACATTAAATATCTGTTTATTGCTTATAGCTGAAGACACATAGTAGAGACCCCCGACCAGCTCTGCAGCCCAACATCAACTGCTGTTTATCAAGCAATAACATCCTCAGGGATTCTCACTGTAGAACTGCATGACCTCACCACTGGTACAAGTGAGATCCAGATAGTAACTTAGAAACAATAATAACAAGGCATCAACATAACAGTTTTGATCAAACAGGTCAGCAAGGTCGACGCAGCCGTTCACCCTGCCAAGGACAATAGACAAGGTAACAGTGGTGATGGTGCAGCGTAGTAGGGGTTGGTAAGCACTACGAAAGCGCAAAACAGATGGCAAAGGGTGGCCTAAAGGAAACAAGGACGAGCTCAGATTGTCCAGGGCTGGAACGGCACTCTCCCAGAGGGGCACTGTATGCAGTCAGGCAGTCTGAGGAGAATATGGCTTACTGAAATTTGGTGTTATTATCCTAGCAAAGGGATACGGCTCAACTTCACCCGTCAGGAACGGAGCTCTCCCAAAATGGTAAACTCCTACTAAGGTTGAAGTATGGTGCACGAGATGATCGGACAGCCGGGTTAAAAGCAGGAGCCGGTGGATGAGCCATTACAAAGCCGGAAAGGTCTTCAGTTCTTTGGACCAGCGCCTCTTGGGAGCATAGAAACGGCAGGGGCGTCTGGTGGTAGCAAGGAGTCCACCCCTACCCCCAAACAAACGGTGCTCCCTCTGCTCAGGAACACCTGCAGGGGCAGGCGGGTCACAGACACGAAGGGTTGGGGGAGTTGTGCCTATTATGTACTGTGGAAAATAGGGGGAAGCCTGTGATTGATGGAGCATGGAGTTTTAACTGAAATTAGGAAGAAGGAAAGGTGGGAGCCGCAGTGGGTGGTAACCCATCTTCAGTGTGGCAGTATTGTGGCAACCAGTGGCAAGAGACAGACTCAGAATGAGCCATTGCAGAGCCGGAAGGGTCTTCACTCTTCTCGGACTAGCGTCTCTTGGGAGGCTAATCGGCAGGGGCGCCTGGTGGTAGCAATGAGGGCTCAGCTTCCCCCAAACAAACAGCACTCTCCCAGGCCAGGAACACCTGCAGGGGCAGGCTGGTCTCAGGCACAAAGGGTTGGGAGAGTTGTGCCTACTGTGAATTTTGTTGGGAAAAGGGTGTTAGGCAGAATCCAGTGGAGTTCCCTTGGGGAGCACTACACCAGATTAGGACTACAGGTGAGAGCAATAAATCCCCTTTGGTATCAGTCTGTACCACAAAGATTTAGTTGGTAGCTGTGGCTGAGCAGTCAGACTTATCTCAAGAGGGATATGAGCAGTATTCAGGGTTTACATAATAGGCCCACTAGACTATGGAACAAGGAAACACTGACCAAAGCTTTGTATTAAAAAGTATATATATATTTATTGCATACACTTCTAGTAACACTCATTTATCACAGTCATCAAGCAAGTTAAAAGTAAGTCAAGGAAAAATATACACACTGCATATATGAATTGTAGACCGGAGTGAAAACTGAGCAAAACGGCACAGTAAAAACTACACATAAGGGTTGCACTACAATTTCTCACAAGGGAGGGAAAACACAAGTTATTCAGAAATACCTTCTTACACACCCCAGCAATTCTTCCCATCAGTTTGTGAACCAGTTCAGCAAGACATTGCTTCAGTATAGGCAATACTTAAAATGAAAACTTAGCAAAATGGCATTTCACAATGTTAAAGAATGGGAAGGAAAGGGTAGTTATAAGAATTAGGTGCACCACACAGTTCTAGGTGAGAATCAATCTAAAGAAAGCAGATCTAACAAATGTGACCAGAGTCAGTAGGCCTGTGCCAGAGTGAGTAGTACAGGGCAAGGTCCCAGAACCAAAATGTTCTTGTAGCTGCAGTCAAGTAGTTGGTTAACGAAGTTGAAAAGGTGGTTGCAGAAGTTGAAAAGACAATGTTAAGAGAGAGAGGGGTGGCCAACCCAACAGGTAGGTAAAGGATTTAAAACACCTTTAGTACTAACGGGAAGAAAGGGCGGCCTGGCGGAACAATTTACCTTAATATGAAGAAGTGGCTCCTGCGGTGGCGGTTGTTCCTGGTAGTTCCTGCAGTTCAGGTGATCCAGCAGATGAAGAGAGGTTCTCATCGTGGAGAAAGATTCGAGTTACTGCACTACCCAGGGATGAAACCAGCCGCAGTGCTGCCCGACGAATAAAAGGTACGCTACTTTAAATCGCGGTCCGGGTGGGCTCGTGCCTGGCTATCCAGCCTCCGAGTACAGGGTACGGGAGATTCGACCAGGGCAGGTCCGGGAAGGTGGTTGCCAAACTGGTTGGCCCCACCAGCTCAAAGGAAGAAGGCTCTTGCAGGTGAAGATCTTCTCTCGGCGTGTGGAGAAAAGTGGTGAGACGCTGCAGCAGGGCTTCACCGGTGGTTCAGTCATTGCAGATGTCTTTGGCTTCTCTCCTCTTCAGCTTCTTAGTTCCAGTGGCGGCGTCCTGCTCTTCCAGTCTTCAGGACCCTGTTTTTATGCAAAAAGATCCCCATTCATACAGCCGAGCTGTCACTCACACAGTGGAGTGGTCATTTTGGTGGGAGACTCTCCAGCTTATCAGGATAGAGTGTGACATGGGTTGCTGAGGCAACCCTGTCCAGGGGTCCTACTCCCCCTCCCACACAATGGACCCACCCCAGACTCAGTGGTGCTGGAAGGAGGGCTTCTGGGCAGAAGCCCACCAAACGGACGAACAAAGGATCCCCGACCTGGGTTAGGATTCTAGAGAAAGACACGAGAAAGAAGTTTTATTAAAGTTCTGGCAAATAAAACCTACCGGAGCAATGTTAATATTAAAATGCACCGGCGGTATGTTAGAGACTGTCAGAAAATGTGGTAGCCTCGAACAATGGGAAAATCCCATAGGGAAATATTTGCGGTCGAATATTTATGGTAGTAACCACTGCCACCAGCCAGAAACCTTTGATAGAGGTACTGTAGGATACACTCTCGAAAATGAACATAGGGGAAAAACTACTAACCCCTTCCAGTACCTCCATAGTAAGATGGGTTGTACTGGTTTAGTTCATAGGATTTGACTAGTAAAGTCAATGGGGACTTTACATGCCCTGGAAGACAGTAGTCAGTCCCAGGGTATGTAGTCTATGTTTGGGGGTCGCTACGACACCCCTGTGTCACTGCAATGAGGGTGCTGTGTAATACATGTGAATACAGATGGTTCCTATGGGGTTGAGAAAGATCCCATAGGCATTAAACACAAAAATAGCCTAGAACACACATAGCAAAAAATGCCTAAGAGTGGGAAAAAGAGTCTCACTCTTAGCAGGTAAAAAGAAACAAACCCTTCAAATCCAGCAAAGCTGCTGGGGGACTCTATAGGTAAGGGAAATTAGCCATAGAATGAGAATTCTCCATAACACTGGGGGAAGCAGGTTTTTGGACACAGAGCAGTCGCATCACCTTTGGAACTATTTTCACAATTGTTTGCTTTGGTTTCTATTATGTGTGGAAATAAATCTGCTGCCTTTTATGCCAAAGAGAAGACATGTCTCATTCTGCACCTTACTGATGGGGAGAAGAAAGGGGTTGAGGCTGATGAGCAAGCGAAATGTACTTTGTTATAATAATGGACAAATGCCCAGGTTATGAATTTGCGACTTCGGGAGGGCAGGAGCCCATCACACCGCCGTAGGCTTCAGGAGAAGCACGGCTGTTTCATCCTCACTCATCTGAATGACTGGGTAAGACTGATCGTAATATTCTATCCTGTGCTGATAGCATTGCCACCACAGGCCAGTATCCCTTGCTCTACTGCTACGCCCAAGATACGATGCCCAAATATCTAATATTGCAGTCTGAATGCCTGTTGAAAACACGTGCAACCTCTGCAACATGGCCGCCATGTGTTTTTGTTGAATAGTTGTTTTCCGACCTGTATGCCACGATTGGTTGGAGCGCCTAATATATTCGCCCGGCATCACCGGAAGGCGGAAGCCGAGCCTCCTTCAGAAGTCCCCTACATAAGGCTCAAGCCTGTCTGTGCCTTTGTCCTTCATTTTGAATCTGCGACTTTGGGAGGGCAGGAACCCTATCCCACCGCTGTTAGCTTCAGGAGAAGCACGGCCGTTTCATCCTCACTCATCTGAATGACTGGGTAAGACTGATTGTAATATACTATCCTGTGCTGATAGTATTGCCACCTGTTACAGTAGGAAAGGACGCAAGCCCTTTAAGGGAGAAGTGAAAGCAAAAAGGAGGAGGGGGCGGGACAGGAGGCGGGGAAGGGACGAGGGGCAGTTCTGGAGAGAAATAAAGACGTTAAGACGTGCCACTGTGTCTGCGCATCATTGTAGGGCCGTAGACAGGCCGTAACAACTGGCGACGAAGTAGGAAAGACCCGCCGTGTTATGAGGAAGGCGAGCGGGATCGAGGGGACAGCGCAAACCGTGCCCGTGAAGAGGTCCAGCAACTCTGCCCAATAAAGAAGGCGGGCGGAGAGCATCCAGTGCTATGGAGGTACGCGACATACACCACGGATCGAGTGCGGTGCCGGGAAGGAGGCCCAGCGCCCAGCCAAGGTGAGCCGGAGAGTTGCGGAGGGACTGGCAGACACCAGCACGGGAGCGCGGTGCAGGGGAGGAGGCCAGGCATCTGTACCAGGCGCGACTGCAGATTCGCGGAAGGACCCGGCAGCGAGGAGAAGGCCAGGAGACGACGGAGCAGGGAAAGAGGCCCAGCTGGAAAGGCGTGTGTGAAGGGCCTGAGCGGCTGGTGCCCACCACGAGTGACGGAGAAGCCATCCGGAAGGAGGCCTAGACGCACCAGGAGAACAGGAGCAGGACGATAAGGTACGCCAGCCGCCCCACACATGCGCCCCGCAGGAAGGATCTAGCATGCACGAAGCGGCACAGCAGCGAAGGGGGCCACAACCTGAGCAAATACCCAGCACAACAGACACAACACCACTTGAAAGCGAGGAACCCTAGTGAGGGGTCAACCAACAAGTCAGTGAGGGACCGACCTATGGTCCACTGGGAAACGAGAAGCCCAAATCAAGCACCAGCCAAGAAGCCATGGCCACCCGTGGAAACCAAGACTACTGCAGCCGCAAACCACCGTGTCACAAGAAGCAAACACACGCATCAGTCGTGATAAACAAGGCCCACGCAAGCACAGACGCCAGCACCGCCACAAACACCAGCGACCATGTCACAGTCAGGAAACGCAGTAGCAGACGCCGCGGCACCTGCGATACCAGGGGTAATCCCCACAAACCCTGTATCATTTTTGCACCGGCCAAGCCCGTTTGCCCTCGAACCCCGGGAGAATCAAGGCCAGAGATGGCAGGAGTGGATGGACGAATTCAAAGAATTTATGATAGCGGTGGGAAACCAAGATGCACCAAACAAGTTAGATATCTTTACAAACCTAGTCAGGAAAGACATTAAGAGCATCATCAAAACCATCCCACAAGCAGAAAGGACCACATACACAAAACTCATAGAAGCCATCAACGCCTGGTGGTAGTGCCAAACAGGGACTATGAACGCTACATATTTAATCAGTGCACCCAAATGCCACAGGAAACAGTCGGACAATTCATACTACGCCTCCAGAGGAAAATAACGTATTGTGACTTTGCCAACTTTAATGATGACGAAGCAATCCGTCTCAGAGTCATAGAGGGATGCCTATCCTCAATCTTCCGCAAACACTTGCTAAAAAAACCACTACCCCTGAAGGAGATAGCCGAGCTAGCCAGAGTATACGAAAGGGTGGACATCCAGGCGGCAAACATATAAAACCCAAAGAAGACAGACACCATTGCAGCCATCACCAGCAACCACCCAGGTCGCCAATCGGCCAACACATACAGACAGGACCAGTGGAACGCCATGAGACGAATCCCACCAGAAAGACAGTGCTACCGCTGTGGTTTCGAATTCCCGCATAAAGGTCAATGCCCGGCCATAGGACAAATGTGCATGAGGTGTGGCCAAGAGAATCACTTCCAGAGCATGTGCCGGGAGAAGACACCACCACTAACGGCATACCGGCCTCCGACCCAACAACCACCAGCGAGGCGATTTGACCCACCACGAGCCTTCAATCCTCGATCATACACCGAGCGAGAAAATACCAGAAGCAACAACCCAGACCCACGTCCAACTCTGGGTTCATTAGAGCAGTGGAGAACCTACAAGTAGAAGCAGCCAACGACAACTACCCCAGTCAGGAACAAGTATATCAAATGCAGTCCTACCCCGAAGAAGAACTCAGCAGAGAGAACTGTACGAGAGACCCGTATGAAAACCCACCCCTCGGAGACCAGCCACCAGAACAGGAACAATACGCAGAATATGACCGGTACAGCAGAGAGTACGTCCGGCTCATCTCGGAAACCTCAGATGACAGCACAGCACCTCGAGTGACGGTCCACTTAGGGGAAGCCGACACCTCATTCCTGATAGACACTGGTGCCACCGTCAACGTCATGAGCCACCTAACCTACGCTCGCCTGGCGGACATATTCCCGTTACAACCCTCATATGCCAACATATTTCAATGGGGCACTACCCAACCGTTAGCCACGAAAGGACAGTTTGCATGTGACCTCATCCACCGAGGTGGGAAAGCACAGACAGCGATACACGTCATCCACAGCCCAGCCAAAGGGAGATGTCTGCTCAGCCACAAAACGGCTATCGCTCTACAACTCATCGACATCAACTACGAGGAGTCAGAAACAATTCAAGGGATTCCGCCCGACTCACAACTCATACAAGCCATGGACCGAGAAATCCCAAACATCGAGGCACTGAAGACCACGTATCCAACCCTATTCAAAGGAGTGGGCATGCTGAAAAACCAAGTCATCAAGTTACACATTGACCCGAAGGTACGCCCCGTACCGCAACATCCCAGACACATAGGGTTTCACTTGCAAGCGAAAGTCACCCATGAACTACAAACTCTACTGGACAATGACATTATTGAGAGAGCAACAGGGCCCACGCCATGGGTGTCCCCACTGGTCGTTGTCCCCAAAGCAGAAAGACGCCTCCGCCTCTGTATAGACATGAGGATCCCCAACACGGCCATCCAACGAGAGAGGCACCCAGGCCCGAATATCGAAGATATGCTAATAAGGCTCAACCAAGCCACAAAATTCTCAAAGCTGGACCTAAACCAGGGTTATCACCAGTTGGTCATCGATCCCGAATCTAGGCCCATCACCACCTTCACGACCCATGAAGGCCTGTTTGTTACAAAAGACTGAATTTCGGCATTTCATCAGCCGCTGAAATATTTCAGGAAATGATCCACAGACTGATTAGCCCGGTTACCAATGCATTCAATTACAGTGATGATATCCTCATATTTGGAGTCACCCAGGACCAGCATGACGCAGCGCTACATCAAGTCTGCAGCATCCTCCAAGAGGCAGGACTCATGCTGAATGGTCAAAAGTGTGCGGTCAACACCCACACCCTCTGCTTCTTTGGCCACATCTTCTCGAGCCAGGGCATCAGAGCCGACCCCGACAAAATCTGAGCCATAACAGACCTACCCAGCCCGACGGACACATCGGAGCTCCGCCCCTTCTTGGGCATGGCAGGGTACAGTGCTCGCTACCTCCCACAATATGCCCTGCTCACATGCCCACTCAGACAACTGCTGAGAAAGGATCAACCTTTCACATGGACAGACCTGTCCCAACAGGCATTCGCCTCCATCAAACGAGAACTGGCCTTGAATAGACAACTAGCATACTTCAACCCAAACTGGCATACCGAAATCACTGTGGACGCCAGCCCGGTAGGGCTAGGGGCCAAACTGGCTCAAACCGACCATCAGGACAGTGCTAAATCACACATTGTTGCGTACGCCAGCCACGCATTGAACGCAACCGAACAGGCATATTCACAAGCGGAACGCGAAAGCCTGGCGGCCGTATGGGCCTGCGAGAAATTCCATCATTTTGTCATTGGACACACGTTCACCCTCATAACAGACCACTAAGCCCTTCTGGCCCTCTTCGGCAATCCGAAAATCAAAATGCCCCCGCGCATAGAACGATGGGGCATCCGCCTCCAAGAATATGATTATACAATTGTCCACAAACCTGGAGGGGATGCCAACCCAGCGGATTACCTGTCTCGCCACCCGGACGGTGCGGCCGACGCCACCCTGCAGAGTGAAGCTGACGAATACGTTGCGTACCTGTCGCTGAACGCCCTTTCCCAGCCATCACAGCGCACCTGTTTGCAGAAAAAAGCAGAGCAGACCCCACCATCAGAGCAGTGGTGCACCTCACCAACACGAACAAATGGCGCCTTGCAGCCAACGAACACTTTGAGCCGGGGGAGAGGGGGGAGGTAGACAGAAGAGACCTAGCCAGACTGGAAAGAATACACAACGAACTGGCTACAACAAGCCAAGGCACGCTACTCAGAGGGAACCGGCTAGTGGCTTCCAAAAGCCTAAGGAAGTCACTAGTCATGATCGCACTCGAGGGCCACAGAGGCATAGCCAACACAAAAAAGATACTGCAAAACCAGGTGTGGTTTCCTCACATGGACACCATCGTAGATGACACCCTAAAGCACTACAACCTGTGCCAGGTAAATGCAGCCAGTTCACCACCCTGCCCACTGCAAATAGTCCCGCTCCCAGACAGGCCGTGGCAACGAGTAGCACTCGACTTCTACGGACCACTGGAAGAAGGTGGTCATCTACTAGTAGCCATAGACGAATACTCACGCTTCCCTCTCGTGAAACACGTGCAGTCCACAGCTTTCCATCACGTGGTGGGCGTAATAGATGAACTGTTCAGCGAGTGGGGCATCCCCAACACGGTGAAAACTGACAACGGGTCCCCGTTCCAGGGACTAGAATTCAGGAAGTTCGCAGCACACCTCAGCTTCCACCACCAAAAGATCACTCCGCTATGGCCCCAGGCTAACGGGATGGTAGAACGCTTCATGGCAAGCATCAAACGAACACGCCAGAAAGCGGCAACAGACCAAGCCTCGATGCCACAGGCCATCTCACAGATGTTACGAAGCTACCGGCACACCCTGCATGAAGCAACCGGCCGCACCCCGGCCGAACTCATGATCAAATACAAGCCGCGATCCCGACTCCCTCAACTTGAAGACTACAAGCCAGAAGAGGACGACGAGATAAGACGGCGAGAGGCAGGGAAAAGACAAAAGGCTAAAGAATGGGCTGACAGGAAACGGAAAGCGAAAGAACCCATATTCCCGATAGGAGAGACTGTGCTGGTGCAGCAAGCCCAGCGCCGAAAGACAGACTCGAGGCACCGACCAGAACCCATGATAGTGATGGACGTGAAGGGACCCATGGTCACTGCGACCGGAAATGAGGGTGAGATAACCCTAAACGCATCATTTTTCAGACGAATGTTCCAAGTAGATCCGACGGAAGACATGCCCTTGGAAGAGGAAGACACCTAGATCCCTGAGACAACCCCAGAGCCACCTGAGGCACCGGGACCAGCCAGTCAGGATCCCGAAAGAGACGAGTCATCGGGACGACCTCAAAGGGCAGCCAGAAGGCCCACCCGGCTCATCGAGGAGATATAGGCCACGGACTCAATTGACAAGTAAAGGGGGGGTCTTACAGTACGAAAGGACGCGAGCCCTTTAAGGGAGAAGTGAAAGCAAAAGGGAGGAGGGGGCGGGACGGGAGGCGGGGAGGCGGGAAAGGGACGAGGGGCAGTTCTGGAGAGAAATAAAGAGGGTAAGACGTGCCACTGTGTCTGCGCATCATTGTAGGGCCGTAGACAGGCCGTAGCACCACCACAGCCCAGTATCCCTTGCTCTACTACTACGCCCGAGATCCGATGCCCAAATATCTAATATTGCAGTTTGAATGCCTGTTGAAAACACGTGCAGCCTCTGCAACATGGCCGCCATGTGCTTTTGTTGAATAGTTGTTTCCCGACCTTCGTGCCACGATTGGTTGGAGCACCTAATATATTTTGCACGGCATCCCCGGAAGGCAGAAGCCAGCCCTTCTACAGAAGGCCCCTACTTAAGGCTCAAGCCTGTCTGTGTGCCTGTCTGGGCCGATATGCAGCCGTGGGTGCCTACTATGGCCCTCAAACATTGTCATTAACCCTCATCCCGTTGACCGTCATCACCCACAATACAGGGTACATAATCTGTGTTCTATACGCTGTATTTGCCTCCCTGCAAACAGCCCTCCTACTACCATATCACCCCTCGCTGGTCGCAACAACATCGCCCCATTCATAACAGAGCACACTGATCTTGGTGTCAAGAACGCTGTGTGGACTATATGAAATACCAAGCACGATTTTCCTTGCACAATCATTTGTAAAATTACCCAAGTGTTAATATAACTGCATCCCTTTATGCTGTTAAACAGATTGCATGCATTCCTATGCCCAATCAGACTTGACTACAGCACAGCCTTATTTCGAAGCCTCTGCAGCCTATGAAACGCCTCACTAGCCTCAACTGCTTCCCCATGCATAGCTAACCTGACCTGCCTCGCTTGACTGTCATGCCTTATTATTTTGTATCGCTACATCTCAGTTGCTTTGAATTGCCGCATTTGACTGACATGCGAACTGACAACTGAACTCTGTTCTGAATTGCTGCGTTTTGATTTCTCATGGTACCTCCGGGACCCTTTAGCTAGTCTGACTCTCCTGCCAGATTGTCGAACTGCCTCATTTTATATTAGCTATGATCTCGCTAAATGCCATAGCATTACTCAGCCGATTGCTAAATTTGCAATCTGGACAAACAATAATAGCCTGCCCAATACAAGGTTATGTGCCAAACTTCTCCAGCCACTCTGACCACCTCGCCACCACAGTTCTTCATCACGTGCACTAAAGTGTGCACGGGCGCTACATACTACGTTACATACTGCTGCTTCTGAGTAACATGTTACAGCACACTTTTGGCATGAATAACACTTGCAACCTTCCATCACAGCCTTCCAGTATCCCCAACAACCTGTCCAATATCCCCTGTACCCCTTTGACCATGAGCAGTAGGCTCCCACCATCGGATAGCATTCCCCCTTCAGCCTTCCTGCCATCCTGCCTACACACTGTCTCAAAAACTACACCCATCAGTGCTACTTCACCACACAACCCCTACCTAAATTCACCAGCCCTTTGGCTCGAGCAATTCGCCACTGAACCCACTCCAAATCTACCTTGCTCAGTAAAAAACCGAAATGACAGATTAGGCACCAGATTCCTACCAGTCCCATTAGCACCGAAAAAATCTCATCACTACCAAAGCTTACGCCACCGTAACCAAACAAACAGACCTCCCCAAGAATCTACCTAATAAATGTACCCAGCCTAGGAAATATTTCACATCTCCAAACAATAAATGCAGACCTGACAAAGCCATTCCTCCCATCAGGGGAGCACTAATTAACGCCAGATCACTCCCAACCCATCCCTTAGATATTGCCGATTAAATAACGGCACAAGACCTCGACTTCCTATCTATCACAGAGACCTGGTTGCATGCTGCAGCTGGGCCCACCCTCTCGCTCGCTATCCCTAATGAGCAATCCATCATCAGATGCGATAGAGATTCCAACCAAACCAAAGGCGGCGGCGTCGCTTTCATCTCCAAAACCTCCCTAGGCCTCAGACCTATATCTGGTCAACCCTTCCCTTCAGCAGAATTACTGTCCGTCAAGCTCCCAGTCTCCGCCACCCAAACAATTACCTTGCACCTAATATACAGGCCACCTGGACCGGTATCCACCTTTAATGATGATATTGCTATCCTTCTCGCCACAAAAACCAAGTTAACTTCTTAAATTATTCTACTGGGCGACCTCAACCTCAGCTTCCAAGACACCAAGGATGCTAAAGACCTAGACATCGCCAACACGATCACAGATCTGAGCTTCCTTCATCGCATCTCTGAACCGAATCACATCAAGGGTAGGAATCTTGATTGGCTGGCAGACCTCAATTGCAACATCAACATCCCATCCAACACGCCCTGCGCCTGGTCAAACCACAATCTGATCTCATTCACCATCAAGAATGACAACCAGTGCACCAATCAGAACCGTTCTCCTCCAATATGCAAAAGGAACAATAGGGACATCACTATAGAGAAACTGCTTCCGCGGATACTACCCATCCTCTACAACTCTACCGAATTGCACTCAGACCCCACTGCACTAGGGTTTACGTCGCACCTCAGAGCCTTACGCAAAAAAAAAAAAGAAATGGAGAGGCCCTCTGGAAGAGCCTCCCAATAGCAAATAATATGGGCAGCCTCCTGATAGCCGCCCTCAATTATAAAGAGGTGATCTTACAAGCAAAAAAAGACACTTACAACAACCAGATCATCCAAGATAAATCGAGTACCAAAGAACTCTTCAACATACTCTGAGAATTAGAAACCCTGTCAGCTCCTCCCGACACCTGCGTCAAAGACATCACATGGTGTTCCAACATTCAAAAAGCACTCCTAGATAAAATCATTATGCTTCAAGAAAAAATGGAATCTAAAAAAACAGTCCTCTTCATCACCATTCCACTAACCACCCCTCTTGCACCTCCACAGAATACCTGCAAGCTATTCAACTTCTTCCCTCTCTCCATCAAAGATGTAGAAAACATAATCCACAAACTGAAACCATCCAAATGTCAGGGAGATACCAGTCCCTCTCATCAAGGAAGCCACGAAGGAACTGGCTCCATTTATCACCTCTATAATCAGATGATGGAAATATATCGGAAATATAAATGGATTGGTTTCAATGGCACTGCACTTTTACATGTAAAAGATAGCATTTCAATGCATGTTCTTGTAATGTTAAAATGTTAGATGAAACAGTGCTGAAATTTCGGCACTGGCCAGCTCATGGTAAAGTTTAAATGTTTTTTTTTTGTATATTGGGGGGGTTCCCCCTCAAACCCTCCATTCCCCACACCCACCCCCCCAACCGTAACTTTAACCGTAACCCTAATCCAACCCTTAATCTAACCCTTAATCTAACCCTAGCCCCAACCCTGACCCAAACCCAAACCCTAACCCAAACCCTAGCCCCAACCCTAACCCCAATCTAACCCTTAATCTAACCCTAGCCCCAACCTAACCCTAACCTTAATCTAACCCTTAATCTAACCCTAGCCCCAACCCTCACCACTAACCCTAATCTAACCCTTAATCTAACCCTAGCCCCAACCCTAACCACTAACCCTAAATGTCAAAATTAATTTCGATAACACCATCGAATTATAGTCAATGAAAAGGTAATTCGATGGTAATGCTTTTTGTTGATTATAATTTGATGGTGTGGCATTAGATGAAACTATATTCGATGAAATGACTAGATACCGTGACCACCACTGCAACCATGAAAAGTCACCATGACTGCAGGACAGCACCTCTCCTTGGAATGGTTCGAATGGTTTGCATAATTTCTGCCTGAATCCTCTGAAGGCATACCCTTTTTCCTTTCTTCTTTGCAAACATATAACTGTGACATTTGGCATTGGGTGGCTCTCAGTCCAATGCTGTGTCCTCCCTTGGCGGAGCGTATTGCCTGTTGGCTTTCTGTCATCTTCTTCTGCGTACCATGCACAATTGTGTTTCCCAGTGGATGGCAACCACGCAGCCTGTGTGTTGACTATCCAGCCATGCCAATCGGCCAGTAATAAATGGATTTACGGGCACGATCGGGACACAGCGATCACAGCACAATTTGCAATTTCCATGGCCCTGCATGTGATCAGTAGAGAAAATACACAAAGGGCCTGATTCATGAAAATGTGCACAGAAATCATGCAAGGTCTGCTCGCCGAGGACACTGCACGAGCCTGCACGCAGGATAATAATACATACCCTCCGTATACATGAAATTAACTGCATAAAGTTACCGTATTTGCAAGTCACTACCATGACGGCCCCCGACATGTCCCCACGCAAAGCAAAAACAGCCAGAACAGGTACGTGCTCCTCCGGGAGCAAATACACGCACCTTTCAAACAATGACTGGGGTCCCCAGCAAGCAGGCCTGAATCTCGGGGACCTGCGCAGGATCCCCCATAACTGTTGCCGGCACCCTGACAACATGCGTATAAAAAATCATAACAGTAAATACTCAGGAAATCTGCATGCTAACCCCCGTAAACTGTTGCTGCACCCCGCTACACTGTGTACGCACACTCCTGAGTTAGATCAGAACCCTGGTTGTGTACATATAAACCTATATCCAACATGCAAACCCACCTCCACACTGCGTTTCCTATACGCAAGTGTACTTACGCCTGCCTTTGGGAGGTGCAGAGATCGAGTGATTTGCGTGGCCATTACTATGCCAAGAGGCTGCGTGGGTGGCTCCATGAATACGTGTTGTACATTGCAATTGTGGGCATTCGAGGGATTCACTGCATGCTGTCCCTCCGAACTGCCCTTTTTCGCATTTTCTTCCCCATTTTCTGTATTCCGTCATCCTTCACAACCCTCTGTGCAAGGCATGCCCATGCTCTGAGTGGGGTATCGCGCAAGGCGCTCGATGGCTCGCAGAGACATGTCGAGCCTGCTCAAACTCCGTATTCATGGAATTCATTGCGCCATGTAACCGTATTCGCAGGTCACACTCAGAACACCCTGGCACGCCCCCGCGCAAAGCAAAAACAGCGAGAACAGCTACCATTGCATGCTCCCCTGGGAACAAATACACGCACCCTTCAAACAGTGTGTGGGGTCCCCAGAACGCAAGCCTTCATCTCAGGAACCCTGCGCAGTGTAGGAGTAGCAGAGGAGCTGGGATGGACAGGGGGCCCGGGTGTGGGAGGTAAAGCAGTGGAGAATTAGTTTTGAGCAGAGCGATCAGGATTGGTGAGATGTTCTCATTAGAGTAGGGTCTTCATGTCCTTCCTGGAGTGTAGGATGACGGGGACCAGTCTTATCTGCATTGGGAAGCTATTCCAGAGACAGTGGGCCTCATTACACGGATGGCGGAGAACCATGGCGCTATTAGCGCCATGGTTCATGCCGGTAAAATACCAGCACCGCCTTAGCGGAAAGGGGAATTACCGCCCCATTCCAAGGTTGGCGGGGCGGTAATTCCCCCTTCCCCCATTGCCCTTCCCCATTCCCATTTTTGCCCCATAGGGCATAATGGGAATGGGGAAGGCGCTAATTACGGTACCGCAAATTGCTGTACCGTAATTAGCTCCCTGGGTCCCTTTGCGGGTTGGTTTTTAACACCTGCAAAAACCAGGCGTTAAATCCCCCAACCCGCAAAGGTACCTCGTAGTAAGGCGGTAAGGATTTACCGGTACCGGTAAAATACCGGTACTGGTAAATCCTTACCGCCATCCGTGTAATGAGGCCAGTGAGTCAAGAAGAAAAAGGCGTGGTTCCTGTTTGTTTCCTCTTGCTGGTATTTCTAGTCCGCCAGTGTGGCGGCCTCTGGTGGTGTGCAGGTATCTGGAGATGCTAGGTTTCTCAGCCACGTGGGGTGCTGCTTTGACTGTGATTGCTTTGCAGGTGATGCAGTAGGAAGTCTTGACTATGGTGCGTGGTACAGGTAGAAAGGTAACCGGTGCAGCTCTTTGAGAATGGGGGTGATGTGGTAGTCTTATGATGAGTTGTGCCGCAGTGTGCTGCATGGCTTTCAGAGGGGCCAAGGTGACATTTGGGACTCCTGCAAGTAGGGTGTTGTCACCATCTAGGTTGCAGATGTAAGGCTTATATTGGCGGGGAACGGAAACTGGTACAATGTTGCTTTAGTCTTCCTGGCAAGCGGTGTGTGATTAGAATTTGAGGCCACAGTCAATGGTAAAGCCACGAGAATGTGCACTGGGTGAGAGCTGATGCCTCAATCTGTGGAGCTTCATGTCCACTAGCCATCTGTGGACTTGGGCATGCTGGGAGGGGATGGGGGTTCCTAGGGGAATGAATTAGGTCTTCATTGGGTTAAGCTTCATGTAGGCGCTTAACATGCAGGCTTGGATGAGGGACAGGCAGGGCTTTTTTGCACATTGTCCATCCCATTCTCCTCTGCCAGAAAGAATTCTCTAGAACAGAGAAAGCCACAGCAATGACTAGACGCACATGCAGACCTGCACCAAGTGAAGAACGATAACAAGCATAGCCCCCCCACCCCACCTGTTCCAGGTGTCTGAGAGCATTGCCCGTGTAGATCTCACTATGCAATGGGCACACAATCCTGCGAGCCTGAGTAGTAGCAACATGTGAGCCCCATTGTATAATGAGAGCTGCATAGTTAAGGCAAGGCCTACATGTGCCGATTGATTGCAGACCATTTGCACTGATACAAGTGCAGTTTTTCATCACCTTAGCACTAGGCCAAAAATTGCCCAAGTGCAAAACATGTATTCTTTCAATGCATTTTTGCACCAGTGCATGGAGCCAATACTGTTCCCAACTATTGCCTAGGTGCAAAACTGCATCAAAAATATGTTTGACAATTACATTGGTGAATACTCACAGAAATACAAAAGTTATGGGCTTTGGAAGATGAAACAGTAAACCCGCTTTGGTGAAAAAAGAATCATAGGTAGCAAACCTTCTCCGGATACATGTATCTCGGGAGCTCTTCCATGCAAAAAACACACTGGGCCTCATTCCGAGTAGGGCGGTAAGGGTTAACGGTCACCGGTAACGAGACTGGTGCCGTTAAACCCTTACCGCCCTACTATGAGTTCCATTTGCAGGTCCTTCCTTAAGGACTGGACCCGCAAAGGAACACCGGGGTCAATAACGGTACCGTTATGGGGGCTCAAATGGGAATGGGGATTGGCCCTGGTGAATGGGGAATTAGCGGTCCCTCCGACCTCGGAATGGACCGGTAATTACTCCATTCACCAGGCCGGAGTTTGGACGAGTTCAGAGGCAGCCATGCCGCAAATAGCGGCGTGGTTACCTCCGAACTCGGAATGAGGCCCACTGTGCCCACTGGCATAGCAGAGGCCTCCACATCCCCAGCGGTGCGAGGTGCCCAGCCACCGCATGTCCTCTGAGGGGGGCCTCCTCGGACTTAAAGAAAAAAAGAAAAAGAAATAGTTTCTTTTTGAAGTCACTTTGCCTTCATGAAGAAATGGTTTCTGTTACAGGGTAACAGTCCGACAGCTCCCTTCACCCAATGACATGGAAGCCTTCAGGCTGGAAGCCTCCATGTCATGGGGGTGGGGGAGCCCTATGATTTCACAAATAAATAGTTTCTTTTTGAAGTCACTCTGCCTTCATAAAGAAATAATTTCCATTATGGTTCGGTCCTTTAACGGAAATAATTTCTTTTTCAAGTCAGAGTGACTTAAAAAAGAAGCCATTTCTTTTTGAAGTAATAGGCCTCCACCCACCCCATGACATGGAGGCCTCCAGATCCTTTGCAGATGACGTGAACAAGAGTTTCTGGCTGCTGTAGGCAACTGAAGGCCTCGTTCCCTGGACCAATGGAATAAAGGTAAGAAAATGTATTTTCTTTAAATGTGTGTAAGTACATGTAAGTGTTTGTGTATATATGTATATAATGTAATGTGGATGAATGAGTAAGGGCATGATGTATGGGTGGCTACCTGGGTTTGCCTCTATGAGTGTATGGGGAATGGGTGCACAATTAAACGTTTGGGTGACTGGGTGTGCGTGTGTGAGTGTCTAGTGAAGGTGTGCACACTAAAATGTATAGGTGGTTGCCTGTGAGTGTATGGTGAAAAGGTGCACACTTAAATGTATGGGTGGCTGGCTGTGCGTGTATGGTGAAAGGGTACACACTTAAATGCATGGGCAGTTGCCTGCATGTGCCTGTATGGTGAAAGGGTGCACACTTAAATGTATGGGTGTCTGCCTGGGTGGTTGTGCATGTATGGTGAAAGGGTGCACACTTAAATGTATGGGTGGCTGCCTAGGTGCGCATGTATATTAATGTTAAAGGACATTTGTACCGCGCACCATCACCACTGGAGTGGTCCCCTGGCGGTCTGGCGGCTCTGAAAAGGGAAGGGGGGGTGAGTTAATGGGAATGAGCGGGAAAAGTGCAAGAGAGCAGTGATGTGCCTTTGGCAGCTTCAGCCCGATTAACACCGTTCGCTGGGCTTCGGGTGTTTTCTGGTAAGTAGCCGTTGTGTGCTGTTGTGCGAGTCTGAGGGCCTCATTACACGGTAGGCGGTAAGGGTTTACCGGTACCGGTTTTTTACCGGTAGCAGTAAACCCTTACCGCCTTACTACGAGGTCCCTTTGCGGTTTGGAGAATTTAATGCCTGCTTTTTGCAGGCTTTAAAAAACAACCTGCAAAATGACCAGGGAGCTAATTACGGTACCGCAAAATGGGAATGGGGAAGGGCAATGGGGGAAGGGGGAATTACCGCCCCACCAACCTTGGAATAGGGCGGTAATTCCCCTTTCCACCAAGGCGGTGCCGGTATTTTACCGGCATGGACCAAGGTGCTAATAGCACCTTGGTCCACCGCTGTCCGTGTAATGAGGCCCTATATGTGGTTTGTTTTATTGTTGTGGTGTAGTGTAGTCTGTGCGGTTTGTTGTGCTATAGGGTTGTGCTTGTGTTTGATTAGAGTTTAGAGAGGTGTATTCAGAGGGGTGAAATTGTTAATGGGCTGGTTATTGGCATCGCTGTCTAGAAGTGATGTGCTAAATGTCCACATACTTTCTAGATGTGGCGCATGCATATCTCTGCATTTCTATCTAGATCCGGCACGGGCTGATATTCACAATCCTTTCTATATATGACTCCCAATATTCACAACTGTATCCAAATGCTAGCCCACCCTCAATAATCCTGTCTATATGTGAAGCAAACTAGTATTCACAAAGCTATCTAAATCTGGTCACGATAGTATTCCCAATGCAGTCTAGACGTGGCACTGGCTAGCAATCGCTATTCTATAAAGATGTGGCATTGGCCGACATTCACAATCCTATCTAGCAGTGACGCAGGCTATTGTTCCCAATCCTATCTAAGTGTGGCACATGCTAACATTTGGAATTCTGTCTAAGTGTGATACTTGCTATCATTAACAATTATGTCTGGTTCCGGCGGAGGCTAATGTTCAAATTCTATCTAAATGCTAGCCTTCCTAATTATAACTAGGTGTGGCACTTGCTAACATTCACTATTCCATCTAAGTGTGGCACTTGCTAACATTCACGATTCCATCTAAGTGTGGCACATGCTTTCATTCACAATTACCTCTAAGTGTGACACTTGCCGACATTCATAATCCTATCTAGATGCAACTCAGGCTAATGTTCACAATTCCATCCAGGTGTGCCATATGCTAACAAGCATGATTTCAGCTAAGTGTGGCACATGCCGACATTCATAATCCTATCTAGATGCAACGCAGGCTAATGTTCACGGTTCCATCTAAGTTTGGCACATGCTATCATTCACAATTCCATACTAGTGTGGCACATGCTAACATTCACATTTCTGTTTAGATGTGACTCAGGCAAGTGTTCACAATTACATCTAAGTGTGACACTTGCTGACATTCATAATCCTATCTAGATGCGACTCTGGCTAATATTCATGATTCCATCTAGGTGTGGTAAATGCTAACAATCATGATTCCCGCTAAGTGTGGCACATGGTATCATTCACAATTCCATCTAACATTTCTGTCTAGATGCGACTCTGGCTAGTGTTCACGATTCCATCTAGGTGTGGCATATGCTTAACAATCATGATTCCAGCTAAGTGTGACACTTGCTCTCATTCACAATTTCATCTAAGCGTGGCGCATGCTAACATTCACAGTTCTGTCTGGGTCCAGCGCCGGCCAATGTTCACAATTGTATCTAATGTGGTACTTACTAACCCTCAAAATTCTATGCAAGGGTGGAACTTGCTAACATGCACAAATATGTCTAGATGCGAAGCAAGGCAAAATCACAATCATGTCTCCAATAGACGTAGGCTGATGGGTACAATTCTGAGTGTCGCAAGTGATGTTTACCTGCCAATCTCTGTTTTGGTTAGGTGATGTAGAATGGCAGGGCTTTCTGGAGTAGAATGATTGCTTTACTCCCCACCCATACCACACTTACTTTTTTTGTTGCTATTGGTTGATGGCTGGTGTGACTGGCTTCCCCTGCTGACACCTGCAGGCACAATCGGGAGCCGTCTCTGTTGGAGCCCAGGGTAGATGGGTTTTGAGTAACCGTCTGACCAATCAGGATCGCGGGGCAGGCTGGGAGGCGGGTGGAGGGAGAGGGAAATGGAGATGAAGGGAAACAACCAGGTGCTAGGCTGGGACATGTGCAACACAAACCCAACTATTGGCCAATCAGGGCCTGAGGGAGGCCCAGGGAGGCGGGAACAGAGATAGGAAGCAGCCGAGGGAGCCGGGGAGACCGCAAGGGATACACTCACTGCGCAGGTGGATTAAGGGGCACAGAGCACCAGCAACAAATGCTTACCTGTTGTCTTGGATGGAAATGGCACAGGAAGCGTTGCTGCAGAGGGTTAAGCCCTTACAAACAAAAACAGACTATTGGCCAATCAGGGCCTGGGGGAGGGCTAGGGAGGCGGAAACAGAGATGGGAAGCAGCCGAGAGAGCCGGGGAGACCGCAAGGGATACACTCACTGTGCAGGTAGATTAAGGGGCAGAGAGCACCAGCAACAAACGCGTACCTGCTGCGTTGGACAGAAATTGTACAGGAAGCATTGCTGCAGAGGATTAGGCCCTTACAAACAAAAAAAGACTATTGGCCAATCAGGGCATGGGGGAGGGATAGGGAGGCAGAAACAGAGATGAGAAGCAGCTGAGGGAGTTGGGGAGACCGCAAGGGATAGACTCACTGCGCAGGTGGATTAAGGGGCAGAGAGCACCAGCAACAAACGTTTACCTATTGCCTTGGATGGAAATGGTGCAGGAAGAGTTGCTGCAGAGGGTTAGGCCCTATAGAGGAGGTCCCCAGCTGGACCCGCACTCAAATTGCCTATTTTGAAGCGCCAGGAAGTTTCACGCCGAAGTATGTGATGTATGATGAGCAAATAAACCAGCAGAGAGCCGCAGTGGGGCTCTGCCCGGTACCTATCAGACAGACAGCACCTATTGAAGTAGCTGTACTTAAGAAACCTTGGACAGTAAGGTACCCATTGAGAAAACCATATTGACAAGTGAGACAAACTGACAATTGTCAAGAAACAATGCCTGAAGAAGCCAAGAAAGTCCACACATATAGAAGATATGGCAACCTGCGAATGACGAAAAGAGACGAAACACCATGGAAAAGGGACATCATGAATCTGAAGTGAAATAACAATGTCAAAGATATGAAGCTTATGCCATAAGCGTGATGAAGATATGCAGCCCGTTTACACATGTACATATGCTTGGAGATGCAAGAAAGCTGAGAAAATCATGCGGCTTGCTATGCTTAGTAGTAAAATAGATTGCGGCAAGCACCACCTATACATATATCTACTTCAAGGAGCACTCAATATATGTATACTTCCACGCACAAGAGCAGAATCAACCAAACGTTACTAAAAGGCCGCAGAAGAGGAGCCCCTCAACACGAGTATCGAAAGCTAAAAGATAAGAAATGAAACTCGGAGGCATGCAACCCGTACCAAGAAGCCAAGGTCGCATCTGCTGATATAGATAAACCATAGATACGATTTATGAAGCAAAGAGCGGGGTATCCTGTTCAAAGAAGTCAAGATAAGCAGCAGAAGGCAGGTGGTGGGCAGAAAGCTAAATTAATTAAACAAATTGCAGGGAAAAGGAGACGATTTCACGGTGTCTGATTCACATGACCTGCCACCTAAGAAGAGTTGGGGCCTTCACACCTACGTGCAGACTTGTGCCATGCGCAGATATCTGAACTCTTCTCAACAGAGATACAGTCTCAAGGCCCAACCAACAAGAAATAATTGACACATGGCCATTGGGGAGGTGATTGATGATGGCAATGGTTGTGGGTAGGCTGGAAGAGCGGGCGATCACCCTGCACCTGGCCGACCATTCTGCACGCTGGTAAGCCATTTGAAGAGTACAAGGAGGCTTGATGCCAACCCAATCACAATGGACCAAGTAATCTAGGATCCTATAGTTTGTAGAACCAATGGGACGTCGTACTTTTGCTGACGAACACAATAGCTATTCTGAAGGAAGGGCTGAGATGCCCCATCTGACACTGATTACCCAATCCTGTCACCTCATACCATATACAGATATAGAACCTATAGTAAAGTTACCATCCTAGAACCAATAGAATTGCATGCAACATTTTAAGAGTTACACGTCATTGATGAGGAGTTTTTAGTATAAAAGATGTGTTTTCTATGAAGTTCGTTGGAGTTGAAGCGAGAAGGAAGATCAAGCAGCAGCTGATGTTCATGAACTCCCTGTTTTTTGTACTTGTCATTAAACAGACTCCCTTTGCCAAACCATTGAGTTGTCATTATTGATTCAATGCTAGAATATGAATCTGCATCCCCATCCATCTCACGGGTGCTGCTACCTCAGCTTAAAGTGCTATCGGGCAATCCCCAACTTTATGGGCCGGATGGGGTCCTGGTGCACACTTGGTAGCAGAGAGAGGATGGTTTATCGATTATCGATTAGACAAAGACACCTATTGGCCGTCGACATAAAGTAACTCTGGGTCCTCAGCAATATCACAAGTCATTTTGCCATGCTAAGTAGACCGAGAAGCTCCCCGTAGATAGTGGTTAGTTAAGTAAAAATCCTGCAGGTCAAGGTTTGAAGGAACCTGTGTTTTTCCCACGAACCCCTTCCCACTTCTACGAACAGCCGATAACGTGAACAGCAGGAGAGGCGGTAGCAAAGGCGGTGATTCTGAGGATCCAGAGAGGAAACATGAGAACAGTGAGTGAACAAGACTGAATGCTTTGGCAAAAGGTTGCTTGCCTTAGAACAAGTAAGGGAAGGTAACGGAGGGAGGTGGGACAAAAAATAAAGGTAGAGATAGAGTAGAATGTATATATTTATAGGGGGAAGGAAATAAAGACTCAAGGGTGACCGAGTAACACATAGAAGAGGATACCGGGAAGATACCCGAGCATAGAAGAGGATACCAGGTAGATACCCGAGCTGAGAGGAGGCTACCGGGAGGATACCTGAGCAGAGAGAGGATACGCCCAAGTACTTACGCTTAATATAGCGGCTAGACGAAGCCTGTATCCAAAGTCCTGAATTAATAGGACGAATTAGGAGACCAAAGCGGTTAAAGACGTTTTGAAAGGGATGGGTTTACGCTCCATGTCGGGGTAACTCATAGGGGCAGAGATCATGTAGCCGGCTGAAGACTGTCTTCTCTGTCTAGTCTGTCACATTTGTTTTGTGTTTTTCTCTTTCCTTTTCATTTTCTCTCTGACGTCATAATAAATAAGGAAATTTTTGAGGACTGAGCACGAAATTGTGTGAATGTGTAGCCAAGACACTGTATATTATGAATTGATGATTATTATTTGAAAAGGAAAAAAATAATTTTGTGGAAAAAGAAAAACCGGATTGGAGCTTGCGACGATCGGTGCTCGTTCATATTGTTCATATTCTTTAAGTAACGTAAAATTTGACTGTTGTGTGAGGAAGAAAAGAGATAATTTTAAGTATCGAAGATGTTACACCATTGATACACTTAGGTAAACAGTTGCCAAAGCATGCACCTAAGCTGAAAAAGTAAAGTGCTTAATGGGTTTTAGGGAACCACTAACAAAATGTTTATGCCGTGGCCTCAGGGGGGTCATTATCTAAAACAGTCCTGCAATACATGATGACATATTTGCACGCTACGTACACTGGCAAGAAGTTAGACAAACGCCTAGCGAGTTTAGAACTTTGGAAAATGTACCAAGAGGACAAGGAGAAAGCGCCGCCTTTAGATTGGATACTTAACAAATACACAAAGGGGGGGAGACGCCTTCCACGCCACCCGCCCCGCCTGAAACAAAAGGTGAAGTTAATAAAGACGAAGGATTATACCCGCTAAGGGAAATTAAAGCAGCCACAGGATACAGCAACCAGGCATATGAGTCACCTACTCAAAGTGGTGACGAAAACCCAGATAAAGACGGAGATAGAGATATCACCTCCAAAGTCCTGAGGGACAAGGAGAGGTGCGAAAAGGAGAAAGGAGACCAGGCACAAGAAAGTTCATCTCTAGATAACAAGAGAGAGGGCAAAAGATGGAAAGGAGATGAGGATAGAACTGATGAGATAGCATTCACACAGAACGAATGGATGGGAGAACAGATTCTGTTGAAACTTGATGGTAAAGGCATTGAAGAAGTGAGACAAATGGGAGAGCTAGAAGAGTTTCAAAGAAGTGAGAAGGAAAAGGAAAAAGGATTGAGAGACGAAAGGATCACGAGAAGAGACAGGCAGAGACGAGAACAATGATATCGCGAGGAGCAAGAAACGAAACTCAGTCACAAGCAGAGTGTAGCTGACGAACAGAGTAGACAGGAACTATGGAAGATAGAAGAAGAAGAACAAAAGATCAGGGAAAAGAGAATAAAAAGACGAAGGGATGAGGAAACACAAAGGGCAAATGAACAGAGAGATGCAAGGAAATGGGAAGACACACGCAGCATCGGAGAGACGATCGATAGAATATATGATGAAATGGGGCTAGAACAAGTACCCCAAGGGACAGGAGAAGACGAGCGTCTTGAGAGCATTAATTTATATGACACTGAGGACGCCGCCAGAAGTAGTAGAAACAGAGAGCTGTCCCTAGATGGGTTGACACTAAATCGGTACGAGGGTGATGCGAGGAGTTGCACGAGTTGGCCACAGACAATGTCAGATGGGGAAAGAGAGGAATATGAGGGAAAGGAGGATGAGACAAGGGTGAAAAATGCTTCTCAAGGGGAAGGGAAATAAGATGGTCGGATTCTAGTGAATATGCACCTAACGCATCAGAGTTAGCCACGGAATCAGACTGACTGACAGACTGACACGAAGGAGTATCTAACGGTCGGAGGGGGGTGTCTCCACCACCCTATGACTGAGGACATTGCCAGGTAGACAGCGATGCAGGACTATAATCCTTGCAGTGAATAGAAAAGAGATGAGAGAGTAAAAGGAGTGTCACGGATCACAATTCCAGTTGCTCTAGAAAGGAGGAACGATGCCACAGTATATTCCATAGCCACACATTGATCGAGAAAATCTGAAAAATAAGATTCCAATGTTAACATCGGGAGCCGGGAACTGGATACATGAGCTGCAAAAAATTACGGGAGGGAACACTCTAGCTATTGGAGATATTAAAGGTCTTTTAATCGCCATACTTGGTGATCGAGCTGACGAGGTGTGGACACTTGCAGGTTACCCTGGCGTGACTACAGTTAACACTGCACACGATGGAGCTCCATTTAACAATTGCAGAGCCACGGTATGGAAATAATTACGATTGCTATACCCGGATACTTCTGACATGGGAGCCATAATGACACGAAAAATGAAGGAGTCAGAGGATCCTTTGCTTTACATTCAGAATTTCTAAGACGCGTGGGTGCTCCAAACTCGTGAATCTTGGGGGAAATCTCTACCCGTGTTTTACCATATATTATGCCAGATCAGGTACAGAAGCAGTTCAAGAAATTGGTGGGAATTGATGCCAAACCGTGGTCTGAAATACAGTTGACCATAGCTCACTATTGCAGATTACTGCAGGAGAAGAATTGCAAAAAAGAAGCTGCATGAAAAACTGAAGAGGCCAAATTAGTGCAGAAGAAATTGTTAAAGTATGCCATTGAACATTCCTTCTTAGTTGACACAGGTGCAACACATTCGTGTTAACATGAAGGCAAATTTTCCTTGCCCGGCGATGCTATTAATACTCAGGGCTTCACAGGAATAACAAGTTGTGTTCCTTTTCCAAGAAAACCTCCAGTCTCTATAGGAGAATGTGACATGAATGTGCCACTGTTATACTCAAGACAAACCCCAGTAAACATATTGGGACGAGACCTAATGACGAAGTTAAACATGACAATCTCATTCACAGTGAAGGGCAGAGTATGTTCGACTCCAGGAATGCATTATTTGAACGTATGCAAAATTATTAGAGCATACGCAGGACAATCAGCTATGAGAGCTGTCCCATTGGAACCAGAAATATTTGCATATGTGATAAGCATACTAATGGCAGGGCTACCAGGCCTTGCAGACAAAACCATAAGAACCCCAGATGAATTTCTATTTAGGCCACAAATACCTACGCATGAGGGAAAGGGACAAGTGTTTTTTGCCTTGGCAATACACACAGCCATAGTGCGAGGGAGAATGACACTGATCGATGGGTGTGATGATGAAGGCAGACAATGGTGCACATTAATCGCCATTGAAGAGGGGTACAGACTTACTGATGTCACTGATGACGATCTATTTGATGAACAAACAGATGTAGGTGAAACATCAGTTGAGGTAAATTTAATTTTCTGGGTAAGAATGATCACAAGAGATGTGCCCCAGAGAATGATGTTGGCGAAGAACGTCCTGAATATTTTGATGATGACATGGCCCAGGTGCCTGTCTTGGTGTGGACCACAGGCCCCTATGATGTTGGCCTATTAAAGGGAGTCAGAGAATTAAGGATTAAACTGAAGCCATGAGCAATTATGCCAAGAGTACGGCAGTATCCCATGCCTAGGGAAGCCGATAACGGAATTTTCAAAACAATTTCTGCTATGATGGAGCAGGGCATCTTAGTGATGTCAGAGTCGTGATGCAATACTGCGGTTCACCCGGTCAGGAAATCAAAGGGAGGGTCCTGGAGATATTGTTGAGGCAGAGTTCACTCTAGTCCCTAACCCATCCACGATCCTATGTAACATACCTGTTGAGGTTCAATATTTCACGGTGATTGACTTGAAATATGTGATTTTCTCAATCCCATTACACAAAGACTCCCAAGATTTGACGTCATTTACATTCAGACAAATGCGTCTGAAGAGCACGAGGCTACCCCAGGGATACTGTGAGTCTCCTTCAATTTTCAACAGAGTCCTACAAATGGACTTAAGCAACATTGAATTATAGAGTGTTGTCTTGCAATATGTGGATGACATTTTAATCTGCACCACAACAGAGGAAAAATGCAGACACAATTCCTTTCAGCTATTGATTATACTAGCTGAGAAAGGATATAAAGCTGACAAGGAAAAGTTGCAATTTTGTCAGAAAGGAGTGCTGGACACAGGCCAGCTGATCTTGCATGAGGGGAAAAGGATTACCCCTGAAAGGGCTAAAGCCATACTGAACACAGCCAAGCCACACACAATAAAACAGATGCAGAGTTTTCTAGGTCTTTGTAATTACATCAGGCCCATGTCTTTGACTACAGCTCATATACCAAACCCTTGTTACAGGTCCTGAAGAAAGCACAGGTGATGAATGAAAGAAATTAATGGTCTGAGACTATCGAAGAGGGGTTTATTGAACTCACGAAAGCCATTTGCACCGCACGAGTTTTAGGGATTCCCAATTATGCAGAGGAATTCTACCTGTTCTCACACATGAATGGCAGCTTCATGACGCAAGTACTCACACAGAGAAGCACATTGGGGTACAAGCCCCTAGCATACTACAGTGGGAATTTGCAACATGGGGCAAACCCAGTTAATGGAACTCCAAGGGGAAGCACTACAGGATGAAAAGAACCTCTGGAAGCGTCAAGGGTCTTCTTTAAACCCCTCTGAAAAGCTTGTGGCGACAAGACAGCACTGGCAAAGCAGTAATGCCTATAGCCCTGTTAAAATTTGCATTGGAACAATTGCATTATCCGGAACACATGTCGAAATAGAATTTAGCAGCAATGGTCGCTGAAGACTGGTTTGTACCGTACTGAGCGGAACATGTTGCATTTTTTTATGATGAACTGTATGATTTGCCAACAGTTCATGGCTGGGCACACATTAAAAGTGATTAGAGGAGTCATCGCAAGGCCAAATGGACCTTTTCAGCACTTGCATGTCGATTATCTCGATATGATTCAAGTATGTAACGGGTACAGGTATTTAATTGTTGTTGTGTGTCCATTCTCTAGATGGATAGAAGCAGGTCCATGTACACACCCAGACTCTACCTGTGCAGCCAAATTTCTGGTAAAAGAAGTATTTCCCAGGTGGGGAGTATGTGAGGTCATGAGGTCAGATAATGGCCTCACTTTGTTAATGCAGTCTTCGAACAGATTAGCTTGCTGCTTGGTATAAAGCACAAGTTCTCGTCGGCATATCACCCGCAAGGTAATGGCATATGTGAGAAGCTCAACGGCTTATTAAAGGAAAGGATAGCAAAGTTGAAGCCTACTCTAAAGAAGGGATGGTTACACTTCCTTCCATTGGCACTGTATGCACTCAGAAACCAGCCTGGTTCTGACCATCATCTTACGCTGCTCGGGATAGGAACAGGCAGAAGGATGCATACTCCGCTGACACCCCGAGACAGAGCTAGATATGATGCCCAGCCAACAGCAGAAATCCTAGGGTCTGAAATGCAAAATTACTTGAATTGCATGACATCTTGTCTTACTGTCATTTCAGGACAGCTGCAGCGATGATAAAAAGGGTGTAGGGCAGCACAGAACACAGAAGGAGATATCGCTACACACTCAGTGCAGAGTTTACGTGTTCCATCAATTTTTCCTGGAAACACGGTCCTGGTGAGAAACCACATGAGAAAGAAGTGGGACGAGCCAAGGTTCAATGGACTCTTCACAGTGGAAGACGTTACCCCATCTGCAGTCAAACTACAAGGAAGAAGAGCTTGGATTTTTCTGGGCGAAATCAAACTGTACATCGGAAAAGACCCCCTGCCTGCACCCCAACGCGTAGAGACTACAGACAACGGGGAAAAAATACAGCATGTGCAGACGAGAGCCTTGACGAGGAAGAAGGAAACATGAGAAGCAAAACAAAAATAAAGAACTTTAGTGCAAAATTCTGGCTTAAAATTTGAAATTTCCTCTGAGCAAAAATGGGGACAAGGACATGAAACAGGGACACTCTGTGCATCCTAGTTGCAGGATGAAGAAGAAAATTGTACGTATGAGCCACAATTTACTCTGTTGACTTTGAACTTTGGACTCAGGCACACTGAAGCCTTGATAAGA
Organism: Ambystoma mexicanum; assembly: GCF_040938575.1. Taxonomy (NCBI): domain Eukaryota; kingdom Metazoa; phylum Chordata; class Amphibia; order Caudata; family Ambystomatidae; genus Ambystoma; species Ambystoma mexicanum. The sequence goes on from NC_090936.1 coordinate 1,212,908,592, forward strand.
AAGGATTATGCCAAAATTTGATCGCAGACACACAAATTGGAAGAAAGTACAATATCCAGACTCATTCAAAACAGGAGCTTTTTTATGACTCACTTATGACGCCCCCACAGCAGCAGCATCACTAAAGACGTTCTGAATTACTTTGACCTAGTCTTGAGGTCATACCCGTCACTAGTGGGAAGGCTCACTAGCATCATTGAATTCCTTCAAGACCCTGAAAACGAAAAGACGATAAGGAGGCTGCTCAATGTGATTGCCGAGCAGTTCCTCCTGCTTCTGGAATACAGAGAAGAAAAAATTAATGTCCCAAGCAGAAGGAGAAGCGAATAGGCTTGTCAACGTGCTATTCTTTCGTTTAATTGAACTCACTTTCATCAGAGACCCAGCAAATTGTACACCAATGACCATGCTCCTGAAGGGTATTTTAATGAAAATGTAACTTTCTAATCACCATCAGAATTGCCAGGGGAGATTGTGAAGCGTTCCACCAAGGGACAGATCGAGAAAATATTTCCAGAGACTTCACTTTTATTCATACTATCAAGGATACGCTATTTCTTCCGGAGTGAAACAAATAAGAGGAGTAGAATTAGGAACTTGTGTATTTTTTAACACGTACAGTAAAAGAGAACTTGTCGAACCTATTGCATTAATTGACATTTTTTTTCGAAAACAGAAAAGAGAACTGTATCCAGAGACAATAGACAATCCGTGATCCAGGCAAAGGTGGACAATTGTTTCGGTATGTGCAGCCGACAAGCAGAGACCGCAGAATCCAGAGCTATTGTTGCATAGAGTATACAATTTAATGTTAGTCTTTTTCTTCCAATGATAGAGATGGGAAATCAAACCAGCAGCATTGTCACCCCCCAGGAGGAGAGACATAGTTATTGTTCCAGAACTAAGTGCCCTTGCCTAAACTATAGGGGCATTATGTATTTATGCATCATATTCATCATTGTTTTATTATTACTGACAATTCAAACTGCATTTTTTATAGGTGTAAAAGGTGTTCCGAGTCCAGTGCACCCACCTAATAACATACACATGACACCCACAACAGCACCAAAACCGTTTATATTGATCCCAGTTCCTAGAAGGTCCGACACAGGGGTGAGTGAACTTGAAATGAATGTGATTAGCAATGACACACACGCAGTGACAATCAAGTTGAAAAGCTGGAGACAGGGTCGGCAGACTAAGAATGAAAGAGGGTTAATGACAACCACACGCATGCAAGTGATAAGTGCACACACACCAGGTCTAGTGTAAAAGCAGAACCTCAAGCCAAAGAAGGGGAAACGTTTGGGCAGCCAACAATGAGAAGCTACCCTACAAGTGAAGTGATAAGACAAGTAGGAGAAGCTGAACCTTTAAAGAGACAAAAGGAGTTGGAGAATGAAACAACCGAGACAGCATTGACAAGCACACTTGATCCAACAAAGGGGACAAGTACAAGTCCTGCAATACAGCCATATACTGGACCAATGGCAGAGTGGATATGGACATTTATAATCAAAAGAAAAAGAAGGAATGAATTGCCAGACTTTTGCCTACTCCACTAACACAGATGAAGAGGACTAAACCCTGGATTGAGGTACCTGAGAAACCTCCAGCAAGAAGAAGCCATCCGGAGGTGTTCAAGGACGTAGTTTTAGCAAACTACATCAAAACCCTGAGAATCAAGCATACAAGGAGATGACAGTGAACTAAACGACTACTTGGACAGCACAGCACACTTGGGGAATAACATATGGTACCAGCATATGAAAGAAGTTCGAAGACGGAATTCAGAGGAGGAATGCTTTGTTTGTGCACTCATACCTTACAGCATGGGGAAGTCAAAGATCTTTGTAGCTGTAGAAATTGATGTCCAGACACACATAGCAATGTGCAAGACTAGAGGCTAGTTCATGGGAAGTGATGCCTCACTGAAATGGGCAACTGATCCAAATGAAGACGACCATGTCCAGGACATAAAGACAAGGAACAATGGAAAGACAAAGCACATTGTGATCAGATACGAGAAGCCTGGAGTTAAAGGGGCGGAGATCAGAAGAGAGGCAAATCAAAAACTGAACGTCCAAGGAAGAACTCCAGAAGAAGCCAGAAAATGGAAGAACAGAGGTCAAATGCAAATCCGGGGAACAGTGCTTTCACCAGACACATGGGAGAAAGGAGTAGTGATTTGCAGAGCATGGATGGTCCTTGGACCCTGCAAAGAAGCAATTGAAAATTCACAGAAGATATGCAGACCATTATGGCCAAAACTCGCAAAACCACTAACATGGGTCGAAGACAGAGGAGGGACCCTACAAATAGTGCCATTGGAAAATGCCAAACTGTGCTTCAGAAACAATGGTACAGGGAAAATGGGAGAAAATCAGAACCGTGGAAGTATCTTTAATGCCACAGGAATGGCACATGGTACCGGAGTAATCATGGATCATTACTGGCCATGTGGACCCATGGCATATATCAGGCTGCCGAAGTATTGGGGAGGGATATGCACAATAGTGAATGTCCATGTTCCAGCATTGGTGATTCCAAAAAGTGATCGGAATATTGACAGTTTCCCGAAAGCAGATGCTCATCTGAGGAAAAGGAGATCTGTGGAACTGATGAATAGAACAAAGCGAGAGAATTACTTTTCGGCTAAATCAGAAGAAGCTTTTCATGCAATCCTGTATGAACACAGACTGTTCAGCCGGACCTCATCAGTGTTCACGACAATCTTCATTCCACAGGCCCAAGTTGGAGCAAATACTAAATGGTTGCAGATAACCAGATGGGAGTTACTGCAAACCATCGACACAACCATAAAGGGATTCAACGTGATCAAGGAAGAGTTAAGGGTGATTCGACTAATGACTCTCCAGAGCAGATATGTCCTTGACAGGATCACAGCCATGGATGGAGGTGTCTGTTTAAAAATTAGAGAATCATGTTGCATACCATCTCACGATGAAAAAAATGGAACGTTAAAAGAGGCCATAGGTATGCTGACGAAATTACAGAATCAAATGATTGATGAAACTGACAAAGTGGACGACGACAGCTGGTTTGGATTGCTATTCTCATGGGTTCCACAATGGATGGCAGATGCATTCAATTTTCTAGGAGCCCTGCTAGTGATGATATTGCTCTGATTCTGTGTTATCAAAATAATAGTCTCCCAGTGCCAGAAAACTGCGAAAAAAGCCATAGGGATGAAGATCATGATTGATGTCGAACTCGGATGGAAGCCCAAAGACCTGACTGAAGAAGAAATAAGAGACTTTGTGAAAACTAGCATTTATGCACCAGAAGGAACAAAGTTTCGGTATCCAAGGAAACACAGAAATTATGTGGGAAGATGGATCTACTACAGCCCAAATGGACAATGTCAACTGATGACATGCTACAAAGACGAACATGTGAGAGCAGCCGGAAATTCGAATGGAGTCATAAAAATATGGACCCCAAAGAGACATTTCAACAGACTATCGTGTGTGAACCGAGAAGATGAAGGAGAAGTGAATGCAGAGGATGCAGAAAAGATAGATACCAAGGAAAAAATGAAAGTGGTCGATGAATCGCCCAGAGAGGGGAGTGTAGAGGAGGTCCCAAGCCCGACCTGCACTCAAATCGCCCATTTGGAAGTGCCAGGAATATTTACGCCGAAGTATGTGACGTATGATGAGCAAATAAACCAGCAGAGAGCCGCAGTGGGGCTCTGCCCGGTACTTATCAGACAGAAAGCACCTATTGAAGTACCTGTACTTAAGAAACTTTGGACAGTAAGGTACCAATTGAGAAAACCATATCGACAAGTGAGACAAACTGACAATTGTCAAAAAACAATGCCTGAAAAAGCCAAGAAAGAACTAAGGGAAGACGAATGGTAACGTCACAAGAACCCGGATTGACTGACATATAGAAGTTATGACAATCTGCGAATGACGAAAAGAGACGAAACACCATGGATAAGGGACGTCATGAATCTAAAGTGAAATAACGATGTGAAAGGTATGAAGCTTATGCCATAAGCGTGATGAAGCTATGCAGCCAGATTACAGGTGTAAATATGCATGGAACTGCAAGAAAGCTGAGAAAATCGTGCGGCTTGCTATGCTTAGTAGTAAAATAGATTGCGTCAAGCGCCACCTATACATATATCTACCTCAAGGAGCACCATATGTAAGTATACTTGTACTGTGCAGAAGGGCAGAATCAACCAAAAGTTACTAAAAGACTGCAGGAGAGGACCCCCTCAACATGAGAATCAAAAGCTAAAAGACAAGAAACGAAACTCAGACGCATGCAACCCGTACCAGAAGCCAAGGTCGCATGGTCTGACATAGACGAACCATAGATACGATTTATGAAGCAAAGAGCGGGGTATCCTGCTCAAAGAAGTCAAGTCAAGCAGCAGAAGGCAGGTGGTGGGCAGAAAGATAAATCAAATACACGAATTGCAGGGAAAAGGAGACAATTTCACAGTGTCTGAATCACGTGACCTGCCAACTAAGAAGAGTTGTGGCCTTCACACCTACGTGCGGACTTGTGCCATGCACAGATATCTGTACTCTTCCCGACAGAGATACAGTCTCAAGGCCAAACCAACAAGAAATAATTGACACATGGCCATTGGGGAGGTGATTGATGATGGCAATGGTTGGGGGAAGGCTGGAAGAGCGGGTGAGCAACCTGCGCCTGGCCGACCATTCTGCACACTGCTAAGCCAGTGGAAAAATACAAGGAAGCTTGGTGCCAACCCAATCACAATGGACCAAGTAATCTAGGATCCTATAGTTTGTAGAACCAATGGGACGTTGTACATTTGGTGACGTCCACAATAGCTATTCTGAAGGAAGGGCTTAGATGCCCCATCTAACACTGATTGCCCAATCCTGTTTCCCCATACCATATGCAGATATAGCACCTATAGTAAAGTTACCTTCCTATAACCAATAGAATTGCATGCAACGTTTTAAGCATTACACATCAGTGAAGACGAGTTTTTGGTATAAAAGATGTGTTTTCTATGAAGTTCGTTGGAGTTGAAGCGAGAAGGAAGATCAAGCAGCAGCTGATATTCATGAGACTCCCCGTTTTTTGTACTTGTCATTAAACAGACTCCCTTTGCCAATTGAGTTGTCATTATTGATTCGATGCTGAAGTACTAATCTGCATCCCCATCCATCTCACGGGTTCTGCAACCACATCTTAAAGTGCTATTGGGCAACCCCCAGCTTTATGGGACGGTTGGGGTCCTGGTGCACAGCCCTTACAAACAAAAACCAACTATTGGCCAATCAGGGCCTGGGGGAGGGCTAGGGAGGCGGGACAAGAGATGGGAAGCAGCTGAGGGAGCTGGGGAGACTGCAAGGGATACACTCACTGCGCAGGTGGATTAAGGGGCAGAGAGCACCAGCAATGAACGCTTACCTGTTGCCTTGGATGGAAATGGCACTGGAAGCATTGCTGCAGAGGGTTAGGCCCTTACAAACAAAAAACGGACTATTGGTCAAGGGTGAACACTTAAATGCATGGGTTTCTGCTTGGGTGTGCCTGTATGGTAAAAGGGTGTACACTTAAATGTATAAGTGGCTGCCTGGCTGTGCCTGTATGGCGAAAGTGGACATACTTAAATGTATGGATGGCTCTGTGTGCGTGTGTGTATAGTGAATGGAGTGTGTGTTTGTTTTCAGGGGCGCAATAAAATCTACATTTTAGGGGGCTAACCCTTCAAATGTTGGGAGAAGCGCTAACTTCAAGGGCGGTGGGGAGGGGAAAACGTATTTGTTTTGTTCTTTATGCATTCTAATGACACTATTCTAGTGAAGCTTCAATTTTAGAAGTAGTTTACTCTCTCCTTTAAGTCTGAAGCACCCACTCGTGGACTGCTGTGAGAATGAGCAGTCTCTTGTTCCCTCTCTACCCTTCCATTCGCTCCCCTGGCATGCAAGTTATAAACCCATAATCACGATTTCAATTACCTAAATAATTATGCATTTGATTGCAGGTATTAACAGTGAAATGATTTACATTAGTAATTGCCAGGCCTTTGTTAACAGTGAAACCCAGGCGACGTTTAAGATGTGCCCTGTTCTGGCCGTTGACGGCTCTGTAGGTCAGCCAGGTTGAGTCAACCTAGCCCAAAATTTGGAGGGAAGGAGGGCTGAAGCTCAGTCATCTCAACGCTGGTGCACCACTGTTTGTGTGTAATACCTTGATTATTTATCGGTAATCTTCATTACTCCTAGCCCTATTCTTCCTCATCCCAGTACTTGTGTATGAGGCACTTTACCTCATGCACAAGCACTGGGAAGAGGTAGAGGGACATGGAGGTAATACCTGGCTTAATTACCTGTAATTTTCATTACTCCTAGTCCCATTCTTCCTCATCCCAGTAATTACCTATGAGGCAAGGTGCCTCATATGTAAGCACTGGGACAAGGAGGAGGTGTGTGGAGGTAATTCTGGGCCAAGGAGCTACTTTTGGTGGTCGGGGCAGGGTGTGGGAGAGGAGCTGTGTGGGGGAGTGGGTAGGGCAGGGATTGTGCAATAAATTGTAATGGTCATCCATGTCCAGGCTAAGCATTTTGGTGCAGCCAGTTTAGTCATTTCTTAGTTTGGCTTGACTTTTATTTAACTGGGCATCTCTGATCAAGCAGTCCTGCTAAATGTAATTACCTCGCTAGACTGGTATTCTGGTGCTGCCAGTCTAGTTGTTTCTTACTGTGGCATTGTCTATTTTTTGGATATCTGTGATAAAATAACCATGATAAGTGTTATTGCTCCGGCCTGCATTTTGGTGCAACCAGACTAGGTATGTCTAAGGGTGGCCAGGCCATTACGTGTCTAGACTGGGCTATATTGTGCCGCCAATTGGACATGTTTTCATTGTGGCATGGCATTTTTAATAGCAAAGCGTTACATTAATGAAATCATTAGTGTTCTTGTGCACTGTTGGTGACTTGCATGTATTGGATTTTTGGATTGGTGTTACCCTACAAAACAATTGCAAACAATCTGGCAGTTTAGCCAATTATTTTCAGAAAGTAAACTGTATAATGCATTAAAACACATATGTATATCTTTCTCCTAGTGCAGTGTGCTGTGTACCACTGTAGGAGCACGTTTGTGCATATTGAGCAAGCCTGTTAATCTAGGCCGGCCCCCAAATGTTGTGCTACACCACTGGTACTGGCAAATTGTGGCAAGTCGGCCAAACCCCTCATCAAAGTCTGTTTTGGGAAAGTCATTCGGATACAACTTTCGACGGCATAATAATAATATTTTTGGGGGCATGGTAAGTGGCACAGCACAGGGACGTGGTTGGAGGGAGGCGGGAGAGATGAGGGCAGGGAGGGGTGTCAGTGAGCCGCTCATACAGAATTCGTGGTGCTGGGTTAATACCCCTCACAAATGACGGGGGAGTGGCCTTCTCTTGGCAGTCTTCTGCAATGTTGCTCTTCTGTCAGTGCCATTTGGTGCTTGATGGGTGGTCGCCACTTTGGACAGAAGCCACCATCTTCAAACGCATTGCCCGGAACATCATCGCAAAATGACCCATCTTGTCACACTGCCGACTCCTGTTTCCACGAGCAGCGCATTCCAGTTGATTATTGTTCCTGTAACACTTACAGATGGCATCCGAAGGGCAGGCATTCTTGCCCATCTTCATTTCTGCCTGGTGGCATTCATGCTGTGTCTTCTACTCCTTCCCATACCTCTTCTCCTCACTGGACATATCTCTTCTACTCACTGCACATACCTCTTCTACTCACTGCACATACATCTACTCACTGTACATACCTCTTCTACTCACTGGACATATCTCTTCTACTCACTGCACATACATCCATGTACTGCACATACCTCTTCTACTCACTGCACATACATTTACTCACTGTACATACCTCTTCTACTCACTGTACATACCTCTTCTACTCACTGGACACATTTCTTCTACTCACTGCACATACATCCACTCACTGTACATACCTCTTCTACTCACTGTAGATACCTCTTCTACTCACTGCACATATCTCTTCTACCCACTGCACATACCTCTTCTACTCACTGCACATGCCTCTTCTACCCACTGCACATACCTCTTCTACTTATTGCACATACATACACTCACTGCACATATCTCTCCTACTCACTGCACATATATCATCTACTCACTGTACACACATCTACTCACTGCACATACCTCTTCTACTCACTGCACATGCCTCTTCTACTCACTGCACATACCTCTTCTATTCACTGCACATACCTAGCTCTTCTAATGACTGATATACATCTACTCACTAAACATACCTCCTCTACTCACTGCACATACCTCTTCTACTCACCGCACATTAATCTACTCATACTTCTTCTGCTCATTGCATATAACTCTTCTACTCACTGAGCACACCTCTAATACTCACTGCACATACCTCTTCTATTCACTGCATATGCCTCTTCTACTTATTGCAGAAACATCTACTCACTGCATATACCTCTTCTACTCACTGCACATACCTCTTCTACTCACTGCACATTCATCTACTCACTGCACTTACCTCTTCTACTCACTGCACATACCTAGCTCTTCTAATGACTGCTATACATCTACTCACTGCACACATCTCCTCTACTCACTGTACATACCACTGTACTAATCTCTCCATTGGCTCCCAGTGGATGCAAGGATTACATTCAAAACCCTCCGCATTGTCCACAAGGCTTTCTGGGGCCTGGGTCCAAAATACCTTTAGCTATCCCTCTGCAAATATCTCCCCTCTCGAGCTCTTCGCTCCTCTACCTCTAACTCCCTCAGAGTCAGTCGTTTTTTCAAAGAAACGATCTGGGGGTAGATCTCTGTCTTCGGCTGGGGCCTTCCTCTGGAACAGCCTCCCTGCCATTCTAAAACTTGAAGGGAACCATCTCTGGTTCTGGACCTTCCTTTTTTCTTCTGCCATCGCTCCCCCTCTCGCCTGCTGATCTGTTCTCTCTTGGCACCGTGCACCTGGCCAACATCTGTCCTCCGCGGTCAGGTACCTGCTCACCCTGCCAGCCTCCCGGACTGCCTCCGGGCCACCCCTTGCACTGGGGTCTGTATCTGTACCCATACAGCCCAATCCACCCGTTTCCTTCCTGCACTTATCAGGCCTACCCTGTCTGCTGCCTTAAACCTAGCACTTGCAAATTGCTGGCTGCACTACCACTGTTTGTTGCCTTTATTATTTATTTATTGTTATTTATCTGTTTCTCCTCTGCTTCGCACTTTCCACTTCTCCCCCTTCCATACACTTTTCCCCTCCCCCTCTCCCATGCACTTGCGCGTTCTCAATTTCACTGGGCCTAGTAAGATCGCTGTTTTGTTCTTCCCTGTTCCCCTCCCTTGCCTGGTCGCGCTCTGAAACACTTGTGTATGAGCGCGATAGAAATAAAATATCAATATCAATTCTACTCACTGCACATTCATCTACTCATACTTCTTCTGCTCATTGCAGATAACTCTTCTACTCACTGAGCACACCTCTAATAATCAATGTGCATACCTCTTGTACTCACTGCACATACCTCTTCTACTCACTGCACATGCCTATTCTACTTATTGCACCTATAAACACACACTGCAGATATCTCTCCTACTCACTGCACATACATCTTCTACTCACTGCACATACATCTACTCACTGTACATATCTCTGCTACTCACGGCACATACATTTTCTACTCACTGCACATACATCTACTCACTGTACATACCTCTTCTACTCACTGGACATATCTCTTCTACTCACTGCACATACATGTCATGATGCCTACCTCTAAGGAGCCAGGCCGGGCACAGCAACCCCAGAGGCAGACATCATTTTCCCCAGGGAAGTCTCAGCCGGCCCAAGTCGGGGCCCTTTGGACTCAGTCCTGGCGCCTCAGGCGCCAGGCTCATAGCGGACCCCAGTCCTGGCGCCTTAGGCGCCAGGCTCATAGAAGAGGATATGTGTTTAAGTGCTTGGGTGCGCACTTACCTGATGCAGACCTTGCTGCTTCATCCAGGCCCTCTTGAGGCCTGAATGGGACTACTTTACCTGTAGGACTACTTCACCACCCGGGTGTGGTCGGGGAAGGATACATACCTGATTGGTGGAAGGATACATACCAGGAACTTCTTCCAAGGCTATTTAAACCCCACCCGAACAGCCACACGTGCTTCGCGTTGTTCTGCACCTAGCAGCTGGACGCTCACCGTGTCAGCTCCTGCATCCTGACTTCAGCCACGCCTGCCAGCACCCTGGAACACCTGCAAGGGGAGAAAGGAAGAGAATAGGAGAAGGAAAGCCCTTACCTGCTAAATCTGCATCCCGGAGTCATTTCTCCAACGGCCCTGAAAAGGAAGACATCATTTTAAAGGCATTTCGTTTCGATCGCTGCAGCGCTGCATTTTACTCACCTTTGCAAGGCGCTTCCATCTTCAGCAGCGATCTTCCGGATTCAGCTACGCCCCGGCGCCTAGAGGAAAAAAGACAAGAACAAAGGTGAGAGGGAGAAAAGGAATAAGGAAAGCTCAGTTTCCTTTTAAGTCTTACCTGTTGGATTATTCCCACTGCATTTCGGGTCCTGCCGCTTCCTGGCATCTCCGGACCCCGGCCCCTATGGGGAAAAAAGACGAAGACATTGAATGAGCGAATGCAAAGACATTACCTGAGCGCTCATCCAGAACTGTTTCACTTCGGGTCGGCGCCATATCTCCGGCACTCCGAACCCCGCCCCCTAAGGGGAAAAAGACATTAGCATTAGCGCTTGCTGCAATTAGACAACGAACATTATTATTAAGCTTGAACTTTTGAACAGAACTTTTACAGCGCCTTACCTGAACAGTGAAGCTTACCTGAACTCCCATCAATCCTCAATCCAGTGAAGTAACTGGGTTTCAACGCGACCCTGCATCAGAAGCAGGATGGAGAGCTCATCCTTCCAAACCCTAAGGTGAGGCTTCACGGGGAATCGTGGAGGAGGTATCGTGGAGGGTTGAAAGGGTGTGGGAGGCTTGAGCATTGTTCCACAGTTGGTAATACTCCCTTTTCACGCACAGGAGGGTATCCAACGAGCCAGGGAAGCCAGAATAGAGGGGCCCTTCCTGTCCATCTTCAGATTTCTGCGCCTTCGACGTCGCGCCTCCGTGGGAACCAGGTGAGCGTTACAGAACGCAAAGCCTTACCACAATTTCCCACCTGGGCGCTATGGAGACTTCCGAGACAGATCAGCTGGCCCATCTTTTAGGGGAGTTACGGGCAGAAGTGCACTCAGCCCGCCAGGAGACTAATGCTCTCAGAAGGGAACTAATCCTATCCAAGGAAAGAACTGATGATCTGGCCAAAAGGTTATTGCAGGGCCAGGCAGAGCACACTCCTTTACCTGTTTCCGGAAATATTTCTACAACAATGGGTTTGAATAACCCGGTACAAATCAATCTACCTGGACACATGCCTTTGGCCCAGCCGGAACGTTTTGCGGGGGATCCCAAGAAATATGCCATTTTTATGAACCAATGCCGTTTACACTTTTTATGCAGGCCCGGGGCCTTCCCCAACGACCAGACCAAAGTAGCCTTTGTACTATCTTACCTCAGTGGCTGTGCTGCTGATTGGTCTATTCCATTGGTAAATCAGGATGATCCCAGTCTCCGGGATTTCCAGGGCTTCCAGGCCAGCATGGAAAGATTGTTCGCTCGACACTCGCAAGGACAGGCCCTTGACAACGAACTGCTATCCTTACGACAAGGTAATCAGGATCTTTTGTCCTATATCGCCACCTTTAATAGACTAGTTGTGGAAACCGGATGGCCTGAAAAGAAAAGGATCACATTGTTTCATCGAGGCCTGCGCGGAGAACTTAAAGATGTTATAGCTCAGATAGTAGATCCACCCCAGGCCTGCGCAGACTACATAGACTTAGTGGTTCAACTTGATCACAAACTTCAAAATAGAAAAGCAGATCGGCTCAAGTATGAAACCAGAGTACCTATCAAGACCCACGTTAACTCCAAGAGTACTGACGTTTCCGAACCTATGCAAATTGGCAGTGTTAAAGGACCATTAACGCAGAAGGAATGAGAGAGAAGGCGACAAATGCAACTTTGTCTGTATTGCGGAACTTCCGGTCACTTTCTTCAAAGTTGTCCAGTTAAACCACCCAAGAAGGTGGTTGGAGCCACTGATAACGAGTTATTGACACCTGGTTCGGGAAACGACCTAGCCCGACAAGCGTAGGGGTCCGCTTGCCGAGCTTGAAAACAAACTCTTTGACCTCGCATTTTGTCATGCCAATGGTGCTTGTGAACCCAAAACAGCCTCAGCAGTTGCATGCTATAAAAGCATACATAGACAGTGGAGCTATTGGAAATTACATAGACCGTGAATTGGCTTCCAGGATTAAGCTTCCTCTCCGCCCGAAAGTAACCCCAGATGTAATTACTACTGTTGATGGAACCGAAATAGCCTCAGGGCCTGTAACGCATTCCACAGTTGAAATCACTCTGGTCGGTCAGGACGGACATCGGGAAGCAATCGTGTTTGATGTGATCAAGGCCCCACAATTACAAGTAATTCTTGGAATCCCTTGGTTAGAAACACATAATCCGAGAATAGACTGGCGAGCAAAGAAGATAACTTTTCCTGATTGTGAACCAACCTGTTACCCAAGGAATCCAGCTATGGGTCTAGCCTCTGTAACTTCCACCCCTGTACAGCTACCATCTGAATACCAAGAATTCCAAGACGTTCTTCAGAAAGAGCAGGCTAACACCTTACCTCCCCATTGATCTTACGATTGCCAAATCGACTTGGTACCCAATGCACAACTACCTTGTAGTAGGATTTATGCTCTTACTGAACCTGAGAACCTGCATTTGCGCCAGTATTTGGATCAATACCTGGCCAATGGCTTCATTCGCCCATCAAAGTCACCAGTCTCTTCTGCTTTGTTCTTCGTACCTAAAAAGGAAGGAGACCTTAGGGCCTGTATTGACTACCGCGCCCTAAATCAGATAACGATTAAGAATCGTTACCCTTTGCCCCTGATACCTGAGCTTATCGACCAAGTAAAAGATGCTCGTGTGTACACCAAGCTAGATCTCCGAGGAGCTTACCACCTGGTACGTATAAAAGAGGGCGATGAGTGGAAGACTGCATTCCGCACCAAATTTGGGCTCTTCGAATATCAAGTAATGCCCTCCGGTTTGTGCAACGCACCTGCCGCCTTTCAGTACTTCATGAATGATGTTCTTCGGGAACTTATCGATGTTTGTGTCATCGTTTATATTGACGACATCCTGGTGTATTCCTCCTCAGAATCTGATCACAGAAACCATGTTAGGGCAGTTCTTGAGAAATTGCGCCAGCACAAACTATTTGCCAAGCTCGAAAAATGCGTTTTTCATACCACAGAAGTGGAGTTTCTCGGATTCATCCTGACACCTCAAAGAATCCGAATGGACTCGCGGAAAGTGGACGCCATTCTCAAATGGCCATCTCCTAGCTCTGTGAAGGGAGTGCAAAGCATGCTTGGCTTTGCCAATTTCTATCGAAGGTTCATCCCGGAATTTTCTCGAACTGTTCAACCCATCACAGCTCTCCTAAAGAAAAATAAACGCTTTGAATGGACTCTTGAGGCTGAACAAGCCTTTCAGGACCTGAAAACCAAATTCACCTCTGCACCTGTATTGAAGCACCCGCGCCCAGATCTCCCTTACATCTTGGAAACCGATGCATCCAGTTCGGCCATGGGAGCTGTCCTGTCACAAAGAGACCCAGAAACTAACCAACTACACCCTGTAGCCTTTTGGTCCAGAAAATTCTCTCCACCTGAACTCAATTACGCAATTACCGACAAAGAACTACTGGCTATTAAATCAGCTTTCAAGGCCTGGCGTCACTATCTTCAGGTGCAAGACACACATCACCGTAATTACGGACCACAGAAATTTGCAGTATTTAAAGACGGCCAAAGCTCAATCTTCGCGACAACTCCGATGGGCTTTATTCTTTGCGGAATTTGATTTTGTAATTACCTATCGCCCTGGCTGCAAGAATGGTAAGACAGATGCCTTATCCCGGATAGGCATGGAAGAACCCAATTCGAGTTTAGAACCTGTGCCAATCATACCGGAACAAAGAATTCTGGGCTTGACTTCATTGCAAACCATTGAGGACATCCAAGCTCAAGTAAAACAGCTTTTTGACTCTTCTGCCTTACTGGAATGGAGTCAAAAGGGTCCTTACTACACCGTTAAGGATGATTTACCCTACTTCCAAGAGCGGTTATTTCTGCCAAGTAAAGAATTGCAGGAACTTGTCATTACCCGTCATCATGAATCATTATTGGAAGGACACCCCGGTATCGCGAAAACAGAAGAAAAGATCAAACGCCACTTCTGGTGGCCTTCTTGGAGAAAAGACATAAAGTTATTTGTGTTGTCTTGCGGAATCTGTGCCCAAAATAAGAGTCAAAAGAAAAGGCCAGCCGGCCTACTTCAACCTTTGGACATTCCACCAGCACCTTGGCACACCTAGTCAATGGACTTTATAACTGACCTGCCCCCTTGTGGTGGTTACAACACGATTCTCGTAATAGTGGATCTATTCTCCAAAATGGCCCATTTATCCCTTTAAAAGGATTGCCGTCAGCTTCCACCTTGCCCAAGGAATTTATGGAAAATATAGTGTGGTTACATGGTTTCCCTTCCATATTAGTCTCTGACCGTGGAAGTCAATTTATCTCCCACTTTTGGAAGAAATGTTGCCAACTAGCACAAATAGACGTGCGGTTATCCACCAGCCACCACCCCCAGACCGACGGACAAACCGAGAGAACCAATCAGACTCTCGAGCAATATCTGCGGTGCATGTTACACCAATCCGAGTTGAATTGGAAGGACATCCTTTGGATTGCAGAATATACATACAACAATTCAGTGCATTCTGGAACCGGACAGACTCCTTTTTATACCCTGTATGGTCACCATCCTCGGACCTCTGACCTAGATCCACCTCTGACCCTAGAGATGCCTGCAGTAAATCACCTACATTCCACAATAACCCAAGCCTTCAAAGAAGCTACAACCCACTTACAGCAAGCTAAGAAAAAGTATAAAGAAAACGCTGATTTGCACCGAAGTAAAACTCCTCCTTACCAAGTAGGAGATCAGGTATGGCTAGCAACTAAACATCTACCCCTCAAGGGTCAGTGAACTTTTAATCCCAGATTCATTGGGCCTTACCCCATCAAAGCTATTATCAACCCAGTGGCCTTTAAACTCGATTTACCATCCAATATGCAGAATCATCCCGTTTTTCACGCATCTCTTCTAAAACCAGTACAACCTGGAACAAGACTGTCTGAGCCCCCAGGCCCTGTCCAAATTGATAAGTCGTAGTTAAGTCGAAACTCTTCTATCTTGTTGATTGGAAAGGATATGGACCTCAGGAAAGATCTTGGGAACCCAGTAACTATGTTCACGCACCACGATTAATTCAAAGATTCCATCAAAGATTCCCGCACAAACCAAAACCCCCGGAGGAAAAGACCTTGGGAGGGGCCTTGAGGGGGGGTACTGTCATGATGCCTACCTCTAAGGAGCCAGGCCGGGCCCAGCAACCCCAGAGGCAGACATCATTTTCCTCAGGGAAGTCTCAGCGGGCCCAAGTCGGGGCCCTTTGGACTCAGTCCTGGCGCCTCAGGCGCCAGGCTCATAGCGGACCCCAGTCCTGGCGCCTTAGGCGCCAGGCTCATAGAAGAGGATATGTGTTTAAGTGCTTGGGTGCACACTTACCTGATGCAGACCTTGCTGCTTCATCCAGGCCCTATTGAGGCCTGAATGGGACTACTTTACCTGTAGGACTACTTCACCACCCGGGTGTGGTCGGGGAAGGATACATACCTGATTGGTGGAAGGATACATACCAGGAACTTCTTCCAAGGCTATTTAAACCCCACCCGAACAGCCACACGTGCTTTGCGTTGTTCTGCACCTAGCAGCTGGACGCTCACCGTGTCAGCTCCTGCATCCTGACTTCAGCCACGCCTGCCAGCACCCTGGAACACCTGCAAGGGGAGAAAGGAAGAGAATAGGAGAAGAAAAGCCCTTACCTGCTAAATCTGCATCCCGGAGTCATTTCTCCAACGGCCCTGAAAAGGAAGACATCATTTTAAAGGCATTTCGTTTCGATCGCTGCAGCGCTGCATTTTACTCACCTTTGCAAGGCGCTTCCATCTTCAGCAGCGACCTTCCGGATTCAGCTACGCCCCGGCGCCTAGAAGAAAAAAGACAAGAACAAAGGTGAGAGGGAGAAAAGGAATAAGGAAAGCTCAGTTTCCTTTTAAGTCTTACCTGTTGGATTATTCCCACTGCATTTCGGGTCCTGCCGCTTCCTGGCATCTCCGGACCCCAGCCCCTATGGTGAAAAAAGACAAAGACATTGAATGAGCGAATGCAAAGACATTACCTGAGCGCTCATCCAGAACTGTTTCACTTCGGGTCGGCGCCATATCTCCGGCACTCCGAACCCCGCCCCCTAAGGGGAAAAAGACATTAGCATTAGCGCTTGCTGCAATTAGACAACGAACATTATTATTAAGCTTGAACTTTTGAACAGAACTTTTACAGCGCCTTACCTGAACAGTCAAGCTTACCTGAACTCCCATCAATCCTCAATCCAGTGAAGTAACTGGGTTTCAACGCGCCCCTGCATCAGAAGCAGGATGGAGAGCTCATCCTTCCAAACCCTAAGGTGAGGCTTCACGGGGAATCATGGAGGAGGTATCGTGGAGGGCTGGAAGGGAGTGGGAGGCTTGAGCATTGTTCCACAGTTGGTAATACTCCCTTTTCACGCGCAGGAGGGTATCCAACGAGCCAGGGAAGCCAGAATAGAAGGGCCCTTCCTGTCCATCTTCAGAGTTCTGTGCCTTCGACGTTGCGCCTCCGTGGGAACCAGGTGAGCGTTACAATACATCCACTCACCACATACATCTTCTACTTGCTGCACATACATCTACACACTTTACATACCTCTCCTACCCACTGCACATACCTCTTCTACTCATTGCACATACATACACTCACTGCACATACCTCATCTACTCACTGCACATATCTCTTCTACTCACTACACATACATCTACTCACTGTACATACCTCTTCTACTCACTGCACATATCTCTTCTACCCACTGAACATACCTCTTCTACTCACTGCGCATGCCTCTTCTACCCACTGCACATACCTCTTCTACTCACTGCACATAACTCTTCTACTCACTACACATACATCTACTCACTGTACATACCTCTTCTACTCACTGTAGATACCTCTTCTACTCACTACACATACATCTACTCACTGTACATACCTCCTCTACTCACTGTAGATACCTCTTCTACTCACTACACATACATCTACTCACTGTACATACCTCCTCTACTCACTGTAGATACCTCTTCTACTCACTGCACATATCTCTTCTACCCACTGAACATACCTCTTCTACTCACTGCACGTGCCTCTTCTACCCACTGCACATACCTCTTCTACTCACTGCACATAACTCTTCTACTCACTACACATACATCTACTCACTGTACATACCTCCTCTACTCACTGTAGATACCTCTTCTACTCACTGCACATATCTCTTCTACTCACTGAACATACCTCTTCTACTCACTGCACATGCCTCTTCTACCCACTGCACATACCTCTTCTACTCATTGCACATACATACACTCACTGCACATACCTCATCTACTCACTGCACATATCTCTTCTACTCACTACACATACATCTACTTACTGTACATACCTCCTCTACTCACTGTAGATACCTCTTCTACTCACTGCACATATCTCTTCTACCCACTGAACATACCTCTTCTACTCACTGCACATGCCTCTTCTACCCACTGCACATACCTCTTCTACTCACTGCACATAACTCTTCTACTCACTACACATACATCTACTCACTGTACATACCTCCTCTACTCACTGTAGATACCTCTTCTACTCACTGCACATATCTCTTCTAACCACTCAACATACCTCTTCTACTCACTGCACATGCCTCTTCTACCCACTGCACATACCTCTTCTACTCACTGCACATAACTCTTCTACTCACTACACATACATCTACTCACTGTACATACCTCCTCTACTCACTGTAGATACCTCTTCTACTCACTGCACATACATCTTCTACTTACTGCACATGCCTTTTCTACCCACTGCACACACCTCTTCTATTTATTGCACATACATACACTCACTGCACATATCTCTCCTACTCACTGCACATACATCTTCTACTCACTGCACACACATCTACTCACTGTATATACCTCTTCTACTCACTGCACATACCTCATCTTCTTACTGCACATGCCTCTTCTACTCACTGCACATACCTCTTCTACTCACTGCACATGCCTCTTCTACTAACTGCACATACCTCTTCTATTCACTGCACATACCTAGCTCTTCTAATGACTGATATACATCTACTCACTGCACATACCTCCTCTACTCACTGCTCATACATCTTCTACTCACCACACATTAATCTACTCATACTTCTTCTGCTCATTGCATATAACTCTTCTACTCA
The DNA here is from genome assembly GCF_040938575.1 of Ambystoma mexicanum. Lineage (NCBI taxonomy): Eukaryota > Metazoa > Chordata > Amphibia > Caudata > Ambystomatidae > Ambystoma > Ambystoma mexicanum. The sequence goes on from NC_090936.1 coordinate 1,212,927,242, forward strand.
CTGAGCACACCTCTAATACTCACTGCACATACCTCTTCTACTCACTGCATATGCCTCTTATACTTATTGAAGAAACATCTACTCACTGCATATACCTCTTCTACTCACTGCACATACCTCTTCTACTCACTGCACGTTCATCTACTCACTGCACTTACCTCTTCTACCCACTGCACATACCTAGCTCTTCTAATGACTGCTATACATCTACTCACTGCACATATCTCCTCTACTCACTGTACATACCACTGTACTAATCTCTCCATTAGCTCCCAGTGGATGCAAGGATTACATTCAAAACCCTCTGCATTGTCCACAAGGCTTTCTTGGGCCTGGGTCCAAAATACCTTTAGCTATCCCTCCGCAAATACCTTCCCTCTCGAGCTCTTCGCTCCTCTACCTCTAACTCCCTCAGAGTCAGTCGTTTTTCAAAGAAACGAGCTGGGGGTAGATCTCTGTCTTCGGCTGGGGCCTTCCTCTGGAACAGCCTCCCTGCCACTCTAAAACTCGAAGAGAACCATCTCTGGTTCCGGAAGCACCTCAAGACCTTCCTCTTTTCTTCTGCCTTCGCTCCCCCTCTCCTCTGCTGATCTGTTCTCTCTTGGCACCGTGCACCTGGCCAACCTCTGTCCTCCAGGCTCAGGTACCTGCTCACCCTGCCACCCTCCCGGACTGCCTCCGGGCCACCCCTTGCACTGGGGTCTGTATCTGTACCCATACAGCCCAATCCACCCGTTTCCTTCCTGCACTTTTCCAGGCCTACCCTGTCTGCTGCCTTAAACCTAGCACTTGCAAATTGCTGGCTCCACTACCACTGTATTTATTGTTATTTATCTGTTTCTCCTCTGCTTCGCACTTTCCACTCTCCCCCCTTCCATGCACTTTCCCCTCCCCCTCTCCCATGCACTTGCGTGTTCTCAATGTCACTGGGCCTAGTAAGATCGCTGTTTTGTTCTCCCCTGGTCCCCTCCCTTGTCTGGTCGCGCTCTGAAACACTTGTGTATGAGCGCGATAGAAATAAAATATCAATATCAATTCTACTCACTGCACATTCATCTACTCATACTTCTTCTGCTCATTGCAGATAACTCTTCTACTCACTGAGCACACCTCTAATAATCAATGTGCATACCTCTTGTACTCACTGCACATACCTCTTCTACTTTTTGCAGAAACATCTGCTCACTGCACATACCTCTTCTAATCACTGCAAATACCTCTTCTACTCACTGCACATTCATCTCCTCATACCTCTTCTGCTCATTGCGCATAACTCATCTACTCACTGAGCAAACCTCTTCTACTCACTGCACATACTTATTTCTTTATTTTTTTTAAATTTGTGTTGAGATCAAAATGTGATCTTTGACAAAATTTCGTTACATAAGATCAATATATTAAATTACAATACAGCATCATAATAAATAGTAAAAGAAGATTTAAAAATATTTCATGAATAATTAAATAAAAGCCATAATCACATTGCATAATCTCTTTAAAAGAGCACAGCACCATTTAGATTAATCGTCTTTGCCTGCCATTCCAATTTCTAGCAGCATCCTGACAATCTCCAAAGTTATTTTCTATTTTACTATAATGTATTTAAGAATATTTAATTACCATCCTTCCCCACATATCATCTTGACCCATAAAAATACACTTCATAAAAAGCCGGCCCAAATACTTCTGGCCGTCCTGTCCAACTAACCATGATATGTTTCAGGGTCTGTGCCCCAGCATCTTGACAACAACTACACTTCTCCTCAGTTAAAACAGTATTAAGAGATCTGGCAGGTAGAACTGCACCAGTGAGGAGAAGATTTCAACTGAATCTTAAAAATTGCTCTCGATAAAATGGAGAGGGGGGCTCTTCAAGGTATTTTGGCAACTTTCCCAAAGGTGTATCTGTCAGAGAAAATGTATCAATTGTGTCTATTCAATCTTTTATATGGAGACTGCCTTTCGCTAATTGAGGATTTCTATTCAAATCTTCAAGTGTGTTGCGACATGCAAGGAGGAGTGACTGCTGCACTTCCATTGTCAATAAAATATCACAATTCTTCATGTTAAGTGCAGTTAGCAGGTTTTCATAGAGAGAATCTTTAGTGAGCAGCATGATTTTTCTGTACTCCGAAATAATACCCAATTAAACCAAGAGCGTAAAGATTGTGATCCAAGTTCAAAGCTCAGTGATGCAATGGGGACTGAGGGCGACATATTAAATACCTTTTCCAAATTCTGCCCTAGATCTTTTCCCATGGCATCGCATAGGGAGAGGGTTCTATTTCCGCACTATATAGGACCTTCGGTACTACTTTCCCGATATAACAATGTATTAAAGGGACTATGCTGAATTTATAGAATTTTAAGATAATTTTCTTCATTTGATATGCTAACTGATCGACCTTATTTATTTTCTAAACGTTTAATGTGGTGAGTAGTATTGGGCTGTGCTCTTAAGCAAAAGCCCACATGAATAGTTGTTTTTGTCAGCCTAATTGCATTTTCATTGATGTGCCAATTAAATTTGTCAACTTTTTTCGGAAACCTTATGAACTGAATAATGCTAGATTTCAGTTGGTTAATTACCAACTCATTACAAACTGCATATTTGCTCAAAACAGTTAACATTCTCTGTAGACTTATTGAGTAGTCCAGTAATATAACATCATATGCATGTAATAACCAACTAATACGCTCTCTTTCTAATTTAGGGCTAAAAATTGAAGCCTCCTCCAAGGTCTTAAGCACATTGGCCAGATACAAATAAAAAAGGCAGGGGGGTAGCATGCAGCACTGTCTGAGGCCTTTCGTAATTTTAATTGTGTTAGAGATATTACCTTCCAGGTCCAATCTAATTTGTATTTGGTTGTCCATGTGTATATTCTTGCCCAGCCCCTCAGCGTTTGCCATAGGATCTGCTGATTTATAGTGTCGAAGGCCTTGAGAAATCAATCATTGCTGTATACAGAGAAGGTTCTTTATTGGACCATGCAATATCTCTCAATGTAGCCAAAACCAAACCAGTTAGTGAGGTCCCCATATTTTTACGAAATCCTGTCTGATTTTTCTGCTGGATTTTCTTAACAGAGTTCCACACCGGCATATTCTTCAATACCAACGTGGCAAAAATCTTAGCATCCTCATCTAGAAGGTCGGTAATTCATAGGATCCAACAGATCGCCCTGCTTAAATATTGGGACTAAAATAGAGAATCTCCACATCTCAGGCGGTTTGCGAGTACAAATAACGTCTTCAAGTAAAATATATAGCAGCTCTGACCACACTTCTTTATTCATTTTGAGGATTACATTCGTGAGACCATTCGGGGCTGGCGTTCTAGGACTAGAGGCCTGAGCTATGGAACGTGTAAAGTCCTACTTATCAAAGCTTATTTTCCACAACTTTCCCTAATCACGTCAACCCTTTTTTTGTCTGGACCATTCATATTCTGCCAATGTGTGCACCTGCTACTTTCACTAACAGCACAGGTTGTATTTCACTTTGCGACTGAAATTGTTCCCCAATCAAGCTCCAAAACCATTGTGTATCTTTTTTTATCAGACTGTGCAACATTCATTCTTCGTCTTTTTGGAGAAAACCTGCCTATGAGACCGTAGTCCATTTTTAAACCTTCTATCAATTTTCCTCTTTAACATTTTATACAACTCATTGTCTTGCATTGTCGTTCATAAGTGCCTGAAATGTCGCTTTTTCTTCATTGTCAAATTAATGTTGATGTGTCCGTGTCGATTTAGTTTGGCTTAGTGGTGTCCCATAGGTACGTTTTAAACCCCTTGCTTGTACACTGGCCTGAAGTAGATCCATGTTGTTTTCTGAGAATAGCTCTCTAAATACCTCATTAAGGAAGTGCCCCTTTCCTAAAATTCTTAATTTGATTTTTCCATAATTCACCACCAAATGTTCACAGTCATGTCGCTTTTTAATTATTGTTTCAACCTGCAATTGTTATAATTAGTTATTTATAATGCGCTTAACACCAAGAGGTTTCTAGGCAACAGGATCGAACCCCTGTTGCTCTGTGTCGTCTTGCTTCCAAGGTGAGCGCGTTGCCGCTGAGCTATGTCCCTATCAACATGTTGTGATTACTAAGAAGCGTTTCCTCCATCCTCAGGATAATACATACGTTAAACAAGGATCTGGACATTATCATATAATCAATTACAGATGACTTCGAACCACTTTTCCATGTATTACTTGTTTCAATTCACCGTAATATTACCATTGGCATTCAGCAAATCCCATTCGAGGAACAACGCCTTCCATTTATTTCTGTTTAAGCATGAACCATTTTAAACCAATTATGTATTATAATCGCCAGCAAGAAGTATGTTTGCATCATTACAGTTCAGCCAATCGCCTAATATTGTGGATATCTTCTTCATGAATTCATCTAAAATAGTCATCACTGGGTTCCAATACAGATTAATAAGAAGCACACTAACATTGGAGCCCTGTAGGTAGAAATCTATTTGGATCGCTAATATACCAGGCACTTCATTATTTACCATGGTTGAATTCATATCTTGAAAACTTCTTGTAGTAGTTAAAAGCCCACCAGAGGGTCTTCCAACCAATTATTTTCTGGCGTATTGCTTAAAAGTGGTGAAACCGTCAATGCTCATTTTCTTTAATAAGCCATGTTTCTTGGAATAAGATCACGTGATTTAACTCATAAATTTGTTTTCCTTCTCAAGGTACCTAAAGCTATTATAGCCTCTAGTATTCCAAGTAATGAATTTAAATTCCTTTTTTTGTTAGAGACTATTTACAGGAGCAGAGTTCTTAACTGCTTCTCATTCCTGAGCTCCTAAAAGCCATGCCCAACCTTCCTGTTCTTCAGTGTCCTTGCATGGCTAATAATTTTGAAATATTTACCCATCGATTTTAATTCATCACTACGGCGGAGATGTCCGGTTTTTGTCTGGTAAACTGTGCCTTTGAGATTAATTCCAAGGGCTTTATATTACTTTAGACTTGGCAGCGCAGCTTTTCAACGGCCCTGGTAACAAATATTGAATTTAAGTCAATGTCAACAATGTCAGTTCTAGTCTCATCTGCAAAACTGATGTAATCAATGTCAGAAGTAGACACTATATCCAGTGACGGAATAGCCGGGAACAGTTTTCGAATATTTGAACGATTCAGTGTTATCAATGATTTTCATTGGGAATCAAGCTCAAACTATAATATCTTATTATCTACCTCCACCTTGCTGCCCACCCCTTTTCCTGGTTGTGTATGATCCTTCAGGCCCTACACCAAGGGAGACCTGCGGCTTTAATCAGGAACCACATAGAGGGCCATTAACCAGAGAGACCCTTTGGTCAACAACAGACAGGAAGATGGGTGGGACCTAGTTTCACAAGTGAGTGTGGCCAGAGCTCTTTCTGTTGAGAGAAGGATTCTGCCATCTTAACTCTGGGGCACACCTTGTTCCTGTTTTCACCCCTTTACCTTTCCTGTTGCACCACACTCTGATTATGACCTTACACATGCAGGAGATTGTTGGTAGGGACCCCAGGATTGGTTTATTAAGGTAGGCTTATCCTACACCAATCACTATGGCCCACATGGATTTAAATGAGTGCTGATCCACTTTTTTTGACAGATCATCTGAAGCCTTCACCAGAAGTCGAAAGAAGAACTTTTTGTATTTATTTATTTATTTTTATTTTGAATTGTCTGAAATAATCAACCTTACAAAAGATAAAATATACACCTTATACAAGTACATTTTTCTTTTTTTTCACAATAAGAAGAGATAAAAAATGAATTCATTAATACAGATTTCATTGTTCAGCACCAAAACCCATGGGCATTTCTTAGTTAATAATCATAAAACACTTACAGAAGAGTATACCAAAGCAGAACTACCACTAATCACAATACCCCCTCCAAGGCCCCGAGCCAAGAATTACGATGGTCACAGAGTAAAATTAATACCAAAAGAAATCTTTCAGTAATTAAGAAGGAATGACTGCATTAACCCATTGGGTTAGTGCAATTTGGATAGAGGTTTTTGCGTTAGATAGAAGATGAGCCCAAATTTCCTCACCAGAACGTGGTAACCAAAACAAGTTACACTTCTTAAACATGTGTTCCCTCAATACACTCAGAGCTGGGCACTCAACAACCAAATGACACAGTGTTTCAATTTGGTCAACATTCTTGCAACATCGACAGTATATTTAATTTTTAGGAATAATTCGTCTCCTTCCTAGGATCTGTCTAGTGGCACACAAATTCAATCTAATGCGCATCATTTGAGATCTTATGTAACTAGATGGAGATTTCGCTAGATATGGTTCCATAGAGTGAAGATTTTTATGATAACGCATCATAGTGTCACTGTCCAGATATACCAGGCATTGACTGCGAGTGTTTATCCAATCTGCCTGGTATAATTTCAATTTAGCTTTATTTGGGTTCAATAGTAATAATTCTAGAGAAATGTCAGCACTGGATAAGGCCTCTACCACATATATATTCCATTTTTTTGCAAGGTCAATACAAGGCGTGAGCAATTGATCAGCAAGAATCCCCAACACATTGGGAACATTGGCACTTATAATACATTTCCTATACAGCGCACAACACTTCCACAGTACGTGACAATGTATTGACATAGTTCCCAACTCATACCGGATCATGGAGATTGGTGTGCACTTAGGAAGTTTTAAAACATTTTTCCAAAAGAGGGATTCGTAATGCTCCCAAAACGATCTATTCCCTCGGCGCTCTTGTTTCAGTCACATAGATGATGATCGGGACCACTTTTTGTTGATAAAACCCCATAATGTGTTTTAACGTGAATTTTCCGTATCCATATAATAAGATATTTGCTTGAGAGGTTAATGAGTGCACTTTTGCATCCAACAGAGCCAGATAGATATATTCATTCTGCCACTTTGTAAAAGGAAGGCCCAGATATTTGTATTGGGCGACCTGCTCTACTGCCTGCTCTTGCAAGGTCCATTTATATCTGCCAGATTTCTTATTAGCACTTGCTATACACGTTACTATTTGTGTTTTTGCAAGATTAATGATGAGATGATTCTCTTGTACATAGACTTGAAGTTTGTCCAGCAGGTTTTGCAACCCACACGGAGAGCAGGACAGTAGGACCAGGTCGTCCGTGTACAGAAGCCAGGTCATTTTCTGAGGGCCCAATTTAGGAGCATCGGAAATGGCCTCAGAAAATGTTGTGCCTATGTCTAGCAAAAACAAATTGAAGATTGTTGATGCCAGAATACATCCCTGCTTTAGGCCGCGGTAAGTTGGAATAGAAGCAGACAGTCTACCATCTAACGACAGTCTGACCTGCAGGGAGGTATCTGTGTGCAACAATTTAATAAGGGCAAGTATAGATTCAGGGCATCCGTAATTCTCAAGTTTTTTAAAAAGAAGCAGACGATAAACAGAGTCGAATGCATTACTAAAATCAATGAATGCTATGTAGAGGTTTTGTTTACGTCCCGCATACTTGTCCTTGAGTAGACTAAGGAGGAGCATATTAGGAGATGTCCCCAAACTCGACACAAAGCCTGCTTGAAAAGGATCTCTTTTACCTGCATGCCTTGACCATTCATTCAGTTGTTGTAGTATAATGCGACTATAAAGTTTGCCTGGAGCATCCAACAGAGCTATTGGTCTGTAACTTTGAGGTTGGCTGCTATCACCTTTTTTAAACAGGGCAATAATTATTGAGTGCATCCAAGACTTGGGAATCCTCTGCGTAACATAGATGTGCTGAAAGATTTGGAACAGTATCTCCATCCATAGGTCAATGTTGAGTTTAAAGGTTTTGTTTGATAGTCCATCAGGGCCAGGGGCTCTAGAGTTGCTAATTGTGGATATGTGGTAATTTATATCTGATCTAAGTATCTTAAGGTGGAATTTAGGAACCCCAGTCGCCTCCTGAGCCAAAAGCCGGAGTTGGTAAGGCATATATTGACCTAAAATGCTCAATCCAAGCCAATTCAGATACATTATGTCCTTGAATTAAAGTTTGGGGAGTATTTACAGCTTCATTAATGGTTGCCCAAGTTTGTGCAGTATTTTGATTACTCAATAAATTAAGCATATATTCTCCATCCCTTTGCCAGAGTGTGGCACGATGAGCCCGTAGCCAATTTCTATAGTTGGTCTTTACTTTTACCAATGCCCCAGCTCTAAGATTGGCTGGCATTAAAGCAGCTTTGCGTCTCAGTGCCTGATATTCTGTTTTTTTATACTTGACTTGTGCATCAAATGCATGTCTTTTGGCTTGCACTGATGTATTAGATTGCCGCGTTTTTAGTCAATGCTTCTGCATGAGATCAGAGTAGCACACATTTGAGCCTTCTCCAGATAGTCAGGAGTGGGCAAACACAGATGTAAGTGAGTTGGCAAAATGAGTTAAACTTACTTCAGACCATCTTAAGCGATTTATCTGACTATTCGCTCTCACAGTCCCGTCATACTTTGATACCAGGTTTGGTGAACCTGTTACAGGAATGCGCCAGGAGCTGGCTAAAATGTAGTGATCACTCTCTAATACTGGTACTATGTGAAAACCGCTTACTCGAGACATCAATTTCGAGTCCACATATACATAATCAATGATAGCACGAGAATGACCACGCTGCCAAGTATAATTTGGCGGACTATCACCCAAACACGTTCCATTCAGCATGATTAAACCACGAGAAGACATAGAGTGATTCCACTGCGTTTGTCTCACAGATTCCCCGACTCGCCCTGGATAAAACAAATGCATGTTAAGGTCGGCCGAAACAACCGTGTGAATCACATCAGGAAGCAGGATAATTTGATCTAACATACAAGCAAGATCATTAAAGAATTTTAGATCATCAATCCCCTGCCAATTCCAGTAGACATTAAGTAACACATACAGGGCAGAGTCAATGGAGATTATGGTCAATTGCATAAAAGGATTTCGTGAATAAGTAGAGATCATTTTGAGAACAGTGTTAACTTTAATGCACGTAGTCAAACCCGCCATAGGGCCCCTTGCAAAGCAGGGGTGAAGTGCATAATATGGTCATGCCAGATTGGAGATGTCGTTAACCAAGTTTCTTGCATCAAAATTATGTCATAATTATTAATAGGAGAATTTTGATTGTTAAACAAATGAGAATGGCCACGAGTATTCCACGAGGCAAACTTTACCACATTATTCACACACTGTTGCATTAGTTAGCTTTTTGATATACAATTACAAACATATTGGGATTGTGAGACTTGTACCCACGACAAATTCATATTTGTCACAGGCATAGAATTAGTACCATTCTCAATCTCCTTGCCACCATGTGGCCCTAGCAGCAATATGAACCCCATTTCAAACAATTGGTCTTTAACAGCCCAAATGATGTTACGTACCAATCTCGAACGCAGTTTCAGGCAAACAGTGGTTAAGACGTTATCATTCATGAATTCGACTTGTTCAATGTCCGCAGACCCTATATCCTCAAGTTTTTCAACATCGGAAAATAATTCCAGCACACTATGCCTATTTAAACAGGATATGGATCAGGGCGACACCCAAGAATTAGTGAGTTAGCATATGTGCGTTTATTGGCCTCCAGTGGTAATTTTGTAATGGGCAAATTACGAATCTTTGGCACTTGCACTTCAGGCACTGTTTTTTTTGGTTGTTGTTTTGGCAAATGAGCTTGCAGTATTTGTGCAATTCCATCCCCCATCCCCTCAAAGGAATCAGATCTAAGATTCCATGGGGCAATTGGGCCCTCGGTCACGCACTGATTTCGGTCACCACAAAGTTCATTAGGCACAACAATTTGGCGACTTTGCCTCAGTGCCGTTTTGGGGAGAGTCCCAGTTACCTTAGAACATGTTTCTTTCATATTGAGTTCAACCACCGTTGGGACCAAATCACTAAAAGTCACAGTTTTTGTGACGTGGTTGGGAGCGCCGATGTTTGGCAACTGGACATACTTGGCCATGTAGGCATCCACTGCCCTTCGAATTTCTTCCCGCCTCTCACCCGTGCCTGAGGTAGATATAATAGCATTCGGATCGACGGGAGTGGCTACAGGGCCTTCTTTCACTAGAGGATCCGTGCTGGAATTGGCTTGGGGCCGTAGCTCCTCCACTAGCTTATCCAGCGGTTCACATGGGCCTTTTGTTTTGCCAGACCCACTTTCATCTTTTTTAACTGATTTAATTCCACATATTTTTTTTAACAACCTCAGCTGTAGCTACAGAGGAGCTCTTGCATGGAATATTCTGTGTTTTAATAAACTGTTTGGTGGAAGCTGTTTTATTCTTAGGTTAGGCCTTTTTTTATTTTAGTTTAGGGTCCTCCCTCTTATCAAGATCCACTTGGCTTGGCCCCGTGTTCTTTGTAGTGAGCCTACCAATTACTGCTTTAGAAGGGTTAGCAAAAATCATATATATTTGCTTTTTTAAATCATTTGGCGTCTTAGTAGGGTTAATGTCCTCCACAGTAGTAGCGACAAATGGGTCAGTAATAACTTCTGAAAACAAGGGAACCACCGAGTTCTCAACACAATTGGACACAGTTGTTGTGATAGCACGGAGGACTTTCTTTTATAGGAGAGGAGGCTCTGTCTACGAGAGGCACTCTAATCAGAGATAAGGGAGCTATTCCTAGCCTTACACCTCCCTTTTCCCCTAACACTCAAAACCTGGCTTGCCAAGTCAGAATAGAGGCTATCTGTGCACTCTGTACTGACATTTTGTCATTTAAAATTGTTCAAATAATTTGATCAGTGTGTTCATGGTGATATGCATAGCTTCAAACGCCAGATTCACCACGCTGTTTCCTCTAGGAGATAACGGACCTGCATCTTCCTGCCTGATTTGTCTAGGCGTAGGGACAAGAAAAGAAGAGGAGATATTAGCTCTGGACGGGCTAACAACCGGGCACATATTAGGAGAAAAGGACAGCTTTTCAGACAAAGTTTGCGCGGTGTAATCTGTGTGCATAGAATCTAGATCTATCACAGCTTCATCTGCCGAGGCTAGGACAAGGCTCCTGCTAACTGAAGTGGCAACAGAAGGCACCGAGACCCCTCGCACCATCATATTATCTGCACAGGGGCCTACGCCAGCAACTAAGAGTTTAGGTAGTTGGGCATTCACACGCTCCTCCCCTGCTCCCACGCTAATAGGCAGACCTAAGGTTGCAGGGCATGCAGTGGGCGGGGGAGTATCACTAGCTCCTCCTGCATGTACCGGAAAGAAACCCCAAATATCTCCACAGCCTGTGTCCTTTCTATCTTTAACATCATTATTTATGACAGACACCTGGAAGTGTTTTGGAGTAGAAAAATTCCTTGCATCAAAGAAACTTTTAAGAGACGTAGTACGTGTTTTTCTTTTCTCTTCTTGCGAGCTCTCGTTTAGGTGGGGGAGATTCACTAGCATTCCCGTCCGCAATGTATAGCACGGAGGCTTCATGGTAGATTTAATAAAGTACTCACTCTCAAAGTGCAGCTTATGCCAGGTACGACCCCCAACAAACTTCAGTGAGAGCTCCTCCAGCGCCCAACAGCCACACAACAGGCAGTGGCCTTGCCTCCGAAGGGCTTAACGCGCAAGGGTGGCTTGCTTGCTGTTTAATAGGTGATCCAAACCATGTGATGGGTCACGTGACAGCCTCCGGGCCGCCTCCTCCAGGAAGCGGAATACACAGCCGCAAGAGCTATCAGGCTCGCAGTGCTGCCGCTGATAAAGCGTTTCAGCTCAAGTTCACAGTGATAAAATGCAAGCGGTTTGCTTTGCACTGTCCACACACGCCGCTCGGGCGGCTTGATTGCTGTTTAATAGGTGATCCAAACCACGTGATGGGTCACGTGACAGCCTCCGGGACCCTAGCTGAAGGTACAGTCTGCCTTATATCTTCCGCCAGTGAACAAAGGCCACGACCTCCAAGAGGGAAGCAAGATCCCAACCCTAAAAACTGCCAGGGAACAGAGTGAAAAACAGAACTCATAGGACCCTCCAGCCAATCCAGAACCAGTGCCCAGCCAGCACACAGTGCTTCCCCCACTAGGCTCTGCAGCAAGCTTTTCAGGTGGAAAGTGCCATAAGGTTTCTGAAGCCGAAATCAAGAATGTGGCAGCTGCTTGCAACACACTCCACAGCTGTGGGCCATCCGCCTTAAAAGATGACACAAGCCCATTGAAGAATCTGGGAGAAAGGACTCAACAAGCATCTACCAACGTCATCCTTAAGTATTTTCGAGCCAGTCGAGTTCCTCGATCGACAACCGATGGCAATGCTGACCGTTGTCAAGACGCTGTCGCTTAAAGACATCTGAGACGTCTCAACCATTGCATCAGAGCTTCTGATCAGCACTGAGATAACGATTCCTGACCCTGAGCCACTGTGTAGGCCAGCCTGCAGCCGTTTGTCCAGCTTTGCTTGCTGAACCATCCTGCCGCCTGATACCCGCAGATGGCGCCCATCTCAAAGTAGCCTGCAAAGTGTCTTGTGTCCGACTCAACCCTGTCGAGCACCAAGAACACCTAGAGCACAAGGTTCATTGTGGTTCTGCCCACCTGGTTCTTCCCAGAAGGCTCCATGACACATATTAAGACCCATTGTTCATTTTGTGCTGAAGCCAAGAAACCTTACACTGTTGTGGTTATTAACCATACTGACTACCCTCCTGCCAGTATCCAGAGTGCATCCCTTTTACTTCTTTGAATCCATCTGTCCTCTGCATTCCCTTACAGGGTGTGTTGTATTTCGTAGTGTTGTTAGACTGTCTGTTGTGATTGATAAAGTAGATATTTTTAATACAACCTTGACTGGGCAGTCCTTTTTATCATTGGGTATTAATTGTACTTTTGCTGTGTTGCAACTAATGAACAATTCAGGGCCTTTCAGAGATAAGCCTGCCTTTCCATCCAGGTTACCAACATTGGGCCAGGAGGTTTATCATTTGCTTGTTATTCCAATTGGTTTGGATGCTTTCTGGTGTATTAGAGGTGTGAGGCTAATTGCTTGTTTAGAACCCGATATTCACCCCTGCCCCAAAGGTAATCCGGAGGTGTATTAGTCACATTACCTCTGCAAAAATATCTGTGCAAAATAAGAGCAGTGAAAAATAAACCTTGTGTGATATGGTTGCACAATTGGCTCTGGCTGTAATTTATCACCAACCAAAAAAGTAGAACCACCAAAAATAGCTTATCTGATCCGCCCTCAGGCCTTAATGTAGCAGCTCGTTGGCGTCATTGTTTCGGCAATAGTGATATCATTGTCAGGGGAAAGGTCGCTGCTCATCCAACGGGAGTAGCAATGGACGATAGGTGGAGCCACACAGTGGTCGAAGTGTACGAAAAGAAGTAGTGGAACTATGTTCCCTGCTTGCCTGCACCCACTCCCCACAAACCCCATCATCACGATGTCTCCCACACACAATACACACCACCAAACACTTGCACCTGATGTTTAATGGAACGTTCAGCGCAGCGCACTGAAAGGGCAAGTTTCAACTTCTTCCTACATTTTTATTTTAAAACGAAACCTTTCCGGAACTGTTTCTTTTTATAATAAAAGTATAGGAGCTGTAAAAGGTAATTTAAAAAAGTAGAGGAGCACCGCTCCCAACCGCTCCCGCTCACTTCGACCACTGGAGCCACACCAAGCTGATCACACACTGTGGCCAAAATGCATGTACTCGCGGGATTACAAAGCGTTGTTAGAAAATCATCAATGAATTTAAGGGGAAAACTGTCTGTCTCTCCAGGACATTAAGGGACTTTTTTCCAAATGACGTTCATGGACTGTCCCTCTAGAAATGTTTAGCCATAAAATCTAAATCATTATGGTGCTTAGCCACAGTCTCTGGAGCACGCAGTTTCTGGCCCTCCCTCTTGAGCGTTCCCAAACGGAACCCTGGGACTGTTAGACGTTTACGTCAGACTATCTAGGGCACCTGTATCCATAAAGGCGTAGACTGGATAAGGTTTGAATGGCTGTCTAAGAGAATATCTGTTTGCTTATGTGTATGTCACTGTCCCTCCTGGGAGCTGTCCAAACAGAGAGTTACTTCGTGCGTTCTTGACTCTTCGGACTGTCATGTTCATGGGGCTGAGGAGCGCATTCCAGGGACCCTCTCTTTGGTTCGTGGACAGACCCTCCAGAAATGTTTAGCCAACAATCTGAGCTATTAGGGTGCTTAGCCACAGTCGCTCGAGCATGACATTTCTGGCCCTCCCTTTATTCTAGAGCGTTCCTAAACGGAACCCTGGGATTGTTAGAAGCTTAAGTCGGGCCATCTATGGCTTCCATTGAGATGAGGAACAAACTCTTCTCTTGAGTCCAGGGCATCTGAGGCGCAGAGCAGGGGAATTCAACCTGCTCCTCTCCAGAGGTTTATCGTCTATGAGTTCTATGATCAAGCACCATTGACTATGTTGGCTAGGGCTGATGTGAGTTGTAGTCTGAAACATCTAGATGGCCAAAGTTTGCAGAGTCGAGGAATCCCTGTGGTTGTTTATTATGCAGTGAGGGAAACTCAGCACAGTTGCACAGCACTCAGGCACAAAGCGATGGGAGCACGTGACAGAATTGGTAGGGGAAATGCTGGTGCATTCAGATGGCGCAGTGCGGCAAGTTGTTTACCAGCAGCACTACCCAGCACTACAGATGGGCCAAATTGCAACGGGCAGAGCCAAATTGGGGAAATTAGCCCCAATTTCACTTCTGCCTGTTTTGCTGTAAAAAAGGACGTGAAAGCCGAAACATCTGTGCGCGCTTCATGCGGTGGAAGGCCGGTGACGCACCAATTGCGACACCCGCTGCCAAAGGTTTTTAACTATATCACAGGGACAACTATGGCAATAGTTACAGGAACCCTAAAAATTCTCATTGTTTAATTTATTTGCATCTAGTTGTGTTTGTTTGCACTATTAAATGGTGCTTGCGCCACCTATACGCCCAAAGAAATTGCCTTAGAGTATAGACAGGGAGAAATGTCATATAGGGGTGACACCCAGCTTGTAGGTGTTTGGTTACTTGCCCACTCTTTGACTGCCCATGGCCATGCTAATGCCTATGGCCATTCGCACCTAGTTCCGGTCCCTCCCCACCCAAAACACCTCCTCATGGGAACTATTTGCGCTCACTTTAACTAAGCCTTAACATCAAACGTTGCACTCAAAGTGCCTGCCAGCGTTTTTTAAAGCAGTCTCCTGGTAGTTAATGGCTTAATTGCAGCAGTAAAAACGATATTGGTGTAATAAAATTGTCTTAACCAGGTCTGCCTTCAGCCACTCATTTATGAGCACTATGTGTGCCGATTTTACACCTCTTACCATCAATGGTCAGTTAATCCCACAACGGAAGCGCGTGGCAAATGAGTTTCCCATGCATACACAAAAGCCAGAAATATTGGCATTGCCAATGCTTGTTATTTGGGGCATCTGCCGGAAAGTTCACTGCACTCTTCCCTCCTCCTGCTCCAGCACATGCCTCCTCACGCTTTAATATTCTGCATGATCATAAGTCTAAAGGGGAGGGGTGGCCGTGCTGCGGGAAGGAAGAGCTGTGTGGGAGGCAAGGCAAGGATTGGGATTGCCAAGCAGGATGATACAGTTTCCTTGATGATTGGGTACCCCACCGGCTGGAGGAAACAATGCTACTGGAGAAAGGCATCTGAAGAGCCAGAGCATAACAGGGTACAGGAAGAGGAAATAGGAGACAGGAAGGGCAACCAAGAGACAGGAAGAGGAACCAGGTGACAGGGAGGGGAAACGGGAGACAGGGAGGGGAATTAGGAGACAGGGAGGGGGAACCAGAAGACAGGGAGGGGGAACCAGGAGACAGAGAGGGGGAACCAGGAGACAGGGAGGGGAAACGGGAGACAAGGAGGGAAACCAGGAGACAGGGAGGGGGAACAGAAGACAGGGAGTGGGAACAAGAGACAGGAAGGGGAACCGGGCGATAGGGAGGGGGGACAGGAGACAGAGAGGGGAGACAGGAAGGGTAACCAGGAGACGGGAAGGGGAAGCAGGAGACAGGGAGGTGAACCAGGAGACAGGGAGGGGGAACAAGAGACAGGGAGGGGAACCAGGAGACAGGGAGAGGAAACAGGAGACAGGGAGAGAGAAAAGGAGACATGGATGGGAAACAGGAGACAGGAAGGGGGAACATGAGACAGGAAGGGGAACCGGGCGATAGGGAGGGGGGACAGGAGACAGAGAGGGGAGGCAGGAAGGGTAACCAGGAGATGGGAAGGGGAAGCAGGAGACAGGGAGGTGAACCAGGAGACAGGGAGGGGGAACAGGAGACAGGGAGGGGAAACAGGAGACAGGCAGGGGAACCGGGAGACAGGGAGGGGAACTGGGAGACAGGGCGGGGAAATGGGAGTGGAAACAAGAGACAGGAAGGGGAACCAGGAGACAGGGAGGGGGAACAGGAGGCAGGGAAAGGAAACAGGAGACAGGCAGGGGAACCAAGAGACAAGGAGGAGAAACAGGAAACTGGAAGGGTAAAGAGGAGACAGGAAGGGGAACCAGGAGACAGGGCGGGGAAACAGGAGACAGGGAGGGGAACCAAGAGACAGGGATAGGGAACATGAGGCAGGGAGGGAAAACAGGATGCGGTCGGGGGAACCAGGAGACAGGCAGGGGAACCAGGAGACAGAGAGGGGAAACAGGAGACAGGGAGGGGAAACAGTAGACAGGAAGAGGAAAGAGGAGACAGGGAGGGGAACCAGGAGAGAGGGAGGGGAAACAGTAGACAGGAAGAGGAAACAGGAGAGAGGGAGGGGAAACAGTAGACAGGAAGAGGAAAGAGGAGACAGGGAGGGGAAATAGGAGACAGGCATGGGAACCAGGAGACAGGGAGGGGTTAGACCTACCAATGCCGGTTTGAACCTGGGCTGGCCAAGCACAAGTTCAGTCAAGGAAAGCGCCAACTTGAAAGCTTTCTATGGAATGTTCTTGACCCTGCATTGGCCAGGGACAGAAGGAGTGAGTGCTGAGTCTGATCAATCCAGGGTTAGCCCCAGCGCGTAAAGCACTGGGCAACGCTCCCCCATTGCCACCAACAAAACACCCTCCTCACCCTGATTTTATTTATTTACGTATTGGGTTTTTATAATGCGCCTGTACACAAGTGTTTCAAGGCACAACAAGACAAGAGGGGGGGACACGGGTGACAAAACAAAAATGGTCCAGACTGGGCCTTGTGACATTCGGATTGTGCAAGTGCAGTAAAAGAAGTTCAGGGGGGAGTGGAGGGCGGAGTGGGTGGGGGTGTGCCGGGGGCTTCATTGGGCCTCATTACGACTCAGGCGGTAGGGGTTTTACGCCAGCGTTAGCTGCGCCGACCCCTTACCGCCTGAGTACGAGGTCCCTTAGCGCCATGGCGGACTTAACACCTGCTTTTAGCAGGTGTTAAAATCCATGACGCTAAGGGACCATGGAGTTAATTACGCCACCCTAATTTACGGTGGCGTAATTAACTCCTTCCCCACCCCCATTATGCCCTATGGGGCAAAAATGGGAATGGGGAAGGGTAAATGGGGATTGGGGACTAACCGCCCCGCCAAGGTCGGAATGGGGCGGTAAGTCCGCCAACCACCATGGCGTAAACGTAGTTTACGCCATGGTGGTAAAGTCACGGCCCTGGCGGTAACTTACCGCCTGGGTCGTAATGAGGCCCATTGTGCCGTCTTTCAGGTAATTCTATCTGCTTTTTTTGCAGGAGGAACAGGCGGCAGGCAAGTCAATCCTGAAAAGGAGTGGTAAAAGAAGGGCACATCGCCTCTCCGCTGCTTCAGGGGCCTTGCATGGCAGTGGCAGGAATGCCCAAGAGTGCAGCCTGGCAGCTTGTGTGGAGAATAATAACAGAATATATGCTACATGGCATGGTATGGCATGGTATGGCATGGCTCCCATGAAGCGGCCACCTCTGGCAAGTGGCCAGGGAACGTGTGGGGGATGGACCTGGTGTCTTTGGGAGTCTGTCCATATGTACAGAGGCATTGCTGAAGGTATAGCGCCACGGGAGGCCTGCTGATCGCTGTTTGTGTGGACTGCGTTATATCTGATGTACACAGTTTAATACATCTGCGGCCACACGCTTTCTAGAAAGATCAAGCATTGTGCCTCTTCGTTGGTTTGGGCAAGGATGTGCAAAGGAGCGCTGCTAATGATAATAAAAAGGGTTTCCCACCCTGAGGACTGCCGCTGTTACCACACACCCCGCGCCAAGCGGTACTGTCGCGCATTATTGCACTGCCCACAGCGAAGAGCATGAACAATTCTCTCACAGTCATTCCTTGTTCTTTGCTCTGCCCTTGTCCTCCCCACCTGCCGAGTCCCAAGGGTGGGTGCAGCAGCTGTCCTCGGCGTTGGTGGCCGTGCAGCGGCGGTGGTGCAGCGCTCCCCACCGTGCCCCACATTACACCATTCCCTCAGTCATTTATGCTTCTGATAAAAGGTGGTGCATGGCATGGTTGCAACTGCTGTTTACGCTGCTATGAAACAGCACAGTTGGAAGTACACTAGGAAGTCCTGTTATTGTTTTAGTTCTAGTCCCCATGAGAACCTGTGTTTTATTGTCATGGTTTCTGTGATGTTTGCTCTGCTGCCCCGCCTCGGCTGGTGGGCGCGGGCGGGCCTGTTTGGTGGCGCTGCGCGGGAAAAGGTCGCAGCGCAATGAAGACACGACTCGTTCGTGCGGTGCCTAAACCCGGAGTGGCGTTATCACGCCAGTTCCGGTGATTCCTTTATTGCTTCCGTGTCACGTGGCCCCCTGCGTAAGGGCACGTGACACCACATTCCTCCCCAACTTGGAGGTATTTATACGGTAATTAACAACAACTATTGTAAACTGATATGACCTACAAAGTAATACACAATCGTAATGCACCTGCTTTCATTCACTGCTTTCAGGGTTCATCTTGGCGTGGATGTCTGATGATAGACTCCGTCTATTACATACCCCTGGAGGCGGCACGACGGTTTGGGTTTCTCTCTCAGACGGTAGCGAGTGCTTCTTTCCTTGGGCATGTCTACCTTGGTGGCTTCCGCTTCGGTTCTCTCCTCTGGCAGGTGTGATCTGCCTGGATCTCCGGGTGTGGCCAGACCACCCGGTGGTGTCGGTCCTTGAGGTGTATGCGGCGTTTCTCCTTCGTCCCCTCTCAGGGGCGTTGACGGTTCTTCCCACATTTCTGGGGGTACTTTCCTGAAGTGTGACACATTTCTTGTCACGGTCTCTCCCCCTCGGGTAGCGGTGACCATGCAATGGTTGGTTGTACTGACTGTCCATGGTCGCACTTCGAAGTTGAGGGACATTTTCTTGGGCGGTGCACGGTTTTTGACAATGACGGTGTCTCCTGGGGTCAGTTGTCGGTGGCAGGCTCGCCTGGCGATGCTCTCTTGTTCGTTTCGCCTTAGCTGTCTGGTGTCTATTTTCTGGGGCTGTCCAGTGGGGGTGCATGGGAAGTTCTGCTTGTATGGGTACCCCGAACATGAGGGCGGCGGAGCTGATCCCGGTGGCTGAGTGCGGGGTTTGTCTGTGTGTTCTCAAAAACCGATATACTGTCTTCAGCCACAGGTGCCCTTGTTCTTTGCTCAGCATCTCCATTTGCTTGGGGCCATCTCGGGGTGATCCGCTGGTGTTTGACGTTCACTTCTTTGAAGTATTCTCGTAGCTCCTGACTGGTGAAAGAAGGCCCGTTGTCGCTTTTTACTTTCCTCGGAATTCCATGAGTAGCGAATATCTTCTCCAGCGCGAGGATAGTGGTTTCGGCGTTGGTAGAGGCTACGTGCTCTACTTCCGGATATCTGCTAAACTCGTCGATTATCACGAGTAGGTAACCTTCGCCGGCAATGGTACAGTGGTCCATGCTGACTGCGTCCCAGCGTGTGCAGCTCCTCGGGGCACTGCTGATCGGTTCAGGGTTTTCGGGCCTCCTGGATGCTTGGCAGGCTGCGCAGGATTCTACCAACTCCACTACTCTTTGCTGCATGTTCGGCATCCACATCCTAGATTTGAGGTATGCTGTTGACTTTACGATTCCTTGGTGTCCGCTTTGAGCTAACTTGAGAGCTCTTTCCTCCAGAGACTCTGGTAGTATGATTCGGTGCCCCTTTAACAGCACCCCTTCCGGGGCTATTGAGAGTTCGTGTCTGATCCCGAACAGCGCTCTGAGTTTGGTCTGTGCCGATGTTGTGCGTTGGGCTATTGACATGAGATAGTTTTTCCAATTCCCGGAATGGATAGCTACGGCTGTGTGCTGTAGGATGGTGTCCTCCTCTGTCTCGCGCACCACTTCCTGCAGTGTCAGGGCTCGCGGTCTTGCGCAGGCAACTACGTGACAGACATGCTCATCGGTCTCCTTCGCGTGGTGTTGTTCGCTGTCGGTAGCTGGCCTCGGGTGGCGGGACAGGTACTCTGCCGGGTTGTCTGATCCTGGGCGATACTCCACCTCGATGTTGTACGGCTGTAGCTGCAGCATCCATTTTTCTATGCGTGCAGGCGGGTGGGGGGCAGAGCCTCGGAAGATCGGGATCAAGGGTTTATGATCCGTGAAGACTTTGGCCTGCTTGCCTAGCAGGTACACTTTGAAATGGCGGCATCCCCACAAGATGGCTAGGGCCTCCTTCTCTATGTGTGCGTAGTTCTGTTCGGGTTTTGTGAGTGCTCTGCTGGCAAATGCGATGGGGAACACTTTGTCTTCGTTATCCGTTTGGGTTAACACCGCCCCTAGGCCAACTGGGCTGGCATCAACGAGGAGTTCAGTCTGCCTTTCTATGTTGAAGAAGGCCATGGTGGTGGAGGCAGATAGAGTGTCCTTGATTTGTTGAAATGCTTGTTGATGAGCTGCGGTCCACTCCCACTTCTGGTCCTTCTTTGTCAGCTCCCTGAGCGGGCTCGCAATGCTTGCGAGGTCGGGGATGAAGCGTGCACAGTAGGTTGCCGTCCCCATGAAGCTTCTCACTTCGGAGGCTGATTGTGGTGCTTTGGAGTCCTTTATGTCTCGCACTTTCGACGGGTCAGGGGATACGCCTTCCGCGCTAAATATGTAGACAAAGAAGCATAGTTCACTCCTGCTGAATTCGCACTTCTCTGCGTTGAGTGTCAGGCCTGCTTCTTCGAGCCTTTTCAGGACTGCCGCTAGACGCCGATGGTGCTCACTTTTGTTTGGGGCGTATACAAGGATGTCATCGCTGATGTTGGTGGTTCCTTCTAATCCCGTGATGACCTTGGCGGATTTCATGTTGGAACACTTCTGCGGCAGAAGATATTCCAAAATTGAGCTGTTTGTATCTCATCAGGCCGAGGTGAGACGAAAAGGTGGTAATGTATCTTGACTCCTTGGATAGTCTTAGCTGGTGATAGCCTGATCTGAGGTCAAGTTTACTGAAGACTGTTGCTCCGGTGAGGTCTACGATGGGTTCGTCGATCGTGGGGGTTACATGGTGTTCCCTCCCAACTGCTACATTGGGAAGCCTCATATCTATGCATATTCTTACTGCGTTCGGCTGTTTGGGCTTTTGAGCTACAACCATGGGTGAGACCCACGGAGTCGGTCCGGATGTTTTCTCAATGATCCCTTCTTCTTCGAGCTTGGCCAGTTCTTTTTCTACTGCGCCTCTCAGGTGGAATGGGATCCGTCTGTGTCGAACTGCTTTCGGTTCAATGGTGGGGTCTATATGAAGCTTGATGGTTCTCCCCTTGAGGCACCCGATGCCCTGGAATAGCTTTCTGTGTCGTCTTAGTAGGTTGCTGAGTTCGTCGTGTTGGAGGCCGAAAGCGAAATGTATTAGCTTCAACTTCTCTGCTGTTTTGCAGCTCAGTAACGTCTCGCAGCCGGCGTCCACTACATATATGCGTGCACGGCAGTTGGTGTTCTCGTGGGCAAAGTTTGACTTGAACGTCCCTCGCACGGGGAGGGGTTTCTTACATCCGTAGGCATGTAGCCTGACTTTCTTCTGTTGAAGGTCGGGTTTCGGGTGAAGTCTGTTGAATGCTGCGACTGGCATAACATTCACTGTTGCGCCAGTGTCAATGACCACCTTTAGCGGTTCTCCATTGGAGAGAATGGTGCACGACGGTCTCTTCCTCTGTCGTGACCGATGTGGTTCTACTGCAGATATTAGGTGTATGCGGTGTACTTGTCTGCTTCCCTTTTTCCGTCTTCCTTTGTCTCTCCTTTCGGGGGACGTGCTGCTGTCACTATCGTCGCTGTCGCTTGAGTCTGGGGACCTTTGGGATTCGTCGACGGCTCTGGCTTTTCCTTTGAGTGCTTGTTGGTGGGAGGATTCTCTGGGCACAAACTTTTTCCGGCGTTCTTGCGTCTGGCGCGGGGCAGAGTCTTTGTCGGGCGGGTTCAGGCAGACCGTGGCAAAATGGTTGAGGAGATTGCATTTCCTGCACGTGGATCCCCATGCGGGACAGGAATCGCCTTTGTGCCACGGGCCTCCGCACCATTTACAGCTCTTGTCCCGCCCCTGTGATGGGTGGGGCCTCAGATCCTGCTTCGTGCGAGTGTTCTGGCGTCTGGAGATGGCTGCTACGTCCTCTGCGGGTCCAGGGTTGTCTAGTGGTAGTCTCTGGATTGCTGCTTCCATTACCGCTACCTGGTCTTCCGTCTGCTCGCGGAGGCGTGCCATTTCGAGGATGCGTGACAGGCGTATGTTTCTTTCAGATAGTATGGCCCTTCTCAATTTTTCAGAGGATATTCCGTTGATGATCTGGAGACGGATGGCGAATTCTTCGTCCGGGAACTCACAGCCTACTGCCATTTCGCGAAGGCGAGCGTGAAATTTGTCTACTGTCTCTTTCTCCCGCTGCCTCGCCATGCAAAAGTGGAAACGTTCGTAGTCTGGGTTGAGATCGGTTTTGAACATGTTGGCGAGTGCTGATCTCGCTGCGTCATAGTTGTCTGCGTTACCGCGGTTCGGTGTGGCGTTAAAGAGGCGCAGGGCTGCTGCTCCGATGTTGAGTAGGAGGAAAGTGCGTATCTTCTTCGGCATGGTAATGTCTCTGGCTTCGAGGTACATCTCAAATTGTTGAAGCCAGATTTCCCACCTGATGGCAGCACCCGTGGTGAATGGGTCGAACGGCGGCATGAATGTTGTCTGTGTTGGGTCGGGATGTTCTTTGGAGAGGCTCCTCCTGGAGGATGAACTCATGCTGGTCCTGACGGGGCTGGTGCTTGGGCTGGACATGTCAGTTCTCTGCGTGTTCTCCCTAGCGTTGGGGCATAGACCTTGGGTGGCGGTGCTAAAAGCGTCACTTTAATATCACAGGGGCCAGAGCAACTGGCAGGTATTCAGCTGCGCAGTACTTGCTTTGATCCGCCAGACTTCTCCCAGAGGTGCAGGAGGAGCGTTGAATGGTCTTATCCTTGCTGCTTGTGGGAGCCCCTGTCTTGAGCATTTGCGGGGCTTCAACCATCTTGTGCACAACGTTATGCACAGCCGCGTGACGTTCGCGGCCTGGGGCTGTGTCAGAGGCGTTGCGCTGGTGCGGGCGTTGGTGTGCGGCTCCGCGTGAGGAGGAGGCGCGGGTCCGCGTCGGGTTCGTAATCGGCTTCGTCGCCAGTGTGATGTTTGCTCTGCTGCCCCGCCTCGGCTGGTGAGCGCGGGCGGGCCCGTTTGGTGGCGCTGCGCGGGAAAAGGTCACAGCGCAATGAAGACATGACTCGTTCGTGCGGTGCCTAAACCCGGACTGGCGTTATCACGCCAGTTCCGGTGATTCCTTTATTGCTTCTGTGTCACGTGGCCCTCTGCGTAAGGGCACATGACACCACAGTTTCTGTAAACTTGGAGCCGGTGTTCCATGCTTCCAGCCTTCCATGGCCACAGCAAACACCCCCAAGAGTAATCCCACCACTTGAATTCAGCACATCTGGGGAATCTTCTGGAACTCCCCAGCCTGCAGTGTATCTGTGCGACAGTACTGAAGCACTAAGCCTGCCTGTGTGTTTTAAGAAGAACGATTATTCTCGACAGTGCTTCCTGGGGGTCCCATGGCCCTCTGTATTAACCCTTTCGTGATTATTTATGTCAGCCTGTGTGGGGAAGGAGCGGGTACAAAATGGCCGCCACGGAAGCGCTTCATGCCTGCGTCCTTGCCTAACAATGGAGCAGGGAGCCACACCGCGTCAGAATGTCCGCGTGAGGCCCCTTCAGAAGCTGTGCCTAAGTGCTCTGTGTGCAAATGATGGTAATTACTGTGCGCTTTGATGCTGGAGACGGCGTAAGTGGCTGTCCAACCCCAGATGCTGCAATGCTGTGGCAATTTGTGGTCAATTGAGGTTCAAAGGAAAAGGGCACAGTCAGTTACTATCAAAAAAGGTTTTGTTTGAAGACATTCCATTATCCACAATATAGCATTTAGAAAGTCAGTCGGTTAAACACAACTGAAAGGCTCTCAAATTGCTTGGCCAGACTCAACTATCCAGACAAATACGGGCACATGATATGATATGATAAATAATTTATAACGCGCCTGTACACAATTGTTTCTAGGAGCGACAAGACAAGGAAGAGTAGGCATGGGGAGGACAAAACAACTGTTCTTACTAGGCCTTGTGTCATTCAGATCGTGCAACTGGTAGGGGGATGGAAGAGGAGAAGTGCCAGGAAAGGTGTTTGGGGGGCAGCCCGGGATAGTGCAGTGGTGAAAAACGTGATAAGTGCTGCCAGGAGGGTGTCTCAAGTAAGTGCAGAGATAAGTGAGGAGCGACTGTAGAAATTCAGATCCTGTCCCTAAATGGGTGGAAGTGACGGAGGCAGTCCAAGGGGCTACTGGTCGTGCAGGAGCCGGGTGCCTGTGAGGTTCAGTGGGTGACCAGGTAACCAGTTAGCTAAGCAGACAGGAGCATCAGCAGTGGCGAGAGAGAGAAAGAAGTGCAGAGGAAGGTCTTGAGTTGCTTCCGGAACTTTAGGTGGTCCTGCTCAAGTTTGAGAGAGGCAGGGAGGTTGTTCCAGGGGGAGGCCCCAACCGAGGACAGAGGTCTGCCCCCACTCTCTGCCTGGAGAAAAGCCTGACCCTCAGAGAGTTGGAGTTGGATGAGCGGAGGGCTCGAGAAGGAAAATGCTTAGGAAGAGAGAGCTGGATGTAGTATGGTCCCCGGCCCCTGAAGACCTGGTGGACAATGCAGAGGGTCTTGAACTTGATCCTTGCCATCACCGGGAGCCAGTGGAGAGATTTCAGGGCTGGAGAGATACAATCCATGGGCTTGAGGCCAAGGACAAGTCTCTCAGTCCTGTTCCGGATTAGTTGAAGAGGACGGAGAGTAGAGGCAGGCAAATTTACAAAGAGGCTGTTGCAGTAGTCCAGCCTAGAGAGGACCAGAGCTCTGGAGACAGGGGGCTTCTCGTTGAAAGTGGGAAAGGGAAGAATACATATGAGGAGGTGCATCTGATAGTGTGACTTCTTAAAGATGTCAGAGATGTGAGGAGAGAAGGAGAAGGGGGAGTCGAAGAAGCAGAAGCAAACATGCGCTCCAGCTGTAATACATGTTTACATTTTTTTAAAGAAACAGCCTCTGAAAGGCAAATGTATATTCTATTCAAATACAACACATTTATAACTTCTAGTAACGTGAGTCTATTCAGGCAGAACTGAGAACATACAGCAAATGGCTTGTTTTACGCCCACCTGGGTGCTGTGAAGCAGCAAGCAGAGTCTACCCTTGGCCAGGATGCTTCTCCTAGGGAGGAAGTAGTGCATCTACCCGTGTTTATGGAGCACAATTCTGCAGGGCAGGAGTAGTACATCAACTTGTGCCAAAAGAGCCGCAAGTCTGGCTTTGGCGCCCATCATCAGATCCTGGAAAATAATTCACAGTAGTCGCAAAAACATGGACATTCTGGGACTTATGGGACACGGGGCTGGCTAGCTAGCCTTTCGGTTGTAGCCACTGAGTTTCTAGCCGGGGCTACAAGCAAAAGGCCTGGGGCCGTAGCCCCCAGCAACAGCTCTGCAGAGAATCTCAGTAACTAAAATGCAAGTCTCATTTGATGCAGAGGATTGAAAAACAGACATTGGGGCTCATTTTGAATGTGGCGGTAAGGCAACAACGCTGCGGTAGTGCTACCGGTGCAGTTGTTACCATACTGCCACATTACGAGTTCTACTTGCGGGTGGCGGACTGCACGCCTGGTAGGACCAGGCGGGCATACCGGCACCCGTGAGCAGAACGTGTGATTGCACCGGCACCGTAATAAACGGTGCCGGTGCAACCATGCTCCCGACCCCCATTCTGCCCCATGGGGCAGGGTGAGATCGGGAGCCCACCCACACCGGCACCCGCGAATGGGCAATTACCGGCCCCTTCATCTCGTAATGGGTCGGTAATGGCCTATTCGCGGGAGCCGGAGCCGGTGCTGGTAGCGAGTTTGGCGGTAGCCGTGCCCTTAATAAGGGCACGGCTACCGCCAAACTCGTAATGAGGCCCATTGTGTAAAATTATATGTTTAATATGCTGCTGCTCAGATAAAAAGTGAAATTTCACCCCCCCCACTCAAAAGGACAGCTTATTTCAGCCAGCCCGCCTGCCCAATCTCCCCCCATGACAATCTGATAACACCAAATTGCACGTTCCCAGGAGCACGAGTATCCCACCAGTCTACAGATGTTCTAAATCAGACCCTGTACAGGGGCTCAGTCACCCCCCCCCCCCCGGAAAAGCTATTTTCACCAAAGTCCCTATACTTATAATGGGATATTTTTCTTTTTTTAGCAGTTTGTCCCCTCTGTCCCCCAGAAAACTAAAAGTCTACGCCCCTGCACATAGCATTAACATCTGCCAGACCTGTAGACGAGCAGAACCATTCTCCCCTTGATCTACATGCCAACCCTCCCGGTTTAGGCGGGAGACTCACGATTTTTCGGTGAAAAATATCACTAGTGTTCACGGTCTCCCACCTAAAATAACTGTATCCCCAATCAGACCCGGTCCGAGGCATGGGCCTTCTGTGCGGCGGCACAGGGCCCGGCAGCAAGCGGGGCTCCCCCGCAGGTATCTGACTCATTGAGAACGAGCAGAATAAATGCGCATACTGCAATCGCATTCATTAGCACTTTTCGGAGGGTTCAGACGGACAACAAAAGAATTCAGTTTCACAATTGAATGAATCACGGGCTCCGTGTTGTGAATTCTCCTATAGCAGCACAGGCTGTCACATCTCGGAGCCCATCAGGGCCCCCTGCTACCGCATCTCCCTCCATTCAGGAAGAAACAATGCATGGGCGGGAAACCACATTCTCTGCTGCTCACCCCGCCCACCCGCCCTCCATTCATGCAGTTAAGCACCAACCATTAGCCCGTGCATTCACAGTCAGTCCATGGTCAACCATTAATTCAGAAGATAAGACCACTCTCCAACTATACCATTAGTACTCCATTCACAGAAAAGTCAGAATGCCCACTAAATGATGCATACATTCTGTTTCAGGCATTGTTTTTAAAAAACATGTTATATGTGTCATGGCCAAATCATGGCTTTTTACAATGTAGCAACATATATGAAAACCAGAAGAGAAGAAAAAAAAACAAATATACACAGCACAAAAACAGGTATGTATTCAATTTAATAAAAAGAAAAGATAAGAACGCGGAGAAGAGAAAGGATACAAGAAATCCAAAACTATATACAGAAGAAACATTCTGTTGCCTCAATCCATCATTTGTTAATGCAGACTTTTGAACGACCTTACATTAAGAACCTCTCAAATCTCCCCTTGAACACAGACCATGCACATGATTGCCTACGCACCTGCCTATTTCTAATCCGAATTTAGCAAGAAGCCTAATGTCTGGAGCACTGGAATCACTTGGATTGTTAGAGCGATTTCTTCTCCCGCAATCAATCTATTCCAAAACATCCCAGGATGTAGGGTATATATTCTCTCTATTGCCTGGGCATTGTTTTAAATTAAAATAGTTGAACTTTTGCAACGTGTATGCATTTACATCATGAGCTCTTCTTAATGTAAGTTCCATTCCTGCATCCGTAGCAAGGGCGCGTATCATTAGTCTAGCGGCAGGGCTGTCATGATCTCTGCTTCCAAAAGATCAGGACTTGCCCGACTCCCTTGGAAGCAGACCCATAACCCCGGTTCCGAGTGCCAGCCAGTCCCAATTGGGACCTTTTGGACCCTGTCCTGGCGCCACAAACTTTTCGCTAAGTTGGAAAAATGTGTTTTCAACGTGACTGAAGTTGAATTCTTGGGATTCATATTATCACCTAGCGGAGTGCGTATGGATTCAAAGAAGGTCGATGCAATTCTCAAATGGCCATCGCCATCCTCCGTAAAAGGTGTTCAAAGCATGTTAGGCTTCGCTAACTTTTACCGCTGGTTTATCCCCGAATTCTCTCGAATAGTCCAGCCCATCACCGCCTTGTTAAAGAAAAACAAACGTTTTGAATGGTCTACCGAGGCGGAACAAGCTTTCCAGAATTTGAAGACTAGATTTATCTCTGCACCGATCTTAAAACATCCTCACCCAGAACTCCCCTACATCGTTGAAACTGATGCTTCGAGCCTTGCCATGGGGGCAGTTCTATCACAAAAGGACCCAGTAACCAATCAGTTGCATCCCGTGGCATTTTGGTCCCGCAAATTCTCGCCTCCTGAAATCAATTACACTATTACTGATAAGGAACTTCTAGCTATCAAGTCCGCCTTTAAGGCTTGGCGGCATTATCTTCTGGGGGCCCGACACACCGTTACTGTGATTACAGATCACCGAAACCTGCAATATTGAAAACCGCAAAAGCTCAATCCTCTAGGCAACTCCGTTGGGCACTATTCTTTGCCGAGTTTGACTTCATAATTACCTATCGACCTGGTACAAAAAACGGTAAAGCTGATGCCCTTTCTCGGATGGGAGTGGAAGAACATTTGATCAATCCTAAACCTGTACCTATCATTCCCGAACAAAGAATTCTAGGTGTAATCGCCACACAATCAATAGAGGAAGTTAAGGATAAAGCCAGGCTACTGGTAACTCCAGCAGACATACAGAATTGGCATCTGCAGGGAAAGGACTTTACGGTGAAGGACAACCTATAATATTTCCAAGAACGGTTATACCTGCCCAGCACAGATTTATAGAAAAAGGTAATCTCTTGTTATCACGATTCTTTAATGGAAGGACATCCCGGTATGACCAAGACCTCGGAAAAGATCAAGCGCTACTTCTGGTGGCCGTCTTGGAAAAAAGATATCAGAGACTTTATAATGTCCTGTGGAGTATGCGCCCAAAACAAGAGTCAAAAGGAAAAACCAGCCGGCCTCTTACGCCCTATTGACATCCCGCCTCGCCCTTGGCATACGCTTTCTATGGACTTCATCACCGATCTACCTCCATGCTCCGGATACAATACGATCCTAGTAATCGTGGACCTATTCTCCAAGATGGCGCATTTCATTCCACTCAAAGGCTTAACAACAGCAGCAACTCTGGCCCGAGAATTTCTCGAAAACATCGTCCGACTGCACGGTTTTCCTTCAGTTCTAATTTCGGATCGAGGTAGTCAATTTATTTCTCATTTTTGGCGAAGTTGCTGTCGGTCGGCTCAAATTGATGTGAGACTTTTGACCAGCCACCACCCTCAAACCGACGGACAAACCGAGAGGACCAATCAAACTCTGGAACAGTATTTGCGCTGCATGCTACAACAAACTGAAAAAACTTGGAAAGATATCCTTTGGATAGCCGAATATGCCTACAATAACTCTGTCCACTCGGGAACTGGGAAGACCCCGTTTTTTCTTTTATACGGTAGTCACCGTCGAACCTCGGAGTTGGATCCACTCCAAGATCTTGGAACACCAGCAGTAGACCACCTGCATTCTACAATCACCCAAGCCTTTAAGGAAGCCGTTTCTCACCTTCAAAGGGCTAAAGAACAATACAAGAAAGGAGCAGACCAACATCGGAAGAAAGCTCCCCAATATCAAGTAGGAGATCAAGTCTGGTTATCCACCAAATATCTACCTCTAAAAGGACCACGGACATTCAACCCAAGATACCTTGGTCCCTATTCCATCACTACCATAGTAAATCCAGTAGCGGTCAAGTTGGACTTGCCCCCTCACATGAAGATACATCCGGTCTTCCACGTCTCTCTATTAAAACCCGTGCAACCTCAAACCCGACTAATTACATCTCCAAAACCTATTCTAGTTGATGGAGAACTCGAGTTTGAAGTCAAAAGCATCCTGGATTCCAAGATCTCCAAATCTAAACTATTTTACCTGATTGACTGGAAAGGCTACGGTCCCCAAGAAAGATCCTGGGAACCTGCAGAATATGTCCACGCGCCTCGTCTAATCAAAAGATTTCATCGAACATTTCCTAACAAGCCCAAACCCCCGGAGAAGCCTGGTTTGTGAGGGGCCTTGAGGGGGGGTGCTGTCATGATCTCTGCTTCCAAAAGATCAGGACTTGCCCGACTCCCTTGGAAGCAGACCCATAACCCCGGTTCCGAGTGTCAGCCAGTCCCAATTGGGACCTTTTGGACCCTGTCCTGGCGCCAGTGGCACCAGGCTCATAAAGATGCCCAGTCCCAGCACTGGAAGCGCCGGGCTCATAATGCTTGGGTGGACTTACCTGCAGCAGACCATGCTGCTTACTTACCTGCCAGTTGAACCCCTGATCCTCTTCTGTTTGGGACTACTTTTCCTGTTGGGTGGGGCAGGAGCCACTCCCTAGGTTCAGAACACTGGAACTCTTCTGGAAAGCAGGAACTCTTTTCTTACCTAGGCGTGGCTGTGGAAGGAGACACCTAAGCACTACAGGAGGCTATTTAAACCACACCCGATGGATGAATCTTGCTTTGCGTTGTTCTGCATTCTCTCCAGCAGAACGCTCATCGTGTCTTCTGCTTCTGATCCTGGGCCTAAGGGAACAAAGGCTTACCATCCTGGAATCCAGTCTTCAGCAGCACCTGTAAAGACAAAGAAAGAACAGGTTAGCACTACGGTCTTCAGTGGCAGCGCATCTCACCTGGTCCATCGGCTGTCACCAACGCCTCGCGCTGCATTCCGGCATCTGAAAGACAAAGGCTTACCTACTCTTCGCATGCTCCGGAGGTCTTCGCACTGCATTCCGGCATCTGAAAGACAAAAGCTTACCAGCTCTTCGCACGCTCCGGAGGCCTTCGGCGCTGCATCCCGCATCTGAAAGACAAAAGAAGGTGCGTTTAAAGACATTGGGCAACTTTATTACTCACGTGCCATTACTCCTTCCCACGCCAAATCCAGTGGGTATTCCAGCACCCTTCAGCTTCTCTAAAGCTCCGAACTTGTACCTGCAAGATAAAAGGGACAGTTAGTGTGCATCGTGAAGCAGGCTACAAGCGCTTACTTACGTGCTTCCAGGCGCTTCTATTCCTCACGCGGGTTCGATCCTCAACTCTCATCAGCCCGCCATCCGCCATCGCCGGAACCTTGCAAAACAAGAGATATCATTACAAAAGACTTTTAAGACATTTGAAGTGCCCAGAACTTACCATTCATGCAGTTAACGACGGACAGCAGTCCTCTGAGGTCAAGAGGCCTGCACCCTTATCCAGTGAAGAAACTGGTTACGGCACCCTGCCCCGAGGCAGATGGAGAGCTCGGCGTTCACTTACCTAAGGTGAGGGCGTTAACCTTTGGGGTTCTACAGGAGGAGAGAAAGGGAAGAGGAGAGAGGCACCCAATAACCCCAGTTCATTAATCCCATATTTTCTATCTGCAGACATCTTACTCTTCGAGTCATACATACAGTGCACAGAGGTCCAGCCCAAAGAGCCAACCGTGTGTTACACATCACCTTTGAAGATACGGCATTCACCCAGTCAAGACCGGCGCCTCTGCGGGAATCAGGTGAGCATTACAGGGCCTTTTTCGAGAGACTGCAACAGATTCCCGCCTGCTTCATGGAATCTTCCAGATTTTGCAAACATTTTCGGAGATGTAGTAAATGCATTCTGCCATGAATGTCAGGTATGCTGAGTGCTGAACAGTCACACTTTCAAACAGCGCTCTGTGCTTTACAAACCTGTGTTGGTGGTTTTGGGCCCAGATGGACCTTCCAGGCATATGGTGAATTATACCTGCTCCTGGGCACCGCTGTACAAGCTGTTCAGCTTTTTAGCATTCGAAACTAGGAATTCAGGGTTTTTTGTAGAAATGATGTAACTTGAGGAGAACCATCTCCGGTTCCGGAAGCACCTCAAGACCTTCCTCTTTGCTTCTGCCTTCGCCCCTCCTCTCCCCTGCTGATCTTCTCTCTCTCGGCACTGTGCACCTGGCCTACCCTCTGATTTATGGGCATACAGGGTCGGACTGGGACAAGAAATAGGCCCGGTCACCCAATAAAAAGTGGCCCACCCCTCGTCTCAAAAAAGTGTCCCTCATGATCCTCGACTTCTGCTGACATCACCGGAAGTAACGTCATTTGACTCCACCCCAAAGGGACATCCCGGGAAGCGATGAAACACAACCTTTCACCCCTTGACAAAACAGGAAGTGGCATCAAATAGCATTGTTCCTAAGTACACTAAATGACTGTGAATGCAAGCGGATGTCCAAGGCTAAATGATATGTTATTGTATAGCACTCACGCTTAAGCTCTTTTTTATAGAGCAAATAATCATACAATATCACCCAACCTGTCTTGGTACTCATTTATCGACCTAAGAAGGATGAAAGGCTTTTTTTTTTTTAAATAATTTTTTAAATAATTTTTTTATATATTTTTGTTCAATTTTATTTTCTTCCAGACTGGCCCAGGCCTGGCCAGAAACCGGCCCCCACTCCCCATGGAGGATTTCCACATTCCCCCCCTTCCATTCACTTTTCCCCCTCCCCCTCTCCCATGCACTTGCACGTTCTCAATGTCACTGGGCCTAGTAAGATTGTTGTTTCTGTTCTCAATTGTTCCCCTCCCTTGCCTTGTCGTGCTCTGAAACACTTGTCTACTAGTGCGATACTAATAAAATATCAATAACGATATCAAACACTTTGCCCTGAAGAAAACCTGTGAAACGTTGAAACATGTGTTGGCTTTTTTCCTTGTGTGTTTAGTTGAAAACAAAACGCTTTAAGGGTTTTTCGCTACTTTTTTTGTACTAAGTCAATCTTTGCGTTGGTGGTTTAAGGAAACCTACAAGAAATGTCCATTGAATACTAAGTTTGTTGGCAAAGTGAAACCTTCTTTTGGCTTATAATATATTCGAAATTGAAGATATTATGTGGTTTTAGCGTTAGAATTGGATCTTCTAGTCTTTAACATTAATATTACACAATGTTATATTTCAAACTAATCTCCATCCGGGAACAGGCTCCGAAGGGCAGTGCTTGCCCACACCCGGCCGCTGTCATCTCATCTCAAAAACTGTTCACGTTCTTCAGTTCTGTTTCTTGTTGACTAAAAGGAATTCAGTCAAATGTTTATAAAATAAACTTTAGTTTAGGAGATGCCCCCCCCTGATTATAATTGTACTCAGTCCGCACCTGCGTCTTCCCGGGGTGCAGATCTGTAATCATGGCAGAGCACTGGCATCCTGTAACTCTCTTCCCAGCTGCCACTAAGATGTACAGGGATGGGGGCACATCAGTAAACTCCACTGCAGCCTGACCTAAACAAAATGATCATCCTTGCTGAAGAGCATCCCTCTGTGCTTTTGCTAAATTAGACAATTAAATGTGACCCACCCCCCTTTACACCTGCAAAGTGTCCGGGAGCTTGGGGAACATGTAGACGCTAGGCCTTTTTGGATTGTGCCAGCAGACCACTCCGGTGGTGATAGTGCGCGGTACAAATATCCTTCAACATTAAACAGTTAAACCATTTTGTAAAATTGACTTGCACCTTTGTCCTTTTCCTCTGATCTTCTTACAAAGTTTCCTTCATCAAAGCGACCACACACGTACGATTTTGGCTACAAAAACTCCCACTATCGCGGCTTTCCTCTGACTTTTATTACCAGGACCGTACAAAATAAGGCCTCTCGACTTGGTTTACACTCAGTCCTACAATCATCCATTAGAAGCCCCGCAGCAACTAGATTGGCTCCCTGTCACTTCATATGCCAAATTAAAGTTCTAGGATTTACCCAGAAGACAATTCATGGAAGAGGTCCTACCTACCTACCTCTGGGACCACTTACAG
Source organism: Ambystoma mexicanum (assembly GCF_040938575.1). Taxonomy (NCBI): domain Eukaryota; kingdom Metazoa; phylum Chordata; class Amphibia; order Caudata; family Ambystomatidae; genus Ambystoma; species Ambystoma mexicanum. The sequence continues at coordinate 1,212,961,407 of NC_090936.1, forward strand.
AAGTAACAGCAGTAAAGTCTTCTGAGTACTTCCTGCTCTGTTTCTCACCATCCGGAAGTCCTCACATCACTGGTGGTTGTCGCCTCTAATCATGAGGGTTCTTTTCTTGCCGGTCCAATTGCATTTAAGGTGGAGGGGGAGTGTGACCGCCCTGAGTGGCTCTGATGAGTTTCCTGGGGGCCTTTGAGGTTTTCATGTGAGTATGCAGAGAAAGGATGCATGTGGTTGATGTTCCAGAGAATGGGGAGGGCTGCTCCAGTGAGGAATAGCTTGGTTCTCTAGGCTCAGCAGGCACGGGATCCAAGTCTGGACGTGTTTCCCCTTCTGTAATGGCTTGGCAGGTCAAGAACGATGGTCTGGAGGGTTGCCCCGAGCAATGCCAGTGGTTAAGATTCAGACTAAACCTTCCAGCCATCACCTCTTTGTTTTTGCTTTGTCACCCCGAGTGGGACGGATATGCCCAGACGTGGGTCCCGTGCCTGCTGGGCCTAGAGACCCAAGCTACTCCTCACTGATGAGCCCCAACAAGGCTGAAACATGTCTGGGGATGCCTGTGGTCTCGTGCAGAAGAGATGTGACCTAGCAGTTTGGGCTGGACTGCCCCTTTTGGGGTGGGGCCAAGCCTGCTTTGCATATGGTCTTTCCCCTTCTGTAATGGCTTGGCAGGCGAAGAAGGGTGGTCTGGAGGGTTGCCCCGAGCAATGCCAGTGGTTAAGATTCAGTCTAAACCTTCCAGCCATCACCTCTTTGTTTTTGCTTTAGCAGATCTTATGCCTGGCTATCACTTGGATTGCTCCCAAGGGTAGATGTTCTCATCATACCATGACAGTTTGTTTACCGCGGCTCGGTGCTAGACACCCTCAGTTTGTTTTTGTTTGCCAGGTGATGAGTCACACCATTGTTATTCCTTTCCCCTTCACATTTGTTTGACTATTTATTGAAGAATACAGATGGATGCAGTACTTTGTATACATATAAATGCCTTTGTTACATCAATCTGGAATGACTTTGCTTTTGAATTATATGTGTCAATATGTAATGGCTGTTGAGACAGTATTTGAAAGCCCTTACTTAATACAATATATTTAACAATAGTGTAAGGCAGGGATCTTCAGTCTGCGTGTTCCGTTTTTCCAGATATTTTGGACTATGACTCCAATGATTCCATTCTGAAGAATTACCATTTGGCAAGCGTGTCGAAGCACTGGCTTTTCTAATTCATATTAATTAATAAAATGATGCGTGTTATTCCAGCTCAGAAAGGGGGGTCTGCTAACCAGACCCCCCTTTTCTTAAACTAATTGCCAAAAGCATAGTGGCACATGTGCCCTGGTGCATCCATCTCCTGATCTGCAGCACCTGCTCTCCAGTGGTACAGAGGAAGTTCAAATGTCACATGTGCCCTCTTGATAGCTACTGTGACAGCCAGTCACTGCAACACAACTGATGCATTTTAACCTGCACCTCTACTCCAAAACTACATAATTATGAAGAACTATCATCTAGGTGGCAGTTTAATCTGTAAGCATAAACCATACCTCAGTTCAGGGTATGTTGTCTGTTAATTCACATAATTATTAAAGCCACGTCTGATCTGTATCTGACATATGTCAACCCTGGTAGCGAGCCATGGACAGGCTGTTTGTATCCTCCCTAGACTGGTTGTCTCTGCTGTACCCAGCTGGACAATAGCCAGCGGGTGCTGCCTCTCTGTTGATCCTTTGTGAAGTCGAGTAACACCACTCTCCAGCAGCACAGCCCCTTAGCAGGAGCTGTCCTAGGAAACAGGAATAAAAGGGCTTACCCTAATCAAAATGAGTACTCTCACACAATAGTGTTGTGTACCAAAGGGCCTTTGATATTATGGGTCTCAGAAGGGGGCGGGGTTAGTACAGTAAGAGGGTGCTCAGCACAGTTGAGGAAGGTTGCCGCCATCATCCCTTTCTCTGTACCTCTGCATCCTTCCTGTCTCCTACACTTCCTTTAGCAAAAAGCATGTTGGGTATTATGCAACAAGGCAAAGTCCACTTGTCACAAGTACAGTGATTGGACCCCCTCCCCCTTGCAAGAAGAATGCATTTGGACATTTTCCAGGCGAGGTGAACTTTCCAGAGCTCTCCCCCAGTGAGGTGAAGAGTGAGTTTTCCAAGGCAAAGGCAAGTTCTGCTCCCTAACCACTCTCAGGGCACATTGGGGGTGACCTGCTTCTGGTTCAAGACCTGCCACTCTGCCTGCTACACCGGTACCCTGAACCTCACTGCTGGCGAAGAATCCCTGCATGTGAAGAAGTCAAGCAGCTGGTCTCCTTCATTTTTACCACATTGAACACCCTTGGTCGTGTTCAAATGCATTTGAACCGGTGGAACCTGTGTTGCTGCCTTTGGTTCTTCTTTAAGCTCTTTGAACCACTGTTGCTGCATCGTCAAACCAGGTTGCTGCTGCACAGTGCCAGCTAAGAGCGTCATTGCCACGGCCCAAACCAGACACTCGCTGCTGCAGGAAGACTTTGAACTGCTGCGCTTCGACCAAACAGCTCAAGTCATCAACATGCTTGTCTTGAACCCTTGATCGAACATAGAGCTAACCCTTGTGATCCGATCAACAGACATCATAATCACAACGCATCAAACTGCAACAAGCCTCTCTTCAAATCCGACTACATGTCTGCTCGCTGTCTGGCTCACTGCTAGTCGCTGCATCCAAACCTGGTTGGATCAACTTGTGCGCCGCCTTAAGAAGCCTGATTTGACACAGTCGAACCACCAAGAACGTTTTGATGCGCTGTTAGAAAACCAGAGCCCCCGGTCCATTTGTTTGGACCCTAGAGACTGGCTACCACCCCTTTTGTCCCTTTTCCACAAAGAAGCATATCCTTTGTGAACCTTGTGGTATTTAATTGCCCCTTTTTACATTTTGCATTCCCCTGTCTTCCTTTACACGGGTGGGTTTTTGATGATAGTGTTATATATCTACATTCACACCTCTTTGCCCTCGACCCACCTTACCGCAAGCGAAGGAGGTCTATCGTCTGTGCCTGTTTCACCTTTATGTTTGGGGTTACTCTTGTTGTGTGGAAGTGTGAGAGTTGAGTAGGCAGTGGTATAGTCACTACTCATCATTGTACTCCTGTGGGGCAGAAGTCATTTCATCCCTCCCACACCATTGACTACACTGGCTAGGGCTGATGGTAAATTCAGTCCAGAACATCAGGGGAGCCAATGGTTGCTAACACTGGGTATAAGGTCAAGGTTTTTCTGGGTAATGATAACATATTTAGCTCTCTCTGTCCAAGTCCTGCATCTTTTGCACCTTGGACTTTTGGATTGCTAAATGAATGTGGTAATTCATTTTCCTGAAATAGAGGTTTTGTAAACACCATACACAGGATTTTCATGGTGTTTTCACGATTGTGCACATCAGCAAGTGTAGATCGAAAAAGATGTACCACCTTGAGGGACAAGACTGTATCTGCATTCAGTGTTTGCTGCACTTAAAATTGTTTTTTTGGGTGTGCTGCTATAATTCGAAATTGGGTGCTTCTGTTTCCCTGTGCTCCATCTCATTCTCTCTCACGCAACCTACTAGGCCTACTAGTGAGTTAGCCAGAACTGTGCAGTACTCTCTCACTCTTTCACTTAAACCTCTGCCCTCCTATGTCTCGCTCCATCTCCCCCATATTATCCAACTGCTACCCTATCATCTATCCACCTTCTCTCTCCAAGTCCGGCAAGAAAAAGCACAAAAAAGATATCCTGAGTGCAAACCCTGGACTTCCCATTGCAGACACCTATGTCAGTGCTGCCACTAGAGAGGTTTTCTCTGATATGCTTTTCTCTGTCGCCTCTCCTGATCACTTGACTCCCCATCTCATCTCCACTCTCTCTCCCTCCTCACACTCTTCTATTAAATGTGGCACCACCCTTCTTGGTGGGCTTTGCATCCTCTCGTTGCTTCGTTAATGCCCATCACACCAGCACCATTCCGGTGCAGGGCCCACAACCCAGCCTCCTGCTCTTTGACTGCGTCCTGCCTTCTCTCACTAACTTCCTTCCCTCGGCTGCATCTCCCCCTTCTACTCTTCTTCCCCCTCCTCTGAATGGTGTACCACGCCCCATTACCCCAGCTCAGAAATCATTCAAAAGCACTGACCTTCACCTGGCGACTCTTAACGCCTGCTCAGCCAACAAACACTCCTCTGACATTTGTCTCCTTCTTGAAGACATAAACCTCGACATTCTCGCTCTTACTGAGACTTGGTTCAATGCCTTCTCAGTCCTGCCTTTGACTCCCTCCTACCTCTTGGATTCAAGATCATCTCCAAGCCTCGACCTCACCACACTGGTTGGGGGTTGCCTGACTTTTCCCTGAATGGGTGCCAGCCGCCATCTTACCTACCCAGACCTAGTCCTCTTTTGAAAGCCTGATCTGCAATTTGGTCACCTTTCCCACCTCCCATCTGACCATCGCTACCATCTACCGGCTTCCATGCGCCATCTCTCTAATCCTCTCTGAATGAGCTGACTTCTGCTCTTCTTTACTTGTGTCCACTTCTAACCTTCTCCTCCTGGGTGACTTCAACATTCACTTGGACTCCGCTGGCTCCTCGACCACTCTATTAACGATCTCTGCTTATCGCTTTCCCTCTCCATTCTCCCTTCTGGGTGAACCGCACAGCTGGACACACTCTGGATGCCCTCATACACTCGTACCACTCTCTCTCACCCCCATTAGTCACCCCTTTCCTGGTCCGGCCAATCTCTCCTCTCCTCTCACCTGGGTCCCATTGGCCCCACAAAAAGTTGCACCAACCTCGTTCACTGACACCCACCCGATGAAATTAATGGCCGCGGCTGCCATCGCCTCCACCTATCCACCCCCTCGCCCTCCCAGCTCCGACTCTGCCCTCAGCAACCTACACCTGTCCATCACCAACACCCTTGACATTCTTGCCCCAGTCATAAAGATTCATCTGAAATCTGCCTCAAAGCGTAACACTTTGTACGACTCTGAACTTGCAGCGGTGAAACGAAATTGCAGGGAAGCAGAATGGAAGTGGCTAACCTCAGGCTGATCGCCTGACAAGCTGGCCTGCCGCCTGCTCCAAAGTCAATACAGGCGCACTATCCGTGCAAAGAAAAGAGCCCACATTCAGGCACGTGTCTCTGGCACATCCAAAAACTTGGTTGAACCTTTTCAAAATCTCCACAGAACTAGCCAACCCCTCTACAGCCTCCTCCTCTCCCTCTCCTCCACATGCCCTCTGCAATGCATTGGCCCTACACTTTGCCACCAAAACACAGGACATTCTGATCTCCCCTTCTGCACTAACCAACATCCCATCCCACTCCCACTCCATACCCCTCCCCACACCACTCCTTCCTCCTTTCCTTCCTTCTCACCTGTCACTCCCGGAGAAGTTACCAGAGTTGTCCGCTCTATGAAGGTCTCTTCTAAACAGGTCACCCCTTGCTCACCCAGGACCATCAAGGATAACATTGGCTCTCTTGCCCCTGCACTCACTCTTTTACCACAGACTCTTTCCCCACTACACTAAAGCACTCCCTTGCGTGCCCACTCCTGAAAAAAACTTCCTCTAACCCTGTCTGCCCTGTCAGCTATCATTCAATTTCCATCACCGGATTCCTTGGGAAGTTTCTCGAGAAGTTGGCTTTGACCCAACTTAACTCTCACACTGAACTTGGTGGCATCCATGACCATCAATCTGGATTCCGAGCATCCAGAGGCACAGAAACTGCTCTTCTGAACACCTGTGAATAGCTGCTCGCCTCTCTTGACTCCAACTCCCCAGCGGTCCTTATCCTTCTTGATCTCTCCTCTGCATTTCACACAGTTAACCATTCCATCCTCATACAAAGGCTCCAAGATACACTTGGTATCTTGGAGTGGGCACTGAACTGGCTGTCCTCTTTCCTCACTAACCGCTCTTCCCAAGTCATACTGGGCCCATTCTCCTCTCCTACTTCCATCTGCACCTGTTGCGTCCACTGGGGTTCTATTCTCTCCCGCTGGCTCTTTAACATCTACCTTGCTCTCCTTGCACGCCTCATCTCCTCCTTCTCCTCCAATATCCAGTGTTACGCAGACAACCCACAGCTCTTCTTCAGACTACCTGCTGACCCTCTTGCACCCTCCATCATCCCTGAATGCCTTTCTGCCATTAAGTCCTGTTGCGCCTCCAATGATCTCCGCCTCAATGCTAGCAAGACTGAGATCCTTCCCTTTTGAACCCCTGATCCCTCTTTCTTCCCTTCACTCTGGCCTTTCTCATTGGGTTCTCCCCCTGCTCCTTCCACTGAAGCCAGAAACCTTGGCGTCATCTTGGAGTCCTCTGTCTCCTTCCTCCTTCACACTTAGAATATTGCCAAGAAGTCCAACTACCTGCTCTGTCTTCTCAAACAAATTCTACCTTTTCTCCCTTTTCCGCAGAGGCTCAATGTGACTCAAGCCCTAGTTCTCTCTAAACTTGACTACTATAATCGCCTTCTCCTGAATCTCCCTGCTTCCACTCTGTGACTCCTTCAGCTTATCAAGAATAGAGCAGTGAAACTTATCCTTGGCCTTAATCCCAGGGACCGCCTCTCTCTGCTCTAAAAAGTCTTCACTGGCCCACGGTAGCTGCACTAATTAAATTAAAATCCCTCTGCATCCTTCACAAGGCTGTCTGGGCTTGGGGGACCATACTATCTTCAACTCTATCTCACTACTCTCCCACAAGACCTCTTCGCTCCTCTGGCACCAACTCTTTGTGTGTAAAGGGTTTTGGTAAAAATAGGGCAGGGGCAGCTCACTTACCTCTGCGGGCTCCAGCCTTCATAATAGTCGCCCCCACCACCTGTGCCTTAAGTGGGATCTTCTCAAATTCCAGAAGCTCCTTAAGAGTTTCCTATTTTCCTCCTCCTTCCCTCCTTCTCTCCTCTGCTAATCCCACAGTTGCTGAATCAGTGTCCTTGGCCCTTATGCATCTTTGGAGCCTTGACCTCCCACACCAATTCTCCACAGCTCCTGTCTATCCACAGCACTTTGAGTCTGCACACCCTCTGCTTTGGAGACTCGCACTTACACCTCCTGCGGCTCTGGACATGTAGCACTCAACATTTCTAGAACTTCCTCCATTGCTCTCCCACAAACCCGACTCCCCAGCGCTTACCCCGTCTTCCATCTTCCTTTCTGCACTTGCACCTACTGAATACTCACAAGGCATAGTAGGTGCATCCCTCTTCCTCTTCCCCCCAGCTCTTAACATTGTGTTGTAATGTACCCTCCCTCCCTGCTCTGTGGACGCTTTTAACAGTACATTCGTATTGTATAAGCGCCTAACAAGCAAACAATAAATAAACAAATAAATCCCACAGTAGACAAAGTTTGAGGCCAGTCAAATTTGTGATGTTATTAATTCCCAGTGGACTCTTCTACAGTTTTAGGGAGCAGTAGTTGGAGGACTCAGTATGGAGTTGAGAAATGTTACTTCTGCTGATGGTAGATTTGACAGGTTGCCATATCCAGATCTTTCGGATCTAAGTAAAATGTCTGGGAGAACTTTGCCTTGGTGGATAACTAAAGACAAGGATACACTCCCAAGACTCTTATTGAAGTTACAGATGGCACTAGAACTGCGATCCATGATTTATCTACTTTTCCCACTTTCGGGGACCATCATGCTTTGGAGCTGTACCGTCGGCCTGAATATTCAAAGTCAATTATCCTATTAGGGGCTGTGTCTTTGAGTGTAAACGGTAATGTATTGCTCTTATGGCTAAGCATCACCACTGTGTTGCTCCGGTCCTCAAGATGTGCGAGTACTTTCTCTCTGCTGCTAGAAGTATCTGGCCAGACTGCTCAGTGCGGGCCAAGAGGACCGCATTGTCTGCGCAAATCAGGATGGATTTAAGTTGCCCCCATATCTGGAACATCCAGGGAAAGGCCAGCCTGACTCCTATCTTACAGGAATAGAGAATCCGTGCTATAGCAAAGTAGTCTGGCACTAAATCATACTTATCTGTCCTGTTTGGATATAATGACCATATTCTGCATTTCACACTATTACACAATTTCTTATATTAAAAACTCAGTGGCATTAATTCAGCAATCAAAAACATGATAACGTCCTTATTAATTCAGAAACAATCACCAGACAAAAAGTATTCATAATTAGTGTTTTTATAAATAACTGCAGTAATTGTAATACACAAATGAGATATTTAAACTCGTGTTTCATATACAGCTAAATAAAATAAAATAGAATATACACAACAAGCAACGTCTAACACATACCACAAACATAGAAAACCTGCTCACGTGGTTCATTAAATTTTTTACTTATCCTGCATGTTCATTTGAACTTTTGCAAAATGAAGAGCAAAAGTAAAGAGTAAAAACAGGCGAATTCACCTTTTCGCTTTGCTTACGCTTTGCAGACGGCATTTACAACGGATTCCTAAGGTATCCAGCTGCTTATAGCAGGTGCTAAAAACAGGTGGCTTCCAGGGGGAATCCATGTGTTTTGCACCGGCATGAAAAATCTCATGCAGGTGTAAAATGAAGCGCAGCTGGAAGACGGAGGAGCAAAGCAAAGAAGGGCGTAAACATTAATTCCGCTTTGTGACCCTATTCCACCTTTAAAGGGAATGAAATCGCCCACCGCGGTCAACCAAGACATTTAAGATTCTGCCCGTTACAAAATGACGCCACCTCCTCGCTGGATTCCTGTATTCACACACTTGATCAAAGTGAGTAATTGCTTGTTGTAACTCTGTGCCCTTAAATGTGAAATTGACCTGACAACAATGATGCAATTGCACAGTGCATACATCTTCCTGCAGAATTCTACATTTCATTATGAGCCCAGATGTGTCGATATCCGTATGCCGCTAAAGCCATGAAATTGGATCGCCGCTTACTCCACATGCTGATTTCTAGATTTGCGTCATTCCATGCTTGCGTGCTTTTTCAGCACGGTCACATCCATCTGCGCCTTAATCCTACACGGCTGCTGGTCACTGCTTTAAGAAATCAAGGCCCGCCGCGATAAGCTTTGAAATATCCGGCCATTATCATTCCACTCTGGACAGTACAGAAAATAAGCTTCCAATATGTGCCGGTTAAAAACACATTTACGGTGCATTTGCCTGCAGAAGCCACTAACCGAAGATGCATGAACGGACATGCCTACGATTCATTCCAGATTGGGCCGCAACCCGGCTCACGCTCCGACCAACCGAGAGACCTGAACCCACACAGTATTCTCTGACTATATTCAAATCTATACGATGGGAAGGCCTGTCACATATCACCATAAGCCGGCAAAAGCCGCATGAAAATCCTGCTTCTTTGTATTAGCCCAGTCGCTGATCTGATTATAGTTTCGGGTTTATAGCCCGATTTTGAGATGATAACTGAAAGACCTCAAACCAATTTGAAATGGAGGCCAGGAGGCAGTCTTATTATTATTATGCTTGTTTGAAATTGACATAAAAATATCACTTAAATGTTTCCCTGGCCTTAAACGGGAAGTTCTCTTAGCAATGTTATTGGCCCAATGAATAAGAAATGTATTTTTAGCATATTTCGATTAATCTAAAAAAAACTTATGTATTCTACCACTTTTCTCACATTTACACGTTCAAGTTTCCTTGTGGCTGTAAATCACCAAACTGCCCATAAAGCTGACATCATTATAACCTTATGCCCCTTGTCACAACACCAGTGCATGTCCCATGTCTCCCGTCCACAAGCCAACCAAGGCTGACCGTGCTCAGCTTCATGGGCAGCTGGGTCGAGCCCATCCAGGCTTTGAAGCCGACAAGAATCAGTGCTTCATCCTAGCACCCTGAATACTACTGTCCTGTGAAATTAAGCAGGATCAGCCTTGGTTGGTTTGCGGATGGGAGACATCATGTTAATATATATTTTGTATTATAGACAACATTTTGAAATCATAACATAGCTGATTGAACTTACTAAAACCTGCACCCTGCCCCCACCCCTGCTATAACCAGTCAACTAGTGGGTCTCCCAAGCTAGCCGTGATCAAATTAAATAAAAACATATAAACACAATCCATGTGCAGCAATCACTAAGCTTGGTATTTACCCAGCAGTCTCCCATCTGCAAATCAACCGAAGCTGACCCTGCTTAGCTCCACAGTCGGCAGGGTCAGCAAATGATTAATAGGATTCAGGGTGCTAGCTGGAGCACTGATTGTATTTGGCTTTATAGCCTGGATGGGTTCGGCCCTGCCGCCCCGTCAGGATCAGCCTTGACAGGGTCTTATGATTTACTGCGCTGAGGGCCCTTGAACTTAAGGGTGATGGATCACGGAATAAAATCAGCACAAGATGGCGGCTTCCAACATGTGAGTTTTGCATGTGTAAATGTGAGAAAATAGAAGGAATTTCTTTTCAGATCGATGGAAATTTGCTGAACAATGCATGTCCTTTGCATTGAGCCAATAACATTTCTGAGAGAACTTCCCCTTTAAGCTCTTTAATCATAGTAGCCAACATAAGTGCGAAAGGTGCGAAGATGTCACAGGTTACATGGATAACGGCAAGACAAAAGATCCGAAGCTCCAAATTATTATTAGCAAGTTCATAAGCATTGAGCGTATGAGTTCATTGGATTCTTGAAATGCAGTCTCTAACAGGTGGATTGGGTCTCTGGTGAAGGGTGGCATGAAGCAGACACACATGCTGGATGTTTGATAAAAGGCTGCATTTACTGTATACTTCTCAAAGGCTTACACCAGGTCAACATCCTCGTCCTCCGGTGACTTCAAATTCCTTTCTCACCCCTTCCCCTCCACGATCATTAAGAACCTACCCACAATGCCATTGTCAGCCCCTTGTCATTTAATTATTATTCTTAAACATTTCCCCAACTTTGAGCTCCACTCCAGGCCAAAAGAACCCTGACCTGGCATCTAGTCCCCGATTTCTTTGCCCCCGACCCTTTCCACTCATTGGCTTAAAATCTGCTTCTTCTGGATTTACCAGAACTTTCCATCACCTCATCCACTCAGGGCAGGGCTGATCCTTTCCATATCTACTTGAATTGTTTAACTCTTAGCTTTCAATGCTTTAAGCTTTAATGTAAAAGCAGACAAAAATCCCATTCAGACAACCCCCATCTGGCAAACTTTCGACCGTGGCCTCCTTATATTCAACCCCAACATGAACATGTGATAACAAGAATAAAATATATCCCCTGACGCCGAAACCTCCAGAAATTAGACCCATTTTGACACTATACCCTGTAGGCTTCTAGATGTAAATGGGTGGGTAGGCGGGCCTTGCACCTCCCATAGAAGCCTATGCCAAAAAGGGGCTGCTCCCCTGCCTTGCGCAGGTTTGATTTCCTCTATCAGACCCTGGGCGCGTCTTACAGTGTCCAAAACCCGTCAAGTCCCTACATTAATTTATTTGTATTTAGTTCATAATTGAACTTTTACAAAATCAACAAATACACATATTCATACCTATTAAAACATATCATTTATCTCATCAAGCAATCATATGGCATAAAATACATAATTTGATTCATAGAATTACTTTAAAAAGTTTCTTGCAAAGATACAAATACAAATAAAAATACTTGTTTCTAGGTCCGCACCAGATATTCACTTTCATTACAATTCATGGGTAATTAAATATGTAAACAACCAAAGATCAAACTGTTCAGTGGTAACCTTCCTTTGAACCTCATTCATTATCAACCAGGAGACAATTACCTACATGCCCAGCAAACCTTCAGTGGCGAGTACCCAGTAGGTTCTTTATATAGAGTAATATGCATTCGTTCACATTCTGTGTTCTGACAGTATGTCCAGAATTCGAGGGTTTTTATCGAGTTATGGTCATAGGTACAATTTCCCAAAATAGCCATATATATGTGGCCCAATTTAGAACATTCCGTAAGCAAATATCGCGCCATTTCAATGCACTCAGTTATCTCGCTGATTCTGCGGTATCTACAATCTCTTTTAATGTTCCACTGGCCACCTCGGATGGATATCAAAGCGCGTTGGTTTGTTCGCAACAGTAATGTGAGCCGTCTCACCTCTGGGCAGCGAAGGCGATAGCGCTGTGGTCTCATGAACTTATGCCTTACAAGAGACACTTGGTCATAATTGTGTAGCTTCTGTAAATAGTCGTAGTTCGAGACCTAATCCCACTTATTCAACCTCCGAAAGAAGGTGTCTTTTAGTGTTTTAGATTTTGAACAGCACCGTAGATTGGGGACAAATCTAAACTTTGAAACAGGTTTATAACCAATTTGATGAACACACATTCCTTCCTAGTACCGGGTGTTAAGCTGTTATTGGCTCCCAATTTTCCCAATAGGGGACATATCGGGGAGGTTTTTGATTTTAAGAAAAACTCCCTCTACGTTTTAGCGCCAAAGTTCTTAACGATAATAGTCCTAACTCCAATCGGATGTATTCTATGGAAATTGAAATTGACGGGGGAGTCAAAGGACACAGTGTCAAAAATACCCCTCAAATGTTTTTAGCCAGTCCAAGTCATTCCTTTGAAGGGGCTCGAGTCCATGTAACACTAACAGACAAAACCATTGTCTGTACAATTTTAGGATAGCTCCCAATGAAAATCCAGCGTGGAGATGTACAAACCTATGCAGCATAAGTGAGATGTGTTTTGCTTTTTGCATCTTTGTCACAATACGCTCCCGATAACCCATGAAAAGTGACATCTCCACTAATAGATACTTGTACTGGTTAGTGTATTCTATCTGGCCCAACACAGTAGTCGGAGGTAATTTGTTGACATGACACGTACAGATTAGCATAGCTTTGATTTTCGTCAAATTAATAGCTAACCCATTTTCCTCGGCATACCCCAGAAGCCCAAACAGCATAGCTTTCATTCCTGTGCAAATCTGGTCACACAACACCAGATTGTCCTCATAAAGCATGGCATCAATGGTACACTTGCCAATTGTAGGCAGACATTTGGCGTATGCCATCATACCTATAGAGAGATCGCCAATGAAGCCTACAACCCTGTTTTACCCCTCTGTCTATAGGGATGTTACCAGACAGAAGACCACTGTTACCCAGTCGAATCTGCGCTGTGGTTCCAGTATGCAAAGCCACTTATACCTGTAGGAGCCATTCAGGGCAACCTAATTTCCGAAGTTTACTCCAAAGCAATCCGTGCTTCACTTGGTCAAATGCTGCTGGGAAGTAGATGAAGGTTTTGTTCACTGCTGGACTACCCTTCGTTTTTGCTTTGGCCATAAATGCGTCTAACAGACGCATATTGTTTATTGTGCTTGAACCTTTACGGAATCCTGTCTGAAGGGGATGTAAGATGTTATAATCTGTGACCCAAGCTTGCAAATAGGACAGTACATAACCTGCAAAGACCGTTTCTGTAGTGTCAAGAAGGGATATCAACTTTGTAAGTGCCAAGGACGAGTATGCTCGTCCTTTTTGCATAGACTTACATAATAGCCGGGCACTTAAGGGGTACCCGTATTTTTCCGGCAACAATCAATCTCCACTTTTGTAGATGGGGACATAAATAGCTTTAGTCCATGTACCAGGGATACACCTACCCCTAGATATTTTTCAAAAGGCATCACATATAATTATTTACCATAATTCCTTATTTCCCTTTATTACGGCAGAAGAAATGCTGTTGGGTCCTGGTGCTCTTGAATTTTTGAGTTTAATTAGATGGTCTATCATATCTGTTAATTCAAAAGTCATCGGCCACTTTTCATTCTTTATGTAAAAAGGGGCTTCATTAATGTCGTCTTTCTTCATTTTCACTTCAATATGAGAACTCCAAACATTCTCAGCATTTGGATTAATGAATGCATTCTTAGTGCGAGGTCTAGCCAGTTTAAGAATATGCCATACCTTTTTAATGTCTTTCTTATTAAGGGCTTTTATCATTTTCTGCCAATTTGGCGCCATGTTCATCTCATTCCTTTATTTACGCCAATTTCTATATTTCATTTTCAATCTACCTAGTTTAACCTTGGTTTCATCGCCTGGAAAATCTTCCTTGTTCACATGGCAAATACCAGTACGCAACCAGCGCTTCTTTCTTTGTATTTCAACATCAAAGGGTCAGACATGCTTTTTTATAGACAACACCAAACTATCCTTTGTAAATCTACCATTCTACTGAGTGAACCTCGTCAACCATGTTTCGATCTCATCTCCTGTATGTAAACTAATGCAATCATGGAAAGTAAGAGCAAGACTTTTGCACATCCTGTTGATATTTCGATCAGTCCAGATCACCCGATTTCCTTCTTGGCAAATGTCTAGGTCACTTCTAGCATACTGTCTTCCACCCGTTCCAATGAGGTCTAGACTGAACTTCAAAGTAGCACGATCACTAAATTTATTTTTACTAGTATCTACATTTTGGGTGATTTTAATTAAAGATGAATTGCCACATTGGTCGTCAAAGTTGGCTTTTTTCCTTCCACATTTCCGTGTTGTTTTCCCAGGAGAACCTTTAGTTCTACCATTTAATATTACCAGATTCAATAATTCCAAAAAGCGAAGCCATTGTTTCCCCTTGGTATTAGCTGATTTCTGTTCTAGTACACGTTCGGATCTCATATGCGTGTAGCGTTCCTTGATGACGTGTTCCCCACATCTTGCGTTGAGGTCCCGTCCGCTAAAACGCGGTCCGAATCAACCTCTTTTTGACATTCAGAAATGATTGAATCAATTAATTCATGAATATCATCAGTCATTGCAGAGCCTGGTGGGTCATACACATCTATGATGAGCATGCGCTGATTTTAGTCCCATCGTTAAGCGTCAAGTCAGCCAAGACGTGGTCATTTGCACCAGAGTGTTCAACACATTTAGAGTGAAATCTCTTGTTTGACTCCAATCAACAGCCCACCAAGAGGGTGGCCTTAAGCACCTTTTATGTGCCATCGATTGGCAAATAACAAAGCCATCAATTAACAGCTGATCCATCAGCCATGCCTCCTGCAACATGACTACTGATGAACAATTGAAAATATCGAGGGATTCTGTTTTTTGGAAAAGGTACGAATGAGCACGAGCATTCCAACAGATGATATCCATATATCACTTCTGATGCTGCTCAAACCCGGGGATAAATGTTTTCAACCATAACCACCCTTTTCTATCATCAAAGTGTTCATTAGATGTCACACTGGTCGCACTTACAGTAGGAAGTAATGGTAAACACTGGTTACAATGGTCACAACATGTGTGAAAGATGGAAGGTGCACAAGGTTTATCCAGCTCATAGCCTAAAAACTCTGAGTCTACCTGATTTCTGATGAGGGATGCCGTCATGGATAACACACAATGAACACTTGCCATAACCCCTTCGCTCGGTGCTATAAAATACGAAATCACAAGAAGTCAGAATGTGCAGACAGGGTACTTTAGCAAAGATGTTAAGAAAGTTAGGCCTATTTATGTGTTTCCTTATTCCGGGATTATCTTTATGTCTAATAGTCAAAATCAGCCCATCCCGCTGTCTAATTTCCACTGGATGACTAGACCCCTGGCAAACGGGTATCGCCACTCTCGCTGTATCCCCAGATGCACTCTGGGAAGGAGGCAGGATATTATTAACTTTCGCTAAATTAACTGGTAAAACTTCAACTTGGACATTACTATCCTCTGCCACCGAGGCGTTTGACTCATTCTCATGAAGTAACCAGCTAGTGAGTATCCCAGCCCGTTGTCGTTGGCGTTTTTTCCTCACTGTTACTTTTTTTTCTGAGCTTTCTGGTCATTTGGCTCTGCGACATGACAGTCACAATTGTTGAGTTCAACGGGTCAGCAGTTCCGGCCTCTAAGGGTTCTGCAACAGAGATTTGCTTCATGTCTGTCCACTTTTGTCTTTGACTTTTGATGTTTGCGGATTTGTTTGTGCGTAGGGTAGCTGAGGGGGGAATTGTACACCCCATCTTCAGCCACACCATTCTCAACATTAATATTGCCATCCATATTATTAGCACTGCCAATATTTGCATTCATGTTACAATCAGCCAAAGACGTTTTATTCAAGACGAGCAGGTGAGGAGCCATGCTTCTTTACGTCTTCGTGAATACATCCACATGGCGTAAGCAACATTTTTATGGCAAAATGTAAGAGTCCCCATGCCGGGTCATCACTAATAGGATCACACCCAGGCACGGATGTATTAGTAGACCGTGAGTTAAGGTCTTCTTCATGATTTTCAGTCACTGTATGGTTGTGCAGGACTATTAGACATAAATATCCTTGGTGAGGATGACCATCTTGGATTAACACTTATATCGTGACCAGTTTGTGTACTAGTATTAGTCTGATGTTTAGGGCATGTGTCTTGATGGTCAGACACAGCTCCTAAATTACCCTGACACATTGAATAACGCAATTCCAGAAGAGAGTTGTTATCAATGTTATCCAACTCTTCTCCAGTAAAATTGAGGACACCGTCAGGGGCTTGAGCGCTAACTTCTCTATTAAGACCCACCATCACAGACTCCCTCCTGGCATTTGCCAAAGGCTCGCTCTCTTTGTTGGTCTAAAGTATGAAGGGATTTGGCCGCATCCAGATTCGACTGAAGCTATGTCCCCCAGGCTCATTTTGTGGCGGCGAATCCTCCGGTCTACGCCCATGTCGTGAATTAGACGCCTGTCGCTTTTGTATCCCTGCGCTTTGATGTATGGCTTATTGTCTCTTTAGTGATACATTGTAAAGATTGCCTTATATCATATCCGCAAGCCAGACAGCAGCCTCGCGCTCTGTTTTATTTGTTCCTGGCACAGGTGTGGGTGTAACAAACAGCTGACTTCAATCTGATATGCGTCTCAGTCAATAGCACAGCGCAGCAGCACTAATAGCATTAAATCTACTCTAGCAGTGCTGGGGTCTCTGAGTGCACAGTAATACAACATGGCTCTGTTATTATGTCAAATACTCGCCCGCCGTTCGTATTTCACATCAGCATGTTCTGACTTTGCTTTGTCACTTGGACCAGCAACAAGCAGAACAAAGATGCAGATAGATACACTGCAGGAGCACTGCATCAGGTTTGCGTTGGTTCAAAATGCAGTAATGTTAGATAGATACACTGCAGGAGCACTGCATCAGGCAGGTTTGCGTTGGTTCAAAATGCAGTAATGTTAGATAGATACACTGCAGGAGCACTGCATCAGTTTTGCGTTGGTTCAAAATGCAGTAATGTTAGACAGATACACTGCAGGAGCACTGCGTCAGGTTTGCGTTGGTTCAAAATGCAGTAATGTTAGACAGATACACTGCAGGAGCACTGCATCAGGTTTGCGTCGGTTCAAAATGCAGTAATGTTAGATAGATACACTGCAGGAGCACTGCATCAGGCAGGTTTGCGTTGGTTCAAAATGCAGTAATGTTAGATAGATACACTGCAGGAGCACTGCATCAGTTTTGCGTTGGTTCAAAATGCAGTAATGTTAGACAGATACACTGCAGGAGCACTGCGTCAGGTTTGCGTTGGTTCAAAATGCAGTAATGTTAGACAGATACACTGCAGGAGCACTGCATCAGGTTTGCGTTGGTTCAAAATGCAGTAATGTTAGATAGATACACTGCAGGAGCACTGCATCAGGCAGGTTTGCGTTGGTTCAAAATGCAGTAATGTTAGATAGATACACTGCAGGAGCACTGCATCAGTTTTGCGTTGGTTCAAAATGCAGTAATGTTAGACAGATACACTGCAGGAGCACTGCGTCAGGTTTGCGTTGGTTCAAAATGCAGTAATGTTAGACAGATACACTGCAGGAGCACTGCATCAGGTTTGCGTCGGTTCAAAATGCAGTAATGTTAGATAGATACACTGCAGGAGCACTGCATCAGGCAGGTTTGCGTTGGTTCAAAATGCAGTAATGTTAGATAGATACACTGCAGGAGCACTGCATCAGTTTTGCGTTGGTTCAAAATGCAGTAATGTTAGACAGATACACTGCAGGAGCACTGCGTCAGGTTTGCGTTGGTTCAAAATGCAGTAATGTTAGACAGATACACTGCAGGAGCACTGCATCAGGTTTGCGTCGGTTCAAAATGCAGTAATGTTAGATAGATACACTGCAGGAGCACTGCGTCAGGTTTGCGTCGGTTCAAAATGCAGTAATGTTAGATAGATACACTGCAGGAGCACTGCATCAGGTTTGGGTCGGTTCAAAATGCAGTAATGTTAGATAGATACACTGCAGGAGCACTGCATCAGGTTTGCGTCGGTTCAAAATGCAGTAATGTTAGATAGATACACTGCAGGAGCACTGCGTCAGTTTTGCGTTGGTTCAAAATGCAGTAATGTTAGATAGATACACTGCAGGAGCACTGCGTCAGGCAGGTTTGCGTTGGTTCAAAATGCAGTAATGTTAGATAGATACACTGCAGGAGCACTGCATCAGGCAGGTTTGCGTTGGTTCAAAATGCAGTAATGTTAGATAGATACACTGCAGGAGCACTGCGTCAGGTTTGCGTTGGTTCAAAATGCAGTAATGTTAGATAGATACACTGCAGGAGCACTGCATCAGGTTTGCGTTGGTTCAAAATGCAGTAATGTTAGATAGATACACTGCAGGAGCACTGCGTCAGGTTTGCGTTGGTTCAAAATGCAGTAATGTTAGATAGATACACTGCAGGAGCACTGCATCAGGTTTGCGTTGGTTCAAAATGCAGTAATGTTAGATAGATACACTGCAGGTGCACTGCATCAGGCAGGTTTGCATTGGTTCAAAATGCAGTAATGTTAGATAGATACACTGCAGGAGCACTGTGTCAGTTTCGCGTCGGTTCAAGATGCAGTAATGTTAGATAGATACACTGCAGGTGCACTGTGTCAGTTTCGCGTCAGTTCACAATGCAGTAATGTTGGATAGATACACTGCAGGAGCACTGTGTCAGTTTCACGTGTCAGTTCAAAATGCAGTAATGTTAGATAGATACACTGCAGGAGCACTGTGTCAGTTTCACGTCAGTTCACAATGTAGAAATGTTAGTTGAATCAAAAGACACTTTAGACATGTCTCGCAAGAAGTTTGTGAATGGCATTACCTTTGTGCTGTCTCCCGTACCTCAAGTCCTGCACAAACTGCCAAAGACTGCACACTCACACCACATGCCACGTCGCGCTCCGTTGTGTGTGCAAGATTATAAGAGTCATGATGCAAGGTTCAAAGTAGAGCTCCGCCTCCAAATTCAGACAAAACAGTAAGGAGACTGCCAAAGACTGCACACTCGCACCACACTCCGAGTCACGCTCTGCGGTGTGTGCGAGATTATAAGCAGTCATGATGTAAGGTTCAAAGTAGAGCTCTGCCTCCAAATTCAATCAAGACAGTAAGCAGGATTGGGAGGATAGTTCAGGGGCAACGTGCTCGCCTAGGAAGCAAGACGACATGGAGCAACACAGGCTTGATCCCCGGATCTGCGCTTAAAAACCTCTGGGTATTAAGCGTGTTATAAATAACCATTCATATCATATATCATATCATAGCAGACTGCCAAAGACTACACACTCGCACCACACTCCGTGCCTAAATGTACATCCTGCCTCTATACGATGTCAGAAGGAGTTGCCTCTCCTCCTCCAGGGCCCTTTGGGAGGGAGCGCTGAGAAGCAGACCAAACAGTCTCAATAATTGATTAAATGATCACATTTACTGGAGTATAGCAAAAAGATCAGAAGGTCCAGCATCATCTGCTATCTCGCCGTACACACTGAATATCACCTTAAACAATCTCCTAATACATCAAACTCCGACCCATCTCCCTGCCTATAAGCACATTACAAACCTACCCACCATGCCACTGGTGGATCCTCTCACCATAAGCATATTCAGGAAATGGCCTGGGGCGGCACGTGCTACCCCTGGAATCTGATTGGCCAACCCATTATCCTATCTCTGTGTGTCTGGTCGTACTTCATGCCACCCCTGCATAAGTCAGTGCCCCACTTGCGCCACCCCAGTTAAAAGAGTCTGGACACGCTCTCATACCATTTTGTTATTCTTAAACATTCCTCCGAATTTGTTCTATTGGCCGACCAGGCCCTAATCTAGGTCCTAGGCCTCTTTTTCTCTACCTCTGACGTTCTGCGACCTTCACAACTTTTTGCCTTTATTCTGCCTCTTTCAGGATCGCCGGGCCACTCTGCCACCTCACCTACTCAAGGCAAATAAGGCCTTTTCCCTGCTTATTCTTACCACTCAATTTCCAAACCTTTACCCCTTAATGCAAAAACAGGGGAAATCCCCCCCCACCATGACATCTGATGATCTTTCTAGCTCTCAGCTAAGCTCTCTCCAGTGGCAGAGTCGCCCCCAGCCTAAAGACTCTCCTGGGTAACAACACCGACCACATCGCAACAACTCGAGCAAGAACTCCGAGACCCCATCTTCTACTCCTTAATCAGCTCAAGCCCCGCCCCTTCCCTCTATCCTTTTCTTCCACAAGTACAATGAACATGCCTGTTCCACCCTTTATAACTTCAATTTCAAGTTCCATTGGCATTATCCACAACCATAGACCTGTTTTTTCGGTGCCCCTCTGGGCATCTGTGAAAAAGAAAAACCATTAGCAACCTTCACAATTAAACAATTCCTCTACACGCTTCCAACACAGTTTCCCCTGATTTAGGTGCTAAAGCCATTTGCCCTCCACCGCCGATCGTCCTCCGAGTGCCCGCACCCATTCTAAAAGAATGCATGCCCATATCTTTACCCGACAAACCCAAAAGCCCCACTCATTCTGCACTTTTTTAAGTGACGTTTTGGACGTCATGAATTCAAACAGTTTTTTCAAAAAATGTTTACATGTGGGGTTTCCCCCGATGGTCCCCTTCCCACAGCCCTCCATAACTCCCACCTGTTGTCATTCTCTTCACCTCACCCCATAAAAATACCCCTAAGCCTTTCAGTGTGTGCTTCTACCTCTGACTGCTCCCTGAACTGTAGATGCCCCCAATGCTGAGTCACCACGATTCATCAGGCCCCTGTGGCATCAGAAACAGCCAGCACGTTCTCATGGGTGAGCGACTTGTGGATGAATGGTTATGAATGGGTGTGTGTGTGAGTGAGACAAATCAGCTTCCGGGGTGAATATCTGTTTCTAAACCATCAATCAACTCCACACCTCTACTACACCAGAAGGGATCCGAACAGATTGGAATAACAAGCAATCTATAAACCTCCTTGTCCAATGTTGGTAACTTGGATGGAACGGCAGGCTTATTTCCAGAAGGTGGTGGATCATTGGTTAGTTGCAACACAGCAAACATACAATTATTAACCAATGACAAAAGGAGTGTCCAGTCAAGGTTGTATTACAAATATCTACTTCATTAATCACAATAGACATGCTAACAATACTATGGAATACAACCCACCCTGTACAGGGATTCAGAGGACAGTTTCAAAGAAGGAAAAGGGATGCACTCTGTATAATGACAGGAGGGTAGGCAGTATGGTTAATAACCACAACAGTTTAAGGTTTCCTGGCTTCAGCACAAAGGGAGCAATGGGTCTTAATATGTGTCTACAGGCCTTCTGGGAAGCACCAGGGGTACCGATCCACAATGTATCTCGTGCTGTAGGTGTTCTTGGTGCTCAACAGGGTCGAGTCGACTTCAGGGAGGTTTGGAGGCTTCTTTGACGGAGTTCGAGACAAAAGTCAGCTGTGGGTATCAGACAGCAAGACGGTTCGTCAAGCAAAGCTGAATGAACAGTTGCAGGCTGGCCTACATGGTGGCTCGGGGATAGGAATCGTCTCAGTGCTGATCAGCGGCTCTGAAGCACTGTTCACGATGTCTCAGAAGTCTTTGAGTGACGGTGACTTGACAACGGTCAGCGTTGCCACTCAAGTGCAGATCGAGGACCTCGACTGGCTCAAAAATGTCCTTTCAGGCAGATGTCTGTACATGCTTGTTGACGCACCTCTTCCAGCTTCTTCAATGGGCTTGTGTAGTCCTTTAAGACTGATGGCCCACAGCTGTGGAGTATGTTGCAGGCAGCTGCCTTGTCCTTGGTTGCAGGATCAGAGACCTTCCAGCATTTCCTAACCAGGAGGTTTTCTGCAGGGTCTTGCAGGGTCTAGCAGGACACACTGTGTGCTGGCTGGGAACCGGTTCTGGAGCAGCTGGAGGGTTCTCTGAGTTCTGGATATCCCACTGTTCCCTGGGAGATGTTTAGGGAGGGGGCTTATTCCCTCTTTGGATATCCTGGCATTCCTTCACCAGTGGAAGATGTAAGGCAGACTGTGCCTTCAGCCAGGGTCCAAGGTTGAGTCCTTCTTTGTTACTTCTGGTGAAGTTTTCAGATGATCTGCCAAAAGAGGGGCTCAGTCCTCTTTCAACGCCAAGTGGCCACAGTGATTGGTGAAGGCTAAGCCTATCTTAATGAACCAATCATTGAGTCCCTACCAACAATCTACTGTATGCATGAGGTCATAACTAGAGAGCTTTGCAATAGGTGTGCCCCAACACTAATATGGCAGAACCCTTCTCTCATAAGGAAGAGCACTGGGCTCACTCCCTTGTGCTAATAAGGCCCACACTTCTTCCTTTTTTTAATTGATTTAGTTGATTAATCAACTTTTCAATATTTTTATACAATTCATGAGTATAAAATTTAGCATTATAAAATTACATTTCTTTAGAACAAAATTTAAAAGTGACATTATATGATGATAAAATGAAATAACATAAAGAATAAAACAAGTAGCAACAATTCAACACTTCCATTTGTAGTTAACTGGGATCGTTAAGAGCCAATAGTGTCATGCACATATTTGTATATTAACCAGAAAGATTATCTCATGCCCTCTTCATGATCCAGGATCCACCCATTTATCATCTTGTATCTTAAGCGATATCTAATAGTTGACGATTGTGATTCTTGCTTTATTTAACTGTGTGTTATACGCACGGTGCCAGAATTATTCGATGGATAGAGTATTATGGGCCTCATTACGACCCTGGCGCTAAGTGAAAAACGATGGCGGTAAATGGTTACCGCCATCGTTTTCCGCTAGGTCCGATCATGACCCGTGACCGTTAACTACGATGCCATTAGCGGCATCGTAGTTAACGCTGCCGCTAACTGCGCCAATGGCGCGCGCACGCGACCTCCCACACCGTACTTAGCGCCATGGCGGAAAGGTCCGCGAATGCCGACCCAAGCGGACATGCACCTAATGCCATCACCCAGCCGGTTAAGTACCTTACCGCCATGGTGCTAATTACGCCATCGCGAACCAACCGTAAAGGGCCTTGTGCAGTGAATCCAGCTGCCACAGGTGCACAGAATCAGCACAGGTGGAGGCAATACAGAGTCAGGAAGTACAAAAAGAGCACACCCAACCCCTTCCCAGACCCAGTCACACTCCACAATGATTCCAATAGGACTAGCAATGTTGGGGCTGCAGGACCTGATAGCAATGCAAGTGCTACAACTTCAACTACAACAACAACAACAACAATAGGCTGCACAGAGGAGACGCAGGAGGAGAAGGAGGGCAAGGCAGGGCCAGCAAGCCCCACCAGCACAGCCAGTGGCACCACGCAGGCAGCCCACAATCCCACGCATCAGAGCCAGTCCATTCAACCTCACCGCTGAGCAGATCCACACCCTGTACCTTTTGGACTGGGACACCATCACCACCATCGTATACATGATACACAACGACATTGACAGCATGATAGAAACACCAACCGCCATCCCACCCCTACTGAATACTCCACCTGGCTGTGAGTAGCAGAGACAACGGAGCCAGATCATACCCTAAAGCAGCACAAACTTCAGCTGACACCACTAAACCTAATGCCCGATGTATGCAGCCCCACCACGTGAATGAAGGTGTGCCCCAACCATGACACAACCATCTGCAAGTGCATTGTACCAATTCACACCACATTGACCTCAACGAAATGCACCTACATGCACGTCACCAGACACCATCCACTGAAAGGCCTGTCCCCATAACTGCGCACGAATGAGGCACATGACGGACAGAAACATCAACACACCATCACACAGACAGCAAGGCCCACAAAATGTCCCTATCAACATCAGTATTGCTCACTGGGGTCATGATGAGGCTGACAGCAATGTTGCAATGATGTGAGCGTTGACCTCACAGGACACGTGCCAGGCCACCAAAACAAACGGCATGAACGAAGACAGTGGATGGACACTCACAAGGCACTTGACCCCCCTGCATACATTGGTTGATGGCATGCACAACATTCCATAAGAGCCATGAGCATATACTGGTCGCATAGTGTGAATCAATTAGTGCATTTAAAAGAGGTCCGAAGTAACAGTTGGATGCAAGCCATGGTGGCACGTCATGTTTTGAAATAGACGTCATGACTGACACATACATTCTCGCCCACATACAGGTGATGCAGGCTATCCCCTGAAGAGGTGGCTCCTTACACCAGTCCGGAACCCACAGAACCAGCACGAGGAGGACTTCAACCGTGCACATACACATACCCGTGTGGTGATTGAGCAGGCATTTGGCCTATTGAAGGCACGGTTTCGCTGCCTCAGCAGGTCTGGTGGGGCACTCCTGTACCGCCATGAGAAGAAGGCAAAGATCGTCATGGCATGTGTCATGCTACGCAATATGTGCGTCAGACAAAATGTGCCCCTGCCCCCTGATGCAGAACTGCAACCACCTGACGATGAGGATGATGAAGGTGGGGATTCGGTAGCACCTCATGGAGGCGGCGATGCACAGGAGGGGCGTGAAATGCGTAGTACTCTGATCAACCAATTATTCTAGCACACGCGAATGGGGGGTGTCACCTGGAGATGACGATTGTGGCACTGTGTGCGTCTGTTATATGGACACTGGGGACTGTTTACCAATAAATCACACATACGCAATGAGCAATGTCCACACATCTGATTTGTGCAAATATGAAAAGTGTATTGTGAAAGTGATTTTGTTGAACACACCCACTCCCCCCTCCCCCCTGAACTCCCCAACACGCCCACTCCCCCCTCCCCCCTGAACTCCCCAACACACCCACTCCCCCTCCCCCCTGAACTCCCCAACACACCCACTCCCCCTTCCACCCTCCCCCCTGGAATCCCTACAAAGGTGTGAGTAAGTCTGTGCAGCAGTGTCTGATGTACGATTTCTCCACTGTCCGGCCACTATTGGCAGCCCCCTCCCCTGGCCCCCGGGGCACCCCTGCCTGTGCTGCGCAGGTTCCTCCCCGATCGGCGGATGGGGCTGCTTGGTGTCGAGCTGGCACCCGAGGAGGTTCCTGCCTGCTCATTTGGACGCATGTCCCGAATTGTCTGCACTAGTTCAGTGATGACGTGCCGCACAGCGGCGAGTTCTGCGCAGATGTCCTTTGTGGAGGACTCTATAGCAGCCTTCACTGTCTCCGCACATTTCTCCATTGCTGCCCTTGACCCCCCACATTCTGCAACATGCTCATTGAGGAGCGAGGATAGTTGCTGCTGCCGGGTGACGATCTCCTCCAGGCTTTGTTGTTCTTTCTGGCCCATAGCTAATGGCAGTGGTATTCCCATTGGGCTGCTCACCTCCTGCAGCGGGGATGGAGAGCCTGGCCAATCCTCATCCTCTAACTGCCCCTGTGTGGCATCCGCATGCGGGCTGCTTAGGGACAGGTAGGGGGAATGAGGGTGGGCAGTGGGGCTTCCGACATCAATCTCCTCAATGATCCCTGCTTCGCTATCGGAGGAGGCTGTAATGGCAGCAGTTTCCCCAATAGTGCTGCTTGCAGCAGAGCCTGTCCCTTCTGTGGGCACGATTTGGGTAATGTCTGCTGCTGCTGCTGCTTCTGTGCTGCCTGCTGGGGTGGCTGTCAGTGCCCTGTCCTGTTTTCCTGGCATGGATTTTGGCTGCTGTGGGGTTTTCCTCGGGACGGCAGAGGTGGAGGGTTGTGGTGTTGGCACAGTTGTCCTGGCCCTCTTGGTGGGTGTGGAGGCAGTGGTGTCCTCATCCTCAAGGTCGGAATTTGAGCCTGTGGTGGAGCAAAGGAGGGAAAGTGTTATTGATGGGTCTGCGGACATTGGGCGGGCATTGTGACGACTGACATCTTATCAGTTAGTACATGCGGCACATTTGAGGCAGGGGAAAACAGGTTGTCTCCCTTTTGTGTGGAAGTAGCATGGAGGTATGTGTGTGCCTGCAGTTAGGGTGTGCATACTGCATGTGTACAGGGTGGAGATCGGATGTATCTGTGGGCAGTCTCCTGCTGATGTGTTGCATTTACACTATGGGGCAACATTGTAATTCACATGAATGGACTTTGGTGAATTTTGCATGGCTTGATTTGAGCCACCTACCTGCATCGCCTGATGTCGGGGCTCCTCTCTCCATTCCTCCTACTCCTTCTATGCTCTCCATTCCGATGGTGGAGGCACAGATTTCCTCCCATGGCTGCAATTTAATAGGGGACTCCGATCCTCCCCCGGTTGCCGTGGCCAGGTTCCTCTTTGCCGATAGTATGCTCCTGACTCTGAGCCGGAGATCGTCCCACCGCTTGCGGCACTGTCTCACATTGCGGGGTGTTGTTCCCACGGCACTAACCCGCTGAGCTACCAGTGCCCATATGGCCTTCTTCTTGGCTATGGCCGGTCTGGTCATTTGGTTGGAGAATTCCACTGCGGCGTTCTCCTGGAGGGTCTCCGCAAGCATGGTAAGCTCCTCTCTGGTGAAGCGGTCTTGCCGCTGGCGGTCACAGGCTTTTTTAACCACTTTAGGCATTTTCTTGCAGGAAGAAGGTTGCTGATGGTATTTGCCGGGTCTCAGGCTCGGATGTCCAGTGGTTGCGGAGGATGCCAATGGATTGTGTTTTTAAAGATGGCCGCCGTGCTCTTTCCCGTTCCGCCGCGGTGACGCTACTTCCGGTTCCGCTTATCTACGGTCACCGCTAATTGCGGTGACCGCTAACTACGGTCACCGCTATGAACGGTGGTCGGGGTGGCGGTGGTGCACCTTGCGCGGCATACGATGCCGGTAGGTGCCGTTTTGGGGGCATTAACGCCATGGCGCAGTTTACATTACCGGCATGGCGTAATGCTCGTGCACGATGGGTCGTAATGTCCCGCTTTTTACGGCTTTGACCCAGCACGTAAACGTTAGTTATGCCATGCCGGTAATGTTGTATACTTACCAACTGGGTCGTAATGAGGGCCTCTGAGTTTCAAAAAGAGGTTTAAAATATCCAATTATTTTTTTTAGTAGGAGTGGGCACACCGCAATTAGATGTTCCAAGGTCTCCGAAGTTTTGGGATCTTTACAGAATCTACAGAAATTCTCTTCACTAGGAATATGTCTCCAAATGTTTAGTGTACCATAAATTTAGCCTGAATCTTAAAAACAAGTTTCTCTATTTGGCTCCCAGAAGCATTAATATATATGTTTCCGGTGTCCTTATCTTTTTTGCAATAATAAGATGTGTATTTGCATGTTTTGTATTTTGGCAATGTTCGTATGTATTGATCCAATCCCCTACCATGATTTTATGCTTTGCTCTGTCAGGATTTATTATCAGCATTTCTTCAGATACCTCTGCATTCAACATGAAGGCTTTTATCTTCTCCCTCCATATAGCCATTTTTACATGCAAAGTCGTTTTCATATATACAGATAGAATATGCAGAATAGTATTGTCGTTCTTACTCATGATACATTTACGATATAGATTGCACAATTTCCACATATACATAGCGTACAAGGAGGAAAGTTCCATCTCATAACGTATTAAACACATAGGGACCGCTTTTGGTACATTTACTTTACTTTTTTCCAGTAGGCACCTTCCAATCTAGTCCAAGACATCTCATTCTACCATGCTCTTGTCTCTGCCACATATATTATCGTGGGGACTGCCTTCAGGCAGTAATAAATTAATATAGGTTTTAATGAAAATAGACCATATTTGTGATTGATAAGTGAGGCCTGCGAAGCGGCCGTCCTGATTTTGAACTTTAATTCATCGTAATAAGGGACATCAGAGCCAGGGTATTCATATTTAGCATTTATACATAGTATTTATACTGTGTAATAATTTCAAGAGGTTGGGACATCAAAGACCATTCTTGATGAGATGTCTTGTTCCTGAAATTGGGTGCAATCTTCATGATCTTAGTTTTTTTCACATTTATGGTTAGTCTATTTTTAGTAACATACTTCCCTAGCTGATTCAATAGCATCTGCAGGCCCCTGGGGGTCTTAGCTAGTAGCACAAGTTCATCAGCATAAAACAACTAGGGGACTGCAGTCGGTCCCAGACGTGGCGCATCAGATGTTATGTCTTTGAATTCATTTATTATATCAGATATAAAATAATCAACAGGGTTGATGCCAGTAGGCAACCCTATTTCAGACCTTTATAGGTGTTAATAGCTCTTGATATAATTCCATCCATTGATAATCTTTCTTGAATAACAGTATTGGAGTGGAATTCAGTTATCCCATGTTGTAAGTAAAAGGGACAAGAATTTTTGGATAATTTAGCGAATAGTAGTTGCCTCGATATGAAATCGAAGGCAGTCTCAAAGTCCATGAAAGCCATGTAAAGTGCTTGTTTTACTTGTTGTTCGTGTTGTTCAATAGCATGTAGCACCTGCAGGTTGATTGCGGTACCTAGGCCCACTACGAAACCTGCTTGGAAGGGATCATTGATGCCTACTTTGTTGGACCATTTGTTGAAATCTTTCAGTACAAACCGTGCAAGGATCTTCCCCGGCGCATCCAGTAAGGCAATTGGTCTGTAATTGCACGGGTCTGATCCGTCCCCCTTTTTGTATTTAGGGACTATGCCATGAATGGGGTATTTTCTTACTGTGTATCACTTGTTTAAATATGATACACAAGATGGAGGCCCATGCTTCTGGGTTCTTTTTGAGCATTTCATCCGACAGGCCATCAGGCCCCGGTGCCCTGGATGTGCTCAGTTATTTTATATTCATTGTAATGTCAAGGTCGTCAAAAGTTAGTTGATCCGACATGTTTTCCTTCTCCTCTGGTGCTGGTCGAGGCCATGGGGTTTCCGCATATAGAGATTCATAATATTGGCTCCATACTTCTTCTGGCACAGCACTCATCTGCAAGATCGATTGCCTGTCATTGTATATTGTTTTGATTAGACCCCAGACTAATGCTGAACGTTTGGAGGCTATTGAGTGCAGCATAGATTGGGCATCTTTTATGATCATTGATGCCTTATGCTGTTTTATCCAGTTTCTGTATCTATTTTTGCATCTTGTAATCTCCTGTATTTTATTAAGGCCATCCTGTTGCATCAAGGATCTTATGGTCTTTTTTAGAATGGCCTTCTGCCTTTGGATTTCTTCATGCTTCACATGTAGATGCAATTGTTTTGTTCCTGGTTTTAAATGCCTCTTGTTTTTGAATATTTGTATGATGGCAACATATTCTCCATCTAAATAGGAGATTTTTGGTTCTAAAACGTCTTTTGGGTAAGATATGGCTGATCACAATGCCTTCAGCCTCGATGGATTCCAACTAAATCGGTTCCCCTTCGAGGAGATGGTCAGCTCCTTGTCATACTGCTGTCGCTCATTGTTGAAAGTTTGTGGGGCATGTCCACTTCATCTGTAAAATGTTGTGGTCACTCTGAAGTTGATTTATAATTTTAAACAGAATAGTGTTATCGAATAGGGCACGGTCCACGTATATGTAATCAATGATTGAAGACCGTGGACCCTGGGACCAAGTCGGCTGTGGAGGAATATCTCCTGTTATTGCACCATTAACTTGGTTGTATCCCCTCTATTTCATCAAACTAGTCCATTGCTTCTTTGCCTCCTTCGTCTTTCCACCTTTGCTATTCATACAATCCATATTTAAATCCCCAGCTATGATGGTGTGTTTTATTTCTGGATTTTTGTCAATCATGTTCAGGCAAATGTTCAGATCTTTAAAGAAGTGGCTGTTCCGAATATCTAGATGGTCCCAGTAGATATTCAAGCATGCTATGATATTATCTTCCGCAGTGATTCACACTAGCTGTATGAAGCTGTTAGGGGATAGCCATGGCTCAATTTTCAGACCACTTGAGAGTGTAACTGCTGTCAGAAGTCCTGCCTTTGGTCTACCCCTGTCTTGCCTGATTGCAGGTACCAGGGCTATTTGATGTTTCTCCCATGCTGGAAGTGCGTCAAGCCATACTTCTTGCAATAAGATCATGTCATAATGCTCTAGAAGGGACACTGCGGATGTTATTAGATTTCCATGTCCTCGAGTGTTCCAGGACGCTAGTTGTATTGTCTGGGAGATGTCTTCATTATTCAGCTAGCATCTAGTCATTCCCTTCCCAATACTCGGGTAAGACACAGATCTTGGCTGATTATCCCTGCTTATTGAACACACCAGTGTTAGCGGATTATTCGTTGAAGTCGTCTCTTGAAATGTTCTTTGATACACATTTGACTGCCTACTTGTGACCTGTGGGGTTTCTTTTGGATTTATGAGAAGAAAACCCAGCTGGTATATTTCATCTCCTGCTTGCCAGATTGCATGTTTTACGACAGTTGACAGCATCCACATCTTCACCACGGATCTATCGTGGTCATGAATGAATTCTATTTGCGCTACGTCCTCAGATTTAGTGCCTTGTAAATTTGGAATATTGTTTTATGATGTTTAACACCATACATCTGTTCAGATCATATAATCCAAATTCGCCACCACGGCATTGTAGTATTAGATTTACATCACTTTCATCATTACATTTGTTGTGCCGATTTTTATAATTATTCTTTGCTTCTTGCTTCTTGCTGTGCTCTATAGCCATGCTGTTTGGCACAGTAAACCCAGCACCATAAATCCGGTTATTTTGCCATGTTTCTGATTCGTCTATATAAGCTTTGTTTATCCACCTTGTCTTGTTAGTAAAATCATGTTCTTCATTATTACTTGCTCTCAAATTTGGATTCCAACGTGACATAAATAGGCTCATAGATTTTAGAATTTCCTCTCGCCTACTATCTAATGTCGCGAGTGAGTGATTTTAACTTTGACTTGATTGTTCACCCATCAAATTCACACCCTCTTGTGTAGTTACTGGGTATGTTTTCAATGTGGTACCTGGTTTTTCTATTTTGTCACTTCTTCTACTAACCGGTCTAGTGGGCCATATTTGAGATCTGTTTCGGCAATAGTTGGTATTTCCTTGATTTCTGATTTCCCACTTGGAGAGTTGGCCTTGCTCCATGATAGTGCTGTGTATTTACGCACTATCGCTGCGCTATTATCCTGCACCCTTTTATCAGCAATGGATAATAATTTCACAAATTGTCTGGAGTTTCTATTTTTTTGTAGTTTCATTAATTTTTGTTTTTTTGTAAGTCGCTGTTGCGTTTCTTGTTTTTCGTATTAGCACTGAAGATGTTATATAGTGAGTCACTTGTGCAACTTGGCGCATTTAATGGTGACAATTTTGTTACGGGTTCTACTGTAGTGGACACATCTAATTCCTTTATCTCATTTCCACCGTTCTCTAGCAGCACACACCCCTTCCCTATGTTTTTTTTGTTCATAGCACTTTTCATCTTCTCATTCATGCCACATTTTTTCTTCTCCTCCTTTTGTGGGGACTCAGCTTCTATCACATGATTCTTATCTGCATTTGTCAGACATCCTGAGTCTATTTTATTATCCTGCAGCCCACTTGTATTTGGCACAGACAGGGATTTTGCCCTGAGTAATTGCGATGTTTGATTTTCTAGTAATTTTTCAGAAGGAAATTTTGATCCATCATTCTTGAATCTAAGTTTTCATATAGTTTCACCAATGACAATAGCGCCACGTTCATAGCTTGCAGCATCGCTTCATTGAGTGTATCCATGTGTGGTATTGCTGGCCTCAACGATCCTTCCGTATTATGTTTCGAGTGCGACGCCGAGGGTTGTGTGAATGCAATAGAGATCACCGTAGACTCCAAGGAAGAGTCTGGAAACATTACTGGAGATTGTGATAAGTGTTCCTCATCCACTGCGTCATTTAGTTGTTTGTCAGTTTCCTCGCTCATCGGAGGGATGGTGCAGTTGGGATTTGTGGCACGACTTCCTGTATATTTTCGCTGCACCTCGCCGGAGGGCTCATGAGGTCTATGATGGCATCCTCTTGCGCTTGTATGGGGAGTATGTGTATCAGGGCCTCAATTGTTGTTTTAGGATTTATGGGTAATGCATAATCTCCCAGTAAATCCTTTTCCGTGAAAGCCGCCAGCCGTGAGTCTAATGGTGTACATAAGTCTACTGGAGTCTCTCTCGGGACGGCAACCACTGCCTCTTCAGCCGCCGGCGTCCCCCGATCACTAAGAGCGCTTACTGGCTTGTCAGACTCACTCATCTGTGCTTTAATCCCTAAAGCCGGATATTCAGAATAAAATTTTCGAATTTCGCTTCTGTGAGACATTGCTCGGCCTCGAGTTGAACCTTGCAAAGGCGTGCCCTGTGCGATTCGTTTCGGTGTGGTATGGAAATCGTACGGGCGGTTATATAGAGGCTCTACAGGAGGCATGTTGGTCCTTAGAGTATACAATCTAACCATTTATATTAGATTATCTTTGTAAAGCAACACCTTTTATGCAATTAATTATTACAACCTGCTTAAATACAATAATAGGGCTTACCCTCCAAACCTTTCAGCACGATCAGCACAATCAGCCCTTACAAACCAGCCCTTGCTTGAAATGCGGGCGCGCAAATGCGCATGCACAGGGCTGATGTAGGGATTGCTGGGGAAGGGAGGAAGAGCCCACGCAGTCACTGAACAAGAAATAAAACACTATTCAAGTATTTGTTTCTAGCGCTAAAGCGCTAAGTCCTCATAAAAATAAAAGTGGTTACAGTTCCACAAGAGGCTGGTCACGTGTTCACAGTAGCAGCGTAGACAGCATTCCAAGTGAAAAACGGGTCTCACATCCAGCAGGGGATCCTCAGCACAATCAGCCCTTACGAAACAGCCCTTGTTCGAAAAGCGCGTGCGCGAATGCACGTGCGCAGGGCTGATGTAGGGATTGCTGGGAAAGGGAGGAGGAGCCCACACAGTCACGTGTTCACAGTAGCAGCGCAGACAGCATTCCAAGTGCAAAACGGGTCTCACATCCAGCAGGGGATCCTCAGCAAAATTAGCCCTTATGAAACAGCCCTTGCTCGAAATGCGCGCCCATCTTCCTGTGTGTTGTGCTCAAAGAGTCTCACTAGTTTATGGTCCTCCCTGTATATGCCTGTTAAATCGCCAGGCCTCCCTTAAAGCTGCGACAAGACCAGATTTTCTGGCTCCTGCAAGCCATATTCTTTTACCTTATGAATGGGGTACCCCTAGTGGGGTGGCCTTCTGTAAACAACAGACCCAGACAAGACAGTTCACATGTCATTGATACTTAGGGTGGGAGCTGGCATCAGGTTGGCACAGTTACATATGAAAGGTTGTTGGGCTTTATGTCTCCTTTGTTATCCTCTGCAGGCAGGCCCAGTGGGGGCCAGTTTGAAGTGCCCTCTGTTGGTATGTTAATCGCTGCCACCTGATGCAGGACCTAACATAGCCTTTTCCTTAATCTACCCTCTTCTTCTCTACGACCCCTCCAGCTAATTGAGAATAGGGCTGCATGAATTATCCTTGGCCTCAAGCTCAGGGTCTGCATCTATCCAGTCCTAATAGCTCTCCACTGGCTCCTGGTTGGAAAGGCCTGATTTTCCTAAGTAGCTATAGTTGGTACCATGCGGTCTGAGATGTCTTTTACTATGCTTATTCTCGAGGAGAGGTGGCTTTGTATATGGAAACCCAGAGGCTTGGTGCAGGTTGTCAACTGAGAAGTGAAGCCCTCAAGGTTAATGGTGGAAAGCTGGCTCTCAATGTAAAGGTGTTCAATGTTGTTCTGGTATAGCTCAGATTGTCGCTGGTACTCGACACTGAGATTTGGATCAGGGCAAAGCAGTTGTGGATAATCTACATATTGGTGGAGGTGGATGCCGTGGGCTGGTGGGAAGTGTGCCAAGGGCTTCATGTATACATGATGGGGGAGAGGGTGGAGCTGTGTGCAGTCCAGAGATGATGGCTGAAGGTGGTTTTCTGGATGTATTCATCTGGACAAACGAGGTCTTCTATATAATAGGTAAACCAGCAGCTCTGCTATCCATGTAATTGTGCAGGATCCAGACAGGTGGGGGAGTACCAGGATGCAGTGTGTCTGCAAGGATGTAGAGTCTCCAAGCTGTGTATGCAGCACGCTTAGTAGTTCTGCTGGCATTGAAGGGAGCTTGAAGTTTGACAGTTATAGTTCTGTGTGAGGCCTGTTGTAGCAGACGATGGTGTGTGATTTGGCAGTAGTTGCTAAGGTCATCAGAGTCTAGCAGTGTTTTTATCAGCAGGGGAGGATATGTCCAGCGATGAGGGTGGTGGGGTAGGTGCCTAACTGAGAGATGTGTCGATGTTTGACAGGATGGGTGAAAGGCTTTGGTAGGGGTGTATTAACTATCACCATAGTAGGGTGTTGTTTTGAGGGATGCTGGGGTCTTTCCCAGGTCTCCTATGGAGAGATACCCCACATCATCTTTTCACAAGGTGGAATAAGTAGAGTGTTGTCTGCTGTTGCATCTGCATCAATGTTGTGGCGTACCTTTCGGATCTTACCTACGACGATGTCGATCATGGTGGTGGATTTCTTTGTGGATTGAGGTATGGGTGGGACAGGGAGGGAATTGATGCACTGCTTGACTACTTTGAAGAGAAATGATTTCATTTCTGGCTTCGGCTATTCTGTTCTGGTAGTAGGGGGCTATTGCTGTGGGAATCATTTGTCAGTGGAATAGCCAGAGTAAGTAGGGTTGGTTCATGTGGGGTGTTGGACGTGTCCCTGGTATTCACTTGCTTCCTTAATGACTGTTTTGCTGATATTGAGTTTTTGTGTGCACCAAGGGGCAGATGGCTTACGTCGGATTGTTTGTTGTTTTTCTGGGGAAGGTATGTTGCTATTTAACTTGCTGGTGAGTGCTTCTATTGGTTAAGTCTCCTGTGATAGTTTCTAAAGAGAAGTCTTTACAGGATTGGGATATCTGCTTGATAGGTTTGGGTACGTTGCATTTAGTCAGGTTGACATGGTGGCTGGTGGAAGGTACAGCACATTAATTTGACCAGAGGGAGGGGTGTGTAGGTACTAACGAGGGTTGGTAAGGATAGGACGATGAAGCCCCAGATGCTTTCTTTGCTGTTAGTTGCGTGGCTGGTTCTGTGGGTAAGTTTCACTGGGTCCGGTAGGTTGGCGAGTACTGTCTTCATGGTCTTGGTGTCAGTGTTGTCTGGGAGGTAGAACATTCTGACTAAGATGTTGTTGGCATGAATATGGGACATTCTGGTGACCGAGGTTGTTGAAGAAATCACTAAAGGAAACTGTGGGCTTAGGGCGTCTGTGGATGAGCCTAAAGGTGACAGTGTGGTGGGAAAGACGGTGAAGTGGCAGGAAAGTGTTTTAAAGGAGTTGATGGTGGCTACCTCCAGTCTAGTGCCGGGACGGTATGACTTGTCAATGGTGGTTATCCCTCCACCTCTCCGTTGAGGCCCATCAATCAGCAGAATGCTGTATCCATTGAGGGTAAGACATCCAGTGTGTGGACAGATGTGGGTGCCAGGCAGGTCTCAGTGATGAAGGCGTCATCTAGGTCATGCGCGGTGCTGACGTATGAGAACTCAGAGGTTTTCGATTGTGCTTAGCGGGTCTTGATGGGCATTAGCTTTCTTGTTCTTTTAGGGGTTCCTTCGTGGGTTGTTTTGAGGGTCTTGTGGATAAGGTCGCTGCTGTGTGGTATGCATGTTGCCATGTGTGGTGAGCAGTGCTTGCCCTGGTGATGGTGATAGTCAGTGGAGTGAGACACACGCTAGATGGCTTACTTGAGGGTGGTACGTAAGGGTTCCGGCATAAAAATAGAAGCACTTTGAGGTAACAATAAAACATCACTAGAAATCGAACTGCATGAATATGATTTACATTAAAATGTAGAATTGTGTATCAAACAATGTGTGGATAACAGATTGACCTTGCTTTGCTAACAACAAATCATTTAAATGTATAATATATGCATTTACACCCACCTATGTGCCACTACCACATAGTTCTTCCAGTTTTCATGCACACATTAGCACCTGTGCATGCCTGCTGAATAGATGTGTGTGCACATTTGTGTATGTGGGTGTGTTGGCTAGCATGCATGTCATTATCTGTTGTCCGTATAAGTGTTTGTGTCTGTGTTTTATGTGTATGTGTGTGAGTGTGCTTGTGTGTGTGTAAATGCTTGTGTATGTGAGCACATGTAGTAGTAGTTTGTCATTCATGTAGCACCTTTATCCCATTAATATGGCTTTGGGGGACCAAAGTCCAAGGTATGGGAAAGTTGTCAGAAGGATTAGAATGCGTGTGTGCATTTGGTCAAGATTAGGCTTTCGGTGGGCTGGACGAGCTCCATGAAGGTCAGGCAAGTGGATAGGTGCTGTGTGGTCGGGAGAGAGTGTGCATTTGGCCAAGATTAGGCTTTCGGTGGGCTGGACGAGCTCCATGAAGGTCAGGCAAGTGGATGGGTGCTGTGTGGTCGGGAGAGAGTGTGCATTTGGCCAAGATTAGGCTTTCGGTGGGCTGGACGAGCTCCATGAAGGTCAGGCATGTGGATGGGTGCTGTGTGGTCGGGAGAGAGTGTGCATTTGGCCAAGATTAGGCTTTTGGTGGGCTGGATGAGCTCCATGAAGGTCAGGCATGTGGATGGGTGCTGTGTGGTCGGGAGAGAGTGTGCATTTGGCCAAGATTAGGCTTTCGGTGGGCTGGACGAGCTCCATGAAGGTCAGGCAAGTGGATGGGTGCTGGGTGGTCGGGAGAGTGGGCAAGTGCAAGAGACGCATTATGTGTCCAGCTAGGCTGAATTCTTTGTCATAGGACGTTGCTGCGTTCTAACGGCAGAGGTGTTGTGCTGCGTGTTTTAGTCTGTTGTACGGAGGCAAATCATATGTGTCCAGCTAGACCTAATTTTTGTCATAGGATGTCGCTGCACACTGATGCATGCAGGTTTGTAGCGGTGCCTGCAGCGGATGTCCAGTGGTGCGTGAATACGTACCTCGAGAATCAGGTGGAGGTTGGTCTAAGATGTAGCTGTACGATCAGATTGATTGGCTACTATCATGTACCTTGAACGTCCATGTCTATGTGGTGCGTATGAATATATGTGTAAGACTACATGCATGCGTATTGTTGGCATCTAGGTGGGTGGGTGAGCATCCATGTGCTCTTGTATGTGTGGATGTGGTGCCTGGAATTTATTATACATGGACATAAACACCCTGAGCTGAGACACGCCCGGATACACAAGCGCACATGCGCGCGCGCACGCACGCACACACACACACACTTGCATATTCTGCTCATAGGAGAACCTGCACATGTATGAAATGCCACATCTGAGGAATGTGTGTTTCTCAGCCACTGCCAGGCGCCCCTCCTCCCCTGTAAAGAGTTCAAGCGCGGCTGTAGGACACTGTCCAGCTGGGAAACCCGGAGGATGCTGCGCGCACTAAGACACCCGCCCAGCGCGCTTCCTTCCATCGCGCGGGTCTGTCTGTCTGGTGTTCGACGGCAGTCTTTCCACTCTCGGATGTTAGTCACTCCGGGCTACTCATTCTAAGATGCCCAGCGCCAGCAATGGCCCCGGTGCTGCCCCGCAAGTGGCGCGCGCGCGCCTGAATCAGCGTCCACAGAAATCACATGGGTGAAGCCTGAACAATTTACCTAAATTCTAGGCAAAATAAACCCGTATTATTAGCATTCGGCAGCCGCACATATCATTAGCGCGTGCGAACACTTCTCTGCAGGGTTTCATTGACGCGCAAGGGAAAGAGTTAACAGGGCTCCCAGGCACTGGCTGATTACTGCCATGGCAACAGCAGCAGGCTCTCCGAGTGCAATAATACACGGTAATAACACATTACTTACTGAGAGCGCTGCGTGCCTTCTGCCAGCAGCGACTCTGGCCTTGCGTGAAGGCCTCGCGTACCCCTAGCTCTGCTAGCTCTGCTCCAGGTGGGGCTTCTGGAAACTCCTGCAGGTTAAGAAGCGCTTTATGTTATTGGACAGGATGTTAGCAGTTGAGCGCTATACTCAGAGCTCATAATGTCTTAGACATAAAAGATTAAAATAGATACCGGGCGTCTAATGCGGGTGCTCAGTAGCACCCACCCACTGTCTTACCTCTTCCCCATCTGCAGAAAGACCCCGCTTAAATTACCTTCCTACTACCAATATTTTCAGTAAGTACACTTTTCAACATTCGCCAATGTATGCTAGGCATGTATTTAAACAATATCCTGTTGAACACGATATGCAGCTCCTTCCTCTGGGTTTAACAATGTTGTTGGAATTTGCAGGATTTTCGCTGGAGATGCTCCAATATTATATTCCAACTACCCATGCATGCGTAGAGCGTTGTTTGCATTGCCAAAAAAATATCCACTAACGTTCTAACAGGATCACAGTTGCACTCTTATAAAACCGTAAAGGTTTGGATCACAATTACATCATTAGCTAATTATTCCGAAAACAACAGTCACATTCCATCGTTTACCAAAACACGTGTATTCGTATCTCATATATGCAATAGACCACTCAATTAAACATCAACAGTCTCATAACAAAAAATCGAACACATTTAGTATGAGAACTGCACAGTGTGATACTAGTGTTCATCACGATAGAAGCCAGCACAAGTCCCCTACGTGTTTCGGAAATGTCCCTTCATCAGGGGTAAGAACTTTTAGTCTTCCTAAAGACAGATAATGGTAAATCGCCAATCAATATAGAGGAAGCCAACTTATTTACTTCACACACAGATCCAATTCGAAAGCAATTCACCCAGTTCATGTAATGAACAAACGTCCAAATACACCCACAAACATTGTTATATTAAACAGCCTCCCCCGCTTAATGCACACACCTGCGTTAAGTATTGATCAGATTCTCATAAGAGTGAACACCTTGTAAATTAAACAAAGCATGAAAAACATCATTAGGCTACACCTAATATGGTCTACAAACATAATGTATTAATAACAAAGTCATACCTCCATTTTACCTTTTAGGCTATAATGCTTACAAAGGCTAGAAGCAAAATGAAAACATTGAAAACATCAAGATGCAAGAAATCAGAAATTCAACCAAAAAGATATAGCCTAGTCAATAAACTAAATTCATGAATTGCTTTAAAACACACTCGAAAATGGGTTCCGTACAATGTCCACTGCCGTTCCAACCTGACAAACTCCACTCTGCCGGCACGTTCTCCAAATACAGAAGGACAAACTACGATGCTACTTAAAAAAGCTAGAGGACTCTTCCAGCACGCAAGATGGAACCAACGACCCGTAGTTGTAGTAGAAAAATGTGACTCTCATTAGAGAGAATAAATCATTAGGAACAGAAAAATTCAAAACATGAAACTAAATTCAAACTGGAGATGCATGCATATTTTCCAAAATGAAAACACCTACTCAGAATAATAGTGATAAGAAATAATCATAATTACAGTAAACAGTTGAAGTCAAATTCCATGTTCATGCCTCGAGGACTCAACAATGATAGAGCATCTATTCAATGGATCTCCGCTGTTGTGATAATCATAGCATACCTCCACCTCTTTTGGGCAGTCCTACTTCTTGCAAAACAATGCATTGTAGTTCAGCCTAAGAGTGCCATTGTTCCACAAAATGCAAAGCCACTGGTGAGTTCAAATTGTTAGTCCTAATTAATGATTTGTGGCCAGCCCTTCTGATTTTCACTTTTTTGGTCATTAACCCAAGAGAAAACAATATGCAAGGGCATTTCAGTCCATAAATAGTATTACACGGATCACACATGTGCCGGTCTGGTAAAAATGCTGGTAAAACTGCTGGTAATACCGGATCTGGCATTTTTACCAGAGCAGCACACTCCGGGTTTGCCGGTAGGTTCAGTGAACTACTGGCAGGTCTGACCTGCTGTGAGTTCAGGCCCCTACCAATAAAGAATTGCCCCAATTACCGGTACCGGTACTACCGGTGCCGGTGATTGAGGCAATCCCATTCCATGGAGTCCAGGAATGGGAACTTACTGCCGTTGCCGGCACCAGTAATATCGCGGTAACACCGGGCTATCGGGTACCCGGTAATGGTAAGGTGAGTCTGCCGATAACCCACCGGTAGTACCAGCGGGTTAGCGGCAAAATCGTAATGAAGCTCATAGTCTCTGAGAGGAATTCATTTCTCCATGTATGGGTGAGTCACACTGGTACCCCTCAGAGTACTGTTGCAATGTTGACAAGAGTAGCCAGGGAAAGTGCCAATCTTAGTTGTTTACAGGCATTTTTATCAAAACATGCTGCTCTAAACAACAAACTCCTGATTGCAGAGTGATTTATATAAACACAAATAGGTGGTTGAGTAAACAATTTAGAAGTCACAGTATCATGTTAGAATATACCCCAATGTTTGCAAATAACTTGTAAACCCTGACACAAGTATGTATGCACATAAATCAGACCAATCAAATCTTTGGCTGGTTTAGCCTTCAGTGAGGCATTACGTTGTAAAGATACGGCTTTCGCTTGAGCCTCATTCAGAGCATACTCGTCAT
The DNA here is from genome assembly GCF_040938575.1 of Ambystoma mexicanum. Taxonomy (NCBI): domain Eukaryota; kingdom Metazoa; phylum Chordata; class Amphibia; order Caudata; family Ambystomatidae; genus Ambystoma; species Ambystoma mexicanum. The sequence goes on from NC_090936.1 coordinate 1,213,002,088, forward strand.
ATCCTCTAGTTTTAAATGGATTGAGTAATACCTCATTTTGAAGAGTCATTTCATGAGGATGTAAGATGATTTGTTTGGGTCTAAGCAGTTGAATATGAGGAAGACTTGGTTAATGTTATGAGAGTGAAAACCTTTGCCATGTAGTAGACTGTTTCAATCAGTAGGCTTAGTGTAAAGACATGCAGTGAATTTGCCATCAGCATATCTAACATGCGCAGTCAAAAAGTAAATTGTGTCTGTATCCATATTTAATCGAATATTTAATAGGTTAATTTACTGTATAGAAATATGTAAGGAACTCCATTATCTCAAACTCAGTCCCTGCCCAAATACCAATGATATCATCAATATATCTACGGAGAAAAGTTAATCGAGTTCTGGCAAAATCATGCGTAAGTATCAGATGGGTCTCAAAATGATACATAAAACAATTGGCATATGCCATAGCCACACTTGCCCCCATAAAGGTACCAGTAATTTGAAGAAAGAATTGGTCACAGAATCCAAAAGGTTATTGTTCAATATCAATTTCAGTAACGTCAGAACAAACACATTATCTTCCCCTATCATATCGTATCTGAGTAAAATCCATTACATCGCTGTTAAACCCTCTTCATGAGGAACCATGGTGTAGAGACTAACTGCATCACACGTGAAAAGGATAACTTGTGATCCCTCTAAAGATAAGGTTTATAATTTCTGCCAAATGTCATTTATATCGCATAGGTAAGGTTAAGTCTGTCTCACTAATGGTTGTGCGATTTGATCAAACTATTGTGACAAACGTTCAAAAAGGCTCTTAATGGCAGCAACTATGTGACAACCTGGTGGATTTACCAACAATGTATGTATTCTTGGTAATATGTAAAAAAGAGGAGTCTTAAGATGTGTATTCAGTAAAAAAACTTTAGTCTTAGACAATATTCATTCTTGTTGTTCTGCTGTATCCTTCACTTCTGTACTCAGGTCTCTTAAACGGACAGTAGGGTCATAGTCCAAAGGCATAAAGCTCTCAGTGTAATTCAATAAAGTTGACACTCCATACTATAATCAACAGTATTGTTCACTTCAAGAGCAGCGCCCTTGTCTTCAGGCTTAATTGTAAGATTGTCTTGTCAGGCCAAGTCATTCAAAACCTTCAAATGATTCCTACTAAGATTACAAGGCACCTTAAAACGAAAAGTTAATACTCTTAGGTCGTTAAGAAGTAATTGCTCAAACTTATAAAGTGCTCTATTACTAACAGTAGGGTGAAATGTAAACTTAGGTTTAAATTCTCTGAAGGCATCAATTGGTAATTCTTCATCATCAAGAGTTTCACTAGTGGCAAAAGACCTTTTCAACCACAGCTTGCAAAGACATTTAAAAAAGTCAATTTGTTTCCACCAGAAACTAGGAATGAATGTTGGTACTAATGACAGACCCTTCCTCAAAGTCTGTTGCTGAAAATGAGTTAGAGCCACATGAGAGGTCGTTTTCTTTTGCCCTCTTCTAGTCCTGTAAGTTGTTCTACAAAAGTAGTTTGTTTCACCACTGATGTCGAAGGAGGTGCAGACTCTGCAGCCCCAGACCTCAACTCAGTGGAAGGTTCTACAACTCTATAGCTGGAGTCGCTAACATCCATGCTGCCGCTCGAAATGTCAGAAGATGAGCTAATACCAGTATTCTTGTTCGTCATTCATTTAGATGGATAGGTCTCCTGCCAAGTGTACCTTACATTGAATTTATAATACAATGTGTCCCGTTTAAATGTTCTAAATTTCTTCAATTCTAATTCTTTTTTTGTAACCCTCTAATTCAGAGTCAATATCCTCAAGTGTAGCTGTAACTTCCTCACTGGACAGAAGTAGTTGCAGTAAGTTAGATTTAGGGATTGTAATGTCACTTTCAAGTCTATTAAGATTATGGGCAAGTTCTTCAATTGTCAGAAGTATTAGTTCAAGTTAGCACCTCTGCCTTAATGCCAGTAAGACTGAGATTCTACTCATCGGCACACCCACTCCCTCCTTCCCTGCAGCTCTCTGGCCAGCCTCTCTTGGCCCTCTTCATTCTCCCACCTGTGAGGCTAAAAACCTCGGGGTCCTCTTCGACTCCACACTCTCCTTCTCTCCTCACATATCTGATGTCTCTAAGAAGTCACACTACCAACTGCACCTCCTCAGAGGTATTCTTCCTTTCCTCTCCTTCCCCCAGAAGCTCACTGTCTCCCGAGCCCTGGTTCTCTTGAAACTGGACTACTGTAACAGCCTCTATCTAAATCTGCCTGCCTCTACACTCTGCCCTCTGCAACTTATCCAGAAAAGCACTGCGAGACTTGTCCTTGGCCTCAAGCCCAGGGACCGTATCTCTCCAGGACTGAGATCTCTACACTGGCTCCCAGTGGCTGCGAGGATTAAGTTCAAAACCCTCTGCATTGTCCACAAGGCCTTCTGGGGCCTAGAGCCTAAATACCTTCAACTCTCTCTTCCTAAATATCTTCCTTCTCGAGCTCTTCGCTCATCCGACTCCGACTCCCTCAGGGTCAGCCGCTTCTCCAAGCAACGAGTCAGGGGTAGATCTCTCTCTGTGGCAGGGGCCTCCCTCTGGAACAGCCTTCCTGCCTCCCTGAAACTTGAGGAGAACTATCTCTGGTTCCGGAAGCACCTCAAAACCTCCATTTTTTGCTTCTGCTTTCTCTCCCCCTCTGCCCTGCTAATTCTTGAACTTCAACTGCACTGAATCTGCAACTGTGCCACTCTCACCGATCTCGGTCCTTGGCCCAGCCACTCTCCACTTGCACTGCCTCCCTGGCAACCCGAGCACTGCGGGACTGTCTCTGTATCCCTACAGCCCCCTTCCCAGCACTTGTCTGTACTTACCTTGCACTTGACACCAGCTGGCCCTATCATTTATCTATTATTCTACCCTGTACTGCACTCTTCCCCCCTCCCTTTCCCCATGCACTTTTTCCCCTTCCCCCTACCCATGCACTTGCGCGATTTGAATGACACCTGGCCTAGTAGGATCGTTGTCTGTCTTCCCTCTGTTCCCCCCTCCCTGCCTCGTCGCGCCTTGAAACAGTTGTGTATAGGCACGTTACAAATGCCATATAATATCATATCATATCATATCACTTATTTTTAATCTGATAGATTGTCTAGCCTGCACCTAATGTAGCCTGTTTGCAGGCTACATTAGGTATAGGCTAGTGTTGTTTCTAATGCTTTGTTTAATTTTATAGGGTGTTCACTCTTATGAGAATCTGTTCAATACTTGATACAGGTGTATGTATTAAGCAGGGGGATGCTGTTTACCCAAACAATCTTTGTGGTTGCATTTGAACATTTGCTCATTATATGAAGTAGGCCATTTGCTTTTGAATTGGATCTGTGTGCGATGCTAAGTAAGTTGGGTTATTCTATAATGATTGGTAATTTATCTGTGCTTAGGAAGGCTATACTCTCTTATTGCTGAAGAAGCAACATTCCCGAAACATGTAGGGTACTTGTGCTGAGTTCTATCGTGATTAATACTAGTTTCACACCATGAAGTACTTAGACTACTTTTGTTTCAGTTTTTGTTATCAAACTATTCATGTTTAAGTGAGTGGTCTATTATATATATGCAATACAAATATATATATATATATATATATATATATATATATATATATATATATATATATATATATTACATGGCCACGGTAGTGGCCATGTAGTTATGGTTAAGTTGCTGTTTCCATAGGAAGAGCACTTTTTGGGTGGCTTATAACTTCGCTCTCCCTGAACGGATCCTCACCAAACTTTGCAAAAACAGTAGGTGGGTCACTCTGAATTTTTTTGCAAAGTTTGGTGAGGATTCGTCTAGGGGGGGGGAAAGTTATAGGGGGGTCCCAAAACTTTTTTTTTTCCCATAGACTGAATGGGAAAAAACTTTGCGCACGGCTACAGCTCGAACCGCTGGACGGATTTACACCAAATTTGTGGCAGGAACGGCGGCCTGGTCCCAAAAGCGTGCTTTTGTACATTTGGTGTAAATCCGTCCAGTAGTTTTTTAAAAAATGACCAAAATGTAAGGCAAAAAAATAAGTGATATCTGTGTTCGCTTCGCGGACGGACTTCCCTTTTCGCTCCGCGGACAGCACCCCGATTGGCCCATGGCCTTGCGTCATGTCCGTGGACATGCGACGTGTTCGCTGATTGGATGGCGAGTGGCGTGGAGCGCGTCAGATTTTCTGTGGCGCCCGCCATCTTGTATTCGCAGTCGACCGTGTACAGCGCAGTGAAACGTGGATAAAAAATTGTATTTAGTGCCGTGTGTTGGTGTTTAAGAGTGTTTGGGGAGGGTGGGGGAGTATGAGATAGGTTTTTTTATGTGCTAGACGTTTTTGTTGCGTTCGATTTGTCCGCGGAGAACACGGCTGTTCTGACATTTTGTAAATAAACTAAATGGTGGGGTGTTTAGAGGACAGAGTATGTGTCATTTTTGTTCGCAAGGAAGGTAAAAATGAGCTATGAACAGTTGCGGTGTACTTAATTGTTCATAAATACACAACCTGGGGGTGTCCTCAGGACGCTGTCCGTATTGTAATCTGTCTAGCTGAATGTGTTCTAAGAACACTCGCAGTGTCCCGAAATGGTTGCAATTACACAAAATGGGGGTGTTCTGAGAACGTTGTTTGTATTGTTCGTTGTCAGGGTGAAAGTGTTTTAAGAGCACTCCTTTTGTCCGCTAATAGTACAATTTCCTAGGGGCGTCAACCGACTTTTTGTCCACTAAAGAAACGATAAATCTGGCTGATGTGCGCCGACATTATGTGATAATCCTATGACTGGCGCTATTGACCTGGCTGACTTGCTTTTGCGACACTAAATCATATCTCCCGCCCCTAAGCCTGATATTATCAAAGCATTCATATTCCCCGCCTCTCTATGTGACGTTACAGGGTGCGTAATCAAACGAGCCCAGTCGTCTCCAGTACTACGCGACTTTACACAGAACCCAGAAGACAACACACATTATGTCACAACACAGCGCGCCACAATTCGGAATATGAAACTGTGATTTAAAAGCAAACAACAAGATTGTAAATGTTGTAAAATACATTTATGTGACAACTCAAGTTCCTATTTCTGCGGTGCAAAACCCATCAACGCAGACATATGTTTCTAATCAGAGACAGGGTTTATGTGTTCAGTCAATTAACCAAAATTATCATCCAATGCCTCAATCTATATCAAAGCAGTCGTAACTTACTTTTCAATATCCTCTGCCATCTTTGTCTATGATAAGCTGGAACACTCGAGGCCACGGGCACTTATTGAGGAATGGTTCCAATAAGTTATCGCAGCATGATATTATTTTACTTCAAGAAACTTGGCTCATGGAGTGGCCGGTGTGGGACAACTTTGAAATAGTTTTTAACCCTGCAATACGATCTGTGAAAGGTTGGCCCATGTCCGGTCTCCTTATGGCCTTAAACAAGTCCTCAGAAATTGTTCTAGAACACCAGTCTGCGCCAAATCGATATACTCAATTGATAATTATCACAATAAGAGAACAAAGATATGCAATAGTAAATATATATTGGAATCCAGCTGCAATGTCCGCCAAAACATTTCTTAAAGATCTGTAAGAGTTATGGTTAGAGATTATTAAACTCCCTATATACCGGCATGTTATCCTGGCAGGCGATTTAAATTTGCACTGTCTGGATGCTCCCCATAAATGCATGGATAGCAGACTGGTCTCCTGGAACACTTTTATTGAGTCAAAAAACTTGGTTATGTTAAATGGTTCATGCCCGGCCGATAGCCCGCCACAGAACACATGGAAAAGAGGACATTCTAGTACCATTATTAATTTCATTTATGTTAATCGTGAATTATTCTCTGATATTAAGTTGTTTTGTGTGATCTCCACTGAGGACAGTGATCATAACATATTGAACGTGAAATGGCACTGTATGGCTTCACAGGGAAAAAAGGAGATATATAATACATACCATCCCTTATTAGTAAACAAAGGTATGAATAGATTACACTGGACTGAATACAATTTGGCGAAATTCGCCAGGGTATTTGAACAGACAATTTTGTATGAGAGGATCTCAGGTACCAATAAGTCACTCGAGTATAGTGACTTATTGCATGCATTCGGTACAACAAACAAGGTGAAGACAAAGTACTCTCCCTTGCATTCTTTTGACAGGGAAGTACAGCGACAAAAGTCCTGGTTTAGAAGGGAAGAAAAGGTAGTTTTGTCTTTGCCTATCCAAGTGAAATGGCAAGCCCTTAAATCATTGAAAACAAAACATAAAAATTGGATGAAGGCCCATCGATCTATTCTTTACCAAACTGATGGAGAATGTATGCTCCAAAAGATGGGATCAAAAAACTCTGCGCAAATATGGGCACTAATTAATAAGACCAACCCTAATACGCACATTTCATTACAAATCAATGACGTAGCAGAGGCTCAATGGGTCGAACATTACACAAATCTGTATGCCTGTCCTGAGACTACAATTTCACCGCTTAGTCAGTGTGATCCAGGAGTTTTTACTTTGCAATTCTCAGTAGCAGACATCTTATTTTCTATTAATAAATCTAGTAGATCGCATGCCCCTGGTCCAGATGGGATCTCTAATTACATGATGAAGCAAGATCCGAACCTATGGGCGAAGATTTTATATCAACTCTACTCCACAATCATGCGTACTCAACAATTGCCTAAATCATGGTCTCGCTCTATTATTTTCCCGGTGTTCAAGAAGGGTAATAGACAAGACCCCTCAAATTATAGACCGATTGCCCTTCTTGATACACCGGGCAAGATCTTTGCCCGGTTGATTCTCAGAGATTTGCGGGCATGGATAGAAACCTATGGTAATGTCGATGTATTCCAAACCGGATTTGTTGCGGGAAAAGGCACAGCAATAAATATTACAGCAATCAATGAGATTAAAGCTAAGTGTGAATGCCTTAATCAGCCCTTGTTTTTAGCTTTTGTGGATTTTAAAGAGGCCTTTGATTCAATCGATAGACATCTTTTAATTAGTAAATTCATTAAAATGGGCTGCCCCGGTTCACTAATTAAACTGATTGCGCTTCTCCATACAAATACTGCAATTCAGGTAAGAACTACTTTAGCTGGGCATCTAACTACTAAAATTCCGACAGCAAGAGGTCTGAAACAGGGCTGCATTCTGGCGGCCACTATTTTTAACCTGTTTATACTGGACATGGGCAAGAATTTTATTGATATCAACTCAGATGCTCCAAAACTCGGGTCTCATCAAATTGCATGGTTATTATATGCGGATGATCTTATTTTAATCTCTAAAACGCCGTCAGGTCTACAGCGGCTGATAAAAGGTCTTTCACTGTATGTTCAAAGAAATCATATGGCTATTAATTTAAGCAAAACACAGATCATGCAATGTCATAACAAAAAATGTCGCCCCCTAAAATCGTCCATTTGGACTTTCCAGGAAGAGCTCATTTCTATTACCCCACAATACAAATATTTAGGAGTGATTATTAACAATCTGAAGTGTGATATTCCCTACTTCCAGGATATAAAACAAAAGCTGCAAACACTAACATGCCAAGCTAAAGTTCTCTTGCATACATTTGGTAAATTTACATGTTCTCAGATACTTTTATATTATGCCCAAAAAGTTCTACCGATAATAACATACGGCTCTGAAACTAAACTACCAAGGGACCGTGTGTTTTGGGATCGATTCGAGGGAAAACTTTGGCGAGCAGTGTTTACGTTACCGCATTCAACTCCAGGTCCTTTGATACGTTATGAGTTAGGAGTCCTTTCAATGTTTGTGTTTTATGCGTGAAAATTGTGTTCGTTAATGAGGAAACTTTTGCTGTATATAAATTGTTCAGATTTATCTTATATATTGGCTATATACATGCTGAAATCCACACATTTTTTTCCCAATAAGTGGAGACATTTTGTTACCAATCTTTTAGTAGAAGCCGACATTACTATTGAACTGCTTTTAACCAATCTCAATCGTGCCCATAGAAAACTATATCAGCATGACTGGATTTGCACTTTAGAGTTTTGCTCGCAGTATAAAGATTATAGCGGTCTGCCTTTCGGTACGAAAAGAATGAGAACTGCAGCCTCTTATTTACTCAAATTCCCCTCGCCCCACTTCAGAAACAACTATCTCCGATTTAGACTCAATCTATGGCCCACTAGAGAAATTTTATCTCAAAGAGGTCAAATAACAAAACAAGAAAATATTTGTCGGTTTTGTCAATTACCAGAGTGTGAGGAAACTTTAAAACACTTGATAGTAGGTTGCTCCTCATTAAAAGAATTACGCTGTACATTTTTTAAAAAACTGTATGAAAATTATAACTGCTTAACTAAAGATGTACTTTGGTTTAGAATATTCTCCTCACCTCTGCAAGCTGTTCGTATAGCTACTGTCCAATTTATGTTAGCACTAAATCTTGAGATAACTGAATGTATAGCCTAAATTTCCCCTAAATAGATGATATGTGTTATGTAACTAACGTCCTCTTCATAGGTGGATTACTAGTGGTTTTAACGATGTGGTAATTCGAACCTATTTTAGATTGATTTTTTAGATGATAATTCAGATGATGCATATATATGAATTGTGATTTTGTCACCTTTCGCTGTTGTTGTGAAATGATGAAATGTTGAAGTAGAGGGTTTGTAGGTTTTTGCTGGGTACTGATTTTGAGCTTGATTTTGTTTTGAATTTCATTTTGATGTCCAATGTGATTAATTTGTGTTATATATTAAATTGAAAGGTTGATTATCAACCAACCAATTAATAAAAAAAAAAAAAAAAAGACATCAAATGTTTAGAGAATATTCAGCAATTTGCATTTGTCTTTGTTGTCGATCCGCAAAAGTTCAAGTTGAGACATGCGATGTTCCTTTGCGGTACAGAGAGTGTTAGATCAGCTTACAACTCAGTGCGCCACAATTCAGAATATGAAACTGTGGTTTAAAAGTATACAGCAGGATTGTACATTTGGTAAAGTACATTTATTTCACATGAAATGTTTAGTGAATATTCAGCGATTTGCTATTGTCTCTGTTGTCGATCAGCAAAAGTTTATTTTGAGCCATGCGTTGTTCCTTTGCGGTAGATAGGCTGTTGGTTTATGATAAAAGCAGTAAATGGTCGCTCTGATAATCAGAAGGTTGCTCCAACAACGAGCCATTAGACCACCCTATTGGTTGGTATGTTGTTTGTAGCCGCTAGTACTGCGTAAGGGCATATTGGTCCTTGGCGATTGTCCCATAAAATGGTGAGGGTCATGAAGTTGCATATTTGGACCTGCACCTGGCAGTTGAAGACCCCATCCGCTGGAGTCTGTAAATCGTGACATAGGCAAAATGGAGCCACATACCTGTTTTAAAAAACATAAATTAGTCTCACCAGCCGATCTTCATTAAAAATCATCATTTTATTTATTAGGGCGTGAAAATATTTGCTATTGAAGATGGTGCAACAGAGTATCTTAATAATAAAATAATAATATTTTCCCATTCATATAGTGCTAAGAACCGTGAGGTATCTAAGTGGTGCTTATTATTAACCACGGTGTGTGGTGCTCATCTATCGACCACGGAAGGATGAAAGGCTGAGTTTGGCCTTGCCGGGATTCAAACTTGCGTTAGCAAGCTGTGCACGGATGTCAAAGTGAGCGCTGTACTCGCTGTGCCACTTGACAGGCTACAGTGAAGTGGCACAGCGAGTAGAGCGCTTGACCGCCTATAGACCGGTTAAATTATTTCTATTAACCCACCCTGTGTCGTCTGCCTTTTTCAGAGCCCTCTAAATGACAGGGGATCAATTTGGTGGTGATAGTGCGCGGTAGAAAACATTATGGCACTTTCAAGGAACAAGTTCAACTTGAGCGGTCTTTAATGCTACGCTATTGTAATTATATTTGGTATAAAGTAATCTAAAGGGTTACTTACAGTACAATTGCAATTTCCATTGTCTACGAGTGGTGCAGTCCCAAAATACGACTCCCCGTGTGCCAACGATCTTTCGTATAGTGATATAATATATAAAAGTGGTTTCGTTTCAGAAATTTCATCTTTATCTTCTCTTACGTTTTAGCAACACTCCTTCAAGAGAAGTCTTTCATCACAATCTCTGTCTGTCAAGGTCAAAACACAATACAACCTTATAGTCCTCTTCCCGGGGCCCGAGAAAAAAATGGAAGCAGCTGACCTTCACTGTGAACGAGCATAAATTCTTACTTTGCAACATTCTGTGTAAAGCCATCTGTAGAAGTTGTGGAAGCAGCTGACCTTCACTGTGAACGAGCATAAATTCTTACTTTGCAATTTGGCCATGCACCCAAGACTCCATGCCCTGGCAACAACCACCGCAGCATATCACATTCATATTTGCTTATAACTTTGGGTGAAAAACAAATGTATAAGGAACAAAGGTATTAGATACTATGGATGTGATATGCTGCTATGGTTGTCCTTATTATTGTATACTTACTGTTTGGTCTAGTAATGGGAGTCCATGTTTTTCTTCTTCATTTCTGTGATAAAAGAAAATAGCATGTTAGTATTAGTATTTTGTAATGACTTATTACATTGTATAAGCAATATACTTTTATTTTTTTTCGACCCTCATATTTAGTAGAGTACAAATCAGAGTACTGTGCAATTTGCTCAGTTTCTGCATTTTTTGCTCAAATCATTGGGTCTGTGGGAGAAAAAAAAATCCATGTTGGATTAAAAAAAAACCCTTTTTCTGTTATGCTACAGTTTATTTGTTTGTTTGTTTTCAGTGTTCACTTGTTGTTTCTGGCTAATGCTTTATACTTTGCTTTGTTGTATTTTTTTTGGAGCAGTAACAGATTCTTCATTTGTTTTGATATTATAAAATTTTGGAGCAGTTAGATACCAATTGGCGTATTCTAACTGTCTATTTTTTTAAATATATTTTAGTGGTTTTGATTTATCTATTTGGATATTGTTAAATTTTGGGACAGTTAGATACCAATTGGCGTATTCTAACTGTGTATTTTTTGGCCTAATTTAGTGGTATTCATTTATCTGATTAGTTGTTGTAGAATCTTTGAGCTGTTAGATAGCTTTTGGAGTATTCTAACAGTTTATATTATTTTAACACAAATTTATAATTTTGGTACAGTTAGATACCAATTGGCGTATTCTAACTGTGTATTTTTTGGTCTAATTTAGTGGTATTCATTTATCTGATTAGTTGTTGTAGAATCTTTGAGCAGTTAGATAGCTTTTGGAGTATTCTAACAGTTTATATTTTTTAATACAAATTTACTTAAAGGTTTAAATACAGTTTATTTATCAAATTTTGGTTTTAAGAACATCAAATAAGCGTTTGTAAGATTTGGTGGTAATCTCTGCTTTAGAGTAATGGTACTATCATTACATTCAAACCATAAACATTTCTTTTTTATATATGCAGTGTAGTGCCCTGAATTGGTTGTGGCTCCTGCGTGGTAGATTATACCTATTGTTGTGAAGGTTTTCTTACCAAGTGATATTTGACCATGTGTGAATCCAGTCAGCTTGCAGTTGTTTTTGGTAACATCTGCATTGTAACGTAGAAGCATTAGTATTACGTATTTACTATGTGTTTGTATTACTAACGTGGAGCGATTATCTGAATTGCAGGTAGAGCATAATCTACCATGGTTTGCATTTTGTACAAGTTGCTGAAATGGAATGGATTCACAATTTGGTATTGATATATATATGAAGCGTTCATTGGGGATTTCTTCTTGTGTGACATTGTTGCAGAGAGTGAATGTATGTTTCCACATGTATGAAATCTGAAAGATTTCATTTATAGGTATGTTTTTGTTTTCCAGTACTTGTAATAAGTACATTAGAAATTCTTGTGGATCTTCTTGTGAGTTTTTAATGAATTTCACCATTCCAGCACAGTAGTCCAATTGTCGTCTTATTCCAAAAACACTAGATGTGTTGTCAGGATTGTTTGCTGTATTTTTGTGAAGTACTAACATTTGCAAACACAATGGGTCTATACTGTGTAAGTAAATGTTGTCAACAATTGGTGGTAATCGAAATAGAATATTCATTGCTACATTTGAATAGCATACTTACATCAACTATATTTGAGAATTTAAATGGTCCAGGTAGTTCTGTATCTAACTGCTTTTTTGGAGTTTGTCTTCCTTCTTTAAAGAAGTACCTGGTTTACTTTCTCTAATTGATTCTTTTTTGTTTGTGGTATTTGATGAAGTATTAGTTTCTTTTACTCTTTTGGAGGATTTGCAGTGACGTCCTGTTGCATTTCTGTTTGATTTAGTTTTCTTTTACAACGTTTTAGTTTTTGTGGAACAGAATATGTGTTTAGATGGGGGGTGTATAGTGAGCGAAGTCTACTATATTCTAAAATGCAAGGAATATCAGCGTTTACTTTACTTGCATCAAAGTTGATTAGAAATAGACCGTCAAGTGTGCATAAGCGCGATAGTGCTACGTAGCTCATGCCTTCTTTAAAGACTGTGTTACCAATATCTATCATTGCTTTGTCTAGGGTAAGACCTTGTGATTTATGAATGGTGAATGCGTATGCAAGAGTTAGAGAAAATTGTTCTCTGCGTACATACATATCTTTGAAGAGAAGGAATCTAGCTGTTGAGCGTCCTATCCGTTTTACTTCTGAAAGTTTGTCAAAGAGTATATTGACAAACTGAATTTTGTTGTCACGTGGGTATGTTTGAAAGCCAACAACTGTACCCAGTGCTCCATTAACTAGTCCTTGGTCCACATCAAGGTTACGTTTAAGCATTACTCTGCAATTTAAGGATAATTTTAACATCTTTTCTAAGCCTGCTGTGTTTGAGATTGATTTTTCTAAATTATTTAGTCTTGTTGTGGCTTGGTCACACATGGGTAGTGTCATACCATGTACATCTAGTTTGTCTGTGGCGCTAATTTCCATTATTGGTTGCATTTCTTTACTTAACATTATTTCATTGAATTTGAGCCAGCTTGCAAGAGTTGGCATTAAGGCCATACAATTGACATTTTTGTGGGCTAATTGTTCCATAACATCTGTAGCACATGCATTATCGCCATAAAGTGCATTAATGTGCCGGGTTTTCAATGTTGCTTCTGCTTCTTTAGAAAGTATACCAACTCTCAAACTTTTTAAAATGTTGGCATAAGTTAGATCTGCAGATTGGGCATGATTTCCAATGCTGCCAACAGTTTTACGGCAGAGTTTGTGCCCTAATGTCTTAAAAATAGGTTCACCTTTTACTGGTGTTAATTGAAGCAGATCTCCAAAAACAATAATGTGTTTTCCTGCAAAGAGCTCTTCATAGTCTGTTTTGAGTACTTCTTGTAATCTGAGGTGAATCAAAGCTAACATCAGGTTGTAGACCATGCTCACTTCATCTATTAGTAGCATTTTCATTTGTTTCAATACTCTGCGTAATTCCATTGCAGCTTCTGCAGAAAGTTTGTAATAGTCTAATTTGTTCTGGTGTTCTACTGGTAATAGTAGTAATCGGTGTAATGTAACACCACCTATATTGTAGGCAGCTAAACCTGTGGGGGCAGTGACAACAGCTGACAGTTTGTTGTTTGTCAATTGTTGAAGGAACTTACTAATGATTTTGATTAGGAATGTTTTGCCAGAACCAGCTTCACCACTGACGTACAGTAGTATAGGTTTATAATTATGGCAGGAACATTCTTTATTTTCATGTTTTACAGCATGTGCAATTTGTTTTGTTACTTCCTGAAAAATGCTACTTTGCTCATTGTTTAGTTTTGATTGTAGTATAGTTAAGTCTTCCTTATCTTCATACTGACACATGGTGTTTTCTACTTCTATCATAGCTAATTCTGCCTCATTTGTTATTAGTGGTTCTCCCAGTGGTTCTTGGCTTCCTGTTACAGAAGGTTGACTACTGTCAGGAGTATCCTTTCCTAGTTGGGCTTGGAGTTCTTCTTCATGTTGCTGTTCATTGTGCAACATTGTTTTGTACTGTGTAAAGTTTACATCAGTTATAGTGCTTTCATTTGCTTTGAAAGCATCCTCATATGGGTCATAGTTATCTAGTAATTGTTCTTCTTTTCTCCATGGTTTGAAGAGTTGTAGCATGGACATGTAATATACTTCTTTATGTTGAGGAGTCTTCAATGACAATTTGATATGATTAATTAAATTTGGTTTAGTGAGTTTAACTAAGCTGCCTTCACAGTCTGTCACTCTATATTTACCTTTTTTTTCATCAGGTTTCATATTATTTTTGTATGTGTAGTTTTGGGCTATTTGGTATAGACACATGTTTTCCAAAGTATTACTTCTGTTTGGGTAGTATGTGTCCAATAAATTGTTTTTTAAAATGTCTTGGCTGTTGGGATCATGTTTGGCTATTGTTTCTATATCTTCATATGATTTTAGAACTCTTTTTCTAGATTTAGCTGGACCAAGACTTAACCATACTATATTTTCAGATTAACCATACAATGAAGTAACAGTTAAACAATCAGCTGCTTCATAAGATCCACATTCTCTATGGGTGAGCATTTTTATGCCCAAACTGTATAATTTCTGAGATACTGTTTTATCTGTGGCATATCGTGCAACTGCAGTAGAATTGTCTGCAATGTACTGCACATCTATGTTTGCATTCCATAAGTGGGAAATGATTGCATTATCATCAGTGATATATTTTTCTTCTTCTTTTCTTTTTATGTAATATGTATTTTTAGGTGACTTACCTTTAACACTATGTCTAACTGAAGACATGAGGTTGTTTACTTGACCTGTATTTGTAACTGGTCTAGGGAAACCAAATCGGCATTTGGTGTAGCATTTGCCTTTGTTTTTGTATTTGCGACGACAATATTTTCCACATTTTTGTCTTTGAAATTGTAAAATTTGTGCACGAAGATCACTATTTGTGGCGTCTGATGGAATTTCACAAGTGACATATTTTTCAATAAACTGTAAAACAGTGGCATCACTGTCTTGACCAAATTTAGGAGCATCTTTAATCCATAAAAGCATGTGGATATGTGGTGCTCCTCTGGCTTGGTATTCTTTTCTTCAAAAGAAGTGTTGCACTTCTCCAAGGGGAGGAACAGTTTTATTACAAATAAAATGTAGCATAGCAATGAAGCGATGGTGAAAATATCTTGAAACATTAACAGGATCCAAAGAACAAAGTTCTCCAGGTGTTAGAATATCTATGTTTGTTTTGTTTTTATTTGATATGCATAGGAAATCATGTAAATCTTCCCATGCATATTCTGCACAACTTAATGTAACAAACCAAGTGGGTGGGCCAAGGTTTCTGATCATATAACGTACATCTCCATGACGTCGAAACCAGTACTCTTTAGTTCCACGCATATTTGCTAATAGATTTGTAATATTTGATTGTAAAACCTCATCCTTTTGTTGCACTTTCTCTAATAATTGTGTAGCTGTCATATTTTGAAAGTGTGATCCTGATTTTAATATGTGTGCAACTCCGTGTGCAACTCCGTAACATAAAGTTGCTAGTTCACTTTCAAAGAGTAGGTGGAATATGTATTCCACATTTTGTCTAAATCTGGGATCTTCAGAATACATCCGTAATGAGCGGTATTCTGAAGCTGATATTTGAATAGGTCTATCATCATACCTTCCTCCTTTGCCAGTAGGAAAGAGTAGAGGAAAAGCACATGCTTCTATACCTTTTTCCCATATACTGATTGGCGATCCTTTTGTTTGACGCATTTGGTAAGTTTCCAGTACATCTTGTACGGTGTCATTACAGTGCAAAGGATGAATTGTATAATGGTCTAAAGTATTTGATATTGTAGCAGGATCTAGTAGCTCAAATTGACCAGCTTCGTGTGTTTCTTGAATTATTTCAGTTGTATCTTTCAAGTTTTCTTCAATATTAATTTCTTTGTAATATTCATGATTCTCTTTAAGATATTGGAAGGCTTGTCTAACTTTATATAAATCTACCAGCTGTTGCCATATTTTTTTGTCTTTTGTAGGTACTCCATTTACTAATATAATTAAATATTGCTGCATTGGACGTTGCACTCCTAGAGTATGCACATTTTCCTTTTAGATTTAATGGTAAATAAACTACTTTTCCACGAATGCCTTTTACCAATTCAGAGGGAGGTAATTTTGCGGTTTTTGGTTGAAGGCGTATTATTGCTTGAAATGGGTGTACTGTTTGAATTATGATGCTCTCATATAAATTAAGAAGTTGTTGTAGAGGTTTTGGTACTGGGTATAATTTGAAATTATTTGTGATAGAACGTGAAGGAGTTTGGTTGTTGTCAAGTTTTGTAGTGCAATAACTGCAAAGTATTAAGGGCTCAGTTTTTTCATATTTGTTTTCTGCTAGAAGGTAGAGAGCTAATTCAAACCATTTAGAATCTTCATTGTCTTCTATTTCGTATGATAGGTCCACAGTTTTTGTGTTACTTTTATAAAAAATTCTACGGCAACATACACATACATGGTTTGGTACTTCAGCTGATGTACTTTTAAATTTTAGTTTTTCTTTTTTGTATGTGTTTAGCAAAAGGTTGCCATGTGTAGAATTGTTGCTTAATTGGTTTAAAGCTATTTCATTTTGTAAATGGCTTTCACTTCCAAAATATTTTTTCTGGATATAGTGAATTTCTTCAAGTAGGTCTTTTGCTGTACCATGTAGAAGGATGTTATTTAACTTTGATAGTGCTAAAGCAGGACTTTTAGCATAGTACAGTTTATGGACTAGATTTCTTATAGTTGAATGATGTGTTGATATCCTTTTGATATCATGGAAAGTGGTTTTACAAGTAGGTCCTGTAATGCAGGCCAATGAATGTCCTTGTAGTCCTGTGTACTTGCGCACTGGACAGGTATCTATATTTTGCAGTAATTTAATTTTGATTTTGTCTTTGATTTTTACATATTTATTGAGGAATTGGTGTAAAGATTTGAAACATTGTTTGGGAATGTTACACATTGACGTGCATGGCCATTTGTACACTAGACGTTCTGATTCAGTTGAATGGAGGGGTAATTCTAAGTTTTCAGGGCATATTTTTGTAAGGAGTACTTCTTGTTCCATTATGGTATTATTCACTTTTTCATAACCTCGACCACTGCTATTTATGACAATTGTATTTGTTTGCTTTTGTTTGTACGCTTCTTCATTGAAATATGGTTCTGTGCTCGTAGTGTGATTCCATTCACCTCTGCAGATACTTAAGAAGTTCTTTCTGTTGACATTTCGCTTATTGAGAAGTCTTTTTTGTAATTTAGTTATTAGTTTTGTTAGTGGTTTCATTTTGTTTAACAGTAAAATAAATACATTTCTTTTGAGAAGAATTGCACTCTCCATCAATGCATCTAAGATTAATTTCCTACGATAGGTTTTAAGCTTTGAACCTGATTTCTCTCCTGTTTTTATAAGATTTTGAAGAACTTTGTGACAGTATATTTTGGCTAAAATACTTTTCTTGGTATGCTTACTTTGCACTATATTAAAATTTGAAGAAGTAGTTTTATCTGTACTGATAGCTGATTTTCTGTTAATTGTTTTTTGGTTTGTTTTACATTTTGATAGAGGAAGCCAAGTTGTTGTACTTGAAACTTCTTGTGTATCACTAAATGATTGTATTAGCTGTTTTGTTTCAACTTTTTTTTACAAATTCTGCTAGAGATGGATGCTTATGTTGGACACCTTTATTTTCATTGCTCTAATTTTGCGTTGCTTTCTACAGAGTTGTCTTTTGGTAGGCTTTCTTTAGGGTCTGTTGAAAAAAATAAAGAAGATATGGGTTGGGGTGTTCTGGAATGTATGTGTACTGTGTGCATGAGAGTTTGAGTAAGATGATAAAGATGTATGTAATGGTGTGTGATTGTGCATTGTGAACTAAAACTAGTAGGGATAGGTATTCTTGAATTTATGTCTTATTAAACTGGGGTTCAGATGACAAAAAAAAGTAAGCTAGTGGTGTGGAAAAGTACAAATAGTAAATCTAATGTATACAATTAAAACAGTTTTCTGTTCTATAATATGAAAATTGTAGTGGTTCAGTTGACTAATTTGTGTGTCCAAAAATAGAAATTTGTGGGCCATTCTGGCTGTAAATCGCTGTTTAAGACATGGACATTTTTGGACAAAATGGTACAAAATCTCTATTTTAAGAAACCAAAATAGCTCGTATTAATGTTATAGAATATTTGTTTAATAATATAAATATTATGGTGATATTTTACTTACTTTTTTTTAAGTTAACAGGTAACTTCTTAGTTTTTCTTTCTTCTTCGAATTCGGCTGCTTCTTTTCAGGAAACTGGTCTTCACTGTAATTGTAAAAACTTCAAATTAGTAACATTGTTTGTATATAGCACTGTTTTTAATTTAGATATTGATTTTTTTGATTGAAATCCTCAGTGCCTTCTGTAAAACCATTAAACTAATTTATTTACATAAGATACATTGCATCAGTTCAGTACATATGATATGTTCTTAATGAACAAATTGTATTGAATGACTAACTGTAGCAAAAATAAAATATCTTTACTATGTCTTGTGAAATTTATAATATATTAGTGAATACCACTATTTCTGTGAGTAAACTGTTCTAGGTAATAGTGCCTCAATGTCATGTCTAATTTAAAGTAATTAAGTAAATAAATAAAAACAAAAAATATGAAATTGTATAAGTATTTTTATAAAGGTTTAAACATAGATTGTGTTTGCATGCAATTTTGTTTGAATATATGTAGTCTATATATTTCATTTAAAAAAATGTTAGTTTAACATGATTTGAGTGTGTGTGTATAAAGAAAGTAAAAAGTATAAAGGTTTATAAGTGATAGTTGATTTTAGGAAATTGAAAAAAGTACAGTAAATTCATTTTACAGATTTTACAAGGTAAAAGTCTGTTTGAAAATGTGTTCATCTACCATAGCTCTCAAGTCACACGCTTTTGGCGGGTGTCACACGCCTTGTAAAGGGCAGACTCACCCGCCAAGCCTCCTGCACGCCCATTCATTCCAATGGGCGTCTCACCCGCCAAAAACAAAATCGGGTGATTTCACCCGCCTGTAAAACAAAAATGGTTGAGAGCTATGTCATCTACTATACAGAAAATATGCATACCTGAAGTTTGTGTTCATTCATATGGATATGCATGGAGCTGCAAGTAGAAATCTTGAAGACTTGTACAGTATTTCTGGTAGATGCTGCTTGCCAATGATATGACTGACACTTGTACTCAGAGAGATTCAGAGTACATTTGCAGTGCTGATCTATGATGATGCAGTTAGATGTAGAGGTCTTGAATGTGATTGGTGCATGGTCATGTGATTTTTGAGGTACATCGAATGAGGGAATGGCAGAGAGAGTGTAGTGGAAATGGTAGAAGGGCTGTTCATGTTACGATATGTCCGCAGACATGGCGGTAGTTCGCGGACATCGGGAGTTACATCCGGGGATTTTTGGGTTCAGAAGTCATGCAAATGAGAATAAGTACTGAAAGGGATTGGTCAGGAAAGTTTGGTGGGTGTGTTGTGCCAGGAGAGATTTTCTCAGATACTCTTTTTGCTGAGAGAACAAAAGATAGCTATGGCTTTGTGTTTCAGAAAACAGATTGTTTGGATTTTAGGAGATTCGTGGATACATTGGTTGAAGGTGCATGCAGAAAGCTGTGGAGTAGCTGTAGATCTTGGATTCCCACATGTGGAAGTACACTGGCATGGAGTACGTGGAATGAAGTGGTTGGACTTGCTACCTCTCTGTGCTACTTTGGAGACAGAGCAACATCCAGACATAATTGTAATTCATTGTGGAGGGAACAGTTTAGGACATGTTACTGGATTTTATTTGCAATTTGCTATGAAAGAAGGACTGAGGAAGGTTATGGACATGTTTCCTAATTCTCAAGTGATATTTTCACGGATTGCGCAGAGACAAATGTGGCTTCGTTCTTCTTCATTTGGTCCACAAATGGAAAAAGCAAGGTGCAATGTTAATAAGGCTGTTTGTGGCTTTCTAAGAGATTTTGGCATGTCTTCTTTTCACAATGAAAATATTATGTTTTGTAGTACATACATTTTTCGCAGAGATGGAGTACATCTTACTTATGCTGGAAATCAGATTTTTCTGAGAAATGTACAAAATGCATTGCAACCTTTTTTGGAATTACTACAACGATTTTGAAGTAGATGTAAAGCATTTACAATTTTTGACTTACAAACACCACCCAAAGGCTCTTTTCAGAGCCACCACTTCTTTCCAGAGAAAATTACAATGTTTGTGATGGAGTAGCAACCCAAATTTTAATATTCGCGAACTGTCCGCGGACTTCTAAAAAATACAAAGAGCCCTGCTTCATTTATTTTCACTTCTATTTTTTAACAGGGAAAGGCGGCTCTGAAAAGAGCCTTATTTTTTTTTTATTTTTGTAATTTTGTATTTTTTTTGGTTTTTCAGACACGACACACTAGGAGAGGAGGGTAAAGGAGGGTAAAGGGGGGGACACCAACCACAGGGATACGAAAGGACGAGCTGAGAGAGGAAGATGTAGAGTGGGTTTTATTTGGGTAGTGAGCAGGTCTTCTCGTGCTCTGAGACGATAGTCTCAAAAGCACTCCGAAGTCGCTCCCCCCTGCAGAGTACTGTGTCACAGTACATACATACAACTGTGACCCTCGAAAGGTAAGGGTCATCAGCATTCTGTATGGCCTGTGAGGCAGGTTGAGAAAGACGCTGTCCCACAGAGGTGGTGCTTGTGGTGGCAGGATCAGAAACAGAGGATGAAGTAGAGGAAATCAACCTGCTACGTTCTTCGCAAGGTACAACCCTGCGAATAGCCCCAGAGTGAAATGACCTCAGGTGTCGCTTCATAGTAGTGGTCCCAAAGCTGTAGTTACCGTGCTTCCCGCGACTGAGTATCATTTTGCACTCATTGCAGGTAACATGGTAAATAACCGCCACACCCAAGACTCACACCTAGTGCGGGTAGTAGGGATTTCCTCTACCTCATTCTCATCATCCTCTTCTTCCTCCTCCGCATCCTCAGCCCTGTTCCCCTCTTCAGGCCCTTGGGGAGGTGGTGGTGGTGCTGAAGCAGCGGGGTTGCTTAGCTTACCATAACTGGCGAATTTCAAGGGTTTTTCGGTTTTACTTGGAACCATAACGTCCCTTTAACAACGTTTTTTCACTGAATTTCATAGGTTTTTAGTAGCGCAACTTAACCATAACGTCCCTTTAACAAAGTTTTTTTCACTGATATATATATATATATATATATTTATTTATTTGTTTGGCTGAGAGTGTCAACCTTTTAAATTTATTACAAACTGTTACAAATACAAACCACAAACTTCCTAAAATTACATAACAAAAAATAAAATTATTACCAAGCTTAGGGACAAAAACGGAAATTGAAAAATAAAATTAATGTATTACAATGACTGTACTGTATGATTGTAACACAGACATAAATTATAAATAGGTACATAATCAGCAATTAGATTCGTGTCGGCATTTGCAAGCTTTTTGGTCAATAATCCGGTTCCTAGTTCTAAGCTGGTATACAGACAATTATTTAAAAATCATCATTAGAAATAAAAGAATAGGGAATTTATATGTTTTGGTAAATGATTGGAATAACTAGTGAATTGTGTTTATCTTTATATTTAATTCTGATGACAACCTGTGTGGTTTGATAATAGTGCAACTGTGTTCTTGGTACAACTTTACTGGACACTTTTTTGGTACTGTTTCTGGATTCTTGCGGGCTGATCCATGACAGTTTGCACCAATAATTGGTTTAACATTAGTACAGGTTTCGTACCTTTAGAGTACTTTGACGTTTTTAATTGATTTGTGACTGCGAACCCATATTTGTTATATCTTTGTATTTTTAGCATTTGCCACCCACCCCCGGTCAGGAAGCAAGCATCAACTTTATTTGTTTATTTATTTATTTGTTTATTAAGCACTGAAAGCCCACAGGCATCAGGGCGCTACACATACACACGGACCGAGGAGGAGAAAAAATGGACAAACAGGAAAAGGATTCAGTACAGGCTGGCGCAAGTCTGACAAGTCAGGGGGAGTTAGTCAAATAATAGAGTTTTCAGTTGTTTCCTAAATGTTGGGTAGCACGTTACCAGGCGTAATTCCAATGGTGGCGAGTGGTTAGGATGATAAAAGAACGTCCCAGACCTCTGGCACTTTTAGATCTGGAACGGACCATAAGCAATATGAAGCGGAGACAAGATGGTGCGGAGGAGTATAGAATGTTATTTTGTCCTTGAGAAAGACAGGGGTGTTGCCAAAGATAGTGCGTTAAAGCACACTCTTGCTGCCGCACTCAGAACTGTACCATAGCTGTTTGCACTCCCTACCTCTGATCGCCTTGGATTTAAGAGGAGCCACGTTATCCAAGAGGTGATTTACTGTGGTATTGTACACCTCTACCAACGTTCTAGGGGGTCAGTGTGTGACGTAAGAGCCAACACCTGATTGAGACACGTTTCTAAGGCAACTGGGGTTATCCTTTTTAGGTTTCAGCTGACAATCCTTCCTGGCTGATTGGGCACCGTAAAAAGCTTGTTGGGGAGACATATGTTGCACTCTAGAAAGTAGTGGTCAGACCATTATAATGTTTCTTTGTGCCTTCATATAGGGCAGTTGTTTCACTCCACTCACTACAGCCAGAAACTGCAAAAGCATTGAGACGTAGGCCGACCAAAAGAACGGTGCATTCCTCATAAAAGCCACATTTCCATGTTACTTAAAAAGTCTAAGCAGTTGAAGAAAATGATTCTGAACAACTTGTGTAATTATACTTATATCACTGAGTTTAATAAGTTAATGTATGCAATCCCTTAGCTGGTCAATATGAAAAAAAGGATAGAAATAGCAATCACGGCACACACATTTAAGATACATATGTTTGGGGTCTACAGGCACACACCCAGCTGGGTAGCTTTAGAGAATAGAACGAGGGCACATGCAGGTATTAGAGTAGACTGCTGGGGTAGCAGAAGAGCTGGGGTGGGCAGGGGGAGTGAGAGTGCCGGGTACCAGCAGCGAGGGAGAATAACGTTAAGCGGAGTGATCAGCGATGGATGAGGTGTTCTCTTTAGAGTAGGGTCTGAAGTGTAGGGTGGTGCTGATTAGTGCATTCTCGGGGTGCTGAGGTCTTCTAGTGGCTGGGATTTTCTACTGAGCTGTTCTTTTCTGTGGATGGGGTGCTTGTTGTCGATGTGTTTCAATGCCCGAGATTGAGGTGTCCAAGTTTGTCTGGGTTTTTCTCATATGTAGGGCATGTTCTATGTACACATTTACTGACACCCCCATTTAGATGCGGTTGGAAAGTGTGTTGCCAGGACCCATTCCCAGGAATTTTTAGAATTAGCCCCAGGGGCGTAAGTAGGCACATACACCATACTGCTTATAAACTGAAGTGGCTGAAGGCAGGCGCACTTAGTTAAGGCACTTGATTACACCAGTAACGCATTTACCGTGGCAAATAGGGCTGACAGGTGGTGATAAACTGCCAGTCATTATTATTATGGATCCCGAGGGAGTCCACCCACTCTTTTCACAGATACAATGACAGTGGGTTCGGTTCCATGACTTCCTGCTGACATCAAAGTTGTGATAGCAGCAGGACGTATGAGAGTCTTTACTATATATTATAATTGTTTTTTTTTATAAGCGCGTAATACCGAAGAGGTTCCTCAGCACGGACCCGGGATTCGAACCTCCGTTTCTCTGTGTTGTTTTGCTTTCAAGGCGAGCGCTTTGCCGCTGAGCTATACCACCTATGTTCGAATGAAGCGGCAAAATTCACAGAGCAGGTTTTCCTCTCTGCATCCCTCCGATTGACAGTCCACTTGAAATGCTGTATTTGATCAATGGTTCTTTTGGAGGGGGAGGGTAGTTTCGAACTGGTGCCATTTTCGAGTCTGTACCTCTCCAGGCATTTTCAAAGTGTCCATAACATGTCTCAGATGCCGCTTTAGAAGGGCTCTACTAATATTCTCGAAAGGTTTGCCAGACCATTTCTGTTAAAGTTGATCAGCTGTAGGCGTACCCTGTGGACCGCACTGGAGCCAGTGGGGGCGGCGGCCCCCTCTGCCCTCCCCCAGCCTCCCACGGGTGCCCTATTATTCGCCCCCCTGGCACCAAAAGCTGCCTCTGCCACTGGCCCTCACTGCACAGAATGTGTGCTACAGAATGTTGTGCCAATTTAAGGCAGGGCTCTTCCAAAGCCTGAGCCCCTTCCTTAGCATGTACCTGTTTACTCGCTCTGTGACATATGTCTGTCCTTGTAATAGATGTAATGAGTAAAGGGGACATTCTGCGGAAATACAGGGCTCACAAAATGCTTTCCTTTCATCAGCAAAGGCGCAGGGTCCGCATAACCCCCCCACACATGTGTGCTATGGAGCTGGATATGGAAATGTTCTCAACACAGATCCTGTTGGGAGGTCGCCCCTGTGCTTTCCCAACCTTCTGACTGCCACGCTGAGCTGTGCAGCCACTAAGGGCAGTCTGTCCATAATGGGAGATGGGGCTGGAACCCGGCACCCATTACGGAGGAGCCAACTATCAGCCGAGCCAGACGCCCCAGAGGATGAGATAAACAAGAAATCAAGTGTTTGAAAGAGAACGGGGGTGTTCATCCAATGGCTCCAGGAAGAACTCCTGGGCGAGGGTGAGAAATCCCAGAATAACACAGAGGAACGGTCCACCTTGTCCGTGCCTAGGGGACATGCAGGAAGCATGAGTCGGGTCAGGTTAGTGGTAGCAAAAAATGACATCTGACGAAAAATACAGTGTGCCCTACTGCACTGAGGACAAGTAGGACAGTAGTACCCAGAAGATTGCAAGTTCCTTCAAAGAATAGATTTAAGCCCGTGAAGGATAGCAGTGCGCCATGGATGGCCAAGCTGGAGGATGCCATCACGTCAACGTCCCAAAGGCACCCATTATGGATGCAGACCCTGATGGGTGAGAGCAGGAAGCTAATTATCGCTAAATTGGAAAAGTCGAAGAGAGGGAACAAACGCAGAGATTCCCTCTCTTGGGTAAAGGAAGAAGCCAGCGCAGGTTGTGTAAGAGCACACATTCTGAGGAAACTCCTTGGAATCTGGATAAAGAAGCGATGTAAAGACCTCCTCCTAGTGGGTTCTGGGAAATACCAACATCAGCCTTCCTGTGGTTCAGTGGCTAATTGAAAAAGATATGGTCCAATGTGAATGTTGTCCGGGCCATTCCAGCCCTTTGCAAGAGTGTGAAGAACTTGGACAGACCCATGACACTTTGAAGGCTATTAGACGACCTCTCCCAGTACCTTTTTAGATTTTTGTATGTTTATTTAGTCTTTTTCACCAATTTTGTTTTTTCAACATCTGCCCCTAAACGCAAAGGTGCACAGAGTGTCAATACCCCCCATATGGACTATTGCAGGACATCTGTTTGTGTTCAGTAGATTGTAATCTGTTATTGCATTTCATTTCTTCTCATAAACTCTGCTCTGCCTCCTGGACTATCCTTGCGGCTGCCCGCCCCCCCTTTGCTTCCTCTCGCTTCCGCTGTTTCTCTCTTCTTGCTCCATATACATGGAATTCTCTTCCCCTGGACATTCGAAAAACAGTCCACACGGATCTGCTCAAAACCAAACTAAAAGCCTACCTCCTCGCCTCCGAGCTACCCTCTTAACCTACCGCCCATCTGCCTGCTAGCTACCAGTTTTCTCTCGCCTCTAACCTGCCTCTGTCCCTCACTTCCTCTGCCTCCACTCTAGCACTTCACCCATCTTGGTCACACCCTAAGCACAGATGGCCCTATCTCCTACCTGCACTTAAAAAATGCCCAATGTTGGTTGTCCTTAATCTATGTATATCCACTTATGTATTGTACCCCGGGACTGCTCCATTTACTCCTCTCCACAACCGGGACAGAAAGTCCCTCAAACTCACCCCATTGTAAGAAGCTCACTATTTCCTGTCAAATCTGATTTATTATCTATTGGACGTTCTTTTGTGATCAAAGAGCACTGTCTCTCCTGTACTTAAATAAATAAATACATACGTTTCTAAAGTGTTTTATTTTTTATGAATACTGTAAATTCATTTAACACTGCAGGCATGTTTCCTTTTCCTTGAGCTTAATGCTGTCACCAAAGTCTTATGAAACATTTAATTTAACATGTAATAGAAGGCAGGGCATGCGTATTCAGTCTAAAGTGGGACACAGTCCTGTTACAAATGCATTATTTGCTCTTTGTGGGATTATATGACGGTCCCCCTCCATGCCTCTAATGCTTGCAGTGTATCCGCAGGGCGGAGGGATGTGGGGTTGTGGGGGCTCTGATCTAAGCACTAATGTTGCTCAGGGCATTGCTTTCATTTCTACTGCCAGGAGAAACAACAATTTTATTCCCAAGAGTTTTTAGACTCCAAAAGAAGTGCAAATTTCGCTCATGGCATTCTTGGGTGAATTAGCAGTTCTTTTTGTTTTTTAATTAAACCCTATTTAATCCTCAGTGAACGTGCGTATGTAGCCTGTGGCCCCACTGGGCCCGACTAGTGTGCCTGCATGCTTGCGCCTCGAGGGAACACTTGAAAATAAAGACGCAGGCACCAGGGTAATGAAGGCTTTTATTAAACGTATAGTAGGTGTTTTTTATTTATTTGTGTGTGCGCGTGTGTGTGTTCGTGTGTGCGTGCGTGCGTGCGTGTGTGCGTGTGTTACTCGTGGACTAAACCATCCCGGTCTCCATGGGGATGGTTGTGTTGTAACGTTAAAGGAAAAAGAAAAAGAAAGAACTCCCATTACCAAGAGTGGGCTGGCACGTGAGAAAAAGGAATCCAAGAGGATTTGAAACAAGACAGTTGAGAAACGACAGTTGGATAGGAAGAGAAAGCGGGGAGTGTAAGAAAAGAACTTGCGGGGGGCTTCACTGCTGAAAATGGCACCATTCGACGCATGGAGAGCACCCCCCAGTGAGAGATCCAGGGGGCCGAGCTTCTAATGCTAGGGGCAGCTCAGCTGCCCCGGGTTCGTGGCACCTGTTGCCCCCCCCCCTCCCCACCGCAGGGACCACACTGGACGGGTCAGCAGTATTCAGGTCCCAGGAAACATGTCAGGTGTAGCCTGGGCGAATGAAGAGCAGCCCAGCCCAGGCAGCGTGTGGGGGGAAGCCCAGACCACACTGCACGGCTGTACGTACCGCTAATGGCCCGCTTGTGGCCAGTGAGGCAGGCCCTTCAAAAGAGTCTTCCCAAGCTGCGTATGACAGGCGTAGCCCGGGAGGTGAATAGCGTAAGGTTGGAGTGGCAAAGTCCCGGGATGGCCTTGCCGGTCAATCCGGGTGAAGTTGAGAAGGAGGAGAAAGTCCCCGGCTGCTCTGTTGAGCGGCCCGGGTGAATAGAAGCCCTGTGCTGCCCAGTTGAACAGCCCGGGTGAAGTCATCGCTGATAAGGTGGGTCAAAAGCCCAAATAGGGCTGTAGAGTGTGGCACTGCCAGCATCTAAGAAGGCAGCGGGGGGTGGCGTCCTCATGGCAACGGGGATGCCGCCTGAAATCAAGATGGTGGGTGGGCCACGCAGTAATGTTAATGGGGCCACCCTAAAGATTATAAAGCATGCTGCAGGGTACTGCAGTGAGAGGGGGTGGGCCCCGCAGCCAACAGGCCCCACCCTGAAGATAAATAACACAGCAGGTGCGGCAATGGGTGCGGGTGGACACCCCAGCCAATGGGGCCCATCCAGAAGATGCTAAATGACCACGTGGCATGACATTGAATGCAGGCTGACCCCCGCTCACACAGCGGGGTACCCAGGACATTTCTGAGAGCATGGGAGGTGCAGTGATTGTGCATGGCCCCATGTGATGGTTGGGAACAGAACAAAGAACAGTGGTCCTAGAGACACCATCGTGCCCTGCAAAGCCAGCTGGTCCAACAGCTTAGCAGCCAGACAAAAGCGTGCCAGCGACACCAAGGACAGACCCATGGAAGGTACTGTGAAGGGGGAGACTGACTGCACTAGTCACCCCATTGTGACATAGTATTTTATGTGTGTTAAATGTCATATGTAAATATATATATATATATATATATATATATATATATATATATATATATATATATATATATATATGTGTGTACAGTTCTATGCATATATTTATTAAGTGTTAAGTAGCATGTTAAGTGGGGGAAGCATAGAGTTGGGTTTAAGTGCTAGGGGGAATGTTAAGTAGGGCTAAACGTTAAGCAGGGGTAGGATATCCATTATTTATAAGAACACTACAGATAGAGGAGGTAGAGGGGAGGTACCCTGGCGTGAGGTAGCATAAGACTGCAGCAGCCCGTCTGCTGCCTAGCGAGCTGGGACCACCCAAAGAAGCCATCCTCTGGCCTCAGTCTCCATGTGGGTGGTACCTGAGCCATGTAGGGGGTCTGTAGGGCCAGACTCACCCTTGTGGTCCCTGAGACCCTCTAAGGAAAGGTGAGCTGACGTAGCAGGTCCCCATTTAGATAAAGCTCACAACGACTTTACAAATAAAGACGGGGTCCCCGTTGGGATCCCTATAAAATTCACTCTGGTATCTGGGTCCAATAGTGATCTAGGAACTCAGGGTGCAGCCCATCTCCTTTTCTCAGCAATTTTATTTGCCCCTCCCTATCCAACGGGCCGGGGAGTGGGGTTACTGGTTCCCATTGGGACTGTCCCTGGTTTGGGGTGAGAGGTTTGCGAACTTACTTGAACCAGGGTCGGGAAACAGGGTCTATACATGCATAAAACAAAGACCCCGACAGTATCAGGGTCACCACATTTTCCCGCCACCCAATCCTTAAATATATCAAAGAAAAACCTCACATGTAGAGGCGAAGAACACAACTCCCATGCGCCCATCACCTCTTTAGAATGGCTTTCTGCTATACTCATAGGACAATAAGAAACCTGCATGCAAATTAGGTTCTCTTCTCATAACCGGAATTGTCCGTGGAAGCTGGGAAGCAGCGCTTGGACATCTTTTCCTTGTATGCAGTCTATAACAGGTTGCCATACCCATAGATGTATGGTCAGGTTGTAGTTTGTTGTGGCAATGCCTTTCTCCATCACTGCTACATCTGATACTTCTGCCAACCGTACGGTCAACCCTGGCCCTTGCACAGTTTTCCATTTCTATGTCATGGCGATCTTATCTGACCACGTTGACACCACGTTGAGAGCATCTTGAGACCATGTTGCGAGGGCCTTTCCTCTAAGTATAACCGCATAAAAACTGTGAAGACTACATGGGTGGGATATGGTGGAGGCTGACATGCTGTACCTAGTATCCAGCACTTGGACAAGTGAACATTTTCTTGTCCAGAATCACCTTCATCACCTTAGCATTGAAACACGTGTTGCTTACAGCGCGAGCCTTAAATGCATGCACTTAGTGTGTGCACAGGCTTAATGTTACCATCAACTGGTATAGTTAGCTGTATCATTCTTAAAATGTTGACACAAAAGATTTTTTTGTTGCTTTCGATTTTTTTAAACAAGTGGAGTTGTAAACATGTTGAATTTATACATGTTTTGTTAATAAAACAAATTAAGTTGATATATGTTTTGCTAACAACTTCCATTGTATGATTGCAATACACACATTTTCATCACCTTTGCTTGCCCACCTTTCAAAATAATGTCACAGTAATTCATATGTTTATATTTGTATGTTGTGAGGAGGGGCAAACAGCTCACAGGTTTCTTTTGGGTTTTTACCCACCCATTGACTCTTGTGAGGTAAGACCATCAGACAACCAGACAACAAAAAAACACTCCTCTAGGGTAAAAAGGCTTACTGCGTGGCTTTGCAAGGAAAACACGATTTCATTTGTATACAAAAATGGAAAAGGTATCGGAAGGTCTTGTAGAGCACCTGCTCGTCAGAATGAAGTCAGTGGACAACTCTCAGGTCAAATAAGCTCTTTGAAATAATAGTGTGCTTCTCTTGATACCAGGCACATAGGTGCCCCAGTCATGCCTCCCCAGCTTCCGACTAGATTTGCTGGCATCAACTCTTGCTCTTTGTATCACAAATTCACAGGGGTTTCTTCTCTTTGCTCCCTCTTTATCAGTTGCCCATTCGGTGTACACCTCCTTGCTCTCTCAAGGACGATATTAATCGGCCCAATTCTGACGGATTTATGTTCTCTATTTTCCAGTCGCCTGGCAATTGAAAGAGGATGGCCATTGTCTCGGGGCACTAATATCCTGAATCTAAACTGAGCATGTTGGCAGCTTGCGACCTCGACCATGGCTCCATGGCACAGCCCTACCCTTGCTCTGCCGTTCACATTCCAATCTTGGTCCACAGGAATACAGCTGGATACACTTAAAAGCCACTATTCTCAGCCTCACTCCCTGGGCTTGGGAAAGGGAAAATGATTCAAACGCTTCATTTTATGAAACTACTACACCTCCAACAGAGAATACAAAATGCTGGGCCTCACTTACATTATGGTGATACTTTAGTATTTTCTGCACCCTGGCCCTGTGTCTACATCATCATTGTTACACATTATATTTCACAACTGCTACACAATATAACCTATGCCCTATAACTGGGCCTACCTAAGCCTCTATAACTACTCTTAAAATACATTTGTTTCTCCCAACTGTGCTCCCCACCCCTTTACCGCTGCGCACCTTCAATTTCTCGATTTTTCTTAGCCTGAATCTTTTGGCCGTGTATGGGAGCTGTATGTGCACCCCAACACTCCCATGTCCATGCATATTCCTATGGTAATTGTCAGCCACTGCCTGCCCCCTCCATACCCAAAACATCCTCCTGGGACATTGGTCTTAATCTGAGTGAGTCCTTCGAGAAGGGAACACAAATAATGAGTCAAACATGATGGGTATTCTTTGCAAAGGGAGTAGTAACAGCAATCATTTATTTAATTGCACTGACACTGTAAAATGCCTACTGGGCTATTATGCATGTCTATGCCAAGTAGGATGGGCACACTTGTCCTCAGCACTTAAATGCAGTTGCATTTTAAAATAAACAAGTATGGGTGGAAGAGGGGGGTAAAAGGAGGAAGAGTAGTGAGGTAGTTATGAACAGTGTTAGCAAGGAGTTAAGTAGGTGGGGGTGACATTCTTTGAGAAGTGTGTTTACAAAACCTTAATTGAGCTAGGCGGTACGCAAATCTTTGATTTTATTATTGTTTTCAAAAAACAATTGTGTAACCTTTTCTTTTTAACCCATTCCATTTTTCACTTTTTGGTCCTATTGTCCTTATAATGTGCTAGACAGCAATTGTACCTGGTGGAAAACTAACCAGGTAAACACTCATCCCTGGTGCAGGATAGTCTGCACTGCACAGGTTGTAAGTGTTTGCCAAGGTTGTCTCAGCACGTAATGCTTCCGCGGTCCATGCATTGAATGTTGTTGAATTGGGTCGCAATAAGTCATGATATTAAAAGTGGGAGAAATTGAGCATACATCACTGTATAAGGTGACAATTATTATCCTATGTATATATCGCTTGCACAATGTCTGTGCACCGGGGGCTGGGCAGGCTCACAACTCTGCGTCTGCACCCTCCTGCCCCCGCACAGGCCGGCATCTGCTCTCTCCCCTTCCCCACACAGCCCGGTGTCCTCAACCCCCCTCCCCCCACAAAGCCCGGCACCTGCACCCCCTACCCCCACACAGCTCGGCGTCCGCACTCCCCCTTTCCCCCACACAGCCCAGTGCCTGCACTCCCCCCGCCCTCACACAGTCCAGCGTCCACACTGACACTCCATCTTTTTTTAACATTCTGGGTTCATTATTGATACATTATCATTTATACAGTGCTTTTCCCAAACTACACTACATAGGATTATATATGATATTATTGCTGGAAAAAACATTGAGGGTGACTAAATATTTATTTTAAGGGCACTAAGCACCCTCCCCAACATATTATTGGACAGGTGCAATTATATAAAAAAAACTCCAGTCCTAGAATATTTGTGGAAACTGTTCGATAGTGCCTTTAAAACAAATATCAAGTCACTCTCAATGTTATTTCCAGCGATTATATCACTGGATACCACTACACAGCCTTTTTGAACACCAGCTTCCGGACCTCTTCTTTGGTGACCTTGTAGAAGTTAGTCCAAATAAAACCAAAACAATCAAGTGGCCATTTGGCTAATCTTCTAGAATGCTTCTTCATGAAAATATCCATTGAGTGACTTTTCTAAAATGTCCATTAGATGGAACAGTCTTCTGATTATCAGGAGTTCAAATAGCAAATGACACTAAAGGTCACATTGTGTGCATCGTGGCATGGAATTCATTGGTATACAGTGATATTAACAAATTCACAAGGACGAATAACTTTAATAAGGCACCCTAAATAACAAAAACATTTTGAATTATGTGATACAATGTTAAAGACTCCAATGAAGCAGTCCCACTAAGTCAGTGCTTTGTCTGGGATTGCTCAAGGGAAGCCCTTATTTATATATTTGTATTTCCAGTTCGTGTACTCTGGATGACAACCCTTATATAACACCCCTCTCTTAGAATCCCCCTGACAACACTGAGCCAAGAAGTAGGTTTGTTTTGCAAATTAAAAGGTTTATTTGAAAATTAAACAATATATATATCACACTTTTATAATAAATTAATATTTGATATCACACTTGAGAATATGATGTTGATCAACAATGGATAATGTTATAGTGGTACACTCTTTTTAATGGCTTAGAAGTTGATATAGAGAGGATAAAGTAGCTGAGAATGCTCATATGGCTTCAAAGACAATGCAATGATGAATGAAATGCAGTACAGAAAATAAACTTGATATGATTTCAACCAAAACAATGTTATCACTTTTCCCCCTAGTAGCAATTCACCCCCCCCCCCCCACACTTTATGCAATGTAAAGCGATGGAAGAAATGCACACAGTTCTCAGGAATGCAATCAAATATAATTCAGTTCCCCCCTAGCAAGCTTAGAGAAAAACAGGTAGGAGTTTTAAACACAGGCAATTAAGTGAAAAATACGCTAAAATGTTTTTAATTCCCTATTGGGGGTTCAGGGTAGGTGATAGATATTTTAAATTAATTCAGGATCACTTTAGCAATGCTCTATGAATGATTGTCAGGTTGCAAACGAATTTCAGCAAAGGAAAGCAAGGACAAATATTTTTACCCGTGGCTGAAATGAAGCAAAATATCAAATTGCGGCAATTTAGTCGCGTGCGTCGAGCGCAATCATGGAGGCATGATGAGCAAGTCAGTTGTAGGTTTGTTGGAAAGCTTAGAATCTTAGCTTTAAGATGACAGTTAAAACTCGCTCCTAGCACAAACGGTTCCGGAGCTACGGACGATTTCGTGAAGGTAGATTCTCAAAAGAAAAGTCAAGCTCAGAATGACAGATGACAGTTTTCAGTTTTAAAGATGACAGAATGACACGATTCTAGGAGGCAGTTCTAATAGGTTAAAATAGTTTGGATTAGATTATTTTAAACTAAGAGATTGGTTTTGGCACAGTGCTAGCTGGGTACTCACACTAGATTTTGGACAGGAATGCGACTTTGTTACAGATCGGGTCAACCGGTTGGACTGGACTCCTGGCGGTTCTATCGCCACGGACGATCTCTGCCTGGTTCTGCTCACAGCGATCTGGGTCAGCTCTGCTAGCGGCGCTGCAGAGCGGTCTGGATGTCTGTTTCTGACAAAAGTTCTTGGCACTGCACGGCGGTCTGGTCTCTGGTTCCGGGTACAGCTCTGCTTTCTGGGTGTTTCTGGCACAGGGTTTTAGCCAGGATCAGACAGCTCAGCCCGGCTGTCTGAATAGTTTGGTTTGGTTGCTAGGTTTTGAAGGCCTTCTGATAGGAATTCAGCTGTTGGGTTCTAGAGTTCTTGGAGTTTCTGGATGTGAAGTCCGAAATCAGGTTGTGGCGTTGTCTGTCAAAATGCTCCACAGAAAGTGAAAAAGAAAAGTCCTATCTGGCTTCCAGTGGCTCTTTTTATGTGTTTAGAAAGTGGGTGGGTCAGCTAAGTCTGCATGCCCAACCCTCTCAACTTATCATTGGCCAGTCCCTCCTCTCTTCCTTGATTGGGGAAGGAAATGGAGTGTCAGAGTGATGTCAGCCATTTATGATCTATTGAAGAACGCCCCTTTACTTTTGCTTTAGAAATCATTTTTCATAACTACACATATTTCCCAGATACACAGTTGTTTGACATTACATGTACATATTAAAGATTACTTAAGGTACATTCTGGCCCAACTCTGATCTTCCTGGGGGCTTGCATTCAAAAATGACAACTTATTTTCGTTTTTAGTTGGTTTACCAATGTTAAATCTGTATCAAAAATTACACAAATGTACACCATCCTTCTACACAATTCCAGTAATTTACTAGGTCTCTAGCATAAACCCAGTGTCTGTAATATCAATAAATAGCGGGGTTTTGCCTCAGAACATGGTACAAAGTTGAATCAAGTCTTGAATTGTGGGTACATTTCTTAGATTAAGGTTCTCCAAATTGCACATTTTTGTGAGCTTAATACAATATTTTAGAAGCATTTAACTTAAACATATATTTGCTGCAATATGATTCCACAAAAGTGTCTGGGTCCGCCCCCAGAAACTTGGTAGTCAGGAAACACATGTCTTTCCTTCCAGGCAGGGCTCTGTTTACAGTCCACACTGAAAATCAACATACCCCATTCAATTGCAAGAGTCTATTGTGTCGGCTGAGGTCAGCAGTCCAGGGGGCCACTCTGCATTTGGTTAGCATGAACCTGTGATTTCCTGGGCTGTTGTGTGGGTCTCTGAGGTGAGAAGGTTTCCCAGCCTCTTGGCCTGTTAATGCAATCAGATTGTCTCTGGGAACAGCAGGTGGTTAGGAGTTTTAATTAACCAGCGGGCCTTTGAAGTTTCCAGCTGTCTCAGGAGGCTGATTAGCTTCTGTCAGAGTTTAGACCGCTAGCGCCAGTTTGTGGACAAAGCTGGTACTGCACCCCCATGATTTTAGCAACTTTTTGACATCAAGAAAATGAATTCCCAACAGCTCTTCGTTGCTTTTGGCAATCAGCCTTGCCATTCCCAATGATTTCAGGCTACTGTGTGTGTAGCCCAATGATGGTTTTAGGCAGTGCCCTCCTGTGCTCACAACACAGGCAAAAATGGGTGGCAGCCTGTTCTTCATGTTTTCCCTGTGCATTTTCTGGGGCGTTCTGGCCATCATGATGTTTTCAATGCCAGTAATGCACAGTTTATTTTGTGGTCGGGCTCGGTTGCATGGGTAAAACATCCCACAACAAGTGTATATGGGGGTAGGGTAAGGGATTAAAGCTGGTGGTGAAGGGTTTGGGGGTGGGGTAACAAAGCTGGGGAAACAGAGGGCTTGCAGGGAACCCGGCCAACTTAAAATAAAAAACACAAATTTGACATGTTTTCGTCATTTTAAATTTGTTAAAAAAATGTATTAGTTGTTATTGGATTCGTTAAGATCACATGGAACCAATTCATTGTGTCCTGAAGAAGGCTTTAGAATTCATTAATGCACCGAAACAACATAAAGCATTGTTGACAGTGTCTATCCAGCAATACTACTTAGTACATTGTGAAACACTGTGCAGCAAAATGATGTCAGTATCCATTCATCAGTACAATACAACAAGATGTGACAATGTTCAGTAGCAAAGATGCAATGAAAAGTCTTTCTTACTTTGTTTAATTAATGGGAGTGATACATTTCTTCTCTTGCCTTTTGTGTGTTTGTTTAACGGTTGTAATATATGGTCTTTTGAACTATTAATAGATGAGTTTTTAACATTATTAGCTAATGTATTTAATACAATATATATTTTTTCATAATTTTTTTAATCATTAAAGATCAGTTGCGACTTATATTTGAACTACTAAATATGTTTTGTTTAAACAAACTACATATGTAAAATGAGATCCAGAAGGAGCAATCTTGTGTTCTATCTCTGTATCTTTCCCATCTTTCAGTAGGAAAATTGCCTTTTTTAAATAAGAAAGCATTGTACATACAATATTTTTATATACAATAATTATCAATCAAAGCTGCTCTCTCCTCCAACAGAGTAGTTTATGCCATAACAAATTTATCCTGAAATCCAAACCTGTAGGTTTTCCAAAATGAGCTTATGTGGTTCGTGGTTACAAACAATGTTTGGCTGTGTTCTGTGAAAAATTAAAGGAGCCCCTTGCCTAGTGTGCATTACTGGATTACTGATTTAGCAAACCATCCTTGTATCGCAGATGCATGTGTCACACATAAAGATGTGAGGTCATTCTTATGTTTCCAAAACGTCATTTGATTTACTGCAAAGCTGCCCGGAACCCTCTTTGGTGCTATTTGTTCCAGTCCCCTTTCTTATGCGAGAATTTTGAAATAATATAACATGAGTGTTTGAGATTGTTTATCTTGGAATGATAACTTTCTATCACAAAATAATGTATACATGGATATGGTTATTTTACGGTTTGATAATGTGCTTTGCTCAGTAAGACCAATAAAACGTTCTTATTACGACTCATTTGACTATTAGATGTTTCTGTCCTTTGTATTCGATATGCTCAGTAGTTGCCCAATCATCCTTCCCCAGCACAAGTCACGCACAAATGTCTTTTGACCTGGTGTCCTGATGACATAGGATAGAGCCGGCTTCCACTGCAAGTGCCAGCCAATCACAACTGGCATCACTCATCAGGCCCTGCTCTTCAGCGGGTGCTGCCCTAAACTCGCCCACTTTCATGTCAAGTGGAAGGCAAGTGCTCTCAGCGTTCTGTGGAGCACAGACATGGAGGCAGCATTTGCCCTTTGACACAAGTCAGCTTTCTGAAAAGAGGCATTCAATGCATTGCAGGGGGAAAAATAAGTTGAGGTCATTCTCAGCACTCTGAGAAATCAATTTGAGAAAAAGTGTTTCAATGGGGAGTTGACTCCCATCCCCCCCAGTGAGATAGGCCATGGGGTTAATGCATCGAATGCAGAGACCAAGGAGTAGCCTACACATATTGGAGAGGACCTCGACGGCCTTCAATTAGTCCAAGGTCAATGGAATTCAGTGCCATCGAGCTGGAAGTAGAAAACGTCTGTTATGAAGCAGGCGATTCAGCTGCAATGTAGTTTCTTGATTAAAAACTTTTCAGACTGCTGCACAAAAGAAGCTACCCATGGCCTCCTGCAGGTCAAGGGCACTGTGCGCTTTATGAAAACAACAACAAAAGAAGAATACAAGACGAGTTAAGTGCGAGGAGATTTGTGTGAAGCACACATGCCTCAGAAACAAATAAACCACCCGGCCACTTTCCCAAAAAATCAAAGCTCTGAGGTCTATGCGTGTCCGACTTTCCGTCTGAAATCCAGGAGAGGTGTGCTGCCAACGACCTCTGCCTTAATGCCAGTAAGACTGAGATGCTCCTCATCGGCACACCCACTTCCTCATCTCTCAGGCCGCCCTCTCTTGGCCCTCTTCCTGCCCCCACTTGCGAAGGTTAAGATCCTCAGGGTTATCTTTGACTCCACGCTTTCTTTTTCTCCACACATCTCTGACCTCTCTAAAAAGTCTAACTACCAACTGCCCCTCCTCAGAGGTATTCTTCCTTTACTCTCCTTCCCACAGAAGCTTACTGTCTCCAGAGCTCTCGTTCTTTCTAGGCTGGAGTATTGCAACAGCCTCTTTCTAAATCTGCCTGCAACCACCCTCTGTCCTCTACAGCTCACCCATTTCAGGACTGCAAGACTTGTCCTTAGACTCAAGCCCTCGGATCGTATCTATCCAGCCCTGAAATATTTGCATTTGCTCTCAGTGGCTGCAAGGAACACATTCAAGACCCTTTGCATTGTCCTCAAGGCTTCCGGAGCCTAGGTCCACAATACATTCAACTCTCACTCTGCAAATACCTTCCTACTCAAGCTCTTCCCTCCTTCCCTCCTTCACCTCCAACTCCCTCAGGGTCAGTCGCTTCTCCAAGCAAGGAGCTGGGGGTGGATGCCTTTCCTCAGCTGGGGCCTCCTTCTGGATCAGCCGCCCTCCCTCTCTGAAAATTGAGAAGAAACATCTTCGGCTCCAGAAGCACCTCAAGACCTTCCTCTTTGCTTCTGCCTCGCTCTTCCTCTCCCCTGCTAATCTGTCTGCTTTGGTACCGGGCACCTGATGGTTACCCTCTGATTTCGGGCACAGATCCCTGCCTGCCCAGCCACAAACCTGCACTGCCTCCTGGCAACCCTTGCACTTGGGCCTGTATCTGCTACCCTACAGTCCCCTTCGAGCACTTATCAGACACCCATTGTCTACATCCTATGCTTGCACTTACCACCTGCTGGCCGCACTACCTGTTGTTGTTCTTATAACGTGTTCAGCACTTTCCACTCCTCCGCTACCCCTTGCACTTTCCCCTTCCTTCGTGTGTCACATCACAGAGCTTTAAGCACTCGATGCCATGGGGTGCCATACAGCCGCAGTGATGCTGATGGACCTGTGCCATTCCAGAACTACATGGTGACCATGGCAACACTCAATTTCCAAGTGTTACCCCTGAGGGGCACCGCATCAGGAATAATTCAATCCACTTGAGGCACATCGCTTGAATTCTGTGTGATTGATGAACTCTTTTCAGCAGGGTTTTATATTAATATTATTATTATTATTATTATTATTATTATTATTTTTATTTTTTTTTATTTTATTTTTTTATTATTGGGCATGGACCTAGCTTCGGGAAGCAACAGGGCACTTACCAATCGTAGGCGGAAGAACACAGTCGGGGAAGCAAATACAAAGGGAGCGGGGAGCTAACTAGGGAGTGCGAGGGGAGGCAATTGCTTTCAAGGGGGGGGAAGACAGTGGGGAGAAGATCACCGAGCCTCAAGTAGGGTGGGGAGTGCAGGGTGTCTGCACCTAGGTGTTAAGGAGGAGCCATTCCTTGAAGAAGAAGGTCTTGAGCTCTTTCCTGAACTACGAAGCAATGGGGTAAGTCTGATACTGACAGGGAGGAGGTTCCAGAGTCCTGGAGCACAAACAGAGAAGGCCTGCCTTCTGGTTGTTTCCTTCCCCCACCAGCAGAGTTCAAGTCTGTAAATGTACTTACTTCTGGTGGATCGCAGGCCTCTGGAGATGCTGAGTTCTCAGTGGCTTATCTTGGGGAGTTCAGGGTGACAGCCTTGTAGATGATTCAGCAGGATTTGAAGATGTTACTGGCTTGCAGTGGGAGACAGTGGCGTTTGTATCATAAGTCGCTGAGAGGTCCAGGAGTAGAAGACGTGCTTTGTGATTGTTGCCTAGCACTCTCCGTTGTGTTTTCTGGCTATCTGCTGAGGTTGCCTCCGAACTTCGGCTGGGTCTGAACCCGGATTTTTTGTCATGGAAGTGCTTACCTGATTCACTACAGTTCTAGAGTTGTGAAGTGGTCAATCTCTCAACAATCTGTGTTAGGAAAGGTAAACTGGATACTTAATGGAAGTTGGATCAGCCAGCCAGACCTGCACCGACCTTTTTCAAGAGGGGGGAAATGATCACTTCTTTCAGGGGACCGGGGCAAGCCCTGTCGTAAGTGAGGAATTGCAAAGCCTGGTGAATGTGGATTGGGCGGTATTCATTTTATCTCTAGATAATGTTGCTATTTTTGGTTGCTGAACCCCTTGGATATGGGAATTAGTGCTGTGCAAGAGGCCGTTCTCCTTCTCCCTGCAGTATTCTGGAAATCTAGCCAGGCTCGTTGTCCATGAAAGGTTTGGGCACACACTCTGAATATCTGCCGGGAGAGGTGATCATTCTGTGTAGCTGATTAGAAGTGTTGGGGCATTTCATTGCATGTAGATCTGGAACCCATTAAGTGCTAAATGTGTGCAAGTTCGTCCTGATTTTCCACGAGGAATCATTGTAGGCTCTGCCCACTCCCGCAGATAAGTTTAATGAGGCTCAAATTAGGTTGGAACCCTGATCCCCAATTTATCAGGGGTGAACTGGGCAGATGTTCCCCTCTGTGGCCACCATTGCCATTGACCCAGAAAGTGTAATTCTATCCAGAAGAATCCGCAATGCGGAAGTAAACATTCACTGAGGCTGCCTCAGGTGGGCTGTGTGCCACCTGTGTGTACCACCTGCAAAATGCATGTTGATGCATAGTTAGGTAATGATGTGTCCTGTTTTTATGTGTGGAATGTGTGACCGTAGGGGCGTGTGTGTGTTGTGTGCTGAGATTTGATCAGCAACGATCAATCAGTCAAATTCTTCCTTTAATTATTTGTTCTAATATACAGGTTTCAATGCTGATAGATGTTTGAAACTGTGGATGTTAATGACATCCTCATTACGATAGTGGCGGTAAAGCAACAACGACGCCGGGAGTGCTACTGGCGCCATTGTTCCCATGCCGCCACATTACAAGTTCTGCCTGTGGGTGCCGCTCTGCACGCCTGGCCAGACAACGCGTGCAGAGAGGCACCCGTGAGCAGAGCAGGATGGTAGCAACTGTACCATTGTGGACGGTACCGCTGCTACCATCCTCCCCATTACCATTGAGCCCTACGGGGCTCAAATGGGAATGGGGAGGTACCGGCTCCGGGTCCCGCGCAAGGGGAATTACCAGGCCCGCAAAAGTGGGAATGGCCCGGTTAATCTCCTTTCGCGGTACCCGGTGCCAGACCCAAGTCTGGGGGTAGCCATGCACTTATTATGGACATGGCTACCTCCAACCTCGTAATGAGGCCCAATTGTGTGTGTGTCACATGTCACAATGCATTGTGCGTCACGCGTCGCATTGCCTCTTATATATATGTTGTTTCTTGAGCATGGGTGTGTAACAATATCCACCGTCAAGCTTTCATATCATTACACCAAGAGCAGATACGTACTGGAGTCTTAGGGATGAGCAGATTCCGTTTAGAACCAGATCTTAACAGATCCCAGTTGTAGAAAATAATCAGGCGAATGGTGCCCCTCTGGCCAAATATTAGGAGATGAAAACAACATCTGGAGTCCCAGCTTTCAATGGAGGCTTTCTGTCCTAGATTTAGTAACAGTAGTTTGACATAATTCTTCACTATGACAGCATTGGGAGAATTTCTTTGCCATCCCTTCTCATTGTGTTTTCATGAATGCATCCCAAGTGATCAAACCCCTCAATGGTAACAATGTAATCAGATGAAATAGAAATTAAACTACGTGTGTAGTAGATTGTTCCTCTGGGAGATTTAACAAATTCATTCTTCAGGCTCGATTGGTGATGTAAAGTTATTTTGACCCCCAAGACATGTGCTGAGGGATGACCCTTTGTCAGGGTAAAATTCATTATTTCAAGAATGCAAATGATTGTATTGAAGAATTGTGCCACTTGACCTTCTGACCTTGAACACATTTGTACAACATCATCACTGTACATTTTCTAAGAGATCAAGATTTTTGGGTAATTTTGGAATTTTCAGGGTGTGATTGGCCTTGGGGTCACACTTAATTATCTTAGTAGAGGTTGAGTCCATAAAGGACCCCACTCTTCTTCCAGTCTGATGTACATTATATCTCCATGCATATAAAATGTAAAAGGTGTATAATAAAAGTTGACTTTACTGGCATATGGATTATTTAATACATGACTCAGAGTAACTTCTTTTATGAATCAAATAACTTCCTACAGGTGTGAGTTTGACTTATTGCTGTTAGCCCTAACCAT
Source organism: Ambystoma mexicanum (assembly GCF_040938575.1). Classification (NCBI taxonomy): domain Eukaryota; kingdom Metazoa; phylum Chordata; class Amphibia; order Caudata; family Ambystomatidae; genus Ambystoma; species Ambystoma mexicanum. The sequence goes on from NC_090936.1 coordinate 1,213,043,823, forward strand.
TGATTTGTGTTTGTTTGACTATCATATGACTTATACAAATGCCAGAAAAGGAAATGCACCCTTTTTATGCATCATCACAACATTTTACAAATGGCAGTAAGTGTTCTTTCTATGCACCCTCTAAATGCCCACTTATCTGTCCCTATGTGTGTCTGTGTACATGATTTTTGCAGGAAACAAAAACAAATAGATAGATAATTGGACATTGAATTAAACTCCCTTAAATAATACAAATACTTTAATGATAAGTTAGGCCACTAATTATTCCGCGCAAGCATGCCACCTAAACAAGAAAATATTGTGTAAGCACAACTAACATTTTGTTTAATAGAAAATGTCCCTGAAGCTGACAAATAGAAAAGAGAGAATGTGTAGGCAGCATTTTACTACACCGGCATTACACATTCTGTCTGCCTTTACATGTTGTAAATGACACACATGGAAAAAACACCTGAAAGTTACCGGTCAATGACAGAAGCAATGGTGCAGTAATCAGCGTGGAGAAACTGACCAAATGGGACCTAGGGATGCGCTAAGAAGGAAGCTGCGGGCCTGGCTCCAAAACATGGTAGACCCGGGAGTGCGTGGAATATGTTTCTTATTTTTTTATTTTTTTACATTTTCACAGGCATCTAGGCGTTAGTTGCATAGAGGGAATTAGTAGGGGAGTACACACTGTGGGTTCAGGGCTTAGTTGAAGAGGAAGGTTTTGAGGTGTTTCCTGAAGGCTGGGTAAGAAGGTTTGTTTCTCAGGTGAGGTGGGAGCTCATTCCAAAGAGCTGGTGCACAGGCTGTAAAGCTGGCACCTCCCGCTCCTTTCCTGTTGAAGTGAGGTGTGATCAGCCAATGTTTGTAGGCAGATCTAGTAAGTCTGGATGAAGAGAGTTTTTTGATAGTGTTAGTGAGGTATTGGGGTGCCTCATTGGAGATGCATTTGTAGGTGATTGAGCGTGTCTTGAATTTGATTCTGTCCTTAACTAGGAGCCAGTGGACCGGTTTTCTGGCCTCCGATATGTGGTCATGTCTTTCAATGTCCGGTGCAGCTTGAAGAGCATTGTTTTGAATAGTTTGGAGTTTGCGCAGGGTTTTTTCAGATGTTCTGCTGAATAGGGAGCTGCAGTAATCCAGTTTGCATCCTATAAGAGCTTGGGCCATTTTGAGGCGATTTGGGAGGAGAAGAATGGTTTGCTGGTGTTGATGAGTTTGGTTGCATTCCCTGAGGAGGAGGCAATGTGGTTGACCTGGCGGGTCTTGGTGAGTCAGGAGTCAAGGTAAATTCCCGGAGATTTGATGGCCGATGCTACCGGTATCTTGTGACCATCTGTGGTGAAAGTTTTGTAGGCATTGTGTAGTTTGGATGGGCGTCCTGCTGGGCCGGTGATGAGAAGCTTGGTCTTGTCATCATTGAGGCATAGCCTGTGTGCAGCCACCCAAGACTGGATGGTTTCATAGATAGTGTTGATGTAGCAGAGTCTGTAGGGTAATCTCCACAGGGGGCTATGAGGATTTGTGTGTCTTCCGGATAGTTCGTATTGGAAACACTAAGAGCATCTAGCTGGTCAAAAAGGGGTTTGGTATACACATTGTAAAGGGGGAGCGATACACAGGAGCCTTGAGGGATGCCACAAGAGGTGGGTAGGGGGGTGGTGGTAGCCTCCCCTCTGAAGACACTGAGTGATATGTTGGCCAGAAAGGAGGAGACCCAATTGGTAGTCTCTGGCGAGAAATGGCAGAAGTGGACAGTGCTTGGCATAGGATCTCATGATCCACAAGGTCGAAAGCAGTGGAGAAGTCTAGCAATAGGAGGAGTGAGAGGGAGCCCTGGTCATTGTCTGCATCAAGCTGGGTTTTGAGGTCGCAGAGGGCTGTTTCTGTACCATGTTTTGGGTGGAAGCCTGATTGTTGGGTTGCTAGGACATGGTGAAGTTCCAGGAAGGATTGGATCTGCAGGTAGGAGACTCTGTCCATGATTTTGAGGGGGAAGGGGACCGCAGTGATAGGGCGGTAGTTGGTGGGGATGGCTGGGTCAAGGATGTTTTTTTTAGCAGCAGGGAGACCCAGGATTCTTTCAGCAAGACAGGGACGGTGCAGGAGGCAAAGGAGGTATTGATAATGGTAGCAACATGTGGGATTAAGGGTTTTGCACAATCCTTAATGAGAGGGGTTGGGCAAGCATCCCACTTACATTGGCAGGGATTGAGGCCTTTCATGATGTTGATCAGGCTGGTTGTGTCAATGGGTTGGAAGTGAAAGGGAGGGATGCTGGACAATTGATAGGTTGGTAGGGGCTGGGGGCATGTGATGGGAGGGCCTTCTCTTTAAGTTATATTTTTTCTTGCAGTTGCGTGATTTTGCCCATGAGCGTGCTTTGGATGCTGTTGTTCTATGGGAGATGGGGGAGGTCTCTAATTCCGTGAGAATGGAGATGAGTTTGCGGGAGCTAGAGGTGGCTTTGGATATTCTTTCATTGTAGTTTGCAGCTTTGGATGCTAAAATGATTTGTTTGTAATGGAGTGAGGTGGCAGCGAGCTTTGTGGGTTCTTTACGCCAAGGGGCTTCCGCTGCTCTCTTGGAGGCTCTGATGGAACGGAGGTTGGGGGTGAACCAGGAGTTGAGATGTGCAGTGTATTTGGCTTTCTTAGCTTTGAGGGGAGCTACGCAGTTGATGGATGTGCCTAGCAGGGAGCTGTAATGCTCCACCAGGGTAGTGGTGTCAGACGTGGGAGGGATAGCTAGGTCAAGGAGAGACGAGAGGTTACGAGAGCTGCGGGTCATGCTGGTGGCAGGGCTAGCTACTGGTCTGGGAGGTGCCGCAGGGGTAGGACTGGAGAAGGTGATGATATGGTGGTCAAACCATGGGCATGGGAGGTTGGATAAGACATTGATGTTGCTGTTATGGTCTAAAATTGGTTCCATGTGTTAATATCCCCACACAAATATCGCCATACAAAAATATCACAACCCTGCTCCCAAAAACCTCAAAAATGATCCCCCCAAAAATATCGCCTATGGCCATTCCAGACAACAATATATACAGAGATATTTTTAGTCGGGATAATATGTAGTGATACCCTAAATCCAGTCTATGGTGCAGCCAAGGGTATGAGTGAGCTATGTATGGGCTCTGTAATGCGTTGTGAGCAGCCTAGGGCTTGTAGTGAGCTGGAAATGTTGGTGGCGGAAAGGTCCGACGGGTCGCTAAGTATCTAAAGTTATTGGACCACAATATCTAAAGTTATTGGAAAGGATACAGATAAAGAAATGGTGCCCCCTAAAGGACAAACGCTGCATTGCAGTGCTGTGGGAGTCAATGCAATCTTCTCCAATTTGTAACGCATTGCAGCTGCCTGAAAAAGGGAATCTTCCAACAAAAGATTGTGCCACAATGATGTGATCCACGAAGACCAGATTACCCAGAATAGATCCCTTTGGCCTCTAATGTGACCTTAGCACCATCTCTTTTTGCTTTTCTGGAAGGTTTGTAATTAAAGGGCAACTGATGTTGGCTTCTGTTTTTATTTTTTGTTATTGACTCAGTCCTCACTTTCTTTTTATTTCTTTTTTCCTTTCCTTCACTAACTGTAGCATTTGTATTTCATTGTATTATTGTTTAAATCGCAGACCTAGCTTGAGAGCAGTAGATTGCTGTACGTGGTTTGGGGAGCCAGTGTTTGGGTTGGCATAGGTGAGGTCTGTGTGCTGTGCATCTAGTGGGATTAGCATGGCCAGGTGCTATTGAAAGAGCCATGTTTTGTGAGATTTATCTAATGGTCGGGTGGAAAATCCCAGCCCTGAGCAGAACCGATAGGCCGGGATGTCCTTGGCCCAACAGATGGAAGAATCAAGAAGAATGACAAAGTCCTGTTTTATTAACAATCACTCCAAAACAGGGACAGCAACAAACAAAACATGTCTCAGCGCTCTCAAGGATCTACATGCACAACATATACTCATAATCGATAAATACATCATTGTGACGTTGCATTTGCTAAAACCTACATGAAGGTGGTATTGGTGCAGGGAATTATCTACATATAGAATGCATACTGGTCCGTGTTTTCATTGGACATAGAATTCTGGTGGCCCCACCTCGGAACATCCCTAGGGGTGACAAGGCGGGAGAATACATCATAGCATTAATTAATAGGCTCCTTCTACAGTTGCAAGACAGCACTTATCGGAGAGCAATAATTGGTTGGTACCAACTTCACCAACCGTGGACATTTTGGCAGGTCATCAGCACATGAACAAAATACATTGGTAGAAGGAGAGGCTGCAAAGAGCTGCTTCTTTTAATTACTTAAGATACCATCCCCGATTTCCTAGGCCACAGGCCAAGGCTTCTGCCTTTGAACCTAGCCGTGAGCAGCGTCTTTGCTCTGAGAATTTTTAGGAAGTCGAGCACCGGCATTTCCGTCGCTGGCGCTAATGAATAGACACTGTTTGTTAATTATGAGCCAATGTGAGGAGACCATGTTTTGAATTCTCCTACTCTGCTTTAACCATGAATGTAGCTCTTATTAATATGGGTGTTATTGCTTTCTCTGGCCTCCGGAGACTTCCTCAAGTTACTCTTCATGTGTTTTTTAAGCTTTTGATTAATTGGAACCTGGCATCTCAAGGTTGTTTGTTCTTTCACCTAATCTAAGAGAAATATGTCTTGCTCTTGGGTCCTGTTATCTCTTGTTCTTCTTTACAGCAAGCCGGGGCTCCCTTTCCTGTACCATCCTTGGACGGAGGTGGGGAGCGTAGTTCTTGTCTGGTTCATGCAAATGGGCGCTGTAAATGAAACAACACACTGACTTTCTCTGCAGCGCCAGAGGCACCCTGGAATCCTTTGTTCACTCGAACATAGCTACGCTGTCTATTTTCTCCAAAATGGACACTTGTTATTCTTACATTCCTTCATTGAGCAAGCGTGATTTGCATTCTTATGCATCTTGCGTTTCAGCGTTCATGTTTAATGTGTGTTCTAGCGTCTAGTGAGTGCAGGAAATATTCTTCATGTCTAAATGCAGTTTGACCTAGTGTCTGTGTGAATTCATGGTGTTTGCGTATCTGCTTTGTGTCAAATGCATCTACGTGTGTCGTTTTGGGTATAGTGTCCCTTTCCTCTTGCAATTTTTGGTTACAACATGTCCATTTCTGCTAGAGCTTGCAGATTCTTCCCATCCTCAGTAGTTCTGGGGTAATGTCGCTAGGGTTGCCTCAGCGAATACCGTCTCACGTGATTGCGATACGTTGGCAGAGAGGGTACTGGTTCCATAAATGGTGCACCTCTTCCATCCCTACAATATTGAGACGGGGCGGGGCAGAAGCTATGGATGATGCATTCATCTGCCTCTCGACATTTGGGAAATTGGAGAAATGTGTCAACATTCTGAGACAATACCAGTGTCCAGTTCCAGGGGGTGGGAGCGTGAAAAGAGAAGGATTGTTTGCGGGTCCTCTCCTTGTGGAAGATCTGTGTGATTACTACAGAAAAAAAATATCCTGAACACTAAGATGTTGATTTTTTAATTTCTTTTCTGCACGTCCCCGCAATTATATGTGGAGAGAGACCCCCTGCAGCCCTTCATACCCCCCTTATACACCAACCTACCCCCCACATATAATTGTGTGGATATGTGCACTTCCAAAATCTAGATTTTTGTGTTCAGAATACTCTTGTTTGGTATTGTTTGGTATTTTGGTGTGGTACCTTCCTAAAGAGGTGCTTCCAATGGCCATGACCAACCTTTGTGTCTTCAGGGCACCAGAGGCTGCAGAATGGCAGCGGAGTAGAATAAGGAGACATAGGGCCTCATTACACGGTAGGCGGTAACCATGGCGCTATTAGCGGAATTACCGCCATACTCCAAGGTGAGCTGGGCGGTAATTCCCCATTCACCAAGGCCCTTCCCCATTCCCATTTTTGCCCCCATAGGGCATAATGGGAATGGGGAAGGCGCTAATTACGGTGCCGCAAATTGCGGTAGCGTAATTAGCACCAAGGTCCCTTTGCGGGTTCGTTTTTTAACGCCTGCTAAAAGCAGGTGTTAAAGTACCAACCCGCAAAGGGACCTCGTAATAAGGCGGTAAGGGTTAACGGTCACCGGTAGCATTACCGGTGACCGTTAACCCTTACCACCTTCCGTGTAATGAGGCCCATAGTCCGTTAGTCCCAGGGCCCATCCCACTCACTCCACTCCGGGAACAATAATCACTCTCACTATTTTGAGAGAGATAAACCCCTTACATACTGACGAAGGAAGCCAGTGATGGAGTTAGGACATCGCGTTCCGCCCTTAAGCTTCATGAGCAGTGCAATGCGAACCGCTCTTAGGAAGGTATGACTGCGTAAGGGTGTATGGCTATATTTTTGAGGTACCCAGAAGTGTAGGTGAGTCCTAGTCTTTCTTTTCTGTGAGTTGATGAGAATTTTCAGTGAAAAACCAAGGTTCGTAATGCATCAACAACGTGCATGAACGGAAAGCCAACCATATCAAATTGGCTTCAGTTGGAGGGTGAGCTTACACACATGTAGCATAGCAATTTGTAAATGTTGTTTTGTGGAACGCGTGTTCACCACTCAAAGGTTCCACTGGTGGGAAGGGAGCAGAGGAGCAGTAAGACATTGTGGTTTACATAAACATTGATTGTCTCCATTTTAAATTAGTCTCGCCCTGTGGAGCTGAACGTGGGACCATCTATTAATGTTGCTACATGCAACATGATGTCAGATGGACGCTCCAGCTAAATAGCCCATGTCTGACTCCTTTACACGTCAGCGTTGCCATTGGGTGCAGAAAATGGGACCAATTGGAGGTGCCCTTCATATTAAGTAAACATCAGCATGGGTGACAGGACCCCAACCCCCCAGTGCCACGGCCCATATTGGGCGAGTCGAGCCAGGCAAGTGCAAACACTGAGCACTCTCTCAGCTGATTGCTGCAGCTGAGAGAGAACTGCTGTGCGAGCTTTAACTGTCAAAGAAATACATTGTTTCCCTTTGATAGTTTCATTTCCCCAGTGCACATGTACAATGGACCATGCAAGAACAGGAAGTTTTGATTCCCCAGCCTTGTATGTCCCATTGGGGATGCAGGCTGGGGAACTGCAAATCTGATTGTGCATAGGGGATGCTTCTGTGCATCCCACCACATATAGTCGACCTGGGCATTGTATTTTCAGCGCCCCAGTTCCTCACACATGTGCACGAACCAGGAAGTACTTAATGCTTCTTGGTTCTTGTTCTTGCTACGAGGAAGCCTGATGGCCTTTCTGGGAGGCGGCTGAGGAGAAGAGTCCAGGTCGGGCTGAAGGTAAGAAACGTCCTATGTGTGAATGATGTTATGTGTGCTTGTATGCATGTATGTATGTGAAGGAGTGAGTGCACAATGTATTGGTGGCAGGGTGAGCATGTGCATGACTAGGTGTATGAGCTGTGGGTGCACATGTGAATGCTGTGAGTGAATGAGCAAGTAAATGCTATGTGAATGTGTGTCTTGCATTATTGCCAGGGCGTGGAGATGGATACTACTGTAGCATGGCATTTTCTATTGGGCATCTATGATAAAGCAAACATGATAAGTATCAGTACGTAGCTATACTTTCTTACTGTGGCATGGCATTTGTTACTGGCCATTTGTGGTAAAGCAAATATGGTATGTGTGATTAAGTAACTAGACCGGAATACGTTGGCACATCCAGTCTACCTATAGCCTCTTAAAGTGGCATGGGATTTCTTATTGGTCATCTATATTAAAGCAAGCATGATAAGTGTCATTAAGTAGCTAGACTGGCATGTTTGGTGCAGCCAGTCTAGCCAGCTTATTGTGGCATGACTTGTTTTACTGGGCATTTATGTGAAAGCAAAGATGATTAGTATTATTATGTAGCTGAACTGGCATACTTTGGTGTAGCTAGTCTGGCTATAATTTCTTAATGTGGCATGGCATTTTGTACTGGACACCTATGGTAGAGTAAACATAGGTGTTATTACTGCATATGTTGGTACAGGAAGCCTGACTACAATGTCTTAATATGGCATGGATTGTTTTACTGGACATCAAGGGTAAAGCAAACATGATGTGTGTTATTATGTTTTTAAAGTGGGCTACAAGCCAGTTTGGACATGTTTCATTATTGCGGCATAGCATTTCTAAAAGGCAAATCTCACAGGACATGGAGAAATCAGCATATATTGGCAGAGCCAGCCTGGGCATGTTTTCTTATATTATCATTTCTTATGCACAACCCAAACATAAGTGTGTTCTTATATGGTAATGCTTGCATATATTGGTCTAGCCAACATGGAAATGTATAGGCACAGCTAGCATTAACATGTTTTTATACTGACATCTATTGTCAGCAAAGGCATCATAAAAATATATTGGGAAATTCGCCTGTGCAGTTTTGGTAACTTGCATGCATTGTTCTTTTTCATGAGTAACCCTACAAAACCTATTGAAATCGTTCTGGCTTGTTACCAGTGTTTCATAGAAAGTGTGCTGTATAATGCAACATTGTAATCCATCATTTAAAACATGTTCTAGGGTTAGGAGGAGGGCCATATAAAGTTCACATAAGGTAGGGATGCCTGTACTAAAGCCAGAAACTCAGGAACTAAACAGAGCTTGCATAGAAATCTCCTGTTTGTAAACAATCATTGTAATATCAATCATATGTTCCATTCTTCAACAATTCTTACCCTAAAACAGCTAATCACATTATTTGCACAAAGCAAAACATTTATTAAATAAAGTCGACCATCAACAAGTATTTCCTGCAAAAATAATTGTGTAATTACATTTTTTTTAAAGACATTTGTAATGAAAGTGACTACACACAATGACTTTACATATCGAGAAATTGGTTAAAACAGTCCACTACATTCTATTTTGAATAGTCATGAAAAAAATGATTGGAATAAAGTCACCAGTAGTGATTGGTTAGTTAAGTACGATAGTCAAATTTAATAATTTGCATTAAACATTCAAATTAAACATATTTAGACTATTACAAGGCATGGAATTAATCAGTTCATTCTGCATTATGCCATTCTACATTAGTACATGGCAATCGTTATTGGCCTCATCTTAGCCACTTGGAATGGTGTGCGAAACCTGAGGGCATCCTCACTCTGACTCTCCTTTGATCCTCTCTGCAGGTGCCCATGGAAAGGCCATCTTTTTATTATTATTTATTTGTATTGGTTTTACATGAAAAACCTTTGCAAAATCATGATAAATATAAAACTGACAGTATATATGAAAACATACGAAAATAAAACAAGGAAAAATATTCGAAGAGAGAGGAAACCAGGGGCAGCAGGGTGAGACCAATCAAGGCCTTCTTATGCTCATTTAGATTGAAAATGTCTTAATTTTTTTTCAATTTTTTTTTCATTTGATTTGATATAGCTGAACAAATCAACTTTTCAAATTAATAAAAATTATACATTGACAAACAAAGAAATTATAAAAATGTAGTAACATAATTACCTTTGAATATTATAAAATTAAAAACTACCTATATTTCGTTTGTACAAAATAAGCTTGACATCTTGACAATTAAAATATACAAATACAATATACTTGGCAGGGTTAATCTTGCTATTTAATTAATTTCAACAGGCAAGATCACTTCCAAAAAGTGCACAAGAGCCTTTATCACCGCAAATTTCGAGCTATTAAATAGGATACTCCCCAACTGATGTTCATCCCTATCTATATACAGACTTAACAAATTACTAAAAAATGTCACCCGCATTGGCTGCAAATTAGGACATACTATGATCAAATGCCGTAGGGTTTCCCTCTCACTGGATACTTGGCAAAATCAACCGAAATTTAAATCCACACAGATGATTTGACGCCTGACCAAGATTTCTCTAGTGGCCCATAAGTTGAGCCTCAGTCGTAAAAATACATTTCGAATGTGACCAAAGGGGCATTTCAAGAGGTAACCTGCCATTTGGCCCATATGTTTAATTGGAAAATACTTGCTATCAAAATCTTTACATTTTAAACAGGCAGCATAGTTTTGCATCCAAACCCAGTGGCGGTACTTAACCCCTGCTCGCCCTGGGTTTGCAAGTCATAGTTGTAAGGAGATATCAGCCTCCACCAGAATATCAAGGACCAAGTTCCGCCACTTGGTTGGGAATGCATGTTTTGAGGAAGACAGATGGCACGCTATAATACTCAAGATGTTATTGTTTCCCATACTATCTAAACATTTTCGAAAAAAAGAGCATAATCTCCAGTTAATGTCTTAATAACTTGAAAGTATGGAATATTTTTCCAAAACCTTTACAATTGCAGACGTGAGCATAATTTCTTGACCAGTGATCAGTCTGTCCCAGAAAAAATCATGTGATAGACTCTCTTCTTTAGCCATAAATCTCCCAAATAGCAGTAGTCTTGTTTCCCGAGTGCCTTCGCACTCCATTAACAAGTGTCTAAGGGATTGTTGGCTTGGTGAGTCACAATATCTGCAGAGTTTTTTTTGCTTTATCCCCCTGGTTTCTTCGTGGTGATCCAATCTCTCATTTCTAGTTGTTTTTTTGACTTTTATGGGGTTTAGAGCAAGGGTTTCTGGTGTCAGTTTGAGCCTGAGCAAGATACCTCCCACTTTCTTCTCCAGACCGAGAAGTTGCTTAGATTTAGTTTTTTTAAGATGTTCTTTTACATCAAAATAGAGCGGACGGGCTTGCTGTTATTATTTCGCAGTATAAAGACAAAAGTTTCCAGTCCGCTCGACAACCCAAAGAAGTCAATCCCAGTTCAAATCTCAGACTAACAAGTGGGGTACTCATTGGGAGATATAAGGATTATTTCCACAGCAGACCCTTGATTTTATTCCAATCAAAGTTCCAAAGCAGGGACTTCTCTTCCAGACCATATAGAAGAACCGGGACTGCTTTACCAATGTAGTATTTTATGAGTGGAAGTAATGAAAATTTGCAAAGTTTTCCATTCAATTTCTTCATCTGGGAGATGATTTTGGTTGCTTCTTCAAGAATAGCCAAAATCACTTTATTCTGGGCTGGAGAAGCTAGAATCGACACGGGGAACTACTTTTCCATCCAAAGTCCAGTTTCTGGAGCCCAAGTTCTTTTTAGGGTGTTTAAATACAAGGATCTTGGACTTTAGAGGGTTAATTATAAGCCCGTTCAGTGTGGCATATTCACCTAATTTAGACAAGAGCCGCTGTAGACCAATCACTGAGCTGTCCAGTAGGACTATATCGTCTGCATAAGCCAGCCAATGTAATATCCTCCATTTAATCCTGGGACTGGCCAATGATGAAAAGGCCAGGAAGTCTCCAAGGTCTGACAGGAATAAGTTGAAAAATAGGGGGGCACCCAAACATCCCTGCCGTACTCCTTTGAAAACCTTTATTAGATCTGACAGATGACCCAAGTCGTCCAGCCTCAGCCTTATAGTGGTGTTCTTGTGAAACTCTATAAGCATTGCCAAGAGGGGAGCTGGAATCCCCCAACTATGGAGCTTCCGCCAAAGAAGTGATCTGTCCACTAGATCGAATGCTTTGGACAGATCAACCCAAGCCCCATAGATCGGGGTGCCCTCTTTCTCATTAGTTCTTTCGCTGAGTAGGTTCAGAATGAGCCCATTAAGGCTGGTGGAGAGACCTTTTCTGAAACTCGTTTGGTGCTGAGAAAGGATCTGCCTAGAGTCCACCCAGAATGTGAGTTCTCTTAGCAACAGCCTCATAAAAAGTTTGCTGTCAATATCAAGGAGGGCGATTGGGCGATAGTTTGCCGGACCTAACCAATCGCCCCTCTTGAAGAATGGGATGACTGGTGCATTCTTCCATGATGGAGGGAAAACCCTATTCTTAAGGATTTCCTGGAAGAGGCGGTTTAGCAACTTTGCCCACAGTTTCGGCTGATTTTTTAGCTCCTGATAGGTAAGACCATTGGGGCCTGCCGCTTTCGATGTGGAGGAAGATGATATAAGTTCCTCAATGTCCTGTTCATTAAATGTCAGGGACCAACTGGTATTTGGCAAAATGAAGTCTCTGGATCCCGTTGGTTTAAAGTTGTTTAGACAAATAAGCCACCCATTGTTGCTCTGGGACCAGATTACATAAAGAGCTGTTGTAGCCGGTCTCAAGTTGGCTCAACGCCGCCCAAATGTTTCTGCAGTTATTTGCATTAAGTAGATAGAGCATTCTCTCCCCATCTTCTTGCAGTTTCTGGTGTTTATGGTTCTTTGTCCAGTTTCTATAGGTTTGTTTGACCATCCTTAGTTCTTGCTTGCAGGTGATGGGATCATCCACCTCTTTTTTTATGTAACGCAATGTTTGTTGCAGGATTCTCTTTTTGTTATGTGTTTCTTCGTCACAGAGATTCTTGTTTACCTGCGACCTTTATTTTGCTTGGAGGGTATATAGACCAAACAAAGTTCCCAAATTTCTCCAGGTGGAATTTGTCAGTCCAAGTTGACAATGGAACTGCTTCAAGTAGTTTATTCAATATTTTCCCCCTATGTTTATATTTTACAACTCTCAGATTGCCCTTAACACCTTCGAGTTCCTGAATATTATTCTGATCACGGGGCTTCTGTATGTCGGGGAACAAGAGTTCCAAACTTGCATGGTCACTACCCCCCTCCCAGTTTGAGGTGAGACTAGGACAGAGAACTGAGAGACTGGGAGAAACAAAAATGTAATCTAGGGTGGACTGAAGGGACCCTTGACGCCAAGTTGCTCCCACTTTTCCCACTCCCTTGAACTTTTCGTGTAACATTTCAAGGTCCCAGGATGACAAAAAATCCCTCCATTGTTTACCCTTTCGCAATGTGCTCAACTTTGGTTGTGCAAACTTTCCACTCCCAGGGTTTATATAATCTGTATTTAAGTCCCCTGCTAATAGGATATGGGCTCCCACATAGTCGATCTTCACCGCCGTTAGAACGGAATCCAGAGTTTCTACGAAATGCTGGAGTTTTGGCAGGATTCCAGTAAATGTTAACAAGTACCAAGGTAAAATTAGGGGCATCGATTTCCAGTTCTACTTTACAGGCTTGTATTCCCACATCGATATTACAAAGTGGTATAATCTCTTTAATACTGGAGTTTTAAATGCAATTAATAGCCCTCCTGCCGGTCTCCCTTTTGGTTTTTGCAAGGCCCGAAGGTTTAAGATTGTGAAGGCCTCTATCTCTATGCGGTTGACCAGACACGTTTCCTGGAATAACAGAATATCATAATGTCCTAAAAGATCCTCTTTACTTTTTTCTTTTTCAGGAAGCTAGGACCTCTCGTATTCCAGGAAACTAGTCTTAAGCCCCTTTGCCTAAAGACTATTTTCCTCTGCCCCAAGTTTTAGAATGATTTGTGAGATGATCTCTGGGAGTTTTGCTATAAGATTCCAATTTATGTTTGACCCAGCGGCCATAGTCCTATCTGACTCTCTTGATGTTCCAGCAAATCCATCGTTGTTAACTGCATCTTCCGTCCCCGTCCGGTTTGTACTAGAGGGATTTTCAAGGCTGCCTTCATCCCCTGACTTATAGAGCATCAGGCCATCTCTGGCGAGTTCATTTTTATTGTTGAATAAGGCCTGTTGGGCTTTTCTTGAGTTCAGTCCGATTTCCACATAGAAATTATCTGCTATAGACGGGAATTTAACATACTCTATATCCTCCGAAGTAAAGAGAAACAGGTTATGTTTTTTTTTAAATCTCTGTCAATAACACTGATCTACAAAATGATTTATTCTTATTTTGTTTAACAAGCCTGAGCCAGGCTTTCGGGATTGTGTAGTCAGCCACGTCAGGTTCCACTTCTTTTGTAGCTGTAATGGAAGAAATTCCATCTTGCCCCTCTCTTCCACCCCCTGGGGAGTGGGCACGAGGTTTCTAAATTTCCCCGAGCCATTCCAACGGTCAATCTCGCTTGGTATTGGCCTTAATGACACCTCCTCTTGAGTGTGAGAGGGATGATAGGGGATGCTAATGACTGTTGAGGACACTGGTTTTGCCACTTGTGTCAAAAAGATAGGAGCTAGTTTAACAGTGATATTTGTGGTCTCTTTTAAGGTCTCCAGAATGGCCTTGTCTTTTTGAGCCTTTTGTGTGTTATTTTTTAGAAATATTGGGGCGATCTTAATATTTGCTTGCCCCAGTTTTTGCTTTTGATTATTTGGAACTGTTTTCAGAGAGATTGCAGGATCTGTTTGCATACCTGTGCTTGATGTTTGCACCTTGAGACCCTTAGGGCCTGCGTTATAATACGGAGAGGCCTTTTTTTTGCCTTTTTTCCCAGAGGCGGATTTGGTTGGAGTAGATTGATTGGAGTTTGAGTTCCGAGATGGTTCGGGAGCTGATAATAATGGTGCACTAGTTTCTGGCAATTTCCCATCAGTTGATAATAACAGATTTTTCAAAAATGAGTTTATTCCTGTATTCTTTCCAGCTGAATTTTTCTGATTTTTTGTCTTTTTCTGCATGCGTGGAATAACTGTGCTCTTATTTCTTTTCCTGGAGAAATTATCATTTATTCTGCTCTGAATCTTCTTTGTCGTAATTGTATATTCCAACCCTCGCTTCCATCCTTTCTGGATGAGGGAGGAAGGAGCAGTATCCTCCTTTATTTGCTGTGCATCCATGTGAATAAGGGCGTGTGTGGTAACAGGGGCTGACTGAAATGGTATTGGGGCAGGAGTGTTGGGCGCAACTTCCCCTACTTCATCCCCCCCACCCAGGTATGAGCCTTCCTGATCAGACATGTCTTCTAAGAATGGAGAACTACGAAGTCTCATTTACTAGCCCGATGGAGAAGAAGAAGAGGAAATCAATTAGTTGGATCAGCCGGGCTGAGTAAGCTTACACAAAGTGAACCGTTTGGGTTTTAATAAGGGGATTGATTTCAAGTTATAACCTTACTTAATCCTCAGGATCCCACTTTTATGTGGGGTCCTGGCTTATGAATATAACACCCCACAAGCCTATGACCATCAAAATACTTTGTATATGCCTTATATAGGGGGCCGCTTTTGTGCTGGAGAAACCTCAGTCAGCTATCAGTGCTTAATAATGTAGAAATGAACCTCAACTCAGTTACCTTATAAGTGCTCCTCCAGCGCCTAACAGCCGTACAACAGCCAGGGCCCTTTACCCCGTCAGGCTTAACGCCGCAAGGGTGGTTGGGTCTGCGCTTTGTAGTGCATTGGTCACGTGACCGCCGGTAGGCTCCGCCTCCTCCAGGAAATGGGCGGAGCTCAGAAAGAGCCCCTTACAGTTCGCAATGCTGAGATAATAGTGGCAGCAGCAGGCAAACGTTTGAAATGCCACAAAAAGGAGTATTTCCCAATTCAGCAAGGCCATCACTCTTGGACACTGTCTCTGGTGGTGGAGAAGCGAGGGAGGATCACCTGGGTGGAGGATCCTTGAGGAGTGGGAATGGGGTGTCCTTGGGCGAGACATGGTATCCCCCTTTCCCTATTGACCACCAACCTAACCTCCTCCCAACCTATATGGGCTATTATAAGCCAGCTCCCCTCATTTTCCCACATGTGACACTTGACAGTACTGGGACGAAGAAGAGGCACCCGAGAGTGATGAAGATTACACCTTTCATCACTTTGGTACTGGGACGAAGAAGATGCCTGGAAGGAGATGTGAGGGTCAGGCATGTCCCTTCAATTGTGGTCAGGCAGGGTTAACTGGACATCCACACCTGCAGCCTGTCAAAGGGTTGCAGGTGTATAAGAAGAGGCCAGCACAGCAGGAGAGGGAAGGAGCGCGACAATGGGAACAATGGAGAGATCCGCACAGGACCCGTGTTTGGAGGCAG
This sequence comes from Ambystoma mexicanum, assembly GCF_040938575.1. Taxonomy (NCBI): domain Eukaryota; kingdom Metazoa; phylum Chordata; class Amphibia; order Caudata; family Ambystomatidae; genus Ambystoma; species Ambystoma mexicanum. The sequence goes on from NC_090936.1 coordinate 1,213,059,630, forward strand.
CCGTTTTGGGACAGGAGATCGAGCTAGGATGCCGGCAACAATCCCAGCAGACTTGGGGGACCCGATGTAAATGGGCTGTGTGATTCCCCCAATCCGGGGTGCCTCCATATCCCAGAGCGAGCAGCAGGAGCTGCTCTGGAACCGGAGCAGAGAGGACACTGCACGCATGCCGAGAGAAGCACTGAAGTTGCTGCTGTGTAGAGAGAGGTATACGGAAGGCGAGCAGGGCTCGCACCGGTAAGTTTTGCCGACTTCAGAAGCAGAAGGGAAGTCATGGGAGCTGCTGGAGACGAAGCACAGAAGACCGGTGAGTGGCGGAAGGGCGTAGAGGCTCCGGGACGCTCCAACAGGACCGTGAATGAACAACGGTCTGTAATATGAAAAATGTAATACTCATTTAATACCCAACTAAAGGGAAACTAAACTAAAGGGAAACTGAGCTTTGAACAATTAAATGCTTATTGGATACCGAATTAAATAGAAACTTAACGTTAAAACCAAAAGGAGCATATTGAATATTGAACTGAATAGAGCTTTAAACCTGAGCAATAAAAGTCCATATTATACACTGAACTGAATTGAATACATGTTGCGCAACAATTTAATTCATACATCAAAGTCAAGAATATTAAAGGTGAAAGGAACCGAACAGAGAACTTTTATGAGTGAATGCAGTGCAACAAGTTCACAGCTTGGCAGGAGGTGGGGAACACATGGGGGCTGGGCCATCAGGCTAATAAGCAGAAGCCAAAGATGTGCAACAATAACCCCAAAGCTAAGAGGCCAATAGAAGGAACTAAGTGAAGGTGACTGGTTACACGACCTGTGATGGGTGCACCATGCAGTCTAAAAACTGTAACTAGACCCCAGAGCTCTGCATGGTGATATATAAGGGCACCGAGCAACAGCCTAATGAAAACACTGCATTTGAACTGGCGAAGTGAGCCAGCAGGCGGTCAGGTTTACCTGGTGTTTTGTTAAGACTTTTTGGAATGACTGTCGCAAGTGGCAGAGTTGAAGCATTGGGGAACGGAACCCTAAGACTCAAAGGAACAACCCTTGTTGTCTTGAGAACCGAGTCTCAAAACCTCATTGCTTTTGTATTGTGCTACTTGAAACTTGGAGAAGGGACCAGCAAGGTTTGGTTTTGAACTGTATCACCTTGAAGTGGAGAAAGGTCAACTTTGAGACTTTTTCATGGAACTTTCTTATGCTTGGGGAAGGGGAGCAGAAAATAAGATGTGAGCTGGAAGAAGCTCAGAACTTTGAGCTGAACACTATTTCTTTGAACTTTGACATCCCTACACATTGTTTAGCTTTAGTTGTGAGGGCAAGGATAGGTTTTGTACACAGACAGAGATTTAAGTGGAACTCTTTGACTTTCCATTGTTCCGTTCATGCAGGGAAATCCCACCTTAGCATAGGGCAAGTTCGGCCTTCTACCATCCATACATTTAAATTAATAAACATCTTTTGTTTGCGCTTTAAATCTGTTGTCTGTGTCTCGCTTCATGATGCCTTCACAATGTTTACAGTGCAGTCAATAACTACCAGTGTTGACTGCTTTCTGAACATTCTTTTTTAAGAAGCACTGAGGGAAACAACAATGCAATTTCCAGGCAACATTGAGTTTCAACCAGACACTTCCGGTCTGGGAGGACCTACTTTTGCTGCAAAATGCTAACTAACATGAAAGAGAAAGAGAAAAACAATGGAAAGTGTTTTCGCTTTCTTATAGAGAAACCATTCACATTTACATGACTCCTAATGCATGCTCATGTTAGACCCGCTCTATTATAAACACGTCAGCAATGTAAATACTGAGCTTACGACTGCAACCTTACTTAAATATTACAATATTAAAAAAAATGTTTAATATACTACGCTTCTATTTACTTTACTCACAATGAAAGTAACATCTTTACTTCTCTACAAAAACTCAAACATATGTTTTGCTATTACCATTATGTGCATAAGCCTTATAGAGCACGTGAGGTATTATTATTGCATGAGATAATGATCCTTCCCCAACTTATGGCTTGAGGGGAAGATGCCCGGTCATTATCCCACGATAATGACCCCTTCCTTGGTGTATAAGGCTAAAATTAACTATGTATAGTCATTATGTAAAAAAGCATTGCTCTTCTTGGAAGTAGGTGCTTTAAAGAGACGGTGCTGAGACATACTTGTAGCCCAGCCTCCTTCATGCAAAGGGGAAGACACCTTCTCCTGTGCTGTGCTGCCACTTGGACTGTCACTGGTTCCTGTGATACTGGTTGGCCTGCTTCTGGTCGCAGGTGGGTGTGCTCTGATTGGTTTCCTGGTGAGGGTCTGCGGGTGCAGGGTGCTAAAGCTCATTATGAGGGAAGGCCAGATGTGCACACTGCTCTTTCTCCTGCTTTGTCTGTGATTGCTCTTCTTGCCGCTGAAGGCGTGTGTCATGCTGCTGGAGCCGGGGAGACTGTTGTCAGTGCACGGCTGTTGCTTGTGACAGCCTGATTATAGCCATGATGAGGATCTTCTGGAAAGCCACGACAGATGCTAGGTGTGTGCCAACATTGTTTGGCAAGCCTGCAATTGGACTGTGTCAGGGTGAACGTGTCGGGCATTTGAGCACAGGCTGGTAAGGGACACAGTGTGAGCTCTGTGTGAACAGTTTGAGAAGGCAGGTACATTTTTTGGTCATTGGTCGCTAGCTTCCACTGCTATTGAGCCACCAGGAGGAGACAGTGGGCCTCATTACGAGTCAGGCGTAATGGGTTAAACGGTGCCGCTAATGGATGCGGACCCGTTAAACCCATTCCGCCTGATTACGATTTCCCCTCGCGGGACCCGGTAAGGACGCATGGTAAAACCAGGCATACTTACCGGGTCCCGCGAGGGGACCTGGGAGCTAACAACGGGCCGGTCGGCCCCTTGTTAGCTTCCTGCACCCCTGCACCCATTCCTTGCACTCCCTGCACCCCTGCACCCCATTCCCATTAGAGCCCCCATGGGCTCTAATGGGAATGGGGAAGGTCCGGGCATGGGTTCTCTGAGGGAGGAATTACCGGGCCCTCCAAACTCGGAATGGCCTGGTAATTCGCCATTCAGGGAACCAGGACCCAGTTTTGGAGGCAGCCATGCCAATAGCGGCATGGCTACCGCCAAAGCCGTAATGAGGCCCAGTGCGTTTCACATTTAATAAGTCCATGTGACAAGATGTTCACATATTCCTCCGACTACACATCAACATTACCCCCGGGCCTGTCTTCCTCATCACAGTCCTTGCTTGCGTGAGGCGTTGACTCAGACTCTACCTACTACCCTTTCAATTATAGAAGAAAGACTCCAGACCCTGCCATAGTCATTCCTCTATCTTTACTATCATGTGACCTAGAAAAGCCTCCCACAAACACACTGTGTCTGTCGTTGACATGGCGTACTCGAAACCCTATCCATCTTTGACAGACTTTCAGATATTTATTACGATAGCAGTGATGAACATATCTATATAGTCCTGGGTGTTGCTGAACTCCCTTCAGAAAGGCCTGAGCGCTGCATCCGGAACCAAGCACCGTGTGGGGTGGGGAGTTCAGTGATGACTTACCAGCAAGCACTTTGAGTTTCTCGCCCTGATGTGACTTCTAGTGTACAGTTGCAGGGTCCCGGGGATGAAGTTTGATGGAGCACTCTTTCAGTAATTCTAATACATAAGGGGCGGCACTGAAAGGCAAGCTCCATTCCCCTAGGTGTGAGGGGCACTCACTACGCTTACTCCAAGGACTTGGTATGGTCAGAAGCGCTAGGTGCATGGTCCTCTACTGCTGGCTAATGTTGCACCTATTTTCCTCACTAGCACAGTAACTCCTTGTGGTCCAAGGTTTAGGGCAAGCATCAGACTCTTGGGGACCTTGTCTTCCCAGAATTCAACTCTCCCCATGATACTGGATGCAGATGAACAGCTCGTCCGCCATTTTGTGTCGGTAGAACGTATGCAGCTCCATGTGCCTGAATGCATTCAACTGATCCTCACGACACTACATCGAGTCTGTATCTCAGTTGCCTAGCCAGACTATGAGTATGTCACTCCCCTCCGGGAGCTTCCATCGGGGGTGATCACAGGCCTAAAGAACAAGATAAAAGGCCAAAGGTGGCTCAGGGCTGTAGGGTATTTTTATGAGGCTAGATCACTTTGGGATCACTTGCTGGAGCAAAAGCAGGATTTGATTTCACTAGGTACACAATGTCTCTACCTTATTTGTATTGCATTGGTGGTTCAGTGTAATTACAGACCAGGTTACCTGAGAAATGATGCATCGATAACATGGGGAAAAGCATGATTGTGCCTACAGAAAAAACACAGCACACATAAAATAGCCACACACAGCCTTTGCCATCTCATAGAATACTTCCATAAATGTCTGCAGATCAGAATAAAAACGCACACAGGGAAACACGACGTGCCATCATTGTACATTAAATATTGTGGACCAGCTGAAAGCAAAGAAAAGTACACTCGTTTATAGACCCATGCTGGTTTCACGAGCTCTCAAGAATGCAATGCATTTAAGCTAGTTGCAATTTTAAAACAGTTTCTGCTCTCACGCCCCAGGCGAAATTTCTCTTCTTCTGCCCAGTGAAAATGCTGCAGCCCTCACTTCCTCTAACCTTAGCAGAACACACGCTTTCTTTTTTAAAAAAAAAAAAAAATTGAGATAGCTGTTGCTCTTAGTTTTTGAGAGTGGCAGGTAATTTCTTTTCGCAGACAGCTAATTTTACATAGGATAATGCAGTGAACAAAAGGCTGTCCCGACGCCCTCTATAACCTTTTAATGATCAATGTAGTTCCTGTGAGCCGTTGACCTACTTTTCAATTAAGTGTAACAGACTGCCCATTTGCCGAACATTATCACACTGGTTCAAAAACATACACACAATTCTCACTTGTTACTGGAATCCTCACCTAAACATGTCTGAAGGCTTTGCAAAGCCAGCGAAGGACGGACTCTGGGCGCCTTGGGCTGCTGGAGTCGGATTCACCCTCAGGCTCCCTCCTTCTCTGCTACGGATAGGTCGCTCACCCACAGTCAGCCTGGTTTGTGCTTGCACACAGAAAAGCTCTTCTTCTCTGGGATCTTTCTTCTGTCCCTTTTGTCAGGCCAAAACCCAGTAAACAGCTAACCACCCCGGCCTTTCGCTCATTGCACCTTTTAAACTCTCCCAACTCTCCTACTTTCAAGGCATTTCCCCATACAGAAGGCATACAATATCTCAACCTCTCACAGTGATGTCATCCCATCACTCAGCCACCCCCTCTGGATAGACATCCCTCTCGAAGCTTCTAGAGTGTTGACGCGTGCCCTTCCCTTTCACCATTTACACAGAATTCAGCTCAGCAAGCAGATGGCCTAGCTTTAACAACTTTCCTTCCAGCTTCCTGTGCTGGAAGTTGTAACAATGGACCTAGCTTACTGCACATTACATGTCCTTTAACAGTCGCAAAAGTAATTTGTATTCATTTCTTTTTCAAGCAACATCGCAGAGCCGGTGTTGACAGCCTCATAAAGAAGGCCAGTTTGCACCAATGATTTGCACCAATGAGCTATGGCCTGAGCTGCCTCTAATAATGTTCATGTGTTAGACATTAGTAGGTTTAAGGTGTTAGTAGCAAGTAATTGTTATTCCTTCATTTCATTGCAACTCAGGCCATGCTATACCACTGACTCACACCAGACTCACTCCAGGGTCTCCCATACACACGTATCACGCCTCTTCTGCAAGAGTCTGGGTTTTGATACAATTCTGCCCTAGTTGAAACTCGGAGTCTTTAACCCCTACATAACTCCTACAGGTCACCATGCCTATGTGGCAGGAGCTGTCAAGAGACCAAAGTACATGGGCACACAACACCATTTTCCATTACTCAGGACCCGATACAGCGATCTCCTGATCTGGGGTTCATGAAACTGGCAGCTGTTGTATCTTTTGTACTGGTTAGATGTCCTGCCAACCCCAGCCATGCGGGTTTCTGTTCCACTATAAGATTCCTTTACTTCTCCTCAGAGACGCATTCTGTGAGGCCAGTCTTGGATATGTCCTCTTAGGCTAGGCATCCTTTGTGCATCCAATCCCTTGGGACTAAGAGAATTCTTCAGCCAAGGATGGGCGGGTGCTCAGGGACAGAAGGCAGCATTCACTCTGGTGGTCCTCTAGCTTCCTGCACGACAGAGGCGACATCTTTGGGATACTTTGCTCAGTTTACACAAAATTACCAGCCCAGGGACCCTTGCATCTGCTCTGGTGGCGGGTATCTTCTTCCCCTCCCAGCCTCAGTGTCCAAGCAATGGAGGTTGGTTATTGCAGGGTTGCACTTTGCTCTCGTGAAAAATACATTTTGGATGGTCCCGGTCTGAGCAGATTTCCCCTTCATTTAGTAAATTTTAGTAGATCTGCTCTCCATACCCCCTCAGTTAATTGCTGAAAGGGGGCCTCATTACACGGTACCGTAATTAGCACCCCTGGTCCCTTTGCGGGTTTGTTTTTTAACGCCTGCTAAAAGCAGGCGTTAATGTACCAACCCGCAAAGGGACTTCGTAGTAAGGGTAAGGGTTTACCGGTACCGGTAAAATACTGGTACCGGTAAACCCTTACTGCCTACCGTGTAATGAGGCCCAGGGTCTTTATGAGGACGGTCAAACAAATAGCCGTGCGCTGTTCGACCGAAGGGAAAGTTGCTCTTTAGTGCTGAATATAGCAGGCAACTGTGTCTCCACGGTATAGGTAGACGCGTGCAGAGAACTGGGCCAAGCCTTCCATTTGGCTGTCCTCCTCCACCTCCATCCACTCTTGATCCCGGCAGCTGTTTCCCTTCCACGACTCAGCACGTTCTCCAGCTTCGGGAGTAGGATACGTATTGCTTCAATTGTCGACGCCCTTTCACCTCAATGACCCCGGGGTGGCTACATGGTGCCACCCTACCCCTCACCACTGTCCTGAAAGGTAGTGTTTCACTGTGATCTTGTTGTCCTTGAGGTTTCTCCTGGGCCCAGTACTCTCCTAATTGCACCCGAGGTCCCTCCTCATGTCTGTTCCTCAAACACCTGAATTTGTCTAGAGAGGTTCCGTTGTGTAACCCTGAAATAGCACTCTTTATTTGCTTAGTATTGGACACTTGCAAGCTGTATCCTATGTCACTTTTATCATACAGGTGACCATGAGTCTTCTCTGCTTACCAGGAAAAGCAGGTTAGTGTATCTCTTTTTTGAGAGTCATTAGCCGAGTCTCCAAACCTCTCTAAAGATCTAATTAGTGTATTTGTATACTTTGTAGGAGCCCGAATTGCACTTTGTTGAAACTTAAACACGTCCTGCCCTGAAGATGGATTTTCAATAATCCGAAACGCGTTGGCACATATTACTCTTTAAGAGTTTTTTTAGGATATTCGGAGCAGAATGAATGTAACTGCTCAGAAGTAGGGAAATTGAAAAGTGGTGATTTCCCAACATATGAACTGTCTTATCAGACTTTTTGAGATAAACTGTACTCTGCATATGTTTTTTGTATTAACCACCGTTTGTTTGAGCTTTCTTTCAGCTCAATTGACACTCTATCTTTTGTTTCTGAGTTGCTATTTGACTTGTATGAATTAACCTATGCATTGAATCAGTTTTCGCACACTGTAAAGTAACAGTGTGGTGTGAATTAAAGCTGTTTATGTCTTTATATAACGACAATTGTATCTGTCTTACATCTGTCTACTCTCAACCTTGCTTGTTCTTGTCTGTAGATACACAGATTGACAGAGCTTCATGTACACACTTCACTATTTGAATATCAGACAAGCTAATTGTACCATTTTGAAAATAGATGATATCAACCCTTGTGGAACGAGTACTCCCAGGTGGGAGTCTTTGTTTTCCACAAGGTGGAATTACGATTTGGGACTTGTTCCCGTTAGGAGTGCAGCATTGGGCTACCGGCTGGCAACGGTCGGTGTGTGTTTTGTGCTTCAGTTTTCTAAATCTCGAGTGGCCTCGAGATTCTCCCTGCTGCACCTGAAGTGTCATGCACTTAACTCATTGACGAAATGTTGACCACAGTAAATGTTTAATTTTGTTTCGTAGTGCCTCCCACCCCATTCTCTTTTTCCGTTGTGGGCGGGAACACAGGAAGGCCCCTCTATGACACGATCAGCCCTGTAGGTGATCCTTAGTGTCATATCCAAAAAAGAGTGCCTCCCAGCGGGGGTTGTCGCTTATTTCTTTCAGGCCTCTGGAGGAGTTTGATATTAACCTTGTGGTCGTGAAGGGCCTTCATTCGGGCCTTACAGGACAGTGCGGTTGGGAGCCACGCTCTTCCACTATTCAAAGTCTGGTATCCAGCATACCAATGGTTGGTCCTTCCAGGGGAGTCACCACTCTCCCTGTGAGTATAGCAGGACCCGCCATTGACTCCACCTGGAGTCACTCGTGGGGGCTCACAGTGTGGGCTGTCCCCCTATTGGCAATAAGTGTGCTTGCTGGGGGGTGCTAGCTTTTCTCCCCATCTTTAGTATCTACTGTTTTCTTCCTCTGGGCTTCCTGCCCATCATCTGGTCCCTTTTCACCTACAGCCTGGGGGTGGCGGGGTGGATGGACCTGTTTTGGCAGTAGAGTTCCCTCCAGGGGAGTCCAGGGTTCCATTGTCCTGGTATGTAGTCTAAAGCATTGCAGGTCTGTTTCTGTGTCAGGCTCATTGTAAGGGATGGTTGGTCTCTCCTGCTGACCACCAACTCATTCATGCCGGGTCCCGAGTCTGATCAGTTTGTCTGCTGGATAGGCACTTGAGAGTGCCCCCTGCCTCCCTCGTTTTGGAAATGTCTCCCAGAGGGGGGGAAGGGGCTTGTCCATGAGGCTTTAGAAGGTTTAGAACTGGTGCAGTTTGCAGAACATTGGTGAACATATTACTCAAAGGTGAGGCGGTCTTCATATGTTGTGTTCCAATGACACGGTGCTATCAAGAGCTTTTTATTGGAATCTCACAGAAGGTATATACCGCTGTATTTGGTGCTCTCAGCCTTCTTCTTACTCAGACTGCTTTCTAGATCCTCAAGAAAGTAAGGACGTTGACGAGGAAGACGGTAAGGGAATGGGCGGATTATTGAACCTGTAATCTTCGTTACACCTGGTCCTATTCTTCCTTTGACCCACTCCTACTGAAAGTCGTAGTTTCCCACCCTCCACTTTCCGCTTTTTAAGCTTGGTTTATAACAGGATGTGGTTTCAGAAGCTTTTATAGGTCACATGATAGTGACCAGGAAAAATAAACAGCAAGCAGAAAGGAAAGACTAAGGAACTGCATGAAATATTTCTTCTAAGTTTGGAAAGGGTAGTAGGGCGAGTCTGTGTTAGGGAGCCGGCGCCTCACGTAAGTAAGGACTGTAACGACGAAGATGATGACTCGGTGTAATGAAGATTACTGTAAGTAATAAGGACGTTATTGATGGATGAATATGGCCCCTCTTCCAGGGTAAAATGGGTGTCCTGTTTGCCCCCTCTGTGAAGTTAGTTTGTATGTGCAGCTCAAAAGAATTATTGTCCTTGCAACGATGTAGTGTCGCAGTCAAGAGCTGCCGGTCTTTAGGAGGGCCTACAGTGCCCTCATATACCACACTGCAGCCTCATGCACAGCCTCAAACATGTCTTCGACTGTGGGTGAAGGAACTGGGGAAATACAGATTAGTGCATTACAGCCAAGCACACACTCCAATGTGCAAACACACTTTCTTGGGCAGCACATCCCAATGGACAAGACACAAAAGAAAGACTGGTGTTGTGTTAAGTGTCATGCATTCCTTTCAGACCGTGCATATGTACCCCACCCCGTGATCGCTTGGACTCACTCCAGTGAGGTAGCTACTCTTAATGTCAGTTGTAACTCCCACCAGCACCTGGGCGAGGCCTGCGGGTTTCAGTAGCGCTCTATCCAATGCTTCGTCTCTGATCATGCTGTCTCTTTCCCGCGACATCCATCTTTCGCTTGATCGTAGCTAGGGGTGGCTGAAATTGTTAGCTTCTGCTCCTGCAGCCAAAACAACTAAATCTGTCAGATTTCGATCTGGTTCACCCTGCTCCACCATTCTGCCACTCACGTGGATTCTACTGAAATTTCTGTGCACGTCCGCTGGGCCGCGAAATGCGAAATGTGCGCTATCGTGCACCAGCTTCCCTTATCCGGTTACAGCGGATCCCGCCGAAACAGTGAATTACTCAAACTCCAAATATCTGTTTTGTGCACATGCGCACTAGGTCATGACTCATGTGACCAGTGATGGCGAACACTTCATGCACTTCTTCACACTACTTTTCACAGCACGGTGAGAATGCAAAACATATGTTTTGCGCATGCTTGAATCCAGTAAGCGTGCAAAATCGTGTCCTTGTATGTGGCCCTGCCTATATTAATGCAGCCTTAGCTCCAAGTCTCCACCACACCTCTTCTGTTTGGGTTAGGGGTACTAACAGCAGCAGCAGCACCAACACGAACAGCAGCACCACCAGCACCCCCAGCAGCACCTTCTTGCAGCAGCACCAGCACTTTCATGCAGCAGCAGCACCAGCAGTCAGGACCATCAGCAGCAGAATCAGCAGCTAGCAGAAGGAGCAGCATCAGAAGGCACCAGCTCATGATGGCAACAGGAGGTGTTTCCACACCGTATGCAGCCAGCAGTGCAGAAGCACACCCCACATGAGGAGCAGGGCCTGTTTCCTGGAAGCAGAGCAACGTCAGCAGCGGACAACCTTGGCCGCTTACAGTCCAATGTGGGCTTCAGCGAGAGCCTGCTTGGCAGCCCAGCACTGCTGCCTGCATTCATACCCTCCACCGCCTTGGAATCAGACTCTGAGGAGGAGGGCACCATCATGGAACAGCAAGATGAAGCAGAGGCGAAGGAGTAGGAGGAGTTGGTATACCAGGGCACCACTCCTTCAAGCTCCTACTTCGCAGCCCTCGAATTCCATCACCAGTCCAAGGGCCTAAGGAGGACATACAGCAGCCACCACCAGTACAGAAGTGGAAGAGGGAAGATGCCACAACTGCACCAGCAACGATAGCTGCCCCCAAGACCGCACCACCAGACAACACCAACACAACCACAGGACCAGTAGCTGCCACCACCACATCAGTAGACGACGTCACCACCAAATCAGACTCTGACATCCTGGAGGATGATGAGGAGGAGACTTCCTTTGCAATGCTTGACCTTCCTTCGCCAGTCAAGGGATCTGTAAGCAGAGTCTGCATCACCGACTGCGAGCAGGAGGAGGAAGAGGAGGAACCCAGTGTAACAACCAGCAAAGAAGCGGAGAGGGGCAGCAACCACCAACACAGCCCAGAAGCAGGCACCAGCACCACAGCACTAATATTTCACAAACCAGCAGCCCTCCCTACACCACAGGACCGGCAACTACTACCTGAACCACAAAACCAGCAGCAGCAGGACCATCAGCTCCCACCAGACATGTTGTTCATTGAACATGTTTGCCCTGTATTTCACACGGGGTGCACTATTCGCTTTTTGTTACGTGTCTCTATCAATTTCAGTGTTGGGCCACATGAAACATCCATTTGTGATCTCAAGTATGCTCTTTGCATCGTGCATTACCCAGAATGACTCAAATTCAGAATATCTGTTGTGTGCATGCAGTGCCGTGGAACACTTCACGCATGCTCTTCATGCTGCTTTTCACAGCAAATCAGGGCGCATTGCATAAGACAGCTTGAAGCTTAGTTACAAATAAGTACATGCACATAATACAGAGTATAAAATACAGGGTACGGTGAAGGCACATAGGCATAAAATACATAATAAAATACAAACTAAGTTTTTAGTAGCGCAATGTCATATACAAAGGTGTCACAGGAGACGAGTCAAAGGTAATCTGGAGAGGGTCTGCATGGTTAGTTGTCTGAGTCTTTGAGCCAATTTATGAGATTCTGCTGGCACTGTGGGTAGGATTGATCTACTCGCAGGGGTGGGGTGGGGAGTTCCACAATTGAGCTGCCTTCATTGAGAAGCTGCGACACTCAACTCTGGAGAGTTTGGCAGGCCGATTCATGGAATTAATGTGCGCTGAAATTTTCGGCGCAAGCGTGCGAAATCGTGCGAATCGCAGTGCCAGTGCGAAAATCGCAGCGAAACCCACGCACAGCGATTCATGGAAGTCCGTGCGCGTGGAAATCCCTGGATGTGCGCCAAAATTCTGCATGGCGCATGCTGGCGCACACGTCTCCAAACAGCGTGCGCTACGTGCACAGTGAAATCGCACATAGCGCGGCGCACACAACAAAAGTAGGAGGAACAGGGGGTGTGACACGTGAAATGGGGAACAACTCGTGAAAATGTGGGCGTCACGGGGGAAGTACAGGAGGCAAATGCGCGGAACGCCCACATGCACGTTCAAAACACGTATTCATGGAATTGAACGGGGCTAACGCGTGCGGCAAAAAGGACGCGCTAACCCGGAAACACGTACGCCAGCAGAAAGCAGGCGTACGTGGACCCGCGCATCATAAAAGTGCGCGCAAACAACAAACAAGCTCAGACGCCAGGATGAATATACCGTTCCTAGCAGCAGTGGTTGTGGGATACTGCAGGAGGAGGAGGAGGATAGTCAGGCCCAGAATTTTTACACCCAGAACCAGCCTTTTTGGGATGCCTGATGACCAGGTGTATGGGAGGTACAGGTTTCCACCTCACATAATACTCAACCTGGTCAGTGAGTGGGAGGATGACCTCACATCACCCACCCTGTGCTCCCAAGCACTCAGCCCCCTGCATAAGGTCCTCAATGTACTGCACTTCTTGGCCACTGGATCATTTCAGCGGACAACTGCTATAGTGGGGTGGGTGTCACAGGCCACGCAGCCACGCTGCCTACACCAGGTCTTGGTCATCATGACTGCATGCCCATCAGTCTGCAGGCACATATACCTGCCCAGAACACCTGCAGAAAGGCAGGCTGCCGTCCAGGATTTTTACGGGGTGGCACAATTCCCCAAAGTCCTAGGTGCCATTGATTGCACCCATGTGGCTCTACGTCCCCCCAGGGCATCAGAGCACATCTATAGAAACCGCAAGCACTGGCATTCCATCAACGTCCAGGTAGTATGTGATGCCAAGGGAATAATCACCTCAGTATATGCCAACTATCCAGGGTCCACCCACGACAGTTTCATTTACAGAATGTCACCCCTAAACCCGGACGTAGAAGCTAGGCGGCATGGCGATACATGGCTGCTCGGTGAGTATAAAAGCCACAGCACAAGCATGCATGTCAGATACTGAGTAATGTCACAACCCCAATAATGATACCCATCACCACCTCTCCGGGGGACAGTGCCTACCCTCTGAGCACCCACATGATGACGCCAATTCAGAACCCCACAACGCCACCCGAGGTAAGATACAACACAGCCCACATTGCAACCCGGGGCATAGTGGAGCGCACATTCGGAGTGCTCAAGTCAGGCTTTCGCTCCCTTGACCGTTCTGGCAGGCAGCTGTTATACGCTCCCCCAGTAATGTGCAGGATCATAGTGGCAGCATGTGTCCTGCACAATGTTGCAACATGCCGGGGCCTACCCGTGGACATGGTGGTGCCCCCACATCCCCAACCACATGCATGCCCGCTGCGCATGGGAGGGGAAAGGGCACGGAGTGAGGCAGCCCGTACGCAGCTGGTGGCTAATTACTTCACCTAAAATCACACCCCTGTGGAGTGCACACAGCCCTGGCACATACCATCTGACAATCAATGATGATGACATAAGGGACAGTCAACTGTCACAACCATACCAGCCTGAGATTGGACACCTGGAAGTGTTACATTGTGTGCATCCCTACCTACGCAAACACCACCAATGCTGTGTCATCAAAAGACACATTTCTATGCTGCTAAATTCATTACCCCCTTGCAAAACACAACATGACAAAAGTACCATGTCACCCAACCCCTCCCCAGCACCGCCACCCAACACACCATGGCATGTCCTGCTATGTGAGAGCAAACAAAGCAATCCCCAAAACATGACAAAAGTGTAAAAGTACAGTGTCCCTAATGGAAACTGCCCACACACAAAATGCTCCCAGTAATGTAGAACTAACAACACACATGACCAAATACTTACCAACAATACAATGCAGCTACACAACCTCAAACATAGCATAGACATGACAGTACTAAGTTAAAGTAGTGGTAGTCTTACAACCTGATTATGCCAGCACATCGACCACTTCCAACTGTACAGTGCTGCTGCCACGCAAATGTGTAAGTGCACTGCTTACAACATGAACTCCATCTCCAAAGTAGATGGCCTTGTGAAGACATGAGGAATGAACCTGCAAATTAGGAGGAACACATGGATGCACAAGCACATATCAATACACCATGCAGTGTACAATACAACAACAATATCCACTAGGAATGTATACACAGTATTGACTACAGACTGCCCACACAGCTCATGGGAGTCCAACGTCACTGTGTAAGTCACTGTCACTTGGGCACAACCTTTGCAAGCCCATGGAAACGGGAAGCAGGAGGGGTGTGTGTCTCACGAACGCACGCATCTAACCCAAACTCAGGACAAGCCTACATGTGCCCTGCTGGAATACAGTGGATGCCCACGGGAGCCACACAAGGCAACACACTGTAAAAAAAAAATCAAAAATCATGAATCAAAAATCAAAAATCAAAAATCAAAAATCAAAAATGGCCATGTGGGGGCCAGGGGGCGGAGGCCACCCAGGAGGTCCGAGGACAGGGTGCGCACCAACAGCCAACTGTGTGGATGTTGGGAAAAAAAAAACACCTCCATGGGCTCATGGCCTGCTCGGCTATGCCAATGTGGGAGAACTGCTGCTGTTGCTCTCATCTCCCTCTGCTACTGCCACAGGAGGTGGTGGTGCTATGGGAGGCAGCCCACGCAAAGCCCTGGTATGGTCCTCCATGGCAGCAAGCATGCGGGTGTGGAAGGTCTCGTTCTGGAGGATTATAGTGCGGAGATCCCCATGCAGCACCTGACGTGATGCCCGGATCTCCTCCCGAGTTGCCTTCATCTCAGCTGAGAGCGAACGTGTGAGCCGCTCCAGCTGCTGTTCTGTCCTCAAGTTAGTGGAAGCCTCAAGGGCAACAAGATTCTCCCTGAGGTGATGGAGTTCTACCCTCAGGGCTTCCCTGTGGCCCTGGGACTCTATTGATATCGATTGGCGCAGAGTCTCCAGTGCCGCCCGTCTGTCCCTGTTGGACGCCAACATGTCCTCTCTGTGTGATTGGCAAATGGAGTCTTTTGCCTGCTGTAGTTGCTCCTTCTGCCTTTCAGGGGGGAAAATGGAAGTGGCCACCCTCTCCATTGCTTGAGCCATCATCTCAACTGATGCTGCCTGTTGGGTTGCCATACCGTATATGGATTGTTCCCATGCGGAATTGCCTGGTTGCGTACGGCCACCGCGTCGGCGGGCACCACACCTGTTTGGGGCAAGGCGATCTGCGCCTTGCTGTGCCGGCACTCCCTGAGGCTGCAGGACTGCATTCCCCCTCTGATCTGCTGGCCCAGGAACAGGATCAGATGTTGTGGAGTGTGACCCTGCATCCGTAACCACCAAAGGCAGACTTACCAACACTGACATCCCCATAGAGGGTTCTACCCCTGGTGCAGGTGGGTTGGACAGAACAGAATCCCTACCAGAAACACTTACCTGTGACGGCACATAGGTCTCATCATCTGAATCAGCACCTGAATAGAGGTCTGGGGAGGTGCCCCCAGAGGCACCCCTGGACAGAATGGTCTGCAGCAAGATTGGGTTCTCACCCACCACCACACCACGTCCCCCACTGGTGCTCGGTCGTGCCTGAGATCCCTCCTGGGTCTGCACCATCTCCTCAACCTCAACAGCATCAAGTGCGTCATCCCCTGAAAAACATGAAAGACAAAAAATGGAAACAGGCATTAGCACCATAGCACAAAAATAGGCCTGACAAGCTACAGAACCAGTACATGATTTACACATGTCCCACATGACTATAACCCTCCCATTCATGCACTGTCACTGTGTTGGAAGGGGAGGCAAAAGGCAGACACTGATGACACCAAGATGGAAGAGCAACACATTTGCTGCATGCTGGGTAGCACTGCCATCACACATTGGGCTGTGAGTGGCATGTCCAATACACATACATGACACATGCCATCACACAAATGGCATGTACCAGAGCCATGGTACATTCCACAAGTACATCCATATGTCAGTGAATGAGTACTGTCAGCCATCCATGTGAGATGGACATGATGAGATGAAACATGCTACATAGTGTGACAAAATAGGCATGTGCCACACACTGCAACACATCCAGTGTACAAAAATACAGCGATTGCAGGCCGATGTACACATCAATGGTTGTGCACTTCAACATGACAGGAAACAACTATCATGTTCCACATTCAAACAGGCCCCAAAAAATGTATGTGATCAGGCCAATACTCAATCAGCCTGAATGGTCAAATCATTCACCTACAAGGTAACAAATGTGGGCCAATGTGGGGTTCATCAACGACAGAAGCATGTCACAAATGTGACAATAGGGCTGAGGAATGCGTAGCAAAAGTGGGAGAATTGAAACAATCAGCCTGAACGAACACTGAAAATACAAACAATGTTGTTGCAAGATGCCACATCAAGGGCAACTGCCTTAATGTTGTGCTAATTTACTACTGTGGGCAGAAGGGATACTGTCACACCCAAATCCAAGGCTGCTGAATGTTTTGGATGAAGCACATGGGTGTCCCATACCACTCAGGCACACACACCCTCACCTGGCACTCAATCAGAACCCGTCACCCAAACAACATACACATACATTACACACACATGCATGGGCACTCACCGGACAATGCATCATAATCAGGTAGTCCTCCCACACCTTGGATCTGTTCCTCTGTGATGAAGGCCCCAGCAACAGACTCATGTTCAGTGAGTTTGTTGTCCTCTTGTGGAGACCCACCGCCAGTCACCAGAGTAGCGGCATGATTTGAGGCCAGCTTGTTCTTTGCTCTGCGTTTCAGGTCATTCCACCGCTTGTAGCAATCATCAGCTGTGCGCCTCACAAATCCAAGGGCACTTATGCGCTCCACGATGGTCTGCCAGTGTGCTTTACGTTGACCATGTGTGGTCTTGCACCCTGCAGTCACCACCATTTCGTGGCTATGTGCCGACACATAGGCCACAAGTGCATCAAGTTCCGGATCATTAAAGCAAGGCTTCCTTGAGGTACCGGAGTGTGTAGCCGTGTCTGGGGTCTCAGCCTGTCAAGCCAGAGCACCCTTCTTCCTCTTCTTTAAAGGTAGAGCATTGCCAGAGTGGCTTACGCTGCTCTGGTCAGTAGGGGCAGAATCACTGGTGGACTGGGTAGTAGGAGTGTGGCAATGACCATAGGTCTTGATGCAGGCATTGGTTGCAGGGTAATATTGGCAGGGGGAACGTCAGTTTGATGGACCGGGACTGACACTGTCCTGGCTGGGAGAGTCAGAGCTGGGGCGGATGGAGCTGCAGCTGCCCCTGCAGCCTCCCCACCCTGCATACTTGGGGCAGCAGATGACATAGCTGCCCCAGATCAACGTGGCTTGGTGACAACAACTTGCACCGCCACACGTGGCCTAGACTTGCTGACCTGGAAGTCAGCCAGGGAGTCATCTTGTGCCAGGTCAGGTGCCACAATGGGCTGGTCCAACAGGGGCTGAACTGGGATGGTGTCAGCCACGTTTCCCTCAACCATGGAGGGGGGCATGGGTGTCCCTGATTGTTCCTCCACCCATGGGGGTATAGGGGCACCCTGCAAATCCCGGCCACATCCCCTACCGCGCCCACCACGCCCACCTTTTGAAGGTCAGCCACCTTTGCCTCCCTTACCGCTTGGACTCCTCCCAACCATGGCACTGATGTTGTTGTGTGTATGGGAGTTGCAGTAAACTATTGTCCTGGGCAATTGGGGGTCAAAGGGGTAGGATACCAGATGGAATTTGTACCCTAGTGCTCTAACAAGGCTGTCTGTGACCCCTGGGGGAAGATGACGGGTCACGCAATGCACAGGCAGCCCAAAATAAAAAATTAACGTGCACGCAACCCCTCGTAGACCACGTGCGTGAAAAAATGAACCCGCACTACGCTGTGCACCCAGAAACACAAAACTAAGCGTGCGCGTAATACACGCAGCCTACAATTACCTCTGAAGGGGAACGCGACACACGGGGCAAGCACAGTTGCTAAGTACGTGCGGAACTCACCATCTGCCTGGAAAAAGAACGTGAAAAATACGCGCCTGTGCATGTTGGCAACACCCCCGCAAAAAGAAGAATTGATCGCTGTCTGAAGAGACAGGACAAAAGGAGAAGTGAACTCTGTTTGAGGAAACAAGCCCAACAAAAATTCAGAAAAGAGCTGTCAGAGGTAACAGGGAGTACGAACTAGAAACGCTGTGAAGTAATCGCGTGTGAACTGACAAGAAGTACAGATTTCACACACTCGCTCTCCACGAAAAGCACGTACAAGGAAATGGCGTCTTACACGTAGCTTTTAAACCGGCCCACACGTACAAGTCAGATACGCGTGTATGTGGGCGCTTTCCTCCAATTACACGCGATGACACTCGGACGTGCAGCTTTTCCACGTGTGCTCTGTCATCACGTGCTATGAGGGAAACACCCGCGCGCATAATGTAACTTACGTGCTTACGCGCTAAGGGCCTTTGGTCCAATGGAATTGCATGCGTGTGCTGACGCACTTACGCGCTAAGGCGCTTTCCTCGAATTACACGCTGATGTGCAATGTTTTCACGTGCCAAATTACTCTGTATCAAGCTGGCCACGTGAAAACACACGGAAGACCACGCTCCTGCCCAGAAGGCCGAATAACTTCCCCCCAGAACCCCAAGCACGCATCCACCTGCCATCTGCTGCTGCCTGACTGCCTGCTGCCCACGTGCCCTGCCATTTGCTGCCTGCACGTCAGCCAGGGGTGTAGTTGCTGTGACCACCCCTGCTGGAACCGAATACTCACGACTGGGATTCCATCGCTCCACAGCCCAGCCCCAGGACCCAGTTGCCCACCCACTCCTGCCTCTGGGGTTGCCATGTCTGGCAAACACCATCTGGCAGCACTGGCAACCCCCAGCCAGAGAGGCAGAGGGCCACCAGCTTCACTGCCACTGAAGTTGGTGTCCTGGTGGAGCAAGTCCTGGGCAGTATGATGCCCTCTTTGGAAGTTCACACGCCGACAATGAAGGATGGACCAGGATCTGGATGGACATCGTGACTGCCATCAAAGAGGAGGCGGTGGAAGTCAGCGACTTACATCTTTTCAACATGTCCTGGTAGGACTTCAGGTCCAGGACCCTCAACAAGGCCCGGCGCCTCGCTAAGGCAGCGGATGCCAAGGGGCGCCGGGGCCAGCTGTCGAACCATCAGATGAGGGTCCTGGAACGCATATGCCCAGCGCTCTACATCCAGATCCTTGAGAGGCAGACCCGTCTGGAGTCGAGCGGTAAGTGTACATGCATGTTGATAGTACGCTGTGCGTGTCGTGGTGTGCCAGTAGTTTGCAGGTTGCACATGTGTTTATGTAGGGCCATGTAGGGATGTGTATGAACATGGGCGTGAGGCTGCAACATGCGAGTCCTCTCAGTTGTGAGACACATTGATGGTGTATGTGTTGGTAAGCATGCTGGGCAAATGCAGGTGTGGGAGCACACATGTTTGAATTTCTGTGTATGTACATTGGCATGGTTGTGGCATGGATGGTGATTCATAATGCATGTATCTGCACTGTGTACATGTGCCTATATGTGTATCTGACAAGTGTGCAACTGTGATGCAACATGGATGCACGTGACACTGATATGTAGAAGGATGAATGGCAGATGTGACATGTATGGCAATCTCATCACTGCAACAGTTAGAGGAGATGTAGACATGCATGTAAGTGTGGTGGCGTGTGTGCATATCTAGTGCACTCCTTGTGTTTCATGTGATGTCAGGCTCGCCTTTGGCTGTTCAGGCTGTTGTATGTGTATGGATGGTGCTGCCTGGTGCAATATTGCTGTTGAAATGTTCATGTGTGTGAGTTAAAATGACATGTGTGTCGTGGAGTGTGATGCCGTGTCTGTAGTTAACCAATGCCACTAATGTGCAACTGTCATGTGTGTATCAGTCCATTGTACAGTGTCCTGATGCCTGTGTTTTATCTCTCCCTGTCTGCAGCGTCAACTGAAGAAGAGGGCGGAGAGGATGCTGTGGAGCACAGCGGCAGGGATCATCCCGCCAGCCGTATACGCAAGGTTGTCATCTTGTCAGGGAGTGCGGAGTCAAGTGCCGCGTCCCAGTCCACAGCTGCCGAGGGAAGGTCCAAGAAGCGGAGGTCGGAGTTGGACTCCTCGGCAGCAGAAGGGGCAGCTGAGACCCCACAGGGTCCAACTAGGGAAGATGGCACGGAGTGATCCAGGTTGGTGGGGGGTTTGGTGGAGGAGGAGGCCGTGCAAGGGACAGACACAGGGTCTGGAGTTGGGGATTCCACTGGTGCTAGTGGTGCAGTTCAGGGGCAGGGACAGGAGGCAGCACAGGCCACCGCGGAGGTGCCTGTGTGTAATCCTGTCCCCGATCCTGTGACTGCATCATCCCGCACCCCACCCCCCACCCCCAAGCAGTGAAATGCTGATCTCATGACAAAAACCAAAAGTCAACTATGTACATCAACACATGTCCGTCACACACATGCACTGGTTGGCATTGCTTGTGTAAACCCACATTTTCACATGCATCAACCCAATGAGCGAATCCCACACATGGAACTAAAAAATGAAAATGTATTATGTACATGAAATCAAAAATGAAATGATAGCATACCAAAATATGAAACATGAAATGAAAAGCATGTGAAAAAGATGATTGAATGAAAATGATACCCAATCCAAAAACATTAGAAAGAAAAACAGTCCAAAGTCACCCTCCAACAACGCAAATCCGAAGGAAATGTAAAAAAAAATCTCCATTGCTTCATGTTCATAATAAAAAAAATAAGAGAAATCAATCCATAGTCCAACTATTTACAATCCATTGTCCGGAAAAAATAAGTCCATTGCTCCATGTCCATAATGCAAAAAAAAAAAAAAATGAATACATGATGAAACTATATACAATCCATTGTCCAAGGATCTAAAGGGTCCATGATCCCAACCAAACAAATGAAACCTACCTAACAAACTACCTAAAAATATAACTATATACAAATTTGTGAGACATTGTCCATTGACCACAAATAAAAGGAAAACGATAAGGAAACCTAACTCTAAAAACTATTTACAAGGGCAGCGGGCTAGTCCGACGGCTCACTTTTGGATGTCCCGGGCCAGGGCATCATCGAACTCCTGCTCAATGTCCTGGAGGCGGTCCTCTTCCAAGGCCCAGAGGGTTTGCGGGGACGACGACATGTTCTCCTCCAACTCCCTGCGAATTGCCTCGAGGCACTCGGCCCGCCTCAGGGCCCTCCGCATGGAGTTCTCCGCCCTGACCATCGTGAGCCATGCCTCTTCTGCCCGCTGCCGCTCTGCATCTATAGCATGGCCTAACCGCTGCCACACGGAAGACACTTCCAGTCCTGGGTCCTCCTGCCCTCTGGCCGATGCCTGCCCCTCCGATGTCGAAGGCCCCGAGCCATGATGGATCCTACCTTGTTGCTACTGCTGCTGTGCCTCTGCCTGTGCCCTGGCTCTTACTGCCTGCACATCCTCCTCCGGCTGGGGTGCAGTTGTTGATGTGGCCACACCTGCTGGACGTCCGACTCCCGACTGTGGCAGGGATGTGTTCTCCACCAGCCTGGCCGCAGGGTCAGAGGCAGCTCCACACAGAACCCAGGTGATACATGGGTGAGAAGATGGCATGGAGGACGACTGGAGCATAGGGGTTCAGTTGAGGAGGGTGTCGGAACAATCCAGAAAAACGGAGGAATCCGGCCCTGGTGAGCTGTCCCAGCAGGTCAACGCGGTCAACGAGCCATTCGAGAAGACGTGCAGTCTCCTCATGAAAAGACTGCAGGTCACCTCGCATGGCCCGTTGACGCAATGCCACCCCACCCAGGACAGGCTCAACCCGGTCCCGGATAGCCACGTCCGCAGGGAGAGGAAGGCCAGTTGTTGTAAGCGGATCCCCTCCCTGAAAACGGGTCTGGACGTAGGCATCCCTGCTGGTGCGGGATGATGCAGTCACAGGATCGGGGACAGGATTACACACAGGCACCCCCGCGGTGGCCTGTGCTGCCTCCTGACCCTGCACTGCACCACTAGCACCAGTGGAATCCCCACCTCCAGACCCCGTGTCTGTCCCTTGCACGGCCTCCTCCTCCACCAAACCCCCCACCAACCTGGATGACTCTGTGCCATCTTCCTCTGTCGGACCCTGTGGGGTCTCAGCTGCCCCTTCTGCTGCCGAGGAGTCCACCTCCAACCTTCACCTCTTGGACCTTCCCTCGGCACCTGCGGCCTGGGACGCGGCACCGGACTCCTCACTCCCCGACAAGATGATAACCTGGGAGGGGAGCCGGGCCTTGCGCCTCCGGCTGGCGGGAAGATCCCTGCCGCTGTGCTCCTCAGCACCCTCTCTGCCCTCTTCTTCAGTTGACGCTGCAGACAGGGAGAGATAAAACACAGGCATCAGGGCACTGTACAATGGACTGATACACACATGACAGTTGCACATGAGTGGCATTGGTTAACTACAGACACGGCATCACACTCCACGACACACATGTCATTTTAACTCACACACATGAACATTTCAACAGCAATATTGCACCAGGCAGCACCATCCATACACATACAACAGCATGAACACCCAAAGGTGAGCCTGACATCACATGAAACACAAGGAGTGCACTAGACATGCACACAAGCCACCACACTTACATGCATGTCTACATCTCCTCCAACAGTGCAGTGATGAGATCGCCATACATGTCACATCTGCCATTCATCCTTCTACATATCAGTGTCACGTGCATCCATGTTGCATCCCAGTTGCACACTTGTCAGATACACATACATGCACATGTACACAGGTCAGATACATGCATTATGAACCACCATCCATGTCACAACCATGCCAATGTACATACACCGAAATTCAAACACGTGTGCTCCCACACCTGAATTTGCCCAGCATGCTTACCAACACATACACCATCAATGTGTCTCACAACTGAGAGGACTTACGAGTGGCAGCCTCACGCCCATGTTCATACACATTGCTACATGGCCCTACATAAACACATGTGCAACCTGCACACTACTGGCACACCACGACACGCACAGCGTACTATCAACATGCAAGTACACTTACCGCTCGACTCCAGACGGGTCTGCCTCTCAAGGATCTGGATGTAGAGCGCTGGGCATATGTGTTCCAGGACCCTCATTTGATGGTTCGACAGCTGGCCCCGGCACCCCTTGGCATCCGCTGCCTTAGCGAGGCGCCGGGCCTTGTTGAGGGTCCTGGACCTGAAGTCCTACCAGAACATGTTGAAAAGATGTAAGTCGAGAACTTCCACCCCCTCCACTTTGATGGCAGTCACGATGTCCATCCAGATCCTGGTCCGTCCTTCATTGTCGGCGCGTGAACTTCCAAAATAGGGCATCATACTGCCCCAGGACTTGTTCCACCAGGACACCAACTTTGGTGGCCGTGAAGCTGGTGGCCCTCTGCCTCTCTGGCTGGGGGTTGCCAGTGCTGCCAGATGGTGTTGTGCCAGACATGGCAACCCCAGAGGCAGGAGTGGGTGGGCAACTGGGTCCTGGGGCTGGGCTGTGGAGCGATGGTTTCCCAGTCGTGAGTCTTCGGTTCCAGCAGGGGTGGTCACAGCATCTACACCCCTGGCTGACGTGCAGGCAGCAAATGGCAGGGCACGTGGGAAGCAGGCAGTCAGGCAGCAGCAGATGGCAGGTGTGAGCGTGCTCGGGGCTCTAGGGGGCAGTTATTCGGCCTTCTGGGCAGGAGCGTGGTCTTCCGTGTGTTTTCGCGTGGCCAGCTTGATACAGAGTAATTTGGCACGTGAAAAAATTGCACGTCAGCGTGTAATTCGAGGAAAGGGCCTTAGCGCGTAAGTGCGTCAGCACACGCATGCGATTCCATTGGACCAAAGGCCCTTAGCGTGTAAGCACGTAAGTTACATTACGCACGCGGGCGTTTCACTCATAGCACGTGATGACAGAGCACACGTGGAAAAGCTGCACGTCCGAGTGTCATCGCGTGTTATTGGAGGAAAGCGCCCGCGTACACGCGTATCTGACGTGTACGTGTGGGCCGGTTTAAAAGCTACGTGTAGGACGCCATTTCCTTGTACGTGCTTTTCATGGAGAGCGAGTGGGTGAAATCTGTACTTCTTGTCGGTTCACATGCGATTACTTCACAGGGTTTCTAGTTCGTACTCCCTGTTACCTCTGACAGCTCTTTTCTGAATTTTTGTTGGGCCTGTTTCCTGAAACAGAGTTCACTTCTCCTTTTGTCCTGTCTCCTCAGACAGCGTACAATTCTTCTTTTGGCGGGGGTGTTGCCAACGCGCACAGGCGCGTATTTTTCACGTTCTTTTTCCAGGCAGATCTTGAGTTCCGCACGTACTTAGCAACTGTGCTTGCCCCGTGTGTCGCGTTCCCCTTCAGAGGTCATTGTAGGCTGCGTGTATTACGCGTACGCTTAGTTTTGTATTTCTGGGTGCCACAGCGTAGTGCAGGTTCCTTATTACACGCACGTGGTCTACGAGGGGTTGCGTGCACGTTAATTTTTGATTTTGGGCTGCCTGCGCGTTGCGTGACCCGTCATCTTCCCCCAGGGGTGACAGACAGCCTTGTTAGAGCACTAGGGTTCGAATTCCATCTGGTATCCTACCCCTTTGACCCCCAATTGCCCGGGACAATAGTTTACTGCAACTCCCATACGCAAAACAACATCAGTGCCATGGTTGGGAGGCGACCAAGCGGTAAGGGAGGCAAAGGTGGCTGACCTTCAAAAGGTGGGCGTGGTCGGCGCGGTAGGGGACGTGGCTGGGATTTGCAGGGTGCCCCTATACCCCCATGTGTGGAGGAACAATCAGGGACACCCAGGCCCCCACCCCATGGTTGATGGAAACGTGGCTGACACAATCCCAGCTCAGCCCCTGTTGGACCAGCCCATTGTGGCACCTTACCTGGCACAGGATGACTCCCTGGCTGACTTCCAGGTCAGCAAGTCTAGGCCACGTGTGGCGGTGCAAGTTGTTGTCACCAAGCCACGTGGATCTGTTGCAGCTATGTCATCTGCTGCCCCAAGTATGCAGGGTGGGGAGGCTGCAGGGGCAGCTGCATCTCCATCCGCCCCAGCTCTGACTCTCCCAGCCAGGTCAGTGTCAGTCCCGATCCATAAAACTGACGTTCCCCCTGCCAACATTACCCTGCAACCAATGCCTTCCCACACTCCTACTACCCAGTCCACCGGTGATTCTGCCCCTACTGAAAAGAGCGGCGTAAGCCACTCTGGCTCTGCTCCACCTTTAAAGAAGAGGAAGAAGGGTGCTCTGGCTTGACAGGCTGAGACCCCAGACACGGCTACACACTCCGGTACCTCAAGGAAGACTTGCTTTAATGATCCGGAACTTGATGCACTTGTGGCCTATGTGTCGGCACATAGCCACGAAATGGTGGTGACTGCAGGGTGCAAGACCACACATGGTCAACGTAAAGCACACTGGCAGACTATCGCCAACCGCATAAGTGCCCTTGGATTTGTGAGGCGCACAGCTGATGATTGCTACAAGCGGTGGAATGACCTGAAACGCAGAGCAAAGAACAAGCTGGCCTCAAATCATGCCGCTACTCTGGTGACTGGCGGTGGGTCTCCACAAGAGGACAACAAACTCACTGAACATGAGTCTGTTGCTGGGGCCTTCGTCACAGAGGAACAGATCCAAGGTGTGGGAGACCTACCAGATTATGACGCATTGTCCGGTGAGTGCCCATGCGTGTGTGTGTAATGCATGTGTATGTTGTTTGGGTGACGGGTTCTGATTGAGTGCCAGGTGAGGGTGTGTGTGCCAGAGTGGTATGGGTCACCCATGTGCTTCATCCAAAACATTCAGCAGCCTTGGATTTGGGTGTGACAGTATCCCTTCTGCCCACAGTAGTAATTTAGCGGAACATTATGGCAGTTGCCCTTGAAGTGGCATCTTGCAACAACATTGTTTGTATTTTTCAGTGTTCGTTCAGGCTGATTGTTTCAATTCTCCCACTTTTGCTACGCATTCCTCAGCCCTATTGTCACATTTGTGACATGCTTCTGTCGTTGATGAACCCCACATTGGCCCACATTCGTTACCTTGTAGGTGAATGATTTGACCATTCAGGCTGATTGAGTATTGGCCTGATCACATACATTTTTTGGGGCCTGTTTGAATGTGGAACATGATAGTTGTTTCCTGTCATGTTGAAGTGCACAACCATTGATGTGTACATCGGCCTGCAATCGCTGTATTTTTGTACACTGGATGTGTTGCAGTGTGTGGCACATGCCTATTTTGTCACACTATGTAGCATGTTTCATCTCATCATGTCCATCTCACATGGATGGCTGACAGTACTCATTCACTGACATATGGATGTACTTGTGGAATGTACCATGGCTCTGGTACATGCCATTTGTGTGATGGCATGTGTCATGTATGTGTATTGGACATGCCACTCACAGCCCAATGTGTGATGGCAGTGCTACCCAGCATGCAGCAAATGTGTTGCTCTTCCATCTTGGTGTCATCAGTGTCTGCCTTTTGCCTCCCCTTCCAACTCAGTGACAGTGCATGCATGGGAGGGTTATAGTCATGTGGGACATGTGTAAATCATGTACTGGTTCTGTAGCTTGTCAGGCCGATTTGTGTGCTATGGTGCTAATGCCTGTTTCCATTTTTTGTCTTTCATGTTTTTGCAGGGGATGACGCACTTGATGCTGTTGAGGTTGAGGAGATGGTGCAGACCCAGGAGGGATCTCAGGCATGACCGGGCACCAGTGTGGGACCTGTTGTGGTGGTGGGTGAGAACCCAATCTTGCTGCAGACCATTCTGTCCAGGGGTGCCTCTGGATGCACCTCCCCAGACCTCTATTCAGGTGCTGATTCGGATGAGACCTACGTGCCGTCGCAGGTGAGTGTTCCAGGGAGGGATTCTGTTCTGTCTCACCCACCTGCACCAGGGTCAGAACCCTCCATGGGGATGTCAGTGTTGGCAGCTACGCCTTCTGTGGTTACGGATGCAGGGTCACACTCCGCGACATCTGATCCTGTTCCTGGGCCAGCAGATCAGAGGGGGAATGCAGTCCTGCAGCCTCAGGCAGTGCCGGCACAGCAAGGCGCAGATCGCCTTGCCCCAAACAGGTGTGGTGCCCCCCGATGCGGTGGTTGTACGCCACCAGGCAATACCACATGGGAACAATCCATATACTTTATGGCAACATCAGTTGAGATGATGGCTCAAGCAATGGAGATGCTGGCCACTTCCATTGTCCCCCCTGAAAGGCAGATGGAGCAACTACAGCAGGCAACAGACTCCATTTGCCAATCACACAGAGAGGACATGTTGTTGTATTGTACACTGCATGGTGTATTGATATGTGCTTGTGCATCCATGTCTTCCTCCTAATTTGCAGGTGCATTCCTCATGTCTTCACAAGGCCGTCTACTTTGGAGATGGAGTTCATGTTGTAAGCAGTGCATTTACACATTTGCGTGGCAGCAGCACTGTACAGTTGGAAGTGGTTGATGTGCTGGCATAATCAGGTTGTAAGACTACCACTACTTTAACTTAGTACTGTCATGTTTATGCTATGTTTGAGGTTGTGTATCTGCATTGTATTGTTGGTAAGTATTTGGTCATGTGTGTTGTTAGTTCTACATTACTGGGAGCATTTTGTGTGTGGGCAGTTTCCATTAGGGACACTGTACTTTGACACTTGTGTCATGTTTTGGGGATTGCTTTGTTTGCTCTCACATAGCATGACATGCCATGGTGTGTTGGGTGGCGGTGTTGGGGAGGGGTTGGGTGACATGGCACTTTTGTCATGTTGTATTTTGCAAGGGGGTAATGAATTTAGCAGCATAGAAGGGTGTCTTTTGATGACACAGCATTGGTGGTGTTTGTGTAGGTAGGGATGCACACAATGTAACACTTCCAGGTGTCCAATCTCAGGCTGGTATGGTTGTGACAGTTGACTGTCTCTTATGTCAACCTCATTGATTGTCAGATGGTATGTGCCAGGGCTGTGTGCACTCCACAGGGGTGTGATTTTAGGTGAGGTAATTAGCCACCACCTGCGTACGGGCTGCCTCACCCCGTGCCCTTTCCCCTCCCATGCGCAGCGGGCATGCATGTGGTTGGGGATGTGGGGGCACCACCATGTCCACGGTCAGGCCCCGGCATGTTGCAACACTGTGCAGGACACATGCTGCCACTATGATCCTGCACACTACTGGGGGAGTATATAACAGCTGCCCGCCAGAACGGTCAAGGGAGCGAAAGCGTGACTTGAGCACTCCGAATGTGCGCTCCACTATGCCCCGGGTTGCAATGTGGGCTGTGTTGTATCTTACCTCGGGTGGCATGGTGGGGTTCCGAATTGGCGTCATCATGTGGAGGCTCAGAGGGTAGGCACTGTCCCCTGGGGAGGTGGTGATGGGAATCATTAGTGGTGTTGTGACATTGCTCTGTATCTGACATGCATGCATGTGCTGTGGCATTTATACTCACCGAGCAGCCATGTATCGCCGTGCCGCCCAGCTTCTAGGTCCCGGTTTAGGGTTGACATTCTGTGAATAAAACTGTCGTGGGTGGACCCTGGATAGTTGGCATATACTGAGGTGATGATCCCCTTGGCATCACGTACTACCTGCACGTTGATGGAATGCCAGTGCTTGCGGTTACTATAGATGAACTCTGATGTCCTGGGGGGACGTAGAGCCACATGGGTGCAATCAATGGCACCTAGGACTTTGGGGAATTGTGCCACCCCGTAGAAATCCTGGACGGCAGCCTGCCTTTCTGCAGGTGTTCTGGGCAGGTATATGTGCCTGCGGACTGATGGGCGTGCAGTCATGATGACCAAGACCTGGTGTAGGCAGCATGACTGCGTGGCCTGTGACACCCCCCCCACTATAGCAGTTGTCCGCTGAAATGATCCAGTGGCCAAGAAGTGCAGTACATTGAGGACCTTATGCAGGGGGCTGAGTGCTTGGGAGCGCAGGGTGGGTGATGTGAGGTCATCCTCCCACTCACTGACCAGGTCGAGTATTATATGAGGTGGAAACCTGTACGTCCCATACACCTGGTCATCAGGCATCCCAAAACAGGCTGGTTCTTGGGTGTAAAAATTCTGGGCCTGACTATCCTCCTCCTCCTCCTGCAGTATCCCACAACCACTGCTGCTAGGAACGATATATTCATCCTGGCGGCTGAGCTTGTTTGTTGTTTGCACGCACTTTTATGCTGCGCTGGGCCACGTACGCCTGCTTTCCGCTGGCGTACGTGTTTCCGGATTAGTGCGTCTTTTTTGGCACATGCGTTAGCTCCGTTCGATTCCATGAATACGTGTTTTGAACGTGCGTGTGGGCATTCCGCGCATTTGCCTCCTGTACTTCCCCCGTGATGCCCACCTTTTCACGAGTTGCTCCCCATTCCTCATGTCACGCCCCCTGTTCCTCCTACTTTTGTTGTGTGCGCCGCGCTATGTGCGATTTCGCTGTGCGCGTAGCGCACGCTGTTTGGAGACGTGTGCGCCAGCATGCGCCATGCAGAATTTTGGCGCACATCCTGGGATTTCCACGCGCACGGACTTCCATGAATCGCTGTGCGCGGGTTTCGCTGCGATTTTCGCAATGGCACTGTGATTCGCACACTTTCGCACGCTTGCGCTGACAATTTCAGCGCACATTAATTCCATGAATCGGCCTGCGAGGTTTAACCTCACTAGCCACTGTGATGAGGTTACTGTCAATGTTGAAGGTTGAGTATTTGGGTCCCAATTTATTGAGAGTTGAAGAGGTGTCCAGGATAATGATCTCAGTCTTGTCATCATGCATGCATAGTCCGTGGGTGGCCATCCATGCCTGGATGATGAGATATACCCTATTCACCAAGGATCCTTGTCATAATCACCAGTAAGTGGTAAGAGAATCTGCGTATCATCTGCATAGTTAGTGTAGGTGTTACCAAGATGGTCCAGATCATCGAAAACAGGCTTTGTGAAGATATTGTACAAGGTAGGGGAGACACATGAGCCCTGAGGCACTCCGCAAGTGATGGGGATAGGGTTGGCCGCCACCGAGGGGTAGAAGACTCTCATGGTCCTGTTGTTAAGAAAGCATTCAATCTATACTATAGCTTCTTTAGAAAAGTGCACCGCCGAATCCAGGTGGCTGCAAAGGACCCCGTGATCCACAAGGACGAATGCAGCCGATAGGTCCAAGAGAAGGAGGAGGTCTGGTTTCCCTTTATACCTGAGCTCATCAATTTGGGCTTTTAAGTCTATAAGGGCTGTTTCAGTACCATGTTGGGGCCGAAAGCCTGACTGGCGAGCACCAAGCAAATGGTTAGATTCCTGATGTTTCTGTATTTTTAAATGGGCCATTGTATCTATGATTTTCAGCAGGAAGGGCACTGTAGTGATTGGTCGGTAGTTGGTGGGGATGGCAGGGTCTAGCGTCTGTTTTTTAAGTAGAGGGAGCACCCAAGATTCTTTCAGGTTACTTGGTATGGTGCCAGAGGAGAATGAAGCATTTATATGTTTTGAGATAAAAGGGGCCAGATCCCTAGCAGCGTCCATTATCAGTTGAGCAGGGCATTGATCTCCATGACAATTAGAAGGTTTGAGCGATAGGATAATTTGTTCAGTCTCGATGATAGAGACTTTAGAGAATTTAAAGCGGGGGGGGCAAGCCGTATCTGTAGATGGTTTGGTAGAGGTTTTAGGGGAAGTAGTTGGGATTAGTGACGCTTTTTTCTTGCCAATTCTGGCTTGTAAGGTTGTGACTTTGTTGGATAATGCTTGCTGTATGTTAGAGCACCAGAGTTTATCGTTTATGCAATTGTCAGGTACTGGGATAGTTGCTTCTAATTCCTTCAAGATAACAAAGAGTTCCTTTATACTTGAGCTGGCTTGTGAACTTCTGGTATTATAAGTTTCGTGTTTGGCTGCAATTATTTCACTTTTGTATAGGGCAGGTGTTGTATGGAGGTTCATTTTATTTTCCTCAGAGGGTAGTAGTGCCAAGAAGCCTCACATTGTCTTCTTTCAGTACATAGTGTTTTCAGGTGTGGTGAGTACCATGAGTTACGGTGGGTTTTAGGCTTACTTAGTCGCATTTTAAGAGGTGCGATTGCATCTAGTGAGGTGCACATCATTTTATTGTACTCGTTCACCAGAGCCTCAGGGCCCACATTTTCTGGCAGAGAATTGAGAGTAGGAAGGATCAGAGGGAGTAAGTTGTCCGGGGTAATGTTCTTTTTTTCCTAGTTGGTATGGGTGGGGCCAACCGGGTGGTGGTGGTAGAGGTGTGTCGTTTAGTTGCTAGAGAGAATGTCACAAGGTGATGATCTGTCCAGATTTGAGGGGAGATAGATGAGATAGAAGCATTGCAGTTATAGGGCCTCATTACGACTTTTGCATAATGGGTTAAGGGGCTCCGCTAATGGAGGAGGACCCGTTAAACCCATTATGCAAAATTACGAGGTCCCCTCGCGGGACCCGGTAAGGACGCCTGGTAAAACCAGGTGTTGTTACCGAGTCCCACGGGGGGACCAGGGAGCTAACAACGGGCCGGTCGTAATTGGCCCGTTGTTAGCTCCTTCTCCCATCCCCATTGAGCCCTGGGTAACCTATCATATCATATCATATCTTAGTCCCAGGAGGATAGCTCAGCGGCAGCGTGCTCGACTTGGAAACAAGATGACACGGAGCAACACAGGTGCGATCCCTGGGTCCGCGCTTAGAAACCTCTGGGTATTAAGCACGTTATAAATAACCTATCATATGGGGGCTCAGATGGGAATGGGGAAGGTCCGGGCCTGGGCTCCCAGAGAGAGGAATAACCAGGCCCTCCAAACTCGGAATGGCCCTGTAATTCCCCATTCTGGGAACCCAGACGCGTTTTGGTGGCAGCCATGCCGCCAATAGCAGCATGGCTACCACCAAAGCCGTAATGATGCCCATAGTCTGCTACCCAATCAAGTATTCTCCATTTGTTATGGGTAGGCTGGAGCACTCTCTGGGTGAGACCAAGGTCAGTCAGAATGTGGGCCACTCTTGAGGCGTGTGGGTCTTTAGGGTCATTGAAGGCCAGGTTGATGTCTCCTAGTAAGATGACTTGGGAGGAGTTTTTTAGATTGTTGGAGAGGATAGTAGAGATATCCTCCTCGAATGTTTCAATTGGACCTGGGTGTCTGTACATCAAGTGGATACTGAGAGTCTGGGAACTATTGATGGATAGTTTAGCTGTGAGATTTTCACATGAATTAATATCAAGGGGAGGGGCTAGTTTTATCGAGAGATTAGATTTGACAATGAGGGCTATACCTCCTCTGCGTTCTTCGTTTCTATCAGCTCTTAAAATGGTGTCTCCATTGGGAATGGCCAATATGAGGGCAGGGCCTGCAACAGCATGTAGCCAGGATTCAGTGATTGCCAGGAAATCATAATTTTCAGATTGGATAAGGTCGGATATCTCAGTAGCATGAGCAACCAATTGTTCTTGCGTTTATTAGGGCGCCTGTAAGGTTAGGGGTAGTGCTGGAATCTGTACAGGGTATTCCTGTGGGTTGGGAATTGGGGGTAGTGGCGTGAGTACATTGCCTATTGGGAATAGGGTTGGTGCTTGCAGTTTTTTGGTCGGTGCAGTAATTCGTTTTCTGATTGACTGGGTTCAGAGATCTGGTAGTAAGTTCATATAGTTTTGTTAATCTAGAACGTAGTCTAGAGTTCCTGGTAATTGTATTGCAGGAATAATTTGGGGATGGGCCTGAGATAGGAATGCTGATTTGTACCATAATGGATACGTTTCCTACCTTCATGTAAGTTAGATTTGGTGGGCCTTGGGTGAGAGGATGGCCGAGCCAGGTGAGACCTGCGAGGCTGAAGAATGAGAGTGGGAGGCCGAGGGCACCAAGATGATGACTAGTAGTCAGCATGCTGAAATAGGCAGATATGGTTGATAAGCGAGGCAGAGCTAAAGTAATGGCACTTCTAGGTTACCTGAGTAGACTAAACTGCCAGTAACATGGCTGAGAGTAATCAATTGAACTAGAGTGCTTTAGGCAGGGCAATATAATGCCAATAGGAAGCTAGTACATGTGACAGATAGGCTAGTCTGACAATTACTAAATAGGCTAGTCTGACCAAAATCAGTTGGTTGAAGTGGCTTGGGCAATGCAAAGCAATACATGTGAAAAATAGGCTAGTCTAGCTATCGCTAACAATGGACTAAAGTGTCTTAGGCAAAAGCAGTACAATACATGTGAAGTCTGACAGAAATCAGATGACTAAGGTGGCTTAGGCAGTGCAATACATTACATATAACGATTAGGCGAGTCTGGCAATGGCTAGGGCAAAACAATTGACTAAGGATGGTTTAGGCAGAGCGATACAGAACCATAGGGGTTGTACTAGTACGTAAGGTAGGGTATAGGTACATTAACAAGTTAACATTAACATAGTACACCATAGCATTATACATACATGTGGTAAATACTCACTATGCTGATAGATTGGTGTAAGAACAACGGGTAAGGGGTATCTGGCCTGGAGAGGCAGTCCTGGAGGTGTTCAGGTTCGTGCAGATTATATGTTCGCAGGGTGTGCAGGTCATGGGTGTGGCCAGTAATCGAGTAGACGAATGTTCAGGCACGTTAGATTGTTTGTGTGTCGGTCCTTAGTAGACCATGCGATACAGGGCTCTTTCGTAATTGGGCCGATGCATTTTAAAATGCTGTGATATGGGCAACGTCGCGTATTAGGTATCGGGTGTAGGTCTGGAGGGCAGGGGCAAGGGGGCTGGGCCACACCATGCTCTCATGCACTAACAGTTGCAGAACAGGCCTTTTCCTTTGTGGCCTTCTCTGTAGGTGGTCGGTTTCCGCCTACCGGTGTGGCCTTCTG
Organism: Ambystoma mexicanum; assembly: GCF_040938575.1. Classification (NCBI taxonomy): domain Eukaryota; kingdom Metazoa; phylum Chordata; class Amphibia; order Caudata; family Ambystomatidae; genus Ambystoma; species Ambystoma mexicanum. The sequence continues at coordinate 1,213,093,848 of NC_090936.1, forward strand.
GGTCAAATGTTGTAATGTTGCTTAGCAACAAATCCAGAGCCTCGGTTACATGCCGCTATGGCGTCGATCATCTTGGATTCAGCCGTGCATTGAGCGCAATGCCTTACAGCTGATCGTAGAGTGCTTCTGGGCAAAAGCTGTAACGGAGATCTCCTTGCATCAAATAGGTGAGAAGGGGAATCTGCTGGAATGGTTAGGGCATCTGCTGATTGTGCAAGGTGGAGGGCGTGAATCCAGTAAGCGTGCCAAATGGTGTCCCACAATCGGCTACCTTGTTTGTGGCCCTTCCTATATAATGCAGCCTTACCTCCACCACACCTCTTCTGTTTGGGAGGGGAGTACTAGCAGCACCTTGCAGCAGCACCACCACCACTGTCAGTCCACCAGCTCTCAGCACCACTGCCGGATCATCAGCCACCGCCAGACCATCAGTCCCCAGCACCACTGCTGGAGGCAAGGCATGGACCTGGAACACTGCACCCTTCCAACTGGAGTCGACATGATCAAGGTTGCTGCAACTGCCATCTGCCTCCACTGTGGCCAAGACGTCTGAAGCGGCATCGTTTCTGGGAAATGTTTACGTGACGTCGTACATGTCCCTATAACTGCAAAGATGTCACAAGAACTTCAGAGTTTCCAAGGGCCCAGCAGCACCACTGGTGACGATGACCTCAGATAGCACATCCACCAACAGTGCAAGAACGACAACCTCCAATACAAGCACTGGTACAGCAGCAATGAGGCACCCAGATTTTCAAAGTGCTTCAGCAGGGAGCCCATAATTAATGGTTATGTCCACATGCACGCCACTGAAACATGCTTGTCGGGTCCCTGATGTTCCTGCTCTATTGCGTTATGGGATCCCAGTTGTGCCGACACAGGGCTGCAAGCCGTCCTTGCTGGCTTGATTCAATCATGCCGGTTCTTCGGGTTGCTCCTGGGGTGTGGTGAGATGCTGCTTCATAATACGTTGACTGTTGCCCGTGAACACATGAAGAAACACCACCCTGAAGAGTCCCGGTTTTGAGGAATGAGGAGCGACGCATCAAGCAGACGAGTGCCCCAGCCCCGCTGATACTAGCAGAGCAGAGGAACAGAAATGAAGGACAGGAGCAGTAAGAACTGTATGATTGAGGAGCATCTCATCAAGCAGATGAGTGCCCGACCCCCGGCCGACACTCAGTAGAGCAGAAGAGAAAGACAGGACAAGTAGAAGCCAAATGTTTGAGGAGCCATAAATCAAGCAGACAAGTGTTTTTTGACAATGTTTCTACTCTCTCATTCACACTTTACCAACTAACAACCACTTTCTCTTTTGTTTTCCCTCCAGTTTTGAGGCAGCAGTGGCATTGATGGGGCAAGGAGTGGTGATGGGGCACCACCAGAAGACAAGGAAGCTGGTAGACCAGCACTCCAGGAAAAGATAAGTACCCAGCCGTGACAGTTTTCTGAGTATTTTCTGACTCGCGTTGTCATTTACACACACACACACACACACACACACACTTTCCCAACTAACCACCACTTTGTATTGTGTTTTCTCCCCTGGACCGTTGTGAATGACTGGTGGCATTGGTGGAGCAAAGAGTGGTCCTGGATCCCTGCCAGAAGACAAGGAAGCTGGCAGACTAGCACTCCAGAAAAGTATAAGTATCTAGTCTTCATTGTTTTTGTGACAGTTATTTGACACTGTCTCTCTTACACTTTTGCAACTAACTAGCACTTTGTCTTTTGTTTTCTCCCCAGCACCGTTGTGAGGGAGTGCTGGCGTCGTTGGCGGAGCAAGGGCTGGTGGTGGGGCCTCGCCAGAAGAAAAGCAAGCTGGCAGACTAGCACTCCAGGAAAGGATAAGTACCTAGTCTTGACTGTTTTTTGACTCTCCATCTCTTTGTCTTTTAGACGCATAGGCACGTGTACACATGCACACACACTTTCCCAACCATGCCACACCGTGAAACTAGCACGAATCGAAAAGAGTTCTGCAAAGTTGCTTGTTTCGTCAGGCAAAACTTACAGGGGTCATGAAGAACCACGCAATGTGTCTCGTGTTGCTGCACAAACCCAATACGGGAGGGAAACAAATGGGCACATTTTCTATTGTTGCTGCGCAAAGTTTTGCGTACTCTTGCGCGAAACTAGCACAGGTGGAAACAATCGGCACAAAGCTTCTCTTTACGCTACACGAAACAAAAACAGAAAGAAAACCCACGGTTTCATCACATGATACAAAACGAAACCAAAATGAGTTCATTGTTTCATGGTGAGGGCTACATGGCGGGTCGGGAAAGGTGCTGGGGTGGGCAGAGGCTGGCTCACTCGGGCGACATCGGTGTTGGGGGTCTCTGGGTGCCCCCATGCGTGCCCGTGAGCCCCTCCGCCTACAGACCTCACACAGGACACAGCTGTATGCTTCGGGCTCCCCGGTCGCTCTGCCGCGGCCGGGAACGCCCCGTTTATTTAAGCTGCACGCGGCGACGTGCAACGTCACGCCGCCGCGTGCGCATACCCTCACGGGGCAACGCCACACTCCTCCTTTTTCCGGGAGGAACAACAATAACACACACTTCTAAATATTGCACTGCACACGAAATAACAATTGAAAAACTCAGAGCCCATGCCCCTTTAATGTCAACCGCCCGAATCCCCTCACTTCGGAACACAGTCAATCGGCCCTAGCTCATAGTCACCGAGGTAGGCAGGCTTCCCTCGCCCAGCCCTCTGGGGGTACCTCCCACCTACCTCCACCGCAGGACTTCCCATCGTTCGAGTCCCTCGACCTGGCGACCCCAAGACTTCCCCCCGGGGGGTCCCCCGGGGGGTGTCTTCATCCGGGAGGTCCGTCTCCTCCGGGTCCGGCGGGAGTTCGGCTCGAGAGTCACCCAGCTTCTTAAAGAAACTCACATTCCGAGTGACGGCCGATTTGTGTCCTTGTCTGTCGCTCCACGTCCACCCGTTGGTTGTCTATCACACCAGGCTCCTTTTCTTGTACCTCCGGCAGGAGGCCTCGGGGGTACTGTCGGAATAAGACTTCCACCGGGGCAACCCCCGTCGAGGCATGTGGGGTGGTGCGGTAGACCCTCAGGAATTGGTATAGCGCCCGCTGTAGGGGCTGGCCCTGCCCTTGGGCTATTCGGAACGTCTTATTGAGTGTTCTCATCAGCCGCTCTGCGTCCCCGTTCGCCTGGGGCCACAGCGGTGACACCTTCCTGTGTGTCACTCCGCAGCCCTCCAGGAACTCCGAGAACCGGGCGCTCTGGAATGGGGACCCATTGTCCGAGCACAGGGTTACTGGAAACCCATGGGTGGCAAAGATCTTCTCCACTGCTCCCACCACGTGCTTGAACGCCACTGACTCGACGAACTCTACCTCGGGGTATCGGGAGTATTCATCGACAATGGCCAGGAAGTGGGTGCCCACAGCTGTGGATCCAAAGTCCGCGTGTACGATCTCCCATGGTCGGGTCCCTTGTGGCATTACCTCGATCTCAGGTTCCCGCTGGACCGGGGAGGCCGCCTGGCACCACACGTAGGCCGCCACGAAATCATCCACCTTCCTCTCTAGCTCAGGAAACCACACCTTCAGCCTCAGTCTCGCCTTTGTCTTGGCGGCTCCTTGGTGTCCCTGGTGTGCCAGATTGATGACTTCATTGACCTTGGACCCCGGCACCACCAGGCGATCACCCCGCAGCAGAAGGCCCGACTCCGAGAAGGACAGCTCGTCCTTCACTTTCCAGAGTTGCTCGAGGGTCACCTTGGCCTCTTGAGTGCGCCCCGCCACCAGCTCCAGCACGGACTTCCAGGATCCCGACCGCATGGAGCTCCTCAATATTCGGAAGCATTCGTCGTTGGCCGCGGCAGCCTCCAGTTCGGGTAGCGGCATTGCGTTGGGAGTGGCACCCTCTACCACCATTCTGATGTGGTCGTCGGCTTCCCCTGCGCAGGAGTCTTGCACTGATTCTCGACCACCTTCCGGGTGCCGGGATAGATAGTCAGCCGCATTGTTGGCACCCGGCCGGTAGATCAGGGTGACGCCATATTCCAAGAGGGCAAGCATCCACCTCTCGATTCTGGCCGGCGGCTTCGATGATGATCCAGCCATTATCGGGATCAGCGGCTTATGGTCCGTCACCACCATCACAGGTCTTCCCAGCACATACAGACGAAAATGCCGACAGCCCCACAGGACGGCCAGGGCTTCGCGTTCTATCTGGGAATATCTCTGTTCGGTTTCAGAGAGGGCCTTACTGGCTTATGCCACTGGTCTGATTCCTCCATCTCGGCCCACTTGAGTGAGCACCGCTCCCAGACCGAACGGGCTCGCGTCCACCACAATTTCAGACTCAAGGGCCGGGTCAAAGAAAGCCACTGTGTCATCTGCTGTCAGGGCACCCTTGATGTCTTCGAACGCCAACTGCTCCAACGGGCCCCACTGCCAGTCTTTGTCAGGGCCCTGAGCGGCTCCGACCTCGAGGCCAGGTTCCGGATGAAGCGCCCGCAGTATGTCACCATACCCAGGAAGCTTCGCACCTCCGATGCCGACTCAGGCGGTCGCGCCGTCTTGATGTCACAGACCTTCCTCGGGTCCGGCGATACGCCGCCCTCCTTGAATATGAACCCAAAGAACTCAATGGTCGGTCGGAGGAATTCGCATTTGTCCTTATGGAGGGTGAGCCCCAGCGACTGCAGCCTCTCGAGGGTCTTGGCAAGACGTTTCAGATGGTCCAACTCAGTCTTGGCAAAGACCAGAATATCGTCACTAATGTTGAGGACGCCCTCCAGATCTGCGAGGGCGCCTCGAATTATGTTTTGAAACACTTCGGCTGCTGATGATACTCCGAAGCTCAGCCGCTTGTATCGATAGAGCCCCTTGTGAGTAGTGAATGTCGTGATGTAACGGGACTCTGGGTGGAGGACAACTTGATGATATCCGGCTCGTAGGTCCAGTTTGGAAAAGAACCTGGCCCCCTGCACTTCTGCAATTATATCATCGATGGTCGGGGTCAGGTGTCGTTCTCTCCTGATGGCCTTGTTGGGCAACCTCATGTCCACACAGATCCGGACAGAGTCCGGCTGTTTCGGTTTCCTCGCCACTACGATGGGGGACACCCAGGGTGTTGGACCCTCCACCTTCTCGATTATGTCCAGGTTCACCAGGTTGTCTAGTTCCTTGTCAACCTGGTCCCTTAGATGAAAAGGGATCCTCCTATGTTTCAGGGCCACCGGCTGCACCGACTCATCAATGTGGAGCCTCACCGGGTCACCATTCATTCTCCCAATCCCCTTAAAGATGGCAGCATACTTGTCCAGCAGGTCATTTATGTCCTCTAGGTAAACTGAGTATGCGAAACTCACGATGCCAAGAGCCTCCGCTGCCGCACAACTCAACAGGATGTTGCTGCTCACTGGAGTCACGTAGAAGCGGGCCTTGATCATGGACCCGTCATGCTCCACCTTGGCAACGAACGCTCTGTCCAGTGGCAAGGGCTCCCGCCCCCCAAATGCAAAGATGCAGGCTCTCGGCGTCGCCAGACTCGGTGGTGGTTTGAGCGAGGCATGATGTGCTCTCGCCATTACATTGACTGATGCCCCAGTGTCGACCAGCACCGGGACCGGCGAGCAGTTCACCTTCACGACACATCTCGGCTGTCTCCTACTTTTCCCTTTTAGGACTTCCATGCTGGAGACGAAGAAAATATTTTCCTCGTCCTCCTCCTCTGCTTCCTCCGCCGGCGCATCCTCTTCCGCCTGCTCCACTTGAGCTACGTTGGGCGGGTGATTCTGGCGAGGAGTACACAGCCGGGGTTGTCCTCTCGGAATCAGCACAGGTAGAGTCGCTCTACATACCCTCGAGAAATGGTCGGGTATCCCGCAGCGTCCACAAATCTTCCCTATTGCCATACACTCAGACGAGTGGGGGAGGTCATAGCCGCACTTTTGGCATGACTCCCCGGGTTTTCCTGCTCTGTCTCTGGGAGCTCCACCAGGCCTTCGCACCCCTCTGCCGCCCCGCCAGACGGCGCACCCCTCTTCAGGCCGTGCGGCGCGGGATCCAGCTTCCATTTTGTTGGCCCGGGCCTCGGCCACCTCATGACACCGCCCCAGTTCTAGAATGCGGGGTAGGGTAAGGCCAGGCTCTCTCAGGACCTGCCGCCTCAGTTTGCCCGATGAACACGCCTGGATTAGCATGGTCCGCATCATGTCCTCCGCATCACCCACGCACACCCTTGGGAGAGGCGGCGCAGGTGACCATAGAAGGTGTCGAGAGTCTCATCCTGCTTTTGCCTGGCCGAGAGCATAACAAATCTCTCATAATCCACGTTGGCAAGGGGAATGAAGTGTGCGAGGAGAGCGTCTTTGGCTTGGTCGTAGGAGTTGTCCGCCGGAGTCAGTGATTCGAATATCTCCTGGACGGCGTCCCCGGCTGAATACAACATCGTAGCCACCATACTATCATTGTCAGTTACCTGGGCGGCCCGGAAGTACATGTCCAGGTGTCCGATCCATCTTCTCCACCGGGGGCCCAGGCTGGACGGGGGACCCGCCGTGTCGAACTCCGGAATGGGCTGCAGGGCCGCTTGCGTCCTGACCTGGGCCATGGCCAGATGGGGTGGTTGAGCAGTGGCACCTACCGCAGGCCTTGGCCGTCCAGATGTTGCCACAGGTGGGGGTGGCTGTGGGGGATTCTGCCGAAATAGATCTGCCAAACCTTCGTCCTGTGAATCCTCCAAGGTCGTGGCAGCCGCACCCTCCAGGGTGTCGGTATCACTCATAGGCCCAAACGCACAGGCACCCTCGTTCCAGATCTGAGGGCCGCGTGCGCATACCCTCATGGGGCAACGCCACTATCGGTACCCTAGTGCATGAAAATCCCAAAGCTATGTGCGAAACCAAAAAAAAGAGCGGGCGAACATATTTTGGTTGTTGCGCAAAATGTCTGTTGTAGCAAAACATCAGTGGTTGCGGATGCGTAACGCTAAGTTCGCAGAACCGGCGGAAGTGGATTCCAGTGTAAATGTCACACTTTTTTCTTTGCAAAGGACGTTTTGCCAACACTAGTCGCGGCATTGGCGCTCTTGGGGTTCTTTTTCCGGTTCCTGTTTGTGACCTGTAAAGATGTTTGTGTGTCGTTACACCAGCGCTACCACCTGCCTCGTTCACAATGGGCCTCATTACGACCCTGGCGCTAAGTGAAAAACGATGGCGGTAAATGGTTACCGCCATCGTTTTCCGCCAGGTCCGATCATGACCCGTGACCGTTAACTACGAAGCCAATAGCGGCATCGTAGTTAACGCTGCCGCTAACTGCGCTAAGGGTGCGCGCACGCGACAGGCCACACCGTACTTAGCGCCATGGCGGAAAGGTACGCAAATGCCGACCCAAGCGGACATGCACCTAACGCCATCACCCAGGCCGTTAAGTACCTTACCGCCATGGTGCAAATAACGCCATCGCGAACCAACCGTAAAGGGCCATGTTAAGTGAATGCAGCTGACACAGGTGCACAGAAACAGCACAGGTGAAGGCAATACAGACTCAGGGGAGTACAAAAAGAGCACACCCCACCCCTTCCCACACCCAGTCACACTCCACAATGATACCAATACGACTAGCAATGTTGGGGCTGGAGGACCTGATAGCAATGCATGTGCTACAACAGCAACAACAACAACAGGCAGCACAGAGGAGACGCAGGAGGAGAAGGAGGGCAAGGCAGGCCCAGCAAGCCCCACCAGCACAGCCAGTGCCACCACGCAGGCAGCCCCCAATCCCACGCATCAGAGCCAATCCATTCAACCTCACTGCTGAGCAGATCCACACCCTGTACCGTTTGGACCGAGACACCATCACCGCCATCGTAGACATGACACACAACGACATCGTCAGCATGATAGAAAGTCCAACCGCCATCCCCCCCCTACTGAAGGTAGTGGCCGTACTCCACTTCCTGGCCACAGGCACCTACCAGCACACAGTGGGGCACCTGCATGGCATCTCACAACCATTATTCTCACGAACACTCATCCAAGTGCTCGATGCCCTCCTCAAGCACACAGACGACCACATCTCATTACCACGGACTGCCCAGGAGATTGCAAACACCAAAGTGGGTTTCCATGCACTAGCCAGCATACCCGGTTGCATTGGTGCCATCGACTGCACCCATGTGGAATTGGTGGTTCCACGTGCCATGGAGGTACCGTACCGCAACCGGAAACAGTTCCACTCAATCAACGTGCAAATGGTCTGTGACTCCAACAAGATCATCACACATTGTTGTGCCCGATTCCCCGGATCAACCCATGATTCCATGGTCCTGAGGAACTCCACTATACCACGCTACATGGAGCGACATGCAGGGCCAAGATCCTGGCTACTCGGTGAGTGCAATGTAATGGAAGTGGGCAGGTGAATGACGTACCGGGGGGGGGATGATGCATACTCCACCTGGCAGAAAGGGGGGGGCATGATGCATACTCCACCTGGCAGAAAGGGGGGGGGATGATGCATACTCCACCTGGCAGAAAGGGGGGGGGGCATGATGCATACTCCACCTGGCAGAAAGGGGGGGGGATGATGCATACTCCACCTGGCAGAAAGGGGGGGGGGTGATGCATACTCCACCTAGCAGAAAGGGGGGGCATGATGCATACTCCACCTGGCAGAAAGGGGGGGGGGTGATGCATACTCCACCTGGCTGTGAGTAACACAGGGAACGGAGACAGAGGAAGGGCACTCACAATGCACACAACCCCTCTGCATACATTCGGTGATGGCATGCAAAACAGGCCATGGGAGCCATGAGCACATACTGGTTGCATTGTGTGAATCAAATAGTGCATGTAGAAGTGAGCCAAAGTAACAGTTGGATGCGAGCCATGGTGGAACATCATGTTCCTGATCAGACAACATGACTGACACATACATTCTCGCCTACATACAGGTGATGCAGCCTATCCCCTGAAGAGGTGGCTCCTCACACCAGTCCGGAACCCGCAGAACCAGCACGAGGAGGACTTCAACCGTGCACATACACGTACTCGTGTGGTCATAGAGCAGACATTCGGCCTCTTGAAGGCACGGTTCCGAAGCCTCAGCAGGTCTGGTGGGGCACTCCTGTATGGCCATGAGAAGGTGGCAAAGATCGTCATGGCATGTGTCATGCTACACAATATGTGCGTCAGACGGAATGTGCCCCTGCCCCCTGACGGAGAACTGCAACCACCTGACGATGAGGATGAGGAGGGTGCAGATGGGGCGGCACCCCATGGAGGAGGCGAAGCACAGGAGGGGCGTGCCATGCGCCAAAGTATCATCGACCACTGCTTCTAGCACACACGGCTGGTGTTTATCGCATGGAGACTGCACTTGGGGCACTGTGTGTCCCTGGGACATGCACACTGTGGACTGTACACCAATAAAGCACACATACGCAATGAAAATGTCCACACATTTCTTTTTTGGAAAGAAAAAAGTGTATTGAAACTATGAACTGTCGTGTCACACCCCCTCCTACCTCCCCCCTGCACACCCCAACACACCCCCTCCCACCTCCCCCCTGCACACCCCAACACACCCACTCCCACCTCCCCCCTGCACACCCCAACACACCCCCTCCCACCTCTCCCCTGCACACCCCAACACACCCCCTGCAGGTGTCAACAGATGCCTGTGACAGTGGCCACAGGCCGTCACAAGCCCCCTCTGCCGGCCCCCGGGGCACCCCTGGCTGTGGAGCGCAGGTTACGACCGGAACGTCGCACGGGGCTGCTCTGCGCAGAACTGGCAGTGGAGGATGTCCCCGGCTGACCCTGTGCATGCACGTCCTGTTGTATGTGGGTGAGGCCAGTGACCGCACGACGCAAGGCCGCAAGTTCTGCACAGATGTCCCTGGACATGGCCTGCATGGCATCCCTCAGGGTGGCAGTGCTCTGCGCCACTTCGGCCCTTAGGGTCTCCGTGGCCTGTTCAATGCTAGACCTAGCCCCCACACATTCCGCGGCATGCTCATCCAGCATTGCGGACAGTTGATGCTGCCGTTGAGTGATGTCCTGGAGGGACTGCTGGCCGTGCTGGCCCATGTCCAGTGCTGGTGGAGTGATGGAGGGGCTGCTCCCCTCCTGTGGAGTGTGGACAGGGCATGGGGTGGATGGCCACTCCTCTACCTCTGTGTGCCCCTGTGAGTGACCCTCATGGGGGCTGGCGTCTGAGAAACAGGGGGAATGTAGCTGGTCAGTGGGGCTTCTGACCTCGTGCTCCATGTCCGAGTCTGAACATGCAGCTGTTGCAGCTGTCTCCCCGATGTTGCTGCTGGCCGCTGACCCCCTGCCTCCTCTGGCAGGCAATGTCGGTGGAGGTGGAGCACCTGCTGCTGGCCTGCTGCCGACAGGGGTGTTTGCCGGTGGGACCTCCGGTATGCCTGCAGTGGGACCTGCTTGTTGTGGGGTCTGCCTCACTGCAGCTGAGGTTGAGGGTGCAGGGACGTTGTTGATGGCCTTCTTGGCCCTCTTTGGCGCAGGGGTGTCCTGGTCCTCTGGGTGTGATTCTGTGCCTGTGGTGGAGCAAAGGAGGGAGGGCGTTATTGATGGGTCTGCGGACTTTGGAATGAAATGTTTGACATTATTGTGGTCAGTGGATGTGGAAGATTTCAGGCAGTGCCATGCAGGTTGTCTCCTTTTAGTGTGGAATGTGGATGCAGGTATGCGGGTGCCAGCAGTGTATGCAGGGTGGTGCTCGCATGTGGCTATGGGCAGTGTTGATATGTGTTGCATTTACACTCTAGGGCAACCTTGTGCTACACATGATTGGACTGCTGTGACTATGGCATGTCTTGTTTGAGGCACCTACCTTCTTCGCCTGATGTCGGAGATCCCCTTTCCATCCCTCCGACGCCTTCAATGGACTCCATGCCAATCGTGGTTGCACAGATCTCCTCCCACGGTTGGAGTTTCAGGGGGGATTCCGACCCTCCACCAGTACCCAGGGCAAGGTTGCGGTTTGCTGAGATGACGGCTCTGACCCGTATGCGTAGGTCATCCCAGCGCTTCCTGCACTGCTGTGGGGTGCGGGGTACGGTCCCCACCGTGCTGACGCGCTCAGCCACCAGGGCCCAGATGGCCTTCTTTTTCCCGATCGCTGTCCTGGTCATGTCCGGGGAGAAAACGACACCTGCGTTGTCTTGCAGGGTCTCCGCAAGCATGCAGAGTTCCTCCCGGCTGAATCTCTCCTGGCGCTGGCGGTCACATGCCTTTTTCACACATTTAGGCATTTTCGGGTACTTGGTAGGGTGGGTGATTGGTTGGGACAGGTGTCAGGGTTGGGTCTGGTGTTGTTTGGTAGGATGGCGATGGATTGTGTTTTTCAAGATGGCCGACGGGCTTTTTCCCGTTCCGGCGCGATGACGCTATTTCCGGTTCGACTTTTTACGGCCGCCGCTAATTACGGCCGCCGCTAATTACGGCCGCCGCTAATTACGGCCGCCGCTACTTACGGTGGCGTAAGTGCACCTTGCTCGCTTAACGATGCCGGTAGGGGCCTTTTCCGCCATGGCGTTAATTGCATTACCGCCATGGCGTAATGCTCGTGCGCGATGGGTCGTAATGTGGCGCTCTTTACGCCATCGTCCCACGGCGTAAACGCTCATTACGCCATGGCGGTAATGACGGGCGATTACCGCCAGGGTCGTAATGAGGCCCAATGTGTTTTTTCCTCTGCCCATTTGTCACGGCAAAGTCCATGGCCCTGAAAGAGAAAAAATACAACATGCAAAACTGTCCCGGGAAGCCTAGAGCAGCAGTCAACCAGCAGTGCTAAACACAAGCCAATGTCAACAGCAATTGCTTCGGAAGAGCCCACCAAGAGCCCACGAACTGAAGCGGCACACGCCGTTCCGAAATGTGACTTGGTTCACCCCACAACGAAAGAGTCACTACGAAATCCGCGTTGTCACCATTAGAAATGGAGGCTTGCACGTCAACTGGACATTCCATACCATGTGGTGCTCCCAGCTGGCATGGAACCACTCCAGGGTGTACCCTTCTGCCATAAAGAGCCTCCACTCTCTCTGGTGTTTATCTGGAGGTCGGGTGTCCTGGTGCATGCTCCACTCTGACAGTTCCAAACTGGTCAAACGGCACGCAGGTGCTGGCACATGGGTATTTGGGCACGTGCCTCCTCTCCGCCCTCGTTGCCCTCTCTTTGCCTCACCTCTCTGCCCCTGAGCCTATGTTTCTGCGGACAGTTTTCCTTTCCAGTGCTTTCCATAACTGAGATCAGAGGCTAGCAGGGCCAGCCTGGGGGAAGGGGGCGCAGTAGCTCCGGTACTAAGGGACTCCAGCCCAGATAACCCCATCCACGCACTCCACCGAGAACGCTTCTGTGCTCATAAGCACTGTCACAAAATAAGACTTCTAAGCACATGGATGAAAGCGCTGCGTCAGCAGTCCCTGGATTCCTGGGACCTCCTAGAGACTTGCCTTTGAATCCAACAGCGGTGTCATGATAAAAAAGTACATACCTGATAAAGTTTTCTTTTATTTGTTGGGCCTTGCCCTGGTATTATTAGCCATTTTAATGGGAGACATTTTGGCAACCTCAGTAAAGAACGGAGTGGGCCCTTTCTGCGAAAGAAAATAGTATGCGCAGTGTAAGCACAGATCTCAGCAGCAAGCACCCGATGCACTGAGCTATCTGACCTTCAAGGGAACATGGGCCATGAAGATACCGTGGACCAGTGTTTCCATGAATTGCTGCATGGGTGGGGCAGTGCAGAAAGTCTCAAAGGTCCTTTAGCTCTGCCACTGTCTGATGGTTCATTGCTTAGTCTCTGTTGAAGCAGCCCTTGGCTTCTGAAGTCAGGGCCCACAGGGAGGTGGGGGCGGGGGTGGGGGTCTGGTTTTGGAGTGCAGCCACAGCTGGCCACCCAGGCAAATGTCTGATCTCTTTCATTTATTTATTTATTTTATTTGTATAGCGCACCAGGCCCAAGGGCATCGGAGCGCATATCTTGGCGCAATAAGGGTACAACGCAGTAATAGTTATAGATAGAAAGTGTGAAAGCAAGGAGAGGTAAATACCTCACAATGTACAGTATATACAATATAAAAGAATTAACAATGTAAGGTGAGCACTATATATACAGTAGCATTGTAAACAATATATAATATGATATGCAGCAATATCTACAGTTAGTGTATAGACTATAATACAAATGCTAAGCAGGTGGCGAGCAGAAAGGTCATAAGGTGACGGTGGTGAAAGGGAGTTTAGACTTGTGTCGTGGATAACCAAAGTTTGTTTTTTTGCTTGAATAGGGATGGAGAGTGTTCGGATCTGATGGTTAATGGAATCGAGTTCCATAGTTTAGCGGCAAGGACTGGGAAGCTAGCACCCCCTCTCCCCAGCTTTCTGCAGTTTGTATCTAGGGATGGTCAGGCAGTGTGCTTGTGCCGGTAGGCGAGTAAGGAGAGAAGCGGGAGGCTAGGTAGATGGGGGCCAGGTTGTTAAGACATTTGTGTATGAGGGTGAGAGGTTTCAGAGCAATCCTTTGTGTTACTGAGAGCCAGTGTAGACTTCTCCTTGTTTTGGAGATGTGTGAGGATCTGGCGATGTTGAGGGCAGCTCTAATGGCGTTATTTTGGGTAACCTGGAGTTTATTAAGGTTACGTTGGTTGGTCCCTAGATATAAGGTAATACAGTAGTCAAGTTTGGACATAACCAATGTCCTGGCCAGAATCGTGCAGTTCTGTGTGGTTAGGAAGGGTGGGCGAGCTGTAATAAGCTTACATGTATAGGCAGATGCAGAGACAACGACATTAGTTTGTCTATTAAGTGATAAGGAGGAGTCAAGGTAGATTCCTAATGTTTTGGTGTCAGTGGCGACTTTAATGGAGTTGCCGTCAATGTTGAAGGTTTTGAAGGAGGGGTCAAGTCTGTTCAGTCTGTGTTGGGAGCCCAGGAGTAGGAGCTCTGTCTTGTCATCGTTAAGACAGAGCTCATGCTGGGCCATCCAGGCTTGGATGACTTGATAGATATCGTTCGGGGCTTTTGAGTCCACTATGTAATCACCTGTGACGGGAATGAGTATCTGGGTGTCGTCAGCGTAGCTAGTATAGGTGACACCACATAATCAAGAACACCGAACAGAGGTTTAGTGAATACATTATAGGGAATTGGTGAAACGCAAGAGCCTTGGGGCATCCCACAAGGCACCAGTGTAGGCTCTGCCGAGGCAGTAGGCGAGAATACCTTCATCTGTCTGTTGTCCAAGAAGGAACTGATCCATTTGGTGGCTTTTTCAGAGAAGTGGGCCATTGATATCATCTGACGGCAGAGGATTTGATGGTGGACCAAATCAAATGCTGCCGATAGATCGAGGAGTAATAATAAGGCCATTTTACAATTGTCTTTGAGGTCCTCAATTTGAGTTTTAAGATCTAATAGGGCTGTTTCCGTCCCGTGGTTAGGTCAGAAACCAGATTGTCTTGTGCCGAGAAGATTGTTGGTTTCTAGATACTTCTGAATCTGTATATACGCTGCCCTGTCCAAGATTTTCAATAAGAATGGGACCGTGGTGATGGGCCTGTAATTGGTCGGGATACTGGGGTCCAAGGTAGGCTTTGTTTAGCAGTGGGATGAGCCAAGCATCCTTGAGGTCATCAGGGACAATGCCCGAGTGAAATGAGGAATTGATAAAGGTGGTGATGAAAGGGGCAAGTTCATGAGCAGATTCCTTCATGAAAGGGGCGGGGCAGGAGTCACCCTGACAATTGGACGGTTTCAGTTTACTAATGATGCTTTCTAACTCAAGGATGGTAAGAGGGGCAAAGCTAAATGGTGTATGCGTGAATATGGTGGTTTTGGGTTTGTTAGTTGAGAATTTAGTTTGGGAGGTGGTTTGTAGGCAGTTTTGCCTAGCATTGATTTTAGACTGTAAAGTGGATATTTTAGTAAGGAGGCCTTTTTGGATGTTGTCACACCATGTGCTGTCCTTACTATGTGTATCTGGGATGGGGGAGGGTGATTCTAATTCTTTAAGCATTTTAAATAGCTCCTATGTATTGGATTCTGTTTCTGAAATACGTAGGTTGTACGTCTCTTTTTTTGCTTGTACAATTGCTTCCTTGTAGTTAAGTGACACACTAGTAAGGTTGACTTTGTTAGCCTCGCATGGATGACTTTTCCAGAGTGCTTCAGCATTCCGTTTTTCTTTACGTAGTGTTCTGAGATGTGGATTGAACCGAGAATTGAGATGGGTGTGTTGTTTAGGTTTCCTAGATTTGATAGGTGCTATAGTGTTCATAGCTTTAAGCAGAGTTTGGTTGAAGATGTCCACCACGACCGTTTGGTCATCATGTGCAAAGGCACGATTATTGGGTATGGGCAGGATGAGAGGGAGTAGTTTGTCCTTAGTAATGTCTTTTTTGTTTGTAGTAGGGATGGAGGGTGCAATATTAGGTTTGGTATGTGCATCATTAGCAGATATGTTGAAGATGATGATGTGGTGGTCTGACCAAGCACATGGCTCGTTTGGCCCAATATGCATGTTGCAATTCTGGTCAGCAATCCAGTCAAGCGTCCTCCCCTTGGAATGGGTACGTTCGAGAATGCAATGAGAGAAACCTAAGTTTGAGATATTGCTAGCAATCTCTCCGGCCTGGAGATTGTTAGGATCCAGTAGTCCGAGATTGAGGTCACCGAGAAGTAGAACTTGAGAGTTAGGTTTAGTGTTATTGTTAAGGATGGTCATGATGTCATTCGAAAAAGTAGAGAGAGGGCCTGGAGGTCTATAGATGAGGTGCAAGGTAGCTGTATTATTATGGGATAGAGAGAGTTTGACTGAAAGGGGCTCAGCAGAACTACGTTGTGTGTTGGGATTCAATCTCATATTGATGTCATCTTTATGGATGAATGCAACACCGCCTCCTTTAGAGAGGTGGAGTTGCGATCGCTTCTAATAATGGAGTATCCGTCAGGGATGGCTAATGCCAATAGAGGACCTGAGGCTGCATGTAGCCACATTTCCGTGATGGCGATAAAGTCAAGGTTTTGTGTAGTAATAAGAACTGCAATGTCAAGGGCGTGGGCGGGAGGGATCTAGCATTGATAAGAGCACCCTTTACCTCGTTTTTAAAAGGTGTCTTGATGTTATCAGGCTGTACCTGCGCAGTCTGAGGCTGAATAGTGTTTGTTCGCTGGCGGGTAGTATCATACAGTCATGGTGTGTGGAGGAATCTTGTTCCTAATCTGTGGTTTCTCAGATGGAGCAAGCAAGGTTGATTAGGTGTGGGTTTTGTTGCAAAGTGCTGAAGCTACAAGGCGGGAGAGTTGAGGTAAGGGTTAGTAGTTTGAGGAGAGTTAAAATGTTGGGTGATACGGTGTGTGGGTGTAAAAGGCATGATGAGTGTAGTAGTATGGTGAGCCAGTGGTTTAGTAAAAAGGTTCACGGCCTGTGACATGGTAGTAAGATAATAAAGGTGAGTCTCTGCTGAGATGTTGCGTAGTAAATTGTAGGTGAGGCCGGGGGGGTAGCTAAGACCCAGTGTGCAAGGAGGTGGCAGGCAGCAAAGAAGTGCAGCAGCATCGCGAATTGCGGATGTACTATAGGATGGCTAGTTCTGAGCAGGGTGAAGAAGTGTGGCAGTGCTACTAAGTCCTAGGATCCATGACACGGTCACTCTCATTATTTATACACTGTGCTAACATAGTAGGAGGCAGACATTCTATAATCATAGACACAGTAGCCTATATGCACGTGCTAGTAGAGATAGTGCGCAAACACAGTCACAATCACAGGGATAGTGGCGTGGGAAACAGTAGTGCCGAGAGCAATTGAAATGGTAGGTAACGTTGTAAGTCGCAGCCGCGCCAGGGCACAGATCAAGAACTGTAAAGGGAGGGAGCAGTACATTATGCAGAGGGCAACCATACATGGTCTACTGGAATATACATGGCAAGTTGTAATATCAATAAGGCTAGCAATGCAGAAGAAGTAGCGTGTTTAGAGTGATTAGACAGAAGATAGAATACAAAGTAAACAGTCTACGAGAGAGTATAAGGCATACTAGTGCAATGAGTCGGAGAGAACCAGTGCAGCTACTTCATAACATATTTGAATTACGGCAGGTAAACAAGAATCATGCTCACAGGCACATGTAATGACGCAGTTAGTGTATTACAGTGTAGTACACAATGTCTGAAGGACCGGGTATGGCCACTGACAGAATGAATGAACAAGGATGCAGGCAGACTCTTACCGTTGGTCTGGGGAATGTTCGGGAATTGATGTACAGGATGGTTGGTAAATAACTGCAGTACTTTCGTTCAACACATTGTGCAAAAAGGGGGCAGTGAGGAAGTGTCACGCGCCATACTGCCGGTGCGGACAGGTGCAGACAGGATAGGGCCTTATTCGTTGTGGGCCTTTGTCGGGGTGGGCTGGCTTCCGCCTCCGGCTCACCGTGCGAGGTTTGATCTTGTCGCACAGCGGTTGCTAGGCAACCAGAATAAACAAATAATGCGGGAGCAGGGCGGCGGCCATCTTAGGGATCTGGGAGTAGAGTTCCGGCTCCTCGTGGTAGTAGGTCACTGAGGGGCGCATCATACCAAGCTGGAATCAGGTACAGGTGATTAAAGTGCCCCGATGGATACTGCTGCAGAAGGCAGATCGCGGGTGATTAGCTCCGTAGTCGGGAGCGCATATGCACACGAACTCCGTGAGCAGCGCGGCGCTGCTGAATGAAGCAGGGCTCCTGCCCTGGGGGAATGAGCTGCAGCTGAGGTGCAGACAGGATAGGGCCCTACTCATTGTGGGCCTTTGTCGGGATGGCCCAGCTTCCGCCTCCGGCTCACCACTACATGGCCAGTCCTACCCTGGAGGCTGGTACTGCCCACCGGGCAATGTGCATCAGTGTCTTATTTTCAAAGTCTGGCATTGGGTGGTATCAGTGGGTGCAGTTGGGCATCTTTCGTTTGCTGCTCCTTGCTTACTCCTGGTTCTCAAAGACTAGCCAATCGCGAGCTGCCTGGAGCACCTTTGAAATGCTCACGTGCAAACCTGATTCATAAACATTTGCTCAAGGCTACCTCAGAGCTTCTTCGGATTTAGGTTTTGAGGGTCAGACTGAGTGCACAGTTGTGAGACTCAGGCCCTGAGTAACCGTCCCCTTCTCTGCACATACACCATTGAGATTTCACTACTTTCACACGTGGTCCCTCCCTGTTTGGCAACCCAGCCCCGCCTCTTCTTGCATTTCAGGCCCCCAGCATCATTCCCACAGTGCCTTGCAGCATGGCGTGCTGTTTAATGCACAGAGAGCTCCAATTAATTGGACACGCTCATTAAAACCACCGTCCTGAGGAGGTTGCAATTCCCTCGACGTCAAATTAGCACCATTCCTGAAATCCTAGCAAGTGTAGGAGCCAGGAAGGATGCGCATTGATTAATTCACCTACTGATGCCAGTCTCTGCGTCGCCGATAACACCATGTCATCTGAAAGATGCATGTAAAACAGACTCGATGTGTGCACAGAGAGGGCACGTGGGCATCCTCTTGGCACTGTGAGATTAGAGGGTCCACTATCCAACCTACACCACCTGCGTATGCCACCGGAGCTCATTTGTCACCACCTGCATATGCCACTGGCGCTCATTTGACACCACCTGCATATGCCACCGGTGCTGATTTGACACCACTTGAGTATGCCGCTGGTGCTCATTTGACACCTCCTGCGTATGTCAGTAGAGCTCATTTGACACCTCCTGTGCATGCCACCAGTGGTGCTGATTTGGCACCACCTGCATGTGCCACTGGCACTCATTTGACACCTCCTGCGTATGCCACCGGTGCTGATTTGACGCCACATGCGTATGCCACCAGAGCTCATTCGTCACCACCTGCATATGCCACCGGTGCTCATTTGACACCACTTAAGTATGCCACTTGTGCTCATTCGTCACCACCTGCGTATGCCACCAGTGCTCATTTGACACCACTTGAGTATGCCACTGGTGCTCATTCATCACCACCTGCGCATGCCGCCGGTGCTCATTTGACACCACTTGAATATGCAGCTGGGGCTCATTCGTCACCACCTGCGTATGCAAGCAGTGCTGATTTCATGCCACCTGCATATGCCGCTAGTGCGCATTTGACACTACCTGCCAGGCGATCTCGGGAGGATAGCTCAGGAGCAACGTGCTCACCTTGGAAACAAGACGACACAGAGCAACACAGGTTCGATCCCCGGGTCTGCGCTTAGAAACCTCTGGGTATTAAGAGCGTTATAAATAACCTATAATATCATTTCATATCATGCCACCGGTGCTGAATTCACACCACCTGCGTATGCCACCAGTGCTGATTTGACACCACCTGCATATGCCACCAGAGCTCATTCATCACCACCTGCATATGCCACCAGTGCTCATTTGACACCTCTTGAGTATGCCGCTGGTGCTCATTTCGCACCACCTGCGTATGCCACCGGTGCTGATTTGACAGCACCTGCATATGCCACTGGTGCTCATTTGACACCTCCTGCGTATGCCACCGCTGCTGATTTGACAGCACCTGCATATGCCACTGGTGCTCATTTGACACCTCCTGCGTATGCCACTGGTGCTGATTTGACACCACCTGTGTATGCCACTGGTGCTCATTTGACAGCACCTGCGTATGCCACTGGTGCTCATTTGACACCTTCTGCGTATGCCACCGGTGCTGATTTGACACCTCCTGCGTATGCCACTGGTGCTCATTTGACAGCACCTGCATATGCCACTGGTGCTCATTTGACACCTCCTGCGTATGCCACCGGTGCTGTTTTGACAGCTCCTGCATATGCCACTGATGCTCATTTGACACCTCCTGCGTATGCCACTGGTGCTGATTTGACACCACCTGTGTATGCCACTGGTGCTCATTTGACAGCATCTGCATATGCCACTGGTGCTCATTTGACACCTCCTGCATATGCCACTGGTGCTGATTTGACGCCACCTGCATATGCCACTGATGCTCATTTGACACCTCCTGCGTATGCCACTGGTGCTGATTTGACACCACCTGTGTATGCCACTGGTGCTCATTTGACAGCACCTGCATATGCCACTGATGCTCATTTGACACCTCCTGCGTATGCCACTGGTGCTGATTTGACACCACTGGAGTATGCCACCGGAGCTCATTCGTCACCACGTGCGTATGCCACTGATGCTCATTTGACAACACCTGCGTATGCCACCGGCGCTCATTCGTCACTACCTGCGTATGCCACCAGAGCTCATTCATCACCACCTGCATATGCCACCAGTGCTCATTTGACACCTCTTGAGTATGCCGCTGGTGCTCATTTCGCACCACCTGCGTATGCCACCGGTGCTGATTTGACAGCACCTGCATATGCCACTGGTGCTCATTTGACACCTCCTGCGTATGCCAATGGTGCTGATTTGACAGCACCTGCATATGCCACTGGTGCTCATTTGACACCCCCTGCTATGCCACTGGTGCTGATTTGAGACCACCTGTGTATGCCACTGGTGCTCATTTGACAGCACCTGCATATGCCACTGGTGCTCATTTGACACCTCCTGCGTATGCCACCGGTGCTGATTTGACACCTCCTGCGTATGCCACTGGTGCTCATTTGACAGCACCTGCATATGCCACTGGTGCTCATTTGACACCTCCTGCATATGCCACTGGTGCTGATTTGACACCACCTGTGTATGCCACTGGTGCTCATTTGACACCTGCTGCATATGCCACTGGTGCTGATTTGACACCACCTGCATATGCCACTGATGCTCATTTGACACCTCCTGCGTATGCCACTGGTGCTGATTTGACACCACCTGTGTATGCCACTGGTGCTCATTTGACAGCACCTGCATATGCCACTGATGCTCATTTGACACCTCCTGCGTATGCCACTGGTGCTGATTTGACACCACTGGAGTATGCCACCGGAGCTCATTCGTCACCACGTGCGTATGCCACTGGTGCTCATTTGACAACACCTGCGTATGCCACCGGCGCTCATTCGTCACTACCTGCGTATGCCATCGGAGCTCATTCGTCACCACCTGCGGATGCCACTGGTGCTCATTTGACACCACATTTTGAATGCTGCCAACGTACACTTGTTTGTTTTTCTTACATATCTGTTGTATTGTTTATTAAAATCCATCAAAGTCTGCAATGTTTGTAACTGTCGCAAAGCAGTGATACTTGTGGCAAAGAGCATGAGAAGAATGTGACATAGAAGCAGACATAGTGGAAGCTCAAACCCCACCCAGGTACCGGCAACGTACAACTAGACATTGTACACAAGATTAGACACATCCTTCCCCCTCACGACGTCTGCACTGCCACCAGAAAAAGGAACACCACAACCACTCCCACCACCATCACCCTGAGGAAATGCTGCTCCTTGAAAAATTAAGGGTCATCACTTGTATGAAAACCAGTCCTTGAAATATTGTTAAGCGTCACTAGGGAAAGTGTACTACTCACAGGGCAAATGCTCAACCTGATCAGAAATAGTCTGGAAAAATTGATGGTGGTATCGATTGGAAGAGTTTGGAGTCAGCTCAAGGTTTGAGGCATGGCTGGACCCTATAGAAGAGCCCACACTAGGAGTTGAGAGACACTTGAAATCAGTGTAAAGTGATTTGCAAATCTCTCAAGACGGTTGACATAATCTCTGTGCAGGACTGAAGATGAAATGTGAGGAGGGGCACAAAGCTTTTCAGTGTTGTTTGGTTATTGCTGGGATCCTGTTGCTGCCTTGTTATTTCCCATACATTTCTGCTTCCTGTTGAACTACTTCTGTGATACTTTGGGAATATCTGGGCTCTCCTTTGGGCGTCATAGCACTCGGGCATCCAGAGCAAAGGGTGGGCAGAGTTCAGGATGGGCAGAGCTAAGGGTGGAAGCTAATTTCTTTCTCTACTTCTTGCTTGGCCCACCGTTACCCTCTGTTGGCCACTGGGTGCCACACACAAGGCACAAAGTAATCAACAACAAACAACTATCAAATACATTTATGCACAGCACACCACTGAAACAACTAAAAACACACACCTGCATTCTGCTCAACTGCCTCTCAACACCTGCGCACACGATTGACATCAATTACCTCGTTAGCACAGGCTTCCCAGACATACTCTTCCTCACAGAGACATGACTAAAACCCCCACAAGACACCCATCATTCCACCACATGCACTGCCAACACAAAGCAGGTGGTGGCATTGCCATCATTTATAAAGCTTCATTCGCACTTTGCAACCACACCCACCCACCACACATATCCTTTGAGGCCCTCTCTCTCTCAGATTCCCCTCTCCATCATACTCACACCTCTCATATGTGCACTAATTTACCGCCCCAGCACCCAGTCCCAACTTCCACACCGATTGGTCTGACTGTGGGATGTTTTTATCCATGCATCCGAGCCCTACCTCATAACTGTGCAGTACTGACATGGAAAACATCATGATGGCCAGAGCTTCCCAGAAAATGCACAGGGAAATGCATGAAGAATAGGCTGCCACTCATTTTTACCGATGTTATGGGCACAGAAGGGCACTGCCTAAAACCACCATTGGACTACCCACACAGTAGCCTGAAACCATTGGGAATGGCAATGCTGATTGCCAAAAGCAACCTAGAATTGTGGGGGATTCATGTTCTTAAATCCCAAAAATGGGTGCATTACCAGTACTCACCACTATCAGAAAGCCGGCGTTTTAAAACCACCAGATTTTGTTTAAAACTGAATAAATGAACCGAAAGCATGCCAAAGAAAGACTTACTGAGAGGTGGATACAATGTAAAGTTATATTCTGAAGTGACTTGAAGGTTTATAACAAGACTGGCTGAGCTGTGGATTTCAGCAGTTTAAGTAAATTTGGACTGAAAGACACTAAAAATCTAAATGTTTAAAAGAAATGAGTGACCTACTTTTGAGTGTCACATAGGCTGCAATTGTTTAAATGTCATAGTTTTAAACTTAGAATCAGCATTCTAGCTGCATATGTAAAAAAATGGTTAGTTATTTGAATGCAGAAAACTGGGGAACAGAAATGACATGTGGCTAAAACTGGCTTAAAGAGATTCCAATTTTGCCTGGCAACTACCCCCATCAGGAGTGAAACTTGATTCACAAGTAACTTCCCAGGCCTGGCTGTTTCCTGCTGGCCACACTAAGGATATGCCATCTCTCTGATAATTGAATCAAGGGGAGCCCCCACAGAATACAGGAGCTCTGAACAATGCAACCCCCTTCACCCAGGCAGATGGTGTATTGCAGATGTCGTAAAACAGCTTCCTCTTGGCAGAAGCTGGGAGGGGCAGGATCTCTGAGCTTGGCAGAAACTGGAAAGACTGGTTTCTGTACCATGTGACCTGAAAAGACACATTCCTGTAGCCAGAATATGGTTTTAGAAAAAGATGGATCATTCATAGAGCGGACTTGTGAAAATTATTTAAATGATACCATAATTCTTGTGATTTTTCTGCCCACATTTTAAGAGGTTTTTAGAACCGGTGGCATGATCTGGGGGCAAGCTAGCAGTTAAGAGGGTATTACTTAAAATGTATGCATGTTAAAAATCTGACACTTCATCAACTAATGTCCATACTCCTTGCGCACATGTGTGTAAATTTGGGTTAATGTCCGAAATTGCAAAATCAGTTAAAAAGTGCAAATGTTGCCATTTCTGAATGCAAGCCCCCAGGAAGAGCAGATTTGGACAGGGTATACCTCCTGTGATATGTGATGGGTGCGTGTAATTTTAAACGAATGTGTACCTGTGCAAATATGTTTTTTTTATCAAATATAGATTGTGTGCAATTTGACAGGGGAGGATCCTCTGACCCATAAAACCTACAGCATCACTCTGACTCACAGTTCCTTCCCCAATCATGGGAGAGGGGAGAATTGGGCCAATGGCAAGTGTAGAGGGGTAGGGTCTAGTGATGCTGCACACACACCCATTTTAAAAACAGATAAAAGCAGACAGACAGGACAG
Organism: Ambystoma mexicanum; assembly: GCF_040938575.1. Lineage (NCBI taxonomy): Eukaryota > Metazoa > Chordata > Amphibia > Caudata > Ambystomatidae > Ambystoma > Ambystoma mexicanum. Next base: position 1,213,117,885 of record NC_090936.1, read on the forward strand.
ATAGGGACATTCATTTCCATCTGCTGCGGGACGCTCTACCGGAAAATCCATACTTTACCTCCATCAATCTCTAGAGAAAGCTGTGCAGAAAGATCCAGACTTCAAATCTATCAATATCCAGAACCAGAGCTGACCCAGACCAGAACAGAGCTGACCCAGATCACTGTGAAGTGCAGAGACCAGACCAGAGTCCAGTCTAAAACCTGACCAGATTCGTGGCGAGGCCCATCTATTTCAAAAATATATTGTGAGTACCCAGCAAGACTGTGCAGAACCAATCTCTTAGTTAAAATAATATAATTCAAGCTATTTTAATCTAAGTCGAACTGCCTCCTAACTGTCACTTGTCTTTTTGAACTTTAAAATTTCAAATCTGAAAAACGACCTTTACCATATCGCTCATATCTCCGTGACCGTTTGTCCTAGAGACTTGCAGTAACTTTCATCTGGAAGCTGAGATCCTAGGCTGTCCCCAAAACAATAGTGCTAGTCCTTGTAGTTCCTCTGTAATCGCGTAAAACGCACACGTGAATTTTACCGCGATTTGAAAATTCCTCAACGTGTGAAAACAGCAGCTTCTTGCTAGAACTGTTAGAAAGTCGTTTGCAACCTGCCAATCATTCCTAGAATCATTGCTAGAGTGAGCCTGGACTAATATTAACTTGACACCACTCACCCTGAACCTCTAGAGGGAATTAAAAGCATTTTAGCATATTTTTCACTTCATTGCCAGCATTTATAAAAGCATGTTGGACCTGTGTTTCCAACTTCTGTAGTCTAAGCTTGCTGGGGTGAACTGAATTATCTTTGATTGCATTTCTGAGAACTGTGTGCTTTCCTTCCATTTCCTTGCATTGCATAAAGGGGGGAGGGGATTGCCAGAGAAAAGTGATTACATTGTTTTGTTGAAATCATATTGAGTATTTTCTGTATTGCATTTTCATTCAACATTACATCCATCTGAACTTATATAAAGCATTCTTTACCACCTTCTTCTTCTGTTCCTATTCACAAGTGTGCTAGTGCCAGATTCTCCGTTGTTAATCTTTATCATATCAGATTAAGTGTGATATCCAATTATTAATTTATTATAAAGTGTGATATATATATCTATTGTTTAAATTATCAAATAAACCTTTTAAACTTGCAAAACAGAACTACTTCTTGGCTCAGTGGGGTCAGGAGGATTCCAAGAGAGGGGTGTTATATAGGGGTAGTCATCCAGAATGCATGAACTGGACATAAAGATATATCAATAAGGGTTTTCATTCAGTATTCTAGACTAGGCGTTGACTTAGCTGTAGTGTGGAATTGAATCCTCTTACAAATTGGGGGCTCGTGCCGGACGTTTGGGTTAGATCTATCATTTGTGCAGATTAATACAGTGTGCCAGCTGACCAGTTACACATATCCGGTCGGATCACCACGCTGTGTTACGCTGTAAAGCACTCCTCAAACGAACGCTCTAAGAAAAAGGTCTGTTTTGCAAAAATAAAATACAAACTTCTGTAAGTCAGGAAGGAACTCAAATCTCTAGAATGACGACCTTAGTAGACATGAAAATAGCCAGAGAGCACTTCTTACATAAGTTATTTGTGAGAGGTGAGTGGACTCATCAGGACCAGACGGTCTGGTTGCAAGCAATCGCACCCCAGATCACGGAAACAGGGTCAGATATATGGAGAGACCAGGGTCCCTTACATGTGGCCCTGAGTGAACTATATTTGGCCCCGAAGGCCAAGGATGAGCACCACAAGATTGCCAGGGTAGCGGCATATTTATATTTACATATGGGAGCCATGCAGGACAAATGTGCTGAAGGCCAAGATCTGGCGAGTAGGCAACTGCTGGCATTACAGAAGGCCCAATCTGATCTGGACTCTTCTGAGCAGAGGCTGCAGGGGAGCCAGGAGTCAGAAAATGATAGTAGGCAGTATATCATTAAAATAAAAGAGGACATGGATATACTGCAACAGGAAAAGACAGACCAGGATACCAGAATTCTGGCTTTGCAGAAGGAACGCCAAGACAGTTTGGACTCCCTACTGCAGAGCCAGAAAAAGCTGGAGCAACAGATCAATTTCAACAGGGCATGCACAGAGCAGGCAGCCACCCTGCAAATCCAACTAGACAGAAAGAAAGAGGAGAGCAATAAACTGATCCTGAAAGACCTGGATACCCAGGCAGAGTTTGATCAGGAGCGCCAGAAAGCTGGTGCCTTCCAAAGGCAAAGGGACGACCTGGCGTCACAAATTCAAGCTCTTGGTCAGGAAAGGGACACCTTAGGCCAGGAAGTCTGCCACTGGAAGAAAATCACCTGGACCACCAGGGACTAGGTGACCTCCAAAAAGAACACCAGGACTTGCTAGAGCACACCAGGAGGGTGGAGGAGGCTCTGGCAAGACAGGAGCAGGCCAGTAGGGATGGGACTCAGGAGGTAACCCTCCTGCAGCAAAGACTGGCCCAGTGCTCCAGGACCAATCAGGAAACGCAGAGAGAGAATGAGGCCCTCTGCCAGCATAATGATAGGCTCCAGCAACAGGTAGCGATGCAGGAGAGACTGATAGAGTCGAGTAAGGCCTTAACTGAGGAACTGAAAGCGCAGGCTCTTGCATTGCAACAGGGAGCAGGGGCGGATAGAGATGAGGTTCGCTGGGAAAGAGAAACTCCTGAGCATAACCTCAGGAGCCCTAGTACCAGAGGCCTTTATATCTCTCAGTCCCTGGACTCTGCCACCCCCATGTCCCCTGGCACACATGAGCACCGGGCCACAGGGATGGCAGATTACTATTCAGCCAGAAGCATGGGGCTCATAGGCCAGTACCTACCAGGAATGGATGGGCGGGCATCCGGGTATGGGCACCCAAGCACAGTGCAATTTAATGGGGAACCCCAGGAGAGTAGGCCCATTAAGGGCATCCTGAAAACCTCTGCCCAGTTAGGTCAGTGGGGGGGTACCCATCAAATCCTGGCAGCAAGGAGGGATCTGAAGACTCCTCTGAGCGGTACAGGACACAGGAGACCAGGTCCCCACATTCTGCCAGCCATTCCCAGGCTCGCAGAATCTGGAAAAACCTGGAAGATCAGACAGGAACCTCTGGGAGCAGTGCCTCTGAGTCAGAGGACGAATGGACAAGGGTTACCCGAACCAAAAAGGCCAATAAGGCAAAAAGGGCCCTGCTTAAGGACCCATTGAAACATATTAAGGCAATCAGGAGTGTCATCACGCCTTATCATAAGAACGCCAAGTACTCTGTTTGGGAACACTTGGAGCTCTATGAGCAAATGATGGAGACTTTTCATTTGAAGGACAGCCAAAGCTGTATCCAATATGTAAAGTGGACATTCTCCCCAGAATACTCCAGTTTCTTTGCATGGCTGGAGGACCAAAATCATTTAAGATGGTCCACCTATAAGGCGGCCATCTTGAAACATTTTTCTACTCATAGAAATCCTCAAGAGGCTCGCAAGGCAGCCTACAATTTACAATGTGGGGAGGGTCAGGCCCCACAAGAATTTGTGCAGGAACTGAAACGTGCCTTTGCGCAGACCACCAGAAGGGTGCGCACAGACAGCAGAGAATTTATTAATACATTTTTCCATGCCTTGCCCAAATACATAATGACCCAGCTCGTGAGGGATTTTCACGAGAAAAGATCTTTAGACTGGGTCATTGAACAGGCGACCCGGATCTATGAGGTGCAGAAGCCCATAGAAAATAAAAGCAATACCCAGAAAAATCCCAAAACCAACAGCACCCCTGCTGCTGCCAAGGTGGCAGAGGTAAAGGTCACCCCCGTTTTGGATTTGGAGATGGGGGGGCCTAAAAACCTACCTGCACCTAATAATCCTAGGCCCAGAATGTCCTCGGGCCAGTCACAGACAGGGGGCCAGGGAGGCAGCCCCACAAATGGGGTCCCTCGCTCTCCTGATTATGTAAGCCCCCGGTACAAGGGAAACAGACCCATCCTGGGTTATGTGTGGACTCCTCCAGCCCAAGGGGGGGGATCCAGCCAAGCACCTAACCCAGAGAACTTCCCTCCCAACTTCTCACAGGAGGGCAGAAACTCACCAAACCCTGGGCAGAACTTCTTCCCCAGGTATCCACCCAACTTCCAGCCCCAAAATCATCCATCCTTCTTTCCCCAATTCCCTGAGCCCAGACAACCGAATCCGGGAGAGGGGAGGCCAAGGGTGGAGGGGTGTCCAAATCTTCCCAACCAGGGGTACTACCAAAGAAGGGATAGCTACCCTTCCCGGGATCAGCCCAGGGGAGAAAACAGGGCCCCGTATCAGCCTGAGCGGGTTTCCCAGTTAGAGCGCCAGGTTCAAAACATGGCGCGGGATCTGGGTCACATACTGAGGGCTCAGCAGAACCCTCAGATCGGCATGCCGGCGCAGAACGGACCCAACTCTGGACCTGGTGCTCCAGAACAATGACGGGGGCAGCACCCCGATAACTCACCGGTTCCCAGGGAGGAGGCACAAAGGGAAGGGGGGTGTAAAGCCTTGGAGGAAGCTTCCTTCCTCACTTGTAAACAGCCCCTGGAAACCCAGGAACCGGAAACAAAATCTCTTGCCCCTGAAAGTCTGCCTCCTAAGGAGCAGAGGGGGGTAGGAGAAACAAAAGACCCAAACAGACTCAGTTTGAGGAGGAGGTACAGATCTTCCAATTTGAGGGAGAGGGATCCTCAGAGGATCCTGGGAAAAGGATCTTCTCCTTCAGAGAGGGGGGAACTCCTCCCAAAGAAAAATGGGTCCCTAGGGATGCAAATCCAGACTGGGGAGATATGGAGACTGAGCTACCGCCGCCCACCATCTCATCCCAGAACCAACCGCAAGAAAATCCCCTGGTTCAAACCCATCCTGGTGACTGCCTCCAAAAAGGGGGGGGGCAGCCCAGAACCGGAGCCAGGGGAACCCACAATGACTCTGATCTCCAGTTGCCAATTTTTTCTTTCAGATTCCCAAGGCTCTCCACAGAATTCCGCCCAAATCTCTTCGCTAGCGATGTCCAAAACCAGAAAGTTAGCCCACCAGTTGTCCAAAAATGTGCATTATCTGTGCCCCCTTGAGGAGAAGGAGGGAAGATACTATGCCCCGGTACAAGTACAGGGGCAGGGTACAATTTTGGCACTGGTGGACACTGGATCTCAAGCCACCCTTCTGTCCAGAAGGGCCTTTGATGAACTGAATGCAAGAAGGGGAGAGAATTACCAAATTCCTCTCACCTCTCTTCCTGGACAACTGCAGAACTTTGACGGGAAGGAAATTCCCGTTGAGAGGACTGCAGACTTGGACATTAAGATTGGGCGACACAAGTTGAAACACCCGGTCATAGTTGTGACTCCAGAGGGCACCCCTTGTTTACTAGGGAATGACCTCCTGAGAAGGTTGTCACCCCTAATAGATTGTGTAAACAAGGTCCTCTGGACCCAGACTAGCCGACCAATAAAATTAAAACAGAGTGTCAACCATGTTAGTTTAAACGGCACCTGCCACATGGTTGAACAAAAATCTGACCAAGTAGAATTTCACTTCCAGAACAACCAGATTCCAGACGTGACAGTAATAGCAGTAGGACAACAGACTGGTGATGGAGGGTCCTCTCTATTTCTGAAAATCAACCTTCCTTCCAGTCTAAAGTGGTACTCCACGCTGGAAGGAAACACTCTGAGATTCTATACTAATCCACAATCAGAAACTCCCACTCCTATAGTCCAGAAAGATGTGAAATCAGCTCAGAGCCTGGCTGATATTCAGCAAATTGGAGAGCAGTTGTTCATCCCTGTCCAGTTAAATGATGGGAAGGACTCTGTTCTCGCTCGAGTGTGTGTGAACAACGGTAAGAGCTTCATCAGCGAAGCCATGTTTCGCCAACTCCCAAAAGATCCAGCCATTCCCACATTCAAACTGATAGACAAATGGGAAATGGACCTGGAAGCACCCAATTCCAAACATCTCCTGCCAAGCAGGTGTATGCTCAAAATCTCCATTGGCAACAAGAGCATAGTCCACAATTGTTGGGTCGTGCGAGACGTCCCTGCCACCTTTTACTTAGGCAGTGACATTCTCAATCGCTTTGCCATTAGTTTGGACCTAATAAACTTCAAAGCTTGGTCCCGATTAGCGGATAAACCCATGGGCTTTGATGATCCAGAAAAAGCATTTAGGTCAGCTCAATTGCTACCTTATGCAGTTGAAATTCAGATTAAAGAGGAAGTCACCATCCCAGAAAGGACCCGACAATTCTCCCTGGAAGTGAAAGTTAAAAGAGGACAACATTTGAAAAACCCTGATGCTTACATACATCTAAACGCTTCTCTCCAACAGAAAGGGTTAGGGGTAAACCCAACTCCGTTAGTCAACATAGAACATGACACCATTCCAATAGAGGTGGATAACAGCGACTTAAAGAGTATTACTCTAGCCGCAGGCACCATTATTGGAATGGCGGTTGATGACCGACATTTTTCCATAGATTTAGGTAATGAACTGTTAGGGCCAATCCCCAAGGACTGCTTTCACAGTGACAGGGATGACAATACAACACCAGACAGGATTTTTACCCGGCATGGGGGGAACTTCCTGGTGTAAACTTCTTGCCCTTATGGTAAGGAAGATGTGACTTGTGACTTCAGGAGGGATGAGGTGATTTTCCAGGTCCATGAGGGCTGCCTTTCCCACCTGAAGCCTCCAGTCCAAATCAGCACTCTGACCAGGGACTTCTCCACCCAGCTGGAGGAGGCCGCTGAGATAGCCAAACCAGAGGTTTTTCCAGGCTTCAGGCAGATGGTGGAAGAGAGAGTCAACCTAGCTGATGCCTGTGTGACTCTGGAACAAAAGCAAAAGTTGAAACAAGTTTTCTTGGATTTCCAAGATCTCTTTGCGGTAGACTCATATGACTGTGGTCACACCGACATCCACACAACAACAATCCCCACGGACCCTGGCATGACTCCAGTGTTTGTGAAGCAATATCGTTTGCCCCTCGCATCCATGGAGTCCCTTACTGAAATAATTAAGAACCTTGAGTCCCGGGGAATAATCCGTCCAGTCCACAGCACCTTCAATAATCCGGTGCTGGGAATATTGAAGCCAAACGGCCAGTGGAGACTCTGCGCCGACCTCAGGGAGCTCAACAAACGGGTCCATACTTCCCGATGGCCTCTGCCCTACATTGACCAAGGGCTGGCCCAGATTCAGGGGTCGCAGGTATTCACTGCAATAGACCTGACCAATGGATACTGGACCGTGTCAGTAGGGAGGACAAATACAAGCTGGCTTTTACCTTTGGGGGCCAGCAATACACATGGACCCGGACTCCCTTCGGATACCTTAACTCCGGTAATGAGTTCAATATTTTCCTACATAAGGCCATGCCCGACCTGGGTGCGAGGGGTAACCTGGCTTATGTAGACGATGTCCTCATCAAAAGCTCAACTGTTGAGGAACACATAGCAGAGATTCGTTATGTTCTGACCCAGTTGAGGGCCGCCGGAGCAAAACTTTCCTTTCAGAAAGCACAGTGGTGTCGAACCCGTGTTAATTTCTTGGGGCATGAGATTACTCCTCAGGGTCTCTGTCCCCAGGAAAAGAAAGTGGAAGCACTTCAGAAATTGAAAGACCCCACAACTCTGCGGGAACTAAGGAGCCTCCTTGGACTGACTAATTACAGCAGAAAGTTCATTGAGGGCTACGCAGAGATCACCCGACCCCTGATTCATCTCCTGAAGGGGGGGGGGTCAAGTGGGAATGGGGTCCAGAACAAGCCGAGGCAGTAAGACAACTCAAAAGAAGCCTCTCACAAGCGCCCTGCCTAGCTTACCCTGTCAGAAACAAGGAGTTCTTCCTGGAGACGGGGTTCTCTAATACGTGCTTGACAGCAGTATTATACCAAAAGTATGACAAGGTCAATAAAGTAATCTCCTATGCGAGCAAAACTTTATCCTCTGTGGAGGAAAAATTCAACGATTGTGAGAAGGCACTCCTGGCAACGGTGTGGGCATTGAAGAATTACCGCCCGTTTATCCAGGGGGAACACATCATAGTGGAGACTCCACACCAGCCTCTGCAATATCTCCAAAGTGATAGAATCCGGGCCGGAAATGTGAGTAATTCCCGAATTACTTCCTGGATTTTGTCAATGCAAGGCTTTCCTGTGGAGGTCAGATATGGCCAAAACAAGAAGAGTCCCCTCGCCCAAGGTCTGGCTGACTTGCATGATTGTGCCAGAGAAAACTGTCTCGAGGACGAAAGTCTAAAAATCAAGGACAACACGGAGGCATACCTTAATTCCCCACACAAAGTCTTTGAAGAGGACAAGTGTGAGGGAATGCCCACTGTCTATGTGGATGGATGCTCTTACCAGGTTGACAACAACGGGGAGAAAGAACTGGTGGCCGGCGTAGGGAATGCATGGGTGAATGAGTCCCCAGAACCCTCCGCTGGATACAAAATTGGTCCCCGAAGTAGTCAGGTGGCAGAATTGATGGCTGTGCATCAGGCCATCCTCTCTGCTGTCCAGCATCAACTCCGCGAACTGGTCATAATCACAGATTCGGATTATGTACGGAACGGGTTCGTGGAGCACCTGGTTAATTGGAAAACCAGAGGCATGTTATGTGCTAACAACAAACCCTTGAAACATGGGAAGTTGATCCAAAACATTGATGATCTGGTCACCTCGAATGAGATGACCATCTATTGGAAAAAGATCAAGGGTCATTCCAAAGTAGAGGGACCAGACAAAACTGGAAACGACTTAGCTGATCAGCTGGCCAAAACCGGGGCCATCCTAGGGGATCTAATTGAGATTGAGTCCCTGTTTGGGGAAATCCAGGTCACTGCTATCACTAGGTCCCAGACAAATGCTCACAACGACCTTTCAATTGCACAATGGAGTAAGGAGACCCCTGATGCTGATTTGATTACCGCTCAGAAGGGGGATCCAATAATTGGTAAATTTTACCAGCACCTTGAGGACCCTGAGAACTTTCCCCTGACGGATACCGATTACATTGGGAAAGAGGACCTAAGGGTGTTGATGAAATGTCCAAAAATGTTCCAGATCCAAGACGGTTTGCTGGTAAGGAAATCAAAAGCTGGCCACGATCAGTGGGTGGTTCCTACCTCATTCCGAAGCCTGATGTTAAGTCACGCCCATGATGCGGCCACCGCCGGTCATAGGGGGTTTCACACAACATTGGAAATCTTAAGAGAGGTTGCATACTGGCCACACATGGGGCAGGACCTCGACCAATACTTGAAGGGGTGTCTTGTGTGTGCACAATTTCAGCCATCATCCCTCACGCACCGTGCGCCTCTCCAAAAGAGGGGGATGACACTGCCATGGTCAGATTTACAAATCGACTTTGTAGGCCCTGTGATTCGCTCTGCTAGGGGGAATAAGTACATGTTGACTGTGACATGCTTGTTTACCAAGTGGGTGGAATGTCTCCCAGCCCCAAATTGCAAGGCAGAAACCGCAGCTGCCCTGATGATTAACCACATCTTTTCCCGTTTTGGTCTACCTCAAAGGATTGAGTCAGACAGAGGTAGCCACTTCACCAGTGAAGTAATGACAAAGATGTGGGAGATACTGGGGGTCAAAAGGAAGTTGCATATTGCTTATAGGCCAGCTTCTTCTGGGGCAGTAGAGAGATATAACCGAACCATTGTGAGCATATTAAAGAAGTTTGTGGCAGATTCTGGGCCAAGTTGGGATATCCGATTACCTCTGGTCCTAATGGCCATCAGATCTACCCCTTCATCTGCAACCATAATGTCACCATTCGAGTTGATGACTGGACACAAGATGGTGCTTCCTCAGCATTTGCTCTACAGGACCCAAGAGCAGACACTGATAAATGCCTCCACTACTCATGAGTATGTGGAGAATTTAAGGAAACACCTCCAACATGCTTTTGCTTACGCTCAGCGGAATCTAGAAAGATCGGCTGATAGCATGAAGACCCACTATGACCTCAAGACTTCCAGGAAGGAATATCAGGTGGGGGACCGGGTCTATCTATACAACTTCCAAAGAAACCAGGCAAAACAGCGGAAATTCTTGCCTACATGGAAGGGACCCTTTGAGATCCTCGACAAGATCTCCCCTGTGGCCTACAAAATCCACATCCCCAAAGGTCCTTTGGCAGCGGGGAAAGACAAGTGGGTCCACATAAACCAGTTGAAATGTTGCCATCCCAGGCACACTCTGCAACAACTGGAGGAATCCTCTGGAATCCTAGCGGGTACTGTCTCAGACTAATTCAGTTCCAACCATAAAACATACCACATCTAGTCTCTAAAATATTGTGATTTGCATGAAACTGTCTCTTAGTTATACTGTTTTTTTTTCAAATAAGAATGTAATGTTTCGTTATGATGAAATGCATATGCTGCCCCACTATCTCAACAGTGGTGGAAAAATGTCTATGAATAGGTATTGCCGCTCTTCCTTTGTCGTCCTAGGAGAAAGAAAACCTGGAGACGGGACAAGGAGGACGATCCGGAGACCGGGAGCAGAGACGCAAGGGGCCCGGTGTACCGCCCAATATTCCCATCAGGACCGGCGAGGAGAACCGATCGATCAGTACCGGATGGAGGAAAAGATGCTGAACTGTGCCATCTATTGGAAGAAGATGAGGAAACATCCCAGGTCTTGCGAGTCCCATCAGTGAAACAGAATGGCCATCGCAAGAGGGGGGCTTGTGGGATGTTTTTATCCATGCATCCGAGCCCTACCTCATAACTATGCAGTACTGACATGGAAAACATCATGATGGCCAGAGCTTCCCAGAAAATGCACAGGGAAATGCATGAAGAATAGGCTGCCACTCATTTTTACCGATGTTATGGGCACAGAAGGGCACTGCCTAAAACCACCATTGGACTACCCACACAGTAGCCTGAAACCATTGGGAATGGCAATGCTGATTGCCAAAAGCAACCTAGAATTGTGGGGGATTCATGTTCTTAAATCCCAAAAATGGGTGCATTACCAGTACTCACCACTATCAGAAAGCCGGCGTTTTAAAACCACCAGATTTTGTTTAAAACTGAATAAATGAACCCAAAGCATGCCAAAGAAAGACTTACTGAGAGGTGGATACAATGTAAAGTTATATTCTGAAGTGACTTGAAGGTTTATAACAAGACTGGCTGAGCTGTGGATTTCAGCAGTTTAAGTAAATTTGGACTGAAAGACACTAAAAATCTAAATGTTTAAAAGAAATGAGTGACCTACTTTTGAGTGTCACATAGGCTGCAATTGTTTAAATGTCATAGTTTTAAACTTAGAATCAGCATTCTAGCTGCATATGTAAAAAAATTGTTAGTTATTTGAATGCAGAAAACTGGGGAACAGAAATGACATGTGGCTAAAAACTGGCTTAAAGAGATTCCAATTTTGCCTGGCAACTACCCCCATCAGGAGTGAAACTTGATTCACAAGTAACTTCCCAGGCCTGGCTGTTTCCTTCTGGCCACACTAAGGATATGCCATCTCTCTGATAATTGAATCAAGGGGAGCCCCCACAGAATACAGGAGCTCTGAACAATGCAACCCCCTTCACCCAGGCAGATGGTGTATTGCAGATGTCGTAAAACAGCTTCCTCTTGGCAGAAGCTGGGAGGGGCAGGGTCTCTGAGCTTGGCAGAAACTGGAAAGACTGGTTTCTGTACCATGTGACCTGAAAAGACACATTCCTGTAGCCAGAATATGGTTTTAGAAAAAGATGGATCATTCATAGAGCGGACTTGTGAAAATTATTTAAATGATACCATAATTCTTGTGATTTTTCTGCCCACATTTTAAGAGGTTTTTAGAACCGGTGGCATGATCTGAGGGCAAGCTAGCAGTTAAGAGGGTATTACTTAAAATGTATGCATGTTAAAAATCTGACACTTCATCAACTAATGTCCATACTCTTTGCGCACATGTGTGTAAATTTGGGTTAATGTCCGAAATTGCAAAATCAGTTAAAAAGTGCAAATGTTGCCATTTCTGAATGCAAGCCCCCAGGAAGAGCAGATTTGGACAGGGTATACCTCCTGTGATATGTGATGGGTGCGTGTAATTTTAAACAAATGTGTACCTGTGCAAATATGTTTTTTTTTTATCAAATATAGATTGTGTGCAATTTGACAGGGGAGGATCCTCTGACCCATAAAACCTACAGCATCACTCTGACTCACAGTTCCTTCCCCAATCATGGGAGAGGGGAGAATTGGGCCAATGGCAAGTGTAGAGGGGTAGGGTCTAGTGATGCTGCACACACACCCATTTTAAAAACAGATAAAAGCAGACAGACAGGACAGATAGGGACATTCATTTCCATCTGCTGCGGGACGCTCTGCCGGAAAATCCATACTTTACCTCCATCAATCTCTAGAGAAAGCTGTGCAGAAAGATCCAGACTTCAAATCTATCAATATCCAGAACCAGAGCTGACCCAGACCAGAACAGAGCTGACCCAGATCACTGTGAAGTGCAGAGACCAGACCAGAGTCCAGTCTAAAACCTGACCAGATTCGTGGCGAGGCCCATCTATTTCAAAAATATATTGTGAGTACCCAGCAAGACTGTGCAGAACCAATCTCTTAGTTAAAATAATATAATTCAAGCTATTTTAATCTAAGTCGAACTGCCTCCTAACTGTCACTTGTCTTTTTGAACTTTAAAATTTCAAATCTGAAAAACGACCTTTACCATATCGCTCATATCTCCGTGACCGTTTGTCCTAGAGACTTGCAGTAACTTTCATATGGAAGCTGGGATCCTAGGCTGTCCTAGGACCCCAAAACGATAGTGCTAGTCCTTGTAGTTCCTCTGTAATCGCGAAAAACGCACGCGCGAATTTTACCGCAATTTGAAAATTCCTCCACGTGTGAAAACAGCAGCTTCTTGCTAGAACTGTTAGAAAGTCGTTTGCAACCTGCCAATCATTCCTAGAATCATTGCTAGAGTGAGCCTGGACTAATATTAACTTGACACCACTCACTCTGAACCTCTAGAGGGAATTAAAAGCATTTTAGCATATTTTTCACTTCATTGCCAGCACATATAAAAGCATTTTGGACCTGTGTTTCCAACTTCTGTAGTCTAAGCTTGCTGGGGTGAACTGAATTACATTTGATTGCATTTCTGAGAACTGTGTGCTTTCCTTCCATTTCCTTGCATTGCATAAAGGGGGGAGGGGATTGCCAGAGAAAAGTGATTACATTGTTTGGTTGAAATCATATTGAGTATTTTCTGTATTGCATTTTCATTCAACATTACATCCATCTGAACTTATATAAAGCATTCTCTACCACCTTCTTCTTCTGTTCCTATTCACAAGTGTGCTAGTGCCAGATTCTCCGTTGTTAATCTTTATCATATCAGATTAAGTGTGATATCCAATTATTAATTTATTATAAAGTGTGATATATATATCTTTTGTTTAAATTATCAAATAAACCTTTTAAACTTGCAAAACAGAACTACTTTTTGGCTCAGTGGGGTCAGGAGGATTCCAAGAGAGGAGTGTTATGTAGGGGTAGTCATCCAGAACGCATGAACTGGACATAAAGATATATCAATAAGGGTTTTCATTCAGTATTCTAGACTAGGCGTTGACTTAGCTGTAGTGTGGAATTGAATCCTCTTACATGACATCACCACCAACAACCCACATTGTGATTTTAACTCAGGTAGTTCCCATCAACACAGCAATCCCATACTGAACCAAATCTTCACTTTTCTCCCCCACATCCTCACTCCACACATTACCTGCCCCACACATAATGCTGACCTTTTGACATCTTTCAAAAATTACATCTCTGTGCAAAATCGAATCTGGGTTTCATGGTCTGGCCACGTTGCAACCCCCTCTACACTCACAACACCTTATAGAGACAGCCATTGTGCCACTTGTATTATTCACGCCTCCCATCAAACACTTCCCTCCATAGTCCACCACAATTACCCAGGACCTTGACAAAACAGTCCCCCTCAAACCACAAAGATCTGACAACCACCACGATAAAGCCTGGGTCAACCATACACTCCTTTCCATGAAAATGGAAGCCAAGAGCCTTGAACGACAACAAACAACCCATGACCGCCACCAAGACACCACTCAAACACTGCTGCAACAAATACATGATAGCCTACGCCAAAGCTGCTCACTACTTCCAAGAACTCCAAATCGCCACCAATGTCACACACACACTTTTAAACATCATCAATTCACTCTTCAAACACCCCACACACATTCCACGGCTCCATCAGTATGGTTACCGACTCCCTTTGCCCCACGCTCCCTAAAAACCACTGTCCCATCACCATCCTGCATCTTGCTAGAATCGTGGAATGCTTCAAGAGCCAACAACAACAACACATCACCACAAATGACCTCCTCAACCCTTTCCAATCTGGCTTCCCAGCCACAGCACCAAGACTGCTATACCACACATCCGCGATGACCTCCACATCATCACAGGCAGAGGACATACAGCTTTCCTGGTTCTCCTCAACCTCTCTGCAGCCTCCCATATCACTTAGCACACCATTCTCCTTAATGTCCCATTCCACAAGATGAAACTCTCAGGCACTGTTCTTAACAGTTTCACCTCCTTCCTTATCTCCAGGCCCCTCTATCGATCCAACACCCACCCAGTCAAGTATGTGGTTGCCCAAGGTTCCTCCCTGACTCCACTCCTCTTCAACCTATAGGTAGAATCCCTCAGACAGACCCTTACCAAACACAACATACATTTCAATCAATATGCAGACGACACACAAAAATACTACTAAACCTCATCCTCCTCAAAATTAAACACCCTGAAAGGCTGTCTCTTTACCCTTCCCACGTGGACGGTCACCCAGTTCTTAAAACATAAAGCCTCCAAAACTGAATGTCTCCTTATCTGCCCCCATTCACAAACCCAACCTCACACCTTTGATCAAAGAACACACCACTAAAAACCCACACAATCCCTTTCCACACCTGTCAAATCTCTAGACTTTCCCATCCACCCCCACCTTAACTTCACACACCACATAGCTGCTGTCACAAACACAGGCAACCTACAACTAGACATCCTACACAAGATAAGACACACCTTTCCCCCTCACGACTTCCACACTGCAGTCAAAGCACTAGTTCTGTCCAAGCTGAATACAGGGACTCTTTCCTCACAGATACCTGTAAGTAAGCGGCAAGTCTTGTGACATTGAATTTGTCCTCTTTTTTAGTTTGGACTATTGGGCGCCACTTGCAGCAGCTATACATTGAAACTATTGCATTAGAGTACAGCTAGGGAGAAACGGCACATGCAGAGGGGCACACAGCTTGCAGGTGTTGTTTGGTTATTTGGCCACCCATTGACTGCCCAGGGCCATGCTAACACCTATGGACATTCCCACCAAATTGCTGCACTTAAATCTCAGCAGTCTTCTGAGATTTAAGTGCATAATTGGAGTTGTAAACACACACGCTACTGTTGTAATGAAAATGTCTTAGCCCGGTCTGCCTTCATCCACTCGATTTATAAGCACACCCTTCACTGAAGGCATGTCGAGAACAAATCCAGCAGTTTTGTGTATAAGTAGTAGGCATTTACCCGGCACTGCTATTGGATGCCCAGGTATTCACACCATTTTGCACCTGCTACCATCAATGTCAAGTTTCTACAAGTATGGTAGTGCCTGGCAAGTGCCTTTCCCATGCCTACACAAAAGCCCAACCTGTTGGCATTGTCAATGCTTGGTTCACTGGGTGCTGGTGCCAATAGAATAGGTTATGACAACAAAGGAGACTCCAGAGTTTTGTGCAGGATGCAGGCCTTCTATTGTTCTCAGGTTGCGCCTCTCCCTAAACAGCTTTTCCGTCTAGTGCACAATTCACTGCTCCCCACAAGCGCCTTTATCAGCCCAGCGTGCCAAGGCCATAGACCCTCTTCCACACCAGTCTACAGGGGGAAGGTGGACATTCTATGGGCAACGTTCAATTAAGGTTTGCACAGTCCTTGCAAATGCTTTGTTCTGAAACTTGCTGCTAATCTGTCACGTCTGAAACTCACACGTTTTATCTGTTCATTATAAAGCCAGATCAATTAATTAATTAATCACTCAACCGAGTTACAATAGATTGATGTTTGCATTACTGATCCATACTGTTTACTTGCCAATTGTGGTTTTCTGTTTTCCTCTTCCATTGTTATTTCTTTCTTTATTTATTTTGTATTCACGAGATTGAATCACTGAAGTGTTTTTTTACAAGTGCCAAGCAGTAGAATCATAAAACAAAGCAGTAGTTGGAAAAATTAAAAATAAAAATCAAGTTGCAGCAAATAAGAACCTTAAGAATTCACTTATTCCAAAGACAATCAATCGTTAATGCCATGAACATGTAACCCGCTGAAGTTTTAACCTTGGGCAAGGACTCTGGTACTTATTGATAAAAATCAAGTCCAAGATTTTAGCTGCGGCTATCGCCCATGATGGTCTGAGACCTCCTATTAAGCGGGCCCACCACAGCTCTTCTTCTGCCAAGTATCCTTTGTCCAAATGCTTAGTCAAGTACGGTGTTGTGCAATGCCTGGTATGTGGACAAGATAGTAACAGATGTCGCAGCGTTTCAGGGCTCGTGTTTGTGTTACAAAAGCGACAGCTGTTAGTGAGATTGCTCTTATGTTTAGGATCTCATTTGATGGCAGTAAGTTCAACCTTGCTCGCAGAAGAGTTGATCGAAGTTTTCTGTTTGGGTGTTTCAACAGGAACGGTTGTAGGTCATTTCATTTTCTGACTGTTGGAGGCAGATGTAGAGTCATCTTTCTCTAAGGTGGAGATCCAGTCCGCCTCGTCTACACATTTTTTTGTGTTATTTGGATTCAATACAAGTTCTTCGATTGAGCTGCCACGTTCGACCAGATTCGTTGTACAGCAGTTTTCCCAAAGAGACAGCATTTTGCACTGTCTTGAACTCATCTCCTCTTTTACTAGGGTGAAGATTGATGGATTAGTTGGATCCATGATTTTTCGATATAGCATAGTGCTATTTCGCGCTACAATTGTCTCAAGGGACGTTAAGGACAATTCGCGTCTAATTAGCACTATAGGCGTCGATTTTGGAAGGTTAAGAGTAGATCACCAGAACAGGCTTTCTAGTGCACACCAGAGCGCCTTTGGGAGCACTATTGTTATTTCTGTTTGGAACACACATTTGAATCGACTACACGTTTCCGTCATGAAATGCGGTATGTTTGGGTATTTTGTATACATGTATTTCAATATTTTTTGCTCATGTACAATTCCCGTTGTATGCATTGATATTGTGTGATGATGCAAACAACTATGTGTTTGTCTTGTGATAATATGGTCAAACATTTCAATATATTTGCATTGCTAACAGCCTAAAAACGATCAGGAGATCGAAACACGTGTCGGCTGCACTTTTGCATAAATCTGTGGAATAAACCACACTCCAGATATGACAGAACTGTGTCACATTATATATTTCTATACCTCATATGTACCAATCTGGGCATGAGTCCCCCCACCCCCCGTTCTCCAATTTCTCGGTGTAATTCCATTCAGATCATAGTGGGTGATCTGTGGCGGGTGGGCATTCGCTGCAAATGCTCGTTTCTATACTTACCTTAACTTTGAGGGTGGTAAATAGCGCACAGGACTCTTTACCGATCCCACTGACTCCAATTTACTGTTACCTTGTAGGGTGTTCGCCTTATTTGGAAGCACCTGGGGCGGGGGATAGACTCATTTACATCCCAACAGCAATCAAAGTGGGTCCCTCAAGGACCTGACCTTTTGTGGTATTGTGGTAATCTAAATGAAAGGGGGAATTTAAAACACTTAGTACTATTTTGCTGTGTCTCAGAGCATTGCTTCATTTGGAAAATGTGTGAACAATTTGGCACATGTGGATTCAGAAAATGCGTGGCTGACAATACTCCGGGGCAGAACTGTTGCACTGCCAGTTGCCGTAGTAACATTGTTAAAGAATTTAGATTGGTACAAATCAAAAGGTAGAATTGCCAATTCATTTACTGTAACTGTGTCTGTCAGGTGTACACGAGAAAAGAGTCCTCTGTTCATTGGATATATTGGGTCTCATTGCGAGTCCGGCGCTAGTCTTGCTGGTAAAATCGGCAGGCTGCCGCCGGACTCGTGCATTTTTCCAGCGCCTGGCTCCATGGAAACACTGGGGGATTACAACCCGGTGTTCCTGGAAGTCAGGCGCCGGAAAAATTTAAATCCACATTCCATTTGAGTCCCATAGGACTCAGTGGGGATGAGAGAAGTACCGGCACTTTCCCAGAAAGTCTGCGAGTGGGTGCCATTCCGCCCGCCAGGTCAGGGCAAGAATGAGACAACATTAACCGAAGCGGCGGGACGACCCTGACGGTAACGGCCAGCGGTCAAAGTGAAGAGACCGAGCAAAGCGAGTGTCCATTAACGAGGGTGGCAGTGCCGTTACCGACAGGGTCGGCCCACTGCCTCGTTATTATCACCATGAGCACCCGTGTAGTTCCCGACACTGGGGCTAATGCTGTTTAGTCTAGTTTGAATAAAGAAAGAAACATACTTTGTTGTGGGGCTCTGCGCCACGCGGTGCTGCTGTCAGTGTAGTCCATTTTCCATGGTGATGACTGTGACATCATCATGGAAAAGGGACTTCGCTGATAGCAACACTATGGGCCTCATTACGAGTCCGGCGTTAACCGAGGCGGTAAAACCGCCTGGTTAACGCCGGACTCGTATTACCATTCCGCCTCCGTGATTCCCGGAATTACCGGGGCATCACAACCCCGGCTTTCCGGGAATCACGGAGGCGGAATGGTGTAAATCCCCATTCCCATTGAGTCCTATGGGACTCAATGGGAATCGGGATCATGGAAACACCGGCAGCATCTTGTAATGCTGCCGGTGTTTCCTCGTCCGCCTGCAGGCGGGCGGTGTTAAACCCGCCAGGTCAGACCTGGCGGGAACATCACCTCCCGCCTGCAGGGGTCGGGATCAGGCGGTCCGGAAACAACGGTGGCGGCGGGTTTACCGCCACCGTTATTTCCGGACCGCAAGGGTCGTCATGAGGCCCTATATGTTTATTTTTTTTTGTTTACTTAATATAAAAAGTCATTGTTAGCACTCATGTAGGAAACTACACGGGTGTTAAGTGGTGAAGGGGGAGCCGGGAAGGCAAAGCGATGCCCAGGAAGCATGAATGCGAGCTTGTACCATCCAGTACAGTCTGCATTCCGAGCCTCCTGATTGGCCAGCGCCCAGGGTGCTAATTAATGAAGGAAGATGAGGAAGACGCTAAAGCCAGTGAGACGGTATCCATAACACCGAGATCCAAAGATGGAATAAAAACAAAGAACATCATCAAAGTCAGATCATTGGTTGGTGACAACCGCAGGCTTTCACCACCATTTTTGCAGGACCAAGAAGGCAATATGGAAGGCAGAGTTTTATGAGATAAGGTTTAAAATCCAATAATTGTTTTCCTGCAGGAAGAATCAGGACACATATATATTGGGTTACCAGTTTAGGAGGCCCGCAGTACCATGCGGTGGCACATGCAGCATCACACTCAAGTGCCCAGGCTCAGCATCTCTGGAGGCCTACAATCCACTAGAAGCACTAACAAATGCAGGCTTGAAATCCACCAGTGCAGGAAGGAAAGAACCAGAAGACAGGCCTTCGCTGTCCACTCCCAATACCCTGGAACTTTCTCCACATCAACATGAGACACACCCTGCTGCTTCTACATTTCAGGAAGGAACGCAAAACCCTCCTTGTCAAGGAATGGCTCCTCCCTAACATGTAGGCCCACACAGTCTCGACTCCCCACCTAACCTAAGACTGTGCAATCTGCACCCCATTCCTCGCTAATTGCTTGTAGATCCCTTACTGGTAAACTGCTTCCCCCTTTCCCCCACCCTTGTTTGCTCCCTGGTCCCTTGTTGCTCTGTTTCCTTACGGTGTATGTCCACTTATATCCAAGCCACTATAGCATGCAATAAATGTGCTTATTTCTTCCAAATCATCATTGTGTTTGTCTCAGCAATCAACACAATGAATGCAGAATACCCACAGAGAAGAGGGTCATGGCACAGAGGACCACTAGTACATTTCCAGGCGTCCTTGTAGGCCTCGCCACTGCGGGATTGTCCCTCCGTGGCACAGCTATGATTGCAATGAGGCAGAAAGCACATACACACCATTTACTGAATGCAAGCATTGACAAAGCCAAAAGGTATGGCTTTAGACATGGAGAGGGTAAGATGTGATGTACTGTCGGGGCGTTGCAAAACAAAACACTCTACAATGGAAAGGTCAGACCTTTTGGCTTTTCCAATGCTTTTTTTCGATGTGAAAGAAATGTTCCGCTTGCTTTTTGTGACTCATCTCACTCTTGACTACCCATCAGATGAAGGCATCTAAGGAATTCAAAGGGTAGCACATTGTAATATTGCAGTTGGTCCGATAAAAGGTTTCGAAACTTAGATTTTGTGTGATTTGAAAACAAAGGACACAGTGAAAACAATTATTTATGCATGACAATATTCCTGGAGCCATTAGTTATGAACTCATTTCACACTTTGTTGTATATGAGAAATATAGTGTTATGCAGATGTTGCCTGTCAGAACCGGGATGGGCCACTACAGTTGGCTAGAAGGTCATTAGGAGACTGGAACTCTGCCGGTGCAGGAAGGAAAGAACTAGAAGACAGGCCTGCACTGTCTACGACCCCAAATTTCGGAATCACCTCCCTGTCAATGCCAGACTCACCCCCTCACTTCTACATTTCAGGAAAGAGCTGAAGACGCTCCTTAACAAGGACTGGCCACTCCTGAACACCTGGTGCCACACCCCTTCACTCCCTACCTAACCTGAGACTGTGTGGTCTGCTTCCCCTGTTTCCCTATGGTGCTTGCAGCCCTCTTGCTGCCTAATTGCCCGGCCTTTGCCCCCCCCCATTGTTAGCCTACCACTCCCTCGTCTTGACCCCTTGTGATCTGCTTCCCTCGCTGTGTTCTTCCTGTATGATTGCAAAGTGCTCTGTTGCTTCCCAAAGCCAGGTCCACACTCAATAAAGGCACTAATAATAATAATATTAATGATAATAATAATAGTAGCACATGTTCCAAATGCTTGGCTGCAAGATTGTTTGTGAGGGGAAAAAATGTGTACTGCGACCACAATGTGCTTGGACTGGGAGCATCTTTCCCACAAAACTTCTTGTCTGAGATGGCTGACACAGACATAGAAATGGGTCCCCTCAGAAAAGGAAGAGGCCCCTTTCTATATCCATCGCAGAGGTAGCGATCAATCAGCCCTTTCTATGTCCATTGCCATGGTGGTGATGGATCAGCTCTTTCTATATCCATCGCTGAGGTGACAAATCAATCGGCAGAGCAGGGAATGTGGGAAGCCATGTATCTGCCAACGAGGAGGGGCTCAGAGAAAAGTTATGTTAAGAAGGATAAATAAGCGGGGGCTTCAAGGAATAATTCCGCCCCTCTCTCACTTTCCATGCTACTAAACTTTTAATCTCCTCCCTTATCTTCTCTCACCTCTTCTACTGCTCCTCTTTACTCTTTGGACTTCCTACTTCTAATCTCGCCCCTCTTAAATCTATCTACCACTCTACCGTCCGTACCCTCTGTCTCCTCTCCTCCCGTGACTCCATCTCTGCTTCCCTTTCCTCCCTTGGCTGGCTTCCCTTTCACTCCCAACTTAAATTTCATTTTCTCTGCCTAGTCTCTCCTCCCTCCTCTCTTTCTACACTCCCTCCCGCTCCCTCCGCTCTGCTGACCACTTCCTTCTCACTGTTCCTCCATCCCCTTGTGCCACATCCCGTTTCCGCTCCTTCTACTCCTAGCCCCCGTGCACTGGAACTCCTTCCCTCTCTCACTCCGCTCTATTTCTACCTTTTCCTCATTCCGCACATCCCTTAAATCTCTCCTTCTCCATTCCCCGCCATGAAACCCCTCCATCCTTCCTGCTCCCCCTAACCCCTTGCCTTATCACCTTGAACATCTCCCTCCCCTCCACCCATTCTCACCCTTTACCCCTTCCGTTTCCCTCCTCCTCCGCTTCCCCACCCTCCCTCTCCCTCTCAGTTCTACTGCACGATTCTTCTTCTTCCCTTCAGTGTAATTTCTCTACTTACTGTTTTGTGGCTCTGATTCACAATTGTAAATTGCTTCCACTGTTACTGTTATTTTGTTAATTGTTTTATGTATCCTGTTGTTAAAGTGTGCAGCGTTTTGGCGTACAGCGCTATATTAACTAAATAAATACAATAAATACAATACAATAATGGCACTTTAGAATAACTGGCAGGATAACCCACCCGCCATGAATGTTTTGCAAACTTGTGCAGCACACAACGACCCGGAATGTAGAGCAAGAGATGGCTTCAGTAATGTAATTATAATTATAATTGGTTATTTATAATGTGCTTAATACCCAGAGGTTTCTAAACGCGGCCCAGGGACTGAACCTGTGTTGCTCTGCGTCATCTTGCTTCCCAGGCAAGCACCTTGCCCCTGAGCTATCCTCCCGAGATGTACTTTGTAGAGATACAATACAAAATGATCAGAAGACTGAAACTATTCAAAGTAATCAGCAAACACATATCTATATAACTCGCTCAAGCCCCACCCCTTCTCCACACGCTTTTAGAGTGAATTATACCAAAAAGATCAATGGTTATACATAAACCTACATTTCAATTGGAAGATTGTTTCAGCATTAGAGTGCTCTGGTCAGCATTAGAGTGCTCTGGTCAGCATTAGAGTGCTCTTAATGCTCTGGTCAGCATTAGAGTGCTCTGGTCAGCCTCTTAGTATCTGGGTCTACCATATACAGACTCCGCACTCTCAGAACCTGAGGGCGACGGGGCCATCACCATCTCTGCCCTATCAGGTCACATCCTAGACCGTATTCCAACTCAAAGGCATGCCAGCATCTCTTTGGGAGAGTACTGATTCTGTGGATGACCCTGAATCTGTGTTGCTGCCCACTACATGATTTTTAAAGTTTTCTGAGGGATTATGGGGTTTCTACAGATTGCCCTGACTCTGTCTTTCTGACATCATCAAGTACGGTCCTCTTACTAGGACAATGGAGAATGACTCTTGTTCCGGTCCCCTAACTAGGACAATGGAGAATGACTCATGTTCCGGTACCCTAACTAGGACAATGGAGAAAGACTCATGTTCCGGTCCCCTAAGTAGGACAATGGCGGTACCCTAACTAGGACAAGGGAGAATGACTCATGTTCCGGGCCCCTAAGTAGGACAATGGAGAATGACTCATGTTCTGGTACCCTAACTAGGACAATGGAGAATGACTCATGTTCCGGTCCCCTAACTAGGACAATGGAGAATGACTCATGTTCCGGTCCCCTAAGTAGGACAGTGGAGAATGACTCATGTTCCGGTCCCTAACTAGGACAATGGAGAATGACTCATGTTCCGGTCCCCTAAGTAGCACAATGGAGAATGACTCATGTTCCGGTCCCCTAAGTAGGACAATGGAGAATGACTCATGTTCCGGTCCCTAACTAGGACAATGGAGAATGACTCATGTTCCGGTCCCTCCTTGACAATGCATTATGTGCAAGGACCACCATCTGGACTTGTTTTGGGGGTTCTCATTGTAGCAATGTTGGCATTTGGAGTGTAAACATGTACATTCAAACTTGAGGGCCATCCTTAATTTCCAAATGTGTATTATTCTAAATCAGTCTGAGATCGACTGACTGCCCCTAATCCCCCCCCCCCACACCCGCAGAAGCCACTTCCGGAAGGAATGAGACCTTCGATGGGCTCATGGTGGACTTGCTCTGGTGGTCACTCCGACCGTAGCTTGAGCATGGTCCTCTGCCATCAGTCTGCACTCAATGGGCCTGATTTACGAAAGCATTTTACAATGGGGAAAACCCATTGAAAAACGCGTTTGTTATCTCTAGTTCATTGTCAGGCCCTCTTGTTTATCTCTTGTGAGCCATGTTATCCTAATTATGGCTTACACCGCTATGGCACCATTTGGGTGCAACGTGTTGCAATTATTGCACGTGTGTGTATCCCCACATGCTTACTCCACACGTGTCACTTCATCACGTGTTTCCTCCTTTGTATAAATAGTGGTAGCCACTACTTGCCTTTTTATACAGACGTTTGGCACTGTACACTTTAGGCATTCCTTCAATTTAACATCCAGACAAGGAGCCATTCATCCAAACACTGTCATGTATGTGAAGCGCCTTGAAACTATGCAATTAAATCAATGATGTGTGAGTACATGTTGTCTGTATCTTTCCTGAGAAGTTGTTTGTTAGACATAGTGCAGTACCTTTGGTTTTGTGTGATTGCTGCTGTGAGGCACTACTGCCGAAAGCATCTTAGTGCTGGACCAAAAAAAACTGCAAGATTTGTAACCAGATCAGAAAAAGCATAACTGTATATTTGTGAAAGATTCTTACTTGTTTTATTACATCTGGGAATCAAAACACAATAAAGATTATTTTTTTTAATACAGTAAATTACAAAAAATAAAAAGGATGCTTTGGTTATTTTACTAAACATAAGAAGCTCAATTTTTTTTTTCAATGCTACACAATTGTGCATTGTGCCATTGGACAGCTTCTGTAGGCCTATGGTCAGTGAATACACGCCTCAGATAGGTTCTTTCGTATCCTGTGCTGTCTTATACATTAAACTTTTTGACTTTCTATAATGTTTACTGCAAGAAGCTGCAAGAACCTGCTACATGTCCCAAAACAACAACACACCTAGTACTGATGAAAAAAACAAAATGCACAGCAATTTGTTTTGGGATCTCAAAAGTGTGCTTCAGCAAACTGTAATTTTAGTAAAAATAATCATATCTTCTCACACCTATCTGTTCTAACAAAAATCGTTTTTTACTGAATACACATTAACTTATTCCATGTATTTAGGAATTACAAACCATACAAAAATGATTTAATTACATCTGAATTCAACAATATCTCCTTTTACAGGATTTCAGTATTGACTTGTAATAACAGAGAACTTAACAATGGCTACTTAACAATGGCTAACACGTGTTTCGCACATATGTGGAGTCAATTTGCTGCTCTAGTGCTTCTTCAGAGCCATAAGTATTTTTCACCGAAACCTGCAATGTATCTAATGGCCATAAGATTCTCTGTGTATAATATAATTTCCTTGGAATTCCTTAGCTGTAATATTTCGTTTCCAATATGTTATGGTCATCTGGTATAAAACTCCCTATAATTTAACATTTTTTCCAAAAAAAACGTCATCAATCATGGCCTCTTTTCCTGCAAACTTCGGTATATGTCCTGATGTCACGGTCGGCTCACTCCCGACGGCCTCCTGTGTCTTCCATACCAGGCAAACCCAAAACAGCGGTGGCTGCCGTGCCATTTAGGACAATGCACGGCACGCCGATCGCCACAAAGTACATGTCCCAGGAAACCCGGGGCATCGCTCACGTGACTTATCACGTGTTTGGTTCGCTGACGCGACCTGGAAATTGCTTCTGCTTGTACTTAAGCAGTTGGAACTTGCCGTGCGGCACTCCTTAACTGTTACGTTTCGCCCGGCAAGCAGCTTTTCATACTTCCTGATATCATTTTGATTCCACCCGGCTTCCTGACCTCCTTGGCTTCCGTTACATTGGACTTTGATTCTGCTCTGCCCATGTCTGTTCCTGGTGCATTTATTCCCCTGACGGATCACCCAGCTCCCCCTGAACTCGGCTTCCCTTCCTGGACTGCTCACTCCTTATCCTGGTTGGCTGTGACTGATCTGCTTCGTTCCACGGATTCTTTGCCTGTCTACGCTAAGGACTCTCGTTTTCCATGCCCCCTGGGTGCCTTTGTTTTCTTTTTCTGGCTTTTTTGTTGACACCTGCACTTTATTGATACGTACTTGGATTTTCTTGGTCTTTTTACTGTTCCTTATTTTTTCGGTCTTTGGCTCTGAGACTCTCTTTGTGGATGTATCGTCTGTGGGAACTGGGCTACCTGCATTATCCCTAGACTGCACCCTCATTCCATACAGGTCAGATATCCCTGTTGTGCATAACACCTTGTCAGAGCTCTTTCTGGCACATTCCTTTTGAGAGTTCTTGACTCTCTGGACTTCTTGGCAGGAGCTTGTCAAGCAGGTACATTGTCTTCATCTTCATCACAGCAGGTAGGAGTTGGGTACTGTCTGAGGGAGGTGTTACTTATCAGTACATTTAATTTAATTTATTAATAATGTGTTACAGTTTATATTTAAACTTTACACATAATGATACATTTTATAAAGATAGTAAAAAAAAAAAAAGAACTAAAGATAGAATTTAAACACAACTAAAACTAAAACCTAGCCTAAAAAACAATCTCATAATACATATATTACTTATCAACTAAAACGAAATTACAGTTAAGCACAGTTAAGCACAACTCAAGCATGTTATACTTATTGTTATTGTTCTAATCATTAATCGTTAATAAAATTGCTCCTACGAAAATATAAAGATCACCAAACCTCTAATAGAGTCAGTATCATAGTATCAGACAAGTTCATATATATATATTCAGAGTTCTTTCGATTATCAGCCAGACTCTAAAGGTAGCAATCTGCAGCTGCCGACTTTGCGTATTCATAAGGCGTAGCCAAAATGCAGATTCCCCAATGGATGACGTATCATGGACAGAATTGCTATAACTTACTATGTAAGTATCCATCATGTTTACACATTTAGTTAGTACATGATTAGCGGTTTCTTTGCATCCGTTATCCTTACATAGTCGGCAATACCTCTCTGTGGAAGATAAACCATTATATTTACTTTTGTTAGACACCAGCAGTAAATTATCAACCCTCAATAGAAGTAAAAATCGCCTGAGTCTACTTGATGGACAGAGGGTTAGATACGGCTGCATTTGCTTAAAGGAATAGAGCATGTAGTGAATGAATTTGTATTTTGGAAGCTTATCCAGATGTGCGTAGTTTTCCAACCAGTCCCAGAGGGCAATTTTTTTGGACAGTGCATTTTTTTGGGGATCATCAAACTTCACTCCACTCTTAGTCCAGTTCATTACCCTCAAGAAGGCTTCAGTCTCCTTTTTAAGATGGCATTTGGTAGCTTCCTTTGTAGCTTCAATGGCAAATTCTTTCAATAACCGATTCTCTGGTTGATTAGAAATCCTAAGATAAAGTTCGGCTCTCCTTTTCAGGACGATGGAACCTAAAGAGGAAACCCCCACTTCCAATCTTAACAATGCCATTGGAATAGATTGGGGGAGCCCTAGGATTCTTCTCCAGAATTTCCCCTCTATGACTTGCAGCCAGCTTAAGTCCATTTGCAGCAAGGCTTCCAGCCCATAAACAACCATAGGGGTTAACACCTGGGTATATAATTGACGGATTCCGTACAGTGTAAATTCACAGTTCTGTCTTGCAAATTGGCTGATCAGCGACGTTACTTGAGCTGCCCGATGTTGTCTCATTTGAATACAGGAGTTATAGCCCGGCTTGGCGTCCATTTCGACCCCGAGATATTTGTATTGCTGGGTGTACTTAATTTCGATTTCACGCAATAGAAGCCTAGGGCGTGCAATCTTCTTACTTGCGAAGATCATCACCTGAGTTTTCTCCTGGTTAATGATTAGATCATTATTCGCAGCATACTCCCATAGCTTCAATGCAGATCTCCGTAGACCACTGAACGTATGATCGATAATTATCAGATCGTCAGCATACGCTAACACTGCACAGTGGATTGTACCGACAACAGGAGGACAATTATGCACACTTAAGATGGCATCTGGTAAATCATACGTATAAAGATTGTACAAAAACGGGGCCGTCACGCAGCCCTGCTTGACTCCATGATTCTGGGGGATCTCAGCAGTCATATCCTCCTGGTTATTAAGTCTGCAAGCCACTGTATTGTCCTCATGCAATAATTTTAAATAATACAGAAGTATCTCAGGGCAGCCTAATAGCTCGAGTTTAGCCCACAGTTTTCCTCTGCGGACCGAATCAAAAGCTGCCTTAAAGTCGACAAACATGGCATATAGTGGCGGA
The DNA here is from genome assembly GCF_040938575.1 of Ambystoma mexicanum. Classification (NCBI taxonomy): domain Eukaryota; kingdom Metazoa; phylum Chordata; class Amphibia; order Caudata; family Ambystomatidae; genus Ambystoma; species Ambystoma mexicanum. The sequence goes on from NC_090936.1 coordinate 1,213,145,999, forward strand.
TTTCCTTTCCTCATGGCCTTTGAGCGTAAAGTGTCCAGGATAATTACATTATGAATCGTTGAGTAGCCTTTCCTGAAGCCGCACTGAAAAGTGTTGAGTATATCAGATTTAGCCGCCCATTCCTCCAATTTATCAAGTAACAGTGAAGCAAAAAGTTTCCCTGTACAGTCAAGCATAGATAGCAACCTGAAGTTACAGGGATCTTTCCTATCACCTTTCTTAAAGATTGGTATTAAATAGGCATGCTGCCATGATTTAGGGATTTTTCCAACCGCAAGTACTTTCCCAAAGAATATTCTTAAAAATTTAGCCCAGAATTCCGGCTGGCTTCTCAACACAGCATTTGAAAGTCCGTTAGGCCCAGGAGCCCTAGATGATTTGAGCCTTCTAATTTTCCAAAGTAAATGCTCAGTTGTTATATTGAAAGGGATGGACCTTGGTGTCACTTTTTCTACCGACTTTCCCACCTCCTTAGTAGGGATGTTGCGACCCATAAGGAAGTCCGTCCATTGACTAGAACTTATAGGGTTAATCAAATCCTTTCTACCACTGCCTCTGGCTTGGCCAAGAAGAGACCATATGCTTCTTGAATTTTTGGAACATATGGTTTGAACCATATTTTGCCATCGCCTAAGTTTTAGCTCGAACCTTTTAGCTTTAACACACGCTCTGTACTTATTTTTTAGAGCTCTGCAAATACCATGGCAGGCCCAATGAGATGCACTAGTACGTTTGGCTTGTCTAATTTCTGCTCTTAACCTACGTTTGGCATCTCTAATGCTTTTGTCATATATAACTGATGTTTTGCTATCAATCGCTATCCGGTTAACTGCAGATGTCGCATGTGTAGCGGAGAATGATGTAACCCAATGTTCCATTTCATTTATGGACATATTATGGAACTTTGACAGTATGTCATCATCTATGGCCTGCACCGAGGTTACAGCTGCCTTGATGTTTTTATCAGACCAGCATAGACGGGTGCCCGAATGGTTAGTTGTCATGTCCCCCAGGGGCTTAGTACATATGGCTGGCATACCAATGTTGCACTTCAGCACAAGCGTTGAGTGGTCGCTCCAGTCGTTTGCAGAGATCTTCAGGTCGCTTACATTCATGGCCATCTGTGGACTCACAAATATATAGTCCAGGACGCTTTTTGCAGTCCCGCTGTGCCATGTATAATTTGCTGGATTGTCGCTTGAAGTTCTGCCGTTAATCATCTCCATTTCCCAGCCGTTAAAGAAGCTCAGCCAAGAGATACCAAGTGGGTCTTCGAGATTATGTACCATATTGTTTGTTGAATTCAAAAGAGGATTAATAGATGTGCTGACTGTACTTAACATATGGCAATTAAAGTCCCCAACAATAATTACCAATGTGTTAGACGGATCCATCACCCAGGCAGCCAACAACTCATGAATTGCTTCTTGAAGGGATTCAACCTCGTTACCACCCGGTGGACTATACAAATTAATAATGAGCATATTTTCTCTACATCTCTCGCTTATGCTCTCCAGTTCTACTGCGATCACTTTATTACTGGATAATGTCTCCAGCTGTCTTGATGTAACCGTATTCCTGATACCTGTGATCAGGCCACCATAAGGTCTCCCTCTCCTTCCCTTCATCGCCAGAGACTGGTAGATTGTATAACCGTTGAGTATTATAGGAGATCTCAACCAAGTCTCTTGTAGGCATATGCATACATTTTCCGTTAGGAGCTGGAGAGGACCCACCGAGGAGAACAAATGCTTGAACCCTCTGCAATTCCATGATACTAGTGAGGGGATTCAATTTGAGTTCACCACCTTTGGTAGCGCTGATGCTAACCAGGTTAGAACATTCTGGATGTCGGCCATCGCGACCCGGTCCTTTTTCAGATTTGGCGGAACTTCTGTTGTTTTTTTTACTGCTGAGGGAGCTTTACGTGGCCATTTAGGATCCTCCTGATCGGGATCGGGATCCACTTCAATGTCAACGACTCGGAGGCTGTCTTTATAGTTATGTATCAATTGGGCAGAGGAGATAAACTTGCAATGAATGGCTGAAACATTGGCATTAGTAACTTGTAGAGGCTCAATGAATTCAAAATCATCCGATCTTAATACACGTAGTTGAGGAACAGCGTGGAATTTGGTCATTAGCTCAGTTCTGGTGAGCCAACTGCTCTCACTTTGCTGGTATAGATTTTTAATGAGGCATATCCTGTTCTCTTTCTGAGGAGCCTCATTATCCTTAGGATTGTTCACCGGTTCCATTCTACTTAACTCTCTATCAACTACTGGGTTATCTTTGCCACCAGTAACATGATTCTCCTCAAGCTGCTCTAAGACAGGCATGTTAACGTATGCAGATGCAATTCCATCTTCTATTTCACCGTCCCCATCATCATCTGACAGTACCCAACTTGTTAAGTAACCTACTTGCTTATCCTTACGTCTGTACCCGCCTGCCTTTGGTTTCCTTGGTTTTTTATTATTCTTCCCAGAAGGCTCAATATCCGATATTGGCGGCGCCACCTCACAAGCCTTCTTCCTCATTGCCGCTCTTTTGGCTAGTCTCTGCTGTTTATGGGAGAAAAATAATTCAGGTGTATTGGCTGCGTTGGGGGACGTTGCCAGATTCTGCACACTCTCAGTTGCTTCTGGATTAGACGCCGTATTCTCCCCTGGGGCTCTCGCAATAGTTGTCACTGCGGCAGGATTTTGCGGAAGCAAATTTAGTGTAGTTTCCAATATGCGTCCACACATTTTAAGAAGGATCTTAAGGGCAAACTGTACAGAGGCAACCGATGATTGTAGTTCAGCCAAATCCGTAGGGCTGGAAGAAGCTGTATTGCTGACCTCCGCCTCTCTTGATTCCAGCTCGGAATCATTATGAATGTTCAGGTTAGGTGTGGTTGACAATCTCACAGAGCCAATTCTCGGAGATTTAGTAACTTCCTCCATTCGATTGCTCGGTGCCGGTTGCCCTACTTTAGCCACCGCAGGTGTCATAGATCTTTGCATGGAAAGACAGAGCTCCAGTAGAGAGTTGTTATCTATATCTCCATAGCTCGCGTGGTCCTGTGTGTCAATATTGATCGCCTCCCCCTCATCCATGGTGGTAGAATTATTTTCCGGGTGCGGATTCACTGGGAAAAAATCCGTTATTGCTCTTTTAGTAGCTGGTGCTGGCTTTGTTTGCTTATCTTTACCCATCGCACACTCTTCGTCCACTGGACTACTCCTTATTTTCCGCTGTCGCAAGTTGTAGCGTGCTTGGGACTTCTTACGAGAAGGCATGTAGTTATTTTTCTCTAAAGTGTTAGCAATATAAAAAAAAAAGAAAAAGACTGAGCTATCTAGTTATGTTCCTCAATACGCTCAGTTATATAGGCATAACAATATCAACTGCTTCGTAATAAGTTGTGTTTGCCTTCAGAATCTTGCTTTATCGGAGTTCAGATCCAGATTTAATCTATGTGCACAAAAATACCCCACTATATGGGCACAGAAAGATCTCGTTTTGTTTGGCTCAACTAGCTATCATACACTGGAAGAGCTCCCACTAGTGGTAATCACAGCCCCTCTTACTCAAATAGGAGCCCCCGCTCTGCAGGCAATACCACTGTGTCTGCTCACACCTTTAACCATGGAGTGGCACTGCAGCGGCTCCTCACAGCCAGCCCCCACAAGGGCCGAGCCCAGCTTCCAGGCCACAGAACGACCCACCGCACTGTCGCCTCTGGGCCAAGGGACCCCGGGACACCTGGCCCCCAGCCCACCGTGCCGCACAGTTGGGACCACAAACCGGTACCTGCGTGCCTGATGACGGGGTCCAGGTCGCGCGCCCCACCCAGCGCCCGATTCCAGGGGCGCTCCCTCGGTCGCTCTCCCCAAGTGAGAGCTCCTCAAGTGAGGGCGACAACTCCGGGCTCCGCTCCGCACACCAGACGTCGCTCGATCACCAGCGGTCAGCGGCGGCACAAGCGATGCAAGCGACGCGAGGGCTGAGCCGCGCCGCACCAGCCGCGTCGCACAGACCGGCACACGTTCCAGACGTCAGGCCGTCAAGCCGCACCTCCTCCAGCGCACCAGCGCACCAACGCTAACACAGGATCACGCAGAGGCCGCATCCGACAACCGAATCTGAGAAGTCTGGATTCCCAACCCAAAAGGTTACTGAATGGGAATATTAATGTCATTATATTTTTTGTTTCCCTCTCTCTAGCTCTGCTGGTAGTTCCTGCCTTTTCACCTGAGCCCCTAGCCTGACAGGTGCTGTATTGCTCTCTGCAGGCTGCGCTCTCTGGAGGAAAGTCTCCCTGTGAAAGGAGACCTCGCCGTCATATTCGACTGGGGTTGCCAGAGTTGGACACGATCCTGTTAGCTGATAATTTAATGCCACAACTTCATCTGTGTTCTTCCTTGTCTGGTATCTCCGTCTTTTAGTATGTTGCGACAGTCTTGTGGAAATTTTATCTAAATTACTACATGACTGTCACAACATAACATAACGGGAAGTATACGGAATTTAAAGGAAAAGAGGCCAGGATTGTTGAAGTTGTTTTTGGACAAATGTACATTTATAGTGAATTTTATTCCAGATGACCATAACATATTGGAAACAAAATATTTGAGCGAAGAAATGCCAAGGAAATAATATTATATACAAAGAACCGCATGGACGTAAGATACATGGCAGGTTCTGGTGAAAAAAACTTATGGCTCTGAAGAAGCACCTGAGCAGCAAATTGACTCTATAGATGTACGAAACACGTGCTAGCCATTGTTATGTAGCCATTGGTACATTTTGTGTTATTGTAAGTCAATACCGAAATCCTGTAAAGGTAGATATTGTTGAATTCATATTTATCTATTTATTTATTCAATTCTTCTAACACGCCAAATGCCCATAGGTTTGATGAACTGATGTTTGGATGGTTTGTGACTCCAAAATACATGGAATTACTTAATGTGTACTCAGTAGAAAAACGATTTTTGCTACAAAGATTACATTTTGAGATGTGAATATTGTTTTCTAAAAGTACAGTTTACTGAAGCACACTTTTAAGATCCCAAAACAAATTGCTGTGCATTATAATGGGCAGTGCCTGGATTTCTGAAGGAATGCATTATCATTGCTTAAAGCACTGTATCCTTTCTCTGGGGCGCCTCCCTACCCCCCGACACGTAGCATGCGTAGGCACCACAGACTTCCTAAAGCATGCTTGTCATTGTGCTCAGTGCTTAGTGACTGCATGAAATGGGCATACAGTGCTCATATCAAATCCTGTATATCGAATGCCCATATATGGAATAAAGCCTTTATAGTGAATGTATTTAGGGTAGGGTAAAGGGTTAGCCATTGAATGTCTTTGCAATTCATACTGCAGGTAAGCAGTTCATGTAGTGCAATATATACAGTCATGTGAGGATGAGACCTGGCTTAGGATAATGTGTATGTGTGTTACCGACTGACTCTGGTCCTCAGAGCGGTCCACCTCCAATGCTTCTAGCCTAATAAAGGTGGGAACATGAAGCATCAGTGGTTGCTCTTTGCTTTAATTAAGCAGCAGTCATTCTTTCCATCCGGATGAGATAATACCCCCCTTGTCTTGGCAAGAAACAGTGCTTAATTAGAGCAGGGCAAGAATGAACTTGAATGGACGCGAGGTTTAATTAATTACACATCACTCCGATAACGACATTGCAGGCCCTAATTGGGAAGCATTTTGGCTAAAGCCTTTCCCATTCTTACTATTTTCTATTTTTAATGACTTCGTTTATTACAAACCTTTCATTATTTCACATCCTCTTACTATAAATGTATTTGCTAAACCAAGCGCCATATTGAATTGGAAATGAATCTAGTGATTCTGCCTGCGGAGCCAAATATCAAAACTGTAAATGAGGCCACAAGCTGCTGCTAGGGGGGGCTCTTTTCAACCTCAGATGCCACAACAAATGGCAATTGGAAGAAACTACTAGTCACTGTTGCCACTGGTGTTGCAGAAGGATTAAAAGGGCAGGCAAAGGGTGGCCACCAGGGGGTGCGTGGATGAGATCCTCTCCCGCGTGAGCTCCCGTCCCGAGGTCCCAAAAAACGGAATGAGCCCCCGTTTTTTGACCCCCCCTGGGGTGGAATCTCGAGACGAAGGTCTGTGAAGGTATTCGCCACTTACGAAAGAAATCCCGAGTGAAAACGGCCCCGGCTTCCATCAAATATCGTTGTGAAACTGTGAAGGTGAAAACGAACTAGAATCGGCCTCGACGCTGCCCGGAACTCTTGGCCTGCTGGGAGCAACACCCAGTGGAGCGCACGCTGAGGCTGGGCCCCCACGTCCACATAACACCAATCCTGGATGGGTGGACCCGGCGGAGCAGACGGTAGACCGCAATAGTGGAGAAAAGAGCGGGGAGAACTTTGGAAGCGGTCCGACGCTGGGCGCCCCGAGGAGAAAACAAACCTTCGCGGCAGGATTAGATTGCCTCCCCCTGACGGACCAAGCGAGGCTGGGGTACGACCTGGGACGCACGCGGTGAGGTGCCCCCGCGGCCCAAGAGAAGTAAGTGTCTGCCCTTGTCCCCACCCTCTGTTCATCCGCCAGAGGATAAGGACCATACCCAGACTGTAATAACGGACGCATCTACCTCACAGAGGGAAAGGCCCCCTTGGGACGGAAAGCAAAAGCACGAAATAAGTGACCCTGGGGCGTGTGCCTCCTTTGTGGTAACAGGCGCTCTAGCAGCGGCACGGTCCGACACGTTGAAACTACATCAGGCGCATTGACGCCCGACAGAAACTTGCCATATACGCATACGGTTCGATACCCCGAATCGACGTCGGCTCCAAAATGGCCACATCGCCAATCACGGAAAACACGGGTATCTATTGCTGTAACGTGATTGAGACCTCCACTTATCTTGCAGAAATGTGCTCGCTCTGGGGCGAGGTTACCGGGGGCTCATTAGTTATTTTGATGTTTATTTTACAAGGGGACTGTGAGGTAACAGTCTCCACTGGTGGTTCGGTTCCGGGCTAGTGCATTTAACTAGGCTTGATCGGACACCACCGAACTCAGGAAGAAGGAAGGGAGGGGGGTGGGGAAGGCGGACAAAGGCACGTGTCAAATCAAGGGTAAATTTAAGTACTATGAACAGTGCAATGATTACGTGGGTGTTTAAACACCGAGGAAGCGGGATGAAATGGTCAGATTGTATGTATGGTCTAAGATTCCATTGGTACGATGACTGCTGAACCACATAGCAGGGGTGCCATGAGGGTGGGAACGCTGAACGTCAAAGGTCTTAATTCACCGACCAAGAGATCACTTGTCTTTAGAGAGTTCCGCAGATCAAATATCGATATGCTTTTATTGCAGGAGACTAAATTTATGAAGGGTGAGGAGAGGGCGGTCCTGGGGAGGCGATCCGGGATTGAGTTCTGGGGCTCTGGACCATTAAAGAGAGGGGGAGGGGGAGTGGGAATAATCATTAAGAAAGGTATAGACTTCAAGACTACAAAGGTTTGGTCTGATGCAGAAGGCCACGATTTACTCCCCCAATGTAGGGCAGGTTAGATTCCTCTCCAAAACAATCCCCAAAATCATGCTAGAGTCAATGGGTCATATCATCCTTGGAGGAGATTTTAATACATGGGCAGATCCCACGTTAGACTGGAAACCCGGTAACCCAGAAACACGTGATAAACTCGGAGGTGACCATGCTCAGTTCAGGGTAATGATGGAACTGTATGGACTGACTTATGTGTGGAGACAAATGCACCCCACAGCGAGAGCTTACACCTTTTTTTCAGCCCCACACAATACACTCACCCGCATTGACCACCTCTACCTCTCAAGAGATCTATGCGATACGGACTCACACACAGAAATCACACCGATCACATGGTCTGACCATGACATGGTGACCGCCGATATAATATGGGAGGTGGAAAATGGAGATGCAACGAGATCTTATGGAAAGACCCTGTTTTTAAGTCGGAGATGGAAACTGAAATTGCTGATTACTTTTGATTGAACGATACCGGGGAGGTCTCTACACAGGGGGTCTGGGATGCGGGTAAGGCGACCTGGAGGGGGGGCCTTATGAGGGAGGGAGCCAATAAAAAGAGAGAGAGAACCCTGATTGAAAATAGACTCCGTAGAGAAATCGCCCAACTAGATAACGAAGCAAAGGAAAGGGACGTAATAGACCATGAAAAAGTCAGTGAAGCAAGGAAAAAAGGGAGGAACTCAGTTTCCTAAGACAAACATTTTATGAGAAAGGAGACAAAGCAGACACGTTGTTGGCGGACAGGCTACAAGCACAGCAGGCTGAACGCAGAGTGCAGGAGATAGTTGATGGAGGACCCAACACAGTTATAAGTAGGACCACCATCCCCAAAGCCTTTGCAGACTCTATGAAGCCCTGTACACCCCAGAAACGGAACCGGACCTGTCTAGCCTTCAATCCTATCTAGCTGATATCAATATGCCCAAACTGACATACATTGAGTCTGAGACCCTGGACACCCCCATAACTGAGGAGGAGATTCAGGAGGCCATCAAACGACTAACACTAGGCAAATCCCCAGGTGAAGAGGGGTATACTGCAGATTTTTACAAGACATTTGCCACACAGCTCACACCCTTTCTAGTGAAACTATTTAATGAGATCCTGGAGATGGGGAAACCTCCGGATTCATTTGTCAAAGCACTCATAACGGTCATCCCAAAAGAAGGGAGCGATCCCAAGAAATGCAGATCATATCGTCCTATCTCCCTACTCAACATAGATGCAAAGATATACACAAGGGTCTTGGCAGCTAGAATTGAATCATACATGCCCCGCCTCATCCACCCTGACCAGGTGGGCTTTATACTGGGTCGCCAGGGTGCAGACACCATGCGCAAGACCCTGCACTTAGTACATGCCTCCCACAACCTGAACACTGATCCCTCACTATTTTCCCTCGATGCAGAAAAAGCATTTGATAGGGTAGATTGGGACTTCCTAATGGGAGTCCTTTGCAAAATTGGGATGGGCCCCAAGCTTAGAAAGGGAATCCAGATGGTCTATTCGATGCGTACAGCTTCCATATTTGTACATGGGGTATATTCTAGGTGGTTCCAACTGAAGCGGGGGACCCGACAGGGATTCCCACTGTCGGCCATCCTGTTTGCTTTATCGCTTGAACCATTAGCACACAAGATGAGAACGGACACCAGTATAGAAGGGATGCACCTGGGACACACAGAGTACAAGTTGGCATTGTATGCCGACGATATTCTCCTGCATGTGGTCAATCCTGAAAGATCCATTCGCCAAGCTATATCCCTCCTTGAAAAATATGTTCAGTTATCAGGGTTCAAGGTCAATCGGTCCAAATCCATATTGTCCCCCCTCCAGGGGGCGACAGAGGTAAACGAAACAAAATATTCCTCCCTTGGACTGACGCTTGAGCATGACACCATGCGATATTTAGGGATTTGAATTACAAAACAAATAGACACTCTTTATGAAGCGAACTTTCCAAAGCTACTTTCCAAATTCCATGCGGATCTGGCCAGGTGGGACAAATTGACAATCTCGTGGCTTGGCCGGCTTAACGCCATTAAAAGGACCTGTCTCCCGAGGTTTCTCTACCCCTTTCAGATGCTTCCCATTAAAATACCGGAGCAATACTTCACCGAGGTTAGAAAAGCGACCCTGAAATTCCTGTGGCGTGGGAAAAAAGCCAGGATCGCCTACAACACATTAACGTTGCCCAAAGATAAAGGAGGGGTAGGCCTCCCAGACCTCAAGAAGTATTATGTTGCTGCCCAATTACGGGTACTCGTCCCTCGTTTACGTAATCAAAAAGAACCACAGTGGACAGCAATGGACAACCACTATTTAGACCCAGCAACACTCTCGGAGTGGCTATTGGCCCCACGAAAGAGAGTGTTGAGGAGGACGAAGGACAATCCGCTCTTTGCCACCATATGGGAAATTTGGAAGGAGGGCCCAGAGATGAGAGAAATCACAACATGGCCGTCTCCACTGAGCCACCTATGGTCCCCGGGCATAAATAACCACATCCCCAATGTTGAAAGATTGCAGGAGTGGTATGAAGCAGGACTAGAAAGGGTGGGCCAGCTTCTCCGAAGCGATTCCTTTATCACTCTCCCGGAGCTAACAGAGGCCCTAAATATAGGCGTGCTGTCCACCTTCCACTACTTACAGATCAAAGGGGTCTTAACAAAGGCAGCATGGAAGGAAAAACTGAGTAGGGAGCTCACCCCCTTCGAAAAGCTGTTGGACTCCAAGACTGACAGGAAGGGCCTGATTTCCGCCATGTACAAATTACTAGTGGAGGCGGGTAGAGGGAACACACATAACCTCAGAGCACGTTGGGGGAATGACATGGATGCAGAAATTGATGAAGACGTGTGGGATAAAATGTGCTGCATGGCAACACGCACTTCCATATCGTGCCAATATAAACTCCATTCCATCAAACTCTTGCAACGCTGGCAGTATGACCCTTATAAACTATCCAAAATGTATCAATCATCCTCCCCCCTCTGTTGGCGTGAATGTGGACAAGTCGCAGACTATTGGCACATGTGGTGGGGATGTCCTAAGATTAAGATTTATTGGGATGAGGTCTTGGGGTGGATTAGACACCTAGACGGGATTCAAAGAACGGCAGACCCCCATCTTATCCTGTTCGGTCTCGACAAAATAGAGGACGAATGGCAGGGAGTCCAAGGCCTAGCTCCCCATCTGTTGCTCGCTGCTCGGGAATTACTTGCCACCAAATGGAAATCAATTATGACCCCGACCGAGAATGAATGGATCAAGGTTGCAATGAACATATGTACCATGGAGAAAATTACTGCATCACTCCACGGCAGGGCAAGACAGTGTGAAGTCCTGTGGTCAGATTTCCTAAGCAAACACACATCAAACAGACATCCTACCCCAAATGGAGATAGGGTTCACTGTCTATAGGGCTTGACTCGGTCCTTCTCCTCTTGGGTACTTTTCCCTCTCTACCCGTTATGAGACCGCTTCTGCGCTACCTCTCAGGCATCAGTAGAACTGGGACAAGACACCCTCTTTATGGCGAGTCCTTGAACACATCACATCGAAAAACTTTCAGCCTGCGACAACAAGCGCATGAACATGAAAACACAACTCCTTGGTTACACGATTCCTTAGTCCGTGAGGGGTGGGGGAGGGGGGAAGGTGTAAAAGAATTAAGAGAACGAGAAAAATATGTTGTTTTTTTTCATTGTTATACCGTTGGATGTATAGAAACGAAACTAAGCACTGTATATTGGAATTACTTTCACCTGTGTAACGAATATGGATACATATGTAACCTTTTCTTTTTTCTCTTTTCTCATTGAGAGAACTGGTATGTGTTAAAACTTAATAAAATCACATTTTTTTTAAAAAAAGGGCAGGCACACCTGTGCTAATCTTCAAAGCCCCAAATCAGAGTGGTGCAATCTTTGGCTCCTCAGAAGGTTTGGACTCCAACTCCCATTCACCCTTGACAGCAGTCACTGGTGAGGGTTCATGGGAGTCGCAGTCCAAAATATGTGAAATGCCACAGAATGTGGACTCCTGCCCCATGTAAATGTGGACTATGAATAACTGAGCAGTCACAGCATCAGGGGCTTGAGAGGAAGACAGGAGATTCATCAGTGACTTGCTCACTCTGGATTGGTCACTTGCTGCCCTCAGTCATCATAATAGGGGCTGGGATTCCTTACCTAAATGGTGCTACTTGCACTGAGGGAGCCTCCAACTTATGCACTTTACGTAAATTGCAGTCTCCTCTGTGCAGTCGTCACTGTTTGCACCACAGAGTGCACACAATGCACGTAAATCCGGACGGACCTAGAGTAACGTGCATGATTTTCTCATCATAGAGAAAGCGAGCGTAAATGCCTCACGCATGTACTCCTGTCGTGTACGCACAACGGGAGATATTTAGCAGGGATTCTTCAGAGCTGACAGACTCCAAAGTAATCCAGTGCATTTACAAAATCTTCACAAAGAGCTGCATTTTTCTCTGTCAGGTGGAGCAGATACGAAGGCGGACATATGAATTGTGTTCCCTGCCCACCTACCCAAATGTGGACGATTCCCTAGAGTGTTAAACATGCTGAACCATGACTTAAAAGATGAGTTCCAAGAGTGCCTCCTTATCCGAGTCCTTTGAGCACAAAAAAAGGCGCAAACGGTATCTGTGTATATGGCCCGCCAGTCTTAGCCCTACTTCCCGCACGACAGGGCATTGCCTTGGTTTTTGGCGGGAGAGTGCGGGACTGGAATGGATGCTCTGTTTCTGCCCTGGATACTGGATACTAGTTCCGCCTTCAAAAAGCACACGGCTTTACACCAGCCTGACATTTTTACGTTGGTGTAAAACCAGTGGGTTTCAGTGGAATATGCCTGATTTTACTCACTACTGAAAGCTCGAAGAATCAATTGTAAATGCTATCTTGCATGTGTAAGGGTGTAGAGGAGCAGCTGCATTCCTCTGCAGGAAATCCCGCACCCCCTACCTCCTGTATGTTGGAAGCCTGAGATAGTGCCATGCTTGACACCAGCAGTTGTGACCATACCACGGTGAATATTGAAAAGAAGGTACCCACTGAGAAAACCCTATCAAATGTATTCCCGAAGAGACGATAATCTAAGGGAGGAACTCCCTGAAGGAATATGAAAACGAGTGAAAGAGGAGCTGGTGACGTCACAAGAGACGAGCGTGACAAACTAAGAATATTGGCAGAAGAGAATGCATGGACTTTATTGAAACTGATGACTAAGTTAAGAATTGAGTAAACTTTCATATGCGAGAAAAAGATTGCACGTGTGATGCACTGCAAAAAATGCAAGTCGTTCAATAACTGTACAGATGCAGCAACGCAACTAGATTAAGTAATCTTAGGAGCTGGCTATATGTAGTAAATAGACTGCAGACAAAGCCTCCATTGTATAGAAACTGGAAATTGGTGTCATGAATTTAGTAAACCCAGACCCAAGGAGAGGGAAAGCCGAGAACTGTGTCTCAACAAGAATTAGCTGAGATCGTGGACATGTGGATAGATAAGGTGCAAAGAAAGAACACAAGGCGTGCCAAGTTTTATTCATTTAAGACATTTAAATTATGCAAAATGATCCAAATCATAATCTCTTGTCACTTGAGCCAAGGATGGAAATAGAGCTGGGCATGGAGTTCTAGAACATGCAATAGTGCATGCTCGCACTCCCTTATTTTCTTACAGACAATAATACACTGCAAGGCCAAGTTCAAAGGCAATCTTCATGGCAGAAGGCATGGGTGATGAGAGATGATGGGCTAATTGGGTGGGGAGGTACAGTCAAGTCCACCTCCTGGCACCTGGGTTTGAGCTTACGTGCTCCTAAATTAACCGAATGTTCCAGACATGGCACGACCGTGCCAACCAATTATGGAGGGCCATATAACGAAGGGTCTTAAAGTTTGAGAGCAAATGATATACTGTGTACTTAATAGTGTTGAAGATGACTTGTTTTAGAGGTAGGCATATGTTGTCCACCTGACAGTAGATATCCAATCACTATTCCACCCTTTATAGAAAGTATACTTAGAAGTTCCCCTTGAGCCTATCACAACTCTTCGTAGGTTTTTCTCATTTGCCACGTAGTACGACATCACGTATGATGAATATGTTTTTATGTGAAATGAGCCAGGAAGCTCGAGCAAACATCAGTTGATGTCCGTTGTAATTCCGTGTTTTAGACAATTGATATTAAAACAGTAAACTTTGCCATCTTCCTGAGTTGGTTCGATTATTTGGTGTCAGAGTTATTCTGCATCCCATCCATTGCATGCGCACTACCCAAAGGGCTTTAAGCTCAAGGGGCAGGTAAGATTTGCGCAATTTGTGTTACCTGGGGTTAAAGCAATGTCTCCTCCTTTAATACTTTTTTGCACTCTGAAGTGCAAATGATGAAAATAGTGCAACGGGTGCAGTTTTTCACTAAAATGCAAATAAAGTCTGTTTAATAAGGCCCATGGTGGTTAAAGGCTGGGCTTGAATATAATAGTAACGCGGTGGACAAGCTCTCAGCAGGAGGTGGTGAAGGAAAGGAATGGGCAGGGTCTCTTCCAATGGAGGCAGTGACACAAACCAAACATGGGGATTCAATAGATGGGAATAGGAAGTGAAGAGCATCTCACTACTTCTTCATTACAGGGACCCCCTCCCACGGATGGTAAAGTCTTCTTAGAACAAGGGTGTGCGAGATGTTTCAGACTACAACTCCCTTCAGCCCTAACCACCCCAGACCATGATTCAAGGGAGCAGTAGTCCAAAACATCTGGAGAGCCACAGGTTGCGCCTCCTATCCTAAAGTATGTATGATAGTATGTATCCTAAAGTATGTAAGACCTGTATGTGCCTTGTACTGACCTGCCACCATGTCGCAGTGACCTGACTTCATGCACCAATGTGGTAACTGCCTGCAATGTACTCACACCTGCCCCACATGCCAGAACATCATGTAAAGACAACCTCAACCACTTAAGTACTACCACTTCACCCTCCCTCAGCTCTTCCGCCCCTCCCCCTCACCCCGAAACCCACCTCAAATGTGCCCTAATTAATTCTCTCTACCTACCAGCGCATGCACTAGATATACATGATCTGGTCACCAGCTACAAGTTAGACCTCCTCTTCCTTAGCGAAACATGGCTATTAGAGTCTTCCGGACCCACCCTCACCCTGGCAGTACCTGAGGGGTACATTATCTATAGGCAAGACCGCTCCACCCACAGAGGGGGCGGTGTAGCCGTCATCGCCAAGGATTCCTTATCCATTAGGACCATCGAGAAGGACCTTGATCAGAACTCCGATTACCTCCTACTCAAGCTCAGCTCTCAGACAACTGCACCTATACCATCCACCTCATTTACTGTCCGCCCAGCCCCTCCAATGACTTCCAATATGCTCTAACACATTCACTCACAGACAACCTTAAAAACTCATCCAAAATTCTGCTCTTAGGGGACTTTAACTTAGGTCTCAATGACCCAAAAGACCCACAATACAAGAACCTCAACAAATCACTGCGCAACCTGGGGTTCGCACAAGCCATCTCCAGCCCCACCCATATCAAAGGACGCACCCTAGACTGGGTTGCCCACCATAACTGCTCGCTAAGCCACCCAGTGATAGTCCCACAACCCTGGTCTGATCACCACTGTATTCTGTTCAACATCCTCACCTCCAGAGGTCCTTCACCACCCACCCTCACTCTTCCTGCATCCATCGCCCATAGCTCCAAACTGCTCACCCACGACAACCTATCTGAGCCCCTCAGGGTACCTGCTCTATTACCTCCCTTCACTGACGACCCTGATCTCCTTGCCAATGATTTCAAGACTGCAATTCCCCAGTCTGTTGACCTTGTGGCACCCCTCACCCTCAAAAAAGCTAAGAAATCCAAACACTCCAACGCCTGGTACACTCAGGATATCCTAAAACTATGTGGGGAATAAAGGACTGCTCTTAAAACATGGATTAATAACCCCACTGAGGCCACCACAATCGCCTTCAAATCCATCTCTAAAGAATACAAAATTGCTATCACCAATGCTAAAGCCTCTTCCTACAATACCAGGATAGCCAATGCTAAATCCGGAAGTAGAGAAATATTTGCCATTTTCAGAGAACTTGAGACCCCCACCTCCCCTCCATCTCCAATAGTGAAGGATGAAGCCTGGTGCAATGCCATTCAGTCTGCCATGCTAAGCAAACTGGAAATCCTGCAAGCCAAAATCCTCACACACCAACAAGAGCTCACCAAAATGATCTCCAGCACTCAAGCTGACCCCACAACAGTAGACAAACCCACCTGTTCCCCCATGTTCGATTTCAGAGGTATGAATGAGAAGGAGGTCTCCTCACTTCTCCAATCCATCAAACCATCAAATTGTAAAGGCGACGCCTGCCCCGACAAGTCATCAAGGACTGTGCCCCCTCCCTAGTCCCTATAATCACAGCATTCATCAATGCCTCTTTCCGTTCTGGCTACGTCTCTGTGGGACTCAAGGAAGCGTGGGTTCATCCGCTCCTAAAAAAGCCCTTCCTCGACTCCTCCAACACAGGGAATTACAGGCTTATCACCACCGTCTCATTCCTGCTGACAATTCTGGATAAAGCAGCCTACCTGCAAATTCAGAAATTCCTAGAAGAAAACCTCCTCCTAGGCCTCAGGCAATCGGGATTCAGACCTCGTCATGGGACCGAGACAGCTCTCTTTGACCTCAAAAACCAAATCGATGATCTCAGAGATGCAGGCAAACCTGCACTTCTCTTGCTGCTGGACCTCTCAGCAGCTTTCGATCTGGGCGACCACAGAACCCTCTGCCAGCACCTCTCGTCAGTAGCCAATTTCTCTGACAGAGCCTGCAAATGGATTGACTCATTCCTTAAGGACCGAGTAATGAAGGTCTTCTCTGACTGCTCCAGCGCCAACCCCAGCACCATCAAATGTGGGGTCCCGCAAGGCTCCTGCACAGCTCCCACCCTCTGCAACATCTTCACAAGGCCTCTTTTCATAATCCTGGACTCCCTGGGCATCTCATACACAAACTATGCTGATGACACCCAGGCACTCATCCCCCTCTCAGGGGACTACCAGGCCGACCAGAACACCCTCAACTCCATCTACACAACAATCGAATCTTGGATGGCAGAAAACTGGCTATGTCTCAACAGTGAGAAAACCAAACTACTGCTAGTTGGTTCCCCCTCCACCCTGAGCAAATTGGATAACAAATACTCCACCTTCTCCAATGACAATATCCCCATCACCGCATCACCTTCCATCAAAACACTAGGCGTTTACCTCGAACCAGTCCTAACCATGGAGAGGCAGGTCAATGCCATAGCCTCCTCATCTGCCTATCATTCTAAACTCATCAACGCAGTCAGACCATTCCTGTCTCAACAGAATTGTCTCTACATCACCAGGGCCATAATTGGCTCCAGGCTTGACTACTGCAATGCACTACTCATCGGCACTTCTGCCAAGAATGTCGCCAAACTCCAAATCGTTCAAAACAAGGCGCTTAGAGCCGCCACCGGCCTCACGCGCAAAGAACACATTTCGGTACTTAGAAGACAGGTCCACTGGCTCCCAGTCAAGGAGAGGATCACATTCAAAGCCCTGTCTCGGACTCACAAGTGCCTTCACAACCTTGCCCCCCTACTTGTCATGCAGAATCACCAAACCTCCCTCCCTTAGACCTTCCAGATCCGGCAGGAAGTCCATGGGCAACCAAAGAGGCAAGAAGCAGTCCACTGCCCAGAGCCACATTCTGTGTAGGCCCTGCTTCACCATCCATCTAATCCTGTGAAAAAATTCCATATTGCAGAAGAAGCAGTCTGCCTACTCTCAAGTTCATGGTAACGTCAGCATTCAGAGTCACACCGGTGTGTGAGATCAAAAGCGGATAGCTCAGGAGTTCATTGTTCACCTTGAACATGGGACAGGTGTAAAGCTCGAAATGCATTGGAGGGGCACGGCCTCCTTGACTTTGTCTTCTACCTCATTAATCTGCATGCTCTGCTTATTTTCTACGCAGGAGTCCAGTTTGGACCCCTGGCAGTGCAGCTCTTCATTTTGTTCTTGGTGAACAAAGACCTATGGGATACCATTAGGGCACACACGGGTATGGGTACAACCCTGTACACCTAGTGTATTTGTTTAGGCACATGTGTGTTGCCCACAGGGCAGGGTATGGGCTGGTGGCAGCTACACACTGATGTGACAGTGGTTCTAGGTATCCTCTATTATTGGGATACCATGACCGTGCCATAGGAATCAATGGATTTCTACACCATTGAAATTGGTGGCCATTGGTGGCCTTTTGGTTTTCTTTGCCTTAGCCCCTTGTTTCGTACAGTCCTTGGAAGCCCTGACTCTGTCCCCTTCTCCCTGACTGGCTGTTGGGTGGAAGGACCATATATGGCTCTGGGACTGCCTCCTGCCGGACTGGCTGGAGCCTTTGCAGGGGCTGCTTATTGTGGGTACACCCTTGGGGTGGAGCCTACCTGAATGGAGTAAGTAGTCAATATGCATTCTGTGTTGAGGGTGTCTGGTTTTGGTTGTGTGACACAATGCTTTAGCAAGCTCTAACTGGAACTGGAATGAATGCAGTGTGGTGCTCTGAAAGGCTGGGGAGTAGCCCCCAATCCACATCTGTGCTGTGGGTGTCTGGTTTCTGGTGAATGTATTGGATGCCTGTGAGCCTGATTGACTGCTGCCTGCATGAATGCACCTGTGTGTGATTCGCTGGCTGAGCCTGGCTGAGCGTGAGGGAATGGGGAGTGTTTAGTATAACAGGGGGCCTCACACTCACATCCTTGTCAGAAGCTGTATCAAGAAACCAGAAGCTGAAGCTGAAGTCATCTTAAGCTGCATCCTGGAGTCCAGTTGGAGGAAGACGTCTCCGGCTGCATCTCTTGATCCAATCTGAAAACTGCTGTACTGACTCAAGGACTGAACCAGAGAGGACCTGGATCGATGACCTCTTCACGAGCTATGAGGGAACATTGTGAAACTTCTGCTTTTCACCTGAATTGTTCTTGAAGCCAATCATGTTCAGGGTTGCTGCCTGTAGTGGAATGTCCACCGGTGAGTTTCACTCCACCACAATCCAAAGAAGACATCTCGAGTGTCCAGACTTAGTGAGGGTCCGTAGTCCAGTCCAGATGTTTTGTCCAGGTCACCAGAAGCCATGCTGTGGCTGCAGCACTGAAGAACCAAAAGAAATCAAAATCTCAAAACTCGACACGTAATTCTGCCATTGCACCCATCGCCACCAAAAGCCATTCAAGGACACCCAGTGCCTTATCTTCCTAAGCCAGACCTTGTCGGGGCACACAGCAAGTTTCATCCTTGTGGGACATCCACAGCTAGAGTAACGACTCACCAACGGAGACCACTGCGAAGACCAAAAGTGCTGCCTTCCCGACACTGCTTAGTTTCTTTCTTCTGCTCGCCATCGACATCCCTGTGACTCCTACTTCCAAAAGGGGTCCATCTTCAAGGGATATCGTCAAGTAAGGCTGCAAAACTCCACCTCTCCATCTGCCAAGGCACCCGAGGTACCATCCTCAGGAATCATCCACGGCCCCAGATTTGTCACGGATCCTATTATCCTGTGATTCCCAGGTACTTTGGTGGAAGTGGGTTCTATACAAAAAGAAGCAGAGCCTTATTGAACATATTTGGACTGGGCTGTAATATAAAAGATAAAGTATACAAAAAAGGTAGCAGGCGCCCCTCTCTCGGAAGAACAAGGCATGATAACCTGTTCAGTGGTTATTAACCACATTGAGAGTTCGCAGCCATTGCTTTTTGCTCACTGTACCTTCACAGATGGGAAATCTCCATTTGCATATCAGTCTTTGTCCCGCCCAGAAGGGCAGTCCAGCACCGAAATGCTATGGCAATTCCTCTCTGAACAAGAGTACCATCAGCAACCCCATACACGTGTTTCAGCCTTGTTGGGCATCATCAGTGAGGTGAAGCTGAGCCTCTCTAAGCACAGTGAGCAGGGAGATAAAGTATACCTTAACTTTTCCTTTACAGGTTGCCCACATTGTATTGTCTATCTACTTTAAAGAAAGCTTCTGCTAATGCTCCTAATCTATCCTACCTTTCTATAGTAACGTCTATGCAATTAGCCAATGCTTTATGATTCATATGTGTTTTAATAACCGTCAGCAGCTGGTGCATTTTAAATTGAATCCAGAGTGTATTGTGGTACCACATAGGTGTGTATATATTTATTGTTATTAGGATAGTGTTACCTGAGTACAAACTGTTATTTATTGATGTAGATATTTACTTGAACCTTATTTTATATAAAAGAACTGTGTTTTCACATAACATAGTGTGTGGACATTCCTTTATGGGGGCTTTAGGGATTCATTGTACTCAAGAACCAGCCTGCATCACCTCCTGAGAGTCTCAGGCTGGCTGCTCATCCAGCGTTACCAATCAAGAGCCTTGGCTGGGCTGCTCTGTGCTTCTACCCTAACTGTATAGAGGGCAGACATACAGATACCGCCCCCTCCTGGCTGACTGGGCCCTTTCAGTGTTCTGAGGATGACAGCTGGATCACCCTTAGATTGGGTAATGATAACACTTACCATTGAATCACTTAGAAGCAGGAGAAATTGAACATGAAGCACTATACATTAAAGAAAACGGTAATGAGTTTTGCTTCTGCTGAAGGAATAGCAAAAGCATACAGCCATCCATTGTCCAAAGGCACCCGCTGCCTCCCCATGTAGCAGTGATGGTACCAACAAAACAGTGAACAGAGGGACACAGTTTTGATAACTCGTCTTTCCAGCCTTATATGATAGAAGAAAAAAGCTGCTGAGCCATCTCCTATTTGCTGCTTCATTTACTAGGACCATAAAAGTGTACATGTATTACATGGCTTTAAAACTGACATCAAAGTTGGTGGTCACTTGCTTTTTATGTAATTTCTTTGTTGTGTATTGTCTGAAATGAAAATAAATCACACGCTCTGTGTACAGTTCCTATGAAAAGTGCACATTTATTCCATCACCTTAAAACTGATAACAAAGTTAACTGAGACTTGCCTTTGATGTGCATTTTTAGGAGATGTTAATTGTGTAATGTACAAACTATTGATTGCGTAATGTACGAACTGTCAAACACATACGCTCTGTGTACAGTATATATAACATATGCACAGTCATTCTGTGCCTGCTTCATATATAGATACATTGCAAACGTTAATATCCCAAAGTCGATTTTCAATGAGTTGTTCAGTGCACCAATTCTAATTAAAATCTAGGTGTCTGTAAAATATTAGGAAAACCGAAGCAGGCAATTTTGAGATATTTTGGCCGGTTTTTCATTTCCAATAGAAAACACTATGTTAAAAGTTGTTGAAAACACAATCAAAGTAAACATGTTTTAAACTACAAAGCTGTTAATGTAGAAATCTGAACTTTTGCATGCACAGGCAGCAGCCTCAATACATGACTCTTGAATATTTTCCGAATTTTTATTTCAAGCTTTCGAATGTTATTATGAACAGTAACTTTCTGAAATGCCATAGAGACTTCGTCTTAACCTTAACTATGCCTTGCGCAAACGTAAAGGCAAACTAAACTCATACCTTGGTATCAGGGGGGTATCTTCCTTTCCACTGTTCTTTCAATCGACCCTAAGTGTTGATGCTGGAAGGCTCAGTACTACTTTTCCTGCAGATGTGGCGGACCAGTATGTCATGTAAAAAACATGTTTCACATGTCTGAGCGAGACCATTTCAAGATATTACTTGTATTTCTATGGCTATGCATTCTTTGTACTTTGACTTCTTTGACTTGTATGCAGTGGTTGGAGAGTATCACAATCGCCAATTGTCCATCCCACATTGAAGCCGGAGAGCGTGTGTCCCATTGTTGATGTGTCTGTGCACTTATGATGATAAAATTTCCATTCGAGTTGTGTTTAACACAAACATAACCATGACTCACTCTTCAATTCACTCTCACCTTTTATTCACCATTCCCTCAGCATGCTTAGTTTTCTCGCTGGTGTTTACCACAGCGGCACTTGGCATCTTAGGTAATGTGTAGATCCGCCGGCATTCCAAAATGACAATGTTACATGTTTTTGGTTTATTTGGCCTAATTCGGAAGCCATCTTGGAATGGGCTAATCATACTAGCCTTGCTTTGAGTGAAGCCATCGGTGCTGCTCTGTCGCCATATCCATGAGTATCTCTACTGGAGATTCATTAAATCAGCAGACTGTGACTGCGATACAAAGTATCTATATTCAATCTGTGCTGCAAATTGCACCATTGTTGTCATTCCACAGAGTATCCACTTTTGTATAATATATCCTAATTATCACCATTTCTCTTGTCATTACAATTGCCATATGATGATGATGTCACACCTATCAATTCTTTTTTTATCTTTTTTTTTTAAATTAGGCCACTAGCTTTCTCGGTGGCACTAATTTAGTCAACATTTACTTTACCAACTTAGCCACCGGATGTATCTGTGTTCCTCTTATATTTACTATTATTTATTGGTTTTCATTGAATCCTTCCACAAAGCACCTTACAAACAGTTAAAGAACAAACTTGGTACAAGAGATTATAATGGTAAAATGACAGCAAAGTAAATTATAGAGCGGAAGATGAATTAGGTGTCAGCGATAATGGAAAGAAAATTATTTTATAAAGGTGTGTGAAAGATATGGAATGAGGTGGAGGAGCCAGTAGGAAGAGACAGAGGGCCTCATTACGAGAAAGGAGGTAACCATGCCGCTTTTTGCGGCATGGCTACCCCCATTCCGGGTACCGGGTCCGGGTTCCCTGAATGGGGAAATACCAGGCCATTCCGACCTTGGAGGACTGGTATTTCCCCATTCAGGGAAACCGGACCCGGTACATCCCCATTCCCATTTGAGCCCCCAGAGGGCTCAATGGGAATGGAGAGGATGCAAACAACGGGCCCGTTAATGACAGGCCCGTTGTTTGCATCCTGGTCTACTCGCGAGACCCGCTAAGCACGCCTGGTTTCACCAGGCGTCCTTAGCGGATCCTGCAACATGACCTCTTAATGATGCGGGAAGGGGTTAATGGGCCGGCAGCTCTACCGGCCCCATTAACCCCCTACCGCCCACCGTGTAATGAGGTCCAGAGTGTTCCTGTGTTTCAGAGATAGCAAAGCAAAACGAAGAAAGCGAGAATGTGCACGCAGCAGCTTAGGAACGGCCGGGAGGTACCGATATTGAGAGTGTAGAGGGTGGAGGGGGGGAATAGAAGGAGACCAAGGAAGAAAGATAGGAAGGGGCAAGACCATGGGTGGATGTAAAGACTATGCAAAGAAAATAAAAGAGGAGACAAGAATTAAATGGCAAGAAGATGAAGATCATGGAGAATAGGAGATATAGAGTAGAAGGAAAGGAAGGCGGATAGCAGGGCTGTAGGCAGAGCGAAGGGAGGTGAGATGAGAGGAAGAGAGACCAACTAGAAGAGCAGAGCATTGATCGAGGCGAGAGAAGATGAGGGAGGAGACAAGAAGCATGGATGAGGAAATAAGAGGAGAGAAGAAGGTTGGAGGGGTTTACGGGAGGGGTGTGAGGGCTTAGAAGGGTGGAGGGGGTCAAGGCTAAATAGAAAAGAAGAGTTCATGAAGATTAGATGAGTCCCAACCAGCAGGGAAGGTAAAGATGGATGGGATGGGTGGAGATGAAGAAGAAAGGGAGAGATGTTGGGTGAAGAATGAAAGGGACATAGGCCGCAACTTGAGAAGGACGTAGTGGCAGGAAGAGGATTAGGAATGGAGGGCAGGGATGAAGAGAAGGGGAGGAGAAGGTGGTCAGAAGAGTAACTAGGATAGGCCAGAGCCAACTTCTCAGGGGGGGAAGATGAAATGATGAGACCAAGTGAAGAGTAAGAGATGTGAGAAGGAAGGCAACTAATTTGGCTCAAATGAAGAGGGGAGGAGGAATGAGTGGAAGCGACATGAAGGCTAAAGCTGCCAAGAAGAAGGACACGCAAGAGAAGGGGAAGGAAAAATGAAGGATAGAAGAGGAACAAGGGGTCTATACAGAATTGGAAAAGAGACAGAGGAGTCGAGAACGTTGAGAATTGATACTCTAATGCTGGAAACACGTGGGGATTGGGAGGTCCAGGAAGGGTATTTTGGAGCATGTTATATTGTGATTGTGACTCTGAGGCTCATGCTCAGAAATCCTGTGCTGCAAAATTCCTGCCACTGAGCACCCATGCAAACATGCCCGCTCTATGCCAAGTGGGCGCAAGATGATTATGCATGAAGGCTGTGCCAGGGATGTGCCTTAAAGTACACCGGCACAGGCCCCAGGGTGTGTGGTTACGTACACACCAGCCACATACACCATCACAGTTTACCACGCATGTGTTTTGAATACCATTCTTGCCTGCCATCACGTTTGCCTATGTGAAACACTTAGGGCCTCATTACACGGTAGGCGGTAAGGGTTTACCGGTACCGGTATTTTACCGGTACTGGTAATTCCTTACCGCCTTACTACGAGGTCCCTTTGTGGGTTGGGGAATTTAATGCCTGCTTTTTGCAGGCGTTAAAAACCAACCCGCAAAGGGACCAGTGGAGCTAATTACGGTACCGCAATTTGCGGTACCGTAATTAGCGCCTTCCCCATTCCCATAGAGCCCAAGGGGTCAAAAATGGGAATGGGGAAGGGCAATGGTGGAAGGGGGAATTACCGCCCTGCCAACCTTGGAATAGGGCAGTAATTCCCCTTTCCACCAAGGCTGTGCCGGTATTTTACCGGCATGAACCATGGCGCTAATAGCGCCATGGTTTACCGCCTACAGTGTAATGAGGCCCTTAGTCACCAGCCTCTGTTGCTTTGCAGTCTGCCCTATTTTAACTAATGTGATCTACCAGACTGAAGTATTTTAGTTTACTATGTATGTGTCTTGTATGTGTAAGTTTTACAGATAATTCTGCCATAGTATGCGACCCTGTTACCCCTTTAGCCTATGTGAACACTTAGTCACCAACCCTGTTGCATTTCTGTCCGCCATACTTTAACTAATCTGTTCTACCAGACTGAAGTATTTTAGTTTACTATGTATGTTTTGTACAGATAATGCTGCCATAGTATGCGACCCCGTTATTACCCTAGCCTTTGTGATTGCTTAGTCACTAACCTCCACTGCACCTCACTTTGCCATCACCTTAAGTTACGCATTCTGTTAGATTGAAGCCCATGTTCCTTTCACTTAGCACACTCTACGCTGTGCTTTCTATCCTAGTCCTGAAATTTAGAACTGTGCTCCTCAGGTCCCTCATACATACTCGCACACGTACACCAAGTACATACCACTACTCTATACGACACTACTAAGAGCCCTCCTTTATATAATCACGTTACAAGACTTCACTATGCTACAACTTATCCCACCATCGTTACCTGCACACAATTCTGCCAAGCAGACCTTCAGACCTTGCACTCTAACACAGAGGAACCTTAAATTACGTGCAAGACTCCCAAGATTGCATGACTATCTACCTAAAATAGTGCCCAACACAACTATTCCTGGCCTTTGCAAAACTAGTCGATACCACCTTCAGCTTAACAGTAGGCTCTTCAGAGAGACTGCTACATCCCCAAATGCTATCCCCAAGGTACGGCCCCAATCAGCTCAACCGACAATAAGAGGTGCACTCATAAATGCACGCTCTATGGTCGCCCATGCAACGGAGATTGCAGACTTATTACAAAATGAAAACATAGATTTCTTAGCCATTACAGAATCATGGCTCCACCCTGCAGCTGGCCCAGCAATTATGCTAGCCATTTCAGATGAATATACCCTCCTCAGAGTAGATCGTACCACCTCTCGAGATGGTGGTCTTGCCATTATACATAAAACGAACCTCACATTGAAACTTACTCCACCTCATAGTACAGATTCATGTGAAGCCCTCACAGCCAAGTTAACTATAACTAATTCACAATCTGTAACTATCCACCTTCTCTACCGCCCACCAGGCCCACTAGGACTCTTCGAAGAAGATCTCACAAATATCCTATCTAACAACCTGAAAAGTTCTTCACACAAACTTGTATTAGGAGATTTCAATTTGGGACTCAACGACCCTCTAGACTCTAATGCCACTGTAATCAACAACTCCCTAGAGGAATTAGGTTTCACCCAAAAGATTACATGCCTTACCCATTCAAAAGGTAGAACCCTTGACTGGATTGCCGTGCACAATTGCATCTCGGTACTATCCACATCACCCCAGCATTGGTCTGACCACCACTTGATTACGTTCTCCTTAGAGGTCCCACCTTCGCTACTCACTGACAGTGTAGCCCCAGCAGTCCCTACTAGAAACAAAAGAAACATCACCCCGGAAAACCTCATCCCTTTGATCCTACCTACTCTCAATTCTATCCCAGATCACACAGACCCATTCACCATGGTAGACTCGTACAACAAAGTGATGCTGTCATCCCTTGATGCCATAGCACCCTTAAAGATTAGAAAAAGCAAACCACGCAAGCACGTGAATACCTGGTTCTCCCCACAACTAAAAATAGACTTGAGAAACGTTGCTGTGAGAAAATATGGAGACTTGATCCTTCAGAGACCAATAAGTGCAACCTAAGTAAGCAATCGGCCCTTTACAAAAAAGAAATAATTTCCGCCAAACAAACCTCATATATCCACCGAATCACGCCAGCCAAGTCCAACACTAAAGAGCTCTTTACAATCCTGAAGGAGGTAGAATCTCCTATCCAAACCCCAGACTCTTGCATTAAGGACAAAAATTGGTGCACAAACATTCAAAATGCCTTGTCTAATAAAATCACCACTTTGCAAACCAAGATTCCCCATAAAAAGGACACCCTTCTCACTACCACTAAACCTAATAATATTAACGTGACAGTGACACCTCCCATCTCGACCCCCCCACATGACTCTACCCTTCATTTCAACTTCCGTAAAGTATCTATCAAAGAGGTTGTGAAAGTTACCCTCACTCTTAAACCATCGAACTGCCATGGGGACTTATGCCCAGCACAACTCATAAAAGATGCAGCTCGCGATCTCTCATCCTTCATTACCAAATGAATAAATGCATCCTTCAATTCAGGTACAATACCTAACAATCTGAAACAGTCCTGGGTCCCCCCACTCCTTAAAAAACAAAACCTAGACCCTTCCATCCCTACGAATTACCGCCCTATTACCACAGTACCATTCATGCTTAAAATCCTTGACAAAATGGCATATCTACAAATCCAACAATATTTAGAACACAATCATCTCTTAGGAATCCGACAATCAGGTTTCAGACCCCAACACGGAACAGAAACCGCCTTGGTTGACCTTAAAACACAAATTGACGAGTTGAAAGACGAGGGCAAGAGAGCACTACTGCTGCTCCTTGACCTCTCAGCAGCATTTGATTTAGTTGACCATGAGATTCTGTGCAATCACCTTGAATTGACCGCACACTTCTCCCAAGATGCAATAGGCTGGATTCAGTCCTTCCTCAGTAACAGAGCAATGCATGTCTTCTCACCGTTAGCAGCTGCTGACCCCACGCCCATTGCCTGTGGCGTGCCTCAGGGCTCTACCTTGTACAACATCTTTACAAAGCCCCTTTTTGATGATCTCGATGGTCTGGGTATCACCTACATGAACTATGCTGATGATACTCAGATCCTCATCCCGTTGATGGGGGATTATGATAAGGATTTGACATTTGTAAACAGAGTGTACCTCATCATCCAGCCATGGATGGCCTCACATGGACTATGCCTGAATGATGACAAAACAGAACTCCTCATTCTTGGTACTACAGCTAATATTAACAAACTTTTGCCAAAACTACTCATCATTTGTAATTGACAATAACATCATTGCTGTGGCCAAGGAGGTAAAAACACTTGGCTTTTACCTAGACTCCTCATTATCATTCAAAAAACAGGTAAACACAATGGCCTCCGCCACTGCCTATACCTGTAAACTCATCCGAGCAGCCAAACCATTCCTAACTCCCAATAACTGCATTACCCTGGCTAGAGCATTGACCTTATCTAAGCTGGATTACTGTAATGCCCTTTATGTAGGTAGCAACAAATACATCATAAATAAGATCCAAATCCTACAAAATAACGCCCTAAGAGCAGTCCTAAGTCTCCCTAAGAAAGCCCACATCTCAGATATCAGAAGATGTGTCAACTGGCTCTCCACCAAAGACAAGATCTTCCTCAAATCTCTCTCCCTGACACACAAATGCCTCCACGACTCGGCCGCTAAATATCTTACAACAAGATTCTCTAGACAGGCCTCCCACCGCCCCGCCAGGAGCGCCAATGCCAATTTACTACTAGTCCCAAGATTCAAACGTACATTGACAGGACGGAGCAGCTTCCCTGTCAAAGCAGCAATTCATTGGAACTCATTACCGCCACCTCTAAAAAAGACCTCCCCTTCAGTTCAGGACGAATATTATCCAATGGATTAAGGAGCATGGTAACTAGTACTCTCTGGTATCCTTCATGCCTGGCCAACCTATCATTATTTAAATGTGCCAGTATGAACTCCAGTAGGTTTTTTGCTTAGTGTACCACTGTTATTTCTTTCATTATGTAAACTGCCCTAGATTAATGTGTCACTGGTATTTGCTATTTATGCTGTCATTGTGTCCCTATTGTAACTCCATGGGACGTTTTCCAATATGTTATATGTAACCAAGCTATACAATCCTCTTGCTATTCTCACGCCTTGTTACCCTTTGGGTTATGTGGGCATTATAAATAATAAAAACAAACAAACAAACAAACTCTTTGTGCAGTGCACACAGCATCAATCTGCCTGGAGCATGGATGTGGGTCATGACTGGCACTTACTGCACCCCTGCTCACTACCTGTGCATGCAAAAGAGGGTAGAGAAGATGCACTTTTTTGCTTTTTCTTTAATACGGAAGCTTTTGTCAATTAATTCATTTAATATAAGATATAGTTTACTTTGGAATGGCATCAAAAAATAGGCATTTTAAACAGGAAAAGAGAATGGACTCATGTACTTTTTAGTAGATTGTAGTCAAAAGTAGTTAATTTGTTAGTAGGTGGAGCTGTAGTGTAGTTCTTTCTGTAGGATTAATGTATTCCAACTGCTGCTTTGTGAAGTGTGCAGCAAACAGTGGTTCAGAACGATTCTTTGAAATAGGTTTGTAAATACGTAATACTTGAGACCCACCTTTGTGGCACTGTACATACAACCAAATTAAACACAGAGGGGTCATTCCGATGTTTGCACACACTGAGGGCCTGATTCATGGAAGCATTTTATAATGGGGCAATCCCATAGGAAAACGTTCCACGAATCAGCCCCTGAATGACAAGGGCCCACCGTTATACTCTGCGCAGACATCCCGCATGTAAAAGACGTGCAAACAGGCAGTTCGTGCACAGGCGGTGTGAAGGAAAAAAGATCACAAAGAAGGGAAGAAGAAGAACGAAGTGAAGAAATAAAAAGGGAAGCATGAGAGCATGAAAAAAAGAGGGCAACAAGAGACGCGAGAGAGCAAATGGAAGTGGAAGAAGGAATAAAACAGAATAGAAGGTCGCAAGATCTTGACGCTAGTCTCGTTCTTAAAGAACCAATAAGACCGAGCAACAAAATCCAGGGAATGTGCGATATCACCGAGATAGGGAGGTTTTGCCCAGGAGAATTCATCGAATTTGATTTTATCAAATTTCTTTCAACAAACTGTGCCCCAAATATATGTGCGAGATGCGTTTATGGTATTAACTAATATGGAAGGTTATGGGGGACTGTGGGTGTCTCCCCCATATATATTTGCAGCAAAATTTACCACACCCAAAACATTCTATGAAGTCGATGGATTATTTTCAAGCAAATCAGATTGAACCAGCATAAGGTGCATTTCTGCACCCATACATGCACCTAAAATAATTCCATGCTTAGAGCCGGTGTAAACTAGCATGCAGAGTCACTCAGGTGGGCCACGTAAGGCAAATAGACCGCACCAGATCCTGTGATAGACCACAATGGTGAGGTCTCTTACCTGGCCCTTGGGGTAGAAGGCAGTGGTGGCCAAGGAGGCTGGGTGCAACTGCCCAACTGCACTATGTTCGGCCCAGGGTCATTATGGCATATGCCCCTGGCCCATCCCACAATACCTGTGTGTTTGGCAGGGGCTTGTGATATGTTACGAGCAGGAGCCGCAACCTTCTTCTTATGTCTGTCTGTTAGCGCTACACTTGTGTATAGGTGTGTTATAAATGCCATATCATATCATACTATGCCTGTGGGCCTGTTCGCAGCACTATACAAATTAATAAAGTAAAGTGAAACTTGTCCTGAACCTAACTAGAATCACCCACCCACCTGAGAGGCCAGCCGCCTCTCTCCTCCAGCTCGGCTATTGTGGGTACTTATGCATTATCAACCCGTTAAGCTTAATACCATGAATGCAAGTCTGGAGAGACCCCGTGGGAAGAGATTGGTAATTTGCAGTGTTGGTTTAGGTATGCCAGAGGAGACTGGGAGTTACCACACGCTCACAGGTTCAGCGCCCAGGGCCCAACAACCCTCCCCCAGTACACAAACAGACGACTCAGACAAGGGCAAGTTAGTCCTGTCGTTTATTACACAAACAGACAGGAGTCATAGAACACAATTGAAAAATTCCCAGAATCACCACTCCCAAGCGCATGTCAGGCCATTTTGTTTAATTTCGACATCCCAACATGGTATCTTTCCCAAAAAAGCTAAATTCCTGTCTGGTTCGGTGATTGGGGTGGTATCACCTATGCATGGCACCTACAGGTATTATTTGATTGGCCCTTGCAAGTCAGGTGGCTGGCTTGCCCCTCCCCAAGAAACGATCTATTACATTGTTGCAGGGTCACAGGATTACCATTGGCCCTTGCCCTTTGCCATCCACCCCTGGATTTCTGTTCCCTGATTGGCTGGGGCTGGTCTCCCCAGGCTTGGGACCCAGCTCTGTTCTCAACGCTCTGTGCACCTCTTCAAGATAATGAGAAAGACTTCTCCCAATTTAACTGTTAATACTAGCACTTCTGCCTGTGAGAGTGCCCTCACCTTTGCAACTTTTTAAAAAGATTTCATGTGTCACTTCATGTCTGAGTTAATGAGAACCGTCCGTCTTCCCACTGCGGGAGAATGACAATTGTCTGGCTTGGCTGCACCACGTGGTTGAGAACCACGAAATCGAGCTCTCGGTGTGCAATCTATGAGAATTAATCCTGTTTTTCTGCAGATGGCTCCTTGCCGTTTTAGGTTTGGAATCTGCTGCTTGGCTCTGGCCTTGGCTGTGAGCTCTGGTCTGCAGATCTGTGCAGCCTAGTTCTGCTTTTCTTCGTTTCTCATTCTGTGGCCTGCAGCCTCATTTAACCTCATTGTAGTTGTACTATGATTTCGCTATATCTATACCATGCTACGTTTCCTATAGGTTAGTTGTCTTTTGGTCCTTCCAGGCTTCTTCTATGATCCTGTAGTCCCATAGGGTTAGTTGCGATAAGCACCTGCAAGTTTGTTCTGCATCTCTTTGTTTGCCTTTCATTCAGCAGTTCCACACTTGGCTAATGAGAAAAATAATAAAAGCTTTTGACATTATGTATACGTATCTCTCCTCTATCTACAGAACTGTGTAAGCATGTTCTTAGTGTATGCAAGTGTAGGTTTGTAACTTCGTGCATGGCTGCACATATACTCAGTGAGTAATGTGGCTATGTTGTGGTGTCACTAATGAAGTCAACACAATGGTTTCCCGGCATTAGTCAACATCATCCATCGAAGCATTTCGGTCAATGACCAGTGTTGAGGCACGTGTGTCCAAAACCACATTCACTGGATAAGGTTTGACTGCTTGTCTATGAGGGTATATGTCAGCATATGTGGATGTCACTGGCCCTCCTGGGGGCTGTCTGAATAATGAGTTGTTTTGCACGTTCTTAACTCTTTGGGCTTTCATTTTCCTGGGGGTGAGGTGAGGCATTCCAGGGATCCTCTCTTCAGCAGTGATCAGGGAAGCAAGGGCGTTACTAGGGGGGGCTAAGGGGGCTATAGCCCCTGATCTTTTGGGTGTAGCCCCAGATAGAATCTCAGGAGCTACAGCAAAAAGACTAGCTAGCCCCCAGTCCCAACAGGTCCGACCTCAACTTAGCCCCGGGTCTTTTCCAGACCTAGCAACTCCCCTGCAGGGAAGTGAAAACATTGTAATGCTGGAATTGGCGAAAGACCCTCTGCACCTTAACAAGCCTGTTCCCTGCACCTCGGCCGCAGGCATAAGGAGCATCAAATCGAGGAATGTACACGTTGCTTCACTGTTGAACATAAACATGTGAAAAGCGTAGTCAAAGAGTATCACAAAACACTCCCAGAAATCACAGGAAATAAATGTGGCTTCAAAATGCCAGTCAGCCGGAATAGAGGCTTCGAGCAGGAGGAGGCAGAGCTGGAAGTTGCAGGCCTGAGAGAGGTGGCTACGAGAAGGCAGAGGAGGCGATAGGTGCAAGAACTACAAGAGGAGTACGTTGGAGAATACGGCGGTGGTGACTAAGAGTGCCGGGCGACGAGGTGAAGAATATTGAGAAGGAAGAAATTAAGAACAAGGGGGAGTAGAGCAGGAGTACCGGGTGAGGAGAGTACGGGGTAAATGAGAGTAAGGACACAGGACACCAGGAGGAGCCAGGTGGAGAGGCGTCAGGAGAAGGTTAGATAAGACAGTAAGGGAAGAGAGAGGAAGGCGATGGCCGAGTCATAGTTAACAAAGCAGCAGATACACATTAACACCGGGCAGTAGGGGTGGGGTAGAGGCACCTCGCGTGCAATTAAAGAGAAGATACAGAAAAGGTGACGAAGGGTTGGAGCTTTTGGGAACTGTGGATCTCTGCGCTATTGTGTATTGCTCTGGTGCTTGTATGAAATTCCTCTGCCGCCTGTACGTGGATCTCAGAAGGACACAGCTCCTGCTGTCCCAGTATTTGTGGATAATTGTTTTGGTAACTGAGATCCAATAGTCATACTCGGGCACTGACCAAGTGGTGTTTGATATTAATACGTTTCAATTTCCACACTTGGTAAGTGTTTGCAATAGATATTGCTTTACTGTTTGTCATGTGCTTCATACAATGATTGTCATTCTTGTGACATACATTCGCGTTAGTTCAGACTTCCATAGTATACCAAAAAAGCAATTGCCTGGGTTTTACTGGTGCCAACATGTGTTTCAACCTTAAAGTTTTTCTCAAGGATGCATAATGGTGATATAAGTGACAAGGTGCCAGGTGGGTGGTTATAGTGAAACATGAAGTGACATTGTGTAAATACAATTGCTTTTATAGTATACTATGGAAGTCTAAACTAACTAGACTGATTGTCACAAGAATGACAATCATTGTATGAAGCACATGACAAACAATAAAGCAATATCTATTGCAAACACTTACCAAGTGTGGAAATTGAAACTTATTAATATCAAACACCACTTGGTCAGCACCTGAGTATGACTATTGGATCTCAGTTACCAAAACAATGATACAGAAAAGGTACTCATGAATTTGGGACAGTGCCCCTTAGGTATGAGACCGCTGAGACTCAACTGGGACGTAGATAAGAACGGGATGTAGGGCCCCATAGCTGGGAGCCAATGTCAGGCTGTACTGATTATGTCGTTGTGTTAAATGTATTTGTGTATTTTTATGAGCTGTATTGTAACTCTTTTGGTATGTGTTTTTGGAAATGAAGCAAGACTATTTCGAAAAAGGATTGATCAACCAATCCCAAGCTCCAAAGCTTCTTTTATGGCTAGGCTACGGCTGGAAGATGTGATTGCCCCTTATGACCCAGCCTGTGAGGCAGTCCACTGTATCAGTGCTGTATGACCCCCAGCAGGTAGCCCATTAACTAGTAGCGAAGCCCATCCAGCAGGGGGACCACCACCCTGCCCGTATGTCCCACAGCACGCAGCCCTCCAGCAGGCACCCATCAGCCTTTCCTCCAACCCTCCAACAGGCAGCCAATCACTCTACCCCACATCCTGACAGCAGGTAGCCCATTAACTAGTAGCGAAGCCCATCCAGCAGGGGAACCACCACCCTACCCGCATGTCCCACACACGCAGCCCCCCAGCGGGCAGCCCATCAGCCTTTCCTCCAACCCTCCAACAGGCAGCCAATCACTCTACCCCACATCCTGACAGCAGGTAGCCCATTAACTAGTAGCGAAGCCCGTCCTGCAGGGGGACCACCACCCTGCCTGCATGTCCCACAATATGCAGCCTCCAGCAGGCAGCCGATCAGCCTTTCTTCCAACCCTCCAACAGGCAGCCAATAACTCTACCGCACAGCCTGACAGCAGGTAGCCCATTAACTAGTAGCAAAGCCCATACAGCAGGGGGACCACCACCCTGCCCGCATGTCCCACACACGCAGCCCCCCAGCAGGCAGCCCATCAGCCTTTCCTCCAACCCTCCAACAGGCAGCCAATCACTCTACCCCATATCCTGACAGCAGGTAGCCCATTAACTAGTAGCGAAGCCCGTCCTGCAGGGGGACCACCACCCTGCCTGCATGTCCCACAACATGCAGCCTCCAGCAGGCAGCCGATCAGCCTTTCTTCCAACCCTCCAACAGGCAACCAATCACTCTACCGCACAGCCTGACAGCAGGTAGCCCATTAACTAGTAGCGAAGCCCATCCAGCAGGGGGACCACCACCCTGCCCGCATGTCACAAAAAGCAGACCCCCAGCAGGCAGCCCATCAGCCTTTCCTCCAACCCCCCAACAGGCAGCCAATCACTCTACCCCACATCCTGACAGCAGGTAGCCCATTAACTAGTAGCGAAGCCCATCCAGCAGGGGGACCACCACACTGCCGTATGTCCCACAACACGCAGCCCTCCAGCAGGCAGCCCATCAGCCTTTCCTCCAACCCTCCAACAGGCAGCCAATCACTCTACCCCACATCCTGACAGCAGGTAGCCCATTAACTAGTAGCAAAGCCCATCCAGCAGGGGGACCACCACCCTGCCCGCATGTCCCACACACGTAGCCCCCCAGCAGGCAGCCCATCAGCCTTTCCTCCAACCCTCCAACAGGCAGCCAATCACTCTACCCCACATCCTAACAGCAGGTAGCCCATTAACTAGTAGCGAAGCCCGTCCTGCAGGGGGACCACCACCCTGCCTGCATGTCCCACAATATGCAGCCTCCAGCAGGCAGCCGATCAGCCTTTCTTCCAACCCTCCAACAGGCAGCCAATCACTCTACCCCACAGCCTGACAGCAGGTAGCCCATTAACTAGTAGCGAAGCCCATACAGCAGGGGGACCACCACCCTGCCCGCATGTCCCACACATGCAGCCCCCCAGCAGGCAGCCCATCAGCCTTTCTTCCAACCCTCCAACAGGCAGACAATCACTCTACCGCACAGCCTGACAGCAGGTTGCCCATTAACTAGTAGCGAAGCCCATCCAGCAGGTGGACCACCACCCTGCCCGCATGTCACAACAAGCAGCCCCCCAGCAGGCAGCCCATCAGCCTTTCCTCCAACCCTCCAACAGGCAGCCAATCACTCTACCCCACATCCTGACAGCAGGTAGCCCATTAACTAGTAGCGAAGCCCATCGAGCAGGGGGACCACCACACTGCCCGTATGTCCCACAACACGCAGCCCTCCAGCAGGCAGCCCATCAGCCTTTCCTCCAACCCTCCAACAGGCAGCCAATCACTCTACCCCACATCCTGACAGCAGGTAGCCCATTAACTAGTAGCGAAGCCCATCCAGCAGGGGGACCACCACCCTGCCCGCATGTCCCACACCAAGCAGCCCATCAGCCTGCCCTCTTGCGCCCCCACCCCCACTCCACAGGAGTGTCAGGTGGTGAGGAGGAGCGAGAAGGCAGAAGGGCTTACACATCACGGAAACAGGCCCCAGTTGCCTGAGCTTGACCTGACCGACGAGCATGCCCTCTGTGCCAACTGCCTGGAGCTGTCTACAATGTCCACCTTCCACACACAGCCCTTTCTAGAAGCATATCCATGTTCCTCATGTCTGTGTCACCAGCAGCTTCCAGCACACTGTGGCTCTAGCACATGGTATCACCCAGCCCTGCTTTTCCAGCATCCTCTCGCATGTATTAACTGTCCGATATGACATGTGGCCCGCCACATAGACTTCCCCATAGACACGCTCGTGTTTGCTATAGCGGGGTCCCTCAATGTGGTGGGTCCGCTGATCTGTAGACAAGACACCCTTGTCCCATTCAGGGCAAGAGAAGAGTTCTTCTAGAACAGGCGTATTCATCAATGTGCAAATGCTCTGTGGCAATGACCTGCCCTTCCAGCACGTGTGCATGATTCCATGGCTCAAAGCATGGCTCAAAGCATGGCTCAAAGCATGGCTCCATGATCCTGGTTCAGAGCAATCAGCCAAGCATCATGCAAGGATTCCACAAAGCCGGGGCGTGAACCCCAAGACCAGCACATGCGACCACATGGAAATAACTTGACACACTCCCAATCATTTCATATGGGAACGCATGTCAGGCGCATAAGACACTTCACTGGCTATCACTCAGTGCCAGAAAAGCAGTTGCATGTGTCTATGGGCTGTAGCGTAATTACTATTATTAGGTTATTTATTGAGAGCGGATCTAGCTTCGAGAAGCAACACATCGCTTTACAGAGGTATACAACAGTACAAAGGCATAACGGAGCGCTTTACAGAGGTGCACAACAGAACAGATATACAGTGGGGGGTGGGATACAGGGGAGGCAGAGGAGGGGTACAGCTGTACAGGGTGGCGATGAGAAAAGGAGCGGGCGGCATCTAGCGAGTCAGGTGGCGCGAAGGCCGATGTCATGCCTAGGTGTTGAGGAGGAGAGACTCCTTGAAGAGGTGGGTCTTGAGTTCTTTTCTGAATTGTAGGAGTGTGGGTGCGAGCCTGCTGCTGAAGGGGAGGAGGTTGCATAGCCTTGGGGCGTAGGCACAGAAGGTTTGTTTTCTGGTCCTTTTCTTTTTTCAGCAGCAAGGTTTCAAGTCTGCACGTGTCCTGGATTCTGGGGGTGCACTGTCCGCCCGCGTTTCTTCACACGGTAGCTGGGTGACTCGAGGGCCACTGCCTTATAGATGATGCAGCAAGACTTGAAGGTGATTCGTAATGACAGGGTGGCCCCCTGGCAAACAGGGACCTCCCACGTGTCCTCGGTGCATAAGATGAATAGGTTGGGCCTGAGGTAGCAGCAGTGGAATGTGGAGCAGAGCCACACCTGCCATCTAGGGAGTTGATGAAACCGCTCTGGAGCCTTCTTAGGACGGGTGAGGAATTCGTGAACAGGCCAGACAATGTGTGCCTGCTCGTAACCACGTGCTGCACCACCATGCCAGCAGGCATGATGAGACCTTGATTGACAAGGACAAGGAGGACCTGGAATCCTGTGGCAGCAGTAATGGGCATGATGGCCAGCCACCAGGACCTGGGCGTCGGCAATCTGCCCGTGTAGACGGCGTTGAGTGCATCACCACAACAGATAACACATCGAATCCTGCCACGCCTGAAACTCTCTGAAGCTAAACAACTTGTTCCATATTCAGCTTGGGCGGTGGTGCAGCAATTCCATTGGTGGGACTGGAAAATGAATAGGAGCCAGTGTGTATGAGGGGTCCCAAATCAAAAGTAATGGATGGGGGCCCAAATGAGATCCAGTGTCGAGGGGTGGGTAAAAACTAAATCCTGGGCGAAGGCAGGGCTGGCAAAGACACAAATAAATAGAGGCTCGGGCTTGGGTGGAGCACTTCTCACCACTGTGGTCATTTCATATTGGGGCATTGGATGGTGTTAGGGGGGCGTTCAAGTGGCTGCCACAAGGAATGGTGGTGGTGGTGGGGGCAAAGTATGCGTGAGTGCCATGCAGATATGATATGATATGATATGGCATTTGTAACGCGCCTATACACAGGATGAGGCAGGAGAGGTGGTGTCGAGGGCACAGAAGGGGGAAAAGGTGTGGTGCTTTCTCACCCCAGAAGCCCCTGCATATGATAGAGGGACTACTGCTGGGGTGCCAGCTGGCATGCCACCCCGGGTGGTTTTGGAGCGGTCCTTTTGGCACATCACTGCGGGTGAGAATATGGCAGCATGAACTGTATCCTAGAAGCGCCTGGAGGCCTGCTCTCAGCCTGGAAAGGATCCTCCATGTTTCCAGTCTAGGTCTCTGCAGGTCCTGCTGCTGTGGCAACAGCTGTTGCACAGCGCTCCCTATATGTCTCCAACATCCCCTCTACCAACTCCTTGCCAGTAGTTTGCAGTCTGTAAAGTAGGCTTCATGGCCTCCAGGCACTGGTGGACCTCTCC
Source organism: Ambystoma mexicanum (assembly GCF_040938575.1). Lineage (NCBI taxonomy): Eukaryota > Metazoa > Chordata > Amphibia > Caudata > Ambystomatidae > Ambystoma > Ambystoma mexicanum. The sequence continues at coordinate 1,213,183,982 of NC_090936.1, forward strand.
CAGGATCTGCCCCAATTAGAATCATGGATCCACCAGTTCTCTCCTCTTCTAAGCTCCCCATGCCTGCACTGCCTCCATGGCTGACAGTCTTTCTGCAATGCTTGCTAGGACAGTGTCTGCTCTGGGGCAGGAGAGGAGGTGGGAGGGGGTCTGTGGATAGAATTGATTGCAACTTTGCCACAGCATCAGCAACCTCACTACCTAGCAGCAGAAGACACAACCACATGGGAGGTTGGTGTCCCCCGTGACATCCACCATCTGCAGAGTGGTCCCTCTTCTTAGTTTTTGGAGAATGGGGCAACTCGGGTAAGATGTAATCATCTTCTCCCCCAAACTATGTTGCTTGTATCATAACAAATGCTGTAAGCAATCCCAACTGTGTTTAACCTCCTTTGCTCTGCGACCCGATAGGTGTGCCTGTGTAACTATGTAGTGACACCTGCGGGTTTGGGCGTGCACCAAATGCTATAAATAAATAAATAAATACATAACTAAATAAATAAGATGCTGCAGTGTTGCTGTGGCCCTGCAGCTGAATGGCAAAGCTGGCAGGGGGAATGGGCTTATTGGTGGTTGCAGGTGGTAGGCTGGTGGGTGGTGGGGCAGGCATCTCTCCCTTCCATTGTGGGCTGGGCTTGCTGGCCTCCTCCATGGGGCTGTCATCACCAGCATCATTTTCTACAGTTCCCACATCATGACTTACACCGTGACCTCATGTCAGATGAGTGCAATATTCGGGGTCACATTATATGTCACATTTCAAATGAAATGCACTCCCAGCACCTAGATCAGAGACACACGTGCCTTCTCTATCCCTGCCCATTCAGTGCTAGTCTGGGGAAGGAGCTGTGACACACATGAGGAATCACTTTCTAATGTGGCCATTGTGAGTAATTAACTGTACTGGACATGGACAGCAAAATGGCGCCAGTCGCCTTCTTCTATGCTCTTGTAGCATGCAAGCAAGGGGTGTTCAGGGACAGGAGATAATAGGTAAATACATCAAATCTTCCTGCTCGATTCTCCTGTGGCATTTCTGTGGCCAGTTCTGTGGCTTGCATTGCCCTCACAGGTGCACGTGCCCATGTGTTGAAGACATTCTTCTTTTCAACATCACACAGGCTGCTTCCATGGGCATCCTGTTTCTGCACCCCAACACCACTTCCCGCCTTCTCATCCCCAAGCATATAGCACTGACAATGACATTAGGCCCCATTACAACATCGGCGGGCCGGAAATACAGGTTCCGGACCGCCAAAGTATAAATATGCCGGCCGGAGCACAGAAATACCAGCAGGACTGACCTGCTGCGAGTTCAGGCCCCTACCAGCATGTTTTTCACTGAAGCACGGCACTGTTAACAACGATTAACAACGGTGCCAGTGCTTCAGGTTTACCATCCTCATGGAATCCGAAAGGGACTGCATGGCAATAGGAAATAACCATACCGCAGACGTCTGTGATATCCTGGTAGCATCGGGTGGTCAGGCGGTGGTAATGGTGTTACGGGGTTGCCTACAGGTGCACCTCGTAATGAGGCCCATTGCCATGGGTTGAATATCATCTTTGCTATCTAGTTGGGCGGTGTAATGTATTTTCCTAGCTGACTGGGCATGAAGGCACACTGACTCCAAAACATGACTCGATTTAACAATTATTTCTGGACCTTTCGGTCTCGGGATAGGATTAGATGATGAAGCACATAGTCAATACAACAGTCAGTATACAGTAAAACTGGCCACATCACAAGGCAGTCGCTGACCTCTGGTTGTACTGTACATGGATTTTTATTGTTAAATTCCTAGCATGGTCATTTGTTATAATACCGCAGTGATGGGACTTAACAGCACTATTCTCTTTTCCACCTTTCCATATGTCTCAGAATGTAAGGTGGGAGGCAGCTTTTAGGCTAAATGTAACTTTCCTATTCCCTTTACTCACGGAGCGATACACTGAATGTGCAGTGTTGTTGAGGCCATCGTGTTGGGCCTCTGAGGAAGTCAACGTCCATGTTTAGTGGTTGATAGACGATGCATAGTCCAGCCACGACTATAGTACCACATGCAAGGGTATGCTTTGAGCAGGTAAGTGCTGTCATGACATTACTACACAGACCTCCTGACATTGCATTTCTGCATGCACACATAAGCTGCAATTGGTGCGCATTCTGTGTGGGGATTCTGCTGAAATAAGGGGATCAATTGTGTATCTGTGCACATGCTTTACAAATCTGAAAATGCAAGAGAGATATCTGTGAAATGCGGGCTCCACCGCTGCATTACCAAGGAAATGAAACACAGAGGATGGTTTGTAAACCCGGAAGACTACATTACACTAGAACAAATGATTTTTGCAGATATGTTAATTAATGCACACATCAGATGCAAATGTTACTGATTTGAATGGCCACATCCAGTGATCATTTTTAAATATATTCAGAGAAATGAACTTGCAATTATCATGAATTAAAATGTTAAGCAGTGCCATGAAGTTGAATTGAATACAAGAGAATGACCTGACTCCTATTATTAGATCACTTATAATTATGCTTACAGGCCAAATGATAACATCTGTGTTTGTTTAAGATAGTGGCCCTCATTCCGAGTAGGGCGGTAAGGGATACCGGGCACCGGTAAGGAGACCGGTGCTGGTAATCCCTTACCGCCCTACTAGGAGGTCCCTTAGCAGGTCCCTTCCTTAACGCTTGATCTGACCTGGTGTTAAGGACGGGACCCGTTAAGGGACCTGGGTGCAAATAACAGGATTGGCATACTCTGGCCTGTTATTTGCGCCCTCCCCATTCCCATCGAGCCCTATGGGGGCTCAAATGGGAATGGGGAATGGTTTGGTAAATGGGGATTTACCGGTCCCTCCAAGGTCAGAATGGACCGGTAAGTCCCCATTGAACCAAACCCGAGTCTGTACCGGTCTGGGAGGCAGTCATGGTGCAAATAGCGCCATGACTACCACCATACTCGGAATGAGGGCCAGTATGTCATGGTTTTAAACTCCCAAAATAACACAATTGCATACATTCAGTTGACAATCATATGTAATACAGACTTATTGCCAATACATTTCGGGAAACATTTCCTTCTTCAGGGCAAGTCTAATCAGTTCCAAATCAAACACATAGCAATCATAATAGAAACATACCGGTCAGCAGAGATTCCAAAGAAAATCAAGGGAAATAAATAGAGAAAAAGAAAAAGAAATAATAAGTTGATTGTCTAATCAGGGACAGAAAACAGAGTAAAAAGAGTGGAAGACTTGGGTTACCTTGATGAAATGGCACAGATGGAAACGTTCATTGTTCATACCCACAGTGAAATGGGACACGGCGCTATGCCGTTGATATTGGTGCATTATGTTATTGATTTGGAACTGATTAGACTTGCCCTGAAGAAGGAAATGCTTCCCGAAATGCATTGGAATTAAGTCTGTATTACATATGAGTTGCGGCAAATGCTCCCTCACTAAGAAGATATTAGTGACAGTTTTGTTTTGATTTACTTTGGATAAATTATTACTTGGTTAAACCAACAGACTCTTTTCATTTGAAACAAGCATATCACTTTTGATATCGGAACAAAACCATTCTTTTGAACGTCGAAAAATGATTTGCCCGTGTTGGGCCCCATTGAGAGCGGCTGTGTGACCTGGTATTTTTACTTGGTCTCTAGCTTTGGTTGCAACTTTGAGTCAGGGTGTCTCGGGACCCGTCGCAGCCTGCTCCTTCTGAACTCCAGTTTGAACGTTCAGCCTTTACTTTCGCATTGACTTTAAAATTTAAAAAGATTTCTAACCTGTGGTGCCCACTCACTTCCCTGTTTGCTCTGTCTGCATTCTATTCACCACTTGTAGCTAGCCGATACAATTACTTGATCCATCTTGCATTTCAGCGTCTGTACATTTTTCATACTTCTGATTTCTACAACACTTTCTAGCGTGTAATCTTTTACACTTTTAAGGTGCACTTGATTCTTTACTTCGTCATTTCTCCTCTAGGATCCATACATTGGGGTTCATTACAGGTCCAGCGGTAACTGTGCCGGTGATACTGGCGGGTTGCCGCCGGACCCGTAAATATTTACCAGCGCCTGACTTCCCAGTGCCAGTGGGAGATTACAACCCTGGGGACCCGGAAAGTCAGGCGCTGGTAAATTGTCCCATAGGACTCCATGGGAATGGAGACATGGAAGCACCGGTGTTGCTGGTGCTTCCGTGATGGGTCTGCCTACCGGGCCGTTTTGCCAGGCGGGGTCAGACCTGTCGGGCACAGCGGCTCTGCCAGGCAGACCTGTAATATACCGGTACGGAAACAGCAGTGCTGGTAAGCTTACGGGCACCCTGGTTTCCGGACGGCAGGGTCTGAATGAGGCCCATTGTCTTCATTCTGTATTTCAGGACTTTGCGCACACTTTCTTATGATGTCATCAGTTCATCATCTTAGCTCTTTCTTATATTCCTTCAGAGATCTCCTCCTGCAGGCTGTCATCAACACGAGGATACGTGCAATAGGGTTGTCTCAATGGATATCTTCTTCCAAATGCTTGCAGCAGTATTGGCTCAATAGCTGGTGTTAGACAAGGCACGGTCTCATGTCTCCAATACAGGGAATGTATGGGTGTAGGGTCTCCTGCGGATGTGTACGTCTGCTTTTCTACATATGTATGTATAATAGCTATGATTATCTACTTTTAAATGTAAGGAGAAATGTGTGCAAAGTAAACATGATGCTCTGTTATTTGATAGAATTTATTAGGGAGACAAAGATAAACAGGCTGTCGTCGTAATTCGTTTGTCATTGCAATCTGCTGTCATGTGCAGTGTTTTGAGGGGTTCCCTCAGCTCAGCACTCTGAGTTAGGGGATGGCCAGCATTTTGACTTATTGTTCTTTTAATAAAACTAACAATCCCAGATTTTGGGATTGGATTGTTGTTGGAGGTGGTTGTGGGACATTATTTTAATGTCATTTCTTTGTTATAAAAGAACCATTATGAAATATGTGTAGGATCAGATAGACATCTTAGCATCTGCCAGGAGGACACATTATGTCATGCCCCTGTCCACCTGGCAGACATATGGCCCTCCCGGCCGCTACACTATGTGACCTGATAAGCAGGAAGGTGCTGGTGGGCGCTGTTTTCTTTACTGGGTTCTTTAAAGGATCAAGAGTAAGACTCATACACAATGGCATCACAAGTGTTGGTTATAGACAAAATAATACGAGGGGTTGGGAGAAATCCTATCTGTCCTTAATCCTCCGGGAGTTTTCCATGCGTCAACAAAGCTAAGGAACGTCCTGTGTCAGGATGTCAAAACAAAGAGCGTCCTCCGTCCTGTGTCCAAACCCCTACACTGACCCTTACGTGCTAAATTCAATATAATGTGAAACTTGGGGATTTCTCTGAGCTATATACATGTGGCTTTCTTTCAAAGTTCCAAACATAAAGGTTTAAGGTGCAGAAAAGAAAAAGAAAAGATCCCCTAGATTTCTTATGGTGATTCAAATGTCCCTTTATCACAGTTCCCGTATGTTCACGGGGGAAGACTCTCTGTTGAGTCTCCTTTCAACACACAGTTCTTTTAAATCTATATTCAGCTTCTCACTTTCTGGATCTGCCTTAGTCTTAAAGGAGTACGGCTCTTCCTTTCTCCTTTTAACTGTCACTGATTCACAATTTCAAGGAGAGGTTTTGACCCCTGAGCTTTCTCAATCCTTTTCCTACCCCATGTAAGCTCTCCTGCCAAGGTACTTGCAGCTTTAATACTTCTCTTGTTTTCTGGATCGCAGTTATCTTCCAAAGGGGTATGGTTGTTCCCTTTTATATTGGTGGTCAGTGTTTCGAAAATTTCAAAGAACAGTTTTTACCTCTAAGTTCTCTTACTTCTCTTCTTACCACTGGATAACTCTCCTGCCAGGTTATCGCACTTCGGGCAGGTCCCAGACTCACTGTTTGCCTGGTTCACTTTCCTGTCAGGGCTTTTCCATTCCCCATTCACTGTCTTTTGCATCCACAAATGAATGTCTTTCAAGTATTGGGTCACCGACCCTTTGTAACAATGTTCGCATTCATTTCAGTTATTTCAGTTCCTTTACTTAGGCTCTCTCGCACTGTCGGTGGTACGCAGTATTTGCCCTGAAGTACCTCGGTATCCCATTCACTCTCCCTCGGCTTACCGGTCTTCACTGAAGGCTTTGGCGTTCTTCGCAGCCTTACATCTTCTCTGCTCTCGGCCTGCTGACTGGTAGTGCGTCTCGTTACCCGCTTGGTTGCCTTCTTCTGCGTGTGGCAGCTCCAACTGCTTGTGGCAATAGTGTGGCAAACTTCTTTCGGCTCGGTCTCTATGCACGCCGTTCCCGTCAGCTTCTGTGCTTTGTCCTGCAGTCTGCTCGCCTCCGGTGTCCCAACCAGCGTCAGAACAAGTTGGATCCAGATGCAGCCTCTCCCTCGTTCTCCTGTGCTGTTCAGCTGTGTCAGTTTGAAACTTCCCGGCATTGATTAGCATTTTCCAAAGACTAGAACGCGTTGTTGGCTTACGGCTTCTGGTCATCCACATTGCTCCATCCCTCTTCCTCTTCTCAGTACCATAAACGGAGGAGGAAGGTATGTAAGGTTGTTGACTATGAAAACCTGGGAATCCTCCATTTATATTGCAATAAGCCATACAGCAGTGTCGTAAAAGTTCATGGGTGTCTTTAAGAATGATAACTTAATGATTATTTTGATCCAGTATTTTTCTGCCTCCCTGGAGTTTGCCCTCTCCTACATGGTCCTCCTGCAGATAGCCACCCCCAGGGGCAGTGTCAGGTAGCTTCTGCCTTTCCCTGTCCACATAGGAGAAGCTTCCCTCCAGGGAATCAGCGGCGATGTTGCTAGATTTGTCACAGTTCAGAGGTATCTGGATACTTATTTGGCAAGATGGTTTCCTGCCCACCCCTGGAAACTGCACGTGGCATCCTTGCACTGCCAGACATTTTTCAAACCTTCTGCACGACTGGAAAGAGAAACAGTGCCACACAGTAGTCAGAAGCAGATTTTGTGTTTATTACATGTGATGTAGTCCATTAATGCAGATTCTACAATCTGCATGAAAGTACTGCATTGGATGTAAACACATCAACACAGAGTAGATAGCATGACCTCACACTTGTGTGGTGTTTTAAGTAATCATATAGGTGTCCTTCGTATGCTCATCAAATGAGCCCTAAGTGAAATATTCACAAAAGGCCTATTGTTTATTGCAGTTCTATGAGGAGGGGGTTATGTTGGCCATGCTCCGCTTCACACCATCCCTTGTGAAACCATAACACAATGTACAGAAAGAAAGCAGCAGTGCTTTCCCCAAGCAATGGGGCATGCATGGGTTTACAAATTAGACCTGGCTGATTTATGGACCTTCATAATAGGTTCTGGTTAAGCTCCAAAATGGGCTACAGAACAAACAGGGTGATTTGCAATCTGCCTGACATAATGAAGTGGAAGCGCTGGCAGTTGCATTCAATTGCAAAGTAAACACGCAAGCATTGCCAACGCCAATAGGTCTGGCTTTGCATATGTGGAAGGGAAGCTCTTATGCCCTGAGGGAACTTACAAAAAAATCTTTTAGCTTTGCCTTTACAAAGCCAGACCTAATGGCCTTGCCAGTAGGTTTCTGCTTCATTGCGGGGTGGGGACAGGGTTGTCCTCGTTGGCATTAATTGAGTGCAAATTATATGTCCATAACATTTGCTTTATTGCCATCGATGGGTCAAAACAAATGATTTTGTATATGGTGCATTTGTGGAGGGATACCCACATATCTCACTGTTTTTGCCACATTCTCACCCACTTACTAATCGGGCATTGGTAGTCAACATCACAACAGGAGGTGCCATTCAACGTTTAAGGCTGCCATTCAGGTTTTGCAAGCGCAAGCGAGGGAATGCAGCTGTGTTTCTGTAATTGACATTCTCTCATCGCCCATCATAGCCATATTAAATTGAGCTGTTTTATGCTAACAGGCTGCAGAAATGGGACACATGTCCTTTGCTGGTTCACTTCCCAGCAATACATTTAGCCTCCTAGTCTGGGTTAGTGTTTAATGAAAAAGCATGCAGACAGAGAGAGAATGTTTGTATTACAGAAAACCTTGGTGTTAGCCTATTCATTTTCTGTTTTACATTCAACAGTGTTATTTGTCAAGTACATGACAATGGCCCTCATTCCGGGTCGGGTGGTAGGGGATACCGGGCGGTAAGGAGACCAGTGCCTGTAATCCCCTACCGCCCGATTCCGAGGTCCATGTCCGTGGTCGGACAACACGTCCCTTACGGGTCCCGTTAGGGGACCAGGGCGCAAATAACGGGCTTGCCATTCGTGAGCCCGTTATTTGCTCCCTTCCCATTCCCATTGAGCCCTATGGGGGCTCAAATGGGAATGGGGAATGGTTTGTTCAATGGGGATTTACCGGTCCCTCCAGGGTCGGAATGGACCGGTAAGTCCCCATTGAAGAACACCGGAGGCGGTACCGGTATGGGAGGCAGCCATGGAGCTAATTGCTCCATGGTTACCCTCCATACTCGGAATGAGGGCCAATATTTGCCTTAACGGTTTTCAAGGTTTGTCTATACCATCATTACGAGTGTGGCTGTAAGGGGTTAACGGCACCGGTAAGGATGCTGGTGCCGTTAACCCCTTACCGCCACATTCTGAGGTCCCTTAGCGGGTCCCAACAAGGCCGGCTGGTAAAACCAGCCGTCCTTAGCGGAGCAGCTGAGGGACCAGGGAGCTAATAACGGCATGTAATTTGCAGGCCCGTTATTAGCTCCCTCCCCATTCCCATTAAGCCCTATGGGGGCTTGAATGGGAAGGGGGAAGGGTATTTTGAATGGGGATTTACCGGGTCCTCCAAGGTTGGAATGACCCGGTAAGTCCCCATTCAGAGAACCCAGACACGACTTTGGAAGCAGCCATGGTGCTAATAGCACCATGGCTACCGCCAAACTCGTAATGACCCCCATCATATGTACATTCATCATCATCACCATACACTTTATTCGGCACAAGCCATAAAAGTACAACACATTTTAAACAACATTATACATATGTAAAGTAATAAAATGCAAGGAAAATGTGTTAACACCTCGTACTATGTAAAAAGCGCATTCTTATGAGATGAAGGATACCCCAACTATTTGTCGTTTGCGCAGCCTCGATGCAGTGCAGATAAGACTTGATGGGGCTATCGGATATGCAGCGACTGATAGATATTGCATGGTCCACCCAACTGTTCTAATACCCGTGCATCTAAACGAAGAGGGGAGAGTCTTCTGCCGGATGTTTCTATATATTTCACAGAGAAGCATGAAATATACAGTGTCCTGCTCTACATGCAACCAATGTGGTAGGCCAGACTTTGGGGCAGTGTCTGTATTCTCCAGTTATATATGACCTAACAATCCTTGAAGCAATCAAGTCCAAGTGAGCCAGTAAGACCGAGATCCTTCTCACTGGGACCCCTGCTCCCGCTTTCCCTCTATCACTCTGGCCGCTCTCTCTGGGCCCTATTCTGTTGTTTTCCTGTGAGGCTAAAAGCCTTGGCATCATCTTCGACTCCACTCTCTCCTTCACTCCTCACATCACTGACTTTGCCAAGAAGGCCCACTACCAGCTGCAACTCCTCAGAGGTATTCATCCTTTCCTCACTTCCCCCAGAAGCTGTGGCCCTCATTACAACCCCGGCTCTAAACCGTGGCGCTATTAGCACCATGGTTGGTGCCGGTGTTGTAACGGGTCCGCCATGGTTCAATGGGGAATTACCACCCCATTCCAAGGTTGGCGGGGCGGTAATTCCCCATTGAACCATGGCCCTTCCCCATTCCCATTTTCGCCCCATAGGGCTCTAGGGAATGGGGAAGGCGCTAAGTACGGTACTGCAAATTGCGGTACCGTACTTAGCATCAAGGTCCCTTTACAATTCCCTACTTTAACGGCTGGTGTAGCCCAGCCGTTAAGGTCGGGTCCCGCAAAGGGACCTCGTAGTAAGGCGCTAAGTGTTTAACAGCGCTGCAGCCTTTTACGGCGCCGTTAAACACTTAGCACCAGGGTCATAATGAGGCCCACTGTCTCCAGAGCCCTGGTTCTCTCCAGGATGGACTATTGCAACAGCCTCTTTCTCAATCGGCTTCTTATACTCACTGTCCTCTGCAACTAATCCAAAACAGGACTGTAAGACTTGTTCTTGGCCTCGAGCGCAGGGATCATATCTCTCCAGCCCTGAAATCTCTCCACTGGCTTCCAATGGCTGCAAGGATCAAGTTCATGACCCTCTGCATCGTCCACAAGGCTTTCTCTGGCCGGAGCCCGCACTACATCCAACTCTCTCTTCCTAATTACCTTCCTTATGAAGCCCTTCACTCAGCCACCTCAACTTTCTAAGGGTCAGACGCTTCTGCAGGCAGAGAGTGAGGAGCAGATCTCTCTGTCCTCTGCAGGTGCCTCCCTCTGGAATGGCCTCCCTGACCCTCTCATACTTGAGCCGGACAACCTGAAGTTCTGGAACCAGTTCAAGAACTTCCTCTTTGCTTCTGCTTTCTCTCTCTCTCTCTCCTGCTGACCAACCTGTATGCTGCGCTGACTGGCTGTCTGGCTAAAGCCAGGGTCTCATGGATACCAGGCCCCCCATTGACCAGAAGCCCCTGCTCTACCTCCAGACCTACCATGCACTTAGGGGCTGTACCTGGAACCCTACATTCCCCAGCCTCCTTGCACTTACCCAGAGCAGCATTGCCCTGGTTGCACTTAATCAGAGCATTGCTGCCCTGATTGCACTTCCCCTTTGCCTCCTCCTGGCACTTCCCACTATTCCTCCCCCCCTGCACTTTGCGTCTCGCACTTGCATGATCTGAATGACACACGGCCTAGTAAGGTTGTTTGTCTTGTCCTCCCTCTGTCTTTCCTCCCTTGTCTTGTCGCGCCTAGAAACACTTGTGTACAGGTGTGTTATAAATGACTTATCATATCATATCAAGTAGTCCATCCTTTCACCTGGAGTAGAGATAACAGTGTGCTTCCTATTCAACTGTATGTAGAACTAATTTTCCATCCTTTTTTCATTCCATATGTACTTTAACGTCCGGGTTATCAATTTAAGGCTTCTTTGGAACTTGTACTCATGTTCTCCTGCATCCACTTTAATCAAGGTCTTGCCAACATAGGGCCTCATTACAGACTTGGCGCCTCGGGAATAAGGGTGCCGGGGCACAGAACTCCCGGCAGACCAAGCCTGAGGCCACTACCGGAATAGTTTTCACTGAAGTACCGGCACCGTTATTAACGCTTCCAGGGCTTCAGGTTTCCCATTCCCTTGGAGTCCTTTGGGACTCCTTGAGAATGAGAAATGACAGTACCGTCACGGCTACGGATATGCCGGTAGCACCGGGATGTCAGGCAGAGGTACCAGAGTTATGGGGTCGGCGGTAACCTGCTACCTACTATCGGGTTTTACCGCCGACCTCGTAAAGAGGGCCATAGTTTATCCAAGGAATCCTAAATAAGTTTTCTCTCGAAATAAGATCATTCAAAATGTTTTGGGACAAACCAGCTGCAGGGTCGGCCCATAATGATAACTACATGCAAATAGGTCTTATCCTAAGCTCGTCATTTATAAAGGGAAGGTTCCGTTCTGAGTGCATGGCAAAAAGCAGAGCCGAGCGCAGGAGGTTCAGGTGGCGTCTAATAAAGGCATTCTCTTTTAGTTGGATTATATGTGTATCAAATCTCCAGAGCTCAGCACCATGCATCGCTATTGTGCATGGTTTTACCCTACAGATTTTCAGAGTAGTTGCAATGGACTGATAACCTAGAGAAATTGCAGTATTGTTAATGGTTCCACATGTTTGACCCATAGATTGGGCTTGATTTGGTATATGGGTCTCCTCATGCCATTTATTTATGAATGCCACCCCAGGTAACTAAAGTGGTCTACCTGCTTAAGTCTACGGTTATTCTGGAAGAAGGGTAAAGCAAATCCTTTTTTATCCACAATTACCTTGGACTTAACTGCATTAACGTGTAAATCGCTTGCTCCCATGAATTCGGAGCCTTTGCTAATACAGGACTGCAGTGCTTTTGGAGTCCTTGGCACAAACAATGCATCATCTGCATAGCTCAGAACTGGGATAGGAGCTCAATTAATCATGGGAACATCAGCCAGCATAGCCTGCAGCTTGGACTCCAACGCATCATCTGCATAGCTCAGAACCGGGATAGGAGTGCCAGCAATCATGGGAACATCAGCCAGCATAGCCTGCAGCTTGGACTCCAACGCATCATCTGCAAAGCTCACAACTGGGATAGGAGCTCAATCAATCATGGGAACATCAGCCAGCATAGCCTACAGCTTGGACTCCAACGCATCATCTGCATAGCTCAGAACCGGGATAGGAGTGCCAGCAATCATGGGAACATCAGCCAGCATAGCCTGCAGCTTGGACTCCAACCCATCATCTGCATAGCTCGGAACCGGGATAGGAGTGCCAGCAATCATGGGAACATCAGCCAGCATAGCCTGCAGCTTGGACTCCAACGCATCATCTGCATAGCTCAGAACTGGGATAGGAGTTCAATCAATCATGGGAACATCAGCCAGCATAGCCTGCAGCTTGGACTCCAATGCATCATCTGCATAGCTCAGAACAGGGATAGGAGCGCCAGCAATCATGGGAACATCAGCCAGCATAGCCTGCAGCTTGGACTCCAACGCATCATCTGCATAGCTCAGAACTGGGATAGGAGCTCAATCAATCATGGGAACATCAGCCAGCGTAGCCTGCGGCTTGGACTCCAACGCATCATCTGCATAGCTCAGAGCTGGGATAGGAGTGCCAGCAATCATGGGAACATCAGACAGCATAGCCTGCAGCTTGGACTCCAACGCATCATCTGCATACCTCAGAACTGGGATAGGATGTCATGATCTCTGCTTCCAAAAGGCCAGGGTTTTCCCAACTCCCTTGGAAGCAGATCCATAACCCAGGTTCCGAGTGCCAACCAGTCCCAATTGGGACCTTTTGGACCCAGTCCTGGAGCCACTGGCACCAGGCTCATAAATATGCCCAGTCCCAGCGCTGGAAGCGCCGGGCTCATAATGCTTGGGTGGACTTACCTGCAGCAGACCATGCTGCTTACTTGCCTGCCAGTTGAGCCTCTGATCCTCTTCTGTTTGGAACTACTTTTCCTGTTGGGTGGGGCAGGAGCCACTCCCTAGATTCAGAACACTGGAACTCTTCTGGAAAGCAGGAACTCTTTTCTTACCTAGGCGTGGCTGTGGAAGGAGACACCTAAGCACTACAGGAGGCTATTTAAACCACACCCGATGGATGAATCTTGCTTTGCGTTATTCTGCATCCTCTGCAGCAGAACGCTCATCGTGTCTTCTGCATCTGATCCTGGGCCTAAGGAAAAAGGCTTACCACCCTGAATCCAGTCTTCAGCAACATCTATAAAGACAAGAAAGAACAGGTTAGCATTACGGTCTTCAGTGACAGCTCTTCACTTACCTGGTCCATCGGCTGTCACCAACGCCTCGCCCTGCATTCCGGCATCTGAAAGACAAAGGCTTACCTACTCTTCGTGCGCTCCGGAGGTCTTCACAATGCATTCCGGCATCTGAAAGACAAAAGCTTACCAACTCTTCGCACGCTCCGGAGGCCTTCGGCGCTGCATCCCGCATCTGAAAGACAAAACAAGGTGCGTTTAAAGACATTGGGGAACTTTAATACTCACGTGCCATTACTCCTTTCCACATCTAACCCAGTGGGTATTCCGGCACCCTGCAGCCGCTCCGAACTTGTACCTGCAAAATAAAAAGACAGTTAGAGCGCATCGTGAAGCAGGCAACAAGCACTTACTTACGTGCTTCCAGGCGCTTCTATTTATCACACGGGCTCCATCTTCAACTCACTTCAGCCCGTCATCCGCCATCGCCGGAACCCTGCAAAACAAGAGACATCATTACTAAAGACTTTAAAGACATTAGAATTACTCGAAACTTACCGTTCGTGCAGTAAACGACGGACAGCAGTCCTCTGAAGTCAAGAGGCCTGCTCCCCTTATCCAGTGAAGAAACTGGTTACAGCACCCTGCCCCGAGGCAGATGGAGAGCACAACGTTCACTTACCTAAGGTGAGAGCGTTAACCTTTGGGGTTCTACAGGAGAAGAGAAAGGGAAGAAGAGAGAGACATTCAATAACCCAGTTCCTTAATCCCATATTTTCTATCTGCAGACATCTTACCCTTCGAGTCAGACATACAGCGCACAGAGGTCCAGCCCAAAGAGCCAGCCGTGTGTTACACATCACCTTTGAAGATACGGTATACGCCCAGTCAAGACCGGCGCCTCTACGGGAATCAGGTGAGCGTTACAGAACGCAAAGCCTACCACAAAACTCCCGTCCAGGCGCTATGGAAACCTCGGATACCGACCAGCTAGCCCAGTTACTTGGGGAACTAAGGGCAGAAGTGCATGCAGCCCGTCAGGAAACGAACGCTCTAAGAAGGGAACTGATTATTTCCAAGGAGCGAACAGATGATCTCGCTAGACAATTGCTACAGTCACAAGCCGGACAGACCCCGTTACCCGCATCTGGGGGAAATCTTCCTTCTACATCCTCTATGAATCCAGTGCAGATCAACCTACCTGGGAATGTACCTCTGGCTCCACCCGAACGCTTTTCTGGTGACCCAAAGAGGTTTGCAGTATTTATCAATCAGTGCCGGTTGCATTTCTTATGCCGGCCAGCAGCCTTTCCAACTGATCAAGCTAAAGTAGCTTTCGTGCTTTCGTACCTTAGTGGCAATGCGGCAGACTGGTCGATCCCTCTAGTAAATCAAGATGATCCGGTCCTCCATGATTTTCAAGCTTTTCAGCTCAGTATGGAAAAACTGTTCGCAAGACATTCACAGGGGCAGGCCTTGGACAATGAGCTTCTTTCGTTGCGACAAGGTAATCAAGACCTTTTGGCTTATATTGCGTCTTTCAACAGACTTCTAGTGGAAACTCAATGGCCTGAGGACAAAAGGATTACGCTGTTTTATAGAGGTCTATGTGGAGAGCTCAAAGATGTGTTAGCCCAAGTAGTGAATCCCCCACAAGATTGTTCGGACTATATAGACTTAGTCGTTCAAATAGATCACAGACTGCAGAACAGGAAGGCCGATCGTTCCAAGTTTGATGCTCGAGTATTTTCCAAACCGCCAACTCCTTCCAAAGGAGTAGACTCCGGGGAACCCATGCAAATAGGGGGTCTGAAAGGTCCTCTAACACAAAAGGAGCGGGAAAGGAGAAAACAGTTGCAATTATGCCTCTATTGCGGAAACTCAGGGCACTTTCTTCGAGACTGTCCGGTGAAACCTGCCAAGAAGGCAGTAGGAGCTGCAGTTACCAAAGTTACAAATTCTGAGCAGGGAAACGACCTCGCCGGACAAGAATAGAGGTCCTCTTGCCGAGCGTGAAAACCAGTTCCGTGACCTCGCATTTCGTGATACCTATGGTCCTCATTAGCCCTAATAATCCGGATCGATTACATGCAATTGAAGCTTACGTCGACAGCGGTGCCATCGGCAATTATGTGGATCATGAAATGGTTTTGAGGATGAATCTAACTCTTTGTCCCAAGGCTGTAAAGGACGTCATTACTACGGTGGATGGTACGGAGATAGCCTCCGGGCCAGTAACGCATACCACTCAAGAGGTGACGCTAGTAAGTCAAGATGGCCACCATGAGAAGATCGTGTTCGATGTGATCAAGGCCCCTCAGTTTCAGATTATTCTAGGAATACCTTGGTTAGAGAAACACAATCCTCTGATCGATTGGCGAGCAAGAACGGTCCCGTTTCCAGAATGTGTCTCTACTTGTCACCCTCCACCTGGTGTTGCACTGGCAGCAATTTCTTCAGAGACTCCCCAGTTACCTCCCAAATACCTAGAATACCAAGATGTTTTCCGGAAGGATCAGTCTAACTCTCTACCTCCTCATAGGTCTTATGACTGCCAGATAGACCTGATACCTGGATCTACTCCTCCTTGTAGTAGAATTTATGCCCTCACCGAGCCTGAGAACCTTCACCTTCGACAATACCTGGATCAATACCTGGCAAATGGGTTTATTCGTCCTTCCAAGTCCCCTGCTTCTTCAGCTTTGTTCTTCGTTCCAAAAAAGGAAGGAGACCTTAGAACTTGTATAGATTATCGCTCCCTGAACCAGATCACCGTTAAGAATAGATATCCGTTACCTTTGATCCCTGAACTCCTGGACCAAGTCAGAAAAGCATGCATATATACAAAGCTGGATCTTAGAGGAGCTTACCACTTGGTACGAGTAAAAGAGGGCGATGAATGGAAGACGGCCTTCCGCACCAAGTATGGGCTATTTGAATATCAGGTCATGCCCTTCGGACTTTGCAATGCCCCGGCCGCCTTTCAATATTTTATGAACGATGTCCTCAGAGAGCTCATAGATGTGTGTGTTGTTGTTTACATTGACGACATCCTCGTTTATTCTTCATCGGAATCTGAACATTGGAAACACGTGAAAATGGTCCTCGAAAGATTGCGTCAACACAAACTTTTCGCTAAGTTGGAAAAATGTGTTTTCAACGTGACTGAAGTTGAATTCTTGGGATTCATATTATCACCTGGCGGAGTGCGTATGGATTCAAAGAAGGTCGATGCAGTTCTCAAATGGCCATCACCATCCTCCGTAAAAGGTGTGCAAAGCATGTTAGGCTTCGCTAATTTTTACCGCAGGTTTATCCCCGAATTCTCTCGAATAGTCCAGCCCATCACTGCCTTGTTAAAGAAAAACAAACGTTTTTAATGGTCTTCCGAGGCGGAACAAGCTTTCCAGGATTTGAAGACTAAATTTATCTCTGACCCAATCTTAAAACACCCTTGCCCCGAACTCCCCTACATCGTGGAAACTGATGCTTCAAGCCTTGCCATGGGGGCAGTTCTATCACAAAAGGACCCGGTAACCAATCAGTTGCATCCCGTGGCATTTTGGTCCCGCAAATGCTCGCCTCCTGAAATCAATTACACAATTACTGACAAGGAACTTCTGGCTATCAAGTCTGCCTTTAAGGCTTGGCGGCATTATCTGCTGGGGGCCCGACACACCGTTACTGTGATTACGGGTCACCGAAACCTGCAATATTTGAAAACCGCAAAAGCCCAATCCTCTAGACAACTCCGTTGGGCATTATTCTTTGCCGAGTTTGACTTCATAATTACCTATCGACCTGGTACAAAGAACGGTAAAGCTGATGCCCTTTATCGGATGGGAGTGGAAGAACACTTGATCAACCCTAAACCTGTATCAATCATTCCCGAACAAAGAATTCTGGGTGTAATCGCCACAGAATCCATAGAGGAAGTTAAGGATAAAGCCAGGCAACTTGTAACTCCAGCAGACATACAGAATTGGCATCTGCAGGGAAAGGACTTTGCAGTAAAGGACAACTTATTATATTTCCAAGAACGATTATACCTACCCAGCACAGATTTACAGAAAAAAGTAATCTCTTGTTATCAAGATTCTTTAATGGAAGGACATCCCGGTATGGCCAAGACCTCAGAAAAGATCAAGCGCTACTTCTGGTGGCCGTCTTGGAAAAAAGATATCAGAGACTTTATAATGACCTGTGGAGTATGCGCCCAAAACAAGAGTCAAAAGGAAAGACCAGCAGGCCTCATACGCCCTATTGACATCCCACCTCGCCCTTGGCATACGCTTTCTATGGACTTCATCACCGATCTACCTCCATGCTCCGGATACAATACGATTCTAGTAATCGTGGACTTATTCTCCAAGATGGCGCACTTCATTCCGCTCAAAGGCTTGCCAACAGCAGCAACTCTGGCCCGAGAATTTCTCGAAAACATCGTCCGACTGCACGGTTTTCCTTCGGTTCTAATTTCGGATCGAGGTAGTCAATTTATTTCTCATTTTTGGCGAAGTTGCTGTCGGTCGGCTCAAATTGATGTGAGACTATCGACCAGTCACCACCCTCAGACCGACGGACAAACCGAGAGGACCAATCAATCTCTGGAACAGTATTTACGCTGCATGCTGCAACAAACTGAAAAAACTTGGAAAGACATCCTTTGGATAGCCGAATATGCCTACAATAACTCTGTCCATTCGGGAACTGGGAAAACCCTGTTTTTTCTTTTGTACGGCAGTCACCCTCGAACCTCGGAGTTGGATCCCCTCCAAGATCTTGAAACACCAGCAGTAGACTACCTGCATTCTACAATCACCCAAGCCTTTAAGGAAGCTGTTTCTCACCTTCAAAGGGCTAAAGAACAATACAAGAAAGGAGCAGATCAATATCGGAAGGAAGCCCCTCAATATCAAGTAGGGGATCAAGTCTGGTTATCCACCAAATATCTACCTCTAAAAGGGCCACGCACATTCAACCCAAGATACCTTGGTCCCTATTTCATCACTACCATAGTAAACCCAGTAGCGGTCAAGTTGGACTTGCCCCCGCACATGAAGATACATCCGGTCTTCCACGTCTCTCTATTAAAACCCGTGCAACCTCAAACCCGACTAACTAAATCTCCAAAACCTATCCTAGTTGATGGAGAACTCGAGTTTGAAGTCAAAAGCATTCTGGACTCCAAGATCTCCAAATCTAAACTATTTTACCTAATTGACTGGAAAGGCTACGGCCCCCAAGAGAGATCCTGGGAACCTGCTGAATATGTCCACGCTCCTCGCCTAATCAAAAGATTTCACCGAACATTTCCTGACAAGCCAAAACCCCCGGAGAAGCCCGGTTTGGGAGGGGCCTTGAGGGGGGGTACTGTCATGATCTCTGCTTCAAAAAGGTCAGGGTTTTCCCAACTCCCTTGGAAGCAGATCCATAACCCAGGTTCCGAGTGCCAACCAGTCCCAATTGGGACCTTTTGGACCCAGTCCTGGCGCCAGTGGCACCAGGCTCATAAATATGCCCAGTCCCAGCGCTGGAAGCGCCGGGCTCATAATGCTTGGGTGGACTTACCTGCAGCAGACCATGCTGCTTACTTGCCTGCCAGTTGAGCCTCTGATCCTCTTCTGTTTGGAACTACTTTTCCTATTGGGTGGGGCAGGAGCCACTCCCTAGATTCAGAACACTGGAACTCTTCTGGAAAGCAGGAACTCTTTTCTTACCTAGGCGTGGCTGTGGAAGGAGACACCTAAGCACTACAGGAGGCTATTTAAACCACACCCGATGGATGAATCTTGCTTTGCGTTATTCTGCATCCTCTGCAGCGGAACGCTCATCGTGTCTTCTGCATCTGATCCTGGGCCTAAGGAAAAAGGCTTACCATCCTGAATCCAGTCTTCAGCAACATCTATAAAGACAAGAAAGAACAGGTTAGCATTACGGTCTTCAGTGACAGCTCTTCACTTACCTGGTCCATCGGCTGTCACCAACGCCTCGCGCTGCATTCCGGCATCTGAAAGACAAAGGCTTACCTACTCTTCGTGCGCTCCGGAGGTCTTCACACTGCATTCCGGCATCTGAAAGACAAAAGCTCACCAACTCTTCGCACGCTCCGGAGGCCTTCGGCGCTGCATCCCGCATCTGAAGGACAAAACAAGGTGCGTTTAAAGACATTGGGGAACTTTAATACTCACGTGCCATTACTCCTTTCCACATCTAACCCAGTGGGTATTCCGGCACCCTGCAGCCGCTCCGAACTTGTACCTGCAAAATAAAAAGACAGTTAGAGCGCATCGTGAAGCAGGCAACAAGCGCTTACTTACGTGCTTCCAGGCGCTTCTATTCATCACATGGGCTCCATCTTCAACTCACTTCTGCCCGTCATCCGCCATCGCCGGAACCCTGCAAAACAAGAGACATCATTATTAAAGACTTTAAAGACATTAGAATTACTCGAAACTTACCGTTCGTGCAGTAAACGACGGACAGCAGTCCTCTGAAGTCAAGAGGCCTGCTCCCCTTATCCAGTGAAGAAACTGGTTACAGCACCCTGCCCCGAGGCAGATGGAGAGCACAGCGTTCACTTACCTAAGGTGAGAGCGTTAACCTTTGGGGTTCTACAGGAGAAGAGAAAGGGAAGAAGAGAGAGACATTCAATAACCCAGTTCCTTAATCCCATATTTTCTATCTGCAGACATCTTACCCTTCGAGTCAGACATACAGCGCACAGAGGTCCAGCCCAAAGAGCCAGCCGTGTGTTACACATCACCTTTGAAGATACGGTATACGCCCAGTCAAGACCGGCGCCTCTACGGGAATCAGGTGAGCGTTACATAGGAGTTCAATCAATCATGGGAACATCAGCCAGCATAGCCTGCAGCTTGGACTCCAACGCATCATCTGCATAGCTCAGAACAGGGATAGGAGCGCCAGCAATCATGGGAACATCAGCCAGCATAGCCTGCAGCTTGGACTCCAACGCATCATCTGCATAGCTCAGAACTGGGATAGGAGCTTAATCAATCATGGGAACATCAGGCAGCATAGCCAGTAGCTTGGACTCCAACGCATCATCTGCATAGCTCAGAACTGGGATAGGAGTGCCAGCAATCATGGGAACATCAGCCAGCATAGCCTGCAGCTTGGACTCCAACGCATCATCTGCATAGCTCAGAACTGGGATAGCAGTGCCATCAATCACGGGAACATCATCCAGCATATCCTGCAGCTTCGACTCCAACGCATCATCTGCATAGCTCAGAACTGGGATAGGAGCTCAATCAATCATGGGAACATCAGCCAGCATAGTATGCAGCTTGGACTCCAACGCATCTTCTGCATAGCTCAGGACTGGGATAGGAGTGCCATCAATCATGGGAACATCAGCCAGCATAGCCTGCAGCTTGGACTCCAACGCATCATCTGCATAGCTCAGAACTGGGATAGGAGCTCAATCAATCATGGGAACATCAGCCAGCATAGCCTGCAGCTTGGACTCCAACGTATCATCTGCATAGCCAGAACAGGGATAGGAGCGCCAGCAATCATGGGAACATCAGCCAGCATAGCCTGCAGCTTGGACTCCAACGCATCATCTGCATAGCTCAGAACTGGGATAGGAGCTTAATCAATCATGGGAACATCAGGCAGCATAGCCAGTAGCTTGGACTCCAACGCATCATCTGCATAGCTCAGAACTGGGATAGGAGTGCCAGCAATCATGGGAACATCAGCCAGCATAGCCTGCAGCTTGGACTCCAACGCATCATCTGCATAGCTCAGAACTGGGATAGCAGTGCCATCAATCACGGGAACATCATCTAGCATAGCCTGCAGCTTCGACTCCAACGCATCATCTGCATAGCTCAGAACTGGGATAGGAGCTCAATCAATCATGGGAACATCAGCCAGCATAGTATGCAGCTTGGACTCCAACGCATCTTCTGCATAGCTCAGGACTGGGATAGGAGTGCCATCAATCATGGGAACATCAGCCAGCATAGCCTGCAGCTTGGACTCCAACGCATCATCTGCATAGCTCAGAACTGGGATAGGAGCTCAATCAATCATGGGAACATCAGCCAGCATAGCCTGCAGCTTGGACTCCAACGTATCATCTGCATAGCCAGAACTGGGATAGGAGTGCCAGCAATCATGGGAACATCAGCCAGCATAGCCTGCAGCTTGGACTCCAACGCATCATCTGCATTGCCAGAACTGGGATAGGATTGCCAGCAATCATGGGAACATCAGCCAGCATAGCCTGCAGCTTGGACTCCACCGCATCATCTGCATAGCTCAGAACTGGGATAGGAGCTCAATCAATCATGGGAACATCAGCCAGCATAGCCTGCAGCTTGGACTCCAACGCATCATCTGCATAGCTCAGAACTGGGATAGGAGTGCCATCAATCACGGGAACATCAGCCAGCATAGCCTGCAGCTTGGACTCCAACGCATCATCTGCATAGCTCAGAACAGGGATAGGAGCGCCAGCAATCATGGGAACATCATCCAGCATTGCCTGCAGCTTGGACTTCACCGCATCATCTGCATAGCTCAGAACTGGGATAGGAGCTCAATCAATCATGGGAACATCAGCCAGCATAGCCTGCAGCTTGGACTCCAACGCATCATCTGCATAGCTCAGGACTGGGATAGGAGTGCCAGCAATCAAGGGAACATCAGCCAGCATAGCCTGCAGCTTGGACTCCAACGCATCATCTGCATAGCTCAGAACTGGGATAGGAGTGACATCAATCACGGGAACATCAGCCAGCATAGCCTGCAGCTTGGACTCCAACGCATCATCTGCATAGCTCAGAACAGGGATAGGAGTTCAATCAATCATGGGAACATCAGCCAGCATAGCCTGCAGCTTGGACTCCAACGCATCATCTGCATAGCTCAGAACTGGGATAGGAGTGCCAGCAATCATGGGAACATCAGCCAGCATAGCCTGTAGCTTGGACTCCAACGCATCATCTGCATAGCTCAGAACTGGGATAGGAGCTCAATCAATCATGGGAACATCAGCCAGCATAGCCTGCATTTTGGACTCCAACCCATCATCTGCTTAGCTCAGAACCGGGATAGGAGTGCCAGGTATCATGGGAACATCAACCAGCATAGCCTGCAGCTTGGACTCCAAAGCATAATCTGCATAGCCAGAACTGGGATAGGAGTGCCAGCAATCATGGGAACATCAGCCAGCATAGCCTACAGCTTGGACTCCAACCCATCATCTGCTTAGCTCAGGAGTGGGATAGGAGCGCCAGCAATCACGGGAACATCTTCCAGCATAGCCTGCAACTTGGACTCCAACACATCATCTGCATAGCTCAGAATTGGGAGAGGAGTACCAGCAATCATGGGAACATCTGCCAGCATAGCCTACAACTTGGACTCCAACACATCATCTGCATAGCTCAGAATTGGGATAGGAGTACCAGCAATCATGGGAACATCTGCCAGCATAGCCTGCAGCTTGGACTCCAACGCATCATCTGCATAGCTCAGAACAGGGATAGGAGCGCCAGCAATCATGGGAACATCAGGCAGCATAGCCTGCAGCTTGGACTCCAACGCATCATCTGCATAGCTCAGAACTAGGATAGGAGTGCCAGCAATCATGGGAACATCAGGCAGCATAGCCTGCAGCTTCGACTCCAACGCATTGGTGTAGAAGTTGAACAGGAGCAGTGCCAACACACATCCACACCCATACCTACATTAAAATAGTGAGTACACTCGCCAAATGGTCCGAAGTGAACAGCTTCCTGGGTGTCAAAATGTAGAACCGGTATCACTGCTAAAAGATGGGGGGGGGGGCACTATTAGCTCTTTTGGGACCACCTAAAGCCTGGCTCTATTCACCATTTCAAAGGCGGTTGAGAGGTCCATACATTCTAACTACATCAGTGCTTTATACAAATAATAGTATTTAGCCACTACTGCATATAGTTTAAAGGTTTGCTCTCTCTTACCCAGCTCAGCGCGAAAGCCACCCTGAGGTTAGGCCAATATCCCTGCTCATGCAACCCACTGTTAAGCCTGGTAAAGATCAGTGCAGCAAAATGTTTGCTAACTGTGTCCAATAAAGAAATCGGATGGTTTGATTGAGGAAGCGGCTGGTCGCCATTCTTATAGATTGGCACGACCTCAGCCTTCCTGATGGTTTGATTGAGGAAGCGGCTGGTCGCCATTCTTATAGATTGGCACGACCACAGCCTTCCTGATGGTTTGATTGAGGAAGCGGCTGGTCGACATTCTTATAGATTGGCACGACCACAGCCTTCCTGATGGTTTGATTGAGGAAGCGGCTGGTCGACATTCTTATAGATTGGCACGACCACAGCCTTCCTCCAGCTCCCGGGGATTTGACCATGTATCCCAGAGGTCTAAATTAGACTTAAGGGGGTCCACTGGAATCACATCAGGGCCAGGACTCTAAAGAGCTGCTTGCTTAATGATGTCTTCCTGATCTTCTTATAATGAAAACTCTGCTGGCGAAGCAGGAATGAAGCCCGGTATATGAGTTGAATGGTTAAGGGTACATTTCCTGTCTAGGCCTTGCGTCGAGTATACCTCCTGGAAATACTCTGTCCAGATCTGGGGGCCCACGCTGGTGTTGCAGTAACGTTCATTTGGCTCATTCATGGAACGTGACACAAGCGATCAGAATGTACCTATTCAAGGTAGCCGCCTCTCCTATTTCCTACACCTTCTTTTGTGCCCAAAGCTTTTTTTCCACCCGTGCAAGTGATCTTAAAAGCAACCCTCTTTAATTTCATCTCTTCTGGGCTTTATGTATATAAAATACAATTTCAGATTTTCACCATCTTGATTTTCTATGCTGTTGCCTTTGCATAATAAAAGCAAAAAGACACAGGTAAACGTTATTGATTTGTATTTATTTATTTATTTCTGTTTCATGGTTTACATTAAAACCTTACACAATTTATCACACCCAATTTCATTCATTTACACTCATAAAATCGCTCACAAATTTCATTAGATTTACCTCATAGAATGACTTGTAAGAAGAAAAATCATAACACATTATAACATTTCAAATATTAAAGTCCTAAATTGTCAAATTGCCTATCTCTCCAACCCTTTTACACACACTTGCCCCCGCCCCAACACTTCCTCCGGTAGAGGTTTGTCTTATATCACCTTTATGTACAATAAGAAGTTATAAAGTTCAGGCTTCTTGGAAAAAGCTCTGGCTCAAATGAGCTCAGTAAGGTCTGGATCCGGTCCGCTTACATTGTATTAATGCACTGCACAGTCACACGCAGGTAGCTGCTATTCGAATAACTCAGGATGGGGTACTTTCAAGGAAAACTAACATGGGGTTTGAAACAGGGATGTGTACTCGCACCATTGCTGTATAATCTCCATACGTCGGATTTGGACAAACATCTGTTGGGAATTAGATCCCTCCCACTGAGAAATGGCAGTAAGCCGGTACCCTGGCTAACGTATGCTGATGATGCGTTGGAGTCCAAGCTGCAGGCTATTCTGGCTGATGTTCCCATGATTGCTGGCACTCCTATCCCAGTTCTGAGCTATGCAGATGATGCGTTGGAGTCCAAGCTGCAGGCTATGCTGTCTGATGTTCCCATGATTGCTGGCACTCCTATCCCAGCTCTGAGCTATGCAGATGATGCGTTGGAGTCCAAGCTGCAGGCTATGCTCGCTGATGTTCCCATGATTGCTGGCACTCCTGTCCCAGTTCTGAGCTATGATGATGATGCGTTGGAGTCCAAGCTGCAGGCTATGCTGGCTGATGTTCCCATGATTGCTGGCACTCCTGTCCCAGTTCTGAGCTATGCAGATGATGCGTTGGAGTCCAAGCTGCAGGCTTTGCTGGTTGATGTTCCCATGATTGATTAAGCTCCTATCCCAGTTCTGAGCTATGCAGATGATGCGTTGGAGTCCAAGCTGCAGGCTATGCTGGCTGATGTCCCCATGATTGCTGCCACTCCTATCCCAGTTCTGGCTATGCAGATGATGCGCTGGAGTCCAATCTGCAGGCTATGCTGGCTGATGTTCCCATGATTGATTGAACTCCTATCCCAGTTCTGAGCTATGCAGATGATGCGTTGGAGTCCAAGCTGCAGGCTATGCTGGCTGATGTTCCCATGATTGCTGGCACTCCTATCCCAGTTCTGAGCTATGCAGATGATGCGTTGGAGTCCAAGCTGCAGGCTATGCTGGCTGATGTTCCCATGATTGCTGGCACTCCTATCCCAGTTCTGAGCTATGCAGATGATGCGTTGGAGTCCAAGCTGCAGGCTATGCTGGCTGATGTTCCCGTGATTGCTGGCACTCCTGTCCCAGTTCTGAGCTATGCAGATGATGCGTTGGAGTCCAAGCTGCAGGCTATGCTGGCTGATGTTCCCATGATTGCTGGCACTCCTGTCCCAGTTCTGAGCTATGCAGATGATGCGTTGGAGTCCAAGCTGCAGGCTTTGCTGGTTGATGTTCCCATGATTAATTAAGCTCCTATCCCAGTTCTGAGCTATGCAGATGATGCGTTGGAGTCCAAGCTGTAGGCTATGCTGGCTGATGTTCCCATGATTGCTGGCACTCCTGTCCCAGTTCTGAGCTATGCAGATGATGCGTTGGAGTCCAAGCTGCAGGCTTTGCTGGTTGATGTTCCCATGATTAATTAAGCTCCTATCCCAGTTCTGAGCTATGCAGATGATGCGTTGGAGTCCAAGCTGCAGGCTATGCTGGCTGATGTTCCCATGATTGCTGGCACTCCTATCCCAGTTCTGGCTATGCAGATGATGCGTTGGAGTCCAAGCTGCAGGCTATGCTGGCTGATGTTCCCATGAATGATTGAACTCCTATCCCAGTTCTGAGCTATGCAGTGATGCGTTGGAGTCCAAGCTGCAGGCTATGCTGGCTGATGTTCCCATGATTGCTGGCACTCCTATCCAAGTTCTGAGCTATGCAGATGATGCGTTGGAGTCCAAGCTGCAGACTATGCTGGCTGATGTTCCCATGATTGCTGGCGCTCCTATCCCTGTTCTGAGCTATGCAGATGATGCGTTGGAGTCCAAGCTGCAGGCTATGCTGGCTGATGTTTCCATGATTGATTGAACTCCTATCCCAGTTCTGAGCTATGCAGATGATGCGTTGGAGTCCAATCTGCAGGCTATGCTGGCTGATGTTCCCATGATTGATTGAGCTCCTATCCCAGTTCTGAGCTATGCAGATGATGGGTTGGAGTCCAAGCTGCAGGCTATGCTGGCTGATGTTCCCATGATTGATTAAGCTCCTATCCCAGTTCTGAGCTATGCAGATGATGCGTTGGAGTCCAAGCTGCAGGCTATGCTGGCTGATGTTCCCATGATTGCTGGTGCTCCTATCCTAGTTCTGATCTATGCAGATGATGCGTTGGAGTCCAAGCTGCAGGCTATGCTGGCTGATGTTCCCATGATTGCTGGCACTCCTATCCCGGTTCTGAGCTATGCAGATGATGCGTTGGAGTCAAAGCTGCAGGCTATGCTGGCTGATGTTCCCATGATTGATTGAGCTCCTATCCCAGTTGTGAGCTATGCAGATGATGCATTGGAGTCCAAGCTGCAGGCTATACTGGCTGATGTTCCCATGATTGATTGAGCTCCTATCCCAGTTGTGAGCTATGCAGATGATGCGTTGGAGTCCAAGCTGCAGGCTATGCTGGCTGATGTTCCCATGATTGCTGGCGCTCCTATCCCAGTTCTGGCTGTGCAGATGATGCGTTGGAGTCCAAGCTGCAGGCTATACTGGCTGATGTTCCCATGATTGCTGGCACTCCTATCCCGGTTCTGAGCTATGCAGATGATGCGTTGGAGTCCAAGCTGCAGGCTATGCTGGCTGATGTTCCCATGATTAATTGAGCTCCTATCCCAGTTCTGAGCTATGCAGATGATGCATTGTTTGTGCCAAGGACTCCAAAAGCACTGCAGTCCTGTATTAGCAAAGGCTCTGAATTCATGGGAGCAAGCGATTTACACGTTAATGCCGTTAAGTCCAAGGTATTTGTGGATAAAAAAGGATTTGCTTTACCCTTCTTCCAGAATAACCATAGACTTAAGAAGGTAGACCACTTTAGTTACCTGGGGTGGCATTCATAAATAAATGGCATGGGGAGACCCATATACCAAATCAAGCCCAATCTATGGGTCAGACATGTGGAACCATTAACAATACTGCAATTTCTCTAGGTTATCAGTCCATTGCAACTACTTTGAAAATCTGTAGGGTAAAACCATGCACAATAGCGATGCATGGTGCTGAGCTCTGGAGATTTGATACACATATAATCCCACTAAAAGAGAATGCCTTTATTAGACGCCACCTCAACCTCCTGCGCTCGGCTCTGCTTTTTGCCATGCACTCAGAACAGAACCTTCCCTTTATAAATGTCGAGCTTAGGATAAGACCTATTTGCATGTGGTTATCATTATGTACCGACCCTGCAGCTGGTTTGTCCCAAAACATTTTGAATGATCTTATTTCGAGAGAAAACTTATTTAGGATACCTTGGATAAATTATGGCCCTCTTTACGAGGTCGGCGGTAAAACCCGATAGTAGGTAGCAGGTTACCGCCGACCCCATAACTCTGGTACCTCTGCCTGACATCCCGGTGCTACCGGCATATCCGTAGCCGTGACGGTACTGTCATTTCTCATTCTCATGGAGTCCCAAAGGACTCCAAGGGAATGGGAAACCTGAAGCCCTGGAAGCGTAAATAACGGTGCCGGTACTTCAGTGAAAACTATTCCGGTAGTGGCCTCAAGCTTGGTCTGCCGGGATTCCTGTGCCCCGGCACCCTTATTCCCGAGGCGTCAAGACTGTAATGAGGCCCTATGTTGGCAAGACCTTGATTAAAGTGGATGCAGGAGAACATGAGTACAAGTTCCAAAAAAGCCTTAAATTGATTACCCGGAAGATAAAGCACATATGGAATGAAGAAAGGAGGTAAAATGAGTTCTGCAAACAGTTGGATAGGAAGCACACTGTTATCTCTACTCCAGGTGAAAGGATGGACTACTAGATATGATATGATAAGTCATTTATAACACACCTGTACACAAGTGTTTCTAGGCGCGACAAGACAAGGGAGGAAACACAGAGGGAGGATAAGACAAACAACCTTACTAGGCCGTTTGTCATTCAGATCATGCAAGTGCGAGACGCCAAGTGCAGCGCGGAGGAATAGGGGGACGTGCCAGGAGGAGGCAAAGGGGAAGTGCAATCAGGGCATCCAATGCTCTGATTAAGTGCAACCAGGGCAATGCGGCTCTGGGTAAGTGCAAGGAGGCTGGGGACTGTAGGGTTCCAGGTACAGCCCCTAAATTCATGGTAGGTCTGGAGGTAGAGCAAGGGCTTCTGGTCAAGGGGGGGCATGGTATACATGAGACCCCTGGCGGTAGCCAGACAGCCATTCAGCGCAGCATACAGGTTGGTCAGCAGGGGAGAGAGAGAGAGAAAGCAGAAGCAAAGAGGAAGTTCTTGAACTGGTTCCGGAACTTCAGGTTGTCCGGCTCAAGTATGAGAGGGTCAGGGAGGCCATTCCAGAGGGAGGCTCCTCACTCTCTGCCTGGAGAAGCGTCTGACCCTCAGAAAGTTGAGGTGGCTGAGTGAAGGGCTTCATAAGGAAGGTATTTAGGAAGAGAGAGTTGGATGTAGTGCGGGCTCCGGCCACAGAAAGCCTCGTGGACGATGCAGAGGGTCATGAACTTGATCCTTGCAGCCACTGGAAGCCAGTGGAGAGATTTCAGGGCTGGAGAGATATGATCCCTGCGCTCGAGGCCAAGGACAAGTCTCACAGTCCTGTTCTGGATTAGTTGCAGAGGACAGTGAGTATAAGAAGCCGATTGAGAAAGAGGCTGTTGCAATAGTCCAGCCTGGAGAGAACCAGGGCTCTGGAGACAGTGGGCCTCATTATGACCCTGGAGCTAAGTGTTTAACGGCGCTGTAAAAGGCTGCGCCGCTGTTAAACACTTAGCGCCTTACTACGAGGTCCCTTTGCGGGACCCGACCTTAACGGCTGGGCTACACCAGCCGTTAAAGTAGGGACCCGCAAAGGGACCTTGATGCTAAGTACGGTACCGCAATTTGCGGTACCGTACTTAGCGCCTTCCCCATTCCCTAGAGCCCTATGGGGCAAAAATGGGAATGGGGAAGGGCCATGATTCAATGGGGAATTACTGCCCCGCCAACCTTGGAATGGGGTGGCAATTCCCCATTGAACCATGGCGGACCCGTTACAACACCGCCACCAACCATGGTGCTAATCGCGCCATGGTTTAGCGCCGGGGTTGTAATGAGGGCCACAGCTTCTGGGGGAAGTGAGGAAAGGATGAATACCTCTGAGGAGTTGCAGCTGGTAGTGGGCCTTCTTGGCAAAGTCAGTGATGTGAGGAGTGAAGGAGAGAGTGGAGTCGAAGATGATGCCAAGGCTTTTAGCCTCACAGGAAAACAACAGAATAGGGCCCAGAGAGAGCGGCCAGAGTGATAGAGGGAAAGCGGGAGCAGGGGTCCCAGTGAGAAGGATCTCAGTCTTACTGGCTCACTTGGACTTGATTGCTTCAAGGATTGTTAGGTCATATATAACTGGAGAATACAGACACTGCCCCAAAGTCTGGCCTACCACATTGGTTGCATGTAGAGCAGGACACTGTATATTTCATGCTTCTCTGTGAAATATATAGAAACATCCGGCAGAAGACTCTCCCCTCTTCGTTTAGATGCACGGGTATTAGAACAGTTGGGTGGACCATGCAATATCTATCAGTCGCTGCATATCCGATAGCCCCATCAAGTCTTATCTGCACTGCATCGAGGCTGCGCAAACGACAAATAGTTGGGGTATCCTTCATCTCATAAGAATGCGCTTTTTACATAGTAAGAGGTGTTAACACATTTTCCTTGCATTTTATTACTTTACATATGTATAATGTTGTTTAAAATGTGTTGTACTTTTATGGCTTGTGCCGAATAAAGTGTATGGTGATGATGATGAATGTACATATGATGGGGGTCAATACGAGTTTGGAGGTAGCCATGGTGCTACTAGCACCATGGCTGCTTCCAAAGTCGTGTCTGGGTTCTCTGAATGGGGACTTACCGGGTCATTCCAACCTTGGAGGACCCGGTAAATCCCCATTCAAAATACCCTTCCCCCTTCCCATTCGAGCCCCCATAGGGTTTAATGGGAATGGGGAGGGAGCTAATAACGGGCCTGTAAATTACATGCCGTTATTAGCTCCCTGGTCCCACAGCTGCTCCGCTAAGGACGGCTGGTTTTACCAGCCGGCCTTGTTGGGACCCGCTAAGGGACCTCAGAATGTGGCGGTAAGGGGTTAACGGCACCAGCATCCTTACCGGTGCCGTTAACCCCTTACAGCCACACTCGTAATGATGGTATAGACAAACCTGGAAAAACGTTAAGGCAAATATTGGCCCTCATTCCGAGTATGGAGGGTAACCATGGAGCAATTAGCTCCATGGCTGCCTCCCATACCGGTACCGCCTCTGGTGTTGTTCAATGGGGTCTTACCGGTCCATTCCGACCCTGGAGGGACCGGTAAATCCCCATTGAACAAACCATTCCCCATTCCCATTTGATCCCCCATAGGGCTCAATGGGAATGGGAAGGGAGCAAAAAACGGGCTCACGAATGGCAAGCCCGTTATTTGCGCCCTGGTCCCCTAACGGGACCCGTAAGGGACGTGTTGTCCGACCACGGACACGGACCTCAGAATCAGGCGGTAGGGGATTACCGGCACCGGTCTCCTTACCGCCCGGTATCCCCTACCACCCGACTCGGAATGAGGGCCAGTGTCATGTACTTGACAAATAACACTGTTGAATGCAAAACAGAAAATGAATAGGCTAACACCAAGGTTTTCTGTAATACAAACATTCTCTCTCTGTCTGCATGCTTTTTCATTAAACACTAACCCAGACTAGGAGGCTAAATGTATTGCTGGGAAGTGAACCAGCAAAGGACATGTGTCCCATTTCTGCAGCCTGTTAGCCTAAAACAGCTCAATTTAATATGGCTATGATGGGCGATGAGAGAATGTCAATTACAGAAACACAGCTGCATTCCCTCGCTTGCGCTTGCAAAACCTGAATGGCAGCCTTAAACGTTGAATGGCACCTCCTGTTGTGATGTTGACTACCAATGCCCGATTAGTAAGTGGGTGAGAATGTGGCAAAAACAGTGAGATATGTGGGTATCCCTCCACAAATGCACCATAAACAAAATCATTTGTTTTGACCCATCGATGGCAATAAAGCAAATGTTATGGACATATAATTTATGCACTCAATTAATGCCAACGAGGACAACCCTGTCCCCACCCCGCAATGAAGCAGAAACCTACTGGCAAGGCCATTAGGTCTGGCTTTGTAAAGGCAAAGCTAAAAGATTTTTTTGTAAGTTCCCTCAGGGCATAAGAGCTTCCCTTCCACATATGCAAAGCCAGACCTATTGGCGTTGGCAATGCTTGCGTGTTTACTTTGCAATTGAATGCAACTGCCAGCGCTTCCACTTCATTATGTCAGGCAGATTGCAAATCACCCTGTTTGTTCTGTAGCCCATTTTGGAGCTTAACCAGAACCTATTATGAAGGTCCATAAATCAGCCAGGTCTAATTTGCAAACCCATGCATGCCCCATTGCTTGGGGAAAGCACTGCTGCTTTCTTTCTGTACATTGTGTTATGGTTTCACAAAGGATGGTGTGAAGCGGAGCATGGCCAACATAACCCCCTCCTCATAGAACTGCAATAAACAATAGGCCTTTTGTGAATATTTCACTTAGGGCTCATTTGATGAGCATACGAAGGACACCTATATGATTACTTAAAACACCACACAAGTGTGAGGTCATGCTATCTACTCTGTGTTGATGTGTTTACATCCAATGCAGTACTTTCATGCAGATTGTAGAATCTGCATTAATGGACTACATCACATGCAATAAACACAAAATCTGCTTCTGACTACTGTGTGGCACTGTTTCTCTTTCCAGTCGTGCAGAAGGTTTGAAAAATGTCTGGCAGTGCAAGGATACCACGTGCAGTTTCCAGGGGTGGGCAGGCAACCATCTTGCCAAATAAGTATCCAGATACCTCTGAACTGTGACAAATCTAGCAACATCGCCGCTGATTCCCTGGAGGGAAGCTTCTCCTATGTGGACAGGGAAAGGCAGAAGCTACCTGACACTGCCCCTGGGGGTGGCTATCTGCAGGAGGACCATGTAGGAGAGGGCAAACTCCAGGGAGGCAGAAAAATACTGGATCAAAATAATCATTAAGTTATCATTCTTAAAGACACCCATGAACTTTTACGACACTGCTGTATGGCTTATTGCAATATAAATGGAGGATTCCCAGGTTTTCATAGTCAACAACCTTGCATACCTTCCTCCTCCGTTTATGGTACTGAGATGAGGAAGAGGGATGGAGTAATGTGGATGACCAGAAGCGGTAAACCAATAACGCGTTCTAGTCTTTGGAAAATGCTAATCAATGCCGGGAAGTTTCAAACTGACACAGCTGAACAGCACAGGAGAACGAGGCAGAGGCTGCATCTGGATCCAACTTGTTCTGACTCTGGTTGGGACACCGGAGGCGAGCAGACTGCAGGACAAAGCACAGAAGCTGACGGGAACGGCGTGCAGAGAGACCGAGCCGAAAGAGGTTTGCCACACTATTGCAACAAGCAGTTGGAGCTGCCACACGCAGAAGAAGGCAACCAAGCGGGTAATGAGACGCACTCCCAGTCAGCAGGTCGAGAGCAGAGAAGATGTAAGGCTGCGAAGAACGCCAAAGCCTTCAGTGAAGACCGGTAAGCCGAGGGAGAGTGAATGGGATACCGAGGTACTTCAGGGCAAATACTGCGTACCACCGACAGTGCGAGAGAGCCTAAGTAAAGGAACTGAAATAACTGATATGAATGCGAACATTGTTACAAAGGGTCGGTGACCCAATACTTGAAAGACATTCATTTGTGGCTGCAAAAGACAGTGAATGGGGAATGGAAAAGCCATGACAGGAAAGTGAACCAGGCAAACAGTGAGTCTGGGACCTGCCCAAAGTGCGATAACCTGGCAGGAGAGTAAACCAGTGGTAAGAAGAGAAGTAAGAGAACTTAGAGGTAAAAACTGTTCTTTGAAATGTTCGAAACACTGACCACCAATATAAAAGGGAACAACCATACCCCTTTGAGAGATAACTGCGACCCAGAAAACAAGAGAAGTATTAAAGCTGCAAGTACCTTGGCAGGAGAGCTTACATGGGGTAGGAAAAGGATTGAAAAAGCTCAGGGGTCAAAACCTCTCCTTGAAATTGTGAATCAGTGACAGTTAAAAGGAGAAGGGAAGAGCCGTACTCCTTTAAGACTAAGGCAGATCCAGAAAGTGAGAAGCTGAATATAGATTTAAAAGAACTGTGTGTTGAAAGGAGACTCAACAGAGAGTCTTCCCCCGTGAACATACGGGAACTGTGATAAAGGGACATTTGAATCACCATAAGAAATCTAGGGGATCTTTTCTTTTTCTTTTCTGCACCTTAAACCTTTATGTTTGGAACTTTGAAAGAAAGCCACAAGTATATAGCTCGGAGAAATCCCCAAGTTTCACATTATATTGAGTTTAGCTTGTAAGGGTCAGTTTAGGGGTTTGGACACAGGACGGAGGACGCTCTTTGTTTTGACATCCTGACACAGGACGTTCCTTAGCTTTGTTGACGCATGGAAAACCCCCGGAGGATTAAGGACAGAAAGGATTTCTCCCAACCCCTCGTATTATTTTGTCTATAACCAACACTTGTAATGCCATTGTGTATGAGTCTTACTCTTGATCCTTTAAAGAACCCAGTAAAGAAAACAGCGCCCACCAGCACCTTCCTGCTTATCAGGTAACATGGTGTAGCGGCAGGGAGGGCCATATGTCTGCCAGGTGGACAGGGGCATGACATAATGTGTCCTCCTGGCAGATGCTAAGATGTCTATCTGATACTCCACATATTTCATAATGGTTCTTTTATAACAAAGAAATGACATTAAAATAAAAATCTGGGATAAAACCATAGGTTAATTTAGCCAGAATATGTTAGTTTTATTAAAATAACAATGCGTCAAAATGCTGGCCATCCCCTAACTCAGAGTGCTGAGCTGAGGGAACCCCTCAAAACACTGCACATGAAAGCAGATTGCAATGACAAACGAATTACGACGACAGCCTGTTTATTTTTGTCGCCCTAATAAATTCTATCAAATAACAAAGCATCATGTTTACTTTGCACACATTTCTTCTTATATATAAAAGTAGATAATCATAGCTATTATACATACATATGTAGAGGAGCAGACGTACACATCCGCAGGAGACCCTACACCCATCCATCCCCTGTATTGGAGACACCAGCTATTGAGCCAATACTGCTGCAAGCATTTGGAAGAAGATATCCATTGAGACAACCCTATTGCACGTATCCTCGAGTTGATGACAGCCTGCAGGAGGAGATCTCTGAAGGAATATAAGAAAGAGCTAAGAAGATGAACTGATGACATCATAAGAAAGTGTGCGCAAAGTCCTGAAATACAGAATGAAGACAATGGGCCTCATTCAGACCCTGCCGGTCCGGAAACAAGGGTGCCAGTAAGCTTACCTGCACTGCTGTTTCCAGACCGGTATATTACAGGTCTGCCTGGCAGAGCCGCTGTGCCCGACAGGTCTGACCCCGCCTGGCAAAACGGCCCAGTAGGCAGACCCATTATGGAAGCACCAGCAACACCGGTGCACAAATCGCCCTACAATGTGCCATTAAAGCACTGTGGGAAAACTTGATTATAAACCCCAAAAGACTAATGTTTTGGCGCTGGGTAGAAGGACAAAACGCTAGGACTTTTGTTTGGGTGTTAGAGGTGGTTGATAGCTCCACCTACCTAGG
The DNA here is from genome assembly GCF_040938575.1 of Ambystoma mexicanum. Lineage (NCBI taxonomy): Eukaryota > Metazoa > Chordata > Amphibia > Caudata > Ambystomatidae > Ambystoma > Ambystoma mexicanum. Next base: position 1,213,219,435 of record NC_090936.1, read on the forward strand.
TTTTCCCATTTGTTTGTTGCCTACTCAGGGGTTTTTTGCCGAGGGTATTTCAGGTCGCATACTTAAGAAATAGCACCTGATATAACATTTTGCGGCCAGCTCCGGCGGCAACAATATAGAGGGCCTCATTAAAATATATCAGACAAGTATTGTCCACCCTTTGACAAATGGTCTCGAACTACCGTCCGAGTCACGTTAGACAGATTAGAGGGGAGGCTATTAAGAATGGTTTTAAAAGTACATAATGCTACTCTGCCCGAGGCCCAGTGACTCGAGCTGGGAGTGGGGTCTCTTCGTGCTCACTGGCTGTAACTGGGAGATGTAAATTCTATTGCGATTTTAGATTGTGTCCCACAGATGATAGAAGGTTGTTGAGTTTGGTGGCAGCTAACTTAGGTAGTGGCCAACCAAATTCCTTCCTGGTCTGGCCGTCCAAAACAGCAGTGGCCCACTGTGAAAAGATTAGCTTTCAACTATCGCATCTCATTGATAAGCCGGATTATCTTAACCTGCTCAAGAGAAAGAACTGGGAGTGCGATGGGGTTGCTTCTTTCAAAAAAACTGTGCACCAAAAGGTGCTATCAGGAATGTTTGCAACTGGCGAGGACAATAAACGGACCTTGTCCCTATCTTCTTAAGCCTTGTACCCAAAAAATTAGGGAATTCCTCATATACCTACGCCTAAATATCCTACCCCCTTATGAACCCACTGGGAGTTGGCGTGGAGTCAAATACGATGATAGATTGTGTCACTTGTGTGCAGAATATGTTGAATCTTGCCGCCGTGTGCCTGACACAATATCGGGCACTTGGATAGCAGTACAGAAAGGCATACACAGGTTTTCTGTCAAACTTTGACAACATACAAGCATAACAATTTTGAAGCTTACAATACAGTGCAAATTTGCTTATTTCAAATGCCGGGTTTCACGTGTGGAGGGAAGCCGTGAAGCTCTTGTTGGCAGCTGCATAAAGTAGGGGTTCCCAGAGCGTGCACCTGAAGAGGTGTCCAGCTCTTTGTCCATAAATACATATGCACAGGTCAGTTGAGTCTGTTGATATACATATTTAATATAAGTGAGTCAATTTATTTAGGTTTTAGAATTTTAGGGAATGTCTGTGTTATATAATATTTGGAAATAATAGAATTGTGACTTCTTTTTATATTTATGATAAAGTTTTGTGTTAAAATGCACAGTAAAACATTTAAAAATAAATAAAATTTAAGTGCAAATAACATAGATGTAGAAGAATAATCTGTAGAAATCCTTCCTCAAAGCCATTCCCAAGGGCATAGGATTAAATCCTGGGCAAATCTCCCAAAATATTGTATTGGCAGGGCCTGCAGCTTTATACACTCCACATACAAATGAAAAAGGGTTTCAACCACCCAACACACACTATTGATCTTCTCATAACTTGGGAAACTTAATACAGCACATCAGGTATTATTTTCAGATCCCCTTGCACTCTCATTTCCAAAAATCTCTTATTTTGCTCATAATTGTTGTGTGTGTGTTTTTACTTATACGTGTGTGCTGCAAGTGGGTGCAGTCGACAGCGTCTCTCTGATGTCATCTAGACATGTCACTAGCATGGGCTACTCACAGGTGACACGAAATCATGTATGATATCCCACATATGCTGGTGGTTTTGTATGTCAAGACAGGTGAATATTTCACTTGACCCTGCCCAGTGGTTTTTACTGGATCCAGTTGCTGGCATGTGAGTGTTTGTGCCTCACCTAAACCACTATGAAGCAAGTGTCAGTGGGAATTATTGTGTCTCCCTGTCCACTGCAGGACTCCACCTCCCCCTGTCTTAGAGCTGCAGACAGGGCCCTGCTACTATTAGTCTTGTCCCTAATTCCACCACTGGCCCCCTCTCACTCTCTGCCTCTTTTCCTCATTCCTCGCACACATTTGCCAAATCACTTTTGCTGCTTCCAACTCTATTTCTCTCTCTCTATTTCTCTCCCCCCTCCATCTCTCTCTATCTCATTCTTTCTCTCCCCTCTCTCTCTCTCTCTCTTTCATCAGCAGTTCCCACTCTCCTCATGGCCATTGCTTTCAAAGAACTGTCTGTTCAGAGCGAGGTTCCAAAGCAGTCATATATCAAAAATCACAGGCTATATCTTGAGGAATCTGATTAGCTTTAATGTCCTCAACGTTCCAATGAAGGAGGGCATGAAGCAACGGTGCATGGAATGATAGGCTGTTCTGGGTGGCATTTCCCCACTTGTCAAGATGGCATGGCATGGTTCAGCACTTGTTAAGTGCAGGCAATCAACTTACACAGAGGCATCAAGGCGCTGAAAAGTGGATACAGAAAGACCCAAACCTGTATCAATAGAAATCCATTCCCCTCACCCTGACAACCCTCATACTCAAGATGGAAACACAAACGTGTTTACTTTGTGGTGGAAATCCAGCAGATTCTCAATCCCCGTAGCTCAGTCAGGAGTGAGTCCCACCACAGAGCGGCCTGCACGGCAAACGAGCGCCTGCTCCAGACACAGTTTCACCATATTACCCAACAGATCATTATCCTTGCCGATTCGAAAAATCATCTGTGTATCGTCTGCATAGATATAAAAGCAGACCCCTGCCAGCCTCATTATATGAGCCAGAGACCCCATATACAAGTTAAAAAGCAGGGGGCTCAAAGAGGATCCCTGAGGGACACCAGGCAAGACTGATTTTATACCAGATTCAAAGGGGGGCCAACCACTACTTGTGATAATAAAGACCTAGTGGCACAAATCTATAACGAGTGGAGTGGACTACATCTCTCGTGTTACTGTGATACAGCAGAATATGTACAGAGAGGCAATATCGCAGGAATCCAATACACACCAATTTACCGGGTCACGGGAGAAACTGCCCCAAACGGATTCCCGCAGTCGGCAGCCTCAACATCCGACACTTATAGGATGAGTTTGGCGCGGTAGCCACATGTTCCTGGTGCTCTCACCCTTTGTCTAAATCACCACTTGTGATCTGTCTGATATAAACTAAGCAAGCCAGAGGATGGCTCTGTCTCTCACCCTGTAACTATTATTATATATATCTAACACATTTTATTTAAAAGCATAGACACATTTCATAAAAGACATAAAAGCATATCAAAAATGCACAATAGCAAAATATTCAAGCATACATTTACTGACAAACCAGCATAATTTGCCAGAATTTGGCCCATAGCAGCCTAAAATTTTCTGGCCGTTTTCCACAATTAGCTGCATTGTTACTTCCAAAAACATATATAAAGCCACTGCAACCTCTCTCATTGTCAGTGATTATATATATTTAATTGCTTCGTTAACTGACCTACAATTTGTTTTCCTTGAAATTGGTATTAAAAACCTCAACACTGGGTTATTAAATATCGGACAGAAAAATAGAGAATGTTCAACATCGTCTGTTACAGTAACACTACATGCACACCAAAAGCTCAATTCTGAGCCGATACGATTCCTGCCACTATGCACGCTAATTAATGACAATAAACAGCTTGCCCTTAAATGGAACAAAATGCTCATCTTGCATCTGCTAACAAGCCAGCTTAGATAGTCAGCTGGGAGCCCATTACAGCCATGATCATTATACCCAAGGACAGACTGTTTCTTGGACTCTAGACTATCATGTAACTCCCTTCTACAATCCATACGTTTGTGCCGAACCATGAATACAACATCCTTTGAGACGAGTGCAGCAGTAGCCTAGATACTCGTGAGCCCAAGGGACCTAGATGCATTTTTCATGTTGGTCAACCAGGAGATATTCCTGCCAGCGTCTGAGATCATCAAATACTTTATAATCTCTTGTGTTGACTGATGCTTGACTTGAGACCATCATTGTATCCAATATAACGGGGTCTTTAGGCTAATGCAGTCATCTATATAATCCAGCCTAAGTTCCTGGTGGAGAAAATAGGTTGAAGTGCTCTTTACAGCCCTCAAAACAATTTGTAGGTATCTATTTTCCTTGACCTGGACTGGTTAGACTGAAGACTGACCCCACACGTCAGCCCCATATATGCACAACGCTACGGGCCTAGCCAGATAGATGTCGGGTCTAGTATTGATGGTTAGCGCACCCAACTCTGAGCCAAACCTATGTAAAGCATTGCAGAGAAATATGATCGAACCAATGTGCCCTGCTGGTAAATGTTACCCCTAAATAGGTACATTTGTGGACCCTGTTGAGTGTTTGGCCAGATGCAAAAATATTAGGTCATTTTTTACTAGGCCTGCCAACGCACATGAGTTTGGACTTCCTGGCGTTTACTGATAGATCCCTGTGTCCCATTAACTCGACATAGCAAGCAATGAGTTTCTGCAACGCTGTTGGAGTATGCACCAGCAGAACAACATTGTCTGCGTAGGACAGCACAGAGATGTTTCTTCCTGCATCTATGGGCATGTCCCTGGTTACTTTATTTAGTTCCGCTGCCAGAGTGCTATAATAAAGGTTAAACACTAGAGGGTCCAGGACACACCCTTGCCTGACCCCTTGCACTACGCTAAATGTTGTAGATAAATTCACTTTATTATCTAAACTCACTTCCGCTTCATGGGCGTCATGCAGTGTGATCAATCATTTTAGAATGGGCATACCCATGGAATGTAGCGAAATCCACAGCTTTTTGCGATTAGCCCTGTCAAAAGCTTGACTCAGGTCCATAAACCCCAAGTAAATTGGGGACCTTTAGTATATTTTTCCAATATCACACTGAGTTTTAGGACCTGTTCTACTGTGACAACTGCTGCCCCAAACCCGCAGTGCCCCTAAGGACAGAATGTTATTTGATTGAGCCTAATTCACAATGCGAGTATAGATCACCCTGCCCAGTCATTCCACAGTGGAATCAATCAGAGATATTGGCCAGTAGCAGCCAGGATCTAATCTATCACCTCTTTGAAATATTGGAATTATTGTAGATTCCTTCTGGGAAGTTGTTGTTGGCAGCAAGTGCATTAACTAACCAATGTGTACAAAGATAGCATGTTCAACAGTATTGAATGTCGCAGAGAGATCCAATAAAATTAATATCCCAGCACCTCCACAGTCTACTGTCCATCGCAGGTCATCCACTGCCACCACTACCGCAGTCTCTGTGCTATAACATATCCAACCATCCCTGTGATTCCACATGCCTCAGTAGCTGCTCTGAAGCCTGCCTGAGCGGCACTCAACCATCTCTGTGAATCCACGTGCCTCTGTAGCTGCTCTGAAGCCTGCCTGAGCGGCACTCAACCATCTCTGTGAATCCACGTGCCTCTTTAGCTGCTCTGAGGCCTGCCTGAGCGACATCCAACCATCCCTGTGAATCCACGTGCCTCTGTAGCTGCTCTGAAGCCTGCCAGACCGGCACTCAACCATCCCTGTGAATCCACATGCCTCTGTAGCTGTTCTGAAGCCTGTCTGAGTGGCATCCAACCATCCCTATGAATCCACATGCCTCTGTACCTGCTCTGAAGCCTGCCAGAGCGGCACTCAACAATCTCTGTGAATCCATGTGCCTCTGTAGCTGCTCTGAAGCCTGACTGAGCAGCACTCAACCATCCCTGTGAATCCACGGCCTCTGTAGCTGCTCTGAAGCCTGCCAGAGCGGCACTCAACCATCTCTGTGAATCCACGTGCCTCTGTAGCTGCTCTGTAGCCTGCCAGTGCAGCACTCAACCATCTCTGTGAATCCACGTGCCTTTGTAGCTGCTCTGTAGCCTGCCAGTGGGGCACCCAACCATCTCTGTGAATCCACGTGCCTCTGTAGCTGCTCTGTAGCCTGCCTGAGGGGCACCCAACCATCTCTGTGAATCCACGTGCCTCTGTAGCTGCTCTGATGCCTGCCAGAGCGGCACTCAACCATCTCTGTGAATCCAGGTGCCTCTGTAGCTGTTTGATGTATCTGAGTCAGGAATTACATGGAGCAGGAACCAGGCTGACTCAGATAAGTGTAAAGGGAAACAGGCTTTATTCTTCTTGGTTACATAGCATAGTCAATGAAAGGTAGGAGAGTAAGTAATAAGCCTCTGCCCTGGTTCCCAGTCTATCTCCAAATCCCAACCGACACACTGTGGAATCCCCAGGCCTCCCACACTCCAAGCTCTACCTCATCATTCCATGAGGCCCCTGCATACACACAGCCAGTCACCACCATCATACCAGGATACCACACATCCCCCTCCTTAACAAACAAACCAAAAGAAACAGAATACCCTCACCATCATGTTAGGATCACAATCAAAACAAACAAAAATACCTTCTACCCCGGCCTGCCACACCGAGGTCTCAGTGCTGCCACCACCGAGCGCATACCTTGCCACATTGATAATAAAAACTGAACTACCATCATAAGCCCTCCTAACCTACCACCTTTTTCCAGAACTGCCACTCCTGGCCTCAAGTCTGCCACACCTGAGCACAAACCATGTCTCAACGAGAACAACATACCTTCCAAAATATAGTGTAGCCCAACAAGCGTACACAATTGGCCTAACAAAAATCCTAACATGCCAACAACAACAAAACCAACAGTATCCTAAACAAACACGCCTCAACACCTTATCCCTTCTCCCCTAAAGAAAACATAGAAAAGGATGAAAAATATAGCAAGAAGACTAGCTAGACAAAGACCACATGAACCACAAATGCAACTATAGAAAGAAAGAAAATAGCGCGTAGACCCAAACACGGTAAAAACCATGCAAAATAACAGTAACATAAACGTTAAAATTGGAAAAAACGGTATGCATACGGTGAAAATAAAAATGCTAGAATTCTTCTTAAAGCACAACAAAACATAATTGTTTGTCATGCTAAATTCCACAGCTCCCAGTAAAATGTAATAAACATTTGATGTTAAACACTTTTAAACAATTCAAATTTATCAGTGCATGGTTAAACTGGTCCTCCAACGACCACAAATACAACCCAAAAGAATTTAACCACAGTCGAAAAATCTAATACTGACCTACAAACTGTGTGCCACTCCAAAACCCTATTAGACATAAAAATCAACTGGCGTGCTAAAGAATTGAACTTACCCTGCACCACCTGGCACTACAGACAACTTCTAGGAGTCCAACTACTCCTAAACAGACACCACCATGTGCGTTCACCTTTAACGCACAATTTACCAAAACGGGCCTCCTGCCCAACACTCTCATGCATAATTGCATCTATAAGAACTCCATACTACCAAAAAAATGGGCCCCGTGCCCTGGTGTCTACATATCTACCCTACTGAAGGGTTAACCTCAACTGGAGCACCACTATAACAAGTGTGTTTAATTTCCCCAAAAAAATGAGGTTACTACAAAAGGTTTTTTTAACATAAAGGCAAAACAAACCCGGCCGGCATGTGAAAGCCACTCCACAAATGACATGAAACTCCAACACATGTATTCTACAACCTCCACTCACATGTACACAACAATACACAAATCTACTTCATCATGTGTACACCCCTACAACACACATAAACTTCAAACTTGCACTCCAAAAAAATGCAAACTCCAATTTACAGTCCACACAACATACATACTACTCATAAATGTGCATTTAAAAACCTCTACATAAAAAAAATCTCAACATCTCCCAAAACAAGGATGTGTTGCACCACCAGCCATGGTGGTGATCAGTCACCATGCTGGGGCGCAAATCACAATTTGCATTGTGAATCCCCAATAAACTCATAAAACCAATATTGTGGACATTTAAAATCTTAAACTCCTTTGCATAATTTCACTCCTCCAAAACATTCAATCATAAACAGAGTAAACATGTGCAGTCTTTGTTCCAAACAGTGCAAATTTTCTAAAATGCATTTATCAATTTTCTTTGCATTTAACAATGATGTCATCTAGAACACGCCTCTGCAATAAACACTCATGCATTTACATCTGCATCACTTAATTTCGCCATTTCACCTCCACAAGCCCTTAGTACGGCATAAACTTCTGACATTTTTTTTTTATTCCCATAACATTCATTACAATGCAGCATTAATCATGAACGTCCTCCTGAAACAAAGATGTTCATGAAAGTTCTCCTTAAAGAACAAACATGTTAAATACGCATCTGAAATGCTTCAAAACCCCGTGCTCTGCAAATACTCTGCATTAACTTCACCAACTACTCACACTTGAAATATGTTACAAATGTCATTTATGTCCTTGCCAAAAGGCACACAGCATTATTGTCCTCCTGCAACGTAAACGTGTCATTAATTGCAGTTCTGCTCCATACTACTAAACCCATTCACGTATCACCGCCGTATATACCTTACAGCTATAAACTTCATGAAATTGTTTGCACAATTGTTTGCACTCACTGCACTACTCTGTAATAAACTCCACAAATATAAATTCATAGTGCACACACAGTTTAGCCAGCACACTCAAACTTCATCTGCAAAAATCAGCAACAAATCTGTGTTCTTCCTTTAAACACCATACCAGGTTCCATTAGTTATCTCTCTCCGCTCTTCCCCCAAGTGGCGCACTTTATTAGAACAGAAAGTACCTGAGTTCCGACATCTGCTATTGATGTCTCGTCTTTTGGCATGCCAAATACAGTTACATTTATCTGGGCACTCTGTCATCCAATACGGCTCGCATTCCTAGGTGAAAACAAACGCTGCAAACGAAACTCCCATTGCGGGTCTTTCAAAGCGAGGCCTCCAATGCCTCTGCTTTTCTCTAATTGCTCCGATTGAGCATGATTCCATTGTACTAACGCGGATTGAAAACAAACAGTGTTCCAAGGGCCGGAACAACATTCACTTCCTTCATATGCATCATCACGCATATGCACGCCTTGAGGACCTCTCTTCTGATGCAGGGCTTCTGCATATACTACGCAGCTCCAGAGCTCACAATTATGGCGAAGGGCAGCATTTTGTGCGTTCCAGCCCAATGGCACGGCTGGAACGCAGGGGTGGCTCGCATGGGCGCGCGCCACCCACGGCCCACAGGGGCCCTGGAAATTGCCCAAAAACACAGCAAATTAAAACGTTTTTTTTTTTCCAGTGCCTTGAACTGTGGTGCAGTCCTCCACGGACTACAGGTACCATGAGCCACTGCACAACAGGAGCGCAGCGGCGCTGCATCATTGGCTGCAACATCAGTGGCAAATCTACTCCTGCCAAACTCTTTTTGCGTTCCAGCCTCCATGTCTCCATCGGAGCCTGACACTTTTCCAGCCCCACAGATGGGCTACAGGCTTCGTCCACAGCCTGCTTGATGCTACGGTTACTTCTCAGTATGGCACCAACTTCGCTCCACAGCGCCATCTCACCAAAAGAGCACTTCTACAGCTGCTACACAACATTAGGCTGTTTCTTCTTCAGTTCTCCTTCACTTCACTCTCCCACCTTGCAGGGTTCAAGTACCTCGTCGCCAAATGATGAATCTGAGTCAGGAATGACATGGAGCAGGAACCAGGCTGACTCAGGTAACTGTAAAGGGAAACAGGCTTTATTCTTCTTGGTTACATAGCATAGTCAATGAAAAGGTAGGAGAGTAAGTAATAAGCCTCTGCCCTGCTTCCCAGTCTATCTCCAAGTCCCAACCGACACACTGTGGAATCCCCAGGCCTCCCACACTCCAAGCTCCACCTCATCATTCCATGAGGCCCCTCCATACACACAGCCAGTCACCACCATCATACCAGGATACCACACTGTTCTGAAGCCTGCCAGAGCGGCACTCAATCATCCCTGTGAATCCCCGTGCCTCTGTAGCTGCTCTGAAGCCTGACTGAGCAGCATCCAACCATCCCTGTGAATCCACGTGCCTCTGTAGCTGCTCTGAAGCCTGCCAGAGCGGCACTCAACCATCCCTGTGAATCCACGTGCCTCTGTAGCTGCTCTGTAGCCTGCCAGAGCGGCACTCAACCATCCCTGTGAATCCACGTGCCTCTGTAGCTGCTCTGAAGCCTGCCAGGGGGCAACCAACCATCCCTGTGAATTCACATGCCTCTGTAGCTGCTCTGAAGCCTGACTGAGCAGCATCCAACCATCCCTGTGAATCCAAGGCCTCTGTAGCTGCTCTGAAGCCTGCCAGAGCAGCACCCAACCATCCCTCTGAATCCACAGCCTCTGTAGCTGCTCTGAAGCCTGCCAGAGCGGCACTCAACCATCTCTGTGAATCCACATTCCTCTGTAGCTGCTCTGTAGCCTGTCAGAGCGGCACTCAACCATCCCTGTGAATCCACATGCCTCTGTAGCTGCTCTGAAGCCTGCCAGAGCGGCACTCAACCATCCCTGTGAATCCACATGCCTCCTGTAGCTGCTCTGAAGCCTGCCAGAGGGGCACACAACCATCCCTGTGAATCAACGTGCCTCTCTAGCTGCTTTGAAGCCTGCCAGAGTGGCACTCAACCATCCCTGTGAATCCACGTGCCTCTGTAGCTGCTCTGAAGCCTGCCACAGCAGCATCCAACCATCCCTGTGAATCCAAAGCTTCTGTAGCTGCTCTGAAGCCTGCCAGAGCGGCACTTAACCATCCCTGTGGATCCATGTGACTCTGTAGCTGCTCTGAAGCCTGCCTGATTGGCATCCAAACATTCCTGTGAATCCACGTGCCTCTGTAGCTGTTCCGAATCCTGCCAGAGTGGCATCCAACCATCCCTGTGAATTCACATGCCTCTGTAGCTGCTCTGAAGCCTGCCAGAGCGGCATCCAACCATCCCTGTGAATCCATGGGAATCTGTAGATGCTCTGCAGCCTGCCAGAGGGGCATCCAACCATCCCTCTGCATTCACATACCTCTGTAGCTGCTCTGAAGCCTGCCAGAGCGGCATCCAACCATCCCTGTGAATCCACGTGCCTCTGTTCCTGCTCTGAAGCCTGCTAGAGCGGAACTCAACCATCCCTGTGAATCCACGTGCCTCTGTACCTGCTTTGAAGCCTGCCTGAGTGGCATCCAACCATCCCTCTGAATCCGCGTGTCTTTGTAGCTGTTCTGAATCCTGCCAGAGCGTCACTCAACCATCACCGTGAATCCACGTGCCTCTGTAGCTGCCCTGAATCCTGCCAGAGCGGCACTCAACTATCCCTGTGAATCCACGTGCCTCTGTAGCTGCTCTGAAGCCTGCCAGAGCGGTTCGCAACCATCCCTGTGAATCCACGTGCCTCTAGCTGCTTTGAAGCCTGCTAGAGTAGCACTCAACCATCCCTGTGAATCCACGTGCCTCTGTAGCTGCTCTGAAGCCTGCCAGAGCGGCATCCAACCATCCCTGTGAATCCACGGCCTCTGTAGCTGCTCTGAAGCCTGCCAGAGCGGCACTCAACCATCCCTGTGGATCCATGTGACTCTGTAGCTGCTCTGAATCCCTGAATCCTGCCAGAGTGGCATCCATTCATCCCTGTGAATCAACGGGAATCTGTAGCTGCTCTGAAGCCTGCCAGAGGGGCATCTAACCATTCCTGTGAATTCACATGCCTCTGTAGCTGCTCTGAAGCCTGCCAGAGTGGCATCCAACCATCCCTGTGAATCCACGTGCCTCTGTGCCTGCTCTGAAGCCTGCCAGAGTGGCACTCAACCATCCCTGTGAATCCACGTGCCTCTGTACCTGCTTTGAAGCCTGCCTGAGTGGCATCCAACCATCCCTGTGAATCCACGTGCCTCTGTAGCTGTTCTGAAGTCTGTCAGAGCGGCACTCAACCATATCTGTGAATCCATGTGCCTCTGTAGCTGCTCTGAAGCCTGACTGAGCAGCATCCAACCATCCCCCTGAATCCACGGCCTCTGTAGCTGCTCTGAAGCCTGCCAGAGCGGCACTCAACCATCTCTGTGAATCCACGTGCCTCTGTAGCTGCTCTGTAGCCTGCCAGAGCGGCACTCAACCATCTCTGTGAATCCACGTGCCTCTGTAGCTGCTCTGAAGCTTGCCAGAGGAGCAGCCAACCATCCTGTGAATCCTCATGCCTCTGTAGCTGCTCTGAAGCCTGCCTGAGTGGCATCCTACCATCCCTGCGAATCAGTGTGTCTTTGTAGCTGTTCTGAAGCCTGCCAGAGCGTCACTCAACCATCCCTGTGAATCCATGTGCCTCTGTAGCTGCTCTGAAGCCTGCCAGAGCGTCACTCAACCATCCCTGTGAATCCACGTGCCTCTGTAGCTGCTCTGAAGCCTGCCAGAGTGGCATCCAACCATCCCTGTGAATCCACGGCCTCTGTAGCTGCTCTGAAGCCTGCCAGAGCGGCACTCAACCATCCCTGTGGATCCATGTGACTCTGTAGCTGCTCTGAATCCTGCCAGAGTGGCATCCAACCATCCCTGTGAATCAACGGGAATCTGTAGCTGCTCTGAAGCCTGCCAGAGGGGCATCTAACCATTCCTGTGAATTCACATGCCTCTGTAGCTGCTCTGAAGCCTGCCAGAGTGGCATCCAACCATCCCTGTGAATCCACGTGCCTCTGTGCCTGCTCTGAAGCCTGCCAGAGTGGCACTCAACCATCCCTGTGAATCCACGTGCCTCTGTACCTGCTTTGAAGCCTGCCTGAGTGGCATCCAACCATCCCTGTGAATCCACGTGCCTCTGTAGCTGTTCTGAAGTCTGTCAGAGCGGCACTCAACCATATCTGTGAATCCATGTGCCTCTGTAGCTGCTCTGAAGCCTGACTGAGCAGCATCCAACCATCCCCCTGAATCCACGGCCTCTGTAGCTGCTCTGAAGCCTGCCAGAGCGGCACTCAACCATCTCTGTGAATCCACGTGCCTCTGTAGCTGCTCTGTAGCCTGCCAGAGCGGCACTCAACCATCTCTGTGAATCCACGTGCCTCTGTAGCTGCTCTGAAGCTTGCCAGAGGAGCAGCCAACCATCCTGTGAATCCTCATGCCTCTGTAGCTGCTCTGAAGCCTGCCTGAGTGGCATCCTACCATCCCTGCGAATCAGTGTGTCTTTGTAGCTGTTCTGAAGCCTGCCAGAGCGTCACTCAACCATCCCTGTGAATCCATGTGCCTCTGTAGCTGCTCTGAAGCCTGCCAGAGCGTCACTCAACCATCCCTGTGAATTCACGTTACTCTGTAGCTGCTCTAAAGCCTTCCAGAGCGGCACTCAACCATCCCTGTGAATCCACGTGCCTCTGTAGCTGCTCTGAAGCCTGCCAGAGCGGTTCACAACTATCCCTGTGATTCCACGTGCCTCTCTAGCTGCTCTGTAGCCTGCCAGAGTGGCACTCAACCATCCCTGTGGATCCACGTTCCTCTGTAGCTGCTCTGAAGCCTGCCAGAGCGGCACTCAACCAACCCTGTGGATCCACGTGCCTCTGTAGCTACTCTGAAGCCTGCCAGAGCGGCACTCAACCATCCCTGTGGATCCATGTGACTCTGTAGCTGCTCTGAAGCCTGCCTGAGTGGCATCCAAACATCCCTTTGAATCTGCATGCCTCTGTAGCTGTTCTGAAGCCTGCCAGAGTGGCATCCAACCATCCCTGTGAATCCACATGCCTCTGTAGCTACTCTGAAGCCTGCCAGAATGGCATCCAACCATCCCTGTGAATCCACATGCCTCTGTAGCTACTCTGAAGCCTGCCAGAATGGCATCCAACCATCCCTGTGTATCCACGGGAATCTGTAGCTGCTCTGAAGCCTGCCAGAGGGGCATCCAACCATCCCTGTGAACTCACATGCCTCTGTAGCTGCTCAGCAGCCTGCCAGAGTGGCATCTAACCATCCCTGTGAATCCACCGGCATCTCTAGCTGCTCTGAAGCCTGTCAGAGGGGCACCCAACCATCCCTGTGAATCCACGTGCCTCTTTAGCTGCTCTGAAGCCTGCCAGAGCGGCACTCAACCATCCCTGTGAATCCACGTGCCTCTGTAGCTGCTCTGAAGCCTGCCAGGGGGCAACCAACCATCCCTGTGAATTCACATGCCTCTGTAGCTGCTCTGAAGCCTGCCTCAGTGGCATCCAACCATCCCTGTGAATCCAAGGCCTCTGTAGCTGCTCTGAAGCCTGCCAGAGCAGCACTCAACCATCCCTGTGAATCCACGTGCCTCTGTAGCTGCTCTGAAGCCTGCCAGGGGGCAACCAACCATCCCTGTGAATTCACATGCCTCTGTAGCTGCTCTGAAGCCTGACTGAGCAGCATCCAACCATCCCTGTGAATCCAAGGCCTCTGTAGCTGCTCTGAAGCCTGCCAGAGCAGCACCCAACCATCCCTCTGAATCCACAGCCTCTGTAGCTGCTCTGAAGCCTGCCAGAGCGGCACTCAACCATCTCTGTGAATCCACATTCCTCTGTAGCTGCTCTGTAGCCTGTCAGAGCGGCACTCAACCATCCCTGTGAATCCACATGCCTCTGTAGCTGCTCTGAAGCCTGCCAGAGCGGCACTCAACCATCCCTGTGAATCCACATGCCTCCTGTAGCTGCTCTGAAGCCTGCCAGAGGGGCACACAACCATCCCTGTGAATCAACGTGCCTCTCTAGCTGCTTTGAAGCCTGCCAGAGTGGCACTCGACCATCCCTGTGAATCCACGTGCCTCTGTAGCTGCTCTGAAGCCTGCCACAGCAGCATCCAATCATCCCTGTGAATCCACAGCTTCTGTAGCTGCTCTGAAGCCTGCCAGAGCGGCACTTAACCATCCCTGTGGATCCATGTGACTCTGTAGCTGCTCTTAAGCCTGCCTGATTGGCATCCAAACATTCCTGTGAATCCACGTGCCTCTGTAGCTGTTCCGAATCCTGCCAGAGTGGCATCCAACCATCCCTGTGAATTCACATGCCTCTGTAGCTGCTCTGAAGCCTGCCAGAGCGGCATCCAACCATCCCTGTGAATCCATGGGAATCTGTAGATGCTCTGCAGCCTGCCAGAGGGGCATCCAACCATCCCTCTGCATTCACATACCTCTGTAGCTGCTCTGAAGCCTGCCTGAGTGGCATCCAACCATCCCTCTGAATCCGCGTGTCTTTGTAGCTGTTCTCAATCCTGCCAGAGCGTCACTCAACCATCACCGTGAATCCACGTGCCTCTGTAGCTGCCCTGAATCCTGCCAGAGCGGCACTCAACTATCCCTGTGAATCCATGTGCCTCTGTAGCTGCTCTGAAGCCTGCCAGAGCGGTTCGCAACCATCCCTGTGAACCCACGTGCCTCTAGCTGCTTTGAAGCCTGCTAGAGTGGCACTCAACCATCCCTGTGAATCCACGTGCCTCTGTAGCTGCTCTGAAGCCTGCCAGAGCGGCATCCAACCATCCCTGTGAATCCACGGCCTCTGTAGCTGCTCTGAAGCCTGCCAGAGCGGCACTCAACCATCCCTGTGGATCCATGTGACTCTGTAGCTGCTCTGAATCCTGCCAGAGTGGCATCCAACCATCCCTGTGAATCAACGGGAATCTGTAGCTGCTCTGAAGCCTGCCAGAGGGGCATCTAACCATTCCTGTGAATTCACATGCCTCTGTAGCTGCTCTGAAGCCTGCCAGAGTGGCATCCAACCATCCCTGTGAATCCACGTGCCTCTGTGCCTGCTCTGAAGCCTGCCAGAGTGGCACTCAACCATCCCTGTGAATCCACGTGCCTCTGTACCTGCTTTGAAGCCTGCCTGAGTGGCATCCAACCATCCCTGTGAATCCACGTGCCTCTGTAGCTGTTCTGAAGTCTGTCAGAGCGGCACTCAACCATATCTGTGAATCCATGTGCCTCTGTAGCTGCTCTGAAGCCTGACTGAGCAGCATCCAACCATCCCCCTGAATCCACGGCCTCTGTAGCTGCTCTGAAGCCTGCCAGAGCGGCACTCAACCATCTCTGTGAATCCACGTGCCTCTGTAGCTGCTCTGTAGCCTGCCAGAGCGGCACTCAACCATCTCTGTGAATCCACGTGCCTCTGTAGCTGCTCTGAAGCTTGCCAGAGGAGCAGCCAACCATCCTGTGAATCCTCATGCCTCTGTAGCTGCTCTGAAGCCTGCCTGAGTGGCATCCTACCATCCCTGTGAATCAGAGTGTCTTTGTAGCTGTTCTGAAGCCTGCCAGAGCGTCACTCAACCATCCCTGTGAATCCATGTGCCTCTGTAGCTGCTCTGAAGCCTGCCAGAGCGTCACTCAACCATCCCTGTGAATTCACGTTACTCTGTAGCTGCTCTAAAGCCTTCCAGAGCGGCACTCAACCATCCCTGTGAATCCACGTGCCTCTGTAGCTGCTCTGAAGCCTGCCAGAGCGGTTCGCAACTATCCCTGTGATTCCACGTGCCTCTCTAGCTGCTCTGAAGCCTGCCAGAGTGGCACTCAACCATCCCTGTGGATCCACGTTCCTCTGTAGCTGCTCTGAAGCCTGCCAGAGCGGCACTCAACCAACCCTGTGGATCCACGTGCCTCTGTAGCTACTCTGAAGCCTGCCAGAGCGGCACTCAACCATCCCTGTGGATCCATGTGACTCTGTAGCTGCTCTGAAGCCTGCCTGAGTGGCATCCAAACATCCCTTTGAATCTGCATGCCTCTGTAGCTGTTCTGAAGCCTGCCAGAGTGGCATCCAACCATCCCTGTGAATCCACATGCCTCTGTAGCTACTCTGAAGCCTGCCAGAATGGCATCCAACCATCCCTGTGTATCCACGGGAATCTGTAGCTGCTCTGAAGCCTGCCAGAGGGGCATCCAACCATCCCTGTGAATTCACATGCCTCTGTAGCTGCTCAGCAGCCTGCCAGAGTGGCATCCAACCATCCCTGTGAATCCACCGGCATCTCTAGCTGCTCTGAAGCCTGTCAGAGGGGCACCCAACCATCCCTGTGAATCCACGTGCCTCTGTAGCTGCTCTGAAACCTGCCTGAGTGGCATCCAACCATCCCTGTGAATTCACATGCCTCTGTAGCTGCTCAGCAGCCTGCCTGAGCGGCATTCAACCATCTCTGTGAATCCACATGCCTCTGTAGCTACTCAGCAGCCTGCCAGAGGGGCACCCAACCATCTCTGTGAATCCACATGCCTCTGTAGCTGCTCAGCAGCCTGCCTGAGCGGCATTCAACCATCTCTGTGAATCCACATGCCTCTGTAGCTACTCAGCAGCCTGCCTGAGCGGCATCCAACCATCCCTGTGAATCCACATGCCTCTGTAGCTGCTCTGTAGCCTGCCAGAGCAACACTCAACCATCCCTGTGTATCCACGGGAATCTGTAGCTGCTCTGAAGCCTTCCAGAGTGACATCCAACCATCCCTGTGTATCCACGGGAATCTGTAGCTGCTCTGAAGCCTTCCAGAGGGGCATCCAACCATCCCTGTGAATCCACTGGCATCTGTAGCTGCTCTGAAGCCTGCCAGAGCAGCATCCAAGCATCCCTGTGACTCCACGTGCCTCTCTAGCTGCTCAGCAGCCTGCCTGAGCGGCATTCAACCATCCCTGTGAATCCACGGGCATCTGTAGCTGTTCTGCAGCGAAGCACTCCATCAACGTGCTGACACAGGGAAGTTATTAGATGGGCTTTATAACTTGAGCAACAGGAGGGGTCAAGGGTAAAGGTGTCACCACTTCCATCTTTAATGAAGGCGGGACCCGCCAGACTCTAAAGAACAATTAATAATCTGGCACAACTCACATACAATCACCTCCCTAACAGACTTCAAAATTCTTGCTGGACACGGATTCTAAGATGATCCTGAAGGATGACGTACTGCCATCACCTCCAATAAATGTTCATGACTGACCTGAGAGAAGGATGTAAAGAAGTCACTCTTAACCGGTGACTCCAGGGCCACAGCATGGTTCCTGAAGCTGATCCTCCAAGTTTCCCAAATAATTCTTGGATTTGAACAATTTTATCCAAGAACTATAGGAAAGAAATCACAGCCTTTTATTTTTTGCTAGCGCCCACGACCCAGAGGTATAATATGATATGTTATATATAACACAGTTAATATCCAGAGGTTTCTAAGCACGGACCCGGTTATTGAACCTGTGTTGCTCCAGTGTCGTCTTGCTTCCAAGGCGAGCGCGTTGCCACTAAGCTATCCTCCCGAGACAATCACAGCGCTAGATTACAGAGCACAATAGATAGGCAGGAAGATGGTTTCATTTTGTGACAGTTATTACAGCAGATAAAAGATTCATGCAAATTTGTTGAAAGGAGCTGTTTTATTTATTTGTTTTTTTATAACGCACTTAATACCCGAGTTCGGTTTTTAAGCGCGGATCCAGGATTCTAACCTCTGTTGGTCTGCATGGTCTTGCTTCCAAGGCCAGCAGGTTGCCCCTGTGCTACCCTCCATTTTGATTTGTTTGAGATGGATGAGGTAGGAGTGTTCGCCTCTGACAGAGGCAGGAGGGCGTTCCACAAAGTGGGTGCAATGACTGTGAAGCTTGAACCTCCACCTCTTCTTCTGGTGAATCCAGGGGTGTTAAGGGAGGGGAAGGAGGAGCACAATTTTTGTGGGCTGGACTTTTTTGTGATGCGTTGAGGGGCGGTATTGTGGAGGCATCAATGAGTGATGGACAGTATTGCGAATTTGATGCAGGTCTTATAGGAAGCCAGTGTGCATGGCGTCTAATTGTGGAGATGTGGTGGGATAGTTTGATGCCCCACACTGCTCTGAGGGCATTGTTCTGTGTCAACTGTAGTTTGTTAAGTTTGTGAGAGGACGTCCCAGCGAGGATGGCATTACACAAGTCCAGTTTGCTTCCGATGATAGCTCTGGCTAGGCTAAGGCAGTTACTGGGGGTGAGGAACTTTCTGGAAAGGTTAATGAGTTTGGTTGAGTATGCCGCTGATGAGGCTACAGATTTCACATGTGTGTGCATGTTAAGTTCGTCATCGAGGTAGACACCTAGGGCCCGATTCATGGAATTTCTTGCACGGTTGGTTCAAAGTGACTTTGCACTGCTGAAAAGTGACTTTGCACTGCCGGCACAACCCCAGATTCATGGAACTGCTGTGCAAAGTGTATGTTTGCCTCATTTTGTACTGCAAAACTAACTGTGCGCAGACTTTACACTTTGCACAGTTCCCTGAATCTGGGTTTGTGTTGGCAGTGCAAATTCACTTTTCAACAGTGCAAAATAACTTTGAACCATGTAAATATTTCCCTGAATCGGGCTGCTCGTGTTTTGACATGTGGCGATAACGGGGTGTTATCCCCCTTGATGAGAAAGGATGCGAAAGCGGGGTTGAGCTGTTTGAGGTGGTGCGGGAGCCAAGGATAAGCAGTTCTGTTTTATTGTCATTCAGGTAGAGATGGTGGTTAGCCATCCATGCCTGAATAATGCTGTAGACAGGGTTAATCTTAGCAAAGTCAATCTCGGAGTTACCCGTATGTTTGAGGAGGATCTGCGTATCATCAGCGTAGTTAGTGTAGTGTATGCTTAGGTTACCCAGGTGATCGAATGGGGGCTTGGTGTACATATTGTATGGTGTGGGGGAGAGCAGGACCCTTGAGGGACCCCATAGGAAACTAGGATGGGGTTGGCAGCTTCGGCTCCAGCAAAGACCCGGGAGGGTCGCCCAGGAAGGAAGGATTTTACCCATTTAGCCGCTTCTGGGGAAAGGTTGATGGTGGTGATGATGATGCGGAGGCAGAGGATGTTGTGGTCGACAAGGTCGAAGGCCGCCGGAAGGTCTACTAGCAGGAGGATAGCGAGGTTGCCGTCATCACGGATGTGATCGAGTAGGATCTTTAGGTCAAGGAGAGCGGATTTGGTGCAATGTCTGGGTCTGAAACCGGACTGGCGCATGCCAAGTAGGTCATTGGTTTCTAAGTGGGTTTGGAGTTGTAGGTAGGCAGTGCGATCAGGTATTTTCAGGAGGAAGGGTACTGTTGTGATGGGCCGATAGTTAGTTGGCATGGTGGGGTCCAGGGAGGGGTTTTTCAACAATGGTGTGACCCAGCTTCCTTTATGGAGTTAGGTACAGTAGAGGAGCTGAAAGAGGCATAGATAGACTTGGTAATGGCAGGGGTGAGGCGTTCCGCACAAAGCTTAACGAGGTGGGCCAGGCAGATGTGTGCAGTTGGAGGCTTTGAGGAGTAGGATGGTTCATAGTGATAATACCGAATAAAAAAATCTCGAAAACAAAAATCTCGAAAACAAAAGGCCGAAAAAAAAAATATCGAATTTTTTTTTCAATGCGTTTTTTTTCAAAATGGGGGGGTTCCCCCCCAACCCCCCTTTTTTTCATTTTTTTTTATTTTACCCCTTTTTTTTACTTACCTGACCCCAAAAACATATATAAATAAATAAATAAATAATCCGATATTTTTTTTTTCAAGATTTTGTTTTCGAAATTTTTGTCATTCGAGATTTTGTTTTCGGCCTTTTGACTGACCACCGCGTAGGATGTTGGAGAGCGTGTCTGCTGAGGAGACAGGGGAGCATTTGAAGGGAGGGGAGCTGGGTTCGCTGGATGTGGGGATGTCCAAATTGATACATGTGAGCTCAGATTTCTTGAGAATGGTTTTGTTTCAAAGGGTGAGTATTTTATTCGCTGGGGTGGATTGTACCAGGGAGCACCAGGCCACTGGTTCACGCAGTTGACCTGGAAACTTCAAAATGTCCTTGGCTACATTTGGGTTTGTAAAAAGCCGATCCAAATGATAACCCCACTTAGCCGATTTTCCACCAGGCCCTTTCGCTGATCTGCCTTTACAGCTTTCATCACTCAAAGGACTGGTGAACGACTCCTTCTTCTTTCCCTGATCCCTCTCCTTCTTCCAGGAACCCAGAGCCAAAGACTCTACTGCCAAAGAAGACATGCCCAGAAGAATGGAGGCCCCTTCATGCGGGCATTGAACGGTGCCACCAGGTCCAGACCACAGCGCAAGGCAATAGTGTCATTAGTAAACTGTGAAAACTAATAGGTGCTAATATTCACTCCTGAGAGCTTCTTCAGGGCCAATGCAAATGTTCCTTATTTGCCTCCTCGCATGTGCTAAATGTATCCCGAAAATTAATTGTAATTTAGCGTGTGTTAAATTCACATGGGAGGTACTAAATTATAAATTCATTCCTTGATCAGACTCATTTTTATAACATGCTTAATACCGGGGAGTAGTCTCTAAGTGCAGGACTGGGAGTCGAACTCTGCGTTTGACACGCGCTGCCCATGATCTATCCTCCCGGCCCGACTTCTTCGTCTCATATTTAAGGTCTCCTATGTCTCATTTGTAACTTGTCCATTTTGTTGATACAGTTTCGGTTGTTCTTTTTGGGAGACCTTTACCTTCTGTGACTGCAATCGCCTCCTAGTGTACTCTTTATTTATTTATTTATCGTTCGCTTGTTAGTCGCTTATACAGCTTAAGAAGTTCCTATGAGTGAAACTTGTGTAGGCCTTTCACTTATGCAAATAATTCTCGAGTAAATCTTCACTAACTCCATCCCATGTTGTATTGCAGTCTCTCATAACTAAGCACACGTGGCGACCAGGAAACAATTTTCTTTCAAATTCGTGGATTGTGAAAAGACCCCCAGATCTATGCCAACAAGCTCACTCTTTACACAAGAAAACGAACGTCATCTGGTAACACATCCCCTCGCCCGAAGAAGAGATTAAGGTTGGAGTGAAATGTGTTGTGACTGCATCTGATTGCTGTGTAAACCACTTGTGCATGAGTTGAACTTTTGCTTGCACAGTCCCGGTGATTGACGGCCTCTAGCACCGCACATGGACGCATGCCAAAGAAAACTACCAACCAGCTCTGAAGCCCGCATTATCCACTCTTCAAGAAGCTTTCAGTAGACTTGGCACTGGATACAGAACCGGCCAAAGCCTCACAGACAGTGCTGTCCATTCTGATGTATATGTCCTGCAATGTACAGAAATGTCTTTATTAGGGTGATTATTGTGACCAATCAAACAGAAGAGTCCATTATTCGGTTATAAGACATGTTTAAAATTAAAAATTGTCCACATTATGATGTTCCATAATGCTCTTTGCTTTCATGCAAATCGCCAGGATCGGGTTCTATGAAGAGATACTGGGCCTCATTGAGGGTTCAGCGGTAACCGTGCCGGTGCTACTGGCAGGTTGCCGCCAGACAAGTAAGTATTTAGCAGCGTCTGATTCCCAGTGCCACCAGGAGATTACCAATCCGTCGGCACGGAAAGTCAGGTGCCGGTAAAAGATGAAGTCCCCTTTCCCAAAGAGTCCCATAGGACTCTATGGGAATGGGTAACACGGAAGCACCGGTGCTTCCGTGACTGGTCTGCCTACCTTGCCCGCTGTGCCCAGCAGGGTCAGACCTGTCGGGTACGGCGGCTCTGGCAGGCAGACCTGTAATATGCGGGTCCGGAAACAAGGGTGCCGGTAAGCTTACCGCCACCCTTGTTTCCGGACCGGCAGGGTCATAATGAGGCCCACTGTGTTTGTGTTGCACAATCTGTCTGGGTGCTACAAACCCTTGGCTCCACCCCCTCCTTCCTAGAACCCCGCCCCTCCAAAGAGTTGACAGTTATTTTCTCCATTTCCAGCACGGACGTAGGCTCACCACACACCCTCACCAAGCATTCCGACTGCTGTCTTCCAGAAGCCTAGAACTTTGCTGTGCTGCCCTTGTGCACCCGCCTGTACCACTACAGGGCTCTACCAATAGGCGCTGTGCACTATAACATTATCAATGAACTCAATAAATTATATATGAAAATTACAACTGCTTTTGGGAGTGGGCCAAGTTAGTGGAGGCATACAAGGGCTGGCAGAAGCATCGGCTTGCTAACATCCGATATCTTGCTGTTTTTGCTTTGTGCTTAAAAGTCAAATCTTGCTGTCTTTGCTTTTTGCTAAAAAGTCAAATCTTGCTGCCCATTGCAAAATTCTCTGTATTTTGCTTGTATACTGTTTCTTCTCTGTAACTTGCCAGCCCAGTGACCTCGCCACTCTCTTTTGCCCCACACCTACCTGCCTTAGCCCCCCATTATCTCCATCCTCTCCTCACTTCCACCCCAACGGCGCTTTCTGTTTCTCCGATCTTTTCCAATTGCTTCTCCATTGACTATCGTTCCCTTCTCACTAAGTCTGGTAGGTAGAAGTTCAAAAAGGATATCTTGGCCTCTAACCCTGGTTTTCCTATCGCTGACACCTATTTCAATGCTTCTGCCAGACAGACCCTTACCGACATCCTCTTTGTCGTTCCTTCGCCAGATCTATGGACTCTTCATATGATCTCTGTGCTCTGTTCTATCTCCTCCTCTCCCATTAATGGTGGCACTCGCTGGGAAGTTCTCATGGTTTCCTTCGACTCCTCTAAAGTCATCATTAATGTCTACCTAAATGGCACTGTCATTGTCCAAGGCCCTCAGGCCCATCTCCTCCTCTTTGATAGGCGCTTCCCTCGCCTCATCAATTTCCTCTCACCTCCTGCTGTCCCCTCCTCTCCCCCCATAGCTACCTTGCCCTCTCTCTCCTCCTCCTCATCGGCCCCTACTAGGGCTCTTTCTCCTCCGCAGGGCATACCTCTTATCTGTACCCCTCCCCGGAAGGTCTTTAAGGCTGACAACCTTCTTCATATTGCCACTCTCAACTCTCGCTCTGCAGTCAAACACTCCTCTGACATCTGCCACCTCCTTGAAGAACTAAACCTTGATGTCCTTGGTCTTACTGAGACATGGTTCACGGCCGGCTCTGTCACGAGCTTTGACACTGTCTTCCCTGATGGCTACAAGATCCTCTCAGCACCCAGATCCTCCCATTCCGGTGTGGGGGTAGCCCTGGTCTTTCCTGAGTGGATTCCTGCCGCTATCATTCCCACTCAGACCTACTCCTCTTTTGAATGCCTTGTCTGTAGGCTTTCTCTCTCGCCTACCCATTCTCTTACTGTGGCTACCATCTACCGGCCTCCTGGTCAAATCACCTCATTTCTCTCTGAGTGGACAGACCTCTCCTCCTCCCTCCTGGCCTCTACCACTCAACTCCTCCTCCTCGGTCACCTAAATATACATTTAGAGTTTCCTTGCTCCTCCTCTGTACTCTTAAGTGACGTCTGCGACTCCCTCTTCCTGTCCATCCTCCCCTCTGGCCTGACTCATTCTGCAGGGCACACTCTCGATGTCTTGATCTCCTCTGACCTCCCCCTCTCCATCCCTCTGACCACTCCTCTCTCCTGGAGCGATCACTCCCTCCTCTCATCTCATCTCTCCCTCTCTTCCCCCAAGCCAAGCAACCCCAACACTGCCACCTACCTTCTCGGACATCCAGCCCATGAAGCGTGTGTCAGTTGATGCTTTTGCCGCCACTTTCTCACCCCCCCTCTCAACCTTTGGCTGTCTCACATCCTGACACAGCCCTGTCTCTGCTCACTCTTCAATTTCTGATACGCTTGATGCTCTTGCCCATGTCATGAGGATCTGTTTGAAGTCCAAAGCCAAGTGCAATTCCTGGTATGACTCTGACCTAGCTACACTTAAACGTAAGTGTAGGGCAGCAGAGAGGAAATGGAGGACTTGCTGTTCATCCTCTGACAAACTGGCCTGTCGCCTGCTACAAAGGCAATACCTACTCTCTGTCCTCACCAAGAAGAGAGTCCACATTCGAGCTTGTGTCTCTGCGGCATCTAACAACTCGGCCGAACTCTTTAAAATCTGCAAGGAGCTGGCCAACCCTGCTGTAGTCTCTACCGCTCCTGTTGCCTCCCAGGCTCTTTGCAAAGCCCTTGCCTCTCACTTCATTTAAAAAACCCAGGACATCATGTCCACCCTCTCCACCCACACCCCTCCTTTCCCCTCTCCATCTGTGCTTTCTGACCCTCCTTTAGCCACCCTCCCACCATCCTTCTCGTCCTTTCCTTTTTTCACCCCTGACGAGGTTGCCAGACAAGTCCGATCTATGAAAGCCTCGTCAAAACAGGTTCATCCCTGTTCCTCTAAAACCATCAAGGACCACATTGACACCTTTGCTCCAGCCCTTGCTGATTTTTGCAACCACTCCTTTGCCTCGGGATCCTTCCCCTCCCCTCTGAAACACGCCTTTGTGCATCCTCTTCTCAAGAAACCCACAGCTGATCTTTCTTGTCCAACTAACTATCGCCCAATTTCCATTACTCCCTTTCTTGGCAAACTCCTGGAAAAGTTGGCCATCTCTCAGCTTAACCTTCATTCCAATTCTGTTGGCTGTCTCCATAACCACCAGTCTGGCTTCAGACCTGCCAGAAGCACGGAAACTGCTCTCCTGAACATCTGTGCAGATCTGCTCTCCAACCTTGACTCTAACATTCCCTCTGTCCTCATACTCCTCGAACTCTCTTCTGCCTTCGACAAGGTCAACAATACCATCCTGCTCAACTATCTCCGTGAAAACCTGGGTATCACTGATCAGGCTCTGGGCTAGCTGACCTCTTTCCTCTCAGATCGACCCTCCCAGGTCCAACTTGGGTCCTTCCTTTCATCTATCTTCCTCTCTACCTGTGGTGTTTCCCAGGGGTCTAACCTCTCGCCCTGGCAACTCTCGCCCCCTGCATTGCCACTTTCTGCTCAATTTACGAGTGCTACGCTGATGACACTCAACTCATTTTCAGGCTGCCCTCTGCCACCTCCTCTCCCTCTCTCATCTCTGATTGCCTAACTGCCATTCAAGATTGGTGTGTCGCCAATGATCTTTGTCTGAATGCCAGCAAGACGGAGATCCTCCTCATCGGCACACCTTCCCCATCCTTTCCCCTCACTCTCTGGCCGGCCTCCCTTGGCCCTCCTCCTATCCCCACCTGCGAGGCTAAAAACTTCGGGGTCATCTTTGTCTCCATCCTTTCCTTCTCCGCCCACATCTCTGAGGTCTCTAAAAAGTCAAATTTTCGACTGCACCTCCTCAGAGGTACTCTGCCTTTCCTCTCCTTCCCCCAGAAGCTCATGGTATCCCTAGCTCTGGTTCTCTCTAGCTTGGACTATTGTAACAGCCTCTATCTAAATCTACCTGCCTCTACTCTCTGCCCTCTGAAACTAATCCAGGACAGGACTGCAAGACTTGTCCTTGGCCTCAAGCCCTGGGATCGTATCTCTCCAGCTCTGAAATCTCTCCACTGGCTCCCAGTGGATGCAATGATTAAATTCAAAACCCTCTGCATTGTCCACAAGGCTTTCTGGGGCCTGGGTCCAAAATAACTTCAGCTATCCCTCCGCAAATATCTCTCCTCTTGAGCTCTTCGCTCCTCTACCTCCAACTCCCTCAGGGTCAGTCGTTTTTCAAAGAAACGAGCTGGGGGTAGATCTCTGTCTTCGGCTGGGGCCTCCCTCTGGAACAGCCTCCCTGCCGCTCTAAAACTTGAGGAGAACCATCTCCGTTCCGGAAGCACCTCAAGACCTTCCTCTTTTCTTCTGCCTTCGCTCCCCCTCTCCCCTGCTGATCTGTTCTCTCTTGGCACTGTGCACCTGGCCACCCTCTGTCCTCTGGGCCCAGGTACCTGCTCACCCTGTGACCCTCCCGCACTGCCTCCGGGGGGCCCCCCCTTGCACTGGGGTCTGTATCTGTACCCATACAGCCCCCCCCTTTTCTTCCTGCACTTTTCAGACCTACCCTGTCTGCTGCCTTAAACCTAGCACTTGCAAATTGCTGGCTGCATTACCACTGTTTGTTGCCTTTATCATTAATGTATTGTTATTTATCTGTTTCTCCTCTGCTTCGCACTTTCCACTTCTCCCTCCTTCCATGCACTTTTCCCCTGCCCCTCTCCCATGCACTTATGCGATCTCAATGTCACTGGGCCTAGTAAGATTGCTGTTTTGTTCTCCCCTGTTCCCCTCCCTTGCCTTGTCGCGCTCTGAAACACTTGTGTACGAACG
The DNA here is from genome assembly GCF_040938575.1 of Ambystoma mexicanum. NCBI lineage: Eukaryota > Metazoa > Chordata > Amphibia > Caudata > Ambystomatidae > Ambystoma > Ambystoma mexicanum. The sequence continues at coordinate 1,213,246,125 of NC_090936.1, forward strand.
CGATAGAGATAAAATATCAATCAATCAATCAATCAATCAATATGCAAATGACAACTGCTTTTGGGAGTGGGCCAAGTTAGTGGAGCTATACAAGGGCTGGCAGCAGCATTGTCTAAACGCATGGAAATCCCTTTGCCAGTGCGGCATAAATAGGGTGGTGGGGGGCACAGATAGGGTGGGGGCAGGACAGGGGTGCTGGCTTGGCACCCTACGATGCTGTGAGCGACAAAGGGAGAGTAGCAGGTGGGAGGGCAATGGTGGGGGGTGCAGGCAGAAGATGACCCTGAACCCAAGTTGTTCCCCTTAAGAAGCGGGTAAGATAGGTCTGACATATCATCATGCACGAGAGACAGTAGATCCACAACCAAGGCTTTCTGTGTGTAGTATCACACGTGGTCAACAAACCCATGTCCAGTTTACTATCCCTAGGGATAGCCACTGCAGTATCCAGAAGTAATTTCGGAAGGGTCAACGCGCCTTTTAAAGATTTGAAATTAGAATTAAAAACATTAAAAATGACAAAATAGTGTGTATATCTATGTTTCTTTCATTTAATTGGGCTGCAGTTGAGCAATTATTCTTCCAGGCCATCTGTCTAGTGTCTTCTCCCGCTGTGCGGGGCTTTTCCTAGAAGCAGAGCACACAGCTCGCTCTAATGAGATGCAGCCAGTGCCGAGGAACAGGGCCCCCGTGTACAAGTAAAGTTCCCTGGAGCCAAAGGAAGGAGACAACATTGACTCTAACCTCTCGGCTCTCAGGGCACTCACCAGCACTCCCGCCCTCATTAGCAGCCCGGCAGTTTAGCCTCTTGCGTCCATTACCTCAGCTACTGCGGGGACAGGAATCCACCTGATTGCAAGAAATCCAGCAGGCTGTGCCCCTCATTAACTAGAAGATAGTGGGGAGATAAAATAGAATTGGAAAATGCGCATTCCAATTGTGTTGTGTGGCGAGCTCCACCCTCGTTTTGGTTATGGCCCATGTGGTGGTGCTAGCGCCACCTATGTGGCAAAGCATTGCTAACACAAGAAAGAAGCTATGGGAATGAGTGTATAAGGGAAGGCAACTGTCTAGGAAAAGGTGAACTCTATGCGCGCTTAAGGTTTAACCTCTTATTAAACATAACACATGACCACTGAGCAATAACATAATGAAAAACAATATTAAAAGCAACATTGCTGAAAGCTTAAGCGACCAGGGCTCAGATTCAAAGTCCCCAGAGAGTGGAAGAAGGTGCAGAAGGCAGGCCGAAGGGCGTTATGCCGGTCTTAACGCCTCCAGTCACACTCCAGGGTATTGTTTTTGAGGCAGAGGAGCGGTGTGGAACAGGGGTTACGTTTCAACCTCCCGTTCAACCATGGCCTTCAAAAAACAACCTGGTTTCATGCTGGTGAGAAACCAATGATTTCCTACGTAATCCGCCTGCAGGAGGATTCCACAGGAAATCATTGTGAACGCTGCCTGCCACAAGTACATGGCAGGCAGCGTTTACACGTTTTACACTGCGGAGTGCAATAGGGAGGCTTAAAGACGCTTCTGTGGTCGCTTTACACGTCCCCTTTAAACTCTGCCGTGAAAATGATGAATATTGCCTAGGGAGGGGTCCTGCTCCATGTAAGTGCAAAGTAAGTGCTTCCCGCTGGGCAATTTGCGCTCGTTATTAAAATGAGCTCCTCCCTCTTTTTGAGCGCCGCCTATGTGGTGCTGATGCAGGAAAGAAGCATGGGTGCTCAGCAGCAGGAGATCCGGCTCACATGGTAACTGGAAATGGTCATGCATGATGTCGCCACATCAGAAAACAGCGTTTGTGTCCCTGGACGATTGGAACCAATGCCTGGGTATTTCACAATGATTCGCCCAATCAGGAGTCTCCCTGGGAATGCATCCTGTACGGGTCTAGTGATACTCTCTTTGGCTGCTCGTCCCTCGTCTGTCTGTGTGTCAACTCCCTCCCAAGTATTTAAATAGAATAAATAAATAAATATGCATGTAACCAGCTTCCTAAGATTGTAACAAGTCAAGCTCTTAAGTAACCAACACACTGATGCCCTTGGGCCTGGGCGTGTAACAAATACAATAAATTAAAAATAACAAATATGCACGATTGCAGGATTTGGCTATTTCCTGGCACAATTGGGCTACTCAAAAAATGTTTGCGCAGGAAATGATGGGAGTGGGTGGGTTGGCTCGTCATAGCAGTGCGTTTGTAAATTACATGCTTTGTTCATATATATCCAGAGATGAAAGTGTAAAACCGTGAATACGCTCAAAGTGTGCTTCTTTACTTCAAAGGCCCTCCAGGAGAGCCCTGGGCGCATTTCTTATCTTAAATTTAGAATCAGCTGGGTGGCTGAGACGAGGACGCATTGCCCACTTGCCAAGGCACAATGCATGCTGGCCCAGCGTGCAGCATTTTAACAACCTGGCAAATACATGCATTTTGTCATCAGAGCCTTTCTTATGCAGGAGGAGATATTTCCAACGGAGAGGCCAGAAACCAGCAGCATTTATCTTGCAAATCTGAGCCCACTTTCCCATAATCTCATGTGAGTAACACATTAAAGTCCCCTTGTACAGATGCATGCCTGCCTGTGATCTCTGCTGCATGCGAGACAAGGTCACATTCTTAGCGTCATACGCGAGAGTGAGCTTGAAGTGTGTGGTAAAGGCTTTGCATAACTAACCTCGTTCAGGACGCCACTTCTTTCAGTGTGCCTGAAAGCGGTGAAGGTACAGCAGTGTTCATTGGGTGATGCGTCAGGCTTTCATTGCTTTGCATTCTGGGACTTATGGGTTTCCTTTCAGGAGTTGAAGATGAAAGCGTCCATGATATTAATTTAGCTTCACGTGTTTCTTCAAGGATTTACAGGTTGCCAGAGGTCTGCAATGAGCGTATTTTGCAAGTAAACTCGAAAGGCGGATGGTCAAGTGGTTACATTGCAGAATGGGTTAACACTGTTTGGCCAAAGCGTGTCACCCTGAGCAAAATATGTACTCTCCCTCGGACTCAACTGCACACGTAAGAGCCCTTCTGAGTGCTCAAATGAACGCCATATGAAAATAAGGTCCCAACAAGGGGGTACGTACGTGTGATGGTTTTAGTCCCCTCATGCTCCTGTGTTAGTGGCCCCCATGCCGTCATGCGTTGGTCATCCATCAATCAGTCCTATATCACTTGATTTGACAGGCAGGTGTGCGGTCTCAGCAGCCAATCAGTGCACCAGAGATCTGTGTATAGCAGGGGGACTGCTCTCTATGTGCTATGCATTTCCCTCTCCCTGCACTATCACTCTCTCTCTTTGCTCTCTCTCACCGTGCAATGTCACTCTATGTCTCTCTTCGCACCTTTCCTCCCTGCACCCTCACTCACCCTCTCACCCTTAAAGCTATACTCTCTTTCACCCTCATTCCATCTTCTCCAGCTCTCACTTTTGCTCGCAGTCCTTACTTTTTCTCTCATCCTTCCCTCCCACACACTTCGCTCTTTCTCTTACCGTCCCACTCTCACCCTTTCACCCTCATATTTCCTCTTGCTCACCATCGATGGCACCCTCTCTCAATGGCTTCTTCCCCTTCCCATTCTCTTGCACACCTATCTGGGGTTGCCAAGGTGCTGGATGCGTTCATGAAGCATGCGTCCCTGCACAGGTAAATGCTACAGAGGCACGGTCCTATGGAGCTGCCCACTTCCCTACGGTCATCGCAGGTCTGGACTGCATTGGATGCCCCCAAGCAGCAAAATAAGTGCACCAGACGAGAAAACAACAACATTCCCTGAATGTGCAAGTGTCCGGTGCCGCAGACCTGTTCATGACCCACTGCAACGCCTGCCTTTCTACCAAGGATGTCCCGGCCATGCAAGTGTGTAGGGCAGGGACGATGAAGGCGCTGATGGCAATGCAATGTGTGCCCTGTCACAGCCGTGTGCAAGAAGGAGCTGCCCTTTGGCACAACAGATAAAAAGCACTGCCCCACCGGACAAGACCCGGCAAGAAAAAGTCAGGGCGGGACAGAAATCCCAAAACCCAAATGCACAAAGAGGGAACTACAGGTACCACAATGCACAGGGGAACCATTCCTAGACAGGACATGGCGTAGTTCCCCCATGCAAGATGACAGTGCAACACCGACTGGTAGCTATGGCATGAAGTCGGCACCCCATGAGTGCTGCATCCTAAGTGCACGATCTCTATCACAAAGTGCACATGATTATCAGAAAGCATATCAGAGCTCATGCACGAGTGCCACGCCCTGAAGATCCACAGGTTAGGTGTGCATTAGCAATACACCTATGGGGTGTGTATCTTAGCACTTGTGGGTGGGTCAGTGCTGCTGGAGAGGGTGGGTTCCTGTTAGGCAGAATTGCATGCAGTACCCTCTGGGACCACCACATACAATTAGGACTAAAGGTGTAAGCAAAACCAACCTTTGGTATAAGTCTGTACTACACAGTTTTTGGTAGAGAGCTGAGCAGCCAGGCTTATCTCAAGAGGGAATGTGAGCTTGTAAAGAGGTTACACAGAGGTCTTACAATCACAGTGGCTCAAGCAGACAATTATACTCAAGGTTTCTTGGTAAACACTTATTAAATTATTGCATTGCACAGTCATTTAGAAAACATTCACTAGAAGGAGGCAACTTAATATCATAAACAAATACACTTCAATACCAAACCAATACGTTTCAGAGAAAATTAGGCTCCCCTGAAATAGGAGTAAATTAGCATTTCAGTTACTTTCAATGGGAGTAAAAAGGCACAAGTTAATAGACTAGATCACAAATACTTTCTTAGGCAGTGCAAATAGTTTCAGTTCACTAGAGGACTCAATTCAGTTCAATACGCCTAGGCCAAAGTCAATGGACTAGTGTCTTGGATAGGAAGAGCAGTTCTTGTAGTAAACTGTAAAGTATTTGCCAAAATTCTCAGAAATAGTTTGTACAAAAAAGAATCATATGTTGGGTCACAAGCTGATTAGGCCTGCAAGTTGGGAAAGTTTCACAAACTTTCACCACGAGTGGTAAATTCTCTCAATCGGGTTGGCACAGTACCTTAATATGAAGAAAAAGATGCAGCTGAAGACGTTGGTTCCTGGCAGTTATTGCAGATTTTGCTGTTCCTGAGCCTCAGTCGTGGGGACAGGAGGGAGGACGTTGGGGTACTCCTGCACTGCACAGGGATGGATAAAACAAGGTGTCAAATTGGAAGATCTTCGGTTCGAGTAGCTGTCGTCAAGCACACAAGCTGGTGTCCTTCCCCCTGGTTAATCCTAACCAGCTCCGAGAATGGTATCCAGGTGGCTTACGAATTGATTGGTCCCACCAACTCAAAGGAAGAAGTTTTCTTTGAAGGGGCTTCTCTGTCGAGATGAACTTGGCAATTCGGACCTGCAGCAGGGCAAACCAACGGTCAGGGATTTGCAGCAGCCGTCCTCTTCCAGCTCGTCTTTGGTAATTTTGTTCCAGTGGTCGACTCTGCTTTCCAGTCCAAGAGACTCGCCTTTTAAACAGTTTTGTCTCTTTCATTCCAGCCTAGCTGCCACTAACCCAGCAGGGTGGCTGTACTTGCTGGACAGTCAGCCACCCAATCATGCCAGAGTGCATTTGGGTCTCCTAGGAGACTAAGCACAAGGAGTTTCGGGCACCTACCTCACTTCCTGCTCACCCCAGACACTCAGACTCCAGAGGCGGTCTTCAGTCCTGAAGTCCGCCAAAGGCTCACGAACAAAGGGATCAAACCTGGTTTGTCGCGCAGAGACAAACACTAGAAAGACCTTTCCAAAAAGAAATGGCAAAAAAAGAAGACCGGGACCCGTTTAAACAAATGGGCTTCAGACGGCATCTTGAAAAACATGGCTCCCGCGATTTTTAGCTACCCGTGTTAGCAGTCGGGAAAAATCATGGTAGTTTGTTGTAAAAACACTGCCACCAGCCATTTCGATAGGAACGGGTAGCGTTTGACTGCTACATGAGTTTCTAGACACATGGGATAATCACTACAGCACTCTATAGGAAGATAGTGTGTGCTGGGTCTAGGAATTTAAAAAGACTACTAAAGTCAATTTAACTTTGCATTCACTGGGAAACAGTAGTTTATCCCGGAGGAGGTATTTAAACCATTTGGAAGTCTAAAAGTCACCCTTGTGTCACTGTACTGAGGGTGCTGTGTGACATAAAGAGAAAAAGATGATGCCTGTGGAGTTATCTAAAACTCCACAATTAAGAGAAATAAAGACAGAAAATAAACAGAATTAAAAAGTCCAAAGCCCCAAAGTTTATCAAAAGAGCTGGGGCTCTCTAAGGTAGAGGGAATTATCACATTTATGAGAATTCTCCCTAACACTCCCCCAGTAGCATTCACCATTACCTACACTCTATGAGACAGAGAGAAAGATTATAAAAGTCAAATGTGCTGAACATACATTCCTTTACATGTGAAGTGCCATGACGACTTGTACTTAGTGATTGTTTCGCAACCAACGCCTGTCCCCTGGCCCTTGCAGGTTCCTCTGGCTGTCCCCAGCCCCCGTGGCTGATGACACCTGCCTGGAGACCACGGACAGCACAGCAGGAGGCCTACACTGAGGCACATATCAGGCCCACGGGTTGGGGGGGTGGTCTGCAGCGTTCAGGAATTCCTCCCCGACCCCAGGGATAGTGCACAGCCTGCAAGCGATGCACTGATTGGTGTTGGGTTTTGGCACTAATTCTGCTGTACTTAAAAAGTATTACTGTCACGGGTTGGGGTGCGCACACGTGGGCCTGTAAATTGGCGCTAATTCTGCTCTGGCGGTAGCAGTCATTTCATAGGGTGGAATACGCCCCGCCTTTATTGCCAAACTAGTATTTAGGCCCGTTTTGTGGTTGGCCTGCCCTCCTCCTGGTAGGCCAAAGTGGAGAAGACATGTTGATGTCCTTCCGGCAGCCGGAGACCTGTGGAAAGAGAATTGTGTAAACTCAGCTGAGGCATCTGAAGACAGCAGCCACTGATTTAGAGTCTTATATTATCATTGGCTGCTTCAATGAAATCGAAGTTACTTCTGGGTTTTATTTTTTATTTTTATTTGTATTGCATTTGTGATTAGTAATATGCTTGGTTGCGGAGCAGGGCTGCTTCAAGGCACAAAACAAACCTTGTGCACATGGCACAAGTGGCAGGTGTGTTAAGATCACTGTCTTAATGGCGACCAGGGGTCAGTATAAATTCAGGAGGGCGGGCAACGTACAACTGTGAGAGGAAATTGCTCTCTGCTGTAGATGAAGAGGAGGAAGAGGAAGGGGGGAAGGGGTGGCACTTCATTTTCTGCATGGATCCTTAAAAGATGGCTAAGTAGAGGAGCACTAGTTTGACTCCACTTTGACTGCCAAGTGGCAGAGTCAGTGCTGGCACCAATTTCCTATCCTGATATTGAGTGAATGATGGACAGATTACTGTGTACAGCATCTCAACACTAGAGACCCAATTGCTGTAAAAAAGAAACACAAATGGTTAATGTAAACCAGGACCAGGGCCTGATCTAGGGATTTCTGCTGCAGCTGTGGGATGAGCGCTGCACACAGAGTTTGCTAGTCTGCAAGTGCATGCCAGTTTTGAGCTGTGATCAAATCTAGCCGAGCCGGGGGTGGCGCGTAATCAGTGGCGGCAATGAGGAAAAACGGTCCTAGAGTGGGCCTCTTCCTCAGTGCAACTTCTGGGGAAGCCTGAGGCTGCAAGCACAGGGCGTGCAGGTATCCACACTGCACAGCATACCCAATGATTCCATGAATGGCCAAAAGCTGTGCACAGTGACTGCAAGAACCTGTCCCCCGAGAGGCCTGCCTACGCCGCAGTGTGATCCTTAAGACCGCAATGGACCTGGTCTACTGTGGTCAGCTCCCCTCGCAGTGAGCTGCAGGTGCTCCACTCGGTCCTTCTCCCCTTAGATTGGGCAGGTAATGCACAAAATCCACCTCACTTGCCTGCTTGCCCCCTTCATGGCAGGTGGACGACATAGCTCTGTGGACTAGAAAAAGCACACTGCATGGTAAATCTCATTACATAGCATCCTAATCATCCTCCTCTAGACTAGGACAAGCACACTGCATGGTAAATCTCATTACATAGCATCCTAATCATCCTCCTCTAGACTAGGACAAGCACACTGCATGGTAAATCTCATTACATAGCATCCTAATCATCCTCCTCTAGACTAGGACAAGCACACTGCATGGTAAATCTCATTGCATAGCATCCTAATCATCCTCCTCTAGACTAGGACAAGCACACTGCATGGTAAATCTCATTGCATAGCATCCTAATCATCCTCCTCTAGACTAGGACAAGCACACTGCATGGTAAATCTCATTACATAGCATCCTAATCATCCTCCTCTAGACTAGGACAAGCACACTGCATGGTAAATCTCATTACATAGCATCCTAATCATCCTCCTCTAGACTAGGACAAGCACACTGCATGGTAAATGTAATTGCATAGCGTCCTAATCATCCTCTTCTGGACTAGGACAAGCACACTGCATGGTAAATCTCATTGCATAGCATCCTAATCATCCTCCTCTAGACTAGGACAAGCACACTGCATGGTAAATCTCATTACATAGCATCCTAATCATCCTCCTCTAGACTAGGACAAGCACACTGCATGGTAAATCTCATTACATAGCATCCTAATCATCCTCCTCTAGACTAGGACAAGCACACTGCATGGTAAATCTCATTGCATAGCATCCTAATCATCCTCCTCTAGACTAGGACAAGCACACTGCATGGTAAATGTAATTGCATAGCGTCCTAATCATCCTCTTCTGGACTAGGAAGAGCAAACTTCATGGTAAATGTCATTGCATAGCGTCCTATTCATCCTATTCTAGACTATGAAGAGCACACTGCATGGTAAAATATCATTGTATATCATCCTAATCATCCTCTTCTGGACTAAGAAGAGCAAACTTCATGGTAAATGTCATTGCATAGCGTCCTATTCATCCTATTCTAGACTATGAAGAGCACACTGCATGGTAAAATCTCACTGCATGGAATCTGAATCATCCTCTTCTGGGCCGGCAAAAGAACACTGCATGGGAAATTCTCATTGCATGGAATCCGAATCATGTTCTTCTGGACTGGGAAAAGCACACTGCAAAGTAAAATTTCATTTTATAGCACCCTAATCATCCTCTTCTGGACTAGGAACAGCACACTGCATGGAAAATCGCATTGCATAGCATCCTAATTATCCTCCTCTGGGCTCGGAAAATCACTCTGTATGGTAAATCACACTGCATATAATCCCAATCACCCTCTTCTGGGCTGGGAAAAGCACACTGCATGGTAAAAACTCACTGCATGGAATCCTAATCATAATCTGCTGTGCTGGGAAAAGCACACTGCATGGTAAAATCTCACTGCATGGAATCCTAATCATAATCTGCTGTGCTGGGAAAAGCACACTGCATGATATGGCATTTGTAATGCGCCTATAAACAAGTGTTTCAAGGCGCGACGAAGCGAGAGGGGAGGGGAACAAGGGGAGACAGACAACGATCCTACTAGGCCAGGTGTCATTCAGATCGCGCAAGGGTAGAGGGGAAGGGAAACGTGCAGAGGGAAAGGGAGGGGGGAAAGTGCAGAACAGGGTTAGTAGAATACAGATAAAGAATAGTGGCCAGCTAGTGGCAAGTGCAAGGTAAGTGCTGGGAGGAGGGGCTGTAGGGATACAGAGACAGTCCCGCAGTAAAGGGGTTGCCATGGAGGCAGTGCTGGGAAGAGTGGCTGGGCCAAGGACCGAGATTGGTGAGTGACCCAGTTGCAGATTCAGTGCAGGTACAGTGATTTTAGCAAGGGAGAGGGGGAGAGAAAGCAGAGGCAAAGAGGAAGGTTTTGAGGTGCTTCGGAACCGGAGATGGTTCTCCTCAAGTTTCAGGGAGGCAGGGAGGCTGTTACAGATGGAGGCCCCTGCTGCGGAGAGAGATCTACCCCCAACTCGTTGCTTGGAGAAGCGACTGACCCTGAGGGAGTTGGAGGCGGACGAGCAAAGAGCTCAGGAAGGACGATATTTAGGAAGAGAGAGTTGAAGGTATTTTGGCCCAAGGCCCAAGAAGGCCTTGTGGACAATGCAGAGCGTGTTGAACTTAATCCTCGCAGCCACTGGGAGCCAGTGTAGTGATTTCAGTCCTGGAGAGATACGGTCCCTGGGCTTGAGGCCAAGGACAAGTCTTGCTGTCCTGTTCTGGATGAGTTGCAAAGGGTGGAGAGTAGAGGCAGGCAGATTTAGATAGAGGCTGTTACAGTAGTCCAGCTTCGAGAGAACCAGAGCTCTAGAGACAGTGAGCTTCTGGGAGAAGGAGAGGAAAGGAAGGAGGTGCAGCTGGTAGTGTGACTTCTTAGAGACGTTGGATATGTGAGTAGAGAAGAAGAGTGTGGAGTCAAAGATGACCCTGAGGTTTTTTGCCTTGCAGGTAGGAGCAGGAAGAGGGCCAAGAGAGGCCGGCCAGAGAGCTGCAGGGAAGGAGGGAGTGGGTGTGCTGATGAGTAGAATCTCGGTCTTACTGGCATTAAGGCAGAGGTCGTTGGCGGCATACCATTCATGGATAGCAGAAAGGCAGTCAGAGATGAGGGAAGGGGAAGAGGAGGCCGAGGGTAGCCTGAAAATGAGCTGGGTATCATCCGCATAGCACTGAAAGTTGGGACAGAGAGTGGTGATGCGGTGGGCAAGAAGTGCCAGATACTGGTTGAACAGCCAGGGGAAGAGATTAGATCCCTGGGGGACACCACAGGTAGAGAAAAAGATGTCAGAGAGGAAGGACCCCAGTTGGACCTGGGAGGGTCGATTGGAGAGGAAAGAGGTCAGCCACGCCAGAGCCTGACCAGTGATACCCAAGTTATCACGGAGACGGTTGAGCAGGATGGTGTGGTTGACAGTATCAAAGGCAGAGGAGAGATCGAGCAAAATGAGAACACATGGGGTGTTAGAGTCAAGGTTCGAGAGCAGGTCCTCACGGATGTTCAGGAGAGCAGTTTCCGTGCTTCTGGCCGCTCTGAAGCCAGACTGATGGTCATGAAGACTACCAACAGATTCAGCATGGAGATTAAGCTGGGGGATGGCCAGTTTCTCCACGAGCTTGCCCAGGAAGGGAGTGATAGAGATTGGGCGATAGTTAGCCGGGCAGGAGGGGTCGGAAGAGGGTTTCTTAACAAGGGGGTGCACAAGGGAGTGCTTGAGGGGGGATGGGAAGACTCCAGAGGCGAAGGAGTGATTGCAGAAATCAGTCAGGGCAGGAGCCAGGGAGTCGATGTGGTCCTTGATAGTTTTGGATGAACAGGGGTGAACCTGTTTGGATGAGATGTTCATGGATCGGACTTGTTTGGAAACCTTATCAGCAGAAAAAAGAGGAAAGGCAGAGAAGGAGGGAGGAGGGGTGGCAACAGAAGGACCAGAGAAAGAGCAGGGAATAGAGTGGGGGAGGTGATAGAAGGAGAGTGAGGACAGGATGTCCTGAGTTTTAGAGATGAAGTGAGAGGCCAGTGCCGAGCAGAGGGCGTGGGGGGGGACAGGAGAGGTCGAGACTGCAGCAGAGTTGGCCAGCTCCTTGCAGATTTTAAAGAGTTCGGCCAAATTGTTAGATGCTGCAGAGATGTGGGCTTGGATAAGGGCTCTCTTCTTGGTGAGAACGGAGAGCCGGTATTGCCTTTGGAGCAGGCGGCAGGCCAGTTTGTCAGAGGGTGAACATGAAGCAGGCCATTTCCTCTCAGCCACCCTGCACTTGCATTCAAGAGTGACGAGATCCGAGTCATACCAAGAGTTACATTTGGCTTTGGGCTTCAGGTGGATTCTCATGACAGAGGCAAGGATATCAAGTGTATCAGATATAGCAGAGTGGAGAGTGGAGAGGGCTGTGTCAGGGTGGGAGTCAGCCGAAGGGGGAGGGGGAGACGAGAAGGTGGCAGCGAAAGCCTCAGCTGACACGCGCTTCATGGGTCGGATGACCGAGAAGGAGGGTGGCAGTGATGAGGATGGTTTAGCCTGTGGAGTAGGGAAGGTGAGGTGGGTGGATAGGAGAAAATGGTCACTCCAGGAGAGAGGAGTGGAGAGAGGGACAGAGAGTGAAAGGTCAGAAGAGTTCAGAGCATCAAGAGTGTGCCCTGCAGAATGAGTCAGCTAAGACGGGAGAATAGAGAGTGAGAGAGAGTCGCAGAGGTCCCGAAAGAGTTCAGAGGGAGGACAGGAGGCATCCAGTTCGATGTTGAAGTCTCCAAGAAAGAGGAGTTGACTGGTTGAGGACAGGAGTGAGGAGGAGAGGTCCGCCCACTCGGAGAGGAAGGAGGAAATTTGACCAGTTTGCCGATAGACAGTAGCCACAGTAAGGGAATGGCTAGGAGAGAGAGAGAGTCGGCAGACAAGGCATTCAGAAGAGGAGTAGGTCTGCGTAGGAGTGACATTGGCAGGGATCCACTCAGGGAAGATAAGGGCAACACCCCCCTCAGCACGGTTGGGCCTGGGCACGGAGAGGATCTTGTAACCATCAGGTAGGAGTGTGTCAAAGCTGGTGACAGAGCCGGCACTGAACCATGTCTCAGTGAGACCGAGGATGTCAAGGTCCAGTTCCTCAAGAAGGCGACAGATATCAGATGAGTGTTTGACAGCAGAGAGAGTTAAAAGTGGCAATGTGGAGAAGGTTCCAATCTTTGAAGGACGTCCGGGGAGGGGTACAGATCAGAGGTACGCCCTGTGGCGGTAAAGAAGAAGCCCAAGGGGGGGCAGGGTGGGAGGGTGGAGGCAAGGTAGCCGAGGACAGAGAAGCGGGGACAGCAGGAGAGGAAAGGACGTTGATGAGGCGCGGGAAGCGTCTATCAAAGAGGTGGAGGTTGGCCTGAGGGCCTTGTACCAAGACGGTCCCATTAGTGTAGACATTAATGATGGCCTTAGAGGAGTGGAAGGAGGCCAAGAGGACATCCCAACGGGTGCCACCTTTAATGGGAGAAGAGGAGAAGGGAGAGAGCACAGAGACCATATGCAGGGTCCATAAGTCAGATGGGAGAGGGGAGAGGGGAGAGGAGGACCAGGAAGTGAGGGGGAGGTAAGGGGTAGGGGGCTGCAACAACGCACATGGAGCGCGAAAAACAAACAAACAGTGCCTCACGAAAAAAGATTATTTTAGATTTCACACTCACTGTAGCCCAACGGGGCCTGGAAAGGCAGCCTCAAAATGGCCGCACAGGGCTGCGGGCGACCGCTCCAGCTGCTCAGCTGAACAAGAAGCGAGCGTGGCGAGCAGTCGTCGCGTAGTCCTGGGGGGGATTAGCGGAGCCCATTCAGAGGGGGTGTGGGCTGGCAGGGAGGCGGGATGGGACAGGGGAGAGGAGGACCAGGGAGTGAAGGGCAGGGTTGAGGCAGGGGGCTGCAACGTGGTAAAATCTCATTGCATAGCATCCTAAATATCCTCTTCTGGGCTGGGAAAAACACACTGCATGGTAAATCACACTGCATGGAATCCTAATCATTCTCTTCTGGGCTGGTAAAATCTCACTGCATAGCATCCTAACTATCCTCTTCTGGGCTAGGAAGAGCAAACCGTATGGTAGAAGCTAATTGCATAGCACCCTAATTATCCTCTTGTGCAGGATAGTTTCAATTGGGTGACCAGAAGGAGTGAATGACAAGCAGGAGCGATCAGAGGGCACGAGGCGTGGTGGAAAATGGGCAGAGCGACAAGATAGGAAAGAGCGAGGTGTGCTGCACCGAATCAGAGGGGCAGATGAAAAAGTGCAGTTCCTCGTGCAGTCTCAGAAAGATAATGCAATGTGGCAGAGGAAGCAGTGAGAGGAACTGCCCCAACTCCTGTGTGTGTGTGTCTAGAGAGTGGCATTGCCCCTGGACCCACCAGCTGCCACAGGAGCTCTGTGAGGGCAGAACAGGATCAGATTCTGCAGACGCCAGGCAGAGGGCGTGACTGGAATCTCACACACTCAAAGATGGACTCACCAGCAAAGGGAACCATAGCTCACCATCAGGCAGGGAGACACCACAAACGCTAGCCCACGTGCATCAGCACTAGCCAGAACACAGGAAATCAGAGGCTGTGCACAGGCAGGCACTGCATGCAGTGACCCGGGACATGCACATAACTGCCTGTCAAGAGGTGAGGTCTGTGTAGAGCTTCAGGGTTGGGAGCAGGTATTTGACTGAGACACTGCAGGTACAGGCACAAGTGTAGACAGTGAGGGCAAAGGGCTAACACACGACTAGGTGTATTTGTCTTCACATTTGGTGGGGGTGCGCTTCAGCTCCTTGTGTCATCTAGTTCTTTGCACCCAGACTCTTCCCCGCCTGCAGATGCTGACACCATGACCATAAGTGATCAATTTGAGAGAAGGTGCATTATGCAGTGTTCCACACGTTAGGTAGTGTAGAGAAGGTGCATTATTTAGTGTGCCGCACGTTAGGCAGAGTAGAGATGGTGCATTATTCAGTGCGCCATACGTTAGGTAGTGCAGAGAAGGTGCATTATTTAGTGCACCACACGTTAGGTAGTGTAGCGAAGGTGCATTATTCAGTGTGCAACATGTTATGTAGTGTAGAGAAGGTGCATTATTCAGTGCACCACACGTTAGGTAATGCAGAGAAGGTGCATTATTCAATGTGCCACAAGTTATGTAGTGTAGAGAAGGTGCATTATTTAGTGCACCACACGTTAGGTAGTGTAGCGAAGGTGCATTATTCAGTGCACCACACGTTAGGTAGTGCAGAGAAGGTGCATTATTCAGTGTGCCACACATTAGGTAGTGTAGAGAAGGTGCATTATTCAGTGCACCACACGTTAGGTAGTGTAGCGAAGGTGCATTATTCAGTGTGCCACATGTTATGTAGTGTAGAGAAGGTGCTTTATTCAGTGTGCCACATGTTAGGTAATGCAGAGAAGGTGCATTATTCAGTGCGCCACAAGTTAGGTAGTGTAGAGAAGGTGCATTATTCAGTGTGCCACACGTTAGGTAGTGTAGAGAAGGTGCATTATTCAGTGTGCTACACGTTAGGTAGTGTAGCGAAGGTGCATTATTCAGTGCACCACACGTTAGGTAGTGCAGAGAAGGTGCATTATTCAGTGTGCCACACATTAGGTAGTGTAGAGAAGGTGCATTATTCAGTGCACCACACGTTAGGTAGTGTAGAGAAGGTGCATTATTCAAAGTGCCACACGTTAGAGAATAGTGCCCCACACGTTAGGTATTGTAAGCCTTCATATGTGTTATTGTTTTCTAAAAAATATGCATCACACAGAGAGGCTCAATTTCAATGGGGGCTGTGATGAATCGGTAGTGATTCCACCCAAAACATTGGCATGGGGCTTTCCTCATGTGGACAGGGAAAGGCAGACACTTCCTTATCCCGCCCTGCAGGTGGTGTTCTGTGGGAGTAATTGCCCTGTTTAACTTTCCCTGAGACCCTAGGCTCTTGATGGCTTATTGTAAAGTAGAAAAAACTTAAGAAAGTTCCATCATTCCCTCAGTACTGGGAAGAGGAAGAGGGTTGCAGAGAAACAAAGATGTAGAATTGGTGAGCTAATTAACCAGAATGACCTACACCTGAGGGAGATTGGGAGGCTTTAAAGGCACCCTTAGGTGTGGGCAAGAGAGAAGCAGAAGAAGCAGGACTGGAGATGCCAATGTGTGCCATGTGTGCTGTGGGAAGAAGAAGTAGAGGAGCCACAAGACGCCAGGACCATAGTGAGTCCTGGGAGGGTTTGTGCCGCTATTTCTCAAACTTCAGAGTTTGTGCAGTGGGACGCATGAGAAAGAAGTGCTTGCCCAGGAAGACTATGTTATGCAGAACCTTCATAGAGTTCTCAGGTGGCAGGGTTGCAACAGAGACATTCGTGAGTCAGAGCGACTCCAAATCAGCGTGGCGGAGGCAGCAGTGACCAAAGAGAGAAGGTGCTCCTGGTGGGGGAAGCCATGGTTTCAGCAGTTCTGCGAATGCAGAGAGGATCACCTGGACCCAATGAGTCTGAGCCAAGCAAGTGACTCCAGGGGCGCTCCAGTGTAGGCCACGTGCTCCGTGCAGGCGGGATCACTCACAAGCGAATGAAAGGCAGTTTGAGCAACATTACAAATGCTGAACTGTTTTTAACGTACAGGAACAAGTTAACACCGTGGCTGATATTCAATCAAATGAAGTATAAAAATGACAATGTTAGTTTGAGCAAATACCAACAACACAGTGGTGAGGCCTTAGTAGAAACCCATGCATACCACCAATACCCAAGCCAAAAGACCTTGAGAAACAGGCTACATCAGTCTGACAAAAGTTGTCAAACAAAGGAGGGGAGTGTTGAAAAGTCCCAGGGTTGTCACGTTTGCAACTCAGGTTCTGGGACACATATCATTGTGTTTAAACATTGCTACAGTCAAAATAGAAAAAAGGAAAATACTTTATTCTACCCAATATCCTGTTGTTGAAGCAGAAGGGAAAGAAATGTGGCATACAAGCTACCCTTCTGGGACAAGTTTTCCAGAGGGAGATGAGCATCGTTTGTAGACCAATCCTGATATGGATGAGTGGAAATGTTCAATTCCCTGAAAGCTACTAAAGACGCTATTGAAGTGGTTGTCGTTCTTCTTTGAAAGTTACCATTGAACCACTTTTCTGTTTGTGTATTGAAGAAGTAGACGGGCAGGCGAGTATACCCGTAGGAAAAGAGGTGATTGCCCAAAAAGGATCCTGGTAAAAGGAATACGCCAGGTAGTAGAAGGTGCAAGTGCTGAAGAGTGGCACTATTAGAAAAAAACATATTGAGTTGTGGCATTTGTGGAGGAATTGTGAAAGCTGATTGAAGAAAAGTTACAATTCTTTATGCAGTTAAGGTTGTTAGAATCGTGAAAAGGTTCTTATTCTAGGCGAAGTCAGAGCTTATGACTTTTCCAAGGTACTTTGTTGGAGCAACTGAACTTGGTGAATTTGAGTACAAGAATTTAAGATCTGCATTGGAACTTTGGTTTAATCAGATTTCCTCGCTTTCCCTTTGAACTGTGGAGAAACTCTTGTTTGGATCTGGGGAAGGGAAGTTTGCCCCAACCACGACAAGAGACTGACGATATTGTGTATCAGGTCATATGTTATAAATGTGTTGAATTGAATTGCCATATCATACCTTTTTGCTTTGATTGTTGTATAAGTAGATGGTTAGATATTGCTTGGTTAGAGTGTTCCCTTTAGTTTTCCTTCGGAAGGGAAATCCTCATCAGGGTAGGGATTGTGAGGCGTTTATCCAACCTGTTTTATTTAATAAAATGGCAAAAGTTTAAAAATCTTTACAAAGATGTCCGTCTCACATTTCTGCCACACACAGGGTGTAGCGTTAATTGAAAGTGAAAAAGCATTGCGTAAGGCTTTTACGACTTCTATTAATGTTACCCCCATTTTCATTCATGTGTACGGTGGAGAGGAGCAGAAGATCACAAATCTTGTTTCCACCAACTCCCTTCCTCTCTGCAAAAAACAAACGCTGCAGCATTTCAGTGGCATGCATTTACATGCTGTGCAAATGCTGGGATCCCTATTTATTCTGCCAGCTTTATGCTCCAGCATAAAGCAGTCAGACCCTATAGGGATCTATTGTACACACTGCCTGACATGCTTGCATTTTGGGTAGGGTTTCATTTCAATTGTGAACAGTGCATACCACTAACACCACTCGGTCACCACTTGTAATCCTGTGGTAAACCCACAGGACCAAAGGGTGATAATGGTAAGCAATTCTGGCGATATTTCGGCAGATTTACAACTAAAATACCCCCAAACTCTGAATGAGACCCTGAGAATTGGAGACTGCAGGGGAGTACTTATAATGTCTTTTACTGCACGTGTCTATTCTTACGATGAAATACAATTTTAATGGTGCAGAAAAATGTACCAGTAATTCCCTGCTCATGTGTATCTATGTAACACATTACTACATACACTTACTTTGTTGTATGTTTGTATGATTTGCAGTACCCATCAATATTTCACCCTGAAGAAGAGGTAACCCCTGTCAAAAATAGCACTAGTCTAGATGTTGAGACTTGTTCCACTCTGGATGTAGCCTTGGAATGCTGAAATATGGTTCTAGCCAGGAGGCATTGTACATTTGAGTGGCACGAATCACTTTAGCATAACATGGACAAGGTGATTAATGAGTCTGCAGACCAGTTAAGTGGTAAATGACTTGGCACTTTCAAAGGCAAGATTTCCACATGTTTATGTCAACCAACATAGGGTGCTCATCTTCGCCAGAGATTTTTTGAACAATAATGTGGAATGTAAACTAAATCAAGAATTGAATGTCTATATAGTTCCATTTCATTCGAGTTGCACTTTATCAGAGTAATTCATAGATTTCAGCGCAGAGGCAGCGCATGTGAGCAGCGCAGAGAGGTAGCGTGCGCCTGCGTGTGTCAGCCGTGTGCGCTAAACAGCATTCAGGCGCACCACGTATTCATAGAATTACTAAGCCATTTTGAGCGCTGGCGCTGTGAACATCCGCAGCGCCAGTTACGTCCCCAAGAACGCCTCTTGCGCAAGGAAAAGCCATTCAAATGGCCAAAGCAGCGCAAAGGGCTGCACAAACCCTGGACCAGTTTACATTGTCGCCACACTGTAATCGCGTGAAAATACTACATGTAACCCGCTCTAGGCAGCCAAAACGCATGAAAATGTACTTGCGCACCCCTCGGAATACGCGTACCCCGTTCGAGCCAGGTAAATTGCATAGAAAAGCAGGCCCTGTGGTGTGGGCTGCCTGTGGGGCATGGCCAGGGTGGATGGGGCATGGGGAGGGTGAGTGGGCTTCCTGTGTGGCATGCCCAGGGTGGATGGGTGTCTGCATGTATTTTGTGGGTGCGCGGGAGTTACACACGCGACAGGCCTTGAGCGAGCAGGGTACGTGTATTGTGGGGTACGCATGGAGTTTCACACGTGATAGGCCTTGGCCGAGCAGGGTACGTGTATCACTGGGGTACGCGGGGAGTCTCACATGCGATAGGCCTTGTGCGAGCGTGGTATGTGTATTTTGGGGGTGCGCGTGGAGTTTCACATGCGACAGGCCTTGTGCGAGCAGGGTATGTGTATTTTGGAGGTATGCGTGGAGTCTCACACGCGATAGGCGTTGTGCGAGCGTGGCACGTGTATTTTGGGTGTACTCGTGGAATTTCACATGCGACAGGCCTTGTGCGAGCAGGGTACGTGTATTTTGGGGGTGTGCAGGGAGTTTAACACGTGATAGGCCTTCAGCGAGTGGGGTAGGTGTATTTTGGGGGTACGCGTGGAGTTTCACACGCGATAGGACGTGGACAAGCAGGGTACATGTATTACTGGGGTACGCGGGGAGTCTCACACGCGATAGGCCTTGTGCGAGTGTGGTACGTTTATTTTGGGGGTACACGTGTAGTTTCACACGCGACAGGCCTTGTGCGAGCAGGGTACGTGTATTTTAGGAGTACGGGTGGAGTTTCACACGCGATAGGCCTTGGCCGAGCAGGGTACATGTATTACTGGGGTACGCGGGGAGTCTCACATGCTATAGGCCTTGTGCGAGCGTGATACATGTATTTTGGAGGTATGCGTGGAGTTTCACACATGACAGGCCTTGTGCGAGCAGGGTATGTGTATTACTGGGGTACGCGGGGAGTCTCACACGCGATAGGCCTTGTGCGAGCGTGGTATGTGTATTTTGGAGGTACGCGTGTAGTGTCACTCGCGACAGGCTTTGTGCGAGCAGGGTAGGTGTATTTTAGGGGTACGCATGGAGTTTCACACGCGATAGGCCTTGGCCGAGCAGGGTACATGTACTACTGGGGTATGCAGGGAGTCTCACACGCTATAGGCCTTGAGCGAGCGTGATACGTTTATTTTGGGGGTATGCGTGGAGTTTCACACGCGATAGGCCTTGGCCAAGCAGGGTACATGTATTACTGGGGTATGCAGGGAGTTTCACACGCGATAGGCCTTGAGTGAGCGGGGTATCTGTATTTTGGGGGTACGCGTGGAGTTTCACATGCGATAGGCCTTGGCCTAACAGCGTACGTGTATTACTGGGGTATGCGGGGAGTCTCACACGCGATAGGCCTTGTGCGAGCATGGTACGTGTATTTTGGGGGTACGTGTGGAGTTTCACATGCGACAGGCTGTGTGCGTGCAGGGTACGAGTATTTGGGGGTACGCATGGAGTTTCACACGTGACAGGCCTTGTGCGAGCAGGGTACGTGTATTTTGGGGGTGTGCGGGGAGTTTGACATGCGATAGGCCTTGGGCGAGCGTGGTACGTGTATTACTGGGGTGTGCGGGGAGTTTCACATGTAAGTTTGCATTGTGGGCCCTCCTGGGTGTGGCCTTTCCCCCCTTCCCATGCCCTGCAGGAATACCACACCACAGGGGACTAGCCTACAACCCCCCCATGCCCTGCAGGCAGCCCACATGGCACCATGCACTCCTGAGCGCACCTGTGAGCCCCAACTCATGTCCCCCTGCACCCCCAGCCACCCAGGAGTGACGGGCACCTGCCTGCAGGCCCCGACTCATGTCCCCCTGCACCCCCAGCCACCCAGCAGTGACAGGCACCTGCCTGCAGGCCCGACTCATGTCCCCCACCAACACTTCATCACAATCCACACTCATGGCCCTCATGGCCACCCAAATCGCACCCAACGCCACCCCTGTCCAAACACCCAAAGAAGTATTCCATCCACTCCACATTGAAATCACCATGTCATGATACATCCCAAATATCAAGTATGCACATCAATACATGTCCGTCAGACACACACAATGGGGGCAAGTGAATGAGAAAACCCACATGGTGACATGCACAAAACAAATGAGAGAATACCACACAAAAGAAGTATGAAATCAAAATGTATTAAATACAAAATCAAGGGAATTAAAGAAAATCACACAAGAAAAAAATTAATAAACAAAAGGCTGGATGTCCAAATGGAATAAAAAATATATGAATGCAGAATCCAAATAAATCCAAATGAAAATGGCTCCAAAGGGTACGTCCATCTTACCAAACCCAAGGGTAAAAAAAAGTAAAACAAAACCATTGCTCCATGGAAAAAAATCATTCAAAGAAGTCAAATCCATTCCCGAACTATATACAATGTAAAAATCCAGGGTCCATGAGCCCAACAATCCAAAGGAAACCTACTAAAACACTACCTAATAAATAACTATATACAAAAATGTGGGGCATAGTCCATGCAACCCCAAATGAAAGAAAAATAGAAAGGAAACTTAACACTAATGAACTATATACAATGGCGGTGGGCAAGTCCAAGGGCTCACTTGTTGATGTCCCGGGCCAGGGCATCATCAAACTCCTGCTCAACGTCCTGGAGGTGGGCCTGTTCCCTGGCCCCGAGGTCTCGCAGGGATAATGCCATGTCCACCTCCAACTCCCTGCAAATTCCCTCGAGGCACTCAGCCCGCCTCAGCACCCTGCGCATGGAGTTCTCCGCCCTGACCATAGTGAGCCGTGCCTCTTCCACCCACCGCCACTCCGCATCTATTTCCTGGCCCAACCGCTGCCACATGGAAGACACTCCCAATCCAGGGTCCTCCTGCCCTTGGGCCGATGCCTGCCCCTCTGATGTTGATGGGCCCGAGCCATCATCGCTCCCACCTTTAGCCTGCTGCTGCCGTGCATGTGTGCCCTGCCTGTCGATGCCTGCACATCCTCCTCCTGCTGGGGTCCAGTTGTCGGGATGGCCACCCCTGCTGTACCTCTGACTCCTGACTGTGGCAGGGATGTGTCCTCCACCAGCCTGGCCGCTGGGTCAGGGGCAGCTTCACAGGGTTGCCCGGTGACATTTGGGCAGGTAGATGGCACAGAGGATGACTGGCACATAGGGGGTTCAGTTGAGGAGGGGGTCGGGTGAAGACCCAGCAAACGGAGGAACCCAGTGCTGGTGACCTGTCCTAGTAGGTTGACGCGTTCAAAGAGACATTCTAAATGACTTGTATTCTCCTCATGAGAACTCTGCAAGTCATCCCACATGTCACGTTGACACCACGCCACCCCAGCTAGGACAGGCTCAATTCGGTCACGGATTGCCTCGTCCGCAGGGAGAGGAAGGCCAGTTGTTGTTCGCGGATCCCCTCCCTGAGAACCGGTCTGGACGTAGGCATCTGTGGTGATGCAGTGACAGGATCGGGGACAGGATTACACACAGGCATCTCTGCGGTGGCCTGTGCTGCCTCCTGTCCCTGCCCCTGAACTGCACCTGTAGCACCACTGGAATCCCCACCTCCAGGCCACGTGCGTGGCCCTTCCACATCCTCCTGCTCAACTAAACCCTACACCAACCTGGATGACTCGGTGCCATCTTCCTCCATAGCCCCCTGTGGGGGCTCAGATGCCCCTTCTGCTGCTGAGGAGTCCACCTCCCCGTCTTGGATCTCCCCTCGGCAGCTGCGGCCGCAGACGCGGCACCAGACTCCTCACTCTCCAAAGAGATGACAACCTGGGAGGGGACCTGGGCCTTGCGTCTCTGGCTGGCGGTGGGATCCCTTCCGCTTTGCTCCACAGCACTGTCTCTGCCCTCTTCATCATTTGACGCTGCAGACAGGGAGAGACGAAACACAGGCATCAGGGCACAGTACAATGGTCCGATACACACATGACATTTGCACATGTGTGGCAGTGTCAAACTTTACAGATGGCATCGCACTCGCCAACACACATCATTTGAACCGACACACATGCGCAAGTTAACAGGACTGTTGCAGCAGGCAGCACCCTCCATACACATACAACAGCATGAGCATCCGAAGGTTAGCCTGACGTCACATGCAACATGGGGAGTGCCAAACACATGCACACACGACACCAGACATACATGCATCTGTACATCTTCACCACCTGTCACAGTGAAATCATTGCCAACTATGTCACATCTGCCAATCAGCCTCCTACATGTTGGTATCACATGCCAAATACACACACATGCACATGTACACTGTGGACTTACATGAAGGTGGAACCAGCATTCATGTGATGCACCCCAACCATGCCATAGTTCATACACAGAAATGTAAACATGTGTGCACCCCCAGATGCATTTGGGCATCATGCATTTGGACACATACACCATTGATGTGACTCACACATGACTGGACTCACATGTGGCAGACTCATGTCCCTGCACATACACAACCATACATGGGGCTTTACACACTGTTGGGTGTCTGACCCACGTTTTAGCTATCATGCTGCAACATTTGGTGCTGTGGGCTTAGAAAATCCAAGATGGCCAAAAAGCCCACATGTACGCCAGAATAGGAAAACTGTGCAGTACTGGTATGGAAAACATCATGATGGCCAGAACTTCCCAGAAAATGCACAGGGAAATGCATGAAGAATAGGCTGCCAACCATTTTTGCCTATGTTGTGAGCACAGGAGGGCACTGCCTAAAACCACCATTGGGCTACCCACAAAGTAGCCTGAAAACATTGGGATGGCAATGCTGATTGCCAAAAGCAACCCAGAACTGTGGGGAATTCATTTTCTTAAATCCCAAAAATGGCTGCATTACCAGTACTCACCACTATCAGAAAGCCGGCGTTTTAAAACCACCAGACTTTTGTGTAAAACTGAACAAATGAAAGAAAACCAGACCAAGGAAAGACTTGCTAAGAGGTGGATACAATGTAAAACTATATTCTGAAATGACTTGAAGGAAGTAATTATTTAATGTGTATGTAAAAATCGTAAGTGATTTAAACTCGGAACAAAAAAATGACATGTAGCTAAAAACTGGCTTAAAGAGATTCCAATTCTGCCTGACATCTACCCCCACAGGAGTTAAAACCTGCTCAGCCACTCTTCCCCTTGCCAAAAGGAGTTGTCACCTCTCTGATTAGATTAGGGGTGGAGCAGCTACAGGGAGTTGAACAAAGGCTTGTCCTGGACTCAGGCAAATGTTATATTGGGGGCGTCGTAAAAGTGGCTTCCTCTTGGCAGAAACGGGGAGGGGCAGCCCCCTCTGAGGACAGGCTGAGCTTAAAGAAAGTGGATAGACTGGTTTCTCCACCATGTGACCTGGGAAGACACACCCCTGTTGGCCAGAATATGATTTTAAGAAAGATGTATAATTCATGGTGCGGACTTGTCAAAATTATCTAAATGATACCATAATTCTTGTGATTTTTCTGTGAACATTTCGAGATGCGTTAGGACCCTGTGGTGTATTCTGGGGGCTTGCTAGCGGAAAATAGGGTCTCACTCCAAATGTCTTCATGTTAAAAATCTGACACTTCATCAATTAATGTCCATACTCCTTGCGCAGATGTGTGTAAATTTGGGTAAATGTCCGATATTGCAAAACCAGTTAAAAAGCGCAAAATGTTGCCATTTCTGAATGCAAGCCCCCAGGAAGAGCAGAGTTTGAACAGAGTATACCTCATGTGATATGTGTTGGGTGCATGTAATTTTAAACAACTATGTATCTGTGCAATATGTATTTGGGTCAAATATAGATTTGTGGGCAAACAGACCAGGGGAGGATCCTCTGACCCATAAAACCAACAGCAGCACTCTGACTCACATTTCCCTCCCCCAATCATGGGAGAGGGGAGAATTGGGGCAATGACAAGTAGAGAGGGGCAGGCTTAGCTAGGCCCAGGCACACACCCATTTCAAAACACATAAAAAGAGACTGCTGGGACAGGTAGAGACATTCAAATCCAGTTGCTGCGGAGCGTTTTGCCGGACCACACAACATCCAGAAGATACCAGTTCCAGACTGACTCCAGCTACATACTCCAGAACCTAGAACTTATACTTTAGAACCTAAATCAGAGGCCTAAAACCACAAGCTGAGTTCTCTGCAGCAGGCCTCAAATCATTGCAAGCTACTCACAGCCGGGCGAGCTGCTTGAATCCCTTGCCAAGAACTTTTGCCAGGACCAGTGCAGAGATCCAGGAGCCGTGCAGAGACTGCTGTATCCGGACAGACCAGAGCCAGACCAGACCAGACCGTGCAGAATCGCAGACCCAGAGACCAGATCGCTGTGAAGTGCCGCTAGCCTGATTGATCAGATCCGTGACGAGACCCAGTCCTTCCAAATATATTGTGAGTATAGCTAGGACGGGGCAAAAACCAAATCTCTTAGTTTAAAGTAATATAATTCAATCTATTTAACCTAAGTAGAACTGCCTCCTAACTGTCACCTGTCATTTGTAAAGCTGCACCACTGTCACTTGTCAATTTTGCAGCTGCAAATCTGTCACCTGTCATTTTGAGTTTACTTTAAATCCGAAAAAAACGACCTTTACAATATCGTTCATATCTCTGGAACCGTGTGGGCTACGAACTTGGTTTAACTTTCCTCTGAAATCATGATTCACGCACTCGCGAATTTTACCGCGATTTGCGATTTTTGGTTAAAAATCCAGCCACGTGTAACCATCAGCAGTCATTTCTTTCCTTGCTAAAAATTTGTTTGCCTCTTAATCACCATCTCTGAATCATTGCTAAAGTGAGCCTGAACTCATCCCAAGTATCTCTCACTCACCCTGAACCTCCTAAAAGGAATTAAAAGCATTTTCAGCATATTTCTCACTTCATTGCCACCACATTCAAAGCACTTGGGCCTGTGTTTTAAAACTCATACTGGTTTTCTCTAAGCTTGCTGGGGAGGAACTGAATTTCATATTGTATTTGATTGCGTTCCTGATAACTGTGTGCTCCTCTTTCCATCTACTTCCATGTCTTACATTGCATAGGGGAGGGGGTGAATTGCCAGAGAAAAAGTGATTATATTATCTTTTGCTAAAATCATCTCAAGTATTTCTGTACTGCATTTATTCCTCATTGCTTTTCCTTTGAAATCATAAAAGTATTTTTGCTACTTGATCCATCCTATACTAACTCCTCATTGATTATAAAGAAGTGTGCTAGTGTCAGATTACCCATTGTTGATTAACATTATATTTATAAGGGCGATATCGATTATTAATTTATTATAAAAGCGTGGTATCTATATTTTGTCTTATTTCTCAAATAAACCTTTTAAACTTGCAAAACAGAACTACTTCTTGGCTCAGTGGGGTCAGGGGGATTCTAAGAGAGGGGTGTTATATAGGGGTAGTCATCCAGAACTCATGAACTGGACATAAAGATATATCAATAAGGGTTTCCATTCAGTATCCCAGACTAGGCATTGACTTAGCTGTAGTGTTGAATTGAATCCTATTACAAATTGGGGCCTCCAGCCGGACGTCTGGGTTAGATCTATCACTTGTGCAGCTTAATACAGTGTGCTAACTGACGGGATACATACATCCGGTCGGATCACCACGCTGTTTTACGCTGTAAAGCACTCTTCAAAGGGACACTCTAAGGAAAAGGTCTGTTTTGCAAAAATAAAATACTAATTTCTGTAAGTCAGGACAGAGATCAATCTCTAGAATGACGACCTTGGTAGACATGAAAATAGCGAGGGAGCACCTCTTACATAAGGTATTTGTGAGAGGTGAGTGGACTCACCAGGACCAAACGGTCTGGTTGCAGGCCATCGCGCAACAGGTCACTGAAACAGGGTCAGACATATGGAGAGATCAGGGTCCATTACATGTGGCCCTGAGTGAACTATATATGGCTCCTAAACCAAAGATGAACACAATAAGATTGCCAGGATAGCGGCATACCTGTACCTAAATATGGGAGACATGCAGGATAAATGTACTGAAAGCCAAGATCTGGCAAATAGGCGACAGATGGCGTTAGAGAAGGTCCAATCTGACCTGGTCTCTTCTGAGCAGAGGCTGCAGAGGAGCCAGGAGTTAGAAAATTATAGTAGGCAGTATATCATTAAAATAAAAGAGGATATGGACATCCTGCAACAGGAAAAGGCTGACCAGGATACCAGATTTCTGGCCCTGCAAAAGGAGTACCAAGAAGGTTTGGACTCCCTACTACAGAGCCAGAAAAAGCTGGAGCAACAATTAGATTTCAATAGGGTATGTGCTGAGCAGGTAGTCACCCTGCAAAGTCACCTAGATAGGGAAAAGGCAGAAAGCAATAAATTGATTCTGAAAGACCTGGATACCCAGGCAGAGTTTGATCAGGAGCGCCAGAGAGCTGGTGCCTTCCAAAGGCAAAGGGATGACCTGGCGGCACAGATGCAGACTCTTAGTCAGGAAAGGGACACCTTAGGCCAGGAAGTCTGCCATTTAAAAAGGAAAATGGAAGAAAATCACCTGGCCCTCCAGGGACTGGGTGACCTCCAAAAAGAACACCAGAACTTGTTATAGCACACCAGGAGGGTGGAGGAGGCTCTGGCAAGAAAGGAGCAGGCCAGTAGGGAAGGGACTCAGGAGGTAACCCTCCTGCAGCAAAGACTGGCCCAGTACTCCAGGACCAATCAGGAGGCACAGAGAGAAAATGAGGCTCTCTGTCAGCACAATGATAAGCTCCAACAACAGGTAGCGATTCAGGAGAGACTGATAGAGTCTAGTAAGGCCTTAACTGAGGAACTGAAAGCGCAGGCTCTTGCATTGCAACAGGGAGCAGGGGCCGATAGAGACCAGGTTCGCTGGGAGAGGGAGACTCCTGAGCATAACCTGCTCAGTACCAGGGGCCTTCATATCTCTCAGTCCCTGGATTATGCCACCCCCATGTCCCCTCGCGCACATGATCACCGGGCCACAGGGATGGCACATTACTATCCAACCAGAAGTATGGGGCTCATAGGCCAGTCCCTCTCAGGAATGGAGGGGCGGGCATCCGGGTATGGGCACCCAAGCACAGTGCAATTTAGTGGGGAACCCCAGGAGAGTAGGCCCATTAAGGGCATCCTGAAAACTCCTGCCCAGTTAGGTCAGTGGGGGGGGTACCCATCAAATCCTGGCAGCAAGGAGGAATCTGAAGACTCCTCTGAACGGCGCAGGACACAGGAGACCAGGTCCCCACATTCTGCCAGCCATTCCCAGGCTCGCAGAATCCGGGAAAACCTGGAAGATCAGACAGGAACCTCTGGGAGCAGTGCCTTTGAGTCAGAGGATAAATGGACCAGGGTTACACGAACCAAAAAGGCCAATAAGGCAAAAAGGGCCTTGCTTAAGGACCCATTGAAGCAAATAAAGGTAATAAGGAGTGTCAACACGCCTTATCATAAGAACGCCAAGTATTCCGTTTGGGAACACTTGGAGCTCTATGAGCAAACTTTCCATTTGAAGGACAGCAGTAGCTGCATCCAGTACATCAAATGGACATTCTCCCCAGAATACTCCAGTTTCTTTGCGGGGCTGGAGGACCAAAATCATTTAAGATAGTCCACCTATAAGGCGGCCATCTTGAAACATTTTTCTGTTCACAGAAATCCTCAAGAGGCTCGCAAGGCAGCCTACAATTTGCAATGTGGGGAGGATCAGGCCCCACAAGAGTTTGTGCAAGAATTAAAACATGCTTTTGCGGAGACCACCAGAAGGGTGCGCACGGATAGCAGAGAATTTATCAATACGTTTTTCCATGCCTTACCCAAATACATAATGACCCAGCTCGTGAGAGATTTTCATGAGAAGAGATCTTTAGACTGGGTCATTGAACAGGCTACCCGGATCTATGAGGTGCAGAAGCCTATCGAAAATAAAAATAAAGCGCCGAAAAACCCCAAAACCAACAGCACCCCGGCTGCTGCCAAGGTGGCAGAGGTAAAGGTTGCCCCCGTTCTAGATTTGGAGATGGGGGGGCCTAAAAACCTGCCTGCACCAAATAATTCACAGCCCAGAAGGCCCTCGGGCCAGTCACAGACAGGGAGTCGAGTAGGTAGTCCCACAAATGGGGTCCCCCGCTCCCCTGACTATGTAAGTCCCCGCTACAAGGGAAACCGACCAATCCTGGGTTATGTGTGGACTCCTCCAGCCCAAGGGGGGGATCCAGCCAAGCACTTGACCCGGGGAACTTCCCTCCTAACTTCCCCCAGGAGGGCAGAAATTCTCCAAATCCTGGGCAGAACTTTTTCCCCAGGTATCCACCCAATTTCCAGCCCCAAAATCATCCATCCTTCTTTCCCCAATTCCCTGAGCCCAGACAACCTAATCCGGGGAGGCCAAGGGTGGAGGGGTACCAAAATCTTCCCAACCAGGGGTTCTACCAGAGAAGGGATAGCTACCCTTCCCGGGATCAGCCCAGGGGAGAAAATAGAGCCCCATATCAGTCCGAGCAGGTTTCACAACTTGAGCGCCAGGTCCAAAATATGGCACGAGATCTGGGTCACATACTGAGGGCTCAACAGAACCCTCAGATGAGCATGCCACCGCAGAATGCCCCAAACTCTGGACCTGGTGCTCCAGAACAATGACGGGGGCAGCACCCCGATAACACACCGGTTCCCAGGGAGGAGGCACAAGGGGAAGGGGGGTGTAAAGCCTTGGAGGATGCTTCCTTCCCAAAGTGTAAACAGCCCCTGGAAAACCAGGAACCGGAAACAAAATCTCCTGCCCCTGAAAGCCTGCCTCCCAAGGAGCAGAGGGGGGGTAGGAGAAACAAAGGACCCAAACAGACCCACTTTGTGGAGGAGGTACAGGTCTTCCAATTTGAGGGAGAGGGATCCTCAGAAAATCCTGGGAAAAGGATCTTCTCCTTCAGAGATGGGGGAATTCCTCCCAAGGAAAAATGGGTCCCAAGGGATGTCAATTCAGACTGGGGAGATGTGGAGACTGAACTACCGCCGCCCATCATCTCATCCCAGAACCGACAATACTGAAATCCCCTGGTTCAAACCCATCCTGGTGACTGCCTCCAAAAGGGGGGGGGGGGCGGCCCAGAACCGGAACCAGGGGAACCCACAATGGCTCTGATCTCCAGTTGCCAACTTTTTCTTTCAGGTTCCCAAGACTCTACACAGAATTCTGCCCAAATCTCTTCTCTAGCAATGTCCAAAACCAGAAAGTTAGCCCACCAGTTGTCCAAAAATGTGCATTATCTATGCCCCCTTGAGGAGAAGGAGGGAAGATACTATGCCCCGCTACAAGTACAGGGGCAGGGTACAATTTTGGCACTGGTGGACACTGGATCCCAAGCTACCCTTCTGTCCAAAAGGGCCTTTGAGGAACTAAATGCAGGAAGGGGGGAGAATTACCGAATTCCTCTCACCTCTCTTCCTGGACAACTGCAGAACTTGACGGGAAGGAAATTCCCATTGAGGGGACTGCAGACTTGGACATTAAAATTGGGTGACACAAGGAGAAACACCCGGTCATAGTAGTGACTCCAGAGGGCACTCCTTGTTTACTAGGGAATGACCTCCTGAGAAGGTTGTCACCCCTAATAGATTGTGTAAACAAGGTCCTCTGGACACAGACTAGCAGTCCAATAAAATTAAAACAGAGTGTCAACCATATTAGTTTAAACGGCACATGCCACATGGTTGAACAAAAATCTGACCAAGTAGAATTTCACTTCCAGAACAACCAAACTCCAGACGTGACAGTAATAGCAGTAGGATAACAGACTGGTGATGGGGGGTCCTCTCTATTTCTGAAAATCAACCTTCCTTCCAGTTTAAGGTGGTATTCCACACTGGAAGGAAACACTCTGAAATTCTTCACCAATCCACAATCAGAAACTCCCACTCCTATGGTCCAGAAAGATGTGAAATCAGCTCAGAGCCTGGCTGACATTCAGCAAATTGGAGAGCAGTTGTTCATCCCTGTTCAGTTAAATGATGGGAAGGACTCTGTTCTCGCTCGAGTGTGTGTGAACAACGGTAAAAGCTTCATCAGCGAAGCCATGTTCCGCCAACTCCCAAAAGATCCAGCCATTCCCACATTCAAACTGATAGACAAATGGGAAATGGACCTGGAAGCACTTAATTCCAAACATCTCCTGCCAAGCAGGTGTATGCTCAAAATCTCCATTGGCAACAAGAGCATAGTCCATAATTGTTGGGTCGTGCGAGATGTCACTGCTGCCTTTTACTTAGGCAGTGACATTCTCAATCTCTTTGCTATTAGTTTGGACCTAATAAACTTCAAAGCTTGGTCCCGATTAGCGGATAATCCCATGGGCTTTGATGATCCAGAAAAAGCATTTAGGTCAGCTCAATTGCTACCTTATGCAGTTCAAATTCAGATAGAAGAGGAAGTCACCATCCCAGAAAGGACCCGACAATTCTCCCTGGAAGTGAAAGTTAAAAGAGGACAAAAATTGCAAAACCCTGATGCTTATATACATCTAAATGCTTCTCTCCAACAGCAAGGGTTGGGGGTAAACCCAACTCCATTAGTCAACATAGAACATGACACCATTCCAATAGAGGTGGATAACAGCGACTTAAAGAGTATTACTCTAGCCGCAGGCACCTTTATTGGAATGGCGGTTGATGACCGACATTTTTCCATAGATTTAGGAAATGAACTGTTAGGACCAATCCCCAAGGACTGCTTTGACAGTGACAGTGATGACAATACAACGCCAGACGGGATTTTTACCCGGCATGGGGGGAACTTCCTGGTGTACACTTCCTGCCCCTACGGTAAGGAAGATGTGACTTGTGACTTCAGGAGGGATGAGGTGATTTTCCAGGTCCATGAGGGTTGCCTTTCCCACCTGAGGCCTCCAGTCCAAATCAGCACTCTGACCAAGGACTTCTCCACCCAGCTGGAGGAGGCCGCTGAGATAGCCAAACCAGAAGTCTTTCCAGGCTTCAGGCAGATGGTGGAAGAGAGGGTCAACCTAGCTGATGCCTGTGTGACTCTGGAACAGAAGCAAAAGTTGAAACAAGTTTTCTTGGATTTCCAAGATCTCTTTGCGGTAGACTCATATGACTGTGGTTGCACCGACATCCACACCACAACAATTCCCACGGACCCTGGAATGACTCCAGTGTTTTTGAAGCAATATCGTTTGCCTCTCGTATCCATGGAGTCCCTTACTGAAATAATTAAGAACCTTGAGTCCCGGTGAATAATTCGTCCAATACACAGCACCTTCAATAATCCGGAGCTGGGAATATTGAAGCCAAACGGCCAGTGGAGACTCTGCGCCGACCTCAGGGAGCTCAACAAACAGGTCCATACTTCCCCATGGCCTCTGCCCTACATTGACCAAGGGCTGGCCCAGATCCAGGGGTCACAGGTATTCACTGCAATAGACCTGACCAATGGATACTGGACCGTGCCTGTCAGTAGGGATGACCAATACAAGCTGGCTTTTACCTTTGGGTGCCATCAGTACACATGGACCCGGACTCCCTTCGGATACCTCAACTCCGGCAATGAATTCAACATTTTCCTACACAAGGCCATGCCTGACCTGGGTGCAAGGGGTAACCTGGCTTATGTAGATGATGTGCTCATCAAAAGTTCATCTGTGGAGGAACACATAGCAGAGATCCGTTATGTTCTGACCCAGTTGAGGGCCGCCGGAGCAAAACTTTCCTTTCAGAAAGCACAGTGGTGTAGAACCCGTGTTAATTTCTTGGGGCATGAGATTACTCCTCAGGGTCTCTGTCCCCAGGAAAAGAAAGTGGAAGCACTTCAGAAACTGAAAGACCCCACAACTCTGTGGGAACTAAGGAGCCTCCTTGGTCTGACTAATTACAGCAGAAAGTTCATTGAGGGCTACGCAGAGATCACCAGACCCCTGATTCATCTCCTGAAGGGGGGGGGTCAAGTGGGAATGGGGTCCAGAACAAGCTGAGGCAGTAAGATAACTCAAAAGAAGCCTCTCAAAAGCGCCCTGCCTAGCTTACCCTGTCAGAAACAAGGAGTTCTTCCTGGAGACAGGGTTCTCTAATACGTGCTTGACGGCAGTATTATACCAAAAGCATGACAAGATCAATAAAGTAATCTCCTATGCGAGCAAAACTTTATCCTCTGTGGAGGAAAAATTCAACGATTATGAGAAGGCACTCCTTGCAACAGTGTGGGCATCGAAGAATTACCGCCCGTTTATCCAGGGGGAACACATCATAGTGGAGACTCCACACTAGCCTCTGCAATATCTCCAAAGTGACAGAATCCGGGCCGGAAATGTGAGTAATTCCCAAATTACTTCCTGGATTCTGTCAATGCAAGGCTTTCCTGTTGAGGTCAGATATGGCCAAAACAAGAAGAGTCCCCTCGCGCAAGGTCTGGCTGACTTGCATGATTGTGCCAGAGAAAACTGTCTCGAGGACGAAAGTCTAAAAATCAAGGACAGCATGGAGGCATACCTTAATTCCCCACACAAAGTCTTTGAAGAAGACAAGTGTGAGGGAATGCCCACTGTCTATGTGGATGGATGCTCGTACCATGTTGACGACGACGGGGAGAAAGAACTGGTGGCTGGCGTAGGGAATGCATGGGTGAAGGAGTTCCCAGAACCCTCCGCTGGATACAAAATTGGACCCCGAAGTAGTCAGGTGGCAGATTTGATGGCTGTGCATCAGGCCATCCTCACTGCTGTGCAGCATCAACTCCACGAACTGGTCATAATCACAGATTCGGATTATGTACGGAACGGGTTCGTGGAGCACCTGGTTAACTGGAAAACCAGAGGCATGTTATGCGCTAATAACAAACCCCTGAAACATGGGAAGTTAATCCAAAACATTGATGATCTGGTCACCTCGAATGGGATGACCATCTACTGGAAAAAGATCAAGGGTCAATCCAAAGTAGAGGGACCAGACAAAACTGGAAATGACTTAGCTGATCAGATGGCCAAAACCGGGGCCATCCAAGGGGATCTAATCGAAATAGAGTCCCTGTT
Source organism: Ambystoma mexicanum (assembly GCF_040938575.1). Classification (NCBI taxonomy): domain Eukaryota; kingdom Metazoa; phylum Chordata; class Amphibia; order Caudata; family Ambystomatidae; genus Ambystoma; species Ambystoma mexicanum. The sequence goes on from NC_090936.1 coordinate 1,213,279,852, forward strand.
GGGGGAAATCCAGGTCACTGCTATCACTAGGTACCAGACAAATGCTCACAATGATCTTTCAACTGCACAATGGAGTAAGGAGACCCCTGATGCTGATTTAATTACAGCTCAGAAGGGGGACCCAATTATTGGTAAGTTTTACCAACACCTTGAGGACCCTGAGAACTTTCCCCTGACGGATAGCTATTACATTGGGAAAGAGGACCTAAGAGTGTTGATGAAATGTCCAAAAATGTTCCGAATCCAAGACGGTTTGTTGGTAAAGAAATCCAAAGCTGGCCACGATCAGTGGGTGGTTCCTACCTCATTCCGAGAGCCTGATGTTAAGTCACGCCCATGATGCGGCCACCGCCGGTCATAGGGGGTTTCACACCACACTGGAAATCTTAAGAGAGGTTGCATACTGGCCACACATGGGGCAGGACCTCGACCAATACTTGAAGGGGTGTCTTGTGTGTGCACAATTTCAGCCATCATCCCTCACACACCGTGCGCCTCTCCAAAAGAGGAGGATGACACTGCAGTGGTCAGATTTACAAATCGACTTTGTAGGCCCTGTGATTCGCTCGTCTAGAGGAAACAAGTGCATGTTGACCGTAACATTCTTGTTTACCAAGTGGGTGGAATGTCTCCCAGCCCCAAACTGCAAGGCAGAAACAGCAGCTGCCCTGATGATTAACCACGTCTTTTCCCGTTTTGGTCTACCTCAAAGGATTGAGTCAGACAGAGGTAGCCACTTCACCAGTGAAGTAATGACAAAGATGTGGGAGATACTGGGGGTCAAAAGAAAGCTACATATTGCGTACCGGCCCGCTTCCTCTGGGGCAGTAGAGAGATATAACCGAACCATTGTGAGCATCTTAAAAAAGTTTGTGGCAGATTCTGGGCCAAGTTGGGATATCCAATTACCTCTGGTCCTAATGGCCATCAGATCTACCCCTTCATCTGCAACCAAAATGTCACCATTTGAGTTGATGACTGGACGCAAGATGGTGCTTCCCCAGCATTTGCTCTACAGAACCCAAGAGCAAACTTTGATAAATGCCTCCACAACTCATGAGTATGTGGAGAATTTAAGGAAACACCTTCAACATGCTTTTGCCTATGCTCAGCAGAATCTAGAACGATCAGCCGAGAGTATGAAGACCCACTATGACCTGAAAACTTCCAGGAAGGAATATCAGGTCGGGGACCGGGTCTATTTATACAACTTCCAAAGAAACCAGGCAAGACAGCGCAAATTTTTGCCTACATGGAAGGGACCCTTTGAGATTATAGACAAGATCTCCCCTGTGGCCTACAAGATCCGCATCCCCAAAGGCGGTTTGGCAGGGAGGGAAGACAAGTGGGTCCACATGAACCAGTTGAAGTGTTGCCATCCCAGGCACACTTTGCAGCAACTGGAGGAGTCCTCTGCAATCCCAGAGGGTACCGCTCCAGAGTAATTCAATTCCAACCCTAAAATATCCTACATATAGCCTATCAAATTCTGTGTTTCTCAAGTTTATGTGTTCCTGTCGCTTAATTTAAAAACATATGCATGTTCATATCTGTTGAGTTCTAAAATATATATGCCACCCCACTATATCAATGGTGGGGGAGAAATGTCCATGAATAGGTATTGCCGCTTTTCCTTTGTCGTCCTAGGAGAAAGAAAATCTGGAGACTGGCCAAGGAGGACGATCCGGAGACCGGGAGCAGAGACCCGAGGGGCCCGGGGTACCACCCAATATTCCCATCAGGACCGGCGAGGCGAACCAATCGATCAGCACCGGATGGAGGAAAAGATGCTGAACTGTGCCATTTGCAGAATTGGAAGAAGATTATGCGGACATACCAGTGCGTGGGTCAAAACCTTCTGTGCACCTGACTCCCCATCGACTCAAATTCAAAGTGCAGTCGTGTGGGGGGGCTTTGTTGGGTGTCCTGACCCACGTTTGAGCTATCATGCTGCAACATTTGGTGCTGTGGGCTTAGAAAATACAAGATGGCCAAAAAGCCCAGATGTACAACAGAATAGGAAAACTGTGCAGTACTGGCATGGAAAACATCATGACGGCCAGAACTTCCCAGAAAATGCACAAGGAAATGCATAAAGAATAGGCTGCCAACCATTTTTGCCTATGTTGTGAGCACAGGAGGGCACTGCCTAATTTGGGCTACCCACACAGTAGCCTGAAACCATTGGGAATGGCAATGCTGATTGCCAAAAGCAACCCAGAACTGTGGGGAATTCATTTTCTTAAATCCCAAAAATGGTTGCATTACCAGTACTCACCACTATCAGAAAGTCGGCATTTTAAAACCACCAGACTTTTGTGTAAAACTGAACAAATGAAACAAAACCAGACCAAGGAAAGACTTGCTAAGAGATGGATACAATGTAAAACTATATTCTGAAATGACTTGAAGGAAGTAATTATTTAATGTGTATGTAAAAATCGTAAGTGATTTAAACTGGGAACAAAAAAATGACATGTAGCTAAAAACTGGCTTAAAGAGATTCCAATTCTGCCTGACATCTACCCCCACAGGAGTTAAAACCTGCTCATCCACTCTTCCCCTTGCCAAAAGGTGTTGTCACCTCTCTGATTAGATTAGGGGTGGAGTAGCTACAGAGAGTTGAACAAAGGCCTGCTCCTGGACTCAGGTAAATGTTATATTGGGGGCGTTGTAAAAGTGGCTTCCTCTTGGCAGAAACGGGGAGGGGCAGCCCCCTCTGAGGACAGGCTGAGCTTAAAGAAAGTGGATAGACTGGTTTCTCCACCATGTGACCTGGGAAGACACACCCCTGTTGGCCAGAATATGATTTTAAGAAAGATGTATAACTCATGGTGCGGACTTGTCAAAATTATCTAAATGATACCATAATTCTTGTGATTTTTCTGTGAACATTTTGAGATCCGTTAGGATCCTGTGGTGTATTCTGGGGGGTTGTTAGCGGAAAATAGGGTCTCACTCCAAATGTCTGCATGTTAAAAATCTGACACTTCATCAATTAATGTCCATACTCCTTGCGCACATGTGTGTAAATTTGGGTAAATGTCCGATATTGCAAAACCAGTTAAAAAGCGCAAAATGTTGCCATTTCTGAATGCAAGCCCCCAGGAAGAGCAGAGTTTGAACAGAGTATACCTCATGTGATATGTGATGGGTGCATGTAATTTTAAACAACTGTGTATCTGTGCAATATGTATTTGGGTCAAATATAGATTTGTGTGCAAACAGACCAGGGGAGGATCCTCTGACCCATAAAACCTACAGCAACACTCTGACTCACATTTCCTTCCCCCAATCATGGGAGAGGGGAGAATTGGGGCAATGACAAGTAGAGAGGGGCAGGCTTAGCTAGGCCCAGGCACATACCCATTTCAAAACACATAAAAAGAGACTGCTGAGACAGGTAGAGACATTCAAATCCAGTTGCTGCGGAGCGTTTTGCCGGACCACACAACATCCAGAAGATACCAGTTCCAGACTGACTCCAGGTACATACTCCAGAACCTAGAACTTATACTTTAGAACCTAAATCAGAGGCCTAAAACCACAAGCTGAGTTCTCTGCAGCAGGCCTCAAATCATTGCAAGCTACTCACAGCCGGACGAGCTGCTTGAATCCCTTGCCAAGAACTTTTGCCAGGACCAGTGCAGAGATCCAGGAGCTGTGCAGAGACCGCTGTATCCGGACAGACCAGACCAGTGCCAGACCAGACCAGACCGTGCAGAACCGCAGACCCAGAGACCAGATCACTGTGAAGTGCCGCTAGCCTGATTGATCAGATCCATGACGAGACCCAGTCCTTCCAAATATATTGTGAGTACAGCTAGGACGGGGCAAAAACCAAATCTCTTAGTTTAAAGTAATATAATTCAATCTATTTAACCTAAGTAGAACAGCCTCCTAACTGTCACCTGTCATTTGTAAAGCTGCACCACTGTCACTTGTCAATTCTGCAGCTGCAAATCTGTCACCTGTCATTTTGAGTTTACTTTAAATCTGAAAAACGACCTTTACAATATCGTTCATATCTCTGGAACCGTTTGGGCTACGAACTTGGTTTAACTTTCCTCTGAAAGCTCAGAATGTAAGCTCCTCTACTCCTTATACTTTTTCCGCAATCACGATTCACGCACTCGCGAATTTTACCGCGATTTGCGATTTGGTTAAAAATCCAGCCACGTGTAACCATCAGCAGTCATTTTTTTCCTTGCTAAAAATTTGTTTGCCTCTTAATCACCATCTCTGAATCATTGCTAAAGTGAGCCTGAACTCATCCCAAGTATCTCTCACTCACCCTGAACCTCCTAAAGGGAATTAAAAGCATTTTCAGCATATTTCTCACTTCATTGCCACCCCATTCAAAGCACTTGGGCCTGTGTTTTAAAACCCATACCGGTTTTCTCTAAGCTTGCTGGGGGGGGAACTGAATTTCGTATTGTATTTGATTGCATTCCTGAGAACTGTGTGCTCCTCTTTCCATCTACTTCCATGTCTTACATTGCATAGGGGAGGGGGGTGAATTGCCAGAGAAAAAGTGATTATATTATCTTTTGCTAAAATCATCTCAAGTATTTCTGTACTGCATTTATTCCTCATTGCTTTTCCCTTGAAATCATAAAAGTATTTTTGCTACTTGATCCATCCTATACTAACTCCTCATTGATTATAAAGAAATCTGCTAGTGTTAGATTACCCATTGTTGATTAACATTATATTTATAAGGGCGATATCGATTATTAATTTATTATAAAAGCGTGGTATCTATATTTTGTCTTATTTCTCAAATAAACCTTTTAAACTTGCAAAACAGAACTACTTCTTGGCTCAGTGGGGTCAGGGGGATTCTAAGAGAGGGGTGTTATATAGGGGTAGTCATCCAGAACTCATGAACTGGACATAAAGATATATCAATAAGGGTTTCCATTCAGTATCCCAGACTAGGCATTGACTTAGCTGTAGTGTTGAATTGAATCCTCTTACAACACATATGTCCTAGCTGCACACTCCTGGCACACCTCAACATGCATTTTGTCCATTCAGTACGCATGGACACCTACCGCTCGACTCCAGACGGGTCTGCATCTGAGGGACCTGGATATTGTGCGCTGGGTTTGTGCATTCCAGGACCCTCATCTGCATGTTGGTAAGGCGGACCTGGCACCCCTCTGCATCCGCTGCCTTCTTCAAGAGGTGCCAGGCCTTGCTGAGGGTCCTGGACCTGAAGTCCTCCGAGCGCTTCCGGACGTGTTGCATGTCACGGGCTGCCACCCCCTCCAAGTTGATGACAGCCACAATGTATTTCCAGATCCCCTTCCAGCCTTCATTGTCCTTGCAAGAACTTCCAAAGATGGCATCATAATGCCCCAGGGCTTGCTCCACCAGGATGTGAAGAAACAGCACGTACACGTGTTAATGCGTGTAATTGGAGGAAAGGCCCTTAGCACGTACACGCGTGATTGATGTTGCACGTGTGTGGTGGTTTAAAAGGTACGCGTAGGACGCCATTTTCTTGTACATGCTTTTTGTGGAGAGCGAGCGGGTGATTCTTGTACTTCTTGTTGATTCACACACGATTACTTCACAACGGTTCCAGTTCATACTCCTTGTATACTCAGACAGAGTTCTATTCTTCTTTTGGCGGGGGTGTTGCCAATGCGCACATGCGTGTCTTTTTCACATTCTTTTTCCAGGCAGACGGTGAGTCGCGCTCGTATTTTTCAATTGTGGTTGCCCCCGTGTGTCGCATACCCATTCAGAGGTCATTGTAGCCAGCATGTACCACGCGTACGCTCTTTTTTGTGGTTCTGGGTGCCACAGTGTATTGTGGGTTCTTTATTACACGCATGTGGGCTACCAGGGGTCGCGTGCATGTTACATTTTGTTTTCGGGGTGCCTGAGCGTTGCGTGACACATCATCTTCCCCCAGGGGTCATAGACAGCCTTGCTAGAGCACTAGGGTACGTATTCCATCTAGAACCCTACCCCTTTCACCCCAATTGCCCAGGACAATTGTTTACTGCACCTCCCATTCGCAGAAGAACATCAGTGCCATGGTTGGGAGGCGACCAAGAGGTAAGGGAGGCAAAGGTGGCTGAGCTACCAGAGGTGGGCGCGGTAGGGGACGTGGCCAGGATGTGCAGCGTGGCCCAAGAGGCCAGTGTGTGGAGCACCAATCAGGGACACCTATGGCCCTCCAATGGGTCGGGGTGATTCAGCTGACACCATCCCAGCTCAGGCCTTGTTAATCCCACCCATATTGTCAACTGAACTGGCACAGGATGACTCCCAGGCTGACTTCCGTGTCACCAAGTCAAAGCCACGTATGGGGGAGAAAGTTGCTGTCACCAGGCCCCGTGGATCTGGGGCAGCAATGCCATCTGCTGCCCCAAGTAGCCAGGGCGAGGAGGCTGCAGGGGCAGCTGCACCTCAATCCACCCCAGCTCTGAGTCACCCAGCCAGGACAGTGTTGGTCCAAGTCCATCACACAGGTTGGTCCTGGCAACATCACCCAGCAGCCAATGCCTGCAGTGAGAGCTTTGGTCATCGTGCCTTTGGCTACTTCCAGTGCCCAGTCCACCTGCGCTTCTGCCCCTACCAAACAGAGCGGCGCGAGCCACTCAGGGTCTGCACCACCTCTCAAGAGGAAGAAGGGTGCTCTTGTGGTACAGGCTGGGACCCCAGGCACGGCTACCCACTCCGGCACGTCAAGGAAGCCTAGTTTCAATGATGCAGAACTAGACGCACTTGTGGGATATGTGTCGGCCCATGGCCGCAAAATGGTGGTGACTGCAGGGTGCAAGGCTATGCCTACTCAACGTAGGGCCCACTGGCAGACCATCGCAGACCACATTAGTTCCCTTGGTTTTGTGAGGCGCACAGCTGATGATTGCTCTAAGCAGTGGAATGACCTGAAACGCAGAGCAAAGAACAAGCTGGCTTCCAATCATGCCTCTACTGTGGTTACTGGCGGTGGGTCTCCACCAGAGGAGGAACAACTCACTGAACATGAGTCTATCGCTGGAGCCTTCATCACATAGGATCAGATCCAAGGCGTGAGAGACCTACCAGATCTTGAAGCATTGTCCGGTGAGTGCCCATGCATGTGTGTGCAATCCATGTGTATGTTGCTTGGGTGATGTGTTCTGATTGAGTGCCAGGTGAGGCTGTATACTCATGACTGCTATGGGTCACCCATGTGGTACCTCAAAACCATTCCTCGGCCTTGGGTTTCACAGTATCCCTTCTGACCGAAGTTGACAATTTGCACCGGATTACTGCACTTGCCCTTCAACTGTCATCTTGCCACAACATTGTTCATACTGTTTTCCTGTTCATTCTGCCTAATTGATGAAATCCTTAGCATTTTTACCACACATTTTTGTGCCGTACTGCCCCAAATGTAACATACTTCAGTCATAGATTACACCCCACAATGGCCCAAATTTCTTACCTTATTATGGGAATGATTTCACCAATCAGGCTGATTGTGTGCAGGCCATGTGTAGCTGCACATTACTCAATCATTTTGGGGCCCTGTTTGAATGCTGAACATGACAATTGTCTTCTGTCATGTCGAAGTGACGAACCATTGATGTATCCATGTGCCTGCCATCACTGCATCAGTGAACACTGGCTTTGTTCCAGTGTGTGGCACATGCATATTTTGTCACACTATTTTACATGTTTTATTTCATGATGTCCATCTCACATGGATGGGTGGCAGTACTGATTTGCTACCATCTGGGTGTCCTTGTCAAATCTGCCATGGCTATGCTACATGTCATCTGTGTATTGGCATGTGTCATGTACGTGGATTGTCCATGCCACTCACAGGCTAATGTGTGATGCCAGTCCTATCCAGCATGCTGCTCATGTGTTAGTTTTCCATCTGGGAGTCCTCAGTGTCTGCTGCTTTTTGCCTCCCCTTCCAACTCATTGACAGTACATGCATGCCAGAGTTATTGTCATGTGTGACATGTGTCATTTATGTACTGGATGTCTGCCTCGTCATGCCTATGTGTGTGGGCTATGGTGCGCATGCATGTTTTCATTACTTTTCTTTTATGTTTTTGCAGGTGATGAGACACTTGATGCTGTTGAGGAGGAAGAGATGGCGCAGAGCCAGGAGGACTCACAGCCACAACCGGGCACCATTGGAGGACGTGGGGTGGTGGTGGGTAAAAACCCATTACTCCTAGAGACCATACTGTCCGTGTGTCTCTGGGTACACCTTCGGAGACCTTTATGAATCAGGTGCTGAATCGGACATTTAGACATATGTCCCGTCGCAGGTGAGTGTTTCTGGCAGGGATGCTGTTCTGTCCAACCCACCTGCACCGGGGGTAGACCCCTCTATGGGGTATTCAGTGTTGGAAAGTCTTCCTGTGGCAGTTATGGATGCAGGGTCACACTCCACAATATTTGCTCCTGTTCCTGGGCCAGCAGATCAAAGGAGGAATGCAGTCCTGCAGCCTCAGGCAGTGTCAGCACAGCAAGGTGCACATCACCTTGCCCCAAACAGGTGTGGTGCCCGCCAACGCGGCGGCCGTGCGCCACCATGCAATACTGTGTGGGAGAACTCCATCTACACTATAGCATCACAACAGGGGGCATTGTGTGAAATGATGGCTCAGGCAATGGATAGGGTGGCCACTTCTATTCTCCCCTCTGAAAGGCAGATGGAGCTCCAGCAGCAAGCAACAGAGTCCATTTACCACTCACACAGGGAGGACATGTTGGCGTCCAACAGGGAGCGACGGGCTGGACTGGAGACTCTGCGCACAGCCATATCTGTAGAGTCACAGGATAACAGGGAAGCCCTGAGGTTAGAACACAGCTCCCTCAGAGATACTCTGTGTGAACTTGAGGTGTCCCGGAGTACAAGGTCAGAACAGCAGCTGGAGCAGCTGACACGCACACTCTCAGCTGAGCTCCAGGCAACCCGTCGGGAGATCCAGGCATCACGTGAGGCCATGCAGGCAGAAATGCATGCTAACCGTGAGGTGCTGCATGGGGATCTCTGTACCATCATCCTGCAGAACTAAACCTTTCAGACCCACATGCTTGCTGCCATGGAGGAGCATGCCAGGGCTTTGCGTGGTCTGCCTCCCATATCATGCCCACCTTCTAATGTACCACCTGAGGGTGATGACAGTGACGGCAGTTCTCCCACTGTAGCGTAGCCGTGCAGGCCATGAGCCCATGGAGGTTTTTTTTTTTCTTAACATCCTCGCATGTGGGTGCTGGGGTGCACTCTGTACCTCATCCCTCCTGGGTGCCCCCCCCCTGGTCTACACATGGCCATTTTTTATTTTATTTTTATTTTTATTTTTATTTTACAGTGTGTTGCTTTGTGCGGCTCCCGTAGGTATCCACTGTGTATTCCAGCTGGGCACATGTAGGCTTGTCCTGTCTTTGGGTTAGAAACTTGGGTTCCTGACACACAAACCCCTCCTGCTTCCCCTTTCCATGGGCTCACAAAGGGTGTGACCAAGTGACAGTGACTTACACAGTGACATGTGGCTCCCATATGGTGTGTGGCCAGTCTGTAGTGAAAACTGTGTATACATCCCTAGTGGGGATTGTAGTTCAATTCTCCACTGCATGGTGGATTTACATATCGTTCTACATCCATGACTTTTTCCTCATATACATGTACCTTCTTCATGTCTTAACTTTGCAGATGCAGTTCATGTTGTATGCAGTACACTGACACATTCGCCTACCAGCAACACTCTGCAGTTGGAAGGGGTCGATGTGCTGCCTTAGTCAGGTTGTGACACTTGCACTACTTTAATTTTTTACTCTCATATATTGCCACTGTTTGATCACGTACTGATGTTTTGTCTTGCTCGTAAGTATTTGTTCTAGTGTGTTGTTTTTTATTCATTACTGAGAGCAACTTGTCTGTGGCCTGTTTCCATTTGGGACAGTGCACTTTTTGACACTTGTGTCATGTGTTGTGCATTCATTTGGTTGCTTTCACATTGCATGCCATGCAACGGTGTGTTGGGTAGCTGAGATGGGGAGGGGTTGGGCGACATGCCACTATTTTGATGTGGGGTAGTCCTTCATGCTGCATGAATGTGTGGCTTTTTCTGACACAGCATTGGGAGTCTTTAAGTAGCTAGGGATGCACAGAATGTAGCACTTCCAGGTGAACAATCTCAGGCTGGTATGGTTGTGATAGTTGACTGTCCCTTTTGTCATCATCATTGATTGTCAGCTGGTATGTGCCAGGCCTGTGTGCACTCCGCAGGGGTGGGATTTTAGGTGAAGTAACTTGCCACAGGCTGGGTACGGGCTGCCTCACAACGTGCCCTTTCACCTCCCATGCGCAGCAGCCGTGCATGTGGTTGGGGATTCGGGGGCACCACCATGTCCACCGGCACGCCCCGCCTTGTTGCAACGGTGTGCAGGACACATGCTGCCACTATGATCCTGCACACTACTGGGCGCGCATATAGCAGCTGCCCACCAGAGCGGTCAAGGGAGCGAAAGCGTGACTTGAGCACTCCGAATGTGTGCTCCACTTTTCCCCAGGTTGCAATATGTGCTGTGTTGTATCTTACCTCATGTGGTGTGGTGTGGTGGGGTTCCGAATTGGCATCATCATGTAGGCGCTCAGAGGGTAGGCACTGTCCCCTGGTGAGGTGATAATGGTTGTCATTAGTGGGGTTTTCACATTTCTCAGTCTCTAACATGCATGCATGTGCAGAGGCATTTATACTCACCAATGTGTCGCCATGCCGCCCAGAGTCTACATCCCGGTTTAGGGGTGATATTCTCAATATGAAACTATCATGGTTGGACCCTGGATAGTTGGCATACACTGAGGTGATGATTCCCTTGACATCACATACAACGTGCACGTTGATGGAATACCAGTGCTTGCAGTTTCGATAGATGTGCTCAGTGGCCCTGGGAGGACGTAGAGCCACATGGGTGCAATCAATGGCACCTAGCACTTTGGGGAAGTGTGCCACCTCGTAAAAGTCCTGGACGACAGCCTGCCTTTCTGCAGGTGTTCTGGGCATGTATATGTGCCTGCGGACTGAGGGGCATGCAGTCATGATGGCCAACACCTGGTGTAGGCAGTGTGACTGTGTGGCCTGTGAGACACCCCTGACTATGGCAGTTGTCCGCTGAAATGACCCAGTAGCCAAGAAGTGCAGTACATTGAGCACCTTTTCCAAGGGACTCAGTGCTTGGGAGCACAGGGTGGGTGATGTGAGGTCATCCTCCCACTCCATGACCAGTTCTAGGATTATTAGTGGTGGAAACTTGTACCTCCCATACACCTGGTCATCAGGCATCCCAAAAAGGCTGGTCCTGGGTAAACAAATGCGGGGCATGGCTATCCTCCTCCTCCTGCGGTGTCCCACGACCACTGCTGCGAGGAACGGTATATTCATCGTAGCGTATGAGCTTGTTTGTTGTTTGCACCTTATTTTATACTGCGCGGGGCCGCTTACGCCTGCTTCCTGCTGGCGTACGTGTTTCTGGATTAGCATGTCTTTTTTGGTGCACGACTTTCCCCTGTTCGATTCCATGAATACGTGTTGTTAGCGCATGTGTGGGGTTTGCGAGCATTTACCTCCTGTACTTCCCCGTAACGCCCACATTTTCATGCGTTGTTCCCCATTCCGCGTGTTACGCCCCGTGTTCCGCCCACTTTTCTTGTGTGCGCTACACAATGTGCGCTTTCTCTGTGCGCGTAACGCACCTCGTTTAGTGACATGTGCGCCCTCGTGCACCAACCACGGATTTGGCGCACATCCCAGGTTTCACAAGCGAGAGCATTCAATGAATCGATGAACGGCTGCATGAGCGGCTTGAGCACGCCTGCGCTGCAATTTTCATGCTTGCGCTCCACTTTTCGGCGCACATTTATTCCATGAATTAACCCATAAAACGTTTAAACTGTTTTTTGTACAGTGTTTTGTTTGTACAGTTGTATCAATATTGGGGTGAAATGAAGTGTGAGTGAATGAGAAGATTGAGTCAGAAGGAATTGTAGAAGTTGTAAATAACACAATATCATTGCAATACATAATTTTTCCGTGAGCATATATAGTACTGCACTTTCTTACTAGCAGATAAAGATACCCATGTAGCAGTGGACGTGTCATATAAAGTGGTAACGTAGGCCATATGGGCGTCACAAGAGAGATTGACATAAAAAAAAAAAATTGAAGCAGCACACAGAAGTTCAACATACACTAAAGAGTTAGGGTTTACCGAAAAATGTGCCAGCACCAACTTCTTCTCCTCCTTTTCCTCGTTACTCTAATGATGAGAAAGAGTATAAAAGGACCCAGCCGCCCCATGAGCCTAGGGGTAAGAAACAATGCAAAGTGAGGCAAAGTACATAAAACAGTCAAACTGTTAATTCACATCCATCTGTCATAAAGGATTAGCTAGGTTGAGAGACACAAGCAGGGACGTAATATAGACCAGGAATATACAAGTAGTGTACTATGCGTAACTTAGGTTCCTGCATACCAAGAGAGGGACTCACAACACTGAAAGGGCAGAGGAAACTATAGGCAGATAAGGGTGCAGAAAAACTCGGGTTGGGAAACCAGCGTGTGACAGATGCATAAGGTGAGTGTGTAACAAACCAACGCCAATATAAGTCGCCAACATGGAGGGGAACATACAGAGCACTCCGACTTTCTTAGCATGGAGACCATAGAAAGCACGAGAAATAGCAAAGTATTAGAATCCAAGATGCCGAAATTCACGACAACACATCTATTTTAAAAGGTTCTGAAGCTGCAGAGATAGCAGTTCACAATGAGCGTCAAGGTAAGGTCACCAGGAAGGGAGTAGTGGATGAGAAGAACCTAAAGAAAAATAACAGTTGAGGCTATGAATCTATGGTCTCCCTCTGCTAACAGTCACGGGGCCCCAACAGGTTATCGAAAGGGCTCTGAGGCTGTGTCGGAGGTGCAAATCGATGACTCACCTTGAATCCGCCAGACACGTAATGACAGAGTGCGGCACCCTGGGCTCAGCCTATATGTGTTTGCTTAGTGGAAGAGTGCATGACTACGAATTCATCAAACCAGACTCTTGTGGACCCATCGTCTAAACACAAACCCAACCCAAATGCACATTACACTTTATTCAGTCTGGAAAATAGTTGGAAATCATCTTAGAACACATCAGGATGCTTCAATGACAGAGACTGTGTATGAATTGCAGAGATCCGTCCCATGATGATTACGCTGTATGAACTGTCGTTAAAATGATGTGAGGATTAATCGATGAATTTTTATCAGGTTTTTACTTATGATATAGACAAGTTTAATCTTATTTAAACATGGATTGGATTATATATGTATGTGAAATAATTATGTTAGGGATTGTTTTGTTAAAGTTCAAATTGAACTATAAGCAAGTAATAATAAATAAATAAATAAATAAATAAATAAATACATATCAGTTCCCAGGACGCGAAGCAGTAGCCTTCCAAGTTAATTAAAACAATAAGAACAGCAGACAGCCATTGATGTCCAGGTGCATGAGAATAGAATTCCAAAAGACTATAAAGAGAATAGATGAAGGGTGTTCCACGCGGCCACAAAGAGTACGCATTTATTTATTGGGTATTTATAATGCCCATATGCAGCAAATGGTGTTTCAAGGTCATAACAAGACAAAGGGGGGCAGGGATGAAGAATAACAAAATCGGTCCTACTAGGCCTTGTGACATTCGGATCGCGCAGGTGCAGTAACAACAAGTAACATTTATTTATTTATTGTAGCATTTATAGCAGCACCCAAGATCCTGAAGTATCATGGAGCTAGTTGCATTAAGTGCAAATTGTCAAGTTAAAGGAAGCATGTTTTGGCAGAGTAACGCCCCATGTTAAGGGGGGCTACATTAATATGTAGGTACAATAGGAAAAATGCAACATCAGTATGGGTGGACAAAATGGGAAAGCCTCACCTCATGGTTTGGGGTGCTACATTCAGTAGGCAGGTACAAATAGGTAGTACAGAGCTGAGAATGTCAATACATCATAGAGCTGCTAGATCACATCAGGGAGGGTGCAGCACGGGCTACGGGGGTTGCAGGCAAAAGAAAAGTCAGAAAAGGTGGGTTGCAGTCAAAGGGTTACAGGATCAGCATGGTCTGAATCAAGGCATGGTATAGATGTCGTGCTCTGTGTGAGATGGGCTGCAGCCGCTGTGGGTGTTATATTGCAATGCAGCTCGGTTAGCATAAGTAGTGATTCCATGTGATGAGGCAGATTTTAGTGTGCACCTAGCATGTCATAGGAGCTGGGTCTTCGCCTCTACAGGGCCCAACAATGAGCGCCGATGTGAAGAATACAAGGGAGGGCAAGAGAGGGTTGAAGGTGGGGGGTGAAGATGCAGCGTGTAGAGCTAGATGGCTTATGGCCATCTTACTTGATGAAGGGATACTAGGTGCAGCAGGGAGTCGGGCCTCCAATGGTTTTCGGAAGCCGCGGGATGGGCGAGCAGACCCTCCAAAACCAGACAGGTCCAGACATGGAAGCAGAGCCTTAATTCAGGGTCTTCTTTCAAGGCCGACTTCGCCTTCTGGCTCAGCTTGGCTCTGCTATTGATGAAAATAACTGGCCAATCAGGTTGCCTCATGCAGAAAGGTGTCTCTGATGCTGACAGGCTCCTGGAAGGTGGTGAGGACAGCACAGTGCCCATGTTAAGGTGCAGACACACAGCAACCAAACAAATGGAATACATAGTAGTAGGGGTCTGGGTCTCCTTGATGGTCCTCTCTCCTGGGCAGTGCTCTTCTTTAATGGCCAGACAGGGAAGCAGAGCCGCAATTCAGGGCCTTCTGTCAGGAATGGCTTCCATGTACATATTAGAATTAGCCAACAGTTCAATAAATAGGAAGCAATTAATTCTTCAACACAGTCCTTTAACACATGACCAAGGCACTAAGAACACTGGCTATTCATTACTAGACGAGCACAGAGAAGATACCTGCCGATGTTGGTAAACTCCCAACCAATACAAATCCCTTGTGTCACACTGCCTACAATGAACAGCGCTAACCAATTAAGTATCAATGTATTGATGTATTGAAAGTATTATCTGAAGTAGGTTGGGCCCAGGAGGAGCCATCAGATATGTCTAACCAATTCATAGAACTAACACTTATTTACTCTATGTAGCTTACGATGTTAACCAATCAAATGTATTCTTACATTTTGTAATTTATATTGTATTATGATGACACAGATGACGTGTATTTTGTTTAAAAAAGGCTCACATCTATTATATCATTGAGAGCTGATTGAATGCTGTCACGGCCAAGTTTCAATGCTTTGAATAAAGCTGGGCTTTTCGGTGCACTTTCAATACATTGTTATGGAATGAGTGAGTGGATATCTTCTAATCAATTGCAACTGAATGCTACCAAGACAGAGTTCATTCTGTTTGGTCCTGAGCATCTTATGACCACAAAAGAAACTCAACCTCTTCCTGAACTATTAGGAGTTGAACTCACACTCTCTACTTAAGTTCAAAACCTTGGCTGCATCTGGCAAGATAATCTAGGTAGTGAAAGCCAGGTTGGAGCCAAGGTGAAAGCTATTTTTTACTCTTTGCAGCTCCTAAGGCAAACCCTTCCCTATATCCCACAGGATGATAATGCACAGGTAGTGGGATCGCTCACGAATGCCCACCTGCACTACTGCAATAGTCAACTGAGGGGCATTCCAAAAAAAACAATTAGCAGACTGCAAAGAGCGCAGAATATAGCGGTCAGGTTGATTTATGGGCTAAATAAATCTGATAATGTCTCTTCCTTTCATCGACAACTTCATCAGTTGAAGACCGCCTAAAATTCAAAATAGCCTATCTGATTTTCAAATGTTTGAACAATATGGCACCGGACTATCTTAAGGACATGTTTTAGGCATTATCAACCATCCAGATGTCTACGTTCAAGTGACCAAGCGCTGTTAACTATTCGCTCATCCACATTTGTATCCAGAGGGGATAGAAGATTCTCAGTGTACGGTCCCAGACTTTGGAGTAGCCTACCCAGGGAAATGAGGAATTTAGATTCCCTGCTTAAATTCCGAAAGCCCCTTAAAACCTTTCTGTTTAAATAAAATCTGGTTATTGGGTAGCTGGTTAGAGTTCCATTTCGTTTTAGAATATGCTTATGAATACACTCTGTGCTAGCTGCTCTAAGTAAGAAATACCATCTGCGCCATTATACGATTTGGGCCATTTCGAGCACATTATAAATCCTTCATCATCAAAATCAAATTGAGTACTGCTTTATTAGTGCTGCAAATTGAGCCCATCTCTGCAGTTAGTAGCAGAGGATGGTTCCCTAGGAGTTTTGCAGACTTTCAAGGATTCCTCGCTGCGTTGCCCTTGGATTGCGCGGGCAGCCTGGGGAGAGCAGAATAACATGCACCTGAGAAGGGAGGTCTGCAGGTGCCCCCATTGATGCAAAGTATTGCCCGGTCTTGCAGGCTGGCCTGCTGCATGCACAGGGTGGAGCAGGCAGATGAGAAGGCTCGACGCCGAAGACCATTTGGGGTTTTGTATATTATTGTCTTGTGATATATTTTAAATATTGATAGGTTGGAAACTTCCGACAAGTGTCGGGAAAGTCTGTGCGGTAAGCCACTTTTAGGGGCAGAGAGATAAAGAGAAGGATCCCCCGCATATAATGGGAAGACAGCTGCATTTTGAATTGAGTAAATTAGTCTAGGTGCCATGTGTTTGTTATTGGGATATTTCATAGTAATGAAGATGTTTTTCTTTTGGTAGAAAAGGAATTGGTGTTGTTGGTAGTGGAAAAGTGGGTTAGATTGGGAGCAGTGTTTTTTCAAATTGTTAGAAAAGAGATTTTGTGACACGTGGCATGTGAGCTTTGAAGAGAGGAGTGAGTGGGTTGAAACTGGGGAGGTGTGTGAAAAAAGGAAAGTAAAGGTCAGCAAGGGTTGATGCTGTGTTTATCGACTTTTGGTAAGTTCTGTTTTATATTATCATGTCGGACACCCCTCCATTTGACCATTTGTGTAAGTCAGTACCTAGATATAAAAACAAGATAACAAAGTACCACGTTCAGAGGGTTAAAGATACAACTGGCAAAGTGTTTTTGCCGTGGCCTCAAGATGGTACTTATTTGAAAGAGGGGCTGCAACACATGTTATATTTACATGCCACACATAAGGGGAAATAATTGCAGAACAAACTAACTATACCCGAGCTGTGAAAAATGTTCGAGGAGGAAGTAGTGGAACCACGGAAGAAGGAGTAGATGCTTAACCAGAATGGCAAAGGGCACACACCACCCACGGCTCCTCCACCTCCTCTAACCAGAGTCCCATCCTCGACTATACAGGCAATTTTGAAGGCTGCTGCCCAGGTATTTGCCCCCAGCACATAGTGATGAAGGCAGCATAAGGGGAGAAAAACTGAACAAATACCACTGTCTCTACAAGTGAAATATGACACACAGCATAGTTTGCAAGCAAAGCGAACAGAAGCAGAGGAATAATGTCAAGGAATGAGAGGCATTCAGGGAGAAAGGGGTGAGAAAGTAATTGTGTCAGATAAATGTATAGGAGGTCAAATAATACTCAAACTTGATGCAAAGGGCACGGAGGATCCTAAAGAGAAGGCGATAGAAGATGGAATCAGACAGGAGGCAGAGAAGGGAAAAAGATTGGAGGTAGAGAGAATGAGAAAAGAAAAGACACAGGGAGAGAAGCTGAAAGGAAGTTGACGACATAATTAGCAGAGTTACATTACCCGACAGAGAAAGGGAAGACGTTACGAGAAGAAACAATGATAGCTCAAATTGGAGCAGAAAAGACAGCATGTTCAGAAGAGGGAGTTGGGGGAAGTTTCTTCAAGTTATGGCTAAGGATGTATTGGAGGAGATATTAAGTGGACCGTATGTAAGAGAGCCCCTTAGAAGACTAGAGTTTGAGGGAATGGATGTGGAAGAGGAGGAAGAGGAAGGATGAGGAAGAGGAGGAAGAGAAAGGCCTGTCAGAATGGGAAGATGGCAAGGAGAGCAGGGAGGAGGAAGCCACCAAGTGCCTCTTACAGGCACACCTGCAGGGAGGGAGATACATTTGATAGACTTGGAGGGAAGATCGATAGAGCACATTACATATCCATTGCTCCCAGAGATACGTCCAATGAGTCCATAAAGGATCACACCATATGCAAACACATTACAAGAGGTGCCAGGTCATAAAAAGGTTCATATGACAGCATCACCAAAGAGGATAAAGGGCGCAGCCACACCTGTGCGCAGAAGTGGATTGACACAATTTCCTTTATTATAGAAAGGCAGAGATCTAGCATATTATATACCATGTCAACAGACATAAAAATAAATGTAATATATAAACTGCCATCGCTTACAGCAGGCTCAGGGAAATGGATCTATCAGTTGTAAATAGAAACATCAGGCATGACATTGGCAGTAGGGGATATCAAGAGTTGTTTGCAGCCATATTGGGAGAGCTATCAGAAGACATATGGAAAAGGGCAGAGTGCCCTGGAGTGACAGCACAAAACACCAGGCATGACAATGCACTTTTTAAAAACTGTTGAGCAGATGTTTAGAAGGCACTCAGCATACAATTCCCAGATACATCATAGAAACATAACATAGAAAATGGGTCCTGATGAGGACCCAGTTGCTTACATACAAGAAGTAAAAGAGAAATGGTGGTTGGAAATGAGGGAAGGTTGGGACAAAAATATACCAGCTTTCTATCACATTCTATGTCAGGGACTCCCCAAAGAGGTCCAAATACATTTAAGGAGAAAAACACATAAACCGCAATATAATTGAACATGTTCATCATTGTCGGTTAAAACAAGAGAAAGACAGAAAGAAAGTTGAAGAAAGAAAGGTGGAGGAAGTGAAATTAGTACAGAAATAAATGTCAACATTGGCAGTGGAAGGAGCCGTAATAACAAGTACTGGGTAGGGCAATAGTGTACAGGAATCACCGCAAACACAGCAAGGGTTAAATGGACATTTTATGGGAAGCGGAGAATACAACTATTACCCGTGGGGGAGAGGGTATGCACCAATTCGTAGAGGGTTTGGATGCACAAGAATTCTCTGGGGCTATGGCAATGGTTCATTTTACAGATAAATTACTCAAAACAATAGGAGCAGAGGTATAGACAGGGTAGGGCCTGAGTGGACAAGGCCCACCTAAGATCTATAACTGCTCACTCAGCAGCACTGTGTGGGCATTTACAGATTTTAATGTCACTGCGATGGGCTTAACTACATTACCTACAGGCCCCACTTTTTAGACAATCCTGGCTAAGCCTCTGAATAGAAGAATATTGAGAAGATTGGGGATAGTTGTGATGAGCAAGCAAAATGTGATAATTTCTTTCACTGAGGAGGGAATAATATGTTAAACACCAGGTATTCATTATTTGAACACACACGTGTTTGTGAGCGCATTTCATGGTCAGAATGTGCAAAGAGGGGTGCCGCTAAACCACAAGGTTTTCCTCTATGGGGTACAGGTGGTATTGGCATGGCTTCCAAGAATACAGGATAAATTATTGAGATTAGCCACAGAATTTTTGTTTAGACAAGAAGTACCCATAGTTTTGTTAGAAGGACAAATTATTACAATTTAATTCGAGGCTGTAGCAGTGAGAGAAGGCAGAGTAGTTTTGCATGGAAATTATAATGAAGGACTCAGTTAATACACAGTAATAGCACTTGATTCAGCACATAGGGCCCCATTACGAGTTGGGTGGTATTCTGGTGGTCAATCTTACTGCAAGATTACAAGTGGCGGTGGCAGAATGAATCCTAATTTTTATAGAGTCAAACAATGTTTTCCTGCACCTCTATACTGGTAATGAGGCCCATAGACTTACTGACTTGACTGATGCTGAATTCACTTTGAACCAGTGATCCATATGATGTTGGCTTATTAAGGGGTAGGAGCAGTAAAAATAAAACTGTAATCACATGCTATTTTACAGCGAGTAAAACAGTACCCCATGTCTAATGAAGCTGGCAAGGGTATCTATGAAATTAGTGCTGCCTTGGTGCAACAAGGTATATGGGTGCCTTCAGAATCACCATGCAATAGGGTTGTGTACCCAATAAAAAAGAAAAAGGAAGGTCTTGGAGATTCATACAAGATGTACGGCCTCTGAATAATATTTTTGAAGCAAAATTTCCATTGGTGCCAAATCCAGTCATGATATTATGAAACATACCGCCTACAGCCCAATATTTCACAGTGATTGATTTAAAAAATGCTTTTTTCTCCATTCCTCTGCATGAAGATTCACAGCATTTGACCGTGTTTACTTATCGCAGAATTAGATTGCTGCACAGGGGTACTGTGAGTCTCCCAGTGTGTTTATGGGGTCTTGCAGACAGATTTTGAAAATATTCAAAGAGACAGCACGATCATACAGTATTTTGATGACATGCCAGTTTTCAGTGCCACAAAGGATGAGTGCAGGAAAGACTCAGTGAAATGATTGCCAGCGGTGGCTCAAAAATGGTACAAGGTGGACAAGCAGAAACTGCAATATTGTCAGGAAGAAGTATTGTACGTGGGCTAGATAATATCAAAAGAAGGGAGGAAGGCAAGACCCGAAAGAGCACAAGCTATTACCAATATTCCCTGGCCAAATACAGTAAAAGAGCTACAGCAGTTTGTAGTTCTCTGCAACTATTGTCAGGTATGGGTTTTCGACTACAGCACATATGTTCAACCCATCTTAGAGGGACTGAAAGAGGCACAGAAAGAGAAAAGTGAAATTACATGGACAGACGAGATGACAGATGCCCTTGATGAACTAAAACAGGAAGTATAGGGATCCCAGATTATAGTTAAGATGTATTCCTGTTTTCCCATTGAAGTGGAGTTGTGATGACAGCTGTTCTCACACAGAAATCCTCAGTGGGACACAAATCAATGCAATTTACAGCGGGGTCCTGAGTCCAGTAATGAGAGGCCATTATACATGTGAGCAATCATTGGCTGCAGAAGCTTTTGCCATTGAGAAACTGTCCAATATAACAATAGGCTGTTCAGTTATGTTATATGTCAAACTTGCTCTTTTTGCCATTCTTGTAAAGCCCAAAAGCACATTGACCACTGTGAGAAACCTAGAGGTAGTCTCCAGAGCAGACTATGAGAATCCCTTATTCAGGTGGTTATGGAAGGGCTGGCGCTCTCAGATCCCAACCCAGATCCCAGATCCCAAATATCAGCTGCAAACTTCCTTGTATGAGAGGTATTGCCTAGATAGGGAGTATGCGAAGTGCTACGTTATGACAATGGACCCAATTTTAAAACCAAGTGTTTAAGCAGATTATCTCTATTGGAAATAAGGCACAGATTTCAATCTACTCACCAAACCCAAGCGAATGGCAATTGTGAGCACCTAAACGGCCTCTTGAAGGAACGCATTGCAAAAATAAAAGAGACTTTACACAAAAACAGGGAGGCTCAGCAAGGATCACTGAACATTTAAATGGACCTTTTGACCCAGCTGGTTTATATCAACCTCCCCATTGTATCGCGGAGACCTGTTCCTTTGTTGAAATTTACCCGGTAGTGTTAGGAAGACCCAAAGGTCGCACTGGAGATATTGAAAAATGCACCATCCCTATTACCTGAAACAGAAACCAAGATGTCGCCTATTTGGTTCCCTTTTTGTGAATCTCAAGTGCAGGTCTAGTTCTCCTCAAGATGGCGACCTCCTCTCTCCCGACACCATATCTTTCCAGCAAGGCAGCAGGTAGGTGCGTTGCTACTCGCTCCACACCTTGTACAGCCTTCTAGCATTACGCTTGCCTGCTAAGCAGTTCTTTCCTACCTTTCTTCTTTTCAGACTTCGGTCTTCCTATTTCTGTTCCTCCGTTATATTCTCCTTTTAGCCCCTTCCCTTCTATCTCCCGCTAGGCTTCCTATCCTAGTTCACCTTGCCTGCCTTACCACTTGGCACCCTTGTTATGCTTCTCTTTCAGCCGCCGAACGACCTGCTTGGAGCATTACCCTTCCTCCTTCTAGGGCAGCTCCTCCTTTTCGGCAATTCTAATTTTCTCTCTAGAGCTCCCGGCTCTGTTGCCTCCCTCCTGTGTCCGTTGCCGTGCTGCTCCTATTTCTCTGAGCCTCCTTTTTATGGCTACCACCGGTTCCTACTGCCGTTTTGCTCCTCTTAACTTCGGAAGCCTCCTGAATACGGCAATCACTGGTTCCCATTGCAGAGGTGCTCCTTTCACCACCTGATATCCTGTATATAGCAACTACCTGATACTCTGCGGTGCACGGAGCACTGTCCACGTTGTCATCCTTACAATAACCCACTACTAGCAAGTATCGGAGGATCGCAGATATCACCAACATCAGGTTTTATTCCCCAGAGGGTTTCCCGAGGGTGCCGCCCACGAGGCGCTTAGAGCCCAGACACTGGTCTCTTCAATGTTTTCTGGGGGGCATACCATTCTTCAAACAGAAAAAAGGAAGAGAGAATCCAGTGGAGGAAGACTCAGCTCCATGAGTACCTTTTGGTGTGCTATTGGTAAAGATAAGAGGTAGTGGCATAAGCCGAGGTTTGATGCCCCACATAGAGTAGAAGTAGCAATGCCCTATGCAGTGAAGATTTGGGAAATATGTGCATTACAACTTATTGATAAAACAAAATGGTGGTGAGGCCCTCCTGTCAGAAGACACAGAGCCAGAAGAAGAAGAATTGAGATCTCAGACGAGAGTGATGACCAGAATGAACCGGCAGCAGAAAGAATAACAGGAATAGAGACAATGCGTGGGGGTTTTTCCGCTCCAAGAAGGATATTGAATGTCCCCTGGAGAATTTCTGTTTTTTTCTGTTCTTTTTGTTTCAACACTCCTCCTTTTCTTGAAAATGTGCATGACAGTTGTATTGTTTAACACAAAACTATATATTGGTTTAGAAAGGAATTTGCTTTTATTTTTAAATAGGTTTTTATCGTGAATATTCATTTTTTATATGAAACAAAAGGACATGCATTCAGTAATACCAAGTATTTTAGCCCGAAAGATTTTTGCAAAACGGTAGATTTGTCAGCTATAATAATTCTGACATTCTTTTTTGCATTCTGTTGTTTATATGTTGCTTATAGCATTGCAGTCAAGTGGTTAGCACTAACGTCATAGCAAGACCAATATTCATTCATGATAATATTAGTACAGTTTCTGAAATAACAGCAGTTAAAATGACACCTGGAGCAAATCCTGCTATTGCCTTTGACACAGTCAATCATGCCACCCTGATAAATCGGCTCCGTGATGCCCTTGGCATAATGGACCGGGCTCTGGACTGGTTGACCTCATTCCTCTCGGACTGACCTTCCCAGGTTCAACTGGGCCCTTCCCTCTCCACCATCTCACTTTCAGCTGTAGTGTCCCTCAGGGCTCTATCCTCTCGCCCTGGCTTTTCAACATCTACCTGACCCCTCTAGCCCATTTGATCTCCACCTTCTCCCCTAACTTCCAGTGTTATGTGGATGACACGCAACTCTCCTTCAAGCTTCCCTCCTCTGCCTCCTCCTCTTCCTCTCTCATTCCTAGAGAGTTGCTATTCAGGCATGGTGCGCTGCTGACAAGCACTGCCTTAATGCCAGTAAGACAGAGATCCTTCTCATTGAGACCCCTTCTCCCTCTTTCCCTCCCACACCCTGGCTGCCTCCATGGGTCCCCTCCCCTCATCTCACTGTGAGGCAAAAAACCTTGGTGTCATCTTTGATTCCTCTCTCTCCACTCCTCACATCATGGACCTTGCCAAGAAGGCCAACTTTCAGCTGCACCACTTCAGAGGCATTCTCCCCATCCTCACCTTTCCCCCAGAAACTCACTGTATCCAGTGCTCTGGCCCTCTTCAGGCTGGACTACTGCAACGGCATCTTTCTCAATCTGCCTAACGCCTCCCTGCGCCCCCTTCAAATGATCCAGAACAGGACTGCAAGACTTATCCTTGGCCTCAAGCCCAGGGACCGCATCTCTCCATCCCTAAAATCCGTCCCCTGGCTCCCGGTTGCTGCGAGGATCAAGTTCAAGACCATCTGCATCATCCACAAGGCTTTCTGGGATCTGGGACCTTGCTACATCCAATTCTCTCTCTCTAAATACCTCCCTGTGAGAGCCCTTCAGTCTTCTAACTCCTTGCAAATGAGATATTTTTCCAAGCCGAAAGTGGGGAATAGATCCTTCTCCTCCGCTAGTGCCTCCCTCTGGAATGGTCTCCCTGCACCTCTCAGACTTGAGCCGGATCTACTTAAGTTCCAGATTCTTTTGAAGACCTTCCTTTTCTCTTCTTCCTTACTCCTCCCCTGCTAGTGTCCCCTTCTGCCCTTAACTGGCTGCCTGGTTACTTCAGAGTCTTACAGGGCACCAGGCCCTGCACTTGGTCTCCCCTGATCCTCCCCCTCAACCTGCACTTGCCGCTCAAGGTCCCTCCACCCATAGTAGCCTGACTGGGCCTGCACCCTGTAGCCCTTCCAGCCCCTTACCTCACACTCAGCTCGTGGAACCTCCTTCCCCTGCACTCTATGCTTTCCTATGGCTCTGTCCATCTGGACTTCCCTGGCACTCTCTTTTCTCTCACGCTCTTCTGCCCTGACTGGCACCTCCCCCATCCCCTCTCCCCTGCACTTCTTGTACTGCACTTGCACGATCCGAATGTCCCAAGGCCTAGTCGGATGGTTTTGATTTTGTGTCCTTGTTCCCTCACCCTCTGTCTTGTTGCACCTCGAAACACATTGTATATAGGCACATTATAAATACCAAGTAAATAATCAAATGCAAGGCTAAAAAGAAGTGAGCAGGATAAACAAAACCACATGATGCAGTATTTTCATAATTCCCTCTATGTTACTAATAACAGGTGGAAAGATAGTATGAGAAAGGTGGGCTGGGAGAAGTCTAATGAGAGTTGTTTTGTTTGTTCCCTCAATCCACAGGCCGAGTGCCTCCAGAATTTTCATAGCTACAGAAATACCAACACACAGATCTCATTGCTTGACACATCCAGCACTATGCACAAAAAGAGTACAATTGCAGGGCAGATGGGCCACATAAAACAAAAAACCCTGATGACTAACCTTAAAACACAACATAAGGTAACTAAAAATGTATTGTCAGGCCCAAATAGGGGAGACATAAGAATAGAAGACTACAAATTACTGCAATGCACTGATGCACAAGTGAAAAATATACATGGCAGCTCGAACAGACCCCAGTTAAACCTAGTAGGAGATCTATTTACTGCAGAAGGGTGATTTGATGGAATGATGGGCTGTAAAGCATTCACACTTATAACAGCATCAGGAGAGGTTGTGAAGAATGCAAATAGAATGTGCTCCAAAGAATGGACCAAATATTCTAATCTGCTTACCTGGGTAGAAGATGAAGGCGGACCGGTACCTATAATATAACTAAACGGTGCAACCCTGTGTTTCAAGAACAATGGTTCAGTGAAAGTAGGGATAAACGATGGTTGCCAATGCATTATGGACCCATCAGGCATGAAGGTGGATACAGCTGTATTAATAGAACACTATAGGACTTTTGGTTCAAAGGCCTACATGCAGCTTCCTCTGAATTGGGGAGGCAAATGCTCCATAGCAGTAATACGTTCACAAGCTCTAGTGGTGCCATAAAGTGAGGTCCAGATTGGTGATTTCCCCCTAATGAGCACAAACACAAGAAAGAAAAAGGTCTCTCGCCCCAGAAAAGTACTCAGAGGGAGAATTACTTTCCCGCAAAATCAATTGAGTCCTACGATGACAAAGCAGACGGACATAAATTGTTCAGCAGAACTGCTATGTTCTCTACTTCCTACTTTGCCCCTGGCATGCAAGCAGCAACCAATGCCAAATGACTAAAATAATAAGATTGCAGCTGCTGCAGAAAATAAATGCGACAGTGAAGGGGTTTAATGCAATAAAGGAAGAGTTGAGAGCCATTAGATGAATCTTAATATCTTATCTTAATAACACTTATAAAGCGCAAAGGCAAGCCCGAAGGCATCCTGGCCCTAGAGCAATGAGGTAAGAACAGACCAAAGAATCAGAACTAAAAGAGAAAGGGTTTACCTGCCCCGCGGAGGGCTGATGAGTCTCGATGATATGCCGGACGAATGGAATAAAATTCCAGACTTTCCCAGCTGCCACTGAGAAGGCATGGCCCCCAACGCGGGCAATCCTAGCCCGTGGCGGCTGAATGATCTTCAAGGCTTGTGAGCGGAGCGGCCCAGCAGGTTTCCAGCTGCCACTGAGAAGGCATGGCCGCCAACGCGGGCAAGCCTAGCCCTTGGCGGCTGAATGATCTTCAAGGCTTGTGAGCGGAGCGGCCCAGCAGGTTTGTAAATACAAAACCTTGCCTGGAGAAACTCAGTTCCGAGTTTATGGAGGGCTTTATGAACCAAACACAAGGACATACATTTGATACGCTGCTCCACTGAGAGCCAATGAAGTTGGCGTAGAAGCAGGGTCATACAGACACCAAAAGGAGGTTGGAGAACAGTCCTGGCTGCCACATTTTTTCAAAAGCTGGAACGCTGAAGCAAATGTCTCGGGAGGGCACGGTATAAAGCATTGCAATCATCGAGATTGCTGATAACCAGGGAAGAGACTACCGGCGCATGGAACTACTGTGGAATGAAAGGCAGAACTTTTTTCAGAGTCCAAAGTTTAAAATGTGCTTTTTGACAAGGGAGGGAGACTTGATCGCCCATAGATAGAGAGGCTGAGAGTTTGACACTGAGGTCTTTAACTGAAGATACTGGATGGGGAAAATGGCCAAGACTCTCAGGCCAAAATTCAGGAGTCCAAAACAGCTAGGGGATAACAGGTCCCTTATAGGTGGTATGAGCGCACTACAGGAGCTGCACACCAAGATGGTGCTAGAGGTGGAAGATATTGAAAATGATGACTGGTTTGATTACCTGTTCTCGTGGGTACGCACCTGGTTGGAAAACACATCCAACATTGTATTGGATATACTGGTACTAGTGCTGATAGCTGTATGTATCCGGAAAATAGCACTGAGCCAATGAAAAAAGGCTGGAAAGAAAGCACTGGAAATGGCACTAATAATAACAGTGGGTGATAAAATGCACAAATGTACTCAAACAAAGGAGCCACCCTGCATGGATGCTCTAGAAAATAGGATTCAGCGGCCTGGGATGTTGTTTGAATGTCCTGTTGACTCCCACAACTAAACAGAATGCTGGGTAGTTTGTGAAGGAGTTGGGGACTGTTGTTTTATGACATGTGGCCTGGAGAGTATATTGCAGAAGGAGGTAGCTTGAGGGGAGTCACAAAGATATGGCGGCCCAAAGGTGTTTTTAATGTACACAGCAGAAGTGAGTGCGTAGTCGATGAATCGACCAAAGGGGGAGTGTAATGGTGCAGATAAATTGTGCCAGCACCAACCTCTGGTCATCCTCTTCCTCGTTACTCTAATGATGAGAAAGAGTATACACAGATCCAGCGGCCCCGTGAGCCTAGGGGTAAGAAACAATGCAAGGTGAGGCAGAGTACATAAAACAGGCAGACTATTAATGCACATACATCTGTCAGAAAGGATCAGTCAGGTTGAGAGACACTTGTAAGGACCTAATTAATGTAGGCCACGGATTTACATGTAGTCTACTATAAGTAACATAGGGTCCTGCATACCAAGAGAGTGACTCACTGCACTGGAATGTCAGATACAACTATAGGTAGTGTGAATGCATTATGAACAAGTCCAAGTCTGGTTCTCAAAAGCTTAACTTAAAAGGCAGGACGGATTAAAGCCTAACGTGCCCTATGCTAAGGTGGGATTTCCCTAATTAAGGAAAACTAAGGATAGTCTGTGTCGGGAAGTCCAAATCAAATGTCTGTCTGTGCCCAAAACCTATACTTGCCCTCACATTTAACTGTACACAATGTGTAGGGATGTCCGCATCAACATGAATGGTGTTCAAAGTAAAGTTCAAAGCTTCTTCCAGGTCTTGCCTTATATTCATCTTCCCCAAGCTCAAAGCAGTTCACAAGACACTGAGGTTCCCTTCCCCAAGAGTGCAAATCGTCCAGCTTTTCAAAAACAATACATTTCCTTGGACCACATCCCAGCTCTTTTGATATTAGTTCTTTTCACTATTTCACATCGACAGTTCAATGTTTTTACTTCAAAGTCACATACAAGGTTGTTGCAAAACACAAGCTTCTTTATGGATACTTTCTTTGGCTTCTCCATACAGGGGAGGCACTCGGTCTAGGCACAGTTGTTGGACTTCACAGTCTACCCATTACAGATTATGCAACCGATACCCCTTTCTTGGCTGCTTTCCATCAATAATATGCCACTATTTCCATAGACTGGAGTCGTGCTCTTCTGACGCTGTCCTGTGGCTTGGTTGGTCACCAGGCACTTATTCACCTTCTTGTATTCTCCTGGCTCTTGCCCGGGCAGCTTTCCGCATGTTATACAGTTCCTTGATCTATTTTGGCTTTGGCCAATACGTGGTTTCTTATACCATACTCTTCTGGGTATTCTCTTGACTTTGCCAATACTTGTCTTTCAGAAAATACAATTTGTGGTGTCATGGTCACCACCTTTCTCTCACTCCACTCACAAGTGCTCAAAATCTGTTTTTACTCTGTTTGCATTCAACAGTATTCATAATGACATTCAGTTTGTTTGTTATTCAAAAGTACCTATACTTGCTCTGTCCAGTATTCAAAAGTACTTGAAAAGGGTTATCACTTCATTCGGTAATCAAAATAATGTTCATTACGTATTTGCCTGCCAGCCTGGTGTTTCCCACAATCACCAATCGGAGCTTAGAGTACTCGTCTACTAACCTGGTGTTTCCCACACTCACCAGTGAGAATGCATGGCACTGCAAGGTCTCTGCCGCCACAGGTCCCCGT
This sequence comes from Ambystoma mexicanum, assembly GCF_040938575.1. Classification (NCBI taxonomy): domain Eukaryota; kingdom Metazoa; phylum Chordata; class Amphibia; order Caudata; family Ambystomatidae; genus Ambystoma; species Ambystoma mexicanum. The sequence goes on from NC_090936.1 coordinate 1,213,308,797, forward strand.
CTTCCTGTGCATTACCTCACTTTCCTCTTCCAGCGGCTCTTCGTGGCATGGCTCCATAGCAATGCTCCACCTGCAGATCAGGATTCTTGTGACTGCTTCACTTGGCCACGTCGGTCACCCTCTTTCGGACTGCTACCGCCCTCCAGCATTCCTTAGCTTTGCTTCTTGCTGCATAAAATCTGCATCTGTAAACGGGTCTCGAGGGCTCTGCTTGCCACAGTGCTGATCCAGGGCTGCCTTCCCAGCTGCTGCCTCTGCTTCCACAGCTGACTCTATTTAGCAAAGGATGTCCGCTTTTACAGTTTCCACCACCATGATGAGGTCCAGGAAGACTAGACCACTCAACATTAGAATGATAGTTCTGCCTTACGCGTGTTGTCCTCTTCCTCGTATACAGCTGAGGCTGATATGTGTCATTCTGAACAAAATGAGGATTTGCCTTCCTAGTTGGTCTCTTCCTCATCCTAGTGTTGAGTGGTTGTTTCCTGGGAAGGTCTGGAGGGAAGAACATGGAAGGGGTATCAATAGCCTATGAAGGCTTGTGGGATGGAGGGTTAATTATGAAAAGGAAATGGGGAATACCATCTCTCACCTAGGGACGTCTTCTCCCCATTCCACATAAGGATCCTTTTACGTGCATTTATGCCTGGACTTCCAGAGTTGGTGAGAACTTGCTCAAGCAGGTCCTGAGAGCAATGATGAAGAGCCGGGGGTTTAGGGCATCCTCTGACGATATCACTAATATGGGAGCATAGTATAGGAAGACAAATGTGAAGATAGGCCCCATCCAAGGCTTGAGAAAAGGCCATCAATCGCTCAATTGTTCTTCGGATTCGGCAGTCAAAGCAAAAATGGAAGCTACAAGCCTTGCATCGCTGGAGGAGGGAATCACTTCACTAACCAACCCCATCTCAGGCACATGTGAAACAGAAAGGAGGTCATATTACTAGTTGGGAGGCCAGGAGATGTCCCAATACCTTTCAGCCACTATTGATCAGGGATGTATGTGGATAGATTTTGCATAGCATATTATGCCAGAACCAATTAAGACTTCAACTATTGGGTCCTTCCAAAAAAGAACCTTCAGCCTTTCCTGACTATAAAGTTACACACACCTATTTCAATTTTGGGGAACGCACTTCAGTGAACACAGGCAGAAAGGTTAATCCATAGTTCATGAGGGCGGGGTGCCGTTTCCCCTTTAAACATGTTTTTGTGTGCTCTATTTACACTATGATAAGAATTTCCAAACCAGAACTGTCAATATGGCCACCCGGAGTGCCTTTAATTCCTTCAAGGGGGGATCACCGTGTTTTCATGCTCAGGGCTGTACAGCTTCTGACAATCCTTCGGGAAAGCCTCTACAATCTCAAATGTTCCCACTGAGGATATTAGAAATGTGAAGTGTTTCTTGTATTGTATTTAATATTGGAGACCGAAATGGGCCTGCCTTACTAGCAGCACTGCGATCCTCTGCCTTAACGCGCAATCTTCTGCAACTAGCTACGGAGATCAATCTTACATTTTACCGAAATGGGGCAAAGGATAGGTTAGCATATGTGGAATGACATGGCTTGTCAAATTATTCTCTCACTCTCTAATTGCTTCGCTCTGTCTAATCTTCCTATGAGCCACAAACATAAGTGTCTACACCCTTTGGATCTCCAGATGTTTTGGACTACAACTCCCATGATCCTTCATCATTAACCATGCTGGGTAGAGATGATGGGGGTTCTTCTAGTACATCAATTCATACAGAAGGTAACTTCTGTGTTTGAAACACATGGTCAAGGGTCACCAAAGTCCCCCAATTTGCATGTCAGTCTTCGGATTTGTGGCGGCTCCTTCTTTAGGACTCACTTAGAACATCTGTGGCTCTGCTCGACCCTATCTGATTTTTCTTTCTGACAGCCAAAGATCCAGTTGCACACTACGGTCTATAAACTCGATGCAATCTTGAGGAGGCTTGACCACCTCCACCAATACGTCTTTGAGCTCGACCTGTAGTGCTTGGAAAATAAGGGAAGTCCTCTTCTCCTCTGGCCCATGGGTTTCAGCTACTAGGCGACTGAAGGTTACAATATATGTTAACAGATCTTGTGACCAACTTTGTAAGGACAGCAAATGGTTATCGAGTGCCTGCGAATGTGTCTTTCTAGCAAACAACTTCTCTAACTCGTTTTAAAAGGCTTTAAAGTCTTGCAAAATGGTGTCCTCAGAGTTCACTAATGGGATCGACCATTCGGCCGCATGGTCCCCTCAGTACGAGGGAATGAACGCCATTTTGGAGCTATCATTGGGAAAGGAAGTGGGTCTGCAAATGAAGTGTAAACGGCATTGGTTCATGAGCAATGGATATTAATGGGGGTCCCTGGAGAAACGCTCCGGGGGAGCCAAGGGGACCGGTGATGGTGCCAGCACCTGTATGGGTTATGCCCCTGGTGCTGCCGTTTGTGGGCTTTGCTTGGTAGGGCTTATAGCCTTGATAAAGGAGTTGCTTGAGCTTGTAATGCGTTTACCTGATGTGCTAGCGCAGCCGCCTCGGCTTGCTCAGCGTGTAATTCTGAGAGGAGGTCTTGCATTGATGTGGCCAAATCTGCTAACGAAATGGTAGGATCCATGTCGCTCAGGTTGGTATGAATTAGTGGACTAAGCCTTCTGTCACGCCTTACCTTGATAGTCCAACGGGGTTGTCGTTTGCGGCAGAATCCAGAGGCAGCAGACAGCTGGAACGCGATGCAGAGGACGAAGAGGTCTGCATAGGTAAGAACACGTGCAGATCGAAAACGCTAAGCAGAGAGCGTTCGGAGGAGTGTGGCTTAAGTGGCCTCTCCTTAACATAATGGCCACCGTGAGCTGGTTACTCTCGTGAGAGTACACAATTTGCTAGGAATTGTGGGTCTGATCTCCCCAGCCTCCATGTTCTCCGTAACCTGACCCATGTCTGGCCTACGGGTGTTGCAGATGTGTGAATCTGGGTTGCGTCTCAGGGGCACTGGCCTGACACCCTGAAACTGTGTTTCAAAAAGCCAGCTTGGTGCTATATCCCTGAGACTATATGTTTCAAGAGGCGAGCTGGGTGTTTTATTCTGGAAATTGTTTCATGCAGGAAAATGATGAGAGAACACTTTGTCTTAAATACTGCTTGGGTGTTCTCCCGTTAGCTGGAGTTGCCAATACTTGGCAGGCAAACACAAGAAATCCTGCCAACTGCCGCTGCGATGACTGTAGCAAGGAAACACCAAGGAAACACTCGTCCATTTTTGTTTCTGTGCCAGAGTTAATGCAGGCTTAGAAACAAATGGATTACATCTGTGGTAATAACTGTTTGCATAATTAAAAACATCAACACAATAACAATACCTGTGTACAGCTAGCATAGCAACCCAGAACGCAGCTCCTGAGCACATGTGGCATGCCCGGTGTTGATGAAGGAACCTAATACAAATTGTAATGTAATGGGCTTCTCTTAAATCAAATTAGCCTTCCACAGGGGTCTGCACCCTTTGGCTAACAAGACTTTTTGGATTTCAGCACCCACCAGGCTCAGCCTGCTAAGTCAACAGTGAGGGATCATGGGAAACATAGTCCAGAACATCTGAGGAGCCATAGGTTGAAGACCCCTGGCCTACAAAAGGCACTGCATATGACACAGTGATAAAACGATTATTTAAACATATGAACTTGTATTGTCTGTCGCAGGATGCTATATTTTCATGTTTATTTTTGTATGGTTTTTATGTATTATTTCCATAATAAAACATTGTTTGAAGCTAATGATGCAGGCAAGGGGGAGAGGTGAGAATTATTTGGGGCCACAAGGTGCACACCATCATCATATGTACATTGCGCAACCAATGGAAAGGCAGAACAATGAAGAGCAGCGCAAGGGGAACTGACCTATCAGTGGAGAAGCCCTAGACAAAGAGAAAGGCCTACTTAACCTTCCCCAAGCCTTTCCCAAGCAGGTGAAATAACAGTTCCCAAGAAGTAATAAGAATTTCCCTCCTACCAGCAGTTCATATATTCTTTAAGCATCCAATAAGATGCCCTTTAAGGGCATACGCATGGGGCGGAGTGACGTTGCACTCCGCTGCGTGCCCTATAAATAAAAGGAGCGTTCCCGGCTGCCGCAGAGCAACCGGGGAGCCCAAACTGACTACATTGGTGTCCGTCTGGATCTGTAGGCAGGAGGGGGCTCACGGGCACTCCGGGTAGCACCAGAGACATAGAACAGTGGCAACGAAGATCCGATTGTTCACCCGGGCACAGAGGTGAAGGCAGTGAATTTCTTTTCCTCTCCTGAGCTCATTTTCACAGTCCTGAATGCCGCAGAGAGGGGACGGAACGCGCGGTTTGGCGGCCATTTTGTGTTACAGGCTCAGGATGGTCGCAGCTATAATTTAGAGTGCATGTACCCCATCCGGTCACCATTTTTGGAAAATCCATCAGCGGAACGGCTGATATTGCATGTGAAGTGCTCTGTGAAGTTCTTTTCTTCAGAATTTTGTCGAGTTCAAGGTGAGGAGCTAGGGTAGGCCTGCTGTTCATTTCTTTGATCCACTGGGCCCCCCCAGCTCAATATATGGTGCCACTAACTGGCCTGATGTTTCCTTGGCAGTGATATCTGCCCATCATGTGCAGTGTGGACTGTATTGCTTTGCTGGGGGCCCTGGATTTGTCTATTTTGGACATTTTCTGGGGTACTCAAGACTGTGCAACAGCAGACTGTTGGAGTGGTGATAGCTGAGGCCCGGCGCCACCGGGGGAGTGAAGGTCAGCATTGCATCAAAAAGGCAGTTTGGTGAGTTGCGGCCCAATCTAAGTTGGGTGGGGTGCCTGTGCCCCCGCCATCATGAGTGATGCTGACCAAGCAGCACCTCCTATACTACCTGTGCAGATGCCCCAGCCCCCAGTGCCACAACAACTGCTTAGGATGAGACCACCTGGCGCTTTACAACCAATGCCGAGTTTGATATCTCAGGTGCCCTGTCCAGCCTAGGAACCAGATGGAAGATGTGGATTGATACTTTCGGACCACCATGGTGCAAATTGGCAACGCTGCTATACTCTGCTGGGCCTGCAGTGCATGTGGTTTTCTGTCTCTCCAACCCCTTAACCACTCCTATGATGCAGCGAAGTCCGATTTACTTGACTATTTCCTGCCACTTGCCAAAGCAGACAATGAACACTTCATCATGAGTTAATCTCGCCAGAAGGATGATGAGACTCTGGACACATTCTATGGAAGGTTGCGCCAGCTAGCTGTGCCGTGTGGCTGGGACAATCCGGACACTGTGATACGGAACCAATGAATCCAGTCCAGGGATGTGTGTCAGGAAAACCACGCAGGCAGGTGCTGCGGGAACCCGGCATCTCTCTGCCTCGCATCCTGGAGCTTGGTCGGTGTTAGGAGGTGTCGGAGGTGAGGGCATCCTGAATGGAGGCGGGGGTGTGCACCGGAAAGGCAGAGGACATCTGTGCAGTGGGCCGTGGCCTGGGTGGTAGAGGGGTCAGGTATCTAGGTGGAAAACAGCAGGACAGAGGCACCAGGTCAGTGGACTCTTGCACGAAGTGTGGGTACGACCTTCCACACCCAGCCGAATGTCCGGCTGTGGGGAAGGCATGCGGCCACTGTGGCATCGCAGACCACTATGCCCGCATGTGCAGGGCTCCGCTCCCGCTCGTAGTCGCGAGGGGTCCAGTCAGATTGGGATTTTTTCACCAACAATGCCTACCCAACGTTGCCCAGGTGGATCAAGGGGAGGAAGGTGCCACGCTGGATGATGATGAAGAAGAAGAGGAGGATAATGTCTTTTTCGTATCCAGTGTGGGCGTCCTGCTGCCCAAGAATAGGCGGCAACCAAGGTGCCCAGTGAAGGTAACGGAATCATCGGTTCCGGTGCGGGTGGACACAGGAGCTTCAGGGAATGTCATGGCGCAGGAGCACTATGATGCCATGGAGTGTCCGCCGAAGCTAGCAACACCAAAGGCACACATATTTACATTTGGTGGGGCACAGCCAATCCAGCTGGATGGAGCCTTTGTGGCTGATGTGAGGCATGGTGGTTCAATGATTAGAGTATGTTTCTACATCACCACGGTTAGCAATAACACCCTGCTGAGCTGTGCAGCTGTGGAAGTGCAGAGCATCGTCGGTTTTGCCTACTCAGTGTATGTGGAGGACATTCAAATGATGCTGGAGAAGTACTCCCGCCTGTTTGAAGGGATCGGGCGCATGGCTGGTGATTCAGTGAGTCTGCATATAGACAAGTCAATCCAACCGAATGGCCTGAAACATTGGCGGGTACCGTTCCATCTGTGAGACCTGGTCGACCAGGAGCTGTAAAATCTTGTCAAACTAGACATTATTGAAAAGGTGGAGGGCCCGATTCCGTGGGTCTCTCCGATTGTCATCGCGAGAAAGTCAAATCAGCCTGACTCTGTCAGAATATGTGTGGACATGCGGCTCCCTGATAAAGCAATCAAGAGGGAACGACATTGTTATGACCTCTCCTTGGTCATAGGGTTCACTCATCAAGGACACTCAGGATACTCAGGCCAGATACTCTTAGTGGTTACTTTATTAGCTTCTTAGTTACAGGATCAGATGTCATCAAGTCACTGAGATATCAAGAGGATCAGGGACAAGAGCCCACTGGCTCCCACCACCCAGGCTCACATATTGTAACTGCCTGGGTTAGAACCAATTCAACTCCAAACATTCTAACCTCACACTCCACACTCACAGCCTACATTCTGATGATGACATCAATCCTGGCACAGCACACATGCAAGCATAAGAGCCAACCCTAACAGACATCTGACACTCACCATTGACAACAAAATCACAGAGTTGCAGGGAGCCCAGATTTTTTACGAAGCTGGACTTGTGGGCTGGATACAACCAGGTGGTGCTGCACCCTGAGTCAAGGTACATTACCACATTCACCACCCATCGTGGTCTATACCACTACAAGAGGCTGAGCTTCAAGGTGTCGTCTGCAACCAATGCGTTCCAGAACATAATCCGTGGCACCCTCGCTGACCTGGAAGGTGTGCTCAATATTAGTGAAGACATTTTGGTATTTGCAAAGTCAGAGGCTGAGCATTTGAACAAACTGGCAAAGACCTTTGAGCGGCTCCAGTCACTGGGCTAAACACTACACAGGGACAAATGCGAATTCATAAAGACTACGATTGAATTCTTTGGCTTCATATTTAAAGAAGGGGTGTGTCACCTCACACAAAAAAGGTGAAGGACATAATGGAGGCCCGACCGCCTGAAAACATCTCAGAGATGGGTAGTTTTCTGTAAATGGTCACTTATTGTGGCTGGTTCATCAAGAACCTTGCGTCCCAGTCTGAGCCGCTGCAGGCCCTCACCAAAAAGAACGTCACCTGACAGTGGGGACGGCCAGAGCAGGCTGCGTCTGAGGACATTAAGGGGGCCCTGACTGCGGAGGACACCATGGCTTTTTTCGACCCGGCCCTTCAATCGGAGATCGTGGTGGACGCTAGCCCATTTGATCTGGGTGCAGTGCTCAACCAGGTTGAGGCAAACTTGGAAATCCATCCGGTCACATACGCCAGCAAAGCCCTGTCGGAAACAGAACAAAGATATTCTCAAATTGAAAGAGAGGCCTTGGCGGTCCTGTGGGGCTGTCGACATTTCAGGCTGCATGTGTTGGAAGACCTGTGACAGAGGTCACGGACCACAAGCCCCTGTTGCCCATCCTGTCAGGATCCTCCTCCAAGCCACCAGCGAGGGTTGAGCAATGGATGTTGGCTTTGCTGGAGTATGGGGTCTCCCTGGTGTACAAGCCTGGCAGCAACAACGCGGCCGATTACCTCTCCAGACACCCGAGAGGTGAGCCCGAAGGGCCACTAAACATCTGTGCAGAAGAAACGGATTAGCATGTTTGGCTCGTGGTGGAAGCGGCCACTCCCAACTCGGTGTCACTGGGTGAAATGGAGCAGGCTGCAGCGGAAGATTCATGTTTTCTTATTTTCAAGACGGTCATTCAGCAGGGTTCATGGAGTGCAGTGCTGGACACCCTGGCCCTAAGAACTCAGGAAGCCAAAGCCACCTTGGAACAACTTTGGAGGGTGAGGGACGAACTAACATTCTCAGAGACAGGTTTTCTGTTCAGAGGTGACCAAATAATGATCCCACAAGGGAAGATTTCTTTGTGAATACCGAGCCACAACCCACACATCTACTCGGTTGGCGCCAGCAGAGGCAATGTTCAAGCGATGTCCAAGGGCGAGCTTGAGCCCGCCGTCATAGACAATGAGCAGGTGGAAAGGTAGGGGAAGGAAATAACTGAGCAGGAGAACATTCGGAGGGGACGCAGGCCTCAGCATTTTGTCCCCGGCGATGAGATGTTGGTGAGGTCTGATAGCACAGCGAGAGAGCGCTCGCTTTGACATCTGTGCAGAGCCTGCTGACGCAGTTTTTTGAATCCCGGCAAGGCCAAACTCAGCCTTTCATCCATCCGAGGTTGATAAATGAACACCACACAACATGGGTAATAATAATAATAATAATAATTCTGCATTTATACAGCGCTACGAACCCTCAGGTATCTGAGCGCTGCTTATTATTACCCACAGTGTGTGGTGCTCATTTATCGACCTCGGAAGGATGAAAGGCTGAGTTTGGCCCCGCCGGGATTCGAACCTGCGTTAGCAAGTTCTGCACTGATGTCAAAGCGAGCGCTCGAGCGCTCTACCCGCTGTGCCACTTGACTAACCAGCGCTCGGATGCCTGAGGGTTTGTAGCGCTATATAAATGCTAAATTATTATTATTATTAAGGAACTGGCACCCACACAGAAAGCTGTCCCTAACGTATGAGCCGGGGTTCATGGACATGGTGGCAGTGAAAGAATCAATGGTGACCGCATCTGATGGGACCGCGTCCGTCACTCGCAATGCCACCTCACTGACTATGTGCTGGAATCCTAAACTGGTAGCGACACCCGGGGGGGGATGGACAGTTTGTGCGGGGAACTCGGGTGGTTGTAAATAAAGAGGTTTTCTTGTAATTTTTGTGTGCAGTGTGTTCACATGTTTGGTAGGTAGAAATCGTTTGTTCATTCTTGTTATGAAAAAGGAGGAGTGTGGTGCTGCCCCTTTAAGGGCACACGCAAGTGGCGGAGTGACGTTGCACTCCGCTGCATGCCCTATAAATAAAAGGGGTGTTCCCAGCTTCTGCAGAACGACCGGGGAGCCCGAACTGACTACATGGGTGTCCGTCTGGATCTCTAGGCGGGAGGGAGCTCATGGGGATCGGGTAGCATCAGAAACAATCAACAAGCAGCATTAAGCATGTGCTTGATATATTCAAATCTGCATACCAGCATGATCTAATTTACATGTGTCCTGCCCTATACATGCCTGGGTGGGGCTTAACGAAAGCTACAATTAGGCATTTTGTTGACAGCTTGCTTGCTTAGCCAATGACTAAGGTGTGCAAAGTGTCCTAGCCAAGTGTTTGGTGCAGTGGCGACTCGGAGGACTGCTTCGCATATGTGTGACTTCTTATCCACTGACCTTGCAGCAGGGAAAGCATCCCTCATTCACCGAAGTGAAGGAAATCAAAGGCATTCTATGTTGTGTGCAGTGGCGCCTTTAATCTGGTTGATAAGCGTTACACTACAAACTTTAAAATCTCCCAAGTCACGCAAAGTGTCCTAGCCAAGTGAGCAGCGAATGTACCTGGCAGAGTGCACCCTTGGCCTTGAGCACCCGGCTCCCTGCCCCCCTTACTGCTCTTTTCACTCTTGCACCTCGGAATTAGTCCTGTTCTTGTGATAGTGAATGTTTGCGTTATTTAGACCATTGTTGGGAGTTTTCCTGCGGAGCTAACCTATACGGCTGAATTTTGGCATTATCTCTGCTCCTGAGACAGCGAGCTCTTCCTTTGTTTGAAACACTATCTGTGGATTTTTTCTGCATGGCTCTGCGGAAATTACCCTGATTGTGCCTTTTGGAGCCTACTGAAGAAGGTTCTATTGAAAACTATGTACCTGGAAAAAAAGAAAATGACGAAGCCTTATAATCTGCGGAGTACAGCATCAGGAGAAGATCTCAGAACTATTGAATCAGATCCTTCAAATGGCACCAATCAAAATGACATCATGGCGGAAAGAGCCATTTTCAGACCTTATAACTTGGGAGTGGGGTTGGTTGGTTTTACCCCCCCTCAAAGTGTCTTTCCAATAGACACTCAAAAACCCACTGGGTCAGGTACGGGTGTTCTCCTTATGTGAAACCAAGAGAAATTGGGAAATCTACAACCGCTCAGCAGCCCCTAAGAGATGTATTGACAGCGAATGTGAATTATATACTTCCCACCACCACAATAAAAAATACAATTGTGGATTATTTCCCAATGGGAGCAACGGCCCAAGCTGAAGAAATCTCGAATGATCAGCAAAACAATGACTAAGGAAGGGCTGGAAGAACGGGGCCTAGAAAGAACATGATGGAAACAACATTGATTTGTTGGATGACGATATCAGATTATCTTTACAAGATACAGAATCAAATTGAGCACAAGAACGGGGAACGCCAGCAATAGTAGCATTGAATTCTTTTCTAAGCTACTTGGTGAAAGTTTTTGAGAACTTAAAATTAAAGGTTCAACAACATACTGGGGTTCGTTTAGAGTTCACAAAAGATTTGGAGATAAATGAGTTGACTTTGGTGACACTAAAATCAGCAGTCACTGATTCGGTGGGTTAAACATTGGCTGGATTTCACTCAATCTCCAAGATGCAAATGGAAAAAATGGGCACTCTAACTGAACAGTGGAATGGGGTAAAAGAGGAACTAACTATCCTGAATTATAACCTTGGAGAAGGCATGAATGGCATCCCACAAGGCAAATGCCCGATGCGCGCAACTACTACCAACAAATCCCCTGAATAGTTATATGAATGACACACACTTGTCAGCATCAGTACTGGAAGAGTTTGTTCGACTGGCACAACTTGCAGAGCAGGAGGACATTCCTATATCTATGGATGGAGATCCAAGAGAGAAAATAACCACAATATCAAATGAAAGGGGGGATAAACAGCGAAATAAATTAAATGGAAATATGAAAAAACCTAGGGAAAAAATGAACAAAGGACAAAAGGATTTCCAACCGTTGGTTTGAACGAGGCCAGACTGACTGCTGGACATAAACAAAAGAAGAAAAAGCAAAACATAAAAACAAATTGCTTCATTAAAAATTTGAAGGGAGTGAAGGCTGAGGAGCAAAGGAAAAATAAAAACAAGGGAACTAATCCCGATATGGGGAAAATACTGAAAAAAAATGCCACAGACAAAGAAATAATTATGGAGACCCCAATGGCTAAATCAGAAGTAACAAAGGTCACAGTGGGGATTCAAACAGATATAAACCAACAACTTCGGAAGATAGTGCCGACCTTCCTAAATGCTAAACAAAAAGGAGAAATGTAGAGTTTGGCTGGCACTATTTCAACAAGACGTCAAGAAGAGAAATATGTGCAAATTGGCCTGAAGAACCAAGTTGGAGAGGAACAGAGTAATACAACAGAACGAGACAAACTGTTTCCAGCCAAAGAGATGTTCAATGGAGAAGATGATAGAAATCGAAAACACCAATCGGCTTCTGAATCAAGGGCATATGATTAAGGAGTATGGATACACTAAAGTAAGGAATCTCAGGACCAGGCCCTAGGGCTAAAAGTGTTCTTATCAAAAGCGAGCATGGACAACAATGGAAAATCTCCATTAAATCGCACAAGAATACTTTCAGAAATGAAGTTTATTCTTGATTTAAAATACTTTACATCGTCTGATATAGATTGCGTGAGTTTTTCACATACCTCTAATACGAACATTTCGGAATTGGATCTGAAATCAAGATTGGGTCTGGCAACAATCTTGGGGGCTAATGAAGAATGGGCTAAAAGGGGCATCCTGGTATCAAAAGAATTCCCAGAATTAGCTGAAAGATCACCATCAAAACTACTAATCCAGGACTCAATTCATATGGAATGGAGGATTGAGAGACCTTCTACCCCATCCCATAGGATGTGGGAAATGATACCGGAAAACGTATCTCAAATATTCCTTAAACTGGGCTTTCTGGAACAGAAACTCTAGTCAATTATTTGATTAACACTGTATCCTGGAATACAAGGGGGTATAATTCATTTTGTGAGGAAACCAGCAGCGTTATATTTTTGAAAATGTTAATTTAATAGTGTTTCAGGAAACGTGGCTAAAATCTTCTTTTGGCTTAGATGGTTTCTCCATCATCAAATGGCAGTAGGATCTGGTATGGGTCGTCCCTCTGAGGGTTTGTGCATTGCATGTGGGAACAAGGTTTTTCTCACTTCAAGATTGCTTTCAGATGATATCCAGGGTATTCTGGTGGTTAGAGCAGAAAGGAGAGGTAACAAGATCAAGTCAAATTGAATAATAATCAATATATATCAGAATCCTATGATAATTCCATTAAATGAATTTCTAGAAAAACTTTCAGACCTACTGTTTGATTACACCTCCCAATTTCCATGGAATGAAATTATAATAATGGGAGATTTTAACTCCCAATGTATAACGACTAGATCTAATAACTCGGACAAATGCAAAAACAAAACCATAAATCAGTGTACATGGTGTAACTTCATGTCGGAATGAGATTTGTGGTTGTTAAATGGAAATATCAAGGGAGACATCCCATGTGCTCTTACCTGGAGGAGAGGATTGTCTTATTCGACGATCGAACATATTTTTGTATCCAAAAATATCTTTGATAACTGTGTGAAATGTAACCCTACTGATGGAAATTTAAATGATCATGCAATGTTAAAACCTTCTTTAGCTTTAATCATCAACATCAGAAATTTAGTGATACCCAGGAATTGTCGGTAAACACTGCGGGGAATCGAATAATGAAGTTCAATAGAGGGAGGCAAACTCTTACTAAAAAATTGTGTAATACCATTAAAGTTATGACAGATCAGCAATTATTGAAATATTGTGAACATAGTTGCTTTGTTGATTTTTTGTGGGATCTGAACCCCCAAGAGAAAAGAAATAAAATATGTCAAAAAGCCCTACTAAATAAAACAACGAAATATGTAAAATAATGCGAAGAAGAAATTAGAGCAATAAATAATAGTTACAGAAATTGGATTAGGTCCCATAGGTTTATGCGATTACAAAGAGAGGGGTAGTAAATGCTGAAAGCAATTTGCTTGAAAAATTCCCTAAACATTTGGACCATTATTGGTTCCATGAAGAATCTGATTAATTACTCTCAAAATATAATGATTCAGGAGCAGACTTGGGTAGATCATTTTTCAAGGGTTTATGGGTCAGTGGATACCCATGAATCAAAGATCAAAGTAAATTCAAATTGGACCTTAACCTATAGAAGTGAAGACATCTAACTTTGGTAAAAAGAAGCACCAGCATCACGGGCTCCAGGACCAAAAGGGGCCCAGTAACGCGATCCTGAAGATGAACCCGGCCCAATGCCGAGGGTTTTAAAGATCTTGTTTGATAATATAATCAATACCAAAAAAAATCCTGAGTCATGGAGATATTCCATCATTTTCCCGATTTACAAGAGAGGAGACCGATTGGCAGCATCCAACCACCGTCCAATCTCACTCATAGATGTGAATGGCAATGTTTTTGCCGGATTCATCCTAAGAGATTTGGAAACCTGGGCAAAGACAAAGGTGATAACCCAAAACAGCAGACAGGATTTAAGAGGGGATTAACTACTTTGCCTTATCCTGAACTGCTTCAGTTCAGGGTCCCTCATAAAAGGAGCTATAACCCTATTCGGAGCCTGGGCTTTTGATACCATTAACAGAGATCGGTTATGGGGTAAATTAAAAAGCTGGGGTCTGCCCGATAATTTCCTACCCATCCTAATAGAACTGCATCAAAACTCATCTTTAAGAGTAAGAATGACTAGATTGGGGAACTTGTCTCAGGCCATTGGTATCGAAAGAGGAGTTTGGCAAGGTTGCTTGACTGCCCCATTTTTCTTCAATCTGTATTCATCAGATTTGTTCAAATGGGTATAAGAGATTGGTTTGGTTAGTCCTAAAGTCGGCATGACAAAAATAAATTGGTTGGCATATGCCGATGATGTAGTAATATTAGACCATACGCAAGTGGGATCACAACACTTATTGACTGCCCTATCTGAATATGCATTACAAAATTATTTTAAAATAAATCCAAACAAATCTTAAATAGTCATATTCATCCAGAGAGGGCCATGAAAGCTTTTACTTGGCACATGGACAACCATCCAATCCCAGTTACTAGTGAGGTCACCTATTTGGGATCACAGATCAGAGTATTCACGACTAAAATCAATCTACTCTCAATCTTGGATCTAAAGATACTAAACTTGGGATCGCAAATGAAGAAAATCTGTTCACAATACTGTACATTTTCTATTCTTCCCGTAGTAAAATTTTACATCGGGAAAGTAGTGCTGGTTATTCTATTTGCCTTAGATGCTTATCTTCAAGCCTTTGATATAGATTGGGACAAAAATGAAGCAAAAATTTAGAAAAGAACTCTTGTACTTCCTAATTGCGTCCCAATATCCTGCATAAAATATGAACTGGGTTTTACCTCTCTTCGGGCTTGGCTGGAATGTAAATGGGTCTCTATGTATAGACTCATTCTTGAGCCTCCTATTGTGAAAACAAAAAGAAGATATCGAGGCTGAGTACCCCAAAAGGAAATACACCAAACGCGGGTTACAAAGGAACCTACAAAAGGTCTTTATTTTATACTGAACAGTTTCAAAGGACAAGCAACAGATAGCTATCAGCCCTCCGTACAACACAGCGAACTCCAGCGTGGTTCGGTGTGCTCAGTGAGTGGGGCTGTACATTAGAATAGTCGCACTCTTTATACCCTCGAAATCATGATGTTCAACCCATTTCCCAGTTAATATAAGTTAATACATTACGGATCTAGGTTTCGTGCCGAGTTCGTCCATCTGTACATTTAGGGTTTACCTTTAATGTATTCACTAACAAGCCTCAATGGCAACAGTATATCTTAGGATTTCATGTTAATCCTTCTCAAACAGTTTTATACAATGTAGTCAAACAAGTGTTCACATTTCAGTATTTTTTTTTTTAATTAAAAGTTGTTTTATAAGTTTGATTAACAAACATTTACATCATCACATTCAGTTTATAAAATCAATTCATTTAAAAATAAATGTGTTTGTTAAACTTCATATTACATATTCTAGTATATATACAAAAAATAGAGCAATTTCATACATTTTTATACGTATGAGTTAATAGAAAAATGTACTTAAAAAATGATTTCATTTTTCTTTCTCATCTCGTTCCAATAATAGAACAATTACTTTCATTGAGTACCCCCACATGAATTTTTTCCAACACCAATCCCTCGCTTCCTGCGTCATACCCAGCACATTCAGTCCAATTAGCATGTATCTCAAGGGTTCAAAATGTTCACAATATAAGGTGAGGTGTTTTAAGTTTTCTATCCAAATTCTGCCCTCACAAAATCTACACCATGGGTTCTGTCCAACTTGAGTATCTTTTTCCCATTTAATAGTTTTCTCAAAAGTATGGAACTGATTAAGTTTGAATCTCAAATACAGATCTCTCTGTTTATTCGCCGGAAATTTTGTCAAATAGGCTTTGCGAGGCACTCTCGATGTTGCGAATTTTGCAGCTTCAGAGTATAATCTTTTTATTTGCATTTCCTCTATTGTTACTAACCAATCCTGCTCGTATAAGCGTTTCTTTACATATCCCGCGCGGAATTCAAGATCTATTGCTTTTAAACCACATCAGCAAGTTTCTTTATCATACATTTTGAAAACACCATCAACGATGTAGGAACACGATTCCCAATCATAATTAAGAATTCCTCATACAATGACTGTTGCGGCGGAAACAACATCTTCCCATAATTTGTTAGCTGTCGCCAGTGAAACCTGGTTGATAAGGCGGAGATTCCCAACTCCTGTCGTAAGATACAGTTTGGTAGTGATTTTGAGAGTCTCAAAGTTGATTTCCACAATTGCCCTTGGATTTGATCTAATATTGAGTCTATGTTATAAAGACATAAATCAAGTCCATAAAGTAGAATTGCTTCCACTTTCAGCATGTAGAATTGCAAGAGTGGTTCCATTGAAAATTTACAATGTTTCATGAATACCATCCGCATTTGTGTGGTTAGAACATTTTTTTTTACGTTTAGATTTGCAAACCACGTTTGTCTTGAGGATGAATCAATTACATCATATCCCAAGTATCTCATGTTTAATGCAAAGGGCATGTGGATAGCATTTATAGACCATTGCTTTTTGGGAAGTTTCTTTTTCATGTTTTTTAGTATGAAAATACTTGACTTCTCGACGTTGCATGTTAAGTTGTTTTTAAAAAGATAAACTGCAAATATTTCCAATTTTCTTTGTAAGCCGTGTGGGGTTCGGTCAAAAATCAGCAC
Source organism: Ambystoma mexicanum (assembly GCF_040938575.1). NCBI lineage: Eukaryota > Metazoa > Chordata > Amphibia > Caudata > Ambystomatidae > Ambystoma > Ambystoma mexicanum. Next base: position 1,213,325,317 of record NC_090936.1, read on the forward strand.
ATCGTCTGCAAATGCAATCCATTGGATACGCAAATGTGCCAATCTTGCTGGATAACTTATTTCCGCATTCCATATTGCCTCAATGTCAGAGATGTAGAGGTTAAACAGGGTAGCTGCCAAGTTGTAACCCTGCTTAACCCCCACCTCAGTTGGAATCGGGACAGTTGTGGAGCCAGAGTTGTTAATGCGGACCAAATATGATTTATTTTGATGTAATTTGGCCAACATTGCAATTAGATGATGCGGAATCCCCATTGCATCCAGCTTTTCCCAAAGAAGAGTCCTAATGACGCAGTCAAAAGCTGCTGTTAAGTCCACGGATGCCATATACAGTGGATCCATATTTGGAATATTCGTTTGGGCAACTAAATGCGCGAGAACGGTCGCATTCAAAGCAGTTCCCATTCCGGCACGGAAGCCGATCTGAAATGTCGAGAGGATAGCTCGTTGTTTTATGATCGCCTTAAGTTTTTGTAGCAACAAGATAGCCAGGGTCTTGGCACGTGCGTCAATCAAAGCAATTGGAGGAAAATTGCTTGGATTTGTTTTGTCACTGTTCTTATGAATCGGAACTATGACCGATTGGAGCCAAGATGAAGGAATGGTAGATGAGCGAGAAATCTCATCAAATTAGGTTTTTAATATCGGAGCCCATAATTGGACATTTTCTTTCAATACACATGGTGGAATGCAATCCGGGCCAGGAGCTCTTGATTTATTCAGCTTTTCGAGTGCCCATGTGATATGCTCTAGTGACCAACCCTCAAATTTTTCCAACGGTTGGTCATTAAACTTAGCGGCAAGTACTTTAGATCTTTCCGGTAAAGCAAATTTTTCTTTGTAATGTTGTATCCATGTTTCTGCACTTATACTAGAACTTTGATTCACCATTTGTTGGAGATCATTACCCCTTAAGAGTGACCAGATGGAGCGCCTATCATTTCTACACAATGAGGCTATCATTGATTGATTTGTTGAGTTATGAAGGTAGATTCTATAATTTTTTATGTGATTACCATATTTATTGAGTACCTTTCGTTTTTGTTTATGATAATCAAGGTTAGATAAACCCATTCTATTTAATTGCGAAACTTCACAATTCTTTTGTTTCTTTAGGATTGCAACTCGAGTGGCCAGTAGATCAACTACTGGCAGCTTTGTTATTTCTTTTGCTTTTAGAAAGGCCAAATATAGGAGCGCTATTGTGATGATTATTGAGTTTTGTATTGTAGATGAGACTGTTACATTTGAGTCATAATCATTCCTGCAACTATATGCAAGTATCTTAATGATAGCATTTAGATTTTTACAAGTTTTAGTATTCCATCGTAAGGAAGCACCTGGTCGATCTTCCAAAATAAACACACTAAATGGATCTATTGGCAAGATTGGAATAATTAATTGAAAAGCTGCATATAAAATACAATGATCACTCAATTCAATCGTCGCAATCTCTACTCCCTTGCAACCAGATGATAGTTCCCCAGATACCGCAATGTAGTCAATACATGAAGATCTGTTGTTTCGGGACCAGGTGGTCACCTTTCCTATTGTAAGAAAAGGTAGTATGTCTATATTCCAACGCTTAAAAAATTGATGAAAGCGTATTCCTCGTCTCCTACTGGACAAGAATTGACTTTGTGGGTGAATTTGAGTTTCATTTAGGGGAGTTACAAGGCAATTTGAATTAAAATCGCCCCCTATAATTATTTTTGCATTAGGCCATTTGCAGAAAACTTCGTCAAGCAAGGAATCCTGATCATTCAATAGTGAATCCACTGCGGTACCCAATGGGTTAAAGTATACTGATACTTTTAAGACATAGTCCATTGATGATAGTCCAGTGTTAATCACAATCGCAATGTAGGATGTTGTCATACAGGTTAATAACAGGGAGTAAACAAGAGCAGTATTTACCAAAATGGAGATCCCCCCTGATGGTCTGTCTTTGGGTACTCGTGTCGCAGGCATGGAATATGCCATGAAACCTCTAATTTCAAGTGGTTTAACGGCCATGGTTTCCTGGCATAACACTATGTCAGCAATTTCATGCGGGGCATATCTAATTGCCCACATTTTCAAGTTTTTTAGTCCGCACGAGTTCCATGATATTACTCGAAGGAGCTTTTTGCTACTACGAGTGATCTATAATTGGCCCCTCCTTTCGATTCCCTAATATTGCCGGTAGCTAAGACCAGTCTTTTGATACAGCAGAGATAGCAACCAGCTGTGCCAAGACTGCCGTATCCGTTAAATTATTTACATTGGCAGTTGGTGCTTGGTTATTATCATTTGTGGTATTTGAAGGAATGGTCTCATTGAAGGTTTTAGCTTCATCAATTGTCTGAATTTGGAAAACAGCCAATCCCAGCATTTTTAGCTCTCATCTGTGGCTCCAAATCAATTCAGCAATTATTGGAGATTGAAGTTCCAAAACCATCCTGTAATTTTTTATGGATGGAAGAGTGATCCATATGATGTCATTTGAGACCAGCGTTCTTAGTGCTGGAATTTTTTTAAAGGACTGCAATATAAAGGATCTATTCAGATCTTGGTCTCCATTAATTTCCGGTGTACTGATCCAGCCCAAAATACTTGAAATTGGCTTTACATACATGGATTGATCCACAGATTCCTCCATTGCCAAAGATTTTTTCGGCACCACCTCATCGTCGGCGTGATTGGATGATTGGTGGCTTTGAGTTGCGTATTTTTTTCCAGAACCAGACAAGTCAGGTATCTGCCAATGCTTTGTCGTTCCGTTTTCCTCAGATTGCACTGAGGGTACGTTTTTTGTTATATTGGATGTCTGCGCCTCTGACTGCGGGGCATTTATTTTACACTTTTGTTCAGCCTTCAGTTGAGGAGGAGTGATTTCATCATTATGCTTCCCCAATGGTAGCCCACTGTCTTCTGAGGAATCTACTTCTGTGATTGTTCGTTCAGTAGTTTTCTTGTTGGGAGTTGGTTTGTAGAACGCTGATAACAAAGACTGTTGAGAGGAGGACAGTGAAGCCGCGAATTCTTTCTGTTTGGCCGAAATGAATTTATCGGTCACAGACACTTGGTTTATTTCGTTGTTAGGAGCGGCATTCAGTTGAAGTTGCAAAGCAAGGCGACTTTCAATAGTGAGTTCGTCCACATCAATCGTTAAGTAAGATTCTGTATTGCCAGCACAGGCATCAATGTTTGCCTCAGTTGGCTTTACCTTAACATTCAATTTTGTATCGAGGTTAAGATTTTGTTTCTGATTTGTTTTTTTTTGTTTTTGGTTGAAGTTTTGCATACCTTGTAATTTCTCATTGCGTAAGTTTAATCTATTTACTGCACGGGTATGCAATCTTTTTATTTTGCGTGATGGAAATTGTTTTTGACCTTGAGGGTCAATGTGTACCTCTCGTGGGGGGGGTTCCAAATTCACAACTTCCCTCACATTTTCCTCATTTATTAATTCAATCAAGTCGGATGGACTATCAGGTGATTGATCAGAAGCTTTATTCTGTTCAATCAACTGGTTAGAACCATTCAATTCTGGTTGCAGATCATTAGGTTGATTAAAGAAAAGTAATTGGTCAATTTTCTCTGCATGAAGTCTTACCATTTGGCAAAGCTGTGCATGTGAGTAAATTTGTATCGTGTCCACATTTTTTGGTGCATTCACAATCTGGGCAAACGTCGAGGGAAAACTATAAACTGGATCCCCCCCATTCCCTTTTGAAGGATCCTGTGGCTCACTAAGATAATTCTCTGTTTGAGATGCTGTCGTGACAGTGCATATGCAAGGAGTACTAGGCGAATAACAGCCTTTTTCCTTTTTGTAATTCTCAGCAAAAATATAACCCTCCAATTTGTTAAGTTTAGAAGATATTCCGAGCAACGCTGTATTTATATCACGAAGTTCGTAATGCATGTACTTGTGGCCCTTGTCAAGTAAGTTGAGAATCCTTGACATTATGGGGTAGGAGGCTTCAAAGATCAGGAGATCCTCCACATCGGAGGATGATTTAGGTTGGAAATTCTCATGAGTCTCGATCTTCGGCAGTTTACTGTGAGTAGAGTCTCGCGTGTCCGGAGAAGAACATACCACTCCCCCTTTAATTTGAGAAGGGCCATAATTACATAGGTCTATAGTGACCTGATTGGAGGCAGAATTTTCGCTATCATTATAGGAGTTAGCAGTTTCCGGTGCTGAAATGCGTGGGATATCACAATGGAGATGTACTTTATACTTGCCAATTGGCCGTACTGTAACTGGTGTGGACGGGCCATCAGACATTATGATCCGTTTCTCCAATTCCATTAATACCGCAGGAGCCAAGATCGAAATGTCAGATGGTGGACCTATATTAATGTCTTCCATGCTACCCAAGGCGTGATTAATCACTGTCTCTGGCTCTGGGACACTTAAGAAACTTCTCCTTGTTTTAGATGGATTGGCGAGATTCTCATGCTTATTAGCAGTACTACTTACATTTATTGGATTGTCATTCGCGATGGCATTAACATTCGCGATAGCCTTATTATTTCCGTACATTTCATCCAATTTCTTCATTGTGGCATCAATGTTACGTTTTTTTGGAATGATAATCGTTTCCTTTAGCCCGCTCCGTAGTCGAGAAGACATAATTTTACATACAACAAAAGTCGTGAAATTCTTTCGTGAGCAGTGGAAGATCGCGAGCCGGGCTTTTAGCCTTACTCTTGTTTTTACAATATAAAGGTGCTAGCCTCTAAACATTAGGGTCTACCCCCCGAGTTATAGAAGGATAGTAGCATGTGCAGGATTAGATTATTAACGCAATATCCCTACTTTCATAAAGCCGTCACTCCTGCAAGTAAAATTTGATTGAAGAAGGGTATCTAACCAGCAAACCCTAAACATACCTTCCAAGTTCCCAAGTTTAACGCTTCCAGCGCACCGCGAACAGCAAACAGTACTTGATTCGTACTTGGCGGAGCGCACGCGGTGCGCTGGGAGCAGTGTAATTGAAGGCACAGAAAGAGGCGTTCCCCTACACCAGGCGGAGCCTCCGCTCCGGAAGCAACCTAAACAAAAAACAAACAGCTATGGGTTAGTATTCAGCGTGTCAAAACTGCACTAGCAACACACTCCAATTTTATGCAAGTCCACAGTCCCTAACAACAACAACACAACTCCACAATTAATGGAGTGGTGTACCTAATGTGCACACTGAGTGCACTGTGCAAGCCCACACCCTAAAACCGCCTGCTTACTAATCCAGGCTGGTAGATACCGTGTCCTTAGAATAGGGTGTTAAACAAAAAGTCACCTAGGTCCTGGTAAGTCAGGCAAAGGCTGGTGTAACAGCTTGAGACGTCCTCCAGTCGGCAAGATTTTTCACGGGCTTGAGCCTTCAGCGAAATCCCTCGAAGTCGGGACCACGACAAACTCAGCAAACAGGGCGGCAAACTCAGCAAACAGTACTTGATTCGTACTTGGCGGTGCGCATTTCAGTATTCGAATACATTGGCCCTCATTACGACCCTGGCGGATTTTTTCCGCCATCGACGGACTTTCCGGCCATGGCGCAAAGTCCCTTTACGCCATGGCGGATGGCGGACTTACCGCCCCATTCCGAGGTCGGCGGGGCGGTAAGTCCCCAATCCCCATTTACCCTTCCCCATTCCCATTTTTGCCCCATAGGGTATAATGGGAGTGGGGAAGGAGTTAATTACGCCGCCGTAAAGTACGGCGGCGTAATTAACAACGAGGTCCCTTAGCGCCATGGATTTCTCCGCCCGCAAAAAGCGGGCGGAGAAATGACCATGGCGCTCCGGGAACTCGTAGTTGGCGGTAAGGGGTCGGCGCAGCTAACGCTGGCGCTAACCCCTTAGCGCCAGGGTCCTAATGAGGGCCATTGTGTTTAACATATGCTCGTGGATTAGCTTTGTTGGCGCAAGTAATCCTCTACACACAGGTCAGCGAAGGACAAGGTCTCAGTTCATGCAGTATAGGAGGCATGATATAATTTCCCGTTTGACAAACCCTCCTTTTGGCCTATGCCAAGCTCTAAACTACTTCTGGTCACTTTACGAACAACTCCACATCTCAATATCCATACACCCTGAATCACTGTCAGAAATATCTATTGCCATTAGATCGTCTATCAAAATCTCTTCCAGCACATACTACTTGGAACTCTTATCTGAGGCGTACACCTTGTGTCCTGTTGTACCTATCGCCTGTGCGCAACATCCCCCTAGCATCGAACATATACTAGGTAAACATTGTATACAGCAACAAAGAACCAACAGAATTCCCAAAATGATCAGCAAGACCGAAAGCACCTTCCAATCCCAAGATCGCAAGAAGTCCCAGAACCAAGTGCTAAGATCCCAGTTTCCCTTGGGAACATGCACTTCTGAACTAAGAACGTGCAGATTCTGTATTGCCTTGAAGATAGTTGTGGAGGAATCTGGCACGAAAACACAGCAAGCAGACCCCACCAATTTACACACTCCACCACGTTCAGCCAGAATGACATCTAATGCCATTCGGTTCTGAAGTGATACTAGTCTTATTGCTTTCTGTTCTAATGTCATATTATAGAGTATGTCCGTGGTCCAGTTGATGGTTCTCTCCAGTACTCTCACTAGTCTCCTGATGTCTTCAGAGTTCGCAATTTGTCCCCAAAATGGCACAAGGGATTTTGCTACGTCTCCTACAACCTGTGCTGGAGTGTCACCATTCTCATCCCGTCATGGACAAGCCTTTGAAACCTCTACAGTACTGGCTATGAATACCCTGGGTAACCATGGAAATGCTACATTACCGCAAACAAAGTAGACAGGTTCTCCTACATACAAAGGTCTGTCTTCCCCAGTCAAATTCGCAACGTTGGCGCAACCTTTAAAATTTCCCATTGACTGAGTACCATTCCTCTGTATGCAGAAAGAAACCGAATCGGGGCTATGGTTAACAGTGTAAGAAGGAGACATGGCATCCTTATTGCCTATAGGAGCCATCTTAAAAGAAATCAAAGACTGAAAAGGATGAGACAGTCTATCAGAAGGCCTAATAGAAGCAACGTTGAGCTTGCACCTATTTGCGAAAAGCGAACATCCCAAGGGAGTAAGAACACGTTTCTCAAAACTATTCAAATTAGTACCATTAAAGTACTCTGAGATGCTATTGTTCCATTGACCAAAGAATATTGCTCTAAGAGAAGCATAACAAGCAGTTGTCAAAGGTAAAGGATGAATATACCAACCTAGCCCCTTATCCCCGTGTTGCGATACATGCGAACAGGCCCAACAGTTAGACTTATTAAAAATTGTATGTGTAGCATTCATGATAAGTAATAATGTGTTGTTATAGTATCTCTATCTATGCTGAGAATCTCTAGGAGATAAAGTATGCAAATGCACAAAAGGAGTAGAGACAGTGGGTACATTTTCAGTCGGTAACAAGGTTTTGAATGGATGCACTTCTTTCAGGTACCAAAAGTTTAGCGCAGTTACTATTACAAAACCAATTGACATTATAAAAAGACAGCAGTACGTTTTCGGGGCCCAAACAATTTGTCCATTTTCACTGCGGGTCACACGTTCATTTATCAGTCCCGTACGAGCGGTACTGGTTGCAGGCATTGCAGTCTTCAAACAAAAAAAAAAACAATGTTATTTTGCTGGCGACCTCCTGGCCGAGCGACTTCTTAGTCCTTCAACAACCCTAGCCAACAGAATCCCCTTTTATAAACAATCACTTGGGCAAAAAGCAAGCCCTTGATGAATTTCCTCCCTTCTTCGTATGCACAGACGAACCGTGCCGTAAGTCTATTTCCTTGGCCGCAAATTGTACCTCTTTGCCTCCGGTACTGGTTGATCCGAGAACAATGTGTCGTCACTTCCCGTTGGAAGCGACGTATCAAGAGCAAGTGAAGATGCAAGATCCGGAACAACAGTTTCCGGAAACAAAACATTTGTGAGTGTGGAGACAAAATGGCTGATTCCACAGGCCTCACGGGCTCAGAGAGAGACTCTGGTGCACTCTCGTTGTTGTTTACTGCTTCGGGATCGTTGGTTGCAGTGTTGGTGAGGGGTTCTGTTTCTTCTGTATCATGTGGCACCGGGTGTGGAAGCATCTTGACGTGCGTCGTGTGGATCCAATTTTTTCAGCCTGCGACATGCACCGCAGTCTGTGTGACCAGCAGGACCTGGAAGGGGCCCCGCCACCGAGGTGCAAGGCAAGAGGATCGTTCAAATGCCTTCGTTAACACCCATTCTCTGGGCTGGATGCTATGACCAAGGCCCTCATATCCTACAGGTGAAGCCTCTCGCACCTGGTGATAAATCAAATACAGGTTTTTAGTCAACTGGCTACAGTAATCTGAAAGAAGTACATTTTCGACATTCTTTAAGGACCGACATTTCGGAAGGTTCCAGATGTTTGCAGGTCTCCCCATTACCACCTCAAATGGAGAGAGCCCAGTCTTAGTTTGAGGGTTTCTACGCATAGCTAGCAACACGATCGGTAAGGCATCCGGCCATTTTAGTTTGATGCCGGCACACGTCTTAGCGAGCTTGTTCTTGATGATGCCGTTGTGTCTTTCTACTAATCCGGAACTCTGAGTGTGTCTGGCCGAATGGAACCGTTTGTCAATTTGTAATGCCGCACATATCTGCAGAATTACAGCAGCGACAAAATGTGGACCATTGTCTGACCAGATGACTCTTGGTAGCCCAAACCTAGGAAAATACTCTTTTAACCTAGTTTTTGCAGTAGTCATGGCTGTAGCGTCTTTAACAGGAAAAGCCTCAACACATTTGCTAATAGCACAGATGGCAACTAACACATATTTCAAGTTATTACACCGTTCCATTTCGATAAAATCAAAGTGTATAACCTCAAAGGGGACAGAAGGTGGACCAAAACTTCCCCTGGGAGTTGATGTTCCCTTTCCCACATTGTGCTGTAAGCAGATCATGCAATTCTGAACATAACGCTCAGCTATTTTAGAGATTCTTTCATTTGTCCAAACTTTCTGCAATATTTGTGTAAGCTTCCGGGCATGTATGTGGGTAGGGCCATGAGCCATGACGACCATCATCATTACGTATGCATCAGGAAATAGCCATTTTTCTTCAACTCTTCAACTATGTCCATCCAACATCCATCATCATCGAGTTTCCCTAAGCCTTCTGCCCATCTCTTAGATTCTTCTAGTGTGGCATCGGCTTGGATGTCCTTTACAGAGTCAACACCCTCATCCATTGTATAGGCATTTACAGTCTCCCTTGAAATGTACATCTCTGTAGAAAGGTTGGTGGCAGTTTGTTTAGCTATCTGATCAGCGAAAGTGTTCCCTTTTCCTATATCATCTATAATCATTTGATGTGCTGCACACTTTATGACAGCTAACTGAGTGGGAACTGCAAGCACTGAGAGCAGTTGTACTATTAGGGAGCTATGCTGAATCTTTGTACCGTGTGAAGTTAAGAACCCTCTTTCTGACCAAAGTCTACCAAAATTGTGAACCACCCCGAAGGCATACTGACTATCAGTATATATGTTTACTGCAAGCCCTTCGGAAAGTTCACAAGCTCTGGCCAATGCTATAATCTCTGCGGCCTGCGCAGAGTTATGCATGATTCTCCTGGTCTCCACGACCGTGCTTAATGTGGTCATTGCAAAAGCAGCTGTGGATGTACCATCCGGAAGATTGAAGCAGGAGCCATCGCAAAAGAGCTCCCCTTGTGGATTATTCAAAGGAATGTCCTTTAGATCAACTCTACCCTTTGTCTCTTGTTCGGTAGTGTACAGACAGTCATGTGACTCTTCGTCACTGCAAGCAGTACCTTGCGGAAAAGGTAAGAGTTCAGCCGGATTAAGAACACAATACCTCCTAATTTGTATGTGGGGAGCAAACAAGATCAATTCATATCTCGTCAACCGTGCAGAAGTGAGGTCTTGCGTTTGTCTTCTGTTCAATGGAATATCTACAGAGTGAAGCACCATCAGGGTTAGATCATGGCCTAGGACCATTCCCTCACTCTGCTTTACAGACGCAGCAGCAGCAGCGACAGCTCGCAATCATCTTGGCAAAGCACATGCTACAGGATCAAGGGCGGAAGAAAAGTAACTGCATGGCCTATTCTTCCCTCCATGTTCCTGCGTTAATACAGCCAAAGCACATCCATCACATTCATGCACAAACAACACAAAGGCCTTTTCATAGTTTGGTGTGCCCAAAACCGGTGCCGAGCACAATGCAGTCTTGAGCAGATCAAATGCGTGCTGGTGATCCATGTTCCATGGCAATGGTGAAGAAATGCTCTTCTTCGTCAAAGCCAACATCGGCTTAATCACTAGTGAGAAGTTTGCGATCCATAACCTACAGTAAGAAGCCATTCCTATCAAGGCTCTAACTTCTTTCTGCGTATTTGTGACAGACATGCCAGAAATGTGTTTTATCTGCTCAGATGTCAATCTTCTTTCCTCCTTTGACAGGAGATAGCCTAAATAGGCGACCTCCTGACAACAATATTGGAATTTTTTAAAGCGAAGCTTTGTGTCCATGTTTAGCCAGATGTATAAGTAATAACACAGTGCCCTCCTTAAAAGCTCTCTCAGAATCGGCAGCCAAAAGCAAGTCATCAACATACTGAAGCAATGTACAAGTAGAGGGCAATTCAAGGGTATCAAGCTGTTCTTTCAAAGCCCTACTATAAATGCTAGGACTTTCCGTGTAACCTTGCGGCGCTTGGGTAAAGGTGAATGAGCGTCCCCTAAGGTGAACGCGAACAAGTATCTACTGTCCTTGTGTATAGGAATACTAAAGAAAGCATTCTTCAGATCCACAACACTAAAGTAAGTAGCTGAAGCCGGAATCATAGTTAATATCATCGTCACATCAGGCACAATTGGAAATTGTGGAGCGGCGACCTTATTGATGGCAGGTAGATCAATTATGAAACGAAACGGAATTACATTATCGCCTTTTTTCTACACGGGCAAAATTGGACTATTGCACAAACTTCCTGCAATTTCCTCAATCAACCCTCGATGCACAAAATCGGAAACAATGCATTTCAAAGCTTGTTCACCTTCAACTGGAATCTTATATTGTGGAATACGTGGCAGCTTTACTCCATGTTTCAAGACTATTTTAACAGGCTCGATCTGTAAAACACTGACATCAATGTTGTCAATTGCCCATAAACTCTCTGGTACATCACTGAATTCTGGCGGTAAACGTCTGGTTAAGAATTGTGAAACAGAAAGTTGCTGTGGTGAAATCGTCAAACGCACTCCGTCAGAAGAACAATGATTTACCACATTTAGGGGGTAATTCATAGAATTCAGCGCACAAGTGGCGCACGCGGCTGGCGCACAGTGTGCGCGTGTGAATCCCTGCGCCAGCCGCGTGCGCTAAAATCCATTTCCGTGCACAGCGTATTCATGGATTCCAGCCACCAAAACCAGCCGTGGCGCACATTGGCGCAGCAACCCTGCAGCAGCGCCAGTTACGCCCCCAAGAACGCCTCTCGCGCAGCGAAAAGCCATCAATATACCCAATCCAGCGCAAAGGGCTGCGCTAACCCTGTACCAGCACGGCAAGGGGCTACGAGTATCACTGGGGTGCGCGGGAAGTACCTCACGCGATTGGCCCCGTGCGAGCAGGGTACGCGTATTTCAGCGGTGCGCGGGAAGTTCCACATGCGATTTCCGCAGGGTACGCGTATCTCAGGGGTGCGCGGGAAGTGCCACACACGATTTCAGCAGGGTACGTGTATTTCAGGGGTGCGCGGGAAATTCCACACGCGATTGGGCCCGTGCGAGCACGGTACGTGTATCTCAGGGGTGCGCGGGAAGTGCCACACGCGATTTCAGCAGGGTACGTGTATTTCAGGGGTGCGCGGGAAATTCCACATGCGATTGGGCCCGTGCAAGCACGGTACGCGTATCTCAGGGGAGCGCGGGAAGTGCCACACGCGATTGCAGCAGGGTACGTGTATTTCAGGGGTGCGCGGGAATTTCCACACGCGATTTCATCATGGTACGTGTATTTTGGGGTGCGGAGGAAGTTTCACACGCGACATCAGCAGGGCACGTGTATTTCAGGGGTGCGCGGGAAGTTCCACACGCAATCTCATCAGGGTACGTGTATTTCGTGGTGCGGGGGAAGTTTCACACGCAACATCAGCAGGGTACGTGTATTCCAGGGGTGCGCGGGAAGTTCCATACGCGATTCCATCAGGGTACGTGCATTCCAGGGGTGCGCGGGAAGTTCCACACGCGATTGGGCCGTGCGAGCAGGGTACGCGCATTTCAGGGGTGCGCGGGAAGTTCCACACGCGATTCCATCAGGGTACGTGTATTACAGGGGTGCGCGGGGAGCACCACACGTGAATTGCACGTGTGGGTCCTCCCAGGTGTTCCCTCTACACCCTCCACGGCCCCTGCAGGTGGCTCACACCACAGGGGCCTACCCTGCACATGTCCTGCAGGCACACCATCCACCATGGCCATGACCCCCAGCCAACACGTCAACTTGCACTACTGCCCACCAACGCATGTCCCCCTGCACCCCCAGCCACCAGGGGCACCCTCCACCAGGCCCCCACCCATGTCTCCCACCACCCCCACCCCCCAGCCACCAGGGGCAGCCTTCACCAAGCCCCCACCCATGTCTCCCACCACCCCCACCCCCCAGCCACCAGGGGCACCCACCACCAGGACCCCACCCATGTCTCCCAGCACCCCCACCCCCCAGCAGTGCAGGGGCAGCCTCCACCAGGCCCCCACCCATGTCTCCCACCACCCCCACCCCCCAGCCACCAGGGGCAGCCTCCACCAGGCCCCCACCCATGTCTCCCACCACCTGTAACGCTCACCTGATTCCCACGGAGGCGCTGGTCCCGGCTGAACTGTTATAGTCTCTTCAATTGAGAAGCGTAGAGCTCGGATGACTCTCTGGACTGGGCTTCCTCTTATTGACCGTCTGGCTTGCAGGGTAAGGTTTCTGCAGGTGGAAGAAAAAAGGGTTAATGACCGTTTGGCTGGACTTCCTCCTCACTAATCGCCAACTCTCCGAAAGTCCAATGTCCTGGTGAGTTCTCACCTTAGGCGTATAAATGCTGGGCTCTCCATCCTGCGACTTATGCAGGGGTGCGTGGGTTCCAGTTACGTCACTGGAGGTCCTCAAAGTCTTTTGTGGCCTTAGAAGTGGCACAGGTGCTGAGATGCCAAAAGGTGATGCCGCCGTTACTGCACGAGCGGATGCCAGTAGGTATAAAGAGTTTATAGTCTTGAAGAGATGGGCACCTTTAATGAAGTCTTTGCATTGTCTTTTTCAGGTGCCTGGATGCTGAGGGGGTGGTCACTGAGAGCGCGACACGTGCGGTTGTACGTAGGTATGGGAATTTCAATGACACCTCAATAATGTCCCTTGTTTTCTGTTTTCAGGTCTTGAGATGTTGCGGGCGTTGTTCGTTCGTTGCCGTTGCACGTGCGAAGTACTTGAGTATAATGATCTGCGACCTTATTATAGCACCTCTAACAATGTTCTTTTCTTATTAGCAGGTGTCGGGACCTTGCAGGCGTTTTCCCAGTCGCGGATGCATGTGGGGAAACACGTAAGTGTTAGGCTTTCTTGCAGTCTTTAATGGCACTTAAATAATGTCTTTTCTTGTTTTCAGGTGCCGGGCTGCTGCGGTTGAAGAGATCGTAATACGCGCACAAAAGCAGGTAAGAAAAGTAAATGCGGCCGCCTTCACCCGATTCCTACTTAACAATGTTCTTTGTCTTTACAGGTGCCGTTAGGCTGCTGAAGAGAAGGCCGCGAAGAATCCGTGAAAGCACAGAGGGATCAGGTAAGCGAGCGCGGCTGCGAACGTGTTGCAACTTGCTAACCTTATGTTTCTTTTGCTTGCAGGTTCTGCCGGTGTCTGGATTCCTGGATGGTAAGTATAGTTCTCGTGTCTTTCTTCCACAGGTTGCTGAGCTGAAGCTGGAGATGTCACTGGAATGCTGGACCTGACTCGGTGAGCGTCCTGCTGCAGATGCAGAATAACGCGAAGCACGTTTTCCCAATCGGGTGTGATTTAAATAGTGTTGGAGTGATTGGGTGTCTTCTTCCTCAGCCTCGCCCAGGTAAAAGAGTTCCTGTGTTCCCGAGCTAAGGAGTGGCACCAGCCCCACCCAGGTAAGAAAGTAGTCCCAGTTCAGGGAATAGTTCCTCCCAGCAGAAGGGTGGGGACTTCATCCTGCCAGCATTTGCAAAGGTGAGTATGCAGCATGGTCTGTTACAGGTAGGTCCACCCAAGCACCTTTGCAAGAATTATGAGCCCGGCGCCAGAGGCGCCAGGACATGGTCCAAAGGGCCCCAATAGGGGTTTGCTGGAGCCGGGGACGAGGGTTGTGAGCCTGCTTCCGGGGATGCTGGGCTTGACTTGGCTTCTCGGGAGCAGTGCTCATGACACCACCCCCACCCCCCAGCAGTGCAGGGGCAGCCTCCACCAGGCCCCCACCCATGTCTCCCACCACCCCCACCCCCCAGCCACCAGGTGTAGCCTCCACCAGGCCCCCACCCATGTCTCCCACCACCCCCACCCCCCCAGCACTGTGGGGCACCCACCAACAGGCCCCCACCCATGTCTCCCAGCACCCCCACCCCCCAGCAGTGCAGGGACAGCCTCCACCAGGCCCCCACCCATGTCTCCCAGCACCCCCACCCACCAGCCACCAGGGGCAGCCTCCACCAGGCCCCCACCCATGTCTCCCACCACCCCCACCCCCCAGCAGTGCAGGGGCAGCCTCCACCAGGCCCCCACCCATGTCTCCCACCACCCCCACCCCCCAGTCACCAGGGGCAGCCTCCGCCAGGCACCCACCCATGTCTCCCACCACCCCCACCCCCCCAGCACTGTGGGGCACCCACCACCAGGCCCCCACCCATGTCTCCCAGCACCCCCACCCCCCAGCAGTGCAGGGGCAGCCTCCACCAGGCCCCCACCCATGTCTCCCAGCACCCCCACCCACCAGCCACCAGGGGCAGCCTCCACCAGGCCCCCACCCATGTCTCCCACCACCCCACCCCCCAGCAGTGCAGTGGCAGCCTCCACCAGGCCCCCACCCATGTCTCCCACCACCCCCACCCCCCAGTCACCAGGGGCAGCCTCCACCAGGCACCCACCCATGTCTCCCACCACCCCAACCCCCCCAGCACTGTGGGGCACCCACCACCAGGCCCCCACCCATGTCTCCCAGCACCCCCACCCCCCAGCAGTGCAGGGGCAGCCTCCACCAGGCCCCCACCCATGTCTCCCAGCACACCCACCAGCCACCAGGGGCAGCCTCCACCAGGCCCCCACCCATGTCTCCAACCACCCGCACCCCCCAGCAGTGCAGGGGCAGCCTCCACCAGGCCCCCACCCATGTCTCCCACCACCCCCACCCCCCAGTCACCAGGGGCAGCCTCCACCAGGCACCCACCCATGTCTCCCACCACCCCCACCCCCCAGCAGTGCATGGGCAGCCTCCACCAGGCCCCCACCCATGTCTCCCAGCACCCCCACCCCCCAGCTGTGCAGGGGCAGCCTCCACCAGGCCCCCACCCATGTCTCACACCACCCCCACCCCCCAGCCACCAGGGGCAGCCTTCACCAGGCCCCCACCCATGTCTCCCACCACCCCCACCCCCCAGCAGTGCAGGGGCAGCCTCCACCAGGCCCCCACCCATGTCTCCCAGCACCCCCACCCCCCAGCCACCAGGGGCAGCCTCCACCAGGCCCCACCCATGTCTCCCACCACCCCCACCCCCCCAGCACTGTGGGGCACCCACCACCAGGCCCCCACCCATGTCTCCCAGCACCCCACCCACAGCAGTGCAGGGGCAGCCTCCACCAGGCCCCCACCCATGTCTCCCAGCACCCCCACCCACCAGCCACCAGGGGGAGCCTCCACCAGGCACCCACCCATGTCTCCTACCACCCCCACCCCCCCAGCAGTGCAGGGGCAGCCTCCACCAGGCCCCCACCCATGTCTCCCAGCTCCCCCACCCCCCCAGCAGTGCAGGGGCAGCCTCCACCAGGCCCCCACCCATGTCTCACACCACCCCCACCCCCCAGCCACCAGGGGCAGCCTCCAGCAGGCCCCCACCCATGTCTCCCACCACCCCCACCCCCAGCCACCAGGGGCACCCACCACCAGGCCCCCACCCATGTCTCCCAGCACCCCCACCCCCCAGCAGTGCAGGGGCAGCCTCCACCAGGCCCCCACCCATGTATC
The DNA here is from genome assembly GCF_040938575.1 of Ambystoma mexicanum. Classification (NCBI taxonomy): domain Eukaryota; kingdom Metazoa; phylum Chordata; class Amphibia; order Caudata; family Ambystomatidae; genus Ambystoma; species Ambystoma mexicanum. The sequence continues at coordinate 1,213,341,569 of NC_090936.1, forward strand.
CCACCACCAGCACCCCCCAGCCACCAGGGGCAGCCTCCACCAGGCCCCCACCCATGTCTCCCACCACCCCCACCGCCAGCAGTGCAGGGGCAGCCTCCACCAGGCCCCCACCCATGTCTCCCAGCACCCCCACCCACCAGCCACCAGGGGGAGCCTCCACCAGGCACCCACCCATGTCTCCTACCACCCCCACCCCCCCAGCAGTGCAGGGGCAGCCTCCACCAGGCCCCCACCCATGTCTCCCAGCTCCCCCACCCCCCCAGCAGTGCAGGGGCAGCCTCCACCAGGCCCCCACCCATGTCTCACACCACCCCCACCCCCCAGCCACCAGGGGCAGCCTCCAGCAGGCCCCCACCCATGTCTCCCACCACCCCCACCCCCAGCCACCAGGGGCACCCACCACCAGGCCCCCACCCATGTCTCCCAGCACCCCCACCCCCAAGCAGTGCAGGGGCAGCCTCCACCAGGCCCCCACCCATGTCTCCCACCACCCCCACCCCCCAGCCACCAGGGGCAGCCTCCACCACCAGGCCCCCACCCATGTCTCCCACCACCCCCACCCCCCAGCACTGTGGGGCACCCACCACCAGGCCCCCACCCATGTCTCCCAGCACCCCCACCCCCCGGCAGTGCAGGGGCAGCCTCCACCAGGCCCCCACCCATGTCTCCCAGCACCCCCACCCACCAGCCACCAGGGGCAGCCTCCACCAGGCCCCCACCCATGTCTCCCACCACCCCCACCCCCCAGCAGTGCAGGGGCAGCCTCCACCAGGCCCCCACCCATGTCTCCCACCACCCCCACCCCCCAGTCACCAGGGGCAGCCTCCACCAGGCACCCACACATGTCTCCCACCACCCCCACCCCCCAGCAGTGCATGGGCAGCCTCCACCAGGCCCCCACCCATGTCTCCCAGCACCCCCACCCCCCAGCTGTGCTGTGCAGGGGCAGCCTCCACCAGGCCCCCACCCATGTCTCACACCACCCCCACCCCCCAGCCACCACGGGCAGCCTTCACCAGGCCCCCACCCATGTCTCCCACCACCCCCACCCCCAGCCACCAGGGGCACCCACCACCAGGCCCCCACCCATGTCTCCCAGCACCCCCACCCCCCAGCAGTGCATGGGCAGCCTCCACCAGGCCCCCACCCCTGTCTCCCACCACCCCCACCCCCCAGCCACCAGGGGCAGCCTCCACCAGGCCCCCACCCATGTCTCCCACCACCCCCACCCCCCAGCAGTGCAGGGGCAGCCTTCACCAGGCCCCCACCCATGTCTCCCAGCACCCCCACCCCCCAGCCACCAGGGGCAGCCTCCACCAGGCCCCACCCATGTCTCCCATCACCCCCACCCCCCCAGCACTGTGGGGCACCCACCACCAGGCCCCCACCCATGTCTCCCAGCACCCCATCCACAGCAGTGCAGGGGCAGCCTCCACCAGGCCCCCACCCATGTCTCCCAGCACCCCCACCCACCAGCCACCAGGGGGAGCCTCCACCAGGCACCCACCCATGTCTCCTACCACCCCCACCCCCCCAGCAGTGCAGGGGCAGCCTCCACCAGGCCCCCACCCATGTCTCCCAGCTCCCCCACCCCCCCAGCAGTGCAGGGGCAGCCTCCACCAGGCCCCCACCCATGTCTCACACCACCCCCACCCCCCAGCCACCAGGGGCAGCCTACAGCAGGCCCCCACCCATGTCTCCCACCACCCCCACCCCCAGCCACCAGGGGCACCCACCACCAGGCCCCCACCCATGTCTCCCAGCACCCCCACCCCCCAGCAGTGCAGGGGCAGCCTCCACCAGGCCCCCACCCATGTCTCCCACCACCCCCACCCCCCAGCCACCAGGGGCAGCCTCCACCAGGCCCCCACCCATGTCTCCCACCACCCCCACCCCCAGCAGTGCAGGGGCAGCCTCCACCACGCCCCCACCCATGTCTCCCAGCACCCCCACCCCCCAGCCACCAGGGGCAGCCTCCACCAGGCCCCCACCCATGTCTCCCACCACCCCCACCCCCCAGCACTGTGGGGCACCCACCACCAGGCCCCCACCCATGTCTCCCAGCACCCCCACCCCCCGGCAGTGCAGGGGCAGCCTCCACCAGGCCCCCACCCATGTCTCCCAGCACCCCCACCCACCAGCCACCAGGGGCAGCCTCCACCAGGCCCCCACCCATGTCTCCCACCACCCCCACCCCCCAGTCACCAGGGGCAGCCTCCACCAGGCACCCACCCATGTCTCCCACCACCCCCACCCCCCCCAGCACTGTGGGGCACCCACCACCAGGCCCCCACCCATGTCTCCCAGCACCCCCACCCCCCAGCAGTGCAGGGGCAGCCTCCACCAGGCCCCCGCCCATGTCTCCCAGCACCCCCACCCACCAGCCACCAGGGGCAGCCTCCACCAGGCCCCCACCCATGTCTAGAACCACCACCCCCACCCCCCAGCGGTGCAGGGGCAGCCTCCACCAGGCCCCCACCCATGTCTCCCACCACCCCCACCCCCCAGTCACCAGGGGCAGCCTCCACCAGGCACCCACCCATGTCTCCCACCACCCCCACCCCCCAGCAGTGCAGGGGCAGCCTCCACCAGGCCCCCACCCATGTCTCCCAGCACCCCCACCCCCAGCAGTGCAGGGGCAGCCTCCACCAGGCCCCCACCCATGTCTCACACCACCCCCACCCCCCAGCCACCAGGAGCAGCCTCCACCAGGCCCCCACCCATGTCTCCCACCACCCCCAACCCCAGCCACCAGGGGAACCCACCACCAGGCCCCCACCCATGTCTCCCAGGACCCCCACCCCCCAGCAGTGCAGGGGCAGCCTCCACCAGGCCCTCACCCATGTCTCCCACCACCCCCACCCCCCAGCCATCAGGGGCAGCCTCCACCAGGCCCCCACCCATGTCTCCCACCACCTCCACCCCCCAGCAGTGCAGGGGCAGCCTCCAGCAGTCCCCCACCCATGTCTCTCACCACCCCCACCCCCCAGCACTGTGGGGCACCTGCCAGCAGGCCCCCACCCATGTCCAACTCATGTTCCCCACCACCCCCACCCCCCAGCACTGTGGGGCACCTGCCAGCAGGCCCCCACCCATGTGCAACTCATGTTCCCCAGCCAACATGTCATCACAATCTAGATCCCTGGTCCCTATGGTCAGCCTCCAAATGCAAAACACCCATCCGAGTATTGCATCCACCCACTCATAATTTGCAATTACATCACAGAACACCAATTGCAAGTTCCAAAACAAACACATTTCCCTCACATACACCCAATGGGTGTCAGTGAATCTCAAAACACATATCATGAAATGCATGAAACCAATGAGATACCACACATTGAAGTTCACCAAAAAAAATATGTATTAAAGGAAACATAAATAGAATCAAAAATGAAGAAACAGAAATGTGAATGTACAAAAATTAAAAGAAGCATGTCCGTGAAAAAAAGGAAAACCAAAAATAAAATTCCAAAGTAATGTTGTCCAAAGTCAATGTCCACAAAACAAAATCCAATGGGAAATAAAAAAGAAAGCCATTGCTCCATGGTTAAAATTTGAAAAAATAAATACAATCCAACAGTGAACTATGTACATGGGAACAAGCCAGGGTCCATTATCCCAACAAAAGAAAGGAAACCTATCTAACTACACTAACTAAGAAAATAAACTATATACGAAAATGTGGCCAATGTCCGAAAGGTCCAAATAAAATCAAAACAAAAATGAAACCTAACACTACCTACATAACTATGTACAAGGGCAGCGGGCTAGTTTCACGGCTCACTTGTGGATGTCCCGGGCCAGGGCATCATCGAACTCCTCCTCAATGTCCCGGAGGCGGTCCTCCTCCATGGCCCCGAGGGTCCGCAGGGCCGTCGACGTGTCCACCTCCAAACCCCTGCGAATTGCCTCGAGGCACTCGGCCCGCCTCAGGGCCTTCCGCATGGAGTTCTCCGCCCTGACCATTGTGAGCCGTGCCTCTTCCGCCCGCTGCCGCTCCGCATCTATGGCGTGGCCCAACCGCTGCCACACGGAAGACACTCTCTGTCCTGGGTCCTCCTGCCCTCCGGCCGATGCCTGCCCCTCCGATGTTGAAGGCCCCGAGCCTTCATGGCTCCCACCACGTTGCTGCTGCTGCTGTGCCTCTGCCCGTGCACTGCCTCCTGCTGCCTGCACATCCTCCGCCGGCTGGGGTGCAGTCGTAGATGTGGCCACCCCTGCTGGACGTCCGACTCCCGACTGTGGAAGGGATGCCTCCTCCACCAGCCTGGCTGCACCGTCAGAGGCAGCTCCACAGGGCACCCAGGTGACTGATGGGTGGGAAGATGGCACGGAGGACGACTGGTGCGTAGGGGGTCCAATTGAGGAGGGGGTCGTAGCAAGCCCCATCAGATGGAGGAATCTGGCCTGGGTGACCTGTCCCAGCAGGCTGACGTGGTCAACGAGCCATTCGAGATGACGTGCAGTCTCCTCATGAAAAGACTGCAGGTCACCTTGCATGGCCCGTTGACGCAATGCCACACCAGCCAGGACAGGCTCAACCCGGACCAGGATAGCCACGTCCGCAGGCAGAGGAAGGCCAGTTGACGTGAGCTCATCCCCTGCCTGAAAACGGGTCTGGACGTAGGCATCCCTGCTGGTGCAAGATGATGCAGGGACAGGATCAGGGACAGGATTGCACACAGGCACCTCCGCGGCAGCCTGTGCTGCCTCCTGTCCCTGGTCCTGCACTGCACCACTAGCACCAGTGGGATCCCTACCTCCAGACCCCGTCTCTGGTGCTTGCACGGCCTCCTCCTCCACCAAACCCCCCACCAACCTGGATGACTCCGTGCCATCTTCCCCTGTTGGGCCCTGTGGGGTCCCAGCTGCCCTTTCTGCTGCCGAGGAGTCCAACTCCAACCTCTGCCTCTTGGACCTCCCCCCGGCAGCTGCGGTCTGGGATGCGGCACCGGACTCCTCACTTCACGACGAGATCACAACATGGGAGGGGAGCCGGGCCTTGCGTCTCCGGCTGGCGGTGGGATCCCCGCCGCTGTGCTCCACAGCACCTTCTCCGCCCTCTTCATCAGTTGACGCTGCAGACAGGGAGAAACAAAACACAGGCATCAGGGCACTGTACAATGGACACATACACACATGACAGTTGTACATGAGTGGCATTGGCAAACCTCAGACATGTCATCACAATCCCCAACACACATGTCATTTCAACTTGCACACATGAGCCATACCACAGCCATATCGCAACTGCCAGCACCATCCATACACATACAACAGCATGTGCAGCCAAAGGTGAGCCAGACATCACATGCAACACAGGAAGTGCACCACACATGTACACACACCACCACACTTGCATGCATGTGTACACCTCTGCCAAGTGTCGCAGTGTTCAGACGGGCATCCATGTCACATCTGCCAATCAGGCTTCCACATACCGCTGTCACATGCATCCATGTTGCATCACTGTTGCACCCTTGTCAAATACACACACATGCACATGTACACAGTGCTGATACATGCAGCCGAAAACAACATACATGCGTGACATCACGGACATGTCTACTTAGATACACATTCATCCAAACATGTGTGCCCACACAACTGCATTTGGCATGCAAGCCTACACACACAAGCACCATCCATGTCTCACACATACCAGCCCTCGCATGTGTTAGCCCCACGGCCCTGTACACCCCCACCCATACTCGACCCCATACAAACAGATGTGCAACCTGCACACTACTGAATAATCACCACACGCACTGCTCACAATCAGGATGCATGTACACTCACCGCTCGACTCCAGACGGGTCTGCCTCTCAAGGACCTGGACGTGGAGCGCTGGGGATATGCGTTCCAGGACCCTCATCTGTTCTTCCGACAAGTGGCCACGGCGCCCCTTGGCATCCGCTGCCTTCAAGAGGCGCCGGGCCTTGTTCAGGGTCCCGGACCTGAAGTCCTCCCAGCGCTTCTTGACATGTTGTAAATCGCGGACTGCCACCCCCTCCGCATTGATGGCAGTCACGATGTCAGTCCAGATCCGAGTCCGTCCTTCCTTGTCGGCGCAGGAACTTCCGAAGAGGGCATCATACTGCCCCAGGACTTGCTCCACCAGGACACCAACTTCGGTGGCACTGAAGCTGGTGCCCCTCTGCCTCTCTGGCGGGGGGTTGTCAGTGGTCTCAGATGGTGTTTGCCCCGACATGACAACCCCAGAGGCAGGAGTGGGTGGGCAACTGGGTCCTGGGGCTGGGCTGTGGAGCGATGGAATCCCAGTCGGGAGTCTTCGGTTCCAGCAGGGGTGGTCACAGCAACAGCACCCCTGGCTGATGTGCAGGCAGCAAATGGCAGGGCACGTGGGCAGCAGGCAGTCAGGCAGCAGCAGATGGCAGGTGGGAGCATGCTCGGGGCTCTGGGGGGCAGTAGTTCGGCCTTCTGGGCAGGAGCGTGGTCTTCCGTGTGCTTACGCGTAGCCAGCTTGATACGGAGTGATTTGGCACGTGAAAAATCTGCACGTCAGCGTGTAATTCAAGGAAAGGCCCTTAGCGCGTAAGCGCGTCTGCACGCATACGCATTTTCATTGGACAGAAGGCCCCTCAAGCGCAAGCGCCCCTGTGACGTGATGCGTACAGACGTGCATGGGCATTTCAGCGCGCGTGGAAAACTGCACGTCCGCGTGTAATACGAGGAAAGGGCCAAGGCGCGTAAGCGCGCGTGAAAAACTGCACGTCCGCGTGCAATACGAGGAAAGGGCCCATGCGTGTAAGCGCGCGTGGAAAACTGCACGTCCGTGTGTAATACGAGGAAAGGGCCCATGCGCGTAAGTGACGTGACGCGTGCCTGTGTTTCCCTCAGCACGGGTTAAAGGTGAGCGGGCCCAGCAGTTCGCTGTACGTGCCTTTCGTGGAGACCGACGTGTGTTGCTGCTTCCTGTTGTTTCGCGCGCCATCACAACTTCACAGCTATCAAGGACGTATCTCTTCTTTTGGCGGGGGTATTGGCTACGCGTGTTTTTCTGCATCGCGCTAGTCAGACGGTGAGTCGCACACGCTCTTTTTCCCACTGCGGGTGCCCCTGTGTATCGCACCCATTTTCGATGTCATAGTAGCCTGCGTGTCCCACGCGTACGCGTTATTCGTGTTACTGGGTGCCACCGCGTACTGCGGGAGGTTGAATCCACGCACGTAGGCTGCAGGGTTGCGTGCACGGTTTTACTGCAGTTTTGGGGTGCCTGAGCGTTGCGTGACCCGTCACCACATCACTGGGGTCACATACAGCCTTGCAGGTGCAGGGGGGCTGTTAACATCTTGCTTCCCACCCCCTTCACCCCAATTGCCCAGGTCAATTGTGGTGTACACCTCCCATTGGCACCACTCCATCTGTGCCAGCACTACTACATCTGTGCCATGGTTGGGAGGCCACCAAAGGTGAGGGGCGCCTCAGCTGGGCATCCTCCTCGTGGCGGGCGTGGTCGGGGACGTGGCCGTGGTGACCAGGGAGTAGGGGGACTCCAGGGTGTCCAGGGCAGCCACAGAGGGGGAAGAGGCAGGGGTGCGCCACTTGAGCACAATGTTGTGCCATGTGTCGGTGCAGCCATGCCACCACCCCCTGTGGTTCCGGGGGATGCAGCTCCTGCATCTGGCACTGGCACCCGTGTGACCCGGCAGTCTGTTCCATCGACTGCCACAGGCCCAAGGGTAGTGGTAGCTGCAGGTGCAGCTGTGGACACCGCCACCCAGGCTCAGGGTCTGCCAGCGCAGGCTGCGTTGGCATTTGAAGAGCCCTTGGTAGATCTCCAACAGGCCAGGGGGGAAACCATAGGGGCACGCCGGGCTGCTCAGACCAAGACACGTGTCCCTGGGGCAGTCATGTCATCTGCTACCCCGAACAGCCGGGTGTTGGCAAGTGCAGGGGCAGATGCACCCAACAGCACCCCGGTTGTGAGTCTGCCAACCAGGACCGTTGCGGTTAATGACCCTGCCACAGCTGATGTTGCTGTGCAGGGTCCATTAGTGGGCACCCAGCTGCCACTGACACAAGTCAGGCCTTTGGTCATCCCTCCACCTGCCACTCCCTTGGCTCAATCCACCGAACCCACTGGCCATACTGGTCAGGGCGGCATTAGCCAGCCAGGGTCTGCGCCACAGTCCAAGAGGAGGAAGGTTGCACCTGCAGCACAGGCTGGGACCCCACACACAGCCACGACCTCCTGCACGTCGAGGAAGAAGCCTTTCTGTAAGCAGGAACTGGACTTCCTCGTGGACTACCTGCGGGGCCACAGCCGTGACATGCCAGTGGGTGCCAATAGTCAGACTACGGCTGCCCAACGTGACACCCACTGGAAGCATGTTGCAGAACATGTCAGTTCATTCGGCCATGAGGTGCGCACGGCGCAGGAGTGTAAAAAGCGTTGGAATGACATCAAGCGCAGCACTAAGGCTAAGCGTGCCTCTAATTACAACTTGACTCTGGTGACTGGCGGTGGGCCTGCACCAGAGGAGGAAGAACTCACTCCGCATGAGGCTCTCGTTGCGGAGTTCATACCACCTGAATTGGTCGAAGGAGTGGGAGAGATGCTGGACTTTGATGCCCAGTCCAGTGAGTGTTGATGCGTGTTTGTTGAGGACGTGTGTGTTTCACTTGTGGGATGTGTTGTGCATGATTGCTGCTACATGTGACGTGTACATGGTTCTGATGTGTAAGTAATGCAATGCTATCGTCATGCATGTCTCCTCTGCCTGCATGCGGGACTCCATGTGGGCATGCTCCCTTGTCCCTCCTCCGCCACTCTGCACCCCAGTTCCACCTTTGCACTGGTCTGCTTCAATCTTGCCAATGTGTAGTTTCTTGTTCATGTGTCCTGTGTAGATGCTAACTTCCAGCGTAGAAACTGCCAGACATATGCCGTGTGGTACAGCCTTAGTACTCGATGCATGGTATCCCACTTGTACTGTGCATGGGTCAGATGTCCCGCAGGGACATGAGTGCCCATTCATGCTCCATGTGCATTGCACGCATGCCCCTATGTGTCCTTGACTGGATGATCACTGTAATATGAGTCCTTGGTTACATACATTGCCTGCCATCTCATCGGCCTCCCCATGTCAACTGTGGCTCAGTCCTGCGTTGCACACATGTTTAGGCTCTGACAATCTGTGTGGCTCACAGGCCTCAGCCTGTTCAATGGCCAATGACTCTGTCCAACTCTTGTTGTGTCTTCTTCACACGTGGGCGGCCTCCGGAGTTTTCATCATGTGTCCTGCCCACTGTCCCAGCATCATTTGCAGTGTTGTAATTTGAATCACATTAAGCTGTTGATGCCAGTCAACACTGCCTGTCAATACACAGGTGTATGGTCAGCCTTTTGATACCATGCTAGGCATCCCTGCTTTGGTACTGGGGTGGAGGGGTGCTTGGCTTCTAGACATGGTACACATTGAATGCACAATGCACGTGATGTCTGAATTTGACATTGCACTGCCTTCACATTTCCTGGCACACACCATGGAGTGCTTGTACATGTAGGTAGTGAGTGGCGTACACATTTTCTGCACTGCATGGACCCACTTCCATGGAAACTGCCACCTTTCAACAGGTCTGATCACAGAAGCTATTCAAAGTAGACCCAGCATGCATGCCAGGTCATATGTTGTGTGTCACATGTCTGCCGGATGCCTTTGCTGTCGGTGTGTGTGTGTGTCGTGTGCTTCTGACATGTGTAGTGACCTTTTTCTCTCTATTTTTCAGGTGATGACGCAATGGAGGTGGAGGATGGTGTTGTCATGCCAGACACAGGGTTGGTAACACCACATCAACCCGGCACTAGTGGTGGTCGTGGGGTGGTAGGCCACGAAAACCCCCAAGTGCTGCAGTCCATCTTGTCTCTTGCTGCCTATGAGTCCAGCCTTGATGACGACTCTGACGTCCATGTTGAGTTGGATGAGCATCAAGTCCATGTGTCAGGGGTGAGTGATTCTGATGTGGACACTCCTCTGTCTGCGACACCTGCACTGAGGGATCAGACAGTCTTGGTTCCTCCGCCCGTGGTGGATCGGGACGAAGGGTCACCCTCCACACTAGTCACTGATGTGCCTGGAACATTACGTCGACGGGGGCATGTAGTCGTGCAGCCGCAGGCGGTGCCAACACAGCGAGGACCCCCGGTCCTTGGGTCCCGCAGGGGTCAAGCCCGGCAATGCGGTCGCTGTGCGCAACCGCTGTATACTGAGTGGGAGCAAGACATGACTGCCAATTCCGAACGGCAGGGGGCAGCAATGGAGAACATCGCTGAGAGCATGGAGCATGTGGCCTGATCTGTGCTCCCCCCTGCTAGGCAGGTGCTTCTCCAGCAGCAGGCGGCACGGTCCACGGCCCGCTCGCTCAGGCTGGGCATGGCGGCCTCAGACAGGGCACGCCAGGCTGAAATGTCATCTCTGCGTCAAGCAATTGCTGCTCATGCAGAGGCGCACATGGATGCCCTGAGGGAGGAGTATGCTTCCCTCAGATCCACTCTGGGTGTCCTTATGATGTCCCAGAGGCAGCAGGCAGAGGAGAGGTTTGCACAGCTTGAGCGTACCATCTCGGCTGAGCTACAGGCTTGCCGGGAGGTGCAGCGGTTGTCCAGCCAGGCCTTGCAGGAGGAACTCCGTGTTACACGTGCTACCTTGCAAGAGGAAGCACGTGTATCACGTGAGGTTCTGCATGCAGACCTATGTCACATCGCCACACAGAACCAGGCTCACCCGTCCGGCAGACTTGCTGCCGACGAGGGGCAAGCTGCGGCTAGGTGTGGCCAGGCTACTGTGCAACGTCCTCCTTTACAGGATGAGCCAGACTCGGACGACCATCTATCTCCCACATAGGTCGGGCTGTGCAGGCGTTGAGCCCATGGAAGATTTTTTTTTTGGCCCAGCATCATCGCATGTGGATGTTGAGCAGCACCCTGTACCTCCCCCCTCCTGGGTGCCTCCCCTCCCCCCGGGTTGTATGTGGCCATTTTTGATTTTTCTTTTAGTTTAGTTAGTTAAGTTTCTGTCTGATAGTTAGTTTAAATAGGTAATGTAGGTTTTCTATTGTTAGTGTAATTAGTTAATAGTTGAGTTAGTTTAAAATTGCTAGTCTATTGTGCTTTCATATGACGGTGCGGTGCTTTGTGGCTTTTGAAGGCATCCACTGTCTGTTCCAGCTGGGCCCTTCATGGTTGTCTTGTGTATGTGTTTTCTGCTTGGGGTCCTTGACTCACATATGCCACTCCTGCCTCCCTTATCCATGGGCTCGCAAGGATGGTTCGGTGTTACAGAATATTACACAAGGGCTTTGGACTGTCATATCTCTGGCATGTCTGGTGCTGTGTGACTTGTGTTGACACCCCTAGTGGGGATGATTTAGGTGTCATTGTCCACTGTTCAGCTTTTGCTAGATGGGGTGTGTCATGATTAATGTGTACATTGATTGCTATGCATTGTGTAGTATGTTTCATATCTTTCCTGTACACGTGCTTGTTGCAATTCATGCTGTAGATAGTGTTCCACACTTTGGAGGTGAAAGACGGACTGATGGTGTGATTTGTGATGTGACTCTCTGACATGGTCAAGTAATGAGATGCCTGATGAGACACACACAGATGACTTTGAAGCATTCATCATGTGTTTCATGCCCTTTCTGCAGGGGGATGAGCCTCCAGAGCACCTTTGCCAGCAGACATGGCCCATTGGGCGACGGAATTCTGGACCTGTTTGTTGGTGCCCACATGCACATGTGTGCACAAGCAGAGGCACAGTGATTGCAGGCCCACATCCTAGAACTGCTGACATGTTCCAAGGAACTCCAGGCAAGGTGAGCATCACAGGGGGGCCACGACACAGCAAAGCTTGCACCAGGCGAGTTGCACATGCAGGCTTAGTCACAGCACTGAGGGTGAGCTTAGACGAATATTGGTGTTGAAGCACACAATGCAGCTCAGATGTGTTTGTGAACTGATGGCTGTTGATAGTAGGGTTGTCTGGGACACATGCAGGGGCAGTGGCACATACCCTCCGGTACACCAAGGTCCATTGAGGCACTTGTATCAACCATGTAGCCTTCCGAGACATGGAAAGGGGCAGCTCACAGGGACATACAGCAAGGGACATACTCGGGTGCAGTGCATGTCTTTTCCACGTACTTCATGATAAATGCACTGCCAACTTTGTTTCGGTCATGGTGGTACCCAACTTGCTCTGTAGTCATGGCTTGCTATATGGGTCTGTCTGCTTACCCAGGGAACAATGCATGTTGTGTGAATTGTGACACATTGGTGTTCCATTTGCCACGCACCCACCAGCGGCTGACTTACTGCATTGACTGTGTATGACCCGTCACAGGGGTGATGTTATATATGGGTACGAAGCATCGACCACAGATTGTCTGTTTGTAGAGTAGTTTGTTGCTATGGGGCATGTTTGGTGTTGTGTTTTTGTGTAATTGGCACGTACAGGTTGTTGACTGTGGCTCTCTTGGCAGCATTGCAGTGCTCCTGTAACCGGACCTGAGAGTGCGCAGGCAGGAGGCCAGCACTCAAAACCAGAGCTAAATGTCTTGTTGTTTTTCTTTCAAACTGCTCTGCATAGGCTTGCTGGGGAGTGTACTGATGCATGGATGTATGTGTGGTTCAATTTGGTATGTTTTCTCTCCCTAATCACCCGTGATCCTATGCAATTTTGAAACCTGTACCCTCTACCCGGTGTTCCTGCTTCCCGTACCTATCCAAGCAACGTTCCCTGACCCTCTTTCCCCACTGGGGTTGCGGATGCCTGTGTAAGCCCCGAACTTGCAGGCGCCAAAACCCTAGAGGGGGTGGTTGGTTCGTACCACTCCTGAGCCTGGACTACAGAGGGCCATGACAATGATGTCCAAGTTTGTTTGGATTGTGTATGTGTTCATGCAGGTTGTACATTTTCGTGCATTCCCTAGTTTCATGTGTCATTCCTCCTCCCCTCTCCTGCCACTCATTCCAGTCATCCAGTGTGTCAACACCTGTCCCGACTGCATATCCCTGAACCTCCTTCCCCACCAGGGTCTCAGGGGCCTGTGTGAGTTTGACCTTGCAGGCACCCGGGACATGGTGGGGGTGGTTGTTTCGTGGCACTCCCGCGCCTGTACAGGGGACCTGTGACAGTACACATCCATTCATGGTGCATCATCCTATGTCATGTACCACACATGTCTCACATCCTGTTGTGACATTGTTTTGCAGTGCTACCTTGGTTGTTGCATCATTGTGGTAGTACTTGGCCTTTGTGAGGTACTGCTACGTCAAGTCATCTACTGGAGGGTGTTCGGGTTCGTTTTTATGCCTTGGATTTTGTGATTTTGGAAATTAGTGTGGATTCTGAGGGTTCAGGCATCTTTTTACACTCAAGGTGGGAGATGGTGACGAAGGGCAAAGGTGATCCTGTGGCCAGGTGGAATTGAGGGTTGGGGGCTCCATGACCCGGGTGCAGTTGTTCAGTGGGTCATGGTCATTTGTGAGGGAGGGGGGGGGTTGTTGTTGATAGTTGCCTTGCCCTGCAGTGTGATGCGAACTCTGACATAGTAATGGTGGTATCCTATGTACATGTTGTGTTCTGCTGATCAATGCCTGTTCATGTGTTGTGTTTTCCTTTCAGGTGCGAGGGGATAGTTGTGGTTTGACATGCTGGGGTGTACACATGGTGGATGTTCACATGTGATGTGTAGGGAACACTGATGGTCACTTGAGTGCACATGCATATGTGGAGTGCATGTCCTTGCAGAACCACACACTTGCACTCTGATGCACTACATGTACTCCCACCCTTGCATATCCACGTGTACACTGTTTGCCTTCTGGTGCCCACTGTGTCCCGGCAGCACATGTTCTGTGACCGATTATGGATCCATTACATGCCTAATTTGATGTTTGGTGTGGTCTGTCACTTAGATGTGATGCTCAGGGTGTGCATCACACACAATGGCTGTTCACTGTGCTGTGCGCTGAGCAGTGTGATGCAGGAGTAGGACAATGCACACATGAGCTGCAGTGTTGATTTTGCAATGCATAATGTGCATGTAGACAAGCATTCATTGTTATGTTACGTCTACGACTGTTGTAATGCATTTGGAAATGACTTATTTTGGGTGGGAGATTTTGTTGGTCTGTCATTTCATCTGATTCCGGGTCAGGCATCATTGTCCGATGCCACTGTACATTTAGGACATGGCAATGTGTAGCTTATCGTTACTGTGTTGGTGTATGGGTATTGCTTGCCATGTCATGTTGATGTTTGGGAGGGTTTGAGTGACTTGACAGTGATGGCCATGGCCTGTTTTGCAGGTGTGTGTGATGCACACCTTGCATGTACGGGTCATCCGCTTCTCAGAGCAACTAGCTGGGGGTAGATTTCTCTCCGCAGCAGGGCCCTCCCCCTGGAACAGACTTCCTGCCTGACTTGAACTTGAGGGGAACCATCTCCAGTTCTGGAAGCACCTCAAGACCTTCCTCTTTGCTTCTGCTTACTCTCTGCCTCTCCATTGCAGAATTCTTCACTGGAACTGCACAGGAGCTGCAACTGGGCCACTCTCACCGACCTCGGTCCCTGGCCCAGCCACTCTCCACTTGCACTGCCTCCCTGGCAACCCCTGCACTGCAGTACTGTCTCTCTATCCCTACAGCCCTCCTTTCCCAGCACTTGCCTGCACTTACCTTTGCAGTTGCCACCAGCCGACCTATGTATTATTTTTTGGGGCTACTTCCCCTGTACTGGACTCCCCCGCACCCTTCCCCTTGCACTTTTCCCTTCCCCCTACCCCTGCACTTGCACGATCTCAATGACACCTGGCCTAGTAGTACCGGTGTCTGTCTTCCCTTGTTCCCCCCTCCCTGCCTCATTGCGCCTTGAAATATTTGTGCATGGCCCATATCATGTCATATGTCATATGTGTGCCTTTTGGTCACACAGGATAGCTTGTGTTTAAGTAGCTCGGGATGCAGACGATGTGGCAGTTCCATGGCAACTATCTCAGGGTGGTAGGGTTGTGACAGTTGACTGTCTCTTTGTCATCATCGATTGTCACCTGGTATGTGCCAGGCCTGTGTGCACTCCGCATGGGTGGGAGTTTAGGTGAAAAATGTGGCCACAAGCTGGGTCCGGGCTTCCTCGTCACGTGCCCTGTCCCCTCCGATGGGCAGCGCCTGTGCCTGTGGTTGGGGATGTGGGGGCACCACCATGTCCACCGGGACGCCCTGCCTTGTTGCAACATTGTGCAGGACACATGCTGCCACAATGATCCTGCACACTACTGGTGGTGCATAGAGTAGTTGCCCACCAGAGCGGTCAAGGGAGCGGAAACGTGACTTGAGCACTCCGAATGTGCGCTCCACTATGCCCCTGGTTGCAATATGGGCGGCGTTGTATCTTACCTGGGGTGGTGTGGTGGGGTTCCGGATTGGCATCATCATGTGGTTGCTCAGAGGGTAGGCACTGTCCCCTGGGGAGGTGATAATAGTTGAGATCATTAGGGTTTGGATATTTGTCTGTGTGTGACTTGCATGCATGTGCAAGGGCATTTGTACTGACCTAGGAGCCATGTGTCGCCATGCCGCCCAGCTTCCAGGGCCCGGCTCAGGGCGGACATTCTGTATATGAAACTGTCATGGGTGGAGCCAGGGTAGTTTGCATAGACAGAGGTGATGATTCCCTTTGCATCACATACCACCTGTACATTGATGGAATGCCAGTGCTTGCGGTTTCGGTAGATGTGCTCAATGGCCCTAGGTGGACGTAGGGCCACATGGGTGCAATCTATGGCACCGAGCACTTTGGGGAAGTGTGCCACCCTGAAAAAATCCAGGACAACGGCCTGCCTTTCTGCGGGTGTTCTGGGCATGTATATGTGCCTGCGGACTGAGGGGCGCGCTGTCATGATTGCCAGTACCTGGTGTAGGCAGCGTGACTGCGTGGCCTGTGAGACCCCCCCACTATGGCAGTGGTCCGCTGAAATGACCCAGTGGCCAAAAAATGCAGGACATTGAGCAGCTTCTCCAAGGGGCTCAATGCTTGGGAGCAAAGGGTGGGGGGTGTGAGGTCTTCTTCCCACTCCCTGACCAGGTCTAGGATGACCTGGTCGTCAGGCATCCCAAAAAGGCTTGTCCGTGGTGCGAAAATGCGTGCCCTGGCTATTCTCCTCCTCCTGCGGTGTCCCACGATCAGTGCAGCGACAAATGGGGCATTCATCGTAGCTGTATATACGCGTTTGTTGTTTGCGCGCACTTTTATGCTGTGCGCGGGGACGCCTCCGCCTACCTTCGTGTGGGCGGACGCGTTAACGCTTGTGCATGTCTTTTGCCGTGCGTGGGTTTCCCGTATTCGGATACGTGGTAAGACTGTAGGTCCGAGTGTCATCGCATGTGATCGGAGGGGAGTGGGCGTACACGTGATTGGCCTGGGTACGTGTGTTTCGGGGTGCGCGGGAAGTTCCACATGCAATTAGCCTGGGTATGTGTGTTCCGGGGTGCCAGGAACTTTCACACGCGATTGGTGGAAATCCACGTGTGTTCTGTCATCACGTGCAATGAGGGAAACACCTGCGCGCGTCACGTCACAGACGCGCTCACGCGCTAAGGGCCTTTGGTCCAATGAAATCGCATATGCGTGCTGCCGTGCATACGCGCTAAGGGCCTTTCCTCATATTACACGCGGACGTGCAGTTTTCCACGCGCGCTGAAATGCCCATGCACGTCTGTACGCGTCACGTCACAGGGGCGCTTGCGCTTGAGGGGCCTTCTGTCCAATGAAAATGCGTATGCTTGCAGACGCGCTTACGCGCTAAGGGCCTTTCCTCGAATTACACGCTGATGTGCAGATTTTTCACGTGCCAAATCACTCCGTATCAAGCTGGCCACGCGTAAGCACAAGGAAGACCACGCTCCTGCCCAGAAGGCCGAACTACTGCCCCCCAGAGCCCCGAGCACGCTCCCACCTGCTATCTGCTGCTGCCTGACTGCCTGCTGCCCACGTGCCCTGCCATTTGCTGCCTGCACATCAGCCAGGGGTGCTGTTGCTGTGACCACCCCTGCTGGAACCGAAGACTCCCGACTGGGATTCCATCACTCCACAGCCCAGCCCCAGGACCCAGTTGCCCACCCACTCCTGCCTCTGGGGTTGTCATGTCGGGGCAAACACCATCTGAGACCACTGACAACCCCTGGCCAGAGAGGCAGAGGGGCACCAGCTTCAGTGCCACCGAAGTTGGTGTCCTGGTGGAGCAAGTCCTGGGGCAGTATGATGCCCTCTTCGGAAGTTCCCGCGCCAACAAGGAAGGACGGACTCGGATCTGGACTGACATTGTGACTGCCATCAACGCGGAGGGGGTGGCAGTCCGCGACTTACAACATGTCAAGAAGCGCTGGGAGGACTTCAGGTCCAGGACCCTGAACAAGGCCCGGCGCCTCTTGAAGGCAGCGGATGCCAAGGGGCGCCAGGGCCACTTGTCGGAAGAACAGATGAGGGTCCTGGAACGCATATCCCCAGCGCTCCACGTCCAGGTCCTTGAGAGGCAGACCCGTCTGGAGTCGAGCAGTGAGTTTACATGCATCCTGATTGTGAGCAGTGCGTGTGGTGATTATTCAGTAGTGTGCAGGTTGCACATCTGTTTGTATGGGGTCGAGTATGGGTGGGGGTGTACAGGGCCGTGGGGCTAACACATGCGAGGGCTGGTATGTGTGAGACATGGATGGTGCTTGTGTGTGTAGGCTTGCATGCCAAATGCAGTTGTGTGGGCACACATGTTTGGATGAATGTGTATGTAAGTAGACATGTCCGTGATGTCACGCATGTATGTTGTTTTCGGCTGCATGTATCAGCACTGTGTACATGTGCATGTGTGTGTATTTGACAAGGGTGCAACAGTGATGCAACATGGATGCATGTGACAGCGGTATGTGGAAGCCTGATTGGCAGATGTGACATGGATGCCCGTATGAACACTGCGACACTTGGCAGAGGTGTACACATGCATGCAAGTGTGGTGGTGTGTGTACATGTGTGGTGCGCTTCCTGTGTTGCATGTGATGTCTGGCTCACCTTTGGCTGCTCATGCTGTTGTATGTGTATGGATGGTGCTGGCAGTTGCGATATGGCTGTGGTATGGCTCATGTGTGCGAGTTGAAATGACATGTGTGTTGGGGATTGTGATGACATGTCTGAGGTTTGCCAATGCCACTCATGTACAACTGTCATGTGTGTATGTGTCCATTGTACAGTGCCCTGATGCCTGTGTTTTGTTTCTCCCTTTCTGCAGCGTCAACTGATGAAGAGGGCGGAGAAGGTGCTGTGGAGCACAGCGGCGGGGATCCCACCGCCAGCCGGAGACGCATGTCCCATGTTGTGATCTCGTCGGGGAGTGAGGAGTCCGGTGCCGCGTCCCAGGCCGCAGCTGCCGGTCGGAGATCCAAGAGGCGGAGGTTGGAGTTGGGCTCCTCGGCAGCAGAAAGGGCAGCTGGGACCCCACAGGGCCCAACAGGGGAAGATGGCACGGAGTCATCCAGGTTGGTGGGGGGTTTGGTGGAGGAGGAGGCCGTGCAAGCACCAGAGACGGGGTCTGGAGGTGGGGATCCCACTGGTGCTAGTGGTGCAGTGCAGGACCAGGGACAGGAGGCAGCACAGGCCGCCACGGTGGTGCCTGTGTGCAATCCTGTCCCTGATCCTGTCCCTGCATCATCTTGCACCAGCAGGGATGCCTATGTCCAGACCCGTTTTCAGGCAGGGGATGAGCTCACGTCAACTGGCCTTCGTCTGCCTGCGGACGTGGCTATCCGGGTCCGGGTTGAGCCTGTCCTGGCTGGTGTGGCGTTGCGTCAACGGGCCATGCGAGCTGACCTACAGTCTTTTCATGAGGAGACTGCACGTCATCTCGAATGGCTCGTTGACCACGTCAGCCTGCTGGTACAGGTCACCCAGGCCGGATTCCTCCGTCTGATGGGGCTTGCTACGACCCCCTCCTCAATTGGACCCCCTACGCGCCAGTCGTCCTCCGTGCCATCTTCCCACCCATCAGTCACCTGGGTGCCCTGTGGAGCTGCCTCTGACGGTGCAGCCAGGCTGGTGGAGGAGGCATCCCTGCCACAGTCGGGAGTCGGACGTCCAGCAGGGGTGGCCACATCTACGACTGCACCCCAGCCGGCGGAGGATGTGCAGGCAGCAGGAGGCAGTGCACGGGCAGAGGCACAGCAGCAGCAGCAACATGGTGGGAGCCATGAAGGCTTGGGGCCTTCAACATCGGAGGGGCAGGCATCGGCCGGAGGGCAGGAGGACCCAGGACAGAGAGTGTCTTCCGTGTGGCAGCGGTTGGGCCACGCCATAGATGCGGAGCTGCAGCGGGCGGAAGAGGCACGGCTCACAATGGTCAGGGCGGAGAACTCCATGCGGAGGGCCCTGAGGCGGGCCAAGTGCCTCGAGGCAATCCGCAGGGGTTTGGAGGTGGACACGTCGACGGCCCTGCGGACCCTCGGGGCCATGGAGGAGGACCGCCTCCGGGACATTGAGGAGGAGTTCGATGATGCCCTGGCCCGGGACATCCACAAGTGAGCCGTGAAACTAGCCCGCTGCCCTTGTACATAGTTATGTAGGTAGTGTTAGGTTTCATTTTTGTTTTGATTTTATTTGGAGCTTTCGGACATTGGCCACATTTTTGTATATAGTTTATTTTCTTAGTTAGTGTAGTTAGATAGGTTTCCTTTCTTTTGTTGGGATAATGGACCCTGGCTTGTTCCCATGTACATAGTTCACTGTTGGATTGTATTTATTTTTTCAAATTTTAACCATGGAGCAATGGCTTTCTTTTTTATTTCCCATTGGATTTTGTTTTGTGGACATTGACTTTGGACAACATTACTTTGGAATTTTATTTTTGGTTTTGCTTTTTTTCACGGACATGCTTCTTTTAATTTTTGTACATTCACATTTCTGTTTCTTCATTTTTGATTCTATTTATGTTTCCTTTAATACATATTTTTTTTGGTGAACTTCAATGTGTGGTATCTCATTGGTTTCATGCATTTCATGATATGTGTTTTGGGATTCACTGACACCCATTGGGTGTATGTGAGGGAAATGTGTTTGTTTCGGAACTTGCAATTGGTGTTCTGTGATGTAATTGCAAATTATGAGTGGGTGGATGCAATACTCGGGTGGGTGTTTTGCATTTGGAGGCTGACCATAGGGACCAGGGATCTAGATTGTGATGACATGTTGGCTGGGGAACATGAGTTGCACATGGGTGGGGGCCTGCTGGCAGGTGCCCCACAGTGCTGAGGGGTGGGGGTGGTGGGGAACATGAGTTGGACATGGGTGGGGGCCTGCTGGCAGGTGCCCCACAGTGCTGGGGGGTGGGGGTGGTGGGGAACATGAGTTGGACATGGGTGGGGGCCTGCTGGCAGGTGTCCCACAGTGCTGGGGGGTGGGGGTGGTGGGAGACATGGGTGGGGGCCTGCTGGAGGCTGCCCCTGCACTGCTGGGGGGTGGGGGTGGTGGGGAACATGAGTTGGACATGGGTGGGGGCCTGCTGGCAGGTGCCCCACAGAGCTGGGGGGTGGGGGTGGTGGGAGACATGGGTGGGGGCCTGGTGGAGACTGCCCCTGCACTGCTGGGGGGTGGGGGTGGTGGGAGACATGGGTGGGGGCCTGGTGGAGGCTGCCCCTGCACTGCTGGGGGGTGGGGGTGGTGGGAGACATGGGTGGGGGCCTGGTGGTGGGTGCCCCTGCACTGCTGGGGGGTGGGGGTGCTGGGAGACATGGGTGGGGGCCTGGTGGAGGCTGCCCCTGCACAGCTGGGGGGTGGGGGTGGTGGGAGACATGGGTGCGGGCCTGGTGGAGGCTGCCCCTGCACTGCTGGGGGGTGGGGTGGTGGGAGACATGGGTGGGGGCCTGGTGGAGGCTGCCCCTGCACTGCTGGGGGGTGGGGTGGTGGGAGACATGGGTGGGGGCCTGGTGGAGGCTGCCCCTGGTGGCTGGGGGGTGGGGGTGGTGGGAGACATGGGTGGGGGCCTGGTGGAGGTTGCCCCTGCACTGCTGGGGGGTGGGGGTGGTGGGAGACATGGGTGGGGGCCTGGTGGAGGCTGCCCCTGGTGGCTGGGGGATGGGGGTGGTGGGAGACATGGGTGGGGGCCTGGTGGAGGCTGCCCCTGCACTGCTGGGGGTGGTGGGAGACATGGGTGGGGGCCTGGTGGTGGGTGCCCCTGCACTGCTGGAGGGTGGGGGTGCTGGGAGACATGGGTGGGGGCCTGGTGGAGGCTGCCCCTGCACTGCTGGAGGGTGGGGGTGCTGGGAGACATGGGTGGGGGCCTGGTGGTGGGTGCCCCACAGTGCTGGGGGGGTGGCGGTGGTGGGAGACATGGGTGGGTGCCTGGTGGAGGCTGCCCCTGGTGACTGGGGGGTGGGGGTGGTGGGAGACATGGGTGGGGGCCTGGTGGAGGCTGCCCCTGCACTGCTGGGGGGTGGGGGTGGTGGGAGACATGGGTGGGGGCCTGGTGGAGGCTGCCCCTGCACTGCTGGGGGGTGGGGTGGTGGGAGACATGGGTGGGGGCCTGGTGGAGGCTGCCCCTGGTGGCTGGGGGGTGGGGGTGGTGGGAGACATGGGTGGGGGCCAGGTGGAGGCTGCCCCTGCACTGCTGGGGGGTGGGGGTGGTGGGAGACATGGGTGGGGGCCTGTTGGTGGGTGCCCCTGCACTGCTGGGGGGTGGGTGTGCTGGGAGACATGGGTGGGGGCCTGGTGGTGGCTGCCCCTGCACTGCTGGGGGGTGGGGGTGGTGGGAGACATGGGTGGGGGCCTGGTGGTGGGTGCCCCTGCACTGCTGGGGGGTGGGGGTGCTGGGAGACATGGGTGGGGGCCTGGTGGAGGCTGCCCCTGCACTGCTGGGGGTTGGGGGTGGTGGGAGACATGGGTGGGGGCCTGGTGGAGGCTGCCCCTGCACTGCTGGGGGGTGGGGGTGGTGGGAGACATGGGTGGGGGCCTGGTGGTGGGTGCCCCTGCACTGCTGGGGCGTGGGGGTGCTGGGAGACATGGGTGGGGGCCTGGTGGAGGCTGCCCCTGGTGGCTGGGGGGTGAAGGTGCTGGGAGACATGGGTGGGGGCCTGGTGGTGGGTGCCCCTGGTGGCTGGGGGGTGGGGGTGGTGGGAAACATGGGTGGGGGCCTGGTGGAGGCTGCCCCAGGTGGCTGGGGGGTGGGGGTGGTGGGAGACATGGGTGGGGTCCTGGTGGAGGCTGCCCCTGCACTGCTGGGGGGTGGGGGTGGTGGGAGACATGGGTGGGGGCCTGGTGGTGGGTGCCCCTGCACTGCTGGGGGGTGGGGGTGCTGGGAGACATGGGTGGGGGCCTGGTGGAGGCTGCCCCTGCACTGCTGGGGGGTGGTGGGAGACATGGGTGGGGGCCTGGTGGAGGCTGCCCCTGCACTGCTGGGGGGTGGGGGTGGTGGGAAACATGGGTGGGGGCCTTGTGGAGGCTGCCCCAGGTGGCTGGGGGGTTGGGGTGGTGGGAGACATGGGTGGGGGCCTGGTGGAGGCTGCCCCTGCACTGCTGGGGGGTGGGGGTGGTGGGAGACATGGGTGGGGGCCTGGTGGTGGGTGCCCCTGCACTGCTGGGGGGTGGGGGTGCTGGGAGACATGGGTGGGGGCCTGGTGGAGGCTGCCCCTGTACTGCTGGGGGGTGGGGGTGGTGGGAGACATGGGTGGGGGCCTGGTGGAGGCTACCCCTGCACTGCTGGGGGGTGGGGGTGGTGGGAGACATGGGTGGGGGCCTGGTGGTGGGTGCCCCTGCACTGCTGGGGGGTGGGGGTGCTGGGAGACATGGGTGGGGGCCTGGTGGAGGCTGCCCCTGCACTACTGGGGGGTGGGGGTGGTGGGAGACATGGGTGGGGGCCTGGTGGAGGCTGCCCCTGGTGGCTGGGGGGTGGGGGTGGTGGGAGACATGGGTGGGGGCCTGGTGGAGGCTGCCCCTGCACTGCTGGGGGGTGGGGGTGGTGGGAGACATGTGTGGGGGCCTGGTGGTGGGTGCCCCTGCACTGCTGGGGGGTGGGGGTGCTGGGAGACATGGGTGGGGGCCTGGTGGAAGCTGCCCCTGCACTGCTGGGGGGTGGGGGTGGTGGGAGACATGGGTGGGGGCCTGGTGGAGGCTGCCCCTGCACTGCTGGGGGGTGGGGGTGGTGGGAGACATGGGTGGGGACCTGGTGGAGGCTTCCCCTGGTGGCTGGGGGGTGGGGGTGGTGGGAGACATGGGTGGGGGCCTGGTGGAGGCTGCCCCTGCACTGCTGGGGGGTGGGGGCGGTGGGAGACATGGGTGGGGGCCTGGTGGTGGGTGCCCCTGCACTGCTGGGGGGTGGGGGTGCTGGGAGACATGGGTGGGGGCCTGGTGGAGGCTGCCCCTGCACTGCTGGGGGGTGGGGGTGGTGGGAGACATGGGCGGGGGCCTGGTGGAGGCTGCCCCTGGTGGCTGGGGGGTGGGGGTGCTGTTAGACATGGGTGGGGGCCTGGTGGTGGGTGCTCCTGGTGGCTGGGGGGTGGGGGTGGTGGGAGACATGGGTGGGGGCCTGGTGGAGGCTGCCCCTGGTGGCTGGGGGGTGGGGGTGGTGGTAGACATGGGTGGGGGCCTGGTGGAGGCTGCCCCTGCACTGCTGGGGGGTGGGGGTGGTGGGAGACATGGGTGGGGGCCTGGTGGAGGCTGCCCCTGGGGGGTGGGGGTGGTGGGGAACATGAGTTGGACATTGGTGGGGGCCTGCTGGCAGGTGCCCCACAGTGCTGGGGGGTGGGGGTGGTGGGAGACATGGGTGGGGGCCTGGGGGAGGCTGCCCCTGGTGACTGGGGGGTGGGGGTGGTAGGAGACATGGGTGGGGGCCTGGTGGAGGCTGCCCCTGGTGGCTGGGGGGTGTAGGTGGTGGGGAACATGAGTTGGACATGGGTGGGGGCCTGCTGGCAGGTGCCCCACAGTGCTGGGGGGTGGGGGTGGTGGGAGACATGGGTGGGGGCCTGGTGGAGGGTGCCCCTGGTGGCTGGGGG
Organism: Ambystoma mexicanum; assembly: GCF_040938575.1. NCBI lineage: Eukaryota > Metazoa > Chordata > Amphibia > Caudata > Ambystomatidae > Ambystoma > Ambystoma mexicanum. The sequence continues at coordinate 1,213,365,621 of NC_090936.1, forward strand.
TGCAGGGGGACATGCGTTGGTGGGCAGTAGTACAAGTTGACATGTGGGTTGGCTGGGAGGCATGGCCATGGTGGATGGGGTGCCTGCAGGACATGTGCAGGGTAGGCCCCTGTGGTGTGAGCCACCTGCAGGGGCCGTGGAGGGTGTAGAGGGAACACCTGGGAGGACCCACACGTGCAATTCACGTGTGCTGCTCCCCGCGCACCCCTGTAATACACGTACCCTGATGAGATCGCGTGTGGAACTTCCCGCGCACCCCTGTAATACAAGTACCCTGATGGAATTGCGTGTGGAACTTCCCGCGCACCCCTGGAATATACGTACCCTGCTGATGTTGCGTGGGATACTTCCCCCGCACCCTGAAATACACGTACCCTGATGAGATTGCGTGTGTAACTTCCTGCAAACCCCCGAAATACACGTACCCTGATGAGATCGCGTGTGTAACTAACCGCGCACCCCCGAAATACACGTACCCTGATGTGATCGCGTGTGTAACTTCCCGCGCACCCCCGAAATACACGTACCCCGCTCAATCGCGGGTGTAACTTCCCGCGCACCCCCGAAATACACGTACCCCGCTCAATCGCGTGTGTAACTTCCCGCGCACCCCCGAAATATACGTACCCTGCTCAATCGCGTGTGTAACTTCCGCGCACCCCCGAAATACACGTACCCCACTCAATCGCGTGTGTAACTTCCCGCGCACCCCCGAACTACACGTACCCCGCTCAATCGCGTGTGTAACTTCCCGCGCGCCCCCGAAATACACGTACCCCGCTCAATCGCGTGTGTAACTTCCCGCGCGCCCCCGAAATACACGTACCCCGCTCAATCGCGTGTAACTTCCCGCGCACCCCCGATGTACACGTACCCCGCTCAATCCCGTGTGTGACTTCCCGCGCACCCCCGAAATACACGTACCCCGCTCGATCGCGTGTGTTGCTTCCCGCGCACCCCCGCAATACACGTGCCCCGCTCGCACAGGCCCAATTGCTGTATGTTGCCACTTTTGTGATGCGCTGGGACTCTACCGCCTGCCTTCGTGTGGCGGACGTGTTTCAGCTTGTGCGTGTCTTTGGCTGTGCGTGGCTTTGCCCTATTCCGTTCCATGAATACGTGTGGTTCGAGTGCGTGTGGGCGTTCCGTCTGCTTCCCTGCAGTACATCCCCAGTTACGCCCTTATTTTCGCGCGTTGTTCCCCATCCCGCGCATTACGCCCCGTGTCCCGCCCACTTTCTGGTGTATGCGCCGAGGTTGTGCGCTTTCACTGTGCGCGTCGCGCACGCCTTTCGGGATGTTGCAGTGACTTGTGCGCCATGCATGGGTTTGGCGCACATCCCGAGGTGAACACGCGCAGGGACTTCCATGAATCGCACGCATGCGCGTGCGCCTGTTTTTTTCCCCTTGCGCCTGCTTGCGCCTGCTTGCGCGTAGATTTTCGGCGCACGTTTGTTCCATGAATCGGCCCCTAAATTCCTTCAACAGATTCAACCCCAGCAAATTCTCTCCACAATTCGAAGTCAAACGGAATGGACAGTGGTCCGTAAAGGGACCCAAAAAAATAGGTACCGGCGAAGAAACTGGACAAACAACTGGTGTGCCAGAAAACCCTACAGAAACATTGGTTTGCCCTGACGGTGGAATGTTTGGAACCCGAGAATGATCAATGGAACGCTTCTGTGCCCCTGTATCTATCAAGAATAGATATTTCCTATTTCCCACTATCACCTCAACGTAGGGACCTTTCTGATTAATGGGAATAGGCGTCGGTTCCAAACCCTGCTTCGGGCAATCCTAACGAAACAGAATGTCATCAAAAGGAAGTTCTTCAGAGAGGTAAGCAGCAGAGGGATGGTCAAATATGTTTCTAGTATCCACACTTGGTACCTGATTATCCTGTGAAAAAGGTTGCTGTTGGTCCTGTGCAAACTGACCTCTACCAAGGCCCCCCACACCCGGGCGACCTCTGGATCGTCTACCCATGTTTCCAAATTCGTTATTTGACCTTTGTCGAAGGACCGGGCATTGTGCACGCCAATGAACCTCATGCCTTCAATAGGCACACTGGTTAATGTTTACAGGACCCAAGGGCATACTTCCTTGCGGAACATACTGACCTCTAATCTGCCAACTACCCCCTCTAGGACTTCTAACAATTTGCTGCAATAAAACTTTTGTCTTCAAATCACCTTTTCTCTTCTCGACGCTTTCCTTTTCATTATTGACACGATTCTCATAGTACTGAGCCATGTGCAGCACTTCTGATTGAGACTTCACTTGCCATGCACTCTCAGAAGACATAATTTGCGACTGGATGTCAGGCAACAATCCACACACAAATTTGTCTACAAATAATCTTTTGCCAGAATCTGTGCCTAAGTCGTGTCCACTGAAATCCGAGAATACCTGTTCGAACTGATTAAAGAACTTGGTAGCACCCTCAGACTTCCCTTGGACACAGGCCGTAAGCTTGTCCCAAATAATTCTCTTTTCGGGAATTATGGTTTTCAATTTAGCAATAATTCTGTCAGGTAAAGTTAGTATCACCTGAGACGGTCTCTCGCCAGCTGGCCTTTCTCCATCGAGTCTAATTATGTTAGCCCATGTATCTGCTAACCCTGCTACATCATCTATAGTCCTAACTTGTTTCCACAAATCTACCGCAGGAGTACAGGAAATAACAGATCAAAATCACCTAAGGTAAATACTGAGGACTGCAAGACAGACTCCATTTCTTTATAGAATCCTGTCTGATTTTTCCTAATGTCAGGAATAGATTGTCTAATGGTGTTCAGTTCCTGTCTTGAGAACGGGACGTGAACGAACTGCGACACATAATGTGCAGGAATTTCTCGAGCAGGTGTACCTGCTACAGCATTAGCCGCAATCTCAGCTTTCGGAAAATATGTCGGAGGAACCTCTCTCATAGGCAACTGAGAAGCAGTGAACTCCGAATGCTTACTAAGCAACAGAGCCAAATCGAGCGCTAAAGCAGTCGAAGAAGTGTCAAATGAAAAAGCTCTCTTATAAATACTCAATAACTCTGTGGGACAACAAATCTTTCTTTTCACACATTCATCCTGCAGGTACTCTACCATTACCTGTATCACTTTCCTCTGCATTTCTAGCGTATACTGACTATACGTGTCATATACTTCAACTGGAGTTATTGACATTTCTGAAATACATCTAATCGCATCTTTCATACAAATTCATGATTCTTTGGATATCGATTTACGACAAAGAAGGAACCGTTTCTGTACATACATACTATCCTCATCGCCATCTTCATTCTGTAACCTTTCCAACTCCTTCCTATATTCAAATATCCTCTCAACATGCTCCTGTACTTTCTCCACAGTGTCTCTAGAAAGCGCTAAGGTGTTCAGATCCCTCAACCCTTGTGGGAGATCTGTATTGTTTAGTCTGTCCCACATTACACATAAGTCTATCCCTAATCCCTCAATAAAAACATTTTTCTCAGGAAAATTGTCCATATTAGAAAGTGTGGCAAAAATATTAGCTCGATCATCCCTCTGCATACAATGTTTAGCCCACGCAATCAAATTTTGCTTCGTCTCTGGAGGTACAGTATTACGAGTGACAACCCTTGATCTTGCTCCTTCATCAACTACAAGCGGTGCAGGACCACTTGGAAGAGGGAGTGCAGTCAAATTCAATGGAGGTACTATTACTGGTGCAATAGGAAGAGGCGGAGGAGCAGGTGGAGGAACAACGGGTGGAGGAAGAGGAACAACAGGAGGAGCAGGGACAACAGGCACAACAGCAGGAAGAACAGGAATAACATCAGGAAGAAGCAAAATGGCAGGAAGAGGAACATACGAGGTGGCGCAGAGGGACCAGGCCTTCGGTCATTTAACAATTTGTCAATAAATTCATCAGAAACATGAAAGTCGTTAGAAGGATAGATTTTTTGAATGCCAAGTGAGAAAGCCCTATCCATAATCCTAGTCGATTCAGACTGTTTATCTTGGTCATATAACAATGCTTTTTCGGCATTCGTTTTATGACGGCGTGCATGTTTTTCTCTACTCTTAAGCTGTGACAAAGCTTCTTTCTTCCAATTCTGTAAAACATCGAATGCTGCAGGTCTAGCCTTTTTCTTTAATAAAATAGATTCTAAATACTCAATACGAGGGATTTCAAAACTACCATTGATCGGCCACTGAAGTTCGGAAGCATGTCTGGTTTGTCTGTGCCAAATGTCATTAAACACTATACTACCAATGCCATGCTTACAGTACATAGTACAAGCCGGCGACCCCTCCTGCGGTGCCGGACGGCTAAATTAAAAAGATTGCCTATCACTGCAGAATAACGCCCTAAAGCATGTAGACAATTTCCCAGACATATCAAAATATTGGTGTTACCTGGTCAATAATTGTATTTGCAGATACAATGCGCCAAAACAAATGATCAGGATACTTAACAATCGGTTAACGACTCACCTGATCAATCCTAAGGACGTCCGATCGGATTACAAAGATTATTTCCTAACACATCTTGCCTCGTGTTTGGTGATTTCAGGCAAATCTGCCCGCCTCGATAAGTGGACCCTCATCAAGATGCTGTCTCAGACCACAAGCTCATCATCCAGGGATTGGGTCGTGCAGCGCTGCTGAGGTGTCGCGCCTCTTTCGAAAAGGGGCCCCTTTATTTTGTCACACCGTCCAATCCTGGTCTGATACCTCGTGTCAACCTTCGATGATCCGGCATCAATCTTGAGGGTCCCTATTCAGGCGCCAACTTTGAAAACAAAAAGAAGATATCGAGGCTGAGTACCCCAAAAGGAAATACACCAAACGTGGGTAACAAAGGAACATACAAAAGATTTTTATTTTATACTGAACAGTTTCAAAGGACAAAGCAACAGATAGCCATCGTCCCTCAGTACAACACAGCGAACTCCAGTGTGGTTCGGTGTGCTCAAGGAGTGGGGCTGTACATTAGAATAGTCACACTCTTTATACCTTCAAAATTATGATGTTCAACCCATTTCCCAGTTAATATAAGTTAATACATTACGGATCTAGGGTTCGTGCCGAGTTCGTCCATTGGTACATTTAGGGTTTACCTTTAATGTATTCACTAACAAGCCTCAATGGCAACAGTATATCTTAGGATTTCATGTTAATCCTTCTCAAACAGTTTTATACAATGTAGTCAAACAAGTATTCACATTTCAGTATTCGAATACATTGTGTTTAACATATGCTCGTGGATTATCTTTGTTGGCGCAAGTAATCCTCTACACACAGGTCAGCAAAGGACAATGTCTCAGTTCATGACCCCAACATGTAGCCTGCAGGCAAGTTATACATTAGATTATGCACAAAGGTCGAGACAGCCATTTTACATTCGGAATGACATTGTCCTCCATTTTAGAAAACAGGGTGTCTTTAGAGGAAGAATCTAAAATGGCGGATAGACCTAAAATGGCGGCTTACACTGATCTAAGGTCAAGACCTTGCAACGCGGTTTTCCCTTAAGCGATTTATAAGTAGCTTGGCGTAGGCCAATAGACATTTATTCCTACAGTATAGGAGGCATGATATAATTTCCCGTTCCACACTATATCGTCCCTATTTGATGGCGTGGCAATATTGATGCATAAAGCAGATAACATATTTTTCAATAAACTAAGATCAAAGTGCAATGAAACATTAATTCAATCAGATAGCACTATTGACATTTTGATTCAAAACCCCTTAAAAGGAAAATAATCCATGAAAAGAATGGATTGGACAAGGACCATAGAGAAGATGAGATTAGCAAAAACATCATCTTCTCTCACGCCAACAGATAAACCTAGGTCCTTTCTGCCTGCCTATCTAAAGAAATCAATGGACTCAAGAATCAGAGCGGATTTCCTTAGATTTAGACTTAATATTCTGTCTACTTTAGAAATTCTACATATTAGAGATAAAGACATTTTTCCCATGGATATATGTGTAAAAAGTGAGGAAATGGAGAAACAATCAATTCAACACCTCTTATCAAAATGCTCAGGGACCTGGGTACAGAGAGTGCAAAGATTTCAAAGATTTGTACATGATGTTGGGTCTTTAGATACCACTATTTATTGGGAAAGATTGGCTCAGGAAATGAAATCTTCCTCACGGCTGAAGTGGTGAATCTTTTTGAAACATTAAATCTTATTGGAAAGATAGTAAAGTAAAAGAGGGAACCCTGAAAAGCCATAGATGATTACTCCTTTGGAGTGTGTATTTGACACCTTGATTTTTCTTCTTAGATGTTGCTTCCTTCTCTGTTTCCTCTTATTTTCAACTCCTTTACCACCTGATGTTTTTTACTATATGAAACCTTATTGCTTTAAGAGCTTAGATTGTATGAAATTAGAGATTCCTTGTATCATTGAATGCTTTGTTTCTCTAGTTGTTGAATCTCTTTTTTATCTTTTGTATATTTGGAAGACTTGTAAAATGTAATGTTTAAGAAGTCAAGATTTTTCTTTTGGCTAAGACACAATAAATACAAAAATAAAAAAGAAGATGGTGGCAACTGGTGGTTCTTTCTGATTTTACAGACTGAAGTATGGCTTGAGAATCGCAGGGATGCTTAGTGGGCACTATGGTCCAACAGAAGGGCCCCCTTTTGGAAAATGGCAGCCATCTCTTTGAGACCAAAGCCGAAAGCAGTGTGCTCTGAAATGGAAATGTAGGGGGGCCTCATGGATGTCTTGCTGTCACCGCCCCTCATCCCTGCCCTATTCTGTGGACCTCCTCCTGCAGCCTCAGAAGGAAGAGTGCTGCAGAAAGGCTTTGGTGGTGGATAACAGCTAGTATCCTTAAAGGTCAAGTTCAGTCCTTTGCCCAGTACCCACACACTTCAGCTCATATACTGGGTGGGGAAGGGAAAGGAGTTCCAAAGGGGAAGGAGGAGCCTTAAGGAATGTGGGAACAGAGGATAGCACAGGGGCAACGTGCTGGCCTTGGAAGCAAGACCACACCGAGCAACAGAGGTTCAAACCCCAGATCCACACTTAGAAACTGAGTTCAGGTATTAAGCGTGTTATAAAAAACACAATAAAATTAATAACTATCAGTCATTGGTGAGATGCTCTTTGAAGCATGGGGCTATCTGGTACTTTGCAGGGCCTGTCTTATCTGCATTTTATGTCTATTGTTTTATTTCAAATGTTATACATCAAACATTATCACAACAACAACACATACAATTCATCACAATTGATCATTTGATTGAAACGATTTTTCCACATTGGTAAAAGTTTTTACCAATAAATAATGTACATGTATAAAAACCAATCAGCATCCTAAAGGTTAAACATCATCAATTAACTTAATTATTTGTAAAAGGTTACCACTCTAATCATCATTGAGGTCGGGCAACCCGTTACAATTTGCTGCCAGAAAAGAACAAGTTAAGAAACTGCTCCTCATACACAAAATCCACAAATAACTGTATTCATCCTTTCTGCAGGCAACAACAATCAATAAACAGGTGTTCTAAAGAGGCGCTCACCTTCAGGCAATAGCTGCATCGTGGACTAACTACTTGCCCTCTTATCTGCATTGTAAGCTATTCTAGAAACAAAGGGCAAACCAAGAAAAGGCCTGTTCCCCGCATCTTGCAGGTTCTTTGTTTCCAGTCATGATGTAAGGTTTCTCCGGTGAGTTGGCTATTTTCCAGAGATGGTGAGTTTCTCCGACCAGGTAGAGTGTTGTTTCGGTTGTGACTGCTTTGTAAGTCATGCAGGTGTGATATTAATCAGAGATGGTGAGTTTCTCCGACCAGGTAGAGTGTTGTTTCGGTTGTGACTGCTTTGTAAGTCATGCAGGTGTGATATTAATCAGAGATGGTGAGTTTCTCCGACCAGGTAGAGTGTTGTTTCGGTTGTGACTGCTTTGTAAGTCATGCAGGTGTGATATTAATCAGAGATGGTGAGTTTCTCCGACCAGGTAGAGTGTTGTTTCGGTTGTGACTGCTTTGTAAGTCATGCAGGTGTGATATTAATCAGAGATGGTGAGTTTCTCCAACCAGGTAGAGTGTTGTTTCGGTTGTGACTGCTTTGTAAGTCATGCAGGTGTGATATTAATCAGAGATGGTGAGTTTCTCCGACCAGGTAGAGTGTTGTTTCGGTTGTGACTGCTTTGTAAGTCATGCAGGTGTGATATTAATCAGAGATGGTGAGTTTCTCCGACCAGGTAGAGTGTTGTTTCGGTTGTGACTGCTTTGTAAGTCATGCAGGTGTGATATTAATCAGAGATGGTGAGTTTCTCCGACCAGGTAGAGTGTTGTTTCGGTTGTGACTGCTTTGTAAGTCATGCAGGTGTGATATTAATCAGAGATGGTGAGTTTCTCCGACCAGGTAGAGTGTTGTTTCGGTTGTGACTGCTTTGTAAGTCATGCAGGTGTGATATTAATCAGAGATGGTGAGTTTCTCCGACCAGGTAGAGTGTTGTTTCGGTTGTGACTGCTTTGTAAGTCATGCAGGTGTGATATTAATCAGAGATGGTGAGTTTCTCCGACCAGGGAGAGTGTTGTTTCGGTTGTGACTGCTTTGTAAGTCATGCAGGTGTGATATTAATCAGAGATGGTGAGTTTCTCCAACCAGGTAGAGTGTTGTTTCGGTTGTGACTGCTTTGTAAGTCATGCAGGTGTGATATTAATCAGAGATGGTGAGTTTCTCCAACCAGGTAGAGTGTTGTTTTGGTTGTGACTGCTTTGTAAGTCATGCAGGTGTGATATTAATCAGAGATGGTGAGTTTCTCCAACCAGGTAGAGTGTTGTTTCGGTTGTGACTGCTTTGTAAGTCATGCAGGTGTGATATTAATCAGAGATGGTGAGTTTCTCCAACCAGGTAGAGTGTTGTTTCGGTTGTGACTGCTTTGTAAGTCATGCAGGTGTGATATTAATCAGAGATGGTGAGTTTCTCCAACCAGGTAGAGTGTTGTTTCGGTTGTGACTGCTTTGTAAGTCATGCAGGTGTGATATTAATCAGAGATGGTGAGTTTCTCCAACCAGGTAGAGTGTTGTTTCGGTTGTGACTGCTTTGTAAGTCATGCAGGTGTGATATTAATCAGAGATGGTGAGTTTCTCCAACCAGGTAGAGTGTTGTTTCGGTTGTGACTGCTTTGTAAGTCATGCAGGTGTGATATTAATCAGAGATGGTGAGTTTCTCCGACCAGGTAGAGTGTTGTTTCGGTTGTGACTGCTTTGTAAGTCATGCAGGTGTGATATTAATCAGAGATGGTGAGTTTCTCCGACCAGGTAGAGTGTTGTTTCGGTTGTGACTGCTTTGTAAGTCATGCAGGTGTGATATTAATCAGAGATGGTGAGTTTCTCCAACCAGGTAGAGTGTTGTTTCGGTTGTGACTGCTTTGTAAGTCATGCAGGTGTGATATTAATCAGAGATGGTGAGTTTCTCCAACCAGGTAGAGTGTTGTTTCGGTTGTGACTGCTTTGTAAGTCATGCAGGTGTGATATTAATCAGAGATGGTGAGTTTCTCCGACCAGGTAGAGTGTTGTTTCGGTTGTGACTGCTTTGTAAGTCATGCAGGTGTGATATTAATCAGAGATGGTGAGTTTCTCCAACCAGGTAGAGTGTTGTTTCGGTTGTGACTGCTTTGTAAGTCATGCAGGTGTGATATTAATCAGAGATGGTGAGTTTCTCCGACCAGGTAGAGTGTTGTTTCGGTTGTGACTGCTTTGTAAGTCATGCAGGTGTGATATTAATCAGAGATGGTGAGTTTCTCCAACCAGGTAGAGTGTTGTTTCGGTTGTGACTGCTTTGTAAGTCATGCAGGTGTGATATTAATCAGAGATGGTGAGTTTCTCCGACCAGGTAGAGTGTTGTTTCGGTTGTGACTGCTTTGTAAGTCATGCAGGTGTGATATTAATCAGAGATGGTGAGTTTCTCCGACCAGGTAGAGTGTTGTTTCGGTTGTGACTGCTTTGTAAGTCATGCAGGTGTGATATTAATCAGAGATGGCGAGTTTCTCCGACCAGGTAGAGTGTTGTTTCGGTTGTGACTGCTTTGTAAGTCATGCAGGTGTGATATTAATCAGAGATGGTGAGTTTCTCCGACCAGGTAGAGTGTTGTTTCGGTTGTGACTGCTTTGTAAGTCATGCAGGTGTGATATTAATCAGAGATGGCGAGTTTCTCCGACCAGGTAGAGTGTTGTTTCGGTTGTGACTGCTTTGTAAGTCATGCAGGTGTGATATTAATCAGAGATGGCGAGTTTCTCTGACCAGGTAGAGTGTTGTTTTGGTTGTTACTGCTTTGTAAGTCATGCAGGTGTGCTAGCTATCAGAGATGGTGGGTTTCTCGTCCAGGTAGAGCGATGTTTTGTTTGTGCACACACTCCAGATCTCCTCAGCTCCAGCAACTTGACATCACAACTCCCGCCCTCTAGCTTTGCCTTATTTGGAATTCAGCTGTTGTTATTTTGTTGTTCATACGGTATCTGCAAAGGCTATGGGAGCTGAACCCGCGTTACGACAGGGGAGTAACCGCAAGGCCTAACTGCTGTTCAGAAGCCATATGTTGTAAGACACCGCAACCATTGTGCACACGGTCTGGTAGAGCCCATCTGATTTTGGCCAATCATACATTGTATTACTGATCTGTCCATATAAGGTGAAGCTCCGGTGCCATCCTCAGAGATGGTCATGGCAACTCTCGGAGACTTGCTGTCACACTCTCCAAATCTCAGCTGTCAATTTGTGTACAAAATACAATACATTATCTGTCAGTCTCAGTGTGTGTCTCATTATTTTTCATTGTTACTAAGGAGAAACATTTTGTTTCTTCGGATGGTGCTGTTTCGACCTCATGGACATCACACCGGATGCAGCCAAACGGAAGCTCGCCTCTCCCTGTCACCCCTTTTCCCAAGGGGCCGCTGAGCGCTACTGCTTCCGAAGATAGAGGTAGGAGCAGTTATAAGCTGGCAATCCTGTTATCTCAAAACTGCCTTTCTCTCTGTCACTATGATGGTGGGCAAAGGGGATCCGCCTGACGGTCTGCGCCTGTGCTGATGGAGCCAAAGCTGCCTGCTGGACTGCTAACCATTTAATATTTACTACATGCTGAAAGGTTGCAGTTAGGTTCTCTTTGAATATTGTTAATGCATCGTCAGTCATGCTACGCTTTGGCCATGGTTTCCTTCTGTTCAGTTTCAACGAAGGATAACGTGCTTGCAGCTTACAAACCGACTTCCTCATTTTGTGATGCAGCTGCTAATATAAAGCAAAAACAAAGAGGTGATGGCTGAAAGGTTTAGAATGAATCTTAATACTGTGGCAATTGCTCTGAGCATCCCTCCAGACCATCATTGTTTGCCTGCCAAGCCATTCCAGAACGGGGAAAGACCATATACAAATCACCTCTTTTGTTTTTGCTTAGTCACCCCTAATAGGCCGGGTTAGCCCAGATGCGGTCCCGTGCCTGCTGGGCCTTGAGACCCAGGCTACTCCTCATTGACGAGGTCCAACAAGGCCAACACATCTCTGGGGATGCTTGTGGTCTAGTGCAGAAGGGAAGTGACCTAGCAGTTCGGCCTGGACGGCCCCTTTTGAGGTGGGGCCAAGCCTGATTTGCATATGGACTTTCCCCTTTTGTAATGCCTTGGCAGGTGAAGAACGATGGTCTGGAGGGTTGCCCAGAGCAGTGCCAGACGTTAAGATTATTTTTTTTGTTTTGAAGCTGCTAATATATTCTTGCCAATGCACGATGATACCTCACGCATTTCCCTACGCATTCACAAGTAGTTGCTAAACTTAGGTCCAAGCAGGGCATTCCTATGCCCCTTCTGAAGGCCCTCATGTGTGCCAAAATGCAGCCCTAGAATCATTCTTGTGCGTTTCCAAATGCACCCTTTTGCAAACTGTATGTGCCATCAAGCAGCTCGAGTTATCAGTTTCCTCTCTGCCATTTCAGGGCTATATTAGTCTGCCAGCTACACACGCATAACAGCACTCTCAGACAGAGAGAGAGAACAAATATATATAATAATACTTTCTCTTCCTATCACTATTTTATCTTGACAATAGCTAGAGCCCATTTCTCACATATTACTGTTGTCTCTTTCGTACTGTAGCGGCAAACCATGTCCTCCTTCCAAACAAGACTAGTTAAGTGGGTTTGTGTTTTCGATGTGGTGGTTGTGGGTTCCGGTGGTCTTTTTTGCTTTCCATTTGTCACGAGGCAGCACTTCTTTTCTCTTTTTCTGCACTATAAACTCTTGTTACCCTCTGTCTATTTTAATGTATGTTATTGGAAATTTGGAAGGTGCTTATACACAGGCATTTCCAGGTGCCAAGATGGAGGGCGGATATGGGAAATCATAAAAATACAATAACAAAGAGTGGTTATATTGGCGTTCTGACAATCCAGCCGTGCAAGTGCATGACAAGGTGATAAGTGCAAGGGGGTGGGGTGTAGAGGAGAAGTGCCGGAGTGGGGTTTGCCCACGGGTGGGAGCGGGAAAGTGCTGGTCAGACCCAAGGTGGCAAGTGCCAGGGGAAAGAGGGGGGAGGGGAGGATGAATTCAGTGGACAGGGAGGACTAAGTTGGGATAGTCTGGGAAGGGAGCCCGAGGGCAAGTGCTGGCAAAGGATGCTGGGTGAACGACTGGTGGTGGGTGTTCTGGCCCCTATATGACTCTGAAGGGAACAGGCCCCAGTCGCAGTGGCAGATGGAGAGTTTAACACGGGAGGTGGAGAGGGAAGGAAGAGGTGAAAAGGAAGGTCTTGAGAAGTTTCCAGAATTTAAGAAGATCTGGCTCAAGTCTGAGGAGGGGCTGTTCCAGAGGGAGGCACCAGCCAAGGAAAGGGATCTACTCCCACTCTCTGCTTGGAGAAACGTTTGACCTGCAGAGAGTTGGAGCCAGAGGATTGAAGGACTCTGGCCGGGAGGCATTTTGGGAAAGAAAGTTAGATGTAGAAAGGTCCCAGACCCCAGATAGCCTTGTGGATGATGCAGAGGGTCTTGAATTTGATTGTTGCAGTCACTGGGAGCCACTGGAGAGATTTTATGGCTGTAGAGATGTGGTCCCTGGGCTTGAGGCCAAGGATAAGTCTTGCAGTCCTATTCAGGATTAGTTGGAGGGGGCGAAGGGAGCAAAGAGGCAGGTTGAGAAAGAGGCTATTGCAGTAGTCAAGCCTAGAGAGAAGCAGGGTGCTGGAGACATTGAGCTTCAGGGGCAGGTGAGGAAAGGTAGAATGCCCCTGAGGAGATTAAGCTTAAAATTTGACTTCTTGGCAAGGTCCGTGATATGTGGAAAGAAAGAGAGAGAGTAGTCAAAGATTTGATTTGATTTGCAAATGTATACTGTGCATACCCTAAAGGGGACGGAGCACGAATGCATCTAGGCGCCAGATGTTCTTACATAATTTGTCACAGTGTCACAAGTGGATGGGCTACCCAGAAATTCCACAATAGAGAAACAGATATGTTTTCAGGTGTTTCCTAAAAATCTCCAAAGAATCCAGGAGTCGAAGGTTCAGTGGGAGAGCATTCCACATTTGGGGACCAAAGACGGAGAACTGTTGTTCACCCTCTGCAGCCATTCTAACCCATGGCATCTGCAAAAGTCGTTTATCCAAGGAACGAAGCTGTCTCTGAGGGTGATACAACTGAATCTTGTCCCTCAGGTAGACTGGTGATCCCGATGTTTTTTGCCTCACAAGTGGGTGAGGGGAGGGAGCACAAGGAGTCTGGCCAAAGAGTGGGGGGGAGAAAAGGAGTAGGCATCCCAATGAGAAGGATCTCTGTCTTGCTGGCATTAAGGCAGAGATCATTGCTAGAGCACCATGCCTGAATAGCAGACAGGCAGTCAGGTATGAGGGAGGAAGAGGAAGAGGAGGAGGGGGAGGTAGGGGAAGGCAGCTGTGTGTTGTCTGCATAAGACTGGAAATGAGGGTAGAAAGTGGATATGATGTCAAAGAACCATGGTGATAGGATAGAGCCCTGAGCGACGCCACAGGTAGAGAGTGAGGTGGAGGAGAGAAAAGGACCCATTTGCACTTGGGAGGGTCTGTTAGAGAGAAAGGAGGTCAGCCACACCAGTGCCCTGTGCATGATGCCTAGGGTATCATGAAGACAGTTTATGAGGATGGAGTGGTTGACTGTGTCAAAAGCAGAAGAAAGATTGAGGAGGATCAGAGCAGAGGGAGTGTTAGAGCCCAAGTTAGAGATGAAGTCTCTACAGGTGTTCAAGAGAGCTGTTTCCGTGCCTCTGGCTGCCCTGAAACCAGTCTGGTGGTCATGGAGGCAGCCAGCCATTTTGTTGTGGAGGGTCAGTTGGGGGATGACCAGCTTCTCCATGAGTTTACCCAAAAAAAGGGGTGAGTGAGATAAGACGATAGTTAGCAGGGCAAGAGGGGTCCGCGGACGGCTTTATTAGGAGAAGGTGCACAAGAGAGTGCTTAAGGGGTTGAGGGAAGGAGCATGTGGCAAAAGAGTGGTTGCAGGTCAGCCAAGGCAGGGAAAGGGTGGCAATATTGTCCATGATGGTTCTGGAGGAGCAGGGGAACACCTGTTTAGAGCAGACTTTCATAGAACGGCCAACTCTAGAGATCTCATCTGGTGCAATGGGAGAGTGGGAGGAGAGTATGGGGGGCAAAAGAGGCGAGATATGGTGGGGAATGGGGAGGCAGATGACAGAGAGGACAGGATGTCAAGAGCTTTGGAGGAGAAGTGGCCAGCCAGTGCAGTGCAGAGGGCCTGGGAGGGAAGTGGAGGGGGGGAGGCTGCAGTAGGATTGGCAAGTTCCTTGCAGATTGTAGAGTTTAGCTGTGTTATTGGTGGCTCCAGGGATGTAGGCTTAGACAGGAGCCCTCTTCCTGGAGCAGATGGAGACATGGTATTGCCTATGGAGTAGGCGGCAGGCCAGTTTGTAGGGGGATGAACTAGATGTACGCCACTTCCGCTCTGCCTCTTTGCACTTTTGCTTCAAAGCAGCTAATTCAGACTAATACCAAGAGTTGCATTTGGAGGTAGGCTTCATGCAGATTCTCATGACAGGGGCATGGATGTCCAGGGTGTGAGAGATAGAGCGATGGAGGTTAGTTAGACAAGAGTCAGAAGAAGAGTCCAATGAAGGGGGTGGAGGAGGGATGAAGTAGGAAGCAAACGTAGCGACTGACACACGTTTCATTGGTCGAATAACGGAGAAGGAGACTGGCAGTGCGGGGGGAGGAGTCTGGGCACAGGCGAGGCCAAGGAGGGAAGAAAGGAGAGAATGATCAGACCAGGAGAGAGGGCTAGTGAGAGGGTTGGAGAGAGGGATGTCTGTTGAGATGAGAGCATCCAAGGAGTCCCCGTCAAAGGGGTTGGGCTTGAGGGAAGGATAGTGAGGGAGAGAGTGTCGCAGAGGTCACAGAAGAGAACAGTGGCCACATCAGGGGAGTCAAAATTGATGTTTATGCCCCAAGTTAGATAGGTTTGGGGGAATAAGCAAGAAGAGAGGAGGAGAGGTTGGGTCATTCTGAGAGGAAGAGGAAGGTAGGTCCGGGGGGTCTGTAGCTGGTAGCGAGAGTAACAGAGGAAGTTGGAGAGGCAGACAGCCTGCAGACCAGGCATTCAGAGGATTAGTAGGATTGGGTGGGGATGATGGAGGTAGGAACCCACTCAGGGAAGATCAGAGCCACTCCACCACCAAACCGGGAGAGTCTGGGGTTAGACAGGATCTTGTAGCCCTCACAAAGAATAGTGTCAATAGCAGTGATGAGGCTGGCCTTGCACCATGTCTCAGTGAGAGCAAGGACATCAAGGGCAAAGTCTTTAAGGAGGTGACAGATGCCAGAGGAGTGTTTTATAGCAGAGTGAGAATGGAGGGCAACTAAGTGAAGCTGGTTGTCTCCTTTACAAGATTTACAAGGGAGGTGCAAGGGTGGGTTGCCTCCACTAGGGAGAGGCGAGAGTGGGGATAAGGGAAGGAGGGGTGGAAGGAAAGGGTGTGAAGTTGAAGAGAGAAAGAAGATGCCTGTCAAGTAGGAGAAGGTTGGGCAGAGGGGCCTGGGCTATGACAGTGCTATTATGATATACATCAATGGTGCATTTGGAAGATGCGAAGTAAGCCAAGAGCACTTCCCATCTGGTGCCGCCAGTAATGATGAGGAGGAGAAAGGGGAGAGGACAGAGACCATATGGTGGGTCCTTAGATTAGAAGAGGGGAAAGCGAAAATAATGTCAGTAATAGTCTGTCTGGAGGAACCATTGATGTAGGTGTCTGAGATGGGCAGACCAGGGTTAGAATTCAGGAGGGCTTTTTTAGTTTCTTCCTTCCAGACTTTGTGAGAGAGGGGGATAGGAGGTGAAGAAGCAGTTAGAAAAGATAGGAGTGACGGAGAGCACCATGGGGGCAGAAATAAGAGGGGGAGGTAAGAGGTCAGAGGTTAGCGGGGGAGAGGGTCAGAAGCACTATGCAACATAGGATCTCACCAGGTGGCCAAGCAGACAGAAATCAGAGGGTACACTGGAAATGCCCAGATTTACAGACCAGTAACAAGTTTGAAAACACACCTAAATTCAAACTTAGCAGAAAGCACTCAAAAGCAGTACAAAAGAATGGATGCACAATTGGAAAGCACATCTTAATTCGAATTTAGCAGAAACCACTCAAAAACAGTACAAAAAGAATGGTTGCACAGTTGGAAAGTACATCAAATTTTAATTTAGCAGAAAGCACTCAAAAGCAGTACAAAAGGAATGAAGAGTTGGAAAGTACACCTACATTCGAATTTAGTGGGAAGCACTCAAAAGCAGTACAAAAGAATGGATGCACAATTAGAGAGCACACCTAAGTTTACATTTAGCTGAAAGCACTCAAAAACAGTACAAAAAGAATTGGTGCACAGTTAGAAAGTACACCTAAATTCGAACTTAGCAGAACGCACTCAAAAACAGTACAAAAAGAATGGATGCACAGTTAGAAAGTACACCTAAATTCGAATTTAGAAGAAAGCACTGAAAATCAGGACAAAAGAATGGATGCACAATTTGAGAGCACACCTAAATTCGAATTTAACAGAAAGCACTCAAAAGCAGTAGAAAAGAATGGATGCACAATTGGAAAGCACACCTAAATTCGAATTTGGAGACATCATTCAAAAACAGTACAAAAAGAATGGGTGCACAGCTGGAAAGTACACCAAATTTGAATTTAGCAAAAAGCACTCAAAAGCAGTACAAAAGGAATGAACAGTTGGAAAGTACACCTAAATTTGAATATAGGTTGTAGCACTCAAAGCAGTACAAAATAATGCATGCACAATTGGAAAGCACACCTAAATTCGAATTGAGCAGAAAGCACTCAAAAACAGTACAAAAAGAATGGGTGCATAGTTGGAAAGTACACCTAAATTCGAATTTAGCAGAAAGCACACAAAAGCAGTACAAAATAATAGATGATATAATATGATATGATATGACCTTTATAATGCGCCTATACACAAGTGTTTCAAGGTGCGACGAGGCAAGGTAGGGGGAGCAAAGGGAAGACAGACAACAATCTTACTAGGCCAGGTGTCATTCAGAGCACGCAAGTGCAAGGGAAGGGGGAAAAGAAAAGTGCGGGATGGGGGAAATGCAGTACATGGGATAATAAAATAACAACATAAAATAAATAAAGAACGGCCAGCTGGTGGCAAGTGCAGGGTGAGTGCAGACATAAGTGCTGGTTTGGGGACTGTAGGGATACAGAAAACAGTTCCCAGGTGCAGGGGTTGCCAGGAAGGCAGCGCAAGTGTGCAACTGGCAGGGCTTGGGCCTGAGATCAGATGGGTGGCCCGGTAACCCGTACAGTCTCAGAATCAGCACAATTGAAGAGCACACCTAAATTAGAATTTAGCAGAAAGCACTCGAAAACAGTACAAAAGGAATTAACAGTTGGAAAGTACACCAACATTCGAATTTAGTGGGAAGCACTCAAAAGTAGTACAAAAGAATGGATGCACAATTGGAGAGCACACCTAAGTTTAAATTGAGCAGAAAGCACTCAAAAGCAGTACAAAAGAATGGATGCACAAATGGAGAGCACACCTAAATTCGAATTTAGCAGAAAGCACTCAAAAGCAGTACAAAAGGAATGGATGCACAGTTGGAAGCAGAGAGAATCGAAAGAGGTAAGTTATTGACTTTCCTTTTTCTTTTGGAGCAGGGAGATTAGGGAGCAGTAGAGAGGCAATCATTATGAGGCACATCATGAAGGATTATACTGTTGGTGCCTAGATTGGAGGTTACAGATCTGAAGGTAGGCAAAGGACCAGGCAGCAATTTGAGCAGTTACAGTGACAAGGAAGGTGGGTGGAGCAATGTGATCCATGGTTACCAGGGCAAGTGCAGTCAAGAAAAAAAGTTTGTGGTAAGCGCGTGTGGGGGTCCATGTCCGTAGAAATCCTTTAGGAGTGATGCCGAAAATTAGTTGCAGGGAGAGGCACTCCATCCAGCTTCAGCCAGGCTCAGACAGTGCCCTTAGGAGTGGGCCTTTGGGGACTCCTGTAATTTGCCCTCAGGGGATGGCACTGGCCAATCAGCGAGGTGGCTGGGAGGCCAAGGCTGTCTCCCATATGTGTCCCCTAGTGTTTTCTTGTTCACTCTGTCACTGCACTTGGTGATGCCAGCCCCAACAGATTTATTGTTTCTAACTCTTCTGTCTGTATTTTAGATACAGACTCATCCCTCTTCATTTCTCCCGGCACTTTCTTTTTCATGACACGAAATAGGCTCTGGTTCCACCAAGATTAGTCTGCCAGACACAAACACATGTGCATACAATATGTAACACAACTATGCTGCATACCATTGCAATATCTATCGAAATGGCATTACTACACCCGATTCAGTACTGATAAAGAGCCCCCTGAAACAGAAACTGTCGATATAGACATGCTTGCCATCTTTCGAGGAGCCCTCGAAAAATTACCAGCCAAAATATTTCAATATCAGTGGGACGTGTATTCTTCTTGGCATGAGAAAGTCCAGAAATGCCGGCGTGAGTCTCAGATTATTTTTTTTAAATGCACATGCTAAAGTAGAAAAATAATTAGCTGAATATAAGAACATAGGTGCGCCTCCCAGCCACACAGCTGGCCTTGAGACACACCTGCTGCAGAATATTCCCTAGCATTGAGGCCCCTCCAAGTGCTCCACCCAAAGATCCAGCAGACTCCTTGCCACTGTACTCGCCACCCACTCCGCAACCATATCTTGAACTTGATGCGTCCTTGAACGTGTACCCAGTCTATGTTCTTGAAGAAGCAGATGATGAGTTCAAACTGTCCTAGTTTTGTGAGCTGTGTGCCGCCGTGTGCTAGTCAGCTTACATGCGGGAGAAGATGGCATATGGGACTCAACTATGTGACTGCTCCCTGCACTTACCTGATCAAATTCTAAATTCCAAGTAGTCCCCCAAGTACCCCCTTCTCTTTCAGATCTGCCTTGATTCACCTGGAGAGCATGCATTTGGGGTATAATTCTGAATAACAAAACATAACATAACTCCTGCAAGCAGGGAGTTGCCAATGTTCAGGTGAGAGATGGCCAATGATTGGACAAACCTTGACACTTGGGGTAGCAATGGAAGGCTTGGCTTTGCTCAACGGTGCAAGCTGGTACCATGCTGTTTGGGTCTTCTTGGCAAAGTGTGTTTTGAAAGAGTCATCATAGACCCCCTACAGCCGATCTCAAGAGGCAGCTCAGTCAAAGACATTTCTCCCAGAAGAACCATAAATTAAATTCCCCTCTCGTTTACAAGTGCCTTTAGCTCCTCCCAGGTTTACTGTCCGAAGAACATGCCCGTTCATGGCTATTCTGGACCTAGGGAGTAAGTGGAAGGACGTATGCTTTCCTGTTCCCTGGAGCTTTGTTTCAGGGCTTAGAAAGACACTGTGTCATTGTAGACGGAAGGTCTGACAGCCGGTACCCAGTGGTTTCTGCGACACAACTTATTTTGATGTAATTTACTTTGTGGAAATGACTTTGAAAATGCTTTGAAATGTACATATGTTTGTGGGGTAAGGGGTAAAAAGGGAGTGGGGAGAGGTTTGGGGTGTGGATGGAAGTGGAGGGGAAAGGGAGTTAGGGGGCGGGTCCCCTAAAAAAAGCATTTTGAAGTGTTTTTTTCAAAGTAATTTCAACTAACTAAATTGCTACGAAGTAATTTACTTTGTTGAAATGACATGGAACCCTGACACCCTGACATCACCTCACTTCACTAGAACATTTCATACAAAAGCATGCCAGACAGTCACTTCACACAGAAGGACAGATTTCTGGCACTTTCCTCTGTTTCTACCCCACGTGTCTCTGTCCACATTCTCATTTCTCAAAATCATTTCCTGACATGGCCACTGGGCGGGCATTCCCTGAATTACTACTTTGGAGTTCGTTTTGTGAGAGAAATTAAACTTACTTCTGGGCAATCAAACCTATCACGTGTCAAGTGTCCACTTGAACACCTCTTGAGCTATTCACACAGCCACACACCCCTTTTATGAATACCTATGTATCTCTCTCAAACACCACTCGCACACCGATACCCCCACTCGCACAGTGATACCCCACTCACACACTGATACCCTTCTTCCCCAGACAACTTAGAATTGACCCTCCTATGTTTCTACAATCCTGCTCTAGAAACCTCATTAACTTTAAAGACGTGCACCCAAGATATTTGTATTTGAATTTGTATTTATTTATTTGTATTACGCACCATGCCCTGGGGCATCTGGGCGCATAATTTGAGGGAGTAATGGTTACATACATGTAAATAAGTTTCCCAAGAGGGAAAAAACAAGACTTAGAAAGAATATGCAGTTCTAAGAAAACAAGTGTTACAAACAAATTATGTAGTTACAGACTGTACTATCAACAAATCAAGTAGTGTGAGGGCATAATACAAGGTATACTGGCGTCCAAAATATATAGACGTTGCGAGTGAAGAGGGTGGCTAAGGAGTCTGACAATGGCACCTTACCATACCTGGCCACGGTAGTTAGGAGAATGAGGCAGAGACGTCAAGCTCATGGAGCCAAACTTTGGTTTTGTTCTTAAAGGAGAAAAAGGAGGGTTCTGCTCTGAGTGAAGTAGGTAGTGTGTTCCAAGGTTTGGCCGCAAGGACTGGGAAACTTGATCCCCGGAAGTCTGAATCTTATATCTAAGTACAGTAAATGAGTTTAAATGGGCAGACCTCAGGGGTCTGTTGGCTGTATGCCGCGTGAAGCGATTGGCCAGATAAGCAGGTGCCAAATTGTTCTGTGCCTTATATGTTAGAGCAAGGGTTTTGAGAGAAATTCGGTGAGCAACGGGAAGCCAGTGTAAATTACGTCTTGTATCCGAGATGTGTAATCTCCTCGGGGGGTTAAGGGCTGCCCTAATGGCATTATTCTGAGTAACTTGTAGCTTATCAATGTTTCTTTGGCTGGTCCCTAAGTACAATAATCAATTGTTGCCATGATGAGGGTTCTAGCAAGGATAATGCAGTTGTCAGTTGTCAGGAAGGGTCTCCAGGCGGTGATAAGTTTGCAGGTGTAAGCCAAAGCAGATACAACAGCATTCATTTGTCTCGTGAGGGATCGTGTTGAATCCAGGTAAATACCAAGTGTTTTTGTGTTGTTGGACACTTTGATAGTGTTCCCATCGATAGAGAAGGATTTATAGGCAGGGTCTAGTTTGGAAAGTTTGATATGTGAGCCTAGAATGAGTAACTCTGTTTTTTCATCATTAAGGCAGAGCCCATGATATGCCATCAAGGCCTGGATGACTGTGTAGACTGCATTGAGTGTTTTCGAGTCAATGACGTAGTCGCCTGTGATGGGGATGAGTATCTGGGTGTCATCCGCATAGTTGGTGTACGAGACATCCAGATAGTCACGTATGTCAAAGAGCGGCTTTGTAAACACATTGTACAGTGTGGGAGAGGCACAAGATCCTTGTGGGACTCCACAGGACTATCACCAAGACTATTCTTTTTTCTTTAACCTGCTCCACTTCTGTTTGAACCCCTGGAATTGTTTTATCGGAACCCCGTTGCACCACTGCCTCAAGCCTACCCCTTTTTTATTTCAACCTCACCCTTCGGTCTGGATAGGCTGCAATATGCCAACTTCCAGAAAAACCCCAGCACTTTGAGAGCGCTACGGTGGGGACTTGAGACAGCCCACATGAGCTCTTGAATAACATAAAGTAACACAACATATGGCATTGCTTTCCATTAGTTTTTCATCAGGTTTTCTTTGGCAAATTGAGCACAGAGACCAACTCCAGCTATATCAGCTCTTATGGTCATCTACGTCTCCCGACACAGTAAGTCTAGAAAGGTCAGGGGTCTAATTCCCTAATATAGAGCAGTCAATATTACCAAGATCTGACATTGACTCCTACCACTTTCCCACTGTACCTTAATGATATGATAGGTTATTTATAAAGTGCTTAATACCCAGAGGTTTTTAAGAGCGGACCCGGGGATCAAACCTGTGCTGCTCCGTGTCGTCTTGCTTCCAAGGTAAGCACGTTGCTCCTGAGCTATCCTCCCAAGACCAGAAGGCTAGAAGTACTAACAGGCCCCCGAGCACAGCATCTGAGCATGGTAGAGTGAGGTTGGAGGCATCTACCAGAGTGCTAACCAACACACGAAGAAGGCTGAAATGGATGACTGGGGTCCTCATATTGTAAGCAGCCATTCCACTGAACCATACGTTCTTGCGTCCCATAAGCCTTAGCAGGTTATGGTAATGTCTGAGTTTCACCACCGCCCGTCTGCCTCCATCGGCCAACTCACGGGCGCTTGTTTTCTTCCTCATGGAATGCAATATATCTATTTGAGAAAGAGATGTAGAAACAGAGAGAGGCATATATATGTGTAAATAGAGAGAGAGACAGACAGAGATATACATGTCACTCATCTATACCTACCAACGCAACCTTACCTATTGCAGAGTTCTAGCCCGGCAGTCGAAATGTTTTTCTGTGATTGTGCATCAACCAACTGCCACTGATGGTGACTCAAGGAGCTTACACTAAGACACCCATGGAGTACAGAACGTGCCGGATATGTAGACTGCTGGACAAATTAGAAACTGCAGGGCATGTTTTCACCAAATGGTTATGTTTGGGATCTACTTATATGAACAGGCTGGGGCAGTTTGCGAGCTGATAGTTAAGTCGGACCCATTTTGGAACTATTGTTTGAACTCGGAATCGGTTCCTTTTGCACTGTATTGCCTGTGGCTACACATTAAGAAGCTCTTTAAGGACTCATGAAATATACTCTGTTTTTGTTTCGACGTCTATGAAAGAATGTTTGATCAATGTACACACTTCTGACATCTTTTATATGTACTATACTATACTTTTATATTTCGTATCACTTTGATTTGATTTTCTAGGTTTGCTATTTTATCACGGAAATTCAGAGCTTTTAACGATTGATTATATAAATTGCGGACTGTTTTTAGCTACTTTGCTACCAAATGGATTCTAACAACAAGGGATTACGATGTAGTGTAACAATGACGATTTAGTGTTGATTGATGGTTGACTTGTGAATGTGTGTTTTAAGTTTATGTGTGTTATATTTTTATTTTTCTGGTTATGATTTGTAAAAGTTGTTTTGAACTAAAAGAGAGAGAGAGAGAGAGAGAGAGAGAGAGAGAGAGAGAGAGCCAGCAATAGATAGCTAGTGGAATTGACAGGTGGCACTGTGAGCTAAAAAAATGGGACCGGTCTGCAAAGGGCCTGGGTAGGGCACAGGGTTGCAGGTAGTTTTGCTTTGAAAGCCCTACAACTGCCCCTGACTACCCAACTCCCAGCTAAGCTCTCCTGCCACCTTACACTTGAAAGTACTCACTCCCCACAATACCAATAAAACTCTGAATAACGGACACATCCCAGTAGGGAATGAGACCACGAGAGGTGATTGCGAGTTGTCAAATATTTATATACAATTCAGCATCCAGAGAACTCTGCTGACTTGAGAGCACTCTGGCAAACAATACAATACAACATGTTTTTAAAAGGTAACAGTGTCATTAGTGGCGATTTCCATACAGCCAGCAAGTTACAATATCATTGGTTAGAAGGGAGGTGCACATATAATTCTTTAGGGGCCGGCTCCATGGTATTGGCTGATAACTTGGCGGGATGTTGGACATCACGTGGTTCAGTTGGGCCGATCCGTGTGAGGTGAAGGTTAGGCCAGGTCGGAGAGGCGGCTGGGCCTCACTAACTAATTTATGTACTATTTCTAGACATACAATAAACACTGAGCATCAATATACCTTTGAATAAATCTTAGAGGCGTATACGTTGTACATACATAACTGCATCACCTCACATTGGGTCATTCATAAGGTGAGGGTTGCGGGGGTCTTGCTTTCTGTGATAACCTGGGGCCGGGGCTGGTCTGGCACATCAGGACGAGGTGGTGAGTGGAGTGACACATGTTAGTTCAAGACAGAATATACTGTGACAGGGGTCTGGGTTTATTGGGGGCACTCTGGGGTGGTCAGCACAGTGGGGACACACTTCTATTACATCAAGAGAATACCTTAGGAGGTCACAAGGTTACACACGCAATAATTTTCCAACAGAGAGGGTGAGAGGTGCAAGAGCAGGTTTGTGGAGATGGATGAGCTATAAGTCATGATTCAGGCCGGTTCACACACAGGAAAGTGATCTCAGACGAAGAGTGATACGATACATAGTTTTAATTGCATCAGTTAGCTTCAGCGCATCCGTGAGAAAGGGACTTGGGGCGCGCAGATAAGGTGGGGGTGGTTGGTGCTCGCTGGGTGCGGCACTGCAGAGGGGAGAGGAGACTTCGTATTACAGAATTGCGACCTAGTCCAAAGATGGAGTCGAGGGCACACAAAATGGAGTCCAAGTGTGTCTTGCAATAGCCCCACCTCTGCTCCAGCCGAGGTCTTATTTCTCATGGCCGCAGAATGGTGATGGGGCATCCCCCACTAATGCAAGAGCAAGAGTTTCATTTTGCATAGAATGCATGGGGGTGGCTAATTCGCCCCTTCCTTCCTTACACACTACACACACCACCCACAGATGGCCACCACAAGCCTTGGCATGAGCACATCCACACTAACCAAGCCACAACAAACCACTCCTCTTTAGCCCCATCACACTTCCCCACAGGAGCGGCTAACCAGAACCAATGTGCTGAAGTATATCTGATCTTGGGCTCTTCCCTATGGATAACGTACTCCCAGGTGTCTCCACCAAACCAATAGAAAACTGATTGGCACTCAGGAACCAGGAACTTCTGACCTGCACCCATCAATACCACAAGTTTTGCATCTGCCTTTCGCACTATCCCACTAATGAACCCCTCCCCGGTTTTGTCTTACAGAGCCACAGACTGTGAGGCCACCAATCGTGCCAAAAGACCAATTCAATTACATTTGATTATACCTAACAGGGATCATGTAATCAACACTGCCACCAGGTGACCAAATAAGTATGGCTCCTGGAACATGTGGCCTCTCCCTTCATCTCTCTTACCCTTTTCTGTCCCCTTCATTCGTATTTACAGAGACAACTCTTTGTCAGTTCTGTGCTTAGAGATAATCCCCTTTTTGATCATCTGTGTGGGGGATTGGGAGGTTCAACACTTTATCTCGTCAAGAAGCCTGCACACTTAAAGGGCATGCTTGAGCACATCTGGAGTCCATCACACAACCATGCATGGAATAATAGTAGTGCCACGCAACACCGTACTAGCAAAATGACTTAATGGAAAATGTTTGGTATTATGGGCAAGCTTTATTGCCAATTTTCATGATCAGGACTCTGATGAATTACCAAGGATTACATATATACCTCTACTGGCACAATCAGACGTCCCCCTCCCCCCCCGCTCAAGCTCCTCATAACTTTCCAAGTGTTTATGTTCGTATTCTACTCCTGCATGTATCCTCACACCTCTTTTCCATCTTCCTTTACGCTGAAGAGCTGTTTACCTCTGGTGAGGGCCCGGTATGACACAGGGTGAACACGCCTTGGCACAACAAGATCATCAAGGTGGTGCTGGCCAGAGTAGAAAAGCCTACTCACATATGATGGCAGAGTAAGAGGCAATGGGTTGTTAGAGCTGCTGAGGGATTGGAAGAATATGGAATATGGATTTAGTTGCAGGAACAATTAGAAAATGTTAACAATGTTTGGTTGAGATCAAGGTAGAATATTGAAAAGGGATTTAACTGAGGGAGAGCTAACAAACTAAAGCATGGTTTAGCTGAGGGAGTTAACAAAGTAAAGTATGGCTTAGCTGAGGGAGTTAACAAAGTAAAGTATAGCTTAGCTGTGGGAGTTAACAAAGTAAAGTATGGCTCAGCTGAGGGAGTTAACAAAGTAAAGTACAGCTTAGCTGTGGGAGTTAACAAAATAAAGCATGGTTTCGCTGAGGGAGTTAACAAAGTAAAGTATGGCTCAGCTGAGGGAGTTAACAAAGTAAAGTATGGCTTAGCTGAGGGAGTTAACAAAGTAAAGTATGGCTCAGCTGAGGGAGTTAACAAAGTAAAGTATAGCTTAGCTGTGGGAGTTAACAAAGTAAAGTATGGCTCAGCTGAGGGAGTTAACAAAGTAAAGTATAGCTTAGCTGTGGGAGTTAACAAAGTAAAGTATGGCTTAGCTGAGGGAGAGTTAGACCATTGAAGTGGCACCTTTGCATGACAGACACACATGTGACATTTCTCTTTAGTGTCTAGAGAGTGAGAAGAACATCTGAGTTATAGTTGGGGGCAAGCAGGTGAGTATATATACAACAGTTGTTACTGTGGGCGCTCTGTTTTTTTGTGATACAATACAATGCTACTTGTAAAGACAAAATCATAGAATTGTGTATAGACCAAAGAATATATTCATTAGCTGTAACTGGCATTTGCCAACATTTTGTGAAAAATAGTAGTTGGGAAGATTTGTAGTGAGACACAATACTAGTTGTGAAGAGTTGTTACAAGACAGAATTCTAGCTATGCAAACAATATCAAAGAGTTGTTTGGGGGCAGAAGCTTCATTTCAGTATCCGTAACTAAGTGTCCTGACCTTTTATCAGGAGTGAGATAAAAAACCTGTTGTGAAGATAAAAACGTGTCCAGCGGCTGGAGATCATATTGTTACAAAATACGTGTTGTGAAGATTTGAGACAAGTTAAAAGGCTTATTGCAAAAACACTAGTTACAAGGATAACATATTTAAGTTGTTTGGAGTCAGGAGATTACACTTGGTGGTTGCAGTCGAGTGTAGATAGACAAGACAAACTTCTAGCTGAAAAGAAAAATATCTTCAAATAGTTTGGCGACTGGAAATTACATTCAGTGATGGCAATTGAGTGTGCCAAAATGTTATGACATATGAGACATGGAGCCTCATTACGACTGTGGAGGTTTTGGTGGCAGCCATGCCCTTAATAAGGGCATGGCTGCCACCGAAACCGGGTCCGGTTCCGGATTCCCTAAATGGGGAATTACCGGGCCATACCAAGTTTGGAGGGCCCGGTAATTCCTCTCTCAGGGAACCCGGGCCCGGACCTTCTCCATTCCCATTTGAGCCCCCATAGGGCTCAATGGGAATGGGTGCAGGGAGCTAGCAACGGGCCGATTACGACCGGCCCGTTGTTAGCTCCCTGGTCCACTGGCGGGACCCGGTAAGGACACCTGGTTTTACCAGGCGTCCTTACCGGGTCCCGCAAGGGAAACGCGTAATCTTGCGGAATGGGTTTAATGGGTCCGCCTCCATTAGCGGCACCCGTTAACCCATTCTGCAAAGGTTGTAATGAGGCTCAAGTTATTAGTTGCAAGGATTTGTGACAAGATCAAATACTGGTTGCTAAGTAAACAGCATAACATTATTTGAAGACAGGAGATTACATTCAGCGTCTATAAGTGATTTCACTAACTTTTGGTGATGGATGTGACAACATACTAGTTGGGAAGATGTGTGATTAGACAAAGGACTAGGACATGTTCTTAGAATGTTTTGGATGCAGGAGATGACATCCAGTGCTTATAACTGTGCCAATTTTTTGTGATGGATGAGACAAAACAACAGCATTGCTACCAATATTATCATTCACTAAGTTAACTAGCACTACAATGAGTAAGACTTTGGCAAGAGACCGAGTCATGCCCAACAAATCAGCTTGAACGAGGAAGACTTGCTCTCCGGTTCATCGCAGACACAGGGCATTGGAGTCTGGTTGGTTGGTGTAGCTTGTGGTTATGAAGGTGGCTCCGGTGACTGGCGTCTGGTGGCTGCAATACCCTGAACAGATGAAAGTAGAGTTTCTGCTACTTCTTTTGTGTTCTTAAGTCCTTTCCCTGCTACATTGGAACTACAGTAGGGGTGAGGGTAGACACCTTTGAACAGGGCCAAAAGACACCCTGAAACTAGTTCCCGATTTGCCCACTAGAATCAGCCAACCTGAGAATGTGTCAAGTTCTCATGGCTACGCGTCACAGATGAATGTAAGCATTTTTCGAATTCTACCTACGACGCAAGAGCTGCAAATGAGAGAAGGTTTCGTATCCGCGCTGCTACGTGAGTCCCACCAACTTGAGAATGTTCCTACGGGTCCTCCTGCGGTTCAATAGTTGCACCTGTAACAGATTCACACTCTCATCCGCTGGATGTCTAATCAGCATCTCCCTGCTAATGTTTCCAGGGTCTCCCTGGTGCTACTTTTCATGGTCTCTTTGCTACTATTGCTCATGTTCTCGCCGCAATGATAATTCACAGAGTCTCCCTAATGCTTGAACGCTTCCTCCCCACACTTTCTATGGAGCTACTCTTATTCCGCCCCCTCTGCTCAATGTAGTGGGAAAGTTGAGATGGTGAACATCCAAGTCAGCCTCCACAGTGTTTTGGGCTGCACTCTGGCTGACCACAACCCAGCAACACAAGCAATGTGTACCTGCAAGCCAGAACCAGTGGTCTTGCTGGCTGCTCCCACATGAAGGCATAGCCAACCTTTCCACCACACTCGGACAGGGAGGTCTTGCTGGCCGCTCCCACATGAAGGCATAGCCAACCTTTCCATCACACTCGGACAGGGAGGTCTTGCTGGCTGCTCCCACATGAAGGCATAGCCAACCTTTCCACCACACTCAGACAGGGACGTCTTGCTGGCTGGTCCCACACGAAGGCGTAGCCAACCTTCCCACCATAGTCGGGCAGGGAGGTCTTGCTGGCTGGTCCCACATGAAGGCGTAGCCAACCTTCCCACCACAGTCGGGCAGGGAGGTCTTGCTGGCCGCTCCCACATGAAGGCATAGCCAACTTTCCCACCACAGTCGGGCAGGGAGGTCCTGCTGACCACTCCCATATGAATGCATAGCCAACCTTTCCACCACACTCGGACAGGGGGGTCTTGCTGGCTGGTCCCACATGAAGGCATAGCCAACCTTTCCACCACACTCAGACAGGGAGGTCTTGCTGGCTGGTCCCACATGAAGGCGTAGCCAACCTTCCCACCATAGTCGGGCAGGGAGGTCTTGCTGGCTGGTCCCACATGAAGGCGTAGCCAACCTTCCCACCACAGTCGGGCAGGGAGGTCTTGCTGGCCGCTCCCACATGAAGACATAGCCAACCTTCCCACCAGAGTCGGGCAGGGAGGCAACACAGGCGTGATAGCGTTGGCTGGCACCACCGGCTGTAGTTGGCCTCTTTCTCACATTGCGGCACGCAGTGTGGTGGAGGTATCTCCATCCCTCTTGCCAGATGCTTCCTCTGCATCGCTGGATGATGACTTTGTGGCCGCGAGGGTAGAGGATGCCGCATGGATGTTAAATATTGCTTCCTTCCACATCCATTGAAATCACGAATTTCTGTGTTGACCAATGCATAACAAACACTGCTATTACCATAGCGCACAATATTTTTGTAGAGCCTACACACACCCTTGAGACAAGGGAAGTATTGCAAAACCCAACAAGGTTCCTCTGCAGGAAAGTAATGGGGCAGTACCAAGTTTCTGCAAGATGGCGGCCACAGCATTGCCGCAGTCAGAGTCCTTCTTCTCCTTCTAATCCTGCTGTGGCAATCACATGTCGAGCTCCTCCCCCCGCCCATCTTCCTCCTACCCCATACTGGCACCTCTTGCACAGCATCCACTTAGTGTCTACAGCCCCCCCCACCCCGGTGTCCCCATTCCTTCTGCCCCTCCTGTACCCATTCCTGCTGTTCTCCTTCCTGCCACCTCTACATTTCTGTGCCCCCCTTTGGAACTCTCTGCCCCCCCACATCACCCCTACTTCTATATCTGCCTCTATCTCATTTCCCTGCTACCCCTGACCTTCAGCCTCCAGCCGCGCCCATTGCTGCGCGTTGCTGACACTGCCCCCTTAGAAGCTTAGATGTAATTGCCACCTCCTCCCCCATTCCCAATGACTGGACGCCACTCTTCTATGCCACACCCTACCCATCCCACATCCTCCACCTCTCCTGTTCATCACTTGGCGACAGTCCACCTTTCTCATCCTCCACGTCCTCCACCTACATTTCCCCGGACCAGGGGTCGGCCTCAGTCTCAACAGACTATGCATCTAGGGCGCTGCTCTTCAAACTGGGGGGCACAAAGGATGTCCAGGGGCAGGGTGGACCCAGGCTCTTTAAAAAGGCATTAAGAGTTAAGTTGACTGCGTTGTAATAGAATATATAAGGAGTAGAAAATCTGCTTATATTTTAAAGAGACTGGGACTTCCAAGGACATCCATTGGCCCTCTGGGGGTGGGGGTGGGGGCAACCCATATAAGAGGGGGGGTGCTAGGTCTGAAAAAGTTTGAATACCACTGATCTAGGGCCACATGTGCCCCAAGATCCACCTCAGCCTCCGAAGCGGATGTGTCCCCCATAACACCCAGTGTTCCCTTTCCTTTATTCATAGTAATAGGTGGGGCGGTATCAAATCACATGCTTTCTCATGGGCTCAGAACAGCTCATCCGTTTTGCATAGACTTGCATAATAGCCTTTCAGTTAAGGGGTTCAAAAAGATATATGTTCCATCGGAAAGGGAAAGGTAAAAATGAAAGCGTTTGCACATGTCACTAGGGGACTTTCATATGAAGGTTTTCACAAGGGCTCCATCAAAGGAGTTTTTATTTCTTTTTTCAATGGAAGCAGTTTATGGTTGAAATTAAAGGGTTTCAAGAAATCATGTAAGAGTTGGCACCCAAGGGCTTTCACGAGGATTTGTAAGAAAAGGTATCTCTTTCCTTTTATCGGTAGAAGGGCTCATGTTCAGGGGAAGGGTTTTAAAAAAAAGAAATTCAAAGGGTGCCAAAAAGATGCACAGAAAGGATTTCACAAAGGGTTTCTCTTTTTTCCCTTTCGGGAGGACAGGTAATGTAGTGATATTCAAAGAGCAATCACAAAAGGTTTCACTTGGGGTTTTTCCAAAGTGGGGGTTCAAACTTTAAACATCTTCCCAATTCAAGCGCTATATAATTGGATCAGAATGAAGCTTGGATAAGCTTGAGCTAAAAGCAGGGCCTGGGTATCCAGCATTAAGCAGTCACGAGGAGCTATCCCTGGGGAGCGAGGAGCTAGTACATAGCGCCGCAAATACAGCTTTCACGCATGATGCAAACTTATAACTATGTCCATTATATATGGCCCTTTATTACTTAAATGTCATACAGATGTGTCCTAATGTTTATTCATTAACTATCCCAAACCCGCTGAGTATGTGTATTTGTTCAGCAATAGTGGGCTGGGTGGAGTGGGGGAGGGGCGGAGGATCAAAAGTTGCTCCTGGTAGCTGTTGGTGCCAAGTTAACCAGGCTCGTCCAGGCTACAAGCAGGAGCTAAATAGCTCCCAGCTCCCCTCAATTTACAATGCATTCATGAAAATGTCTCCAGAGGAAATGAAGCATGTTCTCTGGGGCTGCACACACTCTCTCCTGGTGCTCCCTCCAACAATTCTTCTCTTATAACAAGCATAATACCCAGAAGTTTCCAAGCTCAGACTCGGGGACCAAACCTGTGTTGCTCCGCGTTGCCACGTACCCTATGCGAAAGCATTGCCCCAGAGCTATCCTCCCGAGACTAACAGCCATGCAAGTTAGTTGAGCTTTTCATACAGTCACCAAACGGCCCTAGAAATTATTAGCCGCAAAATCTCTCCATAAATGCTGCCTCACTCGCCAAACCCACAGTCAACTTCCAGTGTGATTTTGGGCTGCCGTGGAATCTCGCGAGATCTCATGAGCCCACTGATGCCCGAATGCAGAATTTGTGTTGACACCCGCACAAAAAGCCAGGCAGAAGATCACCCCAGCTTGCTCCCCGCAGCCTGCCAGGCAATATTCCTCCTCCTAGCAACGTGAGGTAAATGTGGCAGCCCATGTCCTTGGGAAGAAAGTGTCTCACGGGTGCACATCAGTGAGCAGGCTCCCCAAGGAAAACTTTTTTAAAAAATGCAGTGATCCAGTACCGGAAATAAATGTGATGCTATGAGGCTTTCACGATTCTTACAATAAGCAAACTAGATGTGCTTCTTGTTACTCAGTGGCGGAGCCTGGGGAGAGGTGTGAGCGGCTGCCCCCCACCCCCCAACACCTGGCTCTCCCCTGGTGCCCAGTGCGCACCCAGCCTACTGCTGGCACCAAAAGCTGCCTCTCCCACTGTGCTCATTCCAGGGGCGTAATTTCACCAGAATGCCAGGGGTATCGGAAGTGACATCACAGGGCCCTTGACCTCAGATGACATCACAGGGAGTGATGTCATTTGACGCCACCCCAAAGTGACTTCACGGGAAGAAATGTAACACAACCTTTCAACCCCTTGACAAAACAGGAAGTGACATGAAATGGCATTGTTTCTAAGTACAGTGCAAAAAATATAGGTACGATATCACTGTAAAGTGATATTCATTTATACAAGAATGGATCTCCATATGTATCATTAATATAAGCAAGTATCGGCCCATATTACCACATTTTTGTGAATGCAAGCAAACGTCTAAGGCCAAACGATAATGATGTGTTATTATATAGCACTTATGCTTAAGCGCTTGATATAGAACAAATATACAAACAATATTCAACAACGTGTGTTGGTACCCATTTATGAACCTCAGCAGGATGAAAGGCTGAGTTGACCTTGCCGGTAGCCGGACCTGCAACCTGCAGATCTCACACACACATTGCAGCAGTGAGCGTTCAACCCATTGAGCTATTTTACCGGCTATAGCTATCAGAAAAACAGCCACTACAGAAACAAAGAGCCACATGCTGCTGGCCACAGCTCAGGAGCCTCAATTTAATGTAAAAGAAAATGTTGTTTTTTATAGGTAACAAGGGAGACCACAAGGGTAGCAAGGGAGACATCAGGGGTCGCAAATGCGACCCCTAAATGACGTCCATGCTGACTTCCTCACTAGAGGGTGGTCACCAGGATGAGAAAGACACAGCACCAGGCAGCTTGTGTCACCAATGCACACTTGTGGAACACCCACCCACCCACGGGGACAGCATGTGGCACTTGTGGAACTCCCGCCCGCCCACGGGGGACAGCATGTGGCACGAACATCCCGGCATCGTGTTTGGAGGTGGCGACAAAAGCGCCTAATTGCCAGCAGCAAGAATTGAGCCCCTGCCAAAAATACAAAATGTGAAAGTAAACATTAGCAAGGATTGATGTTCCTGGGAACATTTCCATCCTGTCCCCCCACGTGACATATAAAAAGACATTAAGAGGCACCCTCGCCACCGTGCGTGTGCAGGGCTGCCAGGAAAACACTTGTTCCGATAAGAAACAAAACACAGTGTGCATCACACCGCTTTCTATTCACTCATGCTTGTTTACCTTTTCTTGAGGGTGCCCCAGATCTTTCCATGCCTCAATTAGCACCCGTCGCGCACAATGAGCACCCATGTCATATCCAACTTTGGCAATTAATCACTGTGGATTCGGTGTACACAACAGGAAGTGCCACAAGATCAGTAGCTAAATTTAGAGATGTGGGTGGAAAGTACAGATGGGTTAATCATTTATGTCTCAGTACTTAGACCAGACACTCCTCTGTTATTTCTTTCATTTTGTTAGAGACCGTTACGCGGGGCATGGGCACGCAGGCTTTAGCTAAACACCTGCAGTGTTCTAGATACGCATTCTGCAGAAAGGGGCAAAGGACGCCCCCTTGAAATACCCTAAGCTCACCAGTAGTATCGTAGAATCATTGTAACACTCACTGACATTCCACATCACTGCATGGTGAGCAGAGAGATCGCTTTAGCTGGTTTCAGTTCCTACCTTGCTAACTGCCACCAATTCATCCCAACGGAGTCCTCAAGATCACCAACTCTACCCACCACCTGTGGAGTCCCACAAGGATTGATCCTCTCCCCTGTGATCGTCAACCCTCCTGGCTCCACACACATCCTGATCCACCAATACGCCCATGTCTTGCAGCTCAACCTCAAAATCTCATCCACAAAGACATCCACAGGCTCAAGGCCTGCCTCACATTGATCCACTCCTGGATGTCCAGTGCTTAGCTGAAGCTCAACCCCTCCAAGACTGAATTCCAACTGCTGCCCAACAACACCAAACACCATGACATCCAGACCTGGCTCTCTGCTATGCACCTCGAGAGCTGCACAGCCCGGGTGACCACTTCCACCAAGACCCTTGGGTTCAACATCAACAAACACTTCAACTTCAAACAGCACATCGCAAGGAAGGCACAAGCTTGGTACCAATTTCCCCATCTGAGTAAAATAGAGACACACATTCAGCAAACAACTTCAGATCTGCTGTCCAAGTCTTGGTCCTCTCCCACCAGGATGGGGCAATTCCCACACGGAAGGCCTTCAGTCGACCAACACACCCCTCACCCCCGAGAAGTGTCCTTCATACTGCAGCTGGACTCATTAAAGGACCCTGCAAATTCAACCACATCACCCCATACCTCATTGAACTTCACTGACCCCCGCTGCAAGCATGTATAATCTTCAAATCCTGCTGCATCATCCACAAGGCTGTTGCCGTGAAGTCCCCAAGCTACCTCACTGACATATTCAGCATCTCGAGAGGCCTATGATCCACCAGAATTAAGGACATGAGCAGACTTGAACTCTGCCCGTGCACGGAGAAAAGAAGCAAAGGACAGGCCTTCTCTGTCTATGCCCCCAGAGAACCTTATCCCTGTCAACACAAAACCCGCCCCCTCGCTTCTACTTTTCAGGAAGGAGTTCATCAGGAAGGACCATCCTCTTCAATCAATGGCTCTTTCCTAACACCTAGGTCCCCACAGCCTCCACTTTCCACCTAATCTGAGACTGGGTGATCTGTTTCCACTCCTGGTTCCTCGTATACCTCTCCTTAACAGCCCAAGTTGCCGCGGTATGTCAACAGGGCCATTTCCAGCTTGAAATATTGAGGAACGTGCTCCATCTTATTCCAGCATCACTTCGTCCCCCAGTAGTCGCAGCTATGATGCTTAGCAGGCTGGACTACTGCAATTATTTATACCTGGCGCAACCCAAGGGACTGGTTGGCAGACTTCAACGCCTACAAAACCGGGCAGCAAGGCTGGCAATGGGTACCCCCTATGGTTCCCATATCACTACAGTATTGCGTTTGCTGCACTGGCTTCCTGTTGCACAACACGTTCAATTTAATAGCCTCTGCATCGTCCATCGGGATGCTCTCGGCATAGGTGCTGAGTACTTAGTTACCAAATATGAGCATTACACACCTAATCGCCCTTTACGATCCGCCTCTGCTGGCAGGCTCTGCATACCTGATTACCGCAGCGCGCGATTGGGTGGCCGCGCCTTCTCTGTCTCGGCAGCTCTTCTGTGGAATAGTCTGCCCCATTCTATTAAACTTATTCCTAATCATCTGGCCTTCTGGAAAATTCTGAAGACTCATCTTTTCTGAATCCCTGTTCTCTCTTCTGCTCGGCCTCCTGCTTTGTTATGGTCTTGCCTCTCTCAAGCGCCAAGATACCTTTGGGTGAACGTACGCTATA
Organism: Ambystoma mexicanum; assembly: GCF_040938575.1. Classification (NCBI taxonomy): domain Eukaryota; kingdom Metazoa; phylum Chordata; class Amphibia; order Caudata; family Ambystomatidae; genus Ambystoma; species Ambystoma mexicanum. Next base: position 1,213,401,618 of record NC_090936.1, read on the forward strand.
CAAGATACCGTAGCATAACCTAACATAACATAACATATCCACAATATGAACATACTGTTTCAAAGCATCCACATACTGTTTCAAAGCACCCACAGGGCAGGGAGGGAGCAAGGGTGGGCAGTAAAAACATTAAAAACACAATATTTAAGAGCAGAGGGTGGGGGTAGAAGGGATGGACCTACTATGCCTTGTGCGTATTCAGAACATGGAAGTGTAGCTAGGAAGAGGGAACTAAAAGTGATTAAGTTCAAAAGTGGAAAGAAATGGGATTAAAACAGGCAACCATTTTTAAATAGTCATAAGGTATAACTATTATGTACTTTTATGCGGTAGCCATCCCTATGGAAGTTCATGTAGGGCCATGTAATTCTATGGGAACTAGGAAATGTACAATTGTACAAAATCCTCCATATAGTTGGGTCTTGCTGGTAGGAGTGGCCTGGATTGTCAGTGGTCTATGGTGGTCTGAAGGTGGGGCAGGAGTTTGGTAGGAGAACTTGGCATCTCACTTAGAGATTTTCTTGGCACACACTTTAGGCAAGCGGGAGATGGTCTGGGAGGATGGCTGATGCAGGGTTCAGCGCTTAGGATTGTTGTGGCAGTGCCATAGGTTTATTTCCCCACGCTCTTGATGTTCCCTATCCATCTGTCTTTGTTGTTGATATTGTGATAGCGTGGATCTGGTCAGAGATTCTGTTGCACGCCGTTAATTTATTCACCTGGATCTCATACTTCTCCTCGTTCTCTTTCCTTCTATCATCAGTTGCCCCCACACCCCCACTCCTCTCTTTGATCGGCATGGGAAGTTTTGGGGGTGTTATGGAGTATTTTCCTACTCTTACGCCTACTGCGTGATCATGTGGGACGCATTCTGAGTGGGAATGACACATGAAGAACCCGGTTTGTCTCTTTCTTCCTCTTTTGATGGAATATTTAAGTCTTCTCAGGCCTCTGAGGAGAGCTGGGGCCGGGAGTCAATTTCGAGATTATTTTGCTTTCCAAGAATGTAACCTAGAGATCTAAGCAGGGGATTTACTAGTCATTGTCTTCCATCATGTCCTGCTGTTTGCTTATGGAGAGCTTGCAAAGTTGTCTCATAAGTTACTGTGACCTGTCCTGGGAAAATCAATTTGCACGAACTCTGAACTACCTGAATATTTAAGGTTTCATAAGCGTACTGATTTTCTCAATTATTCAGAGGTTTGGATGAACTAGTTCTGAAGGCATGAAGGCCAGACATCACAGAAGCTTCTTTACAGTCTGAGAATCACCTCAAGCGGAAGTCAGGAGGGGATTCATGGGGTTTCCTGCAAGGTATTGCAGGGAAAGGTGTGAAGAGGAGCTGTTGGGCACATTCTATGTTAAGACAGGAGGCTTCCTATTATGCATTAAGAATCTTTACTGTCTGACAGCACAGCAGAAAATCATTTTATTTACACAAAACAAGTTTCTTTAACTTAAAACTGAAAACAGTATTTCAATCATAGTGAAGGGAAGATTCCCAAACCAAGATGAAGGACAGGTCATGCCCTGCTAACAACCAATAGGCAGAGCCCTCCCCATATAAGTCCTTTTCTCCAACAACATACCTTCTTTCTTAGCTGCTGATGCCACAAGCTAAGTTCATTACTTTCAGTCATGTTCTTTGTTGCTGGCTGGTGTCTACAGCCATTATAAAGCTAACGTTCTTTATATTCTATTACAAAGTAGCCTTTGTTTGCTAGTCTCAATTCCCTTGGTTACTCTCTAGGGTGTATTCCAGAGAAAGCGCGTGTCAATAGTCGGTCGAGGCGCCATCTGTATCCCTCAGTCCTGTCAGGTTACTTTGTTGCGTAGGCGACCACTGTGTTAATTTATTCACCCCTGCAGCTGTCACGCTCGCACAGAGACCGGGCCTTCCGGCACTGACCACTTTGTTCAAGGCCCCAGTCTTGAGGCACGTGGGCCAGCTTGAAAGTGTGTATTAACCTGCAGCTCCACCCTCTCTCTTGGGAAGCTATACCAACTCTGAGATGCTTCGTCTGCGTGCGGCCTGTTCGGCTTGCGGGCAGAGCCTGGCAACAATAGTAAAGCAAGGTGCTTTTGCTCCTTCCACCGGAGTCATTAGCTCACCCATCTCAGCAGGAAACAATGTTGTGCAAATGCCTGCTCGCCATTCATATATCACACGACCTGCGGTAGCGGCCACGTAGTTATGGTTAAGTTGCTAAACTCATACGAAGAGCACTTTATTTTGGTGGTTTATAACTTTGCTCCCCCTGAACGAATCCTCAGCAAACTTTGCAAAAAAAGTATATGGGCGGCTTTGATTTTTTCTCCAGGTTTGTCGAGGTTTAGTGGGGGCGACAAAGTTATAGGCGGGGTCACAATTTATTTCTCTTCCCCATAGAGTGAATGGGGCAAACATTTGCGCACGGCTACAGGACGAACGGCTGGACAGATTCTCACCAAATTTGGGGCAGGAGTGCGGCCTTGGGTCAGAAATCGTGCTTTGGTGTGTTTGTTGGAAATCTGACCACTACTTATTTTGGGAAGTAGTGAAATGTATGTCCCAAAAAATTTGTGATATATGGGTGTGCTCCGCTTGCTCATTTCCCTGCTCGCTCAGCGGACCGTAGTGTGATTGGCCTGCGGTACGCCGTGATGTCGGCGAGCACTGGACGCGGCCGGTGGTTGGCTGGAGGGAAGTGTGCTCTGCATCAAGGTTTGTGGGAAACGTAGCCATGGTGCATCGGAGGACAGTGCGGTGGCAAAAGGGTGTGGAAAATGGACAGTACGGAACAGGTGGGGGAATGAAAAGTGGGTAATGTGAAAAATGTGTGTATGTGGAAGAAGACAGAGGAGTGCCTGTAGTGGTCACACATACTGTCTGAACTGGCGGGTACATACACAGGCGTGTACTTTGTGTGGTGATTGGAGGCAGGTGCCGCAACGGCCCCATATATTGTGCCGTCACTTGTTTGTGGACACCTACTTTGGTTGAGAGTGGTGGCAGGTATGTATGTTTTAGAAGGGGATCATTTAATCAATGACATAGGTTGGGAGGTAGCACAGGTGGGTGTGCTATGCGGATGGATTGTGGTAGTTGGCCACATGGTGGTATGCATGCGTTAAGGAACTTGCTTTCCTTAAATGGAAGGATTACAATATTGGCTGCATGGAGTAAGGAGGTGGACAGTGGGGCATGGAGTGAAGAGCTTAGCCTTTTCACGTACCCACCGCACTAAAACAAGTGTGGGTGTACATCCGGTGCAGGGTGCTGCTTGCATAGTGCGGTGTGTGCAAAATAATTGCAGTAGGCTACTGTTGCGAACCAAATGTGGGCACTTTGCCAGTGGTACTATACTTTAGGAATGTAAGTGGGGACGGCTATTGTATATGAATGAAAGTGTACAGGGGTGCAGGAGAGAGTGTTTTCTTTGTACGTTAGGGGAAGTGGTGCTATGTGCTGCTGTATAGGTACATGGCGGTGAGCAGGTTGGATAGTAGTGCTGGAGGTAGCGTTGTGTGTGTGGATAGGTGAAGGTGGTCACATGGTCAAATGGATGGTGCACTTATGTATAGTAGTGATAGTGTTGAAGGTGCACACTGTTGGGTGCATGGACGTAGGCCATGCATGCAAGATGGCAGGACAGTAGGACACATACGGCACTAATGCATTTCGGAACGTACAGCAGCTATAGGCTGGTGCATGGATGGTGCCATGATGTAGAAGTGAGACTGTTGAACGCCTAGACTGTTGGGTGCATGGCCGTAGGCCGTAGATCCTGCGCTCAAGAGGCTAGGACTTTAGGACATACACGGCACTAATGCACTTCAGAATGTGCAGTAGTTACAAGCTGGTGAATGGATGGTGCCATTATGTAGAAGTGAGACTGTTGAAGGCGTAAACTGATGGGTGCATGGTCCTTGCATAGTGCGGTGTGTGCAAATTGATTGCAGAAGGCTAGTGTTGCGAACCGATTGTGAGTACTTTGGCAGTGGCACTATAGTTTAGGAATCGAAGTGGGGACGGCTACAGTATGTGAATGAAAGTACACAGGGGTGCATGAGAGAGTGTTTTCTGTCTACATTATGGAAAGTGGTGCAAATTGGAGCTGTATAGGTCCATGGCGGTGAGCAGATTGGGTAGTAGTGCTGGTGATACTACTGCGTCTATGGATAGGCAAAGTGGATGAAATGGATGATGGTATTACCTAGCAGTGACAGTCTTGAAGGTGTAGACTGTTGGGTGCATGGCTGAAGGGCGTAGGCAATGCACTGAAGAGGCAAGGACTTTAGGAGACACACGGTAGTAAGGCATTTTAGAGGCTGCAGTAGGCAGAGGGTTGTGACCTGTAAGGAATGGGTGTGGAGCACATTTCAGACACAATAGAGCAGTAGAAGTGAGCTGCCATGACTGCTTGTGTGGTTTTGCTGGTGAGGACACTGTCACAACATGGTAAACTGTTTGATGTGTATTTGGAGATGGTGCTGTGAAAAGTGATGCAGTGTGGGCAGTGGGTGCTGGGTTTGCATACTGTCACTATGGCATTGCGGTGCCTGTGTTGAAGGGATAGCCTATTCGGTGTGTGGCCGAAGGTGGTAGTCTGTAGGCCATGTGCTGAAGAGCGTTGGACTTTGAGAAATCCACGCCACTAATGTAATGTTGACTGTGCATCTGGTAGACAGTGATGACCTGTAAAGAATGGTTGTGCAGTACGTTGCAGATGACATAGAGCAGTAGAAATGAGCTGGCAGGAGTGTATGTTTGGTTCCGCAGGTGAGGTGGTGTAACGCTCACCTGGTATCCACGGGGACGTCACTCAGCCTGTTCTAACCTCTTACGACCTCGAACCCTTCCCTGGAGTCTACTCGACTGGAGACTGGGCCTGAAACACAGGATTGGTAGAGTTTAACTCCCTATTGCCTCTGTGTGCTTGAACCCCTTCTTCCCCGGGGTCCAACCCTTCCCTTTGATCCACAGCTCACCTTGTTTTCTTGGAAAGTGTGCTTTCCGTCTTGCTTTCAGCGCAGGGGCGCGTTGATTGATGCGGGCTCGTTGCTGCCTAGTTACTTCACTGGAAAGAGTCCGACAGGTAAGTATAATGAGTCTTTTGAACAGTTCTCTAACTTTGTTCCTTTCCTTCTTTAGATGATGGCCGGCGTCCGGGGATGGCGACGTGCTGTTGAGATGAGTAGCGATGCAACCCTTTCGTATTTATATTGAACTGAGTTCTTTTTCTGTGTCTTTTAGATGGCGCTATGTTTTCAGCGCGGATGCCGGTTATGAAGAAGAAATGCGGTGAGTAAGCGCGGTATGCAGCGCCTCTAGATGTTTCCACGCTAACCTGGAGTGTCTTTTCCCTCTTGCAGATGGATGAGAAGTTCCAGAGACAGAGTTCCCCCAGAGCGGCTGGGATTCAGGTAAGCGTTTGAATCTCGTACAGTCTTTAAAAATAAGCGAAGATTTGCTGAATGCTTACAAATGCCTTTTTTCTGTTCTTTTCCCTTTTCCTTAGGAAGCAGCGTGCCGGGATGGGAATGACACTGCAGAAGATGCCCGCAGAACAGAAGGAGCAATGAATGATGGGCAGAAGCGCCGCAAGGTAAGGCTGTTCCTAACGGTGTTCTTGTTCTTGCAGGAGCTGAGCACAGAAGAAAGATGCAGGCCTACTGGAGACCGATCCGAACACGGTGAGTGTCACGCTGCAGGAGCAGAAAACGCAAAGCATGTTTCTCAGCCTGGGCGTGGCTTAAATAGTCTCTGGGTATCCCAGGTGTCTCTGGGCTGAACCACACCCAAAAGACTAGACTGCACATGCAGTTCTGGGAACCATAATATGTGGGGGCATCCATCTTGTCCCCATCAATGCACTACAAGTCCAATCCCCAATGTTATCCCATGGGAGTGAGTGAGTCTGGTGCACAAGTGCCAAGTCTGACTCCAAGTGGGTCTTTGGAGGGATGGAGAAGCCCTTGAGGGCCATGTAGGTGATCGTGGCCTGGCTCCAGCGTGACATCTTGGAGGGCTGGGGACATGAGGGGCAGGAATCATGACAGGTGAATGGTAGAATATGGTAAAGTTTTGGATGTGTGATTGATGATGGTGCAATGAAATGTCATGCAGTGTGCCCAATTGGTGCAGTGTGTGCATACTGGCAGTATGGCACAGGGTGTGGTTGAAGTGCATCTTATTTGGGTTCTTTCCTATGATGTGTGCAGAATTGTTGAGGTAGGGCCAATGTTGTCACAATGTTGTGGTTAGGTTGCTAGTGAAACACTACTTTGTGGATGGTAGTAAGCAGGGGTGAGCGAGGCTATGGTATGTTTGTGGATCGTGGTAATTGCGACCTGTTTTCGTCAATGGGTGCTTTATGGAGTGAGGGAGTTGGGTTGAAGTGCCGCTATGTATGTTATGATTGTGTACTTTGTTAGCTGCCTGCATGGTCATATGCATGCATTCATAGTGTTGTTCTGGGTGTGTGCAAGGGTGCAGTGTTGTGTGCATGGCAAAGGGTGTGCAGGGTGCGCCGGCACAATTTTGTGGATGGTGATATAAGGCATAGTGTAGGAAAAGTTTATGTTGGAGGGGCTTTGGAAGCAAAGGTAAAGTGTTCTCAGAGTGTTAAAGGGGACATATGGAGTTGTGTACAGAAATGGTAGTGAGCTATGCAGAGTTTCAGTATTTGATTGGTGTAGGCTTTTTTGAAAATTGGATAGGTGTGTATAGGCGCCAGTAATGGACTGTTGCAGAAATTGAGTGCAAATCGAAGATGTATTCTGCGTTCTTTACTGGGGTGTGGCTTTAGCAAAAGCTGGGATAGCGCACGTACCACATCATGGCTTTCTTGGAAGATTGGAGTGCAAAGGGAAGAATTATTGTGTGAGCTTTACTGGGGCGTGGCCCTAGCTGTAGCTGGGAAAGTGCATGTGCCACATCATGGCCTTCTGAGCATGGAGCCTTCGCAAATGGATCTGTGGAGATTATCCAATGAGGATTGGAGGGTGTGGTTTAAGTGAAGGGGCAGTGACTTATTTACCGAAAGGTAGATGTACTGAGGTTGGCGGACATGGAGAGATGGGGCGTGCTTATAGTTGGTGATAGCTTTGTGCACGATCTGCAGAGTTATGCCGTGGAAAGAGTCTTTGATACAGATTTTCAGCTGGAAGGAGTGCAGGCTTTTTGGGCCACAGTTTATGAGTGGGGTTTCGGCTGCATGGATCTTCTTTGCAAATGTTGGTACTGTGGATGTTGTGGTCGTGCATTTTGGAGGACTACATTTGGGGCAAATGTCATGTTTATTTTTGCTTGTTTATTTAAAGAGGTTGATAACAGCTGTGATGCAGATCTTTCCTACAGCAAAGGTGATTTTCTCAGCTATCACACCGAGACGAAAATGGGAACATGCCGGTGTCAGATGTCCACAGCTAGAGGTTGAGCGATGTTGGATAAATAGAAGCATGTGTGACTTTATGTCCAGTGTTGGGATTGTTTACTCAGACTATGACAGCATTAATAACCAGCAAGAGTTCCAGTGGTTCCAGGGAAATGGCATTTTCTTTACTTCCATTGGCAATGCTGTTGTGTTTTCCACTGTGCACGAAGCTTTGCAGAGAATCCTGTAGAAATGTTAGATAACGGTTCGGCTTCAATGTGAAAAAATATCAGGAGGAGAAGCTAACAGAAACTGAGGAAAAGACAGAAAAAGAAGATAAAAAATGTATGAATGCACATACATAATGAAAACACGACAAACAGTCAAAAGAAATATGTTTTTACACATCATCCTACACACACAATCCCCACCCCTTTATTTCACCCCTCCTCCCCCAACACCTATAACACCTTCTCAACCCCCCACCTCTAGTGTCTAGCACGGTAATGCTGCACAATGCATGCTACTGTGAGTATTCAACGTAGTACATCCGGTTGTGTTTAGGATGACAGCTATAGCATTGGCACTGAGGAGGCAAAGCAATTGGGCAATGTGCTTACTGGTTGTGGTGTGTACACAAACAGTGTGATGGAAGGTTTGGTTGTACAGATAAATGTAGGAGGATATAGTAAACGTGTGCAAAGTAAAGGGCATGTATCATGTTTCTATGCATGGACTGCACACACTTGCGTAATGTAGCTACTATGCATTCCCTGTTGCTTTTGTGGGATCACTTTTCATTGCATTTCATTTCATTTGCAGTACATGCAATACAATGGGAAGACCATTTTGTGAAGTGTATAACCTACGTGGCAGCAATGAAGTTGTTATGCATGCAGTGTGTGCATCATATCATATGATGTCCTATGTATTGCGCCTACATACATGTGAAGGAGCGCCGATGAAAGGGACGCAGATAAGGGCATGGTGGGAAGAGGATAGTGGAAAGGGAAGGACTGTTTATGAATTGTTCAGGTGCGGCTCTAACGGTACTTTGCGAGGCGCACGTGCTATATTCTGTGCTTTTGAACATGCTGGCCAATGGAAATGCGATTGTTGGAATTCTCCAATGAGGTGGTTAGAGTGTGCATCATAGGAAAAGGCGGCCATATTTTCTTTCATTCCTGTCTGTAGTGAGGCGGGCAGAGATGGCGAAATGCAAACTTTTACAGTGGCTGATCGCTTTGTGCTCGATCTACTCCAGAATGCCATGGAAAGAGGCATTCGTGGCAATTTCAATGTGGACGAAGTGGAGACTTTGTGGTGCGGTGTCCCTGTCTGTAGTTTCCACCATTTGGTTGAAGAATGGTGACGAGTGGCCACTTTAGGTCCTGTGGACATAATGATAGTGCATTATGGAGCATTGCTTTTGGGTTCAATAGCTTGTACAAGTGTGTACCGTCAACTGAAAAAGATGATGAAAGAAGTGATGCTCATTTTTCCCACTGGGAAGGTGCTTTTCTCGTGTATACCACCAACTCAAGTATATAACTATTCGAATGAATGTTGTCAGCAGCCAGAGGTGGGAAGGTGTCTTCTCAACACACGTATGTGCAATTTTTTGCGTGCTGCTGGAATGTACTCTTGTACGAATGAGAACATTGCTAATCGATATGCCCACTTTCTGAATGGAAGTGGCATTTCATTGTCGCACAGTGGCAATGACATTTGGTTTTCGAATCTACAGGCTGCACTGAAGACGTTATTGTAAGAATGTGAGGCACAGAGCAACAAATAAAAACCATTATGAAAGGCCACAGAAGGAGTTGTTTCTTTAAAAGCCACCAGTACAAAGGACATCCCCTACCTTGGTTGACATTTATTCCCTTACTCTTGCACGTGCACCATCGCAGACATTGCCACAGTTGCAGGGCTGTAGGACACGTGATTGCGCAATAAGCTTTCTGGGTGGGCAATGCACGCCCAGAATGTGCTATACCATATATTTGTTACAATTACTGCAGATGGTGAGCTTATGGCTGTGTGTTGTAGGAGGGACAGCTAAATGCTCTGTGGGTGAATGGCACATTCATTACTTGACAGTCAATGAAAAACTGTGTCCGATGGGAGTTGTGTGCAGTGTATCATGTGGGTTTTTATATGTATGGAGCACCTATACTGAAGTGATTGCTTTTGGTTTCTTTGTGTGAGAATTTGGTGACGCTCGAGCCAGACAAATTATTGTTGTTGATTGTGTAGGGAGAAATGCACACCATGTAACACGATATATAGTGGTGTTTGTGCTGAGAGAGGTAGTAGGGCATGCAATGAATCTGTTTCCGATCTCCTGCATAATTTTGTTTCCCAATATGCAGCCACCCATTTAGGGATGTTATTCTTAATTTGATGCCGAAATGGACACCGCGCAGTATACTGTGCAGAAGTGTATTTGTGTCTTTTAGAACTAGTGCCCTTGTCCGACTATACAAATGGGATTCTATCTTTTCACAGCACAAGCATTTTTACCCCACAAATAGCATTCTTTTTCCTAATAGTGCATGTTACTTTTGTGCCCGCTGTTCACTCATTGCTTTGGTGCCCTTTCTGGAAGTGCAGGAACAATGTCTGTGTTTGCTGTAGCGCACTTGCGTCCTTCAAAACGCACTGCAACACACACACCCATTTCTTTCATTGGGTACCTATTTCTACCTATTTCAAATGAAGTGTTTTCCACGCTACCACCGTTCCGTCCATTTAGCAAACAACTGTGTGGAGGGTCTACGATGCGCGTCGCACTTCCTCCCTTCATTGCCACTTGCTTTGTGAGAATCTAAAAGGAGCATTCTGTGATAATCACTTACAAAAACCATTCCTAATGGAACGTTGTGATACAGGTGCGCTATCACAAACATAGCATCATTTCTAAATAAAGTATACTAAAGGAAACCTATCTTTACAGTGCCCTACTAAAAACCTATGAAATTCACTAACAAAAACGTTGTTAAAGGGACGTTATGGTTAAGTTGCACCACTACAAAACCTATGAAATTCAATGGAAAAACGTTGCTACATGGATGTTATGGTTACAGGTAAAACCTAAAAACCCCAGAAATGTGCAAGTTGTGGTACGTTACGCAACCATAACTCACACTACCACTGTGCACTGACATCACAAATCTCATTGATAACATCACTGATGACAGCACAATTGTGGCACCCTCTTTTTTAGTTTAGTGAGATATGTACACTAGGTGATTTTCTTGAGTAGCAGTGAGGAATTGCAAAGTGAGAAGGTACTAAATTTCTAGACCTTGCCGTTCTCATATGTTCTTACACTGCTTTCCTTAGGGGTCAGTGACATCACATGCTACATATATATATACGGGAAGAAGGAAGCCTGAAATGCAGCACTTATTTCTTTGCATTAAAATAATCACCTCCTCTTGTCCACTCTCACTCTGATTCCCCCTTGACCTACCCAACATTCCTCCTTTCCTTCTGGTCACTGTCTCCATATGATCTCACAACCTCCTCCTTGACCTACACAACATGCATCCCTTCCTTCTGGTCACTGTCTCCATCTGGTGTCTGGTTATTCTCTCCATATGATGTCACAACCTCCTCCTTGACCTACCCAACATGCATCCCTTCCTTCTGGTCACTGTCTCCATATGAGGTCACAACCTCCTCCTTGACCTACCCAACATGCATCCCTTCCTTCTGGTCACTGTCTCCATCTGGTGTCTGGTTATTCTCTCCATATGATGTCACAACCTCCTCCTTGACCTACCCAACATGCATCCCTTCCTTCTGGTCACCGTCTCCTTATGATGCTATCTCTTCCTCCTGCGACTTCACTCCCACCACCTCATCCTGCTCACTCTCCACCTCTGCTGCTGTTATCACCTCCTCATTGACCATTGAGGTTTTCCTGCTCTCCACTTCCCTCCGTCCCTCCAGCCTCTGTTTCTTCCACCATTCTATAATATTCAGCCTTCTCCAAGCCTGGTCCTACTCCTCCATCACCCCACAATGACCAAATGAAGCCTAGGATTTATCTAGAGCTGAGATCCCTTCCATTGGGCTGGGCCTCCTAAATGGGTTTGCACCTGTGCTAGTGAATTTTGAGGGGTTTTGATTGGCTAGACGTAATTACCTGAGATGTGTTCACTAAACTGCATGGCGGTTGGGCCAACCTAGAAAAAGACTATGCACAATTTGGATTTCAAATTGTCCCAGCTTGGGCTGGTGGTGACCCTGTGCAGTGGCCTGTATATTGTTAGGTGTGTGTCTAGCTGTTTTTTTCTGCTTCTTAGTATAACAGATAGGGTTTTACTTCTGCGGGGGTTATCTCGTTAGCTCTCCGAAGTCTCTGCATTTTGTCCACATGGCATAGTCGAAGGGCGTCGAGCAGAAGGCTTTAAATATGCAGTGATCCTCCCCTGAACGCAGGCTGCCGGGCTGGACACATTGCCCTCAGGGATGGAGTGGGTATCAGCTAATAGGGAACGTGAGCTGGGTTTAGACCGTCGTGAGACTGTTTAGTTTTACCTCTGGCATGTGAGGCTAATTCCCTTAGCTCCCTTCCTCCTATCAACATCTCCTCGACCAGTACCGCAGAAGACTGCATAAGCATTAGTTCTGGCTAAACGGACTCCTGGCTCTCTGGGGCTCCAACTAACAGAACTGTGGTTCTCATTAGGGGTGGGGCGGTCTCTGCAGGGGCCCCCAAGGGGTTTGGTGAGGGGGCGAGCTGCCAGAGCTGTTTTGCCTACTGTGCTATGGAAAGTGTGACTGCCCAGGACAGACCTGAAGGGCGGAACAGTAATTGTCACCTGACATGTAGCTGGGACCAAGGAGGGGTGACACTGCATTATTAGTTACATGAAACTTTAAAATAGGAAAATGCGAAAAAATTGTCCTCTGTAATTTTTACCATCAGCAAATTTGGCAAGAAAACTTGTCTTATAATAAGCAACAAACACAAGGGCCTGATTTTGTGAACTATCAAGGAAACTTCATGAAACAAAACAATTAAGAAAAAATACTGTTTTCAATAGAAGATTCCAATCCACCCCCCGTCCCCCCCCCCGCTCCCACTCCCCTCAACATCACATTTTGGAATTAATAAAAGTCAAGATTAGAAGTATTTTTTTTTTAAACCGAACACATGTTCCTACATCACAGACCTGCACCAATCCTTCGAGGGGCCGCTGCTGTGTTGGCTTTGTCTGCCCATAAGAGGGCTGCCTCACTGGCCCCCAGTGATTGCCGCCCCCACCGCCACCCCTCCAGGGAGTCTGACTCTGCAGCCACCGCACACTGTGCACTGATCACGAAGCAGAGCGAATGCATGTCATGTTTGCCGCGTCCTCGCTTTTGTCAAAGGAAACTGGACCTCATTGTCACGGCTGAGTTCCATCGCAGCGGTTCAACGCGCGCGACAGCTGCGTGATGAACTCTGAAAAGCCGGTGTCCACATTGTCATGGAAACCCCGAGATTATTCTTTCAAAATCACAGAAAGAAAATGAAAAAAAAAAAGAGGTGTTCTTTCAGGCGGAATGAAGTAATATATATGTAAAATTGATGTTCGAAAAAGGTAATATTTTAAAAACGATCAACAAAATAGTGGATAAACGTAACAGACAATTCACTCTTCCTTCCTAATATTGTGTGATGTTGAGAAATATCAAAACGGGTGCCGGACACATTTGTTTTATAAATCCATTTTTGCTTCAATGATGGATGAAATCCATGATAAAAATAATTCATTGTGCAACAAAACTTATCTGCAAATATGTTTCAATCTGCTGTGTTATTGACTGGCTGCTGTGTCATAGTCTGGCTGTTGTATTATTGACTGTCTGCTGTGTTATTGACTGGCTGCTGTGTCATTGCACGGCTGGTGTGTTAGTGACCGGATGCTGTGTTATTGACCGGCTTCTGTGTTATTGAGTGGCTGCTGTGTCATTGGCTGTTGTGTTATTGACTGGCTGCAGTGTCATTGGGCCTCATTACACGATAGGCGGTAAGGGTTTACCGGTACCGGTAGTACCGGTAAACCCTTACCGCCTTACTACGAGGTCCCTTTGCGGGTTGGGGAATTTAACGCCTGCTTTTTGCAGGCATTAAAAACTAGCCCGCAAAGGGACCAGGGAGCAAATTACAGTACCGCAATTTGTGGTACCGTAATTAGCACCTTCCCCATTCCCATAGAGCCCTATGGGGCAAAAATGGGAATGGGGAAGGGCAATGGGGGAAGGGGGAATTACCGCCCCACCAACCTTGGAATAGGGCGGTAATTCCCCTTTCCACCAAGGCGGTGCCAGTATTTTACCGGCATGGACCAAGGTGCTAACAGCACCTTGGTCCACCGCCATCCGTGTAATGAGGTCCATTGTCCATCTGTTGAGTTATTGACTGGATGCTGTGTTATTGACCGGCTGGTGTGTTATTGACCACTGTTCCTTAGTAACCGGGAGCTGGATACTGTGTTTCACCACCTTCTCTTTCGGATGACATCAGTGGCTTCCGTTTACAATACAATAGTGCTTTGTTGGCATGCCTCATTGATTTACAAGTATTGCCAAAGCACTGCAGGTTTGCCAGTGCAGTACGAGTTGCCCAGTATAACCGGGTTCATTACCGGCATGCCGGAATGAGCGTGTTCGTGCACGTATGAACCCGCTAATAGCAGGTCATTACAAGTGCGCGAGCACACACGTTCCCCCATGCCGGTAGTGGCAATACCGCCATGCCGGTAAAGTGCCTCCAAGCCCCCTATACCGGCATCACGGGGCCCGCCCATTGTGCTACCGCCTCACACTAACCCGTAAATACCGGCACGGTAATACCGGCATGTTATTACCGTGTTCGCAAAAAACAGACCCGGAAATTACGTCATCGCGCAGGAACAGGAAATGGGCCGGCGGCCATCTTTAAAAACACAATCCATTGCCATCCTCCATTACTACTACTACACCCATTTTGTTGAGTGCCAAAACACAACCAGGATGTCAAAGGCCACCGGAAAAAGCTCACAAAGGAAGAGGAAGCAGCGCTTTTCAGATGCTGAATTGACAATGCTAGCGGACACCCTACAACAGCATGCTGACATAATCCGAAGCACGGACCTGAAGCTTGCGGCCCAAACGGTCTGGCAGGAGGTTGCACAGAGGGTAACAGCAGTGGGGAGCACCCCAAGGAGTGTCCGGGATTGCAGAAAGCGCTGGGACGACCTCCGCCTCCGTGTCCGGAAGATCCTTGCGGAGAACCGGAGGGCCGCAATGGCGACAGGCGGTGGCACACACTCCCCTGTTAAGCTCACCACATGGGAGGAGATTGCAAGTGGATTCATCGACCCAGAATCCATAGAGGGGATCGGAGAGCAGAAGTTCGGGGCAGCTACCACAACAGAGGAAGGTGAGTGAACCATCACATCCACCAATAACAAAACAAGATGTGACACAAGTGAGGTGGGAGTCCCAAGGAAACATCAACTCACCAACAGAATACTGATTGCCACCCCCTGCACCACATGCATGCTGTGTGAAATATGTAAACCCAACAGAGGTGCAACATGACCCATCCATGCCCATGTCCCCCCCACACCTAGACAATCCATTGCCACCAGCCATGCAATCATTGGCAACATGTCCCCTCAGTACACCAAATGCCACACAACAGAAATGAAATCATGCCTGAATGTATCAAGATATTACACTGCAACAAATCACAGCTGCCATTTGGCAATCTCACTGATGACCTGCATCTCTTCTATCCCCCAGGCACCGATGAGGAAAGTGGAACCCAGGACAGGGGGGCAAGCACATCCAGTGCACGCAAGGGGACCAGGGCGACCGCAACCCCCTCCTCCAAAAAATTGCCTGCGACCACTCCCAGTGTGCCACACAAGGCATCATCTCTGCAGGGTGCACCTGCTGCGATAGTGCCAGCTGTACCACCGGCCACCACGGACGTCGTGTCCACAGAGGTGGTCGAAGAGGCCGAAGAATCTTTGGGATTGCCCAGCCCAACACCCATTGTCACCCCCTCACCCTCTGTGGAGACAGAAAGCCTGGATGACCCATGTCTCCATGACTCCGACCTAGGAGATTCGGACATCGGCATTTTCGCGGACGACAGTGCCCAGGACGAGGGCCCCACACAGGTGCCTGCCACCACCCAGCCTTCCACCACCCAGCCTTCCACCACCCTGCCTTCCACCACCCTGCCTTACACCACCCCACCAGCCACCGGTACACCTGCGACAGAAACCCCCTTTGAGGTCCGTCTGTCAAGGGTGGAGGCCCGCCAAGACGAGATGCTGCAGATTATGCGGCAACAGGTCGTTGCCGGTAATGAGGCCATGAAAGCCATAGCCACGGCCATTGCTGCAAATACAGCTGCCGTGGAGGCGTCCACGTCTGCATTCAGGCAGTGCATGGGGTCACTGACCGAGGCCCTACTAGCCAACATCAGGCAAGTGCAGCAGCCACACTATGGGCCTGCAAGGGGATTGACAATTGACACATCCACCACGTCAACACCTTCCACCTCTGTTCAATCTACCCCTGTGCGCTTAACGCGCAGGAGCGCACGGCGCATGGCATGGAACCCCCAGACCCAAAAGTCGCCAAAAAGTGACTTTCTGAAAAATGGAAAAAATGTGAGGAGTAACATTGGTGAAGGCAACACTGTTTGTTGCGCACATGGGGACATTTGGGATCTGTGGGGTGGGTGAGGGAGTTTGTTGGGGGATTGTGGGAGGGGGGAGTGGGCACAGTTTTGCACTTTCATGTAATACACAAGTTTTCTGGAGAACAATCCCTGGCTGGACATTGTTATTTTTTGTGTGCATCCATTTAATGTGTTACGGTGTTCAGTGTCCAAATTACAACATTCCCTTTGTGCATGTTCATATTGGCCCAGTGTCTGACTGACAAAAGTCATTCATGGTCCCTGTGTCTTAAAAGTATTTGTCAATTAGTGCTTGGCGTACAGCATGGCCGTCCCGTGCATCACGTACTGGCAGGGGGGCTCCTTCGCCTCCATCTCCATCCCCTTCATCCTCACCCGGGCCATGTATGTCAATGTCAGGGGGCAGTGGTACATTCCTTCGGACGCACATGTTGTGCAGCATGACACAGGCCATGGTGATCTTTGCCACCTTCTCAGGCCTATACAGGAGTGCCCCACCAGACCTGCTTAGGCAGTGGAACCGCGCCTTCAACAGGCCAAAGGTCTGCTCAATCACAACACGGGTTCGAGTGTGCACACGATTGTACTCCTCTTCATGGCTGTTCTGCGGGTTCCGCACAGGGGTAAGTAGCCACGGCCTCAAGGGATATCCTCCATCACCTGCAAGCAGATACAAATAGGTGTGTGTCACTCTGAACTGACACCTTCAGGGAGCACGGTCATGGCAGCAGCTATTAGGTGTGAGCATGCACATGTCCCTGTACGTGTACCAAATAGTCACCTATATGGAATGTATACTGTAAAGAGGTGTGGAACACTGGATGGGGTTGAATAGATGATGCAGGGTGTAAGCATGCATGCTGAGGCAGATGTACTGTGGCAGTGAAACAATGTTTAGCCTCCAATTCATGCTGTATACTCTTTACTATGCATGGTCACACTAGCCGCATTGCTACAGTTGCCATCCTATTCAGTCATGCATTGCTTGCCATCACCATGGTGCCCTGGTTGTGCCTCTTACTTGTTGTCATCCATTTGCATCATTTGGGATATGTGGCCCAGTGATGTGTCATTTTCAGTTTGGCTGTGTCAGGTGAGGAGTGTTTAGGTCTGCATTCATTCTCCACTCACTGGCTATTGCCACCCAGGTGTACTTGTAACCCCCCCTTTCCCACCCTGGTAAACTATCCCCCCCTTTCCCACCCAGGTGTAATATCCCCCCCCCTTTCCCACCCTGGTGTACTATCCCCCCCTTTCCCACCCTGGTAAACTATCCCCCCCCTTTCCCACCCAGGTGTACTATCCCCCCCCTTCTGCATCCTCACACATGAGTACCCCACAGCATGGCCATGGGCCTGTTGTGCAACTCACCGAGCTGCCAGGCACGTGGTCCAGCATGTCGCTCCATGTGATGGGGTAGCGTGGAGTTGCGCAGTACCATGGCATCATGTGTGGATCCAGGAAATCGGGGGCAGCAATGGGTGATGATCTTGCTGGAGTCACATACCATTTGCACATTGATGGAGTGGTATTGCTTGCGATTGCGGTACACCGCCTCTAAGACATGGGGGACTACCAATTCCAAATGGGTGCAGTCGATGGCACCGACACAATTGGGCATGCCTGTCAGTGCATGGAAGCCTACTTTGGTTTCGGCTATCTCCCGGCCAGTCTGTGGTGGGGATATGTGGGTGCTTGCTTGCTTCAGGAGGGCATCCAGCACTTGGTTCAGCATGCGTGAGAATAGTGGTTGTGAAATGCCATGCAGCTGGTTCACTGTGTGTTGGTAGGTGTCTGTGGGCAGGAAGTGTAGCACAGACACCACCTTCAGTAGTGGGGGGATGGCAGTGCGTATTTGTATGTGGCTGGCAATGTCGTTCTGTATCATGTCCACTATGGTGGTGATGGTGTCACGGTCCAACCGGTACAGTGTGTGGATCTGCTCAGGGGTTAGGTTGCATGGGCTGGGTCTTGTGCGAGGGATTGGTGGCTGCCTACGAGGCGCTGGTGATGCGCTGGTGGTAATTGCTGGGCCTGTCTCACCCTCCTTCTCCTCCTGCGTATCCTCAGTGCTGCCTGTTCTTGCTGCTGTTGTTGTTGTTGTTGTTGTTGTTGTTGCTGTAGTTGTAGCAGTATAGGCATGTCCTCCTGCGCCATGATTGCAAATGCTAGTGGTAGCATTTTGGTGTAGGAAGGGGAGTGGTGTGTAGGTGTGCTCCTTTTGTACTGGCCCCCTCTGCATTGCCTACACCTGTGGGGGGGTTGTGGTGTGTGGGTGTGCTCCTTTTGTACTGGCCAACTCTGAATTACCTACACCTGTGGGGGGGGTTATGGTGTGTGGGTGTGCTCAGTTCATACTGGCGCAGCCTCCTTTGACTCCACCTGTGGGGATTGTGTGCACCTGTGGCAGCTGCCTTGTATCTTGGTTGCTGTTTGCGGGTGGTCCGCGATGCCTGTTTTTCTGGCATCATGCAGCCCGTTGTTATCGTGTTCGCGATGCCGGTATTTGCATGTTTGTGTGGGTTGTGATTGCCCCCTATTACCGGCATGCCGGTATTTACTACCTGAAGAGGCGCGTGTACGCGCCTATGCCGCTATTAGCGGCACCGTAAATAACGGTGCCGTTCATACTGGGTTTGCGGGTCAGAATGCTACAGAACATTAAATGATGCTGGTATTTAGATACCGGCATCATTTTTCCCTTACCGGCATGACTCGTAATGAGGCCAATGTCTTGTGCATATGAAATGTCAAGGCACTGCCTAGTGACCCCACCACTATCCCGACCACTTTGTGCACTGCGTCCAATGCCACAAGGCCTACCAGGATACCCACAGGGGGTGAACATTTGATTGTCCCTCGGGGGAAAATATCTTTTGTTGTTGTTGTGTACAGACTGAATCGTTTACCCCTTTTCTGCCAGTGTGTTTGAAAATGCACAGTTGTCAACATCTTGAAGAGGTTAGTTTAAACGAGTGGTCCAGACTGGATCTTAAGGCGTCTATTGGAGCTTTGTTAGTCTGTCTAGCCTGACTTAGGCAAACATCACAACATAGAGAAAAACAAGGCATAAGAGCCAAAGAAAAATGTTCATTCAGGTTTGCTAAAAGATGCGCCCTGGACGCAGTCAGGAAGAACAGTGTGTGGTTACAGTATTCTGTAAACCAATGCAGGTCACTGTCACTTGCTTCAGTTAGAATGGAATTCAGATCTCCATGCAGGACATTCTTGGGTGGTTCTAATAACGTATAAAATAACAATATTACATTCCACTGCACACGGGACTGGAGTGACGTCAGACCTAATTCCTACCTTATTGCAGTGATAACGCTTTCCGCCAAAAGATTCCCTCCAAAACCTTTAATTTATGCCCCTACCCTAAGTTCAAACCCAAACAGGTCATGTGACCGGTCAACTCAAGATTTCTCTCTTCAATCTTCCCTTTAAACTTCGGCGGCAGCCGTATTTTAGATCATCTCAAAATGTTTGTTTTGCTTTTATCAATTTCAAGCTCATTTTTATCCGTGTAATCAGCAAATTTCTTTAACAGATGTTGAAGGCCAATGGTAGTTTGATCAACAGGAATGACCTCATCTGGTAGGAGAGCCATGTTATTTCGGTTTCATGTGTTAATATCCCCGCAAAAAGTATCACCATACAAAAATATCGCCATATTATTGCGGCGATATAAAGGCATGGAACCTGCGGGGGACACCCCTGCAACCCCCGTATAATTTTAAAAGGAGCAGGGACACCTCCGCAACCCCTGCTCCCAAAAAACCCTAATATTATCCCTGCTAAAAATATTGTCTATAGCCGTTCCCGACGACCATATATATGGCAATATTTTTGGTGGGGATAATATTACCTGATACCGTTATTTCCATGTTCCCAAAATTTGAGTGGAAAATTGAGGATGCCCCTTAATGCGCTTCTCAAATCTGACACACAAAGATTGAACAGGCAGAGCACAAACACACATCCCTGACTCAAGCCTCTGTGTGTTCCAATTCCATTGGACAACACAACCTGGGGATTCAACTGAACTTGGATGTACTTGTCACTATGCAGTGCTATTAGAACAATTAACAGCCACTCTGGAAGACCCCATATTTCCAATTTTCTCTGAGGTAGGGATCTGTTGACATAGGCAATGGCTGATCGTAGGTCAATCGTTGCAACATATATTGACTTATAGTTCCCCCTCGAAACTTTGTCTTGTAGACTAGCTAGTATAAAGGCATTTTGCTTTGTTCTTACTTGTGGTCTAAAGCTGGATTGATTCTTTTGAATGATCTCATTAGTACGGAACCATTTCTTCAAATCTGTCAACGCGATCGAAGCAAATATCTTATGACTGACGTCAACTAACGCGATTGGTTGGTAGTTGGTAGCAATGGTTGGTCCCCTTTCTGAAAAATTGGCACCACATTTGCTATGTGCCAAGAATCAGGAATTCTCTTCCGAAAAACACATTCCGTGGATAGGGTCAATAAGATCTCTGTCCACAATGATGGAACTTTTCCAAACACATCTTTTGTTAAGTCACCAGGGCCGGCTGCACCCAGGTCTTCCAGATGCAGGATTAGGGTTTCAGTAGTTTCCTTATCGATGATCACTTCCCACCTAATACGGGTATAATCTAGATGGTTTCTGTTTGTATTTTTTATTTTCCATCCATCTGGCAAAAATGCCCTCTCCATGGATCCTCACTTATGACATTAGTTAGGTGGGGCACTTGTCTTGGTTGGGATTGGTTAGTCACTGACCATACATCGAGCAGTCCCTACCACCCACCTGAGGAGCAGGAGCTCCAGGTCATGTCCCTGCAGGGGCAGTGGACCCACGGAGGACACCAGTTGCTCAGCCCTGCTTATCACGAATTATGGTAAGCGTTGATGCCCTTAGCACAACCTTATGAAAATTGGGTGCACAGCGATCTTTTTTATTTGAGCTCAGCACGTTCTGAATCCAGATCCTAGGAAAGAAAATAAACGCATTTTATTTTCCTAAAAGGCTATTTCGAGCCGCTGCCGCCATTATGGTACATGAGGTACCCAGTTCTTCTGATATGGCTGACCGCCTGCTGCCTACAACCCTTTCCACCTAACCAGGCCCCCTGATGCCAGCTGATTGGCTACCAGGCCCATATAGCTCCCGATTGGCCGCCGGCAGGCAAAGCCGGCCCACTCCCTCCAAGGCCCACGGGAGGCAAGGCTAGCTCTGTTTTGAGCCTGTTTTGCCGGGATTGTCGTCTGCCAGCCCCCCTGACTCTCTGACTGATCTATTGCCAAGCTCTACGTATCTGAGGTACTGACGGGCTGACAACGACCTTCTGCCATCAAAACTGTAAGACTTTGCACGTTCATTGAACTTTTTGCACTTTGCATTATACCCACATATCTACTGACCATGTTCAGATGCCCCTTTGATTTTGGAACACAGCACCAGCTATATGTATCTCAGTGCTTAACTCTCCATTTGTCAGTAGCTTTCACTGCACGACCTTGCTTAGTCCTATTGTGAGAGCGGAATCACTGTATTCTAAACTGCTATCCTGTTAACACTGCCTCTCGCCACGAACTGCAATCATCCTGCCCAGCGGCGTAAACGCCCTGCCCTCACACGGTTTGGCCTTTCCTGCTCACTGCGCTCACTGCTAGCCATCTGCCTTCAAATCCACACACCTGGTCATATGGCTTTTGTATAAGCCTCCTCATGTGTTTCACGCCCTGCCGTATTGTTTGATTCACTTTGCTCGCAGCCGCTCCACGTGTGCTTATTCCTATTGCAGTGCTGAGCCCTCTCACAGAGCCCGGCCATATTGTTTGATTCACTTTTCTCGCAGCCGCTCCACGTGTGTTTACACCTATTGCATTGCTGAGCCCTCTCACAGAGCCCGGCCATATTGTTTGATTCACTCTGCTCGCAGCCGCTCCACGTGTGTTTATGCCTATTGCACTGCTGAGCCCTCTCACAGAGCCCGGCCATATTGTTTGATTCACTCTGCTCGCAGCCGCTCCACGTGTGTTTACACCTATTGCATTGCTGAGCCCTCTCACAGAGCCCGGCCATATTGTTTGATTCACTCTGCTCGCAGCCGCTCCACGTGTGTTTATGCCTATTGCACTGCTGAGCCCTCTCACAGAGCCCGGCCATATTGTTTGATTCACTCTGCTCGCAGCCGCTCCACGTGTGTTTATGCCTATTGCACTGCTGAGCCCTCTCACAGAGCCCGGCCATATTGTTTGATTCACTCTGCTCGCAGCCGCTCCACGTGTGTTTATGCCTATTGCACTGCTGAGCCCTCTCACAGAGCCCGGCCATATTGTTTGATTCACTCTGCTCGCAGCCGCTCCACGTGTGTTTATGCCTATTGCACTGCTGAGCCCTCTCACAGAGCCCGGCCATATTGTTTGATTCACTCTGCTCGCAGCCGCTCCACGTGTGTTTATGCCTATTGCAGTGCTGAGCCCTCTCATAGAGCCATACATCTGCCAAGCTTTCCATGGTTGTCTGTCATAGATTGTCAGTTACTATATTGCCCCCGTTATAGCATTTAGCGTCTCTTGCTTGCCCCACTCTTTATCTCACTGCCACCATTGCTCTACCTCTGGCCTTTGTTAGCGGTTATAACGTCTAATGCTAATCTCCTTACCTGTTCTGCTAAGTGCTGATAATTGGGATATTGCTAATTTCCATAGCGCCTGTCATTGCCTTGAGTTCAGCCTAATCATGCTTTGCCTAATTATTGCTGTTGGCCGGTCCATGCCAGTCACTCTCTAGTCATACTTACCACTGTGTGTCAGTTAGCTGTAATTGAGATACATATGTACTATACCCTGCTTGATTTTGGATTTAGAAGGATGTTAAACCAAATAATACTGCTCTGCATTATGGCTGTTATCATGCATGTGAACCCTAGATGTCAAGTACACATTGCCTAGTCGCTAGTACCTCTCCTAGACCCCAGCCTGCCAACACCTACCAATACTGTGCCCACACACATATCCTTACACGACAGAGCCTTTGAGACAGTATCCCACGCCTCCCTACCATGTGCCACGTCCAATAGAAATGACAGACTTTGTGCCAGATTAACCAAATTATACAAACCTTTGCGAAGATCATTACCTACTAATCTTAAAACTAACTGTAAACCCAGCCTGAGACCTAAAAACCCAAAGTTGTCTCCTCCCACGGCTATTTTGAATCTGAACACCCATCAGTTTAACAACTATAAACCTAAGTCTGATAATAATAATTCCAACAAACCTATCCCAGTCAAAAATGCATCTGAGACTCCCCCACTCAAAGGAGCACTTCTCAATGCAAGATCGCTTGCTGCCCATGCTACCGATATTGCTGACTTAATTTCTGAAAGCAACTTTCACTTCCTCGCAATTACGGAAACATGGCGCCATGATGCAGCAGGACCCTCACTTATGCTAGCCATCCCTGATGGCTATACTATAGTCAGACAAGACCGAGACAACGCCTGAGGTGGCGGTATTGCCATTATTGCTAAAACTACCTTGGGACTTAGAGTAGCACCCACCCATCTGTCTCTATCGTGTGAAGTCCTTACTGCCAAATTGCAGATAAATAACTCACAAACACTTACGATTCACCTAATATACAGACCACCTGGCCCTCTTGGTTCCTTCGAGGAAGATCTGCATAATATAATCTCGAACAAAGTTAAACCCACCTCACAACTAATCCTACTAGGAGACTTTAATTTAGGCTTTAACGACCTATAGATAAAAATGCAACAGACTGTCAAGATGTGCGTCCCGTGGACGCTGCGTACCTGTGTTTCCTGAAGGCTTGCGTGCCGGGGTCGCCAGGACGTTGATCGTAGAACGAAGGATGACAAGGTAACGCCAAGAACCGGCCCAGATCCCGTCCTGATTTGCAGGATTGAAAAAGGGTCCGTTTCCTGACGCCACGGATGGACACCTCCCTGGATTTACGTGGCGCCGGAACAGTGCGAGCACTGAACAGGGAAGGTCAGTAGATGCTAACAGCAAACTTGAGTGCGTTGTTTATTCTGCAGAGACTCTCTCGAAGATGGTGGAAGAGGACTGCCAAGATTGTGGAGTGGCAGCAACTGCAGGAAGCAGAAAAGGCAGAGTAAGGCACCGATGAGGCACTGGTACCCAAGCTCAAGGCAGAGAGGAAATCAGGCAAGGGAAGGTGGGCACGTTGGAGGGAAAAAGAGGCAGATAGGGACCAGGAACACAGACCAGGAGCAGACCAACCCAACCCAGGGAAGCCAGACCACCAACCAGGGAACCAGACCAACAGGACAGGAGGGCAGGGAAAACAGGAAGGAAACAAGAAGGTAAACGGAGTAACCAAGTGGAACAAGGTAATCCAGTAGCGAGCGGGAGGTCAGGACCAAACCGCGTTGAGACGCGGCGAGTACAAGACCAGGAAGCTCTTTTATAGTGACTCGGCGTGGAAGCGAGGCTTGACCCGCAATCCGAGTCGGCGCATGCGCGGAACCAAGATATTCCTAGAAACGAGGCTTGAACCACAAGCCCGTTCCCTGCCGTTTCCGTGTAAGAGCGCATGCACCCCAAATGAGCGAAGACGATACCGCGGGTATAACAGCCAGGCATCTCCCCGCCCACAAGGATACGGACGTTTCCGTTCCCGGGTGAGTGTCCTAACACCATGCCCCCTCCCAGAAAGACCAGGGGCCCCCGGTTTACAAGGATGGCGCAAATAGAACTCTCGCACCAAACGAGGAGCATGGACATTCCCAACAGGTTCCCAAGTGCGGTCACAAGCCGAATACCCTACCCAATCCACCAAGAACTGCAATTGACCCCGATGGAAACGAGAGTCACAGATTTCCCGGACCTCATATTCAGGAACACCCTGTACCTCAATGGCCGCAGGACGGGAGCCCGAACGTCCATAGGGGTCATCCAGATAAGGTTTAAACAAGGAGACATGAAAAACGGGATGCACCCGCCAAGATGGGGGCAGTTCCAGTCTGAATGCCACCGGGGAAATCTGTTTAGCAATTCGAAAGGGCCCTAAGAAACGGGGAGCAAGTTTCATGGGTAAGTTGCGAACAGGTAAGTTCTTGGAAGAAAGCCACACCTTCCCTCCAACCTCAAATGCAGGTTCAGGGGTACGCCTCCTATCTGCCTGAGCCTTCATGTCCTTACGTGCCTTAGCCAGGGTACCAGTCGCCTGAGTATGCAGTCTTCGGATCTCCTGAATCAGCTGATCAGCAGAGGGAACCGTGCTTGGTCGTACAGGAGCAAATGGAAAAAGTCTTGGATTGAGTCCATAGGAACAAAGAAAGGGGCTTAATCCCGTAGCAGAATGGATAGAGTTATTATAAGCCACCTCAGCTAAGTCCAAATGCAATGCCCAGTTGGTCTGAGAGGCGTTGGAAAAGCAGCGCAAGTACTGTTCCAACGTCTGATTGGTCCGCTCCGTCTGTCCGTTGGATTGCGGATGATAGCCGGAACTGAGTGCCCGATGTATGCCCAGGTGACAACACAGCTGCTTCCAGAAAGATGAGATGAACTGGGAACCACGGTCCGAGATGATCTTATCGGGTAGTCCATGTAACCGATAAATGTCGTGCAGAAATGCTCGGGCCATGGAACTTGCAGAGGGAATTTTCACAAAGGGAACAAAATGAGCCATCTTGGAGAAACAGTCAACCACTACCATTATGCATGTGAAGCCTTCGGAAGGTGGTAGTTCCACTATAAAATCCGTGGCTATGGTATGCCAAGGATATGGTGGTGTCTCGGTTGGTTGGAGTAGACCGAGCGGCTTCCTTCTGGGTATCTTTACTTGGGCACATACCGGACAACATTCCACGTATTGTTTAATCTGTTTAGCCAATCCTGGCCACCAAAACTGTCTGGCAACAAGCTCTTGAGTTGCACGTATGCCCCGATGGCCCCCAACCTTCGAATCGTGGAATGCTTGCAAAATGGCCGTCCGAAGAGAGCCGGTAGGTACATACAGTCTCCCACTGAAGAAGAGCAAGCCCTCGTTTTCACTAACTTGGGGTAGTTTCAAAAGTTCAGTTCTGTAGGGGTCTGCCAATGTTTCTTGTAAGAACGTATCCAGACAATGAGACACGGAAAACAAAAAATGTTCTGGGGCTATCAGTAACTGATTCTGGCTGTCTTGCTTGATGTCTTCGAAAGAGCGAGACAATGCGTCCGCTTTCAGATTTCGAGCACTGGGTATATATGTGATTGTGAAATCATAATGTGAAAAGAAAAAAGCCCAACGGGCCTGACGGGAATTGCGACATTGAAGAGATCGTAGGTACTGTAAATTTCTATGGTCGGTACGGACCTCCACAGGAAATCGGCCTCCCAAAAGGTGATGGCGCCATTCTTCAAAAGCTAATTTGATAGCTAAAAGTTCTTTCTCGATCACTGCATAATTCCGTTCGCTTGACGTTAATTTTCGGGAAAAATAAGCCACTGGGAATTCAACATCAGATTGTGGGTCCTTCTGTAGCAGAACAGATCCAACGGCGAAACTCGATGCATCTGCTTCCACAATGAATGGTCTACTGTCGTCGGGATGATGTAGAATGGGAGATGTGCTGAAAGCTTCCTTGAGACGGTCAAACGCCTTAGTAGCTTCTTCATTCCACTTGAACAATGTCTTATTGCTGGTTAAGCTGGTCAAAGGAGCTGTGAGATTCGAGAAACCTGGTATAAAGCGCCTATAGAAATTGGCGAATCCAAGGAATCGCTGAAGGGCCTTCACATCATTAGGTTGTTGCCATTCTTGAATTGCCCGCAACTTGGTTGGATCCATTTGTATGCCAGAACGGTCAATCACGTACCCCAGAAACTCAATCTTGTCTTGATTGAAGAGACATTTCTCAGACTTGGCGTATAAATGGTTCTGACGTAAACGGCTGAGAACTTCTTTGACATGTAAAATGTGTTCCTTCTTATCTCTTGAAAAAATCAATATATCATCCAGATATACCCATACTGAAATTCCGAATAAATCTGAAAATACATCATCCATCAAACGCTGGAAAACGGCTGGGGCATTGCATAGTCCGAAAGGCATTACACGATATTCATAGTGCCCCAAAGGTGTCTTAAAAGCCGTTTTCCACTCATCGCCTGTCTTGATTCGTACCAGATGGTATGCCCCTCTTAAATCCAACTTAGAAAATATACAGGCAGAGTGCAAGGATTCCAGGATGTCACGTATGAGAGGCAACGGATATCTGTCCTTCCGAGTAAGATCATTTAACTGTCGATAATCCACACAGGGACGTAAAGTGCCCTCCTTTTTCTTGACGAAAAACAGCGGAAATCCTGCAGGGGACTTGGAAGGAGTGATATAACCTTTCTGAAGACAGTCGTTTAAGTATTCTTGTAAGACTGTTCTCTCTTGTGGAGATAAGGAGTATACTCGTCCATGTGGAATCACAGAATTGGGCAACAGATCAATGGCACAATCAAAACTTCTATGAGGAGGCAGAGGAATGTCCTCTGGTTCCGAAAACACAGAAGAGTAGTCCGTATATTCAGATGGTACAGTAGATATCTGGCATACATGAGATATTCCATTCACCTCTGTCTGTGTGGCAGTTGTGGATGTCCCAACAGATAACCCAGAAGAGGAACAATCCAGTAAACAACGATCTGAATTAAATGTCAGTGTACGGGTTACCCAATCAACCTTAGGGTTGTGATACAACAACCAAGGTAAACCCAACACGATCGGATAAGATGGTGACTTAATAACATCCAGAGATATCTTTTCCTGATGTTCATTGATCCACAACTGCAGAACTCCGGTGTGATGTTGAATGGGACCAAAAGACAAAGGCGTACCATCAATGACCTCAATCGGTGTAGCTTGATCTTTCTTGAGTAGAGGTATCTGGTTCTTCTTGACGAACTCAACATCGATATAATTGCCAGATGCTCCGCAATCTAGAAGACCCAAGATTGAAGTCGACTTGTCCTGCCACAGTACTTTAATTTGGAGTACCAAAAGGGGTGCGGGTGACATGGGCAGTAAGAAACCATCGGTATCCGGAAGGACTGGTTTAAATGGTGGGCCTGTCATTGCCTTCCTTATACATGACAGGCCTATTAGTTTTCCGACTTCTTGAGTGGTCGTAACTGACAGGTACCCAAATAGTGCCCGGAGGCACCACAATACAGGCATAAGTTCAAGTCCCTTCTTCGTTTCTTCTCCATCGCGGACAAAGGCCCTCTGAGCGCCCCCAATTGCATGGGTTCCGGACCCGTCTCAGATCTACTTGAAGCACCGGCAGGTAATGGAAAAGACCTGGAGTACGTCCTCTCCAACCGACGTCTTTCTCCCTTCCGTTCAGCCAAACGGTGATTGATTCGAAGAACCTGTTCCTGTAATGCCTGTAGGGTATCTGGTTCTGGAATATGAAGAAGTTCATCCTTATACTCCTCCCTCAGGCCTCGCCGAAAAAGCGTCTTTTGTGTTACTTCAGGCCATTGAGAATCCGCCGCCAATTGACGGAACCGACCGATGTATGTGATCAGATCACTTGAACCCTGCTTCAAATCCATCAATTGATTCTGTGCAGTAGCGGCCAAATTAGGCGACTGGAACACTTCCAAGAACGCTTTCTCAAAGGCGGCAAAATCACTCAGAACGGGACTGTTTGAGGATACCAAAGGATATACCCAATCTTCGCTTTCTCTTCAGTGAAATGGGAAGACCGGAACAAAAAATGAATCCTGCAATGATTACAAAATTCGGCCATTTTTCTAGAATCGCCATC
Organism: Ambystoma mexicanum; assembly: GCF_040938575.1. NCBI lineage: Eukaryota > Metazoa > Chordata > Amphibia > Caudata > Ambystomatidae > Ambystoma > Ambystoma mexicanum. Next base: position 1,213,430,470 of record NC_090936.1, read on the forward strand.
AAACTTCATGGGTGTCGTCTGTGCCAAGGCAGAATCAGCCTGAGTTGTGGTGCCAGTCCTAAGCACCATCATCTGACGTAGTGTCTCGTTTTCTAGGCGAAGTGCTGTCATCTCAGCCCTTAAAGATCTGATTTCATCTCTAAGATCAGAGGATTCCTCCATATCTGGGTCCGAATTAGTTAGGCGTCTCAATCTGTCAAGATGTGCGTCCCGTGGACGCTGCGTACCTGTGTTTCCTGAAGGCTTGCGTGCCGGGGTCGCCAGGACGTTGATCGTAGAACGAAGGATGACAAGGTAACGCCAAGAACCGGCCCAGATCCCGTCCTGATTTGCAGGATTGAAAAAGGGTCCGTTTCCTGACGCCACGGATGGACACCTCCCTGGATTTACGTGGCGCCGGAACAGTGCGAGCACTGAACAGGGAAGGTCAGTAGATGCTAACAGCAAACTTGAGTGCGTTGTTTATTCTGCAGAGACTCTCTCGAAGATGGTGGAAGAGGACTGCCAAGATCGTGGAGTGGCAGCAACTGCAGGAAGCAGAAAAGGCAGAGTAAGGCACCGATGAGGCACTGGTACCCAAGCTCAAGGCAGAGAGGAAATCAGGCAAGGGAAGGTGGGCACGTTGGAGGGAAAAAGAGGCAGATAGGGACCAGGAACACAGACCAGGAGCAGACCAACCCAACCCAGGGAAGCCAGACCACCAACCAGGGAACCAGACCAACAGGACAGGAGGGCAGGGAAAACAGGAAGGAAACAAGAAGGTAAACGGAGTAACCAAGTGGAACAAGGTAATCCAGTAGCGAGCGGGAGGTCAGGACCAAACCGCGTTGAGACGCGGCGAGTACAAGACCAGGAAGCTCTTTTATAGTGACTCGGCGTGGAAGCGAGGCTTGACCCGCAATCCGAGTCGGCGCATGCGCGGAACCAAGATATTCCTAGAAACGAGGCTTGAACCACAAGCCCGTTCCCTGCCGTTTCCGTGTAAGAGCGCATGCACCCCAAATGAGCGAAGACGATACCGCGGGTATAACCGCCAGGCATCTCCCCGCCCACAAGGATACGGACGTTTCCGTTCCCGGGTGAGTGTCCTAACACAGACATAGCCAATACTATTAACGCACTAGGCCTCTCCCAAAAAGTCAACGAACCTACCCACCTAAAAGGAAGAATACTGGACTGGATTGTAGACTTTAACTGCTCCGCTACTATTTCCTCCATCCTGCTGCTATCGTGGACAGACCACTCTCTAGTATCATTCCACCTCTCTACGATAAGACCCATTCCAATAGTTCAGCCTTTAGCGCCACCATGCTCCACCAGAAGTAGAAAAAGCATCACTCTAGAGAAAGTGATCCCTGCCATCTTGCCCACCCTCAATTCATTGCCAGAAAATCTTGATCCAGGAATTTAATAATATTATACTCACCACATTGGACAAAATAGCTCCTGCTAAACTTAGACCTAGTAAACCATTAGCCCACTTAAACAAATGGTTCACACCTCAACTCAAAGACCTCTGTATCTTAAAGAAGAAAAGTGAAACCAATTGGAGACTATGCCCCTCTAGCGAGAACAAAGCCAAATTAACATCACTTTCCTCACACTATAAGAAGGAAATTTGTCAGGCAAAGCGCAACTCCTACGATGAGCGTATCTCCAATTCTAATTCTAGCATGAAAGAACTCTTTTCCATACTCAAGGAATTTGAGTCCCCAATTGCTGTTCCTGATGTCTGTACTAAGGACAAATCCTGGTGTACAGACATCCAACATGCCCTAGCCAATAAAAGTATCACACTCCAAAATAAAATCCAACAAAAAAAGGAAGTACTGAACTTAGAGCACTCATCCAACACTCATCTGCCTAATGTTTCACCACCGGCGCACAATACGACTTTCCATTTCTCTAAAATGTCCACTTTGGAGGTTGAAAAAATTATCCTGTCATTGAAACCTTCAAACTGCAAAGGCGATATCTGCCCAGCACAATTAATAAAAGATGCTGCCAGAGAACTATCACCTTTCATTACAAAACTGATAAACGCCTCATTTGCTACAAGCACCATCCCTGCCAACCTTAAACTATCATGGGTGCTCCCCCTCCTCAAGAAACAGTCATTAGATCCTCTTATCCCTACTAATTACCGGCCTATCACTACGGTCCCATTTTTACTCAAAATTTTGGATAAAGCTGCCTAAATCCAAATTCAAAAACACCTTGAATTGCACAAACTCCTTGGCAATAGACAATCTGGTTTCCGGCCACTACACGGAACAGAAACAGCCTTGATTGATCTAAAGTCCCAAATAGACGAGCAGAGAGACAAAGGGGGGACAGTACTCTTGCTCCTACTTGATCTCTCTGCCGCATTTGATCTGGTCAATCATAAGGTCCTATGTCGTCACCTTGATTCTGCGGCCCATTTCTCCGCTGGAGCCATTCAATGGATTGAGTCCTTCCTGAGTGAGAGAACCATGAGAGTCTTCTTCCCGTCGGCAGCCGCTGACCCATCACCCATCCTATGCGGTGTCCCTCAAGCCTCCTGCGTCTCGCCAACCCTTTACAATATTTTCACTAAGCCACTGTTCGACGATCCGGACCATCTGGGTGTCATCTACACTAACTATGCAGATGACACTCAGATTCTCCTCCCGCTTTCTGGGGATTACATTACAGACACTGGATTAGTGAACAAAGTTTACCTTATCATCCAAGCATGGATGGCCACTCATGACCTGTGCTTGAACGATGATAAGACTGAGCTAATAACTCTGGGCTCACAGGCCAACATCAAAAAACTAGGCCAAGAATTTTCCTCTTTTAATATTGATGGGAACACCATTAAAGTCTCGAAGGATGTAAACACCCTTGGATTCTACTTGAATTCCACATTATCCTTTGATAAACAGATTAAATCCCTTACCTCCTCTACTGCTTACACTTGCAAGCTACTTAGAGAGCTGGTAAGCCTTTCCTTTCAGACAATAGCTGCCTGATCCTGGCAATAGCCCTAATACTCTCCAGAATTGACTACTGTAATGCCCTGTACAGCGGGGCAAATAAATCCACTACCAAAAGCTCCAAACACTACAGACCAATGCCCTAAGAGCAGCCTTAGGCATAAATAAAAAAACTCACATCTCCGCTGTGAGACGCCAGCATAAATGGCTATCCACATACAATAAAATAAAATTAAAAACTCTCTCCTTGACCTACAAAGCCCTCAATAACGCAGCCCCCAGCTTCCTCATTGATAAACTCCAGAGAAGAACCTCTCTTAGACCCACCAGATTTGGGAATGCTAATTGTCTGACCATACCTAAATACAAGCTCACTACAATTGGTGGTAGCAGCTTTACGGTAAAGGCCGCTAAATTCTGGAACTCACTGTCCCAAGATCTGAGAGTTGACCAACCTTACCTACAATTCAGAAACAATGTTATAAAACACATTATCGCCACTGACCCCTAGCACATGTTGTGAACCTGACTTTCCCTGAAGAGACCTTTCAATAACAGTGTATCACGATGCCACCTTCAAAAACCATGTGCTTACTAGTCCTCCTGTGCACGATCTAGTCTACTTGTGAGACTTATTGATACATGAAGCGCTTCACTCTTGTAATATATATTTCTGTACATTGTTCAGTGTTTATCTCTGTAATTATTTAAGCCATGTTTATTCACTGCTATTTTCTTGCACACTGTGGATATCCTGTAAGTATGTAAATATTGTATCCTGTATTCATGTCGCAACTTTGTAAGCTTTGCATTTCCATACTGCTGTGCCCTTATACTTACGAGTCTGGTGCACCTAACAAAGTAATAAACAAACAAACATACAAACAAACAAACACCTCCTTCTTTTCAATAAGAATTTGTAACATGAGTGAACTCTGTCAATAACATTTTCTACTGATGCTGTCAAAGCCGTATTTTATCATTCTTTTTAACAGAATAATTTTGATCCTGAACTGTTCACCGCCTCTATCAGATCTTTGCAAATTTTGGAGAATACAACGTAATTCTCTTTTTTTCCCCCTTACTTCATGGTCAGTTTGAGGCATTCCAGTTTTTGACGGTATATAAAACCTATTCTTGCTCCCTCCCAAAAAGGTAATGATATTGTCCTGTATAAACGTACTCACATGGTGTGTAAAGTCAGTATTATCAATGCTTTTTTTCTTGTTCCGCCTGACGAGATCGTTAAATGCTGACTGTCATCATTAATAGGTAAACTCATTTCCATATTAACCTCTAGCCAGTTAGGATCACTGGTCACTCTCCTGATTATATTAAAGGAGGGACCCTTTTGTAAGAAATCTTTATTTATCAGAAGGTCATCTATATAGGAGTGTGACTCAGCATGATGCCGCGTAAAATTTGAAATGTCTGCATTACAGTTGCAAATCTCGGGTGTACAAACTTCCAAATTTTGCATAAACTTTCACATACAAGATCTTCTTCTGATGAGGATTTATATGAGTCCTTTCTGTGTCTGGCCTCTGGATCCAACGTAGAAAGAATTCCTGCATAGAAAGTATTGAAATCCAGCCCTCCCCCGCCCCCATCATGATAGGACTAAGTTGGCCTCCGCGTACCATTCTTCAATCATTACTGTGAGATAATCAACAAAATCAGCCAGTGCCATCTTCACACGATTCCAATATACGTTGATCAATAAGATGTTCTGACAAACACATGTCTGCTTAAATGTTCATTTCACCGCTAATAACTCCAGACATGGCTCCCTCCACTATTCAATCTGATACACCAGATCTGTTTTTACTGCAATAAGCTGGCCACCTGACGTTCTACGCATTAGACCCTTCACAGCCTTCTGAAGAATTCAGGCAAACCTATGCAAAAATGGCGTCTCTGTCAGCCATAACTCCTGCAACATAATTATGTCCTATATATTGAATGCCGAGCTGCCTATAGATTTATCAAATAGTACTCTATGGCTGCACAAATTCCATGATGTTTGTCATGTCGTTGGTTTGATAAAGAGCCCTTTCACCTGGTCTGGCCATTGGGCCTTTGGGTTGCAAGGCCGATGACAGCCATGTCCAATCTTCCACTTTCTCTGGTACCCTTTGCTCTACTTCTGGGAGAAAAATGCGGGAAAGAAAAAGAAACAGGCCAGCGCCCGCCGCGTCGAAACCACTAATTCGTCGACTTAGGAGGAAGGGGACGATGTGACACACACCCAGCAAGAAGCTGCAAACGACCAATGGAAAAAAGGAAAGAAAGTATACCTGGTTTCAGCACTAAACTACGGAAGCACAACACCCAAAAGGAAACTGCAAAGGCAAAAATGGCAAGTAGCGATCAAAGGGCAAGACACGCAAATGACTATAGACATGGGGCGTCCGTCAATGTCATGCCACTGACCGCATTCAGAAAACTATGGCCCCAACCTGCCCTGAAATCGACGGACACGCTACTGTTTGCATATGGGTGCAAAACTCCACTGCCCATAGTAGGCAGATTCCGGACTACGCTCAGCAAGGGTGAAAAATCACTGCAGTCAAGAATTTACGTAGTGAACGCAGGCATTGAGTGTCTTCTGAGCGGAGACGCAGCAGAAGACCTGGGACTGATAAGTTTCATATGTGAAGTGACTGACTCACAAGACGTTGACAACATTTTCAAGAAATACCCGAACATCCTCAAAGGGATTGAATGCCTAAAAGGGAAGTCAATCAAGCTGCACATCGATGTGTCTGTCCAACCGCGAGCAGTGCAACACCGAAGAACGCCGTTCCACATATAAAACCAGGTGGAAAAGGAGCTCCGGGCACTTGAGAAAGCAGGCATCATCAAGGAAGTGACTGGGCCTATGCCGTGGGTGTCACCCAAGGTTGTCACCACGAAGCCCAAACAACCTGGGAAAGTGAGAATATGCATTGACATGCGTCTCCCCAATGCGGCGATAGAACAGGAGCGTCACATCACCCGACCCTCGATGAAATAGTAGCAGACCTCACTGGATCCAAGATATTCTCGAAGGTTGACCTGAACACTGGATATCAACAACTGAAACTACACCGTGATTCCTGGTACATCACGACGTTCTCCACTCACATCGGCCTCCGCAGATACAAGTGGCTCAGCTTTGGAATCTCCTCGGCAGCTGAAGTTTTTCAGCAAACCATCCAGGAGGTGATACGCGACATTGCGGGGGTCCTAAACATCAGGGATGACATTCTCATTCATGCAGAAAATAAGGAAGAACATGTACAAAGGCTCCACATGCTAATCAGCAGGCTAGAGAGTGTTGGTTTGACAATTCACAAAGAGAAATGCGAGTTCCTAAAGGAAGAGATCTCTTTTTTTGGGTACACCTTTAACAGCGCAGGCATTTCAGTAGACCCCCAAAAAGTAACGGACATCCAGGCTGCCTCACCCCCCGCCACACCAACAGAGGTTCGCAGTTTCTTAGGAATGGCTACCTACTGTGGAAGGTTCATCCCAAACCTGGCCACACTATCAGAGCCCCTTCAAGAACTCACGGAGGCCAGCAAGAAATGGGTTTAGGGGCCCACCTGCCAAGAAGTGTTCGAACACATCAAGGCATCACTCTCGGCAGACACCACCATGGCATATTACGACCCGCACTGTAAACCGAACTGTATGTTGACGCCGCCCCGTGGGTCTGGAAGCTATCCTCATACAGGTGGCCAACACAGGAGAATCAATGCCGATTGCCTATGCATCCCACGCACTGACACCGACAGAGCAGCGATACTCCCATATCGAAAAAGAAGCGATCGCAGTACTGTGGGGCTGCTGCCATTTTCATATATATCTATACGGCTGAAAGTTCAAGACCTATACGGACCACAAACCACTACTCCCGATCTTCACAGGCACTTCATTACATCCCCCTGCCAAGATTGCAAAGTGGCTGTTACATCTACAACAATATGACTTTGAGCTAGCATATCAGCCAGGCAGTGGTAACCCGGCGGATTTCTTGTCGAGACACCCAAGAGCGGCCACACTGGGAGAAATACACGTGGCGGAATAAATGGAGGAACACATTTTCCAGGTGATACACACTATGAAGCCAAGAGCCATCGGAATAGAAGACATTGTAGAGGCCACGCAAAGTGACCCATGTTGTGATCTCGTGAAAGACAAGATCATCTCGGGGGAATGGAAGTCTTTCCTACGGAACATCCACAACAGAAGAGCGGAAGCCAAAGAATTCCTCACGGGAATCTTCACAGTCAGACAAGACCTATCCATCACAGAAGAGGGGCTCATCCTACGAAGGGCCCGGATCATCATCCTTGCAAGCCTACAGGACAGAGTAGTGGCACTGGCGCACAAAGGCCACCAGGCGATGGTGAGAACTAAGGCCCGGATAAGGCACCGCGTCTGGTTCCCCCATTTCGATGGAAAAGTCGAGCAGCTAATCAACTCCTGCCTCCCATGCCAAATAACGGGGGCGCCGCCCAGTCCCAAGCCCATCCTATCAGCGGAGCGAGGGTCCGCTAGATAGGACGCCATCAGCATAGACTTCTGCAAAATACATGAAGGCATATACCTATTGGTGGCGATCGACGACCACTCCAGGTACCCTGAGGTCGAAATCATCAACGCCACAGCAGCGGAGGCGGTCATACCCACAATCGAGAAAATGTTCGCAACGCATGGCCTTCCAAGGAGGATTAGGAGTGACAAAGGCCCACCGTTTCAAGGAGAGGAATTCAAGAAATACCTCACAGAACTCAACATCCGCCACCACCACATAATTCTGAGATGGCCGCAGGCCAATGGTGACGTTGAACGTTTCATGCGAACAAAGAACAAACTCCTGTGCCTGTCGCGCGTCAATGCAAGCCCCTGGAGAGTGGATTTATACAGATTCCTAAGGAATTAGAGGGTAACACCCCACAGCACAACGGGAATACCGCCGGCGGACATGATGTATGTAGTCATCAACTCATCCATCCCGCACCATCCGAGCAGGAACACAGACACGTATGACCGCGAACGCAACAAACTAAGGAGGACCGTGGCAAACGCACACATGAGTAACAAAAGGAATGCCAAGAGGTCCCACCACCGAGTTGGTGATCAAGCGGTTATGGTGAGAAACCCATCAAAATCAAAATTAAACACCCAATATGACACCGTCCCATGGACTGTAAGCCAGAGGCACAGCACTATGATAACAGCCAAGAGGGGACAAAGACAAGTAACGACAAATGCGTCTTGGTTCAAGGCAGTGCCAAAGGACCTATGGACGGACGGCGAACTGCAACCGGAGGAAGAAGAGGACCCGCCCATGGGGGAAGGACATGACCACCCGGAAGAAGAAGCGACCATGGACGACAGAATGGAGGAACCGCCGAGTGAACCACAACTGGGTGAGCCGCATGATGAAGGTGAGCAACCCGATGGGAGCCAGGGGTTTGCACCCAGGGGTAGACGGTATAGTTTAAGAACTGCGCCCAGCCCCCGGCCAGATTCAGAGACTATGAGTGGTAGAAGACCCGATCGAGAGACTACCTAACTCCCTGGTTAGAACAGTTTGCCCAAGTAATGTTCATGTGTTGATGTTTTGTTTAAAATAAAGGAGGAATGTTATATCCGCCATTCGTCCCGCTATGCAGTGACCCAAGGCGTTCACAATAAAAGCCCCGCCCTTGCTCTGCATGGGCAGTTCCGGGGCAGGACAGCAACACACAGGTGTCTGTGTCTTTACTGCTCCTGCTGGAGCTGCACAGCGGGGCCTTGCATCCCAAGGCCTACCTTCCTGATTTCCTGCCGATGCTTCGGCCGGGAGTCGGGGACTTACCACCGGGCGACTGCCCGGGGTGCCATTAGCCCCCTCCACGCCAGCTCTGGGAAGTCTTTCAAGGGCTCCCCCGAGCTGGCGTAGAGGGAGAAGGCGCGGCAGGCGGGGTTATTCAATGACAATGGGGTGCTTAGCACCCCATTGTCACCAAATGCGCCCCTCCGCTGCGGCGCCTTCAACAACAAAAGGCGTCATTAGCCCCCCACCACGCCAGTTCGGGGCAGTCCTTCAAGGGTTCCCCCGAGCTGGAATAGTGTCAGAAGGCATGTCAGGTGCCTCATTATTATTAAATGAGCCTGCAGTGGCAGAGCTCATCTAATAACAACAGGGCGCTGATGCGCCCTATTCAAATAATTACCTACTTGCCGGAGCGAGGAGGTTTTTAAAAAAAAAAAGTGGCACTTCCTGGCCCACCCCCTTTTGACCAGGGGCGTGCGGGGAAGGGTGGGCACCAATTCGCCCAGGGCGCTGGGGCCCCAAAGGCCGGCCCTGAACACAAGACTACCTGCCAAAGGCTCCGCCGTGAAAGTTCCCATAGCGTCCGGCTTGCAGAAAATAGCGGGATGGTTGGATGAAAGGGGGAGCAGCACGGATGGAGGTGTTGAGAAGGGTGAGCCTCGTGCATGAAGCAGTGGCAATCAACTAAAGTGAATGAGTGCCTTTCTATTGGTTGATTAATTGATTGGTGGTAAAACAGTAAGACAGCTCTGTGGGTTGAGCGCTGACTGCTTAGATCTGTGTGTGATCTGTAGGTTTCATGCAGCGGCAAGGTCAACTCAGCCTTTCATCCATCTGATGCTGCTAAATGAGTACAAACCTTGAATGGGTAGTAATTGTATATATAAATGTTATATGTACAGTGGTTTGGTGGAAGCGCTCTACAAATAACACATTATTATTAGTAACACACAGTTGTGGCCATTTACATAGTGCTCACCAGGGGTCCATGACTCTGATCAAGACAGCACAGGGAAGAGTAGCAGAGACCACACTGATTTCAGGAGAAATCTAATCACAGAATATTTGGTTCAGGTCACAAAGAAAAGGGAGGATTACTCGAATGATCTGGGCCCAGAACATCAGCCTCCAGCAGTGAAGGAACAGAAGCGGCGTAATACCTCCAGGAGCCCTTTATCATTGGAGCAGAGCGAGCAGGTGCACGTCCGGAGATGGATGGCAAGAGGATGCGGGCTGCACCATGATGACACGAGGTTATGAAGCGTCAGGGACTGGTTTCCAGTGCACAGGAGAATGGCTGCTGGGTGGAGATGTGGGAGTGCTTAGCAATGCCAAGAGAGAGGTGGATCATGACATTCTGTTTAGAGATGGTCACAGGTCCTGGATCTTTCCAGTAGACCTCTTGCTTTGGAACTTAACCGCTTCCAATAGAACTCTGCGTAATAGGTCTTGCGTGCCTCCAATGGCCCTCTGCATCATGAGACTTGGAAGCTTCTAACAGATCTCTGACTCTTCAATAACTCCAGTAGGACTCCACGCTGTAGGCTTTGGAAGCTTCCAATAGACTGCTGGGTAATGGGTCATGGACGTTTCTATAAGATCTCTTGGTTATTGGTAGTATTGCTGCTTCCTATAGACCTGCGAGGAATGGGTTTGGATAATTCTGATAGAACTCTGGATTATAGATCTTGAATTCTCTGAACAGACCTCTGTGTTATGGGTTTTTGAAGCTTCCCATAGACGTATGGGGATGGGTTTAGAAGATTTCAATAGAACGCTGGGTTATAAGCCATGAAAACTTCCTGTAGACTGCTGTATTATGGATCGGAAACTCTTCCAACAGACCCCTAGACTATGAATCCTTGACTCTTCCATAAAACCTCTGGTTATGGATCTTATTTATGTATTACAATTTTTGTTTCACGCTGGTCCTACCCAGAGGTTGAATAGGTGAAACCCACCTTTTCAGCGTTTGAGCCTTGTAAGGTCTTGGATGTTTCCTACAACCCATCTGGGTAATGGGTATTGAATAATCCTCTGGACGATTGTAAAATGCGTTCAATAGACCTCTGCGCAATGGGTCTTGGACTCTTCTATTACATATCTGGATAATGGGCTTTGGATACAAGCAATAGGTCTTTGGGTTGTAGGTCCTAAACACTGTGAATAGACTTCTGGTTCGTGTGTCTTGCACACTTCCAATGGGCTTCTGAGTTATGACTCTTGCATGCTTCCAATAGGCCTTTCAGTTATGGATTTTGGATGTTTTCAATAGACCTCAGGGTTATTTGGTTTCAATAGACCTCAGGGTTATTTGTTTTCAATAGACCTCAGGGTTATTGGTTATGGACATTTCCAATGGATATCAGGGTTGTGGGTCATGGATGTTTCCAATAAACCTCTGTATTATGGGTGTGGGTCCTTCCACTGTAACTCTCAGTTGTAGGTCTTAAATCCTTTGAAGCAATATTTCAGGTTTTGGGTCCTTTTTTATTTATTTATTTTTGCATTTATAGCAGCTCACTAAGCCCTCTGGCATCTTGGTGCTAGTTATCTAGGTAGGTATAGAGTGGAGAGTCCAGGTAGGTGGAGCAAGATTGGAGTTTCTGAACAGCTGTTAGGAAGTCTCCGATCGCAGGTGCCATGGCAGATTGTTCCAGTGGTTGGCCATGACCGGTGGAAAGCTAGAACGACCGTCGAGTTTCAATCGAAATCTGACGATGAGTAGTCACTGACTTACGGACGATCCGAGTGGTCTGGCTGATGAGTCGTTTTTGATCTTCTGGACGAGGTAAGTGGGAGCTTTATTAGCCAAACAGTGATATGCAATAGAGAGGACTTTAAATTAATTTCTTTCCTGGACGCAGAGACAGTGGACTGACCGCCTTACCCCCGAGATATGATCCATTTTGTTCAGGTCCAGAGCTGCTCGGAGAGCATTGTTTTGAATGACCTGAAGTCTATTCAGGTTCTTTTCCGAGATCCTGCAAAATAGGGCATTGGTTAGTGGTGGATAGAAAAGGTCTGTTTGTGCTTCTACACATTGTAGTGTATGCTGTTGCAGAGGTGATATTGTTGATTTGGTGGGTCATGTTCAGCGAGGTATCCAGGTAAATTCCCAATGTTTTGACTGCGGTCGAGATGGGAATGTTGTGACCCTCTATGCTGAAGAGACGATATGCAGGGTCAAGGTTTGCGAGAACGGTTGGTGGGCCGACTAGAAGGAGCTCTGTCTTCTCGTTGTTGAGGCAAAGGCTGTGTTGGGTCATCCAGGTTGGGATTGTCTCATAGATGGCGTTTACAGTGGTGCAGTCCTGGTCATAGGATCCTGTCAGAGGGATGAATATTTGTTTATCATCTGCATAGTTGGTGAAGGAGATTCCCACTGAGTCAAGGTGGGCAAACAGAGGTTTTGTGTAAATATTGTAGAGGGTTGGGGAGACACAGGATCCCTGTGGCATACCACAGGACATTGGCGTAGGTGGGGCTGGTACTTCACCAGCAAAGAATTATGAAGTTATTTTTTCGAGGAAGGAGGCAACCCAGCTAGCACGATCCGGTGAGAAGTATGCTACCGATGTCAGGTGGTCATATAAGGTTTGGTGGCCCATCAGATCGAACGCAATGGGGAGATCAAGTAACATCTGGAGAGAGAGTTTTCCTGAGTTATTGGAATCATCCAGTTGATTCTTTAGGTCAAGGAGGGCAGTTGTGTTTCATAACCCAGGCAAAAGCTGGATTGGCAGGGACTGAGGATGGAGTGTTCTTCCAAGCATGCTTGAATTTGGAAGTAGGTATTTCTATCTAGGATTTTCCATAGGAATGGGACGGTGGTGATGGGCTGGCCTGACACATCTCTCTTGATTCTTTGTGTTTTCCTGTAGTTGGCTATGACTACATCCCTGAATGCATCTGTATGGCTCTTTCTTGCTGGAGGATTCTCAGGTATCCCGGTCCATGGTGCAGGCTTCCTCATCTCTGTCATTTGAGTGGACAAGAGTCTGGCAGCTCTTTCCCTCTATTCATACATCTTTCTTCAGCTGGTTACAGATGCCCATACCAACCACCCTGACGCTGGTCCGGTGTATGGTTGTATTGTAGAACTGGTACTTTTCCCTTGTGTTGGAACATATGTGCTTGGTAATACAGTCTCTGTGGTTTTGTTCTTCAGTTCCTCTTGCAGTTTCCTCACTTTGGCTATGTGTGGAAATAATGAGTCTACTATCAGTTGTGTCCGTGCAGAGAGTTTCTCTGAGTTGGCTCTTGTTTTCTTAAGAATTTCTGATATGACTTCTTCTGTTAGTTTTCCTCTTAACTCTTCTTGTTTTCTCACAACATCTTCTGTGAAGTTTCTTATGGCAGGCAGTCTCTTCCTTTCTACTGTATTGGTTTGTGGTTCTGCAGTCTTTGCACTAGGCCTGTTTCGTATGCATTCAGTGCTTGTGTGCGTGTAGCTGTCAGTGACCTTACTCCATTCATTCTGTGCCGACCCTGTCTCCGGCTTTTCTGTTTGTTTGTGACCACAAGTGTGTGTGTGTCATTGCTAATCACATCCATTTCAAGTTCATTCATTCCTCCATCAGATCTTCTAGGGACTGGAATGACTATGGGCCTCATCACGTGTTGGGCGGTAACGCCGGCGCTGTTAGCGCTGGCGCTAATAGCCCTACTGCCAAACCCCTGGTGCTATTAGTGCCGAATCACAGGTTTGGCGGAACGGTTATTGCCCATTCCCCGTTGGGCCCATTCGGGAATTCCTCATTCCCCATTGGGCCCAATGGGGAAAATGTGTGCTATTACCGCTGGTGGATTTCCCGCCAGCGGTACATGTGGCGAAAATCTTCAAATTTGCCACAGATTCCGCCAAGATCGTGATCTGGCGGACCCTTAAATGCGGCGGTAATAGCGCTACCGCCGCATTTAAGGGTTACCGCCAAACTCGTGATGAGGGCCTATATAAGGTCTGGGTGCTTTTGTGGGTTTCATACGTGCATCATCAGGTGGGTGCACTGGAATTGGAACGCTTTGTGCACCAATAAAAAATGCAGTTCTGATCGTTAATGACAGTAAAACAATGATGAATATGATACACAAATACATTATGGTTCTGTATGTGAGGCGGCAGCATTTGCTTCCAGAGAAGCGGGGGTGCCTCTCCTCTTGTGGGAGGACTAAATTGCTGCTCTGGACCCCCATCTCGATCATTCACCAAATGTTAATGTTTATTATTTCTGTGTTTAATAGCATCCGGTGCTCCACAAGTGCCCCCTCTTATGAGTGGCAAATCGTCTCTTATTTCAGGATACAGTTCCTTTGCTAGACTATGGGAAAAATCAAATTAAATAACACTTCAGTAATTACTTTTACTATGCATGCTCAAAGTACGTAAGCTCCCAGTCCACTCCTCGGATTTGGGAGGACATATTGTACACTGATCAGTATGAAGGAATAGGGGAATAGGGGAAAGAATAACAACAAATATAACAAGTGGAGTTCTTGACACTGCTTCCTCGATCTGTCCCTCAGCAGAAGGCTTTTTAGAATCTCCTCACATAGCTCCTCTGATGGTTAGAGAGTTCCACTTGGAGCACAATTCTGTGCAAGAGCATGCCCATCTGTGCAACATTAGCTGGATCTCTGATGAATGTGAGGATGTGGGCTCCCCACTAGCTCTGAAAAGTCAGTGACTAGGCAAAAGAGGACATTGTGTGCCAACCTGCCGTCTTCTGGTGACAAGGACATCTGACCTGTCTTTGCTGAGGTTCAGGATTATGTGTTCTTTTCCTTAATGTAAACAATGTCTGCACTGTCCGGTCGCGTGGAGTGTAACTAGGATCACTATTTTATTTAAAAGAAGGCTTAAATATTCAGTATTTGCTGGGTCTCAAAGAAACGTGAGTGTATCTGTTGTTCTTCTGATAAGAGTTTGGATACGAAAGAACAATGTTTTGATAAGCTCATTGATTTCCGCCTGTGTTTGGGACATTAGGTTTCTCCTCACTGTACTCAGGAAGTAGGAAAAATTGTTCGGCAATGACAGTGAGCAGTTGTCTTATTGTCTTTTCATTTTCAGGATCTTGAAGAAAGTCAGTGACATTGGTGAGCCTCCCTACCAATGACGGCTATGATCTTAGAACTAGATCAAAATAGGTGACCACATCCTTGGCGATGTCGCTACTGCGGGACACCATAAGTGATTCCGAATAGGGTCTCGGTAAGGAATGAGTCGGGATACTGTATTTGCTTCCAATGTAAGTGTCCTTGGTCAAAATTTGGCATATTCTTTTCTCATCAAGACTTAAGTGTGCCTCAGTCCAAAGTTCAGCAGTCAACAGACTGTGTTGTGGCTTATATATGCCATTTTCTTCTTCACCCTGCAACTAGGATGCACAGAGTGTCCATTTAAAAAAATATATATATGTCCTTATCCCCTTTTTTGCATAGAGGAAGTATACAATTCTCCGATGTAGGGTTTAATATCGCTGAGAAAAATCTAAGCTCTCCTGCCTTGTAGTTTCACTGCGGATGGAGTGCAGTCCTCCACTGTAAAAGGACCATTGAATCTTGGCTCGTCCCACCTTTTCCTTGTATGATTCTTCACAAGGACGGCGTCTTCAGGGAAGACGGATTGAACACATAAACCTTGAACTTGTTCTGGTGTAGTATCTCCTTCTGTGTTCTGTGCTGCCCTTCACCCTTTTCATCATCGCTGCAGCTGGTCTGAAATCACAGTAAGGCAAGATGTCATGCAGTTCAGATACTTTTGCATTTCAGACCCTAAAACTTCTCCTGTAGACTGGGCATCACATCTAGCTCTATCTCGGGGTGTCAAGGGAGTTCTCATTCTTCTTCCTGTGGCTATCTCGTGTGGCATAAGATGATGGTTGGAACCGGGTTGGTTCCGAAGTGCATACAGTTCCAAAGGAAGGCAGTGCAACCATCCCTTCTTTAGAGTAAGCTTCAACTTGGCTATCCTTTCCTTTAACAAGCCGTTGAGCTTCTCACATAATCCATTACCTTGTGGATGATACACCGATGAGAATTTGTGCTTTATACCAATCACCAAGCTAATCTGTTCAAATATTTTATTAACAAAGTGAGGACCATTATCTGATCTCATGAATTCCCACACCCCCCACCTGGGGAACACTTCCCTCACAAAAAATGTGGCCGCACAGGTAGAGTCTGTGTGTGTACATAGACCTGCCTCAATCCATATAGAGAATGAACACACCACAACAATTAATTATCATTACCCGTTACATAATTGAATCATGTCGACGTAAGTGCTGAAAAGGCCCATTTGGCCTTGGATGACTCCTCTCATTACCTTTAATGTGTGCCCAGCCGTGAATTGCTGGCAAATTATAAAGTTCACTATAAAGAATGCAATGTGCTCAGCTAAATTTGGTATGAACCAGTCTTCAGCTAGTGTTGCTGCTAGATTCTCTTTTGTCATGTGCGCCAGATAATGTAGCTGCTCCAGCGCTATTTTTAATAGGGCTATAGGCATTACTGGTTTACCAGTGCTGTCTTGTCGCTACAAGCTGTCAGAGGGGTTTAAAGAACACCCTCAACGTTTCCACAGGTCCTTCTCTTCCTGTGGTGCCTCCCCTTGGAGTTCCATTAACTGTGTTTGCCCCAAATTACTGTAACTCTCAGGGGCAGTTCGTGTAACCATCATGCACTCGTTGGCGTGTGTAGCTTCCACTGCCATGATCATCTCACTTTTGGATGCCCTGCACTTGGCTTCCATGTCTGCTGCTTGAGTTCTACGTGAGATAAAATCTGTCCGTTTCGTGTGGGCAGCACATTTCACGACTGCTATGCCCACTGGGAGCTGTAGTGCCTTTATCAGCCTATCCAATATGGCTGCTTGCTGCACTGGCTTACCGTCCGCTCTGAAGTAGCCCCTCTTTTTCCAGCGCGCTAGTCCTGCGTGCACTAATGACGTCACATTGGCGGAGACACTGTACACCATTACTTCCTAGTCTTTGTGATTCTCAATGGTGAGTATCAACGCCAATAATTCTGCAGCCTGTGCTGAGTAATGAGATGACATTCGTCCACTAAGAAGCACTCGAAATTCTCCATTTGCTGTGTGTTTCCTCACAGCAACTCCAGTATATCTTTGCCGGTTGTTTTTGATCGATCGTCGAAGATCTGTCAATGAAGATGATCTCTCCTTATGCCAAGGCATTTTCTTTCACCCTGGGAATTTCATCATAGAATTCTTCACAATTTGCACAGTCATGTATCGGCTCTCCTTCAGTGACTGGCTTTGCTATAATCAAAGCTGGGTTCACTATCTTACATCGGACTATTTTGATCGATGGATTTGATATGCTCACTTTATAAGCAGAAGCTCTCTGAGATATTAATGTGCCCTTTGGTTTTTCTAAGATAGCAAATAGTGAGTGCTCGACGTACAACGTCATGGAGCATCCCATCACAATGGTTGTAGCCTTCTCTATGGTGAACGCTGCGGCAGCTAAACATTGTTCGCAGGGAAAATGACCTCTCATTAGTGGGTCCAAATTCCCACTGTAGTATGCCAGGGGCTTGTACCCCAACGTGGTTCTCTGTGTGAGTACTGCTGTCATAACGCTGCTATTCGTGTGTGAAAACAGGTAAAATCCCTCTGCATAATTGGGAATCCCTATAACTGGTGCTGTGCAAATAGCTCTTTTGAATTCAGCAAACCCTTTCTCCATGGTCTCAGACCATTCAATCTTTTCTTTCGTCACTTGGGCCTTCTTTAGGGCCTGAAGTATATGCTTAGTATAAGAGCTATAGTTGAAGACCCATGCCCCGACATAGTTGCACAGGCCTAAAAAGCTCTGCATCTGCTTTATCGTGTGTGGCTTAGCCGTGTTAATTATGACTTCAGCTCTTTCTGGGGTCACTCTCTTTCCCTCATGTGAGATTAGCTGGCCTATGTACAGCACTTCTTGTTGACAATATTGTAACTTTTCCTTGTCAACTTTATACCCTTTCGCAGCCAGTATAGTCAATAGCTGAACAGAATCGTGTCTGCATTGCTCTGCTGTTGTGCTGCAAATTAGGATGTCATTCACATATTGCAGGATGACACTTTCTAATGCAATATTGCTCAAGTCCATCTGCAGGACTCGGTTGAAAATAGAAGGAGACTCACAGTACCCCTGTGGCAGCCTTGTGCTTTTCAGACGCATTTGTCTGAACGTGAATGACATCAGATCTGTGAGTCACGGTGCAACGGGATTGAGAAAAATGCTTTTTTCAAGTTAATCACAGTGAAATATTTGCCTCAACGGGTATATTGCATAGAATTGTAGACAGGTTAGGGACTAGAGGGAACTCGGCCTCAACAATATCATATATTGGGCGTAAATCATGGATTAAACGCCAAGACCCTCCCTTTGATTTTTTGACCGCTGTATTGCATGATGACTCTGACGTCACTAAGATGACCTGTTCCATCATTGCAGAAATTGTCTTAAAAATCCCCTCATCTGCCTCTCTAGACATGGGATATTGTCAGGCTTTTGGTAAAATTGATCCTGGTTTCAATCTGATCTTTACTTCTCCAACTCCCTTCAAGAGGCCTATGTCATAGGGGCCTGTAGTCCATACTGAGACAGGCACCTTGGCCATATCGTCATCAAAATATTCAGGACGATTTCGTGCCAACATCAGGTACTTCTCTTTTAAGCATTTTTACCCAAAAGGTGAGACTCACTTCCACCATTGTCTCTCCCATATCTGTTTGCTCTTCAAACAGATCGTCATCGGTGACGTTAGTCAATCGATATCCTGCTTCAATGGCGATTACTGCGCATCATTGTCGGCCCTCGTCGTCATAACCATCAATCAAGGCAACTCTCCCTCGCACTGCAGCTGTGTGTATCATCAAGGGAAATACTTGTCCATTCTCCTCATGCATCGGTATTCTGGGTCTGAATAAGAACTCATGAGGGGTTCTCATGATTTTGTCTGCAAGACCTGGCAATCCTGCCATAAGAACACTCATACCATATGCAAACATTTCTGGCTCTAATGGTATGGGGCTCATGGCTATATGTCCTGAGTATGTTCAAATCATTTCACATACATTTGAGTAGTGCATTCCTAGAGTTGAACATACTATGCCCTCCTCCGTGAACGAGATTGGCTTGTTTAACTTTGTCATTAAATCTCGACCCAAAATGTTTACTGGGGTCTGTTGAGAATATAATAAAGGTACATTCATTTCACATTCTCCTATGGAGACTGGAAGTGCATTTGAGAACACAACTGGTAGCTCCTGTAAAACTCTGAGTATTTATGGCCTCGTCAGACAAGGGAAACTTGCCTTCACGTATGCAAGAGCGTGTTGCACCCGTGTCAACTAAGAAGAAATATTCTTTATCCCCTATAACGACATCCATCCTAGGTTCCCTGTGAGGGTCTGGTGTCACTGATAGGATAGAACACATCAGGGTTCGCAGTGAGCTGTCCTAGTCCATATACAAATTTGGCCCACTGTGTGCTTGTGGATTTCCCCCATGTCCATTGTTACTTCCCATTCCACGGTTCGGAGTCTGCCCTGTGCTCATTGTCTGTGATAATTGTAACAGCGCCTGTTGGGATTGTCCTTGTGGAAAATTCCCCATTCTCTGAGGTTGCACGTCTTCTTGCGCTCCTGACGCTTGTTGTTGCACTGTGTGATTCTGTGCAATACCCTGCTGTAAAACTGCAGGTGGATTTGTCATGCCTGTTCCTGTCCCTTGGTTGTTCTGCATCATGCCTTGGTTTCTACATGTGCGCGCCAAGTGCCCTGTCATTCCACACAGCCAACATACTGGCGGTGGTCAGATCATTTGTCCGTTTGACATATCTTGGTTACCATTTTGCATATTTTGACAACCTCCTTGATTATTTTGGAAACCTCCCTGATTGCTCTGCCATCCTCTTCCCCTAAATCCTCTTCCTCTGTGGTAAATCCCCATATTGCACTGATTATTCTGCTTTGGATTATTCA
The DNA here is from genome assembly GCF_040938575.1 of Ambystoma mexicanum. Taxonomy (NCBI): domain Eukaryota; kingdom Metazoa; phylum Chordata; class Amphibia; order Caudata; family Ambystomatidae; genus Ambystoma; species Ambystoma mexicanum. The sequence goes on from NC_090936.1 coordinate 1,213,450,241, forward strand.
CCTGCTCCATGCTCGATTCAGTTATCATGGCTCCCTCAAGAGCATATTTTGACAGTTTCTTTTGCACCAATTTCCCTTCCTCGCCCTTTTCCTGCAGCTTCTTTTTTGCAATTCTTTTCTGGCAGCAGCCTATAATAGTGTGCGATGGTCAACTGTATTTCAGCCCAAGGCTTGGCCTCAAATCCCACCAATTTCTTGAGTTGTTTCCGCACCTGCTCTGGCAGCCCTTGGCACAATATATGGTAAAACACAGGTATATATTTCATCATAGATTCTTGAGTCTCGAGCACCCATGCGTCTTGAAAATTCTGTATGTAAATTAACGGATCCTCAGTTTCCTTCATTTTCCGCGTCATTTTAGCTCCCATGTCGGAAGTATCTGGGTATAGCACTCGTATCACTTTCCATACTGCGGCTCTACAGTTGTTAAATGCCCAGTATTAATTGTGGTTACACCAGGGTAGCCTGCTTGTGCCCACACATCGTCTTCTATCTCACCAAGTATGGCGATTAGGAGACCTTCGATGTCCCTTATGGCTAACGTGTTTCCCCCTGTATTTTTCTAACTCGTGTATCCACTTTCCGGCTCCCGATGTCAGCATTGGAAGCTTGTTTTTCAAATGTTCTCGATCCATGTGTGGCCAAGAAATATATTGCGGTCTTACTCCCCCTTTCGCAAGCAACGGAAATTGGGATGCATAGCCCTCTCTCTCCTCTCTCTTTGTTCTCCTATATATTGCAGGGGTAATATTCCCACATCGCCATCTTCCTGGCAATGTCCTGAGCCTGTCTACATACGGAGGTGAAGACACCACACTCTGACCATGAGATACTTCTTCATGTCGGTCAGACTGCGTGGCTGACTCTGATGCCCTTGGTGCAGACTCGCTAGTGTATGAGCATCTTATTCCTTTTTCCCTGGGGAGTCGTCTTTCGCTCCGTCTCTCTTCCTCATTTTCCTCGCGCTCCTCCCTTTCCAAGTAGGCCATTGTCTGTCCCCAACTAGCGCCACTTCTTGTGTCCTCCTTACTCCTACTTATTTCTAATCTATCCAGGGATAGTTCTCTATTCATAATACTTCAGGAGACATCCTCAGTGTCATACAGATGAGTGCTCTCCAAGCGCTCATCTTCCCCCCCCTTGGGGTGTTTGTTCTAACCCCATTTCATCATATATTCTACTGATCGTTTCTCCGATGCTTCTGGTGTCGAAGTCATCTGCAATATCCGCCCTAGATGTGCCTGGCACTGAATCGTACACAGGAACAAATTCTTCTATATCTTCCCAATCTACTACTGGATCAGGTTTTCTAACCTCTCTCCCCAGATATTCAAGATCGCGTGCTCTCTGTCTCTGCTTACTTTCTATGTCATCATCAAATTCTCTGTGCTTCCTCGCCTCTTCTCTTACTCTTTCTTCTACCTTTTTCTTTTCATTTCTATGTTCATCTGCCCTTCGAATTTCCTCATCTCTTCATCTCTTTATTCTTTCTCTTGTATTCTTTGCTTTTCCTCTAACCTCTGCTGTTTCTGTCTGTCTTGATCATTGGCTGCTCTTGGTTTGCGATCGAGCTGTCGCTCTTGCTCTTCGCGATATAGCTGTTCTCGCCTTTGTCTGTCTTCCTTTCTTATTCTTTCGTCTCTTAAGTTTCCTGCACATCCTCTATTCTTTCTTTTTGTTTCATGTCATCAATGCCTTTTCCATCAAGTTTTAATAAAATTTGTATTCCCCCATTCGTTTTTTGCCAATGCTATCTCATCAGTTTTGTCTTCGTTTCCCTTCCATCTTTTCCCTTCTCTCTCCTTGTCGAGAGATGCACTTGTTTGTGCCTGATCCCTTCTTTCTTCATTGCGTCTCACCTTATCCGTTAGGACTGTAAAGGTAATATTCTTGCCCTTATCTTTCCCTTGATTTTTGTCACTACTATGTGTAGTTGCTATACCCCGTGGCTGCTTTAAGTTCTCTCAGTGGGTATAATCCCTCTTCCTTACTTTTTTCAACTTTAGTTTCGTATGGAGGTGGTGGCCCGGTAGGCGTCTCACCCGACTCTGAGCACATATTAAGTATCCAATCTACTGGCGGCTCCTCTTCCTTTCCCTGTTCATACATTTTCCAAAGCTCCAGAACAGCGAGACGTTTTTCTAGCTTTTTGCCCGTGTATGTGGCATGCAAATATGTCGTCATGTGTTGCAAGATGGCTTTAGATAAGGACCCACCTTGTGGCCATGATATAAACATTTTGTGGGCAGTCCCTTTAACCCACTCTGTACTGTATTTCTTCAGTTTGGGTGCATGTTTCGTCAATTGTTTGCATAAGTGTGTCAATGGAGTTATGTCCTCCATTCTTAAATCTGTTCCCTTCCCTCTTATATAACACTAGTCAATACTTTCGTGTGACTTAAACAGTTCCAACAATATGAGCGAGCACCAAACACTGCAAGCTCCAATCCAAATTTTTCACAAACTTTTATATCTTCTAATTTACTCAATAAAACATCAATTCGTATGCAATGTTATCTCAGCTGTTAAATCGCGTAAAATTTAAATCAGTTTTCTCAAAGAAAATGTTTGATAAATGACGTCACAACAAAAAACATGTAAAACAGACGCTTGACAAACTAGACGAACACCAGATGGTCACAGTTATCTCTGCCTCTAATCATTACCCTTCATAGGGCCTCATTACGAATCAGGCGTTAAGGGGTTAACGGCGCCGTAAACGGCGCCGACCCTTAACGCCTGATTACAAGGTCCCTTAGCGCCATGGTGATTTTAACGCCTGCTTTTTGCAGGCGTTAAAATCCATGGCGCTAAGGGACCATGGTGCTAATTACTCAACCGTAATTTACGGTGGCGTAATTAGCGCCGTCCCCACTCCCATTATGCCCTATGGGGCAAAAATGGGAATGGGGAAGGGTAAAATGGGAAATGGGGATTTACCGCCCCACTCACCTTGGAATGGGGCGGTAAATCTGCCATCCACCATGGTGTAAACGTAGTTTTAGTTTACACCATGGTGGTAAGGGTATGACCCAGGCGGTAACTTACCGCCTGGGTCGTAATGAGGCCCATAGAGTCTAAACGTACCCCTTTCACGAAGTCTTTAACCATCGTGGTAGTGTAATCGTTCCCCCTTTAGCTGGGACTCTGAGTACATGTTTATTTATAACGTAGGAATAAGGCGAATCCTCTCACTTCTCGGGTGTCTCCCCCGGTAACCTCTCCCTTCTTGGGTGTCCTCCTCGGTAACCTTTATTTATTTAATTATTCTCAACTCATTATCCCCTTAAATATATATAGTCTTCTCTACTTCTAACTATATTCAGTTTTCCCATTTCCCTCCGTTACCTTTTCAATTTACTTGTTCTAAAGCATGCACTTTTGCCAGAACAGTTAGTCTTTTTCACTCACCATTCGCATGGTTCCTCTCTGGACCCTCGGGATCACCGCCTTCGTTATCGCCTTCTTCGGTTTTTTCGCCCGCTCAGCTGCCCGTAGGAATGGGAAGGGAAATGTGGGGAACACGGGTCCCTTCAGGCCCTAGTCTGCTGTATTTTTTTATACTACCACTGTTTACGGGGAGCTTAACAGTCTACTCAGCCGAATGGCAAAGGACTTGTGATATTGCCGAAGACCTAGAGTTACTTTATGTCGGCGGTCAATAGATGTCTTATTCTAATCAATAATCGATAATCGATAACCATCAATCTCTGCTATCAAGTGTACTCCGGAGACCCCCAGCCGGCCCATAGAGCCGAGTTTCGCTCCGAAGTACTTTAAGACGAGATAGCTGCACCCTTGTGATGGATGGGGGTGCAGATGTATTACTCCAACACCAATCAACAAAGACAACTCACTGGTTTGGCAAAGGGTGTCCGTTTAATGACAAGTACAAAAAACGGGGAGTCATGGAAATCAGCAGTGATGCAATAGTCCGTCTCGCTTCAACTCCTACGAACTTCATACAAATCGTAACTTTTATACTCAAAACACCTCATAATTTACATGTAACACTCAAGAGTTTAACATGCAATTCTATTGGTTAGGAAAAGGTAACTTTAATGTAGGTACTATATCTGTATATGGTAACGGAGTGAGGGGATTGGGTAAACACTGTCAGGTGGGCATTTAAGCCCTTCCTTCAAATATGACTACTGTAGACGTCACTAAAAGTACGATGTCCCATTGGGTCTACTAAGTATAGGACCCTAGATTATTTGGTCCATTATGATTGGGTTGGTACCAACCCCATGCATACATTTCCCTTTGCTTCGCAGCACACAGAACGGTCAGCCAGGTGCATGGTGCCCCTCAGCTACCCGACCTTCCTCCAATTAAGGTTACAATCAATCATCGCTTCAGCAACTATGTGTTATTTATTTTACTGTGGTTGGCCTCGGAACTGCATCTTTTGTCTGGAAAAGTTCTGATATCTCTGACTGGGCGGATGCCAAGCGTAGGTGTGAACCTGTGCTTCTTCTCGCCCGGCTGGTCACTTGCTACCCACACCATGAATTTGTCTAGTTTCTCTCAATTTGTGCATTTAATTCTTATTCAGCTTGCCACCTGCCTATGCCTCCTTATCTCGACATTTCAAGGAAAGGATATTCTGTTCTTAAGTTTCAATTATATGTAGCTACTGTTCGTTTCTTCTATTGGTATGACCTTGGCTCTCCTGGCACGAGTTGTATCTGCTGAGTTTCGATTCAGCTGTCTCTTCTGGTTTTGATAGAATGTGAATCTTGTCTTGTTTGGCCTCTGGTAACATGAGTTGATTCTGCTTTTCGTGCAAAGTGGAATCACACTTATAATACTGTGCTTCGTTTTGAGGTTGATTATGTATAATGGCATTTGCTGCGCTATTCTTGTACTTAGCATAGCAAGCCACACTGTTTTCTTAGCTTTCTTGTGGTTCCAAGCATATGTACAGGTGTTAGCTGGTTAAATATCTCCATCCTGCTTACAGCTTAAGCTTCTTTATATTTCAACATCATTCTCTTCCTTTAGGTTCACGATATCTTTAGTCATGGTGTTTTGTCTCGGTGTGTCATTTTTTGGTCGTGACCTCACCATTTGTCTTCCATTGAGGCCCTTTTTGTTTCTTCCGGGACGGTACTTAGGCAATCTTCATTTCGTCTCATATGCTAGTAGGGTTTTCTTAATGGATACCTTACTGTCCATGGTTTTCTGGGTACTGGGACTTCAATAGGCGTTTTTCTTCTGATAGGTACTGGGCAGAGCCCTACTGCGGCTCGCTGCTGGTTTAATTGCTCATCATACGTCACATATCTTGGTGTGAACGTTCCTGGTACTTCAAAATGGGCAACTGGAGTGCAGGCTTTATTCGGGACCTCCTCTACAGAAAGAATTTAAAGCAAGCAGACCACCCCTGTCCCCACCTTTTGGTTTCCCAAGGCTTAGTTCTACTTACATAGAAAGCCTCTGTTTAAAGTTGTTTAAAGGACCCAGAGCCTAGAATAAACTGTGTGCTGAACTGTGCCAGCAGGATTTAGAGCCTGGAATAACCTGAGCACTGAGCTGGATCAGCGGGACCCAGAGCCTAGAATAAACTGTGTACTGAACTGTACCAGCAGGATTTAGAGCCTGGAATAACCTGAGCACTGAGATTGATCCGTGGGATCAGAGCCTGGAATACACTGTGTACTGAACTGCACCAGCAGGATTTAAAGCCTGGAATAACCTGAGCACTGAGCTGGATCAGCGGGACCCAGCGCCTGGAATAAAGTGTGTACTGAACTGCAACAGTTGGATTTATAGCCTGGAATAACCTGAGCACTGAACTGGTCCTACAGGTTTTAAAGCCTGGAATAACCTGAGCACTGAGCTTGGTCAGTGAGACCCAGAGCCTGGAATAAACTGTGTACTGAACTGCAACAGTAGGATTTAAAGCCTGGAATAACCCGAGTACTGCGCTTGGTCAGCAAGACCCAGCACCTGCAATGAACTGTGTACTGAATTGTACCAGCAATGGAGCCTGAAATAAACTGTGTACTGAACTGTACCAGGAGGATATAGAGAGTGTACTGAACTGTACCAGCAGGATTTGGAGCCTGGAATAAACTGCATACTGAACTGTACCAGGAGGATTTAGAGTGTGTACTGAACTGTAGCAGCAGGATTTGAGCCTGGAATAAACTGTGTACTGAACCAGGAGGATTTAGAGCCTGGAATAACCTGAGCACTGAGCTGGGTCAGCAGGACCCAGAGCTGGAATAGACTGTGCACTGAACTGTACCAGCACAGTTTAAAGGCTGGAATAATGTGAGCACTGAGCTGGGCTAGCAGGACCCAGACCCTAGAATATACTGTGTACTGTACTGCACCAGTAGGAGCGTGTCCCTGGAATACCCTATATACAGAACCTGCCCAGCAGGATCCCAACCCTGGAATGACCTGAGCACTGAGCTGGGCCAGCAGGATCACGACCCTGGAATGACCTCAGCACTGAGCTGGGCCAGCAGGATCTAGACCCTGGAATGACCTGAGCACTGAGATGGGCCAGCAAGATCTAGACCCTGGAATGAACTGAGCACTGAGCTGGGCCAGCAGGATCTAGACCCTGGAATGACCTGAGCACTGAGCTGGGCCAGCAGGATCCCGACCCTGGAATGACCTGAGTACTGAGCTGCACCAGCAGGATCTAGACCCTGGAATGTCCTGAGCAATGAGCTGAGGCCAGCAGGACCTAGACCCTGGAATGACCTGAGCACTGAGCTGGGCCAGCAGGATCTAGAACCTGGAATGACCTGAGCGCTGAGCTGGGCCAGCAGGATCTAGACCCTGGAATGACCAGAGCACTGAGCTGGGCCAGCAGGATCTAGACCCGGAATGACCTGAGCGCTGAATTTTGGCCAGCAGGATCTAGAACCTGGAATGACCTGAGCGCTGAGCTGGGCCAGCAGGATCTATAGCCTGGAATGACCTGAGCACTGAGCTGGGCCAGCAGGATCTAGACCCTGGAATTAGCTGAGCACTGAGCTGGGCCAGCAGGATCCCAACCCTGGATTGACCTGAGCACTGAGCTGGGTCAGCAGGATCTAGACCATGGACTGTCCTGAGCACTGAGCTGGGCCAAAAGGATCCAGACACTGGAATGACCTGAGCGCTGAGCTGGGCCAGCAGGATCTAGACCCTGGAATGACCTGAGCACTGAGCTGTGTCAGCAGGATCCTGACCCTGGAATGACCTAAGCACTGAGCTCGGCCAGCAGGATCTAGACCTTGGAATGACCTGAGCACTGATCTGGGCCAGCAGGATCCCGACCCTGGAAAGACCTGAGCACTGAGCTGGGTCAGCAGGATCTAGACCCTGGAATGTCCTGAGCTCTGAACTCGGCCTGCAGGATCCAGACCCTGGAATGTCCTGAGCGCTGAGCGGGCCAGCAGGATCCAGTCCCTGGAATGACTGCAGAGCTGGGCCAGCAGGATCTAGACCCTGGAATGACCTGAGCGCTGAGCTCAGCCAGCAGGATATAGACTCTGGAATGACCTGTGAACTGATCTGGGCCAGCCAGATCCTGACACTGGAATGACCTGAGCACTGAGCCGGGTCAGCAGGATCAAGAACCTGGAATGTCCTTAGCACTGAACTTGCCCAGCACAATCCAGACCCTGGAATGTCCTGAGCACTGAGCTGGGCCAGCAGGATCTAGACCCTGGAATGACCTGAGCACTGAACTGGGCCAGCAGGATCTAGAACCTGGAATTACCTGAACGCTGAGCAGGGCCAGCAGGATATATACCTTGGAATGACCTGAGTACTGAGCTGGGCCAGTAGGATCTAGACCCTGGAATTACCTGAGCAATGAGCAGGGCCAACAGGATCCCTACCCTGGAATGACCTGAGCACTGAGCTGGGTAAGCAGGATCTAGACCATGGAATGACCTAAGTTCTGAGCTTGGCCAGCAGGATCTAGACCCCGGAATGACCGAGCACTGATCTGGGCCAGCAGGATCCTGACTCTGGAATGACCTGAGCACTGAGCTGGGTCAGCAGGATCTAGACCTTGGAATGTCCTGAGCACTGAGCTGGACCAGCAGGATCTAGACCCTGGAATGACCTGAGCACTGAGCTTGCCCAGCACAATATAGTCCCTGGAATGTCCTGAGCACTGAGCTGGGCCAGACGGATCTAGACCCTGGAATGACCTGAGCAATGAGCAGGGCCAGCAGGATCCCTACCCTGGAATGACCTGAGCACTGAGCTGGGTAAGCAGGATCTAGATCATGGAATGTCCTGAGCACTGAGCTGGGCCAAAAGGATCCAGACCCTAGAATGACCTGAGCGCTGAGCTGGGCCAGCAGGATCTAGACCCTGGAATGACCTGAGCACTGATCTGGGCCAGCAGGATCCCGACTCTGGAATGACCTGAGCACTGAGCTGGGTCAGCAGGATCTAGACCATGGAATGTCCTGAGCACTGAGCTGGGCCAAAAGGATCCAGACCCTAGAATGACCTGAGCGCTGAGCTGGGCCAGCAGGATCTAGACCCTGGAATGACCTGAGCACTGATCTGGGTCAGCAGAATCCCGACCCTGGAATGACCTGAGCACTGAGCTGGGTCAGCAGGATCTAGACCTTGGAATGTCCTGAGCACTGAGCTGGGCCAGCAGGATCTAAACCCTGGAATAACCTGAGCACTGAGCTTGCCCAGCACAATATAGTCCCTGGAATGTCCTGAGCACTGAGCTGGGCCAGAAGGATCTAGACCCTGGAATGACCTGAGCAATGAGCAGGGCCAGCAGGATCCCTACCCTGGAATGACCTGAGCACTGAGCTGGGTAAGCAGGATCTAGATCATGGAATGTCCTGAGCACTGAGCTGGGCCAAAAGGATCCAGACCCTAGAATGACCTGAGCGCTGAGCTGGGCCAGCAGGATCTAGACCCTGGAATGACCTGAGCACTGATCTGGGCCAGCAGGATCCCGACTCTGGAATGACCTGAGCACTGTGCTGGGTCAGCAGGATCTAGACCTTGGAATGTCCTGAGCACTGAGCTGGGCCAGCAGGATCTAAACCCTGGAATGACCTGAGCACTGAGCTTGCCCAGCACAATATAGTCCCTGGAATGTCCTGAGCACTGAGCTGGGCCAGCAGGATCTAGACCCTGGAATGACCTGAGTGCTGAGCTGGGCCAGCAGGATTTAGACCCTGGAAGTACCTGAGCACTGAGCTGGGCCAGCAGAATCCCAACCCTGGAATGACCTGAGCACTGACCTGGGTCAGCAGGATCTAGACCCTGGAATGACCTGAGCACTGATCTGGGCCAGCAGGATCCCGACTCTGGAATGACCTGAGCACTGAGCTGGGTCAGCAGGATCTAGACCTTGGAATGTCCTGAGCACTGAGCTGGGCCAGCAGGATCTAAACCCTGGAATGACCTGAGCACTGAGCTTGCCCAGCACAATATAGTCCCTGGAATGTCCTGAGCACTGAGCTGGGCCAGCAGGATCTAGTCCCTGGAATGACCTGAGTGCTGAGCTGGGCCAGCAGGATCTAGACCCTGGAATTACCTGAGCACTGAGCTGGGCCAGCAGGATCCCAACCCTGGAATGACCTGAGCACTGACCTGGGTCAGCAGGATCTAGACCATGGAATGTCCTGAGCACTGAGCTGGGCCAAAAGAATCCAGACCCTAGAATGACCTGAGCGCTGAGCTGGGCCAGCAGGATCTAGACCCTGGAATGACCGAGCACTGATCTGGGCCAGCAGGATCCTGACTCTGGAATGACCTGAGCACTGAGCTGGGTCAGCAGGATCTAGACCTTGGAATGTCCTGAGCACTGAGCTGGACCAGCAGGATCTAGACCCTGGAATGACCTGAGCACTGAGCTTGCCCAGCACAATATAGTCCCTGGAATATCCTGAGCACTGAGCTGGGTCAGAAGGATCTAGACCCTGGAATGACCTGAGCAATGAGCAGGGCCAGCAGGATCCCTACCCTGGAATGACCTGAGCACTGAGCTGGGTAAGCAGGATCTAGATCATGGAATGTCCTGAGTACTGAGCTGTGCCAAAAGGATCCAGACCCTAGAATGACCTGAGCGCTGAGCTGGGCCAGCAGGATCTAGACCCTGGAATGACCTGAGCACTGATCTGGGTCAGCAGAATCCCGACCCTGGAATGACCTGAGCACTGAGCTGGGTCAGCAGGATCTAGACCTTGGAATGTCCTGAGCACTGAGCTGGGCCAAAAGGATCCAGACCCTAGAATGACCTGAGCGCTGAGCTGGGCCAGCAGGATCTAGACCCTGGAATGACCTGAGCACTGATCTGGGCCAGCAGGATCCCGACTCTGGAATGACCTGAGCACTGAGCTGGGTCAGCAGGATCTAGACCATGGAATGTCCTGAGCACTGAGCTGGACCAGCAGGATCTAGACCCTGGAATGACCTGAGCACTGAGCTTGCCCAGCACAATATAGTCCCTGGAATGTCCTGAGCACTGAGCTGGGCCAGACGGATCTAGACCCTGGAATGACCTGAGCAATGAGCAGGGCCAGCAGGATCCCTACCCTGGAATGACCTGAGCACTGAGCTGGGTAAGCAGGATCTAGATCATGGAATGTCCTGAGCACTGAGCTGGGCCAAAAGGATCCAGACCCTAGAATGACCTGAGCGCTGAGCTGGGCCAGCAGGATCTAGACCCTGGAATGACCTGAGCACTGATCTGGGCCAGCAGGATCCCGACTCTGGAATGACCTGAGCACTGAGCTGGGTCAGCAGGATCTAGACCTTGGAATGTCCTGAGCACTGAGCTGGGCCAGCAGGATCTAAACCCTGGAATGACCTGAGCACTGAGCTTGCCCAGCACAATATAGTCCCTGGAATGTCCTGAGCACTGAGCTGGGCCAGCAGGATCTAGACCCTGGAATGACCTGAGTGCTGAGCTGGGCCAGCAGGATTTAGACCCTGGAAGTACCTGAGCACTGAGCTGGGCCAGCAGAATCCCAACCCTGGAATGACCTGAGCACTGACCTGGGTCAGCAGGATCTAGACCCTGGAATGACCTGAGCACTGATCTGGGCCAGCAGGATCCCGACTCTGGAATGACCTGAGCACTGAGCTGGGTCAGCAGGATCTAGACCTTGGAATGTCCTGAGCACTGAGCTGGGCCAGCAGGATCTAAACCCTGGAATGACCTGAGCACTGAGCTTGCCCAGCACAATATAGTCCCTGGAATGTCCTGAGCACTGAGCTGGGCCAGCAGGATCTAGTCCCTGGAATGACCTGAGTGCTGAGCTGGGCCAGCAGGATCTAGACCCTGGAATTACCTGAGCACTGAGCTGGGCCAGCAGGATCCCAACCCTGGAATGACCTGAGCACTGACCTGGGTCAGCAGGATCTAGACCATGGAATGTCCTGAGCACTGAGCTGGGCCAAAAGAATCCAGACCCTAGAATGACCTGAGCGCTGAGCTGGGCCAGCAGGATCTAGACCCTGGAATGACCGAGCACTGATCTGGGCCAGCAGGATCCTGACTCTGGAATGACCTGAGCACTGAGCTGGGTCAGCAGGATCTAGACCTTGGAATGTCCTGAGCACTGAGCTGGACCAGCAGGATCTAGACCCTGGAATGACCTGAGCACTGAGCTTGCCCAGCACAATATAGTCCCTGGAATATCCTGAGCACTGAGCTGGGTCAGAAGGATCTAGACCCTGGAATGACCTGAGCAATGAGCAGGGCCAGCAGGATCCCTACCCTGGAATGACCTGAGCACTGAGCTGGGTAAGCAGGATCTAGATCATGGAATGTCCTGAGTACTGAGCTGTGCCAAAAGGATCCAGACCCTAGAATGACCTGAGCGCTGAGCTGGGCCAGCAGGATCTAGACCCTGGAATGACCTGAGCACTGATCTGGGTCAGCAGAATCCCGACCCTGGAATGACCTGAGCACTGAGCTGGGTCAGCAGGATCTAGACCTTGGAATGTCCTGAGCACTGAGCTGGGCCAAAAGGATCCAGACCCTAGAATGACCTGAGCGCTGAGCTGGGCCAGCAGGATCTAGACCCTGGAATGACCTGAGCACTGATCTGGGCCAGCAGGATCCCGACTCTGGAATGACCTGAGCACTGAGCTGGGTCAGCAGGATCTAGACCATGGAATGTCCTGAGCACTGAGCTGGACCAGCAGGATCTAGACCCTGGAATGACCTGAGCACTGAGCTTGCCCAGCACAATATAGTCCCTGGAATGTCCTGAGCACTGAGCTGGGCCAGACGGATCTAGACCCTGGAATGACCTGAGCAATGAGCAGGGCCAGCAGGATCCCTACCCTGGAATGACCTGAGCACTGAGCTGGGTAAGCAGGATCTAGATCATGGAATGTCCTGAGCACTGAGCTGGGCCAAAAGGATCCAGACCCTAGAATGACCTGAGCGCTGAGCTGGGCCAGCAGGATCTAGACCCTGGAATGACATGAGCACTGATCTGGGCCAGCAGGATCCCAACTCTGGAATGACCTGAGCACTGAGCTGGGTCAGCAGGATCTAGACCATGGAATGTCCTGAGCACTGAGCTGGGCCAAAAGGATCCAGACCCTAGAATGACCTGAGCGCTGAGTTGGGCCAGCAGGATCTAGACCCTGGAATGACCTGAGCACTGATCTGGGTCAGCAGAATCCCGACCCTGGAATGACCTGAGCACTGAGCTGGGTCAGCAGGATCTAGACCTTGGAATGTCCTGAGCACTGAGCTGGGCCAGCAGGATCTAAACCCTGGAATGACCTGAGCACTGAGCTTGCCCAGCACAATATAGTCCCTGGAATGTCCTGAGCACTGAGCTGGGCCAGAAGGATCTAGACCCTGGAATGACCTGAGCACTGAGCAGGGCCAGCAGGATCCCTACCCTGGAATGACCTGAGCACTGAGCTGGGTAAGCAGGATCTAGACCATGGAATGACCTAAGTTCTGAGCTTGGCCAGCAGGATCTAGACCCCGGAATGAACGAGCACTGATCTGGGCCAGCAGGATCCTGACTCTGGAATGACCTGAGCACTGAGCTGGGTCAGCAGGATCTAGACCTTGGAATGTCCTGAGCACTGAGCTGGACCAGCAGGATCTAGACCCTGGAATGACCTGAGCACTGAGCTTGCCCAGCACAATATAGTCCCTGGAATGTCCTGAGCACTGAGCTGGGCCAGACGGATCTAGACCCTGGAATGACCTGAGCAATGAGCAGGGCCAGCAGGATCCTACCCTGGAATGACCTGAGCACTGAACTGGGTAAGCAGGATCTAGATCATGGAATGTCCTGAGCACTGAGCTGGGCCAAAAGGATCCAGACCCTAGAATGACCTGAGCGCTGAGCTGGGCCAGCAGGATCTAGACCCTGGAATGACCTGAGCACTGATCTGGGCCAGCAGGATCCCGACTCTGGAATGACCTGAGCACTGAGCTGGGTCAGCAGGATCTAGACCATGGAATGTCCGGAGCACTGAGCTGGGCCAAAAGGATCCAGACCCTAGAATGACCTGAGCGCTGAGCTGGGCCAGCAGGATCTAGACCCTGGAATGACCTGAGCACTGATCTGGGTCAGCAGAATCCCGACCCTGGAATGACCTGAGCACTGAGCTGGGTCAGCAGGATCTAGACCTTGGAATGTCCTGAGCACTGAGCTGGGCCAGCAGGATCTAAACCCTGGAATGACCTGAGCACTGAGCTTGCCCAGCACAATATAGTCCCTGGAATGTCCTGAGCACTGAGCTGGGCCAGAAGGATCTAGACCCTGGAATGACCTGAGCAATGAGCAGGGCCAGCAGGATCCCTACCCTGGAATGACCTGAGCACTGAGCTGGGTAAGCAAACTCTAGATCATGGAATGTCCTGAGCACTGAGCTGGGCCAAAAGGATCCAGACCCTAGAATGACCTGAGCGCTGAGCTGGGCCAGCAGGATCTAGACCCTGGAATGACCTGAGCAATGATCTGGGCCAGCAGGATCCCGACTCTGGAATGACCTGAGCACTGAGCTGGGTCAGCAGGATCTAGACCTTGGAATGTCCTGAGCACTGAGCTGGGCCAGCAGGATCTAAACCCTGGAATGACCTGAGCACTGAGCTTGCCCAGCACAATATAGTCCCTGGAATGTCCTGAGCACTGAGCTGGGCCAGCAGGATCTAGACCCTGGAATGACCTGAGTGCTGAGCTGGGCCAGCAGGATTTAGACCCTGGAATTACCTGAGCACTGAGCTGGGCCAGCAGGATCCCAACCCTGGAATGACCTGAGCACTGACCTGGGTCAGCAGGATCTAGACCCTGGAATGACCTGAGCACTGATCTGGGCCAGCAGGATCCCGACTCTGGAATGACCTGAGCACTGAGCTGGGTCAGCAGGATCTAGACCTTGGAATGTCCTGAGCACTGAGCTGGGCCAGCAGGATCTAAACCCTGGAATGACCTGAGCACTGAGCTGGGCCAGCAGGATCTAGTCCCTGGAATGACCTGAGTGCTGAGCTGGGCCAGCAGGATCTAGACCCTGGAATTACCTGAGCACTGAGCTGGGCCAGCAGGATCCCAACCCTGGAATGACCTGAGCACTGACCTGGGTCAGCAGGATCTAGACCATGGAATGTCCTGAGCACTGAGCTGGGCCAAAAGAATCCAGACCCTAGAATGACCTGAGCGCTGAGCTGGGCCAGCAGGATCTAGACCCTGGAATGACCGAGCACTGATCTGGGCCAGCAGGATCCTGACTCTGGAATGACCTGAGCACTGAGCTGGGTCAGCAGGATCTAGACCTTGGAATGTCCTGAGCACTGAGCTGGACCAGCAGGATCTAGACCCTGGAATGACCTGAGCACTGAGCTTGCCCAGCACAATATAGTCCCTGGAATATCCTGAGCACTGAGCTGGGTCAGAAGGATCTAGACCCTGGAATGACCTGAGCAATGAGCAGGGCCAGCAGGATCCCTACCCTGGAATGACCTGAGCACTGAGCTGGGTAAGCAGGATCTAGATCATGGAATGTCCTGAGTACTGAGCTGTGCCAAAAGGATCCAGACCCTAGAATGACCTGAGCGCTGAGCTGGGCCAGCAGGATCTAGACCCTGGAATGACCTGAGCACTGATCTGGGTCAGCAGAATCCCGACCCTGGAATGACCTGAGCACTGAGCTGGGTCAGCAGGATCTAGACCTTGGAATGTCCTGAGCACTGAGCTGGGCCAAAAGGATCCAGACCCTAGAATGACCTGAGCGCTGAGCTGGGCCAGCAGGATCTAGACCCTGGAATGACCTGAGCACTGATCTGGGCCAGCAGGATCCCGACTCTGGAATGACCTGAGCACTGAGCTGGGTCAGCAGGATCTAGACCATGGAATGTCCTGAGCACTGAGCTGGACCAGCAGGATCTAGACCCTGGAATGACCTGAGCACTGAGCTTGCCCAGCACAATATAGTCCCTGGAATGTCCTGAGCACTGAGCTGGGCCAGACGGATCTAGACCCTGGAATTACCTGAGCAATGAGCAGGGCCAGCAGGATCCCTACCCTGGAATGACCTGAGCACTGAGCTGGGTAAGCAGGATCTAGATCATGGAATGTCCTGAGCACTGAGCTGGGCCAAAAGGATCCAGACCCTAGAATGACCTGAGCGCTGAGCTGGGCCAGCAGGATCTAGACCCTGGAATGACCTGAACACTGATCTGGGCCAGCAGGATCCCGACTCTGGAATGACCTGAGCACTGAGCTGGGTCAGCAGGATCTAGACCATGGAATTTCCTGAGCACTGAGCTGGGCCAAAAGGATCCAGACCCTAGAATGACCTGAGCGCTGAGCTGGGCCAGCAGGATCTAGACCCTGGAATGACCTGAGCACTGATCTGGGTCAGCAGAATCCCGACCCTGGAATGACCTGAGCACTGAGCTGGGTCAGCAGGATCTAGACCTTGGAATGTCCTGAGCACTGAGCTGGGCCAGCAGGATCTAAACCCTGGAATGACCTGAGCACTGAGCTTGCCCAGCACAATATAGTCCCTGGAATGTCCTGAGCACTGAGCTGGGCCAGAAGGATCTAGACCCTGGAATGACCTGAGCAATGAGCATGGCCAGCAGGATCCCTACCCTGGAATGACCTGAGCACTGAGCTGGGTAAGCAGGATCTAGATCATGGAATGTCCTGAGCACTGAGCTTGGCCAAAAGGATCCAGACCCTAGAATGACCTGAGCGCTGAGCTGGGCCAGCAGGATCTAGACCCTGGAGTGACCTGAGCACTGATCTGGGCCAGCAGGATCCCGACTCTGGAATGACCTGAGCACTGAGCTGGGTCAGCAGGATCTAGACCTTGGAATGTCCTGAGCACTGAGCTGGGCCAGCAGGATCTAAACCCTGGAATGACCTGAGCACTGAGCTTGCTCAGCACAATATAGTCCCTGGAATGTCCTGAGCACTGAGCTGGGCCAGCAGGATCTAGACCCTGGAATGACCTGAGTGCTGAGCTGGGCCAGCAGGATTTAGACCCTGGAATTACCTGAGCACTGAGCTGGGCCAGCAAGATCCCAACCCTGGAATGACCTGAGCACTGACCTGGGTCAGCAGGAACTAGACCCTGGAATGACCTGAGCACTGATCTGGGCCAGCAGGATCTCGCCTCTGGAATGACCTGAGCACTGAGCTGGGTCAGCAGGATCTAGACCTTGGAATGTCCTGAGCACTGAGCTGGGCCAGCAGGATCTAAACCCTGGAATGACCTGAGCACTGAGCTTGCCCAGCACAATATAGTCCCTGGAATGTCCTGAGCACTGAGCTGGGCCAGCAGGATCTAGTCCCTGGAATGACCTGAGTGCTGAGCTGGGCCAGCAGGATCTAGACCTTGGAATTACCTGAGCACTGAGCTGGGCCAGCAGGATCCCAACCCTGGAATGACCTGAGCACTGACCTGGGTCAGCAGGATCTAGACCATGGAATGTCCTGAGCACTGAGCTGGGCCAAAAGAATCCAGACCCTAGAATGACCTGAGCGCTGAGCTGGGCCAGCAGGATCTAGACCCTGGAATGACCGAGCACTGATCTGGGCCAGCAGGATCCTGACTCTGGAATGACCTGAGCACTGAGCTGGGTCAGCAGGATCTAGACCTTGGAATGTCCTGAGCACTGAGCTGGACCAGCAGGATCTAGACCCTGGAATGACCTGAGCACTGAGCTTGCCCAGCACAAAATAGTCCCTGGAATATCCTGAGCACTGAGCTGGGTCAGAGGGATCTAGACCCTGGAATGACCTGAGCAATGAGCAGGGCCAGCAGAATCCCTACCCTGGAATGACCTGAGCACTGAGCTGGGTAAGCAGGATCTAGATCATGGAATGTCCTGAGTACTGAGCTGTGCCAAAAGGATCCAGACCCTGGAATGACCTGAGCGCTGAGCTGGGCCAGCAGGATCTAGACCCTGGAATGACCTGAGCACTGATCTGGGTCAGCAGAATCCCGACCCTGGAATGACCTGAGCACTGAGCTGGGTCAGCAGGATCTAGACCTTGGAATGTCCTGAGCACTGAGCTGGGCCAGCAGGATCTAAACCCTGGAATGACCTGAGCACTGAGCTTTCCCAGCACAATATAGTCCCTGAAATATCCTGAGCACTGAGCTGGGTCAGAAGGATCTAGACCCTGGAATGACCTGAGCAATGAGCAGGGCCAGCAGGATCCCTACCCTGGAATGACCTGAGCACTGAGCTGGGTAAGCAGGATCTAGATCATGGAATGTCCTGAGTACTGAGCTGTGCCAAAAGGATCCAGACCCTAGAATGACCTGAGCGCTGAGCTGGGCCAGCAGGATCTAGACCCTGGAATGACCTGAGCACTGATCTGGGCCAGCAGGATTCCGACTCTGGAATGACCTGAGCACTGAGCTGGGTCAGCAGGATCTAGACCTTGGAATGTCCTGAGCACTGAGCTGGGCCAGCAGGATCTAAACCCTGGAATGACCTGAGCACTGAGCTTGCCCAGCACAATATAGTGCCTGGAATGTCCTGAGCACTGAGCTGGGCCAGCAGGATCTAGACCCTGGAATGACCTGAGTGCTGAGCTGGGCCAGCAGGATCTAGACCCTGGAATTACCTGAGCACTGAGCTCGGTCAGCAGGATCCCGACCCTGGAATGACCTGAGCACTGAGCTGGGTCAGCAGGATCTAGACCCTGGAATGTCCTGAGCACTGAGCTGGGGCTGCAGGATCCAGACCCTGGAATGTCCTGAGCACTGAGCTGGGCCAGCAGGATCCTGACCATGGAATGACCTGAGCGCTGAGCTGGGCCAGCAGGATCTAGACCCTGGAATGACCTGAGCGCTGAACTCATCCAGCAGGATCTAGAACCTGGAATGACCTGAGCGGTGAGCAGGGCCAGCAGGATCCCTACCCTGGAATGACCTGAGCACTGAGCTGGGTAAGCAGGATCTAGATCATGGAATGTCCTGAGCACTGAGCTGGGCCAAAAGGATCCAGACGCTAGAATGACCTGATCGCTGAGCTGGGCCAGCAGGATCTAGACCCTGGAATGACCTGAGCACTGAGCTGGGCCAGCAGGATCCCAACCCTGGTATGACCTGAGCACTGACCTGGGTCAGCAGGATCTAGACCATGGAATGTCCTGAGCACTGAGCTGGGCCAAAAGGATCCAGACCCTAGAATGACCTGAGCGCTGAGCTGGGCCAGCAGGATCTAGACCCTGGAATGACCGAGCACTGATCTGGGCCAGCAGGATCCTGACTCTGGAATGACCTGAGCACTGAGCTGGGTCAGCAGGATCTAGACCCTGGAATGTCCTGAGCACTGAGCTGGACCAGCAGGATCTAGACCCTGGAATGACCTGAGCACTGAGCTTGCCCAGCACAATATAGTCCCTGGAATGTCCTGAGCACTGAGCTGGGTCAGAAGGATCTAGACCCTGGAATGACCTGAGCAATGAGCAGGGCCAGCAGGATCCCTACCCTGGAATGACCTGAGCACTGAGCTGGGTAAGCAGGATCTAGATCATGGAATGTCCTGAGCACTGAGCTGGGCCAAAAGGATCCAGACTCTAGAATGACCTAAGCGCTGAGCTGGGCCAGCAGGATCTAGACCCTGGAATGACCTGAGCACTGATCTGGGTCAGCAGAATCCCGACCCTGGAATGACCTGAGCACTGAGCTGGGTCAGCAGGTTCTAGACCTTGGAATGTCCTGAGCACTGAGCTGGGCCACAAGGATCCAGACCCTAGAATGACCCGAGCACTGAGCTGGGCCAGCAGGATCTAGACCCTGGATGACCTGAGCACTGAGCTTGGTCAGCAGGATCCCAACCCTGGAATGACCTAAGTGCTGAGCTCGGCCAGCAGGATCCCGACCCTGGAATGACCTGAGCACTGAGCTGGGTCAGCAGGATCTAGACCCTGGAATGTCCTGAGCACTGAGCTGGGGCTGCAGGATCCAGACCCTGGAATGTCCTGAGCACTGAGCTGGGCCAGCAGGATCCTGACCATGGAATGACCTGAGCGCTGAGCTGGGCCAGCAGGATCTAGACCCTGGAATGACCTGAGCGCTGAACTCATCCAGCAGGATCTAGAACCTGGAATGACCTGAGCGGTGAGCAGGGCCAGCAGGATCCCTACCCTGGAATGACCTGAGCACTGAGCTGGGTAAGCAGGATCTAGATCATGGAATGTCCTGAGCACTGAGCTGGGCCAAAAGGATCCAGACGCTAGAATGACCTGATCGCTGAGCTGGGCCAGCAGGATCTAGACCCTGGAAAGACCTGAGCAATGAGCAGGGCCAGCAGGATCCCTACCCTGGAATGACCTGAGCACTGAGCTGGGTAAGCAGGATCTAGATCATGGAATGTCCTGAGCACTGAGCTGGGCAAAAAGGATCCCGACCCTAGAATGACCTGAGCGCTGAGCTGGGCCAGCAGGATCTAGACCCTGGAATGACCTGAGTACTGATCTGGGCCAGCAGGATCCCGACTCTGGAATGACCTGAGCACTGAGCTGGGTCAGCAGGATCTAGACCTTGGAATGTCCTGAGCACTGAGCTGGGCCAGCAGGATCTAAACCCTGAAATGACCTGAGCACTGAGCTTGCCCAGCACAATATAGTCCCTGGAATGTCCTGAGCACTGAGCTGGGCCAGCAGGATCCCAACCCTGGTATGACCTGAGCACTGACCTGGGTCAGCAGGATCTAGACCATGGAATGTCCTGAGCACTGAGCTGGGCCAAAAGGATCCAGACCCTAGAATGACCTGAGCGCTGAGCTGGGCCAGCAGGATCTAGACCCTGGAATGACTGAGCACTGATCTGGGCCAGCAGGATTATGACTCTGGAATGACCTGAGCACTGAGCTGGGTCAGCAGGATCTAGACCTTGGAATGTCCTGAGCACTGAGCTGGACCAGCAGGATCTAGACCCTGGAATGACCTGAGCACTCAGCTTGCCCAGCACAATATAGTCCCTGGAATGTCCTGAGCACTGAGCTGGGCCAGAAGGATCTAGACCCTGGAATGACCTGAGCAATGAGCAGGGCCAGCAGGATCCCTACCCTGGAATGACCTGAGCACTGAGCTGGGTAAGCAGGATCTAGATCATGGAATGTCCTGAGCACTGAGCTGGGCCAAAAGGATCCAGACCCTAGAATGACCTAAGCGCTGAGCTGGGCCAGCAGGATCTAGACCCTGGAATGACCTGAGCACTGATCTGGGTCAGCAGAATCCCGACCCTGGAATGACCTGAGCACTGAGCTGGGTCAGCAGGATCTAGACCTTGGAATGTCCTGAGCACTGAGCTGGGCCAGCAGGATCTAAACCCTGGAATGACCTGAGCACTGAGCTTGCCCAGCACAATATAGTCCATGTAATGTCCTGAGCACTGAGCTGGGCCAGAAGGATCGAGACCCTGGAATGACCTGAGCAATGAGCAGGGCCAGCAGGATCCCTACCCTGGAATGACCTGAGCACTGAGCTGGGTAAGCAGGATCTAGATCATGGAATGTCCTGAGCACTGAGCTGGGCCAAAAGGATCCAGACCCTAGAATGACCTGAGCGGTGAGCTGGGCCAGCAGGATCTAGACCCTGGAATGACCTGAGCACTGATCTGGGCCAGCAGGATCCCGACTCTGGAATGACCTGAGCACTGAGCTGGGTCAGCAGGATCTAGACCTTGGTATGTCCTGAGCACTGAGCTGGGCCAGCAGGATCTAAACCCTGGAATGACCTGAGCACTGAGCTTGCCCAGCACAATATAGTCCCTGGAATGTCCTGAGCACTGAGCTGGGCCAGCAGGATCTAGACCCTGGAATGACCTGAGTGCTGAGCTGGGCCAGCATGATCTAGACCCTGGAATTACCTGAGCACTGAGCTGGGCCAGCAGGATCCCAAACCTGGAATGACCTGAGCACTGACCTGGGTCAGCAGGATCTAGACCCTGGAATGACCTGAGCACTGATCTGGGCCAGCAGGATCCCGACTCTGGAATGACCTGAGCACTGAGCTGGGTCAGCAGGATCTAGACCTTGGAATTTCCTGAGCACTGAGCTGGGCCAGCAGGATCTAAACCCTGGAATGACCTGAGCACTGAGCTTGCCCAGCACAATATAGTCCCTGGAATGTCCTGAGCACTGAGCTGGGCCAGCAGGATCTAGACCCTGGAATGACCTGAGTGCTGAGCTGGGCCAGCAGGATCTAGACCCTGGAATTACCTGAGCACTGAGCTGGGCCAGCAGGATCCCAACCCTGGAATGACCTGAGCACTGACCTGGGTCAGCAGGATCTAGACCATGGAATATCCTGACCACTGAGCTGGGCCAAAAGGATCCAGACCCTAGAATGACCTGAGCGCTGAGCTGGGCCAGCAGGATCTAGACCCTGGATGACCTGAGCACTGAGCTTGGTCAGCAGGATCCCGACCCTGGAATGACCTAAGTGCTGAGCTCGGCCAGCAGGATCCTGCCCGACCCTGGAATGACCTGAGCACTGGGCTGGGTCAGCAGGATCTAGACCCTGGAATGTCCTGAGCACTGAGCTGGGGCTGCAGGCTCCAGACCCTGGAATGTCCTGAGCACTGAGCTGGGCCAGCAGGATCCTGACCATGGAATGACCTGAGCGCTGAGCTGGGCCAGCAGGATCTAGACCCTGGAATGATCTGAGCGCTGAACTCATCCAGCAGGATCTAGAACCTGGAATGACCTGAGCGGTGAGCAGGGCCAGCAGGATCTAGACGCTGGAATGACCTGAGCACTGAGCTGGGCCAGTAGGATCTAGACCCTGGAATTACCTGAGCAATGAGCTGGGCCAGTAGGATCTAGACCCTGGAATTACCTGAGCACTGAGCTGGGCCAGCAGGATCCAGACCCTGGAATGACCTGAGCACTGAGCTGGGTCAGCAGAATCTAGATCCAGGAATGTCCTGAGCACTGAGCTGGGCCAGCCGGATCTAGACCCTGGAATTACCTGAGCACTGAGCTGGGCCAGCAGGATCCCAACCCTAGAATGACCTGACCACTGAGCTGGGTCAGCAGGATCTAGACCATGGAATGTCCTGAGCACTGAGCTGGGCCAAAAGGATCCAGACCCTAGAATGACCTGAGCACTGAGCTGGGCCAGCAGGATCTAGACCCTGGAATGACCTGAGCACTGAGCTGGGTCAGCAGAAACTAGACCTGGGAATGTCCTGAGGACTGAGCTTTGCCAGCAGGATCTAGACCCTGGAATGACCTGAGCACTGAGCTGGGTCAGCAGAATCTAGACCCTGGAATGACCTGAGCACTGAGCTTGGCCAGCAGGATCTAGACCCTGGAATGACCTGAGCACTGAGCTGGGTCAGCAGAATCTAGACCCGGGAATGTCCTGAGCAGTGAGCTTTGCCAGCAGGATCTAGACCCTGGAATGACCTGAGCACTGAGCTGGGTCAGCAGAATCTAGATGCTGGAATGACCTGAGCACTGAGCTGGGCCAGCAGGATCTAGACCTTGGAATGACCTGAGCACCGACCTGGGCCAGTAGGATCTAGACCCTGGAATTACCTGAGCATTGAGCTGGGCCAGCAGGATCCCGACCCGGGAATTACCTGAGGACTGAGCTGGGCCATCAGGATCCCGACCCTGGAATGACCCGAGCACTGAGCTGGGTCAGCAGGAACAAGACCCTGGAATGTCTTGAACACTGAGCTGGGTCAGCAGGATTCCGACCCTGGAACGACCTGAGTGCTGAGCTGGGCCAGCTGGATCCAGAGGCAGCCAGCATGATTTTGATCCTGGAATAAACTGTGTACTGAACTGTTCCAGCAGGATCTAGAACCTGGAAGGACTTGACCTCTGTTAATGAACATTCAAAAACGTCTAAAAAGAACTTAAGAGGAAGCTCATCCATCAGGCCTTCCATTTTGGAACGTCACGAACTACGATGGTCCTTACTTGCAATACTTTGACTGCATGATCAGTCCACCTGAACGGATCTTCTGTGCTGCCGTAGAAAGCGATAGCACCGGATCATCCCAAAAATAGCTCCCACCAAATATAATTCATCCTATCCAGCTGTATTGGTACCAAATTGTTCTGATGAGATAAGGATCCCTCTTTCTTCCGTTCCAACCAATCAGTGTCCCCTTTCTTTTTGCTGATGTAGTGTAGTTTCAAGCAGCGTGCCCTGCATGCAAATCATCAGTACAAATAAATGGAACCACATTCAAACTGGGGGCTCGGGATTGAATTCACTAGTCGCTCTACTGTTCTAGATCGTCATGGCTAAGGAACTGTCCTAAGTATCCTTTAATGGGCCACCGATTTTCTTTTTCAGGCCCAGGGAGCAAATCTGGTGAGTGGAAGGGCAAATTTGCATTCCTGGTACGCACTCTGGCATCGTCCTCTTTCCTTCTTAGGCCTCCACCCTTTCTCTGTACTGGGGTGAAGAGATTGCTGCGTGATCTGCCTAGAGGCACATAGGGGCATTGAACCCTAACCCTGTAAATCCTCTCCAGTAGGGGGGTTTTACATAAAGTTATCTGTTATGTGGGCTGTCATCAAACCAAGAAGCAGCATGCAGCTCAATTTTCTTCAATAGTGTAATTTTGTAGATTTCATTAGTACTCCTCTTTACTTTGAATCCTTTGAACCCTTAGGTTAATATTACCTTTGTAAGTCACCTGTTATCTTATATACATTTTTGCTTCTGTTTGTTATGTTTTTGTCCCCAGTATATATCCAACTTTTTTTCACCCTCATAAACTGGCTCACCACTTGTTTTCATCATTGTGCTATGGTACAAGCCCCCTTTGTGTGAATGCCTCCACCATCTGTAAATATGTTATTATTATTATTTTTTTATTGTCATAGTTTCTTGTCAAATGTTTTACAAAACTTTACATTAATCTATCCCATTCAACACCAAAACTATTTTTATACACACCGTCTTAAAAATGTGATTAACCCTCAACTAGCTACCCAATCAGAGCTAGTTAAACTTCACCTCTTGGACTAATAATCTATCCAAATAGTTGATGGTTGCACAGATCAACATATAATTACGCCCAGCTAGTAGTGTGGACCACCACTCAGCCATATCATCATTTCACAGAGCGAACTTCCCCACAGCCGCTGTTCTTTCTGCGATTAGCGCTGAGCATTCAGCGACCAAATGTTGTAAAGACTCCACTTGTTTATTGCAGAAACGACAACGATTGTCAATAGTTATTTTTATCATGTCTTAGTGACAACATTTCTTTTGTTGGCAGTTGATTGAGGCTCATCGCATGAATTTATTACAATGGTATTTCGACGGAAAAAATTGTAAGTACTTTGGAACCTGATTTGCTGAACGGACGTCGCTGCTGTGTATTAAACTTGATTTCAATTTCAATCGGTTTTCGATGGTCGTGCCCCATTCACAATTACAAACCTTTTTTTTCACTGCACTAGGATTATTGCATAGCAATTCAACAGGGCCCCCCACATAATCAAGATTCTTTAGTACCTTTTCAGTCCACTCCTTAAGTAGGCCTTTATAAGGTCTGCTCAAAACTTCCTTTAGAATCTGATAGGCACTATCATCTTCCTAAAAAGCACAAAACATTTCCATAAAATTAATACGCCCAGTGATTGGAGGCCTAACTCAAAACGAATTGAGGTGATTGAGACGTATTTTGGCAAATATAACACTTTCCTCCAGAACTGAGCTTCTAACTTCTTCCACAATAAGGAACCTATAGTGAGACCGGCTTCGCTGCCAATGGTGATTGCCGCCACCACCTTTTGGCGATAAAACAGAATCACAGGCATACATGTGAATTTACCAAATTCACGATGCAGTTTAGTACCTTGTAGGGCAAGGTTAGTCATTTTAGATTTCAAACTTCAGTCCATTCCCAGGACTCCGATGTATCTGATGTTGTCTGTTCTCTCAATAATTTTTCGGTTCACAACCCTCTTGAAATGTCTTCCTCTAGAGCCGAGTTGTGGACCAAGTGCAATGATCTTTGATTTGTCAGCGTTGATCTCCATACAAATCGATTGCAACCCATTTTGAGTGGAATCCATCAGAACCACGTCGTCGGCATAAGTAACCCAGCTGATCGGGTGGCCGTTAATGCTTGGAGCAAACGAGTTACAAGTCATCGGTGCCTCAGGCATGTCAGCAAGTTATAGCTTGAAAATTAGAGCAGCCAACAGGCAGCCTTGCTTAACACCCCTCCCTGTCACAATACCATCAGACAATTCACCTTTGGCATTCAGTATAGCTTTAATTGATGTGTTTCTATGTAACTGGATTATCATCTGCAGTAGGTCAGCTTGGCATTGGGATTTTGCCAGTTTTTCCCACAAAGGCGCCCGATTTACCCTATCAAATGCCTGTCGTAAATCAACGAAGGAAATAAATAGTGATTTGTTTTTTTTTAGAGCCTCTAGCTTCAAAAGGCTGAGTAGGGTAAGATTTAATTCAACACCTACACCACTAGTGAAGCCTGTTTGTCTTTCGTCAATGATGTTACACTCCGCTGCCCATTTCGCCAGTCTTTTCTGCAAAAAAAAAAGGAAGCAAAAATGTTCCCGAAATCCAACAGGGCAATCGGGCGGTAGTTGGCTGGATCAGATTGATCACCTTTTTTGAATATGGGCAAACTCTACCACCGATTGCCATGCGGGCGGGATCTTCCGGGTCTCGACTATTTTCTTAAACAGAGTTTCGATGAACAAGAGCCATTGGATTTTTTTTTTCTCAAACTTATTTTAGAAAGTCCATATGGACCTGTGGCTCCAGAATTTTTGAGCTTTTCAATCGCCTCTTCTATGTCCTCCCTGTTATAATCCAGCACCCATGCAATAGGCTAAACATTCCATTGCTTCAAATCCTGTGTGTTTGGCAATTTGAAAATCGCTGTAAAGTGCTTCACCCAGATGGCAACACTTACTCCAACTGTTAAATTGGCCAGCTAGGTTTGGGACCCAGCATTGATGATGGCCTATGTTTCACGGCTCTTCCGGGTGCAGATTAATTTTAACATTGTTTCCGCCTGTTCTTGTTTGCGGCAGCGCTTAAAGGAAAACACCCAATTTCTATATGTTTCATATAGTTATCTTTTTCATTCTAGGAAGTGGGCAGACGAGTGAGTCATTTTGAGCACTTTCAATTCATCATGTAGCTTTTTCTTCCTGTCTTTGACTGTTTTACTAAACAATTATTTATGTTTTGGAAGGTCGGTGCTGAATCCAGTTTTGAATGTGACAAATTGTGCTAGTAAAGGCGTGTACTCAGCAGAACTTGTTCCATTTACAAGCCCCAATCCCAAGTTTAAAATGAGCTTGGAGAGATCTATTCGCAGCCGGTGTTATTGTAAGTCATTTCTGTTCGAAATTGACACCCCTGTTCTTCAAGTAAAAACAAACATAAATGTTGCCAATGGTGATTATTTTCCGAACTTACATTTCATGGCGCTTGTGCTACTGTACCCTGCATGTTAGTGGGTGCATGGCTGCCCTACCTGCATTGCAGTCATGCCTGCATGAAGGCTGTTCAGATGAATAGACTTAAAGGCATGGTCCAGTAAACATTTTTATTGTCCCTACTGGTCGGCCATTTTTTTTAAGCCTAAGTGGCTCGATTTTAGAAAACTTTCCTAAGGACCTTACCCGAGTTTTCGTCCATTAAACGCACGCGAAAACAGGCACCAGGGAGCCGCTTTTTTTTGATAATCCTATCACTTGCCGCATCGCCCTGGCTGACCTGCTTCTGCGGCACTAAATCAATTCCCCAGCCCCTGAACCTGACATTATCCAAACATTCATATTCCCCGCCTCTCTCCGTGACGTTACTGTGCTACGTATGCAAACGCGCCCAGTCGTCTTCTACGCGACTTCACACAGAACCCGGAAACCAACACAGACCATCTCACAACATAGCACGCCACAATTCGGAATATGAAACTGTACTTTAAAATCAAACAGCAACACGGTACATTTGGTAAAGTACATTTATTTGACATTAAATGTTTAGAGAATATTCAGCAATTGCCATATGAACTCCGAAAGCCATTTATTTTCTTTTATCTGTATCCGCAATGGTACACAGGGTGTTGCTTTTCGTTAAAAGAAGCACTTTGGAAGCACAGTGAACCGCAAGGCTGTTCCATCAACTAGGCACTAGTCCATCGTAAAGGTTGATATGTTACTTCTAGCCACTAGTACAGCGTAAGGGCATGTGGGCCCTTGGCGATCGTCCCATAAAATTGTCAGTGTTCTCCAGTTGTTCACACGAAGCTGCAAGTGTCTCACGAAGAAACCGTCTGCCGGTGTCTCAAACCGATGACAGTAGCAGAAGGGGAGCAAATACCAGTTATGAAAACAAAAAAATTATAATTAGTCTCGCCAGCCGATCTTCATTAATATTACTCATTTTATTTATTACAGCCGATCAGAAACTATTTGCTTGCAAGGATAGTTCAATGGAGTATGTTCGGCTCTAAAATAAATGCGAAAAGTAACAAAACAAATCGAGGCTAACACACAATGATAAACGACAGTTAGTCTACATGCGTGTGGAATGATATGATATATTATATGGCATTTGTAACGCGCCTATACACAAGTGTTTCAAGGCGCGACGAGGCAGGTGGGGAACAAGGGCAGACAGACAACGATCCTACTAGGCCAGGTGTCTTTCTGATCGCGCATGGGGAAGGGGGGAGGGGGGTAAAAGTGCTGTACATGTTAGTCGAATACAAGATAAATAATAGGGCCAGCTGGTGGCAAGTGCAAGTTAAATGCTGGGAGAAGGGGCTGAAGGATACAGAGACAGTCCCGTAGTGCAGGTAGGCAGTGCAGGGAAAAGTGGCTGGGCCAAGGACCGAGATCGGTGAGACCAGTGGACCTGCATTCCCATGTGCCCACTACGAACACGTTTTCCTTGCTTTTCCTAGCTCTTCATTCATTCATTTATTCATGCATCCATTCATTAAATCTTCATTCCGGTATAAAAGCGTCTAAAGATTTACTCACATTATATTTGAAATTTCCATTGTGTCTCTTCGTAATGCAGTCTGTAAAACGGACCATGCTCTTGACAATGATTTTTCGTATACTGAACTAAAATGAAACTCGGTCTAGTTTCTGAATTTTCTGCCTTATCGTCTCTTACGTTATTGTGCACCCCCTTCAAATGTAGTTCTTTCAGCATGGTCCCTGTCTCAAGGTCAAAAAGCAATAGATCCTTATACTTCCAGTGCGACTTGTGGGCCTCTTCTGGGCGCGAGCTGAAAATCAAAGCCGCTGTCCTTTGCATTCTTTATTTGCAACATCACGTAGTAAAGGCATCTGTGAGAAGTTGAAGTTTAGAATCCCTCTATGTAGTGCGCCTCAATGTGCAAATGCGAACTGGCTTCTCTCCCAAATGCCAGGGCCCGCTTGGCGCGTTCTAAGGCCCCCAATTTTGTCCCTGTAGTCTGCGTGCTTTGCAGCCCAAATGGAGACATTTAATTTTCGGCGGAAGGTCAGGGAAAGTATAAAGTACCACAGGAGTTGAGTTAAAAGTGAGATTTATTGTTTGTTTGTTTGTTTTATTATTTGCAATATGCAAGCCTCTCCTCCGTTAACAGTGCGCAACAGTGCGCAGCATTTACATTTACATGAGATGAGACATGAGAAAAATATATACATACACATATATGAGGTGAATAGAGAGAATTCAAAGACGACACCCAGCTTGTTCGCCACCCATGATGGTGAAGGTAGGGGTTAGGGTTACAGGTACACTGTACAATAACATTTATTTACAAAAAGACAATCGTATTGCAATTATTTAAACCGGGATTTGTACTTCACAACCAGCTGTGCTTCGGGTGGGCATGGCACAGTTGCAATGTTCGGTGGCAATGGTTCACTGCTCTGCACAGAAACGTCCAAAATTCCATATCTGTGCTTCTCTAACACAGCAACAATAAGGCCTTTCACAAAGTTGAACTGCATTTCATCATAGACTGGTTTGATCACCCATTGCTTACTTCGTTTTGAAAACACCTTAGTGTAGCGAGGCATCCTTACTTTACCCCTAGTCCTAGATTGTTCACGTCCGACGTTGCTGTTATGGGCCAAGACCGCTAATAGAGTGCGATGTTTCATGCCCCGAAAGCCAAAATGCAAGCGCTTTGGCCTGTACTTTAGGCACATATTGTGGAACACCTCCAAATCTCCTGTGTGACAGAATTCTGTCAGTCCTCTCAAATCTCTTGATAGAGTTTTGTCGAAAACAATCTTCTCAATGGCTTTGTGTGTTGGTGAAAATGGAATCAACCACTTCTTCTTCCGTGCCTCCTGTGGGGACAAAGGGCCATGTTCATATTGGTGGAAAAGTTGATTTTCTGTCCAGCGGTGAACGTTGGTACAGTGGTGCATCAGTGACCGCCATTTTTCAAGTAGTATTTCCACTGACCCTACACAAGTTTATGAGCTCCACCAAAGATGGTTGGTGATAGAATCGGACCACTGCAAAATACTTTCAAAACCTTTTTTTTTTTTCCTGCAGCCGAGATTTTCTTACTGATTGATTTAGCAAGATGCCATACGTCAAATTGATTATTAATATGTGGGAAATGCTCTCTCATTGTCTTGGCAATTGAAACATGTCTGTCCGTGGCTATGAGGTCGATGTGCATTCCCCTTGATTGTAGATATTCCACTGATTTTATAAATCCTAGTTTCTCCATGGCCACTGAGGATGTACATTGTGTTACCTGCATGACCACCGAACTCACAATTTTCTTACTATCCATGTCCTGAAAGTGGTAGGTGCAGTACTTGGCAGAAAATCCAGGGCTGTCGCACTGTCCATCGCCGGCTAGCCTGAAACGTTTCCCTTCGAATGTACTTACTAGAGACAATTGTTCCATTTTCCAAGCATCACTAAGGGCCGTAAACAGATAATCACGTTGGTATATGTAGTACAGCGATTTAGAAATGAAATGGAGTCCCACAAACTGAAAGAAAGCCTCTAACTTTCTAAAACTGGAGCCACTAAAAAGTGATGCAGCTGCACACAGTAGATTGCCTGCTGGCATTTTCCCCAGCATCGTTTGTGCAGACCATGAGAACCTATGATTTAATCTACAGGCGGCATTTATTTTGACGTTACTGCCTTTTATTTGACGAGTCACATTAATCAATGGCTTCCCACATACTTTCCCTCTAACGGAATGCACACGTTTCAGCATACTTATAATTTCCATCAAACAACTGTCGAATACAATGTATTTGCTCTCTTTCATTAGACTGTCATTCTGTGTCAACGTTGTTTCGGCCTGTGACGTTGCGGAGATTTCAACACATTGGAAAGTAATATCGCTGATATCAAGTTCTGATGCGTCTATGGATGCTGCGGCTGGTTCATTCTCTGTCATTTCGACATCTATTACTTCAACATTGATGGGAGAACACAACAATGCCGACAGGTTTTTGGGTGACAAATTTTTGGCGGGTGTAGATTGTGTGAATTGATCTGCAACTACTTCAGAGCTATCTTCAATTCATTCAATAACATCTTCTTGTGGTGGTGCGGTCGCACTGTAGCAATGGTCCAATGCAACTTTGCTGTATTCTCCAAACACAGTTAATTCATGTTCTGGCCATTGGACATGAGCATCTTGAGCCTGAACACGCCTCGCCTCAATTAATAGTTCCTCCATAGTGTACATGGTCTGGCAAGCAACATCTCTCATTCGCTTCACTGTCTGTGTATGTATAGTTCTGACACCGACGGGTAACTGGAAGAGAGATTGGAAAAGGGATGTTCAGTTTAAACACAAGATAAAGTGTAGTCCAATTGACTGGAAAAAAACATAAAATAGTCCCCAGCACAAACATTTTTTTAAAGTTATGAACTGTTTGTAACTAACCTTTTTTGTTTTTTTTTCTTTGCAACTTTTTTGACTCGACCTTCAACATCTGCACGCTGTAGCTCCGATTCGTTTCCGCATGTCCTCCCTTCCTCTTGCGCTGCAACGACTATATTTTCTGTATCCGCATAGACAGCACGGAATGAGGCTCCATCGTCTCCCTGAAACATAGTACTCTCATTACTATGTATCAAAATATTGTTAGCATAAAACACACGTGAGGACGAACACACAGGTACATCTCAATAGCCAAACACGATTTAAACATTGTGTGCAACAATCAAACGACAAGTATTCGACCAGTGATGATCTATTTCGATGGAACTGTCAGTATCCATAACTCTGGCTCTGCATGGACTGCCATGAATGGTTGTATTGGAGAGGAGGCATCCGCATCTCCCTGAAACACAGTACTTGCATTAGTATGGTTTTCAATATTGGAAACATAACACACACTTGGGGTCGACGGCACAGGTACATATAAAGAGATAACCACAAATGATGCATTGTCTAAAACAATCAAGGAAAATATAAGTATGCAGATTTCATCTACTTATTTCTCCGATTCCTTTGCATCTGCATCATCAACATGGGATGTTGTGATTGTAGTGGAAGCTCCGTCGTCTCCCTCAAACACATTACTTGCATTAGTATGGTTTTCAATATTGGAAACATAACACACACTTGTGGTCGAACACACAGGTACATATAAAGAGATAACCACAAATGATGCATTGTTTAAAAGAATCAAGGACAATCTAAATATGATCACATTTCATCGAGTTATTTCTCCGATTTATTTACATCTGCATCATCTAAATGGGATGTTGTGATTGTAGTGGAAGCTCCGTCGTCTCCCTGAAACACAGCACTTGCGTTAATAGGGAAGAAAGTATAGCAAATGGAATCACGTTATATGATCACGCATGATGGAGCTGTCAGTATCCATACCTCGTGCTGCTGAAGAATATCCATGGATGTTGCAAATGTAGTGCGCACTTCCGAAAGCTGATGCGCAGATTTGTATACGCAAGGTCCCGCTTCCACTTCCCTTGGAATTACTTGAATGTCAGGCTCTGCATCAAGTGCAGGGGTTGACGCTCCATCAACTGCCTAAAACATAGTACTTGCATTAGTGACGATTAAAATAGTGAAAACATAACACACACCTGGGGTCGACAGCACAGGTACATATCAACGGCTAAAAACGAATGAAACATTGTGTAGAACAATCAAACGACAAGAATTCCAGCTCTGATGATGACGCTCGATGGAGCTGTCAGTATCCATACCTCGTGCTGGTGAAGAACATCTAGAAATGTTGTAGATGTGGCGGACGCTTCAGCATCTCCCTGAAAGACAGTACTTGCATTAGTATGGATAACACTAATTATAACCGAAAACAAACACCAGTGGACGATAACTAAGGTGTATATCAATTGGAAAGCACTAACCAAACATTCGGTAAAATGATTACGCGATAAAATAAAAATATTACTTGACATGCATAAAACAGGTCTGTAGCGGATTAGCCGAGTAAGATTACCTGATACGCGCTAGAAATGGTTGATAGGGATAGTCAAGAAGTTGTAAAGGTAAATTAATGATTGATAATGAAATGCCAATATTAAAAATAGCCATGTAAGGCGACAGAATACTTGAAAAATGCTCAATGCAGCACAGTTCCCTGTTCCCATATATATACATTGCGTTTGTGGGTTATGAAATCGAAAAAGAATATATTGATAAATGTCATTATTCAAAAAACTATACACTCATATCAATGTCGAAATTATTACAAGGGATAGAACACCTACAATATCAATTAATCCATTTGGCTACCTACACACTACCACAAGGCCTAAAGCTAAATCCAGACACTTGACTCACCGGTGGCGGAATGTGGATGAATAGAGTGGGAATAGCGTTTTCGTGCAATTTCCTTGTCGTTCGCCGTTTATTCTTCTTTGTTACCCAAGATGTTGTGTACATGTCCAAGGAAAAGTGCCGGCTGCAGATGCGGTATCGATCACCCCTCTTGTCCTGTAAGACTTGTTGGACTCTACTTTCCAGCTCATCCAGTGGATATCCGCAATGTCTGACCCATTCTCTTATTCGATCAACAGTTTTCGGAAATACATGCATTGTAGTTCCTTCAGATTTCGCATGGGTCTTCGAAGGGCAACCGCTAATCGAACAGGCAGGCATTGTTGATAAATCTGAAAAGTAAATATTGACATTATTATACAATCTTCAAGAGTAAAGATTTGATACAAAAGTAAATGAATCATACAATGATCAATGCAAGGTTTGTTTTGGTCGCAGGAACTATACCAGTTCATTATGTGCTGCTTAGTAATTGCATAAGTTGCAGAAATGTATAATTGATGTGACTGAAATCTGAACATGTGACTCGTCCCTTGGATGTTCTGTCTTGCACGAGAAGGAAACATGCTTACATTATAGACTGGACCCCCGAAGGATGCAATTCAATGACAATAGACACAGATGAAAATAAATAGATCTATTGATAGCATAGCAATGGAAACTCAAGTCAATAGCAATGAGACCAATGAACATAGCACTATTGTATACTCTACTCGCAAATAGATAGAAATTTAAAAATCTGCAAAATATGACTAGGATACATGGCCTTACCTTGACCAACAAACAGTTGGATTCAGCAAGCAGAGCAGTATGTTGCGGGAGAATAGGTGGATGGTCACAGGTAGCGCACTGATGGGTTTGCTCGAAGCGGTCACAGAAGTTCACGGATAACACGACGACGAGCATATTAGCATAGATCTCAGTGGTTGCCAGGTAGCACGTTCAGGAGTTGACTTGCAAAGCACAAAGATGTTCTCATGAGACATATCAAGTGGTTTATAAAGAATTAGAAACAGGGGTGTGTTTGTGAATGAATGACATATGTATGTCGTGGTATTAGGGGGGCGGCCTGCTTCAAGGGGAGGCCTGGCTGGAGACACGGGGTCTGAGGAGGCCATGTGAGCAATGGCCCCTTGGAGTGGGATACCTTTTGAAGTGTACATGTAGTTTGGTACCTTGGCCTTTCGCGCCCCTGACACCGCGCATCCACTGGCGCAAACCGCCTTTGATAGAGGGGTTGGGATGGATGGGCCTGGGGCGTGCAGATAAGGCACAAGAAAACTGCTGAATGGAGACACACTTATGTGGATTGCAGGGGGGCGGCCTGCTTCAAGGGGAGGCCTGGCTGGAGACACACGGGTCTGAGGAGGCCATGTGACCGATGGCCCCTTGGCGTGGGATACCTTTTGAAGTGTACATGTAGTTTGACACCTTGGCCTTTCGCGCCCCTGACAGCGCGCATCCACTGGCGCAAACCACCTTTGATAGAGGGGGTGGGATGGATGGGCCTGGGGCGTGCAGATAAGGCACAGGAAGACTGCTGAATGTAGACACACTTATGTGGATTGCAGGGGGGCGGCCTGCTTCAAGGGGAGGCCTGGCTGGAGACACGGGGTCTGAGGAGGCCATGTGAGCAATGGCCCCTTGGCGTGGGATACCTTTTGAAGTGTACATGCTGTTTGGCACCTTGGCCGTTCGCGCCCGTGACAGCCCCCCATACCAGCGCTCATCCCCGGGTGCGAACCACCTTTGATAGTATGTCGTTGCTTATCAATAACAAATATCACATACCGGAGATTCTTGTGAGCACAGACCCACACTTCAACCGGTGTATTATAGTGGTCAAGACCCTAAGGCCGGTATAATCCAATGGTAATTGTTAGTATAGATATATGTGTGACTTTTATAGAGACATAACCTACTGAAAGACTTTGAACAAGTGTTATTTAGTGCATGCATTATCGAGAATATGTTATGTCAGCTTAGATAGATAGTGACCACCCTGCTTCACAGCGACCGGACCTTCACCCATTCGCAGAACAGATATCTGACGTCCATCCTTGAATGGAGACGCACTTGATTCATTAAAATAATCGAAACAACCGTTGTTAAAATATATGTGGTGTTTTATTTTGTATCTTATTCTCATGACACAAAAATACAAGACTTTAAAGATAATACAGGTCAGGTTGCAGCACAGCGAGAGAAAATCCCCTGTACTGACCGCTGTCACTCGGGAACGTTTCTCTTATGGCACGAACGGCACAGGTGGGTATCACTCTTCGAACGTGGTGTCCAAGCCTCCCGTGGAGCCACCATGTAAAGGAACGATAGGCCACCAGCCTGTACCACCTGTGAAAAGGAATGAAACAAACTGTTTTTAAATGACCAAGATAAGTTTAATAAACGTTTGTTGTCAATGACAATTCTTGTAACTAATGGCATTCTGCACGGACAAATGCTATCTAAACAATGCACACTATTGAACGACTTTCATGCGTTACTATGATATGAATATATAATTTTGGATATAGTAGAAGACCATGAAATAGGAGTGGCATGACAAACAGAGTATACTTACTCGTTACTCGGATTACGAGGACGAACAGTTGCGCGAAGTTCGTGCATAAGCACCATCATTATTCTCAACACGGCCCGTGTGAGGCAGGCTGCCCTGAAGTCTGGCAGCTCAGTGATGCATTGCGGTCGTGGCTCGCCTTCCGAAATGTAGGCCAGGCATCCTGAGTTTTCACGGCAGCAGCAGTTCTCCTCCTCGGTTGGCATTAGCTTGCACCGATTGCATGTGCACCAGGTGGAGACGCCGTCCATGCGACTAGGCCCAGGCTCTTCATCTGTTCATTCGTCCTGCCAACTGCCGTCCGAATCCCCATCGTTTTCGCGTGCTTCCCTTTCCAGTAGTTCCTCCTCGGTATACTCGGGCTCGTACATGTAGGGCATTATTGTAGCCATTGTGTGGTAAACAAAGTAAAATAATTTACCGAGATGGTACAGGTGTTCACACGGGCTACAAGCGGCGAAGGTAGCTGACCAGAGCACAGAAACGAGTCACAAAATACTCTAAGTAACACAGAGAGAGGAATGGAATCGAAAATCTGCTGCTGTGTGTTGTGAAACGTTCTGTTTATACTTATTGAGGAAAGAGGCGTCCTGCCATCTCCATGGCGACACGTCATTAGCTGAAGCGCATCGAATGTTGACACAAGACGTGCTTTGGCGTTGTGAAATGGGCAGTATGAGTCTGCTGATGACAGGCTCAGGGGCGGGGGAATTGATTTAGTGCCGCAGAAGCAGGTCAGCCAGGGCGATGAGGCAAGTGATAGGATTATCACAAAATGGCGGCTCCCTGGTGCCTGTTTTCGCGTGCGTTTAATGGACGAAAACTCGGGTAAGGTCCATAGGAACGTTTTCTAAAATCGAGCCACTTAGGCTTAAAAAAACATGGCCGACCTGTAGGGACAATAAAAAAAATTACTGGACCATGCCTTTAATACCCAAAAAATGCTGAGTTTGTTTGTTTGTTTTGTTTATTATTTGATAATGCGCTCCAAACCCAGGGCTAGCCGGGCGCAGCAGGTACAAGATTACTTAAACTTAGGTTACATACATAGGATAAAAACAGCTGATGCAATACATGTCATGTTACCATATTTACAGTACATATGTACAAAAGTACAAGATAAGGGTACCTCACAACCCACAGAGGGCAGTGAGATGGTCTGTAGTCCAAGTTTCAGAAGTATCAAGGCAGTTGTATGCAGTGATCCAGGGCCTAGTGCAAGGGTACAGTTTGTTAGTTGTCGTTGGTCCAGATCCAACTTTTTACCTTGCATCTAAATTTGTAGTAGGGTAGATTAGCTCTCAATGCAATAGGAAGTGCATTCCAGGCTTGGGCAGCTTTAACAGGGAAGCTTGCTCCACCCGCTTTTGTTCGCCTAAATCTAGGAGTTTCTAGTAGGAAATGGTTAGAGGCTTTGCTGTGGTGACTGGAAGATTTTCTGGTCAGTCTGGCCGAGCTGTAAGGAGGTGCAGCATTGTTCAGTCCTTTGAGCGTGAGAGATAGCGTCTTGAGAAGAACTCTGTCACTGATTTTTAGCCAATGATGGTCTTTCCTGATATTAGAGATGTGCGCTCTACGGGGTATGTCCAAGGCTGCTCTAAGAGCATTATTTTGCAACATTTGCAATTTGTTTATGACAGTTTCATTGGCGCCCGCGTAGAGGTCGTTACAGTAGTCGAGCTTAGACATTACTAGTGCATTAGCTAGTGTGATGCAATTGGTTTTAGAGAGGTAGGGTCTGAAGGTCCTGATTAATTTGCAGGTGTACGCTGTAGAGGAAGCCAAGGTGTTAACTTGTTTTTTGAGAGCTAGAGTGGAATCAAGGTAGAAACCTAGTGTTTTTACCTCAGTTGCTACCTTAATTATATTGCCATCTATGTTAAAGGCTGTGTAGCTGGGGCTGAGTTTTTTAAGGTTAGAGTCGGGACGCAGGATCAGTATCTCTGTTTTGTCGTCATTTAGGCAGAGGCAGTGGGAGGCCATCCATGTCTGAATGAGGAGGTAAATCCTGTTTACTGTAGCTGTATCTTTGACAAAGTTTCCAGATAGTGGTATGAGGATCTGCGTATCATCCGTGTAATTAGTATAAGTTACCCCCAGTCTGTCAAGTTTGTCGAAGAGGGGCTTAGTAAAGATATTGTACATTGTGGGGGAGACACATAAATCTTGTGGGACACCACAGGTGATATGTATTGGGTCCGCGGAGGCTAAAGGGGAGAACACTCTCATCGTCCGGTTGGCTAGGAAGGATTGTACCCAGGCTATGGCTTCACTTGAGAAGTAGGCGGCAGACGCTAGATGGTTGCATAACACTGCATGATCCACCAGGTCAAAAGCCACCGATAGGTCAAGGAGGAGGAGCATAGCTGTTTTACCTTTATGGGGGAGCATCTCTGGGTACTTTATTAGTTAGGAGCAGAAGGTGTCCGGTCAAAGGATCGAATGCAAAAGGATCGAATGCCATAGGGTCGAGTCAATAGGACCTAAAACAAAAGGGTTCCATTTTTTTTTTTAAATGTATATATTTTTTTGGGTTTCCGTATAGGAAAAAAAGTGATTTTTACACCAAAAACGGGGGTTTGGGAGGGAACCCCCCCCCCAAAAAAAATAATAATAATAATTCGACCCTTTTCTTTTCGGTCCTTTTGATTCCACCCTATTGTATTTAGATCCTTTTGATTCGATCCTTTGACCTACAACCGTAGCAGAAGTGTGTTAGAAAAAGTTAACATTAAGGAAAAACCCGAACAAATGCCTCTATTCAATTTACTGTATGGGAAATAAAAAATAATGTTTTTGTTAATATATTCAATAGGACAAAATATTATCCGTAGAGGAAAAGCTATTTGGCTATAAGAAAAAAAAAACAGCTTTTTCACGCAGCACTGTGAATGTCACCAACTATTTATAACAAATGTTCAGGCCCCATTAAAATGGTCTTAAACATTTTAAAAGCTAAAGAAACACTCATAACGCCCCCGAGGGTCTTGTATTAATGGGTTTGTGATACCTGGAATTCACAGCAACATATTTCAGAATTCTAAATGTCCCTCGAGTGATCTGGAAAAGTCACCGTTATTTTACGAGGTTTCCTAAAAAAAATGGTCCCTGCTCCCTCAGCGTGAAGCTGTTCGGCGACTCTGCGAGTTGAAACTCTTCAATAATGCAGTCTCCCCTGGTTTTCAAAAAAGCGTGTGGCTCAGACATGTTGGGGTTTCCAACTTTCAGGAAATCACTGGCCCCGTCTGAAACTCAAGCGGTGCATTGAGCGCCCTGAAGCGGGGGTGCGAGCCCTCACTCTGGCGCATGCATGTGGCTGAAGGTAAAAACATGGAGGGCCCGGTCCAGTAAGCAAACCAGTCGATTACACAAAAATGTTTTTCATCAAAACTCTAAAGCGGCTCTTTTCAATCCACGCGCAGAACAAACCCAGGCAAAGTGGGGGAACTGTAAGCGCTTAACGCAACAAAGACATGTATAAAATTCAAGATGCTGAAGCAGCCATTTCAATTTAAACTCAATACCTAAGGCAAGGTGAACCTATTGACTGCATCCCATTCCAGTAATTTGCCAGCAAAGGTTCAGGTCTTCACAAGGAGGCCTGGCCGGGGGAAGGGGGGAGGGGGGAGATGGCTGGAGCAAGGTGCCCATTCTTGAAGGCGGTGATGGCAGGAGTTAGGAGAGGAGGTTGGAGACTAGAACGGTGAAGTAGGTGGCATGAAGTGATCAGGAGGAGATTAGTGACTATCAGGAGGTGGCGGTAAACAAGGAAGAGGTTGGTGAACCACAGGCTGGGTGGCAGAGCAAGACAACTTGGAGGTTTCTGAATATCAAGGAGATGGTAAAAGGAGATAAGGGGGAGGTTGGTAAACATTGGGAGGAGGTGGTAGAAGGAGATAAGGCAGAGGTTGGTAAACATTGGGAGGAGGTGGTAGAAGGATATAAGGGGGAGGTTGGTAAACATTGGGAGGAGGTGGTAGAAGGATATAAGGGGAGGTTGGTAAACATTGGGAGGAGGTGGTAGAAGGAGATAAGGGGGAGGTTGGTAAACATTGGGAGGAGGTGGTAGAAGGAGATAAGGGGGAGGTTGGTAAACATTGGGAGGAGGTGGTAGAAGGAGATAAGGGGGAGGTTGGTAAACATTGGGAGGAGGTGGTAGAAGGAGATAAGGGGGAGGTTGGTAAACATTGGGAGGAGGTGGTAAAAGGAGATAAGGGGGAGGTTGGTAAACATTGGGAGGAGGTGGTAGAAGGATATAAGGGGGAGGTTGGTAAACATTGGGAGGAGGTGGTAGAAGGAGACAGGGAGGTTGGAGAAGAACAGAAGGACTGAATAGAGACGCAGCACAGGAAGCTTTGAGTTGGACTCAGGGCTTTAAGTGGGCTGGGGCCTGCCAGGGCTGGGCCCCGGCAGGCTCTGAAATTTCGTTTTGAGGCAGGGCCCTGCCGGGGCCCACTAATCTCCCCTGGTCGCTTCGGCCACTACACGAAAAGGCATTTTTTTCTACAGCCTGAAGCTCTTGCTCGTGTGCAAGAGCTTCAGGCTTCAGAAAAAAATGCCTTCCAGCCACAATGGTAGTGCCGCACCTGCGAGGCATCCCTTTAATCAAGTGATGCACGTGGGCCGGCGCCATCATTATGGGGGAAACGTGAGGCCGCTGGAAGCAGAGGCCTTGCTTTCTAAATACTGAAGCTCCCGCAGATTCGTGGGAGTTTCAGTCTTTAGGAAAAAGGCCTCTGCTTCCAGTGGCCTCACCCTTTCAGCCTTGATGGTGACGCTGCCCCTCCCCAGCTGGCGAGGGGCAGCACCACCATTAAGGCTGAATGGGGAGGCGCTGTCCCCTGCCAGGCAAGCCTATAGAATATAAATGCAGAGATCAGCACCCTCTCCCCCATTGGGGGAGAGGGTGCTAATCTCTACAAAAAGCTGCCTGGCAGGGGTGCCAGTCACCCATTGAGCCGGGGCTCGTCAAGGGGGCGTGGCCTAACGGGCCATCAAGGCCCCCGCTGTTAGGCCACGCCCCCTCAATGAGCCCTGGCTCGATTTGTAGTGCCACTTAAGGCACTGGTTGGACTTAATGCCAGGGATATGGAGAAAGCCCTGATCTGAAGTCTTGGACCCAGGGTGGGAGGAGGAAGGAGCAATGGGCAGAGCGTCTAGGTGGCACAGGAACAGAAGACGAGAAGAGAGGTGGTGAAAGGGTGACAAGGCATTTTCTGAGCTCCGTGGTATGGTGGGAGATGAATTAGCCCCGGAGTCCTGCTGAATCTTTCTGTCAAATGTGCCTCATAACAACAGTTATTAGGAGGACAGTGATGTCTCCAGCAGCCGTCTGAATGAGAGACTAACAGCAGAGAAGAAGGAGGTAGGAACCCCTAAGCCTGATGCTAAGAGGAGTGTTGCCTGAAGCCCTTAAGGCCCAGTCTGATTGGACATTGGAATTTGGGGTGAGATTGATTGAGATGTTTTGACAAATCCTGTCATAAATTAATAAAAACCATTGTACTCATATCCTGGGGCACTGTGTCTTTGTGCTACCCAACTCAGCTATATGACAGTTCAAAAATGGGTTAGGGAGATGATGCCAATATGACAGACCCCACCTTCCTCGATAGGCCGGAACACACAGTGGGCCCTGGTACTTGGGGAGGCCCAGATTTAGAGGACATGCCCATTGTGGCAGGAGGCAACGAAGGTAATGGCAATTGTGATTGCATGAGGGAATGGTCCATTAGGTTTGACACAGGGGGAGTTCTAGAGACGTGTCTTACCGGTTGACGAGGCAGAAGAGTAGAACAGAGTAGAACTGTGAAGGGCCAATCAGGAGATCAGGGAAGAAATGGCCAAGACAAGAAAGACACTTGGCACCATTGCACTGGTGATGTGATAAAAGTAACCCACACCCTATCTGTACAGAGTTAAATTCTATCTATATTGCAAGTCGCATGGAACTTATTGCATGCACACCCTGCACTGACTGTAGCTCTTGTGTATGCAATGAGCCAGATACACGTGCCATTGCCATTCACCTTCACTGAGAAATGAGAGCGAGAGTGTTCAGTGTCTGCCACAAGGGGGACCAGTATTTGAGACAGAACAGAGGTTACTCCTAGTGGTCTTGGGACCACGGTGGCCCTTCAATCAATCTCCACACACACGACAGGTACACCTGCACATCAGTTTACTTCAATCACATTTGCCATGGGACTTGAGGCCCCAGGTTCTGGGCCGAAACACTTGCTTGGCAGGCGTGAGGTCGTTGGGTGAGACGCACAGGCATGTAGCTGCTCCTACCAGGCCTAACTTGTGGAGGAGACACAGGACTACTCATGGTTTTGATCATTCCATGACAAGAAAAACAGCAGCAGATGTGTAACTCTGTAGGATACTATGCATTGGTGTGCATGGTGTGTTGACATCTCATACTGCAGGCAATGGCTATTCGCCTTATCATATAGTTGAGTAGGACCCACAATGTGGCCGAACATCACATGGTTAAAACAGGTTTTATTCAGCTGAAAAGGTCTCCTCTTGGGTCAAACTCAAAACATAAAAGGATCAGGATAGCCTCAGTGTGATGGTTTCCCATACATTTCACAAGATACCAGGGTTCCTCTCGGTCACTCGTGGTCTCTGAGATACCCTCTGCCTTGGTTTCTTCTTGTTGGTCTCTGGTTGTGGCTGGGATACAGCCACCTTTGGTTCAGCTTGCAGTTTCTGCAGCCATCACTGTAGCTAAAAGTACCGCTTCACTTCAATTTTACGAGAGCCTACTGGGTTTGCCGTCCCCGTTTCCTTAGGTGAGTTTATGAGTTTAAAATGATTCTCCTACCTCCATTGTGGGATTTACCATCTCAGTTGGGTCTCCCCCATGCCTCTGCTTAGGCCAAGAGTAATGTTGCATTCATTCGTGAGCATGCCATCTAACCTTGGTACCTCCTTTGCTTCCACCTGACCCTGCTCTACAACCTCCTCCGGAAGTCACAAGTCACTATCCTCCTGATGTCTCACCCTAACCCCCTCCTGATGCCTCAAACCAGCATCTGTGTGATATAGCAATCCATCCTCCACCAGACCTCTCAAACCAACCTCCACCTGACGTCTCCAGACACCATCCTCCTGATGTCTCAACCCAACCCCCTCCTGATGCCTCAAACCAGGCTCCATGTCATATATCAAACCAACCTCCACCAGACTTCTCAAACCAACCTCCACCTGAAGTCTCCAGTCACCATCCTCCTGATGTCTCAACCCAACACCCTCTTGATGCCTCAAACCCGGCTCCATGTGATATATCAAACCAGCCTCCACCAGACTTCTCAAACCAATCTCCACCTGATGTCTCTTGTCGCCACCCTCCTGAAGTCTCAACTCAACCTTCTTGAGGTGTCTC
The DNA here is from genome assembly GCF_040938575.1 of Ambystoma mexicanum. Classification (NCBI taxonomy): domain Eukaryota; kingdom Metazoa; phylum Chordata; class Amphibia; order Caudata; family Ambystomatidae; genus Ambystoma; species Ambystoma mexicanum. The sequence continues at coordinate 1,213,493,440 of NC_090936.1, forward strand.
CTGATATCTCAATCCAAACTCTTCCTGGTGTCTCAAATCAACCACCTCTGATGTCTCAACCACACTTCCTAATGATGTCTCACACAAACCTCCTCCTGATGTCTCAACTCTCCATCCTCCTGTCACCTCAAACCGACCTTCACCTGATATGCCAAACAAATCTCCTCCTGATTTCTATAAGCAATCTTCACCTGATATCTCAAACCAACCTCCTCCTGATTACTTATCTGCCCCCTCCAACCATCTTCCCTCAACACTCTCCATCCAAACTCCTTCCTCACTCTCCAACTTACTCCGCACTCCCCACGCCAGCTTCTACTCCAAACACCGCATCCTTCTGTATGGGCCTCAGTTTTATATAGTGACTCAGCCCCTGCCCGGGCCTCATTATCATGCAATAGTTACCACTTGAAGCCTCGCCTTAGCTTTGGACAGGAATTGCCTACCTCTAAGTGTTCCCCTCCCATAGGTGTTATGGTGCATGATAACACATGCATGAAGTCAATGCTGGACTTCAGAGGAGCCATGACAACAGCGGAGAGCGAGGAGAGCGGTATCACAGAAGTAAAGTTAGTGACTATGTGTGTTCTTGCATGGTTTGTAAAATGGGGGATGGTGGTACCCACAGTGCAAGGTTTTAAGCACTTTACGATACAAGGAATGGTCTTTAAAGGGTCAGCAAGGCTTGCTTCCACCCACAATGCAATACCCTGGGAAGTGCATAACATGAGAAGTAGACTAGAACGCTGCATTTGACTGTCCCCTGTCTTCTAACCGGGGGTAAACATGGGTTGCAAGGGGATCTTCCCTATGTCTGCCCCAGATCCATTATCCACTAGATTTGGGAGGCCTTCTTGATCATTCCAGTGGACACCACTCACGCAAGGCAAGGAACGTTGTCACAGCCTCAATTTCCCAGCTGTACCTGGGCATAGCTGTTCTGAAGTATATAGTTCTGTTTCTCAAGATATTCGTTCAATGGTGGAGGCAGCTCATTCTTACAGGTGATTGTTTGCAGTGTGTGTAAACTGGGCATATCCCCAATGTCATGAGGGTAATGATCTGCACTGTCTTTCACAGGTGGGGTGTGTGGACAAGGCTAACGTAACTATTCCATGGCACTCATGTATCACTGTTTCTATTAATGCGTTTCAGCCATTTTGCTTATGCCAATCCGAGCTGTGTATTGTTCCCTCAATGTATCAATGCATTTACTTGTACGTCCGCATTTGTGCTTGCATATATTGCCTTTACCCTTTCGCATTTTTTCCTCTACATTGTATTGAGTTCAATAACTGAGTTGCCTGGTACCAACTTTCCCTCCTGCAGAAAATCAAACCCTTCACCCCAGAAAACAACTTCAGATCCACTGTCCAAGCCTTGGTCCTCTGCCACTTGAATGGTGGCAATGCCATTTTGAAAGGCCTTATGGCGTCTACCCTGGCACCTCTGAAATGTGTCCTGCACATTGCAGCAAGGCTCATTAAAGTACTCCTCAAATTCAACTGCATCACCCCGACCTTTATCGAACTGCACTGGCTCCCACTGCAAACCTGTATCATCATCAAAGCTTGTTGCATCATCTTCAAGGCTGTCACCCTGAAGTCTACAAGCTACCTGAATCTCAGCATCTTCGGAGGCCTGCGATTCAAGTGCAGACTTGAATTACAATGGTGAATTATGATGAATAGAGTAACAACCTTCCAAGTAATTGATATGGAAGTGAGTGATCATAACATGCTCAATGCCTCATGGCGTCTTAAACCAGATATGACTCAAGGGGAGCCAGGTTATCTTATGGGCTCCTATACAATAAATACGGCTAGAAATAGATTAATCTGGTCGGAGTCAGCATTAGAAGCATTTAGGTCATGTTATGACGCCCAGCTAAAGTGTAAAGGGGCTTGGAAACAGGGTTCCGAGGTAGTCTATCACGAATTAATGCAGCGTTTTCAACCGTCATCTCTCACTCATGAACAAAAACGAACACCTCATCTGCATATTTTCAATCATGAAATTAGAACCAAGAAATCTCAGGTTCGGCCAGAAAAGAGGGAGGCTTATAAGCTCCCCTGTGATAAGCAAGTTATGGTCCTGACTCTTATTAAAACAAGATACAGGAATTGGTTAAGAGGGAAGCAGGCCAAATTATATCAATCTGATGGTAGCAATATGCTAAAACATCTAGCTAATAAAAACTCTGCTGAATTGTGGAAAATCATAAACCAGGCGACTACAGGGCATCAGGTGGCTGTTCAAACTAACGATGTGAACAAAGAAACGTGGGTTAATTATTACTCCAGCCTGTATGTTGCACCCTTCGAAAACACCAGCATAGATAAGCCTGAGCTCCAACTTAATTTCCACCTCACTTTTGATAAAGATGAATTTTTATTGTTCATCAATCAAGCTAGCCAGTCCAGAGCACCGGGTCCAGATGGACTGTCAAATATACAAATGAAACAATTTCCAGACATTTGGGCTGACATATTATATCTCATCTTTAAGAATGGTTTGTTAACCCAAAAAATACCGGCCTCCTGGAAACAATCCATCGTTATCCCCATTTACAAGAAGGGTGAACGGGCCAATCGGGCTAGTTACAGACCAATCTCCCTGCTAGACGTGCCCGGAAAGATCTTCTGTCGTTTAATTCTAAGGGATTTGAACAAGTGGACAAAAAATTGTTTAAAGCGAGATCCTTTTCAATCCGGATTTGTGAGTGGCCTTGGCACCCTTCCTAATATCATCACAATCAACATGCTTAAGGCTCAGTACGCTCTCCGGAAGCAATAGTTATATTTTGCATTTATTGATTTTAGGACAGCGTTTGATTCCATACATCGGAATTTATTATTTCAAAAGTTAAGACTCCTTGGCTGTCCATCATCGCTTTTGGCACTAGTGATTCACCTACACATAGAAACCTCTATGCGTGTGAGGCTATCGCTAGAGGGTCTCTTGTTCGCATCTTTCCCTACTTACTTGGGTCTTAAGCAGGGCTGTATTTTAGCCTCAATATTGTTTAATCTATTCATTTTTGACATGGGCAAAATGTTTCTTCAAGTTATTTTTGATGCCCCTGAGTTGGGAGGTCAGCGTATAGCCTGGTTGCTGTACGCTGACGACTTAGTTCTTATATCACAAACTCCCAAGGGTCTTCAGAACTTACTTTCAGCCCTTTCCATTTATGTCGGAAAAAATCATCTCAAAGTCAATTTGGATAAGTCCCAAATTATGGTTTGTAGGCAACAAGGAAAATGCAAAGTTAAAAACTGGTTGTATGTACTTGGTTCATACAAAAGGAATGTATGGCAGTAGTCTCGGAATATAAATATTTGGGGCTTGTGATACAGAACACGGTCACGGATAACATTTATGTGAGCCTTCTTCAGTCTAAACTGTCGAATTTGATCTCACAATCTAGAATCCTCCTTTACAAGTATGGGAAATTTACAATAAAACATCTTCTTTTCTTTTATGAGCAAAAAGTTATTCCCATACTGTTATATGGTGTTGAATCAAAGCTGTATATGTGTGATAAAACATGGAACAAGCTTGAGGCATGTTTTTGGAAAAGGGTTTTACATCTGCCAAATTGTTCACCCTTGCCCATTTTACGATTTGAATTAGGTCTAAACTCCTTGGCATGTAGAGTTAAGTGGAGAATGTGCTCTTTTTTTCGAAAATGCTTGTTGGGTTTGGAAAATGATAACATTTTGAGCACGGTTGCCCACTATTTGGTCACTCAAATCATGTTTTTCCAGTGAAATGGCGAAACCTTGTTCTGAATACTTTGACAGAAGCTGATATAGCTTTGCAGCTCCTAATTGAAAATCCCGGCCGTGCCAAAACAAAGTATTATTGTTGAGATTGGATACAAAATTGTGTAGTTTGTTTAAAATATAAAGATTTTAATAGCCACAACTTTGGAAATAAGAGGCTGGGACAGGCGGCAGGATAACTGTTGAAATGCCCGTCTGGGAGCATACGCAATACATTTCTCAGTCTCAGACTAAATTTATATCTTACCAGAGAAGTTTTAGTTAGGCGTAACTGCATTCCAAACAATATGAACTTCTGTCGTTTCTGTGAATCCCCGTCTGTAAGGGAAACTCTACAGCATTTGGTTGTAACTTGTGTCAATCTGAATGAACAATGAGCCACATTTTTACCAGCTTGTTAAATTTGAAACAGGAAATGCATGAAAATCAGATATGGAGTATTTTATTTTCTAGCACGAAATTCACAGTGATAAAAGCTCTAGTGCACTTCCTTGAAGTTATTTTCCCATATGAAATTATTTTATTAGAAATAACCGTGATTTCGTCTCTAACTATTTCAAAGGTTTTTATACACTCTGATTTTCTGTGTAAATTAAGTCTTCTTATTTGATCTTACTAATTCTTGTCCATTTGAAATTTCATTGTTACGTAATCTTGAGTACAATTGAAAAGTGTAAGAAGTGTAATATGTCTTATAAATTTGAAAAGTTGATTTAATCAGCTATAAAATAAAAAAAAAATAAAAAACAATTAAAAAAAACAATGGTGCAGGAAGGAAAGAACCAGAAGACAGGCCTTCTCTGTGTACACTCTAAGAGACTGGAACGTCCTCTCTGTCAACATCAGACTTGCCCCATCACTTCTACAGTCCATTGAAGCGCTCAATACATTCTTCTTCAAGGAATAGCTCCTCCTTAACACATAGGTCCACACACTTTGCACTCCCCACCTTACCTGAGACTCAGTGATGTGCTCCCACCTGCCTCCCCAGTTGCTTGTACACCCATTGCTGCCAATTGCCCAACCACGCCCTCCCCTGTTAGCTCCCTTTTCTTTTTTCACTGTGTTTTCCCCCTATGATTGTAAAGCGTTCTGTTGCTTCTAGAAGCTAGGTCCGGGCTCAATGAATACTCTAATAATGATAATAATAATAATGTGTTCTGCGTTAGTCTTCAAATAGCGACTGCAGATTCTGTCTAATATTGGGAAAAACAGAAACTATATATCCTGTAATTATGGAATGTGAGGCACTCAACCAAAAAAGACTGCTCTTCAGCGATAAATATCAAAGTGCCCTGATAGAAATGGAAAAAGAAGAAAGATGGAACCAAATCCTGATGGGAAACAACAGAAAGATGGTCGCTACCATAATCCACTTCTGGGAAACAATTATGTTGGAAAGCAGTAGTAGCAAATAAGAACAGTAAAGTCAAAACATTTTTAAAGAAGACAATGTAAATTGTTGTGAACCATAAATGTAAGGTTTAAGATGTAAACCAAATGCATTTTAAACAAAAAATAAAAAATAAAATTAGTCTTCACATGTTGGATGTTTGTTTCATTGGGTGGCCATTTGGTAAACATTCATGCATTCATTTATTTTGACATTTGTATAGCGCCTTTCACCATAATTATGGTCCCAGCGTGCTGTTGGTAGAAAGTTCTTGGCATTTCAGCCATTACGGTTATGTGAGGGTGGACAAGACCCTGCTAGTCACCCATGTCTGAATGGCGTGTGAATGGGTGCAGCAAAGGAATACTATGAACTAAAGCATGGTGGGTTGTGTTCAAGGAAATAGAGAGTTATGTGGGAAGCTACCATTGTAATTTTTTCCATTAAAGTTATATTCATTCTAATGGCACAGGTGTTGTGCAATAGTATCTGTGTTACATGCATGGCAGATGTAAGGAAGGCATGGTATCAACAATAAGACAGACACAAGTGACCACAGTTCAAGGGTGTTTATTGAACTTCAATTGGGTTTGAAAAACAGCTATCTAACCCTGAATCTAAAGATGGGAGGAAGCTATGACCATCAAAAAATAATAGTGATTTACTATTCACCCCGGATCCCCTTCTGCCAGACTCAGATCCGCTTTGACACAAAATCTTTAATCAGTCTCCCTCTGCCGGGCTCGGACCAATTTATCTATTGTATCACAAAACTTTATTTTCTCTATTAACATCGAAGACTTTCAATTGTGTGCAGGATTTTGCTTGATCCATTGCAGGACCACTTCAATTCACAATCCTTTGGCACTCTTTCACTTTTGAAAACTCTTTGCTGGATACCTTACAGAGACATTCGATTGGGAATACACACAGTGCAGGACCACTCTGTCAAAGGTATTGTATCTTGGTTTCAGTTCAATCACTCATCTTCAGTTCAACTTTACTCGCTTTGATTATCACACGCATTTCATACAATGTTCGTTCCATTGCTCGCCATACACTGACGCTGCTTTGTTGTTGGAGCCAAGGACAGTACCACGGCAGCTGGCGACTCTCCTCGCCTTCATTACTGATGCGGGAGGGCCATGGGTATCTCCGACACACAATGCAGGATTTCTCAGCCTGGTTTCCAGGTCCAATGCTTTCTATTCTAGAGGCTTTGTGAAAGTAATGGTTTCCTTGTTGAAAACATCAAGGGAACTTGCAATCCCCTTTTGTTTTGCCATATTTCTCCTCTTGTTGAACTGACATCTTGGAACTGCTGTTTCCTTGTGGGCTTTGTATCGATCCAAGTGTGCTCTTGTATCCACCTTTTATCCGTGTGGGGAAGTGTAATGGCAGTCAGGTGCATTTGATAGTCAGTAATTGTCTGACCTTGCCTGACCATTCTATTGGGACATGTCAGGTATATGGATTGGGTGTTAGTCCGTTTTCTCTCATAGTGGGCTGTCTTTGAGAAAGTGTTTGTGTTGTAAAAAGGGGGTGTGGGTGTTGAGTTCCTAAATATCCTACCTGGAAGGATGGGGTACAGGTATTAAAGTGAAGGGGATACCAAGTCTCACCATCCAGTGACCCACACCCCCTGAATACCCCTCATCCAGGTGATCCACCCACACTGGTCCACCCCCAGAAACTGGATCCAAAAGTGATGGCCATGAGCTGGCCACCTGGATGACAGATTCCCAGGGACCAACGGGCAAGACACCTTCTTGTTTCTCACATGCCCTTCCCCTATGCGAGGTGGATACAGTTGGTCTTTGTTGCAATTCTTCAATTTGAGACCTTGGAAAGAACAAGATATATCCAAGGACTCTTGCATATTCTGTGGATTTCCTTTCCTCTGTGCTGGCAGAGGCAAGGTGTTTCTATTTGTCTCTCAAAGGTATCCCATAAACTGGCCTCAAAGATGTAACCTTGGATTTTTGTGCTCCTTGTGTCTCATGGAAGGTTCTTGATAAATGGTAAATTCATGGTGTTCTGTCTCCTTCCAATCCCAAATTGGAGAGGTTTGGGAGTAACAGTTAGTTAATTAATGCTTTTACTTGTTTCCCATTTATCCAGGCCTTTTCATATGTGAAGTCAGCAGAGGACTGACAAACATATGCGAAAGGTTTCCAGATCTTCTTTGGATTCTTCCGACTCTTCCCCTTTATGACAGCCTATTTCCATGGGTTCTTCCTTTAAATTTTGTGGGCAGCGTCTAGACAAATGGCCAGTTTCTCTAAATGAAGAGCAGATAGGAGGAGATGGTTTGCTTCCCTTAGGTTTTTTTCTTTTACTTTCTTCTCTGCTTCTAGGGTCAGGTCTTTTAACGTCCATTCTTTCTTTTGGTATTCATTCCTTGGTTGTATAGGATCCTCCTCCTGTATCTAATACATGGGTTTGGGGCCGGTGAGTAGGTTTGTGATCTCTATGTTCCTCACTTTGGTGTACCGAGTGGAAGTGTTTGGCTGCATCTGAGTGGTTTTGGGCATTCTCAATAGCCATTACTAGGATAGGTCGATTTAGTTGTAATACTGCCTTTTGCAAAAAAGGGGGTAAAGTATTGAAGAATTGTTCTAGATTAATCATTTCTACAAATTCTCCATTGTTTTGTTGTTAATCCAAAGAGCGATTGTATTTTTAATTTGTTCTCCCATTTCAGGGGGGGCTTCCCCAAGGTTTAATCTAATGGCCCTTAATTTCTGTGGCTAGAAGTTACAGGTTTGGCCTACCCTTTTTAAATAAAAAAAATATATTTTATGGATATAAAGGTAGCACTCTTGGCAAGATTAAGTAGCTGGTAGGTGGTCTGTAGCTCACCTTTCAGCAGAGGTCCTAGACAAAAATGTTTCAGATTTTCTTCCAATCCCAATTGTTCGGCTAATGGCTTGCAATTCACTAAGAAATTCCCTAGATCTTTGCCCTCTATGTATGACTGAAGTATCCCTTGTGGTAGCAGGGGTCTTGCCTGTAGCTCGAACAATTTTGTCAAATTCTCTTGAAGCCTAGCTTTAGCCTGAATTTGATGGGTGGCCAGCTGGGCCATGATAGCTACCAGTTCGGCCATTTCTTCCGGCAGTGTAAGGGTTCATTCTGTAGTTTTTTTCAGAATTGGAAAAGAAACAGGTCTCGACTCCCTCTGATAGAATTTCTAAGTCGTCGTACTCCTCTGAGTCTGATTCTGCCAAAGGGAAAGACCCAGATAGATTTGCTTCTAAACCTGATGGACCAGGGACCAAAGTTAGTTTGGTACTGAAAAAAGAAGGTTTGTTAGAAGGGAGATTTAGAATACTAGTTGTAACGAAGGTGTGGCTGGACATGTTTTTAATATTATTCGATCCCACTGTTGAATGTTATAGTGGGATAGTGGAAGGGTATCTAACAACAACTGGATTATAAAAAAACAAATCTTTTTGACCAGTTGAGATGTGCATCTGTGAGAGAAAACCCTCTTTAAGAGTGGATACACGGTCAGAGACAAGGAGTTCAACTATTCTATTTTCCCCTTCTGGTGGTACAATGATTTTCAGCATGGATTCTCAATTTGTATCAATTGAATCATATCCCACCCCTGACACCACATGTAAGGAAGGCATGGTATCAACTGTAAAACAGACACAAGTAACCACAGTTCAAGGGTGTTTATTGAACTTCAATTGGGTTTGAAAAACCCCTATATAATCCTAAATCTAAAGATGGGAGCATGTGGGGTAAAAGCCAGTCCCAGAGTGACAAAGATGGAGAGGCCATGCTTGGCCCCATTGTGAGAGTAAAGCTGGCTAAATGTGGAGTTCCATTGAACTATAAAAGCCAGTACAAAACAGTGATTTCAACATGAGGCCTAGTGAATGATCGCAAATGGGCGTCCCTCCATTTCGTTAGAATGTACAGGCACTCAGCAGAACAAAAGTGTGCCTCAGAACTGTACTATTACTAACATTGCCCAATGGATTCCAAAAAGACATGTGGTGTTGCAGATGCTGACTTTGTGTAAATTCCCACTTTGACAGATTAAAAACTGAAACAGTGCACATAGAAAGAAAATATACATTTTAAACACTGGGAGTGTGGAAGCTAAAAGGGAAGAATGATGCCTTACATTTAAAAAATAAAGTAGAATGACAAATTGCATTCATTAGGAATAAAGAGACTTAATGTAAGCACATAAAAAGACAACACTTATAGGGAAAGGCCTATTTTGTTTTTGCATAAATTAACACTGGTTTCTTATGTAACTAAGGCCCATTTATATGAAAAATAGCAAGAGCTAACTTATTTCTGTTTATACGGTTTATAAAGAAAGACTATATTGTGATAAACAGGCCCTGGTGCAGTATTGAAAGTTACATGTACCCGGTAGGTAAATGTAATATGCCAGCCTTTCAGAATTGTGAACTGCAACTTGTTTTTCTCTCCGAGTTGAAACTTCAACCCCAAGACATTTGGGGTTGGGTTTATCAAGGAAACAGGCTTCGAGCCTCAGATAAAAATATAAGAAATTCTGCAAGAGAGGTTGTAACTACGGTGATACAGATAACGTGACCAACAAACATGACCTTTATGGTCAAGTTCCCCATATAGTGTGCATAAGTTCTGAACAGAGACCCTTTGAAGCTCAGGAGAAGAGGGTAGAACAAACATCGGCCAGCAGATGGCCGTTCACATTATTAAAGATAAATGAAACCTAAGAGTTGGTGGGGGCCAACTGAAACTGAGGGACCCATGTGTTGCATTGCCATTAACACATTGAATATATTTTCTTGAAATAAAGTGCATCGTGTGTCACATCAAGCTCATCCCACGTTCATTTTAAAGGGGATAAAAGGCCAGTGGGGACCATGTAAAAATGACATTTTTGTGATATTCATAACTTAAGTTATGATCAAAATTATGATTATGGAATTTTCATAAGTTTGAGGAACTGGAAAATTGGTCAAGTTGTAGACTGTGGACTTAATGTTGGAAGTATGAAGTGTCAGAGTTGCGAATATTATGGCAGAGCCACCAAAGGTGAAAAATAATAGCTCCGCCCAGGACGGGCTTGCTGAAATCAAATTAGTATTTTCCGACTCAACATAAAATACAGAATTAGAAAATATATAGATGTATTTAGTTATCTGAAAAATTAGCATAGCTGCCATGTTGTTAGAGTTTCAGAACCCAAAAAGGTAAAACCCACATGTTATTTTGGGATAACAAATCTTTCTCCTCCCTCAGCCTACATCATACACACACCCCAACTCCTGGTCCTATCAGCAGCCAGTGGGCACCTTGGTGGGAGGTGAAAGGAGAGTGCTAGCCAATCCTAACAATGGGACTTATGATAATGTAAGAGTGTCAACAGCCCCATAAGAGGACAATTTTGCATCAGAACAGGGATTTATCTCTTTATTCCTGGAGATAGTCTACTGGTGGACTTGTGAGGAACAACTAGCAGAGAGGCCTCAATCCTTGCATTGGAGACAGTAACAGGGAATTCTAGAAGCTAACTGGGACCCCATCAGAGGAGTGGAGGAAGTCTGGGTGCAGGAGAAAATCCTTCACTGAAGCCTTTGACCAGACCTATGTTGTCCTCGGAGGAGTCCTGCTGTTTCTTTGGATGCCACATAACCAAGGCCTCTCATGTAAGTAGATATATCCCAAAGCCATCTAAGTGTTGAATGTGGGGCTGCCAGCCTTAATCTCCATCTTGCATATCGGGTAGGGGTGTGGTACTGGGAAGACCCTTGGCACATTTTATTAAATCCAGTTAAAATGTATTCCACTATTGAAAATAACCCTATACATTTAAATTGATTTGTTTTGGGAACAGCCTGCCTTAATCCTCCCAATTAAATTGAGCTCGGAAGTCCCAAGTAGTACCACGGGTACTACAGATCTTTAAACCTACCATTGGGGAACAAAATTTCCAGAAAAAACAACCTATGACCTGAAGATGGTCCAATATCTGAACTAGTGACAACCAAAGACAGGGTCTTGTACACATCTAAGGGCCGAAACATATGTCGACCATAAAGGGAATCTAATGTGTTTCTCCCATGTCTTATAGGCATAATCTATTGATTGTTATGCTTGAAGAAAACACATTTAATTTAGCCCATTATTGTTAAAGTAGATGTCGAATGGAAGTGGTGAATGATGATCAAAGGATCAAATGTTTAAATGTTTTTTTAACATGTTTTTATGAAAAACAAATAAAGAGAACTATGTTTTGCAATGAAAGCTGTCTGCTAAAATATCCAAGTCTACCAAGGTGATCCTTCTACCAACTAATAAGGTAGTTCCACTTTATCCCACCTTGCTGTACCGAAGGGACTAGTCAGAGAGGGGTAGTCAATCTGTTCGCTTCTTTATTATTTTCTCAAAACAAAGCCAAAACAATTTTCCATGGTATTGTGAATGTTTTCTATTAGTAATTTGCAATTAAATCTGATGTAAGTTGTGACTGCATATCTCAAAATTCTACCTCTGTTGTTCTAGTAACGGACAGTAATTTAGAGTTGTGATATTGTGTAGTGCCACAGCATTGGTGGTTGATGTTGGTTGCTAGTCTTCTTTGTCAAACCCTAAATAAATATATATATTCTTACTGTACACCGGCCTGGTTCCTAGCTCCTTGGGGTCATAGAGTGTATTTGTTGGGGTGGTGCTAGATTAGTTGGAGACCTCACTAAAGGTGAATCTGTGTCACAACTCAGGGATTGTTTTCTGGTCGTTGCAGATAATACCTCCCCACTCTTTTGGGGAAGTTACCTTCACTCACAGAATATGAAATCTTTATGGTGATGTGCCAAAGACTTCCCCCCCAAGAGCTCAGCCTACAGGGATCAATACACCTGGCAGGCCGGGGGCTTGAGTGAAAAGGCAGGAGCAGAATCATCAGAGCTAGAGGGACAAAGAACAAAACAATTGTTCAGGAAATGCAGCCAAGTAGTGCCGGAAAACAAACAGCCAACACTGCCCACAATTACCCACTCTTACCTGCTCCGTAGAAACAATATACCAGTAACCTACTAGTATCGAAATGCAGAGACAAGGAGGATGAATGGTGAAGGAAAGGTGTGCCCGTATCCTAGGAACACCACGGTGAAAGCAGCAAAGCGTCCAAAAGGTGTTCAAAGCAATCCAGAGTTAAAGCAGCAGAGCGTCCCAAAAAGTGTTCAAAGCAATCCAGAGTTAAAGCAGCAGAGTGTCCCAAAAAGTGTTCAAAGCAATCCAGAGTTAAAGCAGCAGAGCGTCCCAAAAAGTGTTCAAAGCAATCCTGTGTTAAGGCAGCAAAGTGTTCCAAAAGTGTTCTGTGCAAGGCAGCAAAGCGTTCCAAAAGGTGTTCGGAATAAAGCAGCAAAGCGTTCCAAAAGTGTTCAAAGTAACAGGAGCGGACAAGGAAAAGAAATGAAATGACCAGGGAAGCAAGCGTTCACCTCACGCTAGTTCCCTTACGGAAATGTTCGGGTTATCAGGTCACCAGAACTTAAGGATTCAGAAATGGGAGGTCAATAATGAGTAAGCCGGGTTCATATAATCCAAGGGGGACAATCGAGGGAGGCAGGCATCGGGAGGCAGACAAGGACAAGGCAGAGACAACAACTTGATTCGAGCGCCGGGTAGTCAAGGATTAAACAGGAGTCCGGGAACAGAAGCTCGTAACTAACAACAGTTTAGGAGCAACCGATCTCTGAATAGCTGGCATTTCAATACGGTCCACAATGAAGGAAACGTAACAATGTAGTGCACGTGTCACGTGACTACAAGTAGCGGGATTTGTCGGAATTGTAGTCTCAAAGGGTTCTGCTTGTCGGGTAGCGCTCGGACAAACGCCATGCTAGTCTCCACTTTAACCGGGATGTGACAATCTGTATGAGCGCTTTGGGTGTGCACCACCTTGCTTGGAGGTGTGGGGGGGACTCCTTGTGTTGAAAATGACCATCTGATTTATCGCAACAAGCAAGCTATGACATCAAATAATAATAACGCAGTCCTAGTGTCTTGTCAAAATAAAAGTGCATATACTAATAAACCTATTTCCAATCCTTAACTCTAAATACAAATAGTGTGGGAAACAATTTTATGCAAAAGAAAAGTGTTCAAGAAATGATATGTCAGGATATGTCAGGATATTCAAGCTGTTGGCTTCCCTTCTCCGCGCTTTTGCTATGGGACTAGGTGGTACACTTGAGTTTAGCACAGTCTCTGTCTTCTCTAGAACGCGGGTGCAGTTCAAAACTTCAACATCATGGCCTTCTGTGTCAAAGTCTCTTTGCCATTCTAAGTCTTTTCTTTCAGAGGGCCTGATGCAACAAACAATAAAGTTCCTTTTTCTTTTGTAATTCACATATACACAATTTTCTTCTTAGGTGATTTACTCTTCACCTCAGATAACCCTCCACCGAAGGATTTTTACGTATCCAATTTCTCGGGTAATTCACTATTGACCCCGGATCCTGCTCTGCCGGTCTCAGATCTGCTTTGACACAAAATCTTTAATCAGTCTCCCTCTGCCGGGCTCAGACCAATTTATATATTGTAGCACAAAACTTTCTTTACTGTATCAATATTGAAGACTTTCGAATGTGCATGGGATTTTACTTGACCTGTCGTAGGACCACTTCGATTCACAGTTCTTTGCCACTCTTTCACTTTTGTCGTCTCTTTTCTGGATACCTTACATAGACCTTCGATTGAACATACATGTGGTGCTGAACCACTTTGTTGAAGGTATTGTATCTTGGTTTCAAATTTCAATCACTCATCTGCAGTTTAACTTTACTCGCTTATAACACGCATTTCAAACAATGTTTGTTCCAGCGCTCGCCATACAATGTTGCCATTTGCAACCTTGGCTTCAACACAGACCAGTCTTGTATCATTCTCCCTAACACACCGGCTGTGTTGATTTCACTGACGCTGCTTTGTTGTTGGAGCCAAGGACAGTACCACGGCAGCTGGCGATTCTCCCCGCCTTGATTAGAGACGCGGGAGGTCCATAGGAATCGCTGACACACAATGCATGATTTTTTCAGCCTGGTTTCCTGGTCTTACGCTTTCTTTTCTGAGGCTTCATGAAAGTAACGGTTCCTTGTTGAAAAGGTCAAGGGAACTTCCCTCCTTGTGATCCCCTTCTGTTTCGCCATCTTTCTCCTCTTGTTAAACTGCCATATCGGAACTGCTGTTTCCTCGTTTGCTTTGTCTCATCCAAGTGTGCTCTTGTGTTGCACCTTTTATCTGTGTAGGGAAGTATAATGGAAGTCAGGTGTGTTTGATGGTCAGTAATTGCCTGACCTTGTCTGACTATTGTATTGGCACACATCAGGTTAATGGCTCGGGTGTTAGTATGTTTTCTCTCATAGCGGGCTGTCTGTGAGAAAGTGTTTGTGTTATAAAAGAGCAGAGGGATGAGTTTCTAAATATCCTACCTGGTAGTATGGGATAAAGGTGTTACAGGGAAGGGGATACCGTGTCTCACCATCCCGTGTTCGACTCCGACTCCCTGAAGACCCTTCATCCAGGTGATCCTCCCGCACTGGTCCCCCCCCGGGAACTGGATCCAAAAGCGATGGCCATGTCCTGGCCACCTGGATGACAGATCCCCGGGGACTAGTGGGTGAGACACCTTCTGGTTGCTCACACAGAGCACAGAGTTTGAAGGAGAGAAGGGGGTGGTAGCTGAGAGAGTGACAAGAGAGGAGAAGTGTACGAGGGGGGGTGACTGCTGGATGAGGATGATGCTTGTGTGGGAGTGGAGGGGCGAGGGTACAGGGAGGGTGGCTCAGGCATAGGGAGGGAACAGCCAAGCTGTGAGGGATTTCCTGAAGGCCAGGTGATCCTCTATAAGGTGGAGTGCGAGGGGGAGGAAGTTCCAGAAGGTGGGTGCGAGAACAGAGATACAGGCACCTCTTAGTCTAGTGAACTTGAAAGATGGGACTAGTAGGACGTGTGCAGAGCCGGTTCTGAGGATTTGGGAGGGTTAGTACTGAGTGAGCTTGTTTTGGATGAATTCAGGGCCTTTATTTTGGATGGCACGGTGGGTGATGCACATGGCTTTGAAAGAGGCCCTTTGGCTGATGGACAGCCAATGGAGTGTCCTGAGTGTGCAGGAGCTCTGTTCTCTGGGGGAGAGTGTGAGCAGGCGCCTTGCTGGGGACTTATGAATTTGTTGGAGCTTTCTGAGTTGGTATGTGGACGCGCCTAGGTAGAGGGAGTTAGCGTAGTCTAGGTGCGAGAACATGATGGTCATGATTGGGGAAACCCTATGGGGGTAGGAGAGATAAGGAAAGATATGCTTGAGGATTCAGAGGTAAAAGTTGCATGATCTGGAGACTGCCTTGATGTGGGGGCTGAGGGTTCTGGTCTGAGCTAAAGATACATCCCAGGTTTTTGACTGAGGGGGGATGCAGTGGGTGTGGGTCCTAAATTGATGGCGGCCAAGGGACAGGTTGGAGAAGTGGAGCTGTTTGCAACAGATCAGGATTTATTTTTTCTGGGGTTGAGGAGAAGGCGGTTGTTTGTCATCCAGAGCTCAATGACCGAGAGACCAGGGGCCAGGTCAGGGTGGGGTGAGGAGGGAGTTGAGAATCTTGAGGATGATCTGTTTGGCATCAGCATAGTTGTAAAAGGTGAGATTATGGGAGCAGATGAGCGTGGGTAGTGGCAACAGGTAGAGGTTGAAGAGGAAGGGGGAGAGGGAGGCCCCCAGAGGGACTGGACAGAGGGCAGAGATAAAGGATGGATAAAGATGATTTGGGAGCAGTCGTAGAGGAAACAGGAGATCCATCTGAGGGCGGAGTCCCAGATGCCTATGTCAAAGAGTCTGTTTGGGAGGATGCAGTGGTTTATCATGTTGAAGGCTGCTGAGAGGTCAAGGAGGATGAGGGCACTGCAGCCCTCAGAGTCTGCTGTTCTTTTCAGGTCATTAAAGATAGAGACAAGGGAGGATTTGGTTCCATTGAGGGCTCTGAAACCGGACTGGGCGGGGTGAAGAATGCCATGGGATTCGGCAAAGAGACTGAGCTGGGTGTATGCTGTGTGATCTAGTAATTTGGTAATGAAGCTATTGTTGTAGATGGGGCGGTAATTGTCTTGGGAGGATAGCTCAGGGGCAACGTGCTCGCCTTGGAAGCAAGACGACACGGAGCACCACAGGTTCTATCCCCAGGTCCGCGCTTAGAAACCTCTGGGTATTAAGCACGTTATAAATAACATATCATATCATATCATTGGATGGTAGGAGGGGGTTGAGAGAGAGCTTTCTTAGTAGTGGTTTGACGTGAGAGGTTTTGTAAAATGATGAGAAGATCTGTTAGGCTGTTAGAGAGTGGTTGATTATAGATCTATCGAGGGTGCCTGCACAGGTGGAGGAAATCATGTTTTTGAGAGGGCTGGGGGCAGAGATCTCCCAGATATCCTGATGGGTGGCCATTGGAGAGAGAGCTCTAAATATGATTGTGGTTTGGGTCTTGGGATTGTGCTAAGTGTGAGATGCATGGTTTCATTTTTTATGTTTTAAAGGCCACTTTTGGAGGGGACGTTTTCTGCAGTGTGCAGCGGTGAAAGCCCTTTCAAAAGGCAGTAAGTTATCTGTAGTATTGTGCCGTTAGCCATTGCCACTTGGTTTTCGTTAACTGCCTAGTACACGTTCTTTGAGCGCTTGGCTCGGCGGCCGCTTGTTGACTGAACTGAGACGTTGGGGTGACTGTTGGCTTTTGCGGCCTTTGAGCCCAAACGCTTGCAGTCCACTGTGCCAGCTTTCCTCCCTTGTAAATTACTTTTATGGGCAATACATTTGACCAAGAAGCAGCGCCTGTCTGGGAATCGATTCCTCTAACTTTATCACATGAGTAGCTGGAGCACCTTTGGTGAATCCACCCGTTCAGCCTAAGCATTTACCGTGACGAACGCTGCAGCTAGGCTTAAAAGGTAAGTCGAATATCGGCTTCTATCTTGGGCAATCCGATAAAGGACACAGGATTCCTAGTTGCAGTTTATTGAATCATTCAAGGCACAACAAATGAAAATACTTTGCATGCCAAGTTAATAAATGCTATATTTGAAGATAATTACTTTGACTTTACCACCTGATGAATTTACGCAATCAGAAGGCGTGTGCGTAAACACATGTGTTGGGCACAATCATCGTTGCTCTATGTACAATTTGATCAGCGGCGTCTATAGGGACGATAGAATGGCCATAGAGGTGGATCATGATGAACCAAGCAGAGCTATGTTGGCAGCTGAGCCTCTCTTTACTCCAGGAATCCCCCTTGGGCCTGGTGCTAGTCCTCTGTCGCCACACCCCCAATAGTTTGTCTTTGCTGGAACAAGGGGCTAACCACCAATTTGGGAACTGTATGGATTACGCCTTACCTTCCTCCTCTATCAAAAGAAAAATAAATTATTATTTACCACTTGGAAAAAATAGGAACCTGTATCTAGAGGCGGCTCTGGAAGGGTCTGGAACCCACCATCTAAACAACGCAGCTTCAGTGAGCCCTGCCTCAATCACCTCGACAGCTCGGAAGTCTCTTGATATCCTCTCTACAAATCAGGAGAAATCAGGGAATTGCCCTCTTAGACCTATGTGAAGTCCCGCAACTGTGTCCCATCCTCCAATCAAACGATATATTGGGGAGGACCCCTGCCAAACCGATAGTACCAGAGGCGCTCCTGGGTGGCCTATCTCCTAAAATTACGGAGGATCACTGGTCCCCACTGACCCTCCCCAATCAGTGTTTGTGGCTCTGACCTTTGTATTAACTTCTATTGTAAAAGTTGTTGAGGTACTGAAAGGAGAAGTTCATGTACAGTCAGGCACACTAATGGAACATACGAAAGAGTGGGGGGTGTGAATCCACCATGGTGGGGTTGAAGGTTGCGTTGAATATAGTGTTTTCAAAGAACCTAGCTATAATTAAGAGGGAAAGGTCTGTGCAGTCTTCAGCTCTCGCTGCTCTCGTAGCCTCTGTGAATCTTCACATTTTGGGAACAAATGTGAAAATGAACAGAATGTTCGATCTCCTAACCAGCTTGAAACTGTTCATCTTCGGTAACACTTCCAGATGCGTTGGATGACTCCCTTCTCTCTCTTTCTACAATGGAGGAGTTTATTAGCCTTGCACAAATTCCACCTGAAGCAGATCTTCTAGAATCGGGAGTGAAGCAAAAGAGCGCTCTTAATGAGAACCAGACCTCAGCTCACCCCTTAACTGCCTGCACGGAAAACATACCGGATGAGATTCACCCAAATAAACCCAACAATGAAAAAACTAAGGAGAAAGTCATTCAGTGTGGTGCCCAGAAGAAACTAACGAATCAAAAATGGAGAAAAAAAACAGGAGAGTGGGGAATCGTCAATTCTTTAATGCTATGGATAAGTTTGCTGAAATTCCGGGAGACCAGGACATCCTGCCACAATCAGCATCGATGAAGGTTCCTAAAAAATAGGAAGCCAGAATCGAGGAAAGGGTCGGAACCCACTCAAAGAATTAATACAGCTCAAAATCAAGCTAATGTAAGACACATTGGGTCTCATTACGAGTTTGGCGGCAGCCATGGAGCTATTAGCTCCATGGCTGCTGCCAAACCTGGCTCCTTTACTGGGTTTCTGCAATGAGGAATAACTGGGTTATTAGGGGGATACTATCGGTGAACGGAGCACAACGCACCCGAACGGGGGCCACACGTCCGGCAGCCTTCTAATAGCTGTTAGGAACTCAATCCTGGTGAGCGCAGCTAAAATCCAAGTTGATAATCATGGAATTTGCGCTGCTCGCGGTGCGCGGGCAACTGTGTTCCTTGACTTTGATCGACGTCTACTGGAAATCCGCAATTTTAATCCTCCCTGAGTTCTTTGCAGATGTATCTTCCCTTCTATCCGTGGTAATGAAAGAGAGTGGGAACACTGAAATAATACTGAGCGGGGATCTGAATTCCTCATGTCTTCCGGCTAAGATTAACAGTATTGCAAATACTACCACGCAGCTGAACGAAAAGAAGTGGGTGGAATTTCTGACTGAATGGAATGTGTATATTGTGAATGGATGCATCGGGGGAGAGAATGCAGTGAGCTTAATATGGTCTAATGATCACAATAGTTCAACAATAGATTATCTGTTCTTCTCTAAAGCTTTGCTTGATAGCTGTGATGAATTTCAAATCACTGAGACGGACAGAAGTGACCGAAATATACTCAAAGCTAGTCTTGATTTGGGAATTCGGCCTGCCAGGGAGATCTATAATGTCTCCCTGGAAGTGAATCAGGGAGGAAATCTTTAAACCTCAAACTTGAGTGTTATTTGGGTCAAGTGGATGAAGCCAAACTATTCAGGGCTTGTAATCCTTTAACTATACTGATCTTATTTTGGATTTGGAAGCTCTTGATTTGATGGCTGTAAAGGCTGGGGCTCGTCATCAGCATGAATTTGATTTGATGAACTGACTCATTTGAGAAAAAAGGAACTTAGAAGAGCTATTCGAGCACTTAAGAATGGCCAAGGAGATACGCAGGTCATAGCTGTCAAATCTAAAACCTTGTAAAATAACTATAGTAATTGGACAAAAGCCCAACGAGCTTTGAGATTGCAGAGGGACGGGGAATCTTTGCTAAGGGCCCTATGTAGGAATAACTCAAGGATTTTTTTTGGAGATCGTCAATCATGGAAAGAAATCTCAGTTGGGGCTCCAGGGTAAGGTGGTCTCAGAGGAGGTGCGGTGTTCCCACTCTGAGAAGCTTTATGGCCTGTTGTCCGAGGTGAGCGTGCCCTGTTCATCCCAGGAATGGTGGCATCTGACCATTACAAGGGAAAGTATTGAGACTTGATAACAAGGGCTTCGTCCTCAAGAGCCCCAGGGCCGAATTGACTGTCTACCTTAATTCCCCCGGCTTGGTCGGTTATACTGTATAACCTCTTTAAGAACATCTTACAGTTTGAGGAGACACCTCGCTCGTGGAGCTCGGCTATCATCATTCCGAACTTAAAGGGGGGCAATCGGGTGTTGGCAGTTAACAATCACCTGATGGCTCTTTTTGATGCTGATAGCAAGATCTTTGCTTCCTTAATCGTGGTAGTATTTGAGGCCTGGGCTGAGGGGAGTGGAATCCTCCAGAAACACCAAACTGGGTTTAGGAGAGGACTCTCTACCTCCCTCAACAGGTGTGCTAATACGCACTCTAATAGGCAAATCTTGGTCCAGGGGTGGGCTGGTCCTCTACAGAGCTTGGATCGACCTGTCCATGGCTTTTGATACAATCAACAGAGACAGGCTGTGGGCAAAGCTGGATGCTTGGGGTATCCCACCCGGACTAGTGGAAATCATTAGGAAGCTCCACGCAGATACAAAGATATAGGTGAGATTGAATGCTAGTGGCAACCTCTCTGGCTTAATCCTGACTGGTGGAGGTGTTAGGCAGGGATGCATTTTGGCTCCCTGCCTAACACCTGCCTAAAATTGAACTAGTACAGTGTTCTATACCATTTCCCTTTAGAAAACACTCCATCTCCTCAGACAGCAATATCATGTTGTGCATTTTACTAGCGAAGACTGGAATGAATCTAGAGTAGTATTCAGCATTCCAAAGAAAGAAGAAACTTGTTCTTTGTTGCTCGGACTGGGAAATCTGATGATGCTGTTCACCAAGTCTTCTTTCGGTCGGATTCCATCCTTTGAAATCTCATGTCCTAAGTATTGTATCTTCTCCCTGTGAAACTTGATTTTTTCCTTACCAAGTGTCATACCAGCAGACTCTTATATGGCCAACACTCTATCCAATTGCTTACTGCGTTCATCTATGTCCTTACCATATTTGAGGACATCCTCCTGGAAACACAACACACTTGTTTCATTATGAAACAGTTGATACATGATTTGGTGGAACACTGCGGTCACTGACACTAAGCTGAATGGCAGCCTCACACACTGAAATAATCCCTGCAGTGTTCTAAAAGCTGTCCGATTTTTAGAAGACAGGTGTAATTTAATCTGGTGATAAGCTGATTTCAAGTCTAATATAGAAAACACTTCACCTCTCCCTATAATGCCCAGCATTTAAGTGATGTCTGGTAAAGTATGTCTCTCTGGCACTATACATTTGTTTAACGATCTCCAGTCAATACAGAGCCTTAACTTTCCATTAGTTTTGCAGACAACATCTAAAGGTGACACATATTCTGCCGATTCCACCCGCTCTCTTAATCCTTGCTTTTCCATTAGCACTACTTCTGTTTTCACTTCATTTCTTAAGTGAAGAGAATGTTCCTTACCTTGTGTACTACTAGCATAGAATTCGCCTTCATCCTAATATTGTGTACATATTTCCTCGTACATGCTAAATCATCCTTAAACACGTCATGCTGGACATCTTCTCCTTTACCAGCTGTACGTGTAGCTACATTCTTTCCGTCACACACATATACTGCTTTGTCTGCGTTAGGATCCAACTTAATGTTTAAACTCTTTTGATGTGACCAACAAATTAATGGATAATTTCCTTTGACAGATACGTAGACCTTTCCTCTCGCAGATCTGTCCTTAAACTCCATGAGGATCCAAAACCATCCTATGTACTCTATGCGTTTTCCCCATATGCTATTGGGTTAATATCAATCTCATTTAGGAACACCCATCCTTTTAATTGATCCTCGAAAATGTTGTTGCTCATAAGAGTGTATTTGGCTCCTGAATATATTACCATGGCTACGTCTCTTCCTTTGATCTTTATAACTGCCATCAGGTTTTCTGCATCAGCAGCGTCATCCTCTATGGTCCTGATTGACTCTGACATGTCTTCTACAATGTATCTTGATTGTTCTGGATTCTCACGCTATTCATCCGCACATTCTGTATTCTCACGTTTGCTTCTGCAGCAAATTGTGAAACTCCCTTAACAGTTACATTTTTTGCATAAGACCTTTAACGCTGGGCAAAGTGAAAGTAGCTGTCACAACTGAAACACCTTAATCGCTAATGTTCTGTGTTTTCCTTGCCTGCTGGTTTCTTCTTTACAAATTGTTTCTTTTTATCTATCTTCTTACCTGGCACAGCTGATACTTCCTTCTAATTGTTTTCCTTCCAGATTCAATTTCTTCTCCAATTCTTTGGCACACTTGTGAGTGTGATCCAATTCTTTCACAACTCTAATCACTTCTTCTAATAAGGGGTTACTCTTTGCCCATTATGCTTCTCTCACCTTAGTGTCATTGCATTCTAACATGAACTGGTCACACAACCGTTCCTCAAGGTGGTTCCCAAATTTGCATGATGACGCCAGACCCCTGAGGGCTCTGATGTATTGCACCACTGATTCATTTGGCTCTTCTTTCCTTCTATCAAAATGATATCTCTCTAAAATGATGCTGACTTTCTTCCCGTAATCTGCTTTTATAGCATCTTGAATCTTTTGTCATATTCTGTCATGTTTCCCGACTCTTCCTCAGCTAGACTATGTGGATTCTCACACTGATCTCATCCATAATTCCCCAGCGTATCAAAAGGCATTTTGCTCTCTTACTTGAGTAATTGGGTCCATGCGCTGTCTGCACATAATGATCAAAACGTTTTTTCCACCTTTTCCTTTATGGATGTACTTAAGGATACACACATTCTCTTTATCTCTATCCCACATGTATGTTTTCAAAATGGTATTTATCACAAGTATGTATTTATGTCTTTATTAATTCAACAAGGTTTTGCTTTATTTGCTGCAGTGTTTTCTGTACAAACGGATGTCTTTGAGTATCTTCCACCAACGCTCCACTCACCTCTGTGAAACGTATAATATTGTTATGCAAACGTAATATGAGCGTTGCCGGGCAACCCTCTGTTGAACGTAGAGAACGTAGGGTGCTTTCTTCTGGAGTGTCCTTCTCAGCGTTTCATCATGCTTGCTGATGCGCTCTGGGTCTGGGACCAAACTCTGTGGCGCACTGGTCCTACAAAGAGCAGGGACTACTCAGAACATTCAAAAGTAAGAACCATGTGCAGTTCAGTAATAAACATCAACCCAGGGTTGTTTATGCATTTGCTGGAGGCTCTTACCACTTCACATACGCTACCAGTAGCATGACAGTGCCAGCAAAATCGGGGTGGTACGCTCTCCCTTTTTACCTTGCGGTGCAGCACGTGTGTCCCTCAGGCCAACTACTTGGTGGGGCAGGTGGTACAAATATTCCACAGCACGTCGCATGTGATAGATGGTCCACTCATGTGAAGGTTCAACAGTTTCTTTACTGAGTCCGCTTTAATACCCCACAGGATTACAGCACTCTTGCTAATGTTGCAACTCTCCCAGCTCAACCCCCACATCTAGAACATTGGAGCATAACATCTCATATTATAACACATGGCAAGGTGCTGTAGTTGTTTTCAAGGTTTGCTGCCGACAGCTATATTAATCCCACTCCTTAATCAACACACTGCAACTGATCAAACAAAATGCACTCTCACAATTCCCTAAAGTACTCTTCCCACCATTCACAAGATCCCAGTGGAACACCAACCAGGATTTCCATTCAAACACCCACATGCATCCTCAGAAGACCACAGAAAAAGGAACAAAGTCCTGCTAAACACAAAACCATTCGACCACCCAGGTGGCCCGGCCACTTCGAAAGCACAACAGGAAAGTCCACCGATTCCTCGAATGGTCATATCCACCTTGTCAAATGCCTCATCCACCAGCAATGCTCAACTGACTAAAGACCTTCCCAAAGAAACCCTGAAATGATCCATTTGCCAAAGGTATGCACCCTTTGACCCTCAAGATGTTTTGCACTCAAACTCCCATCAGTCCTATCTTGCACATTTATTGGTAACGAATCATGGGAGTTGTGGTCCTAAACATATGAAGAACCAAAGGTTGCAGATCCATGTCATATGGGGATTGGATGTCATTCTATCACCTTATTTCAGGTTCATGCTCCCTTAGCACTTGTCATCCTCCAAAGAATTTTAGAATTGATCTTAAGAAATCAAAAGGTTAAGAATGTGCAAATGCTGTGCGCCTTTGTGTCTGACACCGTACAAGATTTCTGTAAATTGCACCTTGATCCTAAGGGAAATCACACCACAGTGTTTTCACTTTTACCTTGAACAGAATGCATTTGATGTGTGCCACATTGTCTCACAAAGCTGAAATCAGGAGACTGTCGTACATGTTGTGTAATACATTGACATCACAGCCATGGATAACAACAAGCTTTGTAAAATGGTATCATATCATAACAGCTGGTAACGACTTCCTGTCATGCTTGTCAAATTTCATAGAGAATAACCCATACCAATCGCTTCCTTAACAACTTGAACCCCTTCATCAAAGCCTTGCCATTCACAAACTGCCTTAATGTAAGCGGATTGTACTTGCCTTGCAATAACTTGTCAGAAGCTTGAAAAAAGCGTCATTCAAGGGCTCTCACAGCCAACATCCATCTGGACTAAGTCACTTACATATATAAGAGCAAATTCAGTCACAAAACAGTTCAGAATTTGCACCTGTACATAAGGGATATTACATATGGTCATTTTGAAACACCAACATATTTTTCCAGTATGCATTTAGAAAACTACATACAAAATTCAAAGATTGTGAAGGGAGAGAAAACTTTTTTCACACATGGTTCTGTTTTTACAGCAGACCATTCATTACATATTTTTTACAGCATGTTTTTCATCACTTTCTGTGTGCTGCCTACAGTTGAGGACAGGGTTGCAAAGACCCTCCTGGATTTCGTTTTTATTGTCTTTGTTTGCGGCCTGATTTTGCGCTACGAGCGCTCTTTGTGTTCCTCCCTCCCACCCCTGCATCCACTTCCCCTTGCCTTCCCGCCCTCCTCCCTGCCCCCCCACATCCCCTGATTGGCGGCCTTCTGCTCTTTATTGACCCACCCAGGGTAGCCCCCTGCCCGGCAGCCCCTGTGAGGAAGGGCCTTTTGGCAAAGCTCGGCTCCCATTGAGCAGGCTCCTGGCTGTGTCTGCAGGTGTCCGCAGGAGAAGCCAATGGCCAGCCATCCACCAGGGGCACCAGGCACTCTACCCATCCTACCCCCGTCCACCTAGCAGACTCTCAAACGTAGGTGTGTTTTTTCTCCTGTTTTGAAATTGCACTGTTCGAGTATTTAAAATTGCATTGTGAAACCTAGGCCTTTTCCTCCTTATTAGGATTCTCAAACTTAGGTGTGTTTCTCCTGTTTTAAAATTGCACTGTGAGAGTATTTAAAATGGCACTGTGAAACCTAGGCCTTTTCCCCCTTATTGGGATTCTCAAACTTAGGTGTGTTTCTCCTGTTTTAAAATTGCACTGTGAGAGTATTTTAAATCTGATTGTCTGTCGTTCTGTCCTATTGTCCAAACTGGTGTCGAATCACAGTCTCCTCTGCTTGCACCCTGCCCTTTGTCCTTCCCTAGTGTTCTCCCCTCCCTCCCCCTTCCTTTCTCTCCTCTCCCTACCTACTCTATGGTGCTCTCTGTCTCTCCTATCTTTTCTATCTGCTTCTCTATTGACTATCCTGCTCTCCTCACTAAATCTGGTAGGACGAAGTTTAAAAAGGACATCCTGGTCTCCAACCCAGGCCTCCCTATAGCTGACACCTATACCAGTGCCTCCTCCAGGCAAACCTTCACCAACATCCTCTTTGTCGTTCCCTCACCAGACCAATGGAGCCTACATGTGGTCTCTGTGCTCTCTCCTTTCTCTTCTTCTTCCATTAAAGGTGGCACCCGGTGGGAGGCCCTCCTGGCTTCCTCTCACTCCTCTAAGGTCATCATTAATATTTATGTGAATGGTACTGTCTTGGTCCAAGGCCCTCAGGCCAACCGTCTCCTCTTTGATAGATGCTTCCTGCGCCTCATCAATTTCCTTCCTTCTCCTGCTGCCCCTCTCTCCCCTCCACAGCTTCCTTGTCTCCCTCTGCTGCCTCCTTGGCTGCCTTGCCCGCTGCGCCTTCCCTTTCTGCCCCCCATCGGTCTTCTTCTACACCTCCGCAGGGCGTACCTCTGATCTGTACTCCTCCCCGGAAGTCTTTCAAGGACGGCAACCTTCTCCATATTGCCACTTTTAACTCTCGCTCAGCTGTCAAACACTCCTCTGACATCTACCGCCTTCTGGAGGAACTTGACCTTGATGTCCTCGGTCGCAGCGAGACATGGTTCACGGCCAGCTCTGTCACAAGCTCTGACACTCTCCTCCCTGACAGCTACAAGATCCTCTCCATGCCCAGGTCCAATCAATCCGGAGGGGGTGTAGCCCTGATCTTACCCGAGTGGATTCCTGCCTCTTTTATTCCTACACAGGCCTACTCATCCTTCGAATGCCTCGTCTGCAGGCTCTCTCTCTCTCCTAGCCATTCCCTTACTGTGGCTACTATCTACTGGCCACCTGGTAAGATCTCCTCCTTCCTCTCTGAGTGGGCAGACCTGTCCTCTTCCCTTCTGGTCTCGACCACTCAACTCCTCCTTCCTGGAGATTTAGCATCCACCTGGATGCTTCCTGTCCTTCCTCTGGTCTCTTTCGCAACTTTTGCTATTATCCCCTCTGGCCCGACTCACTCTGCAGGGCACACCCTGGATGTTCTGATCTCCTCAGACCTTCCCCTTTCTATCCCTCTCACCACTCCTCTCTCCTGGAGTGATCACTTTCTCCTTTCCTCCCAGCTCACCCTCTCTATACCTCAGGCCAAGCCAACTCCATCACTGCCACCCATCTTCTTGGTCATCCAACCCATGAAGCGGGTGTCAGTTGAGGCTTTCGCCGCCACTTTCTGCCCCCCCCCTCTCCTCCTTTGGCTGACTCAGACCCTGACACAGCCCTCTCCATACTCCACTCTGCTATATCTGATACTCTTGATGTTCTTTCACCTGTCATGAGGAACCGCCTGAAGCCCAAAGCCAAGTGCAACTCTTGGTCCGACTCAGACCTCGTCACCCATAAACGCAAGTGCAGGGTGGCTGAGAGGAAATGGCGTGCTTCATGTACATCCTCTGACAAACTGGCCTGCCACCTGCTCCAAAGGCAATACCGGCTCTCTGTCCTCACCAAGATGAGAGCTCACATCCAAGCCTGCGTCTCTGCGGCATCTAACAACTCAGCTGAAATCTGCAAAGAACTGGCCAGTCCTGCCGCAGTTTCTACCTCTCCTGTCCCCTCCCAGGCCTTCTGTATGGCACGGGCCTCTCATTTCATCACTAAAACTTAGGACATCCTGTCCTCACTCTCCCTCTCTCCCCTTCCTCACTGCTCTTCCTCTGGTCCTTCCTCAGCCACCTCTCCTCCCTCCTTCTCTGCCTTTCCCCTGTTCTACCCAGACAAGGTTTCTAGACAAGTCAAATCTATGAAAGTCTCGTCAAAACAGGTTCATCCCTGTTCCTCCAAAACCATCAACGACCACATTGACTCCCTGGCTCCTGCCCTGGCCAACTTCTGCAACCACTCCTTTACCACTGGAGTCTTCCCTTCCCCCCTGAAGCCCTCCCTTTTTCACCCTCTTCTTAAGAAACCCTCTGCCGACCCTTCCGGCCTGGCTAACTATCGCCCAATCTCCATCACGTCTTTCCTGGGCAAACTCTTGGAAAAGCTGGCCATCTCCCAGCTTAATCTTCACACTGAATCTGTTGGTTGTCTGCATGATCATCAGTCTGGCTTTAGAGCTGCCAGAAGCATGGAAACTGCTCTCCTGAACATCCGTGAAGACCTGTTCTCCAACCTCGGTGCTTCCTGCTCCCACCTGTGAGGCAAATAATCTCTGGGTCATCTTCGACTCCACACTCTCCTTCTCTCCTCACATCTCCGATGTCTCTAAGAAGTCACACTAATAGCTGCACCTCCTCGGAGGTATTCTTCCTTTGCTCTCCTTCCCCTAGAAGCTCTCTGTCTCCAGAGCTCTGGTTCTCTCTAGACTGGACTATTGCAACAGCCTCTTTCTAAATCTGCCTGCTTCTACTCTCTGCCCTTTGCAACTCATCTAGAACAGGACTGCAAGACTTGTCCTTGGCCTCAAGCCCAGGGATCGTATCTCTCCAGGACTGAAATCCCTGCACTGGCTCCCCGTGGCTGCAAGGATTAAGTACAAAACCCTCTGCATTGTCCACAAGGCCTTCTGGGGCTTGGTGCCGCAAGCCCTTCAACTCTCTCTTCCTAAATATCTCCCTTCTCAAACTCTTCGCTCATCTGCCTCCAACTCCCTCAGGGTCAGTCGCTTCTCTAAGCAACAAGTTGATGGGAGATCTCTTTCCTCGCTGGGGCCTCCTTCTGGAACAGCCTCCCTGAAACTTGAGGAGAATCATCTCCGATTCCAGAAGCACCTCAAAACCTTTCTCTTTGCTTCTGTTTTTTCTCCTCCTCTCCCATACTGACTTCCTGGCTCAAACTGCACTGGTTACCGGGCCACCCTCTGAACTCGGTGCCCAGGTCCCCTTCCCCACGAGTCGCACTCCTGCACTGCCTTGCTGGCAACCCCCACACTTGGGGACTGTTTTATGTATCCCTACAGTCCCACTACCACCACTTAACACCTGATGCTTGCACTTACCCCTGCACTTGCCAGCTGTTGGCCTTACTTTTACTTACTGTTATTTATTCTATTTTTCCCATGTACTGCACTGTCCCCTCCCCCTTCCCACGCACTTGTGCCATCTGATTGACACCTGGCCTAGTAGGATCGTTGTCTGTCTTCCCTCTGCTCCCCCTCCCTTGCCTCGTCGCGCCTTGAAACACTTGTGTATAGGTGCATTATAAATGCCATATCATATCATATCACATCATATATTTTGCTGCAATGGCATTCCCCTCTCCACCCAGACACCCTCACACTCTACCCATCCCACATTGTCTCATCCAACAGCCCCCTTTGCAGTGAATTTTTGGAGGACAAAAGGCCATATCCCCTCATACATAAATATTGTTCATTTGAGAGTCATCATATCCTTGAAGCACAGCAATGGGCACCTACTTGGTCCCTTTGCATGCTAATGTATGCATACTTTAGGGTGGAACAGCATGATGGGTAAAGAGAACTGAATTTTCTGTGTTCCGGTGCAGACTACTGTTTGTCACAATGACTTCGGCTGGGTGGGCTTGCACTAGAGCACTGCACTTGCGTACTGCGACTTTGCTCTACTTTTGAAATGTCTGTGATGAAAAAGCTGAGTGTGAGTGAAGGGATTCTATCTGAGTGTGGCATCTGCGAACATTCATGGTTCTATCTAGGTGTGGCACTAGCTAACACTCACAATTCTATCTAAATGTTGTGCTTGCTAACATTCACAATTCGATCTGGATGTTGAGCCGGCTAATGGTTAATGGTATATTAACCATATATTGAGAGGGCGGCTACACCTGGGTGTGTGAGATTTCTGTAAAGTGGGAGAGAGGCCAAGGTTTCATAATGCAGTAGGGTTCAGAAGATAAGACAGTTGGTTTAGTCTGCAGCAGACACAGATGGGTTGACATACCTATACCTGAGAGTTAATCTATAACGGGCGATAGCCACTGATGGGTCTTGCTTAATAGAGCGATGTAGGTGATGTTCGCCTTATAAGCTATGTTCTTAGGTAAGATAATGTAGAGTGGCAGGGCTTTCTGGAGTAGAGTGATTGCTCTACTCCCCACCCATGCCACACTTACATTTTTAGTTGCTGCTGGTTGACGGCTGGCCACTGGCTTCCCCTGCTGACACCTGCAGACACAGTTTGGAGCCGCCAATGTAGGAGCCGCCCTTTGCCTTGGGGCCCTTAGTCGCAGGGGCTGCCGGGCAGAGGGCTGCCCATGTCATGTCCAGGATAAGGAGGAGTGGACCAATCATGGCCAGTGGGTGAATGTGGCAGGCTGCACTACAAGTGGGAAGCTGGAACAGGTCAAATTTCTGGCCACGAGTGTCGTGCCCGATGGAAATCCAGCGCCATGATGCTCAAAATGGGCAGAGGCAGCAGGGGACTAACGCTTACCTGATAGCCACGATCGGGTTAGGCCCACGGAGCACAACATGCACACAATAGCCAATCATGGGCAGCAGGAGGCCGTGGGAGGTGGGACTACAAGTGGGAAGCTGGAACGGGGCATTGCTGGCCACGTGAGTCGCGCCGGGTGGAAATCCATCTCCAGCGCCATGATGCTCAGAATGAGCAGAGGCACCAGGGGAATAATGTTTACCTGATAGCTATCATCGCATGTTTGCCGTGGAAATTTTGTTGGAATTATTTTGATTGTCACGGTTTCTCTTCTATTGTTTATTTGTGTTTATTGCGTGTGCTGCAGGCATGACTGTTCAGGTACTTGTGACTGGAATTCTGATATCCTTTTTCTCACATTAGTCCTTTCAGATGATCTAAATCTGATTGGGCTGCCTGGCACTACAGTACTTACTTAGACATGCCATTAAGAGTCTCAAGGAAAGAAGTATTTTCCCTCAATGTGAGCATGCGCCTATTAATCAGCAGCCCGTTTCTGGCAAATACAGTGATAATTATGAAACTGACAGAGATCAACAGAACTATATTGCTGTACACAGAATGATGCGATTATAGACAAGGGACTTTTACTTCTATTACTATTGATCTGGCTAGGATTGCATGCCAATCACAGTCCTAAATTACTGATGCCTTTCCTCTATTTCCTTTATTTAAGAACCATTTCCTAATGTGGCCATAGGTGACACTATGGACCCTCATTATCCAGACATGCAGTTTCCCAAATTCAGGTCAAGATAATGAGCTCCTTCAGAATTGCCTAACTTGGGGGGTCCCCTCAGGGATGTCATTTCACCAAAATGTCAGGGGTAGTGGAAGTGACATCACGTGACACTTGACCTCTTATGACTTCATGGGAAGAGTTGTCATTTGACACCACCCCGATGTGACATCACAGGAAGTGATGGGGCATTACATAGCATTGTCCCTAAGTACAATACGAAAGCTTTGGTTACAATATCAAAGTAATGTGATATACATTTCATACAAGAATGGATCACCAGATGTATTGTTAATATCAGTGTTCATAGGCCCATATTACCAAATTACCGTGAATGCAAGCAGCAGTCCAAGGCCAAGTAATAATGACGTGTCATTATATGACACTTGCGCTTACATGTTTTATATAGAACATATATACATACAATATCATCCAGCCTGTGTTGGCACTCATTTATCAACCTCAGAAGAATAAAAGGCTGTGTTGGCCTTGCTGGAATTCAAACCTGCAGATCACACACACATTGCAGCACCAAGCGCTCAACTCACTGAGCTATCCTAATGACTATAGCTATCTTACCGGCTATAGTATAATGAGCAATTACATGTCTGAATGTCCTCAAAGTCCAAAAGCAAATTACACTCTGTCGTGGATACCATTAAACTGGTAACTGAGATTTAACAGGTGGCCAGTTCATCTGCAGGCCTGGTGCACATCTGGCCACATGTCAAACCTGCGCAGATCTACTTTTTAGGCTTCAGAGGTTGGCGAGATACATACCATTGGGAGGGTTCATAACTGTGTATTAAAGGGGAAGTTCGCTCAAAAATTGTATTGTCGCAATAGTTCAGGCATCGCCGGTTCCCAATGCAGCTCAAGACCTTCCTCTTCGCTTCTGCCTTCGCCCCCTTCTCCTCTGCTGTTCTGTTCTCTCTCTGCACCGTGCACATGGCCTACCCTCTGTCTTCCGGGCCCAGGTACCTGCTCACCTGCCACCCTCCTGCACTGCCTCCAGGCCACCCCTTGCACTGGGGTCTGTATCTGTACCCATACATTCCCCACTTTTATTTTCCAGCTCTTATCAGACATACCCTGTCTGCTGACTTAAATCCAGCACTTGCCACTTGCTGGCTGAACTACCACTGTTTGTTGTCCTTTATTTATTTATTATTATAATCTGTATTATCTGTTTTTTCCTTCGCTCCGCACTTTCCACTTCTCCCCCCCCTCCCTTGCACTTTACCCCTCTCCCTCCCCCATCCATTTGTGCGGTCTGAATGTCAATGGACCTAGTAAGGTCGCTGTTTTTGTTCTCCCTTGTTTCCCCTCCCTTGTCTGGTCACGCTCTGACACACTTGTGTACGAGCGTGATATAAATAAAATATCAATATCAACATCGATGTATTTTTAAGCATACTTTAATCAATCTTAAAAAATGTTCCTATGCATTGTACCTTAGTTTTCCTCAATTTTACACAAGCGAAAACAACGGGTTGGGCGCTGCAAGGCCTCATTACACGGTAGGCGGTGGACCAAGGTGCTATTAGCACCTTGGTCCATGCCGGTAAAATACTGGCACCGCCTTGGAGGAAAGGGGAATTACCGCCCTTTTCCAAGGTTGGCGGGGCGGTAATTCCCCCTTCCCCCATTGCCCTTCCCCATTCCCATTTTTGCCCCATAGGGCATAATGGGAATGGGGAAGATGCTAATTACGGTACCGCAAATTGCGGTACCGTAATTAGCACTCTGGTCCCTTTGCGGGTTGATTTTTATCACCTGCTAAAAAGCAGGCGTTAAAGTACCAACCGCAAAGGGACCTCGTAGTAAGGCGGTAAGGGTTAACGGTCACCGGTACCATTACCGGCGACCGTTAACCCTTACCGCCTTCCGTTTAATGAGGCCGCTAATCTTATCCATTGATGTATCGCCCAAAGTTCAAGTGCCCTCACGGCAAGAATACAGATCACCCGGCCATCAAACTGACATCACTGGATGCACATGCCCCTTTTCACAGCGCCAATGCACGTCGCGTGTCAACGTTCTCTGTGTGCAAGCTATTGACGTGTCTCCATGGAACTGCCAGGATGACCATTTCCTCGACAAGTATAAACAGACCCTTTCTGAGCAGACAACATTGCAGTTGTTTTTTCATTCGTCTCACTGTATTTAGTTTCGATCGCCCGTGACTTGTTCCTGATCTGTTCGACTATCTTCCTAGTACGAAACCCTGCGAACAGATACTTACACTAGCAGAACTGATTTAACTCTTTATTTAAATATTTCTCATATAATGTACCAATGTCTTCACCAAACCTTATTTAATTTCTTCTTTAACATGTGTGAATGCGAAATGTCATAGTTTGTGCTGACTGTAACATTGCAATGTGTGTTCTTCTCCTTCTTTAACAGTAGTTTCTGTATACAAACAAAAACATGTTTATTTTTCTGACTGTGAATGTTATACTTATTCAATTTTCAGGAACTATGGCAACAATACAGCCCTAGCAGTATGAGCCAAAATATTCATGAAGAACTAATTCAAAGAGAAACTAGTGGAAATGATGGGGAATCCGACGAGAGTTGGAACGCTCAATCACCGGAGCCTGAGCCTAGTCACACGGAAGAAATGTCAACCTGGTGTACCTGCAATCGTTGCAAGGTCATTCCAACCGCGGTTTAGACCTGCTGCTGCCAAGAAAACTCTGGATGCCTGGCCTACATATCACAAGCAGACACACCACTGCAATGCGTTACCGCGCTGCAGGACTTCAGGGCAGGCTGCCTTACAAGGTCCGTGTTGAGGGTTATGATGGTGCTTATGCACGACCTTCGCGCAACAGTCCGCCCCCGGAATCCATGTAACGAGTAAGTGTACTCTAGATGTGATGTAAGTTTGACCACTGAGACAACTACCATTTCATGTTGCTCTCCTACACTGTCTTTAGTCTGTAAATTGAATACATTTCTCGTACTTATTGCAAACCAGAGTGTTCATTGCTAGATTTAACTTCCGAACAATCATGTGTCTTTCACTTTCAACTTAAAAATAATATTTCCCTATGGCCCAAACTGTTCTGGCTTGAATGGGTGTTCACATTTGTAATTTGTCAATACTTCAAAGCACAAGTACATTTTTCATCTATGAGGGTCATGAAAGAAGGTTGGTGCCCTTTTGCGCTCAGCTCGTCCACATCCATCCCCCCTCCAGTATTACCCCCTCCTGTAGTGGGTGGCTGGGAACGCTCAAGGTGCCAAACACCATGTACAACTCAAAGGTATCCTCCTGACTCCCCTCTTCAAGACCCCACCCCAGCAATCAACATAGGTTTGTGTCCCTTCAGCAGTGTTCTGGGCCTATTGTGCTCACCTCATGCCCATCCATCCCTCCTTCAGTATCAATGGCAGTTCACACCCGTGACTGTGCGCTCGCAAGGGGATGGGTGGGTGGGAACACTCAAGGTGCTAAACACCAGGTACACCTCAAAGGGATTTTCTGCACAGTGACCATTGTTCACATGGCCTCCCCAGTCCTGATGTCTCCAGACTCCCCTTTTAAGACCCTGTCCCTGCTATCAACATAGGTTTGTGTCCCTTCAGCAGTGTTCTGGGCCTATTGTGCTCACCTCATGCCCATCCATCCCTCCTTCAGTATCAATGGCAGTTCACACCCGTGACTGTGCGCTCGCAAGGGGATGGGTGGGTGGGAACACTCAAGGTGCTAAACACCAGGTACACCTCAAAGGGATTTTCTGCACAGTGACCATTGTTCACATGGCCTCCCCAGTCCTGATGTCTCCAGACTCCCCTTTTAAGACCCTGTCCCTGCTATCAACATAAGTATGTGTCCTTTGAGCAGTGTTCTGGGCCTTTACTGCTCACCTTGTCCACATCCATCGCCCTCCCTCCCCAGTATCAACGGCAGTTTGCACCTGTGTGCGTTCACTCGTAAGGGGGCTGGGTAGGAACACTCAAGGTGCCAAACACCAGGTACACCTCAAAGGGATCTTCATCACGGTGACGATTGTTCACATGGCCTCCCCAGACCTTGTGTCTCCAAACTCCTCTTTCAATACTCCGTCCCTGTAATTAACATATTTATGTGTCCCTTGAACAATGTTCTGGGCCTTTTGCATTCGCCTCATGCCCATCCATCCCCCCTCCAGTATCAATGTCCGTTCACACCTTTGACAGTGCGCTCCCGAGGGGGCTGGGTGGATGGGAACACTCAAGGTCCCAAACACCATGTACACCTCAAAGGGATCTTCTGCACAGTGACAATTGTTCACATGGCCTCCCAAGTCCCTCTTTCAAGTCCATCCATCCCCCTCCCTCCTTCCCCAGTATCGATGGCAGTTCACACCTATGACCATGCACTCGCAATGCAGCTGGGTGGGTGTGGACGCTCAAGGTGCCACAAGCTGTGGAATCGCTAGCCTCTGTGTAGCATTGAAAATATGATAGCTTAGGCATTGGGTATACTTACTACGCTCATGATACTCGGATCCTCCTTGAGTTATCAAACGACTATATTCAAGATTCGGAGTCCATAAACGGAATCTGCTCCTCTCTATTCAGTTGTGGATGGCCATCAACTCCCCAGCCCTTAACAATAATAAGACAGAGCTATTGATAGTTGACTCAGACCTACGACAAAAACAACCAGACCCCCTGATATACTAATTAACTGCTCTGTCAAAGTGGCCAACTATGTAAAGACGCTGGGCGCATATCTAGACTCGCAGCTCTCAATGAAAGCTCATGCTTCCCACCTACATTCATCATGCACGTATCTCGGGAGGATAGCTCAGGGGCAACATGCTCACCTTGGAAACAAGACGATGCAGAGCACCACAGGTTAGATCCCTGGGTCCGCGCTTAGAAACCTCTAGGCATTAAGCGAGTTTTAAATAACCTATCATATCATACACAAATATGAAGATTCTTTGTTTTTGTGTTGGCAATAAAAGGCTGTGGCTTTTATAAAACATAACAATAATAAACTAAACATGATTACTCTGTATATTTCACAAATTAAATGGTGTGCAGCGTTATCATGGTTCTGTACTTTTTGGGCACTTGGACTGGGAAACAGGAACGGGCCCTCCTTAGCTCACTGAGTTCCCCCTTTGTGGGCTCTCAGGTCCGTATATTGGGGACCTGCATCTTGTCTGGTGAGCACTCTTGCGTTTGCTGGCAGCTTCCTTCCTGGCCCATGCCACCACACATGAGTGGGTCCAGGGCCACTCAGATTCACCCAAAATATCCTGCTCTCCTACAGCTTTATTTGCATCCCCTTGTTGCTAGTAGGTTCAAAATCCCTGTATGGAATAATTCCATCCCATTTACTGGTAGGTGTGCTCCATTTTTGTGAAATCACTCTGAGTCAGAATAGACTATGCTCCTGTGTCTCATGAAATTCACCAAATCTGCTAATCTTTCATGTATGCTGTCCCATTTCACCCCCCCCCCCGTGCCCCACCATGATGTGATCGTGTTTTTAAATATTAGTTTGCTTCCTATCTCTCTGGTCCACTTTCCTGTGATACCCACAAAGGAATGTCTCACGACCCATGCTGATTTGTAGGGTTTCTCTTTATCTGTTAAAAGATATTGCTTATGTTAGCTCTGATCTCACACATCTTGTGAAACAATTGGATTTCCAAACTCTTATCTTGTTGACTACTTGTGCCCCCATGCCTCCCCGCCATGCTGATGTGGCTGCGCCTATACTAAAAGAAGGCATCCCATATTCTGTGATATCCGTTGTCCACATGGCTAGGCCAGACCCAGTGTCTCTAGACTCCCCTCTTCAAGACCCGTCCCTCCAATCAACATATGTTTTTGTCTGTTGAGCAGTGTTCCTGGCCTTTTGCTCTCAGCTCGTCCCCATCCATCATCCTCCCTAGTATCAATGGCAGTTGGCACCTATGAACAGGGTCGTACTGGGCCATCAGATTGTCTCGGGTACCAATGAAAATGTGGCACACAGTTCCAAGTCACTATTCATTTTTTTTCGGACACTGTTTGAATAGTACCCAAAGGTGATTATTTTGATGAAAAGGTGATGCAAATTGTGCATTTAAAAATATATATATTCAGCAACAGTGTTCACTACTACTAGTCGCATATTGAAGTAACTCATCAAACCGGCCCACATGGCCCAGAAAATGTGCCCGCTTTGATTTTTAAAAAAAGGCAGACGCACGCATTTTTCATTTGTGGTTCAGCCCTGGCCCGATTGCCCTAGAGGCTGTATGAGCAGGGCTATGTCTGTGCGCTCGCAATGGGGCTGGGTGGGTGGGTATTGCAGATGTGAAACATTGGCATCGAGGCTGAGTGGGTGTCAAAGAACACGTCACACATTCACATACACACTACCTGTTTCCCGTATACCTGTTCCACAGCTACTTGCTCCCTGGCTTGCTGAATCGGCTCATTTGTTCGTCCGAGTAAGGGTAGGTCACCTATTTGGTTCTGTATCTTTATAGATCACTGCTCCAAAACGTTCTATCAATTTCCACCTAACGTACACAGTATTTTAATTTTCATTGATCTCAAAGACTTCCCCATTATGAAATGTTTGATGTATTTTGATAACAGTAAATAGCACATTGCATCACTGTGCATTGTAAAAGAATGAAATGTCTCGTGGTCCATATTTGAAAGTATGTTCTCTTTTGGTGGGTGAAAGTTAATTCAATAAACCAGTAATACGTTACAATTTGTGTTATGACAATCACTTCTGCAACAAAGTAATTGATGTGTTAATTAGACTAGGTTACATAAGTTTTCTTTCTTTCTTTAAAAAAAACTTTACAGACAAAGCTGTGTAAAAGTTGCTTTATACACATTCATAAATTATTATTTGTAATAATTAATTATATTGTTTCTACAGAGCTTTCAGACTTTTCAAGAATGCCTTCATGTGTCGTTTTCGGTTGCCCTTCTGTGAGTCATTTCAAAACTCCTGGCACAGTCGTGCATATATTCCCAAAGGATATCGATTTAATAAGAAGATGGAACACAAATTGTGGTTTTCCAGTGGATGAGATTGAAAGTAGAGTATATGTACAAACAATCAAAGTACACAAAAAGCGTTCTTCCAAAAGCAATTCCATACTCAATTTTGGCACACGCTGGCTCAGGTCAGTAGTCAACAATGAATTTGTCATGTTTGTTGGAATGTAAGACAGTGGTCTCTATAAATATGTCTTCTCAGGATATCTCGATCAATTAAAATGGTGTATTGAAAATGTAACTTGATGAATGGTTTAGAGTTTTCAGTGTTTATTTCCATCAATTTTGTATTACCCAAGTTGCCATCATTACCAGAATTGGTAATGCCCAAATGATCGAGACAATAGAATTGTTCAGCGAACTTCCCCTTTAAAGAATTTAGAGTAGCACAGGGAAAGCAGTACACTAACATGGCATCCCATACTCTGGGCACTCGTTACCTCATACCTGCAAGCAGACATCCTGAACTGCATGCCCTGTATATACAAAAAATAGACACATTACAACAAAGCATCAATTTTAGCACAATGAAATCAAGGGCCACTTTATGTGCTACAGTGAAACATTTCTACACTGTACACAAGCTTTTAGGCACAAGGATTTTGTCAAGTGACTGAGGACACCGAGATGGAGTGTCTTGTGATGATCGAAACAGAGACAACGGCAGAAAAAAACATGCTATAACTGCAACTTGCAAAAAGCAAAATACATAGTTCGAAATGAATGCTTATTCTACTCTAAATGCTTTTTGGAAGTTTTTTTCTGCATTACGAATTTGAGGTGTTTAAAGACAGACTAAATAAGTGATTCACCCCCTGAAGTGTGCAAGAAATAATTTAGATCACAGTGAATAGGTAAAATGTTATATCAATACTCAGCTGAATATGTGTTAACCCTACAAACTATAGAACTTGGCACGATTACTCTACGTGCTTTGAATACAATTCTATCTTTGGGTATATTTAATCCTGAGCGACTTATTAACTCCCTGCGCTAATAAATTGACCTTGCATGCTGCATTCATACATCCAAGGTCTGTTGTTAAAAATGCCATTGTACTAAATTAATTATCAGTACTCCACAGCTGGATATTCTTTTTGTGACGTTGCACATTTTCACTCATTAATCCCAGATCATTTTGAAGTTAAGTGGTTGAACAGAGAAATGTATAAAGGAGAGGAGTTGCTATTTTGGCGAGATCCTCCATTGACATACTCAATGCTCATAACCTTAAATGGGACCGTAACTCTGAGATTTCTGTCTGTACATGTCGTCTTTCCCCTAATGACTCATGTTATATTGTACTTTGCTATTGACCTCCAGGGCATATGGGTGATAATAGTCTCGACATGTATCTTGGTATGGAAGCACTATACCAGCAAAGGTTTATTATCTTAGGTGATCTTAATATATGGTGCGACAGTTCTTACAACCCGGACTTTATGCATCTTAAATATATCCTCCAATCACATGACCTCAAACTTTTAACTAAGGTCACAACTCACTCTGGAGGACATTGTTCGGACCCAGTGATTTTTAGAGGTGTATACCTTTTTCATCAGGCCAGACCAAAATGATGGGTGTCCCTTTCGTCATGGGCATCGGGGAAAAAACATTGAATAAACACAAAAGATGATGCTGCATGAAACAATAATTTCTTCTAGTTATTTTGTATTCAGGACTCAAGACAGTAAAGAAAAAAAGAAAGAAATATTATGAAGATATATAAATATAGAAACCTCTTTGTCAAATAAATTTAAATTATTTGTCATTTTCAAGTCCTGAAGAAGACGAACATCAGCTCTGGTGGAACTAGATGAGAATTCCACCGAAACTAAGTGAAAAGGGAAATTCATAATTCATAATTCTAAAGTAGAGGAGCTTGTCATCTAGATACTTCTCTCGAATACCTTTAGTCGACTTACACTGGAAATAAGTCACGGTTGTGATAAAGATTGGATTTGACTTTCAGTTTATAGTTATCATAGTTTGACACTTATATAGTGGAGTTGGTGCAGGAAGCTAATAGTGATTGTTTTTCTGTATGTGTACTTGCACATGGACACTCTGATTTTCTTGCACATTCAATAATGCTTTCTCAATCATTTTGTATAGGTATGAAGAGGGTGTTTTTAGATATATGAATTGTTTATAAGAAATTCAGAAGGATTTGTACTTTGTGTGTGTGTGTGTGTGCTTTGTTATTTTAAATATATATCTTAAAATAAACAATACAGATTTTATAATGAACTAATGGTTCACACTGACCCATCACACCTTTCATTACTGCCTTGAGTCTCAATATGAAATAACTAGAAGAAATTATTGTTCCATGAGGCATCAACTTTTGTGTGTATACCTTTCTCATCAGGACACTATTCCTGTGTCATAGTCAGACCATTTTGTGGTCACTTTTCACATGTCACTAGCCACTTGACCAACTGGTAATGTTGTGAGCACTAATCCCCAAAACTTGCTCTCATTACCAGCAATCAGTTGCTAGGTGATCTTAACTCTATATACGATCTGAACTTAATTGTGCAGAGTTACATGTCTGGCTTGCCAACGAACCGCAATGCAATTGCCCCTATTCATTACTCAAACTTGGTCAGGAAAAAACACAATCATTGCAATAATTACTCTTTGTAAATATCTAAGAGGAATTATTGCAAGAAAGAAAAAAATGGCTTAAAACTAGAAATCCCAAGGACCGTCACGAAGCAAAACGTGTGTTAAAAATGTATAAAAAATAGTCTAAGTCTGCTCATACACAAAAACAGATTACTATGGCTGAGAATATGAGAATAGGTAGAAGACTTTGTTCGCGCCCATTAAGAATGTTGTTTCCCCCTCATGTGCCACTTCCAATCTCCCTCATTCATTTGAATTGGCCAATTAATGTAATGTTTTTATTTTCTGAAAAAATACATCAGATTCGCAGGAACATAGACTCTCAGATTTTAGCGTATTAGGATGTTACTTTTGATGATGAAACTCAAACATATAATCTCCTATGTTGACTTTTTCCCCTGTTAGTTTGCAGACAATATCCTTGCTTATGTGTAAGCTTAAAATCACTATGACCCTATTCAAGCGTATTTGGTCAAACGGTGTGTGTCAGTCCTGTGTGAGATTGTTCACTCTTTTGTCAATGTCTCACTGAGTCAAGGATGTGTTCCATCTGAACTAAAAAAGTCATATCTCACGCCAAAACATCCTTGGACCATCAGACTCTATCGAACTATCGTCCAATTGCAGGTCTTCTTTGGCCTGCAACCATTTCGGAGAAAGTAGTTGTTATACAGCTTCAGGGTTTTTTGGAAGAAAATGGCATCCTGGACACATGCCAGTCAGGGTTCAGACCAGGACACGGGACAGAGACAGCTCTTGTCACAGTCTGGGATGACATTTTGAGGGCTGCCGATGAGGGTGACATTACCATGCTTTTCATGTTGGATCTATCGGCAGACTTCGATACTGTTGATTTTAATATTCTCATCTGAAAATTATCTACAGTTGCTCGGGTATCTGAAGGTGCTTTAAAATGGTTCTCCTCTTTCCTGACAGATCGACATCAACAGGTCAGATTGGGTTATTTCATGTCTGATGTGTTATCAGTGCACTGTGACGTTCCCCAGGGCTCTTCAGAGCACCCCTGGCCAAATCGCTGTGAGTACCTTTCACCGGACCTGCCTTTGAACCCATACCTGCACTTTGACTTCACATTTTCCCTTATACCCTGCACTGAATTACTTGGCACTTCATATTGCAATGATCCTGTAGCACTGTGTATATTAGTTTGCTCGTGGTCCACTGTTGCCTACCTGTTTATACTGCGCGCCACGTGCATTCCTCTCTACGCATCTTATGACTTAAGCCACTGTGTTGTTTGTCATGGATCTGCATTCTGTTTAATTGACTGCGGTTGATGGACGCTACGACTTCAGTATAGTCTTGCCTCCCCTTTTGTTACTGCCGATCTAGGCGTTCCCTTGTCTGAGCTTAATATAGACTGTGTACTATCTTAATGCTTACTTACCTACCCTGCTGTCAGTGGATTTGGTTCTATGCACGCCCATGTCGCTGATGTACTATTTGATCGCTATTTGTACGATACACAGTAGTAGCAGACACCTTTTTGTGCCTAGCCGTTAAAGTTTGTTAGCACACAGCCTCTGAGGCACAGTTCCGCCGTCGATATTGTTGAATTCATGGACTCTGTTCTCATGTATACCGTAACTGCTGGTTGCACTTTTGTCACTTTCATACTGCTAGCTAGTACCATACGTGTATTGAATCGTTGACTGTTTTCAATCCACGTTCAGCCAATTCGCTCTCAACAGGTTATCTTGTACTCATTTACTGAGGTAGTGACTATATATAGACTGTATTTAGACAGTAGTTCCTCAAATCATCATTTTGCCTGTTCAGTCTGTAAAAATGCCCCAGACCCCTGATCTCTCCTCACCCCATGCAAATCAGCACTGCAGCCTACCCAGCAGACCACACTGCGCACCATAATGCACCTCCTGCTCTTCTCTTGGGTCCCGATTGGGACACTTCAGAACACCGTCACACCTCACACCATTTCATCACAGCACTATCCTCCACACGCAATAGCCACCACTAAGCCCTACCTGTACTACCTAAAGTCTTATGTTAACATGACTCTTCCCAATCCCTACCTGAATGCACCTGCCCTCTGGCTAGAACACTTTGCTTCTAAACCTACGCCTAATCAACCGTGCTCCACTCAAGCTAGAAACCTAAGGCTTGGCTCACGACACTGCCGAGCATCACTCAACCAGACCACAACATCAAACAGCAAAGTCTCCTTTGCCAATTGCCAATGTTTCAATCGCTCTGCCTCTACTCATGCTAGAAACCAGAGACTAGGTACCAGATTCTACCTAACCTCTTGCACTACTCTCCCTATCGCCAATAGCCAGCTGTCTACATACCCAGCTGCTCCACCCATTACTACTACCCAGACCATACTTACATACTTAAGTCTACCCTGTAACACTTGGGCCAGAAACCTAAGATTAGACTCGAGACTCCACACTACCCACAGACAGCCCAATGACTCTCATAACAAATCACTAACACCTATCATCAACCTAGCCTTTGCATTGCCTGCCAACAAAATTGCTCCAGCCCCACTGGCTACCAGCACCACCAACATCAAGGACTTGAAGATCAAAGGTGCGCTCATCAATGCCCACTCCCTACCTGCTCATTCCTTAGAGATCGCTGACTTTATAATTACTGAAAACTAAGACTTCCTTGCCTTCACGGAGAAGTGGTTGCACACGGCAGCGGGCCCTGCCTTATTTATCCCTTGCGATCCCTGACAACTACTCCATCATCAGGTGCGATAGGGACACTAATCAGACTAAGGGTGTTGGATTAGCTTTTATCTTCAAGAGCTCATTTGAACTTAGAACTATCCCTAACCTTCAGTTCCAATCTGCTGAGCTACGCTCTATTAAACTTCCTATCTCCCCTAACCAAACCGCCACTGTGTACCTTATCTATAGACCACCAGGTCCCACTTCAACGTTCACGGAAGACATCTCTTCTATCCTTGCCACTAATACTAAGCCCAACTCAGAAATCCTTTTACTTGGTGATTTCAATCTTGGGTACCAGGAGGTGAATGACACCAAAGCCTCAGACTTAGCAAGTTTATTAACCAAATTTGGTCTCACCCAACACGTCAACGAGCCCACCCACAATAAAGGATGCACTCTCGACTGGGTTTCTGACCCAAATTGTTCAATTAATTTGATCTCTGTGACCCCTTGCTTCTGGTCGGATCATCATAAAAATAATTGTCACCATTAAGTCCAACCCCCAAACATCTAAACCCAACCGTGCCCCACCTATCTACACTCATAACAAGAAGGCTATCACAATAGAAAAACTGCTACCATTCATCCTCGTTTTGCTTAACACTACACCTACCTCCTGCACTGACCCTTCAGTCTTAGTAGACTCCTATAATCAAGCCATGCTAAAAGCTCTTAACACCATTGCGCCGCTTAAACTGTGCAAACAAAAACCCCACTCCCATCTCTATACTTGGTTCACCCCACATCTTAGAGACCTCTGCAAAGGAAAAAGAAAGGCTGAGGCACACTGGAAAAGTACACCGTCACTTGTCAACAAAAACATCGTTACCATTACCTCCTCTAGCTACAAAGATGCTGTACTGAATGCCAGAAAAGATGTGTATAATAAACGTATGCTGTTGACAGATTCTAGGTGATCCGACCGCGGCTGATTTTGCCACGGCCGGAATGTTCACACGAGAAAGGTGCGAACTACCAAAAGGTTGCACCTTTCTCATGCAAACACACTTACATACTGCGGGGGCTACAGGGGTTACTCCCACAACCCCCCGCTCACTATACTATAAAGTATGCTGGGGACACCCCTGCAGCCCCCATTTTTGTTCTGTTTTTTTTGTTTTGTTTTTT
Organism: Ambystoma mexicanum; assembly: GCF_040938575.1. NCBI lineage: Eukaryota > Metazoa > Chordata > Amphibia > Caudata > Ambystomatidae > Ambystoma > Ambystoma mexicanum. The sequence continues at coordinate 1,213,537,825 of NC_090936.1, forward strand.
TGCGGGTGTGCTGCAGGGGTGTCGCCCGCAACACCCCGCTCACTAAGCCACACAGTATAGTGAGCGCGGTGTTGTGGGGGACACCCCCACAGTCTTCTTACTTTTACTTACCTGCAATGCTACCACCAAAGGTTCGAACTTTTGGTGTTCGAACCTTTGGTGGTAGCATTTTTCGGTCGTTTTGTACAGTCAAACCTTTTTTTTTAGCCCAATCGTACAAAACCTGCTGGCACAATCCAACAAAAAAGACCTCTTTAAAATCCTCAAAGAATTAGAGTCTCCAGTAGCCCCTTTGAACACTTGTGCCCCCGACACTGCCTGATGTGCTAACATCCAAAAGGCACTTTTAGATAAAATCTCTACGCTACAAGCCAAAATCAATACCAAAAAAAGCAATCTCTCTGACTCTCCAATTAACAGTCCGTCTGACAACCTCCCCATGCCTAAACACTTTTTCAAACCATTCAATTTCAGGCCCCTCGACATCTGGGAAGTTGAAAATATCATCAGAAAGCTCAAACCTTCGAACTGTCAAGGTGATTCATGCCCCGCTCCTATCATCAAGGAGGCTTTGCATGATCTTGCTCCCTTTATCACCACCTTCATAAATGCCTATTTCAAATCTGGTATTGTCCCGGATAACCTCAAGGACACTTGGGTTATCCCACTAATCAAAAAACCTGCATTCAACCCGAGCAACCCATCCCATTACAGACCCATTACTATGGTGCCTTTCTTACTAAAAATCCTGGACACGGTGGCCTACCTACAAATCCAGGATTACCTCGAATCAAACAAACTACTAGGACTAAGACAATCAGGATTCCGACCTAGACACGGGACAGAGACAGCCTTGATTGACTTAAAAACACAAATTGAGGATCTGAAAGACGAGGGCAAGATGGCACTCCTACTTCTTGATCTTTCAGCTGCTTTTGATTTGGTTAATCATCCTATTCTCTGTCATCACCTTAAAACAGGTGCCCACTTTTCTGTCGCCGCCACATCAGGGATCAGCTCCTTCTTGGCCAACAGAACCATGAGGGTGTTCTCCCTGTCTGCTTCCGCTGAACCAGCCCCAGTCATGTGTGGAGTCCCTCACGGATCATGTGTATCCCCTACATTGTACAATATGTTTACTAAACCTCTCTTTGACATACTTGACTATCTGGGTGTCTCATACACTAACTATGCTGATGGCACCCAGATACTCATCCCCATCACTGGCGACTATGTAACTGACTCTAAATCTCTCAATGAAGTCTACTCAGTCATCTAGGCGTGGATGGCTCATCATGGGCTCTGCCTCAAAGATGAAAAAACAGAGCTTCTCATCCTTGGATCCCACATCAAACTAACTAATCTTGACCCAGATTACACATTTTTCACTATTGACGGGAACATTATCAAAGTTTCCAATGATACAAAAAATCTTGGTATCTACTTAGACTCGTCACTTTCTCTGACCAGACAAACGAATGCTTTGGTCTCCACTTCGGCCTATATCTGCAAACATATTAAGGTCTGCAGACCCTTCCTCACGACTGACAACTGCATTATCCTTACCAGACCCCTCATCATGTCTAAAATCGACTATTGTAACGCCCTCTATCTAGGGACCAGCCAAAGAAACATTGATAAGTTATAGGTCACCTAGAACAATGCCATCAGGGTGGCGCTTAACCTCCCAAGGAGATTACATATCTCTGACACAAGACGTAATTTACACTGGCTCCCTGTCGCCTACCGTATTTCTCTTAAAACTCTTGCCTTAACTCATAAGGCTCAGAAGAACTTGGCCCCTGCATACTTGTCCAACCATTGCACGCGACATACAGCTACTAGGCCTTTGAGATCTGCCCATATACATACTCTCACTATACCTAGCTACAAGCTGCAGACTGCCGAAGGATCTCGTTGCCTGTCCTTGCTGCTGAATTTTGGAACACCACACCCACTACACGCGGAACGGATCATTCCATCCACTCCTTTAAGAATAAAACCAAATTATGGCTACATGAACTTGATGTATCTACCACGTCCATTTAAGCACACTATCCTAATGGTAACTTTTCCTTACATGCTGTATTGTATTTAAAGCGTAACTACTGCTGCCTTCACGTGCCTACATCGTTTGTAACGTTTTGTTAGCGCCTGCTTTGTTCCTGCTTGCGTAAACATTTTATTGTATGTAACCATTACTGATTGTATGTAACCACTATCTTTTTATTATGCGCCCAGATGCCCCAGGGCAAGGTGCGCGATATAAATAAAATGAATACAGATAAAAATACAAATTCTCTCTCCCCATACTGTTTAATGTGTACATTCGCCCACTTATGAATATAATTTCTCAATTTGGATTACAGAATCATCCATACGCGGCTGGGACTCAAATGTATGTGCGGCTTAAGAGCTCTGTGTACTCGACAGCCCGTCTTTTATCATGTGCAGAGAAAATTAAAACCTGGATGTTGGAGAACAAGCTTCAACTGAACCCGTCCAAAACGGAATTTATTGTGTTTTGCTCCAAGAATAGTTTAGAAAATAGCGTGTCTGTTCCCTGTCCATCCCTTTACGATGCTCCAACAAAGTTCTCAGAGAAAGAAAAGTACCATGGCTGCATTTGGCAGTCACACATGAATTGCAATGGCCAGGTGAATCAAACCCTCAAAACTGTCTATTACCAACTTGAACTGTCGAAACGTGTAATGCCTCTCATTATGGATAACGATCGTTATTCAGTGGTTGGAGCACTTATAAACTCGAGGCTCGACTAGTGTAGCTCTCTTCCGCTGGGCATTGCAAAATACCAAATGCAGCGTCTGCAGATTGCCCAGAATTCTGCAGTGAGACTTACTTTCCCTCTGCCTAAGAAGATATCTCCATTCCATTTCCGCAGGAGCATTCATTGGCTCCTGGTGCAACAATGAGTTTTGTTTAAGACGCTGTGCTTGGTCTTCAAGTGTATTCACGGGCTGGCACCAGCTTATCTTTCAGCAAAAATGTTCCCCTATCACCAGAGTCGGCCCTTGAGGTCATCAGGGAGGTGTCTTCTGGTGGTTCCATTTTACAGATTAGTTTCCTATCGGAGCAGTTACTTTTCACGTATGGCGCCATGAATCCGGAATGATCTACCACTTGACCTACGAAAAAGAAATCTCTTCAGATCTTTAGAAAAAAGTTACAAACTCATCTGTTTCCGTAATGTATTTTCCTGCTGCTGACTGTATCGTTTTCTTCTATCAAGTGCGCCCAGGTGTTTTTCTTGCTTGGTTCTTCGGATATGGCGTTATAAATTCTATTAATTCAAATAAACCTTTATGAGTCTACCAATTATTGTATAGAATTCCAGAAAGAAACATTATTTGTTATTCCTTTTGTTTCTTATTTAGGGTCACTGCTCAAAGTGTTACACTTGTGGAACCCCCTGTTTTTTTTTAAGAGTCCTGAGCAAGAAAGCCAGTCACTCCAGAAACAAAGAGCTGCATGGTGCTGGCCACAGCCCACGAGCTTCAATAAAAAAAAAAAAAGTACCTTGTTTTTTTCTTTTTTTTATGGCTAGCAAGGGAGACCTCAGGAGTCGCAAGTGCAACCCATGTTGACCCCCCAAATGACATCCCTGGGTCCCCTCCCAAGCCACTTGTTCTTTCTCCAACCCCACCCGCTTCCTCCTACACCACCATGCACCATTACCCACCCACCATGCACCATTACCCACCCACCATGTTCGTTCCCAAGCGCCAAGACAACGCACTTGGGAAATGTGTTTATTTATTGGTTATTTATAAAGCGCCTATACCCAAGTGTTCCGAGGCGCCAGTCTGCGCTTGCAGTCGTGTTTTTTACATGACTCCACTCTCTCCCTTCTTCACTCAAAATGTGTTATAATGTTCACAATGTGCATTTTAATGGGCATGTTGCAAAATATGCACATTTTGCACAATGTGGCAGCACACATGCGGAATCCCACTGCTGCCACCATAACATACCCATTTGCTGTGCCACTGGCTTTCAATCTATTAGTGCTTCTCAAAGGTGTTCACTTTGGTGATTCGTCCTGTAACATGATATCAACTTGTATGTTAAGGAGGGAACCAGTGAAATGCGTATAGTACAGAAAAACAGATCAACACCTGCCCACACTTTCTTCTGCTCCATCGCCGATTCCTGCATCCAGCCTCTTGCTTTCTATACCCTCTACATTTCCCAAATACCCCTACGGGCAAATATTAGGCCTTGCAGAGATCGCAAGCAACCATCTTTTAGTCTCCAGAAAGTGAGAAGATGTGATTAAAAAAGGAAGATGGGTTGAAATGAATAAGTTCTGCATCGTTATTATTAATGTCTTTATTCAGTATGGACCTGGCTTCGGGGAGGCAATGGGGCGCTTTTACAAGTCATGTGGGGATGGAAGGGTGAGCTATTTCACCAGAAAGACGCCTTCAAGCAACCAGGAGGAGGGCGGAGGGGGGCCAGATCACCTGACAAGGTGGAAGGTGGGTCTAAAAGATGCGAATGATAAAGGTGCCTCAGAAGAGTATCACTGGTAAGATAGCTTAGTGGGATGAGCACTCGCTGCTGCGGGGGGGATGGGGGTGGGGGTGTGTGTGTGTGTTCGTTCTGCAGGTCCGAATCCCAGCTAGGCCCGCTCAGCCTTTCATCCTTCTGAGATAGATAAATCAGTACTAAATTCAGTTGGGTGATAATTGTATGTACACATGTTCTCTGTAAAGTGCTTTGTTGAAAGTGCCATGTACATATCACTTAATTGCCAGTAAACCCTAGCACCACATTTCTGAGGCTGCCAAGTTGCCTTCATTTGGAACATTTCCAGAGAAACGTGACGTTTTCCAGGTGGAACTTGGAAGGTCAAGTTTGTTTTCATCGCTGAATGTTTTATAATGGAGTTCCCGCCTTTTTCCCAGATTTGTGGATGGACAGATTACTGTAGGAATGGGCGGCGCGTGATCCATGCGAGCCATATTTTGCCTGCTAAAAATAAACATGGGGTGCTTAGTCTGGCAGCTTCTAGCCGCTTGGACGCCAGCTGGGCAGGGTCGTTTTAAACTTCAAAGACACAGTAAACAGAACCTGCAACACTTCTCTCCCATCTCTGATCCAGTTCACTAAAGTCCGACTGGCCGCCCTATCTCAGGAGAATATGGGGCTTTTCGCCCCGAAATATCCTAATGGAAACCATTTCCTGTTAAGCAGATCTTGAGCATGACCTGGAATAAAGAGGGTTCTGAGTAAGAGATACTTAATACCTCCTTTCTGGGGTATCCATGCAAGTTTGAAAATACCAGGTGGTTGTGACAAAAGGGAAACATGATAACAAACATGACTGTGTCAAAAGAACACAACACCCCATCAACATTATTAAGTGTAGAAAACAAGAGACTCATTTGTGCACAAGTTAAACTCCAAGCCATTGCCTTTTTTGATGATGAAATACATTACATCTCAGAAGGCAGTGTATATACAATGTAGTGTGATGAGGATGAGCCCGTTGTCGAGAAGGCGCGGCGTGTACCTCTCCTGCCCGTGCAGCCTGTTCCGTCAGATAGAGAAGAGTTGGCTCGTGCCACTCATGCCATGGCTGCTCCGCTCTCCTACAGTCCTGCCTCATGTGGCCTCCAGTTCCCACCCCTCCTCGAGTGTTGAAAAGTGTGGGCTCCTTGACAAGTCACACTCAGTTGAGGACTCTGGTGAGGACCCGGTGGTCCAGATTTTACTCGAAACATCTCATGAACCTCAACCTATCATTAGTGGTGGCGGAGAAAGCCACTCTGAGGGAGCACGTGATGGTGTCGTGTTGGCACTGCCCCCACCTACATTGGCCCAGGTCAGCATTCAAAGGGCTTTACTGTCTGCCAGGCAAGCATCCAATCCACACTGGCCCATAGAGCTCTACAAGGGACCTGTCCACCCACCATCTGAAGTCCAGACCTAGACATCCAACCATCGCCATCTAGTTCATTTCACCCATATTTAACCTAAAGTGCTATGTAAGGAGAGGATTGCAATGGTCGGCCTGGTGCCATAGAACTGTGCAACAACCAGATCCAGGGCGCTGGGGAGCACAGCGAATTTTGAATTGCAATGGCCAGAAGAATGGGGGAATGGTGTAAGAGGGGAGGCAGAAGAGTGGAGGAACGGTGTAAGAGGGGAGGCAGAAGAGTGGATGAACGGTGTAAGAGGAGAGGCAGAAGAGTGGATGAACGGTGTAAGAGGGGAGGCAGAAGAGGGGATGAACAGTGTAAGAGGGGAGGCAGAAGAGTGGATGAACGGTGTAAGAGGGGAGGCAGAAGAGTGGATGAACGGTGTAAGAGGGGAGGCAGAAGTGTGGAGGAACAGTGTAAGAGGGGAGGCAGAAGAGTGGATGAACAGTGTAAGAGGGGAGGCAGAAGAGTGGATGAACGGTCTAAGAGGGGAGGCAGAAGAGTGGATGAACGGTGTAAGAGGGGAGGCAGAAGAGTCGATGAACTGTGTAAGAGGGGAGGCAGAAGAGTGGATGAACGGTGTAAGAGGGGAGGCAGAAGAGGGGATGAACAGTGTAAGAGGGGAGGCAGAAGAGTGGATGAACGGTGTAAGAGGAGAGGAAGAAGAGTGGGGGAATGGTGTAAGAGGGGAGGCAGAAGAGTGGATGAACGGTGTCAGAGGGAAGGCAGAAGTGTGGAGGAACTGTGTAAGAGGGGAGGCAGAAGTGTGGAGGAACTGTGTAAGAGGGGAGGCAGAAGAGTGGATGAACGCTATCATAGGAGAGGTATAAGAGTGGATGAACAGTGTAAGAGGGGAGGCACAAGAGTGGAGGAATGGTGTCAGAGGGAAGGCAGAAGTGTGGAGGAACGGTGTAAGAGGGGAGGCAGAAGTGTGGAGGAACTGTGTAGAAGGGGAGGGAGAAGAGTGGATGAACGGTGTAAGAGGGGAGGCAGAAGAGTGAATGAAAAGTGTAAGAGGGGAGGCAGAAGAGTGGAGGAACAGTGTAAGAGGGGAGGCAGAAGAGTGGATGAACTGTGTAAGAGGGGAGGCAGAAGAGTGGATGAACGGTGTCAGAGGAGAGGTATAAGAGTGGATGAACAGTGTAAGAGGGGAGGCACAAGAGTGGAGGAATGGTGTAAGAGGAGAGGTAGAAGAGTGGAGGAACGGTGTAAGAGGGGAGGCAGAAGAGTGGATGAACGGTGTCAGAGGGAAGGCAGAAGTGTGGAGGAACTGTGTAAGAGGGGAGGCAGAAGAGTGGATGAACGCTATCATAGGAGAGGTATAAGAGTGGATGAACAGTGTAAGAGGGGAGGCACAAGAGTGGATGAACTGTGTAAGAGGGGAGGCAGAAGAGTGGATGAACGGTGTAAGAGGGGAGGCAGAAGAGGGGATGAACGGTGTAAGAGGAGAGGTAGATGAGTGGATGAACGGTGTAAGAGGAGAGGAAGAAGAGTGGATGAATGGTGTAAGAGGAGAGGAGGAAGAGTGGATGAATGGTGTAAGAGGAGAGGAGGAAGAGTGGATGAATGGTGTAAGAAGGGAGACAGAAGAGTGGATGAACAGTGTCAGAGGGGAGGCAGAAGAGTGGAGGAACAGTGTAAGAGGGGAGGCAGAAGAGTGGATGAACGGTGTAAGAGGGGAGGCAAAGAGTGGATGAACGGTGTAAGAGGGGAGGCAGAAGAGGGGATGAACGGTGTAAGAGGGGAGGCAGAAGAGGGGATGAACGGTGTAAGAGGGGAGGCAGGAGAGTGAATGAACGGTGTAAGAGGAGAGGAGGAAGAGTGGATGAATGGTGTGAGAGGGGAGGCAGAAGAGTGGAGGAACAGTGTAAGAGGGAGGCAGAAGAGTGGGGGAACAGTGTAAGAGGGAGGCAGAAGAGTGGGGGAACAGTGTAAGAGAGGAGGCAGAAGAGTGGGGAAACGGTTTAAGAGGAGACACATGCAGAGTGGGTGAAACAAAACAGGGTATACAGTAAAGAAAGACAGAGGGAAAAGCATGAGGTGATATGGACAGAAATGAAATAGAGGGAAGACATAAGAAAAGAGATTCTGCACATGTCTGGGACTATGACTCCCATGATCCCTCACTATTGTATGTACTGACTAGCGCTGGTGGAAGTTGAAGTGCAAAGCATCTGGAGCACATAGGTTGCAAACGCCTGCGCTGGAATATGCCAGCATTCTAATCTAAAGGGCAACTAGTAGGGTTTTAATTGCACAGCGTTTGGCATAAGGCAGTTGTGCACAGTGTGACCATAAAAGCAAGTTATGCAGCACATTTACTAGAAAAAACAATTGCTGATGCACATCTGAAAGATTTTTTTATTATAAAAAATACATTGGAACTTGGTAAAATGTAACTGCTACATATACATTATGGACGGTATAAGGGATGGTAGATTTCACTATTACCAACATCAGGAAAGCAGAACTTTTCCCATAAAGAATTCCGCTTAAGGCCTCACCGAGAAGCAGAATCCCCCCAAGTGAGAGTGGAATATTCCTGAACTTTCAGAAATGCATTATGAAACTTTCAGAAATATTTTGGAATTCAGAAGTGCAACAATGTTTCAGAGAGCAGGTGGCCTTTTCCAGTTCATGATCTGTCGTCACAGGAGGAAGTCGGCTCTAGGTGTCCCAGAGGAGCAAAGTCGTGACATCACACTCCGGCCTAGGTTCAACAACAGCAGCTACAATGACATACCAAATGTGACCACTGTTCAAAATACGCCTTTTTTAATGTCTACCACAACATGTCTTGTTAGCGGGTCCTACAACTTAGTGCAGACTCAAGTGCAACCCTATAGCTGCAATTGTAAGCATACACAAATTACACACACACAGACCAGCGTTACATACAAACTACAGCCTACGATATGTCTATATTGCTTATATCCCTCTAAAGGTTCTCACTGTTGGCAACAAGTGTCTCTAATTAAATGTTTAAACACCTTTCCTTTAGCTAAACAGGGAACCTAAAAATGAAAGAAAGTGGTTATTAAGCCTGTGGACATACAGCACTCTATTGGTAAACAGTGTGCTATGCATTCTGGGAAATAACCAGGCCATTGCCTACACATAGTATCTGGAACAGTCTTTCTACCACTAGGTCTATCTAGAAAGAGTCAGTGTCAATGTGATGAATGTTACAGTTTAGTCAAATACATATTTACCTAAAACCTTGCTTATAAGATGGTCTTTTACTCCCCTATAATAAGTGTTTACATTCATATGGAAAATTAGAGCAGATCAAAAACAGCTTTTAGGACATTGACATGATAGGTTATTTATAACGCGCTTAATACCCAGAGGTTTCTAACCACGGACCTGGGGATTGAACCTGTGTTGCTTCGTGTCATCTTGCTTCCAAGGCAAGCACGTTGCTGTTGTCCTATCCTCCCAGGACATTGGAGCTCATACAGAGGACCGAAGGGCTAAAGAGCACCTGTATGTACTGTGTGTCTGCTCAAGCATGTCCCCCTACCACAGCGTGATACTGTCAATTGCCAGAGGGTGGGTGAGGGGCAATGGATGGGGGGGGGGGCTAGAAAGGGAAGAAAGTTAGGCAACCAGGCAGATGTTGAACTATGTTCCTTGCGGGGCCCGGAGAAGTGCTGGTCAAGAGGAAGTAATTTAGTTAGTTTCACATTGAGCATGTTTTCCTCCATCAGCTTCAATTGTCCTTAGACATTTATAAATAAGGGGTCTGGACTACTGAAGATCAAATTTGACACCCGCAAAGAAATGTGGGTTAGTCTAATAATTAGCTATGCATTATTTTTGTTCTGCGGTTGGGATACATCAATATTAGCAAGAAGAAGTAGCGACAAAGCTAATTTGCTTATCTTCTTGAGAACTCCTAGCCGCACTGAAGATACGTACATTTGCGGGGGTGGGGGGAGGGTCTGGGACAGCCTGTGCGGGAATTGATTGCTGTTGCACTTTGCAAGCAAGAAAGGGCTCTCGCATGGACTAATATCTGTGTTTTCACACACCTGTGTCACTCCAAAGGACGGATCTACAACCTGCGACTCTCCAGATGTTTTGCACGACAACACCTATGCTCCCTCAATATTGACTATGCTAGTGAAGGCTGATGGGAGTTGTACTCAAAGACATCCGGAGACTCAGAGGTCGCATGATGGGCCCGATTCATGGAATTTTCTGCTCTGCTGAAATGTGACTTCGCTCTGCCTACACAATCCCTAATTCATGGAACTGTGCAAAGTGTATTTTTGTAGTCCAATGACTCGGACATTATGTCTTTGCCACTGTATGGATGGCCCTCCTCTTTTTTTAAGCGTTCACATTTGTTGTATCAGCTTTCCAACAACTTGGCGGTGTTCTCTCCTCAACACAATTGCACGTGAATAGCCAAAAACAAGGACAATAAAACGTAATGTTGTCTGCCAAGAAAGAGTGTTTTTCTTTTTACTGAAGAAAACTCTGTTTATAGAGCCTGATTCACAGAACGTTTTCCTATGAGACTGCGCCATTATAAAACGCTTCTGTGAGTCAGGCCGCTAGCGTGCAAAATTTAACTGGCTGACCTGAAGTAAGGTTTGTTTGTTTGTTTGTTTGATTATTTGTAATGCGCGCCAGACCCAAGGGCATCAGGGTCGTGCCTCTGCACTGTTACTACGAAATAACAGCAAAACAATGTAACAATGTTGCATCTCCATCAAGCAACGTAATAAACAGGTTCGTGAAACTGAACAGAAGTTGGAATGCTTGCATCTCTAGCAGGGGTCTGCAAACTTTGGCTCATTGGATGTTTGGGACTACAATTCTCATTAACCCAGCCCGGCGTAACCGCAGGTGAGGGATCATGGGGGCTGTAGCCCAAAACATCTGGAGAGCGGCAGGTTGCAGACCACCTGCACGTGTAATGACTCGCCTTTATGAGCTAATATTCTGCTGCAGTAGGGATCCCGCGTAGCCTTGCTTGCAGTGTGCGGCGACCGTCACACGGCACTTCTTCCTATGCCCCCATGCATGTGTGCCAGCGAACAGGCCAGAGTATCATTGTGTTAGCAAAAGAGGGCATTTGTTTTAGTTAAAAAAATATATATATAGCACATTGCGTGTGAATGCAGCAGCAGTTTCCTAAGAATTGAAACCTAAAAACGTGGTATATGGACCTCTGTCCATAAAACCATGATCTGCAATGAATAAACAGTTCACTTACATTAGCTCAATTCGCATTTCGTTTGAGTGATGGTAGACTGTCCAGTGTTGCATTATAATGTGGCCACTCTCTCTACAATAGCCACACAATGCCAGTGGGTGATCACACAATGGTGACATCCAGGGCTTTAAGTGGGGTAAGAATTTGCGGGGGGGGGTCTCATTTGGGGGCGTGGCTTGCGGGATGGGGGCGTGGCCCAAAAAGTACACAAACAACAGTATGATATGCAAACAAATATAAAAATGCATGTATGCATTTGTGTGCATTTGTGTGCGTAGCTTATGTTTTGTGTACCTTTGAAGCCATCTTGTTTAAACATTTCTATGTTTATAAAAGATGGCTTCAAAAGTACACAATTCAAGCCATCTTTTATAAACACAGAAATCAGCACGGAGTCCCCAGGTTCGCAGAGGGTTAAAGACGCCTCAGCGACCAGGGGAAACAAAGGGACAGTAACTTCCTCTGGTTACAGTGATTAACAGAAGTGCCAGCCAGCCAGCCACAGCAACGCTGTGGCTGGCTGGCACTTCTGTCAGCTTGCCTGACTTAATGGCGGGTGCATCTCCTGCCACAGCTGCGGCTGCGGCGGGATAATGTTTCCCGCCAATGCTGTGGTAGGACCGGGGGCCCTTTTTGGAGACTGTCGGGGCACGGCCCCGGCTGGCCACGTCCCAGAGACATTGCCACAGTGCCTGGATGCTTGTGACAGGACTGTTAGGCACAGTGGCGTTCGGAATCTAGCGATAGCAGCCGTGTCACCCCGCTTTGGCCTACAACTCCCCTCAGCCCCGTACAACATCGTCGGTGGTGAGGCATCATGGGAGTTCTGGATCTGGACACTTCTGTGCACGCAATAAAATCCCTACCAATGAAAATCACGAATGGACCACACATGCCAACGCATTCACTTAATCGATGAATGCAACATCAGAAAAACTGTAGGAAGGGTTTGGCATGTTTTACAGGGTCTCAGAAAGAATTGAATTTGCTAATGAGACTGCAGGACAGCATCGCATAGCAGCAGTGCCATTTACTTGCACTTTTGGAAAAGGAGCCTTGCAAACAGTGAAATGATTGTTTTTCTAGTGCAATTGACCAACAAATGACGAAATGATAGTGGTGTCATTTGTGCAATATGTAAAGAATTGCCTTTGCTCCCAACTAAAAAGAAATAAGAAGAAAGAAACTTTGCACATCTGTCACCGAAAGGTACCCCTGGAAATGTACCCACCACGATTCTCCAGTGGATGTAAGTGCACTTCAGGGGCGGCATAACGAGTACACTCATCACACGCTGGCTCCATGCCAATTTTAAGTCCCACTTGGAATCTGTAACATGTGCTGTTTACAGCTCATTTTTTCCAGCTCAGCCTAGTGAGCTCAATATAGCTGCTTCTGCGATTCCAAAAATGAACAACAGCTGTGGGATGGCTGAAGAGAGGTTAGCATGAAGACCCTCCCTGCTGGGAAACTGGTAGCATGCCATGGGACAGAAGAATGAGAGGTGTGGGGGGTTACAGATGCAACATGGGGTCAGATAGTTGGAACATGACAAAAACTTGGCTTCAGCGAAAGCACAGCTGCAGAACCTCACCGACCCAGTATCCCTGTCTGTAAGCCTCTGCACCCCTTCTCCATAGCCTCCTTCTACATCACCCTTCTTTCACAGGTCTCCAAGTTCGGATCCTATGCCACCCAATGCTACAAAGATTCATTGCTATGTACAGGAGGTGGGGAAATGTGATTGCCCCTCCCCAGCTGTAATTGGTTATTTATAGCGCGCTTAATACCCAGAGGTTTTAAAGCGCGGACCCGGGGACCGAACCTTTGTTGCTTCCTGTTGTCTTGCTTCCAAGGCGAGCGCGTTTTCCCTGAGCTATTCTCCCGAGACCTGTATTACCCAGCATCCTCTATTTCCATAAACACCTGGTCCATTGTCTCCACGTGGCGACACTGTTAAGCAGTCCTGTCTTTTTCCCCAACAGTGCTTTGCATTCTGGGATTTGTAGTACCATATTACTCATTTTTTCTAAAGGAAGCTGTGAAACTATAAGTCCCATAATGCAACAGGATGTTGGCTAAAAAGCTAGTATTGTGTAAAGGTTCTTCTGATGACATGGGACCAGCTGGCGATTCAGGCTCCACTAGTAAAAAAACCTGTCTCTTTTTTGATTGGGTGACTAGGTTACGAGTGAAGCACTGGTCGCTTAAATAAGGGTTGCCTGCACCTTGGTGCAACCAATGCGTCGATTTGATCAAGTTTTGGTTACTCACGGAACAAACATAGAGTAAGTCTGGAGTAACTCTGAAGCAGTAATTGTGCTATCTCTAACATTTTCCAAGGAAGTGGTGTTTCAACAAAGTAAGGAGGCGACTAGAATCTTTGAAGGAAAGATTGAGGTGCCATTTTCTACTGTCTGGATTGTGCAAGGGTGGGGGTTCCATCATGGCCGACAGAAGACACACAGACTGTGCTCAGAGAGTCGCATTACAGCTTGGAAATCTCAAGAAATCAGCAGACAGGCGGAAACAGACAGGACATAGAAAGGGGACGGGAAACACAAGCTGAACATACTGGGCACCCAGGCCAGGCAGCCTACAGAAGAGACAGGAAGTTGGTCCAGATTCACAAAACGTGCTCTACATGGACTACCAGAAGAAGAAAAAAACGTTTGTACTTGGAGTGAGAGAAATACTGCTAATTCACTCGCAAAGAAAAACCAGAGCAGAATGTGCAGAACTTAAGCTGGTGCTTAGCATGTTGCTCAGTTGTGTGAATGTGTCAGGGAGGTACTACACTGATTGCACCCTATTTGCAGATACAACATGGCCGTGTCACAAGGACACACCATGATATGATATGGCATTTATAACCCGCCTATACACAAGTGTTTGGCCACTCTCTGGCCATGATCTGCGCTTCTGCACCGTGCACGATTTTGGAATGAGAAAAAGGAGCATTTTGCAACCAGTTGCGGGAACACATTCCGCCTGGCGCTGCTGTATTTGCTACTGTTCTACTTTCGGGTTGTAAATCACACCCTTTCTGTCTTGTGCATTTATCTCGCGAGGCTTCCTGCCAGCTGAGTGGAAGTCACCCACTTTTGTTTTTCCCTTTGCATGCTGGAACTTTTGGTGTTGCTTTCACCATCGCTTAAGATCGAACATTGTAATCATAACATGGCACGAGATAGCATGGGGGCCACACTTTTGTCATGGAAGCAAGACAACGCAGAGCAACACAAGTTCGAATAACGGTCCCGCGCTTAGAAACTGGTTTCTGGTGTTATGCGTGTTATGAAAGATTAACTGAGTATAATATGTTCTGCCCTCATCTTACCTCAATTTGTGGAAGTGCCAAAAGACGACAACGACAATGACAGATGGTGCCCTGCTTCAGACATGATGCTATACTATAACGTAGCATAGGTTTGCACTTTTGAGCATGGGGCCCACAGTGTTATGTTATGCTACTGGGAGTCATACCATGCACGGACATAGGCTACCCCGCCTCTTTGACACTGGCCGGTGGTGTTTATAGCACAATGTGACCGATCATATCATTAGATCTGTACATGAAATAGAGAGCACCAAGTATACATTTACACAATTAACACATTTTATTATCTGTTGTGGTCTAAAAAGCCTGGTGAGGCCGTTATACAAACAAGATCAATTTTGAACCCATCATTCATGGGAGTTTATACAAATTGTACCACCACAAGTGTCCACTAGACAGATGTTTTGGTTATAAAAACCGCATTCTACGTCACGACCAGTACTAACCCCCACAGTGCAAATTGTGAACCGTGTATATGAATATTGAAAATTATACAATTTGAATAAACTCCCATGAATGATGGGTTCAAAATTGATCTTGTTTGTATAACAGCCTCACCAGGCTTTTTAGACCACAACAGATAATAAAATGTGTTAAATGTGTAAATGTATACTTGGTGCTCTCTATTTCATGTACAGATCTAATGATATTATCGGTCACATTGTGCTATAAACACCACCGGCCAGTGTCAAACAGGATGGGGTAGCCTATGTCCTTGTGTTCTATAAACTGTTACATACCCTCATGACATAGGCCCCCCATATTAAAAAAGAGGGTCCTTACCCCTTATATTTTGGATTCATACCACGCACGCCAGATGTTTGCATGGTCTTCCGGCACGCTGGCAGATCTGAAAGAGAGGGAGGTGGGTATGGTCGGTTGGCAGAGAAGGGTAAGGCCGGATGGCATTCTGCTGTGTTGGTGTGTGCAGGTTGGAAGTACCAGGATACTCTGTGCAGGTCCCTTACTAAGTGGTATCTGTTGAGGGCACAGAGCAGTGGAAATCATACACGCATAATCATTTGATAAATCGAGGGATTGCGATTACCTTTAATCCAGACCCGTACGGTCAAACTGAGAGACAGAACCCGGAAAGCATGTGAAATGGGGTGTCCTATCTTTCCTGATAGCAGCATGCAATCAATGTACAATGCCAGGCAGTTTCTTTATTTCAGGAGTCTGCACCTTTTGGCTTGCCTAATGTTTTGGACTAAGGCTCCCATCAGCCCCTTACCAGCACAGTAAATGGTGAAGGATCATGGGATTTGTAGTCCAACACTTCTAGAAAGCCGCGGAGGTGATGTGAATTGCCCAGAATCAAACAACTTGGTCAAGTAGGGAGGCAGGGGATTATGCTCTCAATAACGGCAGAGATGGACTGGCCAACAGGGAGCTATGGAGATTTCCCAGTGGACCTCTACCCCGTGGGCCTCTTTTGTGTGGGCACTCTGGTTTTCTGCTCCTCTTACCCTCTCTCCTATGCGTCCCGTTTCCCTTCTTCGATCTCTCCTCGACCCCATATTTTTTTCAGTAAAAGTTTTATTATAAAGTTTTTAGTATGTCATTCTTAGCAAATGTTGTGTCATTTTTTGTTATTATATTTAACTGCTCATATGGTCAAAAGCGCTTTAAAGTCAATATTTGCACCCAATGTTTCCAAATGTTCTCGTAAAACCCGCCAAACCCTGCTTAGAGTGGTTGTGCTTGCTCGCAGGGTATAATATGGACCTACATTTTCAGGGCCACTTTTGGTTGCCAGTCTAGCACTGAATGTTGGCACTTTAGCTACTAATCACGTGACCTTCCTATGCCCACAGACACATCATTATGCCTGAGGGCGTGTGGAGGGCCGGGGACCAATTCACAATAAATGCTGAAAGTCGGCTGCAATAACCAAGGTGCCCATTGCACACAGCGCCCAGGTGTGGTTTGTACACACCTCACTTACTCCGCACAGGGGCCATGTGTGAAGAAGCAGGGAGGGGCTAACCGTGAGTCCCGCAAGCCTGCCCCTTACGTTGTTTTTTTCATTGTTTACAGCACAGACTTAGCTCAAGGGTGGAGTGGAGCGCTGTACAGGGTGTGGGCGGCCAGCGTTTGGGCTGCCATCTTTTAACAGTAGCGCAGTACTGTGAGTTGCAGTCTGTGCATCCATTGGGATAATTTCTGGGTCAGGTGTTTTTGAAAATGTTTTTGAAAAAGCCTAATTTTGAGAGCTACCTTATATTTTAGTGCCAGGTAGGCATTGATTGACACGATGAACCCACGTGGGTGCGGGATATGCCTGTCAGGTGACGGTGGCATGAAAGGTTTTTTTAGGATTGATCTGCGCACATTTTTCCTGCACACTTGGCACATGCACAGAAAAAAAAACATTGGCTATCAAGCGCATGTCAGTTTCAGTGCTAGCTGCTTTCAGTTTATGATGGAAAAATGGTTCAAATCATCAGGGAAAAGGCCAGTGAGATGGCTCAATGGGCTAAGTGTTCATTGCTGTGATCTGTGTTAGATCTGCAGGTTGCAGGTTCAAATCCCAGCATGGTTGACTCAGCTTTTCATCCTTCTGAGGTCGATAAAGTGAGTACCAATTTTGATTGGGTGATAATAATGTATGTAAATAAGTGCTATGTAAAGCGCTTTGGGTCAAAGTGCTATATGAATAACGAATTATCATTATTTTAGGAATGTTTTGATTTGATTGCAATCCCACCTTTGTTGTCTTTAAAAAGGCACACTAACTGTGTTTCTGTACACTAGAAGAGAAAGTATAAAAAACATACACAAGAGCTTGGATGTGAGTGGGGCACTGTCGTCAGAACAGAGACCTCTTACAGTCCCGCTGAAACGTATGTGATTTTCCCTAAAACGGGAACGATCGGTGAGACGGGTAGCACGGCTAGGCCTATTTTGACTTACTACCCAGAATTACAGATTTTAAACTTCCTGGTGTTCTGCTTGCTTTTCACAGAAAAATAAATGATGTGACATGAAAGTGTGTTCCTTTGAGTTGAGGACTACTTGGCTGTGTTGGAAGTTCTTGGGCAATCGTGCCACAGCTGACGCGGGAGTATATTCAACACGCAAGGCAAGGCCAACTTTAAGGTGCCTAGAGGTGCCTTTGCGTAGCAAGATTTTATGTCACTGCACAGATTTGACCCCTTGCGTTCAGGCTCCACTAGTGTTTGTCGCATATCACTGTAGGCTTCATCAACATGCGATAGTGACATCCCTTAAAGTAGATCCCCGGCACCACGCGTTAAACGGGTGGCATGAAGGGCGCATCCGAGAACACAGAGCTGACCGAGTCTGAGTCCAACTTGACTCTGTTGGGCTTCAGGATGCTCTCAGCAATGAGGTGGTCACAGGGGTAGAGCCGCACCTTGCCGTTCTGCCCATGCATTAGCTCCTTGGTGGGCTCCAGGAAGACCACCCTCTTGCCCGTGCTGGACTTCCTCTCAGCTGGGGCCTCGTGAGGCGGAGTGGCACTGAGGATGGAGGAGTGGGCACTGCTCTGGCCTGGCTTCTTTGGCTGCTGTTTGCTTCTACACCTGCAGCGGCACGGCGTCAGGTAGAGATAGAGAAGGACCAGGATGATGCTGACCACGCAGGCAGCCAGTGTGGTGAAGGCTGTGTTGAAAGCCTCGTGGGCGTGGGATCTCCCGGTTGTGAAGTTGCTCACTGTGATACGGATGTCTATGGTCTCGTTCAGCAATTTCCTCTTGTTCATCGCAATGCAGGAATACACCCCAGAATCTTCGTACTGCGCCTCTTTGATCTCCAGGCTGCCGTTGTAGAAGACCTGGAAATTGGCTGTGCTGGATTCGGGCTCCAGCAACCTGCTGTCTGGGCTCACCCACACGAAAAGGGTGCTGGTGTCGATGATTTTGCTGTCACAGTGGACCACCAACCGTGTGCCGATCTGAGCTTCATACACAAACCCGAAGGCATGGAAAGAGCTATTGATCGTACTGTCCGAGCAATTCATAAAGTTTTCCTGGATTAGAGGCAGTTTTGTGGGATTTTTAGCATCTGGCTGGATGAAACAGGTGTACTCATTTTTGAAATCCACCACTGGGCTGAAGTGTCTGTGAAACCAAAAGTTGAGCATGTAGTTAAACGAGCAATCGCAGGCGAAAGGGTTTCCGTGCAGGTAGATCCCACTGAGCTGCCAGGCGGGCGCGATGCTGATTTGCTGCACCGGCACCTCGTGCAATTGGTTGTAGGACATATCCAACAGCATGAGCTCTGGTAGCTTCATCCTGCCAGCGTACAATTCAATTGGGAAGTGGGCAATATTGTTACGACTTAAATACAACTTCTGAAGTTTGTGCAATCCCCCAAAAGCCCCGGAATCGATGTGCGTGAGTTGGTTGTTGTAGAGCAGGAGAACCTCCAGCGACTTCAGTTCTTGGAAAACGGGGTTGCTTAGTATCCTTAGGTGGTTTGAAGACAGGTCGAGATACTTCAAGTTAGGAGTTGAGGCAAAGCTTCCGGTGGAGATGCTGCTGACAGTGTTATGGTTGAGGATCAAACTGTTGAGCTTGTCAAAGAGGATCGGGACCCAGTCTGGATCCAGGAAGCCAATTTTGTTGTAGCTCAAATCCAACCTTTTGATGAACTTAAACAGGGAACGGGGGACCATAGAGAGGTTCTTGCTGGTGCAACTGACAATGTCGCTGGCACAAATGCAAGCTGGGGGGCATGCCCCAGAAACACCTCCGCAGATGCTGAAGGCGATAAGAAGAAGGCATCCAAAGCGTATACACCGCACCTTGAAGATCACAAGTAGAGTTGTAAAGGTCCGGCAGCTCAAAGACATTATGGCTGGTCTGATGGCCACTTTCCTGTGCTTCTGTCCACAGAATGTTCATGTGCAGTTATCGATGGCCACCGCCATATGAAGCAGATGCGGTGGTAGCATTTTTGGCTGCCCTCCCTTCAGGGCTCCCATGCATCTGAAAAACAAAATCAAAGATGTTCACAAGGTATCTGAAGGTATGGCTTTGTGAACAGAAGATCTAACTCAGATATTCCTGCGTACATTTATCAAATAACCTTCCCTCCCCCCATGGCTCCTATACTTGACGCTAGCGCACTTATACCTTAGGAGTAGCACTTCCGATCCCTGGGCACATTTTGTCATTACCTGATTATCTCACATCTGCCTGCCTTGGTCCTGCGAGAGGTTGTGCCTTAGCAAAATCATCCACCACACTACGTAACCCAACTGTCGGCTCATATCTCTGATACCACCTGTAGCTAAGCAGACTACCTGGACAGGTAACCTCATCCCATGCTTCCTGTTTCTTGTACGTATGTCAAACCTTTGTATTGAACTCGATGTCCTGTTTTTTTTTGCCTAGGTTTTTTGGAGCAGCACACCGGAAAGAAAGAAAGAAAGAAAGAAAGAAAGAAAGAAAGAAAGAAAGAAAGAAAGAAAGAAAGAAAGAAAGAAAGAAAGAAAGAAAGAAAGAAAGAAAGAAAGAAAGAAAGAAAGAAAGAAATTGTGTGTATTCCATTAACATTGCTTTTTTCAACATCATAAAATATATCAATACATGTCAACTCTACCGTTGAGGATGGTGACCCTTTTTTCTGTTGCAAATTCTAAACAATTTGTCATTTCACCCCCTCCCAAAGTGTAAATTGTCCCATGAGCAAACACATTTCTTGCCCATGGGACAATGGAGACAGACCAAACCTTCTACTACATAATCTCCTAGTTGCGTAATCTCAAATGTTGATATGTAGGGAAGCCATGTCATGTACAAGTGCAGTATGATTAAGTGCACAATTTGGGGGGTTCCAATCCCACAGATTTCAAATATGGCAAATTGTGTATACTGTTTTATAGACTATCGATTATTCAATGGCATTTGACAGTGTGAACCGGGAGCTCCTGTTTGGATGGTCGATAGTGGTCTCAATATGAAAGAAACGTTGCCATTGTGCACGCCATATCGGTTATGGGGGTAGACGCAATGTTATTGCGATGTTGCAGTCTCGTACGTATCTAGCTAACTGCAATTGCCCAGCTGTGATAGTATCAAATGTTCATTCGAAGTCAGGACAAAATGAAGCGCTAGTGGGTCATAGGTTCATGACTTGGTGCTGTTGTGGATAAGGGATATAATTGTCCTGAGAACATCGGAGCTTGTTATTCAGTGACCAGGGAAGTCCGGCCACATGGCAGGGTCAACTTGGTGCCAGTTAATAAACCAGATGCAAGAGGTGCTTAAGGGCAGGGGTGGCACATGGATTTCAATTAGGTTCTCGGATGATGACTAGGATGTGGGCGAGAGGCCATGTGGGCTGAAATGGCAGTTGCAATAGATTAGCATGAAATGAGAAATACCAGGGGAGGCCAGTAAGTCTGGGTAGATAAGATATTTATTGCAGGTTCAAAGAAAACATGTTTACTTCCCTCCCACCTCATATTGGTGAGGTGTTGTTGTAAAAGCCATGTGCATCACACCCGGGGTTAGAGGCCCCTGACCATATGGAACTTGAAATAGGATTCCTGCATGTGAATCAGTAATTATGTTCTGATGTCATGATCAACTATTGAAAAAGCCCAAAAGAGGCTGTACTTGTAAATATGAGCTGATGTAAATGTATATTGAAGGGGGTGGCGTTTATGTGTATGCATCCAATAAGAGTGTGGGAACATAGGGGGTTTAGATTTCCTTGTATAGGGACAGCCGATCATATTTGTGGGGGGGCGGTGTGACTTTGTAACGAAATATGGGAAGTGTGTTAAATGTTGCAACAATGCATATAATGTGTAACAATTGTGTGTTTCAAGAAGAATTGGGTGAAGTCAGTCTCTAAGGAGCCGTCTAGCACCACTCGGCCATTTATATACAATAAACTTGCTTTACCGACAAACGTGCACTCACTTCTTGAGAGGTGTGCTTATTTTGAGCAGAGAGGTCTGAGGTTTGCCCCGACACTCCTGTGGTATAATCTTCTGACTTGGGGTTGCCCAGTGGATCGTCCAAATATGATTGTGGCTCTCTATTCTAACACCGCTGCTACGGTTCAATTAAATAGACAGGGTCTACTCTCTTCAGCCATTGCAACTGATTGAGGTCTCAAATGGGGGGAGGTGCTTTTATTTCAGACTTTGGAGAGAGGTTACTGCAGTGTCGCTCATTTCCTCCCCACCTTGGCTTCTCTGTGATTACTTGGCTGCTATATGCAGATGACCTGGCTCTTCCAGACCTTCATGCCAATTGGCCCTCAGCACGAATTAGGGTCTTGCAGTGTTACGCACAGAAAAATTATTATTATTTTTTTTTAAATCTTTGTTTTTAAAGCACGAAGAAAAAAGTTGGATTTTAAACTTAAATGGTACTTGAAAAATGTAGCACTTGAAAGAGTGCATGCTTGTGTGTACTTATACTTTTATCTTTTTACTGGGATCCATAAAACAGAATTGTTTCAAGTTTTAAAATCTAAAGCCTGTTGTCTTGCTGCTCAATCTGCGGTCATCAATGAAAAGTAATGTCAATGATCTTTTATTCCAGTTTTAGAAATTCATGAGAAGAAAGTGTTGCTCATTATAAGCTACGGGGCTGATGTTGTGACACTTAAGGAGAACTTCAATCGGGCTCGCCTGGAAGGCACTTTTTGGAACCGTGTCCTTAATCTACCTAAGGGAGTTCCAAACTGCATCATTAGATATGAATTTAGCTTGGTAACTCTGCAGCCATCTATAACTGGGAAATGTCATCAACGTTCCAAAATTAGTAACGCTTCTGAAAACTGTTGTGCTTTTAAACCCCTCGTGGATCATCGATCTAATGAAATATTCAATGAGTTGGTGTCTTCATGCTTCTCCCCCTTGGAACAAATGGGTGCGTCATTGGAGATGTTGTTAACAGACATCTCTAAACTGAGAAAAAGGATCTGGGATCATGACTGGATAGTCACAATTGAAGTAGTGAGATCTTCTAAACGGTTCCGCAGATCTGTGTGGCCAAGAAATCATAAATTAAACACAGTGCCAGATTACATAGTCAAATTCCCCAGCGCCATTTGGCGTCCTCAATTTTTGAGAATGTGACTGAATCTGTTCCATACAAATTAGGTTCTGGGGCTAGATTTAAACCAAACAGAGATCTGAGAATGTGTTGTAAGTGTGGTGATTCCAATCAAATCGAAACATGACTTCATGTACTTCTTGAATGTGAAGAGTAAGTAACTCGTCGTCAATGTGTCTTTGGTACCCTTGATTAACGACTTTAGACTTTTATCAAGTGAGAAGGTATGGCTCAAAGTCTGAGCGAGCAGAGCAAATACTTGGCGCTTTGCAGCACTGCGCCTCTTGGTAGAACTGTTCCTTCCATCTTTTAATGAAGTCACTTGCAGACATCAACATTACACCAATCTGAATTGTATATTGTTATGAATTTAACTAAATGATGAATTTCCTATGCTTTCAACAACTCCTTTTCTATCTTTTTTCCTTTTCTAAAAGATGATGCATGATTTATGATGTTTTATAATTCTTTGTTTTTTTCTGTAATCTTTTTTGTTGTGAATAGTTCACAGGATGAACAATATCACAATAATACAAAATAAAAATAATGTGTAAGTGTTGTCAGAAAGAATCACATGACAATTCTTCAAAAGCTGAGCAACTCCAGTTAAATGGCAACCAGGACGTGCCTTCGAATTTGGCGGAGATGTGTCCAGGCTCAATATAACGGGGGTGGGGGTGAGAGCTGGAAGGACTCAGCCTCACCAATTATAAGATTCAGTAATTAAACATGCTAAGCTCATAATGACACCCAAAACATCATCGCTCCCAGATACATACAGATCAAAAATCGTTGGCAGCATGGAAGTAATACATGAATGTGTGGATGCAATTTAATGTGCACGCATGTAAGTACATTAGTGTGCGTGTTTGTAAAACAGTGAATGTGTAAGTAGGACGTCTAAGTATGTAATGGCATTGCTACATGTGTAAGTACAATGGTTATGGTGGTGTGTGTGTGTATAAGTAGTGAAAATAGGTGTGAAAATCCAGAATCGTGTACTTCCATAGACAGCACATGCAGGTATTACAGAGTGCCTCTAGTACAGCAGTGTATATGTGTGTAAGTAGTAAGCATGTGTAGATAAGTAGAATAGTGTGTATGTATGCACTTTAGTGCCTATGAAACCATCTTCAATTCCGCTCCCCATGTCCTTCCAAGTGTGCCCTCAATAGGCTATCTTTCTAAGCGCACCCCTTCCTATAAATCTCTGTATCCCCCCACCCAGGGCTTCCAAGTGTACCATCAGTTGCCTATCCTTCTAAGTGTGCCCATGTGATTATAGCCAGTCACTGTATCCCCTGGTATCCCTCCTCAGTACCTTCCAAGGGTGCCCACAAAAAGTAATTCCTTCTAACTGTACCCATGTAATCATAGCCTGTCACTGTACCCCTTGGTATCCGTCCTCAGTACCTTCCAAGGGTGCCCCAAAAAAGTATTTCCTTTTAACTGTGCCCATGTTATTATAGCCTGTCACTGTACCCTCTGCATCTAACCCTTGGTATCCCCTTGCCAGTCCCTTCCAAGGGTGCCCTCACTAGTCTATCCTTTTAGCTATGCCCATGATATTATAGCCAGTCACTGTACCCCCTCTTCAGTACCTTCCAAGGGTGCCTTCAAAATTCTATCCTAACTGTGCCCATGTTATTATAGCCAGTCACTCTACCCCATGCATCTAACCCTTGGCATCCCCTCTTCATTACCTTCCAAGGGCGCCCCAAAAAAGTATTTCCTTTTAACTGTGCCCATGTGATTATAGCCAGTCACTGTATCTCCTGGTATCCCTCCTCAGTACCTTCCAAGGGTGCCCACAAAAAGTAATTCCTTCTAACTGTACCCATGTAATCATAGCCTGTCACTGTACCCCTTGGTATCCGTCCTCAGTACCTTCCAAAGGTGCCCCAAAACATTATTTCCTTTTAACTGTGCCCATGTTACTATAGCCTGTCACTGTACCCCCTGCATCTAACCCTTGGTATCCCCTTGCCAGTCCCTTCGAAGGGTGCCCTCACTAGTCTATCCTTTTAGCTGTGCCCATGATATTATAGCCAGTCACTGTACCCCCCTCTTCAGTACCTCCCAAGGGTGCCTTCGAAATGCTATCCTAACTGTGCCCATGTTATTATAGCCAGTCACTCTACCCCATGCATCTAACCCTTGGCATCCCCTCTTCAGTACCTTCCAAGGGTGCCCCAAAAAAGTATTTCCTTTGAACTGTTCCCATGTAATCATAGTCTGTCTCTGTACTCCTTGATATCCCCACTTCAGTACCTTCCAGGGGTGCCTTCGAAATTATATCCTAACTGTGCCCATGTTATTATAGCCAGTCACTGTGCCCCCTGCATCTAACCCTTGGTATCCCCTTGCCAGTCCCTTCCAAGGGTGCCCTCACAAGTCTATCCTTTTAGCTGTGCCCATGATATTACAGCTAGTCACTGTACCTCCCTCTTCAGTACCTTCCAAGGGTGCCTTCGAAATTCTATCCTAACTGTGCCCATGTTATTATAGCCAGTCACTGTACCCCCTGCATCTAACACTTGGTATCCCCTTGCCAGTCCCTTCCAAGGGTGCCCTCACTAGTCTATCCTTTTAGCTGTGCCCATGATATTATAGCCAGTCACTGTACCTCCCTCTTCAGTACCTTCCAAGGGTGCCTTCGAAATTCTATCCTAACTGTGCCCATGTTATTATAGCCAGTCACTGTACCCCCTGCATCTAACCCTTGGTATCCCCTTGCCAGTCCCTTCCAAGGGTGCCCTCACTAGTCTATCCTTTTAGCTGTGCCCATGATATTATAGCCAGTCACTGTACCCCCTGCATCTAAGCCTTGGTATCCCCGTGCCAGTCCCTTCCAAGGGTGCTCTCACTAGTCTATCCGTTTAGCTGTGCCCATGATATTATAGCCAGTCACTGTACCTCCTTGCTGAACAAAGCTCGGTTGATTCTCAGGAAGCGTCCCACTGCATGAAACCCGGCACGTGCATATACATGCATCCACCCAAACATGCGTGTGCTTGGATCATCGTGAATTTACAATACCGTGTATGTAATTGTATGTACTTAAAGCCAGTAGTACTATTGTGAATTTAAGAGAGAGAGAGGGAGAGAGAGAGAGAGAGAGAGAGAGAGAGAGCGCGCGCGAAAGTGTGTGTGTGTGTGTGCGTGCGTGCGTGCGCGCGCGCGCGCTAGTCAAGTATATATGTTTGTGAATGTACAGGGGAGTATTCCTACGCATAATAAGAAGCATATGTCAACGAGGAGTTGTGCAGTCTGCATGCAAGTGCAATGTGTATGCAGGTCATTAGTATGCATGTACGTGCAGCATGTGTATGCGAGTACAGCGAATGTATGGGTTGAGTACTTGCACATCAATACATCCATTGGCGAGTATATGCCTGCGGTGGTGCCCGTACATACGTGTGCATGACGTACGTACACTTGTTTGCATCAAGGCATACGTCCCTGGCTGCAATAACTACATATGAGTGAGTTTGCGTGTGTGCAAGTAATGTGGCGTGGGTCCACCCGCGAGCGTGTGTAAAGTGTGTTGTTGGGTATGCAAGTGCAGTGTTTCGTGCGGGCACACCAGTGTGCATCTGATCACATTAGATGTGTGTAAATCGGGGTGGGCGTGCATTGGTGTGCATGTACCTGCATCAGTGCGTGGCTGTGTAATCAAATGAGTAAATGCATGTAGATGTAAATGCACTGGCGCGCGTGTGTGTGTACGTGTGTGAGAGAGAGAGCGAGAGAGAGGGAGCACGGCATGCTGTGTGTGGATGTAAACACATCGGTGAGCACGCAGGTGCAGAAACGTGTCTGAAAGAGCATCGGAGGCCATGTGGGTGACGTATGTATACATTATATCGGTGTGTATGTGTTTCTGCAAATGCACAGGTAGGTGTCATTATACCGGTGGTCATGTATTAACATGGGTGTGTATGCGTGATCATCAGTGTGCGTTTGAGTGCGTGCATGTAAGTACACAGGTGGCCTGTAAGTGCATATGCACCTGTGCAAGCGTTTCAATGTGCATTCTAGCAGCAACAGCACGGGTACCTGGCTGTTTCAGGGGGTGCTCGGGGTCTCCTAGCCCATGGCAGCGGGCAGGGTGCGCAGTCGGGCTGCTCCTATTGGCTGGCGGACCCGCGCTCCTGCTCTGCTGGGCTGCTGCTCCGCGGAGCTCCGGGCTGGGGTGGTGCCGAGGGCAGTCCTGCTGCCTCTCTGCCGGCCATCCCTCTCACGCAGGGGTGCCCATGCGAGTCCTCTGGATGAGCCCCTCCCAATCTCCTCCACAGGCGCACTCCCGTGCCGTGCACACGGTGCTGCTTCTGCGCTGGTCCTCAGCCAGCTCTGCACGGGCTGCTACACGTGGGGGCCTGAGGCTCCGTGCATGCACCCCCTTCACCCGCAAATGCACGGGTGCATCAGCCTCCTCCGGGCTGGAGGCATGCTCTCCTGTCTGCCTCCTCTGTCGGTGTCCTCAGCCTCCTCTGTGCGGATGAGCAGCCTCTTCTGTCCTGGTGCTCAGCCCCAGCAGCGCAGTGAGTTCGGAGGCTTGCCCAGGCTTCGCGAAGCTGCCTGCCTCCTGCTCTGACGGCGGAGGGGCGAGTGCTGGGCGTGGAGAGGCGCTGGGCGGGGACCAGTGGAGAGCCCCTCCCCGGAAGGGTCCAGGCAGCTCCAGACAGGCAGCCCTCCTTCCAGATGTCTCCCCTCAAGTCCTGCACAGGCAGACACCTCACTGAACGATGGCTGCTCGCCAGCCTTGCGGTGCGGGCTTCACAGGGAGATCTGGGAGGTGGAGGCTGCACAGCCAGTATCCTCATTACATGATAGCTGCTCTCAAGTCTGGGATGGGGGCTGCACAGACAGACACCTCAAGTCTGGGATGGGGGCTGCACAGACAGACACCTCACTAGACGATGGCTGCTCTCAAGTCTGGGATGGGGGCTGCACAGACAGACACCTCACTAGACGATGGCTGCTCTCAAGTCTGGGCCACCTCACTAGACGATGCCTTCTCGCAAGTGTTGGTGGCGGGAGCTGCACTGGCAGAAACACCTCACTAGACGATGGCTTCTCACAAGTCTTGGTGGCGAGGGCTACACAGGCAGAGTCACCTCACTAGACGATGGCTTCTCGCAAGTCTTGGTAGCGGGGGCTTCACAGGCAGAGACACCTCACTAGACGATGGCTTCTCCCAAGTCTTGGTAGCGGGGGCAACACAGGCAGAGACACCTCACTAGACGATGGCTTCTCGCAAGTCTTGGTAGCGGGGGTTTCACAGGCAGAGACACCTCGCTAGACGATGCCTTCTCCCAAGTCTTGCTGGCGGGGGCTACACAGGCAGAGACACCTCGCTAGATGATGGCTTCTCGCAAGTCTTGGTGGCGGGGGCTACACAGGCAGAGACACCTCACTAGACGATGGCTTCTCCCAAGTCTAGGTGGCGGGGGCTGCACAGGCAGAGACACCTCACTAGACGATGCCTTCTCGCAAGTCTTGGTGGCGGGGGCTACACAGGCAGAGACACCTCACTAGACAATGGCTTCTTGCAAGTCTTGGTGGCGGGGGCTACACAGGCAGAGACACCTCACTAGACGATGGCTTCTCCCAAGTCTTGGTGACGGGGGCTACACTGGCAGCGACACCACACTAGACGATGGCTTCTCACAAGTCTTGGTGGCGAGGGCTACACAGGCAGAGACACAACACTAGACGATGGCTTCTCACAAGTCTTGGTGGCGGGGGCTACACTGGCAGCGACACCTCACTAGAAGATGGCTGCTTGCAAGTCTTGGTGGCGGGGGCTCCACTGGCAGCGACACCTCACTAGACGATTGCTTCTCGCAAGTCTTGGTGGCGGGGGCTACACAGGCAGAGACACCTCACTAGACGATGGCTTCTCAGAAGTCTTGGTGGCGGGGGCTACACTGGCAGAGACACCTCACTAGACGATGGCTTCTCACAAGTCTTGGTGGCGGGGGCTACACTGGAAGAGACACCTCACTGGATGATGGCTTCTCACAAGTCTTGGTGGTGGGGGCTTCACAGGCAGAGAGACACATCACCAGATGATGACTTCTCACAAGTTTTGGTGGCGGGGACTACACTGGCAGAGACACCTTAGTAGACGATGGCTGCCCCCAAGTCTTGGTGGCGGGGGCTACACTGGCAGAGACACCTCACTAGGCGATGTCTTCTCGCAGATCTTGGTAGCGGGGTTTCATTGGCAGAGACACCTCACTAGACGATGGCTTCTCACAAGTCTTGGTGGCGGGAGCTACACAGGCAGAGACACCTCACTAGACGATGGCTTCTCGCAAGTCTTGGTGGTGGGGGCTACACAGGCAGAGACACCTCACTAGACGATGGTTTCTCACAAGTCTTGGTGGCGGGGGCTACACTGGCAGAGACACCGCACTATCTGATGGCTTCTCGCAAGTCTTGCTGGCGGGGCCACACAGGCAGAGACCCCTCACTAGATGAGGGCTTCTCACAAGTCTTGGTGGCGGGGGCTACACAGACAGAGACACGTCACTAGACGATGGCTTCTCGCAAGTCTTGGTGGCAGGGCTACACAGGCAGAGACGCCCCACTAGACGATGCCTTCTCACAAGTCTTGATGGTCAGAGTTACACAGGCAGAGACACCTCAGTAGACGAGAGACACCACACTAGACAATGGCTTCTCACAAGTCTTGGTGGTGGGGGCTACACAGGCAGAGACACCTCACTAGACAATGCCTTCTCGCAAGTCTTGGTGGCGGGGGCTTCACAGGCAGAGAAACCTCACTAGACAATGGCTTCTCACAAGTCTTGGTAGTGGGGGCTTCACAGGCAGAGACACCTCACTAGACGATGGCTTCTCACAAGTCTTGGTAGCGGGGGCTTCACTGGCAGAGACACCTCACTAGACGATGGCTTCTCACAAGTCTTGGTAGCAGGGGCTTCACTGGCAGAGACACCTCACTAGACGATGGCTTCTCACAAGTCTTGGTGGTGGGGGCTACACTGGCAGAGGCGCCTCACTAGACGATGGCTGCCCCCAAGTCTTGGTGGCGGGGGCTAAACTGGCAGAGACACCTCACTAGACGATAGCTTCTCACAAGTCTTGGTAGCAGGGGCTTCACTGGCAGAGACATGTCACTAGACGATGGCTTCTCACAAGTCTTGGTGGCGGGGGCTACACAGGCAGAGACACCTCACTAGACAATGGCTTCTCACAAGTCTTGGTGGTGGGGGCTTCACTGGCAGAGACACCTCACTAGACGATGGCTTCTCACAAGTCTTGGTGGCGGGGGCTACACAGGCAGAGACACCTCACTAGACGATGGCTTCTCACAAGTCTTGGTGGTGGGGGCTTCACTGGCAGAGACACCTCACTAGACGATGGCTTCTCACAAGTGTTGGTGGCGGGGGCTACACAGACGGAGACACCTCACTAGGGGATGGCTTCTCACAAGTCTTGGTGGAGGGGGCTTCACAGGCAGAGAGACACCTCACTAGGCAATGGCTTCTCTCAAGTCTTGGTAGCGGGGGCTACACAGGCAGAGACACCTCACTAGGGGATGGCTTCTCACAAGTCTTGGTGGAGGGGGCTTCACAGGCAGAGAGACACCTCACTAGACGATGGCTTCTCACAAGTTTTGGTGGTGGGGCTATACAGGCAGAGACGCCCAGGGATGGACTGGCCTATGGGTAATTCTGGAGATTTCCTGGTTGGCCTCTGCACCCTCGGCCTCTTTTATGTGTTATTTCCAAATGTTCTCATAGGAAAAGGGCTGGGCTTGCTGAAAATGTGTCATGAGGGGCCACTTTGAACATTATTTCCAGGGCCTCTTTTAGTTCCCATTAATTATTTCCAGGGCCTCTTTTAGTTCCCAGTAATTATTTCCAGGGCCTCTTTTAGTTTCCAGTCCACCCCAGGAGAGCCCCCACTAGACGATGCCTTCTCACAAGTCTTGATGGTGGTACTACACAGGCAGAGACACCTCAGTAGACGAGAGACACCTCGCTAGATGATGGCTTCCCACAAGTCTTGGTGGCGGGGGCTACACAGGCAGAGACACCTCACTAGATGATGCCTTCTCGAAAGTCTTGGTGGCAGGGGCTACACTGGCAGCGACACCTCACTAGACGATGGCTGCTCGCAAGTCTTGGTGGCGGGGGCTACACTGGCAGCGACACCTCACTAGATGATTGCTTCTCGCAAGTCTTGGTGGCGGGGGCTACACAGGCAGAGACACCTCACTAGACGATGGCTTCTCACAAGTCTTAGTGGCGGGGGCTACACAGGCAGAGACACCTCACTAGACAATGGCTTCTCCCAAGTCTTGGTGACGGGGGCTACACTGGCAGCGACACCACACTAGACGATGGCTTCTCACAAGTCTTGGTGGCGAGGGCTACACAGGCAGAGACACGACACTAGACGATGGCTTCTCACAAGTCTTGGTGGCGGGGGCTACACTGGCAGCGACACCTCACTAGAAGATGGCTGCTTGCAAGTCTTGGTGGCGGGGGCTTCACTGGCAGCGACACCTCACTAGACGATTGCTTCTCGCAAGTCTTGGTGGCGGGGGCTACACAGGCAGAGACACCTCACTAGACGATCGCTTCTCACAAGTCTTGGTGGCGGGGGCTACACTGGCAGAGACATCTCACTAGACGATGGCTTCTCACAAGTCTTGGTGGCGGGGGCTACACTGGAAGAGACACCTCACTGGATGATGGCTTCTCACAAGTCTTGGTGGTGGGGGCTTCACAGGCAGAGAGACACATCACCAGACGATGACTTCTCACAAGTTTTGGTGGCGGGGGCTACACTGGCAGAGACACCTTAGTAGACGATGGCTGCCCCCAAGTCTTGGTGGCGGGGGCTATGCTGGCAGAGACACCTCACTAGGCGATGTCTTCTCGCAGATCTTGGTAGCGGGGTTTCACTGGCAGAGACACCTCACTAGACGATGGCTTCTCACAAGTCTTGGTGGCGGGAGCTACACAGGCAGAGACACCTCACTAGACGATGGCTTCTCGCAAGTCTTGGTGGTGGGGGCTACACAGGCAGAGACACCTCACTAGACGATGGTTTCTCACAAGTCTTGGTGGCGGGGGCTACACTGGCAGAGACACCGCACTAGCTGATGGCTTCTCGCAAGTCTTGCTGGCGGGGCCACACAGGCAGAGACCCCTCACTAGATGATGGCTTCTCACAAGTCTTGGTGGCGGGGGCTACACAGGCAGAGACACGTCACTAGACGATGGCTTCTCGCAAGTCTTGGTGGCAGGGCTACACAGGCAGAGACGCTCCACTAGACGATGCCTTCTCACAAGTCTTGATGGTCAGAGTTACACAGGCAGAGACACCTCAGTAGACGAGAGACACCACACTAGACAATGGCTTCTCACAAGTCTTGGTGGTGGGGGCTACACAGGCAGAGACACCTCACTAGACAATGCCTTCTCGCAAGTCTTGGTGGCGGGGGCTTCACAGGCAGAGAAACCTCACTAGACAATGGCTTCTCACAAGTCTTGGTAGTGGGGGCTTCACAGGCAGAGACACCTCACTAGACGATGGCTTCTCACAAGTCTTGGTAGCGGGGGCTTCACTGGCAGAGACACCTCACTAGACGATGGCTTCTCACAAGTCTTGGTAGCAGGGGCTTCACTGGCAGAGACACCTCACTAGACGATGGCTTCTCACAAGTCTTGGTGGTGGGGGCTACACTGGCAGAGGCGCCTCACTAGACGATGGCTGCCCCCAAGTCTTGGTGGCGGGGGATAAACTGGCAGAGACACCTCACTAGACGATAGCTTCTCACAAGTCTTGGTAGCAGGGGCTTCACTGGCAGAGACATGTCACTAGACGATGGCTTCTCACAAGTCTTGGTGGCGGGGGCTACACAGGCAGAGACACCTCACTAGACAATGGCTTCTCACAAGTCTTGGTGGTGGGGGCTTCACTGGCAGAGACACCTCACTAGACGATGGCTTCTCACAAGTCTTGGTGGCGGGGGCTACACAGGCAGAGACACCTCACTAGACGATGGCTTCTCACAAGTCTTGGTGGTGGGGGCTTCACTGGCAGAGACACCTCACTAGACGATGGCTTCTCACAAGTCTTGGTGGCGGGGGCTACACAGACAGAGACACCTCACTAGGGGATGGCTTCTCACAAGTCTTGGTGGAGGGGGCTTCACAGGCAGAGAGACACCTCACTAGGCAATGGCTTCTCTCAAGTCTTGGTAGCGGGGGCTACACAGGCAGAGACACCTCACTAGGGGATGGCTTCTCACAAGTCTTGGTGGAGGGGGCTTCACAGGCAGAGAGACACCTCACTAGACGATGGCTTCTCACAAGTTTTGGTGTTGGGGCTATACAGGCAGAGACGCCCAGGGATGGACTGGCCTATGGGTAATTCTGGAGATTTCCTGGTTGGCCTCTGCAACCTCGGCCTCTTTTATGTGTTATTTCCAAATGTTCTCATAGGAAAAGGGCTGGGCTTGCTGAAAATGTGTCATGAGGGGCCACTTTGAACATTATTTCCAGGGCCTCTTTTAGTTCCCATTAATTATTTCCAGGGCCTCTTTTAGTTCCCTGTAATTATTTCCAGGGCCTCTTTTAGTTTCCAGTCCACCCCAGGAGAGGCCCCACTAGACGATGCCTTCTCACAAGTCTTGATGGTGGTACTACACAGGCAGAGACACCTCAGTAGACGAGAGACACCTCGCTAGATGATGGCTTCTCACAAGTCTTGGTGGCGGGGGCTACACAGGCAGAGACACCTCACTAGATGATGCCTTCTCGAAAGTCTTGGTGGCAGGGGCTACACTGGCAGCGACACCTCACTAGACGATGGCTGCTCGCAAGTCTTGGTGGCGGGGGCTACACTGGCAGCGACACCTCACTAGATGATTGCTTCTCGCAAGTCTTGGTGGCGGGGGCTACACAGGCAGAGACACCTCACTAGATGATGGCTTCTCACAAGTCTTAGTGGCGGGGGCTACACTGGCAGAGACACCTCACTAGACGATGGCTTCTCGCAAGTCTTGGTGGCAGGGGCTACACTGGAAGAGACACCTCACTGGACGATGGCTTCTCACAAGTCTTGGTGGTGGGGGCTTCACAGGCAGAGAGACACATCACCAGACGATGACTTCTCACAAGTTTTGGTGGCGGGGGCTACACTGGCAGAGGCACCTTAGTAGACGATGGCTGCCCCCAAGTCTTGGTGGTGGGGGCTACACTGGCAGAGACACCTCACTAGGCGATGTCTTCTCGCAAGTCTTGGTAGCGGGGTTTCATTGGCAGAGACAACTCACTAGACGATGGCTTCTCACAAGTCTTGGTGGCGGGGGTTACACAGGCAGATACACCTCACTAGACGATGGCTTCTCACAAGTGTTGGTGTCAGGAGCTACACTGGCGATGACACCTCACTAGATGATGCCTTCTCGCAAGTCTTGGTGGTGGGGGCTACATAGGCAGAGACACCTCACTAGACGATGGCTTCTCGCAAGTCTTGGTGGCGAGGGCTACACTGGCAGAGACACCTCACTAGACGATGGCTTCTCGCAAGTCTTGGTGGCGGGGCTATACAGGCAGAGACACCTCACTAGACGATGGCTTCTCGCAAGTCTTGGTGGTGGGGGCTACACAGGCAGAGACACCTCACTAGACAATGGTTTCTCACAAGTCTTGGTGGTGTGGGCTACACTGGCAGAGACACCGCACTAGCCGATGGCTTCTCGCAAGTCTTGCTGGCGGGGGCCACACATGCAGAGACACCTCACTAGATGATGGCTTCTCACAAGTCTTGTTGGCGGGGGCTACACAGGCAGAGACACGTCACTAGACGATGGCTTCTCGCAAGTCTTGGTGGCGGGGCTACACAGGCAGAGGCGCCCCACTAGACGATGCCTTCTCACAAGTCTTGATGGTTGGAGCTACACAGGCAGAGACACCTCAGTAGACGAGAGACACCACACTAGACAATGGCTTCTCACAAGTCTTGGTGGTGGGGGCTACACAGGCAGAGACACCTCACTAGACAATGCCTTCTTGCAAGTCTTGGTGGCGGGGGCTTCACAGGCAGAGACACCTCACTAGACAAATGCTTCTCACAAGTCTTCTTAGTGGTGGACTTCACAGGCAGAGAAACCTCACTAGACGATGGCTTCTCACAAGTCTTGGTAGCAGGGGCTTCACTGGCAGAGACACCTCACTAGACGATAGCTTCTCACAAGTCTTGGTAGCGGGGGCTTCACTGGCAGAGACACCTCACTAGACGATGGCTTCTCACAAGTCTTGGTAGCGGGGGCTTCACTGGCAGAGACACCTCACTAGATGATGGCTTCTCACAAGTCTTGGTGGTGGGTGCTACACTGGCAGAGACACCTCACTAGACGATGGCTGCCCCCAAGTCTTGGTGGCGGGGGCTACACTGGCAGAGACACCCCACTAGACGATAGCTTCTCACAAGTCTTGGTAGCGGGGGCTTCACTGGCAGAGACACCTCACTAGACGATGGCTTCTCACAAGTCTTGGTAGTGGGGGCTTCACTGTCAGAGACACCTCACTAGACGATGGCTTCTCACAAGTCTTGGTGGTGGGGGCTTCACTGGCAGATACACCTCACTAGACGATGGCTTCTCACAAGTCTTGGTAGTGGGGGCTTCACTGTCAGAGACACCTCACTAGACGATGGCTTCTCACAAGTCTTGGTGGCGGGGGCTACACAGGCAGAGACACCTCACTAGGCGATGGCTTCTCACAAGTCTTGGTAGCGGGCGCTACACTTGCAGATACAACTCACTTGACAATGGCTTCTCACAAGTCTTGGTGGCGGGGGCTTCACAGGCAGAGACACCTCACTAGGCGATGGCTTCTCACAGGTCTTGGTGGTGGGGGCTACACTGGCAGAGACACCTGACTAGTCAATGGCTTCTCGCAAGTCTTGGTGGCAGGGACTACACAGGCAGAGACACCTCACTAGGCGATAGCTTCTCGCAAGTCTTGGTGGCGGGGGCTACACTGGCAGAGACACCTCACAGGACGATGGCTTCTCACAAGTCTTGGTGGAGGGGGCTTCACAGCCAGAGAGACACCTCACTAGACGATGGCTTCTCACAAGTTTTGGTGGTCGGGCTACACAGGCAGAGACACCCAGGGATGGACTGGCCTATGGGTAATTCTGGAGATTTCCCGGTTGGCCTCTGCACCCTCGGCCTCTTTTATGTGTTACTTCCAAATGTTCTCATAGGAAAAGGGCTGGGCTTGCTGAAAATGTGTCATGAGGGGCCACTTTGAACATTATTTCCAGGGCCTCTTTTAGTTCCCATTAATTATTTCCAGGGCCTCTTTTAGTTTCCAGTAATTATTTCCAGGGTCTCTTTTAGTTTCCAGTCCACCCCGGGAGAGGTCCCACTAGACGATGCCTTCTCACAAGTCTTGATGGTGGGAACTACACAGGCAGAGACACCTCAGTAGACGAGAGACACCTCGCTAGACGATGGCTTCTCACAAGTCTTGGTGGCGGGGGCTACACAGGCAGAGACACCTCACTAGACGATGGCTGCCCGCAAGTCTTTGTGCAGGGGCTACACTGGCAGAAACACCTCAATAGACAATGGCTTCTCCCAAGATTTAGTGGTGGGGGCTTCACTGGCAGAGACACCTCACTAGACGATGGCTTCTCGCAAGTCTTGGTAGCGGGGGCTTCACTGGCAGAGACACCTCACTAGATGTTGGCTTCTCACAAGTCTTGGTGGAGGGGGGTACACAGGCAGAGACACCCCAGTAGATGAGAGACACCACACTAGGCGATGGCTTCTCGCAAGTCTTGGTAGCGGGGGCTACACAGGCAGAGACACCTCACTAGACGATTGCTTCTCACAAGTCTTGGTGGCGGGGGCTACACAGGCAGAGACAACTCACTAGACGATGGCTGCCCGCAAGTCTTTGTGCAGGGGCTACACTGGCAGAAACACCTAACTAGACAATGGCTTCTCCCAAGTGTTGGTGGTGGGGGCTGCACTGGCAGGGACACCTCACTAGACGATGCCTTCTCGCAAGTCTTGGTAGCGGGTGCTACACTTGCAGACACACCTCACTAGACGATGGCTTCTCACAAGTCTTGATGGTGGGAGCTACACAGGCAGAGACACCTCACTAGACGATGGATTCTCACAAGTCTTGATGGTGGGAGCTACACAGGCAGAGACACCTCACTAGACCATGGCTTCTCACAATTCATGGTGGCGGGGCGACACTGGGAGCTACACAGGCAGAGACACCTCACTAGACGATGGCTTCTCGCCAGTCTTGGTGGCGGGGCTACACAGGCAGAGACGCCCCACTAGACGATGCCTTTTCACAAGTCTTGATGCTGTGAGCTACACAGGCAGAGACACCTCAGTAGACGAGAGACACCTCACCCGACGATGGCTTCTCGCAAGTCTAGGTGGTGGGGGTTTCACTGGCAGAGACACCTCACTAGACGATGGCTTCTCACAAGTTTTGGTGGCAGGGGCTACACTGGCAGCGACACCTCACTAGACAATGACTTCTCACAAGTCTTGGTGGCGGGGGCTACACAGGCAGAGACAACTCACTAGAGGATGGCTTCTCACAAATCTTGGTAGTGGGGGCTTCACTGGCAGAGACACCTCACTAGACGATGGCTTCTCACAAGTTTTGGTAGCGGGGGCTTCACAGGCAGAGACACCTCACTAGACAA
This sequence comes from Ambystoma mexicanum, assembly GCF_040938575.1. Taxonomy (NCBI): domain Eukaryota; kingdom Metazoa; phylum Chordata; class Amphibia; order Caudata; family Ambystomatidae; genus Ambystoma; species Ambystoma mexicanum. The sequence continues at coordinate 1,213,575,121 of NC_090936.1, forward strand.
TGGCTTCTCACAAGTCTTGGTGGCGGGGGCTACACATGCAGCGACACCTCACTAGACGATGGCTTCTCACAAGTCTTGGTGGTGGGGGCTTCACTGGCAGAGACACCTCACTAGACGATGGCTTCTCACAAGTTTTGGTGGTGGGGCTATACAGGCAGAGACGCCCAAGGATGGACTGGCCTATGGGTAATTCTGGAGATTTCCTGGTTGGCCTCTGCACACTCGGCCTCTTTTATGTGTTATTTCCAAATGTTCTCATAGGAAAAGGGCTGGGCTTGCTGAAAATGTGTCATGAGGGGCCACTTTGAACATTATTTCCAGGGCCTCTTTTAGTTCCCATTAATTATTTCCAGGGCCTCTTTTAGTTCCCAGTAATTATTTCCAGGGACTCTTTTAGTTTCCAGTCCACCCCAGGAGAGGCCCCACTAGACGATGCCTTCTCACAAGTCTTGATGGTGGTACTACACAGGCAGAGACACCTCAGTAGACGAGTCACACCTCGCTAGACGATGGCTTCTCACAAGTCTTGGTGGCGGGGGCTACACAGGCAGAGACACCTCACTAGATGATGCCTTCTCGAAAGTCTTGGTGGCGGGGGCTACACTGGTAGCGACACCTCACTAGACGATGGCTTCTCGCAAGTCTTGGTGGCAGGGGCTACACTGGAAGAGACACCTCACTGGACAATGGCTTCTCACAAGTCTTGGTGGTGGGGGCTTCACAGGCAGAGAGACACATCACCAGATGATGACTTCTCACAAGTTTTGGTGGCGGGGGCTACACTGGCAGAGGCACCTTAGTAGACGATGGCTGCCCCCAAGTCTTGGTGGTGGGGGCTACACTGGCAGAGACACCTCACTAGGCGATGTCTTCTCGCAAGTCTTGGTAGCGGGGTTTCATTGGCAGAGACAACTCACTAGACGATGGCTTCTCACAAGTCTTGGTGGCGGGGGTTACACAGTCAGATACACCTCATTAGACGATGGCTTCTCACAAGTGTTGGTGTCAGGAGCTACACTGGCGATGACACCTCACTAGATGATGCCTTCTCGCAAGTCTTGGTGGTGGGGGCTACATAGGCCGAGACACCTCACTAGACGATGGCTTCTCACAAGTCTTGGTGGCGAGGGCTACACTGGCAGAGACACCTCACTAGACGATGGCTTCTCGCAAGTCTTGGTGGCGGGGCTATACAGGCAGAGACACCTCACTAGACGATGGCTTCTCGCAAGTCTTGGTGGTGGGGGCTACACAGGCAGAGAAACCTCACTAGACAATGGTTTCTCACAAGTCTTGGTGGTGTGGGCTACACTGGCAGAGACACCGCACTAGCCGATGGCTTCTCGCAAGTCTTGCTGGCGGGGGCCACACATGCAGAGACACCTCACTAGATGATGGCTTCTCACAAGTCTTGGTGGCGGGGGCTACACAGGCAGAGACACGTCACTAGACGATGGATTCTCGCAAGTCTTGGTGGCGGGGCTACACAGGCAGAGGCGCCCCACTAGACGATACCTTCTCACAAGTCTTGATGGTCGGAGCTACACAGGCAGAGACACCTCAGTAGACGAGAGAGACCACACTAGACAATGGCTTCTCACAAGTCTTGGTGGTGTGGGCTACACAGGCAGAGACACCTCACTAGACAATGCCTTCTTGCAAGTCTTGGTGGTGGGGGCTTCACAGGCAGAGACACCTCACTAGACAATGGCTTCTCACAAGTCTTCTTAGTGGTGGACTTCACAGGCAGAGAAACCTCACTAGACGATGGCTTCTAACAAGTCTTGGTAGCAGGGGCTTCACTGGCAGAGACACCTCACTAGACGATAGCTTCTCACAAGTCTTGGTAGCGGGGGCTTCACTGGCAGAGACACCTCACTAGACGATGGCTTCTCACAAGTCTTGGTGGTGGGTGCTTCACTGGCAGAGGCACCTCACTAGACGATGTCTGCCCCCAAGTCTTGGTGGCGGTGGCTACACTGGCAGAGACACCCCACTAGACGATAGCTTCTCACAAGTCTTGGTAGCGGGGGCTTCACTGGCAGAGACACCTCACTAGATGATGGCTTCTCACAAGTCTTGGTGGTGAGGGCTTCACTGGCAGATACACCTCACTAGACGATGGCTTCTCACAAGTCTTGGTAGTGGGGGCTTCACTGTCAGAGACACCTCACTAGACGATGGCTTCTCACAAGTCTTGGTGGCGGGGGATACACAGGCAGAGACACCTCACTAGGCGATGGCTTCTCACAAGTCTTGGTAGAGGGCGCTACACTTGCAGATACAACTCACTTGACGATGGCTTCTCACAAGTCTTGGTGGCGGGGGCTTCACAGGCAGAGACACCTCACTAGGCGATGGCTTCTCACAGGTCTTGGTGGTGGGGGCTACACAGGCAGAGACACCTCACTAGACAATGCCTTCTCGCAAGTCTTGGTGGCGGGGGCTTCACAGGCAGAGAAACCTCACTAGACAATGGCTTCTCACAAGTCTTGGTAGTGGGGGCTTCACAGGCAGAGACACCTCACTAGACGATGGCTTCTCACAAGTCTTGGTAGCGGGGGCTTCACTGGCAGAGACACCTCACTAGACAATGGCTTCTCACAAGTCTTGGTAGCAGGGGCTTCACTGGCAGAGACACCTCACTAGACGATGGCGTCTCACAAGTCTTGGTGGTGGGGGCTACACTGGCAGAGGCACCTCACTAGACGATGGCTGCCCCCAAGTGTTGGTGGCGGGGGCTAAACTGGCAGAGACACCTCACTAGACGATAGCTTCTCACAAGTCTTGGTAGCAGGGGCTTCACTGGCAGAGACATTTCACTAGACGATGGCTTCTCACAAGTCTTGGTGGCGGGGGCTACACTGGCAGAGACACCTAACTAGACGATAGCTTCTCACAAGTCTTGGTGGCGGGGCTCACAAGTCTTGGTGGCGGGGGAGACACAGGCACAGGCACGCCACTAGACGATGGCTTCTCGCAAGTTTTGGTGGCGGGGGCTACACTGGCAGAGACACCTCACTAGATGATGCCTTCTCGAAAGTCTTGGTGGCGGGGGCTACACTGGGAGCGACACCTCACTAGACAATGGCTGCTCGCAAGTCTTGGTGGCGGGGGCTAGACTGGAAGCGACACCTCACTAGATGATTGCTTCTCGCAAGTCTTGGTGGCGGGGGCTACACAGGCAGAGACACCTCACTAGACGATGGCTTCTCACAGGTCTTGGTGGCGGGGGCTACACTGGCAGAGACACCTCACTAGACGATGGCTTCTCGCACGTCTTGGTGGCGGGGGCTACACTGGAAGAGACACCTCATTGGATTATGGCTTCTCACAAGTCTTGGTGGTGGGGGCTTCACATGCAGAGAGACACATCACCAGACGATGACTTCTCACAAAATTTGATGGCGGGGGCTACACTGGCAGAGACACCTTAGTAGATGATGGCTGCCCCCAAGTCTTGGTGGCGGGGGCTACACTGGCAGAGACACCTCACTATGCGATGTCTTCTCGCAAGTCTTGGTAGCGGGGTTTCACTGGCAGAGACATCTCACTAGACGATGGCTTCTCACAAGTCTTGGTGGCGGGGGCTACACAGGCAGATACACCTCACTAGATGATGGCTTCTCACAAGTCTTGGTAGCAGGGGCTTCACTGGCAGAGACATTTCACTAGACGATGGCTTCTCACAAGTCTTGGTGGCGGGGGCTACACTGGCAGAGACACCTAACTAGACGATAGCTTCTCACAAGTCTTGGTGGCGGGGCTCACAAGTCTTGGTGGCGGGGGAGACACAGGCAGAGACACCTCAATAGACGAGAGACACCACACTAGACGATGGCTTCTCGCAAGTCTTTGTAGCGGGGGCTACACAGGCAGAGACACCTCACTAGACGATGGCTTCTCGCAAGTCTTGGTAGCGGGGCTTCACTGGCAGAGACACCTCACTAGACGATGGCTTCTCACAAGTCTTGGTGGAGGGGGGTACACAGGCAGAGACACCTCAATAGACGAGAGACACCACACTAGACGATGGCTTCTCGCAAGTCTTTGTAGCGGGGGCTACACAGGCAGAGACACCTCACTAGACGATGGCTTCTCGCAAGTCTTGGTGGCGGGGCCTACACTGGCAGAAACACCTCACTAGACGATGGCTTCTCCCAAGTCTTGGTGGTGGGGGCTTCACTGGCAGAGACACCTCACTAGACGAGAGACACCACACTAGTCGATGGCTTCTCACAAGTCTTGGTGGTGGGGACTACACAGGCAGAGACACCTCACTAGACGATGGCTTCTCACAATTCTTGGTGGCGGGGGAGACACAGGCAGAGGCACGTCACTAGATCATGCCTTCTCGAAAGTCTTGGTGGCGGGGGCTACACTGGCAGCGACACCTCACTAGACGATGGCTGCTCGCAAGTCTTGCTGGTGGGGGCTACACTGGCCGCGACACCTCACTAGATGATTGCTTCTCGCAAGTCTTGGTGGCAGGGGCTACACAGGCAGAGACACCTCACTAGACGATGGCTTCTCACAAGTCTTGGTGGCGGGGGCTACACTGGCAGAGACACCTCACTAGACGATGGCTTCTCGCACGTCTTGGTGGCGGGGGCTACACTGGAAGAGACACCTCACTGGATGATGGCTTCTCACAAGTCTTGGTGGTGGGGGCTTCACAGGCAGAGACACCTCAGTAGACGAGAGACACCTCGCTAGACGATGGCCTCTCACAAGTCTTGGTGGCGGGGGCTACACAGGCAGAGACACCTCACTAGACGATGGCTGCCCGCAAGTCTTTGTGCAGGGGCTACACTGGCAGAAACACCTCACTAGACGATGGCTTCTCCCAAGACTTGGTGGTGGGGGCTTCACTGCAGAGACACCTCACTAGACGATGGCTTCTCGCAAGTCTTGGTAGCGGGGGCTTCACTGGCAGAGACACCTCACTAGACGATGGCTTCTCACAAGTCTTGGTGGAGGCGGGTACACAGGCAGAGACACCCCAGTAGACGAGAGACACCACACTAGACGATGGCTTCTCGCAAGTCTTGGTAGCTGGGGCTACACTTGCAGACACACCTCACTAGACGATGGCTTCTCACAAGTCTTGATGGTGGGAGCTACACAGGCAGAGACACCTCACTAGACCATGGCTTCTCACAAGTCTTGATGGTGGGAGCTACATAGGCAGAGACACCTCACTAGACCATGGCTTCTCACAATTCATGGTGGCGGGGCTACACTGGGAGCTACACAGGCAGAGACACCTCACTAGACGATGCCTTCTCACAAGTCTTGATGGTGTGAGCTACACAGGCAGAGACACCTCAGTAGACGAGAGACACCTCACCCGACGATGGCTTCTCGCAAGTCTTGGTGGAGGGGGCTTCACAGGCAGAGAGACACCTCACTAGACAATGGCTTCTCACAAGTTTTGGTGGCGGGGCTACACAGGCAGCGACGCCCAGGGATGGACTGGCCTATGGGTAATTCTGTAGATTTCCCGGTTGGCCTCTGCACCCTTGGCCTCTTTTATGTGTTATTTCCAAATGTTCTCATAGGAAAAGGGCTGGGCTTGCTGAAAATGTGTCATGAGGGGCCACTTTGAACATTATTTCCAGGGCCTCTTTTAGTTCCCATTAATTGTTTCCAGGGCCTCTTTTAGTTCCCAGTAATTATTTCCTCACTAGGCGAAGTCTTCTCACAAGTCTTGGTGGAGGGGGCTTCACAGGCAGAGAGACACCTCACTAGACAATGGCTTCTCACAAGTCTTGGTGGCGGGGGCTACACAGGCAGAGACGCCCCACTAGACAATGCCTTCTCACAAGTCTTGATGGTGGGAGCTACACAGGCAGAGACACCTCAGTAGACGAGAGACACCTCACCAGACAATGGCTTCTCACAAGTCTTGGTGGTGGGGGCTTCACTGGCAGAGACACCTCACTAGACAATGGCTTCTCACAAGTCTTGGTGGCGGGGGCTACACAGGCAGAGACACCTCACTAGACGATGGCTTCTCGCAAGTCTTGTTGGCAGGGGCTACACTGGAAGAGACACTTCACTGGACGATGACTTCTCACAAGTCTTGGTGGTGGGGGCTACACTGGAAGAGACACCTCACTGGACGATGGCTGCCGCCAAGTCTTGGTGGCGGGGGCTACACTGGCAGAGACACCTCACTAGGCGATGGCATCTCGCAAGTCTTGGTAGCGGGGCTTCACTGGCAGAGACACCTAACTAGACGATAGCTTCTATCAAGTCTTGGTGGCGGGGGCTACACAGGCAGATACACCTCACTAGACGATGGCTTCTCAAAAGTCTTGGTGGCGGGAGCTACACTGGCAGAGACACCTCACTAGACGATGCCTTCTCGCAAGTCTTGGTGGTGGGGGCTACACAGGCTGAGACAGCTCACTAGACGATGGCTTCTCGCAAGTCTTGGTGGCGGGGGCTACACTGGCAGAGACACCTCACTAGATGATGGCTTCTCGCAAGTCTTGGTGGTGGGGGCTACACAGGCAGATACACCTCACTAGACGATGGCTTCTCAAAAGTCTTGGTGGCGGGAGCTACACTGGCAGAGACACCTCAATAGACGATGCCTTCTCGCAAGTCTTGGTGGTGGGGGCTACACAGGCTGAGACAGCTCACTAGACGATGGCTTCTCGCAAGTCTTGGTGGCGGGGGCTACACTGGCAGAGACACCTCACTAGATGATGGCTTCTCGCAAGTCTTGGTGGTGGGGGCTACACAGGCAGAGACACCTCACTAGATGATGGCTTCTCACAAGTCTTGGTGGCGGGGGCTACATAGGCAGAGACACATCACTATACAATGGCTTGTCGCAAGTCTTGGTAGCTTGGCTACACAGGCAGAAACACCCCACTAGACGATGCCTTCTCATGATTCTTGATGGTGGGAGCTACACAGGCAGAGACACCTCAGTAGACGAGAGACACCACACTAGACAATTTCTTCTCACAAGTCTTGGTGGTGGGGACTACACAGGCAGTGACACCTCTCTAGACAACGGCTTCTCACAAGTCTTGGTGGCGGGGCTTCACTGGCAGAGACACCTCACTAGACGATGCCTTCTCGCAAGTCTTGGTGGCGGGGGCTTCACAGGCAGAGACACCTCACTAGACAATGGCTTCTCACAAGTCTTGGTAGTGGGGGCTTCACAGGCAGAGACACCTCACTAGACGATGGCTTCTCACAAGTCTTGGTAGCGGGGGCTTCACTGGCAGAGACACCTAACTAGACGATGGCTTCTCACAAGTCTTGGTAGCGGGGGCTTCACTGGCAGAGACGCCTCACTAGACGATGGCTTCTCACAAGTCTTGGTGGTGGGGGCTACACTGGCAGAGGCGCCTCACTAGACAATGGCTGCCCCCAAGTCTTGGTGGCGGGGGCTACACTGGCAGAGACACCTCACTAGACGATGGCTTCTCACAAGTCTTGGTAGCGGGGCTTCACTGGCAGAGACACCTCACTAGACGATGGCTTCTCACAAGTCTTGGTAGCGGGGGCTTCACTGGCAGAGACACCTCACTAGACGATGGCTTCTCACAAGTCTTGGTGGTGGGGGCTTCACTGGCAGAGACACCTCACTAGACGATGGCTTCTCACAAGTCTTGGTGGTGGGGGCTACACAGGCAGAGACATCTCACTAGGCGATGGCTTCTCACAAGTCTTGGTGGTGGGGGCTTCACTGGCAGAGACACCTCACTAGACGATGGCTTCTCACAGGTCTTGGTATTGGGGGCTACACAGGCAGAGACACCTCACTAGGCAATGACTTCTCACAAGTCTTGGTGGCGGGGGCTACACTGGCAGAGACACCTGACTAGTCAATGGCTTCTCGCAAGTCTTGGTGGCGGGGACTACACAGGCAGAGACACCTCACTAGGCGATGGCTTCTCACAGGATTTGGTGGCGGGGGCTACACTGACAGAGACACCTGACTAGTCAATAGCTTCTCGCAAGTCTTGGTGGCGGGGACTACACAGGCAGAGACACCTCACTAGGCGATGGCTTCTCGCAAGTCTTGGTGGCGGGGGCTACACTGGCAGAGACACCTCACTGGACGATGGCTTCTCACAAGTCTTGGTGGAGGGGGCTTCACAGGCAGAGAGACACCTCACTAGACAATGGCTTCTCACAAGTTTTGGTGGCGGGGCTACACAGGCAGCGACGCCCAGGGATGGACTGGCCTATGGGTAATTCTGTAGATTTCCCAGTTGGCCTCTGTACCCTCGGCCTCTTTTATGTGTTATTTCCAAATGTTCTCATAGGAAAAGGGCTGGGCTTGCTGAAAATGTGTCATGAGGGGCCACTTTGAACATTATTTCCAGGGCCTCTTTTAGTTCCCATTAATTGTTTCCAGGGCCTCTTTTAGTTCCCAGTAATTATTTCCTCACTAGGCAAAGTCTTCTCGCAAGTCTTGGTGACGGGGGCTACACTGGCAGAGACACCTCACTGGACGATAGCTTCTCACAAGTCTTGGTGGAGGGGGCTTCACAGGCAGAGAGACACCTCACTAGACAATGGCTTCTCACAAGTTTTGGTGGCGGGGCTACACAGGCAGAGAAGCCCAGGGATGGACTGGCCTATGGGTAATTCTGGAGATTTCCCGGTGGCCCTCTGCACCCTTGGCCTCTTTTATGTGTTATTTCCAAATGTTCTCATAGGAAAAGGGCTGGGTTTGGTGAAAATGTGTCATGAGGGGCCACTTTGAACATTATTTCCAGGACCTCTTTTAGTTCCCATTAATTATTTCCAGGGCCTCTTTTAGTTCCCAGTAATTATTTCCAGGGCCTCTTTTAGTTTCCAGTCCACCCCGGGAGAGGCCCCACTAGACGATGCCTTCTCACAAGTCTTGATGGTGGGGACTACACAGGCAGTGACACCTCTCTAGACAACGGCTTCTCACAAGTCTTGGTGGCGGGGCTTCACTGGCAGAGACACCTCACTAGACGATGCCTTCTCGCAAGTCTTGGTGGCCGGGGCTTCACAGGCAGAGACACCTCACTAGACAATGGCTTCTCACAAGTCTTGGTAGTGGGGGCTTCACAGGCAGAGACACCTCACTAGACGATGGCTTCTCACAAGTCTTGGTAGCGGGGGCTTCACTGGCAGAGACACCTAACTAGACGATGGCTTCTCACAAGTCTTGGTAGCGGGGGCTTCACTGGCAGAGACGCCTCACTAGACGATGGCTTCTCACAAGTCTTGGTGGTGGGGGCTACACTGGCAGAGGTGCCTCACTAGACAATGGCTGCCCCCAAGTCTTGGTGGCGGGGGCTACACTGGCAGAGACACCTCACTAGACGATGGCTTCTCACAAGTCTTGGTAGCGGGGGCTTCACTGGCAGAGACACCTCACTAGACGATGGCTTCTCACAAGTCTTGGTGGTGGGGGCTTCACTGGCAGAGACACCTCACTAGACGATGGCTTCTCACAAGTCTTGGTGGTGGGGGCTACACAGGCAGAGACATCTCACTAGGCGATGGCTTCTCACAAGTCTTGGTGGTGGGGGCTTCACAGGCAGAGAGACACCTCACCGACGATGGCTTCTCACAAGTTCTGGTGGCGGGGGCTACACTGGCAGAGACACCTCACTAGATGATGCCTTCTCGCAAGTCTTGGTGGCGGGGGCTTCACTGGCAGAGACACCTCACTAGACGATGGCTTCTCGCAAGTTTTGGTGGCGAGTACTACACAGGCAGAGACACCTCACTAGACGATGACTTCTCACAAGTCTTGGTGGTGGGGGCTACACAGGCAGAGACACCTCACTAGACGATGGCTTCTCACAAGTCTTGGTGGCGGGAGAGACACAGGCAGAGGCACGTCACTAGACGATGGCTTCTCGCAAGTTTTAGTGGCGGGGGCTACACTGGCAGACACACCTCACTAGATGATGCCTTCTCGATAGTCTTGGTGGCGGGGGCTACACTGGCAGCGACACCTCACTAAACGATGGCTGCTCGCAAGTCTTGGTGGCGGGGGCTACACTGGCAGCGACACCTCACTAGATGATTGCTTCTCGCAAGTCTTGGTGGCGGGGGCTACACAGGCAGAGACACCTCACTAGACGATGGCTTCTCACAAGTCTTGGTGGCGGGGGCTACACTGGCAGAGACACCTCACTAGACGATGGCTTCTCTCACGTCTTGGTGGCAGGGGCTACACTGGAAGAGACACCTCATTGGATGATGGCTTCTCACAAGTCTTGGTGGTGGGGGCTTCACATGCAGAGAGACACATCACCAGACTATGACTTCTCACGAGTTTTGGTGGCGGGGGCTACACTGGCAGAGACACCTTAGTAGATGATGGCTGCCCCCAAGTCTTGGTGGCGGGGACTACACTGGCAGAGACACCTCACTAGGCGATGTCTTCTCGAAAGTCTTGCTAACGGGGTTTCACTGGCAGAGACACCTCACTAGACGATGGCTTCTCACAAGTCTTGGTGGCGGGGGCTACACAGTCAGATACAAATCACTAGATGATGGCTTCTCACAAGTCTTGGTGGTGGGAGCTACACTGGCAGAGACACCTCACTAGACGATGGCTTCTCGCAAGTCTTGGTGGAGGGGGGTACACAGGCAGAGACACCTCAATAGACGAGAGACACCACACTAGACGATGGCTTCTCGCAAGTCTTTGTAGCGGGGGCTACACAGGCAGAGACACCTCACTAGACGATGGCTTCTCGCAAGTCTTGGTGGCGGGGCCTACACTGGCAGAAACACCTCACTAGACGATGGCTTCTCCCAAGTCTTGGTGGTGGGGGCTTCACTGGCAGAGACACCTCACTAGACAATGGCTTCTCACAGGTCTTGGTGGAGGGGGGTACACAGGCAGAGACACCTCAATAGACGAGAGACACCACACTAAACGATGGCTTATCGCAAGTCTTGGTAGCGGGGGCTACACAGGCAGAGACACCTCACTAGACGATGGCTTCTTGCAAGTCTTGGTGGCGGGGCCTACACTGGCTATAAACACCTCACTAGACGATGGCTTCTCGCAAGTCTTGGTAGCGGGGGCTACACTTGCAGATACACCTCACTAGACGATGGCTTCTCACAAGTCTTGATGGTGGGAGCTACACAGGCAGAGACACCTCACTAGACGATGGCTTCTCACAAGTCTTGATGGTGGGAGCTACACAGGCATAGACACCTCACTAGACAATGGCTTCTCACAAGTCTTGATGGTGGGAGCTACACAGGCAGAGACACCTCACTAGACAATGGCTTCTCGCCAGTCTTGATGGTGGGAGCTACACAGGCAGAGACACCTCAGTAGACGAGAGACACCTCACCAGACAATGCCTTCTCACAAGTCTTGGTGGGGGGGCTTCACTGGCAGAGACACCTCACTAGACGATGGCTTCTCGCAAGTCTTGTTGGCAGGGGCTACACTGGAAGAGACACTTCACTGGACGATGACTTCTCACAGGTCTTGGTGGTGGGGGCTACACTGGAAGAGACACCTCACTGGACAATGGCTTCTCACAAGTCTTGGTGGTGGGGCTTCACATGCAGAGAGACACATCACCAGACGATGACTTCTCACAAGTTTTGTTGGCGGGGGCTACACTGGCAGAGACACGTTACTAGACGATGGCTGCCGCCAAGTCTTGGTGGCGGGGGCTATACTCGCAGAGACACCTCACTAGACGATGGCTTCTCGCAAGTCTTGGTAGCGGGGCTTCACTGGCAGAGACACCTACCTAGACGGTAGCTTCTCTCAAGTCTTGGTGGCGGGGGCTACACAGGCAGAGGTGCCTCACTAGACAATGGCTGCCCCCAAGTCTTGGTGGCGGGGGCTACACTGGCAGAGACACCTCACTAGACGATGGCTTCTCACAAGTCTTGGTAGCGGGGGCTTCACTGGCAGAGACACCTCACTAGACGATGGCTTCTCACAAGTCTTGGTGGTGGGGGCTTCACTGGCAGAGACACCTCACTAGACGATGGCTTCTCACAAGTCTTGGTGGTGGGGGCTACACAGGCAGAGACATCTCACTAGGCGATGGCTTCTCACAAGTCTTGGTGGTGGGGGCTTCACAGGCAGAGAGACACCTCACCGACGATGGCTTCTCACAAGTTCTGGTGGCGGGGGCTACACTGGCAGAGACACCTCACTAGATGATGCCTTCTCGCAAGTCTTGGTGGCGGGGGCTTCACTGGCAGAGACACCTCACTAGACGATGGCTTCTCGCAAGTTTTGGTGGCGAGTACTACACAGGCAGAGACACCTCACTAGACGATGACTTCTCACAAGTCTTGGTGGTGGGGGCTACACAGGCAGAGACACCTCACTAGACGATGGCTTCTCACAAGTCTTGGTGGTGGGAGCTACACAGGCAGAGACACCTCAGTAGACGAGAGACACCTCACCAGACAATGGCTTCTCACAAGTCTTGGTGGTGGGGGCTTCACTGGCAGAGACACCTCACTAGACGATGGCTTCTCGCAAGTCTTGTTGGCAGGGGCTACACTGGAAGAGACACTTCACTGGACGATGACTTCTCACAGGTCTTGGTGGTGGGGGCTACACTGGAAGAGACACCTCACTGGACAATGGCTTCTCACAAGTCTTGGTGGTGGGGCTTCACATGCAGAGAGACACATCACCAGACGATGACTTCTCACAAGTTTTGTTGGCGGGGGCTACACTGGCAGAGACACGTTACTAGACGATGGCTGCCGCCAAGTCTTGGTGGCGGGGGCTATACTCGCAGAGACACCTCACTAGACGATGGCTTCTCACAAGTCTTGGTAGCGGGGGCTTCACTGGCAGAGACGCCTCACTAGACGATGGCTTCTCACAAGTCTTGGTGGTGGGGGCTACACTGGCAGAGGTGCCTCACTAGACAATGGCTGCCCCCAAGTCTTGGTGGCGGGGGCTACACTGGCAGAGACACCTCACTAGACGATGGCTTCTCACAAGTCTTGGTAGCGGGGGCTTCACTGGCAGAGACACCTCACTAGACGATGGCTTCTCACAAGTCTTGGTGGTGGGGGCTTCACTGGCAGAGACACCTCACTAGACGATGGCTTCTCACAAGTCTTGGTGGTGGGGGCTACACAGGCAGAGACATCTCACTAGGCGATGGCTTCTCACAAGTCTTGGTGGCGGGGGCTATACTCGCAGAGACACCTCACTAGACGATGGCTTCTCGCAAGTCTTGGTAGCGGGGCTTCACTGGCAGAGACACCTACCTAGACGGTAGCTTCTCTCAAGTCTTGGTGGCGGGGGCTACACAGGCAGAGGTGCCTCACTAGACAATGGCTGCCCCCAAGTCTTGGTGGTGGGGGCTACACTGGCAGAGACACCTCACTAGACGATGGCTTCTCACAAGTCTTGGTAGCGGGGGCTTCACTGGCAGAGACACCTCACTAGACGATGGCTTCTCACAAATCTTGGTGGTGGGGGCTTCACTGGCAGAGACACCTCACTAGACGATGGCTTCTCATAAGTCTTGGTGGTGGGGGCTACACAGGCAGAGACATCTCACTAGGCGATGGCTTCTCACAAGTCTTGGTGGTGGGGGCTTCACAGGCAGAGAGACACCTCACCGACGATGGCTTCTCACAAGTTCTGGTGGCGGGGGCTACACTGGCAGAGACACCTCACTAGATGATGCCTTCTCGCAAGTCTTGGTGGCGGGGGCTTCACTGGCAGAGACACCTCACTAGACGATGGCTTCTCGCAAGTTTTGGTAGCTTGGCTACACAGGCAGAGACACCCCACTAGACGATTCCTTCTCATAATTCATGATGGTGGGAGCTACACAGGCAGAGACACCTCAGTAGACGAGAGACACCACACTAGACAATTTCTTCTCACAAGTCTTGGTGGTGGGGACTACACAGGCAGTGACACCTCTCTAGACAACGGCTTCTCACAAGTCTTGGTGGCGGGGCTTCGAAGGCAGAGACACCTCACTAGACGATGGCTTCTCACAAGTCTTGGTAGCGGGGGCTTCACTGGCAGAGACACCTAACTAGACGATGGCTTCTCACAAGTCTTGGTAGCGGGGGCTTCACTGGCAGAGACGCCTCATTAGACGATGGCTTCTCACAAGTCTTGGTGGTGGGGGCTACACTGGCAGAGGCGCCTCACTAGACAATGGCTGCCCCCAAGTCTTGGTGGCAGGGGCTACACTGGCAGAGACACCTCACTAGACGATGGCTTCTCACAAGTCTTGGTAGCGGGGGCTTCACTGGCAGAGACACCTCACTAGACGATGGCTTCTCACAAGTCTTGGTGGTGGGGGCTTCACTGGCAGAGACACCTCACTAGACGATGGCTTCTCACAAGTCTTGGTGGTGGGGGCTACACAGGCAGAGACATCTCACTAGGCGATGGCTTCTCACAAGTCTTGGTGGTGGGGGCTTCACAGGCAGAGACACCTCACTAGACGATGGCTTCTCATAGGTCTTGGTATTGGGGGCTACACAGGCAGAGACACCTCACTAGACGATGGCTTCTCACAAGTCTTGGTGGCTGGGGCTTCACAGGCAGAGACACCTCACTAGGCGATGGCTTCTCACAGGTTTTGGTGGCGGGGGCTACACTGGCAGAGACACCTGACTAGTCAATGGCTTCTCGCAAGTCTTGGTGGCGGGGACTACACAGGCAGAGACACCTCACTAGGCGATGGCTTCTCGCAAGTCTTGGTGGCGGGGGCTACACTGGCAGAGACACCTCACTGGACGATGGCTTCTCACAAGTCTTGGTGGAGGGGGCTTCACTGGCAGAGACACCTCACTAGACGATGGCTTCTCACAAGTTTTGGTAGTGGGGGCTTCACAGGCAGAGACACCTCACTAGACGATGGATTGTCGCAAGTCTTGGTAGCGGGGGCTACATTGGAAGAGACACCTCACTGGACGATGGCTTCTCACAGGTCTTGGTGGCGGGGGGTGCACAGGCAGAGACACATGACTAGTCAATGGCTTCTCGCAAGTTTTGGTGGCAGGGGCTACACGGGCAGAGACACCTCACTGGATGATGGCTTCTCACAAGTCTTGGTGGCGGGGGAATCACAGGCAGCGAGACACCTCACCGACGATGGCTTCTCACAAGTCTTGCTGGCGGGGGCTTCACTGGCAGAGACACCTCACTAGACGATGGCTTCTCGCAAGTTTTGGTGGCGGGTGCTACACAGGCAGAGACACCTCACTAGACGATGGCTTCTCACAAGTCTTGGTCGTGGGGACTACACAGGCAGAGACACCTCACTAGACGATGGCTTCTCACAATTCTTGGTGGCGGGGGAGACACAGGCAGAGGCACGTCACTAGACGATGGCTTCTCGCAAGTTTTGGTGGCGGGGGCTACACTGGCAGAGACACCTCACTAGACGATGCCTTCTCGAAAGGTTTGGTGGCGGGGGCTACACTGGCAGCGACACCACACTAGACGATGGCTGCTCGCAAGTCTTGGTGGCAGGGGCTACACTGGAAGAGACACCTCACTGGATGATGGCTTCTCACAAGTCTTGGTGGTGGGGGCTTCACAGGCAGAGACACCTCAGTAGACGAGAGACACCTCGCTAGACAATGGCCTCTCACAAGTCTTGGTCGCGGGGGCTACACAGGCAGAGACACCTTACTAGACGATGGTTGCCCGCAAGTCTTTGTGCAGGGGCTACACTGGCAGAAACACCTCACTAGACGATGGCTTCTCCCAAGACTTGGTGGTGGGGGCTTCACTGGCAGAGACACCTCACTAGACGATGGCTTCTCGCAAGTCTTGGTAGCGGGGGCTTCACTGGCAGAGACACCTCACTAGACGATGGCTTCTCACAAGTCTTGGTGGAGGGGGGTACACAGGCAGAGACACCCCAGTAGACGAGAGACACCACACTAGACAATGGCTTCTCGCAAGTCTTGGTAGCGGGGGCTACACAGGCAGAGACACCTCACTTGACGATTGCTTCTCGCAAGTCTTGGTGGCGGGGCCTACACTGGCAGAAACACCTCACTAGACGATGGCTTCTCCCAAGTCTTGGTGGTGGGGGCGTCACTGGCAGAGACACCTCCCTAGACGATGGCTTCTCGCAAGTCTTGGTAGCGGGGGCTACACTTGCAGACACACCTCACTAGACGATGGCTTCTCACAAGTCTTGATGGTGGGAGCTACACAGGCAGAGAAACCTCACTAGACCATGGCTTCTCACAAGTCTTGATGGTGGGAGCTACATAGGCAGAGACACCTCACTAGACCATGGCTTCTCACAATTCATGGTGGCGGGGCTACACTGGGAGCTACACAGGCAGAGACACCTCACTAGACGATGGCTTCTCGCCAGTCTTGGTGGCGGGGCTACACAGGCAGAGACACCCCACTAGACGATGCCTTCTCACAAGTCTTGATGGTGTGAGCTACACAGGCAGAGACATCTCAGTAGACGAGAGACACCTCACCCGACGATGGCTTCTCGCAAGTCTTGGTGGTGGGGGATTCACTGGCAGAGACACCTCACTAGACGATGACTTCTCACAAGTTTTGGTGGCAGGGGCTACACTGGCAGCGACACCTCACAAGACAATGGCTTCTCACAAGTCTTGGTGGCGGGGGCTACACAGGCAGAGACAACTCACTAGACAATGGCTTCTCACAAGTCTTGGTAGTGGGGGCTTCACTGGCAGAGACACCTCACTAGACGATGGCTTCTCGCAAGTCTTGGTAGCGGGGCTTCACTGGCAGAGACACCTAACTAGATGATAGCTTCTCACAAGTCTTGGTGGCGGGGGCTACACAGGCAGAGACACCTCACTAGATGATGGCTTCTCACAAGTCTTGGTGGCGGGGGCTACATTGGAAGAGACACCTCACTGGACGATGGCTTCTCACAGGTCTTGGTGGCGGGGGCTGCACAGGCAGAGACACATGACTAGTCAATGGCTTCTCGCAAGTCTTGGTGGCGGTGGCTACACAGGCAGAGACACCTCACTAGACGATGGATTGTCGCAAGTCTTGGTAGCGGGGGCTACATTGGAAGAGACACCTCACTGGACGATGGCTTCTCACAGGTCTTGGTGGCGGGGGGTGCACAGGCAGAGACACATGACTAGTCAATGGCTTCTCGCAAGTTTTGGTGGCAGGGGCTACACGGGCAGAGACACCTCACTGGATGATGGCTTCTCACAAGTCTTGGTGGCGGGGGAATCACAGGCAGCGAGACACCTCACCGACGATGGCTTCTCACAAGTCTTGCTGGCGGGGGCTTCACTG
Organism: Ambystoma mexicanum; assembly: GCF_040938575.1. NCBI lineage: Eukaryota > Metazoa > Chordata > Amphibia > Caudata > Ambystomatidae > Ambystoma > Ambystoma mexicanum. The sequence continues at coordinate 1,213,592,384 of NC_090936.1, forward strand.
GCAGAGACACCTCACTAGACGATGGCTTCTCGCAAGTTTTGGTGGCGGGTGCTACACAGGCAGAGACACCTCACTAGACGATGGCTTCTCACAAGTCTTGGTCGTGGGGACTACACAGGCAGAGACACCTCACTAGACGATGGCTTCTCACAATTCTTGGTGGCGGGGGAGACACAGGCAGAGGCATGTCACTAGACGATGGCTTCTCGCAAGTTTTGGTGGTGGGGGCTACACTGGCAGAGACACCTCACTAGACGATGCCTTCTCGAAAGGTTTGGAGGCGGGGGCTACACTGGCAGCGACACCACACTAGACGATGGCTGCTCGCAAGTCTTGGTGGCAGGGGCTACACTGGAAGAGACACCTCACTGGATGATGGCTTCTCACAAGTCTTGGTGGTGGGGGCTTCACAGGCAGAGACACCTCAGTAGACGAGAGACACCTCGCTAGACGATGGCCTCTCACAAGTCTTGGTCGCGGGGGCTACACAGGCAGAGACACCTCACTAGACGATGGTTGCCCGCAAGTCTTTGTGCAGGGGCTACACTGGCAGAAACACCTCACTAGACGATGGCTTCTCCCAAGACTTGGTGGTGGGGGCTTCACTGGCAGAGACACCTCACTAGACGATGGCTTCTCGCAAGTCTTGGTAGCGGGGGCTTCACTGGCAGAGACACCTCACTAGACAATGGCTTCTCACAAGTCTTGGTGGAGGGGGGTACACAGGCAGAGACACCCCAGTAGACGAGAGACACCACACTAGACAATGGCTTCTCGCAAGTCTTGGTAGCGGGGGCTACACAGGCAGAGACACCTCACTTGACGATTGCTTCTCGCAAGTCTTGGTGGCGGGGCCTACACTGGCAGAAACACCTCACTAGACGATGGCTTCTCCCAAGTCTTGGTGGTGGGGGCGTCACTGGCAGAGACACCTCCCTAGACGATGGCTTCTCGCAAGTCTTGGTAGCGGGGGCTACACTTGTAGACACACCTCACTAGACGATGGCTTCTCACAAGTCTTGATGGTGGGAGCTACACAGGCAGAGAAACCTCACTAGACCATGGCTTCTCACAAGTCTTGATGGTGGGAGCTACATAGGCAGAGACACCTCACTAGACCATGGCTTCTCACAATTCATGGTGGCGGGGCTACACTGGGAGCTACACAGGCAGAGACACCTCACTAGACGATGGCTTCTCGTCAGTCTTGGTGGCGGGGCTACACAGGCAGAGACGCCCCACTAGACGATGCCTTCTCACAAGTCTTGATGGTGTGAGCTACACAGGCAGAGACACCTCAGTAGACGAGAGACACCTCACCCGACGATGGCTTCTCGCAAGTCTTGGTGGTGGGGGATTCACTGGCAGAGACACCTCACTAGACGATGACTTCTCACAAGTTTTGGTGGCAGGGGCTACACTGGCAGCGACACCTCACAAGACAATGGCTTCTCACAAGTCTTGGTGGCGGGGGCTACACAGGCAGAGACAACTCACTAGACAATGGCTTCTCACAAGTCTTGGTAGTGGGGGCTTCACTGGCAGAGACACCTCACTAGACGATGGCTTCTCGCAAGTCTTGGTAGCGGGGCTTCACTGGCAGAGACACCTAACTAGACGATAGCTTCTCACAAGTCTTGGTGGCGGGGGCTACACAGGCAGAGACACCTCACTAGACGATGGCTTCTCACAAGTCTTGGTGGCGGGGGCTACATTGGAAGAGACACCTCACTGGACGATGGCTTCTCACAGGTCTTGGTGGCGGGGGCTGCACAGGCAGAGACACATGACTAGTCAATGGCTTCTCGCAAGTCTTGGTGGCAGGGGCTACACGGGCAGAGACATCTCACTGAACGGTGGCTTCTCACAAGTCTTGGTGGCGGGGGAATCACAGGCAGAGAGACACCTCACCGACGATGGCTTCTCACAAGTTCTGGTGGCGGGGGCTACACTGGCAGAGACACCTCACTAGATGATGCCTTCTCGCAAGTCTTGGTGGCGGGGGCTTCACTGGCAGAGACACCTCACTAGACGATGGCTTCTCGCAAGTTTTGGTGGCGAGTACTACACAGGCAGAGACACCTCACTAGACGATGACTTCTCACAAGTCTTGGAAGTGGGGGCTACACAGGCAGAGACACCTCACTAGACGATGGCTTCTCACAAGTCTTGGTGGCGGGGGAGACACAGGCAGAGGCATGTCACTAGACGATGGCTTCTCGCAAGTTTTGGTGGCGGGACTACACTGGCAGACACACCTCACTAGATGATGCCTTCTCGATAGTCTTGGTGGCGGGGGCTACACTGGCAGCGACACCTCACTAAACGATGGCTGCTCGCAAGTCTTGGTGGCGGGGGCTACACTGGCAGCGACACCTCACTAGATGATTGCTTCTCGCAAGTCTTGGTGGTGGGGGCTACACAGGCAGAGACACCTCACTAGACGATGGCTTCTCACAAGTCTTGGTGGCGGGGGCTACACTGGCAGAGACACCTCACTAGACGATGGCTTCTCGCACGTCTTGGTGGCAGGGGCTACACTGGAAGAGACACCTCATTGGATGATGGCTTCTCACAAGTCTTGGTGGTGGGGGCTTCACATGCAGAGAGACACATCACCAGACGATGACTTCTCACAAGTTTTGGTGGCGGGGGCTACACTGGCAGAGACACCTTAGTAGATGATGGCTGCCCCCAAATCTTGGTGGCGGGGACGACACTGGCAGAGACACCTCACTAGGCAATGTCTTCTCAAAAGTCTTGTTAACGGGGTTTCACTGGCAGAGACACCTCACTAGACGATGGCTTCTCACAAGTCTTGGTGGCGGGGGCTACACAGGCAGATACAAATCACTAGATGATGGCTTCTCACAAGTCTTGGTGGTGGGAGCTACACTGGCAGAGACACCTCACTAGACGATGACTTCTCGCAAGTCTTGGTGGAGGGGGGTACACAGGCAGAGACACCTCAATAGACGAGAGACACCACACTAGACGATGGCTTCTCGCAAGTCTTTGTAGCGGGTGCTACATAGGCAGAGACACCTCACTAGACGATGGCTTCTCGCAAGTCTTGGTGGCGGGGCCTACACTGGCAGAAACACCTCACTAGACGATGGCTTCTCCCAAGTCTTGGTGGTGGGGGTTTCACTGGCAGAGACACCTCACTAGACAATGGCTTCTCACAGGTCTTGGTGGAGGGGGGTACACAGGCAGAGACACCTCAATAGACGAGAGACACCACACTAAACGATGGCTTATCGCAAGTCTTGGTAGCGGGGGCTACACAGGCAGAGACACCTCACTAGACGATGGCTTCTTGCAAGTCTTGGTGGCGGGGCCTACACTGGCTATAAACACCTCACTAGACGATGGCTTCTCGCAAGTCTTGGTAGCGGGGGCTACACTTGCAGATACACCTCACTAGACGATGGCTTCTCACAAGTCTTGATGGTGGGAGCTACACAGGCAGAGACACCTCACTAGACGATGGCTTCTCACAAGTCTTGATGGTGGGAGCTACACAGGCATAGACACCTCACTAGACGATGGCTTCTCACAAGTCTTGGTGGCGGGGGCTACAATTGCAGATACACCTCACTAGACGATGGCTTCTCACAAGTCTTGATGGTGGGAGCTACACAGGCAGAGACACCTCACTAGACAATGGCTTCTCGCCAGTCTTGGTGGCGGGGCTACACAGGCAGAGACGCCCCACTAGACAATGCCTTCTCACAAGTCTTGATGGTGGGAGCTACACAGGCAGAGACACCTCAGTAGACGAGAGACACCTCACCAGACAATGGCTTCTCACAAGACTTGGTGGTGGGGGCTTCACTGGCAGAGACACCTCACTAGACGATGGCTTCTCGCAAGTTTTGGTAGTGGGGGCTTCACTGGCAGAGACACGTCACTAGACGATGGCTTCTCGCAAGTCTTGTTGGCAGGGGCTACACTGGAAGAGACACTTCACTGGACGATGACTTCTCACAAGTCTTGGTGGTGGGGGCTACACTGGAAGAGACACCTCACTGGACAATGGCTTCTCACAAGTTTTGGTGGTGGGGCTTCACATGCAGAGAGACACATCACCAGACGATGACTTCTCACAAGTTTTGTTGGCGGGGGCTACACTGGCAGAGACACCTTACTAGACGATGGCTGCCGCCAAGTCTTGGTGGCGGGGGCTATACTGGCAGAGACACCTCACTAGGCGATGGCTTCTCGCAAGTCTTGGTAGCGGGGCTTCACTGGCAGAGACACCTACCTAGACGATAGCTTCTCTCAAGTCTTGGTGGCGGGGGCTACAGAGGCAGATACACCTCACTAGACGATGGCTTCTCAAAATTCTTGGTGGCGGGAGCTACACTGGCAGAGACACCTCACTAGACGATGCCTTCTCGCAAGTCTTAGTGGTGGGGGCTACACAGGCTGAGACAGCTCACTAGACGATGGCTTCTCGCAAGTCTTGGTGGCGGGGGCTACACTGGCAGAGACACCTCACTAGATGATGGCTTCTCGCAAGTCTTGGTGGTGGGGGCTACACAGGCAGAGACACCTCACTAGACGATGGTTTCTCACAAGTCTTGGTGGCGGGGGCTACACTGGCAGATACACCGCACTAGATGATGGCTTCTTGCAAGTATTGGTGGCGGGGGCTACACAGGCAGAGACACCTCACTAGATGATGGCTTCTCACAAGTCTTGGTGGCGGGAGCTACATAGGCAGAGACACATCACTATACAATGGCTTGTCGCAAGTCTTGGTAGCTTGGCTACACAGGCAGAGACACCCCACTAGACGATTCCTTGTCATAATTCTTGATGGTGGGAGCTACACAGGCAGAGACACCTCAGTAGACGAGAGACACCACACTAGACAATTTCTTCTCACAAGTCTTGGTGGTGGGGACTACACAGGCAGTGACACCTCTCTAGACAACAGCTTCTCACAAGTCTTGGTGGCGGGGCTTCACAGGCAGAGACACCTCACTAGACGATGGCTTCTCACAAGTCTTGGTAGCGGGGGCTTCACTGGCAGAGACACCTAACTAGACGATGGCTTCTCACAAGTCTTGGTAGCGGGGGCTTCACTGGCAGAGACGCCTCATTAGACGATGGCTTCTCACAAGTCTTGGTGGTGGGGGCTACACTGGCAGAGGCGCCTCACTAGACAATGGCTGCCCCCAAGTCTTGGTGGCAGGGGCTACACTGGCAGAGACACCTCACTAGACGATGGCTTCTCACAAGTCTTGGTAGCGGGGGCTTCACTGGCAGAGACACCTCACTAGACGATGGCTTCTCACAAGTCTTGGTGGTGGGGGCTTCACTGGCAGAGACACCTCACTAGACGATGGCTTCTCACAAGTCTTGGTGGTGGGGGCTACACAGGCAGAGACATCTCACTAGGCGATGGCTTCTCACAAGTCTTGGTGGTGGGGGCTTCACTGGCAGAGACACCTCACTAGACAATGGCTTCTCATAGGTCTTGGTATTGGGGGCTACACAGGCAGAGACACCTCACTAGACGATGGCTTCTCACAAGTCTTGGTGGCTGGGGCTTCACAGGCAGAGACACCTCACTAGGCGATGGCTTCTCACAGGTTTTGGTGGCGGGGGCTACACTGGCAGAGACACCTGACTAGTCAATGGCTTCTCGCAAGTCTTGGTGGCGGGGACTACACAGGCAGAGACACCTCACTAGGCGATGGCTTCTCGCAAGTCTTGGTGGCGGGGGCTACACTGGCAGAGACACCTCACTGGACGATGGCTTCTCACAAGTCTTGGTGGAGGGGGCTTCACAGGCAGAGAGACACCTCACTAGACAATGGCTTCTCACAAGTTTTTGTGGCGGGGCTACACAGGAAGCGACGCCCAGGGATGGACTGTCCTATGGGTAATTCTGTAGATTTCCCGGTTGGCCTCTGCACCCTCGGCCTCTTTTATGGGTTATTTCCAAATGTTCTCATAGGAAAAGGGCTGGGCTTGCTGAAAATGTGTCATGAGGGGCCACTTTGAACATTATTTCCAGGGCCTCTTTTAGTTCCCATTAATTGTTTCCAGGGCCTCTTTTAGTTCCCAGTAATTATTTCCTCACTAGGCGAAGTCTTCTCACAAGTCTTGGTGGAGGGGGCTTCACAGGCAGAGAGACACCTCACTAGACAATGGCTTCTCACAAGTCTTGGTGGCGGGGACTACACAGGCAGAGACACCTCACTAGGCGATGGCTTCTTGCAAGTCTTGGTGGCGGGGGCTACACTGGCAGAGACACCTCACTGGACGATGGCTTCTCACAAGTCTTGGTGGAGGGGGCTTCACAGGCAGAGAGACACCTCACTAGACAATGGCTTCTCACAAGTTTTGGTGGCGGGGCTACACAGGCAGCGACGCCCAGGGATGGACTGGCCTATGGGTAATTCTGTAGATTTCCCGGTTGGCCTCTGCACCCTCGGCCTCTTTTATGTGTTATTTCCAAATGTTCTCATAGGAAAAGGGCTGGGTTTGGTGAAAATGTGTCATGAGGGGCCACTTTGAACATTATTTCCAGGACCTCTTTTAGTTCCCATTAATTGTTTCCAGGGCCTCTTTTAGTTCCCAGTAATTATTTCCAGGGCCTCTTTTAGTTTCCAGTCCACCCCGGGAGAGGCCCCACTAGACGATGCCTTCTCACAAGTCTTGATGGTGGGAACTACACAGGCAGAGACACCTCAGTAGACGAGAGACACCTCGCGAGACGATGGCTTCACACAAGTCTTTGTGGCGGGGGCTACACAGGCAGAGACACCTAACTAGATGATTGCTACCCGCAAGTCTTTGTGCAGGGGGCTACACTGGCAGAAACACCTCACTAGACAATGGCTTCTCCCAAGTCTTGGTGGTGGAGGCTTCACTGGCAGAGACACCTCACTAGACGATGGCTTCTCGCAAGTCTTGTTAGTGGGGGCTTCACTGGCAGACACACCTCACTAGACGATGGCTTCTCACAAGTCTTGGTGGAGGGGGGTACACAGGCAGAGACATCTCAGTAGACGAGAGACACCACACTAGACGATGGCTTCTCGCAAGTCTTGGTAGCGGGGGCTACACAGGTAGAGACACGTCACTAGACGATGGCTTCTCACAAGTCTTGGTGGCGAGCCCTACACTGACAGAGACACCTCACTAGACAATGGCTTCTCACAAGTCTTGGTGGTGGGGGCTACACTGGCAGCGACACCTCACTAGGCGATGGCTTCTCACAAGTCTTGATGGTGGGAGCTACACAGGCAGAGACACCTCACTAGACGATGGCTTCTCACAAGTCTTGGTGGCGAGCCCTACACTGACAGAGACACCTCACTAGACAATGGCTTCTCACAAGTCTTGGTGGTGGGGGCTACACTGGCAGCGACACCTCACTAGGCGATGGCTTCTCACAAGTCTTTATGGTGGGAGCTACACAGGCAGAGACACCTCACTAGACGAGAGACACCTTGCGAGACGATGGCTTCACACAAGTCTTGGTGGTGGGGGCTACACAGGCAGAGACACCTCACTAGATGATGGCTGCCCGCAAGTCTTTGTGCAGTGGGCTACACTGGCAGAAACACCTCACTAGACGATGGCTTCTCCCAAGTCTTGTTGGTGGGGGCTTCACTGGCAGAGACACTTTACTAGACGATGGCTTCTCGCAAGTTTTGGTAGTGGGTGCTTCACTGGCAGAGACACCTCACTAGACGATGGCTTCTCTCAAGTCTTGGTAGCGGGGGCTACACAGGCAGAGACACATCACTAGATGATGGCTTCTCGCAAGTCTTGGTGGCGGGGCCTACACTGGCAGAAACACCTCACTAGACGATGGCTTCTCCCAAGTCTTGGTAGCGGGGGCTTCACTGGCAGAGACACCTTACTAGACGATGGCTTCTCACAAGTCTTGGTGGTGGGGGCTACACTGGCAGCGACACCTCACTAGGCGATGGCTTCTCACAAGTCTTGATGGTGGGAGCTACACAGGCATAGACACCTCACTAGGCGATGGCTTCTCACAAGTCTTGATGGTGGGAGCTACACAGGCATATACACCTCACTAGACAATGGCTTCTCACAAGTCTTGATGGTTGGAGCTACACAGGCAGAGACACCTCACTAGACGATGGCTTCTCGCCAGTCTTGGTGGCGGGGCTACACAGGCAGAGACACCTCACTAGATGATGGCTTCTCACAAGTCTTGATGGTGGGAGCTACACAGGCAGAGACACCTCACTAGACGATGGCTTCTCATAAGTCTTGATGTTTGGAGCTACACAGGCAGAGACACCTCACTAGACGATGGCTTCTCACAAGTCTTGGTGGCAGGGGTTACACTTGCAGAAACACCTCACTAGGCGATGGCTTTTCACAAGTCTTGGTGGTGGGGGCTACACTGGCAGCGACACCTCACTAGGCGATGGCTTCTCACAAGTCTTGATGGTGGGATCTACACAGGCAGAGACACCTCACTAGGCGATGGCTTCTCACAAGTCTTGGTGGTGGGGCTACACTGGCAGCGACACCTCACTAGACAATGGCTTCTCCCAAGTCTTGATGGTGGGAGCTACACAGGCAGAGACACCTCACTAGACGATGGCTTCTCGCCAGTCTTGGTGGCGGGGCTACACAGGCAGAGACGCCCCACTAGATGATGCCTTCTCACAAGTCTTGGTGGCGGGGGCTTCACAGGCAGAGACACCTCACTAGACGATGGCTTCTCACAAGTCTTGGTAGAGGGGGCTTCACTGGCAGAGACACCTCACTAGACGATGCCTTCTCACAAGTCTTGATGGCGGAGGCTTCACAGGCAGAGACAACTCACTGGACGATGGCTTCTCACAAGTCTTGGTAGCGGGGGCTTCACTGGCAGAGACACCTCACTAGACAATGGCTTCTCACAAGTTTTGGTAGCGGGGGCTTCACAGGCAGAGACACCTCACTAGACGATGGCTTCTCACAAGTCTTGGTGGCGGGGGCTGCACAGGCAGAGACTCCTCACTAGACGATGGCTTCTCGCAAGTCTTGGTGGCGGGGACTACACTTGCAGCGACACCTCACTAGACGATGGCTTCTCACAAGTCTTGGTGGCGGGGGCTTCACTGGCAGTGACACCTCACTAGACGATGGCTTCTCCCAAGTCTTGGTGGTGGGGGCTTCACTAGCAGAAACACCTCACTAGACGATGGCTTCTCCCAAGTCTTGGTGGCGGGGGCTTCACTGGCAGAAACACCTCACTAGACAATGGCTTCTTGCAAGTCTTGGTGGCGGGGGCTACACTGGCAGTGACACCTCACTAGACGATGGCCTCTCACAAGTCTTAGTGGCTGGGGCTTCACTGGCAGAAACACCTCACTAGACGATGGCTTCTCGCAAGTCATGGTGGCGGGGGCTACACAGGCAGAAACACCTCACTAGGCGATGGCTTCTCGCAAGTCTTGGTAGCGGGGGCTTCACAGGCAGAGGCACCTTAGTAGACGATGGCTTCTCACAAGTCTTGGTGGCGGGGGCTACACAGGCAGAGACACCTCACTAGACGATGGCTTCTCGCAAGTCTTGGTAGCGGGGGCTTCACAGGCAGAGACACCTCACTAGACGATGGCTTCTCACAAGTCTTGGTGGAGGGGGCTACACAGGCAGAGAGACACCTCACTAGACGATGGCTTCTCACAAGTCTTGGTAGCGGGGGCTACACATTGGGGTCAGCACAGCAGACTCGTCCGCATCCGGGTGTGGGGGCCGCCCAGGCGCAGACTCTTCACCATATAATGGCTTTGCGCAGTAGAAGCCTCCCCGCTATTTGATGGCTGCCCTTAACTCTGGGGGAGGGGCTGAACACCCATATGATGGCTGTCCGCAAGTCGGGTGCTGAAGCTACACAGGTCAGCCAGACACCCCACACCATGCGCCCTGAGGGAGTCCTCGCGCCGTATGTAGGCTGTTGCACAGCAGGACTCGCGCGGGCTCAGGGAGGCTGGCATCTCACCACGGGGGCGGTGGGTGCTCTGCTCTGCTCATATGATGCCTGCCGCTTTTCTGAAAAACCCATGGGGTTGGGGGGGCTGGGTTGTCAGCCACCTTCTACTTCTTGTGGGCCCGTGATCACTTCCTTCCTGGAGGGGAGTGGGGGCGCCCAGATCCTAGCGCATCCCTCGGGGAGGGGAGCGTGCAGGTGGAAGGACGGAGGTGCCTGGGGGCTGGGGGGGTCATGGACGCTGAAAAGCATGGCTCCATGGAAACATAGGTCGTGTCGGGCCCGGGAACAGGCGCTCGAGGCATGAGGAGGTGCTGCACTTCACGTACTTGTTTTCGGACTTGGCAAGGTCGTTAAGTGCCCGCTGCATAATTAATTACCTATATGATATCATTCGCTTTTTTACGACCCTGTCTATTTCTTGTTCACTTACCAAGGCACCACATATGGCCCGTGTTTTTCCTGAAAAGGCACACCCCATTTTACAACCGACACCCCCATTTGTTTACACTGCTGCCTGTTGGTATTGGGGGCACTGGTATGTGACAGCAGATGGTGAACGCATAAGTGCACGTTTATTACACACACTGCACACCAGGGTGTTGAGTGGGTGGCTGGCCGTATGCAGTGGCAACTGGGACAAACAACAAAAACACGCATGCGCACCAGACTCTCACTAACACACGTCGCCCCCAACCCAACCTATCCGTTCTGACACTTGTTTCGCCTTGTCATGGACCCACTCCCATCCTTACCCATTTGCTGTCCCTCTGTTTTCCGTTCTCAGCCAGGTTGGGGGTCTCACCACAGGGGCACACACCTGTAGCCTATGGCTATGGCTTTCCTCAGACAGGGTGATGTACTGCCCGACCCCAAAAGAGTGTCGTTTATCTTGATCTTCACCCCGTGTGGCGTGCTGCACACTCCATCCGACATAAAGCATCATGCATCGCAGCGCACATGCATGCAGCACACATACATGTAGCATGGCAAGCCTGCTCTTCCCTTGACGGCTTCCTTTCTTCCACTCGATCATAGAAGAGCCAGCAACATGCCACAGCTCACACATGTGCATGGACCTTCAGATTCAGGTGCTGACGCTCCCAAAGCAATGTCTTCCCTGCTGTGCAATGTCTTGACCCTGCTGTGCAATGTTTGTCCCTGCTGTGCAATGTCTTGCACCTGCTGTGCAATGTTTGCCCCTGCTGTGCAATGTCTTGCCCCTGCTGTGCAATGCTTGCCCCTGCTGTGCAATGTCTTGCCCCTGCTGTGCAATGTTTGTAAAGTTAGGCGACTGGTGCAAGTTAGGGGACCTGCTTCTACTCTCCACCCTCTGCAACTCATCCAGAACAGGACTGCAAGACTTGTCCATGGCCTCAAGCCCAAGGATCGTTTCTCTCCAGGACTGAAATCTCTGCACTGGCTCCCAGTGGCTGCAAGGATTAAAGTTCAAAACCCTCGGCATTGTCCTATGGCCTTCTGGGGCCTCAGTACCTTCAACTCTCTCTTCCTAAATATCTGCCCTCTCGAGCTCTTCGCTCATCTGCCTCCAACTCCCCCAGGGTCAGTCGCTTCTACCAGAAATGAGTTGGTGGTAGATCTCTTTCTTTTGCTGGGGCCTCCCTCTGGAACAGCCTCCTTGCCTCCCTGAAACTTGAGGAGAACCATCTACGGTTCCGGAAGCACCTCAAAACCTTCCTCTTCACTTCTGCTTTCTCTCCTCCTCTCCCCTGCTGAACTCCTGGCTGAAACTGCACTGGTCACCCGGCCACCCTCTGATCTCAGACCCAGGTAACCTCCCCGCCAGTTGCACACCTGCACTGCCTCCCTGGCAACCCCCGCACTTGGGAACTGTTTTCTGTATCCCTACAGTCCCCCTGCCAGCACTTGACACCTTATGTCTGCACTTACACTCGCACTTGCCACCAGCTGGCCTTATATTTTTTATTATTGTTATATATTCTATGTATCCCATGTACTGCACTGTCCCATTCCCCCACACTTTCCCCCTTCCCATGCACTTGCGCGATCTGAATGACACGTGGCCTAGTAAGATCGTTGTCTCTGTCTTCGCTCTGTTTCCCCTCCCTTGCCTGATCGCGCCTTGAAACACTTGTGTATAGGCGCTTTATAAATGCCATATCATATCATAACATCACGCTATGTTTGCAATTTCTTTGATGGTCGCAGCTTTATTCTCTCACAAGCTAGCCCTCAAACCCATACCCAAAAGAGCCTGTTCTAGGAAGGCTCCTCCTCAACACCTAGGCCATCAGGTAGCCCCCTGCCACCTGACTCACTAGACGCCGTCCACCCCACTCCTCGCCGCCACCCTATATAGCTTTACCCCTCCTCAGTGCCTGTGAGGAATTCGACCATCCATACGGGGAGTGTGTGCTCACCTGGGCTTTTTTAATTTTTTGGAAATGAAAATGAATGACGGGAGATCCACCTCTGAAAATATGTGACGCCATTCCGCACACATTTTCCCTGCTCACTGCATCCATAGTCACTTGTTCTCCGGGAGGACACAGCCTACAGGCGCTGACCTCCTCTGTCATGTTCAGCTGGTACGTGACAACCACGGGTACATAAAAGCTTCTCAAGAAGGGGGAAGGCGACACATTCTTCTGGCCATGGGCAGCCTAATTAAAATATCCAAGGCTCCATGGATCTGCCTTTCTATTGTCTCAACTGCAGGTGGCAGCGCATACTGATGAGAGTTAATTGAGGTAAGCCTTGCGGAAGGGGCTTGTTCGCTGAAAAGACAAAAGGGAGGCAGGACTAACACCTCTTGGATATGCAATGCATCAACTTGAAGCTAGTTCCCACCTCTCTGTATGAAGGACAGTGAATGGCATGCCTGGGTCCACTATTTACCGCACGGAACCCCTGCAGAGCGGGCCCCTTTCAGAGGGAGAAGCATGTGATTCAAGCAAGGCTTAGCCTGCACCAATCACCGGGGCCCATTTGGCTTTGAAAGAGGGCTGAGATCCTCACTTAGCAGATCATCCGAAGACTTTGAAAGAACTAAGAAGAAGGACTGATTTGGACCCTGGCTGAAGGTACGGTCTGCCTTGCATATTCTGCCAGTGAAGGAAGGCCAGGATTTCCAAGAGGGAAGCAACATCCCTCCCCTAAACTTCTACCAGGGAACAGCGGGAGATACTGGACTCAGAGGACCCGTCCAGCAGCTCCAGAACTGGTACCCAGCCAGCACACAGCATGCCCTGCTAGATTCTGCCACCAAGATTCCTAGATCGGAAGTGCCAGCGAGTCTCTGAACAAAAGACAAGGCTGTTGCCTGCATACACTCTCCTCAGCTTTGGGCAGTCAACTTAAAGGATGACAGGAGCCCTGTGAAGTAGCTAGGAGGAGTGCCACAACAAGCATCAACCAGCGTCCATCTGTTTAGGACATTTTCAAGGCAGTTGAGCCCTCGAAACATGGCCGGCTGTGCCACTGACTGTTGTCACGCAGCAGTTACTAAAACCGTCCGAGCAGATTCAGCAAAAAAAAAATCCATGGTGGAGATAACGTGGGCCTGGCTTCCGGCTGCGTTGGTCTACATCGATGACACTCTGATCTACTCCACCACTCCCCAAGAACAGATAAACAGTGTGCAAGCTGTACTCCACAAACTGCATGAAAACCAACTGTACGTGAAGCTAGAAAAATGCTCCTTCCACGGCACTGAGGTGGAGTTTCTGGGATATGTACTGACACCGCAGGGGATCAAGATGGACAATAGAAAAGTGGAGGCAATCCACACTTGGTCCTCACCCATGTTTGTAAAGGGAGTACAGAGTTTCCTATGGTTTGCAAACTTTTATCAGCGTTTCATACTAGGATTCTCACATATTGTACATCCAATCACGTCCTTGCTGCGCAAACACCGAAAGTTCGAATGGACACCAGCGGCGGAAGAAGCCTTCTGAGCCCTCAAGGAAAAATTCACCTCAGCCCCAATACTGCAACACCCACAGCCTGATTTACCATACACAGGGTCGGATAGGCAAATCGTCGTTGGGAAGTGGGGGCCGGTTTCTGGCCATGCCTGGGCCGGTTTGAGAAAAAAAAATGTGAAAAAAAAAATATTTTGTTTGTCCATTTTTTTTTTCTTTTTCAAAAAGCCTTTCATCCTTCTTAGGTCGATAAATGAGTACCAACACAGGTTGGGTGATATTGTATGCATATTTGTTCTATAAAAAAGAGCTTAAGCATAAGTGCTATACAATAACATATTATCAGTTGGCCTTGGACGTCTGCTTGGATCCAAAGTAATTTAGTGGACTTGGAAACAATGCAATTTGATGCACTTCCTGTTTTGTCAAGGGGTGAAAGGTTGTGTTTCATCGCTTCCCAGGATGTCACTTTGGAGTGGAGTCAAATGACATCACTTCTGGTGATAAACAAAAATGGGAGGGTTTGGGTGGGCACAGCGTTAATGACAAAATATTCAAATAATGTTAAATCAGTAAATGATATATATTAATTAATTTCGGTGGGAGCGCACCCTGTAGCCTTGGCACCAGGTTATGAACACAATATAAAGAAATTAGGAGCGGAGGACCTCCCGTTCCTGAGTGTGCTCACTCATAATACTCTGCAATGGACCAGAATAACTGCATCAAACAGGGCCCAACAGGAGCCAGGTCTGCCAACAAGACAGCACCAACTTAGTACCAGGACCCCACAGGGGGCTCAAGAAATTTGACAATAGCCTTAATAAATACTCTTTGGGTCGAAACACGTGTCGGCTGACAAACAAGGCGCACAATTGCACTTAGTGTAATTTACGCTTATCATTGTAATATGAGAAACAATCCAACACTGTTACCAATAAAAGCGAAACTTGTATCGCACTAACATAGTGTCAACAAGATTATTTAAACTATTGAAGCAAGATAGTCAGGAGAAAACTTCCTTTATCTACTTGACAACCTAGGGTACTGGCTAAACCCTTACTACTCCTGTGATCTTGCCACACCAGATCAACTTCTTAGACTCAACAATAGCAGAGCTTAGCACAGGCTGCCTCCACATCTAGAGCCAAACCCGACCCTATCACTCATAATACTCCTTCCAGAATATGCTTGTATTTGATTATTTTCAAAATCAATCTTGTGTCAAATTACCAAGCCACCGGTCAAACTTACCAGACCACCAAGTCTCCGGTAGTGCTGAACCCGGACTAGAGGCTCTAATATTACATAATCCACTCCTGCAAGGGAAAAGGGAGAGACATTACCATGCACGCTCCAATTTAAGATGCTGCGCTTACCTACCAGCAGCTGACTTCTACATGCAGCGCTACTCACCCACAAAATACCTTGGCAAACAAAGACAATACGTATAATTCAGGACACTAAACATTCTCTGCGCAACGTTCGCTTGTGGAAAAGGCTTTCTAGCCAGTGAAGGAACTGGCGCCTTGAACATTCGGCCTCGCTATGAACGCATATTACTGTGTGTGGCATCTGAACTCAGCCAACAGACATTGGCATCATTCATATGAGCGAATTGCGCATCTGCGAATGCACAATGGAGTGCACACCTTACTAAAGATCAAGGTAAGCCCTTAGGGGACATCACAGCATGCAGTAAAGTGAAGGGAAGGGCCCAGGGGAATCAGGTGAATTCAGGTCTGAATGTTTATTTTGTATTTGACAGGAATCTCCCCGGGTGAAAACAGGGGAAGTGAGAACTCTGGGTCAAGGGAGGCTCATCCATCGCTCCTGCAGAGACACAGGTGAGTGTGAGACTATTGCAATCCAAGTGGAGATTGGCAATTAATGACATGGAACAAAGACGAGCACGTAAGGACAGCAGGATGTTTAAAGGGAGTGATCAAGATATGGACCCCAAAGTATCCAGAGGATGACAGAAAAGTAAACACAGAGAAAGAAGTAAGAGTGGTCGATGAATCGCCCAGAGGGGGGAGTAAAGAGGAAGTGCCAGGCATCATCCACACTCCAGCCACCCCCTTCCCAGTGCCAGGAACATTCAGGACAAAATATGTGACGTATGGGGAACAGATAAACCAGCAGAGAGCCGCAGTGGGGCTCTGCCCAGTGCCTATCAGAATAACATCACCTATTGAAGTACTGACATATAAGCAAACCTGGACAGTAAGGTACCCACTGAGAAATCCATATCTACAGACACAACAAAAGGATGTTTATCAGAATGGAATACCATAAGAAACCAAGAAGATTCTAAAAGAAGACAACTGGTGACGTCATGAGAAATCGGACTAACGCACATATGTTATGTTATGTTATGGTATGTTACTTGGGCATTTGTATAGCGCCTTATGTATCATTGGTATGACCTCAAAGCGTTGGTAGGTTGAACGCTCTCAGGAACCGCAGTTCAAGTCAGTAAAGAGAGAGAGTGTTGTATGGTGCGTGTGTGCACCGAATATGTGTGCAGCTGGTGTGGTTGTTGCATGATAGCTGCTTCTTAGCGGTAGGTGTGGTGCTGAGGAAATCAGTTGGATGTGTTCAGTCTGGAAGGTGGACACCCAGACTGAGTTCTGGCTGCGTTAGGCCTGAGGAGAGACATAAACTAGCCGGTATGTGCTCAACTAGCCGTGGTTTATTAGGATGATGAGGTGTTTGTGGGGTCATGTTAGTATGAGAACAGCTAGGCCGAATGTGTCATAGTGTAGCTGTGTTCTAGTTGAATGATGGTGTATTGGAGAGAGTAAGCTTAGTAGTGTGATATGGTGGTTATCAGTAAAACACCTGCGACCAAGCACGAGAGCAGGACAGGGGGGCATACATAGTGCCTTACATATATAAAGAGACAGGATGGATAGGGTAAACATGTGATACAGATAACATGTGGATACAGGTATCTAGCATATACATAGCATAATATGTATATCCTCTCCATCCGCTCCGTCCGTTCCATCCGTTCCATCCTTTCTATCCTTTCCATCCTTTCACTTTTTTCCATCCACTCCATCCACTCTATTGTTCATCCACTCTATCTTTTCCATCAACTCCATCCACTCCAATCCGTTCCATTCATCCGTTCCATCTACTTCGTCCATTCCATCCACTTCACATAGAATATATAATAATCTAAGAATGCTGATAAAGAGACGAAATACCATGGATAAGTGACATCTTGAGCCTAAGGTGAAACAGTTGATGCCAAGATGAAGAAACTTATGCCATATGCACAATGAAGGTATTCAGTTAGTTTAAATGTGTACATATGCAAGAAACCACAAGAAGCAAAGAAATTGTGAAGCTTGCTTACGCTTAGTAGGGAAGTAGATTGCGGCTAGCGCCAACTATATATATATATCTACCTCAAAAGCACTTTATAGATGAGTGAAAATCCACTACGCACATGAGCAGAATTGAATAGAGGTTACTAAACGTCTAAAGAGGAGAGGACCGCAGCAAACAAATCAAGAATTAAAGACAGAGAGGAATCCAGCTGAAGGTAACCATGCAAAGAAGCCAAGGTTGTTTCAGGCTGGAATAGGCTAGCAATGGCAACAATTAACGAGAAAGATAACAGAGTCTCTTTTTCAGCAAGGTCGAGATAAGCCACAGATGGTAGACGATGGGCAGAATTAAATCAAATACACAAAATTGCATGACGAAGAGGCCGATTTTACGGTGTCCTTGTCACGTGGCAAGGCAGGCAGAAAGAGATGAGACTTTCACACCTACGCATTGAGCCTTGTCGTACCCATACTCCTTAACTTTCTCAAACCAAGAAGCAGACTCAAGGCCGAACTACACAGCAGTAATTGACACACGGCCACTGAGGTGATGAATGACTGTAACATAAATTGAAGGGAAGCTGGGGTGCAGACTTACTCCCTGCACCTGGCTAATTATTCTGCATGTGCTAAGCGCAAGTGGAAAAGTATGTGTGGGATCAATGCCAACCCCAATCGTAGTGGACCATGTAATCTAGGGTCCTATAGAGAGTAGAGCCAATGGGACGTCGTACTTTTAGTGACGTTAACAGTGGCTAGTTTGAAGAAAGGGCTCAGTTGCCCTACCTGACATTATTATCCAATCCCCTCTCCCCGTTACCATATACAGATATTGTACCTATGTTAAAGTTACTTTCCTATAACCAATCAAGTTGTATGTTAGGTTTTTAAGATTACACGTCAATCATGATGAGTTTTTGGTACAAATGTTGTGATTTTTCTGAAATTAATTGGAGTTTAAGCGAGAAGGAAGATCGAGCGGTTGCTGATGTTCATTAAACTTCCAGTTTTTTGTACTTGTCATTAAAGGACTCCCTTTGCCAAACTATTGAGTTGTCATAGTTATTTGATGCAAGAGTATGAATCTGCATCCCCATCTGTCTCAAGGGTGCTGCTACTCATCTTAAAGGGCTGTTTGGAGACCCCCAGTCTCATGGGTCAGCTGGGGTCCATCCAGTTCACTTGGTAACATAGATTAGATGGTTAGATTAGATAAAACACCCATTGACCGTCGACATAAGTAACTTCGGGTCCTCAGCAATATCACAAGTCCTTTGCCATCCGGCTGATGGAACGAGAAGCTCCCCGTAGATAGTGGATAGTCTAATTAAGAACCCTGCATGTTAAGTCTGAAGTAACCTTTGCTTTCCCCCAAAAATCCCTTCCCACTTCTACGAGCAGCCAATCGGACGAGCAGCACCGAAAGGCGTTAACGAAGGTGGTGATCCCGAGCATCCAGAAATGAAAAACATGCGAACGGTGAGTGAAAAAGACTGAATTCTTTGGCAAAAAGTTGCATGCCTCAAAAACAAGTAAAGGGAATGTAACAGAGGGAGGTGGGAAACAAAAATAACATCACAGTAAAAGTATAATGTGTATAAGGGGAAAATATTGACTCGAGGGTGGCTGAGCAATAGAGAGAGATAACGGGAGTAACCGAGGTAGAGAGAATACGCCCATTTTTCCTAGGTTTTAAAGAGCACTAGAAGAAGCCTTCATTTAAGGTCCTGAGTTGATAGGACGACGTAGAAGACGATTAAAGACGATCTGAAAGAAATGGGCTTAAATTCCATGTCGGAATACAAATTAGGGGCAGGATGCATCTGAGAAAGCAGATGACATGAGTTTTGTGTAGCCGGCCGGAGTCTCTCTCGTCCGTTTTATGTTTTACATTTTTTTTTCCTTCTATGATGTCATAAGGTACGAAACTTTTAAAATAGCAGGAAAATTGCGTGCTTGTAATGATATGATGTTGCATGGCATGGATTGATGGTTTTAGTTAAAACAAGTAAGAGTAAAATTATTGTTGAAGAACAGGATTGGGGCTTGCGCCGATTGGTGCTCGCTCATATTGTTGATCTTGTTTGTGAAACATAAAGCATAATAAAGTGTTATACAAGGATAAGATAAACAGGTGAAGCATGGAAGACATTACCCCATTGATACACATGTGCAAACAGCTGCCACAACATGCACCTAAGCTTAAACAGTACAGCACAGAATGTTAAAGGGCCAACAGACAAAATGTTTGTACCATGCCCCCCGGGACGATCGCTATCTTAAACGGTCCTACAGCACATGATGACATATTTGCACACCACGTACACAGGCAAAAAGTTAGACAAACGCCTAGCTAGTTTAGAACTTTGGAAAATGTACCAACAAGAAAAGGAGGAGGAGCCACTGTTAGATTGGATACTGAATATATTCACAGAAGGGGGGGAAAGAGCCTTCTAAGCTACCCGCCCCATCTGAAGCGAAAAGCAAAACTAGTAAAGACAAAGGTTTATACCCGTTGAGGGAACTTAAAGCAGCCACAGAATATAGCAACCCAGCATATGAGTCACCTAAGCAAAGTAGTGACGAAAGCCAAGAAAAGGCAGAGACAGAGATATTACCTCCAAAGTCCCGAAGGACAAGGAGAGGCACAAAAAGGAAAAAGGAGACAAAGCAAAAGCAAGTACATCTCTAGATACGAGAAGAGAGGGAAAGAGATGGAAAGGAGATGAGGATAGGACTGATGGGATGGATTCGCACAGAACAAATGGATGGGAGGTCAGATTTTATTTAAACTCAATGGTAAAGGCATTGAGGATATAAGACAAAAAGGAGAACGGAATAAATTAGAAAGGAGGGAAAAGGAAAAATTATCAAGAGATGAAGGGGCTAAGAAAAAGGATAGACAGAAACTAAAGCAGTTATATCATGATGAACTGATCAGAAAACAGGAAAAGGCAGAAGAGCAGAGAAAATGCGAGCATAAGCAGAGAACAGCTGATGATCAAGATAGAATAGAAGTCATGAGGAGAGACAATGGTCCTCATTTTATTAATGCAGTATTTGAACACATTAGCTTGTTGCTTGGTATAAAGCACAAGTTTTCTTCGGCGTATCATCCTCAAGGGAATGGAATATGCGAGAAGCTGAACGACTAGTTAAAGGAAAGGATAGCCAAGTTGAAGCTTACTCTGAAGAAGGGCTGGCTGCACTGTCTTCCACTGGCACTGTATGCACAGAGAAACCAGCCTGGTTCTGACCACCATCTCACACCGCACAAAATCGTGATGGGCAGAAGGATGCGCATGCCATTGACACCTCAAAATAGAGCTAAATGTGATCCCCAGCCCACAGGAGAAGTGTTAGGATTGGAAATGAAAAACTATTTTAATTGCATGGCATTGTGTCTTTCTGTAATTACAGAGCAGCTGCAGCGACGACAAGAAGGGTGCAGGGCAGCACAGAACACAGAAGGAGATACTACAACAGATCAAGTTCCAAAATCACGTGTTCCTCCAATATTCCCTGGGGACACAATCCTGGTGAGAAACCACACGAGAAAAAAGTGGGATAAGCCAAGGTTCAACAACGGCCCTTTTAAAGTGGAGGACGTTACACCCTCTGCAGTCAAGCTACAGGGACGAAGAGCTTGGATCTTTCTGGGCGACATCAATCCATACATCGGAGAAGACCCTCTGCCCACACCCAACCTCGTAGAGACTACAGACAATGTAGTAACGTTTTCTTTCCCTTAATTGAAGACTTTCCAGAACTTGTGGGAGACATGCCAGTGTTGATGTCCTCACTTTCATTAGAGACCCAGCGAACTCTGTACAGATGAGTATGCTCCTGCATGGTATCATAATGCAGGCCG
This sequence comes from Ambystoma mexicanum, assembly GCF_040938575.1. Lineage (NCBI taxonomy): Eukaryota > Metazoa > Chordata > Amphibia > Caudata > Ambystomatidae > Ambystoma > Ambystoma mexicanum. The sequence goes on from NC_090936.1 coordinate 1,213,613,480, forward strand.
AACTTTATCATCAGCAGCAGAATCACGGGAGAAGATCGTAAACCTTTCCGCCGAGGGACAGATCGTGAAGGTGTTGCCAAGGACTTCATTTTTTGTTTCTGCTGACAAAAAGGAACAGCATGCCATCCGGAGCGAAACAGATGAGAGATATTGACATGTAACTGGTCTATTTTGAACACACAAATTAAAAGACTTGCTGAACTTTTTGCCTCATTTGGAACTTTTGTTTTTAGAAAAAGAACTGTTTCCAGAGACAACAGACAGTCTACTATTCAGGCAAAAAGGATAAGCAGTTAGCATCTGTAACCTGCAAACAGAGAAAGCAGAATCCATATTAAAATGGCAAATGTTTAGCATGTATTAGAAATTAGTTTTGCTCCTTTAATGATCGAGATAGGAAACCAGAGCAGTAACGTTGTCCTCCCTCATGAGGAGAGACGTCCATATTGGCCAAGGAACAAATGCTGTAAACTAACTTACAAATATATTATTTACATATGCATAGCATTCATCATCATATTACTATCATTGACGATTAGAACTGCATTTTTCATTTGTGCACAGAGCGTTCAGGTTCCCGTGCACCCACCTAATGATGTACGCATGCAACCTACAAAGATACCCAGACCTTAGATAGTCATTCCAGTTCCTTGAAAGAATGACAGAGTGACTGAAGTTGAAATGGATGTGATAAATGATGACACATGCACAAAACTTGGGGTAACAAAGGAATTGCAATGCCGGAGACAAGGTCAGCAAAGTAAACACGAGAAGGTGTTGAGGGAAGGTACACATACACAAATAATGAGTGCGTACACACCTGGTCTAGTGTCAATAAGTTCAGAATCACATTCCAGAGAATGGGGGAAGCTTGGACAAACAACGATGAGAAGTTCCACACCTAGAGAAGTTGAGAGACAGATGGAGAAAGCTGCACTTTTTAAGAGGGAGGAGGCTTTAGAAAATAAGCAAATAGAGATAGCACCGACAAGCATGCCTGATCCAGTGATGAAAAGGTCAAGTTTGAGACTTACAATACAACCAAGTGCTGAGATACTTGCAGAATCAATAAGGACGTTTATAAACAGAGCCAGAAAGAACCAGAGGGATATATAAAGGGTTACTGAACTTTCTCCTACTCAAATAATACAGACAAGAATGTCTGGATCATTCATGAAGATACCTGAGAATCCTCCAGCAAGAAGAAGCTATACAGATGTGTTTAAGGATGTGTTATAGAAAACTACAGGAAGACCTTAAGAATCAGAAGGAGCACACAAGAAGACAATAACGAATTGAACGATTACTTGGACAGCACAGCACACGTGGGAAACAACATATGGTACCAACACATGGAGGAAGTTGGAAGACGAACTTCAGAGGAAGAATGCTTTGTGTGTGCACTCCTACCTTACAGCATGCCGAAGTCAAAAATCTTTGTAGCTTTTGAAATAGATGTGCCGACAGCACACTGTCTGTCACACATAGCAATGTGCAAGACCAGAGGTCAGTTCATGGGAAGTGATGCTTTACTCAAATGGGCAACTGAAGCGACTGATCCAGATGAAGATGATTATGTACAAGACATAAAGACAAGAATCAACAGGAAAACAAAGAACATTGTGATAAGATATGAAAAGCCTGGAGTTAAAGGAGAAGAGATCAGAAGAGAAACAAACAGAACATTGAATAGTGCCATCGGAGAATTCCAAACTGTGCTTCAGAAACAATGGTACAAGGAAAATGGGAGAAAATCAGAACTGTGGACGAATTTTTTGATGCACCAGGAATGATGCATGGAACAGCAGTAATCATGGATCACTGTAGGGCTTGTGGATCAAAAGCCTACATCAAACTGCCTAAAGATTGGGGGAGGTATGTGCACGTTGGTGAATGTCCATGTTCCAGCATTGGTGATTCCAAATGGTGACCTGAATATTGACAGTTTCCCGAAAGCAGATGCTGATATGAGGAAGAAGAGATCTGTGGAGCTGCAGAGCCGAATGAAGAGAGAAAACTACTTCTCTGGCAAGTCAGAAGAAGCCTTTCATGCAATCCCATATGAACACAGATTCTTCAGTCTGGCCTCATCAGTGTTCATGACAATCCTGATGCCAAGAGTACAGGTTGGAGCCAATACTAAATGGTTGCAGATAACCAGATGGGAGTTACTGCAGACCATCAACACGACCTTAAAGGAATTCAATGCAATCAAAGAACAGTTAAGAGAGATTTGACTAATGAATCTCCAGAATAGATACGTTCTAGACATGATCACAGCTATGGATGGAGGTGTTTGTGCAAAAATCAGAGAATCATGTTGCACATTTATACCATCTCATGATGACGACAATGTAACCTTAACAGAAGCCATAGGTATGCTGACAAAACTACAGAATCAGATGATTGATGGAGCCGACGAAGTTGATGATGACAGTTGGTTTGGATCACTGTTTTCATGGGTTCCACAATGGATGGCAGATGCATTCAAGTTCCTAGGAGCCTTGTTGGTGGTGATATTGCTTGGATTCTGTGTTATCAAGATGATAATCTCTCAGTGCCAGAAAACTGTAAAAAAGGCCATAGGAATGAAAATCATGATTGACGTTGAGTCAGGATGAAATACTAAGGACCTGACTGAGGAAGAAATAAGAGACTTTGTGAAGGCCAGCATGTATGCACCAGAGGGAACAACATTTCGCTATCTGAAGAAACATAGAGAATATGTGGGAAAATTGATCTATTTGTCATGGGTACCAGGCAGGTAGTTGGGGCAAGCTGGGTGGAGTCTTGGCAGGCCTGACATAGGCACACAAAAAAAACCATAGCAGATACCTCCTCTTAATTCCTTCCTAGTGTTTGTAGTAACTTCCTGGTTACCATTTCCTGTTGCCAAACAGGAAGTGCATGACAATTCATGAGCTCTCTAGTGTTTGGGTGTGGATGGCTATATAAGCCACACCCAAGATTCTTCCAGTGCTTCGTGTTCCTTACTGTGAGCTGCATCAGCAACACACTTGCCGTGCTCTGGATCAGCCAGCTTCTGCTTACCTGTTCCGGATCATCCTGCTTCAGTTTACCTGCTCCGGATCATCCTGCTTCAGCTTACCTGCACTGGAACATCCTACTTCTGTTTGCCTGCTCCGGATCCTCCCGCTTCTGCTTACCTGCTCCGGATCATTCTGCTTCTACAGGTACTCCGTGCTTTCTCCACGCCACAGCTATCTCTGGTCAAGAGAGGACTTCAACACCGGCACCTGTAAGAACAAAGAAGAACAGCGTTAGCATGCGCACTTCAATACCGCTGCGCATACTCACCGAATCTTCGCGCAACGCTGGAATCCAGGTCAGTTTTACGAGTGAACAAACCCCTGCAAAAGAAAGAAGAGACATTAGTCATTGCACTTGTCCCAATAACGCGGGGACTATGGGACTATTGCACAGTGCTCCCTCTCATAACGCAGAACATACTTACCAAAGCCTCGGTGCAAACTTATCAGACCACCAAGTCTCCTGTGGCGCTAAAACCGGACTCGAGGTGCTAATATCAAATAATCCACTCCTGCAAGGGAATAGGGAGAGACATTACCAGCTTACCTATCAGCAGATGACTTCTACACGCAGTGCTACTCACCCACAAAATACCTTGGCAAACAAAGACAATACGGACAATTCAGGACACTAATCATTCTCCGCGCAACATTCGCTTGTGAAAAATACTTTCTAGCCAGTGAAGAAACTGGCACCTTGAACTCTCGGCCTTGCTGTGAAGGCATATAACTGCGTGTGGCATTTGAACTCAGCCAACAGACATTGGCATCATTCATATGAGCGAATCGGGCCCCTGCGAATGCAGGATGAATTGCACACCTTACTATAGCTCAAGGTAAGCCATAACGGGACATCACAACACACAGTAAAGTTAAGGGAAGAGCCCAGGGGAATCAGGTGAATTCAGGTCTGAGTGTTTATCTTGTATTTGACAGGAATCCTTCCGGGTGAAAACAGGGGAAGTGAGAACTCGGGGTCAAGGGAGGCTCATCCATCGGTCCTGCAGAGACACAGGTGAGTGTGACAGAACACGAAGCCATCCTCAATACCTCTGCCTGAGCGATGGAAACCTCTGAGGTAGACCAGCTTTCTCTATTGTTCGGTGAACTACGGGCTGAGGTGCATGTAGCCCACTCTGAGACAAATGCCTTAAGGCGTGAACTGGTAGTCAACAGGGATAAAACAGACGACTTAGCAAGACAGCTCTTAAAGACCCAAGCTGGTCTAGCACCGCTACCATGTGGAGTTCCTCAGGGACAGCCTACCGTGGCACCTGTAGCCACACCCATTCAGATATTGCTTCCAGGCAACAACCCTTTAGCACCCCGGAACGCTTCTTGGGGATCCCAAGAAATTTGGAGCGTTCATGAATCAATGCTGCCTACACTTCATATGCAAACCAGACACTTTTCTGAATGACCAAGCTAAAGTAGCTTTCGTCCTCTCCTATTTAGGAGGGCACGCGGCTGACTGGTCTGTCCCGTTAGTGCTTCGGGATGACCCTTTACAGAGAAATTACCCAGGTTTTCAGCGTGAACTGGAAAAACTTTGCTTATATTGTGGCCAATCTGGTCAGTTCCTCCGGACCTGCACGGTTAAACCTCCACGGAAGTCAATGGGGGTACTAGATAACACACAGTAAGACTCTGAAGCGGAAAACTCCAATGCCCGGCAGATGTAGAGGTCAGTCTGTCGAGCCAGGAACAGAGCACTCAGATCTCACATTTCAGTATTCCTGTGGTTTTGGTAGACCCTTCACAGCCCACCCGAATGCATGCCCTCAAGGCTTTCATAGACAGTGGGGCTATAGGGAACTACCTAGACATAAACACAGCAAAGACCTTGGGATTGGCATTCCACCGTAAGGACACCGTTGAAAGCATGAGAGCTGTGGATGGCACACAACTGCTTTCGGGACCAGTAACACAGTGTCGTCCACCCTCACCTTAATCTGCCAAGATGGCCATAGGGAAAGTATTAGATTCGACCTTATCGCTGCACCCCAATTCCAGCTAATTCTTGGGATACCGTGCCTAGAGACGCACAACCCAAAGATAGATTGCCGAGCCTGAACCTTACTCTTTTCCACAGAATGCGCCTCTTGCTACGACAACAAAGGGATCCAAGGAAGCCCATTGTTAGCTTCACAGGAAAAGATATCAGGTTTAGGGGCTTGGTAGGCACCTTACCAGTGGAATACCAGGAGTTCCAGGATGTGTTCGCGAAGGAGCAAGCTAATACGCTACCACCACATCGAGTTTACGACTGCCAGATCGATCTGCAGCCAGGGGCACAAGTACCGTGCAGCCGTATTTATGCATTAACCAAGGAAGAAAATGCTCATCTACAGACCTACTTGGACCAATACCTGGCCAATGGCTTCATTAGACCATCTAAGTCACCAGCCGCCTCCCCACTCTTCTTCGTACCAAAGAAAGAGGGGGATTTAAGAACGTGTAATAACTACTGGGCCCTAAATCAAGTCAAAATAAAAATAAGTACCCGTTACCTCTGATACCAGTACTCATAGACCAGGTGAGACAAGCAAAGATTTTCACAAAGCTTGACTTACGCGGCGCATATCACCTGTTACACATGAAGAAAGGGGACGAGTGGAAGACCGCGTTCCGTACCTGCTATAGCTTGTATGAATACCAGGTCATGCCCTTTGGGTTTTGCAATGCCCCGGCCACGTTCCAGCATTTTATGAATGATGTGTTACGGGAACTCCTCGATGTCTGCGCCGTCGTCTACATCGATGACATTCTGATCTACTCCACCACGCCCCAAGAACACATAAACCACATGCAAGCTGTACTCCACAAATTGCATGAAAACCAACTGTACGCAAAGCTAGAAAAATGCTCCTTCCATGACACTGAGGTGGAGTTTCTGGGATATGTACTCACACCGCAGGGGATCAAGATGGACAATAGAAAAGTGGGGGCAATCCTCACTTGGTCCTCACCCACGTCTGTAAAGGGAGTACAGAGTTTCCTATGGTTTGCAAACTTTTATCGGCGCTTCATACCAGGATTCTCACATATTGTACATCCAATCACGTCCTTGCTGTGCAAACACCGAAAGTTCGAATGGACACCAGCGGTGGAAGAAGCCTTCCAAGACCTTAAGCAAAAAATCACCTCAGCCCCAATACTGCAACACCCACAGCCCGATTTACCGTACATCGTGGAAACAGACGCTTCAAGCATTGCCATGGGGGCCGGATTGTCCCAACAAAATCCCAAAACCGGATGTGTTCATCCCATTGCCTTTTGGTCAAGGAAATTCTCCCCAGCAGAATTAAACTATGCGATTTCTGAGAAAGAACTCCTTGCAATCAAAGGCGCACTGTGTGAGTGGCAACATTACTTACTAGGAGCAAAACACACCATCACAATAATAACAGATCATAGGAACTTGCAATACTTGTGCTCAGCAAAAGCTCAGTCTTCTAGACAGCTCTGTTGGGCCCTATCCTTAATGGAATATGACTTTGTGATCACCTACCGCCCCGGAGTTAAGAACGGGAAGGCAGACGCGTTAACCTGCATTGGCACAGGAGAGGAAGTCTACAATGCCCCTAACCCGGTGGAGATCAAACCAAGCCATAAAATTCTCTGCTTCTGCATTGGCCCATCCCCGTTAAACACACTGCAGGAAGCAATAAAAGAAAATATGTCAGAAGAAGACCTACTGGCTTGGGACACAAAGTGAAATCAGTTCATTCAAGACAAACTACCATACTACCAAAAACGCCCCTACGTTCCAACTAAGGATCTGCAACAAGCAATTATATCAGACTACCACGACTCACTGTTGGAAGCCCATCCGGGTATAGCCAAAACCATGAAGAAAGTAAGCAAATATTATTGGTGGCCAACTTGGCGAGAAGATATTGCCACCTACATAGGCACATGTGAGGTGTGTGCACAATACAAAACATCCAGGCAAAAACCAGCCAGCCACCTTCAGCCAATCACCATTCCGCCAGCGCCCTGGCACACAGTAGCAATGGACTTTGTCACTGACTTACCTCCTAGCTCAGGTTATAATACCATCCATAGTGTAGTGGACCTCTTCTCCAAAATGGCCCATTTCATAGCTCTAAAAGGTATTCCCTCAGCTCAGACTCTGGCACAGGTTTTTCTAGACCGAATCGTCAAGTTACATGGATTCCCTACCCTAATCGTTTCTGACAGAGGTAGCCAATTTATATCTCTTTTTTGGAAAAAATTGTGTGCCCTGGCAAAAGTCGAAGTCCGTCTGTCTTCCAGTCACCATCCTCAAATGGACAGCCAAACTGAGCGCACGAACCAGACCATGGAACAGTATTTGCGCTGTCTATTACACCAAACAAGTCAAAGTTGGACAGAAATACTATGGATGGCAGAGTATGCCTACAACAACTCAACACATTCATCAACCCAAGCAACACCCTTCTTTACTATATATGGTCGAAACCTCAGAACGTTGGTCTATGATCCGCCAGAAAACATTGAGATGCCCGCAGTAAAGAACGTGCATGCCAGCATAATGAAAGCAGCCAGAGAAGCCAGCAAGAACCTACAGCAAGCCAAAGAAACACGGAAAAGAAACGCTGATCGCCATCAATGAAAAGCCCCAGATCACCAAGTGGGAGACTCAGTCTGGCAGGCAACTAGACACATTGCTTTAAAGGGTCCCAATACATTTCAGCCTAGATACATCGGTCCGTATACAATTGAAACAATAATTAATCCAGCAGCCATGAGACTGGCGTTACCTCAACATATGTGTATACATCCCGTATTTCACGTGTCACTATTAAAACCAGCACACCCAGGAACCCGAACTTCCACACCTCCTGCACCCATACAAGTGGGTGAAGAAGCACCAGAATATGAGGAAAGAACATATTAGATTCCAAACTAGTACGAAAGACCCTGTATTACTTGATTGACTGGACGGGGTATGGACCCCAGGAAAGATCATGGGAACCCAGCACACACGTGCATGCCCCCCGATTGGTGCGAAAATTCCATCGGGACCATCCTGAGAAACCAAAACCCACGCACACACCTTTGGGAGGGGTTTTGAGGGGGAAGACTGTCATGGGTACCAGGCAGGTAGTTGGGGCAAGCTGGGTGGAGACTTGGCAGGCCTGGCATAGGCAAACAAAAAACCCATAGCAGATACTTCTTCTTAATTCCTTCCTAGTGTTTGTATTAACTTCCTGGTTACCACTTCCTGTTGCCAAACAGGAATTGCATGACAATTCATGAGCTCTATAGTGTTTGGGTGTGGATGGCTATATAAGCCACACCCAAGATTCTTCCAGTGCTTCGTGTTGCTTACTGTGAGCTGCTCTTGATCAGCCAGCTTCTGCTTACCTGCTCCGGATCATCCTGCTTCAGCTTACCTGCTCCAGATCATCCTGCTTCAGCTTACCTGCTCTGGAACATCCTACTTCTGTTTACCTGTTCCAGATCCTCCCGCTTCTGCTTAACTGCTCTGGATCATTCTGCTTCTAAATGTACTATGTGCATTCTCCACGTTGCAGCTATCTTTGGTCAAGAGTGGACTTCAACACCGGCACCTGTAAGAACAAAGAAGCATGTGCACTTCAATAACACTGCGCATACTCACTGAATCTTCCCGCGGTGCTAGAATCAAGGTCAGTTGTACGAGCACACAAACCCCTGCAAAAGAAAGAAAAGACATTAGTCATTGCGCTCACCCCAATAACTCGGGGACTATTGCGCTGCTCTCCCTCTCATAACGCAGTACATGCTTACCAAAGCCACCGTGCAAACTTACCAGACCACCAAGTCTCCGGTAGCACTGAACCTGAACTCGAGGCTCTAATATCACATAATCCACTCCTGCAAAGGAAAAGCGAGAGACATTACCAGGCGCGCTCGAATTTAAGATGCTGCGCTTACCTACCAGCAGCTGACTTCTACATGCAGCGCTACTCACCCACGAAATACCTTGGCAAACAAAGACAATACGGACAATTGAGGACACTAAACATTCTCTGCGCAACGTTCGCTTGTGGAAAATACTTTCTAGCCAGTGAAGAAACTGTCGCCTTGAACACTCGCTCTTGCTGTGAAGGCATATTACTGCGTGTGGCATCTGAACTCAGCCAACAGACATTGGCATCATTCATATGAGTGAATCGCGCCCCTGCGAATGCAGGATGGAGTGCACACCTTACTAAAGATTAAGGTAAGCTCTTAGGGGACATCACAGCACACAGTAAAGTGAAGGGAAGGGCCCAGGGGAATCAGGTGAATTCAGGCCTGAGTGTTTATCTTGTATTTGACAGTAATCCCTCTGGGTGAAAACAGGGGAAGTGAGAACTCGGGTTCAAGGGAGGCTCATCCATCGCTCCTGCAGAGACACAGGTGAGTGTGAGACTATTGCAATCCAAGTGGAGAATGTCAACTAATGACATGGAACAAAGACGAGCATGTAAGGACAGCAGGATGTTTAAAGAGAGTGATAAAGATATGGACCCCAAAGTATCCAGAGGATGACAGAAAAGTAAACACAGAGAAAGAAGTAAGAGTGGTCGATGAGTCGCCCAGAGGGGGGAGTGAAGAGGAAGTGCCAGGCATCATCCACACTCCAGCCACCCCCTTCCAAGTGCCAGGAACATTCAGGACAAAATATGTGACGTATGGAGAACAGATAAACCAGCAGAGAGCCGCAGTTGTGCTCTGCCCAGTGCCTATCAGAATAACATCACCTATTGAAGTACTGGCACCTAAGCAAACCTGGACAGTAAGGTACCCACTGAGAAATCCATATCTACAGACACGACAAAAGGACGTTTGTCAGAATGGAATACCCAAAGAAACCGAGAAGATACTAAAAGAAGACAACTGGTGACGTCATGAGAAATCGGACTGACGCACATATAGAATATATAATAATCTAAGAATGCTGATAAAGAGACGAAATACCATGAATAACTGTCATCTTAAACCTAAGGTGAAATAGTTTATGCCAAGATGAAGAAACCTATGCCATATGCACGAGGAAGATATTCAGTTAGTTTAAACGTGTACATATGCAAGAAACCGCAAGAAGCAAAGAAATTGTGAAGCTTTCTTACGCTTAGTAGGGAAATAGATTGCAGAAAGCGCCAACTATATATATATATATCTACCTCAAAAGCAAATTATAGATGAGTGAATATCCACTACGCACATGAGCAGAATTGAATAGATTTTACTAAAGGTCTAAAGAGGAGAGGGCCTCAGCAAAAAAATCAAGGATTAAAGACGGAGAGTAATCAAGCTGAAGGTAACCATGCAAAGAAGCCAAGGTTGTTTCAGGCTGGAATAGGCTAGCAATGGCAACAATTAACAAGAAAGATAACAGAGTCTCCTTTTCAGCAAGGTCGAGATAAGCCACAGATGGTAGACGACTGGCAGAATTAAATCAAATACACAAAATTGCATGACGAAGAGGCCGATTTCACGGTGTCCTAGTCACGTGGCAAGGCAGGAAGAAAGGGATGAGACTTTCACACCTACGCATGGAGCCTTGTCGTACCCATACTCCTTAACTTTCTCAAACCAAGAAGCAGACTCAAGGCCGAACTACACAGCAGTAATTGACACACGGCCACTGAGGTGATGAATAACTGTAACATAAATTTAAGGGAAGCTGGGGTGCAGACTTACTCCCTGCACCTGGCTAATTATTCTGCATGTGCTAAGCGCAAGTGGAAAAGTATGTGTGGGATCAATGCCAACCCCAATCGTAGTGGACCATGAAATCTAGGGTCCTATAGAGAGTAGAGCCAATGGGACATCATACTTTTAGGGGCGTTTACAGTGGCCAGTTTGAAGGAATGGCTTAGTTGCCCCACCTGACATTATTACCCAATCCCCTCTCCCCGTTACCATACACAGATATAGTTCCTATGTTAAAGTTACCTTCCTATAACCAATCAAGTTGCATGTTAGGTTTTTAAGATTACACGTCAATGATGATGGGTTTTGGTATAAATGTTGTGATTTTTCTGAAATTAATTGGAGTTTAAGCGAGAAGGAAGATCGAGCTGTTGCTGATGTTCATTGAACTCTCCGTTTTTTGTACTTGTCATTAAACGGACTCCCTTTGCCAAACTATTCAGTTGTCATTATTATTTGGTGCAAGAGTAGGAATCTGCATCCCCATCTATCTCGAGAGCGCTGCTACTCATCTTAAAGGGCTGTTTGGTGACCCCCAGTCTCATGGGTCAGCTGGGGTCCATCCAGTTCAACAGACTTTCGGTTTTTGCAAACCCATTAATACAAGGGCACGCAGGAAGACCTCATGCCGGCCTGTTAATCCAGGTCAATAAGTCTTCCCAACATGAGCAAGTTAAACATATAAAGATGGGCCCTTTTCTCTGTTATGTAAAACTGAAAAAAATCTCGAAGATAATAAAGCGAGTGACCTCGACAGTTTACCTTATTATGATCAATATCCAATGGAGCGTGAAGGGTATAACCCCCATAGAGATGAGGGACAACTTGGCCAAAGCTATTGACAAAGCTCATACCTGGCCAAATTCGGCCATCATTCTCTGTGGTGATTTCAACATGGCCTATCCGTCTATGAAGCAGCTCCAAGCCTGGATACTGAAGTACTGGCCTTCAGGTACACAGATAAAGCTACTCCATGGACAGAATTAATGCTGAGCCGAGACCTCCACATATTAAATGGAATTCAGGAAAAAGACCAGATAAGATGTCCAACGTGGAAAAGAGGAATATTGACATCAGTAATTGACTATATCTTTGTATCTGGAAATCTGTCGAAGGTCATAGAATATCTGGAGGTAGTTGTCGCAGAGAAAAGTGACCACAACAAGCTAAATTTAGTCTAGCATGAAGATATTATAGGACCAAAAACACAAATAAACACCCATGTGGAAGTGACAAATAACTCTTACTGTCTCAAATTAAACCCATACGCTATCAACCAAATTATGACTTCGTTAGCAACTAAGACAAAAGAGGGTTTCCTGAGCAAGCATAGGATTCCAGTTGATTACAAGTCCTCATCCCCACACCTATGATAAGTTATTGGTGACCAAAAGGAAGGAGCTGAGACGACTTCTATGTCAACAGGGCAAACTCCCTACATCTACTGAAAGGGATTTGGAAATCAGGAGGCTGAAGGCCAATTATAGGTCATGGTGCATCAGCCACCAAAGTATCCTACATCAAAATGATGCAGAACTGATGTTAAGATCTTTGAATAATAAATCCACAGCTGACACTTGGGCCTTGATAAGATCCCTTAATCAGAAGCAAATAGCACTGCAAAGTAATTGTGTCTCAGAGGCTGGCTGGTCTGCCTTCTTTGAAGCTTTGTATGCTCCACCCGGAGGGAACTACAAATACAAGGCCCAACCAAGAGAGGCCTGGACTCTAAACTACCATTTGGATGACCTTATATCCCTTATCAAGAGGCTAAACACTTTGAGGGCACCTGTCCCTGACGGTCTATCGAACAGTACTTTAAAAGAAAACCCAGAACAATGGGCCCAGATTTTAAATCTAATGCTTAAAAATATACACAGGTCGTAATCTATTCCCCGATCATGGAAAACAGTGAACATCATCCCCATCTTTAAAAGAAGCGGCAACTACACGGACCCAGCAAACTACTGACCATAGCCCTCTTAGACATCCTGGGGAAGCTATACGCGACCTTGCTACTGAAAAGGATGTCGGACTGGTTGCAAGCTAAAGGGCTACACAACCAATTTCAAGCAGGATTTACTAAAATTCGAGGCACCGCTCCGCCAGCTCTGCTGCTAAATCTCCTGAAACACAAGGCCAAAGAGTCTAACTCCAAACTCTATGTGGCTTCTGTAGACTTTACCAAGGCCTTTGACAGTTTGAAGCGTGAACATCTTTGGGCCAAAACGGAAGCCAAACAATGCCCTTCGGATCTCTTAGAACAGATCAAAAGTCTTTACACAGGCACCGCTGTACATATCCGCCTTTCTATGAAAGGCGAGCTAACGGCTGAAATCCTGATGCACAGAGGAGTAAAGCAAGGCTATGCCTTAGCCCTGGTGCTATATAACTTCTGCATCGCTGATCTGGATGAGTTTATGAGCAATTGCAGAAGCTTTCCACCAAAGCTGGGGACAGTGAGAAAAACGCTTCTTTTGTATGCAGATGACTTGGTCCTCTTGGACTATACACCTCTGAGGCTGCAAAGGCAACTGGATCAGCTACAAAAATACGCAAGAATAACCGACTTGGAAATTTACAGTAAAAAAAACAAGATCATGGTGCTAGGAGAACAAATAACACATAAATCAAAAACCAAACCGTGATGGGTTTGGAATAATATTGAAATTGAGCAGGTTAAATGTTTCAAATACCTGGCGATACTGATTACCACCAGCAATAAAGACTCAGAGTTGTTTGGGCAACATCTTAAAAAAGCTGATATGCTTGCCGTGCAGGCTTCCATACTAAAGAGGAAGTTCTGTAAATTCTCCCTGAAGCCCCTTATTAACTTTTATAATGCAAAAGTTGTCCCGGCTCTAACGTATGGGGCGAAATGTTTTGCAGGACTTCCCTCCTACACTTTGGCCTCAAATGTAGGGGGCCTTGTGGAAAAAGGTGCTGGGGCTACCTCGATAAATTCCAATTCAGGCGGTATGAAAAGAGCTCGGTTTACGCTCACTTAAATCAGCAGCGGACTGGAAATTGCTGAGTCTATTTCGCAAATGTAATTGATCGAGGGGATCAAAAAGGTGCTAGGATCAGAATCCATTAAACATCTGAACACCTGGGGATCTTATACCATCAAACTTCTTGAAGATTCATCCTGTACAATTGCGACTCTGGTGATGAACCATACCAGGGTGAAAACGAAATGAATGGAGATGGACTGGATTCAAACCTTCGGGGAGGTGGGAAAACTGAAACTACATACACAGATGACAATGGAGGTATGGAAACAAGGTACGACTGTGCCCTACCTAAAGAAATACCCGAATTCCAAAATAAGAGCAACCTTTATGAGGCTGCGACTTAATCTGTGCCAGACCAATGAAATGATCTAAACCTGATGTAAACTCAATAAAGGAATGGACTATTGTAGATTCTGTAAGGACCCTGAAAAGAAAGAAAATCTGTACCACCTTTTTATGGTCTGCCCTTATTTCATCAAGGCTAGAACAGACCATTTTGGACGGTTTGCTGCCAAATTCACGACGCTATCGGAGGATGACTGGTGGCAACGGATGATAGGCGGTCATCAAATGTCATTGCTGATATTCTATTGGAGAGTGTTGGAACCGAATTTGATGAAGTTCAAAGGCCCAAAAGAAACTGAAACATTGACTCAAACATCTAACTGTATACAATTGACTTAGTGCAACCAATATCAAAGGCCTAATTAAGCCAGTTTCTGTGTAACTACTCCTACGAGATGCATGAAGGAGGTGAGAAACAGAGCAAATTAACTAGAAATGACTGCCTTTGGACGATTATTTATTTCCTGTATGTATGTATTGTTTTTTGCTAAAATGTTTAATTGTAACATAAAATGCAAATAAATAAATAATAAAGAAAATTAAAAAAAATCTGTCCGAGATGCCTTGACTAGGGTTCCAGATCTGCCAACCAGCACAGAGACAACGATTCTTGAACCCGAGCCACCGTGTAGGCTAGCCTGCATCCGTCCATCCAGCCTTGCTTGACAAACAGCCAGCCGCATGATACCCTCAGCTGTCTCCCATCTGGAACTCTGTTCCAGGAGCCGCAAAGCGTTCTAGAGCCAACTTGATGCTGTCGAGCATCAAGATCATCTCAAGCAGCAGGTACATTGTGGTTCTGTCCCCATGGTCTTCTCCGAAGGCCCGTAGTGACATTTACAACCGCTTGCTCTTTGATGCTGAAAGCAAATAACCTTGAACAGTTATAACCGATTGCTTTACCAACTACTCTCCTGTCAGTATCCAGAGTGCATCCCTTTCCTTCGTGAAACTGTATGTCCTATATGTTCCTTTACAGTGTGGGTTGTATTTTGTAGTGTGCTAGAACTGTCTGTTGTAATCATAATAAAGTAGATATTTTTTATACAACCTTGACTGGACAGTCGCTTTTATCATTGGGTGATGATTGTATTTTCGCTGTGTTGCAACTAGCCAATGATCCAGGACCTTGCAGAGATAAGCCTCCCGCCCGCCCATGTTGCCAAAATTGGACAAGGAGGTTTATCATTTACTTGTGCTTTCAATCTTTTCCGATTCCTTCTGGTGCACTAGAGGTGTGGGGCTGATTGATGGTTTAGACACCAACATTCATCCCTGGGCCACTAGTGCCAGGAGGTTGATTTGTCACAGTGCCACTCTGTATCCTACCCACCTCTGTAAACCTTTTCTGTTGTTACCTCAGAAAAGTGTTCCGGTATCTATCTATACTGTTGTATACCTCTGTAAGGTGTTCCGTTATACAGCTGTACTGTTGTATGCCTCTGTAAAGCGCTCTGTTATGTTTTTGTTCTGTTGTTACCTCTGTAAAGCACTCGGTTATGTATCTGTACTGTTGTATACCTCTGTAAAGAGCTCTTATGTATCTGTTCTGTAGTTACCTCTGACTCTGCTATGTATCTGTACTGTCGTATTCCTCTGTAAGGTGCTCCGTTATGCATCTGTACTGTTGTTACCTCTGTAAAGCACTCTGCTATGTATCTGTACTGTTGTATTCCTCTGTAAGGTGCTCCATTATGCATCTGTACTGTTGAATATGATATGATATGATCTGATATGGCATTTGTAACACGCCTATACACAAGTGTTTCAAGGCGCGACGAAGCAAGGAAGGGGGAACAGAGGGAGGACAGAGACAATGATCTTAATAGGCCAAGTGACATTAAGATTGTGCAAATGCAGGGAGGGGGGAGCGGAAAAGTGCCAGGGGAAAGGGGAGAGTGCAGTGCTGTACATGGGATCAAAACAATAACAAGAAGGGCGGCCAGCAGTTGGCAGGTGCAAGGGTAAGTACAGACAGCAGGTGTCCAAAAGTGCAGGTAGGGCGACTGTAGGGTTTCAGATACAGTCCCAATTGCAAGGGTTGCCGGGAAGCAGTGCGGGTGTGCAACTGGTTGGGCAAGGACCTGGGCCCGAAATCAGAGGGTAGCCAGGTGACCAGTGCAGTATCAGACATGAAATCAGCAGGGGAGAGGAAGAGAGAAGGAAGGTCTTGAGGTGCTTCCGGAACCGGAGATGGTTCTCCTCAAGTTTCAGAGAGGTAGCGAGGCTGTTCCAGAGGAGGGCCCCAGCCGAAGAAAGAGATCTACCACCAATTTGTTGCTTGGAGAAGCGACTGACCCTGAGGGAGTTGGAGGTGGATGAGCTCGAGTAGGAAGGTATTTACGAAGAGCGAGTTGAAGGTATTGAGGAGCCAGGCCCCAGAAGGCCTTGCGGATAATGCAGAGGGTCTTGAACTTGATCCTTGCAGCCACTGGGAGCCAGTGCAGAGATTTCAGAGCTGGAGAGATACGATCCCAGGGCTTGAGGCCAAGGACAATTTTCGCAGTCCTGTCCTGGATAAGTTCCAGAGGGCGGAGAGTAGAGGACGGCAGATTTAGAAAGAGGCTGTTGTAGCAGTCCAGCCTAGAGAGAACCAGAGCTCTAGAGACAGTGAGCTTCTGGGGAAATATACCTATGTAAGGTGCTCTGTTACGCATCTGTACTGTTGTATACCTCTGTAAAGCGCTCCATTGCTTCTAAAAGCCAAGTCTGTGCCCAATAAATACAATATTAATAATAATAATAATAATAATAATAATAATAATAACAATAAGTATTTAATTATTTTATTTATTTATTCATTTATTTGTATTTATTTCATAAAATGAACTTTTACTAAATCAATACATTCACAAATTCATTCTGAAAATACTACAATTCATACATCCATATATAACATCATACTTCTTACTGAAAAATAAGAAAGGAAAAGAAACATTAACATAAAATTGACATAAAATACAATATAGTTCATAAAAGATAAATATACACCGTAAAGTACAATTGGTACCACTTTTTGATTATAAATCCTTGTAACAGGCAGCAATAAATAACCTTTGTTTTGTGTTTTGGATGGTCCAATCGCACCCATTTCAGAAACTAACATTCAGTGAATGTGTTCCATGACTCTGTTTATATAAATATATTATTAATATGAACATCTTCAACCACTGAAAATTCCTGTGAAGACAGTTTACGTTTCAAACACAAACTCATTTCTTCTTGTAAAGATTCTAATGTTAGATTTTGGTTTATTTATTTCCAATCCTAGTCCTTGCAAACAGTTGTTTGCAGCCTAATGAGGTCACCGAGAGCAGCGATGTGTCATCAGTGTACGCCATATATTGTATAGAGGTAATGTCAGACCCCAATAAAGCCCCACTCTAAATTTGCTGTATATAAATGAAGCAATGATGGCACTAATAGACACCATTGTTTCAACTCTTGGTGTGTTTCTATTGAAGATGACGTTGCTGCTGACATATTCGTATGGACCCATTACGTGGTGTTTTCATGAAGCAGGTTAATAGCTTTTAAGAGGCTCTTATCATGCCAAGTAATGCTAGTTTTCGTCAAAGTGCTGAACCAAATTGTCTCTCAAAGGCAGAGCTAAAATCAAGCAACACCGCATCCAGTGGCAATTCTTGCGATCGCACAGCTCTCTCAGCTAAATCATGATTTAGAAACCCATTGTGTGAGCTAGGCATTATTGCCCATAAACTGATCAAATTAATGAACAGGAACACGCTTTTTGTAGCATCGCCTCTTCAGCTTAGGAGGATTTGGAGGATATTGGGGTGTATGTGGCAAATTCTGTTGAGATTGAGGCTAACAGCCTGACTGAAGACATAGCTCTGAAAGTCTTGGAGGATGTTAAAATAAGGGAGTCGCCAAGTGAAAGACAGGCTTGGAGAAGTAGTATGCAGACACTTGAGAAGTCCCTCAAGTCCCTCAACTCTCGGGAGGATAGCTCAGGGGCAATATGCTCACCTTGGAAGCAAGACAACACGGAGCAACACAGGTTTCATCCCCGGGTGCGCGCTTAGACACCTCTGGGTAATAAGCACATTATACATAACCAATCATCTCATATCATAACGTCAACTTAAGATGTCGCAGCATGAAGCTGATGGTGGGGCGGCAGCAAGACAATGAGGAGGATGCAGGATAAAAGAGGAGGAGACGGAGGGGTAGGAGGTGTAGCACAATGAGGGAGGGGTGGAGAGGCAGCAGGCGGGTGAATTTGAGGAGGCAGATGCCGGGAGGAGGAGGAGGAGGAACATGAGGTGGAACAGGAAGAGGAGGCTGTGGGGCAGTAAGTTGAACATGAGTAGGTGGTGGAACATGAGGAAGCTGCAGGACATGAAGAACTCAGCAGGGAGAGGGGCAACACGAGGCGGCACAG
The DNA here is from genome assembly GCF_040938575.1 of Ambystoma mexicanum. NCBI lineage: Eukaryota > Metazoa > Chordata > Amphibia > Caudata > Ambystomatidae > Ambystoma > Ambystoma mexicanum. The sequence continues at coordinate 1,213,631,986 of NC_090936.1, forward strand.
GAGACGTGAATAGCAAGAGGAGGATTACTAGAATGTGAATATGTGACAGAGGAAAAGGGGAAGGATGGCTAGCAGTTAGAGAAGAGGCAGGAGGCAGAGAAGGCATCAGGCAGAGCTGATGCTTGTGGCTTTCAGTCTCATGGAGGAACTAACGATGGGCGGAATGGCAGACAAACTGCTGCATTACTTTTTAGAACAGTATCCACTTGGCCACGGCAGTACCTCACCCTGCCATTGTGGTAGACACAAGTAGAAAAGTGTACAATGTTCTGTTCTGTAAGAAAAGTCAGTGGCAGTGCAAGAAGAGTAAAGGTTATGCATTCGGAAGAACTGCCAAACGCAAGCACAATCGACGTTGGATTGAAGCAATGTTTTACAGCCATATTGTAAACACAAAGCCCACTGCCAAAGGGTCCCTCCTCCGGTGGTGCAATGGAAATGAAATAAAGTAGGTCCGCAGGCCCTTCAGGTCAGTTACAGGCAAGTTCCTTTATTCCTTAAGTAGCAGGTTACATCAAGTTACTTCTTAGGAGCCCACTGGCACACATCACCCATGCTTGATCTCTCCAACTGCCTGAGTATAGAACCTTATACCATAAACACTCTCTCACTCATAGAACAACATTCTCACAACATTCCCTCTGGCATCATATGTTCCATGTATCCATCCAAGCACTACACAACGCCATCTCCCTTCCTTTACCAGCTCTCACCACATACCATCAATGCCATCTCCCTTCCTTTACCAACTGAACGCAATACAACGCATTTCCCTTCCTTTCCCAGCTCTCACCACATGTCAACTGAGCAAAATACAACACATCTCCCTTCCTTTCCAAGCCCTCATCACATGCCATCCGAGCACAATACAACACATCTCCCTTCCTTTCCAAGCCCTCATCACATGCCATCCAAGCACAATACAACACATCTCCCTTCCTTTCCCAGCTCTCAATACATACCATCTGAGCGCAATACAACACATCTCCCTTCCTTTCCAAGCTCTCACCACATACCATCTGAGCGCAATACAACACATCTCCCTTCCTTTCCAAGCTCTCACCACATACCAACTGAACACAATACAACACATCTCCCTTCCTTTCCAAGCCCTCATCACATGCCAACTGAGCGCAATACAACACATCTCCCTTCCTTTCCAGCTCTCACCACATACCAACTGAACACAATACAACACATCTCCCTTCCTTTCCAAGCCCTCATCACATGCCATCCGAGCACAATACAACACATCTCCCTTCCTTTCCCAGCTCTCAATACATACCATCTGAGCGCAATACAACACATCTCCCTTCCTTTCCAAGCTCTCACCACATACCATCTGAGCGCAATACAACACATCTCCCTTCCTTTCCAAGCTCTCACCACATACCAACTGAGCGCAATATAACACATCTCCCCTCCTTTCCCAGCTCTCACCACATACCAACTGAACGCAATACAACGCATTTCCCTTCCTTTCCCAGCTCTCACCACATGTCAACTGAGCAAAATACAACACATCTCCCTTCCTTTCCAAGCCCTCATCACATGCCATCCGAGCACAATACAACACATCTCCCTTCCTTTCCAAGCCCTCATCACATGCCATCCAAGCACAATACAACACATCTCCCTTCCTTTCCCAGCTCTCAATACATACCATCTGAGCGCAATACAACACATCTCCCTTCCTTTCCAAGCTCTCACCACATACCATCTGAGCGCAATACAACACATCTCCCTTCCTTTCCAAGCTCTCACCACATACCAACTGAACACAATACAACACATCTCCCTTCCTTTCCAAGCCCTCATCACATGCCAACTGAGCGCAATACAACACATCTCCCTTCCTTTCCAGCTCTCACCACATACCAACTGAACACAATACAACACATCTCCCTTCCTTTCCAAGCCCTCATCACATGCCATCCGAGCACAATACAACACATCTCCCTTCCTTTCCCAGCTCTCAATACATACCATCTGAGCGCAATACAACACATCTCCCTTCCTTTCCAAGCTCTCACCACATACCATCTGAGCGCAATACAACACATCTCCCTTCCTTTCCAAGCTCTCACCACATACCAACTGAGCGCAATATAACACATCTCCCCTCCTTTCCCAGCTCTCACCACATACCAACTGAGCGCAATACAACACATCTCCCTTCCTTTCCCAGCACTCACCACATGTCAACTGAGCAAAATACAATACAACTCCCTTCCTTTCCCAACTCTCACCACATGCCAACTGAACACAATACAACATATTTCCCCTCCTTTCCCAGCTCTCACCACATACCAACTGAACACAATACAACACATCTCCCTTCCTTTCCCAGCTCTCACCATATACCAACTGAGCGCAATACAACACATCTCCCTTCCTTTCCAGCTCTCACCACATACCAACTGAGCGCAATATAACACATCTCCCCTCCTTTCCCAGCTCTCACCACATACCAACTGAGCACAATATAACACATCTCCCCTCCTTTCCCAGCTCTCATCACATACCAACAGAGCGCAATACAACACATCTCCCTTCCTTTCCAAGCTCTCACCACATACCAACTGAACACAATACAACACATTTCCCTTCCTTTCCCAGCTCTCACCACATGTCAACTGAGTAAAATACAATACAACTCCCTTCCTTTCCCAACTCTCACCACATGCCAACTGAACACAATACAACACATTTCCCCTCCTTTCCCAGCTCTCACCACATACCAACTGAACACAATACAACACATCTCCCTTCCTTTCCAGCTCTCACCACATACCAACTGAACACAATACAACACATCTCCCTTCCTTTCCCAGCTCTCAATACATACCAACAGAGCACAATACAACACATCTCCCTTTCTTTCCCAGCTCTCAATACATACCAACAGAGCGCAATACAACACATCTCCCTTTCTTTCCCAGCTCTCAATACATACCAACAGAGCGCAATACAACACATCTCCCTTTCTTTCCCAGCTCTCAATACATACCAACAGAGCGCAATACAACACATCTCCCTTTCTTTCCCAGCTCTCAATACATACCAACAGAGCGCAATACAACACATCTCCCTTCCTTTCCCAGCTCTCAATACATACCAACAGAGCGCAATACAACACATCTCCCTTCCTTTCCCAGCTCTCAATACATACCAACAGAGCGCAATACAACACATCTCCCTTCCTTTCCCAGCTCTCACCACATACCAACTGAGCACAATATAACACATCTCCCCTCCTTTCCCAGCTCTCACCACATACCAACTGAGCGCAATACAACACATCTCCCCTCCTTTCCCAGCTCTCACCACATACCAACTGAGCGCAATATAACACATCTCCCCTCCTTTCCCAGCTCTCACCACATACCAACTGAGCACAATATAACACATCTCCCTTCCGTTCCCAGCTCTCACCACATGCCAACCAAGCACTACACAACACATCTACCTTCCTTTCCTAGCCCTCGCTATACACCAAGCAAGCCCAAATACACCCACACACACACACATGCTCAGACACTCCTCACAATGCACCGGTTGTGAGAGAGATACTGCTCTGAAACACTCAAGGGTGTGTGACCCTCTATCAAGAACCAGCTCTCACACAAGAGAGAGTTCTTCCACACCTTTTGCATTGCCTACCCCACACACTTGAAAGATAGTCCCATCCTTTCACCACACTTGGCGTTTAAAGAGTGCAGTGTTGCTCCGTACCATTGACTATACCACACACCGGAAGCAGTAGCCCTGTACTCTCACCATATACATGGCTCATTTAACGAGCACAGTGTCACTCAACCTCTACTACACACAGAGTTCTGGTGCAGTCTCACACTTTGTTCCATTGTCTACCCCACACACCAGAAGCAGTAGTCCCGTACTCTCACCATACACATGGCTCATTTAATGAGCGCAGTGTCAATCGACCTCTACCACACCCAGAGACCTGGTGCAGTCTCACACTCTGTTCCGTTCACTGCCCCACACACCAGAAGCAGTAGTCCTGTACTCTCACCATACACATGGATCATTTAATGAGTGCAGTGTCGCTCGACCCCCAGTACACACAGAGGCATGGTGCAGTCTCATATTCCTTACCACTACTTGACACAAGACAAAATGCAATTTAGAACTGTTCTTACACATTTTCATTAAATTTCAAAACACTTGGGGTCATTCCGAGGTTGGAGGTAAGGGAAAAACGATGCCGGTAAAGGATTACCGGCATCGCGCACCACTATGGGCTATTCTGACCAACCAGACCGCTATTTACGGCATCGTTAAGTATAATGCCGTAAATAGTGGTCTGGGTGCGCGCGCGACACACCATGCCGGCATTAGCGGCATGCCGTAAACCGGAGCTGATCCCAAGTAATGCGGACATGCAAATAACGGACTCCTGAAGGCCGAAAAAGAGTTTACCGGCATGGTGTAAATACCAGCATCTCCGAGAAGGTGTAAAGAACCCTGAGCAGTGTTTAGAAGTGCCACAGGTGCAGACAATCAACACAGGTGGAGGCAATGGAGTGAGGGCCAGTACAAAAGGAGCACACCCACACACCACACCCCCTCCCACACCAAGATGATACCAATAGTAGTAGCACTACTGGAGCTGGAGGCCCTGCTTGCAAGGCCTCAACAACAACAACAGCCCCCACCACAGAGGAGACACAGGAGGAGAAGGAGGGTGGGACAGGCCCAGCATGCCCCACCAGTGCAGCCACCTTTAACATGCCGGCAGCCCCCAATCCCTCGCATCAGAGCCACCCCCTTCAACCTAACACCTGAGCAGATCCACACCCTGTACCAGCCTGACCGTGACACCATCACCACCGTAGTGGACCTGATACACAACAACATAGTGAGCCTCATAGAAATAAGCACCACCATCCCCCAACTACTGAAGGTAGTGTCTGTGCTGCACTTCCTTGCCACAGGCACCTACCAGCACACAGCGGGGCACATGCATGGCATATCACAACCCTTATTTTCCCGAATACTGAACCAAGTGCTGGATGCCCTCCTCAAGCACACAAGGGACTACATATCCCTACCACGGACTCCCCAGTAGATATTCGATACGAAAGTTGCCTTCCATGCACTGGCAGGCATGCCTAATTTTGTAGGTGCCCTTGACTGCACCCACGTGGAGTTGGGAGTCCCGCATGCCATGGAGGTGGTGTATCACAACCGCAAGAAATACCACTCCATCAATGTGCAGATGGTATGCAACGCCAGCAAAATCATCACACATTGCTGTGCCCGATATCCAGGATCAACTCATGAATCTTTGGTTCTGTGGAACTCCACGCTACCACGCTTCATGGTGCGACATGCTGGATGACGTGCCTGGCTGCTTGGTGAGTTGCCTGACTGGCCTATGGCAGTGCATCGGGGTTGTGAGGTGGGTGGCTGCATATTCCACCAGCGTGGGAAGGGGGGGGTGCATACTCCACCTGGGTGGAAAGGGGGGATGCATACTCCACCTGGGTGGCAATGTTGACGTCAGTGCACGATGTGCACATCACCGAACACTGTGCCCCAAAGCAACTGAAACGGCACATGACAACCAAATTCCATAGGGATGAAGTAAGTCCGACACCTTCACTACATGACTAACAGTTAACCAGCCCACATCCCACAACACATGCACCACTCATCGGCGGCTCTCACACACCGTAAGGCCATCATGCACTATGCACTGCATATGCACTATGTTGCTGTATCCAGCATATCACCACACATGACAGTCATCTCTGGGAGTGCATTGAATTGAGCCAACCAGGGATACCACAGTGTGTCCCTGGTTCCGCACACCCATAGGAGCGCTGCAAGTCACCATGGAACTGATCGGTGCAGAATGACGAATATGGTACTGACTACAGCCAACACTCCCTTCTACAAAATCTCACAGGACACCACACATGAATGATTTTACTACAGCACTGCTGCATGTATATACGATACGCGTGCCAGAAGATGTCAGTGAACACCATTACCCATCTCGAAGATGCAACCCACTCCATCAGTCCATTGCACAGGACACATAGCATGGCCAGAAATGGGGCAAATGCATCCAGGGACATGTGCGTGTGGGCAGAAATTACCTGCTGCCATGTGAGACTATTACAGTTGTCCACCATGAATGTACGAACACTTACCTTCATTACCCTCTCATGCAGATGATGGTGGCTATCCCTTGAAGCCGTGGCTCAGGACCCCTGTCCGAAACCCACAGAACAGGCATGAGGAGGACCACAATTGTTCCCATACCCGTACACGTGTGGTGAGTGAGCAGACCTTTGGCCTGTTGAAGGCACGATTTCGCTGCCTCAGCCGGTCGGGTGGGGCACTCCTCTACAGGCATGAGAAGGAGTCCAAGATCACCATGACATGTGTAATGCTGCACAATATGTGCATCCGTCGGAACGTGCCCCTGCCCCCTGACATGGAACTGCTACCACCAGATGATGATGAAGGGGAGGAGGAAGATGTGGCAGGACATCATCAGGGTGCCGATGCACAGGAGGGACGTGCCGACACACAAGTCAGCAGAGGGTGTCATAATCTGAGGACATAGGGCACTGGGTGTGGGGATACATGTACACTATGCACTGTTATATATTCAATGACACATGGGCAATGATGAATGTCCACTCTGGTTTTTCTTTGCAACACAACCAGTGTATTAAAAGTGAAAATGTCTAAGTGAAAAACAAACCCTCCACCACCCTCACCCCCCTCCCCCCCTGTTCCCCCACACACCCTGACTCCCCTCCCCCTCACCCCCCAACTCCCCCACACACCCTCACCCCCCTCCCGCTCATCCCCCACACACCCTCACCCCCCACCCCCTCACCCCCCAACTCCACCACACACCCTCACCCCCTTCCCCCTCCCCCCACAACTCCCCAACACTAGTCCCATAGGGTCCAAGTAGCCCACATGTGGCTGGCAGTAAAGTCACTCTGCGCTCGCGGAGCCAGGGGGAGGCATGTCCCGGCGACGCTGGGCATGGAGTGACGGACGGAGTGGGCTGGTCTGGGTGGAGTTGCTCGTTGAAGGGTGTCCTCATGCTGAGGCTGTTGGGCAGGATGAGCAGCCTCCAGAGCATCGGCTATGCGGCCGAGCACCTCACAGATCCGGTTGGTGCTGTCCGTTATTACCTGGCCCAGTGCCCTCAATTCATCACGCCACTCCTCCCTGGCCTGCCGATGGTCATGCACAAAATCTGTGATCAGGGCTGTGAGCTGCTCAGCCCGCTGTCCATCTGCGGATGAGGTAGTGGCCCTGCTTGGGATCGGGCTGACATGTCCTGCCGGTGCTTCCTCAAGGGAACTGGGCACAGGACTGGCATGTACCTGTGTTGGTCCTTGGTCAGATTGCTCAAGTGTCTCAGTCTCACATGAGTCACTAAAGGAGACCTGGGGGTTAGAGTAGGCTTCAGGGGTGTGCACGACATCAACTGTGTCATCCTCTGTCGCTCCACAGATGGAATTGGGGCTGTCACAACTTCGAGGGGGGCCGTAGCTGCCACCTCCCCAGCCACACTCGACTCCTCAGACCGTGGCATTGGACATGTGTCTGCAGCCAGTGCAGGGAGGGGTGGGGGTGGGGGTGGGGGTGGTGCGCCCTCCACGGGCCTTGCTGGAGCTGGTGGTGTGTGTCCAGGTGTTGTCTTCCTCGCTGGGAGACGGCGGCCCCTGCCTTGGCCCCTGAAAGTGCTGGGACGGTTGCTCTCCTGCTCCTCACTGTCATGCTCACTGCCTGTGGGGTGGAAGAGAGGGAAGGCATGATTGATGATTTGAGAGCCAGCATTTATACATGGCTAAAATAGAACATTCAGATATTTGTGTTTTATCAGCATTTGGGTAGGGAACGGCACATCATTCAATATTTGGGTGGTAAATGCATGCATATGTCGGTGTCACTCATGTTGGCCGTGTACTGTGCTGTCTAACATGCACACTGTTTGCATGAACTGCCCTGTGTGCCTCATGGAATGGGCCACTTTGTGTGGTATGTGTCATATAGGTTACGGCCTCGCACCTGGCACTAGCTTGGGTCTCACTCGCTTCGGCATGATTTACAGGGGGGGGGTGTGGCCGACCATGCCATGACTCCTTGGCCAGACCTTAGCAGTGACTTTCATAACATTGGCGTTGGCAGTGGTGACTTTGGAGACTCACCTCCATCAGCGGATGACGCTGCACCACACTCCATTTCGCAGACCCCCTCAATGTCCCAGGAGGATAGCTCATCGGCAGCGTGCGTGTCTTGGAAGCAAGATGACACGAAGCAACAACAGGTTCGATCCCCGGGTCCGCGCTTAGAAACCTCTGGGTGTTTAAGCGTGTTATAAATACGTAACTAAGACAAAAAAAAAAGAAACACAATTGCAACTAAGAAAAACAAACAATTCCTGTAACAGCGCCTCGATGCCTGCGGGCTGTGTGAGCGCTTTATAAATAAAAATAAATAAATAAATGGATTCGGAGCATATCATGGCCGCGCATGTCTCCTCCCACGGCATGAGTTTCATAGGCGAACTTGGGCCTCCTCCAGTCTCCAAGGCCTGGTTTCTATTTGCAGAGAGGATGCTCCGCACCCTCAGCCGAAGGGCGTCCCACCTTTTGCGGCAGTCCTTTGTGGTACGGGGGGTGTTGCCCACAGCGCTCACCTTCTGGGCCACGAGTTCCCAGATTTCTTTTTTTTTAAGCACGCCACCCTCGGCATGTCGTTGCTGAAGACAGTCTCAGCAAGCTCGTGGAGGGTATCCACTAGCATTTGCAGTTCGTCTGGGCTGAACCGCTCCCTTCGGAGGCGGGCAGCTCCCTTATTTGGCGTTTTGGGCATTTCTCAGTATTGGTGGTAACTTTCCGGTATGTCAACAGTGTGCCAGGGGTCCTGTCTGGTGGATTGTGTTTTTAAAGATGGCCACCGTGCTCCTTCCAGTTCCTGTGCGATGACGCTATTTCTGGTTCCGCATTTTAACGGTGACCGTAAATAACGGTGACTGCTATTTAGCACAACTAGCTCTGTCTTTTTACTCTTGAAATCCCCAAAGTCAATGGGCCACATTACAACTCAGGCAGTAGCCGTGCCGGTAAAACCGGCATGGCTGCCGCCGGAGTTGCATTTTTTTCCGGCACCCGCAAATGGGCAAGAACAGGGTCATGCCGAGTTTGGTGGACCCTGTAATTGCCCATTTGCGGGTACCTTAACAAGGGACTCCCCATTCCCATTTGGCCCCATAGGGCTGAATGGGATGGGGACTTCGGATGCACCAGCGCATTCAGAGTGCTGCTGGTGCATTCGACGTGCTGTGCTCGTGGGTGCCGGTCAACCCGCCAGGAAAAATCTGTTGGGCTCACAGGCACCCGCGAGCACAGCTCGTGGCATGGCGGTCTGGGAACTACCGTACCGACATGCTTAGCGGTACCGTAGTTCACGGACCGCCATGCTTGTAATGAGGCCCAATAGCTCGTTTGTGAGCTCTGTCAGGAAATAGTCAGCAAACAGCTGCGATGCATAATGGAGAGCATGTGTATCTACCTTACAGCTGCAGAGATAGCATCACAGAGACACCTGGCGATACTCAGATCTCCCCCCCCATCACCCCTGCAAAGTCTGAATTCATAACCAACACTCCAAAGATCACTGAATGGCTCTAATCTTCTTCTTGCTCAACAACATGCTCTTCGCTCTGCATCCAAAGCCTGACCCACTTTCCTCTGTCCCTTATCTTTGCCCCCTGACATTCTCACCACTACATCCAGGGATCAGAACCATGGGGTTCTCCTTGACATTGAATTTAAACTCTTCCAGTTGATCACAGCCACTGGCACTGCAGCCAGACGCAACATCCTAAACATTAGAGAGATCTGCCCAGAATGGACACATCACTCATCTCTACTCTTCTGCTCAGCAAAGTGGACTGCTTGGTCTGCCACTCTACTTTATTTTACTTTATTTATTTTATTGTTCATTCATAACACAAGTGTTTTCTAAGCATGGGATCAGGATTCGAGCCTGTGCTGCACCGTTGTCATGCTTCCAAGACAAACGTGTTGCCCCTGAGCTATCCTTTCTCCCCTAATGCTCTTCTCAACAATGTTTTCAACTTTGTGAATTGCACCCTTTTCAAACATCCCAGATCCTCCTCCATCTGTACCTACCTCACCAAGTGGGTGCCTCCCCAGCCAACATCTCTCTTTAAATTACTGCTACTGATCTCTAAAAAACATTCATGGACTACCCCCTCCCCCTGGCTTTCCTGTCTGGCCCTAACTTGCTGTACACTCCTTCTCAGACTCGGTGCTCACCATTGCTACACTACCTATTCACCCTCCTCCCTCAGTACCTGCTCCCTCTTTTGTTCCTTTTCCCTTCTTGCCTCATTCCACTGGCAGGCTCTCACCTTCAGTGGAACCTTTCAAACATGGCTCAAAACTCCACTTTCTAGCGAGGGAAGGAGTCACCCCAAAATCTTCCCCCCTCCTATCCAAAGTTACTGCCCGACCTACCCCTCCTTCCTTTACCCTCCGCACTACTCCATTTCATTTATAAATGTGTAAATACTGGCCTCAGGGTTTCAATGTTAAAAATATGGGTGCAGTCTTTCAGTCCGTGTTCCTAGAATATGTTCTCACGCGAACTCCTTCTCCAACCAGCAAGAACCCCTCAATCAAACAATTATCTTACATAAAGGCATCTTATCCTAGGATTGCCTCTGCTTTCTGTTATTGTCTGCCTTGCCTAGGATTGCCTCTGCTTTCTGCTATTGCCTGCTGTGCCAAGGATTGCCTCTGCTTTCTGCTATTGCATGCTTTTGCCTCTGCTTTCTGCTATTGCCTGCTTTTCGTAGGATTGCCTCTGCTTTCTGTTATTGCCTGCTGTGCCAAGGATTGCCTCTGCTTTCTGCTATTGCCTGCTTTTCCTAGGATTGCCTCTGCTTTCTGTTATTGCCTGCTTTGCCTAGAATTGCCTCTGTTTTCTGCTATTGCCTGCTTTGCCAAGGATTGCCTGTGCTTTCTGTTATTGCCTGCTTGGCCTAGGATTGCCTCTGCTTTCTGTTATTGCCTGCTGTGCCTATGATTGCCTCTACTTTCTGTTATTGCCTGCTTTGCCTAGGATTGCCTGCTTTGCAAGTCATTTCAATCTTCAATAAATGCAAATTAAATACAAATAATCAGTGCTCATGTATAACTATTTTAATATTGTGTTTATGTGGTGACGATTATTTTTAAAGCAGCTGCCAATATTTTAAATAACTTTATTGTGTAAAATGTTAGAAACGTCATGATGTTTTTCTTGTTAGTTCCAATGTCACAACAATATTTTCATTAAAGACATCTGAGATTTTCCTTTGCTTTGCTGATTGCTGCAGCTTGGTATTTGGATGGCTGCCATCTTGATTAGTGGCGCTCTATATCTCCAGTTCACAGTTAATCATGGCTGTCATGTTTAGGGGGGATTTCTCTTGCCCTTTGGTCCTGAAGAGATGAGCATTTCCAGTGACAAAAAAAGGTGTAATATGTGCCAAGGCCACTCTCAAGAACTTTGTCTCAAAATCACTCTTCACAACTTGTATTTTCTTTCATCCATCACAAAATATGCCACACAGGTACAGCTGTTGAATGTATCCTTCTGCCTCCAAACAAGGCTAACATTTAGTATTTTGTTTTACAGCAACTCATATCAGTTAGTATCTCTTCCCATCAATAGTAATGGTACAGCCACTGAATGTACTCTCACAGCTCAAAACAATTCTAGGATTTTTTCTTTGAATTAGAATTTTGTCTTGCAACTAAATTATGGCACCTACAGTTGGAAACAATACATGTATTCTCCTGCCTTGACATGATTCTTAAAATTCCAGGCCCCTCAGTTACAGTCACTATATGTACCCTCCTGCCACCATATTTTAAGAATGTTAACTCAAACTTTTATTGTGTCTCATTACACATCTTTGCAACTTGTATTTGTGTCACAAAAATGTAGCCACACTGAGCTGCAGTCACTAAATATACGTATTAACTTTAACAATTCTAATACTTTTTCTTCACAAATAAAATGTCATCTCTCACAAAAAGTTGGCATATGCACTTGCGCCCTCAATGAGGGTATTCTTCTGCACCAAACAATTCTAAGAATTTTTCTTTCCAAATAGTATTTTGTCTTGTCATAATTCTTCACAACTAGTATTTCCTATCATCCTCACAAAAAGGTAGTTTAACCACTGTATCCACCTGCATGCAACATCTAAGCAATTTGTTTTTCATTTCATGTATTTAGTTTCACCGAGTATTTGCATCGCAGCTAGTATTTTCTCTCATCTGCCATGAAGACTTAGCACAATCGTTTACAGCCACCGAATGTATCCCCTTCAGTCAAACAATTCTAAGCATTTTTCTGCACGGCTAGCAGTGTGGTGTCGGTTATAGGTCATAGTTTCGAATCCTTTTGGTCGGATGCCAAAAGGATCAAGTCAATAGGACTGAAAAAAAGGGTCGACATTTTTCTGTTTTTTTTGTTGGGGGGTTCCCCCACCAAAACCCCCGTTTTTCATGTTAAAAACACCTTTTATATGTATACAAAAGCCAAAAAGAAAATATACATTTAAAAAAATGTTTTCAACCCTTTTGTTTTCGGGCCTATTGATTCGATCCTTTTGGCATTCAACCAAACGGATTCGAAACTTTAACTGGACACCATGTGGTGTCTTATCTGAAATCGACACAAATCATAAAATATAAACCTGCATGGGCACATCGGCCTCCCAACAGTTTTAAGATGTTGGAGCAGGTGCAAGTGGATCTAGGTTACCTGGCTTAGCCCCGCCCACCTGGTACCTTCCTGCCTGCTGTTCTTTTTCACCACTTAGCAAGCCCCGCCCACCTGGTGCCTTCCTGCTTCTCGCTCTTTTTCACCACTTAGCAAGCCACGCCCACCTGGTGCCTTCGTGCTTGCCGCTCTGTTTCCCTACTTAAGGAGCCCTCCAGCTTCTTTTCCTTTGCAGATGGGGAGCAGGTGCACGTGGATCTAGGTCACCTGGCATAAGCCCTGCCCACTTGGTACCTTCCTGCCTGCTGCTCTTTTTCACCACTTAAGGAGCCCTCCAGCTTCTTTTCCTTTGCAGATGGGGAGCAGGTGCAAGTGGATCTAGGTCACCTGGCTAAGCACCTGGTGCCTTCCTTCACCATCACTGTCTTGTGGCCAATGCTGGATTTGACTTTTATGGACTTCATTCATTCACGGTGCATCACTCTTTCTCAACTCTCATGCTGGACTTCCTTTGCATCTTGTACTCATGGTGGCCCTGAATCATGCTGTTCCCATCTTCATTTTGTAGCCTGGCTTGCAACATTATGTGTTACTACTGACTTCTGCAATTGTATTCGCACTCCACTCTTGCTTCTCCACACTTTTTGACTGCTTAGTCTCTTTTCTCTCCTCCTTTCCCTTCTCCCTCTTCCTATCTCCTCCCCTTACTTTCTTCTATGCACTTACTCTATCAGAATTGTCCCTGGACCTAATATGATAGCAAACTCGTCTGTTTCCTCCATCCTCCCATTACTATTTTTTTCCTCCCCACGACCCCTCCAGCACTATCTGAAATGTTATCAGGCCTAGTATGATAGTCGCTTGTTTTGTTCCTCCCCGCCCGTTCTGCACCCCTCTCCCTTACCTTTTGTTTTTCTCCGGCTCTACCAGAAATGTCGTCAGGCCTAGTACGGTAGTCGCCTGTCTGTTTCCATTTCCTTCCTACTCTCCCCCTCCCTTCCTTATCTATGTCTTAGCTCTTGCACTATCTGAAATGTCGTCAGGCCGAGTATGATAGTTAATTTCACATCCTTACTGTTCATGGCCTGTAAGAATGTGGTTGTATTTTCCCTTGTTCCCTCCCTTGCCTTGAAGCGCTTTGAAACACATTGTGTATAGGCGCTATATAAATAAACGATCATATCATATCATGTTGTTTAATGCAACTAGTAATTTGTCTCAGTATAAGCCTTCACAGCTAGTCTTTCCTATCATCTCTCACAAAAGAAGTGGCACACACAGTGTGACCAATAAATGCAGCTGTCTGCCTTAAAACAATTCTAAGACTTGTTTTTAAAAGTTAGTGTTTTGTCTCAGCACAAAATGGTGACATATTTGATTATGCCAACTGAATGTGTTCTATTACCTCCAGACAATTCTAAGAATGTGCCATTTTTCTTTTCCATCACAAAGCAGACTGACTATGTTACAGCCCCCACAGAGTGGCCCACTCTGCCTATTCTCAGGATTCTATTTTGACTCATCACAAATCTCCACAACAAATATGTTCTTCTTTCTATCACAAAAGGTTGCCACACTCAGGAAAACCCACAGCATGTCCTCTTCTTCTTGAAACCAGTAAGACGACTCATCATAAAAGACTGGCACACACTGTTCTAGCCATTGGATACACTGGCATCCAACCACACGTTTGTGCACATTGTTCTTCACAACTGGTATTTTTGCCTAATCTCAAACATGATGTATTTATTTATTTATGTATTTATTTATTTATTTCACTGATATAGGACGCACACAGCACAGAGGCATCGATGCGCTGTTACAGGTACAAGTTATTTGCATTACATGCATACATGTTGGTTGCATTGGGTTTGACATATCGAACCTTTGTGTAACACGAGCAATGCATATAAGGTATTAAGGTTATGAGAACAGTTGTGTTTTTAGCACTTTATTTTGGAATACCCAATAGGAGTTTTCTGCTCTAATTGGGGGGGATTCTACTGTTTGGTTACTAAGTAGGGGAAGCTGGAGCCACCGTATTTGGGACATTTGATTTTGGGTAGGAGTAGGCAGTCAGTGTATGGTATCCTGGTGGGTCTTGTTGAGAGAACTTTGGCTAGTTTCCGCAAGAGCTGTGGGAGAGCTGTATTGGATACATGTGTGGGTAATGTACCGTGTTTTGATGGTGATACTAGCTTGGATGGGAAGCCAGTGGGCCTCTCATCTAGCTTTTGAGGTATGTTCACTTTTTGGGATACTAAGGGGTGCATGGAGGGCGTTATTTTGAATTACTTGGGGTTTATGGATGTTTTTGGAGGAGGTGCCTGCAAAGAGGACGTTGCAAAAGTACAACTTTAGGCCAATGATTGCTTGGGCAGCATTTAAGCAGCTGTTTTTGGAGAGGTAGGATCTGGCAGCTTTTAATACCTTGCTGTCACATGCTGTTGATGAGGCAATGGCATTAAATTGGCGGAACATGGTCAGGGAGGCGTTGAGGTTTACCCCTACAGGTTTAACTGAGGCTGAGATGGGAATTGGGATGTTGTCAATCAGGAAGGCAGAATATTGCTCATTGAGATGTTTTAGGGTTTAGGTGGTCCGACAATTGAGAGTTCAGTTTTGTCACTGTTTAGACATAAGTGGTTTGCTGCCATCCATGACTGTATCAAGGAATACGTGTTGTTGAGGGTGTCCGATTCATCTGTGTAATTACCTGTGAGTGGGATCAGAATTTGGGTGTCGTCGGCATAGTTGGTGTAGGCTATACTGAAGGAGTCCAGTATATCAAAAAAAGGTGCCTGGTGAAGATGTTGTAAAGGGTGGGGGAGATTCACGATCACTGTGGTGCCCTGCATGGGACGGAGGATGGGGACATGGGCATTTTCTGTTACTTGTGACTCTTCCTTCCAGGAAGGATGCAATTTAGGTAGTAGCCCTGCAGGAGAAGTTTGCAGTGGTGGTGAGGTGGTGGCATAGGATTTTATGGTCGACCAGGTCAGATGCAGCCGACAGACCTGGGAGAAGGAGAAGTACTGACTTTGCCTCATCCCTGATCTCGTCCAGTTTATTTTTCAGGTCAAGAAGACTGATTGGTGCATTCCTAGAGTATGGTTGGTTTTAAAGAAATCCTGAACTTGCAGGTAGGCTGTGCGATCAAGGATTTTCAGTAAGAAAGGGACAGGTGTGATAGGCCTACAGTTGGTGGGAATGGCGCAGGGTCTAGTGCTGTTTCTTTTAGGAGGGGGAGAACCCAGGATTCCTTAAGGCTGGCAGGCGCGCTGCTTGAGCAGAAGGAGGCATTTATGAAGGTGGTGATAATTAGGGTATTTCAGCACAGTCCTTGATGAGGGGTGCTGGGCAAATGTCTCCTTTACATTTTGAGGTTTTAAGACTTTTGATGATTTTTAGGACTTCAGTTTCTGATAAGTCTTTGAAGTGGAAGTGGGAGAAGGAAGGGATAGGGGGGATACTTGTGGCTAAGGCATGGGGGTCCTTATTGTATTGAGTTTGGTGATATAGAATGTTCTTGTTCAGGGTGTCAATTGTACATTGCCAATTGGATGTCTGAGCACCAGGTTTCATCCTTGGTGAGGGTGGGAGGAGATGTGGCTGGAGTTTCCGATTCCCTAAAGATAGGACAGATCTCTCTAGTGTCTGATTTGGCATTGACGATTCTTGAGTTCAAGGAGTTGGATTTAGCAGTAATTATGGCTGATTTATAAAGCTTAGCAATTTTGGTGAACACATCTTTCAGGGTGTTGCTGGGATCTTTGCGCCAAATTAGTTCTGCTTGTCGTATCCAGTTACGCTGTTCTAGGAGGTTGGGGGTGAACCAAGAGTTGAAATGTCTGACGTGTTTGGCTTTTCGAGGAACTAGGGGGGCAATGGTGTTCACTGCTTTTGAAAGGGTTGAGGCGTATATTTACACTAGTGACTTGGGGTCAGTAGTGAAAGGGGGTTTCAGGCAGGGAATGTCCAAGCAGGGCATGATATTTCTTTAGTGAGTTTCCGATAGCTGCGACTGCTGGAGGTAGTGGAGTGGAAGTAGGTTTAGGTTTGGTTGGCTGTGGGATGGAGAAGTTGATAATGTGGTGGTCAGACCATGGGCACGGGGTGTTAGCACTAATTGAGACCTGGCAGTTGTGGTCGACAATCCAATATAATGTGCAGCCCTTTGCATGAGTGGGGTTGGTGATGCGGTGTCTGAAGCCTAGGGTTTCGAGGGAATTGGTCAGTGATGTGGCCTGAGGGTCATTAGGGTCATAAAGGCCCAAGTAAATGTCTCTGAAGAAAATCATTTTAGAGGAGGCTTTGATATTGTCCATGAGGATGTAGAGGATGTTCTCTTCACAATTTTGAGTCGGCCCAGGGGTTGTGCGGGGGGGGCTGGGTGGTAGATGATATTAATTATTATTCATAATTAGTATTTTGTTTCACCGCAGATATGCTCAACAAGTAATTCTTGACATCCATTACAAAGCTGTATCTCCTAATTGTACGTGTAGACCGGCAGCTGAATAATTATACTTTCAGAAAAAGATGGTAGGCTCCGGTACACCCACTAAATTAATTATTTTTCCATAACCATTTCTAGCCGCTAGTGAAGCCTGCTGAGGAGTCAAGGGCGTCTGACATTCACTGTTTGCTGCTGTGCGGCTGGAAAAACAATCTTTATTTTCCTACTGACCTGCTGGGAGAGGCTGTGCTGTGCCTCTCACCCCACTGCTGCTGATTGCTTATTTTACCAGCTGATCTTCCCTCCAACTCGTGTAAGGCGACTGGGAGGACCCAGTTGCAGTTTGAAAGCGAGCGCGATCATTTCCATCATCGATCAGTTTATCGCTTCCTTCAAGTACACGCCCACAGGAGGAAGCGTATATAATCACGACGCCGTAACCTGTGCGGCGTGAAGCCCGCTGAGGAGTGAAGGGCGTCTGGCATTCACTGTTTGCTGCTGTACGGCTGGTTACGCGGTAAGCAAAAGACCAGAGATTCCTGAAAGAATTCCAACCACTATGCTTGACCTCCAGAATGCTTTAGTAGCAGTCTTATCAGTAGCGATGGTACCATTTCTAAAAATCCAAGAAGCAATGGTTGATGCAACAAAAGATCAAGCAACTTTACTAGACATGATCCTGACTAAACAGACACATTTGGAGTGTTTCATAGGCACCATCCAAGAACGATTAAATTATGACGCAGAAACCACCAGGACATGGCAAAATCGCCTCACAGAAATTGCGAGAGTAGATCACGCTGGTAAACAAAATATGATCGACACACTAACAGTAATTACAAAGAAACCTATGGATGATAAAGCCAAAAAACATTCTCACATGGGCAATATATCAGATCAATTGATAACACAACTTCAAATGGAGAAATCAGTACAAGCAAATGTAATCAAAATAGACCAAAACACCCAATATGAATCTCAAGTACATTCTATAAAACCACTTGATGTATTACCATCACTATGTCTTTGTAATGTTTAACCTCCATTATGCACTCCCTTTGATATCTTTGATCTAACCAACCGAGGGCATTTGGGAAATCATTCTATGTTAAAAAAAAAAGGAACCAAAAAAACACCAGACATGCTCTAAAGCCTTTTTGAGAAAGCTTCAGGTAGAACAAAAACAACATTTACGACCTCGTACCTAAAAAGATCAAAAGAAATGACACTAACAAAAATGAATATGTTCAAAACTGAACAAATTTATAATCTATTGAATCAAGGTTGCAACTTACAGAAATTACGACTAAGCTAGAACAAGGGCGCGAAACTCTGTTGGACCTAGAGGACGAACCACTTGATGCATTATTAGCTGTGATTAATCAAGAGTCACCAACTAAACTGACAAAGGATCGCTCTGACAAAATCATAGTAACTATTGTTCATTCAAACTCATCCTGTGATAAAGTAACAGAACCACAAGATGATCTGTTGATAGTGTTAGACGAATATTAGGAGACTGTCCGAATCCTCTCAGTCGATTTCAACCCACCATAATACATCTTCTACTATTTATTTTGTCTATTCAACTGTGTCAAATGAAGAAACCTGGACTTCACTTGAAGACAGAAATTGTTCCAAGATTATCGACATGGATGCCGTCCAAGGTGAAATATCGCTAATTACACCAAAATTTGTTGACCCATGGAAAGCATCAACTGTTTTCAGACCATCCCTGTCTTCTATCAACCCAAACCCTGCTAATTCATTGGTCATGAATAGATCAAACATTCTATGTCTATTCAATGCCATTCCGCAACGGGCTCAAATCAGCTCAAGAGATATTGACGTGATACACTTCCCTAACAAGGACCAGATGGAACAAGTTCACATTGACTTTTAGAGTCAAAAAATGATGCAGTGGATTGTGACGACAAACGCACAGTTAGCAAGACTAGGTTTCACAACAGAAGACATTTTCGTAACTACTTCCATGGCTACCAAAAAAGGAAATACACTTAGCATGCATTATCCTGAAGATCGAAATAAGTCGAAGAGATATGTCCCAAAGTCTAACATCAAGAAATTATCAAATGACAATGATCAAAAGACTAGAGACACTACAAACAAAATTACACAGTCAAGTTTAAACTCGGTTACAGGAAGCAAGAGTTATGGCGTGATGTGAATTATCAGTCTCAGAACGAAAGAAATCCAACTATTCTGAGCGACGTCCAAAGCCCCCGAACAAAGACTTACTTATAACAACCAATATGTGAGAAGCCTCCAATAAGTGGGGTTACGCTATGCTCTTGGAACACTAGAGGCTATAAACATCTTCTCAATGAAGGTTCTGTCAATCTAAAAGAAATGGCCATAATATGTCTCCAGGAAACCTGGCTTTCCGTCAAAGTGATTTGTGAGGGATTCATAACCTATATGAACCCAGCGATTGCTTCACAACAAGGTAGACCTTCATCTGGGATGATGATTTTGACTAAAATAGACCCTAATTGGTCAATAATAACAAACAAAAACATACACTCCTGTGCTCAATATATTACCATCTGTATGTCGACTCCAACAATGGTGTCGAATCAGAAACCTGATGTAACTTATTTAACCATTTTCAATATCTATTGGAATACATCAGCAATGAATGACAATAACTTTATTGATTCAATATGTGATGAATTTGATATATTTACTAGTACTTACACTCAGTCAGAGTTTATCATTGCTGGAGACCTTAATATCCATTTATATAGTACAGAAGGTATCAGATTAGATTCCCACAACTTGATCCCAATAGCGAGAAAATGGGCCAAAGAAATTGCAATTCGAAATTTAACTTTGACAGTCCAACCACTAAATGAACAAGGACTACCTCCCCCAAATTGGACACGAGAAAAATCAAGTTCAATTATTGATTACATCTTCATCTCTGAAGGGATACGAAAATTACTAATAGTAACTGCAAATTGTCCACAACTAAACAGTGATCACCATCAAATATCAATAACATAGAATACACCACGAATACAAGCTACGCGACTAATTTTCCCAGACCTTGAATTGAATGACGGTATGAACAAACTCTGTATAAATCAACATCAAATGGCTGGTCTTCTTTCAAAATTTGAGGCTTCATCACTCTCTGATTACCCAAAACTTAATTATGAATGGATCTTCCAGAATTACCAGCAATCATTGACAAAGCATGGTAAACCTAAACAAATACACAAACATCATTTCAACAGTGCGATCAATCTAATGAAAACAAAATGTAATAAACAAATATAAGTATTAAAAAAGCAGAAAACAATAAACCTTGTTGTAGAAATAAAAAAAGAAAAACAAAAACCTTCAAATGCAATAAAATCAATCAAATCTTTATTGCAGCAATCTGATGGAGTAGCTATTTTAGCAGCCTTAAAACAGAAAAACACAAGACAACTGTGTTCGCTTTTGAATCAAAATTCAAAAGCATCAAACATGATCCAAGAAGTAGAAGCGCAAGTGTGGACACAACATTTCACCAATCTGTATAAAACAAAATCAGATTCTCAGCCAATACAAGGAGTGAACAGAAAACTTTCTTGGGACATTCATTGGGAAAGAGAAGATATTATAAAAACAATTATTTCTCTCAATCCATCTTGAGCGCCGGGTCCGGATGGCCTTTCTAACAGCAATCTAACATCAGCACCAGAAGAAGGGCCATCTTTTTTGCTCAACTCCTCATTCTGATTAAAAAAAACACAGCAAATCCTGAGTGGTTGTACTTCAGCAATCCTAATTCCTATCTATAAAACTGGCGATAGGAAAAATCCTGAGAACTACAGCCCAGTTGCCCTGTTAGATCCGCTAGGAAAGTTGTTCGCGGTGTATTTACTAAAAAAACTCAATACATGGGCAGCGATAAATGGTAAGCAACAAAAAAGACAACCTCGATTTGTTAATAAAATAGGAAAAAACATTAACCTACTGCTCCTAAGTATGATTAAGTATGAAGCTATTGTGAAGAAACAACAGGTATATGCGATCTTCATAGATTTGAAAAAGGGCGTTTGATTCAGTCAATCGACAAAAACTATGGAAAAAACTAACATCATGGGGTTGTCCTTTATCCATTCTTAACCCAATAAAACAGCTATATTCCAATACTTCTATCCAAGTCAGATTAAACAAAGATGGAGCAGTAACCAAACCAATTATAACTTGGAATGGCTTGAAGCAAGGGTACCCCCTGGCCGCCTGTCTATATAACTTGTACACATCTGATTTTGTAAAAACCATTCAAGATTCATCTGCAAATCCTCCAAAGATAAACAACAAATCGATACAAACCTTTATATATGCTGATGATATCATTGTCATGGATAAAACTGTGACAGGCCTACAAAAGACCCTAGGCAAAGTCAAACATTTCATGAAAGAGAATGATTTGCAAATTAACACCACTAAAACCAAGTTAATGAAACTATCAACCCAAAAAAGTAATAACCAACAAAATCCAATATTACTTCTGGAAGGTAAAGAGATTGAAGTGCTACAGTCAATCAAATATTTAGGCGCTATGATAAATCCCTCATCAGTGGAACAAGAATGGAAAGATCATATCGAGATAAAAGCAAGATCATTTGTTTGCTGTTTTTCCATCGTACGTTTGGTACATATTCAGTAAAATCAACAATTGCCTTATACAAACAAAAGGTAGTTCCTATCCTCACATATGCTAGTGAAACACTGATTAGTCAACAAACAATGAAGTGGCATCTCTATGAGGCAATATTATGGAGAAAAACTTTAGCGCTGCCTAACACTTTTCCAATGCGATAATTCGCTTTGAATTTGCTCTTCAATCATTACAATCCATAATTGCTTGGAAACAAATGGATCTCTGTAGGAAAATAATTTGTCAAGATCCAATTCCGTCACTGGAAATACTTAAACAAAAGAAGAATGCCCTACATGTGACAGCTCTTCAATGTTGGACTAACGAGATCAAGAAATGAATGCAAGAAGAAGAAATAACTGAAGATATGCTATTAAATTTACTGCAATATGCGAAACGCAAAATTCAGAGAAATGACTGGATTAAAACTACCGAACAAATGAAATACAAACGTTTCCTGAAATGCGAAATAGAAACAAGAGCTCTTCGTGAACTCCCGGTCTATTTAGCATGCTTTCCGGACCAAAGGATTCAAGATCTGTTTTTAAGCTTGCGTTTGAATAGCTTACCGACTCGTGATTACTTAACCAAGACGAAACAACTGGATACAAAGAAATCTGTTTGCCGATTCTGTAAAACAGAGAATATTCGCGAGACACTCTTTCACGTAATCATGGTCTGTTCCGCTTTGACAGAAAAAAGAAATTTGTTCATAGACTTTTTCAGAATATCTCAGAAACAGATGAATACACAGGCGAGATGGGCCCATCTACTAAGAGGCCACGATAAACATTTCATTTTTTCAGTTATCAAATTTTGGATAGCGATTCACAATAACAGTAATTTGCACGAGTCAAAACCATAAACGTAAAGCGAAAAATTAAAAAAATAACCATTTCTAAAAATTGCTGTGACAAGTATTCCATCTCTTCACAAAAAACCACCAGACTCAGTTACAGTCATTGGCCCTCATTACAACTCAGGCGTTAAGGGTTAACGCCACCGTTAACCCTTAACGCCTGATTCTGATTTTAACGCCTGCTTTTAGCAGCCGTTAAAATCCATGGCGCTAATCCGCCTTGATGCTAATTACGCCACCGTAATTTACGGTGGCGTAATTACCGCCTTCCCCACTCCCATTATGCCCTATGGGGCAAAAATGGGAATGGGGAAGGGAAAATGGGAAATGGGGATTTACCGCCCCACTCACCTTGGAATGGGCGGTAAATCCGCCATCCACCATGGTGTAAACGTAGTTTATACCATGGTGGTAAAGTTGGTGTACTTAGCACCAAGGTTGTAATGACCTCCATTGTATGCACATACTAGCTTACAAACAATTATTGTAACATTTTTTTGCAACTAGCATTTTCTCTCATCAGAAAAAGGTGGCACCTTCTGTTACAGCCACTGAGTGTATTCTCCTGCAGCCAACAATCCTCCAGGGTTTTCTTTGCAGTTCATATTTTGCCTCATCACAAAAGAAGGACCCACGTAGTTACAAATTGACAAGGGGGGTCCTGGGAGTCCCTCTGCCAGACATTAGTCCTGGTTATGAGCGACTTACCCAGAGTCTTTAGCTCACCATCTTTCACAGAGAAGAAATATCCCAAACATATCAGTCTTTGTCCTGCCCTGGAGAAGTCCAGCACCGAAATGCTAGGCAATTCTCCTGTGAACAAGAGTACCAACAGCAACCCCAGACAGGTGTTTCGGTCTGGTTGGACCTCATCAGTAGGGTGAAGCTGTGCCTCTCTAAGAATAGTGAGCAAGGGGTCCACGTCTGGATTCCCCTAGTAACTTACGGTCAGATCCAAAGTTACTTAGATATGCAAATTAACAAGGGGGATCCTGGGAGTCCCTCTGCCAGACATTAGTCCTGGTTATGAGAGTCGTAGTTACAGCCACTGAATGTATGGTCATGTCTCCTAACAATTTTAAGCATGTTTCTTCACAAGTAACATTTTGTACTGCTGCAATCTTCACAATTAGCACTTTCTATCATCCAGTGTTAAATGTTTGCAGAATCAGTTTGTGTCACTGAAAGTACTCTCCTGACCACAAAGCATTCTAATAATTCTTCTTTACAACTACTTCTTCATCTCACATACACACATTTAAAGCCAATGACTGTACTCTCCATTCTCCAAAAAATTCTAATATCTTTTTCACAACTGGTATTTTAACTCATCACAAATGTTTGTAACTGTAATATTGTTTCTGTCATTTGTAACCTAGTAACTACACACTCGCCTCCCCTTTCTCCACTCCGGGATGCCTCCCACATACTACACAAGCCCAGAAAAATTCAGCCATGCTACATTCAAAAATACACAAGCCACACAACCGCCTCAAGAACAAACAGCCGCAAACAACAAACAACATAGAAACTGGACGTTACCCCCTCTGTCCACAACACCCCCAGTGCACACAACAAAGCACATTCACAAAGCTGACACGGACAGTTTCTACTGGTTCTGCATGCATCAATAGAAGAGCAGAACCACTCTATCTAACTGTACAACATTGAGGCTGTACAACATTACAGGAGAGAATAATACCACGCTCAAGGTGATCAAGGATTCCTAACCCGTGCAACATAACACAAATACACTGACATCTATAAGACCCATTTCAATGGAACCACTCATTCCCCATGAATTATTATAGAATAGGCATGCACTAAGAGGAATCCTGGATAGGACGATAACCCTGAACTTATATTACACGATAGCAAATGGAAATAGAAGAAGCACTAAACGTTTTGACTTGTAAGAGAGATGTAAGAAGGGCCTATGATGATTGCTGAGCACATTGGTGATTCCCAGATATTGGAATCAACTATATTTCTATGTTCCTTTTTAACTTGTTTTCTTTTCCCTCTTGTACATCTGAAATTGCAATGTTTTTTTTTAGATTGGGATTTTTCTAACGTGTTTGTAATTATCCACTATTTAAACAATGCTGTATGGGTTTGAATGTTGGAATGCACGTGGTATAACCCTGTGTGGTTTATGTAACTACAGTTTTTTGTTACATATGTAAAAAATAAATATCTTGATCTTATGAACATTAATTTGCTTTCTATGACGATCTGCCTTGAGAAAGACCCCGAGAGGTCGAACCACGTGTTGGATGAGACCAGATGAAGATATTTCTCTGTATCGACCCCTGTTATAATGTGTAATAACTCATTGTCTTATTTTATATTAAACCACAATATATAGAAATATTCAATGTATTTTTTCCATCGCAAAAAGATAGCCATTGAATGTACACTCCTCAATCCAAAAGAATGGTCTTTTCAACTTTGTCTCATCACGAATGTATCTTTGCTACTGGTATATTTTATTGTCCCTAACATAAAGTTAACATACTCAGTTGCAACCAGTGAATATACTCCCTAGCCTCCAAAAAAAGTCTAAGAATTGTTCTTTGCATCTATTATTTTTTCTCAACAAACCTTCAAAACTAAAATGGTCACCTCCATCAAAAATGTTTGCCAAATCCAGATCAACCATCAAATGTGTTCACCACCAAATATTTCAAAGACTGTATCTTCACAAATAGAATGTTGTTTTATCACTGTGTGGAGTGTTTTTGCTGCGTGAAACTGCACATTGCCATTTTAAACTTGCAGTTTTCACCGCAGTCGTCGTTGTTTTTTGTTTCTTTTGGTAAAAATATATGTGTTGGGTGTTTGGGAGTGTTGGGAGTGATGGTGGGCAGAGTGAGGCGGTGCAGGCAAGTTAGATAAGAGGCTGGGGGTGAAACCCCACCTTAAAGAAATCGACAATGGCAGTGTTTAAAATGCAAATGGGCAGTTTCACAGTGTCCAAAACACGTGGAACCTTATCACAAATCTTCGTGAGTAGTATTTTCATTCGTCCATCACAAAAATGTGCCACACTCAGTTACACTTTATGTACTCCCTCAACAATCAATATTTAGATATTAACTTGACATTTTCAGGGTAATTCATAGAATTTCGCAGAAAAGTGTCGCAAGCGGCTGGCGCAGAGTGTCCGCGTGTGATTGTCTGCGCCAGGCACGTGCGCTAAAACCGATTTCCGCGCACAGCGTATTCATGGATTTTAGGCTCCCAAACCAACCGTGGCGCAGAGTATCGCAGCGACCCTGCAGCAGCGCCAGTAACGCCCCCAAGAACGCCCTCGCGCAAGGAAAAGCCATCAAAATCGCTAAATCATCGCAAAGGGCTGCGCTAACCCTGGACCAGTTTACAGGGCTGCCAAACAAGGAACGCAAAGCGGGTAACGTGCATATCAGGGGTACGCGTGAAGTCATACACGCGATTAGCCAGGGTACGTGTATTACAGGGGTACGCGGGAAGTTCTACACGCGATTGGCCAGGGTACGTGTATTACAGGGGTACGCGTGAAGTTTTACACGCGATTAGCCAGGGCACGTGTATCACAGGGGTACGCGGGAATTATCACACGTGATTTGGCTGGGTACGTGTATTACAGGGGTACACGGGAAGTTGTACACGCAATTCGGCTGGGTACGTGTATTACAGGGGTGCACGGGAATTCTCACATGCGATTTGGCCAGGTACGTGTATTACAGGGGTGCGCGGGAATTATCACACGCGATTTGGCTTGGTACGTGTATTACAGGGGTGCGTGGGAAGTTACACACGCGAATAGGCTGGGTGGGTCCTCACAGGTGTTCCCTGTACACCCTCCACGGCCCCTGCAGGCAGCCCACAAAACAGGGGACTACCCTGCACACCTGCTCATGTCCCCCTGCACCCCCACCCCCCAGCAGTGCAGGGGCAGCCTCCACCAGGCCCCCACCCATGTCTCCCACCACCCCCACCCCCCAGCAGTGCAGGGGCACCCTCCACCAGGCCCCCACTCATGTCTCCCACCACCCCCACCCCCCAGCATCCAGGGGCACCCTCCACCAGGACCCCACTCATGTCTCCCACCACCCCCACCCCCCAGCCACCAGGGGCACCCTCCACCAGGCCCCCACTCATGTCTCCCACCACCCCCACCCCCCAGCAGTGCAGGGGCAGCCTCCACCAGGCGCCCAGTCATGTCTACCACCACCCCCACCCACCAGCCACCAGGGGCACCCTCCACCAGGCCCCCACTCATGTCTCCCACCACCCCCACCCCCCAGCCACGAGGGGCACCCTCCACCAGGCCCCCACCCATGTCTCCCACCACCCCCACACCCCAGCCACCAGGGGCAGCCTCCGCCAGGCCCCCACTCATGTCTACCACCACCCCCACCCCCCAGCAGTGCAGGGGCACCCTCCACCAGGCCCCCACCCATGTCTCCCACCACCCCCACCCCCCAGCAGTGCAGGGGCAGCCTCCACCAGGCCCCCACTCATGTCTCCCACCACCCCCACCCCCCAGCAGTGCAGGGGCAGCCTCCACCAGGCCCCCACCCATGTCTCCCACCACCCCCACCCCCCAGCAGTGCAGGGGCACCCTCCACCAGGCCCCCACTCATGTCTCCCACCACCCCCACCCCCCAGCATCCAGGGGCACCCTCCACCAGGCCCCCACTCATGTCTCCCACCACCCCCACCCCCCAGCCACCAGGGGCACCCTCCACCAGGCCCCCACTCATGTCTCCCACCACCCCCACCCCCCAGCAGTGCAGGGGCAGCCTCCACCAGGCCCCCACTCATGTCTACCACCACCCCCACCCCCCAGCCACCAGGGGCACCCTCCACCAGGCCCACACTCATGTGTCCCACCACCCCCACCCCCCAGCCACCAGGGGCACCCTCCACCAGGCCCCCACCCATGTCTCCCACCACCCCCACCCCCCAGCCACCAGGGGCACCCTCCACCAGGCCCCCACCCATGTCTCCCACCACCCCCACCCCCCAGCCACCAGGGGCACCCTCCACCAGGCCCCCACCCATGTCTCCCACCACCCCCACCCCCCAGCAGTGCAGGGGCACCCTCCATCAGGCCCCCACTCATGTCTACCACCACCCCCACCCCCCAGCCACCAGGGGCAGCCTCCACCAGGCCCCCACTCATGTCTCCCACCACCCCCACCCCCCAGCCACCAGGGGCACCCTCCACCAGGCCCCCACTCATGTCTCCCACCACCCCCACCCCCCAGCAGTGCAGGGGCAGCCTCCACCAGGCCCCCACTCATGTCTACCACCACCCCACCCCCCAGCAGTGCAGGGGCACCCTCCACCAGGCCCCCACTCATGTCTCCCACCACCCCCACCCCCCAGCCACCAGCGGAACCCTCCACCAGGCCCCCACCCATGTCTCCCACAACCCCCACCCCCCAGCAGTGCAGGGGCACCCTCCACCAGGCCCCCACTCATGTCTCCCACCACCCCCACCCCCCAGCAGTGCAGGGGCACCCTCCACCAGGCCCCCACCCATGTCTCCCACCACCCCCACCCCCCAGCAGTGCAGGGGCACCCTCCACCAGGCCCCCACTCATGTCTCCCACCACCCCCACCCCCCAGCAGTGCAGGGGCACCCTCCACCAGGCCCCCACCCATGTCTCCCACCACCCCCACCCCCCAGCAGTGCAGGGGCAGCCTCCACCAGGCCCCCACTCATGTCTCCCACCACCCCCACCCCCCAGCAGTGCAGGGGCAGCCCTCACCAGGCCCCCACTCATGTCTACCACCACCCCCACCCCCCAGCAGTACAGGGGCACCCTCCACCAGGCCCCCACCCATGTCTCCCACCACCCCCACCCCCCAGCAGTGCAGGGGAAGCCTCCACCAGGTCCCCACCCATGTCTCCCACCGCCCCCACCCCCCAGCAGTGCAGGGGCAGCCTCCACCAGCCCCCCACTCATGTCTACCACCACCCCCACCCCCCAGCAGTGCAGGGGCACCCTCCACCAGGCCCCCACCCATGTCTCCCACCACCCCCACCCCCCAGCAGTGCAGGGGCAGCCTCCACCAGGCCCCCACTCATGTCTCCCACCACCCCCACCCCCCAGCAGTGCAGGGGCAGCCTCCACCAGGCCCCCACTCATGTCTCCTACCACCCCCACCCCCCAGCCACCAGGGGCACCCTCCACCAGGCACCCACTCATGTCTACCACCACCCCCACCCCACAGCAGTGCAGGGGCAGCCTCCACCAGGCCCCCACCCATGTCTCCCACCACCCCCACCCCCCAGCCACCAGGGGCACCCTCCACCAGGCCCCCACTCATGTCTACCACCACCCCCACCCCCCCGCCACCAAGGGCAGCCTCCACCAGGCCCCCACTCATGTCCCCCTGCCCACAGGCCCTGACAATCCTCAAGCATGTGCCTCATGGCCAGCCACCACAGCCCAAAGACACAACCAAGTATTACATGTGCCCATGATACTACTCCAATGGAAACAATGTAAATCAACACGTGTCTCACACACACACAATGGTTGCAAGGGAACCTGAAAACCCATATCATGACATGCATGAAAACAATGAGATGAAACCACACACTGAAGAATGAAAAAATAAAAATAATGTATTAAAAACAACAGCAATGGCTATCAAAATCAACCAAAATACACAAATAAAATAATTAAAAAATTAAGCAGGCTGTCTCTTTTCAAAATGAAATCAATAAATGACAATACGAAAAAATATCTTCCAAAGTTCAAGTCCATGAAAAGTAAATGAAGGTAAAAAAGAAATAGAAAATCATTGCTCCATGGCAAAAAATATTCATAGTAAAAAAAATATCCAAATCCAAAGTCCAACTATGTACAAAGTATTCAGGGTCCATCATCCCAAGAGAAGAAATGAAACCTACCAAAAAACCTATCTAAAATGGAACTATATACAAAAGGTGGAGCAGTGTCCGTCGACTCCAAAGAAAAATAAACTGCAAAGGAAACCTATCACTAAATAACTATATACAATGGCGGCGGGCCAGTCCAGCGGCTAACTTAGTGGTGTTCCGGGCCAGGGCATCATCGAACTCCTCGTCTATGTCCCGGAGGCGGTCCTGTTCCATGGCCCCGAGGGTCCGCAGGGACGCCGACATGTTCACCTCCAACTCCCTGCGGATTGCCTCGAGACACTCGGCCCGCCTCAGGGCCCTCCGCATGGAGTTCTCCGCCCTGACCATCATGAGCCGCGCCTCTTCTGCCTGCCGCCGCTCCGCATCTATGGCGTGGCCCAACCGCTGCCACACGGAAGACACTTCCCGTCCAGGGTCCTCCTGCCCTCCGGCCGATGCCTACCCCTCCGATGTTGAAGGCCCCGAGCTATCGTGGCTCCCACCTACAGCCTCCTGCTGCTGCAGCTGCTGCTGTCCATGTGCCCTGTCCGATGGTGCCTGCACATCCTCCTCCAGCTGGGGTGCAGTCGTTGACGTGGCCACCCCTGCTGGACGTCCGACTCCCGACTGTGGCAGGGATCTGTTGTCCACCAGCCTGGCCGCACGGTCGGAGGCAGCTCCACAGGGCACCCAGGTGACACATGGGTGGGAAGATGGCATGGAGGACGACTGGGGCATAGGGGGTTCTGTGGAGAAGGGGGTCGGAACAAGGTCCAGGAAACGGAGGAATCCAGCCCTGGTGAGCTGTCCCAGTGGGTCAACGCGGTCAACGAGCCATGCGAGAAGACGTGCAGACTCATCATGAAAAGACTGCAGGTCAGCTCGCATGGCCCGTTGACGCAACGCCACCCCACCCTGGACAGGCACAACCTGGTGCAGGATAGCCACATCAACAGGGAGAGGAAGGCCAGGTGTCGTAAGCCAATCCTCTCCCTGAGAACGGGTCTGGAGGTAGGCATCCCCGCTGGTGCAAGATGATGCAGTGACAGGAGCAGGGACAGGATTGCACACAGGCACCTCTGCGGCGGCCTGTGCTGCCTCCTGTCCCTGATCCTGCACTGCACCACTAGCACCAGTGGAATCCCCACCTCCAGATCCCGCCACTGTCGCTTGCACGGCCTCCTCCTCCACCAAACCCCCCACCAACCTGGATGACTCCGTGCCATCTTCCCCCGTTGGGCCCTGTGGGGTCCCAGCTGCCCCTTCTGCTGCCGAGGAGTCCAACTCCAACCTCCGCCTCTTGGACCTCCCCTCTGCAGCTGCGGCCTGGGACGCGGCACCGGACTCCTCACTCCCCGACGAGATCACAACCTGGGAGGGGATCCGGGCCTTGCGTCTCCGGCTGGTGGTGCGACCCCTGCCGCTGTGCTCCACAGCACCTTCTCCGCCCTCTTCATCAGTTGACGCTGCAGACAGGGAGAAAGAAAACACAGGCATCAGGGCACTGTAAAATGGACTCATACACACATGACAGTTATACATGAGTGGCATTGGTAAACCTCAGACATGGCATCACAATCCCCAACACACATGTCATTTCAACTTGCACACATGAGCCATACCACAGCCATAATGCAACAGCCAGCACCATCCATTCACATACAACAGCATGAGCAGCCAAAGGTCATCCACACATCACATGCAACATAGGGAGTACACTACACATGCACACACAACACCAAACTTGCATGCATGTGTACACCTCCGCCAACTGTCGCAGTGTTTTGATCGACATCCATGTCACACCTGACAATCATTCCTCCACATCCTGTGCCATGCAAGCCCACACACACAAGCACCATACATGTGTCACACATGAGACCCCTCGCATGTGTCACCCTCACGGCCCTGTACACCCCCCTACTTGGCCACATAAAAATACATGTTCAACCTGCACACTCCTGGCACACCACCACACGCACAGCTTACAATCAGTATGCATGTACACTTACCGCTCGACTCCAGACGGGTCTGCTTCTCAAGGACCTGGATGTGGAGCGCTGGGGATATGCATTCCAGGACCCTCATCTGATCTTCCGACAAGTGGCCCCGGCGCCCCTTAGCATCCGCTGCTTTCAGGAGGCGCCGGGCCTTGTTGAGGGTCCTGTACCTGAAGTCCTCCCAGCGCTTCCTGACACGTTCGTAGTCGCGGACTGCCACCTCCTCCGCGTTGATGGCAGTCACGATGTCCATCCAGATCCGAGTCCGTCCTTCCTTGTCGGCGTGCAACCTTCCGAAGAGGGCATCATACTGCCCCAGGACATGCTCCACCAGGACACCAACTTCGGTGGCAGTGAAGCTGGTGCCCCTCTGCCTCCTTGGCCGGGGGTTGCCACTGGTGCCAGATGTTGCAGTGCCCGACATGGCAACCCCAGAGGCAGGAGTGGGTGGGCAACTGGGTCCTGGGGCTGGGCTGTGGGGCGATAGAAAATCAGTCGGGAGTCTTCGGTTCCAGCAGGGGTGGTCACAGCAACAGCACCCCTGGCTGATGTGCAGGCAGCAAATGGCGGGGCACGTGGACAGCAGGCAGTCAGGCATCAGCAGATAGCAGGTGGGAGCGTGCTCAGGGCTCTGGGGGCAGTAATTTGGCCTTCTGGGCAGGAGCGTGGTCTTCCGTGTGTGAACGCGTGGCCAGCTTGATACGGAGTGATTTGGCACGTGAAAATCCAACACGTCTGCGTGTAATTCGAGGAAAGGCCCTTAGCGCGTAAACGCGTCGCCAGCGTATGCGCGTCTATGAAGTCACGTGCACGTTGAATTGGGCACACGTTGGAAAATGTTGCGTGTGAAAAAAATGAAAGACACGCACGAGTGTCAAAGCGTGTAATTGGTGGGAATGGGCCTAGCGCGTACACGCGGCAGTGACAAAGCGTGTAATTGGTGAAAATGGACCTACACGCAGAAGTGACAAAGCGTGTAATTGGTGAAAATGGACCTACACGCAGAAGTGACAAAGCGTGTAATTGGTGAAAATGGCCCTACACGCAGAAGTGACAAAGCATGTAATTGGTGGAAATGGCCCTACACGCAGAAGTGACAAAGCGTGTAATTGGTGGAATTGGCCCTAGCGCGTACACGCCGCGTAAGTGACGCTGGACGTGTGGGCCTGCATAAAAGGTACGTGTAGAACACCATTTCCTTGTACGTGCTTTTCGTGGAGAGCGAGTGGGTGAATTCTGTACTTCTTGTCGTTTCACACGCGATTTACTTCACGGCGTTTCAAGTGCGTACTCCCTGTTACCTCTGACAGCTTTTTCTCTTTTTTCTCTTTTACTGGTTTACCTGGGCCTGTTCCCTCAAACAGTGTTCCCTTCTACTGTTGTCCTGTCTCCTCAGACAGCGTACAAATCTTCTTTTGGCGGGGGTGTTGCCAACCAAACGCGCTCCTTTTTCACGCTCTTTTACCTGGCAGACGGTGAGTCACGCACGTATCTAACATCTGTGCTTGCCCCGTGTGTAGCCTACCCCTTCAGAGGTCATTCTAGGCTGCGTGTGACATGCATACGTTCATTCTTGTGTTACTGGGTGCCACAGCGTAGAGCAGGTTTTTCTTTCTGCACACGTGGTCTAGGAGGGGTTGCGTGCACGTCATCTCCCTTTTTTGGGCCTCCTGTGCGTAGCATGACCCGTCATCTTTCCCCAGGGGTTACATTCAGCCTTGCTAGAGCACTAGGGTACAATTACCATCTGGTACCCAACCCCTTTGACCCCCAATTGCCCAGGACAATAGTTTACAGCCACTCCCATACGCACATTAACATCGGTGCCATGGCTGGGAGGCGAGGATTCCGTAAGGGTGGCAAAGGTGGAAGAGCCACAAGTGGTGGCCGTGGTGGATCCGGTAGGGGACGTGGTCGTTACTTGCAGGGTGAGCCTGTCCCCCCATGTGTGGAGGACCAGTCAAGGGCACCCATAATCCCCCCCCTCTCCCCTCCCGTTGAGGCTGATGTGGCTGACACCATCCATGCTCAGCCCTTGTTGGACCAGCCCATTGTGGCACCAGACCTGGCTGACTCCATGGCTGACTTCCAGGTCAGCAGGCCTATGACACGTGCGCTGGTGCACGTTGATGTCATCATGCCACGTGGATCTGGGGCAGCAAGGTCATCTGCTGCCCCAAGTAGGCAGGGCGGAGAGGCCGCAGGGGCAGCTGCGGCTCCATCCACCCCAGCTCTCACACACCCAGCCAGGACAGTGTCGGTCCTAGTCCATCCTGCTGACATTCCCCCTGACACCATTACACTTGAGCCAATGCCTGCACCAACTCCCATGCTGAGTGTGCAATCCCACACTCCTGATACAGAGTCCACCAGGGCTCCTGTCCCTAGTGTCCAGAGTGGCGCAGGACACTCAGGATCACCACCACCTTCCAAGCGGAAGAGGAAGAGTGCTCGTCCGGCACAGGCTGATGCCCCAGACACGGCTACACAGTCCGGCCCGTCGAGGAAGCCCAGCTTCACGGATGACGAACTGAATGCACTTGTCGAGTATGTGTCCGGACATGATAACGAGATGGTCATTGTTGCAGGATCCAAGACCACACCTGCACAACGCCAGGCACACTGGCAGACCGTTGCGGACATCGTAAGTGCCCTTGGAATCGTGAGGCGCACAGCCAATGATTGCTATAAGCGCTGGAATGACCTAAAGCGCAGGGCAAAGAATAAGCTGGCCTCAAGTCATGCCGCAACTCTAGTGACTGGAGGTGGGTCTCCAGTGGTAGACATGGAACTCACTCCACATGAGTCAGTCGCTGGGACCTACGTCACGGAGGAACAGATCCAAGGCGTGGGAGATCTGCCTGATTACGAGGCATTGTCCGGTGAGTGCACATGCATGTGTGTGTCATCCATGTGCATGGTGTGTGTGTGAGGGCTTCTGTTTGTGTGCCAGGTGAGAGTGTGTGCGCCTGAGTCGTATGGGTCAGCCATGTGCTTCATGCAATACATCCTGCGCAGCTGCATTTGGCCATAGCAGTATCCCTTCTGCCAACAGTAGACATCTAGCCCAACAGCACGCCAGTTGCCCTTGAAGTGTCACCTTGCCACAACATTGTTGCTTATTTTTCTCTGTTTATTCAGGCAGATTGTTTGCATTCCACCACTTTTACTAGGCATTTCTCAGTCCTATAGTCACATGTCTGACATGGTGTCGGGATGCGCATCGGGCCCCGCAGGGGGTGATGGGCGCACCTGGGATCGGGGGCACCGAGAGTCGAGGCAGCGGACCGGCCGCTCCTCTCGCGGCGGTCGACTGCGCCGGCAGCGGGGAAGCCCGAGCCGATGCTCAGCGACGCGGCGTGTCACCGCTGCACTTACCTGCTGGAGGGCGGGCCATTGCTCGGGGACCCGGCGCGTCGCTACCGCATTCGCCCGTGGGAGATCCCAGACCCAGGGACGGGAGGGGAGCGGAGACCCTCCCTGACAAAGAGGGGCGGCGACCAGCCCTTCAGCGTGCCGCGGATCGCGGCTGGAAGACGCCTGGAGCCAGGGCCCACCCATATCCAACGCGACCGTATTTTGGGTCACGTGATTGCCTCAGCAGTTACCCGCGAAATGGATGGGATCATGCAGGCACGGCAGCCTTTATGGGAGGCGGGTCAACACGGCAGCAGCCAATAGGATGTCTGCTGGTCAAGGCTGATGCCGATTGGTGGGGGCTTGATGCTAAGGTAGCCCATAAAAGCCTGCCAAAAGAAACTGACGAGGTTCTCTCATTTTTCAGGGAAGGGACGAAGAGGAGGAACGAAGACCAGAGTGGCGGGCCTATCCAGACACCACGATATAGAATAAGCTTGAGAACTGCCTCACCATATTCTGAAGGGACCAAACACTGGTGAAGTGAACCAGAGGACATTATGTTTTGATTTGTAAGGACCATTTATCCAGTTGGAATAAATATAATTCTCATCACCTGCCTGTCTCCTGAAGGTTATTTCCCACACATGGCTATGGTAAAGTGGAGTGACTTTGTTACCTGGATATCATTTGTTCACACATGTCCCTGTGCAATTGGACCATTTTGGACTGGCAGCTCCAGGTGAAAAATCTGACCTGTTTGAATTAGAAAAGCTATTACATGCGGGAACTGGACTGAATGATTAGGTGCTGCCCTCCTCTCCATCTTCACTCAATAGCAATGGTACATGCCATCTGTGTGATGGCATGTGTGTTTCACCTGGCAATCACAGGCCAATGTGTGATGCCACTGCCAGGCAGCATGCAGAAAATGTGTTCATCTTCCATCTTGGTGTCATCAGTGTGTGCCATTTGCCTGCCCTTCATATGCAGTGAGGGTGCATGCATGGGAGGGTTTTAGTCATGTGGGACATGTGTCAATCAAGTACTGGTTCTCTTGCTTCTCAGCCCTCATTGTGTGCCATGGTGCTAATGCCTGTTTCCATTTCTTTGTTTTTATGTCTTTGCAGGGGAAGACGCACCTGATACTGCTGGGGTTGTGGAGATGGTGCAGACCCAGGAGGGGTCCGAGGGCCGACCAACCACCAGTGAGGGACGTGGTGTGGTGGTGGGTGAGAACCCACAAGTGCTGCAGGTCGTGCTCTCAAGGGGTGTCTCTGGCTGCACCTCCCCCGAGCTGTACTCAGGTGTTGATTCGGATGATGAGACCTACGTGCCGTCGCAGGTGAGTGTTCCAGGGAGGGATTCTGTTCTGTCCCACCCACCTGCACCAGGGTCAGAACCCTCAATGGGGATGTCAGTGTTGCCAGCTACGCCTTTGGTGGTTACGGATGCAGGGTCACACTCCGCGACATCTGATCCTGTTCCTGGGCCAGCAGATCAGAGGGGGAATGCAGTCCTGCAGCCTCAGGCAGTGCCGGCACAGCAAGGCGCAGTTCGCCTTGCCCCAGACAGGTGTGGTGCCCTCCGACGTGGTGGCCGTACGCCACCTGGCAATACCGCATGGGAGCAATCCATTTACGGTATGGCAACCCAACAGGCAGCATCATCCGAGATGATGGCTTAGGCCATGGATAGGGTGGCCACTTCCATTGTCCCCCCTGAAAGGCTGATGGAGCGACTACAGCAGTCAACCGACTCCATCTGCCAGTCACACAGGGAGGACATGTTGGCGTCCAACAGGGACAGGCGGGCGGCACTGGCGACTCTGCAGGAGGCCATCTCCATAGAGTCCCAGGGCCACAGGGAAGCCCTGAGGCAGGAGCTCCTTCACCTCAGGACGACTCTTGTTGAGCTTGAGGCTTCAACACACCAAAGGACAGAACAGCAGCTGGAGCGTCTCACCCGTACGCTCTCAGCTGAGATGCAGGCAACGAGGGCGGAGGTCCGGGCATCCCGTGAGTTGTTGCATGGGGACCTCCGCACACTCATCCTCCAGAACGAGACCTACCACACCCGCATGCTTGCAGCCATGGAGGAGCAGACTAGGGCCTTGCCTGGGCTGCCTCCCATAGTGCAACCACCTCCGGATGCAGCTGCACAGGGTGATAATAGCGACAGCAGTGATACTCCCACAATAGGGTAGCCGTGTGGGCCATGAGCCCATGGAGGTGTTTTTTTTCCCAGGATCCACACAGGTGGGTTTTGGTGTGCACCCTGTCCTCGGACCTCCTCGGTGGCCTCCCCAACCCCCCCGGGCCCATCAATGGCCATTTTTGATTTTTTTTTAATTTTTATTTTTATTTTTATTTTGATTTTTATTTTTCCCAATTTCTTTGGGACAATTTGTTGCCTTCCGTGGTTCCTGTGGGCATACGCTGCATTGTGGCTGGGCACATGCAGGCTTGTCATGTATTTGGTTCAGATGCTTGGGTTTGAGTCACACACACCCCTCCTGCTTCCCGTTTCCATGGGCTTGCAAAGGGTGTGCCCAAGTGACATTGACGTACATGGTGACATTGGACTCCCACTACATGTGTGGGTAGTCTAGTCAATGCTGTGTATACATTCCTAGTGCATATTGCTGTTGTGTTGTACACTGCATGTTGCATTGATGTGTAACTCATCATCTGTGTCTACCTCCCAATTTGCAGGTCCCTTCCTCATGTCTACACAAGCCCCTCTGGTTTGGAGATGGGGTCCATGTTGGCAGCAGTGCACCTACAACTCTACATGGCGCAAACACTGTACAGTTGGAAGTGGTGGGAGTGCAGGCATTTCCAGGTGGTGAGACTACTAATTTATTACATTTGTGATGTCATGTTAATGGTAGTACCTGCTCAAGTTTGTTGTTGGTCCTGCATTACTGTGAGCATTTCAGGTGTTGCAAGTTTCAATTAGGGACACTGTACATTGTGACACTTGTGTCATGTTGTGGGGATTACTTTGTTTACCTGCAAATAGCATGACATGGCACGGTGTGTCGTGTGGCGGTGCTGGGGATGTGTTGGCTGACATGGCACTGTCCTCTTGTTGCATTTTGCAAGTGGGTATTCATTTTAGCTGCTTGAATGTGTTTCTTCACAAAACTGCATTGGTGGTGTCTGTGTGGGTAGGGATGCACACATTGTAACACTTCCAGGTGAACAATCTCAGGCTGATATGGTTTTCACGGTTGATTCTCCAGACATTCAGGATCAGTGTCAGGTTGAGTCATCATTGATTGTCAGATGGAATGTGCCAGGGCAGTGTGCACTCCACAGGGGTGTGATTTCTATGTGAAGTAATTAGCCACTAGCTGTGTACGGGCTGCCTCCCCCCGTGCCCTTTCCCCTCCCATGCGCAGCGGCTGTGCATGTGGTTGGGGATGTGGGGCCACCACCATGTCCACGGCCAGGCCCCGGCGTGTTGCAACGTTGTGCAGGACACATGCTGCCACTATGATCCTTCACACTACTGGGGGAGCGTATAACAGCTGCCCGCCAGAACGGTCAAGGGAGCGAAAGCGTGACTTTAGCACTCCGAATGTGCACTCCACTATGCCCCGGGTTGTAATGTGGGCTGTGTTATATCTTACCTCGGGTGGCGTGGTGGGGTTCCGAATTGGCGTCATCATGTGGGGGCTGAGAGGGTAGGCACTGTCCCCTGTGGAGGTGGTGATTGGTATCATTGGTGGGGTTGTGACCTTGCTCAGTATCTGACATGCATGCATGTGCAGTGGCATTCATACTCACCAAGCAGCCATGTATCGCCATGCCGCCCAGCTTCTAGGTCCCGGCTTAGGGTGGACATTCGGTAAATGAAGCTGTCGTGGGTGGACCCGGGATAGTTGGCATATACTGAGGTGATGATTCCCTTGGCATTACATACTACCTGCACGTTGATGGAATGCCAGTGCTTGCGGTTCCTATAGATGTGCTCTGATGCCCTGGGGGGACGTAGAGCCACATGGGTGCAGTCGATGGCACCTAGCACTTTGGGGAATCGTGCCACACCGTAAAAATCCAGGGCGGCAGCATGCCTTTCTGCAGGTGTTCTGGGCAGGTATATGTGCCTGCGGACTGATGGGCGTGCAGTGATGATGTTCAAGACCTGGTGTAGGCAGCGTGACTGGGTGGCCTGTGATACCCCACCCACTATGGCACTTGTCCGCTGAAATGATCCAGTGGCTAAGAAGTGCAGTACATTGAGGACCTTCTCCAGGGGGCTGAGTGCTTGGGAGCACATGGTGGGTGATGTGAGGTCATCCTCCCACTCACTCACCAGGTCCAGTATTATGTGTGGTGGAAACCTGTACCTCCCATACACCTGGTCATCAGGCATCCCGAAAAGGCTGGTTCTGGGTGTGAATATTCTGGCCCTGACTATCCTCCTCCTCCTCCTTTGGTAGCCCACAGCCACTGCTGCTAGGAACGGTATGTTCATCCTGGGTCTGAGCTTGTCATTTTGTTAGCGCGCAAATTTATGCGTTGCGCGTGTTGTAGGCGAGCGTGTGACCCGCGCACCCCTGAAATCCAGTACCCAGTCCAATAGCGTGTGGAAATTCCCGCGCACCCCGGGATACAGGTGCGCTGACGTACTTGCGTGTGTAAGTGCCCGTGCACCTCTGAAAAACACGTACATAGGCCAATCGCGTGTACGCGCACTTTTGTCCAATTACACGCGATGACACTCTGACGTGCTGTCCAATTACACGCAATGACACTCTGACGTGCAGTCTTTCGACGTGTGCTCCGTCATCATGTGCTGTGTGGGAAACACCCGTGCGGGTCACGTCACAGACGCGCTTACGCGCTGAGGGCCTTTGGTCCAATAGAATCGCGTATGCGTGCTGACGCGCTTACGCGCTAAGGGCCTTTCCTCGAATTTCACGCTGACGTGCAGGATTTTCACGTGCCAAATCACTCCGTATCAAGCTGGCCACGCGAAAACACACGGAAGACCACGCTCCTGCCCAAAAGGCAGAATTACTGCCCCCCAGTGCCCCGAGCATCCTCCCACGTGCCATCTGCTGCTGCCTGCCTGCCTGCCTGCTGCCACCGTGCCCTGCCATTTGGTGCCTGCACATCAGCCATCTGCAGGGGTCCAGTTGCTGTGTCCACCCCTGCTGGAACTGAAGACTCCCGACTGGGATTACATCGCTCCACAGCCCAGCCCCAGGACCCAGTTGCCCACCCACACCTGCCTCTGGGGTTGCCATGTCGGGCACTTCCACATCTGGCACCAGTGGCAACCCCAGGCCAGAGGGGCAGAGGGGCACCAGCTTCACTGCCACCGAAGTTGGTGTCCTGGTGGAGCATGTCCTGGGGCAGTATGATGCCCTCTTTGGATCATCCCGCGCCAGCAAGGAAGGACGGGAGAGGATCTGGGCCGACTGTGTGGTTGCCATCAACGCGGAGGGGGTGGCAACCCGCGACGTCCAGAAGATCAAGAAGCGCTGGGAGGACTTGAGGTCCAGGACCCTCGTTAAGGCCCGGCGCCTCGTGGAGGGGGGCCGGGGCCGCATGAGTTCCATCCAGATGAGGGTCCTGGAACGCGTACGCCCAGCGCTCCACGCCCAGATCCTTGAGAGGGAGACCCGTCTGGAGTTGAGCGGTAAGTGTCCAAGCATTGCTGTGTGAGACAGGGCATGTTGCGGTGTGCTGGTTCTCTGAAACTTGCCTGTATGTGTGACATAGGCCATGTATGCATGTATGTGTGCAGGGACATCATGGTAATGCATGTGCGACCAGTGATGTGTGAACCACATGGTTGTTGCATGTGTTTAAATGCCACATGGGGAGCCCTATGCAGATTTTAAACATGAGAGCATGCCAGTCTCTGTTCCTGGACATGGGTGGGGGTGAGGGATGGGTGCTGATGCCAGGTACATATATGGTAGCCATGTCTGTGTGCCTGACCTGCGTGTCTGTGACTTGTGCATGCCATGGATGCATGACACATGTGTGTGACAATGCACAGAATCACTGATGCAGCCTAGTTACCCTTGTATCCGCTGTGTTTGGGGTGTATGGGGCCAGATGGATGTGACTGAGGTGAAGTGTGTGCATGTGATAGGCATGACCCATGATGCATGTGAGTTCCATATCATTGTATGTTTCAAGAGTCCATTGGACATGTATGGAAATGTCCATGGCATGCACCATGCCTGTTACTGTGTGTGTTTTGCCTGGACTGACCCATGTGTTGTGGAGGGACATGATGGAAGTGTACTTTGACAGTGGTACTCATCTGCTATTGCTTCCTGTCTAGGGGACCATTGTACAGTACCCTGATGCTTGTGTTCTTTGTCTCCCTCTACGCAGCGGCTAGTGAAGAAGAGGGCGGAGACGGCGCTGTGGAGCAAGGCGGCGGGGATGCCCCCACGGCTGCAGCGGAAGGGGTGGGTGAGCCCCCACAGGGGCCTGCTACGGTGGAAGACGGTGAGGAGCCATCCAGGTTGGTGGTTTCCACAGAGGAGGAGGAGGCCGCCACTGAGGCACACATGGGGCCTGGTGGGGGCATCCCTGCTGGTGCAAGTGGTGCAGTCCAGGGGCAGGGGCAGGAGGCAGCACAGGTCACCGTGGAGGGGCCTTTGCATGTCGCTGTCCCTGACCCTGTGAGTGCACCACCATGCACCAGCAGGGATGCCCCGTCCCAGGCCCGTCCGCAGGTAGAGGGGATGTCCATGTCACCTGACTCCCCTCCACCTGCGGACGAGGGGACCGGTGTCCGTATGGAGAAGGTCCTGATTGGGGTTGCGATGCGCGCGGGTGCAATTTGTGATGACGTGCGTGCTTCCCGGGAGGAGCACGCACATCATCACGAAGAGCACCGTGCCGACGTGGCCCAATTGGGATCTTCCATGTTCGGGGGTTTCCTGCATGTGTCGGCCAATCTGGCGGCCCTCTCCTCCTCTGTGGAGGCTATACGCCGGTCGTTCTCCTTGCCGTCTTCCGACCCAGATGCCACCAGGGCCCCCTGTGGACCTGCCCTGACCTATGCAGCCAGCTCGGTGGGGATCCCATCCCTGCCACAGTCGGGAGTCGGAGGTCAAGCAGGGGTGGACACCACAGCAACTGTACCCCAGCAGATGGAGGATGTGCCGGCATCATCAGGCAGGGCACGTGCACAACGGCGTCGGTGGATTCCATCAGCCTGGATGCCGTCGTGCTGGCAGAGGCAGTTGCGTCGGAGGCAGCAGCAGAGTCAACGTGGGAGGCATCATGGCTCGGGGCCATCAACATCGGAGGGGCAGGCATCGGCCGGAGGGCAGAAGGACCCAGGACAGGAAGTGTCTTCCGTGTGGCTGCGGTTGGGCCAGCAGATAGGTGCGGAGCGGCGGCTGGCGGAAGAGGAGCGGCTCACGATGGTCAGGGCGGAGAACTCCATGGGGAGGGCCCTGAGGCGGGCCGAGTGCCTCGAGGCAATCCGCAGGGGGTTGGAGGAGCAGATGGCGTCATCCCTGCGGACCCTCGGGGCCATGGAACAGGACCGCCTCCGGGACATAGACGAGGAGTTTGATGATGCCCTGGCCCGGAACACTACGGAGTGAGCCGCTGGACTTGCCCGCCGCCTTTGTATATAGTTCTTTAGTTTTAGGTTTCATTTGTTTATTCTTATGATTTGGAGTCGACGGACACAGCTCCACTTTTTGTATATAGTTGCATTTTTGTTAGGGTTTTTTGTAGGTTTCCTTTGTTCAGTTGGGCTCATGGACCCTTGGATATTTTGTACATAGTTCTTCATTGGATTGTTTTATTTTTTAATTTTTTATTTCTTCTCCATGGAGCAATGGTGTTTGGATATTTTTTTTTCTGTCGGATTGATTTCATTTTTAATGTGACTTTGAAGTACATTTTTTTGGATTTGGTGTTTTTAATTTTTTTGGACGGATATGCACCTTTTCTTTTTTTCATTGGCATTGTAGTTTGTTTCATTTCATTTGCATTCATATTTTTTTAATACAATTTTGTTTTCATACTTCACTGTGTGGTATCATCTCATTGGTTTCATGCATGTCATGTTGGGTGTTTTCCAATTCATTTGCAACCATTGTGTGTGACAGACATGGGTTCATTTGCTGTATGTACGTTGGGGGTGTAACATGTAATTTCCATTTCCATGTGGGTGAATGGGTTACTTGGTAGGGCCTTTTGGCTGTGGAGGCTGACCATTACGCACATGGTTGGTGATTGTGAGGACCTGGGTGCAGGGGGACATGGGTGGGGGCCTGGTGGAGGGTGCCCCTGGTGGCTGGGGGGTGGGGGTGGTGGGAGACATGAGTGGGGGCCTGGTGGAGGGTGCCCCTGGTGGCTGGGGGGTGGGGGTGGTGGGAGACATGAGTGGGGGCCTGGTGGAGGCTGCCCCTGGTGGCTGGGGGTGGGGGTGGTGGGAGACATGAGTGGGGGCCTGGTGGAGGGTGCCCCTGCACTGCTGGGGGGTGGGGGTGGTGGGAGACATGAGTGGGGGCCTGGTGGAGGGTGCCCCTGCACTGCTGGGGGTGATAGGGGACATGGGTGGGGGCCTGGTGGAGGGTGCCCCTGCACTGCTGGGGGGTGGGGGTGGTGGGAGACATGAGTGGGGGCCTGGTGGAGGGTGCC
Organism: Ambystoma mexicanum; assembly: GCF_040938575.1. NCBI lineage: Eukaryota > Metazoa > Chordata > Amphibia > Caudata > Ambystomatidae > Ambystoma > Ambystoma mexicanum. Next base: position 1,213,675,671 of record NC_090936.1, read on the forward strand.
CCTGCACTGCTGGGGGGTGGGGGTGGTGGTAGACATGAGTGGGGGCCTGGTGGAGGCTGCCCCTGGTGGCCGGGGGGTGGGGGTGGTGGGAGACATGGGTGGGGGCCTGGTGGAGGGTGCCCCTGGTGGCTGGGGGGTGGGGGTGGTGGGAGACATGAGTGGGGGCCTGGTGGAGGGTGCCCCTGCACTGCTGGGGGGTGGGGGTGGTGGGAGACATGGGTGGGGGCCTGGTGGAGGGTGCCCCTGGATGCTGGGGGGTGGGGGTGGTGGGAGACATGGGTGGGGGCCTGGTGGAGGCTGCCCCTGCACTGCTGGGGGTGGGGGTGGTGGGAGACATGGGTGGGGGCCTGGTGGAGGCTGCCCCTGCACTGCTGGGGGGTGGGGGTGATAGGGGACATGGGTGGGGGCCTGGTGGAGGGTGCCCGTGCACTGCTGGGGGGTGAGGGTGGTGGGAGACATGAGTGGGGGCCTGGTGGAGGGTGCCCCTGCACTGCTGGGGGGTGGGGGTGATAGGGGACATGGGTGGGGGCCTGGTGGAGGGTGCCCCTGCACTGCTGGGGGGTGGGGGTGGTGGGAGACATGAGTGGGGGCCTGGTGGAGGCTGCCCCTGGTGGCTGGGGGGTGGGGGTGGTGGTAGACATGAGTGGGGGCCTGGTGGAGGCTGCCCCTGGTGGCTGGGGGGCGGGGTGGTGGGAGACAAGGGTGGGGGCCTGGTGGAGGGTGCCCCTGGTGGCTGGGGGGTGGGGGTGGTGGGAGACATGAGTGGGGGCCTGGTGGAGGGTGCCCCTGCACTGCTGGGGGGGGTGGTGGGAGACATGGGTGGGGGCCTGGTGGAGGGTGCCCCTGGATGCTGGGGGGTGGGGGTGGTGGGAGATATGGGTGGGGGCCTGGTGGAGGCTGCCCCTGCACTGCTGGGGGGTGGGGGTGGTGGGAGACATGGGTGGGGGCCTGGTGGAGGCTGCCCCTGCACTGCTGGGGGGTGGGGGTGGTGGGGAGACATGAGTGGGGGCCTGGTGGAGGGTGCCCCTGGTGGCTGGGGGGTGGGGGTGGTGGTAGACATGAGTGGGGGCCTGGTGGAGGGTGCCCCTGGATGCTGGGAGGTGGGGGTGGTGGGAGGCATGAGTGGGGGCCTGGTGGAGGCTGCCCCTGGTGGCTGGGGGGTGGGGGTGGTGGTAGACATGAGTGGGGGCCTGGTGGAGGCTGCCCCTGGTGGCTGGGGGGTGGGGGTGGTGGGAGACATGGGTGGGGGCCTGGTGGAGGGTGCCCCTGGTGGCTGGGGGGTGGGGGTGGTGGGAGACATGAGTGGGGGCCTGGTGGAGGGTGCCCCTGCACTGCTGGGGGGTGGGGGTGGTGGGAGACATGGGTGGGGGCCTGGTGGAGGGTGCCCCTGGATGCTGGGGGGTGGGGGTGATAGGGGACATAAGTGGGGGCCTGGTGGAGGGTGCCCCTGCACTGCTGGGGGGTGGGGGTGGTGGGACACATGAGTGGGGGCCTGGTGGAGGGTGCCCCTGCACTGCTGGGGGGTGGGGGTGATAGGGGACATGGGTGGGGGACTGGTGGAGGGTCCCCCTGCACTGCTGGGGGGTGGGGGTGGTGGGAGACATGAGTGGGGGCCTGGTGGAGGCTGCCCCTGGTGGCTGGGGGGTGGGGGTGGTGGTAGACATGAGTGGGGCCTGGTGGAGGCTGCCCCTGGTGGCTGGGGGGTGGGGGTGGTGGGAGACATGGGTGGGGGCCTGGTGGAGGGTGCCCCTGGTGGCTGGGGGGTGGGGGTGGTGGGAGACATGAGTGGGGGCCTGGTGGAGGGTGCCCCTGCACTGCTGGGGGGTGGGGGTGGTGGGAGACATGGGTGGGGGCCTGGTGGAGGGTGCTCCTGGATGCTGGGGGGTGGGGGTGGTGGGAGACATGGGTGGGGGCCTGGTGGAGGCTGCCCCTGGTGGCTGGGGGTGGTGGGAGACATAGGTGGGGGCCTGGTGGAGGGTGCCCCTGCACTGCTGGGGGGTGGGGGTGGTGGGAGACATGAGTGGGGGCCTGGTGGAGGCTGCCCCTGGTGGCTGGGGGGTGGGGGTGGTGGGAGACATGGGAGGGGCCTGGTGGAGGGTGCCCCTGGGGGGTGGGGGTGGTGGGAGACATGGGTGGGGGCCTGGTGGAGGCTGCCCCTGGTGGCTGGGGGGTGGGGGTGGTGGGAGACATGAGTGGGGGCCTGGTGGAGGGTGCCCCTGGATGCTGGGGGGTGGGGGTGGTGGGAGACATGAGTGGGGGCCTGGTGGAGGGTGCCCCTGGTGGCTGGGGGGTGGGGGTGGTGGGAGACATGGGTGGGGGCCTGGTGGAGGCTGCCCCTGCACTGCTGGGGGTGGGGGTGGTGGGAGACATGGGTGGGGGCCTGGTGGAGGCTGCCCCTGCACTGCTGGGGGGTGGGGGTGATAGGGGACATGGGTGGGGGCCTGGTGGAGGGTGCCCGTGCACTGCTGGGGGGTGAGGGTGGTGGGAGACATGAGTGGGGGCCTGGTGGAGGGTGCCCCTGCACTGCTGGGGGGTGGGGGTGATAGGGGACATGGGTGGGGGCCTGGTGGAGGGTGCCCCTGCACTGCTGGGGGGTGGGGGTGGTGGGAGACATGAGTGGGGGCCTGGTGGAGGCTGCCCCTGGTGGCTGGGGGGGTGGGGGTGGTGGTAGACATGAGTGGGGGCCTGGTGGAGGCTGCCCCTGGTGGCTGGGGGGCGGGGGTGGTGGGAGACAAGGGTGGGGGGCCTGGTGGAGGGTGCCCCTGGTGGCTGGGGGGTGGGGGTGGTGGGAGACATGAGTGGGGGCCTGGTGGAGGGTGCCCCTGCACTGCTGGGGGGGGGTGGTGGGAGACATGGGTGGGGGCCTGGTGGAGGGTGCCCCTGGATGCTGGGGGGTGGGGGTGGTGGGAGATATGGGTGGGGGCCTGGTGGAGGCTGCCCCTGCACTGCTGGGGGGTGGGGGTGGTGGGAGACATGGGTGGGGGCCTGGTGGAGGCTGCCCCTGCACTGCTGGGGGTGGGGGTGGTGGGAGACATGAGTGGGGGCCTGGTGGAGGGTGCCCCTGGTGGCTGGGGGGTGGGGGGTGGTGGTAGACATGAGTGGGGGCCTGGTGGAGGGTGCCCCTGGATGCTGGGAGGTGGGGGTGGTGGGAGGCATGAGTGGGGGCCTGGTGGAGGCTGCCCCTGGTGGCTGGGGGGTGGGGGCGGTGGTAGACATGAGTGGGGGCCTGGTGGAGGGCTGCCCCTGGTGGCTGGGGGGTGGGGGTGGTGGGAGACATGGGTGGGGGCCTGGTGGAGGGTGCCCCTGGTGGCTGGGGGTGGGGGTGGTGGGAGACATGAGTGGGGCCTGGTGGAGGCTGCCCCTGGTGGCTGGGGGGTGGGGGTGGTGGGAGACATGGGTGGGGGCCTGGTGGAGGGTGCCCCTGGTGGCTGGGGGGTGGGGGTGGTGGGAGACATGAGTGGGGGCCTGGTGGAGGGTGCCCCTGCACTGCTGGGGGGTGGGGGTGGTGGGAGACATGGGTGGGGGCCTGGTGGAGGGTGCTCCTGGATGCTGGGGGGTGGGGGTGGTGGGAGACATGGGTGGGGGCCTGGTGGAGGCTGCCCCTGGTGGCTGGGGGTGGTGGGAGACATAGGTGGGGGCCTGGTGGAGGGTGCCCCTGCACTGCTGGGGGGTGGGGGTGGTGGGAGACATGAGTGGGGGCCTGGTGGAGGCTGCCCCTGGTGGCTGGGGGGTGGGGGTGGTGGGAGACATGGGAGGGGCCTGGTGGAGGGTGCCCCTGGGGGGTGGGGGTGGTGGGAGACATGGGTGGGGGCCTGGTGGAGGCTGCCCCTGGTGGCTGGGGGGTGGGGGTGGTGGGAGACATGAGTGGGGGCCTGGTGGAGGGTGCCCCTGGATGCTGGGGGGTGGGGGTGGTGGGAGACATGAGTGGGGGCCTGGTGGAGGGTGCCCCTGGTGGCTGGGGGGTGGGGGTGGTGGGAGACATGGGTGGGGGCCTGGTGGAGGCTGCCCCTGCACTGCTGGGGGTGGGGGTGGTGGGAGACATGGGTGGGGGCCTGGTGGAGGCTGCCCCTGCACTGCTGGGGGGTGGGGGTGATAGGGGACATGGGTGGGGGCCTGGTGGAGGGTGCCCGTGCACTGCTGGGGGGTGAGGGTGGTGGGAGACATGAGTGGGGGCCTGGTGGAGGGTGCCCCTGCACTGCTGGGGGGTGGGGGTGATAGGGGACATGGGTGGGGGCCTGGTGGAGGGTGCCCCTGCACTGCTGGGGGGTGGGGGTGGTGGGAGACATGAGTGGGGGCCTGGTGGAGGCTGCCCCTGGTGGCTGGGGGGTGGGGGTGGTGGTAGACATGAGTGGGGGCCTGGTGGAGGCTGCCCCTGGTGGCTGGGGGGCGGGGGTGGTGGGAGACAAGGGTGGGGGCCTGGTGGAGGGTGCCCCTGGTGGCTGGGGGGTGGGGGTGGTGGGAGACATGAGTGGGGGCCTGGTGGAGGGTGCCCCTGCACTGCTGGGGGGGGGGTGGTGGGAGACATGGGTGGGGGCCTGGTGGAGGGTGCCCCTGGATGCTGGGGGGTGGGGGTGGTGGGAGATATGGGTGGGGGCCTGGTGGAGGCTGCCCCTGCACTGCTGGGGGGTGGGGGTGGTGGGAGACATGGGTGGGGGCCTGGTGGAGGCTGCCCCTGCACTGCTGGGGGGTGGGGGTGGTGGGAGACATGAGTGGGGGCCTGGTGGAGGGTGCCCCTGGTGGCTGGGGGGTGGGGGTGGTGGTAGACATGAGTGGGGGCCTGGTGGAGGGTGCCCCTGGATGCTGGGAGGTGGGGGTGGTGGGAGGCATGAGTGGGGGCCTGGTGGAGGCTGCCCCTGGTGGCTGGGGGGTGGGGGTGGTGGTAGACATGAGTGGGGGCCTGGTGGAGGCTGCCCCTGGTGGCTGGGGGGTGGGGGTGGTGGGAGACATGGGTGGGGGCCTGGTGGAGGGTGCCCCTGGTGGCTGGGGGGTGGGGGTGGTGGGAGACATGAGTGGGGGCCTGGTGGAGGGTGCCCCTGCACTGCTGGGGGGTGGGGGTGGTGGGAGACATGGGTGGGGGCCTGGTGGAGGGTGCCCCTGGATGCTGGGGGGTGGGGGTGATAGGGGACATAAGTGGGGGCCTGGTGGAGGGTGCCCCTGCACTGCTGGGGGGTGGGGGTGGTGGGACACATGAGTGGGGGCCTGGTGGAGGGTGCCCCTGCACTGCTGGGGGGTGGGGGTGATAGGGGACATGGGTGGGGGACTGGTGGAGGGTGCCCCTGCACTGCTGGGGGGTGGGGGTGGTGGAAGACATGAGTGGGGGCCTGGTGGAGGCTGCCCCTGGTGGCTGGGGGGTGGGGGTGGTGGTAGACATGAGTGGGGCCTGGTGGAGGCTGCCCCTGGTGGCTGGGGGGTGGGGGTGGTGGGAGACATGGGTGGGGGCCTGGTGGAGGGTGCCCCTGGTGGCTGGGGGGTGGGGGTGGTGGGAGACATGAGTGGGGGCCTGGTGGAGGGTGCCCCTGCACTGCTGGGGGGTGGGGGTGGTGGGAGACATGGGTGGGGGCCTGGTGGAGGGTGCTCCTGGATGCTGGGGGGTGGGGGTGGTGGGAGACATGGGTGGGGGCCTGGTGGAGGCTGCCCCTGGTGGCTGGGGGTGGTGGGAGACATAGGTGGGGGCCTGGTGGAGGGTGCCCCTGCACTGCTGGGGGGTGGGGGTGGTGGGAGACATGAGTGGGGGCCTGGTGGAGGCTGCCCCTGGTGGCTGGGGGGTGGGGGTGGTGGGAGACATGGGAGGGGCCTGGTGGAGGGTGCCCCTGGGGGGTGGGGGTGGTGGGAGACATGGGTGGGGGCCTGGTGGAGGCTGCCCCTGGTGGCTGGGGGGTGGGGGTGGTGGGAGACATGAGTGGGGGCCTGGTGGAGGGTGCCCCTGGATGCTGGGGGGTGGGGGTGGTGGGAGACATGAGTGGGGGCCTGGTGGAGGGTGCCCCTGGTGGCTGGGGGGTGGGGGTGGTGGGAGACATGGGTGGGGGCCTGGTGGAGGGTGCCCCTGCACTGCTGGGGGGTGGGGGTGGTGGTAGACATGAGTGGGGGCCTGGTGGAGGCTGCTCCTGGTGGCTGGGGGGTGGGGGTGGTGGGAGACATGGGTGGGGGCCTGGTGGAGGGTGCCCCTGGTGGCTGGGGGGTGGGGGTGGTGGGAGACATGAGTGGGGGCCTGGTGGAGGCTGCCCCTGGTGGCTGGGGGGTAGGGGTGGTGGGAGACATGAGTGGGGGCCGGGTGGAGGGTGCCCCTGGTGGCTGGGGGGTGGGGGTGATAGGGGACATGGGTGGGGGCCTGGTGGAGGGTGCCCCTGCACTGCTGGGGGGTGGGGGTGGTGGGAGACATGAGTGGGGGCCTGGTGGAGGCTGCCCCTGGTGGCTGGGGGGTGGGGGTGGTGGAAGACATGGGTGGGGGCCTGGTGGAGGGTGCCCCTGCACTGCTGGGGTGTGGGGGTGGTGGGAGACATGAGTGGGGGCCTGGTGGAGGGTGCCCCTGGTGGCTGGGGGGTGGGGGAGGTGGTAGACATGAGTGGGGGCCTGGTGGAGGGTGCCCCTGCACTGCTGGGGGGTGGGGGTGGTGGTAGACATGAGTGGGGGCGTGGTGGAGGTTGCCCCTGGTGGCTAGGGGGTGGGGGTGGTGGGAGACATGAGTGGGGGCCTGGTGGAGGGTGCCCCTGGTGGCTGGGGTGTGGGGGTGGTTGGAGACATGAGTGGGGGCCTGGTGGAGGCTGCCCCTGGTGGCTGGGGGGTGGGGGTGGTGGGAGACATGAGTGGGGGCCTGGTGGAGGGTGCCCCTGGATGCTGGGGGGGTGGGGGTGGTGGGAGACATGGGTGGGGGCCTGGTGGAGGGTGCCCCTGCACTGCTGGGGGGTGGGGGTGGTGGTAGACATGAGTGGGGGCCTGGTGGAGGCTTCCCCTGGTGGCTGGGGGGTGGGGGTGGTGGGAGACATGGGTGGGTGCCTGGTTGAGGGTGCCCCTGGTGGCTGTGGGGTGGGGGTGGTGGGAGACATGAGTGGGGGCCTGGTGGAGGCTGCCCCTGGTGGCTGGGGGGTGGGGGTGGTGGGAGACATGAGTGGGGGCCTGGTGGAGGGTGCCCCTGGTGGCTGGGGGGTGGGGGTGGTGGGAGACATGAGTGGGGGCCTGGTGGAGGGTGCCCCTGGATGCTGGGGGGTGGGGGTGCTGGGTGACATGAGCAGGTGTGCAGGGTAGTCCCCTGTGGTGTGTGCCTCCACCAGGCCCCCACTCATGTCTCCCACCACCCCCACCCCCCAGCAGTGCAGGGGCACCCTCCACCAGGCCCCCACGTTAGAAAAGTCCCAATATAAAAAAAAAACATTGCAATTTCAGATGTAAAAGAGGGAAAAGAAAACAAGTTAAAAAGGAACATAGAAATATAGTTCATTCCAATATCTGGGTATCACCAATGTGCTCAGCAATCGTCATAGGTCCTTCTTACATCTCTCTTACAAGTCAAAACGTGTAGTGCTTCTTCTATTTCCATTCGCATTCGTGTAATATAAGTTCAGGGTTATCGTCCTATCCAGGATTCCTCTTAGTGCATGCCTATTCTATAATAATACATGGGGAATGAGTGGTTCCATTGAAGCGTATGGGTCTTATAGATGTCAGTGTATTTGTGTTATGCTCCACGGGTTAGGAATCCTTGATCACCTTGAGCGTGCTATTATTCCCTCCTGTAATGTTGTACAGCCTCAATGTTGTACAGTATCATGTATGTGTCTGGAAAGGTGGGGTGGTGGCCAATGCCAGGAATGAGGTCAAAAGGCCAGACTTGTACTTATTTCCAGGTACTGAAGCAGATAGAGCTAAGGGTAGCTGACCTGGACCATATTCTTGAGTGCTATACTCACTTCTGGCTATCAGCCCGTTCCTGATTCACGTCGATATGTTAGAGGGATTCAAGGTCCAATCACATTTTCTGTGAAAAGATCGCAGACAGAATCAATTTAGGAATTGACTCTGGAAGTGAAGTGAATGAATAAGGTAAGGTGGAGATCATAACCATGTCCAGTTGAGAGCAGAGCATGGCTTCACCACTCTAGCAGAAGCAACTTCAATCTTCTCTTGCAATCCCACCAATCACCCCATCACCTTAGCTTCTAATATGTGGTGCAAAGCGTCACAGTGGTATACACATGTCAGAGGGCACACTTTAAAAGACCCTAGTTCACTCTGTCACTTAGATCCTCACTTTATCCCACATCAACTCTTGGTGCCTCTTCTCAACAATCCAGGATGTTCCATGTATGGACACATTCGAGCAATCACTTTGTAATGTAATGCTTCAACACCTCAGGGTCCTACTGCAGTGTTCTCCCGCGAGGATACGCAGAGTCTGGGCCTCTGTTGGCTTCGTCAGTTGGTTTTTGGGAGACTCTGGGGTGTCAATGTCAATCACTCTGTTATGATGGATGCAGCCATGAGGGAGGCCTCCAGAAGCCATTGTTCCTGGAATGCAGAAGTGGTTCCTGTGCAGGTTTGTTCATGACCACACTCCATATGGGCAGTGCCTATTTCAACCCAGGAGAACTTAGTGTTGAATGACTTACAATGAAGAGTGGTAAAGAGAGAGGAAAGAGGAAAACAGGGCACCATGTGACATCCCACTCCTCTTCCCCCAAACACATATCCCACAGACATGACCAGAAGGATGGCACCAGGTCCCCTTCTCCTAATGAAATTCTTGCTTCCTCAAGACTCCCAATTGCACCAATTGCACCAAGCAAAGAGTAAATACTCATGGCCTATATCAATACACTAGCACCAGGTGTAGCTGTAACAATAACACATATCTGCAACAGGGTCCTGCCCCCAGTAATCATGTCATGAGGAACCCATGAAGGAATACGCTGACAGCAGATTAAAAGATTGAATGGAGCTGTCAAACTACCAGCCAATCCCAAGTCTTCATTCAGAGCAAAGATCTTAAGCAGCGTATCACCACATCAGGTGCAAGGACCTGTACAAACGAACAGGATCCTTCCAGAACTGGGGTTCAGGTTCCAAACCACAGACAGGAGCTGAATTCTCCACTGCCCATTTAGGAAGAGCCTTCTGGCAAGACTTGATGGAGGACCTTCAGAATCCTGGTTACCCATGGTCTGTTCATAGCCTGCAACACAATGATGACAAGATCTTTCTGCATCTTCTGGAAAATGGACCGCAATATCCATTTGACCTGATCGGCCAAAGCCAATAGTTCAGGGTCCGAACCACGGTGCCCCCACTGCTCCTCATTCTTACCGCTGTTATTCAATATCTACATGCAATCGCTGCTGGCTCTGATAAATACACAGCACTGTTTATAGTTGCAAATGGTGCACAGCTGCACCGCTGCCCAAGTAAACATCGACAACAAATGTTATACTGTCTAAGGAACGCTGAATATTATCTGAAAGAGAGCTTCCTGTGCCAGAAGAATACCAAAGCGGAGAACTGGGAACAGCCACCACAAGAAACACCAACGACCAACATATGATGCAGAGAAAGGCCAGGGCTCCTCTAGAGCACGACCATGGCAACCAACTGAACCCAATTCTGGCGCTGTACAAGTTGACTAGTGTCACCTCATTTATGCTTTTGTCTACAACAAATCGATATGAAAAAGCCAGAGAATATAAGATAGAGCCTTGGGTGATGCTTACACGTAAAAAGAAATCCCATCATCCCAGCTCTGAAGGATCTCCTCCATGCAAAGAATACAATTCAAGGCTCTCTGCTTTATTTATTTATTTATTTATTTATTTATTTATTTATATAGTGCCCCAAACCCAGAGGTATTGAGGCGCTTAGGCTTAAGAAATTGGTTACAGTGCTTATAGTTACATGTCACAGTGATTGCAGTATTGCAGTATCGCATCCATAAAGCCCTTTCGAGGAAAAGGGCCATAACGCCCTCAGAGGCTGCTCACCATTGAACCCCTGAACGGACCTTCAGGCCAGTAATGCAGAGTGGATCACAAGGCTAAGTGGCAAGCTAGAAATGGGATGTCTGACCACTGGACCTTGTTTAGAAAGAAGATGTTAAATGTTAAAGGTATTTGTACCGCGCACCGTCTCCAACGCAATTGGTCCCCAGGCGCTTTGGCGGATCTGAAAACGATAAGGTGGGATGGGTTAGTAAGGTGAAGTGGGAGTAGGATAGTGAGAGGAGTGGTGTTCTGTTGGCAGCTTTAACTCGGTATACACCGGGTGCTGTGCTTTGGTGCGGGTATCTGATCGGTGTCAGTCCGCGTGTGCTGTTGCTCCGGCTTATATGTTGTTGCAGTGTTGTGAAGTTTGTGCGGCTTGTTGTGCGAGAGATGGTTGTGTGAGTTTTTTGAGTGAGATAAGTATGCAGAGTTTGAGCTTATATTGGTTAGTGGGTTACCTGACCTTTAGCATGCTAACATTCACAGCTCTGTCCAAGTGTGGCACATGTTGGCCTTCATAATCCCATCTAGATGCGGCGCCGGCTAATGTTTAGAACTCTATCTAGGTGTGGGCATGCCAACATTCACAATCCCATCGAGATGCGGCGCAGGCTAGTGTTTAGGAATCTGTCTGGGTGTGGGCATGCTAACATTCACAATCTTATCTGGTGCTACGCAGGCTGGTGTTCACAGTTGTAAGTGTGGCACATGCTAACATTCAAGTTTCATCTAGGCGTGGGCATGTTATCCTTCAATCAAAATCCTATCTAGATGCGACGCAGGCCAATGTCCACAATTCTAAGTGTGTCATATGCTAGCTTTCAGGTTTCGCCTAGGTGCAGGCATGCTAAATTCAAAGTGCTATCTAGATGTGACGCAGACTAATATTCACAACTCTAAGTGTGGGCATGCTAACATTCAGGTTTCACCTAAGTGCGGGCGTGCTAACATTCAAAGTTCTATCTAGTTGCGCCGCAGGCTAATATTCACAATTCTATCTAAGTGTGGGCATGCTAACATTCAGGTTTCACCTAAGTGCGGGCGTGCTAACATTCAAAGTCCTATCTAGATGCGACGCACGCTAATATTCACAATTCTAATTGTAGACATGCTAATATGATGACAGTCTATGTTATTGGGAGGTAAGATAGAGTGGCAGGGGTTTTCTGGAGTAGAGTAATTGCTTTACTCTCTGCCCATGCCACACTTACAGTTTTTGTTGGTGTCTGTTGACTGCTGGGTTCACTGGCTTCCCCTGCGGACACCTGCAGACACATCTTGGACCCGCCAATGTAGGAGCCGCCCTTGGCCTTGGGGCCCTTAGCCGTGGGGCTGCATGGGCAGGGGGCTGCCCTGGAGTGTTCCTTATGACCGCGCAGAGCACCAATCCGGTCACGGGGGTGGTGCGGGAGGCTGTCACAGGGAGTCAGGAAGCAATGGGGCTTGCCGGGAGAAGCAGTCGCCGAGTGCGCTGCAGGTGCTTTTTAAAGCACTTGTAAAATAAATATGGGATGCTCTGGGGGGCCGGGGGCCTGAGCATACTCACCACACCAGGGAAATTTGGAAATGGCGCGGGTGCGGCGAGCCAGCAGGGTCTTTAGGGCCTCTGTTGCTGGGTGCTTCCAAGCACAAATACGGTCGCGGGGGTGGTGCGGTTGGTGGGCACAGGGAGTCAGGAAGCAATGGGGCTTGCCGGGAGAAGCAGTCGCTGAGTGCGCTGCACATGCTTTTTAAAGCACTTGTAAAATAAATATGTGTATTCACTTAAATGAAATACCTACTTTACCTGGTTCTATTGCTACAGTGATGTTCCCTGTCTACAAATGAAAAACCTACGGTGCATGTCAGATATTTAGCCAACATAAAACTTCCTCCTCGGTCCGTAACCTAATCTAACTAGCTGCCCCTACCACTATATACAAATTATAAGACCTAAAGTAATTGCCTGTTAGGCTTAGGATCGTGTACCCGGCCCTCTCTTCACTTAACAGCTCTTGAAAATAAATGCTCATTGAAAAGAAATGTTCATCACAGTTCTCGGTATTTGGCCTTTGCCAACAGTCTCTTGTGCAAAAATAACAGGTCTTGAAAATAAATGTTCATCACAGTTCTCAGTATTTGGTCCTTGCCAACAGTTCCTGGTACGAAAGTCCCTCCGTTTGGTGAAAGCACAATTCACTTCTCAATTGAAGTAATTTAGCTTTCAATCCTCCACACTTACAACTTTCACTGAAGCAGAAAAAAGGCTAGTTTGCTCATTGATATGATATATGATATGATAGGTGTCGTCTTGCTTCCAAGGCAAGCACGTTGCCGCTGAGCTATCCTCCCGAGACAGTCTCTTGACACAGACACTGTGGATATATCTTGGCAGTCCCCTTTCCAGGGCTACTGTACCTCCTCTCAGGATTGTAATCAGTCTCTGTGTTCGAGTTACTTTTCTCTCGTGGCCCTCCAAGCCAGCGTCATTATCCAGCGGCAGAGGCAGCTTTTTGTGCACAGGGGGACGGGCGGATAGTTCCAGAAGGGGCACCAAGATTTCTAAATCATTCATGGGTAAGCAAGCCCTCCTTGGGAGGTGAATGTTTTTAGTAGAGGTTTCTAAATGTTCCCTCAAATTAGCGACAGGCAGGCAAGCCTAGCGAGGGAGCCACCAACGTTTCACAGATGTTTGCGGGTGTTTCCCCCAAAATTGTTTAAAAAAATAATGTGCATATAATGTGCATGATACATTTTGCAGCATAATAAAAAATAAATAAGTTAAAAGCAATGTAATTTGCAGCTGGTTCTCTAGGGTAAAACATGAAAACAATCAATAGGAGCACGTTATGCCATTTTCATAAGGCAACCTCCACAACCTATCTATGCCAGTAATGGTCAGTGTAAATAACATCAAAGAAGCTGCTGCCACAATCTACCTATGCCCATAGTTATCCACACATTGCATCGACAACCAAACCATCTAACACCAAACCATCACATTTTTTCCATCGAAATACCATTCCATAGAATGGCCATTTCGTTGAATAAAATTCGATTGATCCATCGAAATGTAATGTTAAAATTAGGGGTTAGATTAGGGTTAGGGTTGGGTTAGGGTTAGGGTTGGGGCTAGGGTTAGATTAAGGGGTACATTAGGGTTGGGCTAGGGTTAGATTAAGGTTACAATAGGGTTAGTTTAAGGATTAGGGTTACATTAGGGTTAGGGTTAGGGATGGGGGTTAGGGTTGGGGCTAGGGTTAGATTAAGGGTTACATTATGGTTAGGGTTGGGGCTAGGGTTAGATTAAGGGTTACGTTAGGGTTACATTAGGGTTAGGGTTAGGGTTATGGTTAGGGTTAGGGTTACATTAGGGTTAGGGTTGGGGGTTAGGGTTGGGGCTATGGTTAGATTAAGAGTTAGATTAGGGTTAGGGTTGGGGCTAGGGTTAGATTAAGGGTTACGTTAGGGTTAGGGTTAGGGTTGGGGGGGGTGGTTGTGGGGTTTGGGGGGGGGGCTAGGGGGAAAACCCCTCCAATATACAAAAAAACATTACAAGGAGCTGGCCAGTGCCGAAATTTCAGCACTGGACAGCTCCATGTAACGTTTTAACGTTACAAAACAATGCATTAAAATGCTATCTTTTACATGTAAAAGTGCATTTCCATTGAAACCAGTCCATTTATATTTTCGATGGACTGGTTTAGATGAAAAGACACTTTTCCATGTTGAAGATAGACTGTCGATGCTTTGGCATTAGATGCTTTGTTTTCGATGCTTTGGTGTGTCGACCCTTTGTTTTCGATGCAATCACTATAAACCATACCAGTAACGGTCACGTTAAATTGCATTTTTTGAAGGGATTCAGCCTTCTGGCATATGCTTTAAAGTGACCATTCCTGGCATGGGTAGGTTGTGGCAGCAGCTTCATATGTGTGATTTAAAGTGGCCATTGCTGGCATAGATAAGGTATACAGTGGCAGCTGGTGATTTCTTTTATTCGAGGGCTGTAAATATTTACCCATATATGTCAGCATGACCGAGTGTAGTGAGGGAACCTGAACCAATTTAAGGGGCAAAGGCGTTTCCATCCTTGATGAATTGTTTAAAAATATTGTGTTAAAATGATGCATTATACAGGGCACTTTCTGCGTAAAACTAGGTAATAAGCCAGACAGTTTGCAAGTCTCCAATGTGTTTTCACGATGCCTTCGGCCACAAAATATGTGAGTATAAAAACATTTTCAACTTTTTCACACTGGCTATGCCCATACATGTCCATGCTGGCTGCACCAATATATACTAGAATTCCTATATAATAACTTACTCATGTTTGCATTGCACTTAATGTCAGTAATTATACTATAAGAAAACATGCCCTCACTGGTTGTGCCAATATACAGCAGTATCCATACATAAGAACGAACTACTTTTAGTGTTGCCTTTAAAAATGCCATTCCACAACAAGAAAATATGTCCAGACTGTCTGCACAATATAGTACAGTCTAGACACGTAAAACATGTATCATTCTTACTTTATCATAGATGCTAAGAATAAAATGCCATGCCACAGTAAGAAATAGCTAAACTGTCTGAACCAAAAAAACAGTAGTTACTCTTAACAAACTTGCTTTATCATAGATATCCAGGAAAAAAAAAAGCTTGCCACAGTATGAAATAACAAGACTCGCTGCACCAAAATGCTAGTCTAGCCACATAATAACACATTTCATGTTTGGTTTATCATAAATGCCCATGCCACAGCAATAGAGGGCTAGACTAGCTGCCTGCAGAATGACAATCAGCCATGTAGTGACACTTAACATGCTTGTTTTATCATATATATCCAATAATACATTTCATGCCACAGTAAGAAATGGCTAGACTGGCTGCCCCAAAATGCCATTCTAGCCATGTAATAAAACATCATTGTTTCTTTTATGAATCTCTGGTTGATAAAAGAAAGAATTTTTTTTTTACTAGGCATCTATGATAGATGTCTAGTATAAAATGTGTTGTTGCTGTGCTACCACCCACTCCCCAACCCAAACACACCTGCATGCACACATTCACTCACTCATTCCATTTTGTTACTCACCGAACCGGAAGGAGTACTTGATTCCAACCTGGATCGAGATGTGAGGCGAGCCGCGGAAGTCTTCAGAAAACCCAGGTCCCCTGATTTCAAAAGAATCAGGCTTCCTCTTAGAGAGGGGCTCTTTTTCACGACGTACCACTCTGCTATTATGTAAAACAAGACAGAGTGGACTATAATGCAAAAGAGCGGAATTGAGCGCACCACCAAGCAATGCTGCAAAAAATACAAAAACTGTTTTGAGTATAACGCCAACCTGGCGTGAAGGGTGTACAATTATTAAACACAATAGAATCACTGGTAGCTGAGGTAGTGGAAATGAAGGCCTTGAGAGGAAGTCCCGTATCAGTTCAGAAGAATGTTCAGAGTTCCAAATGAGGGATGACAACGAAAGGATAAAATAACAAATGGGAAGGTTAGTATAGGTAGGATAACCCGAACGGCATGAGGGACGCACTAGGACCGGGTTGGTGCAAAACTGGAAAGCGTTCGTACTGCACTTTAGTGGAAAGTACACATCATCTTCACAGGATGTAACACAGTCAAATAAGTAGGTGAGGTAGAAGTAAATCCATAATTTAGTAAGCAGGACTGGAAATAGGACTAAACTGATAGAAGACTGAATTCCGCTGGAAGCAAGGCTCTTGCTGTAAGAAGAAAACTGAAGAATGGAAATCCGTTCTCAGCGGGGAATGAAGTGCTGAAAACCTGGCAGAAGAACAGGTTGAGCGGGGAGCTCAAACAGGAGCTCGGCAGTGTAAGGAGACTGCGAGCGGATTCAAAACCAAGGCAATATATGCCGAAGGACAAATCCAAGAAGCAAAACAGGAGACAGAAGCCAAGGTCTGGTAACGGTAGATCAATTACAAAGCAGGATAATCGGAGGGTGATCCGAATGGAACAAGCCGTAGGAAGGCTACGAAAAGGAACGCCGTAATGATGAATTAGCAGCAACGAAGCTCCCGCGGCTGACCGCTTTTAAGGAACAAGGAGGCGTGGCTTCCATGAAAGCGAGGCACGTCTGGTCAGCAGACTAGGAGATCTAGGTGACCCAAACAGTTTCCAAGGAAACTTGTAATGCTGCTGGAACGAATTCCCTGATTGCGAGATACTCCGTGGTAACAATCTTTTTGGTAATGTTCTTAGTTGCAGCCGTAGCATAACAAATTTACACACAGTATTCACTCACTCATTCACACATGCACTCATACATCATACGCTCACTGATTCACACACATATAATACGTACAAAAATGAAAATCCTAGCTGCACGCAGCCTGGGCTGATCCTCACTCAGCTCTGTTGCACCTTCCAGAAAGCCCTCCCGCAGAGCACGAACAGGAAGCAGAGCGCTTTCTGGTTTCAGCACATGCACACAGGAGTCGAAATCCTACTGATGTGGCAGCTGACCCCCTTGCATGTTTAGGGTGACACATTAGTACTCCATTGCAAATAAACACGTGTGGGACCCCAGCCTGCATCCCCAATAGGCTATTCAAAGCTGGGGAAGCAAAACAAACCTGGCTTGGCATGGCCCATTGGACATGCCCGGCAGATGTATGAACTGTTTCCTCTTGACAGTTCAAGCCAGCCCAGGCGCATTCTCTTAGTTGCAACAGGCAGTTGAAGGAGGGCTCCTGGGCTCACGTGGTTCCTCCATGATGGGCGAGTGCTCAGAGGGGTTGATGCCCACTAGCCCATTATAGACGAGCCGCCCGTGTTTAAATCACACATATATGATGTAAAGTGACCATTAGTGGCATAGATAGGCACAACCAATGTATACATGAAATGGTCACTTTAAATAACATGCATGATGGGTGAAGTGCTTCATGCATGTGATTTACAGTGGCCCCTACTGGCATAGATAGGGTGTGGCAGCAGCATCACACATGTGATTTACAATGGCCCTTACTGGCATAGATAGGGTGTGGCAGCAGCGTCACACATGTGATTTACAATGGCCCTTACTGGCATAGATAGGGTGTGGCAGCAGCGTCACACATGTGATTTACAATGGCCCTTACTGGCATAGATAGGGTGTGGCAGCAGCGTCACACATGTGATTTACAATGGCCCTTACTGGCATAGATAGGGTGTGGCAGCAGCGTCACACATGTGATTTACAATGGCCCTTACTGGCATAGATAGGGTGTGGCAGCAGCGTCACACATGTCATTTACAATGGCCCTTACTGGCATAGATAGGGTGTGGCAGCAGCGTCACACATGTGATTTACAATGGCCCTTACTGGCATAGATAGGGTGTGGCAGCAGCGTCACACATGTGATTTACAATGGCCCTTACTGGCATAGATATGGTGTGGCAGCAGCGGCACACATGTGATTTACAATGGCCCTTACTGGCATAGATAGGGTGTGGCAGCAGCGTCACACATGTGATTTACAGTGGCCCTTACTGGCATAGATAGGGTGTGGCAGCAGCGTCACACATGTGATTTACAATGGCCCTTACTGGCATAGATAGGGTGTGGCAGCAGCGTCACACATGTGATTTAAAGTGGCCCTTACTGGCATAGATAGGGTGTGGCAGCAGCGTCACACATGTGATTTACAATGGCCCTTACTGGCATAGATAGGGTGTGGCAGCAGCGTCACACATGTGATTTAAAGTGGCCCTTACTGGCATAGATAGGGTGTGGCAGCAGCGTCACACATGTGATTTACAATGGCCCTTACTGGCATAGATAGGGTGTGGCAGCAGCTTCACACATGTGATTTACAGTGGCCCTTACTGGAATAGATAGGGTGTGGCAGCAGCTTCACACATGTGATTTACAGTGGCCCTTACTGGAATAGATAGGGTGTGGCAGCAGGGTCACACATGTGATTTAAAGTGGCCCTTACTGGCATAGATAGGGTGTGGCAGCAGCGTCACACATGTGATTTACAATGGCCCTTACTGGCATAGATAGGGTGTGGCAGCAGCTTCACACATGTGATTTACAATGGCCCTTACTGGCATAGATAGGGTGTGGCAGCAGCGTCACACATGTGATTTACAATGGCCCTTACTGGCATAGATAGGGTGTGGCAGCAGCGTCACACATGTGATTTACAGTGGCCCCTACTGGCATAGATAGGGTGTGGCAGCAGCGTCACACATGTGATTTACAATGGCCCTTACTGGCATAGAAAGGACATCTATTTATGGCAGTAATGGACACTTCAGCTGTCTCTGCAAGATATTTAAAATGATCAACCACATGGTTTGTCATGTAAATCCCTTGCAGAGAAGTTTTACATGCATGCCCACGTGCACTCTTATAAGCATGCATACAGACATACATGCACAGCTACTCACTCAACTAGTCCTGCACACACACAATGCATTACATTCATACACACATACATTCATTCAATACAATACATCCATTCATACATGACAATACATACATTCATTTCAATACATACATTCATTACAATACATGATACATACATATAAATCCTCATAAGTACCTAACAATGAAACATATATTACAATACATACACATGCATTTACCAAGGCCATAGATCTGCCAGCCTGGGTATGACACCAACATGCTGGGTGTGCGGCAATGCCACGCCCCAGAAGGACTTCAATTCCCAACAACATGGTTGCTGTGGAAACCATGTGAGTGACACGCCATCCTGTGTGTATATCAAGGCTGGCGCTCATAGTGACAGCCCTGCAGGTGGGTGCTGAGGGGCACTTCAGGCACCAGGGAGGAGCTATGGGAGGCGGCCCGCTACCTGCACGCCCCTCCCCCGGCTATGCATCTGTTATTGTCCACATCTTAGTTTGGTCGCTTTAGACCTTCACTGGGCCCTCTAGCCCCTTGGCTTACACCCTGCTCGGGTACTTCCTCAAGTTGACTCTCCATGTCAACTATATGTTTGTCTTGGCTTTTATGGGTTTGGCAACTAGCATTCTCATAAGCTTTGCCTCCACTGCATTTCCCCATGTCTTGCATTTCCTTGTGTTTTCTGAGGAGCTCCATCATCCACCTCCCTTTCTCACACCCAAACCACATACATAATGCTCCATGGTGCTCTCTCCAGGCATGGTCGATCGCCCTATGTCAGGGAGTATGCTGCCACAGTAGCCATTTCCTGGCACTCTCCAGCCGCAAGCCTTTGCAGTGGCGCGCCGGGACCTCTTCCTTTAGCTTCCGCCAGCGACGGCCTTCTTGTGGGCTCACCGGTATTTACTTTGGCCTTCTCTGGCATCAGCCTTCTGGTGGCCTTGTAGCTTCTTTCTATGGGTCTTTCTTGTGAATGCCTTCTCCTGGGCTCACTGGTGCTTTCACTACTTTCCTCTGGCGGCAACCTTCTCATAGGTTTGCCATGCCAGTGTTTCTTTCTCTGGTTTCCTCTGGTGGCAACCTTCTCGTAGGCTTGCCAGTATCTCTTTCTCTGGTTTCCTCTGGTGGCAACTTTCTTGTAGGCTTGCCAGTATCACTTTCTCAGCGTTCCTCTGGTGGCAACCTTCTTCTGGGCTTGCCAGTATCACTTTCTCAGCGTTCCTCTGGTGGCAACCTTCTCGTGGGCTTGCCAGTATCTCTTTATCAGCTTTCCTCTGGTGACAATCTTCTAGTGGGCTTGCCGGTATCTCTCCTTCTTCTTCTGTCCGCATCCCTCAGGGCGAGAGCCAAGAACCTTGTTTGGTCGGTGCTCCTGGGCTAGATGGCGTTCCTCTGGCTGCTCGCCCACCACATACGCTCTCTGGTTCTGTAAACAAAGCAGCACAGGTTCTGTGCGGTAGTGCAGACATTGTCTTTGTGCATTCCCACCCTCGCTGATTGTCTCTATGTCAGCTGGTCTCTTGTCTCTAAAGGTGAGAATCAAAGGGTCTTTATAGAGGTTTCTGTAATGAGAGACAAAGTTCCCTTGGTTACGAGACTTTGCACTCAATGGGGCTCAGCATTTCTATCAGGCAAAGACAAAGGTTTCATCAGATTAACAGCTTCCTTTACTCCCACTTAGGCAAAGAAGATTGGGTTTAAGGGAGATCTTAATAAACATTGGGAGTCCTTGTTGCCTAAGGGGGAGTCCCCCCATGGAGGCCCTACTTGCCCATACACCTAGAGAGGGTCTTGCGGAGTGGGCTCACCTCCCTAGTCTCAATGGGGGTGGCTCACCCCTGGATTTGTCATAGGTAACTTCAAGTAAAAGTTGCATGGAGTCAAACTCATTGATCCTGGCTAGCAAATCGGGGACTCACCCATACCCATGGGATTTCACATGCCTGCCTAACTTTAAAAGTCAATTGAAGAGAAGTCTATTTGCAGAGACATTCATCATGCAAGACAATAGGGTTGGGCCACTAAACATCATGCCCAGGACACAGAATGTTCTGCAGCTGAAACATTGTATTCCAGACGGAAACTCAAAATGGATGTCCGTCCTTTATACTATGCTTGTGCATGTATTGCTTTGGTGGGGAAGGGGGTAACACATGCACATTAAGGTCTGTAATGCTGCTCAGGTCATGATGGGTCTCACCATAGTTCCAGTCAGTCTCAAAGTGGAATGTAGCTTTCAAGCCCTTGGCGGGGGGGGCTAACATGGCCCGTCAGCCCCCCGCCAGGGGGCTGAAAGTCATTTGCCCCCCAAGATTTACCGCAGTGTGGATGGTTTTCAGTTTGTTTTCTTCTGTCGGGTGTTAAGATGGATTTCTGAACTCTGACCTGGAGGGGCAGAGGTTCAGAAGGCCAACCTTGTTTCTTGGAACAGGGTAACCTCTGGACAAGTAACCACAAAGAGGAGTTATAGGGCGGTTCCCTCCTGTTTATGCCAATCGTTTATAACACTCAAAACAACAGAAGGTAAAGTTATTATAAGTTATTCCTGTAGCTAGATCCCTAGCCAACAACTAAATCTCCCTATCTGTGAATAATCTCTGGCCATTAAGTAGGGTCCCTAGTTAGTGCTGTTGGGCCGACTACAAAAGGTGTCGAGATCTTCTCCCTGTACTCTCTAAAAACACTTTCCTGGTGTCTGGTATGTGCACACAGGTTGGAGGTCGATTCTTGAATTTTAATATGTCGCCCCCAAATCGTGTGTCTTATCGTTAAAAAAACAAGTGCTAATCCCAGAGTATCTGGATGAATGGCCAGATAACAATGGGGAAAGAATTTTCGTTTAAAAGCTGTGTGGAAAGTGAAGATATTAATTCTTCATAACTCCCAAAGGTTTCAGATTTGAACCGCAAATTGTGTGGATAACAAATTAAGTTTCCTTGAGACAATCCCTTTGTTTTTCTTTGGAAAGGGAGTGTGGGTCTGGGTTACCCTCCAGGCCTCTTGTATGGTCAACCGGTTTCAGCGGGATTCTTGAGTTGCCGCTTTCTTCAGGACGAATACTTCAAGTTGAGGTATCCTGAACAGTGTCTTCAACACTGTTAGATGGTAGAGGGTGTCCAAGGTTTGATAGGGTAATTACTTCCTAGTCCTGTATGGACAACAAAACAAGAAAAAATGGGGACTATAATCAGTCTCATGTACCAACAGTTTCTACTTTAAAAACAGAGAATTCTAAGGTACTTCTATCAGTACCACCTCTGTATGGGGAATCATACCTCTGTGTTGTAGTTCAAGGGTAGCGGCTTGATTTTTCGGTGGTGTCCAATTTATAGCCAAAATGCTAGCAAGGTTGGTCTTATTTCATCCTTTCTTCTGGATATTATCCCTATGATTTGAAAGAAAAAGGTGTTTGTAAGAGCCTGCTATCATCTATATTGCATCTATACAAATATTTTTCATGGGTACATCGCTTCTTAAGAGTGAGGTAGGCTTTTGTTTAAGTTGTTGTTCTCCTTAATTGTTTTAGTTATTTCCAAATTGGGTTTTAGCAATGGCCTCTACTCTTATGTCAGAGATTAGAGGTCCTGCAAGGATGCCGTTTCCCGAATCTGGCTTTTCTGCATTGGTGTTGGCGCATCTTACCTCCATTCATCGGTTTGTTCCTTCCCGGATCGAATCGTATCCACTACTGCGTTGCCCTGTGTCTGTTGTTCTTTTATGGTCATGTGCATGGTCACGCGGCCGAGATATCCGTTCACGTGATCGCGTGCACGTGAGATATCTGATCAATCGGAATTATCCGTATAGGATTGTCAAACAGGCAAGAAAACGAGCAAGGAATATACAAAGAGAAACAACTCTTAACCAACATGGGAAAAGATCAAGGAATGACACGACCATCACTGCAGTGTTCAGCCATTCCCCTATAATCAACCGCCTGAAAAAGGAAATCCGAAAAGCATGGCACATACTCAATGTGGATGAGAAACAATTGCCGGAACCACTGTTCGCCATAAGGAGGAGAAAAAACTTAAGAGACTCTTTAGTGCACACTTATAAAGAACCACTGCCTGCCACGGACACAAACACACTATGGGATACACCGAAAGCTCAGGGCCATACACCATGTGGAACTTGTACCATTTGTAAATATACAAAACGTACTACGGTCATAGACGTAGGCTGGAAATATCCCTGGGAACAAAGAACTCTGACTAACTGCAATTCCACTAATGTTGTGTACCTTATACAATGTCCCTGCAACAAGAAATATATTGGGATGACGACCCGGACAATAAAACTACGAATAGGAGAACACCGTTCCAACATTAGGACACGAAAAAGGACGGCTCCCCTAGTGGAACATTTCATTGAAAACCATCACACCGTAGAGGATATTATGTGGACCATAATAGAAAAAGTAAAAGCACCGACAAGAGGTGGAAACATCACAGCACTCCTATTAAAAAGAGAACAACAGTGGATATACAGAACACGCAGCCACTTGATTGGCCTCAATGATGAGATCTGCTGGCAGGCTCTGGCGACCCTTGGATGAACAGGGTTAGCCAACTATGACTCCTTATAGGGCATAGATTATTGCCTAGAATATCATCTGTGGGACCATACCCCACAAGGCCCTGCCGCCCCTCTGCCAAGTCCCATCTCCTTTAGAGACATCAAACAGAGACTCCATGGCCACAATGAATTTCAGAGACCTAGCAGTCAATAAGACCTATAGGCCAGGCGATTAATAGAGAACTCGCCTTTAGCGATTATGGTTCCCCCCCCATTTTTGCACCTAAGCCTCTACTACGAATAATCAGTCTTTGACAGGTTCCCACAATGTTTTTGTGCTAACTTTTGTCCTTAATGCAAAAACTTTCATAGGTGTTGCACTCAGAGACAAAGAGAGTGTGATAGATATCCACAATGGTCATGTTCCTTCTCTATAGGAGAAACAGAGGACGACATGATCCATATGACCCCATTTTGGAGATACGGCGTCAAAGCATACACGATGGTGAACCGATCCCGTGTTCCCGATGTGATTACGTCCCCGCCAAGAGTGACGGCTTCGCATCGGGCATGTCTATTCGATCACGCGCACTGGACGCGATTGCGTACATGTGATCACGTGATCAGATATCTCACGTGCACGCGATCACGTGAGCGGATATCTCGGCCGCGTGACCGTGCACATGACCATAAAAGAACAACAGACACAGGGCAACGCAGTAGTGGATACGATTCGATCCGGGAAGGAACAAACCGATGAATGGAGGTAAGATGCGCCAACACCAATGCAGAAAAG
The DNA here is from genome assembly GCF_040938575.1 of Ambystoma mexicanum. Taxonomy (NCBI): domain Eukaryota; kingdom Metazoa; phylum Chordata; class Amphibia; order Caudata; family Ambystomatidae; genus Ambystoma; species Ambystoma mexicanum. The sequence goes on from NC_090936.1 coordinate 1,213,699,328, forward strand.
CCAGATTCGGGAAACGGCATCCTTGCAGGACCTCTAATCTCTGACATAAGAGTAGAGGCCATTGCTAAAACCCAATTTGGAAATAACTAAAACAATTAAGGAGAACAACAACTTAAACAAAAGCCTACCTCACTCTTAAGAAGCGATGTACCCATGAAAAATATTTGTATAGATGCAATATAGATGATAGCAGGCTCTTACAAACACCTTTTTCTTTCAAATCATAGGGATAATATCCAGAAGAAAGGATGAAATAAGACCAACCTTGCTAGCATTTTGGCTATAAATTGGACACCACCGAAAAATCAAGCCGCTACCCTTGAACTACAACACAGAGGTATGATTCCCCATACAGAGGTGGTACTGATAGAAGTACCTTAGAATTCTCTGTTTTTAAAGTAGAAACTGTTGGTACATGAGACTGATTATAGTCCCCATTTTTTCTTGTTTTGTTGTCCATACAGGACTAGGAAGTAATTACCCTATCAAACCTTGGACACCCTCTACCATCTAACAGTGTTGAAGACACTGTTCAGGATACCTCAACTTGAAGTATTCGTCCTGAAGAAAGCGGCAACTCAAGAATCCCGCTGAAACCGGTTGACCATACAAGAGGCCTGGAGGGTAACCCAGACCCACACTCCCTTTCCAAAGAAAAACAAAGGGATTGTCTCAAGGAAACTTAATTTGTTATCCACACAATTTGCGGTTCAAATCTGAAACCTTTGGGAGTTATGAAGAATTAATATCTTCACTTTCCACACAGCTTTTAAACGAAAATTCTTTCCCCATTGTTATCTGGCCATTCATCCAGATACTCTGGGATTAGCACTTGTTTTTTTAACGATAAGACACACGATTTGGGGGCGACATATTAAAATTCAAGAATCGACCTCCAACCTGTGTGCACATACCAGACACCAGGAAAGTGTTTTTAGAGAGTACAGGGAGAAGATCTCGACACCTTTTGTAGTCGGCCCAACAGCACTAACTAGGGACCCTACTTAATGGCCAGAGATTATTCACAGATAGGGAGATTTAGTTGTTGGCTAGGGATCTAGCTACAGGAATAACTTATAATAACTTTACCTTCTGTTGTTTTGAGTGTTATAAACGATTGGCATAAACAGGAGGGAACCGCCCTATAACTCCTCTTTGTGGTTACTTATTCTTCTGGCGGCGTCACAAACCGCGAGTTAGTGCACCAGTAGGTCACTTTAAAATATAAATTGCGGACAAGAAAAAAATGTGGCATACAGTTTCAAGTACTAAATTTTAAAATCTGACAAGACATTGACAAAAAATGGCAGAAGCAACATACCTGGCATTCGCGGAGGAACTAATAGAAGGGATCCTAGCGAACCCCTCGATACTAGGTGCAGAACAACAGGCTGCAATAGCCACCAAAGGAGATGACTGGAACGAATTGGAAGCACTACGGAAGAAGCTGATCAGAACCGAGTTACATGGGGCCATTATGACGGAATATCTTCGGGCACATATAGCGCCCAATGGCCTCATTATTAGGATAGAACCCAGAATTTTCCTTGAAGAACTCAAATTCAGGAAAGACTGGAGTTACATCTCTAACAAATGCACCAGAGACTGGATTATATTAATAATCAATACAGCCAAAACGGTATCTGAAAGACTAATGAACGAAATCATCACCAAGCAAGATGCTATAACAACCAAAATGATTATAGGTGACTATCAAAAGAATATGGCAGCCTTGGACGCCACAATTAAAGAGTTCAAGGACCTTAACCTTACCAAAAAGGTTACCAAACTTAAAAAAGATATTGCAGCCTTTTCGCATGAGAAAAAATACCCATACACGACAGACACATATTATGAAGAGCAAGAAAAGAATACCAATGTCTCAAATATGGGCCCTATGAGAGGCAGACAACAGAGGAATAGACCAAGACCGGGTAACTGGAATTTCTCAAGCAGAAGCTCAGACGAAGATGCCAACAAAACAGGAGGCAATGTCACCTTTGGTAACCAACAAAATAGAGGTGGCAACGCCCGGGGTTTTCAGGCCCAGAGAGGGCGAGGCAGGGCCGGAGGATGGTGGCCGGATCAATCACCCAGGGTCACCAGGAACAGAGGGAAAGGCTGGTACCAGCAGAACAGCACCCCACAGTACAACCCTTAAGATCTGTTAGTCAATCCCTGGTAGTCAATCTTTCCAGTTTCACTCCCACACAAATCCAACTAGATGTGTTACAGAAGGGGCTCTCATTCGTTCCAACTACTCCCCATGATCCATTCCAGACCAGAATAGAGATCACACAACTGATGAGGAAGATTAGACTCAAACAGTTTTTTGCGGAGAATACAAACAATGGACCCCGAGACGTGACTGGATTACACAACAAATCCACATATTATCCACCCTCACACAGCATAAGTGTAGATTCTCAGACCTTTGAAAAACTCATTCTCAAGAAACTTGACGAAATAGAAGCAGAAGACAATTTGGGCACTTACCATAACATGACCAGACAGGAAGACATAGCCCTAAAAGAACTAAAGAAGAACGAAGACATAATCATTAAACCGGCTGACAAGGGGGGTGCGATTGTTATCATGGATAGAACTGACTATGACAGGATGGTGAATACATTAATAAATGACCGAACCACGTATAGAAGACTTGGCAGTGATCCGACCAACAGACTTAGGAGCCTCATTAATCCGATCATTGAAGAGGCTGAAGCAGAGGGACACATAAGCAGCAAAGAAGCAGCCTTCCTAGCGCCTAAATTTCCGAGATGCCCGGCCTTTTACGCACTACCAAAAATACACAAAGGCGTCCTCCCAACTCCTGGTCGCCCTATCGTGTCAGGGATTGGTTCAATCTTAGAACCCCTCTCACAATTTGCTGACTTCTTTCTAAAAGAAGAGGTCAGCAAAATGCGCTCGTATGTGAAGGACACCACGGCCATTCTAGTATACTTAAACAATCTTGTCCTAACCAATGAAGACACTTACATGATAACTATGGACATTGAGTCATTATACTCCAAAATCCCACAAGAAGAAACATTAAGGGTTATTGAAAGCATACTACGAGTTAAACCTCTCGACATGCCTATTGCGCTAATCATGCAACTGGCGGAAATAGCTTTAACAAAAAATGTTTTCATTATCGGAGACAACTTTTATGAACAGATAGCAGGAACTGCCATGGGAGCGACATTCGCCCCAACTTTGGCTAACCTGTATGTGGCCAATTTTGAAGATACCCACATTTATACAGAAACCAATCCTTTTTCCGCCAATATAATCAGCTGGCGACGATACATCGATGATGTTTTTCTATTGTTCAATGGGGACGAAACAACTGTAAATAATTTCATGGAATGGCTCAACGGACTGAATCCTTTTCTCAAATTCACCCATGAGGCACGTAAAACGAATGCAACGTTTCTCGACTTGTTGATCACCAGGAGAGGCAACATACTGGAAACAACGGTTTTTCAAAAACCAACAGATAGAAATTCCCTGCTGGATTATAACAGTTTCCATCAGAGATCTTTGAAAGAAAACCTACCCTTTGGACAGTTCCTCCGATTTAGGAGGAATTGTACCTCTGGAGCCGAATATGACATCCAAGCAACTAGGCTCTCGAACAACCTACTAGAGAGGAATTATCCGTATAGGATTGTCAAACAGGCAAGAAAACGAGCAAGGAATATACAAAGAGAAACAACTCTTAACCAACATGGGAAAAGATCAAGGAATGACACGACCATCACTGCAGTGTTCAGCCATTCCCCTATAATCAACCGCCTGAAAAAGGAAATCCGAAAAGCATGGCACATACTCAATGTGGATGAGAAACAATTGCCGGAACCACTGTTCGCCATAAGGAGGAGAAAAAACTTAAGAGACTCTTTAGTGCACACTTATAAAGAACCACTGCCTGCCACGGACACAAACACACTATGGGATACACCGAAAGCTCAGGGCCATACACCATGTGGAACTTGTACCATTTGTAAATATACAAAACGTACTACGGTCATAGACGTAGGCTGGAAATATCCCTGGGAACAAAGAACTCTGACTAACTGCAATTCCACTAATGTTGTGTACCTTATACAATGTCCCTGCAACAAGAAATATATTGGGATGACGACCCGGACAATAAAACTACGAATAGGAGAACACCGTTCCAACATTAGGACACGAAAAAGGACGGCTCCCCTAGTGGAACATTTCATTGAAAACCATCACACCGTAGAGGATATTATGTGGACCATAATAGAAAAAGTAAAAGCACCGACAAGAGGTGGAAACATCACAGCACTCCTATTAAAAAGAGAACAACAGTGGATATACAGAACACGCAGCCACTTGATTGGCCTCAATGATGAGATCTGCTGGCAGGCTCTGGCGACCCTTGGATGAACAGGGTTAGCCAACTATGACTCCTTATAGGGCATAGATTATTGCCTAGAATATCATCTGTGGGACCATACCCCACAAGGCCCTGCCGCCCCTCTGCCAAGTCCCATCTCCTTTAGAGACATCAAACAGAGACTCCATGGCCACAATGAATTTCAGAGACCTAGCAGTCAATAAGACCTATAGGCCAGGCGATTAATAGAGAACTCGCCTTTAGCGATTATGGTTCCCCCCCCATTCTTGCACCTAAGCCTCTACTACGAATAATCAGTCTTTGACAGGTTCCCACAATGTTTTTGTGCTAACTTTTGTCCTTAATGCAAAAACTTTCATAGGTGTTGCACTCAGAGACAAAGAGAGTGTGATAGATATCCACAATGGTCATGTTCCTTCTCTATAGGAGAAACAGAGGACGACATGATCCATATGACCCCATTTTGGAGATACGGCGTCAAAGCATACACGATGGTGAACCGATCCCGTGTTCCCGATGTGATTACGTCCCCGCCAAGAGTGACGGCTTCGCATCGGGCATGTCTATTCGATCACGCGCACTGGACGCGATTGCGTACACGTGATCACGTGATCAGATATCTCACGTGCACGCGATCACGTGAGCGGATATCTCGGCCGCGTGACCGTGCACATGACCATAAAAGAACAACAGACACAGGGCAACGCAGTAGTGGATACGATTCGATCCGGGAAGGAACAAACCGATGAATGGAGGTAAGATGCGCCAACACCAATGCAGAAAAGCCAGATTCGGGAAACGGCATCCTTGCAGGACCTCTAATCTCTGACATAAGAGTAGAGGCCATTGCTAAAACCCAATTTGGAAATAACTAAAACAATTAAGGAGAACAACAACTTAAACAAAAGCCTACCTCACTCTTAAGAAGCGATGTACCCATGAAAAATATTTGTATAGATGCAATATAGATGATAGCAGGCTCTTACAAACACCTTTTTCTTTCAAATCATAGGGATAATATCCAGAAGAAAGGATGAAATAAGACCAACCTTGCTAGCATTTTGGCCATAAATTGGACACCACCGAAAAATCAAGCCGCTACCCTTGAACTACAACACAGAGGTATGATTCCCCATACAGAGGTGGTACTGATAGAAGTACCTTAGAATTCTCTGTTTTTAAAGTAGAAACTGTTGGTACATGAGACTGATTATAGTCCCCATTTTTTCTTGTTTTGTTGTCCATACAGGACTAGGAAGTAATTACCCTATCAAACCTTGGACACCCTCTACCATCTAACAGTGTTGAAGACACTGTTCAGGATACCTCAACTTGAAGTATTCGTCCTGAAGAAAGCGGCAACTCAAGAATCCCGCTGAAACCGGTTGACCATACAAGAGGCCTGGAGGGTAACCCAGACCCACACTCCCTTTCCAAAGAAAAACAAAGGGATTGTCTCAAGGAAACTTAATTTGTTATCCACACAATTTGCGGTTCAAATCTGAAACCTTTGGGAGTTATGAAGAATTAATATCTTCACTTTCCACACAGCTTTTAAACGAAAATTCTTTCCCCATTGTTATCTGGCCATTCATCCAGATACTCTGGGATTAGCACTTGTTTTTTTAACGATAAGACACACGATTTGGGGGCGACATATTAAAATTCAAGAATCGACCTCCAACCTGTGTGCACATACCAGACACCAGGAAAGTGTTTTTAGAGAGTACAGGGAGAAGATCTCGACACCTTTTGTAGTCGGCCCAACAGCACTAACTAGGGACCCTACTTAATGGCCAGAGATTATTCACAGATAGGGAGATTTAGTTGTTGGCTAGGGATCTAGCTACAGGAATAACTTATAATAACTTAACCTCTGGACAAGCCAGACCAATCAGGGTAGCTATGGCAGGCGGTCAAGACTATGTCTCAAGAGGAGTGAGGGTGACTGAAAGACCTCAATGAGCACACAAAGCAAGGACAAATTACTCCAGACAAGTGTTATATTAAAACTATAGACACATTTATTACAAGGCCTTTGTAAGATAGACCATAGCAAATACTGAAGTAAACCAACACATCACAATCAACACGATATATATACAAGACCAGAGGGGTCTAACGGATTAAGAAGCACGAAATATGTAGACCACCTAGATGGGGAGGAAAACAGGCAGTGAAAGTAATCTTTAGGCCCAGTTCTACATCAGGAATACACCTAACTAAGAGGCAGTCCAAGCCCTACGAAGAGAGGAACCTTATGCTCAATAGTACATGTACACGCTTGTGCCACTGGACAAAATAGGGTCCCTTCAAGGGTCACTAGCAGCTCAGGATGCGTTCGATGAAGATCAAGTCCCCACTATTCAAGCAGGACCTCCACTTGCGGGCAGAGGCAGGTTGAGAGTGCGGGATAGGGTCGCTATTTCGCAACAGCGGTAGAAAAGAAATGGGCTCCTGCGCTAGGGGCCACCAGTTGGGGTATGGACTACTCACCGGTCCCCGACACAGGCAGACCCAGACTTCGCCAGTTCAGTCCACCTCGATGGCAGGTTCGAATGCGACAATCAGGACGTCTCGACACCGTGTAGGTTCTGCGATAGCAGGCTTCAGGGTCAAGCGGGTCACAAGTGCAGCGAACCTGCACAGGTCGTTGCCACAGCAGGGCAACACGGTAGCTGCGTTTACTCCGATCCGGGCGCACTCGTCTCACATCAGACCTGGGAATGCCAAGTGTACGAAATTCGGTGTGAGGGTGCCGTGGACACAGAGCAGGCAGTATACCAAGTTTCGAAGGCTTCCTCGAAACCTGCGGCGATGACAGAGCAAACGTCCTGCGCAAGCTGGTCATCCAACTGGTTGGCCCAGGGACACTTCCGAAGAGGCTTACTTGCAGGGTTTGATGAAGGTGCCAAGAATAGTTGGTCCCACTATTCCAATGGGTTGAAGTGCCTTTGCAGACCTTCTAGGACGATCAGATGCAGAGGGGTCTCACAGGACAACAGCGGGCTCAGGGTGCCAAACCTTCCAGCGGGTCACCAGCGGTTCCTCGACTCAGCTTCTTGTTGCAGGATACTTGGCTCCTTATCCTTTGTTCATGTGAACTCAGGAGATTGACATGGTAGTGGTGTTTTCGGCCTCCTCTTATCCAAAGTTCCCTTTGTGCCAAAACGGAGAGAACCCAATAGGAGATCTGCTCACAAACACTCACTCCATACATGGACCAATCACGGACCATGGTGGCCCCAGGCATTCAGGACACTCCAGACTCTCTGGCACCCAGGATGTGTATTGGGAACAGACACCCCAGCCCACATCCTGGAGGCACACACACAAGGCATGCAGAAGCCCGTGAAAGCTTTGGGTTTTGGAGGAAAAAGCATGACCAAATAAGGACTGACCCGGGTCGGCTCGGCCTGGGGAAGGTGAAGGGGCAAGATGGCCAAAGGACAGGACAAAGAACCTCATGCCATGGCCATTTCGGAGCCAGGCCACCTACTTGTGCCAAACCAGGTACGCGCCGATAACATGGCAAAAAAGGGTTCAAAACATAAGATAAACGATGGCTGCTACCAGTCCTTTCCGTGACACACCTGTACAGTTCATAATAAGTCCAGCGAGAGTTTCTAGGGCCTTTGGAAAGACTAGAGACCCCAGGGTGCGGTAAAGTAAGTTACATTGCACTCTTGTTACATGTTGCACAAAAGCTGCAACATGAGGAAAGGACTAAGGGAAACGACGTCTCCCAGTACTGACTGTCTTAAGGGCATGTCAGTTTCCACATAGGAAGTGAGTGAAAGCCCAGAGGGGTGCGGCTGAGGGCTGCGCTTCTCTGGCAAAGGTTAGATCAGGGTGTAGAACAGCAGCAAAAAGTTTGGGGGTTGACACATGGAGGGAAAATTACATTCATAAATGAAATCTTTCCTGGGAGATGGGTTCAGCGCGTAGTGCGTAAGCACATCTCCTGAAGAAAGGAAAAAGAAAAGCAAATAAATGGCCGCCACAATTAAAATGGAAAAGGGACGGCGGCCATAAGAACCATGGGAAAACAAGTCACAATGTCACCCAGGCTCAGAAGAAGTGCCCATACATGATGGGCACGTGATTTCCAGGCTGGGTACACCACTGCTGACGGGGAATTGCCCCAGTTGTGCAGTGCCCTGTTAACACTTAGAGTCCCAGAGCTAGACCTCAGGGGGAATTCCTTGGCCTCTCAACAACTCTAAGGTTGTGTTCAGAGCACCAGACATGCAGCACTTAGATGTACCGTTCTGTTCCAGACTTTTGTCATGTGAATGCATAGCAGTAAGGTAGAGCACCAGGGACATTTTTAACACACTACCAAGGCACACCTATTTTTTTTTAAATAATGTGGATCACTTAAAATCCAGGTTTTGATATCTTTTCTTGGACTAACTGAAAATATTACGCTCAGGTGACGCAAAACCAATCGGTCTCCCCAGCAGTTCTATGTCATTTCAATCAAAACAAAATTACTTTGTTGTAATGTACTTTGTGTTCATTACTTCGAATTTTACTTCGATTTAGTTTGTGGTGTTCCTCCATGCTAGCCCTTCCCCTTCACTACTACCCCTGCCCCAAAATCCTCCCAGCCCCACTTTTCCTTCTTACCCAACAAAAATTCCAATAATTCGAAGTAATATACACAAAGGAAATGACAACAAAGTAATTTACTTCGTGAAAACATACGTGAGACCCTCTTGAACAGATGATGGCTGCAGCACTAATGAGTAGCAAAGAATCCCACGCTGACCATCTCTTGTTCATATAAATGAATAGACTTTTGACTTGAAACCTTGTTGGGGGAAGCAAGGGTCTGCATGGAATGGAATTCTAACCTGGAAGGGCTATGTTATCTATAGAGGCATATTTCTTTATTTTATTTTATTTTCCATTTATAAAGTGTGCTCAACCTTCGGGCATCAAGGCGCATCCATCTAGGCAAAGGGCTGGTACCCACGGAGGCCCAGCCACTGTGCTGGGTATCACACTTCAAGAGGGGCCACATTATTCATAAACAAACTGTTCACATAATCTAGTGACAACATTAGGCCCATGCAATTCCAAAATGGGACCTAGTAAGTTTGAAACATTATCTCTGTTACCCTAAAACACATTTAGCCTCGTTGCGAGTTTGGTGGTATCGCAGCAGTAATACCACTGAGATACCGTCAAACGGTATTACTGTTACCACCATTTGGTGTGGCGGTATTACCACCGGATTACAAGTGGTAGTAGGCAGTGTTAGTCACCATTATCATTATTTGGAGTGCATAGGATTCCATGGGGATTTCGGTGGTATTAACACCAGCGCTATTACCACTGTCGGTAATACTGCCGATTTAGCTGTTTTTGTGTGGTAAGGCAGAGGAATCACCTCCAGCATTCTGCTTCATCTGCCTTAACTCCAAACCGGTAGTTTGGCGGTGTGGTGATGTGGAAGGAATGCATTGATAACTCCCTAACCACTGCGTTAGCACCGTTTTTTACCACACTGCCGCGCTAGTAATAAGGGCCACTGAAATGAAGGATTCACAACACAAGGTTTGAGAGCGGCAGCTTGTCTAAATAAAACAGCTGTCTCCATCCCCCTGGCAGCCACAGCCTAGCAACTCCAAACAAACTTAACGAAGGCAAAGTTTCAAAGCCATTTGGACCACACAGCCTCTGGGCACACGGCCCTTCTTCTCTCCTAAGCGCACTCCAGCGTTTAAGTTAAACTAGCTATATCTGTTGCAAATCCAGTCTTCGGTTATTGATCTGGGCGAAAAAGGATGACAAATTAGAAATGCATGTTATTTGAAAAACACATTATTTGCATTCAGTTAAAACTTGACTTCATGACTATATTTTAAACTGCAATTCTAAGGACTAATGTATATTATATTAACCTTGATAATATCCTATAGTATTATTTGCACATTTGTATTGTAGTTGTCATTTGTATAGCGCCTTTTTCCATTTGTATGGCCTCAACGCACTTTGTGGTAGGAACCGTTCGAGAACTGAAGTCCAGGTATGGGAACATTCTCAGTTAAAGGCTTAAAATGCGTGTGTGCATTTGGCCAAGACTAGGAATTGGGTGGGCTGGCAGGTCTCCAGTAAGCAACATGAGTGCGGAGGAAGGTCACGACGGAGCGTTAGGGCAATAGAATCGACGTGTGGCCCAGCTAGACTGAAAACCGGTCCTAGCTGTATTCTAATGGCAGAGGTGTAGAGGCAAGTCTGGTGTTAGGGCGAACTCCATTATGTGTCCAGTTAGCATGAATTTTTCATAGTCGCAGCTGCATTCTAAAGTGTGTGGATGGGGAGCCGTGCTTGCAACAGATGTCCACCGAAGCTGTGCGTTTATACATACCCTAAGGTTTGATCGCGCTGTGTGATCCAGTCGTCTGTGTGAAGAAGACAAGCTACCCTCATATGCTAATTCTAGGCACTACAGACAGATTACCCTAAGCGTAAATAGACCGGCTATCGTTATCGTCTTCTAAGCGTGGAGGCCAGGGTGCCACAGGATCCAGAGTCATGTGATTTTCCAGTGCAATAGAAAGGATACCCTTATAGTCTTACTCTATATCTTCTAAGTTCCATAATAGACTAACATCGGGCATCTTGTAGTGCAGTATCAAGGATACCTGCATATATGATATGATATGATAGGTTATTTATAATGTACTTAATACTCTTAGGTTTCTAAGCATGGACCCGGGGATCGACCCTTTGGTGCTCCGTGTCGTCTTGCTTCCAAGATGAGCACGTTGCCCCTAAGCTATCCTCCCGACAATATATCATTACGAGTCACAGTGATTGACTTATAGATCTTCTGATTGCAGAAGATAGACCACCACCATGAATCCTCTAGTGCAGTGGACGGGATGGACATTACACAGTGCCGCCAAAGGACCCCTCCTAGATCTATCTGGGTGCAGCACCTAGCTCACCCTTCTGTCCGTCTAGAATGTAACAGATCCTCTAAGTGAAATACCTGTGCTAACCATCCCTGTTTCTTCTAGAGCTGTACCTGTGACGGTCTTTCTGAATGCGCCATTGACTTTGAAGTAGTTGGTTCTGAGGTCATCTGTAATGATACCTTATATCTGAATTGGAGCAAGGCTCCTGCTCCCCTACGGTGCTCGGCGCACCCAATTCAGGGCGACACTGTCTTAATGCATCTTGTAATTCTAATAGACAAGTCGTCCATGAGCATGCGATTCCTAGTTTCATGAACATTCTGGGCACTTGTATAGCTCGGAGTCTACTTAACATTTTGATGACGACTTATATGAAAGGTTTTAATTAACTAGTTTCTTCTATTTTAGGGCAGAGTGAAAGAGGAAAAACACTTCCATTTTTGTAGGATGAAAGAGAAAAAAGACTCTTCCTGCTTGCAACCTCATTCTGGAATCCATTCTGATCAGTGTTCGAAGTGTACGAGAAGAAGTGGAAGTATGTTCCCTGCTGGCCTGTGGCTGCTTCCCACAAACCCCATCGTCATGCCCCTCCCCACACGCAATACAAACCCCCAAACAAATGCACCTACTATTTATGGGAACTTTCAACTTCTCCCTACACATTTATTTTAAAACGAAACCATTCCGGAACGGTTTCTTTATAAAATAAAAGTATAGGAACAGTAAGACTTAATATAAAAATGTAGAGGAGCACCGCTCCCAACCGCTCCGGCTCACTTCGACCACTGATTCTATTGAGGGTGGATATGGGGCTCCTATGAGGGTCCCATGCATGGGAACTCTGCACCCGGGTTCCAAAGCACCCTGCGGTCACTTCTCATATCAGTGGGTGGTGCACAGTGGCGTAGCCGGGGGTAGGGCCAGAAGGTGCGGCCACCCACCTTGGATCCTTCCTGGTGCTCAGTGCGGCCCCCGAGCCTTCCGCTGGTGCACGATGATCCATCCCCCTGGAACCAAAAGCTGCCAAAACCACCAGTGGTGCCTTTTGTTTTACAATGTTGTGGAATCAGTGGTGCATTGACATCTGCCATGTGTGCCATGGTGATGACCATGGCAAATTTCCGCCTTGTATGTGTGTGCATCGCAAACACCCAATTGGACCCACTGCATGCCTGCGGTGAAGAGAATGGGAAGATGGGCGCGTCATGGTTATGCTTGCAGGGACTCCATGATGTAAGTGTACCGTGAGTGGAGACGTCTGAGAAACTGAGGGCTGACCAAATTCTTCTCGGGCATCAGAGGTACAAAGGGAAGCAGAGGTTTCAATGCGCTATGTCCAGATATTTAGCACAACTTGGTCCTTCACCCCGGCAGAATGTTCAAACCACAGTACCATATAAAATCCATTAAAACAATGCAAAAACAAGTCTATGTAAACATTTACTAACACAATATGAACACGTTGTGACGAGTTGTAGCAAGATGGGCACCCCGATATATGGTGTATTTGGGGGATCACGCGCATTTGCTTGATGACAAAAAGCAAAGCTTTTTTGTAGGAGATCCCTAAAGGCAGCAAATTAAATATGTGTCTCTTTAAAGTATGGCAAAGAATTGAGCCTTCGCTAAGAGCCGCCATGCAATGGATGCTATTGGTGTTTGCATGAACTGGAACTATTTTTAGGAATTTCTGTAAATAATACGAACATGGAATTTAGAATGTTTGACAAACTCCTATGTGTGGGTGGATTTTATGCAATTTATTGATTGATTTATATTAAAAGATTGTGAAAAGTTCTTTGAACTAAAACACAATAAAACAAAAAATAAAAAAAATAAAGAGTAACACTAAAGCACTCCAGCCTGCAAGAGAGGAAACAACGCGGACACACTGCATGTCACAAAATAGGCAGGTTGGATGATTATCAACTGAAATGCAGTGTGATGTCACAAAATCGGCAATTCATTAGTCTTCAAGAAATCTTCGCTCTTGGGGGTCTAGGTAATTAAAGGATATTTAGCCAGTCGCTACAGCCCAAGGTAAGACTGGTGGGCGTGGCCCTAAGGGGGCCTGGGACTGGATAATAACTCCCCAGTTGAACTCTCCGAACCTCTGTTGTTGGTGGTTTGATAGCGTGTAACTTCTCGTGTGCATTGTGGGAGTCCAGGCAGTGTCAGTGGACGTCGTTGAGTCGGCTCAGCAGGTTTGTGTGGCAGGAACAGCTTCCACTAAATCAGGGTAGGGGCGCGGGTTCTTCACCAAAGATCATCACAAACTGGAGTCCTCTTGTGGTCTGAGCCATCGGGCTGCAGTCTCCCTTGACCCCCCCGCCCACCCCCACCATAGGCCAGTTATGGATTAACTAATGGCATTATGTTTAAGATACTCATAGAGTGGATAGAGGTGTTTTTTTTTTTAAACCATGTTTATTTTTGGTTCGAAGGCATATAAGCGATTACAACATAACATTTGACAACATTAAACTCTTATGCTCTACATTTTACTTATGTTCATGTTTTACAGATTGTTAGAATTCGCATTACCTCCAAAGATTTCCCAATTCTCTCCCTCCCTCCTCCCCCCTCCCCTATTCACCCACTTCTTTTTATTAACCTCTCACCCTCTATAAGGTCCTCTCCCCCCCAACTTTAAGTATTATTTTGCATTTCAGAGTCCAGACTATTTAGAGTGTTCTTCCCCCGCTTAACATTAACGTCTCATTGTCTTTATTTTTGGGGGGAGTTCAAGTTACATGTGTGTTTCGGAGCAAGCAGGGTTTGAAGAAAAAGGCTTCTCTGTCCCGTACATGTTCATGAAATGGATTCCATGAAGTTAAGAATCTTAGGTATTTACCAGTACTAATGGCGCATATCTTCCCCATAGCCATCACCCCCCAGATCTTATCCCACCAGCATGCTGAGATTGCGCCTTCTTTGTTTTTCCAATTTTGTGCAAGAGTCATTCTGGCTGCTGATAGTAGATGGGTGATAAGTCTGGCTGTCGCTCCTGACATTGCGTATTTCCCTTCTATAGGGACTCCTAAGAGAATTCTCTTCGGAGATCTCGGCAGATCCACCCCTGAGATGTCTTTTATGTAGCTTAGTATTTCCTTCCAGTAGGCAACTGCTTTAGGACACGTCCTCCACATGTGGAACAGGTCTCCCTTCTCACCACAGTTCCTCCAACAGTTTGGTGAATAAGTCTTTGTAATTTTGTGAATGCGGTTCGGGGACATATACCATCTGAGGCACAATTTGTACGCAGATTCCTTTATTGTGGTGCATCTGGAGGTGCTGTGTGCACGTGCCCATATTTGGTACCATTCCTCCTCCGTTAGTGACTCTTGTATGTCTCTTTCCCAGTTCATTTTGTATGCGAGATGGTCAGTTGGCTCGTCGTTAGAGAGGAGTTTGTAGAGTCTAGAGACCCGCTTGACCATGTTGCCTTCTTGAAGTGACAGTTCTAGGCCTGATGGCGTTCTCATGCCTGCCTTCTTCACCGTTGGGTGGGTAATCCAGTGTCTAATTTGCGCATATCTATAGCGTTCATTTTCCCCTATATTGAATTTCAACTGGCAATCTGTGAAGAGCAGTGGAGCGCCGCCTTTGTACATGTCTTTCAGATTAAGTTATTTCTGCCCCTGACCAGCCCACCCAATATCCTCGTTGGAGACCCGGTGTGAAATCTGGGTTGCCCATCAGTGGTGTATATGGACCCAATCCACACGGAATACGTTTCTTTTTCCGGGCTTTGTACCAGTTTAGTAGAGACCATTTTGTCATTTCCAGTAAGGCTTCTCTGTTGTTTCGGTTTTCTTTTCTCAGGCTCAGAAGAGCTATTAGGGGAACCAATGAAGCTGTTTGTTCAATTCTGCACCATCCTTTATGATCCTCTGGTTTTACCCATCTCAGCATTGGCGCTAATTGTGCAGCCAAAATGTATCTGTCCATTTCTGGAACTCCCAGACCGCCCAGGAGAGGGGAGCGCATTAGGATTTATTTCTGGATTCTAGGTTTCTTATTATGCCATATAAATTTGAATACCGCGTCTTGCAGTTCTCGGATCTTGGCTGGTGGTATTGGCACTGGCAGTGAGCTTACGACATAGAGGAGACGGTGGAGAATGGTAATTTTGACCGCTGTGATGCGGGCGAACCATGACAGCTCCTTGGAGTCCCATCTGCTCATGTCTTCCTGTAGTTGTTTCCACAGCAGAATTATGTTTGTCTGATATAGTTTGAGAGGATCACTGGCAAGGTGAATTCCTAAATATTCCAGTTTTCTTTCCACCCAGCACATCGGATATGATCTCTCCAATGTCTCGATATCTTCTCTTCTTGCTGTTATGTTCATAGCTTTTGATTTGGAGAAATTTATGGAGAACCCTGGGACCTGTCTGAATTCCTCCAACTGCTCCATAGCTCTGGGCATTGTATTTTTTGGGTCTCCCATGAAGAGCATGATGTCATCCGCATTTGTGAGTTTCCTGACCTATTGAAACTCCCTTGATACTGACATCCTGGCGGATCTGCATTGCACATGGTTCCATTGCCATTGTGAAAATCAGAGGGGAGAGAGGGCAGCCCTGTCGTGTGCCCCTTCCGATCTCCACGAATTCTGTGCCCTGACCATTGATCCTGAAGCTTGTCGATGGATGCTGGTAGTTGGCGAGCACCATTTTCGTAAATTCTGGACCGCAACCAAACCGTTCCAAAATCAGACTCAGATAGCCCGAGTCCATGCTGTCGAAGGCCCGGGTGGCATCCAGAGCTGCTACAGCAAATGATTGTTGTGTACGTCGCCCAGCATCTATGACGTCTACTGTCCTTCTGACGTTGTCTTGTGTGTGTCTATCGGCGATGAACACTGCTTGGTCATCCTGTATTATGTTTGGTAGGATTTCCATTAGGCGAGTTGCTAACATTTTTGTGTAGATTTTTACATCTGTGTTCAGCGATGCTATAGGCCAATAGCTTGCAGAGTTTTTGGGATCTTTGCCTGGCTTTAGAGGTAGTATAGTTATGGACTTTGGACCATATCTTGCGTGACCTTCCTCTCTTCTCTAATTGTATTGAATAGTTTTGACAATGGACCTAGCAATTGTGTATGGAATGTCTTGTAATAGCCATTGCCAAAACCATCTGGGCCTGGAGTCTTATTTGCTGGTAGTGCTGTGATAGCATCGCTGATTTCTTGGGCCGTTATTGGTTTCCCAAGATTGGTTCTGTGTTTTTCTGCAATTTGGGGCAGCCGGAGAGAGTTGATATAGGTGAGTTGATGTTCTGAGTCAAGATTTTCCCTCTTTAATAGTTCCATGTGAAATCGTTTCATTATTTCCTTTTTATCAGGCTCTGCTGTGTGGGATTTCCCATGGGAGTCATTTAGCTGCACTATGTAGTTCCGGGTTTTTTGTTTTCTCAGTTTTGCTGCCAAGAATCGATTAGCCTTGCCCCCATGTATGTAGTAGGATTGTATTGTTTTTAGCAGCGATTGGGCCCCCCGGTCCGTCGTGTGGTTCTCCAGTTGAGCTCTGATTTTCCGTAGTGCTCTTAAGGTTTTCCTTGAGCCCTGAGTCTTGTGTTGGGCCTCTGCTGCTTTCACCTCTTTTTCTAGTTGGTTTGTCACTAGTGCTAGTTCGTGGTGGTATGCCGCTGCTTGTGACATGAATTCTCCCCTGATCACTGACTTTCCTGCGTCCCATATTACCCCCCAGGCCGTTTACCCGTTATTGTTTTCTTTGAAGTAGTTCTCCATATGGGCTCTTAGTGCAATGTCTTTTAGGAGGATTTCGTTTAATCTCCAAGGTGATTTTACTCTGTTCCCTTCCACCCCCCAGTCCACACCCACCATCACCGGTGCATGGTCTGAGTGATATTCCACTCCAATTTCTACTTCCGTTATTTGCGGAACTAATGATGTGGGTACTAGGATCATATCTATCCTGGAGTATCCGAGGTGAACAGCTGAGTAATGGGTGTACTCTCTCCGGTCTCCATGGAAGAATCGCCAGGTTTCGATAACTCCTAATTCTCTGTAGAACCGTCCCAGGGTTTGTCTGTTTTTCTGATCAGTGGTTGTTGGGGGAAGTTTCTTATCCAGCATCGGGTCCATAACACAGTTGAAGTCCCCACCCACTATCAGTTAGCCCTCACACCAGCTGCCAAGTCTGCCCAGTAAATCCGTTATGAACACATCTTGCCGGCTATTGGGGCGTAAATTGCTATAATTGTGTGCAATTTCCCTTTTATCAGCCCTTTGAGCCCCAAGTATCTGCCCTCTTTGTCTTTGCGAGTTTGTAGTTTTTTAAAGTCTAGGGCCCTCCCAATTAGTATAGCTACTCCTCTTTTTTTCTCACCGCTTGAAGCAAAATATTGTTGCGGAAAGTTCTGACTGGTCATGCGCTTCTCGTCTTTAGGGAGGAGGTGTATCTCCTGCAGGAGCCCAATCGCCGTCTGCATTGATTTCAGCCTGTCTAGTATCGCCCGTCATTTTATTGGTGAGTTCAGGCCCTGTACGTTCAGAGATATAACTCTTGACTCAGCCATTTTGGTATAGGAGAGGTTGCGCTGTTACAAGCTGGGATTGAGCTGCGTCCGTGCCTTCCACGTTTACATTTTGGTTCCCTAGGGCTCGGGCTTGCACTGTTGATGTGGTTCTTCATTCGTTTTGCTCTTCTTGCCGCCTTCCAGTTCTCCCTCTCAGCTCCCACCTTCTGGGTGTGCTGTTCCTTCTCCTCCGTGTAGGTTTTGAATGTTTCAATGTGTTGTAGACTTCTATCATCCAGAGGCGTAGCCAGGATTGTCTCACAAGTGGGGCACAAAGCTAATGTAGTTGGGCCCAGCGCAGTGAAATTTAAATCTGTAAATGCCCACAGAGCCCTGCTGAGTGGGCATTTACAGATTTTGGGTGGGCCTTGCCTGCTCAGGCCCTAACCTAGCTACGCCACTGCTATCATCTTTCTGCTGCTGTTCGTTCCCTAGTTAGTTAGTTCCTGGCTCTGTTGCTGGATTTTGGGCTTCTCTGTTTTTTTTGATTTACGCTTTTTCTCAATTGACCATTCCCATGGTTTACCCGCCCTGTCTAGGGGATTAGGACGTGTTCGGGTAATCGGTCGTTCCTGGATTTCTTCTAGCTGCAGGATTGCACAGCCCTCCTCACAAGTAGTAATCTTCTGCTGTTTGCCCTCCCAAATAAATGAGAGGCCAAAAGGGTGAGTCCATCTATATTGTATCTGTTTTGCTTGTTGTACCTTTGTAATTGGCTGCATCATTCTTCTTTTGCGGAGCGTGATTAGTGCCAGGTCTTGGTACAGTTGAATGTGGGAGCTATTGATTGTGAGGTCATTGTGGAATCTTTCTGCTCTCAGTATTTCTTCTTTCTGACAGTAGGACGTTACTGCTACTAGAACATCTCTGGGTCTTGCTCCAGGGTCATTCCGTTTTTGACCTACTCGATGTATACGATCAAAGCCGATTTGGTCTGATTGAGTTTCCGGCAGAAGACTACTGAAGCACAGTTGCATTGTATCTTTAAGGTCACAATCCTGGATTGTTTCGGGGAGGCCTTTGACCCTGATGTTGGATCTTCTTGAGCGGTTTTCAAGGTCTTCTGCTTGTAGTTCTAAGTTGGTTGTTGCGCTGGCCAGCTGTTCCAGGAGAACACTGTTCTGGTTAGATTCTTCTGCCACTGTTGATAAGCCATTTTCGACTATATCTACTCTGTTTCCCAGGTCTGTAATTTCTCTGCTTACTTCCTGGAGGGAGGATTTCAATTTTTCTTTCATCTGTTCCAGCTGGTTGTGGAACGGGTTTGTGAGTCGGGCTTCCATCCCCTTCAGACAGTTCAGGAGTTCCTCTTTATCTGACGACATTGTGGGTGGTAGTGTTTCAACTGTACGCTCAACTGGTAGGGGGGTGACTGACTCTCCACTCGTCGACTCTGACCCCAGCACTTTTTGATTTGGCCCACTTGAGTTTTGGCTTGGATTCTTGATTTTGACTGTCCAGTTCTTCCTCTGACCCCCGGCATCAGGGATGTTCCGTCGGGAGCAGTCAGTGCTACTCGGAAGCCGAGGGGATGGCTCCTTGAATCCAAGCGTACGCTTCCTTCACCGCTTAGAGCTCGTAGGTCCGTAACGTGCTTCCTGGTTGTTCTTGTGGTCTTTTGTTGCCTTCTCTGGGTCGCGAAGTGCTTTAAGGTCACGTTTGCTTACAGGTCTTGCAGTGATTTTGGAGGAGTGTTATAACCCGTGCCCTCCGCACGTCAGATTTCTGTGTGTGACTGTCACGTAGCAGATGTCAAGTTTATCTTATTACTAAGCCTGTGAAGGTAACAGAGGGAGTATTTGACCCAGCTCACCCATCTCATGTGTAGGTCGCAAACGCTGTAGGGGGATACCCTCCAACTGTGCGTACAGACCACTCGCACCCAGCGCACATGGTCAATGACAGAGGCGGAGGAGCCCCCATACTAGGACCCACCCCTGGGTCGGATTGCGATGTTGCCTGCTTGACGCGTGGGTAGAAGCGACTAGCACGTGCTTCTAGGCAACTGCGCTGGGTGACTACTGCTTGTTTGGAGGCAATCGGCCTGCTCAACCCAGTTCCTCATGCTGTAGGTCTGAGAATTAGAGTGCCGACACTGACGTAGAGGCACAGTTTCGGTGATTTTATGTGGATGTGTGGTTGGATTGCCACGGACACCGGAGCGCAGCTAAACCCTCGCTGAGCGTGTCTTACCAATTGTTCTTGATGTTGCGTAGCTGCTGGAATTCACCCCCATGGGAGCCCTACTGACCGCTAGCGCTCGACAGGACCGCCTGGAGCGCCAGCAGTTTGGGAGAGGGAGGTTGGGGCAATGTAGTCGGGTGGACGACAGGCTTGATCTCGGTGTCTATTGCAGCGTTCAGCTTCAGGTCGATAGCATTTGTAGCTGACTACTTGTTACCAACAGTTCCTTGTTTACAATGCGCTCATACGCAATTGGTAGTCGGGATCCCTGCAGCATCCATGCAGCGGGGCACCCGACCACCGCGTGGCTTCCTGGGCCTGTGGGATATGTCTCCTCTGGTGATGCACAGTTTCTCTGATGATGCGCAGCGGTTTCGCCAGCACTGAATGAAGCCTAAGAGTGCTGGCGTATATGGGCAACAGTCCGGACTGCAGCAGGGCGTTCAGTTGGCCCCCCGTTCCCGCCGCGCCACGCACCCACTTTGTGCTGTCCTCCGGCCGTGGTCCTGTCACCACCGTCTTTTGGAGAGAAATCAGATTGGGGGTCTATGCAGATTTGCCTATGGTGCGTGCTGTTGAGGTCTGGGGGGGGTTTACCTCAGTCAGGTGGCGCCCACCTTACAGGAGGGGTAGTGGGTCGCCAAACTAGTGTCATTCTGGTGTGATTCCCGGCTGCTGATAGTGAGAGTGTGTTCAGGGCAATTCCCCCGAACCTGGCTGCTGCTGGGGGAAGGTCTCATCACAGTTTTAAGTAATTTGGGGCATGTGCCTTGGCCCGTATGGCTCGTTGACTGCGTGGATCAGCAGAAGATCTTGCTGTGGTATCTCAGCAACATAAAGGGAAATGGAAATGGCAGGGATCTTGCAGGCCACAGGCAGTAAGTCTGTGTAGCTGCTAAGAGTGGGTGGTAGACAGTGGCTGCAATGGGTTTCAATGGGTTTTGCTTCCTCCCACAGGCGCAGTCGTTTTGGCGTGGGGGGATCAGCCCCAGACCGCACACTGCGCTACAGGCAAGGGACAGCAGCAGGCCTCGGACACTGCGTGCCGCTGTCCATCCAGGCTCTGGCAGTAGTGGGAATCTCGCTGATTAAGTGTGCTGGGTTCCTAAATTGCAGGGGGCTAGCGGTGTTCAGTGGCTGCAGCTCCTCCAACCAATGGGTCTGGACCAAGAGGGCCTACCATCTCCGACTCTGTCGGGACCAGCGGGTGATCTCCTCAGCGTTCCATGCCGCAGCGCAGGCAATAGTATAGGGGCTCGCTGAATGTTTATTGGCCCAATCGATCCCTCTGAGGTAGTGGGCTAAGTGGTTTTTGCAGGTAGAGGTCGGGTAGTGCACTGTGCTGGGTCTCGGGTTGGGTGGGTGAGGAGGGACATGCCGAGTGTCACAGCAGGCACCCACGTACCTTTTGGTCCCCCAGCAGGGGCGACGGTATCCTTTGTGGCGCCGGGGGGCAGGTCAGCCCGGGGCCGGGTTCCGGACTATGGGGACTGCGCGCCCGCTTCCACCCGGCACCTGTATGAGCCACCGGCTCTGAGGATTGCATCCGCGGTGCCTGCGGGCCGCCGGGGCTCAGGAGCTAAGGCGCCAGGGAGGGCAGGAGGACCCCGCTCTAGGAGCGCAGTGCCGAACAATGTTCCGTCCCCTGTGAAGAGTAAAAGGCCGTGCTCTGTGCGCTGCCAGGCGTGGGGTCCAAAGTTGCAGATTGTGTTTGCCTGATGGCTCTTGATAAACCTGGAGCAGTTCCCAAAGACACTCACGTATGGCAGATCGCGAGAAGAGACTACCTTACGGAGCTGGGTGTGGGCAGCAAAAGTTTGACGGATAGAGTTTATAAGGAGATTGGTTCCTTTTTTCCAACACTCTGGGGACCTTATGCTGGATGGATTCACTTATTCTGCAATGTTCTGAGGCTGTCAGCACGATGCGAGTCGTCCCCTCGCTGCCCGCCGGAGCCTCAGCGATTATGGCACGAAGCTACGCAGCCGTTGGTGGCGGAAGCCACAGCTCTCCTCGGTGTATTTCGAGATCCGCGTGTCGGATTCTCCCCAAACCAGCATCAGACACCACAGGAGAGGTTCAGAAACCCTCTCGAGCACACTGTCCCAGGCGTAGATGGCTCGATCCACAGGAATTTTGTTTTTGGAATTCCATTAGTCTCGGAGCTCCGTGGCCATTTTGTTCGGCACGTCACAGCGCCCCCCTAGAGGGTTTGTTTTTAAAAGCATACTTTACTGTAGAATGCATTTCCACTCAGATGAACAAAAATGTTGGAAAGCACACCTTTTGCATGACCCTTAAATGACATATCAGTCAGTCCCTAATTAGATAATTACTAATAAAAAGAAAGTGCACATTTAAAGTTGCCTCATGTGAAGGCAAAACTAGAAGTCCGACCTGGCCGCTCTGAGTCGCAAGTGCAAAGCGGCTGAGAGGAAGTGCAGACTGCATCTGCTCGAAGAAGAGGGCCTATATCCAAGCCTGCATCTCTCCCGTCACTAACAACATGGCTGAACTTTTTCAAAATCTGAAAGGAACTCGCCAATCCTACTGCATTCTTCACTTCTCCTCTGCCTTCCCTGGCCCTCTGCAAATCTCTGGCCTCTCACTTCATCTCTAAAACGCAGGACATGTTGTCCTCACTCTCCTCTACACCTCTTCCTTCTCCCTCATGTGCTCTCAGGCCACCCTTGGCCCTCCTCCCCCTTTCCTTCTACTCTCCTCTTTTTCTCTCACATCACAGAATGAAGTTACTGGACAAGTCTGCTCTATGAAAGTCTCATTCAAAGAGGGGACCCTCTGCTCCTCCAGAATGATCAAGGACACCATTGTCTCGCTTGCTCCGGTCTCGGCTGATTTCTGCAACCATTGCTTTGGCTCTGGATCCTTCCCCTCAGTCCTCAATCACTCCCTTATGCACCCTCTCCTCAAAATGCCTTTGGCCGACCCTTCCTGTCTGGCAAACTACCGCCCTATCACCATTAGCCCCTTCCTTGACAAACTCTTGGAGAAGCTGGCCATTTCACTGCTTAACCACCACACTGAATCTGTTGGTTGTCTACGCGACCACCAGTCTGGCTTCAGAGTTTCCAGAGGCACGGAAACTGCACTTCTGTACAATCATGAAGACTTGCTCCCTAATCTCGATTCCTGCTCTCCTTCCATGCTCATTCTTCTTGACCTTTCCTCTGCCTTTGATACAGTCAATCATGCCACCCTGATAAATTGGCTCTGTGATACCGTTGGCGTCACGCACCTGGCTCTGGATTGCTTGACCTCCTTCCTCTCTGGCCAACCCTCTGAGGTTCAAATGGGCCCTTTTTTCTCCACCATCTCACTTTACACCTGAGGTGTCCCTCAGGGCTATATGCTCTCACCCTGGCTTTTCATCATCTTAACTGGCCCCTCTAGCCTATTTGACATACACCTTGTCTCCGAACTTCCAGTGTTATGCGGTTGGCACGCTGCTCTCCTTCAAGCTTCCTTCCTCTGCCTCCTCCTCTTCCTCTCTCATGTCTGACTGCCTGTCTGCTATTCAGGCATGGTGCACTGCTAACGATCCCTGCCTTAATGTCAGCAAGACAGAGATCCTTCTCATTGGGACCCCTGATCCCTCTTTCCCTCACACAATCTGGCCGCCTCAATGGGCCCCCTCCCCTCACCCACCTGTGCAGCACAAAACCAATGGTGTCATCTTCAACTCCTCTCTCTCTCTCTTTCTCTCCTCACTTCACAGACCTAGCCAAGAAGGCCCACTTTCAGCTGCACCTCCTTAGAGGCATTCTCCCTTTCCTCACCTTCCCCCATAAACTCAATGTCTCAATGACTACTGCAGCAGCCTCTTCCTCAGTCTGCCTAACACCTCCCTTTGACCCTTTCAACTAATCCAGAACAGGACTGCATCTGTCCCGCCCTAAAGTCTCTCCACTGACTGCCGATTGCTGCGAGTATTAAGTTCAAGACCCTTTGCGTCATCCACAAAGCTTTCTGGGGCCTTGGACCCCTCTGCATCCAGCGCTCTAGCTCTCTCTCCCTAAATACCTCCTGCTAGTGCCCCTTTGGTCTTCTAGCTCCAACTCTCTGCAGATCAGATGCTTCTCCATGCAGAGAGTGATGGCGGGATAGATCTCTCGCCCCCGTAAGTGCCTCCCTCTGGAAAAGCTTTGCTGGCCCTCTCAGACTTGAGCCTTAAGTTCCGGAAGCTTCTCAAGACCTTCCTTTTCTCCTCTTCCTTCCCTCTCCTCCTCCCCTGCTAATGTCCCTGTCTGCCTCTTGACTGACTGCCTGGTTCCAACAGAGTCTTACAGGGCATCAGGCCCCCCGAATCCAGTCTATCCCTGCACTTGGTCGTCCCGAACCCCCCCTCGACCTGCACTTGCCATTCCGGACACCTCCCCCTGCACTGGCCTGGCCTGGCCTGCACCCTTGTAGCCCTTCCAGCCCCTTACCTGGCACTTAGCGTGTGCACCTTCCTTCCCCTGCACTCCCTGCTTTCCCCTTGCTCTGTCCACCTGGCATCACCTGGCACTCGCTTTTTTCTCATGGGCCCTTACACCCTGACCGGCACTCTCCCCTCCCCTCTCCCCTGCACTTCTCTTACTGAACTTGCACAATCCGAATGTCACAAGGCCTATAAGGGTCGTTTATTGTGCTGTCCTCCCTGTTCCCCCACCCTCTTGTCTTGTTGCACCTCGAAACACATTGTGTATTGGCGCATTAACTAGCCAATAAATAAATAAATACACATAAGCGAGGAAAACTTTTCTATTAGCAACTAGTCAGAAACCAAGGACTCCACACAAATATCCACTTTGTCGTCACCCTAATGTGCTGTTATCACACTTACTCATGCACTCATCCTTATATTCCCATCGCTTTATTCATCCTCACACTCGTTCATTATCCCAATATGCTAACTCAAAAATCCATTCATCCATGTCACAATTACTGCATGCATTCATCCATCTGTACCTCGAAACACTGTCACATGCCCTTACATCTTCATTCATTCATTCATCCATCTTCAAAACCTTACATTGATCTCTCCAGCACCATACCCTTTCCCATTCATCTTTCCTCATATTCATTCATTCACTCATCCTCCCTCGCTCTCACTCATTCATTCATCAATCCTCATATTCACTTTCATTCATCCATCCCTTCTGCCCCTTCACTCCACTCTCTCAACATAATACCCTTCAACCTCAGTGTGCCTATGTGCATGAACTATCGCTGATAAGATAGCTCAGCGGGTTGAGCATTCACTGCTGTAATCTTTGAGTGATCTACAATTCACGGGTTCATATCCCGGCAAGGCCAACTCATCCTTTCAGCCTATGGAGGTCTATATATGAGTACCAACCTTGGTGGGCTTAATCGCTATTTTAATTAACAAATCATCATCCGAAAGCCAACACTATTGGCTTTGTCAATGCTTATTTATTACTGGAATAGATTTCTCTGGAGTAATGCCAAAAAAAACTGTAAATGTCTGACGTGAGCAGAAATGTGTGCATACATCCTGCAAAGTTTGCGCACCGAAAACGATTTTGCGCGTCCCTGTGTGAATTTGAATTTCTGCGTGCTATGCGTACTCATGAAATTCACCGCACAGAACAACCCTATGCACAAGTAGAGGCCCAAGACATGCCCCCACGCATGTCAATTCTAGCTGCATATACAGACCTTTGCACAATCCCCATCCGCGAAGTAATGCACCCCAGAAATACGGCATGCAAACCCCCACAACCAAGGCAGCACCCTGGCGACACTGCGTGGGGTCCCCCGTAACTTATCACTGTGCCGTCTCAATATGCATACCATGCTTTGTAACTGTAGTCAGTCCCCGGGAAATATGCCTAAGAACCCACGTAAACCGTTTCTGCACCCCGCTACACTGCCTAAGCGCACCCCTAACTTCAATCGGCACCCTGACTCTGTGCACGCACCCCTAACTACAAGATCCGATCTTATCTTTGCGCAGTGATTCCTGCGCAGATGGGTCTTAACGCATGCCTTGTGGTGGTGGCTAGATCGCAAGCTTTGCGTGCTGATTTACCCCGACCGACGTGAGGTTGCATGGCCAGATCCATGAATACGCTTGGTTTTGCACAGTTTTGGGCATGCGATTGCCTTGCGTGGCTCGTCCCTCGACACGCGCACAATTTCCCTTGTTCTTCCCTATTCTGCATGTCCCGCCCCCTATTTTGAGCTCTGCGTAGGCCCAACCAACACTCTGCATGTAGTCTCATGGAAGTTGTAGGGTTGTGTTGGGAGAGCAAGTCCATGCAGGAATTGCAGGCATTTTATTAGATCCAATTGATAGGCTTATTTTAATTTAGGAAGTGGCTGAAATACTCTTGGCCTCATCTGGGAGATCCAGTTCAAAGAGTCAGGTGCTGTATCCCAGAGGTTGCAGAAGAAGCACACAGCCAGAGATGAAATGCTCAGCGTCTGGGGGTTTGGGCACTTACTATTCAAGCCTTAGCATTTTCTATGCAGGCTGAGTGAGGAGTGAGGGATAGCCTTCCCTTCTAAGCTATCCACAGCTTTCAATTGTGCAAAGCATTGAGGTAATGTTCCATGCACC
Source organism: Ambystoma mexicanum (assembly GCF_040938575.1). Taxonomy (NCBI): domain Eukaryota; kingdom Metazoa; phylum Chordata; class Amphibia; order Caudata; family Ambystomatidae; genus Ambystoma; species Ambystoma mexicanum. The sequence goes on from NC_090936.1 coordinate 1,213,725,971, forward strand.
TCATTAGCTAAAGCACTACATCCCCAACATTTTATTTATTTACAAATAATTCACGGTTCTGTAAAGTAGGTTAAGTATTGGTAGAGCTTCTGCAGTAGTCAAACAACATATGTAATGCAGTGTTTGAAATGGAAATTCAGGGCGGTATTACAGATGCGCTGTGCTGCAAGAAACGGTCTTGTATTACATCACCCAACAGCCTTATCCATCCTATTCTATGGGAATAAATCACCGGAACTGTAGTCCAAAACCTCTGGAGGGCCACACGTTGTAGACCCCTAGCCTACACTTTTTAAGGCATGAACATCTCCCTTACATCCATATATTGAATAGAATAAATGTGACCCTAATTAGGGCATTCGACTTTTTATCGAACCACATCTATTATTCTTAACTTTGAATTAGGAAGAAATACAGATTTAAAGTCATTTTTCCTTTCAAGTCGGGGGCTCAGGAACCAGCACGAAACAATATCATACAGATTAGACAATGGTGACTGAACGCAGTGCCCTTCAGAATAAATTTAAAATTGAAATGCATGCGATCCACTGCTGAATCCACTAACACAGGCAAGGAGAGGAGGTTTCCCCGCTGCTCTTTGCATAAAAGCAATATCCGTGTTTTCATGTGTTTCATAGCACAATTTTACAGCATTCTTACATGCCCTGGGATTAGAGTCGCTGGCATTTCGGAAGCAAATATCACAATAGCATTCTTGTTTACCAAACCATAGGCAAAAAGCACTTGCACTTTCCGTATACGAGGGGTGAGCTGTGAATTGGGGTTCTCTGTAACCTTATATTATCATGCCCCCTCTAGTTGCAGAGGCGTCACTTCATTGACACCCCACATTTGCACGGAAGGGGAGGTAGCTCAGGGGCAATGCATTTGTATTGGAAGCAAGACAACGCAGAGCAACACGGGTTTAAATCGCCGTCCCACGCTAGAGTATTGATCTGCCTCACTCCCTCAGATTCAATAACCCAGATTGGGTGCATGATATAGAGAGATTTCCTAAAGTTCATCTACATGTTTAATCAGACTATTTATTTATTAATAATGTGTTACAGTTTATATTTAAACTTTACACATACTGATAAATTATATAAGTTCATCATATTACTTATTACATATTACATATTGTTTCTAATCAGTTAGTCAACTATTCAATTATAAGAAATAAAAATAAAAAGAAAAATGTTTAAAATACCATTAAACATAGCATAGTTAGGACTTATTACACTTACAATTCTTCAGATCATTCAAACTTAATAACGATTGCACATACTGAAAATACTAAAACACATATAACAGAGATCATGAACCACTACCGTAATCAATAACCTGCTGTTTAACTAATTCATATAGAGATCTTCAAAGTTCTTTCAATTACCAACCATATTCTGAAGGTGGCGATCTGCAGCTGCATACTCTGAGTGTTCATGAGGCGTTGCCAGAAGGCAGGTTCCCTTATGAACTCCGTATCATGGACAAAGTTGCCAAAATGTACTAAGTAAGTGTCCATCATATTTACACATCTGGAGAGTACATGATAAGCTGTTTCTTTGCATCCTTTATTCTTACAAAGTCTACAATATCTCTCTGTAGAAGTCAAACCGTTATGTTTGCTTTTGTTAGTCAGCAGCGGTAGGTTATCAACCCTCAGTAAGAGTAGAAATCGTCTAAGTCTACTAGAGGGACTGAGGGATAAGTATGGCTGCATTTGTTTAAATGTATAGAGCATGTGATGAATAAATTTGTATTTTGGAAGCTTGTCAAGGTGTGCATAATTTTCTAGCCAGTCCCAAAGGTCGATTTTTTTAGATAGTGCTTTTTTTTGAGGATCAGTAAGTTTCTCTCCACTCGTAGTCCAACATATTGTCCTAAGAAGGGCTTCGATCTCCTTTTTCAGATGGCATTTGGTGGATTCCTTTGTACTTTCCATGCTAAATTCTTTTAATAGTCGAGACTCTGGTTGATTAGCCATCTTTAAATACAGTTCTGCTCTCCTTTTCAGGACAATAGACCTCAGTGAGGAAACCCCAACTTCCAATCTTAACAATGCCATTGGGATAGATTGAGGGAGACCTAGGATTCTTCTCCAGAACTTCCCCTCTATCACTTGCAGCCAGCTTAAATCCATCTGTAATAGCGCTTCCAGTCCATAGACCACCATTGGGGTTAGTACCTGGGTGTAGATTTGACGGATTCCATATAGTGACATTCCACAGTTCTGCCTTGCAAATTGGCTAATCAATGACGTTACTTGTGCTGCCCGATGTTTTCTTGTTTGAATGCAGATGTTATAACCCAACTTGGCCTCTATTTCGACCCCTAGATATTTATATTGTTGGGTATATTTAATTTCTATTTCATGCAAAATTAATCTGGGTCGTGCTATCTTCTTATTTGAAAAAGCCATCACCTGAGTTTTCTCCTGGTTGATGATTAGGTCGTTGTTTGTAGCATATTCCCACAGCTTCAGTGCGGACCTCCGTAAGCCACTAAATGTGTGATCCATAATAATCAGATCATCGGCATACGCTAGTACCGCACAGTGGATGGTACCGACCACAGGAGGACAATTATGTTCACTTAAAATGACACCTGGTAGATCATATGTGAACAAATTGTACAAGAATGGGGCCGTCACACAACCCTGCTTGACGCCTCGGTTTTGTGGGATCTTCGCTGTGAAGTCCCCCTGATTACTAAGTCTGCAGGCCACTGTGTTGTCCTCATGCAGTAGTTTTAGATAGTACAGGAGGATCTCGGGGCAACCTAATAGTTCAAGTTTTGCCCACAGTTTTTCACGACGAACCGAGTCAAAGGCTGCTTTAAAGTCTACAAACAAAGCATATAAAGGTGGATTTCCTTTCCTCATTGCTTTTGTGCGCAGGGTGTCCAAGATAATAATATTATGGGTTGTTGAATATCCTCTCCGGAAGCCACATTGAAATGTATTGAATATTTCAGTTTTGGACGCCCATTCTTCTAATTTCTCCAATAGAAGTGCTGCAAAGAGTTTCCCTGTACAGTCTAACATTGAAAGTAGTCTGTAATTACAGGGATCTTTCTTGACTCCTTTCTTAAAGATTGGAATTAAATAGGCATGTTGCCATGATTTAGGAATCCTCCCGACTACTAGTACTTTGCCAAATAATATGCTTACAAAATTTAATCAGACTATTGCGAGGTCAATTATGCAAGTTCATGTAATACAGGTCATGGTTTGAATAACCTGTTATTTCAAAATGATCAGTAGCTGTGTATGGCACACTTTTGGATCCCCCTTTAATGTCTATTTATAACCTAAATAGTAACACAAGCTATGACTGTGGTGTAGAGTTTCTGAAAGTGTGTCCCTCTCATGACAAGTCCCTCCAGAGATTATGAATGCACGCTACAAGGTAAATGCCTAAAACCTTTACCTATTTATAATCAGCCGTCTTAGATAGGAGGTGCAATTTACTAGGAACTCCCTAGATTTGAGCATACATTGTTTTTCATATTAAAGATATAACATCGATGGGTATATCATGCACCCTCATGGGACATCATGTTAAAGACCCTGAAGAAGACTAGGCATGAACCGAATCCCATACCATCCCATTTCCCAGCCGAAACAAGTTGATCAAAGTCTAAAAGATCATCTGCCATCAGCCAACAGGCGTAATGAAGAATTGTTTATTAAATGCAAAATTGTGAACTCTTGTCTTCTTTAATGTGTTGAGCCAACAGAAAAATCAAGTGGAACAAACTGTTTTAGAATTCTGGTTATTTATTGTGATTTGGTTTAGCAACTCAACCTTTTACAAAAGCAGTAATTGTCACGGAGGATATGATATTCAATATACACTTAGACTTACGATAACAATCACTTATAAGACATCTATAAATGTTGCATTTACCCTTTCATTCTAACAATCCGTGAAGCAGATGCAATATCATTTTTGTTTGGTTTGTTATGGATCATATGACTGGCTTCAGTGAGGCTGCTCTGGCCCAATAGTACTGGTGTTACCGCAAAATATAGTAGTGATGATAAAACGTGTGCATAGACTCGTGGTAGAGTGGTGTCTAAATCAAGTCTTGCCCAGTTCTGCACTAGCTTTCCTTCTGTGTTGCCTTCATTTGTATTTGTATCGATGTCCGTTGAGTGCTGGTCAAATCCCATTTTAGTTCGCTCTAGCAAGAGAATAACTGGGTCGTGGTCCCTTTCGACTCTCTCTGTGACCCTTAGGTCTTTGACCAAGTTCCATTGTGCAACACCAATTAAAATGTAACCGACATGGGACCTAGCTGATCCATCTGTAAATGTCTGCAGGAAACCTTCCAATTCATGCACGCAAGCCATGCAACTGAGGGCGATTGGATTGGGTTGTTGTGGAGGGGCAGAACGGCGGGGCAGGATGACGCATGCCAGGTCTTCATCCTTGCCTATCCCCTCTAGGGCTTTCAGAGGTTAAAACTGCGTATTGAACTCACCTGTGAGTATCAACGTGGAATAGTCCTCCTCTATACTTGTATCAGCAATAGTCTCCAACAATGAATTGTTGTGCTATTCTCGTGGGTGTGATACTTAAGTAAACATTGAGCAGAAGTAATATCCTCTCATTTTGTAGCTTTATTTTTAATTAAGCAATAACGCCTGAGCAAGGGGGGCATTACCACTTCAGTTAATGCCCTGGGCCCATAGTTACAGGCCTGATCAAAGCAAGGGGAAGATGGCAGCCTCCAGCCGTGTGGTGGCTTGGAGCGGGGATTACCACGTTCTGAGCATCCTCATTGGCTGAGTGGCTGCCACCCCCCCCGAACGGGGACAGAAAGGGAGTAACATTGTCGGGAGAGGGATTCCCAGTCAGATAACGCCCCAGCGAGGGCCAATGAAATTGCATTTAACAATCTCATTGTCCCTCGCTGAGTAATAATAGCTAATAGTCAGGGTTTTGTTTTGGTATATCCGTGATCTCAGGATTAAGGAACTTTGAGACCCATATCATCAGCCCAACGCTTGGATGCCTTCTATCCCCTGTACGGGCGGGTACAGTATGGCAGAAGAACCTCATGTGCAATATCTCTTCCTTATACCAGGTTTCCGGCAATATCAGGATATCTTTAGACTCTATTGGCCTCATTACGAGTTTGGAGGTAGCCATGGTGATATTAGCTCCATGGCTGCCTCCAAACCGGGCTCCTTTTCCGGGTTCCTGCAATGGGGACTTACCGGGTCACTCAGACATAGGAGGACCCGATAAGTCCTCATTGCAGGAACCATTCCCCATTCCCATTTGAGCCCCCATAGGGCTCAATGGGAATGGGGATGGAGGTAACAACGGGCACATTATAAGTGTCCCGTTGTTGCCTCCCTCTTCCCCTCGCAGGACCCGGAAAGGACGCCTGTTTTTACCAGGCATCCAATGCGGGTCCCGCGATGGGAAGCTTGTAATCAGCCCTAATGGAATGAAGTGGGCCGATCCCGTACCGGTCCCCTTCATTCCATCAGCGCAAGCCTCATAATGAGGCCCTATATTTTTTGTGATCTGATTTAACAAGAAAAAAAACTAACTTTCACAGATAAAATATTGTACAAATATAAAAAGAAAAAGAAGCGAAAAAAGAAGGAATATTCCTGAAAATTCTTACAAATTAATACAGCCGAAGGAAAAAAACAAGAAAGAATATTCCAGAAGACTCTTACAAATTAATTCAGCAGAAAGAAAAAAACAAGAAAGAAAATATAATAATATAAAAGTTGCACAATCCTTACCTTCCATTCCATGAAAAAGATAAAAGGAGAATAAACATATATGCTTAATATTGTGCTAATTAGCATCATCCTAAAAGACATTTGATAAAAATCGATAGCAGCTAAAGTTACAAAAAGGAATTGCCTTAAAGAATTCTTTTTTACGGGAGTAGCTACCGAAAACACCTCTAATAAAATGTATAGCAGTCAGAATTAGGGGCGTGTGATTGCCTACAAGAATTCTATCCCAAAAGGATAGAGTTGTCAAAATACAGTTGTCATGGACAAATTGCAGCAGGCAGTGCTCAGGTTGCAGTTGAAGCATCGGGCACTGTACACAAAGGTGTTCCAATGACTCCACTGCATGGAATGTTGACAATATCTGCATCCTCTCAAGTCGGAGTCGGTGTCACGAAATAAACTGTCCCCTGTATAAACTCTCCCCCAGAGATTGTATTTCAGAATTAAGTCTCCCGCAGAGATTCTGTCCTGAAATAGAATCTCCGGGGGGAGGAACACTTTTGCGCACCTTCCCACCTCAAATGTATTCTCTCCCGCAGAGATTTTGTCCTGAAATAGAATCTCCGGGGGGAGGAATACTTTTGCGCACCTTCCCACCCCAAATTAATTCTCCCCCTCTCTACGTACTGCAAAGGCGTGTGCTGCAGGATCCCATTCAGTCCCTTGTAATTTTTTTTGTTACATGAGATATCTCGGCCAAATTTGGCTCCTTTTCTTCCTACATGTAGGTGGTCATAACTCCACCAAGAAATCCTAGTTTTCTGCATGGGGTTGAGAGAAAATAACAAAAAATAGACCACATTTTGTGTTTTTTCAGAAAATGCCAATAAAACGATGTACAAAGAAACCTGTGGTTTTTTTCCTTGTAAGAGCTAGGAACAAATGGTTTGCTCTGCTGAATTCGTCATTTTCCAGGCTTTCAAGAACAGGTTGAGTGGAAACTAAGAAAACACATTTTTATAAGGTTACCATCAGTTTTGTTAGAGGAAGGGGATTTTTTTCTTTTTTTTTTCAATAGGACATGCGTGGACGGAATGGAAGAGGAGGGTGGGAAAGCTGAATGGGAAGACAGAAAAGCATGCATTTCTGAAAAGTAGATATTTCAAGCTTAGGAAGGGGTCATTTGCGCAGGTCAGCTGGCCCGATTCATGAAATAAGGTGGAGAAATGGCATAAGGGGCGCGTGCCGATAAGGACCTTGTGAGAGCCATGGCGCAGAAAAAATATTGCACGCCCTGCGTATTCATGCATTCAAAGGCTCATTACTAGCCGTCACGCAAATAAAAACAAGCTGCTCGAGGAACACCCACAACACGCCCCCACACACACCAAAAAGCAAGCTAAAGGGCAAACCAGCTCAAGCCTCCCCATCCACCCCTGACCCACCATTCAGTAACACTTTGAGAAGGCACGCCCTCCACCACAAGCCCAGGCTGCACTCCAGTTAAATCGCACGCCTCACCTCACAAGGCCAGGTTGCACCCTTGCAAAAAGGCGCACCTCACCTCACAAGCCCTAGCTGCACCCCTGCAAAAATGTGTGCCCTCCCTCTCAAGGCCAGGCTGCAACCCTGTGTAAACACATGCCTCACCTCGCAAGCACAGACTGCACCCTTGCAAAAACACAGGCCCTCCCTCGCAAGGACAGACTGCACTCCTGTGAAATCGCACACCTCACCTTGCAATCCCAGGCTACACCCCTGTGAAAACATGGGCCCGCCCTTACAAGGGCAGACTGCACCACAGCGAAATCACGCACCTCACCTCGCAAGCCCAGGCTGCACCCCTGCAAAAACATGGGCCCTGCCTTGCAAGGCCAGACTGCACCCCAGCGAAATAGCATGCTTCACCTCGCAAGCCAAGGCTGCACCCTTGCGAAAACACGGGTCATCCCTCGCAAGGCCAGACTACACCCCAGCGAAATCGCACGCATCACCTCACAAGCCCAGGCTGCCCCATTGTGAAAACACAGGCCCTCCTTCGCAAGGCCATACTGCACCCCAGCAAAATCTCATGCCTCAACTCGTAAACCCAGGATGCACACCTACAAAAATGCGTGTCTCACCTTGCAAGCCCAGGCTGCATGCCTGTGAAAATGCAGGCCCTCCATCGCAAGGCCAGACTGCACCCCAGGGAAATCCTGTGCCTCACAATGCAAGCCCAGGCTTCACCCCTGCGAAAACGCGGGCCCTCCCTCGCAAGGCCAGACTGCACCCCAGCAAAATCGCACGCATCACCTCACAAGCCCAGGCTGCCCCATTGTGAAAACACAGGTCCTCCGTCGCAAGGCCAGACTGCACCCAAGCGAAATTGCGTGTCTCACGTCCCAAGCCCAGGATGCACCCCAGTGAAAACGCAGGTCCTGCCTCACAAGGCCAGGCTGCACCCGAGTGAAATTGCGTGCCTCACCTTGCCAGCCCAGGCTGCATGCCTGTGAAAATGCAGGCCCTCCCTTGCAAGGCCAGACTGCCCCCTAGTGAAATCCTGCACCTCACATTGGAAGCCCAGGCAACACCCCTGCAAAAACATGGGCCCTCCCTTGAAAGGCCAGACTGCACCCCAGTGAAATGGTGCACCTCACCTCGCAAGCCCAAGCTGCATGCCTGCAAAGACGCAGGCCCTCCCTCGCAAGGCCAGACTGCACCCCAGCAAAATTACACGCCTCACATCGCAAGCCCAAGCTGCACCCCTGCGAAAACGTGGGCCTCCCTCAGAAGCCAAGCCTGCACCCCTGTAAAAACGCAAGCCCTCCCACGCAATGCCAGACTGCACCCCAGTGAAATTGCATGCCTCACCTAACAAACCCAGGCTGCACCGCTGCGAAAATGTGAGCCCTCCCTCACAAGGCCAGACTGAACTCTAGTGAAATTGCGCGCCTCACTATGCCAGCCCTCCCTTGCAAGCCCAGGCTGCACCCCTGCAAAAATGTGAGTCCACCCCCCTACACCCTTGCCACCCATTCTGGCTGCATACCCCCCTACTGCACATCAACCACTCTAGCTCAGACACCACCCACCAGCCAACTCCGGATTGGACACCACCCACCAGCCCCCCTCACCTGTGTCATACTACCAGGCAACCGCCTCCAGTCTGGACACCACCCACCAGCCCCCCTCACCTGTGACAACCCCCCCAGGTAGGCTCCTCCAGTCTGGACACCAGACCCCTCCTCTGTGACACATACCCAGGCAGCTCCTCCAATCTGGACACCACCCACCAACCCCCCTCACCTGGGACAGCCCCCCCCAGGTACCCCCCTCCAGTCTGGACACCACCCACCAGTCCCCCTCACATGTGACACCCCTCCAGGTATCCCCCTCCAGTCTGGACACCACCCACCAGTCCCCCTCACCTGTGACACCCCCCAGGCAGCCCCTTCCAGTCTGGACACCACCCACCAGCCCCACTCACCTGGGACAACCCGCCCAGGTAGCCTCCTCCAGTCTGGACACCAGCCCCCCTCACCTGTGACACCCACCCAGGCAGCTCCTCCAGTCTTGACACCACCCACCAGCCCCCCTCACCTGTGACGCCCTCCCCCCAGGGAGCCCCCTCCAGTCTGGGCAACACCCACCAGCCCCCCTCACCAGTGACACCCCCCCAGGCAGCCCCTTCTAGGCTGGACACCACCCATCAGCCCCCTCCATTCTGGACACCACCCACCAGCCCCCCTGACCTGCCACACTCCCAGGCAGCCCCTTCCAGTCTGGACACCATCCACCAGCCCCACTCTCCTGTGACACCCCCCCCCCAGGAATCCCTCTTCACTCTGGACACCAGCCCCCCTCACCTGTGACACCCACCCACGCAGCTCCTCCAGTCTGGACACCAGCCACCAGCCCCCCTCACCTGTGAAAGCCCGCCAGGCAGCCCCATCCAGTCTGGATACCAACCCGCCAGCCCCCCTCACCTGTGACACCCCCCCCAGGCAGCCCCTCCAGTCTGTACACCACCTGCCAGCCCCCCTCACCTGTGACACCCACCCCAGGAAGCCCCTCCAGTCTGGACACCACCCACCAGCCCCCCTCACCTGTGACAGCCCATAGGCAGCCCTTCCAGTCTGTACACCACCCGCCAGCCCCCCTCACCTGTGACACCCACCCCAGGCAGCCCCCTCCATTTTGGATACCCCCCACAAGCTCCTCTCGGCCATGACCCCCCAAGCACCCCCCTCCTGTCTGGACACCACCCACCAGCCCTCTTCCCCTTCACCATTAACACCCCCCCCAGGCAGCCCATTCCATTCTGGACAACACCCACAAGCCCCCCTCACCTGTGAAACCCCCATAGGCAGTCCCCTCCAGTCTGGATACCATCCACCAGCCCCCATCACCTGTGACACCGCCCCTCCCCCCCGACCCCAGGCAGCCTCCTTCCTATGTCCATAAGTCAGGGTAACTTATAAAGGATACTCAGGTAGTCAGCTGTAATCTTCAGGTCACATTTTAATCAGGTTACATCACACAGCGATAGAAAGTATAGTCACAGGGAGGCCCACCTGCTCCCACCACCCAGACTACATCATTACCAACTGCCCCGGGTGGAATCTCAGACACTCAACATTCCAGTCAGTCACACTCCTTGCATTTCATTCATGACCTCATACATGCAGACAGGTGTATGTGCCATCGGCTTGTGACATGCACATTTGTTGCATGTCATTCAGGGGGTCAGGCAGTGTGGGGGTTGTGGCTGTTTGTCAGTGTGTGTGTTTTTGTGTGTTTGCTTTGCATGCAGTGTGCAGGTGTTGCTGCATGTGTGCTGGGACACATGTTGATGGTTATCTTGTGAGTGGTTTGCATGTGTTGCATGTCACTGGGGGTGGGGGGCACGCGGGTTTGTGCATTTTGGGTGCATGGATGTGTTGGCTTCACTCAGTTTGTATTTTTTCCATTGTCTGCAGATCCTTCCGTCAGAGACTGAGGCTATTCAATGGGATGATTTTTGACGGTTGACTGCATGCCGAGGGGACAGGTATGATGTGCATATATCTTGATCGTTATGGAATGGCTACATTACTTGCTGCATGTCTGGATGCTGCCATTCTGGCGTGTTGCCCTCTTTGTCACAATTGTCAATTACCTCTAGTTGAGTGGTTCATTTGGGATAGGGTTTATTGTGGGACATGTGTTTGCATATCATGCACATTCTCGGACATGTGTGCAGAAATATGCAATTGTGCTTCTTGTATTTTGGGGACATGTTACTTTTGGAGGCCATGTATGGCTTGCAGCTCAGACATGATGCTTGATGAGTTTCAGGATTTATTGGTGCGTACACATTTGACATGTATGTTAGTCACATGGGATGTTTTTTGTGCCTAAGGGGTGATTTCAATCAATGGTTGCCATGGTGTTAGTGCTGTATTCCCTCTTCAATTTGTTTCTTTTGGAAACACAAAATGTAATGTCTTTTTAATTCTAATGGATAGACACAAATTTTCACTTCCAAGGGCACTTTCTCAGGGTGGTTTTATGGGCACAGTGGATTGGCCCATTGTCATCATTGAATGGCACCTGGGATTTGGCTGGATCGTGTGCACTCCACAGGCGAAGGGTTTTAGGTAATACATGATTGCACAAGCTGGGTAGGTGCAGCCTCTCCAAGTGCCCTTTGCCCAGCCATATGCAAGCGGTGGGCCTGTGGGTGTGGATGGTGTGCCACTACCATGTCCACCGGTTCGCCACTCCGTGTACCAACATTTTCCAGGACACATGCTGCCACAATGATCCTGCAGACTACTGGTGGTGCATACAGCAACACACCACCAGAGTGGTCAAGGGAGCGGAAACGTGACTTGAGCACTCTGAATGTGCTCTCCACTATGCCCCGAGTCACAATATGGGCAGTGTTGTACCTTACCTCGGCAGGTGTGTTGGGGCTACGTATGGGCGTCATCATGTATGTGCTGAGAGGGCAGGCCCTGTCCCCTGTAGATGTGAGTATGGTTGTCATTGTCATTTGTTGACAGTGTCTATTGGTCTGTGTGCAACATGCATGTATGTGCATGGCTATTCATACTCACCAATGAGCCAAGTGTTGCCATGCTTCCCAGCTTCCAGGGCCCGGTGTAGCGGGGACATCCTGAAGATGTAACAATCATGTGTGCTACCAGGATAGTTGGCATACGCTTCAGTAATGATGCCCTTGGCATCACACACAAATTGAACAATGATGGAGTGCCAGTGTTTCCGGTTGTAGTAGATGTGCTCTTTTGCTCTATATGGACGTAGAGCAACATGGATGCAATCAATGGCACCTAGCACCTCTGGAAAGTGCGCCACCCCCTAAAAATCCTGGACCACTGCTTGCCTTTCTGCCGGTGTTCTGTGCATATAGATATGCTGGTGGACAGAAGATTGTGCAGTTATGATAGCCAACACCTGGTTTAGGCAGCGAGACTGCGTGGCCTGGGATATACCGCCTACTATGGCGGCGGTCCGCTGGAATGCCACAGTGGCCAAGAAATACAGCACCTTTTGCAAGGGGTTCAGTGCTTGGGAGCACATGGACCCAACATTCCCTGATCAATTCCATGAATACGTTTATTTTGCGCGCATATGGGTGGTGCTATTGTTTCACAGTGGAATGTCCCTCCTAATGCCCACTTTTTCGGATGTTCTTCCTCATTCCACGTTATCCGCCCCCTCATTAGGTGGCTGCACAGGCCCAGCACACCCTCTTCTTGGAGTCTCGCGCAAGGCGTTCATCGAGTCGCAGTGACGTGGCAAACCGGCGTGGATTCCGTGCAAGTCCCAGGTAAGCCCTGCGCATTGCTTTCCATAAATCAACTAACAGGGATTTGTGTGCAATTTCACGCACAAGTCCCCGATTTTCCCTGCAGAATATTCCATGAATTGAGTCCATATGTAGGTAAAATTCCCATAGTTTGGGAAAAAATTGGAAGAACAACAGAAAAAAAGGTATGTGCTGGACATGTTTGGACCTGTGAGGTAATGGCTCCTGTGAATATTGAGAAAAACAATGCACTGCTACATTCCCCCAACTCTTCTAGTTAGGAAATCACACATTTTATGTAATGTTTCTCAAAACAAGCAATACCACAAGCCAAAAGCTGAGCCATGGAACACAGGATTTTTATTCTGACGGACTAAACAGAAGTACTTAGCATGTGAAAATAAGGGGAACAAATGTGGTGAGGAATGGCAAGAATGCATTTTTTGAAAGCACACAGGCAGACCTTTTGAAGGATAGGTGACTTGTGCAGGTTACAAACGCGTACAGTGCCTAAAGCAGTGACTACATGTAGGTTTTATTGGAGAAATTAAAGGGTTGTGTAAACAAGTGCAGTAACAGATGTATGAAAACGTAATCAAAACCAATAGAAAACAACAAATGTCCTACCTTTCCACATTCCCACAGGTGTCTCGACAAAAACGGTACCTCACATGTGTGGGTGCACCTACCTGGGCGCAAAGGGAAAAGGCTAAACCACTGCTGTACCAAAGGGTTTGGGTAGAAGATATTTTTAGGATTTTGGTCTTGCGGACATCCTACAGATTTGGGCATGGGGTGTCGCAGCCACCAAGGAAAACAGGGAACCCCATGCATTTCTGAAAATAAGATACTTGTGGGAATCCACAGAGGTCTGACTTGTACGACTCACCCTCGAATTTATTACCCACAAGGCCTGACAACGTCCCGGAAGTCGGGGGTGATGTCACCGGCCAACAGTTCACCAATTCCTTGCCCCCCTTTTTGCAAAAAGCTATCTTACAGTTAAGTCGACCTACCCTGTCCATGGCCATTGAAACAGCTAAACACTTCCACTCGGCACATCGATGGGAGGAATGGAAAGATTACAAGCCTATCCACTGACCTCAACCTCAGGGAATAGACAAACAAGGAAGGTCATATAGAATCAAGAAGGGGATCCCCAAAGAAATCAAGAGATCAGACTCTAAAACCAAAGACGAAAGCAGAAGGGAGGAAACTAAAGGAAGCAGAACACGCCCTCTTATCTGATTTTCCTGTAGAGAAATGGGGCCTCTAGCTAGACACAACCTGAAGAATGTAAGGGATGGTCCTATGGAAATATGCTGTTTTAAAGGGGGAAGAGTGCGAAGAACCCAAAGAGGATTTAGAGACCTTTAGCAAACATTTATGTCAGTCTTCTGCTGACTTCACTTATGAAAATGCTTGAGTGAATGCGAAGCAAGTAAAGGCATTAATTGACTTGGGTATCAAACAAACCATTATACGAGCTGACTTGGTCATAACAAAAGACCTCGAGAACGCTGCCCTAGTTAGAGTTACCTGTGTACATGGGGACAATGAAGCATACCCCAAAATACTCATACGTATTAAAACCCAGGCGAGTCCTGTTTATTATCTTCAGCCTTCATTCCGGGACTCCCCGAGAAAGTTATTCTGGATCGGGATTTCCCTACCTTTTCTACTCTCTTGCAGTGAACCCCACCTCTCTTTGGAGAATTTTAACCCTAGAATTACCGGTAGTCAACCTACTACTCCCAAAACTCTCTAATATGGGACTGGAAATAATCAGAACCCCACAAAACTCCTTCAAGATATAAAGAACCTATGAAACCCAAGTCAACCCTTAGAGACCATTTCATGGGTTACTTTAGAGAGAGCGGTAAAGCCACTCCACCTTGACCTACATCAAAGAAAGAAAAGCAATGGAATATGCAAGAGTTCCTGGATATATATCATCCCTGTTCTCTTCCAGGTCTTAACAACAAAGAACTCAGACAAAAAACAGGCATATCCACCTCGCATAGGGCAAGGGTATGTGCGAAACCTGAAGGGGTCTCACCCGCTAATCCCCGGGGGTCTGTCTTCCAGTTGGCCAGGACATGGCCATCGCTTTTGGATCCAGTTCCTGGGGTTAGACCAGTGCGGGATGATCACCTGGATGTGGGGTTCCTCAGAAGTGGAAGTGAGGCATCAAAGGTTGAGACGCAGAACCCCCTTCCTAATAACACCCTTTCCCATCCTAACAAGTAGGATACGTAGGAACTCAACCCTCTTCCCCCTTCCCGAAGCAAACACTTTTTCACGGACAGTCCAACATGAAAGAAAAAAGACTAACACTCAAGCCGTATACGTGACATGTTCCAACACAAGGGTCAGGTCAGGCAGAGTCAGGCAATTACTGATAATTACACACGCTTAACTTCCATAACACTTCCCCACATGGATAAAAGGTGGAGCACGGAAGCACACTCTGAGTGAGGATGCAGCCGTTCTGAGAATGCGGTTTAACACAAGGAGGAAGACGGTGAGATCAGAAAGCGTTGCAAGGAGGGAATTTCCCTCTGCCTTTTCAATGAAAGGAAACCGCTACTTTCAAGAGCCCTGGAGGATGAGAAACATAAGACTGGGAACTAATGCTGAAGAAAGGCGCATTGTGCGTCGAAGGTACACGGGGCTCTCCTGCATCAGAAGACAAGGCAGGGGGGAGAGATTCCCACCATGGGACTCTCCTTGGCTCCGCTAACAAAGCCACTCCAGTAAAGTCTGCATAGCCAGAGAGTTGTGGAGACAGATAGCAGACTGGTCTGTGTTAGACCCTAGGTCACAAGCGACAACATTGTATGTAGAAAGCTTCAAAGAATATATATTTTTTTGATTAGCCGCACAAATGTCATTGAATATTCAAGGAGTCAGTGAACTTTTGAAACAGAATAGATACCAAAGAGAGTGTCCAGCACCACGTGGGTGCGCTATCGAAAGTGTCTGTTAGGCATCAACGGAGAGTGTAAAATTGTGAACTGTGATTCCGAATAGGCAAGTGTGAACCTGATGGAGGGATGCCGACAGAAAGCTAGGGGAAGGGAATCCTGCGTTTTGATACAAGTGTAATTGTAAATTATGAAGTCAAAGTTGTCCTGCATTGGGTCAAGCCAAATCCCGTGCACATTCGAAAGTCTTCGATAGCAAAACTGAAGTTGAGATTGGTCCAAGCCGGGCTGAGGCAGACTAATTGCAAAAAGAGGTCTGAGACCAACAGAGGGGGATCCGGAGTGAACCGCAAGTCACCCGAGAACTAATTGTAAAAAGCGATCTGAGCCCAACAGGGGGGATCCAGGGTGAACCATGAGTCACCTGAGAACTACAAGTAAAACGGGGGATCTGAGCCCGGAAGAGGGGAATCCATTGTGAAGAGTGAATCTTCTGAATTGAATACTTGTGAGAGGAAAATACCTTTGTGTTTTGTTTTGATATATCAGGCCCTCTGAATCGAGAGACTGATAAGTAAAGAGACTTGGGCACAGAAGGCCCTGATGCTGGTACTGGAACTGTATCCTCGTGCCGAAGAAGTTTGTGCAATGCTCGAGTGAACCGCCCTGTCCTCTGCTGAAAATGCATGGAAGGGAGGCCCACGGCCTGAACATCCTGACTTATTCTTTGTGAACACTTCTTTATTTTTCATTAATATTATCCCAAACTTTGTGTAAATCAGCAGTAAGGATTGGCAATAGTTTTATTTTAGTATAGGCGTTTTTATGTTGATGAGACTCCACTAGGACTGTGTTAATATTATTTGATTGTCATAGCTGCTCCCATCTTAGATTTAGGTTTATCACACCCTTGTTAAAAGTTCAATATACAAACTTGTACTGTGGTCACTTGTCTCTGTCTTGCTTCGATACCATGCCTTCCTTGCAGGGGCGAGTATATTCCGGTACAGAGTATCCTCTTGAAGGGATGGAGATTATTCAACTATAGAGTTCCCCCTACAAGGTGGAGAATGTATTCTGCTACCGAGTCTCCCCCATCAAAGGGGGAGTTTATTCTGCTACAGAGTATTCCCCATCAAGGGGGGAGTTCATTCTGCTACAGTGTCTACCCTTCAAAGGGGAGAGATTTTTCTGATATAGAACCTCCCCCATGAAGGTGGGAGCTTATTCTGCCGCAGAGTCTCCCATTCAAGTGGTAACATTGATTCTGATAGAGAGTCTCCCCGTTCAATGTGGTGAGTTTATTCTGATACAGTGTCTCCTCCTTTTAGGGGGAGAGGTTATTCTGATACAGAGTCTTTGCTTTAAGGGGGAGAGTTTATTCTGGTACAGAGTCTCCCCTTTCAAGGGCAAGAGTTTATTCTGCTACAGAGTCTCCCCTATCAAGCGGGAGAGTTCATTCTGCTACAGAATCTCCCCCTTCAATGGGGGAGAGTTAATTATGACACAGCATCAGCATCTCCCCTTTCAAGGGGGACAGTTTATTCTGCTATTGAGTCTCCCGCATCAAGGGGAAGGTTTATTCTGCTATAGAGTCTCCCCCATCAAGTGTGAGAATTAATTTGGCTACAGAATCTCCCCCTTCAACGGGGAGAGTTCATTCTGACACATGGTCTTCCCTTTCAAGGGGGACAGTTTATTCTGCTACAGAGTCTCCCGCATCACAGGGGAGAGTTAATTCTGCTACAGAATCTCCCCAATCAAGGGGAGAGTTTATTGTGATACAGAACCTCCCCTGTCAAGGGGGAGAGTTTAATCTGATACAGAGTCTCCCCTTCAATGGGCAATGTTTATTCTGGTAGAGAGTCTCTCATTTCAAGGGGGAGAGTGTATTCTGCTACAGAATTTCCCCATCAAGGGGAGAGTGTACTCTGATACAGAGTTTCCTTTTTCAAAGAGGAGAGTTTATTCTTCTACAAAGTCTCCCCCTTCAAGGGGCAGAGTTCATTCTGGTACAGAGTCTTCCCTTTCAAAGGGGAGAGTTTTTTCATCTACATAGTCCCCCCCATCAAGGGGAGAATTTATTCTGATACAAAATCCCCCCCATCAAGGGGAGAATTTATTCTGATACAGAGTCTCCTTTTTCAAGGGGTGGGGAGTTGTTCTGCTATAGAGTGTCCCCCTTCAAGGGCAGCGTTTATTCTGATACAGAACCTCCCCCATCAAGTGGGAGAGTTTATTCTGATACAGAGTCTCTTTTTTCAAGGAGGAGAGTTTATTCTGCTACAAAGCCTCCCCCTTCAATGGGGAGAGTTTATTCTGACACAGTATCTCCCCTTTCAAGGGCCAAAGGTTATTCTGGTACAGAGTCTCCCCTTTCAAGGTAGAGAGTTTATTCTGCTGCAAAATCCCCCCCATCAAGGGGAGAATTTATTCTGATACAGAGTCTCCTTTTTCAAGGGGCAGGTGGTTATTCTGCTACAGAGTGTCTCCCTTCAAGGGCAGAGT
The DNA here is from genome assembly GCF_040938575.1 of Ambystoma mexicanum. Taxonomy (NCBI): domain Eukaryota; kingdom Metazoa; phylum Chordata; class Amphibia; order Caudata; family Ambystomatidae; genus Ambystoma; species Ambystoma mexicanum. Next base: position 1,213,743,912 of record NC_090936.1, read on the forward strand.
TTATTCTGCTACAGAATCTCCCCCTTCAAGGGGCAGAGTTCATTCTGGTACAGAGTCTTCCCTATCAAGGGGGAGAGTTTATTCTGCTACAGAGTCTCCTCCATCAAGGGGGAGAGTTTATTCTGCTGCAAAATCCCCCCCATCAAGGGGAGAATTTATTCTGATAGAGAGTCTCCCTTTTCAAGGGGTGGGGAGTTATTCTGCTACAGAGTGTCCCCCTTCAAGAGTTTATTCGATACAGAACCTCCCTCATCAAGGGAGAGAGTTTATTCTGCTACAGAATCTCCCCCATCAAGGGGAGCGTTTATTCTGATACATAGTCTCTTTTTTAAAGGGGTGAGGTGTTATTCTGCTACAGAGTGTCCCCCTTCAAGGGCACAGTTTATTCAGGTACAGAGTCCTCCCTTTCAAGGGGGAGAGTTTTTTCATCTACATAGTCTCCCCCAACAAGGGGGAGAGTTTATTCTGCTACAGAATCTCCCCCATCAAGGGGAGAGTTTATTCTGAAACAGAACCTTGCTTGTCAAGGGGAGAGTTCATTCTGATACAGAGTCTCCTCTTCAATGGGGAGAGTTTATTCTGCTACAGAGTCTCCTTCCTCAAGGGGGAGAGTTTATTCTGCTGCACAATCCCCCCCATCAAGGGGAGAATTTATTCTGATACAGAGTCTCCTTTTTCAAGGGGTGGGGGGTTATTCTGCTACAGAGTGTCCCCCTTCAAGAGCAGAGTTTATTCTGATACAGAACCTCCGCCGTCCAGGGGGAGAGTTTATTCTGCTACAGAATCTCCCCCATCAAGGGGAGAGTTTATTCTGAAACAGAACCTCCCTTTTCAAGGGGAGAGTTTATTCTGACACTGTATCTCCCCTTTCAAGGTGGAGAGTTTATTCTGCTGCAGAATCTCCCCCTTCAAGGGGAGAATTTATTCTGAAACAGAGTCTCCTTTTTCAAGGGGCGGGGGGTTATTCTGCTACAGAGTGTCCCCCTTCAAGGGCAGAGTTTATTCTGATACAGAACCTCCCCGTCAAGGGGGAGAGTTTATTCTGCTACAGAATCTCCCCCATCAAGGGGAGAGTTTATTCTGATACAGAGTCTCTTTTTTAAAGGGGCGGGGGTTATTCTGCTACAGAGTGTCCCCCTCCAAGGGCAGAGTTTATTCTGATACAGAACCTCCCCCGTCAAGGGGGAGAGTTTATTCCGCTACAGAATCTCCCCCATCAAGGGGAGAGTTTATTCTGATACAGAGTCTCTTTTTTCAAGGAGGAGAGTTTATTCTGCTACAAAGCCTCCTGCTTCAATGGGGAGAGTTTATTCTGACAAAGTATCTCCCCTTTCAAGGTGGAGAGTTTATTCTGCTACAGAATTTCCCCCATCAAGTGGAGAGTTTATTCTGATACACAGTCTTCCCTTCAAAAGGGAGAGTTTATTCTAATACATAGCCTCCACCATCAAGGGGTGGAGTTGATTCTGATACATAGTCTCCCCTTTCAAGGTGGAGAGTTTATTCTGCTACAGAGTGTCCCCCTTCAATGGGGAGAGTTTATTCTGACACAGCATCTCCCCTTCAAGGGGGAGAGTTTATTCTGGTACAGAGTTTCCCCTTTTAAGGGGAAAGTTTATTCTGCTGCAGAGTCTCCCCCATGAAGGGGGAGAGTTTAGTCTGCTACAGAATCTCCACCATCAAGGGGAGAGTTTATTCTGCTACAGAACCTCCCCTGTCATTGGGGAGAGTTTATTCTGATACAGAGTCTCCTCTTGAAGGGTGGGGGGGTTATTCTGGTACAGAATCTCCCCTTTCAAGGGGGAGAGTGCTTGTTTGTTTGTTTATTATGTGTATTGTGCACTAGACCCGGAGGTATCAGGGTGCAGAGGTTACAAGGAAGTTCACAGTGTATGTTACATGCATAAATACAGGTTACAAGGAAGTTCAGATCTTAAATTACAGGCATAAGTACACATAGCAAAATATGGAGAAGGTTCAAGCATAAAATGGCATTTTGCAAGTCGGACACAAGCAAGTTCGCAACTTGAGTTACAGGAATAAATACAGAAAACTGATGTGTAGCAGGTTCATACAAAAGGTGACATTTACATGTTGGTTAAAGAAGAGATAGGAGCAAGCAGAAACAATGTTTCTATGGTCTACAGAAATTCTATGTACAGTGTCATGAAGGTGGTAGGCCTTAGTAGTCAGATGTCTTAAGCCAGTTTATATAGTTATGTCTGAAGTTCTGGTAAAACTGATCATCTCGGAGTGGGGTGGCATGGAGTTTGAAAGCAAGGCAGCTTTAACAGGGAAACTGATGCCCCCGACCTTTGAAAATAATGAGGCAGTTATTATTAATTATTCTAGAAGGTCTAGACGAGGTTCTTCTATGGAATCCCTCAGAAAGATAAATAGGCGCAGCATTGTTCAGGGATTTGTGAGTGAGCGAGGCAGTTTTCAACTGGATTTTGTCATTGGTAGAGAGCCAGTTATTTTGTCGCCTGATCTCAGCTATGTGTTCTCTCCTGGCTATGCTGAGGGCTGCTCTGAGGGCATTATTTTGGAGGGTTTGAATTCTCCTAATGATATGTTTGTTGGCACCAATGTAGAGGGCGTTGCAATAGTCCAGCCTGGACAGGATGAGGGATCTGGTCAGGATGATGCAACTGTTGTTAGAGAGAAATAGTTTGACTGTTCTAATGAGTTTACAAGTGTAAGCAGTGGCTGAACCTGTTTGGTGAAGGTGAGAATTGAGTCGAGGTAAAAGATTTTTACCTCGGTGGCGACTTTGATAAGGTTACCATCGTTTAAGAAGTAAGTATAATCAGGGCCTAGTTTTTTAAGGTTGTCGGGGGTACCTAAAATAATGAGCTCTATTTTGGCATCATTCAGGCATAGACCGTGCGTTGCCATCCATGCCTGGATGATAAGGTACACCCTATTTACCAAGGCCAAATCCTCGCTGTAATCCCCAGAAAGTGGGAGGAGAATCTGAGTATCATCTGCATAGTTTGTTTAGGTGATACCAGGATGGTCAAGACCATCGAAAAGGGGCTTAGTGAATATGTTATTCAGAGTAGGAGAGATACCGGAGCCCTGGGGCACTCCACAGTTAATAGGGATAGGGTCTGCGACAGCTGAAGGGGAGAAGACCCTAATGGTTCTATCACTTAAGAATGATTCAATCCAGACTATAGCCTCCTTGGAGAAGTGTGCAGCCGAGTCTACATGGCTGCATAAGACCTTATGGTCCACAAGGTCAAATGCAGCAGAGAGGTCGAGGAGTAAGAGGAGGGCTGATTTCCCCTTGTCTCTGAGCTCATCGACTTGATCTTTCAGGTCGAGGAGGGTGGATTCTGTTCCGTTTTGGGGACGGAAACCTGATTGACAAGTTCCTAGAAGGTGGTGCAATTCCAGGAATGTCTGAATTTCTAAATATGCAACCTTATCCAGAATGTTTAACAGAAAGGGAACTGTTGTGATAGTCAATACAACTAGAGTTAAATGGGTTCTGGATTCTGTCTCCCCCCAGTATATTTTAACACATCACAAACAGAATCTTTTTTATTAAAATAGTTTAAACCTGTAGTTTCAGTCCTTAGCTCTAGCTCAATGTCCCTGACAAGGAAAGGAATCTGTTCCCGGTTTTATCCAGGAAGCAGTCAATGGGGCACTCACCCTATCCTGGCTCACTACTTTCTTGCAGTCACTAAAAAGAGGTGCACACCCTTGGGAGTTAACAAATTTCATTTAATCATGTTGCTAGCCCTCGATGTGACTTATGTGTAAAAATCACAACGATCATTGGTCCAGAATAGATGGGTGCCAATTACTGCTGTGTACTAAAAAACAATGGATATTCTTTTCCGAGCTCATATTTTGCTTTCTTATGAGACAGTTGGATCAGTTCATCACCCTGAACCTATATCTGTCAACCGGTTTCAGCGGGGAAATATAGTTTGCCGCTTTCTTCAGGACTATAGAGATATTTTTTAGCACTCTATATATTCACATATTGACAGTAACAACATTTCTCTGTCTTTCGATTTCTTCATCTGGATCCAGCGTGTTCCATATTTAGATGGGACATCTCATCTGCATATCTGCTCCCTGTAAGGGAAAATGCACACATCAGGGGCCTCAAAGTCTATGACTACTGTGTATTCTCTAATACTCTTATCTATATAATTTCTTACCGCTATCTGTCATCTATTGCGATATGCCATCAGTTCAGGTTCTCTGTTCTTCTCAGGAGTTTAGGTCTCTATAGAATAAAGAACTCCTGGTCAGATATATTTTAACCCCCCTCCTCTGCATGGATCTGGTGGGTTACATGAGTGTTATCTCACTTACCGTCACTATGGTTGTGTCAGTGCGTGGTAATCACATCTATTCTTGTTTTTTCTCTTCACAGGGCTTGTGTGGCTGGGCTGTTATTACTGCAAGATGTAAAGGAATAATGCTATTGGATGTAAGTATCCAAAATGCCCCCTTCAAAAATGCAATCATTGTGGACGTGTCCGTAACTGATTGTAGTATGGTAAGGGCTCAACTTCCCCACCCCTTGTATGTAGTCTAGGTAGTGCGAGCTGTCACTGAAAAGCTTTTACTGATGTTGCCTATCACAGTTTTCTACTGTGCCTACTTTGGTCATTGCACTATTCCCTGTTTGTACCGGGATGCAGGTCTCAGTGGCGGCAGAGTCCATCCAACGCAACCTGCACTTTTTTGTCCTAGGGAAAGCACTGTGTGTGTTTCCCAGTGCCTTCATCTAGGCGCAGTACTTCAGTAACCTGTACGCGTGCATTGTGTGTCCTCATTACATTGTTCCTGATTTCGCTGTGGTCTGGGTTTCAAGATCTCTCTGCCGCAGCATTTCCCTATGTCTGGGGAGTGCCGCGAAAATGCAGCGTGTGTTACACAAGGCTTTCTAGCATTATGTTAGCTGTGCACGTTTGCCACATCTATCGTGTTGCTACAGACCTCTAACGTCAACTGGAGGTGATTCTTAGTTTCGCTGTTCCCTGTTCTTGTGGGGAAGCAACAGGATTTGTATACCGCGCCATGGGGAGTTGGAAGGGTGCCACATTGGGAAATGCCACGTGTATAGCACGTTAGCTGAGCATTACGTGTGCGTAACTTGTGGGATGCCAGTGCGATTATAAATGCACATGGTTCCAGTGGCTATCTTTGATCTCTAAGTGGCAATCGGTTTATACACATAAGTCACACCGAGGGCCACCAGATCCATGCAGAGGAGGGGGTTAAAATATATCTGACCAGGAGTTCTTTATTCTATAGAGACCTAAACTCCTGAGAAGAACAGAGAACCTGAACTGATGGCATATCGCAATAGATGACAGATAGCGGTAAGAAATTATATAGATAAGAGTATTAGAGAATACACAGTAGTCATAGACTTTGAGGCCCCTGATGTGTGCATTTTCCCTTACAGGGAGCAGATATGCAGATGAGATGTCCCATCTAAATATGGAACACGCTGGATCCAGATGAAGAAATCGAAAGACAATGAAATGTTGTTACTGTCAATATGTGAATATATAGAGTGCTAACAAATATCTCTATAGTCCTGAAGAAAGCGGCAAACTATATTTCCCCGCTGAAACCGGTTGACAGATATAGGTTCAGGGTGATGAACTGATCCAACTGTCTCATAAGAAAGCAAAATATGAGCTCGGAAAAGAATATCCATTGTTTTTTTAGTACACAGCAGTAATTGGCACCCATCGATTCCGGACCAATGATCGTTGTGATTTTTACACATAAGTCACACCGAGGGCTAGCAACATGATTAAAAGAAATTTGTTAACTCCCAAGGGTGTGCACCTCTTTTTAGTGACTGCAAGAAAGTAGTGAGCCAGGATAGGGTGAGTGCCCCATTGACTGCTTCCTGGATAAAACCGGGAACAGATTCCTTTCCTTGTCAGGGACATTGAGCTAGAGCTAAGGACTGAAACTACAGGTTTAAACTATTTTAATAAAAAAGATTCTGTTTGTGATGTGTTAAAATATACTGGGGGGAGACAGAATCCAGAACCCATTTAACTCTAGTTGTATTGACTAGCACAACAGTTCCCTTTCTGTTAAACATTCTGGATAAGGTTGCATATTTAGAAATTCAGACATTCCTGGAATTGCACCACCTTCTAGGAACTTGTCAATCAGGTTTCCGTCCCCAACACGGAACAGAATCCACCCTCCTCGACCTGAAAGATCAAGTCGATGAGCTCAGAGACAAGGGGAAATCAGCCCTCCTCTTACTCCTCGACCTCTCTGCTGCATTTGACCTTGTGGACCATAAGGTCTTATGCAGCCATGTAGACTCGGCTGCACACTTCTCCAAGGAGGCTATAGTCTGGATTGAATCATTCTTAAGTGATAGAACCATTAGGGTCTTCTCCCCTTCAGCTGCCGCAGACCCTATCCCTATTAACTGTGGAGTGCCCCAGGGCTCCGGTATCTCTCCTACTCTGAATAACATATTCACTAAGCCCCTTTTCGATGGTCTTGACCATCCTGGTATCACCTAAACAAACTATGCAGATGATACTCAGATTCTCCTCCCACTTTCTGGGGATTACAGCGAGGATTTGGCCTTGGTAAATAGGGTGTACCTTATCATCCAGGCATGGATGGCAACGCACGGTCTATGCCTGAATGATGCCAAAATAGAGCTCATTATTTTAGGTACCCTCTAACGTCAACTGGAGGTGATTCTTAGTTTCGCTGTTCCCTGTTCTTGTGGGGAAGCAACAGGATTTGTATACCGCGCCATGGGGAGTTGGAAGGGTGCCACATTGGGAAATGCCACGTGTATAGCACGTTAGCTGAGCATTACGTGTGCGTAACTTGTGGGATGCCAGTGCGATTATAAATGCACATGGTTCCAGTGGCTATCTTTGATCTCTACGTGGCAATCGGTTTCTTACCTCGAGCTTCGAGCTTCACGCATGGATACTGGTCTGGATCCGTATTCTTACTCAACAATGGCCACCATTTTATGAGGAGTTATTTATACTGTTGCCAAGGCCGCCATTCCTTCTTTTATTTTTAGCGTTGTTGTCATTCACGATTACGGCGCTTTCCAACATTATGTTTCCTTGACAGTTTCAACTCTATATTTAACTCTGTCTTAATGATGACTAAAAGGGTGCTGGGACAATCTGCTATCGACGTAAATAGTCACGCTTGATTTCCGCAGAGCATTATATTTTTTAATTTTTTAATTATTTTAAATCAATTTAAATTTATTATTTTAAATTATTCTGCCCTGTTAAGTGCGACACGATATGGGCCATGTCTATGTGGTCCTGTATGGATGATCTTCTTTGAGGTTGTTGGGAATGGTGCCAGTTGTGAATGAGGCATTGATAAGCTTGGATATGAAGAAAGCTAGATCTCTAGCTGCATCTTTGATAAACTGGGCTGGACAGAGGTCGCCCTGGCAGTTGGAGGGTTTGAGTGATAGTATAACTTTTTCCACCTCAAGAATGGAGACTTTGGAGAAGTTGAAGCAAGCGGGTGGGCTGTCAGAGGTTAGAGATGTTTTGTTCGGGGGTGATGAGGTAGTTAAGGTGGTGAGGGATGCTTTTTTTTAGAAATTTTATTTTGGAGCATGGTGACTTTATTGTTGAGCACCAGATTTTGTCTTTGGTGCAGGTGTCTTGTGTGGGGTAGGGGACTCTAATTCTTTTAGGATAGTAAATAATTCCTTCATACTGGAATTGGCTTGAGAGATGCAACTGTTATAGGAATCGCGTTTGACCAGGCAGATTTCTTTTTTGTAGAGGCAGGAGATGTTGGTGAGTTGGATTTTGTTTTCTTCGGAAGGAAGTCGTTTCCAGGAGGCTCTGCAGCTTCTTTTCTTTTGCTGTAGGTCTTTTAAGTGTGGGGTAAACCTTTTATTCAAGTGAGCTTTAGGCTTACTTTGTCTCAATTTAAATGGGGCAATGGTGTCTAATAAGGTTGCCATAATCTTATTATACTCATCGACGAGCGAGCCGGGGTCAGAATTGTCTGGTAGGGCATTGAGGGTGGGGAGAATGAGAGGGATAAGTCTTCCCACTGTAATATTCTTTTTGTACCTCATTAAGGTAGGGGGAGCAGTCGGAGAGGGTGTGGGGAGGGGTCTGGTAGTGGTGTGTGTAAAAGACACAAGGAAATGGTCAGTACATGCTTGCGGGGAGATGGACATAATGTTTGCGTTGCAATTAGAGTCTGCCACCCAATCAAGTATTCTCCCTTTGTGGTGGGTGGGTGTGTTGGTTTTTTGGGAGAGGCCGAGTTCAGACAATATTTTGGCAGTAGAAGTGGCATGGTTATCAAGTGGGTCATTCAATCCCAGGTTGAGTTTGCCTAAAAGGAGTGTTTGTCAATAATTGTTGAGGTTGTTTGAGAGACTGGTGGATCTATCCTCCTCAAATATCCCAATGGTGCCAGGGGGTCTATAAATAAGGGGACCGTTAAGGGTCTGGGTGTTGGCTAGTGGTAATTTAGCTGAGAGATCTTTGCAGGATTGGGTGTCGAGGGAGGGGGATAGTCTCAGAGATAGGCTAGATTTTAAGATGATGGCAGTGCCTCCGCCACGCGCCTCATGTCTGTCCTGTTTTAGGCTCGAGTAGCCGACTAGGACTGCTAGCATGAACATAGGGCCTGCTGCTCGTGCAGCCAAGACTCGGTGATGGCAAAGAAGGTCGAGGTTTTCTGTTAAGGTAAAGTCAGCGATCTCTGTTGCATATGCAACCAGAGATCTAGCCTTTATTAGTGCTCCTTTGAGTGGGAGGATGGGGTGATCTAAGGTGGGTGTAGGAGGGGTTTTGGTGGCTACATTCATGGATTGTTTAACAGTACAGTGCTTAGGCGTAGTGGAACAAGGGCACCAATTGACGGGACGTTTGATACTTATGGTGTTTTGGCTAGAGAGGGGATGGCTTCTTTTGAGGTCAGGTACTGGAATAGATCTAACAAGAGGTCAAATATTTTGGCCAGTCTAGTATTCCTGGTGTCTGTTGTACAGGGATCACTTGGGCGTAGCGCCTGGCTCCTCTTACTAGGTTTGGGAGAGCGCTGTGAGGTATCTGTAAGCATAGTAAGGCTGTTCAGGTGTGGCGGAGCGCAGTAGTGGGGGGTGGACGGTGTGGCAGAGTACCTTAGTATATTTAGTGAGAGTAATGTGCCTACGGCGATGAGAGTAAGGCTAGTAGTAAACATACTGTGATGAGAATCTCAGTACCATAACATGAAGCGCTGTGTAGTGCACAGGTAATAGGTAGACTTCTTTGAAAGACAGCAGCGGGTTAAGTAGAGGCAGGGATCGCTCGGCAACTGTAATGGTAAAGTGTGTCGACCAGAGGATTATGGGACGGTGCTTGAGTGGAGGCAATGAGTGAAAGGTTGAATAAGAACGGTGTTGTGCTACTGGTATGATGTTTAAACACAATGTAATACAATGCAATGGGATTAATCAAAGTACAGTACAGTATATCGGCAGGTCAAGCTGCATTTGAAACAGTGCTCGGCAATTGCAATTGGTCCGCAGGATTGGACACTGTAGATTGGTCAATATTGGATACAGTGCATTGGTAAATGTGTACATTGAATGCGGCCCTAGGCAGCTAGTATGAGGGATAGTACCATGTAGAGGAATGGGGTGTGCTCTCATAGCATCCCAGGTATAGGTGCAAAGGCCACGGCGCTTTACTATTGGTGTGGGCAGAACTATGCAATCCAAATGCATGGGTGGACAAGTAACATCAGAAAATACAAATGCGTTGGTGGACAAGTAACATCAGCAAATAAAAATGCGTGGGTGGACAAGTAACATAAGCAAATACAAATGCGTGGGTGGACAAGTAACATCAGCAAATACAAATGCGTGGGTGGACAAGTAACATAAGCAAATACAAATGCGTGGGTGGACAAGTAACATAAGCAAATACAAATGCGTGGGTGGACAAGTAACATCAGCAAATACAAATGCGTGGGTGGACGAGTAACATCAGCAAATACAAATGCGTGGGTGGACAAGTAACATCAGCAAATACAAATGCGTGGGTGGACAAGTAACATAAGCAAATACAAATGCGTGGGTGGACGAGTAACATCAGCAAATACAAATGCATGTGTGGACAAGTAACATCAGCAAATACAAATGCCTGGATGGACAAGTAACATCAGCAAATACAAATGCATGGGTGGACAAGTAACATAAGCAAATACAAATGCGTGGGTGGACAAGTAACATCAGCAAATACAAATGCGTGGGTGGACAAGTAACATAAGCAAATACAAATGCGTGGGTGGACGAGTAACATCAGCAAAAAAAATGCGTGGCTGGACAAGTAACATAAGCAAATACAAATGCCTGGATGGACAAGTAACATCAGCAAATAGAAATGCATGGGTGGACAAGTAACATCAGCAAGTACAAATGCATGGGTGGACAAGTAACATAAGCAAATACAAATGCATGGGTGGACAAGTAAATCAGAAAATACAAATGCATGGGTGGACAAGTAACATCAGCAAATAAAAATGTATGGATGGACAAGTAACATAAGCAAATACAAATGCATGGGTGGACAAGTAACATCAGCAAATACAAATGCATGGGTGGACAAGTAAATCAGAAAATACAAATGCATGGGTGGACAAGTAACATCAGCAAATAAAAATGCATGGGTGGGCAAGTAATATAAGCAAATACAAATGCATGGGTGGACAAGTAACATGAGCAAATACAAATGTGTGGGTGGACAAGTAACATCAGCAAATACAAATGCATGGGTGTACAAGTAACATAAGCAAATACAAATGTGAGGGTGGACAAGTAACATAAGAAAATACAAATGTGAGGGTGGACAAGTAACATCAGCAAATACAAAAGCATGGGTGGACAAGTAACATCAGCAAATAAAAATGCATGGGTGGACAAGTAACATAAGCAATACAAATGTGTGGGTGGACAAGTAACATCAGCAAATACAAATGCGTGGGTGGACAAGAAACATCAGCAAATACAAATGCATGGGTGGACAAGTAAATCAGAAAATACAAATGCATGTGTGGACAAGTAACATCAGCAAATAAAAATGTGTGGGTGGACAAGTAACATAAGCAAATACAAATGCATGGGTGGACAAATAACATCAGCAAATACAAATGCATGGGTGGACAAGTATCAGCAAATACAAATGCATGGGTGGACAAGTAACCTCAGCGAATACAAATGCATGGGTGGACAAGTAAAATAAGCAAATACAAATGTGTGGGTGGACAAGTAACATCAGCAAATACAAATGCATGGGTGGACAAGTAACATCAGCAAATACAAATGCAGGGTGAGCAAGTAACATAAGCAAATACAAATGTGTGGGTGGACGAGTAACATCAGCAAATACAAATGCGTGGGTGTACAAGTAACATCAGCAAATACAAATGCGTGGGTGGACAAGTAACATAAGCAAATACAAATGCGTGGGTGGACGAGTAACATCAGCAAATACAAATGCATGGGTGGACAAGTAACATCAGCAAATACAAATGCATGGGTGGACAAGTAACATAAGCAAATACAAATGCGTGGGTGGACAAGTACCATCAGCAAATACAAATGCGTGGGTGGACAAGTAACATAAGCAAAAACAAATGCGTGGGTGGACGAGTAACATCAGCAAAAGAAATGCGTGGCTGGACAAGTAACATCAGCAAACAGAAATGCATGGGTGGACAAGTAACATCAGCAAGTACAAATGCATGGGTGGACAAGTAACATAAGCAAATACAAATGCATGGGTGGACAAGTAAATCAGAAAATACAAATGCATGGGTAGACAAGTAACATCAGCAAATAAAAATGCGTGGATGGACAAGTAACATAAGCAAATACAAATGCATGGGTGGACAAGTAACATCAGCAAATACAAATGCATCGGTGGACAAGTAAATCAGAAAATACAAATGCATGGGTGGACAAGTAACATCGGCAAATAAAAATGCATGGGTGTACAAGTAATATAAGCAGATACAAATGCATGGGTGGACAAGTAACATGAGCAAATACAAATGTGTGGGTGGACAAGTAACATCAGCAAATACAAATGCATGGGTGGACAAGTAACATAAGCAAATACAAATGTGAGGGTGGACAAGTAACATCAGCAAATACAAATGCAAGGGTGGACAAGTAACATCAGCAAGTACAAATGCATGGGTGGACAAGTAACATAAGCAAATACAAATGCATGGGTGGACAAGTAAATCAGAAAATACAAATGCATGGGTGGACAAGTAACATCAGCAAATAAAAATGCGTGGATGGACAAGTAACATAAGCAAATACAAATGCATGGGTGGACAAGTAACATAAGCAAATACAAATGCGTGGGTGGACAAGTAACATCAGTAAATAAAAATGCATTGGTGGACAAGTAATATCAGCAAATAAAAATGTGTGGGTGGACAAGTAACATCAGCAAATAAAAATGCATGGGTGGACAAGTAACATAAGCAAATTCAAATGTGTGGGTGGACAAGTAACATCAGCAAATACAAATGCGTGGGTGGACAAGTAACATCAGCAAATACAAATGCATGGGTGGACAAGTAAATCAGAAAATACAAATGCATGTGTGGACAAGTAACATCAGCAAATAAAAATGTGTGGGTGGACAAGTAACATAAGCAAATACAAATGCATGGGTGGACAAGTATCAGCAAATACAAATGCATGGGTGGACAAGTAACCTCAGCGAATACAAATGCATGGGTGGACAAGTAACATAAGCAAATACAAATGCATGGGTGGACAAGTATCAGCAAATACAAATGCATGGGTGGACAAGTAACATCAGCAAATACAAATGCATGGGTGGACAAGTAACCTCAGCAAATACAAATGCATGGGTGGACAAGTAACATAAGCAAATACAAATGTGTGGGTGGACAAGTAACATCAGCAAATACAAATGCATGGGTGGACAAGTAACATCAGCAAATACAAATGCATGGGTGAGCAAGTAACATAAGCAAATACAAATGTGTGGGTGGACAAGTAACATCAGCAAATACAAATGCATTGGTGGACAAGTAACATCAGCAAATAAAAATGTGTTGGTGGACAAGTAACATCAGCAAATACAAATGCATGGGTGGACAAGTAACATAAGCAAATACAAATGCATGGGTGGACAAGTAACATCAGCAAATAAAAATGTTTGGGTGGACAAGTAACATCAGCAAATACAAATGCATGGGTGGACAAGTAACATAAGCAAATACAAATGCGTGGGTGGACAAGTAACCTCAGCAAATAAAAATGTGTGGGTGGACGAGTAACATCAGCAGATACAAATGCATGGGTGGACAAGTAACATAAGCAAATACAAATGCATGGGTGGACAAGTAACATCAGCAAATAAAAATGTGTGGGTGGACGAGTAACATCAGCAAATACAAATGCATGGGTGGACAAGTAACATAAGCAAATACAAATGCGTGGGTGGACAAGTAACATCAGCAAATAAAAATGTGTGGGTGGACGAGTAACATCAGCAAATACAAATGCATGGGTGGACAAGTAACATCAGCAAATAAAAATGTGTGGGTGGACAAGTAACATCAGCAAATACAAGTGCATGGGTGGACAAGTAACATCAGCAAATACAAATGCGTGGGTGGACAAGTAACATCACCAAATAAAAATGCATTGGTGGACAAGTAACCTAAGCAAATACAAATGCATGGGTGGACAAGTAACATCAGCAAATACAAATGCGTGGGTGGACAAGTAACATAAGCAAATACAAATGCGTGGGTGGACAAGTAACATCAGTAAATAAAAATGCATTGGTGGACAAGTAATATCAGCAAATAAAAATGTGTGGGTGGACAAGTAACATAAGCAAATACAAATGCATGGGTGGAAAAGTAACATAAGCAAATACAAATGCATTGGTGGACAAGTAACATAAGCAAATACAAATGTGTGGGTGGACAAGAAACATTAGCAAATACAAATGCGTGGGTGGACAAGTAACATAAGCAAATACAAATGCATGGGTGGACAAGTAACATAAGCAAATACAAATGCATGGGTGGACAAGTAACATCAGCAAATACAAATGCATGGGTGGACAAGTAACATCAGCAAATACAAATGCATGGGTGGACAAGTAAATCAGAAAATACAAATGCATGGGTGGACATGTAACATCAGCAAATACAAATGCATGGGTGGACAAGTAACCTCAGCGAATACAAATGCATGGGTGGACAAGTAACATAAGCAAATACAAATGCATGGGTGGACAAGTATCAGCAAATACAAATGCATGGGTGGACAAGTAACATCAGCAAATACAAATGCATGGGTGGACAAGTATCAGCAAATACAAATGCATGGGTGGACAAGTAACATCAGCAAATACAAATGCATGGGTGGACAAGTATCAGCAAATACAAATGCATGGGTGGACAAGTAACCTCAGCGAATACAAATGCATGGGTGGACAAGTAACATAAGCAAATACAAATGTGTGGGTGGACAAGTAACATAAGCAAATACAAATGCATGGTTGGACAAGTAACATCAGCAAATAAAAATGTTTGGGTGGACAAGTAACATCAGCAAATACAAATGCATGGGTGGACAAGTAACATAAGCAAATACAAATGCGTGGGTGGACAAGTAACCTCAGCAAATAAAAATGTGTGGGTGGACGAGTAACATCAGCAAATACAAATGCATGGGTGGACAAGTAACATAAGCAAATACAAATGTGTGCGTGGACAAGTAACATCAGCAAATACAAATGCATGGGTGGACAAGTAACATAAGCAAATACAAATGCATGGGTGGACAAGTAACATCAGCAAATAAAAATGTGTGGGTGGACGAGTAACATCAGCAAATACAAATGCATGGGTGGACAAGTAACATAAGCAAATACAAATGTGTGGGTGGACAAGTAACATCAGCAAATACAAATGCGTGGGTGGACAAGTAACATAAGCAAATACAAATGCATGGGTGGACAAGTAACATCAGCAAATACAAATGCATGGGTGGACAAGTAACATCAGCAAATACAAATGCGTGGGTGGACAAGTAACATCAGCAAATACAAATGCATTGGTGGACAAGTAACATCAGCAAATAAAAATGTGTGGGTGGACAAGTAACATCAGCAAATACAAATGCATGGGTGGACAAGTAACATAAGTAAATACAAATGCATGGGTGGACAAGTAACATCAGCAAATAAAAATGTTTGGGTGGACAAGTAACATCAGCAAATACAAATGCATGGGTGGACAAGTAACATAAGCAAATACAAATGCGTGGGTGGACAAGTAACCTCAGCAAATAAAAATGTGTGGGTGGACGAGTAACATCAGCAAATACAAATGCATGGGTGGACAAGTAACATAAGCAAATACAAATGTGTGCGTGGAAAAGTAACATCAGCAAATACAAATGCATGGGTGGACAAGTAACATAAGCAAATACAAATGCATGGGTGGACAAGTAACATCAGCAAATAAAAATGTGTGGGTGGACGAGTAACATCAGCAAATACAAATGCATGGGTGGACAAGTAACATAAGCAAATACAAATGTGTGGGTGGACAAGTAACATCAACAAATACAAATGCGTGGGTGGACAAGTAACATAAGCAAATACAAATGCATGGGTGGACAAGTAACATCAGCAAATAAAAATGTGTGGGTGGACGAGTAACATCAGCAAATACAAATGCATGGGTGGACAAGTAACATAAGCAAATACAAATGTGTGGGTGGACAAGTAACATCAGCAAATACAAATGCATGGGTGGACAAGTAACATCAGCAAATACAAATGCGTGGGTGGACAAGTAACATCACCAAATAAAAATGCATTGGTGGACAAGTAACCTAAGCAAATACAAATGCATGGGTGGACAAGTAACATCAGCAAATACAAATGCGTGGGTGGACAAGTAACATAAGCAAATACCAATGCGTGGGTGGACAAGTAACATCAGTAAATAAAAATGCATTGGTGGACAAGTAATGTCAGCAAATAAAAATGTGTGGGTGGACAAGTAACATAAGCAAATACAAATGCATGGGTGGAAAAGTAACATAAGCAAATACAAATGCATGGGTGGACAAGTAACATAAGCAAATACAAATGTGTGGGTGGACAAGAAACATCAGCAAATACAAATGCGTGGGTGGACAGGTAACATACGCAAATACAAATGCATGGGTGGACAAGTAACATAAGCAAATACAAATGCATGGGTGGACAAGTAACATCAGCAAATACAAATGCATGGGTGGACAAGTAACATCAGCAAATACAAATGCATGGGTGGACAAGTAAATCAGAAAATACAAATGCATGGGTGGACAAGTAACATCAGCAAATACAAATGCATGGGTGGTCAAGTAACATAAGCAAATACAAATGTGTGGGTGGACAGGTAACATCAGCAAATACAAATGCATGGGTGGACAAGTAACATCAGCAAATACAAATGCATGGGTGGACAAGTAAATTAGAAAATACAAATGCATGGGTGGACAAGTAACATCAGCAAATACAAATGCATGGGTGGACAAGGAACATCAGCAAATACAAATGCATTGGTGGACAAATAACATCAGCAAATACAAATGCATGGGTGGACAAGTAACATCAGCAAATAAAAATGCATGGGTGGACAAGTAAATCAGAAAATACAAATGCATGGGTGGACAAGTAAATCAGAAATACAAATGCATGGGTGGACAAGTAACATCAGCAAATACAAATGCATGGGTGGACAAGGAACATCAGCAAATACAAATGCATTGGTGGACAAATAACATCAGCAAATACAAATGCATGGGTGGAAAAGTAACATAAGCAAATACAAATGCATGGGTGGACAAGTAACATAAGCAAATACAAATGTGTGGGTGGACAAGAAACATCAGCAAATACAAATGCGTGGGTGGACAGGTAACATAAGCAAATACAAATGCGTGGGTGGACAAGTAACATAAGCAAATACAAATGCGTGGGTGGACGAGTAACATCAGCAAATACAAATGCATGTGTGGACAAGTAACATCAGCAAATACAAATGCCTGGATGGACAAGTAACATCAGCAAATACAAATGCATGGGTGGACAAGTAACATAAGCAAATACAAATGCGTGGGTGGACAAGTAACATCAGCAAATACAAATGCGTGGGTGGACAAGTAACATAAGCAAATACAAATGCGTGGGTGGACGAGTAACATCATCAGCAAAAAAAATGCGTGGCTGGACAAGTAACATAAGCAAATACAAATGCCTGGATGGACAAGTAACATCAGCAAATAGAAATGCATGGGTGGACAAGTAACATCAGCAAGTACAAATGCATGGGTGGACAAGTAACATAAGCAAATACAAATGCATGGGTGGACAAGTAAATCAGAAAATACAAATGCATGGGTGGACAAGTAACATCAGCAAATAAAAATGCGTGGATGGACAAGTAACATAAGCAAATACAAATGCATGGGTGGACAGGTAACATCAGCAAATACAAATGCATGGGTGGACAAGTAAATCAGAAAATACAAATGCATGGGTGGACAAGTAACATCAGCAAATAAAAATGCATGGGTGGGCAAGTAATATAAGCAAATACAAATGCATGGGTGGACAAGTAACATGAGCAAATACAAATGTGTGGGTGGACAAGTAACATCAGCAAATACAAATGCATGGGTGTACAAGTAACATAAGCAAATACAAATGTGAGGGTGGACAAGTAACATAAGCAAATACAAATGTGAGGGTGGACAAGTAACATCAGCAAATACAAAAGCATGGGTGGACAAGTAACATCAGCAAATAAAAATGCATGGGTGGACAAGTAACATAAGCAATACAAATGTGTGGGTGGACAAGTAACATCAGCAAATACAAATGCGTGGGTGGACAAGAAACATCAGCAAATACAAATGCATGGGTGGACAAGTAAATCAGAAAATACAAATGCATGTGTGGACAAGTAACATCAGCAAATAAAAATGTGTGGGTGGACAAGTAACATAAGCAAATACAAATGCATGGGTGGACAAATAACATCAGCAAATACAAATGCATGGGTGGACAATTATCAGCAAATACAAATGTGTGGGTGGACAAGTAACATCAGCAAATACAAATGCATGGGTGGACAAGTAACATCAGCAAATACAAATGCAGGGTGAGCAAGTAACATAAGCAAATACAAATGTGTGGGTGGACGAGTAACATCAGCAAATACAAATGTGTGGGTGTACAAGTAACATCAGCAAATACAAATGCGTGGGTGGACAAGTAACATAAGCAAATACAAATGCGTGGGTGGACGAGTAACATCAGCAAATACAAATGCATGGGTGGACAAGTAACATCAGCAAATACAAATGCATGGGTGGACAAGTAACATAAGCAAATACAAATGCGTGGGTGGACAAGTACCATCAGCAAATACAAATGCGTGGGTGGACAAGTAACATAAGCAAAAACAAATGCGTGGGTGGACGAGTAACATCAGCAAAAGAAATGCGTGGCTGGACAAGTAACATCCGCAAATAGAAATGCATGGATGGACAAGTAACATCAGCAAGTACAAATGCATGGGTGGACAAGTAACATAAGCAAATACAAATGCATGGGTGGACAAGTAAATCAGAAAATACAAATGCATGGGTAGACAAGTAACATCAGCAAATAAAAATGCGTGGATGGACAAGTAACATAAGCAAATACAAATGCATGGGTGGACAAGTAACATCAGCAAATACAAATGCATCGGTGGACAAGTAAATCAGAAAATACAAATGCATGGGTGGACAAGTAACATCAGCAAATAAAAATGCATGGGTGTACAAGTAATATAAGCAGATACAAATGCATGGGTGGACAAGTAACATGAGCAAATACAAATGTGTGGGTGGACAAGTAACATCAGCAAATACAAATGCATGGGTGGACAAGTAACATAAGCAAATACAAATGTGAGGGTGGACAAGTAACATCAGCAAATACAAATGCAAGGGTGGACAAGTAACATCAGCAAGTACAAATGCATGGGTGGACAAGTAACATAAGCAAATACAAATGCATGGGTGGACAAGTAAATCAGAAAATACAAATGCATGGGTGGACAAGTAACATCAGCAAATAAAAATGCGTGGATGGACAAGTAACATAAGCAAATACAAATGCATGGGTGGACAAGTAACATAAGCAAATACAAATGCGTGGGTGGACAAGTAACATCAGTAAATAAAAATGCATTGGTGGACAAGTAATATCAGCAAATAAAAATGTGTGGGTGGACAAGTAACATCAGCAAATAAAAATGCATGGGTGGACAAGTAACATAAGCAAATACAAATGTGTGGGTGGACAAGTAACATCAGCAAATACAAATGCGTGGGTGGACAAGTAACATCAGCAAATACAAATGCATGGGTGGACAAGTAAATCAGAAAATACAAATGCATGTGTGGACAAGTAACATCAGCAAATAAAAATGTGTGGGTGGACAAGTAACATAAGCAAATACAAATGCATGGGTGGACAAGTATCAGCAAATACAAATGCATGGGTGGACAAGTAACCTCAGCGAATACAAATGCATGGGTGGACAAGTAACATAAGCAAATACAAATGCATGGGTGGACAAGTATCAGCAAATACAAATGCATGGGTGGACAAGTAACATCAGCAAATACAAATGCATGGGTGGACAAGTAACCTCAGCAAATACAAATGCATGGGTGGACAAGTAACATAAGCAAATACAAATGTGTGGGTGGACAAGTAACATCAGCAAATACAAATGCATGGGTGGACAAGTAACATCAGCAAATACAAATGCATGGGTGAGCAAGTAACATAAGCAAATACAAATGTGTGGGTGGACAAGTAACATCAGCAAATACAAATGCATGGGTGAGCAAGTAACATAAGCAAATACAAATGTGTGGGTGGACAAGTAACATCAGCAAATACAAATGCATTGGTGGACAAGTAACATCAGCAAATAAAAATCTGTGGGTGGACAAGTAACATCAGCAAATACAAATGCATGGGTGGACAAGTAACATCAGCAAATACAAATGCATGGGTGGACAAGTAACATAAGCAAATACAAATGCGTGGGTGGACAAGTAACCTCAGCAAATAAAAATGTGTGGGTGGACGAGTAACATCAGCAGATACAAATGCATGTGTGGACAAGTAACATAAGCAAATACAAATGCATGGGTGGACAAGTAACATCAGCAAATAAAAATGTGTGGGTGGACGAGTAACATCAGCAAATACAAATGCATGGGTGGACAAGTAACATAAGCAAATACAAATGCGTGGGTGGACAAGTAACATCAGCAAATAAAAATGTGTGGGTGGACGAGTAACATCAGCAAATACAAATGCATGGGTGGACAAGTAACATCAGCAAATAAAAATGTGTGGGTGGACAAGTAACATCAGCAAATACAAGTGCATGGGTGGACAAGTAACATCAGCAAATACAAATGCGTGGGTGGACAAGTAACATCACCAAATAAAAATGCATTGGTGGACAAGTAACCTAAGCAAATACAAATGCATGGGTGGACAAGTAACATCAGCAAATACAAATGCGTGGGTGGACAAGTAACATAAGCAAATACAAATGCGTGGGTGGACAAGTAACATCAGTAAATAAAAATGCATTGGTGGACAAGTAATATCAGCAAATAAAAATGTGTGGGTGGACAAGTAACATAAGCAAATACAAATGCATGGGTGGAAAAGTAACATAAGCAAATACAAATGCATTGGTGGACAAGTAACATAAGCAAATACAAATGTGTGGGTGGACAAGAAACATCAGCAAATACAAATGCGTGGGTGGACAAGTAACATAAGCAAATACAAATGCATGGGTGGACAAATAACATAAGCAAATACAAATGCATGGGTGGACAAGTAACATCAGCAAATACAAATGCATGGGTGGACAAGTAACATCAGCAAATACAAATGCATGGGTGGACAAGTAAATCAGAAAATACAAATGCATGGGTGGACATGTAACATCAGCAAATACAAATGCATGGGTGGACAAGTAACCTCAGCGAATACAAATGCATGGGTGGACAAGTAACATAAGCAAATACAAATGCATGGGTGGACAAGTATCAGCAAATACAAATGCATGGGTGGACAAGTAACATCAGCAAATACAAATGCATGGGTGGACAAGTATCAGCAAATACAAATGCATGGGTGGACAAGTAACATCAGCAAATACAAATGCATGGGTGGACAAGTATCAGCAAATACAAATGCATGGGTGGACAAGTAACCTCAGCGAATACAAATGCATGGGTGGACAAGTAACATAAGCAAATACAAATGTGTGGGTGGACAAGTAACATCAGCAAATACAAATGCATGGGTGGACAAGTAACATCAGCAAATACAAATGCATGGGTGAGCAAGTAACATAAGCAAATACAAATGTATGGGTGGACAAGTAACATCAGCAAATACAAATGCATGGGTGGACAAGTAACATCAGCAAATAAAAATGTGTGGGTGGACAAGTAACATCAGCAAATACAAATGCATGGGTGGACAAGTAACATAAGCAAATACAAATGCATGGTTGGACAAGTAACATCAGCAAATAAAAATGTTTGGGTGGACAAGTAACATCAGCAAATACAAATGCATGGGTGGACAAGTAACATAAGCAAATACAAATGTGTGCGTGGACAAGTAACATCAGCAAATACAAATGCATGGGTGGACAAGTAACATAAGCAAATACAAATGCATGGGTGGACAAGTAACATCAGCAAATAAAAATGTGTGGGTGGACGAGTAACATCAGCAAATACAAATGCATGGGTGGACAAGTAACATAAGCAAATACAAATGTGTGGGTGGACAAGTAACATCAGCAAATACAAATGCGTGGGTGGACAAGTAACATAAGCAAATACAAATGCATGGGTGGACAAGTAACATCAGCAAATACAAATGCATGGGTGGACAAGTAACATCAGCAAATACAAATGCGTGGGTGGACAAGTAACATCAGCAAATACAAATGCATTGGTGGACAAGTAACATCAGCAAATAAAAATGTGTGGGTGGACAAGTAACATCAGCAAATACAAATGCATGGGTGGACAAGTAACATAAGTAAATACAAATGCATGGGTGGACAAGTAACATCAGCAAATAAAAATGTTTGGGTGGACAAGTAACATCAGCAAATACAAATGCATGGGTGGACAAGTAACATAAGCAAATACAAATGCGTGGGTGGACAAGTAACCTCAGCAAATAAAAATGTGTGGGTGGACGAGTAACATCAGCAAATACAAATGCATGGGTGGACAAGTAACATAAGCAAATACAAATGTGTGCGTGGAAAAGTAACATCAGCAAATACAAATGCATGGGTGGACAAGTAACATAAGCAAATACAAATGCATGGGTGGACAAGTAACATCAGCAAATAAAAATGTGTGGGTGGACGAGTAACATCAGCAAATACAAATGCATGGGTGGACAAGTAACATAAGCAAATACAAATGTGTGGGTGGACAAGTAACATCAACAAATACAAATGCGTGGGTGGACAAGTAACATAAGCAAATACAAATGCATGGGTGGACAAGTAACATCAGCAAATAAAAATGTGTGGGTGGACGAGTAACATCAGCAAATACAAATGCATGGGTGGACAAGTAACATAAGCAAATACAAATGTGTGGGTGGACAAGTAACATCAGCAAATACAAATGCATGGGTGGACAAGTAACATCAGCAAATACAAATGCGTGGGTGGACAAGTAACATCACCAAATAAAAATGCATTGGTGGACAAGTAACCTAAGCAAATACAAATGCATGGGTGGACAAGTAACATCAGCAAATACAAATGCGTGGGTGGACAAGTAACATAAGCAAATACCAATGCGTGGGTGGACAAGTAACATCAGTAAATAAAAATGCATTGGTGGACAAGTAATATCAGCAAATAAAAATGTGTGGGTGGACAAGTAACATAAGCAAATACAAATGCATGGGTGGAAAAGTAACATAAGCAAATACAAATGCATGGGTGGACAAGTAACATAAGCAAATACAAATGTGTGGGTGGACAAGAAACATCAGCAAATACAAATGCGTGGGTGGACAGGTAACATAAGCAAATACAAATGCATGGGTGGACAAGTAACATAAGCAAATACAAATGCATGGGTGGACAAGTAACATCAGCAAATACAAATGCATGGGTGGACAAGTAACATCAGCAAATACAAATGCATGGGTGGACAAGTAAATCAGAAAATACAAATGCATGGGTGGACAAGTAACATCAGCAAATACAAATGCATGGGTGGTCAAGTAACATAAGCAAATACAAATGTGTGGGTGGACAGGTAACATCAGCAAATACAAATGCATGGGTGGACAAGTAACATCAGCAAATACAAATGCATGGGTGGACAAGTAAATTAGAAAATACAAATGCATGGGTGGACAAGTAACATCAGCAAATACAAATGCATGGGTGGACAAGGAACATCAGCAAATACAAATGCATTGGTGGACAAATAACATCAGCAAATACAAATGCATGGGTGGACAATTAACATCAGCAAATAAAAATGCATGGGTGGACAAGTAACATAAGCAAATACAAATGCATGGGTGGACAAGTAACATCAGCAAATAAAAATGCATGGGTGGACAAGTAAATCAGAAAATACAAATGCATGGGTGGACAAGTAAATCAGAAATACACATGCATGGGTGGACAAGTAACATCAGCAAATACAAATGCATGGGTGGACAAGGAACATCAGCAAATACAAATGCATTGGTGGACAAATAACATCAGCAAATACAAATGCATGGGTGGACAATTAACATCAGCAAATAAAAATGCATGGGTGGACAAGTAACATAAGCAAATACAAATGCATGGGTGGACAAGTAACATCAGCAAATAAAAATGCATGGGTGGACAAGTAAATCAGAAAATACAAATGCATGGGTGGACAAGTAAATCAGAAATACAAATGCATGGGTGGACAAGTAACATTAGCAAATACAAATGCATGGGTGGACAATTAACATCAGCAAATAAAAATGCATGGGTGGACAAGTAACATGAGCAAATACAAATGCATGGGTAGACAAGTAACATCAGCAAATACAAATGCGTGGGTGGACAAGTAACATAAGCAAATACAAATGTGTGGGTGGACAAGTAACATCAGCAAATACAAATGCATGGGTGGACAAGTAACATCAGCAAATACAAATGCATGGGTGGACAAGTAACATCAGCAAATAAAAATGCATGGGTGGACAAGTAACATCAGCAAATACAAATGCGTGGGTGGACAAGTAACATATGCAAATACAAATGCATGGGTGGACAAGTAACATCAGCAAATACAAATGCATGGGTGGACAAGTAACATAAGCAAATACAAATGCGTGGGTGGACAAGTAACATCAGCAAATACAAATGCATGGGTGGACAAGTAACATCAGCAAATACAAATGCATGGGTGGACAAGTAACATCAGCAAATAAAAATGCATGGGTGGACAAGTAACATCAGCAAATACAAATGCGTGGGTGGACAAGTAACATAAGCAAATACAAATGTGTGGGTGGACAAGTAACATCAGCAAATACAAATGCATGGGTGGACAAGTAACATCAGCAAATACAAATGCGTGGGTGGACGAGTAACATCAGCAAATACAAATGCGTGGGTGGACAAGTAACATCAGCAAATACAAATGCATGGGTGGACAAGTAACATCAGCAAATACAAATGCATGGGTGGACAAGTAAAATAAGCAAATAAAAATGCGTGGGTGGACAAGTAACATCAGCAAATACAAATGCGTGGGTGGACAAGTAACATCAGCAAATACAAATGCGTGGGTGGACAAGTAACATGGACAAGTAACATCAGCAAAGAATAAAACGCTAGGTGTTATCATGTGTGGTATATGGTGTATAAATCGCTAGGATACACTCATATGATGTGAACAGCTACTGGGCTATTAGCGTACCAGATTGTGTGCTGTTTGAAGGCATTCACAGTGTAGCAGCGACTTGAATTGATCAGTAGCGTGCTAGGCAGTTGATCTGCGAAGCTATGCCGCTCAGAGTCATATGTTCATAGTTCATTGTGAGAGGCGCACTGGCCCAAATACATGTGCTGGTGGCATGGGAAGTTTCAGATGATGGGACGTAGGAGTTATATAAGGTCAATTATGTATTATTATGTGGATATACAGGCAGAGTAAGGTGAAGAAATACTACGAGTAAGAAAACGGCAGTTGTTTGAAGCGTATGGGTGAGGAGAGGGGTGCAAAAGTTAGCTGCATTTTGCTGAGGGTTTGTGGCAGAGGATGGTGGATGTGGGGTGTCCCTCTGCGCCCTGTGGCAAACAGGGGCAAACAGGTCTTTATACTGGCGTTCGACAGGTCGGCTCCTTCTGCCTGCCGGCGGATGTACAGTCGTTAATTCAAACGCGTTGCTTAGCAACGTGATGGGCGCTCAGCCTCAATGTGGCGCCGCACTGCGCCCGGCATTTTGTTTGAAGAAATGCTGTGAAACAAAGGCAATTACGATCGCGGGAGGGAATGATCAAATAGTGCCAAAACAGTGGTGTGCCTCTGAAGAGCGCTAGGTACACGGATGTGCACCCAAAGGCAAGATTCAAGGTAGCCTCACCAAGAAGGGGTGGGGGACATCGTAGTGTGCTTTCGGTCGTTGTCTGCATCAGCAAGGCAGTCTGGTCACGGCGGTCTGGTGCTGTTGAGGTTGTCTGGCACAGGGTGTGGGGGAATTGTGCCCAGGAGGGCAAGCAGGGCCTTATACTGGCCTTCGACTGGCCGGCTCCTTCCGACCTGCCAGTGGATGTTCAGTCGTTAAATTCAAACGCGTTGCTTAGCAACATGATGGACGCTCAGCCTCAATGAGGCACCACAATGCGTCCGGCATTTTGTTTGAAGAAATGCTGTGAAACAAAGGCGATTACGATCGCGGGAGGGAATCAAATATGGCCCAAACAGCAGTGTGCCTCTGAGCGCTAAGTACACGGATGTGCACACAAAGGCAAGATTCAAGGTAGCCTCACCAAGTAGGGGTCGGGGACATCGTAGTGTGCTTTCTTGTGTGCATTCAGTGTATTCTGTTATAGAGTCTCCCCCATAAAGGGGGAGAGTGTATTCTGCTACAGAATCTTCCCCATCAAGGGGGTAGTTTATTCTGCTACAGAGAGTTACCCTTCAAGGGGCAGAGCTCATTTTGATACAGAGTTTCACCTTTCAAGGGGGAGAGTTTATTCTGAAACAGAGTCTCCCCCATCAAGGTAGAGAGTTTATTCTGATACGGAATCTCCCCCATCAAGGGGAGAATTTATTCTGATACAGAATCTCCCCCATAAAGTGGAGAGTTTATTCTGATACACAGTCTCCCCTTCAAGTGGGAGAGTTTATTCTGATACAGAGTCTCCCCCTTCAAGGGGAGAGTTTATTCTGGTACAGAGTCTCCCCCATCAAGGGGGAGAGTTTATTCTGATACTGAATCCCCCACATAAAGTGGAGAGTTTATTCTGATACAGAGTCTCTGCTTCAAGGGGGAGAGTTTATTCTGATACTGAATCTCCCCCTAAAGTGGAGAGTTTATTCTGATACAAAGTCTCCCCTTCAGGGGGGAGAGTTTATTCTGATACTGAATCTCTCCCATAAAGTGGAGAGTTTATTCTGATACAGAGTCTCCCCTTCAAGGGGGAGAGTTTATTCTGAAACAGACTCTCCGCTTCTAGGGGGAGAGATTATTCTGATACATAGTCTCCCCCTTTCAAGGGGGAGAGTTTATTCTGATATTGAATCACCCCATAAAGTGGAGAGTTTATTCTGATACAGATTCTCCCCTTCAAGGGGGAGAGTTTATTCTGATACAGAGTCTCTGCTACAAGGGGGAGAGTTTATTCTGAATACAGAGTCTCCCCCTTTCAAGGGGGAGAGTTTATTCTGATACAGAGTCTCCCCTTCAAGGGGGAGAGTTTATTCTGATACTGAATCTCCCCTTCAAGGGAAAGAGTGTATTCTGATGCACAGTCTCCTCTTCAAGGGGGAGAGTTTATTCTGAATACAGAGTCTCCCCCTTAAAGGGGGAGAGTTTATTCTAATACAGAGTCTCCCCCATCAAGGGGGAGAGTCTATCCTGATACCGAATCTCCCCCATAAAATGGAGAGTTTATTCTGAAACAGAGTCACCGCTTCAAGGGGGAGAGTTTATTCTGAATACAGAGTCTCCCCCTTTCAAGGGGGAGAGTTTAGTCTGATACAGAGTCTCCCCTTCAAGGGGGAGAGTGTATTCCGATACTGAATCTCCCCTTCAAGGGAAAGAGTGTATTCTGATGCAGAGTATCCCCTTCAAGGGGGAGAGTTTATTGTGAATACAGAGTCTCCCCCTTAAAGGGGGAGAGTTTATTCTGATACAGAATCTCCCACATCAAGGGAGAGAGTTTATTCTGATACAGAGTCTCCCCATCAAGGGAGAGAGTTTATTCTGGTACTAAATCTACACCATAAAGAGGCGAGTTTATTCTGATACGGAGTCTCCCCTTCAAGGGCGAGAGTTTATTCAGATACAGAATCTCCTCTTCAAGGGGGAGAGTTTATTCTAAATACAGAGTCTCCCCCTTCAAGGCAGATAGTTTATTCTGATACAGAGTCTCCCCATCAAGGGAGAGAGTTTATTATGATACTGAATCTCCCCCATAAAGTGGAGAGTTTATTCTGATACAGAGTCTCCCCCATCAAGGGGGAGAGTTTATTCTGATACAGAGTCTCTCCATCAAGGGAGAGAGTTTATTCTGGTACAGAGTCTCCCCTTCAAGGGAAAGAGTGTATTCTGATACAGAGTCTCCCCTTCAAGGGGGAGAGCTTATTCTGAATACAGAGTTTCCCCCTTAAAGGGGGAGAGTTTATTCCGATAAGAGTCTCCCCCCATCAAAGGGGAGAGTTTATTCTGATACAGAGTTTCCCCATTAAGGGAGAGAGTTTATTCTGATACTGAATCTCCCCCATAAAGTGGAGAGTTTATTCTGATACAGAGTCTCCCCTTCAAGGGGGAGAGTTTATTCTGATACAGAGTCTCCCCTTCAATGGGGAGAGTGTATTCTGATACAGAGTCTCCCCTTCAAGGGGGAGAGTTTAGTCTGATACTGAATCTCCCCTTCAAGGGATAGAGTGTATTCTGATGCAGAGTCTCAACTTCAACGGGGAGAGTTTATTCTGAATACAGAGTCTCTCCCTTAAAGGGGGAGAGTTTATTCTGATACAGAGTCTCCCCCATCAAGGGGGAGAGTTTATTCTGATACAGAGTCTCCCCATCAAGAGAGAGAGTTTATTCTGATACTGAATCTCCCCCATAAAGTGGAGAGTTTATTCTGATACAGAGTCTCTGTTTCAAGGGGGAGAGTTTATTCTGATACTGAATCTCCCCATAAAGTGGAGAGTTTATTCTGATACAGAGTCTCCCCTTCAAGGGGGAGAGTTTATTCTGATACTGAATCTCCTCCATAAAGTGGAGAGTTTATTCTGATACAGAGTCTCCCCCATCAAGGGGGCAGGGGGAAGTTTATTCTGATACAGAGTCTCCCCATCAAGGGAGAGAGTTCATTCTGATACTTAATCTCCCCATAAAGTGGAGAATTTATTCTGATACAGAGTCTCCTCATCAAGGGAGAGAGTTTATTCTGAAACTGAATCTTTATTATAGGGGAGGGTTTATTTTGTGACACCAGCTGAAGGAGCAATCAAGTGGTGTGGTGGCACAGTGGTGCTGCAGATACAGGATGCCGCCAGCACACGCAATCTAAAGTGCCATGTAAATTACATGACACATTACACTGTTTGAGCTGGCGGGCCCTCTTTTATGCAGCGCCTCTCTGGAAAGTGTCAGGCAATTATTTTCTATTGGTGAGCCGCTCTCTAGTAGAAAGTCATTGACTGACACTTTACATGACAGTGAGTGACAGCGGCAAGAAACACCCTGCGTCTTTGCATTCTGGTAATTGTTTGCAGTCTAGGAGCAGGAGCATCCAGAAATCACACGCAGGGCACTGGTAGACCTGGGGCCGTCCCAGTGTACATTCATTCTCTATTAGACTCTATATAACTGCACCACTCTGGGTCTTGCATCTTACTTTGCTATCCAGCTATGTTCCATGACCGTAGCAGCGCCG
Source organism: Ambystoma mexicanum (assembly GCF_040938575.1). Classification (NCBI taxonomy): domain Eukaryota; kingdom Metazoa; phylum Chordata; class Amphibia; order Caudata; family Ambystomatidae; genus Ambystoma; species Ambystoma mexicanum. Next base: position 1,213,773,240 of record NC_090936.1, read on the forward strand.
TCGCGTGCTGTGATGGTGTTCCTCCATGGTTTAGATTGGGATACTGGGATGTCATCCTCATGGACTGGAGTTATTCTATCTATTGGACATTGAGGGGCTCCATTGAGATTTATGTGTGTTCTTCGAGGTGGGAGGGTTCTATACTCAATTGCTTTCAGGCCACGTGCTTGGACTAGGATGTCACTGCGAATGAACCACATCCCATGGAGTGTCTAAACCAGTGTATACATTCATTAATGAGAGAATCTGTGTGTTCCATTTTACCCTTCTCTAATCTGGGGATGCCAGTCAGATGCAAAGGGAATCCTAGACTTCTCTTGAGATGTGGTGGATCTTGTTTGTGCATGGCTATTGTAGGGACAATATATGTCATCCCTTTTTTCCTACACAATAATCTGCAGTTGTGCGTTCCCCCAAGGAACCGGCTTTCTGCTTACTCTCAACTTTGAAACATTAATTCAGGGGGTGCACAGCAGAGGCGCTGCTGGGGGGGGGGGCGGCTAATTTGGGGGATATAGCCCCGGGTCTTTTGGTTGTAGCACCGATAGAATATCAGGGTCTACAACCAAAAAGGCTAGCAAGCCCCGAGTCCCAAAAATCCCAACATTAGTGTAGCCCCAGATCTATTCCAGACCTAGCAACACCCCTGGTGCACAGTGTATGTGAGGAACCTGTACACGCACGCACCTATACGCGTACTCCCCACACACACGCGTGGATGCACACACTTGATTCCCTGAGTGTGTGCCATGCCACCATTTTTATGAAACACGGCCCCATGCAATAAGGGATGACCCTGGAGAGTGTTGATATTAAGTATTAATGGATGTTTCTGTTTGCTTTATGAAATAAGTACATCATCAAGTTTGTATGCAAATAATATTCCAACAGGAAGTAGCATGCTGGATATTGTGTAATTTCAGGAAAGTCAAGATGCAACTTGTGAACTAATTTCATGTTTCTCCCTCTGATGTTCGAGTTTAACCGATCCAAAGGTATTTTAAGACTGACATGCTTGTTCATTAATAGTGTTTTGAAGCTTCCCCCTAATCTATTTGGCAATTAAACTGTCACAGTGTGCTCACAACTGCACCATTTTCCCCAGACCATCAGATCCATGGATAACTCCAACTTCTGGACACAAATGCTTTACAGTCCAATATATGTGAGCCTTGAATTAGTTGGCATGTGCTTCAGAACTGCACTGTTTTCTCCTGTGTGCTGTACACGCTATACAGCAGAGCCATCGAACCCTAAACAAGTCTCAGTACAGCAAATTGAACAAAACATCTGATGGATCAGTCTTCAGAAAGATGGCACTTTTACTTTTCTTGTTTGCAGTGAGACCAGTGTTGGCTCAGAGGGGCAGTAGAGTATACACCCACCTTGGGCCTCTCTTCCTTGCTTCACTGCACTCCCCTGGCACACACACAGGTGATGCTTGGCCTAGCTCACTAACTGGTTATATAAACAAGTGTGTGGGTAGGATTGAGATGTGCAGACAGCACTTGGGCATATGTGTCCCACTCACCTCAGCCTGCAGATTGCTTCATCACTAAGTGGCGATCCCTGCGTGCCAGCCCCAGCGCGGCTGCTGCATTTTATAAGTGGTGGGGCCTCACTATTTTTTCCCGGTTAGTGCAAACCCAAACCTTTCAAGGTAATTACTTTATTATATAGATTACATTTCAAGAAGCTGGATGCCGCTTATGCGGCAAACTGGAGATGTTGGAAACAACGAGACATCTGATGTTGTCTTGCCCAAGACTCTTAATCCAAAGAAGAAGGTTTTGGGGCGAGTGGGTGGAACGAATTAAGCAATCTATGGAAGAGGAATACTGGGAAAGACTGGTGACAGTAGACAGGATTTGGCGCACCTTGGATGCCCTCAAATTTGTAGAATGGATTTTCACGGTGATAAACAATGGGGAATTACGTTATAAATTACACAGACCGGGTCTAACCAATAAGGCTGACCGAGGTGGAAGTAAGAGAAAATGGGTCCGGTTTTCAGACACAAGTACCCACTCAAATGAGGAATAAGGCAATCATAGCCAGCAAGGGGAGGAAAACACACAATTATTATAAGGGGCCGGAGAGACTTCCAACAAATGAACCATATAAACCAGGGGGCAGTAGGAACCTTTAGAACTGCAGGAGGCTATATCAACACCGAAGATTCCAATATTTAATCATCTTCTGGTAACTTTATAAAGGCACAGATTTGGATTTTATACAACGGGTTAATTTTTTTTGCCACCCAACATGCCAACTGTTGGGTGTTCTGACCCACGTTTGGACTATTGTGCTGCAACATTTGGTGCTGTGGGTTTAGAAAATCCAAGATGGCCGAAAAAGCCCACATTGCGCCAGAATCCAGGAAAACCACGCAGTTTTGGCACATACCAAAATGTTCCCCTGACCTGCCACCCACCAGTGTGAGCGTGTTGGGCCAGGAGTGCCATGAGTGAAATGTGTGCCAAAGGAAAAACAGCAGTGCCGGTTGGCTCAAAAAGCGCTTTGAAATCACCTTTGTTTCTCTGAAATGCAAGCTAAAAATGCCTATTTTAAACATTGCAAGATATTCAAAAATCTCAATGAACACCAGCAGACATTTGGCAGAAGGTAGACTTGTGTGCATACAAAATCTGGAAAGAGAAATAATGAAACTGGCTGAGCTGTGGATGTCAGCAGCCTAAGTTAAATTGGACTGAAAGACACTAAAATCGAAATGTTTAAAATAAATGAATGACCTACTTTGAGTGTCACATAGGTTGCAACTGTTTAAATGTCATAGTTTTGAACTTAGAATCAGCATCCTAGCTGCATGTGTAAAAATTGTAAATTTGATTTGAATGAAGAAAAACTGGGAACAAAAGTGACATTTGGCTGAAGCCTGGCTTGAAGAGAGTGAATTCTGCCCGGCAACTACCCCCAACAGGAGTTGAATCTTGCTCAGCCACTCTTCCCAGGCCTGGCTGCATTCTGCTGCCCCCACCAAAAGGAGATGACACCTCCCTGATTGAATCAGGGGAGGAGGACCTAGGACTGAGGGAAACAGAACAATGAGCCTTCCTTGGCTCAGGCAAATGTTAAATTAGGGGGGGGGTCGTAAATGGCCTCCTCTTGAGAGAAACTGGGAGGGGCAGTGCCTCTGTGAGCAACTTGAGTTGGAGCAAGTGGACAAACCAGAAATTCCACCATGTGCTTTGGGAAACCACACCCCTCTGGGCCAGAGCATAATTTTAAAAAGATGGATAATTCATAGTATGGACTTGTCAAAATTATACAATTAATATCATTATTCTTGTGATCTTTCTGTGCACATGTTAAGAGGTGTTAGGAATCTGTGGTATGTTCTTGGGGGTAGTAGTGGAAAATAAGGTATTACTCTAAATGTCTGTATGTTAAAAATCTGACACTTTATCATCCGATGCCCATATTCCTTGTGCATGTTTGTGTAAATTCTGGAAAAGTTTAGAGGTTGTGTTCTTGATGAAACGGGCAGAATTCTGTCATAAGTGGACACAACATTTTACAAAGGCAGGGATCGGATGGTTTCGTGCTACAGAAAATATGTTAACTGGACATATAATATTAGAAAAATTGTACCTAGATAAATATGTATTTGGATCAAGAATAGATTTGTGTGCAAATTGACCAGAGGTGGATCCTTTGACCCACAAACTACCTCATCACGATGGCACTCCATTTCCTTCCCCCAATCAAGGGAGAGAGGAAAACTTCGCCAATGATAAGTTGTGAGGGGCAGGCTTAGTTATGACAACACACACCCATTTTCTAAAGACATAAAAAGAGCCACTGGAAGCCAGACAGGGACATTCATTTTCCAACCTTCAACTGAATTCCTATGCAGCACGCTGACAGAGAACTCCAGAAGCAAGAACTCCAGAGATCCAGTCTAACTCCAGAACAAAAACTCCAAAGAGCTGAACTCTTCAGCAGGCCTCAAAATCTTTTGCAAACTACTCAACCGCTGGGCTGTGCGGTTTGCTGCTTGCTAAGAGTCCTGTGTATCCAGAACAGAACCAGTACTCAGAAAGCAGTGCGGTATCCAGAATCCACTTGATCCAGACCAGCAGAACCAGAGACCCAGACCAGACCGCTGTGGACAGAACCGGTGGCTGATTGACCCGCCGAGCAGAGAGAACCGCAGCTAAACTTGTTGACCAGATCTGTGATGAGGCCATTCCTTTCAAATTTATAGTGTGAGTACCCAGCTAGAACTGTGCAGAACTCATCTCTTAGCTTAAAATAATCTGATTCAAAACATTTGAACCTGTTTAGAACTGTATCATAAGAAATCTTGTGTTCCTCCTGTTGATTCAAACCTTTCAAAGCGCATCTGTCATTTCGAAACTGTAATTTCATTTCTGAAAAACTACCTTTACAAAATCTTCTGTATCTTTGGAACATGCATCCTAGGAATGAAATTTAACTTATATTGTAAAGCTAAGATTCCCAGCTTTCCAAACCGACTTGCTACTCCTTATAGCGCCTCCGTAATTGTGCTCGACGCACTCGAAAAAAAGTGTCACGATTTGACATTTTGCTTCATTTCAACTACGTGTAGAAAGATCTGTCCTGTGCTTCCATTACTGAAACCCGTTTTCAACCTGATAATCCCTCATGAATCATTGTTAGTGTGGACCTGAACTGATTTAAAGTATCTCTCACTCACCCTGAACCTCTAGAGGGAATTAAAATCAATTTTAGCATATTTCACTCCCTTGCAAATCACCTGAAAGTCTTTCGCCTGTGTTTCAAAATCATCCCTGGTGCTATAAACTTGCTAGGGGGAACTGAATTCGTATTGTACTGTGATTGTATTTCTGAAGACTTTATGTGTTACTTCCATCACCTTACATTGCATAGGGGGGGGGGGTGAGTTGTCAGAAAAAAAGTGATCATATTATCTTTTGCTGAAATCATATCAAGTTTATTTCTGTACTGCCTTTTATTCATCTTTGCATCTCCTTGAAACCATAAAACATTCTCAGCTACCTTATCCTCTATACTACTCCTAAGTAATTAAACCAGTGTGCTAGTATAAGATCATCCATTGTTGATCACTGTCATATGTCTAAGTGTGATATCAAATATTAATTTATTATAAAAGTGTGATATATACCTATTGTTTAATTTTTTCAAATAAACCTTTTTAATTTGCAAAACAAACCTACTTCTTGGCTCAGTGGGGTCAGGGGGATTCTAAGAGAGGGGCGTTATACAAGGGTTCATCATCCAGATTATAACTTGTCATAAAAATATATAAATAAGGGCTTCCCTTGAGCAATCCCAGACAAGGCACTGACTTAGTGGGAATGCTTGATTGGAGTCATTAACAGATTGGGGGCATGAGCCGGGGATTCTGGATTAGATCTATCACTTGTGCAGATTAATACAGTGTGCTAACTGACAGGATATATAAATTCTGTTGGATCACCATCCACGAGGAGTCTATCTCGTCAAAGATGGCCGTCGCCATCATCCACCCGGGAATCCTGCCTCTTGCATAGGAATTCAGTTGAAGGTTCCCACCTGGGAATCCTGCCTCTTGCAGGCTTACAGCCCGCCCCATCAGCTGATTGGGCCACCGAGGCTTGAATAGCCTATCGTGAATCGCCGGAAGGCGAAGCCGGCTCGAGCAACCAAGGCACGAGAAGGAAGGCACTTCGCCTGTCCCAGCCTGTCGCTCTTCACATACCATCTAGTGAGCTGGAGCTCACACCGTGCTGCAGGAGCAGCACCACCTCCACCTTGCTCTCACTGCAGGCTAGGCTGGCGGAGCACCACCCTGCAGCTGCACTATTATTCTGTGCCCATCCCGTGCATCGAGTGCACATGAATATAAATTCAGCCTTTTCCTGCAAATTATTGGACTGAAATATCGCCATCCACGCTCCTTATGGAGCAAGCTGCCACAAGAAGGAAAAGCAATTCATTTGGGACCGCCGCCATTGGAATCCATGAGGAGTCTATCTCGTCAAAGATGGCCGTCGCCATCATCCACCCGGGAATCCTGCCTCTTGCAGGCTTGCAGCCCGCCCCATCAGCTGATTGGGCCACCGAGGCTTGAATAGCCTATCGGGAATCGCCGGAAGGCGAAGCCGGCTCGAGCAACTAAGGCACGAGAAGGAAGGCACTTCGCCTGTCCCAGCCTGTCCAGCTCTTCCAGTCGCCCTCGCCCGCAAACTCTGCCCGACAACACTCATAGCTTTCACTCCTTTGCCGTGTACCGACCCTTGTCATCTACGTGATTTTTCCACTTTGCATGCGGTTCTGAAGTGCGGCCAAATCGCATCGGTGCCCTCAAGAGCAGCCGAGGTCCTGCGCACCCTTCTTCAACTGGTAAGAACGGCTGTTGTTGCATGAGCAAAGCATGTGCCCCCTCATTACCAGACGCATCATTCGTTGTTGACACTGCTAGAATATCCCTGCATTCGCTGCTTCCGGATGTTGATATCAGCAACTTCAGAAAATTAGCATCATTTGACACCAAGTGGCTCCTACCATACCCACCACTGTCCAACCACTTAGGCTTTTTACCCCCATTAACTAACCAGATCCAATAGTCCATACTGGGCACTGCTAGGCCGCTGAGACACTGCCCTCAATACATCAGACAATCAGACATAGTCTGCTTTAACTGTGTTGCGCCTTTTGGTCGATATCGGACCTCTTTAATTGTGTGTGCCTAGGATCATTAATAGACCACCTAAGTGCGCTGGGCCCTTTGGACGCTATCTGACCACTTTAACTTTGTTGTGCCTTATGATCGCCACTCTATTGTGCTGTGCCCATGGTCGCCATCAGACCACTTTAAGTGTATTGGGCCTTATGGTCGCCATCTGACCTCATTAACTGTATTGTGCCTTATGGTCGCCATCAGACCACCTTAACTGTATTGTGCCTTATGGTCGCCTTCGGACCACTATAATTGTGTTGTGCCTTATGGTCGATATCTGACCACTTTAATTGTCTTGTACCTAAGGTCACTAATAGACCACTTTTAACTGCGTTGTGCCTTATGCTCGCTATAGTCCACATTGTTTATGCTGATTTGAGCCTGCACCCCTGGTCACTATAAACCTCACTGATCTGAGCTGGTCACCAACAGTCCACATTGATTGTGCTGTGGCTCTTAGCTACTTGCCAGCTACTTCCCGAACCACCATCTGAACTATGCCACCCTGGCTAGCTCTCATCATGTTCCCTTTCTGTATCATGCCCAACTGCACACCCTGCAGCAGAAATGGCTTTGTCCCATTCAATAATGGTTTAGCAAAGCTTGCCTGCCCTAGACACCACCCCATTCCCTGCCCCACTTCCTTCCTACCCTCCCTACCTCCTTTCTCACTCAGTGCATCATCGGACCATAGCACTAAAGCTAGTGCCACCTCAGGTTACACTCCACCTAACCGTACCACCGATGATCACGCAGACAACATCAACACCAACGATCCCTCGCCACTATGCTCACCTAGTGTCCTATCCCCAAGCCAACAGAGCAAACCTTGTCCTACCACAGTCAGGAATCTAAGACTTGCAACCAGATGTCACCATTGGTCCTACCACCGGAACACCGTCATTAGGTTCAACCCTATCAACTCTACCCAGACCATAGATGTCCCATCAGAGGCAGAGGCCCCACCAGCCAACATTCCCAAGCCCCTAGCTAATCTCAAAGGGGCGCTCATTAACGCCCGCTCGGTCCCTGCTCATGCGCTAGACATCGCTGACTTAATTGTGACTGAAAACCTGGACTTTCTGGCTATCACGGAAACCTGGTTACATGCAGCGTCTGGCCCCGCCCTATCCCTTGCCATACCAGATAACTACTCTATCATTAGATGCGATAGGGACAACAATCAAACCAAAGGAGGTGGTTTAGTATTTATATTTAAGAGCTCTCTCGATCTAAGAGTTGCTAACAATCACCAGCTGCCATCTGCTGAACTCTCAATTAAACTCCCAATCTCACCCAATCATACCGCCCTTGTGTACCTCATCTATCGGCCACCTGGTCCCACGTCCACATTCATAGAAGACATCTCTTCCATCCTAGCCTCTAGTACCAAGCCTAAATCCCAAATTATCCTACTTGGAGACCTTAACCTAGGATATCTGGACACAAACGACACTAAAGCTTGTGACCTTGCCAACGTTCTATCCGACTTTGGCCTAACCCAGCATGTCAATGTACCCACCCATATCAAAGGCCGCACATTAGATTGGGTCTCAGACATGAATTGCGCACTAAACATAACCTCAGTGCTACCATGTGCATGGTCTGACCATCACAAAATAACATTCTCCCTCAATTCTTGCCCACCTGTGCACAAACCTTATACTGTGCCACCCACACTTACTCGCAACAAGAAGGATATTACAACTGAGAAACTACTCCCACTCATCCTCCCACTATTAAACTCTGTTTCCACAACCTGTGCGGACCCTACCGTCCTTGTGGACACCTACAATCGTGCTATGTTAAAAGCACTGGACACCATTGCACCTCTTAAACAGCACAAAGAAAAACCACGCAACCACCTCAACTCCTGGTTCACCCCACACCTATGTGAACTTTGGAAAGACAAGCGTAAAGCCGAGACCCTCTGGAGAAATTCACCCACACCAGCAAATAAAATCAACCTTCTAACCATCACCCTCTCGTATAAAGAAGCCATACTAGCAGCAAAAAAAGAAGTTTACAATAACAGAATCATGCAAGCTCATTCCAATACCAAGGAACTCTTTAAAATTCTCAAGGAATTAGAGTCCCCAGTTGCTCCCCTTGACACTTGCACCCCGTACACCGAATGGTGTGCCAACATTCAAAAAGCTTTACTCAACAAAATCACCACTCTCCAAACCAAAATCAACACAAAAAAAAACTATCTCCTTGACTCAGTAGGTAACTCCCAACCCGCCAATCACTCCTCCCACAATCACCACCTCAAACCTTTCAGTTTCTCTCCCCTAACCATTAAGGAAGTGGAAATTATCATCAAGAAGTTAAAGCCATCTCGCCCCCTTTATCACCACCCTTATCAATTCCTCCTTTAAATCTGGCATAGTACCAGATAACCTCAAGGATGCTTGGGTAATCCCCCTAATCAAAAAACCTAACCTAGACCCTAACATCCCTACCAGCTATAGGCCCATCACCACGGTACCATACCTTCTAAAAATCTTGGACCGGGCGGCATACATCCAAATTCAAAGCTATCTTGACAAGAATAACCTACTAGGACTTAGGCAATCTGGTTTCCGGCCGAGACACGGCACAGAGACCGCTCTAATAGACCTAAAACACAAATTGATGACCTGAAAGACAAGGGCAAACAAGCGCTCCTACTCCTAGATTTATCAGCCGCTTTTGATCTGGTAGATCACCAAATCCTTTGCCAGCATCTTAAAACGGCTGCCCATTTCTCTGATGCAGCTACCTCCTGGAGCAGTACATTCCTTGCAAACAGATCCATGAGAGTCTTCTCATCTCGTGCCGCAGCTGACCCAGCACATGTTCCTTGCGGTGTCCCACAAGGCTCATGCGTATCACCCATGCTCTATAACGTCTTTACGAAACCACTCTTTGATATTCTTGACCATCTGGGTGTCACCTATACAAATTATGCGGATGACACCCAGATACTCATCCCTATCACGGGTGACTACGCAACTGACGTCAAAGCTCTCAATGCAGTTTACACCGTCATCCAGGCGTGGATGGCCCACCACGGTCTCTGCCTCAACGACGAGAAGACTGAGCTACTCATTTTAGGCTCCCAATCTAAACTTGCAAAACTTGACAGCAAATATGACGCATTCAACATTGATGGCAACATTATTAAGGTCTCCAACGTTACTAAAACACTTGGAATCTACTTAGACTCCACCCTCTCGCTCACCAGACAAACTAACTCAGTAGCTTCAGCATCGGCTTACACGTGCAAACTAATCACTGCCTGCCGTCCTTTCCTAACTCTGGACAACTGCCTGATCCTTGCCAGAACCCTTATTTTATCCAAAATTGATTACTGTAATGCCCTGTACCTCGGAACTAATCAAAGAAACATCGACAAACTTCAGGTAACCCAGAATAACGCCATTAGGGCTGCTCTCAACATTCCTAGGCGCACCCACATCTCATCCACGAGACGGAACTTGCGATGGCTCTCTATCCCACAGCGTATTGCCTTCAAAACTCTCATCTTAAGTTACAAAGCACAGAACAACGCAGCACCAGCCTACTTGTCAGAGCGCTTTACACAACACACAGCCCACAGACCACTAAGAGCTGCGCAAGCACACTCATTTTTCCCAGCTTTAAACTACAGACTGCCAGAGGCTCAAGCTTCCCGGTATTGGCAGCTAAACTCTGGAACTCACTACCCAATGACCTCAGGAACTTCCCCTCCGTCCAATCCTTCAAACATAGAACAAAACAATGGCTCTATGAGCAAGACGAAGAGTTGACCACCATGTGGTAATCATCTATTGCATGCTCTACAACCCCACCCACTGTTGTATTTATTGTGACGACTTTCTATGTATGCTTATTTACTATGCAATTTGGAATCTGTCTTTCTGTAAACTTATGTAACCCTTCTAAACATGAGCCCTGATGCCTTTGGGCAGGCTGCGCAATATAAATAAATAAATACAAATACAAATACAAAAACACCCCTCAAAGGAACGCTCTAAGGAAACGGTCTGTTTTACAAAATAAAATACAAACTTCTGTAAGTCAGGAAGGAAATCAATTTCCAGAATGATGACCTTGGTAGACATCAAAATAGCCAGGGAACACCTCTTACATAAGCTATTTGTGAGAGGTGAGTGGGCTCATCAGGACCAGGCAGTCTGGTTGCAGGCAATCGCACCCCAGATCACTGAAACAGGGTCAGATACATGGAGAGATCAGGGTCCCTTACATGTGGCCCTGAGTGAACTATATATGGCCCCTAAGGCCAAGAATGAGCACAACAAGATTGCCAGGATAGCGGCATATTTATATTTAAATATGGGAGCCATACAGGACAAATGTGCTGAAGGCCAAGATCTGGCAAATAGCCAACTGATGGCATTAGAGAAGGCCCAATCTGACCTGGTCTCTTCTGAGCAGAGACTGCAGAGGAGCCAGGAGTCAGAAAATGATAGTAGGCAGTATATTATTAAAATAAAGGAGGTTATGGATATCCTGCAACAGGAAAAGGCTGACCAGGATGCCAGATTTCTCGCCTTGCAGAAGGAGTACCAAGAAGGTTTGGACTCCCTACTGCAGAGCCAGAAAAAGCTGGAGCAACAACTGGACTTCAACAGGGCATGCACAGAGCAGGTAGCCACCCTGCAAATCCGATTAGACAGAGAGAAAGAGGAAAGCAATAAACTGATCTGAAAGACCTGGATACCCAGACAGAATTTGAGGAAGGGCGCCAGAAAGCTGGTGCCTTCCAAAGGCAAAGGGACGACCTGGCGGCACAGATGCAGGCTCTTAGTCAGGAAAGGGATACCTTAGGCCAGGAAGTCTGCCAATTAAAAGGAAAAATTGAAGAAAATCACTTGGCCTTCCAGGTGTTGGGTGACCTCCTAAAAGAGCATCAGGACTTGCTAGAGCACACCAGGAGGGTGGAAGATGCTCTGGCAAGAAAGGACCAGGCCAGTAGGGATGGGACTCAGGAGGTAACCCTCCTGCAGCAAAGACTGGCCCAGTATTCCAGGACCAATCAGGAGGCGCAGAGAGAAAATGAGGCTCTCTGTCAGCACAATGATAGGCTCCAGCAACAGGTAGCCATGCAGGAGAGACTGATAGAGTCTAGTAAAGCCTTAACTGAGGAACTGAAAGCGCAGGCTCTTGCATTGCAACAGGGAGCAGGGGCTGACAGAGATGAAGTTCGCTGGGAAAGGGAAACACCTGAGCATAACCTCTGGAGCCCTAGTACCAGAGGCCTTGATCTCTCTCAGTCCTTGGACTCTGCCACCCGTATGTCCCCTGGCGCACATGAGCACAGGGCCACAGGGATGGCAGATTACTATCCAGCCAAAAGCATGGGGCTCATAGGCCAGTACCACCCAGGAATGGATGGGCGGGCATCCGGGTATGGGCACCTAAGTACAGTGCAATTTAGTTAGGAGAGTAGGCCCACTAAGGGTATCCTGAAAACCTCTGCCCAACAGCAAGGGTTAGGGGTAAACCCCACACCATTAGTCAACATAGAACATGACACCATTCCAATAGAGGTGGATAACAGCGACTTAAAGAGTATTACTCTAGCCGCAGGCACCCTTATTGGAATGGCGGTTGATGACCGACATTTCTCCATTGATTTAGGAAATTTACTGTTTGGACCAATCCCCAAGGACTGTTTTGACAGTGACAGTGATGACAATACAACACCAGACAGGATCTTTATCCGGCATGGGGGGAACTTCCTGGTGTACACGTCCTGCCCTTATGGTAAGGAAGATGTGACTTGTGACTTCAGGAGGGATGAGGTGATTTTCCAGGTCCATGAGGGCTGCCTTTCCCACCTGAAGCCTCCAGTCCAAATCAGCACTCTGACCAGGGACTTCGCCACCCAGCTGGAGGAGGCCGCTGAGATAGCAAAACCAGAAGTCTTTCCAGGCTTCAGGCAGATGGTGGAAGAGAGAGTCAACCTAGCTGATGTCTGCGTGACTCTGGAACAGAAGCAAAAGTTGAAAAAGTTTTCTTGGATTTCCAAGATCTCTTTGCGGTAGACTCATATGACTGTGGTCGCACCGACATCCACACAACAACAATTCCCACGGACCCTGGCATGACTCCAGTGTTTGTGAAGCAATATTGTTTGCCTCTCGCATCCATGGAGTCCCTTACTGAAATAATTAACAACGTTGAGTCCCGCGGGATAATCCGTCCAGTACACAGCACCTTCAATAATCCGGTGCTGGGAATATTGAAGGCAAACGGCCAGTGGAGACTCTGCGCTGACCTTAGGGAGCTCAATAAACGGGTCCATACTTCCCGATGGCCTCTGCCCTACATTGACCAAGGGCTGGCCCAGATTCAGGGGTCACAGGTATTCACTGCAATAGACCTGACCAATGGATACTGGACCGTGCCTGTCAGTAGGGAGGACCAATACAAACTGGCTTCTACCTTTGGGGGCCAGCAGTACACATGGACCTGGACTCCCTTCGGATACCTCAACTCCGGCAATGAGTTCAACATTTTCCTACACAAGGCCATACCCGACCTGGGTGCGAGGGGTAACCTGGCTTATGTAGATGATGTCCTCATCAAAAGTTCATCTGTGGAGGAACATATAGCAGAGATCCGTTATGTTCTGACCCAGTTGAGGGCCGCCGGAGCAAAACTTTCCTTTCAGAAAGCACAGTGGTGTGGAACCCGTGTTCATTTCTTGGGGCATGAGATTACTCCTCAGGGTCTCTGTTCCCAAGAAAAGAAAGTGGAAGCACTTCAGAAACTGAAAGACCCCACAACTCTGTGGGAACTAAGGAGCCTCCTTGGACTGACTAATTACAGCAGAAAGTTCCTTGAGGGCTACGCAGAGATCACTAGACCCCTGATTCATCTTTTGAAGGGGGGGTCAAGTGGGAATGGGGTCCAGAACAATCCGAGGCAGTAAGACAACTCAAAAGAAGCCTCTCACAAGCGACTTGCCTAGCTTACCCTGTCAGAAACAATGAGTTCTTCCTAGAGACAGGGTTCTCTAATACATGCTTGACAGCAGTATTATACCAAAAGCATGAAAAGGTCAATAAAGTAATCTCTTATGCGAGCAAAACTTTATCCTCTGTGGAGGAAAAATTCAACGATTGTGAGAAGGCACTCCTGGCAACGGTGTGGGCATTGAAAAATTACCGTCCGTTTATCCCGGGGGAACACATCATAGTGGAGACTCCACACCAGCCTCTGCAATATCTCCAAAGTGACAGAATCCGAGCCGGAAATGTGAGTAATTCCCGAATTAGTTCCTGGATTCTGTCAATGCAAGGCTTTCCTGTGGAGGTCAGATATGGCCAAAACAAGAAGAGTCCCCTCGCGCAAGGTCTGGAAGACTTGCATGATTGTGCCAGAGAAAACTGTCTCGAGGACGAAAGTCTGAAAATCAAGGACAACATGGAGGCATACCTTAATTCCCCACACAAAGTATTTGAAGAAGACAAGTTTGAGGGAATGCCCACTGTCTATGTGGATGGATGCTCTTACCATGTTGACAACAATGGGGAAAAGGAACTGGTGGCTGGTGTAGGGAATGCATGGGTGAAGGAGTGCCCAGAACCCTCCGCTGGGTACAAAATTGGTCCCCGAAGTAGTCAGGTGGCAGAATTGATGGCTGTGTATCAAGCCATCCTCACTGCTGTCCAACATCAACTCCACAAACTGGTCATAATCACAGATTCAGATTATGTACGGAACGGGTTCGTGGAGCACCTGGTTAATTGGAAAACCAGAGGCACGTTATGTGCTAATAACAAACCCCTGAAACATGGGAAGTTAATTCAAAACATTGATGATCTGGTCACATCGAATGGGATGACCATCTACTGGAAAAAGATCCAGGGTCATTCCAAAGTAGAGGGACCAGACAAAACTGGAAATGACTTAGCTGATCAGCTGGCCAAAACCGGGGCCATCCAAGTGGATCTAATAGAGATTGAGTCCCTGTTGGGGGAAATCCAGGTCACGGCTATCACTAGGTCCAAGACAAATGCTCACAATGATCTTTCAACTGCACAATGGAGTAAGGAGACCCCGGATGCTGATTTGATTATGGATGAAAAGGGGGATCCAATAATTGTTAAGTTTTACCAACACATTGAGGACCGTGAGAACTTTCCCCTGACGGATACCGATTACATTGGGAAAGAGGACCTTAGAGTGTTGATGAAATGTCCAAAGATGTTCTGAATCCAAGACGGTTTGTTGGTAAGGAAATCCCAAGCTGGCCATGATCAGTGGGTGGTTCCTACTTCATTCCGAAGCCTGATGTTAAGTCACGCCCATGATGCAGCCACCGCCGGTCATA
Source organism: Ambystoma mexicanum (assembly GCF_040938575.1). Lineage (NCBI taxonomy): Eukaryota > Metazoa > Chordata > Amphibia > Caudata > Ambystomatidae > Ambystoma > Ambystoma mexicanum. The sequence goes on from NC_090936.1 coordinate 1,213,788,299, forward strand.
GGGGGTTTCATACAACACTTGAAATCTTAAGAGAGGTCGCATACTGGCCACACATGGGGCAGGGCCTCGACCAATACTTGAAGGGGTGTCTTGTGTGTGCACAATTTCAGCCAACATCCCTCACACACCGGGCGCCTCTCCAGAAGAGGGGGATGACACTGCCATGGTCAGATTTACAAATCGACTTCATAGGCACCGTGATTCGCTCGTCTAGGGGAAACAAATACATGTTCACGATCACATGCATGTTTACCAAGTGGGTGGAATGTCTCCCAGCCCCAAACTGCAAGGCAGAAACAGCAGCTGCCCTGATGATCAACCACATATTTTCACGTTTTGGTCTACCCCAAAGGATTAAGTCAGACAGAGGAAGCCATTTTACCAGCGAAGTAATGACTAAGATGTGGGAGATACTGGGGGTGAAAAGGAAGCTACATATTGCTTACCGGCCAGCCTCTTCTGGTGCAGTGGAGAGATTCAACAGAACCATTGTGAGCATATTAAAAAAGTTTGTAGCAGATTCTGGGCTAAGTTGGGATATCCGATTACCTCTGGTCCTAATGGCCATCAGATCTACCCCTTCATCTGCAACTAAAATGTCACCATTTGAGCTGATGACTCGACGCAAGATGGTGCTTCCCCAGCATTTGCTCTACAGGACCCAAGAGCAGACATTGATAAATGCCTCCACAACTCATGAGTATGTGGAGAATTTAAGGAAACACCTCCAACATGCTTTAGCCTATGCTCAGCGAAACCTACAAAGATCAGCTGATAGCATGAAGACCCATTACGATTTGAAAACTTCCAGAAAAGTATATAATGTGGGAGACCTGGTCTATCTATACAATTTCCAAAGAAACCAGGCCAAACAGCAAAAATGTTTGCCTACATGGAAGGAACCGTTTGAAATTGTAGATAAGATCTCCCCAGTTGCCTACAAGATCCGCATCCCCAAAGGTAGTTCGGGAGAAGACAAGTGGGTCCATATAAATCAGTTAAAGTGTTGCCATCCCAGGCACACTTTGCAGCAACTGGAGGGGTCCTCTGCAATACCAGAGGGGGCCGCTCCAGAGTAATTCAGTTCCAACCCTAAAATATCCCACATATACTCTCTAAAATATTATGATTCTTGAATGCAAATTGTCTCCTGATTAGAAAAATGTATATGTTCTTGTCTCCTGATTTAAAAAAAAGTATATGTTCATGTCTTTGGATTTATAAAATGAATATGCCGCGCCACTATATCAATAGTGGGGGAGAAATGTATACGAATAGGTATTGCCGCTTTGCTTTGTCATCCTAGGAGGGATGAAACCATGGAGACCGACCAAAGAAGACGACCTGGGGACTGGGAGCAAAGATTTGAGAGGCCCGGGGTACCGCCCAATACTCCCATCAGGACCGGCGAGGAGAACCGATCGATCCACCCTGATGGAGGAAATGATGCTAAACTTTGTCATCTGCGGAATCGGAAGAAGATGACCCGGACATCCCAGCGCGTGGATCAAAACATCCATTGCACCTGACTCCCCCTCGACTCGAAATCAAAGCGCAGTCGGGCGAGGGGGCTTGTTGGGTGTCCTCACCCATGTTTGGACTATTATGCTGCAACATTTGGTGCTGTGGGCTTAGAAAATCCAAGATGGCCGAAAAAGCCCACTTTGCGCCAGAATCCAGGAAAACCGCGCAGTTTTGGCACACACCAAAATGTTCCCCTGACCTGCCAGCCACCAGTGCGAGCGCGATGGGCCAGGAGTGCCATGAGTGAAATGTGTGCCAAAGGAAAAACAGCAGTGCTGGTTGGCTCAAAAAGTGCTTTGAAATCACCTTTGTTTCTCTGAAATGCAAGCTAAAGATGCCTATTTTAAACATTGCAAGATATTCAAAAATTCCAATGAACACCAGCAGAAATTTGGCAGAAGGTAGACTTGTGTGCATAAAAAATCTGGAAAGAGAAAGAGCCTAAAATAATGTTCATAATGAAACTGGCTGAGCTGTGGATGTCAGCAGCCTAAGTTAAATTGGACTGAAAGACACTAAAATCTAAATGTTTAAAATAAATGAGTGACCTACTTTGAGTGTCACATAGGTTGCAACTGTTTAAATGTCATAGTTTTGAACTTAGAATCAGCATTCTAGCTGCATGTGTAAAAATTGTAAGTTTGATTTGAATGAAGAAAAACTGGGAACAAAAGTGACATTTGGCTTAAGCCTGGCTTGAAGAGAGTGAATTCTGCCCGGCAACTACCCCCGACAGGAGTTGAAACTTGCTCAGCCACTCTTCCCAGGCCTGGCTGCATTCTGCTACCCCCACCAAAAGGAGATGACACCTACCTGATTGAATCAGGGGAGGAGCACCTAGGACTGGAGGGAAACAGAACAATGAGCCTTCCTTGGCTCAGGCAAATGTTAAATTAGGGGGGGTCGTAAATGGCTTCCTCTTGAGAGAAACTGGGAGGGGCAGTGCCTCTGTGAGCAACTTGAGTTGGAGGAAGTGGACAAACCAGAAATTCCACCATGTGCTTTGGGAAACCACACCCCTCTGGGCCAGAGCATAATTTTAAAAAGATGGATAATTCATAATACGGACTTGTCAAAATTATATAATTAATGTCATTATTCTTGTGATTTTTCTGTGCACATTTTAAGAGGTGTTAGGAATCTGTGGTATGTTCTTGGGGGTAGTAGTGGAAAATAAGGTATTACTCTAAATGTCTGTATGTTAAATATCTGACACTTTATCATCTGATGCCCATATGCATGTTTGTTTTAATTCTGGAAAAGTTTTGAGGTTGTGTTCTTGATGAAAAGGGCAGAATTCTATCATAAGTGGACACAACATCTTACAAAGACAGGGATCGGATGGTTTGGTGCTACAGAAAATATGTTAACTGGACATATAATATTAGAAAAATTGTGTGCAAATTGACCAGGGGTGGATCCTCTGACCCATAAACTACCTCATCACGATGACACTCCATTTCCTTCCCCCAATCAAGAGAGAGAGGAAAACTTGGCCAATGATAAGTTGTGAGGGGCAGGCTTAGTTATGCCAACACACACCCATTTCCTAAAGACATAAAAAAAAGCCACTGGAAGCCAGGCAGGGACATTCATTTTCCAACCTTCAACTGAATTCCTGCACAGCACGCTGACGGAGAACTCCAGAATCCAGAACTCCAGAGATCCAGACTAACTCCAGAACAAAAACTCCAAAGAGCTGAACTCTTCAGCAGGCCTCAAAGTCTTTTGCAAACTATTCCACCGCCGGGCTGTGCGGTTTGCTGCTTGCTAAGAGTCCTGTGTATCCAGAACAGAACCAGTACCCAGAAAGCAGTGTGGTATCCAGAATCCACTTGATCCAGACCAGCAGAACCAGAGACCCAAACCAGACCGCTGTGAACAGAACCGGTGCCTGATTGACCCACCGAGCAGAGAGAACCGCAGCTAAACTTGTTGACCAGATCCGTGACAAGGCCATTCTTTTCAAATTTATAGTATGAGTACCCAGCTAGAACTGTGCAGAACCCATCTCTAAGCTTAAAATAATCTGATTCAAAACATTTTAACCTGTTCAGTACTGCATCATCAGAAATCGTGTGTTCCTCCTGTTGATTCAAACCTTTCAAAGTGCATTTGTCATTCCGAAACTGTAATTTCATTTCTGAAAAAATACCTTTACAAAATCGTCTGTATCTTTGGAACCGTGCATCCTAGGAACGAAATTTAACTTTTATTGTAAAGCTAATATTCCCATCTCTCCAAACCGACTTGCTACTCCTTATAGCGCCTCCGTAATTGCGCTCGACGCACTCAAAAAAGTGCTGCGATTTGACATTTTGCTTCATTTCAACCACGTGTAGAAAGATCTGTCCTGTGCTTCCATTACTGAAATCCGTTTTCAACCTGATAATCCCTCATGAATCATTGTTAGTGTGGACCTGAACTGATTTAAAGTATCTATCACTCACCCTGAACCTCTAGAGGGAATTAAAATCAGTTTTAGCATGTTTCACTCCCTTGCAAATCACCTGAAAGTCTTTTGCCTGTGTTTCAAAATCATCCCTGGTGCTATAAGCTTGCTAGGGGGAAACTGAATTCGTATTGTACTGTGATTGTATTCCTGAAGACTGTGCATGTTACTCCCATCTCCTTACATTGCATAGGGGGGGAGTGAATTGTCAGAAAAAAAGTGATCATATTATCTTTTGCTGAAATCATATCAAGTTTATTTCTGTACTGCCTTTTATACATCTTTGCATCTCCTTGAAACCATAAAGCATTCCCAGCTACCTTATCCTCTATACTACTCCTAAGTAATTAAACCAGTGTGCTAGTATTACATCATCCATTGTTGATCACTGTCATATGTCTAAGTGTGATATCAAATATTAATTTATTATAAAAGTGTGATATATATCTATTGTTTAATTTTTCAAATAAACCTTTTTAATTTGCAAAACATACGTACTTCTTGGCTCAGTGGGGTCAGGGGGATTCTAAGAGAGGGGCCTTATACAAGGGTTCATCATCCAGATTATAACTTGTCATAAAAATATATAAATAAGGGCTTCCCTTGAGCAATCCCAGACAAGGCACTGACTTAGTGGGAATGCTTGACTGGAGTCATTAACACAACATGGCAACAATGGAGTTCAAATTCTGCAGTATTCTGTTCAAAGTGTTCTTCAAGGACATGGAACTGGAAGAGCAATCATCTAATAAAAAGGTATGGCCTCCCTTGACTTTCATCTCATGTGATCGGGATATGCCTCCAGAGAGTTTGACATTTGGGAAAATGAGCATAACAGAGCTCGCAGCATTTTTTTCAAAACCTCCATCCAGTCAATATAACATCACAATGGATGAACACGAGGCTTTGACAGAATTGCATAATCCTTCTTCTATCACCATCAAACTATCAGATAAGGGTGGCAGCATCATAGTGATGGAGAGTAGTAAACACATAGATATGGCATCAGCTCTGTTGAATAATTGTCTCCACTATATCAGATCCGACATCGCCCTCATGGTGCACCTACAGGAGTTACACACTAAAGGGTTTGAGTCTGTATTTTTGAGCCATCACAAGGCTATGTTCCTAAGACTCAGACATACAAGAACTCTGGTATTTTACACTCTGCCAAAAGGACAACAAAGACAGTTTGACTCCTCTGGGAACACCCATTGTTTCATTGTGCAGGCCCCTTTTGCAGCATAGTAGTAAATACATTGATTTGATTTTACAACCAATCCCCCAACAAACCAAATAATTTCTCAAGGGCACTACGGATGTGATCCAGCTGATTGAGGGTCTTGAGTATGATGCTGATGAAAACATTCTAGTTACATGTCGTGTTACGGCCTTATCTACCAAGCTCCCTCATAGCGAGGCCATTAAACTTGCTACCAAAAAATGAATGATCATCCATTACCACATTTGTTATCCACAGACTTCATTATAAAACATTTGGAGTTTCCTCTTAGTGACAACTATTTTATCTATGAAAATGATAGAGACTGCCATGGGGGCTACTTTCGCCCCTTTCTACCCAATATCTATATGGCAGATTTTGAGGATAGGAAAATGTATGCTGAAAAAGGTTGATTAACAATGTGCTTCTTAATCAGGAAGCTAACATGGCTAGTTTGCCCAAGTTTGGAATCTGGTCGAACTCTTTAAACCCTATCTTTACTTCACTATAAACAAATCAATTGCTATTTCTTTTTGTTACCATCATTGCTCATCAGGGTAGGATGCTGTACACCTTTCTGTATTGTATGGAAATAGATCACAACTTTTTTCTTTTGTATTATAGTCTACATATTGTAATTGTAATTGTTTATTTGTATAGCACTTATACACAAGTGAAGTGCTTCAAAGCACTTCAAGTAAGTAGGGGAACAAGGGATAACTATCGTCATTCTTAGACCTTGAATATTCTGAATGAGCTAACAACAATAACTAGCACACTAGACCAGTGGCATATCTACTAGTGAAGTGCTTGACAGAGGGTGCGGGCAGAAAATAAGAAAGGGGGAGAGGGAGGGAACAAACAGAACATGAACAACAAGAATTACATCAACTACAGTGTTGGTTAGGTGAAGAAATAAGATTGCTTGGAGGCTGGTCATCCAATGCGCCTATTAATGAGTATTTCAAGCATGATCAAGACTAGGGGGCGGGGGAAAGAGGGAAGAATAGGACAGGTATACTTGCTGGGTCTAGAGCGTACAAGGTTGAGTAAGTGCACAGAAAACAGGACGTGCGACGGAGGCGGAGGGGGAAAAGTGTGCCCTTTCAAAGAAGGGCCTGGGGTTAAGTGCAGGTTGCAAGTTCCAAGTGATTAGACTGAACAGCACCCTTAAAGAGGATTACAGCATACAGGTGAATAATTTGATTGAAAGGTTACAAGCACAGGGTTACCGACTCATATTATTAAAACAATCTGCTAAGCGAGCTTGGCACACACAAAGAGACACTTCATTTGCATCTAATGTGAGAGCCACATCTAAAAATACCATTGCGTATGTGACTACTTTTTCTGAGCACACAACTAAGATCAAACAACTGGGGAAACAATACTTGCATTTGGTCTGGCAAGTGTCTGCATAATTGAGACACCAATTGTTTCTTTCAAATGAGGGTATAACATTAGAAATTCACTCTAAATGTTACTAGCTCAGAAGTAATCAAACTATTTTTTTGTTTTTCATTTTGCGAATGATCCCATTGTGGCACATTTTGCAGCCTGTCCTTTCACTATGAAATTGACTGCATTTCAATACAATACATTTATTTGGGGATGGAAGAGTTTCACAAACTGCAACTCTAAAAATGTGATCCACATGACCTGTTGCCTTTTTTTTGAGAATATCAATATACGAATGATCACTCTCTGAATAACAGCCAGGATTTCTGAACACAGATCTAAGATCCAAAATAGCACACTTCAAGCACCTTTAGTTAGGCACCACACAGAGTTTCACCACACTGGACATGATTTTGAATGGGCTGTTATTGATGCAGTTAAACCTTTCTTACATAACCTTTCTGTTATGTACCGATTAAACAACCTTGAGCAAAGATGGATACACCGTTTACCATCTCATAGTACGGATTTGATTGAGGACATCAATTGACCCTCATTAATATGTTAACTGGTCTTGGGATACGACTTGTGTTTTGTTGGATTCTTGCTTTCATGCACCCAGTGGGTGAAAAACATAGTTTTTTCCAGATGCCATTTTTCTTCCTAATGTGGCTTCCAGGACAAGCCATAGTTTGACAGCAATTTACGGTCTAGCGCTATGCTCTCATCAAGAAACTAAACAATAAAGGAAACTGAGTTATTTGGTATTTGCCACAAGGTTGGCAGAAGCAGAGCGCTAAGCCGCACGCTATTAACTTATGAAATCATACAGGTAACATCCCTCCTGTGGGGTTCTAATGGAGCTCATACATACATGTATCGTGTAAGTATTTTACTCTAATAAGGTGTTGTAAAGGTTTCTTTTAAAACCTTCTTGATCATTGATTACTGAACAGAGACAACATATTGGAGACTACATTCAGTGATTAGACCATGGTGAGATATTTGTGTCACCTTGACTTAATAGCAACCATGAACAACGCCATATACTGAGTAACAACTAACCCTTCTCTGTGCTGTGTTGTGCACATTGTGCATTGTGTTTGCAATCATGGCGGTATGAATGGTTTTAATTGATGGTTTTTAGTGGTACACATAATACATATTTCCATACCAGTGAATAGTAATTTAGACAATAAAACAATGTTTTGTTTTGCTTCAGATCTACCACTGAGATAAGACATGTCGTCATGAAGACTTGTAATGCCCTGATGAAGGCTATAGCCACAAAATGAACCAGGCTATGAGTGGCAGAAATTTAATTTGGCAAACACACAGATATTATTGTATTTGTAAAAACACCATATGTCTATATGTGGTGGACTAGTCCAGATTTAATGGGGATTGAGACAATATACTTCTTTTTTGCTCAATTGTCTGTATTTGTCCCTCTGTGTGTTTTTGTTATATGGTATATGTCTACTGTCATTGTGTATTCAACGCTGTGACTATGTGGAGATCTTTATGAATTTGTCTTACTATTTGTAACATACAGCTTGCTTATATGTGATGTTTATGAATTCTGGTTATTAAAAAACAAGAATAAAATTAAAGGAATTTTATGAAAAGTTGATTCTTAATTAGTGTTAAATTTGGCAAATTGTGCATAGTCGTACGTAACCGTATGCCAAGAATTGAATACTGAGGACTTTGTTTGTTTTTGGTAATTATTTTCACACACTTGTCCTTCAGTTAATTTAACATTTGAGTGGCACTCCCTTTTTTTAACGAATTTACAGTGCCAATGTTGCCTAATGATGTGTGTGCAGCATCATGAAACTGATTTACGGTGGCAATACTGGCATACATTATGGATGCGAAAATTATAATACTAGTGTATGTTGTGGACACAGATTAATAAGAATGATTTGCAGGTGAATGCTAGCATACACTTTTGGCGCAGCGTTATCATAGTTATTAACAGTCTGAATGTTGGACCCTGTAGCATTATTCAGGATGCCGCATCATGAAAATAATTTGCAGTTGCAATTGTAGCATGCATTGTGGATGCAGCGCCACAAACGTGATTGACATTTGAAATACTTGTGTACAGTGTGGGTTTAGCTTCATGAAAGTTATTTGCAGTGGAATCTATGTGTTTCAGACAATTGACTGATTCTGGGTTGCATGTTTCCATCTCTGTGTTACCTGTATATCTATCTGGCTGTCCCTCATATACAACTCTGCACATGTTTTTGATTAGCAAAGTTTCCCCCAGTTTCTTTTCCAGACTCAAATTAAAAATGCACCTTTTCTGACCAACCCTTCTCTACTAATACCTGCATGGTAATCACAGGTGGATGACTCCCATGCACCACTATTCCACTCCCCTCACCGTTTCTCTACACCTCACCTGGATAGTGCTTGGTAAGTGAACACCTCTCCATGATTACTTTGCTGTGCCTCCACTGACCTCTTAGTTCTCCAGGCCACTCTCTCACTGTGTGTTCTTGCCTTGTGCCTCACTGTACTCACCAATTGAGTCTCTGTCAACATTCTCTACTCTTGTCCCTCACAATAAAAAATGGACTGCACTGGCTATGCACGCCTCAGTTTACAGTGCATCTTCTGTTTCTACAGCAACACGGAAGGCATGACCATTCCCTTTGTGATTACGCCCAATATCCATTATCATTGATGCCTGCAGGCTTTGGGGCTTTATACACAGATAAATGAAAAAAAATAAATCATTAGGATGTCCAAGTGCATTTTATGCGGAGATCTGTCTTTCTTGGTGTATATACATGCAATCAAAGCCAGTAAACGAGTGGCATCCCTTGCAGTGCCAACGCCTGCTTACTTTGTTGTCACAGCACCATGCTAGTGTTTCACAGTTGTAAAGCTAGCATATGCTGTGGGTGCAACTTTGTGAAACAGATTTATAGTGGCAATATCAGTATTTTAGATACAGCACAATTCTAGAGATTTTCAGTGTCAATAATGATATATTGCGGGTGCATTATCATGAAAGTGATTTACACGTGGAAATGCTGGCAGATATTGTAGTGGTGCCAACATCTAAAGTGGGGGGTATTAGCACAATTGGACACCCCTGTCAATCAAACACACCACTTCACAGGCAAGACCATGCTTGTGTGGTGGATTGCTCGAGTCACAGGTGTCATGGAAAACAGATGCAGGAGTCAATCTTGGATGAGGTCAGTTCATCAAATCTTTAATAGCAGCACTGCAGGTGAAACACAAACAAGAGGAACATGCATGTTCCTTTGCATTCTCAATAAAATCATCTCTCTTTATATGTTTCTAATGGATTAGTTCCAATGCAATTAGTGGTGATTCTGTCCACGGAGAGCTTGAGTCTTCCCGAAATTAACATAAAGGCTGGTTCTGAAAAGTGAGGCAAGGTTGACACTCCAGGTCTACTTGGATAGTTCACACAGCTGCATGCATTGAACACAATGCAGCCTTAATGCACCTCTAACAGCAGTTGTCTGAAGCATCCTTATCAATGTGCTCGAATATATTTTTGTCACTGAAAGTATCCTTCAAACTAAATGTGCTGGTGCAAAAGATCACAAACGTGTGGGTAAATATGTTGTTATTTTAAAGCTATCCTCAAAATGGATTTGTCATTCAGCCCAATTGGGCATGGGGCTACTATTGAGGACTAGCCCTTCTCAACAGTCTCATGCCAACATTCGTTATGCATATATTCGCATGTTTCCTTGCTGCAGGGGTGCACAATGATCTCATTCATCCAGCTGTGGATGAAGGTTTGTAGCAGACTCTGCCACGAGGCACTAGGGAAATATTCTATAAACATTCAGAGTTCATGCAGCAACTTGATGTTTAATTCATAGTGTGGACACTGTATCATGAAAGTGATTTACACTGGCAATGATGGCATGTATTTTTCGCACAGGCATCATGAACATTTTCTAAAATGCCCCAGTGTCCTCTTAGTTGCCTGGCATTGTTTGCAGTGTATGTATGTTACACTTGCGAACGCATTACAAATGATGTGGCTTTTTAACACATCTTCTAAAAGATGTGCTAAAATGAGCACCTTTTTAACACATTGTTTAAAAATGTTTCATGGGGAGCACCCACCCTTGAAACCACCCACAATAGCATAGAGTTCCACCGCTATGCTCAGTTGCTCATGCTACTTGGGGGAGATATTACTGCCCCTCCACTACACATATTCTCTTGGCACCTCGAACCTTGACTCATTTAGCATGTTGGTGCCCTGTCACGTGCCACCTCCCCACCAGCTACATATTTAATTTAATTGACTCTATAATCTGAGCTGTTCGACCAATAGGTGGGACACAGTGATTGTTTATTGTGAGGGTTTGCAGCTCTGTTTATAGGAAATGTTTTGGGGGCTAAACATCATGGCTATTATGCTATTTCAAATCATACAATATCAAGTCTATTGAAGCTAAATATTGCCACTACCTCTGTGAAGATGGTGAAATTAGACATTTTAATGTTGTGGATATAGGATCTTAACTGCAGCATAAGTAACCTGTGGGAACATTGAACATTTTCCATTGGGATTGGCCAACTCTATGGGGTTTCTGTAGGTTTACCGAGGATGGACCTTCATCTCCGGTCCCGCGGCACTGCTTGAACCCTGCCATCTAAGTGTGAGGTCTGACACTCAGAAGAAGAGTTTGATTGTCCAATCAGAGGTCTTCCTGAGGTATTCTAAAATAGGTCTCAGAGCCTTAACAAGGCCATGATTCCCTCTTGCTTCCTTTGTGGGTTTTTGCGTGGCAGTCACTATAGGAAATGACAGATTGTTGGTGTTTGGGGGAGTTTACTGGTGTTTCGGCAAGCTGTTGCTAGCATTTTGTTTAGTTACCCTGTTGCAACCCCTGGTCTCTGTTTGTAGTTGTTTGTGGTGTTTTGAAAATTTTTATATCTTCATTTTATCCCCTTTTCTCTGAGTCTTGTTGCTTAGGTCCACTCTCTAACCTTTCCTTTCTACCCTTAGACTGTTATACAACTGTTAAGAAACACCAGCAATGTTCCTCTTCTGTGTTTCCCTGCTCCTTCTCCCCTTTGTGTCCCCAAGTTAAATTAAAATAAATGGTTTCCTAACACCTACTGCTTCCTGTGTGAAGCCTTAGCGTGAAGCCGAGAAGTCTGTCTGTGCTGCGTGCATTAGTCAGTCCCCTTGCATGCTGCCTCTGTGTTGTGAGGACCATATCCTAATGAGTCTTGCGCAAATGCCATTTATGTCTTTGTCACTTGTTTTGTCACTTGTTTTGTGTTTTGACATTGACACCTTTCTTTTATATTGAGACTCTGCTGGGGTAAGACGATGAGGGACTGGACAGCTCCTTAACGTTTGTGCTAGAGGCAGGGACGTCGTTTAGGGGTCGCCAGAAGTCGCAACCGGGACCCTTGTGACCTCTAAAAAAAAAATAAAGGTTTTTTTGTGTAATGCAAGCTCCTGGGCTGTGGGTCTTTACTTCCAGGGTGGCTGGCTTTCTTGTTCAGGCTCCATAAAAAAAATAAGAAAAATAAGAACAGGAGTGCCACAAGTCTAACACTTTCAGCACTGACCCTAAATAAGAAAGAATAGGAATACCAAATAATGTGTCCTTCTGGAATTCTATACAATAATTGCTAGGCTCATTAAATGTTTATTTCAGGCACACTTCAGGGGTTGAGTCAATGATTTAGTCTGTTCTTAAACGCTTCACACAGCCTTTCATCCTTCTGAGGTCGATAAATGAGTACCAACACAGGTTGGGTGATATTTGGTATATATTTTTTCTATACAAAGCGCTTAAGCATAAGTGCTCCATAATAACACATCATTATCATTTGGTCACGGACATCTGCTTGCATTCACAGTAATTTGGTAATATGGGCCTATACACACTGATCTTAACGATACATATGGCGATCCATTCTTGTATGAAATGTACATCACATTATAGTGATATCGTAACTATATTTTTCGTAGTGTACAATGCTATGTGATGCCACTTCCTGTTTGGTCAACTTGTGAAATGTCGTGTTCCATCGATACCCGTGATACCACTTTGGGGCAGGGTCAAATGGCAATACTTCCTGTGATGTTATCAGGGGTCAAGGGTCGTGTGATGTCACTTCCGCTACCCCTGGCATTTTGGTGAAATGACGTCCACGGCTAGAGGTCAAACTAGTCAGCCAGCAGGGACGTCTTTGGGGGTCGCAGCTGCATACCCTGAGGTCTCCCTTGCTACCCATGTGGTCTCCCTTGCTACCCCTAAATAAAAGAAGAAAAACATATTTTTATTAAAAAAACTGTAATCACCTGGGCTGTGGCCAGCGCCATTTGCCCCTTTGGTTCTGGAGTGGCTGGCATTCTTGTTCAGGCCTCTGAAAAAAAAACACGGGTTCTAAAAGTGTAACTCTTTGAGCAGTGACCCTAAATAAGAAAGAATAGGAATGACAAATAATGTGTCTTTCTGGAATTCTATACAATAATTGCAAAACCCATTAAAGGTTTATTTCAGGCACACTTCAGGGGGTGAGTCACTGATTTAGTCTATTCTTAAACACCTCAACTCAGCCTTTCATCCTACTGAGGTCGATAAATTAATACCAACACAGGTTGGGTGATATTGTATGTATATCTGTTATATATAAAGCGCTTAAGCTTAAGTGCTCTATAATAACACACCATTATCATTGGACGTCTACTTGCATTCACAGTAATTTGGTAATATGGCCTATACACACTGATATTAACGATACATATGGCGATCCATTCTTGTATGAATGTATATCACATTATAGTGATATCGTAACCATATTTTTTGGAGTGTACTCAGGAACAATGCTATGTGCTGCCACTTTCTGTTTTATAAAGGGGTAATAGGTCGTGTTCCATCACTTCCTGTGACGTTACTTTGGGTGGGATCAAATGACATCGGAGGTCAAGGGTCGTGTGATGTCACTTCCGCTACCCCTGACAATTTGGTGAAATGATGTCCCTGTCAGCCAGGTGGGGGAGAAGGAGGCTGAGAGGGGCAGATGGAGGATGCAGAGCTTTAAAAGGGCTGAGGCTGGAAGGTGCTGGTCCTTTGGAAGAGCCATGTGGGGCAGGGAGACAACGGGCCAGACTCGATGGTTGCAGGAGCTTGTGTAGTACAGGGAGAAGATGCAGATACGAGTATCTGCAGATGGAAGGTGGATTAACAGCAGCAGAAGGGAGAGGTAGCCGCAGAGGAGGAGGTGGATGAAGGGCAGAGACTACAGAAGGAGGTGAAGTTCTGCAAGCGAAGGAGACAGAGGTCGACCCCCTGCAGATCACTCTGGAGAAGGAGACTGGTGCCACAGCAGCACTGTCTGCCCATTAAGGGGGACAAGACAGGACCAGGCTTCCATTGACTGTATGAAGGTTAGTCAGATGAGATCCTCCCATGACATCATGTGCCATGTGGGACTACTTCAACTTGCTGCACCGTGTGACTGCCAAGGAGGAGGCAGGAAGTACAATATGCAACTCTGCAAGAGGAGCATGTGCCACAGATCTGCATCTGCAGTAACCTCCTGCAGCAGCGACAACCGCAAGAGTGGATTATCCGGTGAGACTCCTCCAGCTCATTACCAGTCCCACTCTTTAAAGTCACCTGCATGACTATGGGCAAGTTGAAACATCTTCCTGTGTGCCTGGCCCATCATACCCTGGCCCGCTGGCACCATCAACTTGCATGGCCACTTTAACACCACTGGCAGGGGAGCATCTTGTGGGTGGTGGTAAAGTTCAGGGTGTGCCACCAATTGGGCAGGAGAGGAGAGACAGAGTGATGGGGTATGCAGGCACGTACTTTCTTCTTTGCTTCTATTCTGTCTTTTGGGGAGATCTGGGCCCTGTGGCAGTGGTGGCTGCCATGGAAATACATACGTGAGCCTCACTATACTCTCTTATGAGTCACTAGGCCAGAGGGTAGTCAAAGGGGCGGCATGGAAAATTAATACAAACGCTGTTCACAGCATGCAGACTGGCCTGTGCCACAGTGAACTCCAGAGGGGAAGAGCCCTCCAGAAGCAATCTGCCTATACACCAGGATCATTCTGGAAAGTGATTGAAGATGGTGGCGAGCTCATTAGGAGACTTCCTCTGAAATGTCAGAACTAGAAGAATATGACCCTTCTAGCCAATCAGGAAGCATACATTCAACACAAAGCCAATCTATGAGCTTGCTCCCATTGCAGATGTCAAAGGGAGTTCTGAAGCAGACCTAGAGAGTTGCAGTGTGGGAATTTGGAGGAATTTGGAGGCAAAGAAGGTTTACTTGAGCAAGTTGGAGATACGAGGAGGAGGTGGTGGTTGGAGAGCAGGAGGAAGGAGTCTGGAGAGAGAGGGCCAGCAGAAGCAATGAGGAAGAAGTAACCAAGGAGGCAGAGAGGAGGAATATACAGAGGAGTAAGAAGAGATGCAGGTGAACAATGAGATGAAGGTTCATGAGGAGAAGGCTTGAGAAACACCAAAAGAGGAGGACATTCAAAGAGAGGTCAATAAAGAATTAAGAAAGAGGAGGATGAGTAAAATGGAGACAAAGCCCTTATGGTTGTAGGGGAGCAGTTAACAGACCCTTACATTGGAAGTTGCGTGTGGGGGAAGAGGGGAAGTACGAGCATGTCCCGAGACATTAGGAAAGAGAAAGAGAGAGATGAGAGAATAAGTCAGGAAGTAAGAAAGGTCTCCTTGGGTTCTTAAGACCATAGTTACTTGTCAAGGAGATAGAGAAGGATGGAGTGTGGAGGACTAGAGTCCGGACCTCAAGCCAGGTAGGGGAATAAGACACTCCTATATAACCTGTTGAGACGCGTAGGTGGCTATTATCTTTCTGGGAGCACTGAGGCTCATTTCCAATATACCTTGCCCTAACCACATCAGCTATGCAGCCCTAACCACATCAGCTATGCAGCCCTAACCACATCAGCTATGCAGCCCTAACCACATCAGCTATGCAGCCCTAACCACATCAGCTATGCAGCCCTAACCACGTCAGCTATGCAGCCCTAACCACATCCGCTATGCAGCCCTAACCACATCCGCTATGCAGCCCTAACCACATCCGCTATGCAGCCCTAACCACGTCAGCTATGCAGCCCTAACCACATCAGCTATGCAGCCCTAACCACATCAGCTATGCAGCCCTAACCACATCAGCTATGCAGTCCGAACCACATCAGCAATCCAGCTCTAACCAGATCAGCTATCCAGCCTTAAGCACATCAGCTATGCAGCCCTAACCACATCAGCTATGCAGCCCTAACCACATCAGCTATGCAGCCCTAACCACATCAGCTATCCAGCCCTAACCTAATCAGCTATGCAGCCCTAACCACATCAGCTATGCAGCCCTAACCACATCAGCTATGCAGTCCGAACCACATCAGCAATCCAGCTCTAACCACATCAGCTATCCAGCCCTAACCACATCAGCTATGCAGCCCTAACCACATCAGCTATGCAGCCCTAACCACATCAGCTATGCAGCCCTAACCACATCAGCTATGCAGCCCTAACCACATCAGCTATGCAGCCCTAACCACATCAGCTATGCAGCCCGAACCACATCAGCAATCCAGCTCTAACCACATCAGCTATGCAGTCCAAACCACATCAGCAATCCAGCTCTAACCACATCAGCTATCCAGCCTTAAGCACATCAGCTATCCAGCCCTAACCACATCAGGTATCCAGCCCTAACCACATCAGCTATCCAGCCCTAACCACATCAGCTATCCAGCCTTAACCACATCAGCTATGCAGCCCTAACCACATCAGCTATCCAGCCTTAAGCACATCAGCTATCCAGCCCTAACCACATCAGGTATCCAGCCCTAACCACATCAGCTATCCAGCCTTAACCACATCAGCTATCCAGTCCTAACCACATCAGCTATCCAGCCCTAACCACATCAGCTATCCAGCCCTAACCACATCAGCTATGCAGCTCTAACCACATCAGCTATCCAGCCTTAAGCACATCAGCTATCCAGCCCTAACCACATCAGGTATCCAGCCCTAACCACATCAGCTATCCAACCCTAACCACATCAGCTATCCAGCCTTAACCACATCAGCTATCCAGTCCTAACCACATCAGCTATCCAGCCCTAACCACATCAGCTATCCAGCCCTAACCACATCAGCTATCCAGCCCTAGCCACATCAGCTATCCTGTCCTAGCCACATCAGCTATCTAGCCCTAACCACATCCGCTATGCAGTCCTAACCACATAAGCTATCCAGTCCTAACCACATCAGCTATCCAGCCTTAACCACATCAGGTATCCAGTCCTAACCACATCAGCAATCCAGCTCTAACCACATCAGCTATCCAGCCCTAACCACATCAGCTATGCAGCCCTAACCACATCAGCTATGCAGCCTTAACCACATCAGGTATCCAGTCCTAACCACATCAGCTATCCAGCCCTAACCACATCAGCTATTCAGCCCTAACCACATCAGCTATGCAGTCCAAACCACATCAGCAATCCAGCTCTAACCACTTCAGCTATCCAGCCTTAAGCACATCAGCTATCCAGCCCTAACCACATCAGCTATCCAGCCTTAACCACATCAGGTATCCAGTCCTAACCACATCAGCTATCCAGCCCTAACCACATCATCTATCCAGCCCTAACCACATCAGCCATCCCGCCCTAACCACATCAGCTATACAACCCTAACCACATCAGCTATCCAGCCCTACCCACATCAGCTATGCAGCCCTAACCACATCAGCTATCCAGCCCTAACCACATCAGCTATTTTTTTTATTTTTTTTTTAATGACATTAGTTTTGTAAAAAAAAAAAAAACTTTTTTGTCATACTTTCCAATGTTTACATAATGTAATCCTTACAAATGAAGTGACAAAGTAAGATGATACAAACGAGCAGAGGGGTGTAAACAAACAAACACACAGGAATATACTGATTCCAGCTCTTAATGACTTATAACGCGTCAAGGTTAGGAAGAATCGAATCCATAAAATTAATGGTGGCACGGGTTAGTTGGGTGTTTGTCCCTGAAATTAAGTAACTCCACCAGTCCTGCATATTTCCGTTTTTGGGTGCAAAACGTTCCAAATGCAAGGAGCGTTGAGCAGCGATTGCTGGGCACCCCATTATCAAATGTTTGCTCGTTTCCACATCTTTCATACAGAACCGGCAGATATTACTCGGTGTAGACAGATCTTTCCTTTGCATCAGCACCTCACGAGTTTTATAGAGGTTTAGACGTAATCTTAGAAATTGATTTCTATGGTGTCTAGAGGGAAATTTCACAAAGTATCTTGGCAGATCTCCTAGCTTCTTTGATGAGACTCCCAGATCTAGTGATGAAGTAAGAGCATTTCGTTTATTCTTGTTTGTTATCCAATTCCATTGATGAAATTTTATTTTCGCTATCTGCGGAGTCGACAACAATAATTCTATGTTGATGTTAGCGTCGAGTAGGATTAACTTCAGTTTTGCTTCCCATTTGTTTAGTAGGCCTGCTGATGGATCGTTTGACTGTTCAGATAGGATCTCATATGCTTTTTCTGGTGCTGATAGACGCATTTTTCGAAGTGCTGACAGCGACTTCCAGACCACTAGATTATATAGCGACTCAAGGCCCAGTTCATATCTAATTGCAACCATTGAGAGACATCGGGGTAGTTTCAAAACTTTTCGCCAAAAAGACCCCTCGATTTGAGTCCAAAATTCCGCTTTTGTGTTCCATCCTGCCTCGCTTCCAAATGTTACTGCCGGAGATACCTTTTGCATGTAAAAGATTATTAATGGATGCAGAGTAAATTTTCCATACTTAGCATGCAGTTTTGATCCTTGTTGAGCGTGAATCTTCATTCGGGATAGAACATCAAGGGTCCAACACTGTTCTCTGATAGAGGTGTTGAACAACACTCCAAGGTAGCGAATTGCAGCGGTTTTTTCTAGCGCTTCATATTAACTTTCCAGGTGAAGACTGTCTTCTTGGCCTGCGTGTTTTGGCCGAAGACAATAATTTTTGATTTCATAGCATTTATTGCCAGATGATTTTGATTTACGTAAACTTGTAAGGATGTCAGAAGTCTTTGTAGGCCAATTTCGGTGGAGTCAAGTAAGACTATGTCGTCGGCATAGAATAACCAGCTGAGCTGTTTGCCATTCGTCTTCGGTGGAAACGACCTTGTTGCGGACAAAGCTGCTGGAAGATCTGAGATGAACAATTTGAATACTAATGCGGCTAACGGGCAGCCCTGTTTCACATCTTTTGTTGTTACAATTTCATCCGTTAAGTCTCCCTCTGCATTCGTGCGCACACGGATGGTAGTGTTCGAATGAAGTGCCAATAATGGCGACAGTAGTTGTGGTGGGCAGCCCCAGGCCTTGAGTTTTGACCATAACAGTTGTCGGTTAATGGTGTTGAAGGCCTGTTTGAGGTCAACAAATGCAAGAAACAACCTTTTCTTGCGGTTCAGGGCGTCCAGCTTTACCAGATTGAGAAGCAGTAGGTTTAATTCCACTCCCACTCCTTTTGTTAAGCCAGTTTGCCTTTCATCGATCACATTTGCTTCGTCAGCCCATCTTGCAAGTTTTTTTTGTAAAAATGTGGCAAATATTTTGCCCATAGTATCAAGCAACGCGATAGGGCGGTAGTTTGCCGGATCTTCGCGGTTGCCTTTTTTGAACACTGGGACAATTACTGCTGAAGTCCATGAGGCCGGAAGAGTTTGTGTTGCTGCTATTCGATCAAATAGTGCTTTGATGAAAGTTGCCCATTGTTTGCCACTAGCTTTTAGCATTAGGTTTGATATGCCGTCCGGGCCCGCCGCCCTTGAATTCTTGAGCTTTCTAATAGCGATTTCGATATCTTCTACAGATTCAGTTGTATGCCAATTGCGGCTTTCCGAGAGCGTTGGTCCAATTTCCACAGCGTCCATAGATGTAAATACAGACGTGTAGTGTTTTACCCAACAGGATGCAGACACACCATTGGATAATGCAAACGTCTGTTTTAAATGGCCGTTGTTAATTAGTTCCCATATGTTTTTGCTATCTTTTTGTGTTATTACACGCAGCATTTGTTCTGCTTGATCTTGGTCACAAATGCAGTTAAATGATTTTGGCCAGTTTCGATAACGTGATCGTCTCTTCACAATTTGTTCATGTGCATTTCCATCTGCTAGTTTCTTCAACCGCCGGATGTCCTTTTTTAGCGACTTCTTGGCTTCAGATAGTTCTTCACTGAAAGAATGTTTATTTTTTGTCACTTTGATGTTATGCCTGTTTGAACATGAAGAAAATTGCAACAACAACGGCACGTAGTTATTCGCGTTGCCCAGCTTATTGTCGTGACAAAAGTCAGCGGTCAGGATGTCAATCTGACGGCTGTTTATCTTTAGTCGGTTTTGCGCAGTGTTTGTAGTTAGGGCTGTTTTGTATCTTGGCTGGGTAGTTTTGTTTTTCAGCTCCCAAAATACCCTCAAGACATCATGATCGCTCTTGGCCGATTTTATTATGGTCAGCATGGAAATATGTCGGTGTAGACTATCAGACACCCAGATATAGTCTAAGGTTTTTCTTAGTTGACCTCTATGCCAGGTGTCGGCTGCTGGAATGTCGCCTGTGGTACAGCCGTTCAGCATTGAGCAATGTCGCAAACTTAATTCATATTCCCATTTGTGACCGCGATCGGCAGGGTCAGAAAGATTTTTAAACTGATTCCGAGAGACGCGTGTTTTGTCTTGGTTGAACCAAGAATAGTTTAGGTCTCCGCAGATCAGGACGAAAGGGTCCTCGAACTGCACAAAACTGGCATCAATTTGTGCCATGATTGATGATAAGTACTCAAGTTCTGAAATCATTGCGGAGTTCCAGTAAGTGTTTATTATCAGAAGATGTTTTTTCTTTTTAAAGTGGGCTTCACATGTTGATTCTAGGGTTATGGCTTGCACGAACAAGTTTGGGTTTGAACTGTCGATCACGGCCCACTCGAATGTGTTTTTTAATAGCGTGAGTAGCCCTGAAAATGGTCTGCCAAATTGATTTTTCCCCGCAGCATTTAGGGCCACGGAATATCCATCACAGACAGGTGAATCACGGAGCCAAGTTTCTTGCAGGCAAATTATTGGGCTTCTTAGATCTGCCGCTGATCCTGGTTGAAACAAATGTGTGAATCCTCTTGTATTCCATGAGGTTAACAATGGGGTCATACAATTTGACCCGACGTTATCCTAATCGCGCTTGTTCCGGTTGTATATGTTGGATGAGAGCGAAGGCTGCTCTCTGAGCTGTTTCCACAGATCGTCTCTTTTTGACATATTGCGGCCGGTGGTTTTGGAGGAATTTGAGTTGACAGTATTGGATGAAGACTGCTCGTCACATATCGTTAGATCGAATCCATAAGATAGTAGGTCATCTTTGGCATCGAGCAGTGGTTTTGCTACGTGTCTGGATTTCATGTGAAGAATGACCCAATCAGTTCTACGTTCTGATTTATATTCTACGATCGCTATGTCGTCAGATGATATGATACGTAGAGCTGGGATATAGTGCAGCAGCTTCATTATATTGGCACGATTCAGATTTACATCGTTTTTTTCTTCAAGGATGTTTTCTAGTTCCAATTTCCACCATCGTGAATTAGATTGTCCAGGTACTCGATTATTTGAATTGGTCTCAGGTTGACCGTTTTTCATCGAGTGAGCTGCAGTTTGCTTCGGGTTAAGCTTTGAAGCAGGAGACTCAACTACTTTTGATGTTGACTTTATTGAAGATTTCGGGTGCTGGGCCGTATTGGATGATGACAATGGTCTTTCTTTTTGTTTATCCTTAGGATTTGTGGATTCCTGAGGCTTGAACGAATGTTTAGATGAATTCCACGCCGCTTGGTCGCCATGAGGATTGCGCCGTGGCCGCAGACATTCGTCAGCCAATCTGACGACAGTTGCTAAACAATCTTCGTCGTCAATTGAATAAGTAGAAAGGTCGCATAGGTTGATTGAATTGTTTGAAGACAATTCCTCTGAGAGGATAGACTCTTCACGTCTACGCTTAACAGATGGAATTGGTAAGCGATCTAAATCATGGGCGGAGATACACTTGTCTTGCGGTTTTTCCAATCTGGATTTCAGGGCACTTGTTTTGGTAGCAACAGGACGTGGAGGGGTTGTCAGATTTCTTATAAATTTCTTTGCGCCGTTAGAACGTGACCTTTTCAGGAGAGGTTTGTTTGTGCTGATATTCGTCTTTTTGCTAACATTTTGTGTTCCTTTTTGAGTAGAATTCTTTGCTTCCTTGACTTGTATTGATTTGGCAGGACCAGAAAAGATTCCAATCGAGACATTTTGAATTGCAACTACTCCTTTTGCAGTTTGAGGTCTTAGAGGTGTCAGTTCATCCGCCTGTTCGGCAACTGGTTTTTGAAAGTTGTCTGCGATCTTTCCGTTCAAGGGTGATAGTTCTACAACTCCTTTTGTGGATTGTGATGACACCACTACTGAAATGTCGGCCACTGCTGGAAGCTTCATTGTCGAGTGCGATTTTTTGTTCCTTATGTTATTCAATTCCGTGAGGTGCAATGGCGAATCCTTGTTCAAGGTGGCGACCTCTGGTGACACGCTAGTAGTTGTCAAGTGAGGCCCAGGACAGCACCATGGGGCACCAGAGTTTGAAACTTTACCATTGTCTGTTGTGTGCCTCATCCATTTTACTGCGTCCAGTAGCCCGTCCATTAAAGAGTCATTTTGACAATGGTGACGTGCGGCGAGATCACTCAGCCGCTCTTGCCATCTTAATGTTTGTTCGGCCTCGTGAGTCAGTTGGGTCTGTAGGGCCTCGTTGACTGCTTCAAATTTTTCCATCTTGGTTTTTATATTTATAATGAGCGCAGTCAGATCTTTAAAGGACTCGTGAAGGGATTCGTACATTTTTAAAAAGGGAAGAAGAGCTGTTGAGGAAGCTGCTAAAACATTATTGTAGATTTGCATGGCAGCGGCAGAGGAGAGACTAGGTTTAGATTTGACTCATGAATTTTCTTCAATAGAAGAGCGTGTGTTATTTAATGTCTCTGACTGCAGGTCGCTACATGAAGAAGAGTTCTCTTTTGATAAAGGTACTGAGTTTGTGCAAGCAGATGGAGCTATTGGTGTGCTGGCTTGTTTCTTTCCGGTTTGAGATACGTATGGCTTCAAACTCGGTGTTTGCAGTGTTGATACTGTAAGGTTGCACCCTGCTCTTTCAACATAGAGCGCTGAGTGCGAGTTTGGTCTGTTTTTTGACAAAATGGAGAGGGTGTCATCTAGCCGCATCATGTTTCGTTGCATGTCATTTTTATTTATAGTAATTTGCTGTTTTTTAGGTGTTTGCAACTAGGCTGATGGCTCTAGGTGACAGGTTGATATGCTCAGTGACCGGTGAAAATTTGCAATTGGATGGTGCAAGGTGCTCCTTTTCTCGTGATTTATTTGAGGCTGGGTAGCGTCTGGGTCTGTATACGTCGGAGTAGGAGTGGGTTCAACTAATATGGTCACCTGCCGCTTATCAACAACAGCATCCAATTCTTTTTCAGTTTCAACTCCGGTGTTCGAGGAATTGTTTTGTGGCTCAGTGACCTCGTCACATTGAGAAGCTTCCATTAATTCGGCGTCAGTGAAGTCAAATGGTGAGAAAAATTCGTCAACAGTCTCGGCGGTTAGTAACGACTGCTCTGTAAGTGGTTTTGTCAAAGGAGGAGATACAATCGATGGTAAGCAGGAAATCAGGGGTAAGTCTTTTAAGGAAAGTAGACGCATTTGAGGTTGGAATTCTGTGCTGTGAGTGGCTTCTAAGTGGAATGAAAGTTTATAGACTTCCGTTGGCTCTTCTTGATGGCCAATCAGGCCGTTATCTATTGTAGTTGTCGCAACAGCGTCTAGTATTTCTCCTGACTTTACAGGAAACTCCGTGGAAATGTCAGATGGAATAACCTGTGTGCTAAGCAGCGAGAGATTCGTGTCCGCACAATCCGGACGTGGCCGTTGTCACGGCTATTTGCTCTCGTACAGCTAGGGATAGTGGGGTTAACTCGGTACCAGAGATTGTAACTTCAGAAGTGTGAAGCGGTGCAAGATTGTTCATAGCA
This sequence comes from Ambystoma mexicanum, assembly GCF_040938575.1. Lineage (NCBI taxonomy): Eukaryota > Metazoa > Chordata > Amphibia > Caudata > Ambystomatidae > Ambystoma > Ambystoma mexicanum. Next base: position 1,213,812,052 of record NC_090936.1, read on the forward strand.
GCTAGTGGGGCTACTTGCGGATCATTAAAGGCAGTAGATGAAAGCAAGCAACTTGGTTCGCTTACCTTTGGTTTCTTGAGTGTAGTGGGCGAGCCGTCAGGCTTGAGGGCAGTCCAAGGATTTTGCATCCGGCGCTGCTGGATGGTCTTACGCCTTAAGACGGGACCACCATGACTTGATTGAGCAGTCATTTTCTGATCGGTGTCAAGCAAGCTGGCAGTGTTTCTGCGGGCCCCACTGCGCCAAACAGCCGCACAACAGCCGGCGCCCTTTACCCTTACGTCGGGCTTAACGCTGCAAGGGTGGGTTGTGCTCCTCTTTGAGCCGGCAGAAGAGACACGTGACCTGTCACGTGAGCGCAAGGGTGCTCCGCCTCCTCCAGGAAGCGAGCGCGAGGTCTGGCGCGTAGAGGCTGGTTTTTCCACCAGCAGCGATGATCCGGTAAGCAGAGAGCAATGTCTGAGGAGGGAAAATGCGCCGCTCGGCCGGGTTGTGCTCCTCTTTGAGCCGGCAGAAGAGACACGTGACCTGTCACGTGAGCGCAAGGGCGCTCCGCCTCCTCCAGGAAGCGAGCGCGAGGTCTGGCGCGTAGAGGCTGGTTTTTCAACCAGCAGCGATGATCTGGTAAGCAGAGAGCAATGTCTGAGGAGGGAAAATACCACATCAGCTATGCAGTCTTAACCACATCAGCTATCCAGCCCTAACCAAATCAGCTATCCAGCCCTAACCACATCAACTATCTAGCCCCAACCACAAGAGCTATCCAGCCCTAACCACATCAACTATCCATTCCTAGCCATATCAGCTATCTAGCCCTAACCACAAGAGCTATCCAGCCCTAACCACATCAGATATCCAGCCCTAACCGCATTAGCTATGCAGTCCTAACCACATCAGCTATCCAGCCCTAACCACATCAGCTATCCAGTCCTAACCACATCAGCTATCCAGTCCTAACCAATGTATGGGAGCGAGGGGCCCCCAGGCCCCCTTGCGCCATACACTCCTCAGTACAAGGCTTGGACCACGTGCCTCCGGTAGTGGTTTTGCCCCTTGCCCTTATGTAAAGTTAACCACGGTTGAACGCTACATAGATGGGACTACTGAGCAGGACATGGGGCATCCATCTTTTGTGCCCCCTTTCGACTCCATTTTGGGTAAACAGGCCTCACTGCAATAGTACAGCAAGGCTCAGCTCCCCTTCCACTGCAATAGCCAAGGACAGAGACACACACAAGGCGCGCAGGCAGCTGTCTGGCCCCCACCCTTGCACTCCCCCTGCGAAGGAAAGCTCCGCGCTCCCATTCTCACGCTGAAGCTGGAGAAAGTTGCAACAACCAATATGATACAGTTTTCTTCCTCTGAGATCACTGCCAGCATGAGAACCAGCATGTGAACCAGGATGAGCTAAGCACTTTCTGCTCGTTCGTCCCCATAAACGTGCAAGCCACCCACCCCCATTTAGAACAATTTATTGCCATCTTGACCCTGCGCTCCTGTAAGGTATTTCTTTCAAGTGCCAGACCCTCGCCTGCGCTGCGAAACCCACCCAACACACCCGCTACTAACCTTAAGCACTTTGCCACAATATATGTTTTTACTTACACTAATAGGTCTAAAGCTTAGGAGATATGTGGTACACAGCTTGACTCTTCTTACATGCACAATAAAGGTCAAGGCCTCCAATTAAAGGCACGAATGACCCAATTGTACTGACAATAATTAAATTACTATGAGTGATTTGTGTAGAAATATGAAAAGTAGCGTAAAATGTTTAGATAATTTGTTATTTAGTGTTTTACGAATGCAACATATTAGCTTAGGTAGTGACCACAGTGACCGGACCCTGACCTGCGTGGAGCACAAGATATTTGACGTCCATCATCTCGTCAGCCACTCAGCCAATCAGAAGGAAAAGATGCCACCCACACCTACAGCACCACACCGCCTGGCCAATCGGGTCCATTTAGTATTTTTTGTTAGAGTTACTTTAATTGATATATATATATGAGTGATGATGTAAATGTTTGGTAGGGTTTTTTGGGTTATTTCCTAGCTGGAGAAATAAACCATCCTTTGAACTCTTGCAGCCGGTTCTCAGTGCCTCCTTCACCGACAGGGGTGGTGTTGGTTATTTATTTTTTCTTACACATAGTAAGCCGGGAAAAGGCACCTACACCACATCAGCTATCTAGCCCTAACCACAAGAGCTATCCAGCCCTAACCACATCAACTATGCAGTCCTAACCACATCAGCTATCTAGCCCTACCCACATCAGCTATGCAGTCCTAACCACATCAGCTATCCAGTCCTAACCACATCAGCTATCTTGCCCTAACCACATCAGCTATCCAGCCCTAACCACATCAACTATCCAGCCCTAACCACATCAGCTGTGCAGTCCTAACCACATCAGCTATCCAGCCCTAACCACATCAGCTATGCAGTCCTAACCACATCAGATATCCAGCCCTAACCACATCAGCTATCTAGTCCTAACCACATCAGCTATCCAGCCCTAACCACATCTGCTATGCAGTCCTAACCACATCAGCTATCCAGCCCTAACCACATCAGCTATCCAGCCCTTACCACGTCAGCTGTCCAGCCCCAACCATGTCAGCTATCCACCCCTGACCACATCAGCTATCCAGCCCTAACCACATCAGCTATATAGCCCTAACCACATCAGCTATCCAGCCCTAACCACATCAGCTATCCAGCCCTAACCACATCAGCTATGCAGTCCTAACCAAATCAGCTATCCAGCCCTAACCACATCAGCTATCCAGCCCTAACCACATCTGCTATGCAGTCCTAACCACATCAGCTATCCAGCCCTAACCACATCAGCTATCCAGCCCTTACCACGTCAGCTGTCCAGCCCCAACCATGTCAGCTATCCACCCCTGACCACATCAGCTATCCAGCCCTAACCACATCAGCTATATAGCCCTAACCACATCAGCTATCCAGCCCTAACCACATCAGCTATCCAGCCCTAACCACATCAGCTATGCAGTCCTAACCAAATCAGCTATCCAGCCCTAACCACATCAGCTATGCAGTCCTAACCACATCAGCTATCCAGCCCTAACCACATCAGCTATCCAGTCCTAACCACATCAGCTATCCAGCCCTAACCACATCAGCTATCCAGCCCTTACCACGTCAGCTGTCCAGCCCCAACCATGTCAGCTATCCACCCCTGACCACATCAGCTATCCAGCCCTAACCACATCAGCTATATAGCCCTAACCACATCAGCTATCCAGCCCTAACCACATCAGCTATCCAGCCCTAACCACATCAGCTATCCAGCCCTAACCACATCAGATATCTAGTCCTAACCACATCAGCTATCCAGCCCTAACCACATCAGCTATCCAGCCCCAACCACATCTGCTATGCAGTCCTAACCACATCAGCTATCCAGCCCTAACCACATCAGCTATCCAGTCCTTACCACGTCAGCTATCCAGCCCTAACCACATCAGCTATCCAGCCCTAACCACATCAGCTATGCAGTCCTAACCACATCAGCTATCCAGCCCTAACCACATCAGCTATCCAGCCCTAACGACATCAGCTATCCAGCCCTAACCACATCAGCTATGCAGTCCTAACCACATCAGCTATCCAGTCCTAACATTCGTGTGGCACCCAGGGACCTGACACCCAGATGATGGGGTCTCCCAAGAAACCTACACCTACAGAGGGTCAAGCAAGGAGATGCGGGGACTCTCAAATCCCCATGACTGTAGGTGATGGAGAAGGGAGACTATGTCCAGAGAATGGGGACAGTATTCACTGAGCTTCAAGATGAAGAGATCCTGTTGTGCAGGTTCAGCTTTCTCTAATAGACCCCCTCCCCAATTTCCATCCTCCCCGTGTTCCCTGCATCCATCCCAACACCTCCCGAATCCATCCATCCACGTAAGCCACTGGGTGTGTGCGGCGTCCCTGTGCTGCGTCGCTTCTCAGCGACTTGTTAACTTTATAAATGCTATTAATACATGTATACTTTGAAACCCTGAGCGTTTGGGTCTGTCAAATATTGACCTTACTCAGTTTTCATGACAAGGCTGTGTGGGCTCTTCAAAATTCTGCAGTATAGAGCAATTATTGTCTGACATTTGCCACTGTGCAGGTGTTGGCGAGGCACTATCCAGCTGTCTGCTGAGGCTATTGCAGTAGTGGACTGCTACGGTGCACCGTTCTATCAGATGCTCCAGCATTTGGACGGTTGAATTCCATCGTATCGGTATTGCAATTTTCAGCTCCTTGTAGGGGATGAGGTCACGGTGGCACGACTAAAGCTTTCCGATCAGGCACCCGGCATCGCAGGAATAGCTAAGGTGGGTGCAGATCTTTCTGGCTAATTCTTACCATTGCATTTAGTGGTGGGTGCTGCCTTCTGAAGCAGGTCACCACAAGATGGAGGGCATGGGCAAAGCAGGGCATTTGCATGGCGTCATCAATCATTTAGGGCAGATACAATATGAGACCAGATTTCAGCGGCCACAGAGAACACGTGTAAAGTACGGGAGTGTACCAACGTGCCACAATCTCAAGGCAGGCTGCTGGCGAGTGGCAAGTTTCAGCGGCTTCTCTGGGGTTTACTCTTGTGAGGTTCAGGGAAAGGTGGCACAGTGTCCTGAGGTCAATGAAGTCTGGCTCTTGAGCACTGGTCTGAATGACCATTAGGAGGTGGGCCTTCTGTTCCTCACAGCGGTCCAGCCACATTGCCACTGCTTTCCCAACATGGTCGCTGAGGTGCGGTGTTGAGGTTTGCGTGATGTCATACTGACTCCCAGTTTCCTGGCGGAAATCAGTGAGACTAGTGACCATATTAATTCATGGCTTTCTACAAAGGAGTTGCGCAGTAAATCTATTGTCCACATTACACCAAAGTTGCCATTAAAAGTCATGTCAAGTCATGTTAAAAAGCTTTATTTCGACAGATGCCATAAAAGCACACAGAGTCTTATAAATATACAGAGCACAGCTGTATCATATAATTGAAATGTATTCTATTCAATCGAAGCAATGCATATGAAATATACAAAATCGGTAGCATAAAAAGAAAACCTGTTTTACGAAACAATTTGGGCCTCAATACAAGTTTGCTGGTCTGGAAATAAGGTACGTGTCTGCCAGAAGATAAATGCCTGAGCCGCTGGCAACGTTACTAATCGGGATATCGGGCGGCAGGGACGATACTGTGGTTTCCCGGCATCCCGCCGGTACCGGGGAAATAAGAAGGAGCCCCAATGAGTTCCAAGAAGCTCCACCCTGCAGTTGGGCCCATCTTGCGCCAAAGCATTAGAAAGATAGTTGCATGCTGCAGAAACACTGTATTCAGAGGTTTAAGAGCTGCATAAATGCAGAGCAGGTACTAAATTATCACGCGCGCTACTTCTTAACCACGGCATTAATTATCTCCTGCGAATGCCATTAAGCACAGGACAGAACAAAGTGCACAAGTGTTTCTGAGGCCATGTTGCATGCAGGGCAAAGGTCAGAACATACTGGGGACAACTTCTTTCTTTAGGCAGACAACTGGCAATGTACTCAGGCATGGGTACATTAGGTGTTGTCAGGTGTTTGGATTCTGTACTAGGTCAAAGTATGGTTGAAAATTAAGTGAGCTTTTGATCAACATTTAGCTAGAAGTAAGCTTGCTAGTCGGACAGCCATAGAGAGATTTCTCTTAGTACCATGACAACAATTTCTCCATAAACCGATAGCTAGTTCTACCGTGAATTAAAAACGGATTATCCCAGCGATCTCGCATTACAATCTCACACACAATATTTTTAATATGCTTAAACCATGGGATATGTGAGCCGCCGCTTTGTGTCAAAACATCTATCATTGCCATTGAACAGGCAGAGCTTTGTGTATCTTTTGTGACAGTCACATGCTCAGAAGCCATAGCCACAGTGGGAGAACACATTACATGGGACATAGGTTGTCTGTAATCCATGGGATCTGCAGTCAAAGACAGTACTCCAACAGGGCTTATGAAAATCTTTGATTCAGCAGAACTCTCTGGTGTAATGTGCATGAGCGGGGCACTCCAATTTCCCCTTTGCAGAGCATTTGGAATCAATTCAGGGTTGTCCAACTCCAGGCCTCGAGGGCAAGAAACATGTCCGATTTTCAGGATAGCCCTCATTAATATTCATGAGATGAATTTGCATACAAGGGTTCTAAATGTATGCAAGTCCTTTTTCTCATGAATATCAATGAGGGACATCCTGAAAACCTGTTCGGAATCCAGCCCTCAACGCCTGGAGTTGGACAACCCCGATGGATGATGGCATGTCCTGTTGTCCCACAGGGAAGCGGTGTCCACATTGTTTCTTTGTGAAATAGTTTCACGTGTCTGATTTTCTTTCAGGGCTGAGATGGGCCTAACCTTTCCTCCTTCCTGGGGTTTGCTCAGTGTACTTTGCAGTGGAGGCTCTGTGGGTGCCGTTGGCTGTGGAGCTGCTGGTGCTGTTGATGTAACTGACCTACAATGTTGTATGAACACCAACATGTTTTTTCAGGGCACTTTTGGAAAAGACGGCCCAAGGGCTCATTGGGAGTGTAAGAGGTTTGCTTGCTGTGCACAGTGCTAGTAATTGCAAAATGCATGTGTTCACCCCCAGCCCTGTCCGGCTGTCTCTCACTGTCTGTGGTATTTTCAAAGAAGAGGTGTCAGGGTCCCCACATAGAATCAGGGGACATAGCATATTCTGTGGTAAAAGTGAACAATGCCTGCAGCATTCCCTAATGGATCCCTATGGATTCCACTGGTCCTGACCAGGTCCAAAAGCAAGGTAGACTCCATCTGAACTCGTTCATTGAACACCTACATGGAAATCTCGTGCAGGCGTACACGAAAACACACTCACAAGATGGTGGAGAAATGCGCAGCAGGGATATTACCTCCAATCTAATATGATATGGCATTTATACCGCGCCTATACACAAGTGTTTCTGTGGCCCTCCTCTGTCTTGCCATTGTAGGAAAATTCTGCAGAGAGGTAAATCAGGGCCTAAAAGCATTTACAGTGAGGATGTAAGAGTCTGTAGCATGCCTCTCTACCTTCAAGCACTGGGCTTGCCCAAGACTACTTTGGTGTACTCCCTTGTCTACAGCATTAATGTGCACCTAAGATAGCTTTGGTGTACTCTGCACATGCAAAATTCACCTATGCCTAAGACAGCTTCTGCTTACCCTTCTACCTACAAATTTCATAAGTGCATAAGACTATTGTGCAAAAAAGAGTCCCGTCTATGGACTCTCTAGTCCCCTGCACACTTCAATGCTGAAAAACAGCCAAACTTGTAATAAGTCATGTATACCACTAGCTCAAAGCTCAATCATATAACACAGTGCAATTAATCAAATGACTGAAGGCAATTTATTAATTCCTGTTTCTTGCGGAGGGCAAACAGTCTAGTGGTTTGTGCTTGATGCGTTTAGTATCATGATCTCATGTCAGTGTGTTTATTCCTCCCCTGCACCTAAATTTGATGAAATTGTTACCTAATTTACGCAGTGCACTAACAATTAGTTCTACTTCATAAGCTATTGTGGCCTACTTCCCAGCCTACAAAATTAACGTGTCCATAAAACTGCTTTGGCATAATTTCCTACTTAATAATTCCACACTGCCACCTACAATATTCACATGGACCTAACAATGCTTTGGCATACTGCCCTGGCAGCAAATTGGATTTGTTCCTAAGACTTCTGCACCATTCCTCCTCACCTAAAAAGGGTGCATGTCCCTTAGACTGACTTGATGTACTGCCCGGCCTTCAAGTTAAAATGTGTCTATGACCTGCTCCTCTGGCTGCACATTGCACATATGCCTAACACCTGTGGGAATACGTTTCATCTACTAAGATCTCAATAACGCTGTTTCTATAACAATAAAAGGAATCAATTGTTTTTGAGGCTTACCTTTTGATTTATCCAGAATACATGCACATGGGGAAACTCCCTCATAAATATGCTGAAGGCTGCTTTAGCATACTCCCCCATCTACAAATGTCACATCTGCCTGAAACTTCTTTAGCATACTCCCCCATCTACAAAGTCACATCTGCCCGAAACTTCTTTAGCATACTCCCCCATCTACACATGTCACATCTGCCTGAAACTTCTTTAGCATACTCCCCCATCTACAAAAGTCACATCTGCCTGAAACTTCTTTAGCATACTCCCCCATCTACAAATGTCACATCTGCCTGAAACTTCTTTAGCATACTCCCCCATCTACAAAGTCACATCTGCCTGAAACTTCTTTAGCATACTCCCCCATCTACACATGTCACATCTGCCTGAAACTTCTTTAGCATACTCCCCCATCTACAAAAGTCACATCTGCCTGAAACTTCTTTAGCATACTCCCCATCTACAAAAGTCACATCTGCTTGAAACTTCTTTAGCATACTCCCCCATCTACAAAGGTCACATCTGCTTGAAACTTCTTTAGCATAATCCCCCATCTACAAAGGTCACATCTGCCTGAGACTGCTTTAGCATACTCCCCCATCTACACATGTCACATCTGCCTGAAACTTCTTTAGCATACTCCCCCATCTACACATGTCACATCTGCCTGAAACTTCTTTAGCATACTCCCCCATCTACACATGTCACATCTGCCTGAAACTTCTTTAGCATACTCCCCCATCTACACATGTCACATCTGCCTGAAACTTCTTTAGCATACTCCCCCATCTACACATGTCACATCTGCCTGAAACTTCTTTAGCATACTCCCCCATCTACAAAAGTCACATCTGCCTGAAACTTCTTTAGCATACTCCCAATCTACAAAAGTCACATCTGCTTGAAACTTCTTTAGCATACTCCCCCATCTACAAAAGTCACATCTGCCTGAAACTTCTTTAGCATAATCCCCCATCTACAAAGGTCACATCTGCCTGAGACTGCTTTAGCATACTCCCCCATCTACAAAAGTCACATCTGCCTGAAACTTCTTTAGTTTAGCATACTCCCCCATCTACAAAAGTCACATCTGCCTGAAACTTCTATAGGATACTCCCCCATCTACAAAGGTCACATCTGCCTGAGACTGCTTTAGCATACTCCCCCATCTACAAAAGTCACATCTGCCTGAAACTTCTTTAGCATACTCCCCCATTTACAAAGGTCACATCTGCCTGAGACTGCTTTAGCATACTCCCCATCTACAAAAGTCACATCTGCCTGAAACTTCTTTAGCATACTCCCCCATCTACAAAAGTCACATCTGCCTGAAACTTCTTTAGCATACTCCCCCATCTACACATGTCACATCTGCCTGAAACTTCTTTAGCATACTCCCCCATCTACAAAAGTCACATCTGCCTGAAACATCTTTAGCATACTCCCCCATCTACAAAGGTCACATCTGCCTGAAACTTCTTTAGCATACTCCCCCATCTACAAAAGTCACATTTGCCTGAAATTTCTTTAGCATACTCCCCCATCTACAAAGATCACATCTGCCTGAGACTGCTTTAGCATACTCCCCCATCTACAAAAGTCACATCTGCCTGAAACCTCTTTAGCATACTCCCCCATCTACAAAGGTCACATCTGCCTGAGACTGCTTTAGCCTCCTTCCCTATCTACAAATGTCACATTTGCCTGAGGCTGATTTAGCCCGCTCCCTCATCTACAAATGTCACATCTGCCTGTGACTGCTTTAGCCTCCTTCCCTATCTAGAAATGTCACATCTGCCTGAGAATGCTTTAGCCACCTTCCCCATCTACAAATGTCACATCTGCCTGAGGCTGATTTAGCACACTCCCCCATCTACAAATGTCACATCTGCCTGAGGCTGATTTAGCCCGCTCCCTCATCTACAAATGTCACATCTGCCTGAGACTGCTTTAGCCTCCTTCCCTATCTACAAATGTCACATCTGCCTGAGACTGCTTTAGCCTCCTTCCCCATCTACAAATGTCACATCTGCCTGAGACTGCTTTAGCCTCCTTCCCTATCTACAAATGTCACATCTGCCTGAGACTGCTTTAGCCTCCTTCCCCATCTACAAATGTCACATCTGCCTGAAATTGCTTTAGCCTCCTTCCCATCTACAAATGTCACATCTATCTGAGACTGCTTTAGCCTCCTTCCCTATCTACAAATGTCACATCTGCGTGAGGCTGATTTAGCCCGCTCCCTCATCTACAAATGTCACATCTGCCTGAGACTGCTTTAGCCTCCTTCCCTATCTACAAATGTCACATCTGCCTGAGACTGCTTTAGCATACTCCCCCATCTACAAATGTCACATCTGCCTGAGACTGCTTTAGCATACTCCCCATCTACAAAAGTCACATCTGCCTGAAACTTCTTTAGCATACTCCCCCATCTACAAAAGTCACATCTGCCTGAAACTTCTTTAGCATACTCCCCCATCTACAAAGGTCACATCTGCCTGAGACTGCTTTAGCATACTCCCCCATCTACAAAAGTCACATCTGCCTGAAACTTCTTTAGCATACTCCACCATCTACACATGTCACATCTGCCTGAAACTTCTTTAGCATACTCCCCCATCTACAAAAGTCACATCTGCCAGAAACTTCTTTAGCATACTCCCCACCCATCTACAAAAGTCACATCTGCCTGAAACTTCTTTAGCATACTCCCCCATCTACAAAAGTCACATCTGCCTGAAATTTCTTTAGCATACTCCCCCATCTACAAAGGTCACATCTGCCTGAAACTTCTTTAGCATACTCCCCCATCTACACATGTCACATCTGCCTGAAACTTCTTTAGCATACTCCCCCATCTACAAAAGTCACATCTGCCTGAAACATCTTTAGCATACTCCCCCATCTACAAAAGTCACATCTGCCTGAAACTTCTTTAGCATACTCCCCCATCTACAAAAGTCACATTTGCCTGAAATTTCTTTAGCATACTCCCCCATCTACAAAGATCACATCTGCCTGAGACTGCTTTAGCATACTCCCCCATCTACAAAAGTCACATCTGCCTGAAACCTCTTTAGCATACTCCCCCATCTACAAAGGTCACATCTGCCTGAGACTGCTTTAGCCTCCTTCCCTATCTACAAATGTCACATTTGCCTGAGGCTGATTTAGCCCGCTCCCTCATCTACAAATGTCACATCTGCCTGTGACTGCTTTAGCCTCCTTCCCTATCTAGAAATGTCACATCTGCCTGAGACTGCTTTAGCCACCTTCCCCATCTCCAAATGTCACATCTGCCTGAGGCTGATTTAGCATACTCCCCCATCTACAAATGTCACATCTGCCTGAGGCTGATTTAGCCCGCTCCCTCATCTACAAATGTCACATCTGCCTGAGACTGCTTTAGCCTCCTTCCCTATCTACAAATGTCACATCTGCCTGAGACTGCTTTAGCCTCCTTCCCCATCTACAAATGTCACATCTGCCTGAAACTGCTTTAGCCTCCTTCCCCATCTACAAATGTCACATCTATCTGAGACTGCTTTAGCCTCCTTCCCTATCTACAAATGTCACATCTGCCTGAGGCCGATTTAGCCCGCTCCCTCATCTACAAATGTCACATCTGCCTGAGACTGCTTTAGCCTCCTTCCCTATCTACAAATGTCACATCTGCCTGAGACTGCTTTAGCATACTCCCCCATCTACAAAGGTCACATCTGCCTGAGACTGCTTTAGCATACTCCCCATCTACAAAAGTCACATCTGCCTGAAACTTCTTTAGCATACTCCCCCATCTACAAAAGTCACATCTGCCTGAAACCTCTTTAGAATACTCCCCCATCTACAAAGGTCACATCTGCCTGAGACTGCTTTAGCATACTCCCCCATCTACAAAAGTCACATCTGCCTGAAACTTCTTTAGCATACTCCCCCATCTACAAAAGTCACATCTGCCTGAAACTTCTTTAGCATACTCCACCATCTACACATGTCACATCTGCCTGAAACTTCTTTAGCACACTCCCCCATCTACAAAAGTCACATCTGCCTGAAACTTCTTTAGCATACTCCCCACCCATCTACAAAAGTCACATCTGCCTGAAACTTCTTTAGCACACTCCCCCATCTACAAAAGTCACATCTGCCTGAAATTTCTTTAGCATACTCCCCCATCTACAAAGGTCACATCTGCCTGAGACTGCTTTAGCATACTCCCCCATCTACAAAAGTCACATCTGCCTGAAACCTCTTTAGCATACTCTCCCATCTACAAAGGTCACATCTGCCTGAGACTGCTTTAGCCTCCTTATCTATCTACAAATGTCACATTTGCCTGAGGCTGATTTAGCCCGCTCCCTCATCTACAAATGTCACATCTGCCTGTGACTGCTTTAGCCTCCTTCCCTATCTACAAATGTCACATCTGCCTGAGACTGCTTCAGCCTCCTTCCCCATCTACAAATGTCACATCTGCCTGAGACTGCTTTAGCCTCCTTCCCTATCTACAAATGTCACATCTGCCTGAGGCTGATTAAGCATACTCCCCCATCTACAAATGTCACATCTGCCTGAGACTGCTTTAGCCTCCTTCCCCATCTACAAATGTCACATCTGCCTGAGACTGCTTTAGCCTCCTTCCCCATCTACAAATGTCACATCTGCCTGAGACTGCTTTAGCCTCCTTCCCCATCTACAAATGTCACATCTGCCTGAAACTGCTTTAGCCTCCTTCCCCATCTACAAATGTCACATCTATCTGAGACTGCTTTAGTCTCCTTCCCTATCTACAAATGTCACATCTGCCTGAGGCCGATTTAGCCCGCTCCCTCATCTACAAATGCCACATCTGCCTGAGACTGCTTTAGCCTCCTTCCCTATCTACAAATGTCACAGCTGCCTGAGACTGCTTCAGCATACTCCCCCATCTACAAAGGTCACATCTGCCTGAGACTGCTTTAGCCTCCTTCCCTATCTACAAATGTCACATCTGCCTGAGACTGCTTTAGCCTCCTTCCCTATCTACAAATGTCACATCTGCCTGAGGCTGATTTAGTGTACTGCTCTGCCTACAAAGTTCACTTGTGTCTTATACCGCATTGCAAACTCCAAAGCCTTCAAAATTCACATGTGCCATCAGACCGCTCCCCTACCTACAATTCGCACCTGGGCTGAATGCTGCTTTTTGCAGACCCTCTGTTTACAAACTTCATGTGTGCCCAAGACTGTTTAGCATTCTGCACCTGCACATTTCACGTGTTTCTAAGACTGCTTTGGGGTACTCAGAAGCCTACAAAACTCACATTTTCCTAAAACCCCTTTGACATATTCCCTATGCCTACAAAATTCATGTATGCCTAACACTGCCTTTGAGTACCCCCCTCCTACAAAATGTATGAGTAAGATTGCTTCGGCCTACAGCCCCACTCACAAGCTTGACATGAGGCTACAGATGATGTGGTATATATAATGCTTGCATCAACTCTGAATGGCACTGCTTTGATGTACACTCTCACCTAAAACTTTACATGTGCTTAAATCCGCTTTGGCAAACTCCATCTCCAAAATATCACATGTTCAGAAGACTATTGTGGCAAACTCACCCACTCATGTGTGCCTAAGCGAGCTATGGCATACTCCAATGTTCATACAATTTGTGTCTGACAAAGACTGCTTTGGCCTACTCCCTTGCCTAAAAAATGCATATTTGCATCAACCTGCTTAAGTGTACTCCCCATGTACATAATTCACACCTGCAAAACACGAATTTGGTGTACTCATCTTCCTATAAATGTCACATGACCTTCAGACTGATATGGCACTCTCACCTGCCTTCAAAATCCATGTGTTGCCAAAGCTGCTTTAGCACAATCCCTGCCTATGGCAATCATGTCTGCCCAAGACTGCTTTGTTGTACTCCCCCTTCAGTAAAGTTCACTGGTTCCTAAGATTACGCTGAAGTACTTCGACATCTAAAACAAATGACAGTAGCTGAAAGATGCTTTGGCAAACTCTCCAGCCTAGAGAATTCACAGTTCCTTTCTGTCTAAGACTACTTTGTCCCTCACTGAAATAATTCACATGTGCCTAAAACTGCTGATGCATATTCCACCGCCTACAAAATTCATGTGTCTGTAATTGCTTTGGTGTAATCCCCACCTACAAAATGTATGTGTATTTGAAAATGCTTCGGCCTGTCCTCCAAACTACAAAATTTACATGTAACTATGGCTTCTCTGCTGTACTCCTCTACCTACAAATGTTACATCTGCCTAAAACTGCTTTGACATAATCCCTGCCTTTAACATGTATGTGGGCCTAAAACAGACTTGGGATACTCACCCATCCACAAAGTTAATGCCCACCCATGACTGTATCAGCATACTCCCCTGTCTACAAATGTATGTGTTACTAAAACTGCTTTGGTGTACTCCTCCACCCTCAATGTTTACATGTGTTTAAGGCTGTTTTGTGTACTCCTCTCCCTATAAAGTTAATGTGTGCCCAGCACTGCTTTGGCATACTCCCACATCTACAAATTTCACGTGGGCCCACGACTGCTTTGGCATACTTCCCTGAAATTCATGTCAATAGACTGCTTTGGCATACTTCCCTGAAATCCATGTCAATAGACTGCTTTGGCATACTTCCCTGAAATTCATGTCAATAGACTGCTTTGGCATACTTCCCTGAAATTCATGTTATTAGACTGCTTTGGCATACTTCCCTGAAATTCATGTCAATAGACTGCTTTGGCATACTTCCCTGAAATCCATGTCAATAGACTGCTTTGGCATACTTCCCTGAAATTCATGTCAATAGACTGCTTTGGCATACTTCCCTGAAATTCATGTCAATAGACTGCTTTGGCATACTTCCCTGAAATTCATGTTATTAGACTGCTTTGGCATACTTCCCTGAAATTCATGTCAATAGACTGCTTTGGCATACTTCCCTGAAATTCATGTCAATAGACTGCTTTGGCATACTTCCCTGAAATTCATGTCAATAGACTGCTTTGGCATACTTCCCTGAAATTCATGTTATTAGACTGCTTTGGCATACTTCCCTGAAATTCGTGTGTTCATTACACTGCTTTGGCATACTTCCCTGAAATTCATGTCAATAGACTGCTTTGGCATACTTCCCTGAAATTCATGTCAATAGACTGCTTTGGCATACTTCCCTGAAATTCATGTCAATAGACTGCTTTGGCATACTTCCCTGAAATTCATGTTATTAGACTGCTTTGACATACTCCTCTACCTTCAGAATTCATGTGTGCTCACCTACAAAATGCATGTGGGGTTCTCTCTGATTTTCTTTGTTCTGGGTTGGTTTGCTACCCTCTTCCCACAAATTATGTGGCTGCAACCTCCCCATAAAATGCTGACCTAATTCTGTAACTATAACTAAGACCTATTATCGATTTAATGCTTTTCTATCCTGCCCTACAACTATTCCTAACTTCCCCCAGCTATACAAATTCTCTTCCTTAACTATCCAGAGCTTCATACAATCGCTCCTGCTTCTTCAAATGGCAACCACAGGTTTCATGTATGTCTACTCACCGCCTTTGTATGGGCACAAGCTCAAACCTGGTAGAACCTCACTGCTCGAACCCTGGGAAAAGAATCCAAATTCTACCAAGCCGAACTCATGGAAATTCTACGCTTTCTAGTTTTAGCCTTATATGCTTAGTTGTCCTCCTGTAAGTGGGAGCAACGTTAGGTGTGCATTCGGTACAATGTTCCAGGGCACTTTAGCCACTCACTCTGTTAGTGGCATGCAAGCAGAGTGAGACTCTTTCTTGGTTTTTGGGGCTTCTGCTATGTCTGTGTCATGGCCAAAGTTTCCCAATGTTCCCCACACACTAGTTGTCAGTTAGGTGGGACCACGAGCAGAGATGGCTGTGGAACAACTGGTTGCAAACCTGCTCCCCCCTAAGGAGTCTCTCCTGAGCAAAGCTTTGCCTAAATCCTGAATAAGTTGACATAACATTGTGCTCTCTTTCAAAGAGGCAAGAGTATGGGTAGGATGTGCTTTTCGGGTGCCAGGCTAAGTGGGCACCCAGGAGGTGGAGCTAGGGGAGGATGCAACAGCCGGTTGAGAGGTAGGCATGTGATGAGAACGGAGCAGGGGCTGGATCCCAAGGAGAAGGCTATGTGAACTTGTCCGCCATCTTAGTGTAGAGTCATAAAATTTTCACACCTTTCACCTGAAGTTAAGGCTACTCTTTCCTAGCTTGGAGAAGTGCTGGTGCTCAACAGTGCCACAAACTCAAAAGTGCCGGTACTGAAAGCTGGATGGTGCCAGACCCATTAAAAGACCCATTAAAAGCACTGATTTCATGTCAACTAATAAAAGCATTGGCAAATGCACTAGTTTGGACTTTTGTGTAGGTATGGAACAGGCATTACCTAGGCGCTGGTATAATGGTACTACACGTCCGTAAGATGGCAACAGCTGGAAAATGGTGTGGTTGCCTGGGCATATGACAGCTGTGACTGGCAAATGCCTATCTAATAATTATCACACTCATGTAACCAATATAACCAATCCTGCAAACTGTAACTTAGGCAAGGGCTAATGTAACCGAGCCCCTTACCTAAGAATATGAACTAACACAGCATACTCTGTGGGCTAATGTAACCGAGCCCCTTACCTAAGAATATGAACTAACACAGCATACTCTGTGGGCTAATGTAACCGAGCCCCTTACCTAAGACTATGAACTAACACAGCATACTCTGTGGGCTAATGTAACCGAGCCCCTTACCTAAGAATATGAACTAACACAGCATACTCTGTGGGCTAATGTAACCGAGCCCCTTACCTAAGAATATGAACTAACACAGCATACTCTGTGGGCTAATGTAACCGAGCCCCTTACCTAAGAATATGAACTAACACAGCATACTCTGTGGGCTAATGTAACCGAGCCCCTTACCTAAGAATATGAACTAACACAGCATACTCTGTGGGCTAATGTAACCGAGCCCCTTACCTAAGAATATGAACTAACACAGCATACTCTGTGGGCTAATGTAACCGAGCCCCTTACCTAAGAATATGAACTAACACAGCATACTCTGTGGGCTAATGTAACCGAGCCCCTTACCTAAGAATATTAACGAACACAGCATACTCTGTGGGCTAATGTAACCGAGCCCCTTACCTAAGAATATGAACTAACACAGCATACTCTGTGGGCTAATGTAACCGAGCCCCTTACCTAAGAATATGAACTAACACAGCATACTCTGTGGGCTAATGTAACCGAGCCCCTTACCTAAGAATATGAACTAACACAGCATACTCTGTGGGCTAATGTAACCGAGCCCCTTACCTAAGAATATTAACGAACACAGCATACTCTGTGGGCTAATGTAACCGAGCCCCTTACCTAAGAATATTAACTAACACAGCATACTCTGTGGGCTAATGTAACCGAGCCCCTTACCTAAGAATATGAACTAACACAGCATACTCTGTGGGCTAATGTAACCGAGCCCCTTACCTAAGAATATGAACTAACACAGCATACTCTGTGGGCTAATGTAACCGAGCCCCTTACCTAAGAATATGAACTAACACAGCATACTCTGTGGGCTAATGTAACCGAGCCCCTTACCTAAGAATATTAACGAACACAGCATACTCTGTGGGCTAATGTAACCGAGCCCCTTACCTAAGAATATTAACTAACACAGCATACTCTGTGGGCTAATGTAACCGAGCCCCTTACCTAAGAATATGAACTAACACAGCATACTCTGTGGGCTAATGTAACCGAGCCCCTTACCTAAGAATATGAACTAACACAGCATACTCTGTGGGCTAATGTAACCGAGCCCCTTACCTAAGAATATGAACTAACACAGCATACTCTGTGGGCTAATGTAACCGAGCCCCTTACCTAAGAATATGAACTAACACAGCATACTCTGTGGGCTAATGTAACCGAGCCCCTTACCTAAGAATATTAACGAACACAGCATACTCTGTGGGCTAATGTAACCGAGCCCCTTACCTAAGAATATTAACTAACACAGCATACTCTGTGGGCTAATGTAACCGAGCCCCTTACCTAAGAATATGAACTAACACAGCATACTCTGTGGGCTAATGTAACCGAGCCCCTTACCTAAGAATATGAACTAACACAGCATACTCTGTGGGCTAATGTAACCGAGCCCCTTACCTAAGAATATTAACTAACACAGCATACTCTGTGGGCTAATGTAACCGAGCCCCTTACCTAAGAATATGAACTAACACAGCATACTCTGTGGGCTAATGTAACCGAGCCCCTTACCTAAGAATATTAACGAACACAGCATACTCTGTGGGCTAATGTAACCGAGCCCCTTACCTAAGAATATGAACTAACACAGCATACTCTGTGGGCTAATGTAACCGAGCCCCTTACCTAAGAATATGAACTAACACAGCATACTCTGTGGGCTAATGTAACCGAGCCCCTTACCTAAGAATATGAACTAACACAGCATACTCTGTGGGCTAATGTAACCGAGCCCCTTACCTAAGAATATTAACGAACACAGCATACTCTGTGGGCTAATGTAACCGAGCCCCTTACCTAAGAATATTAACTAACACAGCATACTCTGTGGGCTAATGTAACCGAGCCCCTTACCTAAGAATATGAACTAACACAGCATACTCTGTGGGCTAATGTAACCGAGCCCCTTACCTAAGAATATGAACTAACACAGCATACTCTGTGGGCTAATGTAACCGAGCCCCTTACCTAAGAATATGAACTAACACAGCATACTCTGTGGGCTAATGTAACCGAGCCCCTTACCTAAGAATATGAACTAACACAGCATACTCTGTGGGCTAATGTAACCGAGCCCCTTACCTAAGAATATTAACGAACACAGCATACTCTGTGGGCTAATGTAACCGAGCCCCTTACCTAAGAATATTAACTAACACAGCATACTCTGTGGGCTAATGTAACCGAGCCCCTTACCTAAGAATATGAACTAACACAGCATACTCTGTGGGCTAATGTAACCGAGCCCCTTACCTAAGAATATGAACTAACACAGCATACTCTGTGGGCTAATGTAACCGAGCCCCTTACCTAAGAATATTAACTAACACAGCATACTCTGTGGGCTAATGTAACCGAGCCCCTTACCTAAGAATATGAACTAACACAGCATACTCTGTGGGCTAATGTAACCGAGCCCCTTACCTAAGACTATGAACTAACACAGCATACTCTGTGGGCTAATGTAACCGAGCCCCTTACCTAAGAATATGAACGAACACAGCATACTCTGTGGGCTAATGTAACCGAGCCCCTTACCTAAGAATATGAACTAACACAGCATACTCTGTGGGCTAATGTAACCGAGCCCCTTACCTAAGAATATGAACTAACACAGCATACTCTGTGGGCTAATGTAACCGAGCCCCTTACCTAAGAATATGAACTAACACAGCATACTCTGTGGGCTAATGTAACCGAGCCCCTTACCTAAGAATATGAACTAACACAGCATACTCTGTGGGCTAATGTAACCGAGCCCCTTACCTAAGAATATGAACTAACACAGCATACTCTGTGGGCTAATGTAACCGAGCCCCTTACCTAAGAATATTAACGAACACAGCATACTCTGTGGGCTAATGTAACCGAGCCCCTTACCTAAGAATATGAACTAACACAGCATACTCTGTGGGCTAATGTAACCGAGCCCCTTACCTAAGAATATGAACTAACACAGCATACTCTGTGGGCTAATGTAACCGAGCCCCTTACCTAAGAATATGAACTAACACAGCATACTCTGTGGGCTAATGTAACCGAGCCCCTTACCTAAGAATATTAACGAACACAGCATACTCTGTGGGCTAATGTAACCGAGCCCCTTACCTAAGAATATTAACTAACACAGCATACTCTGTGGGCTAATGTAACCGAGCCCCTTACCTAAGAATATGAACTAACACAGCATACTCTGTGGGCTAATGTAACCGAGCCCCTTACCTAAGAATATGAACTAACACAGCATACTCTGTGGGCTAATGTAACCGAGCCCCTTACCTAAGAATATGAACTAACACAGCATACTCTGTGGGCTAATGTAACCGAGCCCCTTACCTAAGAATATTAACGAACACAGCATACTCTGTGGGCTAATGTAACCGAGCCCCTTACCTAAGAATATTAACTAACACAGCATACTCTGTGGGCTAATGTAACCGAGCCCCTTACCTAAGAATATGAACTAACACAGCATACTCTGTGGGCTAATGTAACCGAGCCCCTTACCTAAGAATATGAACTAACACAGCATACTCTGTGGGCTAATGTAACCGAGCCCCTTACCTAAGAATATGAACTAACACAGCATACTCTGTGGGCTAATGTAACCGAGCCCCTTACCTAAGAATATGAACTAACACAGCATACTCTGTGGGCTAATGTAACCGAGCCCCTTACCTAAGAATATTAACGAACACAGCATACTCTGTGGGCTAATGTAACCGAGCCCCTTACCTAAGAATATTAACTAACACAGCATACTCTGTGGGCTAATGTAACCGAGCCCCTTACCTAAGAATATGAACTAACACAGCATACTCTGTGGGCTAATGTAACCGAGCCCCTTACCTAAGAATATGAACTAACACAGCATACTCTGTGGGCTAATGTAACCGAGCCCCTTACCTAAGAATATTAACTAACACAGCATACTCTGTGGGCTAATGTAACCGAGCCCCTTACCTAAGAATATGAACTAACACAGCATACTCTGTGGGCTAATGTAACCGAGCCCCTTACCTAAGAATATTAACGAACACAGCATACTCTGTGGGCTAATGTAACCGAGCCCCTTACCTAAGAATATGAACTAACACAGCATACTCTGTGGGCTAATGTAACCGAGCCCCTTACCTAAGAATATGAACTAACACAGCATACTCTGTGGGCTAATGTAACCGAGCCCCTTACCTAAGAATATGAACTAACACAGCATACTCTGTGGGCTAATGTAACCGAGCCCCTTACCTAAGAATATTAACGAACACAGCATACTCTGTGGGCTAATGTAACCGAGCCCCTTACCTAAGAATATTAACTAACACAGCATACTCTGTGGGCTAATGTAACCGAGCCCCTTACCTAAGAATATGAACTAACACAGCATACTCTGTGGGCTAATGTAACCGAGCCCCTTACCTAAGAATATGAACTAACACAGCATACTCTGTGGGCTAATGTAACCGAGCCCCTTACCTAAGAATA
Source organism: Ambystoma mexicanum (assembly GCF_040938575.1). NCBI lineage: Eukaryota > Metazoa > Chordata > Amphibia > Caudata > Ambystomatidae > Ambystoma > Ambystoma mexicanum. The sequence continues at coordinate 1,213,833,304 of NC_090936.1, forward strand.
TGAACTAACACAGCATACTCTGTGGGCTAATGTAACCGAGCCCCTTACCTAAGAATATGAACTAACACAGCATACTCTGTGGGCTAATGTAACCGAGCCCCTTACCTAAGAATATTAACGAACACAGCATACTCTGTGGGCTAATGTAACCGAGCCCCTTACCTAAGAATATTAACTAACACAGCATACTCTGTGGGCTAATGTAACCGAGCCCCTTACCTAAGAATATGAACTAACACAGCATACTCTGTGGGCTAATGTAACCGAGCCCCTTACCTAAGAATATGAACTAACACAGCATACTCTGTGGGCTAATGTAACCGAGCCCCTTACCTAAGAATATTAACTAACACAGCATACTCTGTGGGCTAATGTAACCGAGCCCCTTACCTAAGAATATGAACTAACACAGCATACTCTGTGGGCTAATGTAACCGAGCCCCTTACCTAAGAATATGAACTAACACAGCATACTCTGTGGGCTAATGTAACCGAGCCCCTTACCTAAGAATATTAACGAACACAGCATACTCTGTGGGCTAATGTAACCGAGCCCCTTACCTAAGAATATGAACTAACACAGCATACTCTGTGGGCTAATGTAACCGAGCCCCTTACCTAAGAATATGAACTAACACAGCATACTCTGTGGGCTAATGTAACCGAGCCCCTTACCTAAGAATATGAACTAACACAGCATACTCTGTGGGCTAATGTAACCGAGCCCCTTACCTAAGAATATGAACTAACACAGCATACTCTGTGGGCTAATGTAACCGAGCCCCTTACCTAAGAATATTAACTAACACAGCATACTCTGTGGGCTAATGTAACCGAGCCCCTTACCTAAGAATATGAACTAACACAGCATACTCTGTGGGCTAATGTAACCGAGCCCCTTACCTAAGAATATGAACTAACACAGCATACTCTGTGGGCTAATGTAACCGAGCCCCTTACCTAAGAATATGAACTAACACAGCATACTCTGTGGGCTAATGTAACCGAGCCCCTTACCTAAGAATATGAACTAACACAGCATACTCTGTGGGCTAATGTAACCGAGCCCCTTACCTAAGAATATTAACGAACACAGCATACTCTGTGGGCTAATGTAACCGAGCCCCTTACCTAAGAATATGAACTAACACAGCATACTCTGTGGGCTAATGTAACCGAGCCCCTTACCTAAGAATATGAACTAACACAGCATACTCTGTGGGCTAATGTAACCGAGCCCCTTACCTAAGAATATGAACTAACACAGCATACTCTGTGGGCTAATGTAACCGAGCCCCTTACCTAAGAATATGAACTAACACAGCATACTCTGTGGGCTAATGTAACCGAGCCCCTTACCTAAGAATATTAACGAACACAGCATACTCTGTGGGCTAATTTAACCGAGCCCCTTACCTAAGAATATGAACTAACACAGCATACTCTGTGGGCTAATGTAACCGAGCCCCTTACCTAAGAATATGAACTAACACAGCATACTCTGTGGGCTAATGTAACCGAGCCCCTTACCTAAGAATATTAACGAACACAGCATACTCTGTGGGCTAATGTAACCGAGCCCCTTACCTAAGAATATGAACTAACACAGCATACTCTGTGGGCTCATGTAACCGAGCCCCTTACCTAAGAATATTAACGAACACAGCATACTCTGTGGGCTAATGTAACCGAGCCCCTTACCTAAGAATATGAACTAACACAGCATACTCTGTGGGCTAATGTAACCGAGCCCCTTACCTAAGAATATGAACTAACACAGCATACTCTGTGGGCTAATGTAACCGAGCCCCTTACCTAAGAATATGAACTAACACAGCATACTCTGTGGGCTAATGTAACCTAACTGCCTCCCTATTTTCTGCAACTAAGACATAGGCCCTCACTATAACTCTGGCGGTAGCCGTGCCCTTATTAAGGGCACGGCTGCCGCCAGAGTTGTTTTTTTCCGGCACCCGCGAATGGGCAGTAACCGGGTCATGCCGAGTTTGGCGGACCCGGTAATTGCCCATTCGCGGGTGCCGTTATGGCCGGCATCCCGATCCCCATTCTGCCCCATAGGGCAGAATGGGGGTGGGGAGCATGGTTGCACCGGCACCGTTTATTACGGTGCTGGTGCAATCATGAGTTCTGCTCGCGGGTGCCGGTATGCACGCCTCGTCAGACCAGGCGTGCAGTCCGGCACCGGTGAGCAGAACTCGTAGTGTGGTGGAGAGGTAACAATGGCGCCGGTAGCACTACTGGTGCCGTTGTTGCCTTTCCGCTACACTCATAATGAGGCCCATATTCTTCTAACAGCGCCTTGATTCCCCTGGGCTGTGTGAGCGCTTTATAAATGCAAATAAATAAATACTTGAAGCCAAACTGTTGGCTATTTCCGTGCTTATTCTTATCAGGACTTTAGTGTATGGAAGAGATATACATCAAGTGGCAAAAAGTACGCTTGATTAAGACATTTCTATTCACCAGCTGCAATTAAGCGATTAACCCTCAGCACACTGCTTAGGAATAATGCCTGCAAGCTAAAGTTTGATGTTACTGATTGATAGAGTGAGCACAAAGAGATCAGAGGAGGATGTGTTTTGGATGGGGGGGGGGGGTGGCCATAGGAATTAGTATGGTCTTGGCCAGCCATTGGGTGGGTAAGTAACCAAACAACACCCACAAGCTCTGTGTCCCTCCCCACGTGCCATCTTCTCCCTACCTGTACTGGAATACAATAGTTTCAGCTTATAGATGGCGCTTAAGTGTCACCTAATAGCCCAACCTAAAAAGGAAGCGTATTGTTTAATTCGAGGCTTCCCTCTGGCAAGCACGCGTGGAAATCGGTCGCAAGGCTTCACACTCCCCGCCGTGACGCCGCACCTCTGGGCCTGTGGCAGCTATGGAAAGGATGCGTCACATCAGCGAACATTCTGGAAACGTACGCAGGTGGAATTAATTGGTAGACTCTTTACAAATGGAAAATCATTTTCTGAAATGAATTTTCAAAATGTTCTTAAATATCAGTTTTGCATTAAATTGCACTTGAAGTCTCGCACGCTCATCCGCACTGTGTGTTGCATATTTATATATTTTTAATCTCTGTAAAGGTCCTTGGTTATTTTGAGCGCTGCGTCGCTGATCGCGCATTGTTCTCCCATTAATTGCCGCGATTCATTAACAGGATAGAGTATGCGCACGCGACCGCGGAGGGCTCACGTGCACTTAAATGCATTGAAAAATCGTAGGCGTTGGATTTCAAAGGTTCTCTAAATTATACTCGAAGGTGCGGCTTCCCAGCCCGCTGAATAAGATCATTGGCAGGGGGGGGGGGGGGGGGGTATTCAGCCCCTCCCCCAAACAAATCCTGAGTGAAGATTGCGGGAGTTGGGAGTTTTTTTTTACAATGCATACCTATGCAGTCCGCCTGCCTGGGATGTCATTTAGGTGTAGCTAGGGGCTGCAGCTGCTACCCTGATCTTTTCCTTGGTGCCCCCGGAACTGCCTCGCATGTAGGCCAGCATCACCCCACTCCCAGCAGTGCTTGGAGAGTGGGGTGACACTCTTTCACTGGAGGGGTGGTTGGAGCAGTTAAGTGCCCCCGAGGCTAGTGTTGGACTGGATATCCAGGCTACTGTGATATGGAAACAAAGTGGCTTCCTGAGGGGTGGTTCGGTCCAGGTGGTATTGCTTTGATTGGGAAGGAAATGTTGGGGGGGTAGAGTATTCTCCTTTCTGACCTTTAAACACCTACTGAACATATTGGAAATCTCAGGGCGTGGCCATTCTGTTAGGAATGGTCGTGCGTGGCACAGTAGAGGGGGTCCTCAGGGACAGCAAGGAAAGATGAAGGTGTCTGTGTCAGAACGGCCCGGGATCTGGTGAACTTTATGGTCGTAGCCTAGATGACAGAAGCTTCTATGAGAACTTGGGATCAGACGTTTCACGCTTGAACTGCACTAAACAGGTCCTGGGTGGAGACTTTAACCTGGCCCTGGGGGTGTGATAGACCAAAGATTTAACACCAGGTCTGATTCCAAGAACACCCTAGCGTTCATAGGATCGGGGTCCACTTTAAAAACCTTCAGCCCCACCCAATGTACTGCGTTTGCACTCCCCACAGCACCAACTGCTCCAACATATTCCCCAGCTTTGACGCTTTGATGTTCACCCTTTGGTTGCATGTGGCGCGTCGTTCTACATGCTACGCAATCTACATGCTACGCAATCAATCACACACTTCACTATTAAAGCTTGTAAAGTATAAGGTCGAGACAGCAAAATCGGACTCTCTGATTGTAGAAACATTTTCATATTCTGCAAAGAATGCATTTCTAGTTAATATTCCATTTTTTATTTATTTATTTTTATGGGGTCACCACCGCCCTTGTAGCCGACCCAAACATTCACTTTTTACAAAAAAGGTAAAGTCTTTGCCCAAAATTAACCCAGACTGCACTTTTGGTGCACTTTTCTCCTTGTTATACACCATATTTGCATGCACACAATGCAGTGTTTTAGTTTCACAGCACCGATAAAGTTGATCACATTTTAGTGTGTGAAATAATCATATTGTATTCAAATGCGTGCAATGTGAAGTCAGTACATGCCAAAGATCACACATGTTGTGTTTAATAAAAGAACACCAGATGGTGGATTATTTTAAAGGGTGGCAGGGTGTTATTCCAAGCTTGAGATGTTTGGGTATGTGTAAAACCCGGCTTCTTTTAAGTTTTCATGACTGTAACAGTGCATGATTTGGGTTGACTGGATTTATTTTGGACTTCCAAGATGGAGCTACAATGTATTTTATTCTGCGCGCAGAGTGGCCAAAGTAAAACAAAATGTGTCCATTTTATGTCTGCAGAGGAAGTGCAGAGTGTTGGCCCGCATCTTTACATCTTTTAAAGCTATGCTTTGTTACTTGTATGCTAGCAATTTAAAATATGGTTCTAACTTTTACAATGTTTTATAAAATATTGATACACCCCAAGATGCGGTGGATTTGAGTATGTGTCAAAGATCGCACCTTTGATGAAGTGTTGTAGCCACGGTTTATTTGCACGAAACTCTGGAATGGTGGTTTTCTTTGAGGGTGTCAAATACCATGGTGTTATACCTGGCTTGAGGTGGTTGGGGATGTGTTATGCATTGATGGAGGACTGATCTGTGCATTCCATATCCTTTCCAGTTGGAGCCGGGATGTCTTCCAACATTTTCATGTTGCAGCAGGCAGATTCTGAAAAAAGGACCTGTGCCAGTCGACAAACGTCACCTGTTGTATTCATGGAAATGTGTGCGGTTGATGCAACATGCCCTGTATGTTCTGGGCGTCCGAGGATTGGAGCGCATGTTTTTTCTGGATAAACATCGGAGACAGCTGGATTGGAGGGCTCAGCGCTGGAAAGATTTTCTTCACACGCGGGAAAGGGCATGGCTGGATTGGGGGCGCCATCGAGTAATAAAGGAGTGCTTAAGATCCAGGAGGACTATTATGGTTTCGGGGCTGTACCCGCATTGCACTGTGACAACAAATACCTTGGAAATGGCCTGACAAATGGAGGCCTAACTGGAAGTCTGACGGGGCAATTCACCTCCCAGTGTTCTGGCAGGGACCGGGCAAAGGGGGTGGCACATATAACACGTTGGCAACCCTGGGGTGGCACAGCAGGCAGTCTGGTTTCAAACCCTGTCGATGGAGTTACCATCCACGCTGGCATGATCCTGGACTCTGAGGGATATTACTGGATAATTTTACACCCAAACCTCTTTGGGTAGGGCGGGGCGAGCACCCAGTTATTATCAATGGCTTCAGGTATACCTTTCTCTTGTTTGGGGGTGAGAACCTGCTTTAAAAGTGTACAGGCGCAGGTCAGACTGGATTTAAAGTGGGAGCTGCGGTGTGGCAATGCAAATGTTGGATTCTCCAAGAGGCAAAAGTTACGGCACAATGTTGAGAATGAGCCCAATGTTGTAAAACAGCCACAGTGTCATGGGTCCCGAATGCAACTCAAGAAAAATGCTCCCAAGGGAGGGGCATGGGTGTTGCACCTGGGCAGAAGGTGGTGTTCACTGCAAGAAACCACATACAGCTGTAGGTTGTTACAAGCAAAGTGGTTGTGATTAGCGACGATGAAGATGCTGCACCAATAACTAGTTCTGATAATGAAGCTGTTGCTAGTTTTGAAGGCGAGAACAATACTGTCAGCTCTGCCATTGTCAACATTTTAGATAACCTAGCTAGTGCACCAGTGAACCCAGTCGACAACTCCTTTGCCCATCCTCCATCAATCCACCAGGGCGAGCTTGCACCGCCTCTGCAGGAAGACATGCGGGTGTTGATGGGAGATAGGGCTATGGGCTATATACAACTGCACCGCTTGCACCGCCTCTGCAGGAAGACATGCGGGTGTTGATGGGAGATAGGGCCATGGGCTATATACAACTGCACCGCTTGCACCGCCTCTGCAGGAAGACATGCGGGTGTTGATGGGAGATAGGGCCATGGGCTATATACAACTGCACCGCTTGCACCGCCTCTGCAGGAAGACATGCGGGTGTTGATGGGAGATAGGGCCATGGGCTATATAAAACTGCACCGCTTGCACCGCCTCTGCAGGAAGACATGCGGGTGTTGATGGGAGATAGGGCCATGGGCTATATACAACTGCACCGCTTGCACCGCCTCTGCAGGAAGACATGCGGGTGTTGATGGGAGATAGGGCCATGGGCTATGTACAACTGCACCGCTTGCACCGCCTCTGCAGGAAGACATGCGGGTGTTGATGGGAGATAGGGCCATGGGCTATATACAACTGCACCGCCTCTGCAGGAAGACATGCGGGTGTTGATGGGAGATAGGGCCATGGGCTATATACAACTGCACCGCCTTTGCAGGAAGACATGCGGGTGTTGATGGGAGATAGGGCCATGGGCTATATACAACTGCACCGCCTCTGCAGGAAGACATGCGGGTGTTGATGGGAGATAGGGCCATGGGCTATGTACAACTGCACCGCTTGCACCGCCTCTGCAGGAAGACATGCGGGTGTTGATGGGAGATAGGGCCATGGGCTATGTACAACTGCACCGCTTGCACCGCCTCTGCAGGAAGACATGCGGGTGTTGATGGGAGATAGGGTCATGGGCTATGTACAACTGGGTATTACTTCTGTTATCCATACTGACACATTTAGTGTGTTAGATGAATTGATGATGGTTATGCAGGGAATGGGATGCAATCTAATAGCACACCACTGCCCTATGGCCCTCATTACAAGTTGGCTGGTATTTTGCTGGTGACTCAGTGGATCCGGTGGGACTGTTTTAAGCACCTGTAACCACAGAATCACCAGTACATCACTACAGCCTGGTAGCACGTATTTTGGCATGCCGGTAACAGTGTGACTGGCATGACGGAAACACCAGCATTGCAGGGTGAAATCAATGACACCACCAGCAACAATGCGAGTGGCACCAGAAGTAACGTCAGCGCCGTAACTGGAAGTTTGCCAGTGGCCATTTTGGAAAACACAATCCACTGAAAATCACCAAGTTCCTGTAGCCCTCCGGACATGCACACACACCAGCATATCACTAGTAGGCATGGCATTTAGGATCCCTGAGAGATGGCAGTGGAAGTCATGCTTCTCAAAGCAGGAAATGACCATCCTGACAGACAGACTTGTAGAGCATGTTGGGGAGCTGTTTGCCACGACCACCGGCGCAGTACACAGCTCAGAAAAAATGCCATCTGGGAGGATCTGGTGGAGAAGATGTCAGCAGTGGGACCTGTGCCCCGCACAGAACGCAACTTCCATACGTGGTGGGATGACTTCCGCCTGAGGGTCTGCAACCTGCTCTCAGCCAACCGGAATGAATCCATGGCCACTGGCGGAGAAACGGTCTCAACAGATACACTAATGCTATGGTAGGAGAAATGCAGCAGTGTGCTGCACATTGAAGGTATAGAGGGAGTGAGAGCTAAGAGCGGTGGATGCTGGTGCAGGGACACCTGGAGATGCGGTAAGTACAACGCGCAACACCAAAACAATCACAGCTGGCATGCAAACGTAGAGCACAACACACAGACACTTGTCCAACTGCACAACACCAGACCACATCCAACCCATTCAGTGGCCAACTAACCATGGCCGTTGGTCAAGGGTTCACAAAAATTTCCCCACCAAACTTCCAAACACACATATACCCACATGTGTACTGGTCATGTGCAGACTTTGATGACATGAGAAGCAACACATACACGAGGCACATACCCTCCAAGGAGGCATGCATGCCCTGCAAGCAATGTGCCCCTGTGACACACTCACATGCATGCACGCATCAAATCCACCCTGACAGACCTGGCCCTGCCATGGTTCACAGCCTACCTGTCAGACAGACACCCCCAAGTGCAACAATGCCATTCCCTCACCCCACCTCACTCACCACCTGTGTCGCTCCTCAAGGCAACATTGAATCGCCAAGGCACCCAGACACCCACCTTGTCCCTCTTGCCCACTCGAATACCACCATTGCACTCCACTCCTAGTGTTATGCTGATGAAACACTGCTCACCTTTAAACAACCATCCTCTACTTCCTCTCGAAACTCTCTCATACATTAGTGTCTGACTGCTAATCATGCAACGTGCTCTGCTGACGATCCATGCCTCAATGCCAGCGAGACACAGAAGCCCCCATCGTAACGCCTGTGCCATGTTAGCCACCCACTCCCTGGCCACCTTAATGGGCCTCCTCACTACCCCCCCCCCCCGAGAAGGTACAGACCTTGGGGTCACCTTTGACCCATGCCACACCTCCCCTCCGCACATAACAGACCATGGCAAGAGTTCCAACTCACAGCACCACCTCCTCAGAGGCACCCCCTTTACCTCACCCACCCACGGAAGCCCAATGACACCAGAGCTCTGTTTCCCACTAGGCTTGACAACAGCAACAGCATCTCCCTCAATCTACCTCTTACCTCCCTTCACCCCCTCAATCGCATCCAGAATAGTTCCATTCGTAAGTGACTCCTCCCCTACAATTTTTGAATCAATCAAGAAATTGCTCGTCCTGAGTTCTGAAATTCATGTCCCCACAGGTGGTTGGAATCTGAACATAAGCACATGGTTTTGGGAACTACTGCGTTCATGGGGATGGAAACTAATTGCAATTTTAGTCACGATACTTGGGATCCTCATGTTCTGCTGTTGTTGCATACACTGCCTGCCAATATTTTGGTCTGAAATTACAAATAATAGGATAAAGGAAAAACCTGTTCCCATATCAAATAAGGGTGAAAATCACAAAATTGAAACGATGAAGGAATTCCTGTCAATTAATTTTGAAGATGACGATTATAGTAGCATGCATAGTTCAGAATTAAATACATGGTCAGATGAAGATGAGATGTATGAACGATGCTCTTGGCTTACGGCCAAAAGGAGGGTTTGTTAGTCCAGAAATGACCCTAACCATGTATAGTATGTATAACATGTTGGCCGGAAAACAATCGCGTCATTTGACAAACATCGCAATCCCAGAATCGCCAGTATAACCAGTATAACCAAAGGCCGTCCATCTCCATTTGCTTTTTTCCTTTTTGTCAAATGCTTTGCAAAATGTGTTTTATTCTGAAAGCTCATACACGGTGCGAGGCCACAGCCTGCATGTTGAAAGATCAACCCAGACAGGAATGCCAAACAGTACAGAAATACATTGTTTTCCTCCCTCACAAAGTCCTTGGAGGCAAGCAGAAACGGCATTTAATCAGCACCCCAGGTGCTGGCCTGTCTCACTAAAGCTGAAGCAATAGGCAGTTAAAGCATGAATTATACTCTTCTAGCGGCCCTTTTTTGCGGATCTGCCTCAGAACAGGCTGACCCCTAGTTCACGAATAGAAACTGGCAGATAACGTGCTTTGGAATGTGTCTCTCTCGCGAACACGATATCCTTGCTGAACAAGTGCTTTATGTTCTTTATAACAAAGAACTGTCTCTGCAACTGTCTGCAACTGTTGCTAAAATAAGTGTAATTAGATTGAATAAGGAACTTGTCATAATGTGTCATATTTGTCATAATTGTCAATCACCGAACCCTAGCCCTAAAGATACATTATGGCCGGTTTGATTTGCCTTCAAAGATTGCATGTTTGTATATATGTTACTGCTTGAATGATGTTCACTCTCTTGCGTCTCACGATGTCTGGGTGATACACGTTGCGAGACGTTAGACCCCAGTGGGCAGACTGAGCATACTTTGCAATAAACCATAGTACTTGGAAAATCGAACCTCGTGTCTGTCATATCACTATTATATGGTGATTGTGCCTTAGTTTCCATATGCGGAGGGTCTTCAGGGCCTAGCACATGAATCAACCTAGGTCTCAATCCCTGGGACGCTCCCCTCCAGCCCTGATTTCACTCCACTGGCCATGTGTGACTGCAATGATCAATTCCAAGACCCTCTCTCTCATACACAAGGCTGTCATCCCATCCTTTGCACTGTGCTCCCTCCCCCTCCCACTCCTTTCACCTATCTCTGTGGTTCCCTTCAACACGTGCTCAGCCTCTTGTGGCCCCCACCACCTGCACTACACCACCTCCCATCCCGGTCCCCTCATGCCTCCCTCCCCTGTACGACATTTAACCCTGCAATTGCACAGTGACACTGACACAAGGCCCAGTACGGCTGAATCTCCTATTTTATGCACTCATGTCCACCACAATCTTGCTGGTGGCGACTGGAAACACTTGTGAATATACACCATAAAATATTGCAATGCATGAACTGTAAACACCATGCACAGTCATCATGCCACACGCTGCTTGGAGTGCATGTTGCAAGGCCATACAACAGCACAGAGGTGAGTAACAGCATGCCCCTCTCACCCCCACAGGCTCATCATCTGACAGCGACCAAGGTGGACCAAGCATGTCACGGGGACCCATTTGGCACCTCCAGCACTGGCCACTCAAGGCACAGGGCCAGTGAGCATGCCACCTATCCCTGCAGCAACACCTGCTGCCCCAACAGAGACACAGCCAGCAACTCCTGCAGCAACACCTGCTGCCCCAACAGAGACACAGCCAGCAACTCCTGCAGCAACACCTGCTGCCCCAACAAAGGCACAGCCGCAGCCCCCGACACAGAGCAGTGTGCGCTAACAGGACGGCCACCCCCCCACACCACCCTCCCATTTACATCGTCACATCTACAGATGATGATGCCGGGCAGGAGGCTTGCGACACAACCGAGCGGACACCTTTATACACCCTCTAACCTTGTCTCTCATTCAGCTCCCCCATCCTCCACAGCCCACCTCCAACACCCATCCCCATGTTCAGAGACATGGATGCACGCTTATGGCGCATTGAGGATCAGCATGAACAGATGGTGGTACTCGTGCTCCAGCAGCTGGAGGAGGCCAGGTTGATGTGGGAGGAGACCATGTTGTTGCGGTAGAGTATGCAGGCCACAGGCCGGTGCTGTGCACCTGCTCTAGGCCACTCAACATGCGCAACGGTCCTGCTCTCACAGAGGGTCTGGGAGGGGAACAAGGCAATCTTGCCAGTAGCCGAATCTCTCATCCTTTCCCGGCAGGCAGCACTGGAGTGGAGGGACTCGCCAGGGTCAGACCCACCATCAACCATCTCCACGTCTGCCAGCTCCCCACAGAGCAGCCCAAGACGCAAATTCCTGTGCCTATCAGGCTCACCACAGAAAGGCAGGTCCAGTGTCAGGAAGCCACGGAAGTAAGCCAGTGGCAGACATCAAGTGACACTGATGCTACCTGGAAGTGAGGCAGCCACAGGGATGCAGCCCGATAATCCGCTAGCCAATGGGTCAGTTGTTGAACACAGCATACTGGCCCCCGGGGTATCCTGTGAGGCGCCTTGTGGAACATCCACAGGGATGCAGCCCGATACCATGCTAGACACAATCCCACATGTTGAACGCAGCACACTAGCACCAGAGCACCCCACGAATTCTGAAAATAATACCGCAATCGATAACCCACAGCTACCACCGTTCTTAGTGCAGTGATAGTGGGTTCTAACTCAGCTGACCCTCGATCAATATCCATCCCGAAAATATCCCAAATGCCAAACATATCAGACAGCCACAAAGAGTTATGACTAGCAACTAATGACCCCCTCAAACCAGCCCTATTAGAGGACAAAAAAAACACTCAAGTACAGGCACACAGCCCCCTGTGCCTCTGGGAGGCGAGTCACATTAAAAACACAACCACTGTCACAGAAAAAGTGTTGGGGGCGAGTATCTGTTTCGGCAGAGCCCTAATGACAGGGTGTGAAATTTAAAATGGCCCAGGTCTCGAGCTCGTAGGTGTCTGCTATTAAAATCTTTAAAAATGCCTGTTTGGTTATATCCAGAGACAATTGGGCTAGTATAACACAGGGATCAACCCCCCAGACTTTGGTAGCCCGATTTATTTGGAGTGTGCAGACCTATCAAAGAGGTTATAAAACATTCTCGGCCCTGAAGCATCATGAACTTCGACCAGTTGCGCTCCCTGGGGCATGGCCTAACAGTCATAACAGAAGCTTCTGGAAACACTGATTTTGGAAACTGTCTAGCCCAATGATTTTGTTCAAATAAGAATTGAGGATGAGAGTTTCAAAAAATCCTTGTTTACAAGGCAATCCCCTCGTGATACTTTCTGCGTTTTTCAATATCTGGAGAATTGTGTCTTCTGCGACAATAAGAATTGTGGCACTAGTTGTCAGACAACGTTCTGGTGGTGCTTATAAACCTTTAAGAAAATTTCTGCACAGCCACATCATGAAATCCAAAGGCAGATGGTTGTTAAATTTGGATCATGGACCCTTAAATCTCTGCCTGGCATCTAGTCTCATATGTTTAATTGAACCACGGAGCATAACAGATGCTGATATATGTGCGAAAGCTCTGCAAGTACACAAAGAGCAGGGGCTACTGAGGGACAGCCTGTAGGGTTGGGACAGCTGAATCTCTTTGAAAAGTATTTTGATAGGCCTATCAATATACTCTACTTTAACAATGGGGTGTGTCAGTATTTTCCACTACCAGCTAAACCAGCCAGGAACACTTTGCATGTTTTACACCATAATGACCATTTCTATGGTGTAATCAATCTAAAAGATTTTCTGGTGGCTAAAAGCCTCTGTAGGCGCTGCCAGCATATTTCCATGAACAAACATGAACAGAGTTGTCAGTACAACTGCCGCTTGTGTATAAGAGAGGAATGTCAAACAATTAAGGAATAACCTGCAAAATGTCCCTGGTGTCACACGTTTGCGAGGTCTTGGACCTGTCTAGACACGCACATTCAGAAAGCAGCATTGGGGGTCGTTGTGTGCGAACAACGCCTTGATTGCCCTGCCTGCAAAATATTTCTTCCAGAAAGTTATAACTGTAATGGAAAAATCTGTAGGGTGTGCACGGTTTCCATTGTCAACAGAGCTGAACACATGTTGTAAAAGCAAAACGAGAATATGGAGGCTGAGTACCCCAAAAGGAAATACACCAAACGCGGGCTTACAAAGATACACATATCTTTATTCTATAACTGAAAAGTTTTCAAAGGAACAAAGTATCAGATAGCTATCTGGCCCTCGGCACATCACAGCAAATACCAGCCCTTTCGGTGTGAGAAGTGAGTGGGACTGTACATCAGAACATTCACTCTTTTTATACAATTTCTAACATGATGTCCAGCCCATCTACAGGTTAATCATTCCTCAGGCTAGGGGTTCGTACCGAGTTCACTTCTAATTCATTCCACTATTTGCATATGGATAATTCACAGTTTATACACAAATAAGTCACAATGGCAACAGTGTATCTTCGGATTTAACATTAAGCCTTAGTACATGTTTTATACAATGTAGTTCAACAAGTGTTCACATTCAGTATTTAAACAACATTGTGCTTAATATATGCTTGTGGATCAGTTTTGTTGGCACAGGTAATCCTCGATCTACAGGTCAACGAAGGACAAGGTCTCATTACATGACCCTAACATTTGGCCTACAGGCAGTTTAGACATTAACTTGCATGTAGAGGTCAATACGGCCAAGTTACAAACAGAAGAACACTGTCCACATTTTAGAACACAGGGTGACTTTGGAGTGAGAATCAAAATGGCGGATGAACCTAAAAATGGTGGCTAAATCGATCTAAAATCGGAACTTTGCAACGCGGATTTCTTCGCAGAGCGACTGTGCTTAGGCCAATATATACAATAAAGGAGGCACAATATGATTTCCCGTCTAACAAACCCTCCTTTTGGCCTAAGCCAAGCGCTAAACTACTTCTAGTCACTTTACGAGTAACTCCACGTCTCAATGTCCATACATCCTGAATCACTATCGGAGATATCAATTGCCATAAACTCAGATACTAAGATTTCTTTCAGCACATATTCATTGGAGATCTTTTCTGGGGCGTATACTTTGTGTCCTAATGTACCTATCGCTTGTGCGCAATATCCCCCTAGCATCGAACACATACCAGGAAGACATTGTATACAACAACAAAGAAACAACAGAATACCTAAAATAATCAGCAAGACCGAAAGTAGTTTCCATCTCCAAGATCTCAAGAAGTCCCAGAACCAAGCGCTAAGATCCCAGTTTCGCTCGGGAACATGTACTTCGGAACTAAGGACATGCAGATTCTGTATTGCCTTGAAGATAGTTGGGGAGGAATTTGGCATGAAAACACAGCAAGCGGACCCCACTAATTTACATACCCAACCACATTCAGCCAGGATGACATCTAATGCCATCCGGTTCTGAAGTGCTACTAACCTTATTACTTTCTATTCTAGAGTCATATTATAGAGTATGTCAGTGGTCTGGTTGATGGTTCGCTCCAGTACTCTGGCTAGTCTCCTGATATCCTCAGAGTTCATTATTTGCCCCAAAAACGGCACAAAGGATTTAGCTACATCACCTAGAACTTGTGCTGAAGTGTCACCATTCTCGTCTCGCCGTGGATGAGCCTTTGCAATCTCTACAGTACTAGCAAACATTTCCCCGGGTAACAGAATCCCTAAATAACAGGTTCCCTGCCAATCCCTGCGTAACCATGGGAATGCTACATTACCGCAAACAAAGTGACAGGTTTGCCTACATTCAAAGGTCTGTCCTCGCCAGTCAAATTCTCAACATTGGCGCAACCTTTAAAATCACCCATTGACTGATTACCATTCCTTTGTATGCAGAAAGAAACTGAATGGGGGCTGTGGTTAACAGTGTAGGAAGGAGGCGTGGCATCCTTATTGCCTATAGGAGCCATCTTGAAAGAGATCAAAGATTGAAAAGGACGGGACAGTCTATCAGAAGGCCTAATAGAAGCAACATTACGCGTACTCCTATTTGCAAAGAGCGAACATCCCAGCGGCTTCAGAACTTGTTTTTCAAACTCGTTCAAGTTAGTCCCATTGAAGTTCCCCGAGATGCTATCGTTCCATCGGCCAAAGAACAGTGCTCTAAGAGAAGCATAGCATGCAATTGTCAAAGATAAAGGATGTATATACCAACCTAGCCCCTTATCCCCGTGTTGCGGTAGATGTGAAGCAGACACAACAATTAGATTTGTTAAAAATGGCATGTGTAGCATTCATAATGAGTAAAAGTGTGTTGTTGTGATAACTCTGTCTGTGCTGAGAGTCCCTAGGAGATAGAGTGTGCAGATGCACAAAACGAGTAGAAAAAGAAGGTACACTTTCAGTAGGTAACAAATTCTCAAGTGGATGTACTTCTTCTAGATACCAGAAACCTAAAAGAATGACTATTGTAAAACCAATGAACATTATCACAATATAGCAATACTTTTTCAGGGCCCACACATTAGATTGTCCATTTTCACAGGTGGTAACACATTCTCTTTTCTGTTCTGTGCGAGCGGAAGCGGTTGCATGCATTGTATTCTTCAAACAAAACCACCAATGTTATTTGCTGGCAACCTCCAGGCCGAGCGTTTTCTTAGTCCTTCCACAAACCCTGACCAACAGAATCCCCTTATGTACAAATGATTGGGCCAAAAAGACAAGCCCTTCGATGAATTTCCTTGATGGCACTGCCGAACCGTGCAGTAAGTCTACTTCATCGGACTCAGATCATACCTTGTGATACCTGGTACTGAATGATCTGTGCACAACGGGTCGTCACTTCCCACTGGAAGTGGCGGATGATCAGAAGCAGGATCAGAAACAAGATTAGGAACAACCTCCGGAAGCAAAACTGCTGGAGAGTGTGGAGATTTAATGGCTGTTTCCCCAGACCTCACAGGCTCAGGGAGAGTCACCGATGCACTCTCGATGTTGGTTGCTGCTTCGTGATCGTTGGTTACAGCATTGGCGAGGGGTTCTGTATCTTCTGTATCGTGTGGCACTGGGTGTGGAATCCTCTTGGTATGCGACACGTGTATCCAATGCTTCCGACCTGCTACCCACACCGCAGTCTGTGTGGCCAGCAAAACTTGGAAGGGGCCCCGCCAACGAGGTGTGAGGCAAGAAGATCGCTCAAACGATTTCATGAGGATCCACTCTCCCGGTCGTATGCTGTGACCGGGGCCCTCGTACCGTACAGGTAAAGCCTCTCGCACCTGATGATAAATCAAATACAAGTTTTTAGTTAACTGGCCACAGTAATCAGAGAGAAGTACATTTTCGACGTTTCGTAAAGAGCGAGACTTCGGAACATTCCAAATATTAGCTGGCCTACCCATAACCACTTCAAAGGGAGAGAGCCCAGTCTTAGTTTGAGGGGTAGTTTCATAGATAACAACACGATCGGTAAGGTGTCCGGCCATTTTAGTTTGGTACCGGCACACGTCTTAGCGAGCTTGTTTTTGATGATGCCGTTGTGTCTTTCTACTAATCCAGCACTCTGAGCGTGTCTAGCCGAATGGAACCGTTTATCGATCTGTAATCCCACGCATATCTGCAGAATTACAGCAGCGATAAAGTGTGGACCATTGTCCGACCAGATGACTCTCGGCAACCCAAATCTTGGAAAATATTCCTTTAACATTGTCTTTGCCGTGGTCATAGCTGTGGCATCTTTGACGGGAAAAGCCTCAACCGATTTGCGAAAAGTACAGATGACGACTAATACATACTTGAAACTGTTGCAACGCTCCATCTCAATAAAATCAAAATGAATAACTTGAAGGGGACAGAAGGTGGACAAAAACTACCCCTAGGAGTTGATGTGCCCTTTCCCACATTATGTTGTAAACAAATCATGCACCCCTGAATGAAGCGTTCAGCTACCTTCGGGATGTTGTCATTTCCCCACACATTTTGCAACATTTTAGTAATTTTACGAGCACATATATGGTGGGACCATGAGCCATAACAACCATCATCATAATATATGCATCAGGCAGTAACCACTTCCCTTCACCTTTGTCCACCCAACACCCATTATCATCCAGTTTTCCCAAACCCTCAGCCCATTTCTTAGATTCTTCTAATGTGGCATCGGCTTGGATATCCCTTACAGAGTCAATACCCTCATCCAAAGTACAGGCATTTGTGGCTTCCCTTGAAGTATACATTTCTGAAGAGAGATCAGTGGCAGTCTGTTTGGCTATCTGGTCAGCAAAAGCGTTCCCTTTTCCTATATTGTCTACAATCTTCTGATGCGCTGCATATTTTATGATAGCTAGCTGAGTAGGGAGTCCAAGCACTGAGAGTAACCGTACTATCAAGGAGCCATGTTGGATTTTTGTCCCATGTGAAGTCAAGAAACCTCTTTCTGCCCAAAGTCTACCGAAGTTGTGAACCACCCCAAAGGCATACTGACTGTCAGTATATATGTTTACTGTAAGCCCTTCGGAAAGTTCACAAGCTCGGATCAATGCTATAATCTCTGCGGCCTGCGCGGAGTTATGCGTGATTCTCTTGGTTTCCACAACAGTGCTCAATGTAGTGATTGCATAAGCAGCTGTGGATGTACCATCCGGGAGTTTGAAGCAGGAGCCATCGCAAAACAAATCCCCTTGTGGATTGTTCAAAGGAGTATCTTTCAGATCGATTCTACCTTTTGTCTCTTGTTCGGTAATGTAAAGGCAGTCATGTGACTCTTCGTTACTGCAAGCAGAACCTTGCAGGAAAGGTAAAAGTTCAGCCGGATTAAGAACACAACACCTCTTAATTTGTATGTGCGGTGCAAACAAGATCAATTCATATCTCGTTAATCGTGCAGAGGTGAGGTGTTGTGTTCTGTTTAATAGAACATCTACAGAGTGAGGTACCATCAGGGTTAAAGCATGGCCTAGGACCATTCCCTCGCTCTGCTTTACAGACTCGGCAGCAGCAGCGACAGCTCACAAACATGTTGGCAAAGCGCATGCTATAGGATCAAGGGCAGAAGGAAAGTACCGCACGGCCTATTCTTCCCTCCATGTTCCTGCGTTAATACAGCCAAAGTACATCCATCACATTCATGCACATACAACACAAAGGCCTTTTCATGGTTTGGTGTGCCCAAAACTGGTGCCGAACACAATGCAGTCTTGAGCAGATCAAATGCTTGCTGGTGTTCCAAGTTCCACGGCAATGGCGAAGAAATGCCCTTCTTCATCAAGGCCAACATTGGTTTAATCACTAGTGAGAAATTGGGGATCCGCTGTTTACAGTAAGATGTCATTCATATCAAGGCTCTAACTTCCTTCTGCGTATTTGGGACAGACATGCTAGAAATGAGTTGTATACGCTCAGGCGTCAACCTTCTTCCCTCCTTTGACAGGAGATCCTCCTGACAACAATATTGAAATTTTTTAAGCGAAGCTTTGTGTCAATGTTTAGCCAAGTGAATAAGCAACAACACGATGCCCCCCTTACAAGCGCTCTCTCAGTTAGCAGCTAAAAGCAAGTTGTCAACATATTGAAGCAATGTACAAGTAGAGGGCAACTCAAGGGTATCGAGCTGCTCTTTCAAAGCCCTACTATAGATGCTAGGACTTTCCATGTAGCCTTGCGGTGCACGGGTGAAGGTAAACAAACGTCCCCCTAAGGTGAACGCAAACAGGTATCTACTGTATTTGTGTATAGGAATACTAAAGAAAGCGTTCTTTAGATCCACGACACTAAAATGAGTAGCTGAAGCTGGGATCATGGTTAATATTGTCATCACATCAGGCACAATTGGAAATTGTGGAGCAATGATCTTATTGATGCCACGTAGATCAATTATGAAACTAAAAGGAATTGCATTATCGCCTTTTTTGTACACGGGTAAAATCGGACTATTGCACAAACTACCCGTAATTTTCTCAATCACCCCTCGGTGCACAAAATCGGAGACTATGCATTTCAAAGCTTGCTCACCATCGACCTAAATCTTATACTGCGGAATACGTGGCAGCTTTACTCCGTGTTTCAAGACAATTTTAACAGGCTCAATTTGCAAAACACCAACGTCATTATCATCAATTGCCCACAAACACTCTGGAACATCACTAAATTCCGGCGGCAAAGGTCTATTCAAGAATTGAGAGACAGAAAGTTGCTGTGGTGAAATCGGCAAACGTACTCCATCAGAAGAACAATGAATGACTGCATATAATTCCTTCAACAGATTCAACCCTAACAAATTCTCTCCACAATTCGTGGTCAAAAGGAATGGACAACGGTCCGTAAATGGACCCAAAGAAATAGGTACCGGCGAAGAAACCGGACAGACTACTGGTGTGCCAGAAAACCCTACAGAAACATTGGTTTGCCCTGACAGTGGAATGTTTGAAACCCGTTTATGATCAATGGAACACTTCTGTGCCCCTGTATCTATCAAGAATAGATGTTTCCTATTTCCCACTAACATCTCAACGTAGGGACCTTTCTGATTAATGGGAATAGGCGTTGGTTCCAAACCATGCTTTTTCAATCCTAGCAAAACAGAATGTCGTCAAAAGGAAGTTCTTCAGAGAGGTAAGCAGCAGAAGGATGATCAAAAATGTTTCTATTATCCACACTGGGTGCCTGATTGTCCTGTGAAAAAGGTTGCTGTGAATCCTGTGAAAACTGACCTCTACCAGGACCCCCTACACCTGGGCAACCTCTGGATCGTCTACCCATATTCCCAAATGCGTTATTCGACCTCTGTTGGAGGATGGGGCATTGTGCATGCCAATGACCCTCTTGTCTGCAATAAGCACACTGGTTTATGTTTACAAGACCCAATGGCACATTTCCCTGTGGAACATACTGACCTCTAAATTGCGTACTACCCCCTCTAGGGCCTCTAACAATTTGCTGCAATAATACTTTCATCTTTAAGTCACCTTTTCTCTTTTTAACTCTTTCCTTTTCGTTATTGACACGATTCTCGTAGTACTGAGCCATATGCAATACTTCTGACTGAGACTTTGCTTGCCAAGCGCTCTCGGAGGACATAATTTGCGACTGGATGTCAGGAAGCAATCCACGCACAAATTTGTACACAAATAAACTTTTCCCAGACTCTGTGCCTAAGTCTTGTCCACTGAAATCTGAAAATACCTGTTCGAACTGATTAAAGAGCTCGGTAGCACCCTCAGACTTCCCTTGTACACAGGCAGTAAGCTTGTCCCAAATAATTCTTTTTTCAGGAATTATAGTTTTCAATTTCGTAACTATTCTGTCAGGCAAAGTTAGTATTACCTGAGGCGGTCTTTCGCCAGCTGGCCTTTCTCCATCGAGTCTAGCCATGTTAGTCCATGTATCTCCTAGCCCTGGTACATCATCTACAGTTCTAATCTGTTTCCACAAATCAACAGGCAGGAGTACAGGAAATAACAAATCAATATCACTTAGAGTGAATACCGATGATTGCAAGACAGACTCTATTTCTTTGTAGAACCCTGTCGGATTCTTCCTAATGTCGGGAATATATTGTTTAATGGTGTTCACTTCCTGTCTCGAGAACGGGACGTGAACGAACTGTGACACATAATGTGCAGGAATTTCATAGGCCTGCACACCTGTTCCGGCATCTGCTGGAACCTCAACCTTTGGGACAAGTGTCGGAGGGACCTCTCTCATAGGAAACTGAGAAGTAGTCAACTCCGAACGCTTACTAAGCAACAGAGCCAGATCGAGCGCTAAAGCTGCTGAAGAAGTGTCAAACAAAAAAGCCCTCTTATAAGTACTCAATAACTCTGCAGGACAACAAATCTTCTTTTTTACACACTCATCCTGTAGGTACTCTACCATTATCTGTATTACTTTTCTCTGCATTTCTGGTGTATACTGACTATACGTGTCGTATACTTCAACGGGAGTTATCGACATGTCTGAGATCCATCTAATCGCATCTTTCGTACAAATCCGTTTTTCCTCATTTATCGATTTTTGACAAGGAAGGAACCGTTCCTGTATGAACATAACGTCCAAACTATCACCATCTTCATCTTCATTTCGTAACCTTTCCAGCTCCCTTCTATACTCAAGAATCCTCTCAACATGCTCTAGTACCTTCTCCGCAGTATCTCTAGAGAACGCTAACGTATTCATATCCCTCAACCCTTCTGGGAGATCTATATTATTAAGCCTGTTCCAAATTACACATAAATGAATTCCTAATCCTTCAATAAAAACGGTTTTCTCAGGAAGATTGTCTATATTACAAAGTGTGGCAAAAACATCAGCTTGTTCACCCTTCTCCATGCAATGCTTATCCCACGCAGTTAACTTGTGCTTTTTCTCTGAAGATACAGTATTACGAGTTACAACCCTCGATCCCGCTCCCCGATCTACTACAAGCGGTGTAGGACCACTTGGAAGAGGGAGAGTAGGCAAGTTTTGAACATCAGGGAACAGAGGTGCAATTACTGGTACAGCAGGCAAAGGTGGAGGAACGGTTGGAGGAGCAACAACAAGAGGAGGAACAACGACTGGAGGAAGAGGAACAGCAGGAGGAACAATAGGAGGAGGAGTAACTATGGAGGAGGAATAACAGCAGGGAGAGGCAAAACAGTAGGAATTGGAACATACTGAGGTGGTGCAGTGGCACCAGGCCTTCGTTCATTTAACAGTTTATTGATAAATTCATCAGAAACGTGAAAGTCTTTAGAAGGATACATTTTCTGGATACCAATTGAAAAAGCCCTATCCATATTCCTAGCTGACTCAGACTGTTTATTCTGGTCATACAACAACGCTTTTTTGGCGTTCGTCATATGACGGCGCGCATGCTTTTCTCTACTCTTAAGTTGCTGCAAAGCTTCTTTCTTCCAATTCTGTAATACATCAAATGCTGCAGGTCTAGCCTTTTTCTTCAATAATATCGATTCTAAGTATTCAATACGAGGGATTTCAAAACTACCATTGATTGGCCACTGAAGTTCGGAAGCATGTCTAGTTTGTCTGTGCCAAATATCATTAAACACTATACTACCAATGCCGTGCTTACACTACGTAGTACATGCCGGCGACCCCTCCATTGGTGCCGGACGGCCAAATTCCAAAGATTGTCTGTCCTTGCGGAATAATGCCCTGAAGCAGGCAGACAATTTCCCAGGCATATCAGAATACTGATGTTACCTGGTCAATAATTGAACTCGCGAGTGCAATACGGCAAAACAAATTATCAGGATACTTAAGAATAGGGTCACGACTCACCTGATCAAATCCTAAGGAGGTCCGATCGGATTACAAAGTTTTTTAACAAAGATTTCCTCGTGTTTGGTGATTTCAGCAAATCTGCCCGCCTCGATATATGGACCCTCATCAAGATGTCGACTCGGACTACGTGCTCACCATCCAGGGATCGGGTCGTGCAGCGCTGCTGAGGTGTCGCGTCTCATCCAAGAAAGGGGCCCCCTTTACACCATCCGATCCCGGTTCGATAGCCGCGTCACCCTTCAACGAGCTGGCATCAATCTTGAGGATCCCTATTTGGGCGGCATCTATAAAAGCAAAATGAGAATATCGAGGCTGAGTACCCCAAAAGGAAATACACCAAACGCGGGCTTACAAAGATACACAGATCTTTATTCTATAACTGAACAGTTTTCAAAGGAACAAAGTATCAGATAGCTATCTGGCCCTCAGTACATCACAGCGAATACCAGCCCTTTCGGTGTGAGAAGTGAGTGGGACTGTACATCAGAACATTCACTCTTTTTATACAATTTCTAACATGATGTCCAGCCCATCTACAGGTTAATCATTCCTCAGGCTAGGGGTTCGTACCGAGTTCACTTCTAATTCATTCCACTATTTGCATATGGATAATTCCCAGTTTATACACAAATAAGTCACAATGGCAACAGTGTATCTTCGGATTTAACATTAAGCCTTAGTACATGTTTTATACAATGTAGTTCAACAAGTGTTCACATTCAGTATTTAAACAAAATTGTGCTTAATATATGCTTGTGGATCAGTTTAGTTGGCACAGGTAATCCTTGATCTACAGGTCAACGAAGGACAAGGTCTCATTACATGACCCTAACATTTGGCCTACGGGCGGTTTAGACATTAACTTGCATGTAGAGGTCAAGACGGCCAAGTTACAAACAGAAGAACACTGTCCACCATTTTAGAACACAGGGTGACTTTGGAGTGAGAATTAAAATGGCGGATAAACCTAAAAATGGCGGCTAAATCGATCTAAGATCGGAACTTTGCAACGAGGATTTCTTCGCAGAGCGACTGGGCTTAGGCCAATATATACAATAAAGGAGGCACAATATGATTTCCCGTCTAACAATGTGTTACATGACGGACGGTAGATCTCAAAATAAAATGGAGAACTACATAGTGTATGACATGGAGGCCCACCTAGAGAATTTAAACCACCAACCAAACTATATCTATGCCAGACATCTAACCGGTGACAGCTGTTGGGAATTTACAGGTGACTCGTGTGTGGCGGCTTTTGTCAGCCCTTTTATACCAGCAAATTCACAGGTTATACCTTTTTAGCACATCATTCCAAATACTATGATGGTTACTTTGTATTGTGACAATTGGTTCAGACAAAAATGTAAGTACAACCAAACCCCCAAGGTTCTAAGCTTATGCCTGTCTTTGTGGTACCTCTACAGATATGCTTTATTGACTCCTTGAACTTTTTACACATGAAACTCAGCAAACGCCTAAGAGCTTTTAGTTTCCCCGGTTCAAACAGTTTCTTTCCCCCTCATTTCAACATGGCGGCTAGCCAGAACTACATAGCCCTGATTCCACCCCTGGATCAGTACGGCATTCAATACGTGATGCCTAGCGAGAAAGATCAATTAATGGTGTGGTACAAAGCGAATGAACGCAGTGTGTTTGACTTTCGCCAAAAGTTAAGGGCCTACTGTCAAGACGATATCAATATTTTAACACAAGCTTGTAATTTGTTCAGGGACGGGATCATTCAAATGATTTGTCGTGAAACACCTATAAAGGTGGGATGCACGTGCCATACATCGATCCTTTTTCTAAACACTAGGTTGGCTAGTTGTTGTATGCAGATCTATTGACAACTATATCTAAAGCCTAAAACAGTTGCGCTGCTTCCCCAGGATTCATATCATGGGCGACTGAAACGTTATTCCATGGTATCAATTCAATGGCTCTTATACATCTCATAGACTGAAAACATCTCTATGCAACACGCCCTAACTGGCAGTGGTGAGAAACACTACGGACAATACTGGTTGGATGGCTATCAGTGGTTAAGGGCATGGAAACAGCCAACAAATTCAATGGCTACTTTTATCACAGATCACCCGATTGTTACGCTGCCGGGGTTTCTATATTTTGATGGGCACTACTTATGAACAGTTGTATAGATGCACCCTGTTGAAACAGACTTTCGTAGCCAGTCGGGGTGTTTGCGTCATCAGTATCTGGGAACATGAGTGGCGGCGATGGTGCAGTACAATCCTGATGTATGCCATTTTCTTAATGAGAGGGATCTGCCCAACCCCCTAAAGCCCCAAGATGTGTTATATGATGGTCGCAAAAATGCTTTAAAGTTACATCATAGCTTCTCAGAGGGTGAGCAAATACACTATCTATATTTTACCAGTCTATACACATCTGTAAATAATGACAAACCCCATCCTTATGGGGCATCCCAAAACCATCTGTAATAATACATTGTGGAGTTTGTATACGCAGGTCTCAAAACATACGCCTATCGTGCATCTCTTGGGGCCATCAGTTTGAAGGTGAAAGGTACAACACTGAACGTTAACAAAACAGTTGCGATACATTTTGACAGTTTGAAAGATCTGGTACAATCCTTTCTACAGGAAGCAATGTTTAACACCACCCAGGCTATCATTGTTACATATCCAGATATAGTGCTCGATTAAAAACAGTGGGAAATTAGCACTGTCACCCTACAAAAGATGCTCAATGTTCTGTTTAATAAAAGAATGCTGGCCCCAGGCGGTTTGACGCACCCTTATGGTTATTAAATATTTTGGTGCTAATCTCTTACCCACTGCATAACTATTCCACAGCGCCCCTCTGATCTCTCAACCTCTAAATCATCTATGCCACACAGGCTGAGTGTCTGAGAGTTGGATGTTTGAATCTGCATGTTTATTTTTTATTTGCATTTAAACGTTTTCTCTCTGCATTGACCTGATTGTGTATAATCTTTGTATTAAATATATCTTATATATATATATATATATATATATATATATATATATATATATATATATATATATATATATATATACACACACTCGCTGTGTACGTAATTGTTCGTAAATACACAAACCACGGTAGTGGCCATGTAGTTATGGTTAAGTTGCTGTTTCCATAGGAAGAGCACTTTTTGGGCGGCTTATAACTTCGCTCTCCCTGGACGGATCCTCACCAAACTTTGTGAAAAAAGTAGTTGGGTCACTCTGAATTTTTTTGCAAAGTTTGGTGAGGATTCGTCCGGGGGGGAAAAGTTATAGGGGGGGTCCCAAAACTTTTGTTTTTTCCCATAGACTGAATGGGAAAAAACTTTGCGCACGGCTACAGCCCGAACCGCTGGACGGATTTACACCAAATTTGTGGCAGGAGCGGCGGCCTGGTCCCAAAAGCGTGCTTTTGTAAATTTGGTGTAAATCCGTCCAGTAGTTTTTTAAAAAATGACCAAAATGTAAGGCAAAAAAATTAGTGATATCTACGTTCGCTTCGCGGACGGACTTCCCTGTTCGCTCCGCGGACAGCACCCCGATTGGCCCATGGCCTCGCGTCATGTCCGCGGACATGCGACGTGTTCGCTGATTGGACGGCGAGGGGCGTGGAGCGCGTCAGATTTTCTGTGGCGCCCGCCATCTTGTATTCGCAGTCGACTGCGTACAGCGCAGTGAAACGTGGATAAAAAATTGTATTTAGTGCCGTGTGTTGGTGTGTAAGAGTGTTTGGGGAGGGTGGGGGAGTACGAGATAGGTTCAATGTTTTGTTTTTTTATGTGCTAGACGTTTTTGTTGCGTTCGATTTGTCCGCGGAGAACACGGCTGTTCTGACATTTTGTAAATAAACTAAATGGTGGGGTGTTTAGTGGACGGAGTATGTGTCATTTTTGTTCGCAAGGAAGGTAAAAATGAGCTATGAACACTCGCTGTGTACGTAATTGTTCGTAAATACACAAACTGGGGGTGTCCTCAGGACGCTGTCCGTATTGTAATCTTTCTAGTTGAATGTGTTCTAAGAACACTCGCAGTGTCCCGAAATGGTGGCAATTACACAAAATGGGGGTGTTCTGAGAACGTTGTTTGTATTGTTCGTTGTCAGGGTGAAAGTGTTTTAAGAGCACTCCTTTTGTCCGCTAATAGTACAATTTCCTAGGGGCGTCAACCGACTTTTTGTCCACTAAAGAAACGATAAATCCGGCTGGTGTGCGCCGACATTATGTGATAATCCTATGACTGGCGCTAT
The DNA here is from genome assembly GCF_040938575.1 of Ambystoma mexicanum. Lineage (NCBI taxonomy): Eukaryota > Metazoa > Chordata > Amphibia > Caudata > Ambystomatidae > Ambystoma > Ambystoma mexicanum. The sequence goes on from NC_090936.1 coordinate 1,213,860,187, forward strand.
TGACCTGGCTGACTTGCTTTTGCGACACTAAATCATATCTCCCGCCCCTAAACCTGATATTATCAAAGCATTCATATTCCCGCCTCTCTCCGTGACGTTACAGGGTGCGTAATGAAACGCGCCCAGTCGTCTCCAGTACTACGCGACTTTACACAGAACCCGGAAGACAACACACATTATGTCACAACACAGCGCGCCACAATTCGAAATATAAAACTGTGATTTAATAGCAAAGAGCAAGATTGTAAATGTTGTAAAGTACATTTATTTGACATCAAATGTTTAGAGAATATTCAGCAATTTGTATTTGTCTTTGTTGTCGATCCGCAAAAGTTCATGTTGAGACACGCGATTTTCCTTTGCGGTACAGAGAGTGTTAGATCAGCTTACAACTCAGAGCGCCACAATTCGGAATATGAAACTGTGGTTTAAAAGTAAACAGCAGGATTGTACATTTGGTAAAGTACATTTATTTCACATGAAATGTTTAGTGAATATTCAGCGATTTGCTATTGTCTCTGTGTTCGATCAGCAAAAGTTTATTTGGAGCCACGCGTTGTTCCTTTGCGGTAGATAGGCTGTTGGTTTATGATAAAAGCAGTAAATGGTCGCTCTGATAATCGGAAGGTTGCTCCAACAACGAGCCATTAGACCACCCTATTGGTTGGTATGTTGTTTGTAGCCGCTAGTACTGCGTAAGGGCATATTGGTCCTTGGCGATTGTCCCATAAAATGGTGAGGGTCATGAAGTTGCATATTTGGACCTGCACCTGGCAGTTGAAGACCCCATCCGCTGGAGTCTGTAAATCGTGACATAGGCAAAATGGGGCCACGTACCTGTTTTAAAAAACATAAATTAGTCTCACCAGCCGATCTTCATTAAAAATCATCATTTTATTTATTAGGGCGTGAAAATATTTGCTATCGAAGATAGTGCAACAGAGTATGTTAATAATAAAATAATAATATTTTCCCATTCATATAGCGCTAAGAACCGTGAGGTATCTAAGCGGTGCTTATTATTAACCATGGTGTGTGGTGCTCATTTATCGACCACGGAAGGATGAAAGGCTGAGTTTGGCCTTGCCGGGATTCAAACTTGCGTTAGCAAGCTGTGCACGGATGTCAAAGCGAGCGCTGTACTCGCTGTGCCACTTGACAGGCTACAGTGAAGTGGCACAGCGAGTAGGGCGCTTCACCGCCTATAGACCGGTTAAATTATTTCTATTAACCCACCCTGTGTCGTCTGCCTTTTTCAGAGCCCTCTAAACGCCAGGGGATCAATTCGGCCGTGATAGTGCGCGGTAGAAAACATTATGCCACTTTCAACGAACAAGTTCAACTTGAGCGGTCTTTAATGCTACGCTATTGTAATTATATTTGGTATAAAGTAATCTAAAGGGTTACTTACAGTACAATTGAAATTTCCATTGTCTACGAGTGGTGCAGTCCCAAAATACGACTCCGCGTGTGCCAACGATCTTTCGCATAGTGATATAATATATAAAAGTGGTTTCGTTTCAGAAATTTCATCTTTATCTTCTCTTACGTTTTAGCAACACTCCTTCAAGAGAAGTCTTTCATCACAATCTCTGTCTGTCAAGGTCAAAACCCAATACAACCTTATAGTCCGCTTCGTGAGCCTCTCCGGGGCCAAGAAAAAAATGGAAGCAGCTGACCTTCACTGTGAACGAGCATAAATTCTTACTTTGCAACATTCTGTGTAAAGCCATCTGTAGAAGTTGTGGAAGCAGCTGACCTTCACTGTGAACGAGCATAAATTCTTACTTTGCAACATTCTGTGTAAAGCCATCTGTAGAAGTTGGTTTTTGCACGCCATGTTTGTATATTGTTTGCGTGATATTAAAAAAAGTTTGTTTAAAGGACGTTATGGTTCTAAGTACAGTCGAAAGACCCCTGAAAATCGCAAGTTATGTTAAGCTTTGAAAAATAACTGGCGCCACCACCGTGCACTGCTAAGACTAACACCCAGGACATCAAAGATGACATCACAAATGTCATTGATGAAATCACTGATGACATCACGTGTGCATGTACTTTTCATGGAATTTGTGTACTAGGGATTTTTATTATAATGTTTCGAAAAAAGTGTCAAGGATATTGCAATAAATATCATACCGTTATTAGTGCTTTGAACGATGCATTGATATAAATAGCATTGTATTATGGGATTCTATCTAGTATACTGAGCTACTAATGGAGAAACATAGCATTGTGTGCAGAGTACAAGATGAAAGTATAATATGTGTAATGTTAATATGTTGAATAATGAGATAATAATTGTCCTGAAATGTTCGAAAAATCACAAAATGGGGTTGTTCTGAGGACGTTATTCGTATTGTGTGATTGGTTAGCTGTATGCAATGAGGGAATGGCACAGAGAGTAAAGTGGATGCCATCCGCGGACACCGCGGCTGTTCGTGGACAGGGCGTGCTACATCCGGGTTTTTCCAGGAAATCCAACATGGAAAGAAGACTGTACGGATCAGCCAATCAGATGTTGAGGTTGTGGATTTGTGTTGAAAGAGACTGTGTGTGGTGAAGATGGCAGAAGTGGAGAAAGTCAGGATGTTGGTGCTCGGAGATATGTTTGTGCATGGTTTACAGCAGTACGCTGAATGCAGGCATGTTGTAAAGAACTTTGATGTGAAAGGAGTGGAGGTGGTGTGGAGCAGTGTGCCTGATTGCAATGTACAGGGAATTGTACAAGTTTGTGAGGATATGGCCACGATGAACAGTCCGCATGTGGTAGTTTTGCACTATGGGGCTTTCCATTTGGGCAATGTCAGTGCCCCTACTTTGTTGGCTGATTTGGAACGCTTGGTTCAAGCAGTAATGAAGATCCTTCCAAATGCAAAAGTAATTTTTTCTGGATTACTACCTAGGGCAATATGGGACAATAGTTCAGTTTTTTGTCCTCAGCAAAATATTGCTAGGTGTGTCATCAACCGAGGCATGTGTGCCTTCATGCTTAGAGCTGGTATGTTCTTCTGTAACAATGAGAATATTGATGCCAGTAATGCTGTTAATTTTAAAGAAGATGGCATTTCTTTATCTTTTACGGGAAATGCCTTTCTATTTTGGAATGTGAGGGTTGCTTTGGAGAAGGTTATGTGAAGATTTTAGGAGTAAAGTAAGAAAAAAAAACAAGAAAAAAAATACAAAATAACAGGTGTCTGTCAAGCATCTGTAAAAAAAAAAAACACGCCTCTTTTCAGAGCCAACTTCAAAGGGGAAATGGGGCACACTATTTAAATTTATATTCACCACGCTCAGATTTTCGATGGACATGGCGGTAGTCCGCGGACATGAAAATCACTACGAGGGGGTTAGTATGTTCTATGTTACATGTATATGAAGTCAGGGATATTATGGTTAAGTTGTGCTATTAAAAACCTATGAAATTCAGTGAAAAAACTTTGTTAAAGGGACGTTATGGTTAAGTTGCGCTACTAAAAACCCATGAAATTCAGTGAAAAAACTTTGTTAAAGGGACGTTATGGTTCCAAGTAAAACCGAAAAACCCTTGAAATTCGCCAGTTATGGTAAGCTAAGCAACCATAACTCGCGCCACCACCGTGCACTGCTAAGACTAACACCCAGGACATCAAAGATGACATCACAAATGTCATTGATGACATCACTGATGACATCACATGTCTGGCTCACTATTTTTTCTTTTGCTGACATATCTAGGCCACATGGTTTTCTTCAGTAACAGTCAGAAACTAGGAATTTTATTTTATTTGTAGACATATCCTTCTAGTAGGTTCTTACAGTAATTCCCTTAGAGTACAGTCACATCATATGAAACATATACATATGGGAAAACACAAGCCTGAAAGACAGCAATCCTTTTTGTGCATAAAGATAATCACTAGACTTATGAGCACTTTCTGATAGTTCTGTTGTTTTTTTTATGGCTGTACTTTCCCTGTATATGGTCATATTTGTATACATTGTACTCACACTACTTTCCTTAGGGTCCAATCACATCAAGTGATACATATACATAGGGTAAATAGCAGCTTTGAAACAGAGCAATCATTTATTTGCATGAATCTAATCAGATAAGTTATGAATTGTTTCTGCTACTACTTGTGCTTTTTTGCTAACTTCACTTTCCCTGTATATTCCCATATTGGTGTGTGTTCTTGTGTCTTTGTGTTTTGTCTATAGTAATGCAATTATGTAATACATGGGTTTTATTAGCTACTTATTACATATTTCACAGTACACAAAAATCTATTAAGAAAACAATTATCTTTTCATTATTCAACATATTAACATTACGAATATCATACCTTCATCTTGTACGCTGCACACAATGTTATGTTTCTGTATGAGTAGCTTAGTATACTAGATAGAACCCCATAATAGGATGCTATTTATATCAATGCATCGTTCAATGCACTTATTAGGGTATTTTTCTTGCAATGATTCTTGACACTTTTTTCACAACATAATAAGAATCCTTTCTACACATATTCCATGAGAAGTACATACACATGTGATGTCATCAGTGATGTCATCAATGACATTTGTGATGTCATCTTGGATGTCCTGGGTGTTAGTCTTAGCAGTGCACGGTGGTAGCGCAAGTTATGGTTGCTTACCATAACTGGCGAATTTCAGGGTTTTTCGGTTTTACTTTGAACCATAACGTCCGTTTAACAAAGTTTTTTTAACTGAATTTCATAGGTTTTTAGTAGTGCAACTGAACCATAACGTCCCTTCAACAAAGTTTTTTTACTGAATATATATATATATATATATATATATATATATATATATATATAATGGTCTGGCTCTTTTAATGTGTTCCTATTTATTATGTATAATACCACCCATTGCTTGTTAATATTTAAAAAGTTATTTTATTCAGAGGTGTAAAGCTAGGATATGGTGGGAACCAGCAATCCAAAATGGGCTAAAGAAACAGTTTCTATGTTTTTAGGCACACAGTGTAAGTTAAGAAACAGAGTTAAACTCTGTTGTTCCAAATGTTGGCTTTTTTTATTTTCACATATGATGCTACAAGCTCTTAGCATCCTTCCACACCTGTCAACGTCCCTTTGTCGTAATATATTTAACATGTTTGCCCCACAACCACTCAACATAAAGATGCAACTCAGTGTTATAAACTACCCATTTTTATTAACATTTAAAACAACAATTTTTATTCAGAATTTATTCACAGTAGATTGGGTTAACAGATGTTGTATGACGATCCTGACGGCTGCAAAATGCACGTTATCATCAATTGCTTCATAGATGGACTGTCTTTCACTGTGTCGATAAGCAAACATACACTATAGAGAAATGGTTGACATACATTCATCAAGTTCCCTGTCAAACAGCCACTGTCCTTTAACTCAACGAAAACTCTGGAGCAGGTTGGCTGTCTTTAATCGCAATGAGGGCCCTACCGGTGACCTTAAATCACCAAAACCCCTTTGGTGGTGCTTTTTCCAGTAGTTGCTCATTAGCGGGTGGCTGCTGTTGACGCATATGTGTGCGATACATGAAAGATTGTTAAATTCCCTTCTGTATGTCTCCGTTGGTGCTTCCAGATAACACAACAGCAGTGAACATATAGAACTCAAATGCTCTTTAAGCAAAGCCAGCAATAAACGTTGTGCACATCCAATGGCAGGATTCACATTAAATTCAGTGCTTTCCAGCAGATGTTAATTTTTTGTTTCCTGTAAATAAGCGCAAACACATATGAACACATCTACAGTTTCAAACCTTTGTAGTTCAGTTTACGAGGCCCCATGCATGTTGCTCTACCAAACTGTTTTTGATACACTTTATCCCCCCACATGTGAACTGTTTTCTCAACAATACTTATAACTCACATCGCACAACCCTATCTAAACTGCTTCATTTTCAGAAGAGGATTATTCGCTGATTGTACAGCACGCAATTTTTAGATAAGCATTGTTCCGTCCCTACTCCAACCCTTAGCTGTGTTAGCGACTGTATCACTCTCATCATTTCTGCAGGGCATTTAGGGCTCAGCATGTGGCATATTTTTGTAGCGAATTATCTGTGTAAGATATTTCCATACATTGGTGACCATCCTCTCAGGGGTCATTAATTGTTACGCTCACCTGGTTCCCACGGGGGCGTCGACCGGAACTGGGCCGCTGTTATTTCCACCAGCGTGACGTGTAGCGCCGAGATGACTGACTGGACTGGCCCGCTCAGCCTAGTTTGTCTGGCTCGCAAGAATATTCTTCTGCAAAGGAGAAGAGGAATTAACCACCCGTGGAATTGAGTGTCAACCCACCTTCCCCACTCCCTTTGTCTTCCCACTGATCACTCTTGATGTTCCCTCCTTAGTCTCACCTGATGGTTTGGAAGGATGAGCTCTCCATCTTGCGTCGACCGCAGGGGCGCGGTGATGACCAGTTACTTCACTGGCGTAGAGGAATTGGTGAGTTCTAGTATTGACTCTAAAGTCCAATTGTTCATAAGAGTTCAAATGTCTGCTCTTCACTCTGTCCGATTCCTTGCTGGTTGCCGATTAATCCACTCGAAGATTTCCAAATGGCACTCGGTAAGATTCAGGTAAGTCTATTGTGTTTTTCCCCTTAGGGGCCGGGGTACGGCGATGAAGTAGAGTTGACTGCGCCGACCCGAAATAAGGTGAGTACCTCCCGTGGTAAATCAGGTAAGTCCTTGGAGGTAGCTTGTATGGTCTTAGAGAGTCCCCTTGCTCAGCTTGCTGTCTTTGTCTCCTTAGGTGTCGGAGGGCGGCCGCGAGATGGAGAGAGCGTGATGGAATGCTGAAGTACCGCCAAGCAGGTGAGTTCAGCGCGGCGCCGTAGGAATGGGAAGCGATGCTTCAAAGACTTCTGTCTTTCAGTTCCGTGGCGAATTGGATCAGGATTCAGGTAAGGATTAAAGTTAAAACTCCTGTTCTAACCTTTATCCTTTTTGTCTTCTTGTTTCAGGAGTCCCAGGACTGAAGCGGGCGTGGCTGAAGACTGGAGCTGCTGAAAACACGGTGAGCGTTACGCTGCAGCAAGCAGAATAACGCGAAGCACGTGTGGCTGTCCGGGCGTGGTTTAAATAGCCTTGGAAGAAGATCCAGGTAAGTATTCTTCCACAGCCCCACCCAAGTAACAAAATAGTCCCTTCAGTAAAAAAGTCCCTCCTAAGCCTCATTTGGCTTGAGTCTTCATGCAGCACTTCAGGTAAGTTATCAATAATGAGCCTGGCGCCCATGGCGCCAGGACTGACTTTATCTTTATGAGCCTGGCGCCATAGGCGCCAGGACTGTACCCAAACAGCCCCTAACTGGGGCTTTTGGGCATGCTCCAAGTGGCATGATGCCTGCTTCCGGGGCTGCTGGGCCTGGTCTGGTCTTCCGGGGGCAGGCATCATGACATTAATTTTATGTCATGAACACCATCTGTGAAAGTGTTATTTTAAACACGTTTGCACCACAATGGATGTAAAACCCTGTATGGCCCGAATATCTATCCAGGTCACAGCCGATGTGACCGTATCGGTCTCCGTTAGCAAAACACATGTCTTGCACAGGCTATTTTCATCATCCCTGGATTTTTTATTTGATTTGAACAGCAAACGCAGTAAATATTGATAGTCTCTGCTAGAGCTTGGTTCTCTTCAACAACGTCCACTTTGTTGGTTAGAGGCAGCAAACAAAACAGAGATGAATGGTTTTAACTATAGCTAATTCGTATGCCCTACAAAATACAAACGTTCACTTTAAACTATGCCCACCAGATAACAGGCTGTCAGATAGCCAGGGTGCGTGGCCCCTCATTTCTCCAAATGCTCCAGTGGGAAGAAGTCACTCGCCGGCGTCATGACTGCCGGCAGAATCATAGATTCATATCCACTGTCTTCAGAACCCACATTGGTTGCAGATGGTCTCCACGATACCACACCCAGCGGCTGCTCGAAAAACACGTCATTGCCATTCCAGGTCACCATATCCAGATTAGCAACTGTTATGGACACATGCTCCTGAATGTTTTGAATGCAATCTCCAACAGACTTCCCCATAACAGTGAGCGGCGGCTCGCTGCCGACAGAGAGTGTAGACATGTTCTTGCAGAGCTCACCGGCCTCGCATTCCACCATCAAGTCCTGCGCACCTTCCAGCTCATCACCCCCATTAGATAATAAGGACTATAACTATCCTCAGGGCCCAAAGGCTTAAAGGGGGTGTTTCCCCTCATTGTAACTTTAAATGTTCATAATTGTCATTTCCTCTATAGCCCCATGTAAGCTGAAAGACTGCACTTGTTTCCCAGGCCTACCACAACAGCTATATATCCGGCTTGTACGCCCCTCCCCCGGCCATCATAGCCTTCGGCTCGGTTCTTTAGATCAAAATGTATATCAAATCTATAGCCATCTCTATCTCATGTCATTCCAATTATAAAATCATGACATCATCTATAAAATGTATATCTGTTTCCGATCACATCTGCAGCACTCTCCAAAACCTTAGATTCACAGTCCCCGGCTTTGGAGCTCAATTCGCCCTCAACCCTCGTCCAAACAACACCACCACTGGATGCTCTCAGCTTTACAGCATTTTCATATAAAATGTACATTCACTTATATTAAATGATATAAGATGTTTACCAGCTTTATATCAAATCTTTATTTTATATCTATTGATATAAAAGTATACCCACTTCCTATAAAAATATACGTTTTATATGAAATGTATGTCATTTTTAATATCAAATTTATATTACGTTTATATCAAAGCATATCAAAAGGGGGCGGGCAGTGCTATGACCAGAAACTGGGGGCGTGGCCACCTGTCAAAATGGAGACAAGAGGGAGATCCTTCTACTACTCACTTCACTCCAGCCCTGAAGGTCGTGCACTGGCATCTGCTTAAAAAAAAGAGCTCAACTTAAAACCTTGTGCATCATCCACAAAGTGCTTCATGGTGGGGGCCAGGGGTCCCTCTATGACATCATCAAAAGGCACATCCCCACTTAACCTTAAGCTCCTCTAGGGCCAATAAACTATCAGTAACTATTTTTATACAGTAGTGCCTTGGCCAGCAGTCTATTAGTTCAGGGGAGGCCTGCTTCTGCTTCTGGAGCCTCCTTTCATCCAAAACTGAACATGAAGAAACCTACTTGTCATTGCTGCTCTTAACTTAGACTTTTCTGTACTTGGAGTGTATGCTCTTCTCGCTCACCACTTGCTTGTCTTACTTGCTCTGCCAAGTAAACCCTCTCCCTTACCCCCTTCCTTTGTACTTAACCTGATCTGAACGTACCAAGGCCTGTGATGACCATCTTACTTTAATAGTCTTGGCCTGACTCTCTCTTACCTCTTGGAGTGCGATGAAGTAAGCAGTGGCGTAACACAAAATGTGGGGGCCCTCATGCAAGCCTTGCTGAGGGGGGCCCCTCCACCGCACACTCAGCCCCCCTGCTGGGCATGGGCAGCATGGGGCCCCCTGCACGACGTGGGCTGCAGGGGCCCCTGTTAAGCCACTGGAAGTAAGTCTATTCTGTGTTTGCCGCTGTAGAAAGAATTATGACGCTCAAGTACTGTTGTCTTTGCCAGCATATTCTTTGCAATTACTGTGGACCGGGGGTCTGCAAACTTTTCCTCTCCAGATATTTTGGACAACGGCTCCCATGCTCCCTCACCATTGGCTATGTTAATTAGGGCTAATGGGAAACCTGTTCACATGCATCAACAGGTTTATCAAACAAAACGTCTTGTGGTCTTCTACTACTGCGTTCACACAGAGTCCGAGTGACTTGTATTTGAGTCCTGAGTACACAACCCACCACACCCCAGAGCCGAATCCTGAACACGTGGTTCGGCTTTGGTTAACAACTTTTGCCCATCCCATATCTCACATACTTCAAGGGCACAGCACTGCCACTAATATCATCAGGAGGCTCTGAGCTCAAGGGCCTCTGGGTCAGGCCAGTGGCAGTTCAAAGCAGGCCTGGCAGAGCCCTGTAATTCAGGGGCAGGGCCTAGGATGGCTCTTAGGGCCAACCATGAGCTGAGCCTGGGAAAAGGCCACGCAAAACAAGAGGGGCCTGTCTCAGGGTCTAGGGGCAAGTAAAGGGGCTAAAAGGGGCAAGAAAAGGAGATAAAGGGGGCAATAAAAGGGGCTAAAAGGAGTTGGGGGTAAGAACATTTGCTAAACGGGACTAAGAGCAAGAAAAGGGGCTAAAGGGTGCTGAGACAAGAAAGGGGACTGGGGACTGGGATGTGCGGACAACCCAAGTGTTTTGGTGAGAGTGTGAGGACTGGGGCAGGGAAAACAAGATGGTGGCATTTGGGTGAGGGGCCCTTGGTAAAGGGAGCGAGCACCAGAGGAGCACAACGAGATGGTAGGTATAGCCTACTAACTCTTTGTGGTCACTTACCTTTTGAATTATCACTCATATCCTGTCCCTGCCAATCAATGAGAGGCTAGGGCAGTGCAGGAAGCCAGCCGCAGAAACCGGAAGTCAGGCGGGAGCGCAGAGTTTTAAATTGGTTATTTTGAAACACCATTTTTCCGGCATGCGGCCAGCCCCTGCTTTGGGCAGGCACTGAGCCCAGAGGAGGGTCAGGCCCGAGCCCAATCTGTGACACGGGCCGACCAGAGCTCTATCGGGCTAGCTCACCTCTAGTGCACAGTGCTGCTTGAAGGCTGTCAGGACATGGGGGGGGTTACCTAAATAGGTGGCACAAGCATACCAGTCCCAAGGCTGAATTACAATTGTTCCAGTGCAGGGATGTTTGCAGTGACATTACACACACAAACAGTAATAAAACCCCTCTTTCCACTGAGCAGTCGATGCAAATATCCTTCTAAAACCTCACGGAATGTATTTATTTATTGAATATGTATAAGGCGCTTATACAACAAGACAGTGGGCCCCGTTATGAATGTGACGGTACGGCAACAAGGATGCCAGTAAACTTACTGGCACCCTTGTTTCCGGACCGCCACACTACGAGTCTGCCTGTTGGGGCCTTGCACCTGACAGGTCTGACCCAGCTGGGCGCAGTGGCCCCGGTAGGCAGATTCTTCACAGAAGCACCGGCACCGTTACCAATGGTGCCGGAGCTTCTGTCTCCACACTCACTTAGAGTCTTATGGGACTCTATGGGAATGGGGAGTTACAGAAGCCTGGCTTCCTGCGCTTGCCAGCGACCTGTAATTTCCCGGTGGCACCGGGAAGTCAGGCACCAGATTTGGTATTACGCAGTTGGCAGAAACCCACCGGTCACACCGGTCTACTGTGGGCTGAGCTGCTGAGTAGAGAGGCACCTGTTCTCCACCTCGGTCGACAGACATCTGTGGCGAGGTTGCCGCAATGTAGATGGCAAGGTGGGGAGTCCTGAGAGCAGGTTGCTACGGTGGCATTGATCTGCAGTGGTGTTGGCCTATGCAGCTAATGGGAGGTGAGCCGAAGGCACAGAGAAGCAGTGCCATAGGGGATATGACCCTCCTGTTTGGAAGGCAGGTAAACAGATGAGGAGAATGCTACGATAGGTGATGGTGATTCTTGTAACGTTGGCTCTGGCCTGCAATCACCAGGGCCTCCAGGATCAGACAGCCAAGGCACGCATCATGCTGAGCGCAGGAGATGGAGCTCTGGCTCTATACGTCTTTATTCCTGTCCCTCCTTACATGGTCTGCCCCTTCCTCCTTCCACATCAATTCCCTCCCCACTCCATCGTCCCGCCCTCCCTAGCCCCAGACTACAATTACCCACAGTACGTCCCCTCCAAATGTAAACACTAACAACACAACTTTACCCCATTTCTTCAATAAGTCTACGAGGTCTGGTTCTCACCATTTGTGGATGAATTTTCCCCCGCCTCCAGCCTTCTACTGGGGTCATCCTGCCCCAATTCAACTGGACCCGCTGCATCTGAGTCTTCGCAATCTCCATGATATGACTTTTCCGATGAATAGGCCCCTTCCTCATCTTGTGCCTCTCGTATTCACGCCTGATGCTTTTATGTCAGCCTTTTAAAGTGTGACGAGTTCCTGGTTACCTAGCGTTGGTCACCTTCAGCTGTCATGAGGGAACCCTTCGTCCTGTTGATGATGAGGGGATCTTCATGGAAGGAAGCGTCACCTTTGCTGGTCTGGGTTTTTGTCACGAATATCACATCACCTAGTGTTAAAGTGGACAGCCATGCTTGCCTCTGGAAATCTGCATAGTCTTTCATCTTTTCCTTGGCTTCGGCATCTCTACTCCATTCCTCCTGGTCTTCTCCGAATGCCACTGTGACGGTCTTGTAGTCGGGTAGTCTAGTGTGGACATTACAGCCAAACATGACTTTGGATGGGCACTTCCCAGACAAACCGAGTGGGGTGTTTCTATAGTCCCTCAGAAGTTGATGAAAAACATGTTCATATGGCTGTCCCACTAATTGGGAAATTTGTAATGTCCGCTTCAAAGTGGCCATAAAGCTCTCAATCATACCATTTGCTTGATGACACAACGGGGTCACCTTCCTGTGCTTGAACTCCATATATTCTGCGAAGGCCCTGACGTTTTGTTTCGTAAATGGTGGCCCATTATCAGATTTCACCTGCTTGGGAATGGGTATAGATTCTGTTTAAAATGGGGAAGACATGTTGGTTGCCATTGATGACACTACTTGTGCTACCGGATACAGAGAGTACTTGTCCATTACGGCTAACACATACTTCCTCCCTTCCATTGGGCCAAAGAGGTCCACTGCCACTTCTTCCCACACTCCTTCAGGTAGTGGTGACATAGTTAGTGGTTCGGGATGTTGGGTGGGTGTGATTAGGCAGCACGTGGGACATTCTCATAGCAGGTCTTCTACCATAGAGTCAAGCTTCAGAAACCACACATTTAGCTGCAGCATTCTCTCTGTTGAGACTATTTTGCAGTGCCCCTCGTGTGTTACATGAGTCAGGTGATCCTGATTAAGGAGGTTGGGTCACTGGGACATTTAACAAAGAAAGTGCATGATAGTGGGTTTGAGACTCAGCGATTTGATGAGAACAATACAAAATATTGGAACTGTGTGAATACGAGAAATACAAGAATAAAGGGAGAATCTGACAGGTGTTTGGACATTCCACAAAGGAAGTAAATGAAAGTGGGTTTGAGACCCGATGGTTTGGTGAAAACAATACAGAATATTGGAACTGTGTAAATGCAAGAAATACAGGAATAAAGAGAGCACCTGGCAGGAGAGTATACCAGGTATCTTGCAAGTCTGGTGCCCGCACCCAAATTGTGTTACTTTGAAAATAGAATCCCAAGGAAGAATCATGCCCTTGCGGTTCTGGAATTACAGTGTTTGTAGAAAAGACTTGGGGAAGGGAGTTATTTCCCCTGGATTGGATTGTAACACCAATTGAAGAGAGGCCTCTTCTTGGGCCTTAAAGAACTTGGTTATTCTTTGAAACTTTTGTTCTGGGGAAGGGATACATTCCCAGGACCTGTGAACATTATCCATTTGGAACTTGTGTTGGATAATATCTTTTTGTTGAACTTGAACATATGTGCACTTTTCAAGCCAGGGACAATGCCCTTAGCACCTTTATTTATTTATTTATTCCATTGGTAGAGCACCTAAGCCCTCAGGCATCAGGGCGCTGTTGCATATCAGTCACATTTGTACAGAGCTTAGGGATAAAAACAAGATACACACGAATGCCAGTGTTCATCAGAGAGATAGACAGTGTCTTTTAGTGGTTAGGCAAACAGCCCGGTTTCAAGGCTTTGCCGAATGCCCAGTAAGATTCCTGTGTTCTGAGATCCGTTGGCATGGCGGTCCATTGGTGTGCAGCAACTGAGGGAAAGCTAACTCCACCACTTTTGCTCTTTTCACTCTTGGAGTAGTTAATTTACCAGCATGGAGGGATTTTGCAGGCCTGTTTGATTGTGCGTCGCAATATTTTGTGTCAAGTACTGTGGGGGCTGTTTTGCTCAAGCATTTACGAGCAATTGTAAGGGTTTTAAATATAATCCTTTGTCTGATAGGAAGCCAGTGGGATCACAAGGGATTGTGAGGAGGATTGTTTTCTTGTGGCTGTGATATGTTCCCTCTTGGGGAGGTTGAGGGCTGCTCTCAAGTCATTGAAGAGGATCCTGCAAAGAGGGCATTGCAATAGTCTAATCTGGCGTCCGTTGTTGCTCTGGCGATGGTTAGGCAGCTGTCTCTGATGAGGAATTTGCTTGCTGCATTGATTACCTTGGCAGTGTATACCGATGATGTTGCAATGGTGCTTACTTGCCTGTTTAGGGAAAGTGAGGCGTCCAGATGTATGCCCATGGTTTTGATCGATTTGGAGACTGGAATCGGGATTCCGTCTATCATGAAGGTTGAGAAGTGTGGACTAAGGTTCTTTAGCACTGATGGTGAACCTACTATCAAGATCTCAGTCCAGTCTTGTCATCATTGAAACAATTGATTAGCAGCCATCGAAGCCTGGATGGTTGTGTAAACTGTGTTTCGCATAAGGTAGTCATTGTGATGGGATCCTGACAGTGGGAGGAGGACTTGAGTGTCGTCCGTGTAGTTGGTATATGAGATACCGAGGTTGTCAAGCAGGTCAAAAGTGGTTTCGGGAAAATGTTGTATTGTGACAGTGAAACACAAGAACTCTGGGGTACCCCACATGGGATGGGATAGGAGCAGCATTGGCGGTTTCCAAAGAGTCTCTCATTGTTCTCCCTTCAAGAAAGGAGAAAATCCAGTTGGTGTCTTCTACTGAGAGGTTGGCGGCTGATGTGAGATGGTGGCAGAGTGTTTTATGATTTTCAAGGTCAAACGCTGCCAATAGATCTAATAGGAGTACATTTGTATTTTAAGGTCTAGAAGAGCTGATTCTGTACCGTGACCTGGTCTGAATCCTGATTGGCTCATTCCCAGGATGAGATTTGATGCTAGGTAGTCTTGTATCTGATTGCAGGCAGCTCTCTCAAAGATTTTGAGAAGGAAAGGTATGGTGGTGATTGGGCGGTAATTGTACAATGGCTTTTTTAGTAAGGGAAGGACCCATGCTTCTTTGAGGTTGATGGGTACAGTGTTGGTGGTAAATGAGACATTAATAATTTTTGGGATATAGGGGATGAGTTCAGGGGTACAGTCTTTGATGATGGTGGCTGGGCAGATGTCACCTAAGCATCTGGAGGGTCTGAGATTTGTAATGATGTTGGTAGTTTCACTTTCTGAGATGTGTGGTCTCAAAACAATACATGAAACAGTTTGTATATGCGGTGCCATAGTGGCAGCCATCGCCGTTCCTGATGGTTTGTTGGTAATATGTCTGATTGTACTCAAAAGATGAATTCATAGAGATCAAGTTTAGTAATATCATCAATAACTCTTTGCTTGCTCCTATCGGTCCTTCCTGTAACAATAGCATTTCAACAGCTTCTTGCCCAAGGTTATGAGGAATGCTGGTGTATAAGCTATTGACGTCTATAGTGAATAGTATGTCATTTTCTGATAATTCAGTTTGGTTGAGAATCTGGAGGAAGTGTGTCGTATCTTTAACGTAAGTCGATGTTTTTTGCACGATAGGTTTGAAAAAAGTAGTCTATACAAGCACCTAGAGGCTGCAAAATACTTTGCATTGCGACTACGATGGGTCTGCCAGGAGAATTATCCAAAGTTTTGTGTATTTTTGGCAACGTGTACAAATGTGGCATCTTGGGATGTGATGTAAGCAAGTAGGATTTGGTTTTAGCAGTAATTCATTCTCTTTCCACTGCCGTATCTAATATGTCTTCCAAGTCTTTTTTTATCTCCATGGTCGGATATCTGGTTAATTCAGCATTTCGTGAAATATACAACTGGATGAACTTAAACTTCCTTAAACTCAACCTATGCAAAACAGAAATAATGATCATCACAAAAAACGGAGAAGACAACCTCTACATCCCATGGCCAACTGAACTTGGTGAAACACCAAACCCATCATCAACTGTAAAAAACCTGGGAGTCCTGATGGACAAAAAACTCACTCTAGAGCCACAAGTAAACGCCCTAATCAAGAAATCCTTCTTTCTTCTGCGATCGGCTGAAAGGATCCTACCATTCCTCTCATTCACCAACAAAACAACTGCCGTCATCGCCCTCATCATGTCCAGACTAGACTACACCAACAGCCTATATCTAGGCTTGCCTGAACGACTCCTAAATAAACTCCAACATATAAAAAATGCAGCGGCCAGACTACTCCTTAAACTACCTAGAAGAGAACACATCACACCGGCGCTGAAAACGCTGCACTGGCTACCCATCAAACAGCGAATCAAGTTCAAATCAATGTGCATAACCCGCAGAGCAATCCACGACCAAGGTGCAGAGTTCATCAGAAGAAAACTAAACGTACATCACACTACAAGGCCACTCAGGTCTAACTCTAACACCTGACAGCTGAGTTGACTCAGTATCACAATCTTGTTTCCTTTTAGCAGTAGGTTATCCTGCGACAAGGCTAACTCCTCCTTGACCATCAATAAACTGTTCATGTCCTTTCTTGTTTCTTCTGACTCTCCCTGGCTCCTTTCCTTTGCTGACCCCCATTTCCCCGATCGGATGCCCTCCGTAATTATCTGGAATGAGATGTCACCTTCTGCCTCCTTGGCCACCTCCAGGGGGGTCTATGCCCTGCGGGACGGTCTTTTGGATTAAGTACCTAATGTATCAGTCTGCCACCAATGGTTCTGGGGTATTCCCCGCTCTGGGGTGGCACAATATGAAGTCGGCCGGGTTGTGTTCCTTTCCTGGCCTATGAATTATGCGAAATGCATAGTCTTGCATTCGCAGACCCCATCTTTCAATGTGGGGTGGCATCTTCGCTTCTGGGTTGCCATATAGAAAAAGCAAAGCTTGATGGTCAGTTATAATCGTAAAAGGCTTGCCATAGAGGAATACATGAAAATGTTTGCAGGCCCACATGACTGCCAGGCTTTCTTTCTCTGCCTGGGAGTAGGCCTGCCCTGTCTTCGACAGGCTTCTGCTTGCGTATGAGACAATGGGGGTCATTCCGAGTTTGGAGGTACCATGGCTGCCTCCAAAACCGGGTCCGGGTCCGGTCTGGCTGAATGGGGACTTACCGGGTCATTCCGACCTTGGAGGACACAGTAAGTCCCCATACGGTAAACCATTCCCCATTCCCATTTGAGCTCCCATAGGGCTCAATGGGGAAGGCGCTAATTACGGGCCCGCAAATAGCGGGCCCGTAACTAGTGCCCTGGTCCCTTAGTGGGACCTTTGCGGTTCCCGCTAAGGGACCTCAGAATTGGGCGGTAAGGGTTTACCGGCACCGGCATCCTTACCGGTGCCTATTAACCCTTACCGCCCAACTCGGAATGACCCCCAATGTGTCACTGACCTGAGCCATATGGGCCTTTCTGAACAAGGGTTGCCCCCAGGCCCACCATGCTCGCATCGACTGTTAATTCCATTTCCCGATCTGTGTTGAAGTAGGCCATGTTCTCCGCCTTCGCTATTCTGTTACAAATGGGTGTGAATGCTGCTTGACATTCAGACGACCACTGGAACGACGTGTGTTGTTTGGTCAACGCCCTCAGTGGCTCACTTATCATGGCAAAGTCTTTGCTATAACGGGCCCAATAACTAGCCAGGCCTAAGAAAGAGCAGAGCTCTGAGACATTTGTGGGTGGCGATGTCTCATTTAGCACATACACTTTTTCTGGGTTGGGTGTCATGCCTTTTTCTGAGAAAATATGGCCAAAGAAGCAAAGAGTGCCTTTTCTGAATTTGCATTTGTCGTGGTTCAATGTCAGGTTTCCGCCTCCAATACCATGCACACTCGGGCTAACGTGTCATTTTGTTTCTCTGTCGTCGTGACAAGGACCAAAATATCTTCGCTGTAGTTTATGCATTTCAAAATATGTTTTATGACATTGTGTATTTTGGCCTGAAATATCTCCACCGCAGAGGAAACACCAAAGCTCAACCGCTTGTACGTATATAGACCCAAATGGGTTAGAAACATCGTAATGTATCTGCTTTCTGGGCTCAGGACCAGGTAATGGTTCCCCTTATTGAGGTCCAACTCGAGAAATATCTTTGCCCCATTGAGGAGATGAACCATGTCCGTAATGTGGGGGGCCAGATGATGCTCACTTTTAATGGCCTCATTTGGTCTCCTCATGTCCACATATAGCCAGATGGCATAGGACCCTTCCTTCAGGACAGGTACAATGGGAAACACCCAAGGAGGGGACCCCTTGCTGGCTCTATGATGTCCTGATTTAACAGCTTGTGCAGTTCCTCCTCCACCTGGCGTTGGATGTTCACAGGGATTCCTCTGTAATTTTGGACTACGGGCTGAATACATTCATCAATGTGAAGTTTGATTTGACGATTCTGGAGTTTTCCAATTTCTTTGAACAACAATGGGTATATTTGATTGATTCTTTCTACTGTATCAATGTATTTGTGGACCATTAATTTGAGTACATGAATGAGTCCAATTTAAACAGCCGTCTTGATGCTGATAATGCACCCCGATTCTGTGGGGGTGGAGATCACGTTTATTGGGATGTTCTTTGTTTGCGTCTTGTAGCAGCATCTTGCTTCAAATTGTCCCAAGCATTTTAGCAGGGTCGTTGAGTCATAGCGGTAAATGTCCACTTTGGCTGTGTGCCTGTGGTAGCGCCTGGTATACCTGTTCACTAATTACATTCACGGTGGTGCCCGTGTCTATCAGAAATTCAATTTGTGTTTCATTTAGATGCATGAGAAGGGTTGGGCTGTGTTTGGTCGCATATTGGTATTCCAAAGCGTAGAGGTAGCCCCCCAGTCTTTGTTCCCTTTCTGAGGAATTCGGTTCTGTGTCCGTCTGGGATGTTCAACTAGGTATCATATATGGTACTGGGATCGACATTCTGGTTGTGTTGTTGACGTTTGATAACATCTGCCTTCCCTTTCTGACCTATCTTCCTTCCATTCTCTCATTTCCTGAGCCGTGATCTCTTCTCTCCCCTTCCTTCCCTCGATGGTGGATTCATGCAGCCACGTGAAAGGTTTCCATTGCTGTGGTGGTGGGTCTCATGCACGGCCAATTGGTCGTACCCCGCCATTTTCTCAGCCGAAACCACTGGCCAACCAACATGCTGACTTAAAATGGTTCTCTTCTCCAGTCTGAGCATCGTGGTCCAATTGCCGGGCATGTGCCCTCATGTGGAAATTCATATCCGCAGCGATAGCAGAATGGCTCACCTTGTGATCTAGATGCCCCTAGTAGTTTATATACGCCCTTCTAGTGTGTCAAGTGGCCTTTTGGGCTGTCAAAAGATTCCACTTACGAGTCAAACGCCATTTCTGCTCTTGCTAGCATGAGGATTTCCTCTAGCGATCTTGCCTTTTGTAATAGTTTCCTCCTGAAGCTTTGGGATTCACACCCTGCGATAATAAGAGATCTTAGCGCCTCAGTGTTGGAATAATTGTTGAAAGCACAGTGCTTCATTTTGGTGCGTAATCTCATTACAAATGCATCCATTGTTTCTCCTTTGGCTTGTTTCGTAGTGTGAAATAGATGGCTCTCATAGTCCACGTTGGTATGCAGTGTAAAATAGGTGGCTAGAGCTGTCTTGAGGCTTTGGATCGTGTCGATGGAGTCGGCGGGGAACACATCAATAATGTCCCTTGTGGCTGGGACCTCTGCTAGCTTCCATAGACATTGCTGATGGGCGTCTTCCACTGTGCAAATTGCCTGTCATTTAAATCATAGGCCCAGACACACCTGGCACATCTGGGTCCAATGTTGCTGGTGTCCGCCACCACAAAAATGCCTGGTAATTGCACTGCCAGGGACTCTGACACCCTTTGTGTGCCCTGCGGCTGTGGAGTCGCTGGGACCGTGGCAGGGATGTCCTAGTCCGACATTCTGTATCCTGGCTGTGCTTGACCTGATGTCTTGCTTCCTGGACTCTTCCCCTCTGTGGCCTGTTTGAATGGTTGTTTTGTCAGTCTGGGAGAGCTTCCTGCTCATGAATCCCCCCCATGGGATATGGTGTTCCAGCCTACCCACGTGTGGCGGCTGCCTGGATCAGGCAGGAGCACGGCTCCTGGGCCCTCCTCAGGCCTCTGTCTGTCACTTGTTCTCAACGTCATGGCCACTGGGCCTCTTTAACCTCCTTACACAGCACACTCTGTGTATCGGCTGCCTGTCAACGGCACAAGCATGGCTCTTTGGTGTGCTCCTCCCCTTTGCTTCCTACGATCTCCCAGCACCCACCGCCACAGCCCTGGGTTTCGGTACACTTTCCAGGCCATGTGCTGCCACCCGGTCTCCTCTCACCAGAGTTTGTTGGCTGCAGGGGTGTTGCTAGCTCTGGAAAAGATCGGGGGCTAGGCTAATGTTGGGACTGTCGGTTGTATCCCTTGAGCTTCTATCCGGGGCTACAACCTAAAGACCCGAGGCTGTAGTCCCCTCAGCCCCCCCCTAGCAACACGTCTGGTTGGCTGCCAGCCACTCCTGCCGTGCAACATTCCGCACTGTATTACTGCCCTGCACGTGGGCCGCTCTTTGTCACCAGTGTAACATTGGCTCTGGCCTGCAGTCACCGGGGCCTCTGGGATCAGGCAGCCAAGGCGCGCATCACGCTGCACGTGGGAAAGAAGAGACGGAGACGAAGCTCTGGCTCTAGACGTCCTTATTCCCGTCGCTTCTTACATGGTCTGCCCCTTCCTCCTTCCACTTCACTTCCCTCCCTCGTCCCGCCCTCCGTAGCCCTGGACTACAATTCACGACAGTACATTTCTGGGCCTCGCTCATGGTGATCACCCAAGGAGTTCACAGTGGTGTGGGTGTCAGCTCTGGGCTGATCACTGCTGATAGGTGCACTGCTGTACAAGGGGATTCATGCTGTCATCAAGTGGTCCCACTTCAGACAGCATACATAGCACAGCACTTCTAATTGGTGTGGCGCTGCCTGGGGAAGAGGAGACCCCGTCTCAGGCATTGTGATCTGTCCAGTTTTCTGGGGTGAATAATTCTGGCAAGCAGATACGTTAGATGAATAATTGTCAAGCCCAGTGAAACAGCATTAACCAGTGGATTTTCCATTGGGCCGGAGACAGGCTTGTCTGGAAGCAGCAGTAGCAATGTCTCACCATGGGGAGACGTGATAAGCCAAGACGACAGGATAGAGCCCTGAGGGACACCGCCAGTGGAGAGTCAGATGGAAGAGAGAAAAGGGCCCAGTTGAGCCTGGAAAGGTTGGTCGTTTCTACTTTTCTCTGACTGGTTCACTGATACCCCGCACCCAGATAAGCTCTTATCCTATCACGACTCAGCAGCATGAATACGGTGTCTCCCCCTGTGAGAGCTTAAGTTCCTGTAAGATGTTGCTACCCATGCGCCATCTCCCCTTGTTCCTGGCATCCTTTACCTCATTCTGGGGGGAACAGATCTACAATAGTCAGTTGGGCAACCACTGTAACCAGCTTGGCATTAAGAGTATCTTCCACTCAACTGGCTGCAGACCCGCTTTCTAAGGTATCCCTGCGTTGCGATGTGGCTGAGAGTGGTGCCACATCCCCTGTGTCACCAGCCTTGCAACCACTGACCCAGCAGATCCCCTGTCAGTCTACAACATCCCATAGCCTCATGGTAGAGCCCAACCTTACAGATTAAGGGATATCAAACGCCTCAGCCCCCTTCTGATTTTCTTAAAAAAAACGGCAAAGTCCCGGCCTAAGTCCCGCTTTGCCGCTGGTGGACGCTGCTACTGCTGCTGTTTCCTGTGACTTTTCTACCCGTGAATCCTGCCGAAAAACCGAACTGCCTAATATCCAGCACTACGGCAACCAGAAGGCACTGCTTCGCTCACCTTTTTCTGTGGGCGGAGCTATTTAACGAGACTCGCGCGCGCACCGCGCGCACGCACCGGCGAAGTCCCGGCCTAAGTCCCGCTTTGCCGCGCTCACCGCGGCAAGCGGCAAAAGCTCCTTATATACACTGTCAATTATTAATATTGACTGTCTGTGGTTGGCCACTTACTATCCAATTTATAGCTCGTTTCAACTATGAAACGAAATTTAAATTCCCTAAAGACTGGTAACTGCCTTACATAGATCTAATGGCGCCAGCTGCTCTAAATCTCCTTCTTCCGTTAACATAAAAAGATCTCGCCTCAGCTCCACGCCGCGTACAAGTGCCAGATGTACGAGACAGAGTGGAGCGGAGCTTCTCCATGGAATGGACATTCGCCCCTTTTGCAAGGACCCAAGTCGTGTTTATCACGCAATTCTACCAATTGGAAAGCCCGTAGGGATTTCTTTGCAACAACCAGCATTAGAGCCTCTGGATCCGAAAATCTTCTTGCACGGCCATCCTGTGAGTAGCAACACATGTGAAAAAAATTTAATTGACAAAGAAATGTCTTCGGCTCATGTGGGGGAAGGTCGAATTGGTGAGTTCTATAAATCAATGACAGTGTCCGGTCCATCTGTCAATTTTGCTAAAGAAAATGTTTCACTCACCGATAGTGTTATACTCACGAATGTACTTACTGGTGCTGTCGCACCTCCGCCCGAAGCCTGTAATGTGTCTGTTATAACTGTAAATGATACATCAATTTCTATTTCACCGGTGGATTCTGTGTCTCAGGATATTCCTGTCATTGACTTGGAGATCAACTCCTCTGCTGCATTTCCTCACATGATTTCAGAAAATTTATCCAAGTCTCCTGCGCTTTTTACGAACGCTAGTCCCGTTGATTCAGTTGCAAATCCTTCCTTTACTGTCCCTACCCCTAGAAAGGCAACTGGAAAAGCCCCTATTGATATGCGTCCCAATGATTCCCGGACTGTAAATACGAGCATTACACTTACATCTATGAACAACGCTATTTTAGCTCTGGCCAAACTCTTCGAAGTCTTGGTTGTAAAGGCGGAGGCTCATTCGAATCAGTTTGACCAGATATTCATGAATCAACTTGTAATCTCTAATAGATTAGAAAATCTGACTAATTTGAATGTACCAACAATTGTTAAACAGTCTGTCTCTACACAGACTGTATCGGTAATTGAACCTACTGTCCAAGAGTTTCAGCCCATACCGTATATATTGGAGCCTATAGTGGACCATGTGGAAATGGAACATGAGCCAAAAATTGATCCACATAAGATTCCCTCGTATGCTTTATTTGGGACTAAAAATGCTAAGAATTCCAGCACTAAAAATTCATCTTTGCAAACACAGACAAAGAAAACAAAAAATATCAAAGCGGGCTCTCGCCAATCTTCGCAAGCCAAAGCTTTTATTAGGAGGCTATCAGCTTCAGCCACCCCTACTATAGCAGCATCAAAAGCTATCACAAAAAAATATGCTTTACAAAATCAAATAAAAAAAGCAAAAATACAGCCGGCTCCCTCTGACCCGGCTTTGGCCTACAGTCCTTTAAATAAACTGATTACTGCGGCAAATCAGCTCTCTCAAAACATCCCTACCGAACTAAGTGGGACCACGTTGTCTAGTGATGATTTTGGTAGGCCCAGCCCAATAGCAACTGGCTCTACTTGTAAACCCCCTGCGATTCAGAACCTAGGGGCCGACGAACAGCGTCGTAAAGAAATACGCAGGGCCGTTGACGAATATTTAGCTTCGAAATCGGTCACAAAAAACTTAACTTTTCTGCAGGATGCACCAGCCACTGTGCAGGCGCCTGCGCCTGCAGTAGTATCGATCTTAAAAAAACCAAGCTCACCTGATGTGTCGGAGGCTCTCGCCACTAATTCTCTACAATCTGCACGGAAGGCGAATCCTACAAAAGCTCTCAGGTCAGAGGTACCTGGGTCCAACCCAGCTTTCTCTGGTGATATGGAACGCCTTCTGCAGGCAACTTTTACTAAGTTTTTGGAGGCTTCTATTGCCTCTCAAACAGTTTCTACTCCAAACATAGACAATGGAGCATGCAAAAAACCCAATGAACTATCATTACCAGCCAAACAAAAATCTACTGCCACCCGTTTCAAACGCCCGGCGATTCACTCTTTGACTCTCAGCTGTCAGCCTCTACCTGCTAAACAGTATAACCTAAATCGGGCGTCCGTACTGTCGATTTTTCGTGAAATCCCGGACCTCGATGACATAGGAACTGTAGACATTGAACTTGTCGAATTTCCAGATTCCTCTAACCAATCTTTGGTAAATCTGTGGATCAATTCAAGGGTGGTACTAAATACTATTTGGGCTGCGAAATCCCAAATTACTGACCTTGGCTTTACACTGCTTCCAACCTTAGATGTATTAGATAGTTCTTCTACGCGTGCTGTGCCACCTCTAAACCAACAAAGAAGTGGATCCCAAGATCGGCCAGTACAGTCATGCAGTTGTCATTGTCAGCCCAAGCAAGGATAGCATTCGATTCTTGCACCATCTAATCTCCATTTTGTTAGTTGGAATTCCAGAGGGAATCGACATTTAATCAATAACCATACTCAGCCTGAGTTGAACTATGATATAATTCTGCTCCAAGAATCTTGGCTGACCAGCGTTCCGTCCTGGGACAATTATGATGTCTGCTTAGTTCCGGCAGTGAAACATAGTGTGGGACGCCCAACTTCTGGCCTGCTAACCACCGTTAAACAATCCTCTGGTTTAAAAATATCCCCGTGGTTCTGTCCGAATGAGTTTATACAAATGTCTAGATTGAAGGGAGGGAGCTTCGCATGTGCTGTCATTAACATCTATTGGAATCCTGTGGGCATTTCTGATGACAGTTTCTTTGAATCTCTGGCACATGCTTTTGATTTAATCATGTTGGATGGGCATGTTGACTTGATCTATTTAGCAGGGGACTTAAATTTACATTGTTTGGGGCCTCACCTCAAATCCGAACAAAAACGCCTTGATATGTGGTTAACGTTTATCAAATCACGTAATCTTTTCATGCTAAATGGTGCCCTTTCTCACGATATTCCACCAAGACCAACATGGCATCGGGCCAGTAGTTTTGGGATCATCGATTTTACCTATGTCAATGAGCAGATGCTAAATTTGGTCCTAGATTTTTGCGTAATAGAATCAAATGCAAGTGATCATAACATTCTGCACACAACTTGCTGTTATAACAAAATGATCACTAAGCCTCAACCGGTTTATCTTAAAGGGACCTATGAAGTGAATCCGGCTAGAAACCACTTAACGTGGTCGGAACACTCCTTAAAAGCTTTTAGATCGTGTTACCATGCCCAACTAACAAATAATATTCTGAGTGATACTTTGTCTGATGGTGTTTATTATGACTTAATGCAGCTCTTTTCACCATGTTCTACTATGCATAAACAAAAACAAACACCGCACTTGCACATTCCCAATCATGAAGTTAAACTCAAAAAATCTATAGTTCGGGCTGAGAAAAGAAAGGTTCGTAAACTTTCCCCAGAAGTACACCAGGCTGCTCTTCTGCGGATACAAACGAACTATAGAAATTGGGTAAGAAGCATGAAAGCTAAACTGTACCAAAATGATGGGGAAAATATGCTAATATCCTTGGCATCTAAAAATTTGTCCCGATCGTGGCACATTATAAATCAAACAACATCAGGTCATCAAGTCGCAATTCAGACAAACGATGTTTCAGAGGATACGTGGGTACGTTATTATTCTGACCTATTTACCAGTCCGCAAACATTCTCATCTGCCTCACTTACAAAGTTTGACACCGCATTCAATCTATGCTTTGTTAAAGAAGATATAGTGCATCTAATTAGACAGGCCAGTAATTCCAGGGCCCCTGGCCCGGATGGCCTATCTAACATGCACCTAAAGCAATTCCCGGATATCTGGGCTGATATACTATTTCTCATGTTTGAAACAGTTAATAAATCCCAAAAAATTCCCATATCATGGAGGCAGTCTATTCTCATTCCGATCTATAAGAAGGGCGATCGTGCATGCCCGACAAGTTACAGACCCATCTCATTATTGGATGTCTCGGGAAAGATTTTTTGTCGACTCATCTTACGAGAATTAAATGAGTGGACTAAGAACCACCTGAGACAGGACCCTCTTCAATCGGGCTTTGTCAGTGGTTTGGGGACAATTCCTAACATCATTACCATCAATATGCTGAAAGCCCAATATGTAACCAGGAAACAAACTCTATTTTTTGCATTCATAGATTTCCGGTCAGCATTTGACTCTATAGATCGGATCCTGCTCTTTAATAAATTAAAAGCGTTTGGCTGCCCTAGTTCTCTGGTGGCCCTAATTATTCAACTTCACACGAATACTTCTATGCGTGTTCGACTCACACGTGAAGGCCTTTTATCTGAACCTTTTCCGACGTCTGTCGGACTTAAGCAGGGATGTATATTGGCATCTACATTGTTCAATCTTTTTATATTAGATTTGGGCCTATCCTTTCTTGGCATTACTGCCGACGCTCCGAAGTTGGGTGGCCAACGCATTCCGTGGATGCTCTATGCAGACGACCTGGTTTTGGTTTCCCAGACTCCGAAGGGTTTGCAGAATTTGCTGACTGCCCTTTCGCACTATGCAGAGTCAAACCATCTCACAATTAATCTGACCAAATCTCAGATTATGGTCTGCAAGCCTCATGGGAAATGCAGAACTTATAATGGGCCGTGGTTCTTGCAACAACAAACCATGGAAATTGTTTCGGACTATAAGTATTTGGGCGTTGTCATTCAAAATACTGCCACTGATGTCGCATTTACACACATCCTAGACACAAAACTGTTGAGTCTGATATCGCAAGCCAAAATTCTTGTATACAAATATGGGAAATTTACGCTGAAACATATTTTGATGTTCTATGAACAAAAGGTAGTGCCCATTCTGCTTTATGGCGCGGAGTCAAAATTATACTCCAATGACAACTCATGGAACAGGCTTGAGGCTACTTTCTGGAAAAGGGTTTTGCGACTCCCAAACTGCGTACCTCTGCCCATATTAAGATTTGAATTGGGTCTGAATTCCCTGCATAGTAGAGTGAAATGGAGAATGTGTGCTTTTTTTCGGAAAAGTCTGCTTGGAATTACTAATAATAACATCCTAAGTACAGTGGCTCGCCAGATATCTGGGTCTTCTGCGCCTTTCCCTACGAAATGGAGAAATCTGGTATTGGACACATTAGCTGGAGCTAACATCTCTTTGCAATTCCTTATAGATAACCCAATTGGTGCAAAGAAAAGATTCTTTTGCTGGGATTGGATTACAAATCATGAGTCATGTGCAAATTACAAAGATTTCGTGCCCAACCTTTTTGGTCCCAAACGCCTAGGACAAGCAGCTGGCTATCTCCTGAAATGCCCATCGGCAAACATTCGTAATAAATTACTACGAATGAGGTTGAATCTATGGTTGACGAGAGAGATTATGGCCAGGCGCAAAATTATTCATGCGGATTTTAACTTTTGCCGCTTTTGTAAAAATCGATGTGCGAAAGAAACGCTCCAACACCTAATTGTGTCATGCCCATATTTGTATGATATCCGTCAGAAACATTGCAAACATCTTTTGAGTTTGTACATGGAGAAGGATGAAAACGAGATTTGGAGTATTTTATTTAAGAGCACCAGATTTTCAGTCATGAAGGCTATTGTACACTTTTTGGAAAATGTTTTATCTGATGAGATACTGTTATAAGTATGCTGAATGGACTCATTATCAAGATAAACGTTTCTAAACTTAGAACTCTATAGTAACAATTGGTCTTCTGTCTTTAAGGATGGCTATTTTAGTTTCTTGGTCTGTCTGTAATGATGATTATTTTATTTACTCATATGAGTGTTTTAGATATTGAATTGCTCCAAACATCGTTTTTATTATCAACATCCATATGTCTAAAGTTGTAATTTTTCCCCTTTTACATCCTTCTCTGTTTTTCATGTATTTACTTTGTTATGATATATAAACTGTATTGATTTTGAAAAGTTGATGTAATCAGCTATGACAAAATAAAAAATAAAAAAAAAAAATGTACTTACCTTTTTCTCTCCATAATGACCTACCTGTCACAAGACATAAACTATATGATATATACCTCTAGCGTGAATAGTCTCTGATTATGATGATGATTATTATTAGGGTATTTATTGAGTGTGGACCTAGTGCTGAGAAGCAACACAGCGCTTTACAATCATAGGGGGAAGAACACAGTGAGGCGAGAGGAGAATAAAGGAGCAGGGAGCTAACATTGCGTGTATTCATTTGTGCCACGGGCCCAAATGATGTCATTAATGATGCTATTTGGAATATGCGTAGTACGCAACGGTTGTGAGCATGCGCGAGCCTCGTTCCGGCTCGCGCATGCACGTTGTTAATAAAGGAGGTCCCAGGAAGGCAGTTGCCACTGGGACCCCGCACCAGCAACACGCGTCCTGTGTATCTCTTCGGTGTGCATGTGTGTATGTTGTGTGGGGGACCGAGGGGTCTCACGTGGCATACGACACTGCCGACGAGGTACCGTGGCAAGGGGGAACGTGACATTGCTCCGGCGGTATTTAAAGTTGGAGAAAGTGTTTGTCTCCCCACGCGGTTATGGACCTACGCAGTTGGCCGGTGGCCATCTTTGGAACACTCGGATCACAGCGGTTGTGGCCCACACAGGTGCTCGTGCTCCAGCTGTGATCCGAACTCATAGAATCAATTTTGGACACTCCATGGCCCTTTGAGGACAAAGGGCCGTGACTACTGCCTTTTGGAAAGGCTGATGGCACACCAAGTGTGCTGAAGACACCACCTGCTGCAACCACAGGCCCCCATCATCACACTGATGAACCTGACTCTGAACCCTTCTCCCAGCCAAAAGAAGGTTAGTGGGAGACACATTGGGGCTGACCCTGCTGTCACACCCTCACCACAGTCACCACCATGGGTGAGGAGGATGGAGAGGATGGGGCCCCTATGCCAGTACCACGCAGGCTAAGCAGCACCTGGCACCCATGCCTGAATTCGACACATCAGGCCCACCGTCCAAACTGGGGCCAAAGTGGCTGCTGTGGGTGAAGAAACTGGAAATGTTTTTCAGGGCCTCGGGTGAGACTGATGATGATGCAAAGGTGGCCACTATGGTATACTCGGCTGGCACAGAGGTCCACATGATATTTGACTCGCTGAACCTTCAGGTGGTCACCTATGATGCGGTGAAACAGGCCCCCCAGGACCACTTCCTCCCCATGGCGAATGTTGACTTTTACAGATTTGTGATGTGTGCGGAGAAGCAGCAGGGGGAGGAGTCCTTGGATCAGTTCTGTGCAAGGCTGAGGCACCTCGCAAGCACCTGCAGGTGGGTGAATGAGGAGGAGATGGTGCGGAATCAGTTGATACAGGGGTGCATCTCTGGGAAATTGCGGAGGCAGGTGCTTAGGGAGCCAGGACTGGCGCTCGCGCAAATCCTGGACACAGGGCGCGCATATGAACTGGCGGAGACCAGAGGCGCGAAGATGGACGCGGCAATGCATCTAGGGAAGAGTGAGGATGCCTTCGCCATTGGGAGCTCAGCTCCAGGGAAGACGCGCTGGGGTCCTAAAAGAGGGGACAGTCCCTCAACGCCTGGGAACCCGCAGTCCTGTCCGTACTGTGGGTACGACCTGCCACTTGCTGGGGAATACCCTGCGAAGACAAGAGTCTGCGGAAGGTGCAGCACACCAGGACACTACGCGAGAGTGTGCAGGGCCACGACACCAGTGGCCACATCTAGGGGGCCGGCGAGGTCAAGCGGGGGAAACCCCAGACGTTTCAGGAGCGTGTCGGCAATCGAGCAAGGTGTGCAGGATATGGACATTGCCGAGGAAGAGGAAGATGAGGAGGAGGTCTTCTTCATCTCAAGCATTGCCACAGGTGCAAAGTAGAGCAGGCAACCGACATGCACAGTGAACATTGGCGATGTGCCTACTCCTGCCTTGATCGACACGGGAGCATCGGTCTGCGTCCTAGCAGCTGAACACTATGAGGCCCTCCCAGGTCCTCCCAAGCTGGAAAAGTCCAAGGCCCAGATATACTCCTTTGGGGGGGACACGCCCCAGCCAATTCAGGGAGTCTTCGTGGCCCCAGTATCACATGGGCTGAACACGATCAAGGCCAGATTTTTTGTGACTCATGTAAGCCTGCATTCCCTGTTGAGCTGTGCTGCCTCCGAAGCCCTAGACATCGTGCACTTTACCTTGGCGGTGTACCACACAGACATTGATCGCCTGCTGAATCGGTTCGAAAGCGTCTTTCAGGGTGTGGGCAAGTTGAAAGGTGACCCTATAAGACTTCACATTGATGGGTCCATGAGGCTGACGTCCCTCAAGCACCGAAGAATTCCATTCCATCTTAGGGCGCAGGTGGAGAAGGAACTCCAATCACTCATTGACTTGGACATCATTGAGAGGGTGGAGGGCCCAACACTGTGGGTCTCCCCCATAGTGGTGGCCCCCAAGCCCAAGCAACCAGGGGCTGTCCACATCTGTGTAGACATGAGATTGCCGAATGCCACCATAAAGAGGGAACGTCACCTCACACCCACGCTGGACGATATAGTGGGTGAAGTGCAGGGGGTGAAAGTTTTTCCCAAGCTCGATTTAAGATCTGAGAATCACCAGCTGGAACTCCACCCGGAGTCACGTTACATAACAACATTTACTACCCACGAAGGGCTGTATCAATTTAAAAGATTCCGTTTTGGTGTCTCGTCAGCGGCTGAAGTCTTCCAGAACGTCATCCGTGGAGCACTGGCAGGACTAAAAGGTGTCATTAATATGTCAGATGACATCCTGGTCTTTGCCCAGTCGGAATCTGAACACCTAAAGAGGCTGGAAAGAGCATTGAAACGACTCAAAAGTCTAGGGCTGACACTACACTGGAAGAAGTGTGAGTTCCTCAAGGACCGAATAGAGTTCTTCAGGTTTGTATTCCATGCAGGAGGCATCTCGCCCGACCCTGAGAAGGTGAGAGACATACGCGAGACGGCGCCCCCAGATTCACCAGCTGAGATAAGAAGTTCTCTTGGTATGGTGAATTACTGCGGGTGGTTTATTTGCGATCTGGTATCGCTGTCGGAGCCCTTATGAGCGCAACGAGAAACGACGTTGCATGGACATGGCCATCCAAGGAACAAAGGGCATTCACCGAAATCCAGAATACACTGTCGGGCCAGGAAACCATGGCATACTTTAGCCCGGACAGGGATTCGGAGATAGTCGTGGATGCCAGCCCAGTGGGGCTGGGAGCAATTCTGATGCACGCAGACTCGCATGAACTTATGTGCCCGATAGCGTATGCCAGCAAGGCGCTCACGGAAATCGAGAAAAGGCACTCGCCGATTGAGCGGGAGGCCCTGGGCATTCTGTGGGGCTGCAAGCACCTTAGGTTATACATCCTAGGAAAGCCTGTTGTTGTAATCACTGATCACAAGCCACTCATTTCCGATCATGGCGGGCGCCTCCTCCAAACCACCTCCATGCATCAAACGGTGGAAGCTGTCGCTGATAGAATATGATGTCAAATTGCAATATCGCCCGGGCACCCATAACCCAGCAGACTACCTGTCCAGACATCCAGGGGCCGGGCACGCCCGAGACACCGCCGAGGTGGTGAACTGTATTGAGATGGTACACAATGTCATGGAGGAGGCCCTGCCAGTGGCCCTGTCACGCCAGGAAATTGCTGATGCTTCTACAGAAGACGAGATGTTTCTGGTCATCAAGGATGCAATGGACAACGGGGAGTGGAGAGAAGTCCTCACCTACAATTCCAGACGAGAGGCCGGAGCTCAGAAGGACCTCCAGGTGCTGTGGAAGGTGCGCAATGAGCTCTCGGTGACGGAGAACGGCCCTCTGTTACGAG
Organism: Ambystoma mexicanum; assembly: GCF_040938575.1. Lineage (NCBI taxonomy): Eukaryota > Metazoa > Chordata > Amphibia > Caudata > Ambystomatidae > Ambystoma > Ambystoma mexicanum. The sequence continues at coordinate 1,213,892,018 of NC_090936.1, forward strand.
GCTGTCAGATTGTCATCCCGCGAGCCTTAGTGACCAAGGTGCTACCTCTGGCACACAAGGGACATCAAGGAGCCGCCAAGACTAAGGCACACTTAGACTGAAAGTTTGGTTCCCTGACCTGGAGCAAAGGGTGGATGAGTTTGTGCGTGAATGCATTCCTTGCCAGGTGGCCAGTCCGACGGAGAGGGGAGCACCAATCAGAGCCATGGAGAGGAGTGAGCAACCGTGGGGCAGAGTGCACGCTGACTTTGGCTGCACGGATAGAGGCTTGTACTTTCTGGCGGTTTTGGACCAATGGTCACGGTACCCAGAGGTGGAACTGGTAGAGTCTACGGTCAGTGAGCACACCATCTTGGCACTGGATAAGATGTTTGCCACCCACGGGTTCCCCACAGAGCTATGCTCCGACAATGGCCCACCGTTCCAGAGACAGCAGTTCGCCAGATACTTAGAGGAGAGGGGCATCAAACACCGCAGGGTCACCCCGCTCTGGCTGAGAGCAAACGGAGAGGCCGAGCGCTTCATGAGAACGCTCAACAAGATCTTCAGAATCTCTTTGGATGGAGGAGGGGAACTGCGTCAGCACCTCTTCGAATTCTTCCGGGAGTATCGGACAACCCCCCCTCAGTCCACCGGGGTCGCGCCAGCCGAGGCATTATTCAACCACTGCCCTAGAGGACTGCTGCCAGAGGTAGAGGGGCACCGCCCCGGGGTGATCGACAACAACCGTGTTCGCTGAGAGCGAAGGGTCAATAACCAGCGGGAAAGTGTACGTAGGAACCTCCAGGAAAAGACTATTGGAGTAGGGGACACTGTACTGGTCCGAAACAGGCATCCGGAATGGAAGCTATCCCTAATGTATGAGGCCCAGGAACTGGGTGTGACCCATGTAAAGGGGTCCATGATCACGGCGGCCAACGCGAGGGGGACGATCACGAGAAATATATCCTACTTCGAGAGGATCGAGGCCGGCCCGCCGGAAGCACCACAGAGGGTGCCGGAAGAGGCGTCCTCCCCAGGGCCCTGTCACGTGGCACCACCGGAAGCTGAAGGTCCTACAGATGTCCCGGGAGGAGGGCAGAAGGTACCCGAGCCGGGAGGGGCACCAACGCCCGTCGAGATTCCAAGACTTCATTATGGACCCGGTCTCTTAGGAGGTCGTGAACTGTTCCCCTGCACTCAGGTTCTGTTTTGTTATGGTTAATGTTTATGTATTCTTTTCATTATTATGCACGTGGCACCTGGGTGGTGCTGGGCTTCTCAGAATTATAAAGCAAACGACTGAGACCTGCGTCAGGCCTGTGTCCGTTACCTATAGGCCTTATATAAAGCCATGTATCGAAGCTGCCGCTGCTCCACACTAGAGAAACCAAGATATAGCAGGGACGTGATTATGCAAGACACTTCTATTCCTGAAGGACTCGCTTATTCTCACTCAAGGACAAGCTGTATGTTTATTTTTACAGATTGTGATGCAAGACATGTAACATACCTTTCAGAAAGCAAACACACAGGGATGCACGTCGTACTGCCAACCTGGACTGCACGAAAAAATTAGATTTCGTACCACAACATAGGTACTTTGCCTATAAAGCGAATTCACATAGGTCTGCCTTGCCAGCCTCTATTTGCTCTCATCAAAGCAATAGCCAAGTTTAATGTTACTAGCTGTTGAAGCTAACTCTAGCTTGTGTCATTAAATTATAAAATCATGATGTCATCTATACTATATGTAACATTTATATATGCTTCATATAACATTAAAGGCGGAATCCCTCTTGGGCGTCATCGCCGCGTCACTCTGCAAAACCCTAAATTCACAGTCCCTGTCTTCAGAGCTCACGTCGCCCTCAATGGTCGTGCAGACACCACCACCAGCAGCTGCTCCAATGTTTATACACACTTTTATATAAAATGTATATTCACTTTATATGAAATCGATCTCAACATGATATGTTATGTTATGTTACTTTGCATTTATATAGCGCCTTATGTACCATTAGTATAGTCTCAAGGCACTGCTAGGTAGAACGCCCTCGGGAACCGAAGTTCAAGTCAGTAGAGCGAGTAGAGAGAGTCAAAGGTGTGTGTGAGCACCGGATATGTGTGCAGCTGGTGAGGCATTTGTGTAGTAGCTGCTTCTTAACGTTAGGTGTGGTGGTTGAGAGATCAGGAGTATGTGTTCGTTCTGGGAGGTTTTATCCAGACCGATTCTGGCTGTGTTAGGCCTGAGGAGAACGCCTGGCTGGAGGGGTGTAACCAGCAGTGTTTTAGTCAGAGTGATGGGGGGTATGAGGCGGATGTTGGTATGAGAACAGCTATACCGAATGGTGTCATAGTATCTCTGTGTTCTAGTTGGATGGTGGTGTAAAGAAGAGAGTAAGTGTGGTGATGTGATATGATGGTTTACATGCTCTTCAAACATTCTATGCACTCTAAACCATTCCATGTATGTTGCATATTTCTATGCGCTCCAATTTGTTCCATGCACTCTCCATCGAGCCCTTTATTCATCCGCACTACGCGCCCATCCACCCATCCAGACTACACATTCATCCGCTCCACGCACTCATCCGCTCTATGCACTCATCCGCTCTACGCACTCATCCGCTTTAAAAAAACATCCACTCTATGCATTCATCCACACTACACACTCTTCCACTCTTCATACTCAACCGCATTACACACTCATCCGCTCTACGCACTCATCCGCTTACGCACTCATCCGCTCCACGCACTCATCCGCTCTATGCACTCATCCGCTCTACGCACTCATCCGCTTTAAAAAAAATCCACTCTATGCACTCATCCGCACTACACACTCTTCCACTCTTCATACTCAACCGCATTACACACTCATCCGCTCTACGCACTCATCCGCTTACGCACTCATCCGCTCTAGGCACTCGACCGCTCTACGCACTCGTCCGCTTTACACACTCATCCGCTCTATACACTCATCCTCTCTATGCACTCATCCGCCCTACGCACTCATCCGCTCTACATACTGATCCGCTCTATACACTCATCCACTCTTCACACCCAACCGCATTACGCACTTGTCCGCTCTACGTACTCATCCGCTCTATGCACTCATCCGCTCTATGCACTCATCCGCTCTATGCACTCATCCGCTCTACATACTGATCTGCTATATACACTCATCCACTCTTCACACCCAACCGCATTACGCACTCGTTCGCTCTACGCACTCATCCACTCTACACACTCATCGGCTTTACGCACTCATCCACTCTTATACTCAACCGGATTATGCACTCGTCCGCTCTATGCACTCATCCGCTCTATGCACTCATCCACTCTTCACACCAAACCGCATTACGCACTTGTCCGCTCTACGTGCTCATCCGCTCTATGCACTCATCCGCTCTATGCACTCATCCGCTCTACATACTGATCTGCTCTATACACTCATCCACTCTTCACACCCAACCGCATTACGCACTTGTCCGCTCTACGTACTCATCCGCTCTATGCACTCATCCGCTCTATGCACTCATCCGCTCTACATACTGATCTGCTCTATACACTCATCCACTCTTCACACCCAACCGCATTACGCACTCGTTCGCTCTACGCACTCATCCACTCTACACACTCATCGGCTTTACGCACTCATCCACTCTTATACTCAACCGGATTATGCACTCGTCCGCTCTATGCACTCATCCGCTCTATGCACTCATCCGCTCTAGGCACTCATCTGCTCTGGGCATTCATCCGCTCTAGGCATTCATCCGCTCTGGGCACTCATCTGCTCAGGCACTCATCTGCTCAGGTACTCATCCGCTCGCTCTAGGCATTTACCGCTCTAACCAAAAGTCTGCTCTACGCAAACATCCGCTCTAGGTACTCATCTGCTCTAGGCACTCATTCGCTCTACGCAATCATCAGCTCTACACAGTCATCCGCTCACCGTACTTATCCGCTCTCCGCATTCATCCGCTCTCCGCACTCATCCGTGCTAGGGACTCATCCGCTCTATGCATTCATCTGCTCTACGCAATCATCCGCTCTCCGCACTCATCCGTTCTACGCATTCATCTGCTCTACGCAATCAACTGCTCTACGCACTCATCCGTTCTACGCAATCATGCGCTCTACGCATTCATCCGCTCAAACTCTTCTGCTCTATGCGCTCAACCGCTCGCCGCACGCATCTGCTTTACACACTTGCCCGCTCTACACACTCATCTGCACTACACACTTATCCATTCTAGGCACTCATCTGTTCTATGCATTCACCCACTCTACGCATTTACCCACTCTACGTACTCATCCGCTCTACGCACTCCTTGTCAGGACCGGCGGGTGGAAGCTATGGAATTGCTGGCGGCATTAATCTACTCAGGGTAGCGCTCTAGTCCTCAACTAACATGGCGGCCTGCACTATAACTTCTGGCTCCACCCCTTCTGCCGGTGCATTGTATCTGTTACCTCTTGCTACTTCGCTCGCACTCCTGTGCCTACTCTTGCGTATTTTCTTGTGATTACTCCCGTTCTCTGCATCCCGGGCCTCCGGGATCCCTCTCATCCTGTGTCTTGTGTTTTTTGTCCTTTCTTACTTATACGGTATCCTGCCGTTATACCGCTGCCCAGTTTCTGTTTGCCTTCTCTCGCTATCTACGCTTTCGTCCTCCTTGCTTGCATTCACGCGCCTTGCCAGATAAACCCTGCCGCTTTAATTTTTACACGCGAGCGGCAGTGTTTCTTTTTGTACAAGAGCAGCTCTCGCGACTTCCATTTCCATACTTTACTTGCACCCGGCACCTGTCCATTCCTACTTGACTTTAGCTTCCATTTCTTTCGGTGTTTGAGGTTTCTTAACTACAGGTTTTTTCTATTGCTTTTCCTGTCAGCTCCAGTGCCTTTTTCCCTGAATTTCTGTTCATACTATCCTTTCCGGTTCCTTCATCACTATTGAGCCCTTCTCATCTTGCAGTACTATAATCATTGCTGGACATTGGTCTTTGGAAGCTACTTTTCATTACCTCCGCAACACACCAGAACCAGGGTTTTTTCTGCCTTGTGGCTTTTTCCCTGGGGCGAGGCTGGCCCCCCTGTGGGTCTCCCTGGGCAGTTTCTCATCTCTGTCACGGTGGCCTCTGGAGGGGCCAGACCTTATTTACACAAAAGAAAAGGTCAGAAACTAAAGGACAACCAACCCAAGGAAAGGAAGAAGGATAAAAAGAAGCTTGAAGCTGCACTTAAGGATAGCACCTCCGAGGATTCAGGTGAGGAGAAGGGGGAGTTTGAACCTGATCCTGACAGCATACAATGCCCTACTCACACAATGGCTTCGTTGGAGCAATACCAAGAACTGGTTGCTGCGATGCAGAATTTAACCGTGGAGGTTCAAGCCCTCAGAACAGAGAATATTGCACTCCGACAACAGGTAGTTCTACGTCGGGATGATTATGGCGACTTGCCAACTATGCCACTCTCCTTCGGAAAGTACAACGGGTACCCTGGAGGCCTTAAGGACTTTCTAGATGCATGTAAGGTGTACTTTGCCTTCAGGACCCATGCTTATGAAACGGCCAGATCAAGGGCCGGTTTCATCATCGCTAACCTTTCCGGAAACGCATTATCCTGGGTCACACCGTTAGTTACTAATAATGACCCGCCCCTAAATGATTATGACTGTTTTGTTGAGCTGTTCAAGGAAAGGTTTGACAGACCTGAGGTGTTCTACTCCTCCTTGGAAGCCATTCTGGATGTTTGTCAGGGAAACTCTGATCTTCAAACCTACGTTTCCCGCTTCCAGAGACTAGCAGCCAAGGCGGACTGGCCAGATTCGGCCCAACAGACCATTTTCAGACGAGGCCTTCATGACGAAATTAAGGATGAGCTTGCTAGAGTAGCCAGACCAGCTTCCTTCCGAGATTTGGTAACTTTGTCTCTCCAGATAGAATTCCGTCTACAGGAAAGGCGACAAGAAAGAAGACGACCCAGAGGAACCCCTAAGACTATAAGTCTCCCTTCCCCTTCTCCTCAAGCAAGACCCTTAGCCCTAGCAGAAGAACCCATGCAGATAGGAGCCACCCGAGGTCTTCTGACTCCAGGAGAGCGAAGAAGATGACGGGACACCGGATTGTGTATGTACTGTGGTTCTTCCAAACACTTACTGAGAGACTGCCTGGAGGTACCCCCTCAGCGGAAGGAAAACTTCAGCCCCCGCTCTGCTGCAAGGGAAGTGTCGGGGGACTTGACAAATACCCTTGAAACAACTCAAGAACCTTAGACAACACGGAAGAAAACAGTCTGATGGTGTTCAAGGTTAAACTGTGTTTGTCTGACTCTGCTCCCACCGAGGTATTAGCCATGTTGGACTGCGGAGCAGCGGGCAATTTCATGGACCTTAGATGGGCCACGGAACACCAGGTGGCTACCAAACTCAAGTCAGCTCCTATACCAGTAGAAGGTGTAGATGGCAGGCCTTTATCATCTGGACCCATCACCTCAGAGACTTTCCCGCTGAAGATGGAGATGGGCCACCATGAAGAGATTATGGTATTTGATCAGATCAGAGCAGCTCATTTTCCTGTGGTTATAGGGATCCTGTGGTTAAGAAAACATAACCCGCACATCAACTGGCCAGACAACAAGGTGAGCTTTGATTCACCGTTTTGTAAGACCAACTGTATGGACCTTTCCACTACCCAAACTACCAATGCTAGATCGGAAGAAGGAAGACCAGTCCACAATCCCATGATCATTTCTTCTGTCCCTCTTCAATATCAGGCATTTTCTGAAGTGTTCCTGGATGCTATTCCCAAGATGCTGCCTCCGCATAGGGTAGAGGACTGCAGCATCGACTTGATACCAGAAGCCGTAGTTCCCTTCGGGCGCATGTATCCCTTATCGCTTCCGGAATGGAATGCCCTTCGGGTCTACTTGAATGCAAATCTACAGAATGGCCTTATCTGAGAATCAAAGTCTTCCTGTGGAGCTTTGTTATTTTTTATCCCCAAAAAGGATTCAGCAGAGTTACGTCCTTGTATAGACTATCGAGGCTTGAATAAAGTTACCATCCGTGACAGATATCCCATGCCACTGATACGGGATATATTAGAAGCCATACAAGGAGCGGTCTACTTCACGAAGCTCGACCTAAGAGGTGCCTATCACCTATTGCGTATAAGACAAGGAAACGAGTGGAAGACGGCATTCCGCACCCCATTTGGCCTATATGAATATAGAGTGATGCCATTTGGCCTTGTAAACGCTCCAGCAGTATTCCAAAGATACATGGATAAGGTGTTTTACGATATGTTGTTCATAACAGTGGTGGTTTACCTTGATGACATCTTGATATTTTCCAAGACACTTTCAGAGCACAGAAGACTCGTCGTGCAGGTGTTGCAGCGCCTTAAGTCCCATCAGCTGCTGATCAAACCGGAAAAGTGTCAATTTGAAGCTACATCAGTATCCTACTTAGGATTCATCCTATCCAAGGAGGGTATAGAGATTGATCCGATCAAGATCAAGGCTATCAGAAGCTGGAAGGAACCTACCAATATAAGGGAGCTACAGAGTTTCCTAGGTTTAGCAAACTTTTATCGAAGATTTATACCCAATTTCTCTAACACTGTGCTTCCACTCACTTCCCTGTTGAAGAAGGGTGTAAGGTTCGTCTTTGATGAGGAACCCTCAAGGAATGCTTTTCTAAGGCACCCATACTGGTCCAGCCGGATCCGACTAAACCGTACATTTTGGAAACGGATGCTTCCTTAGGTGCAGTCGGGGCCATCCTACTACAGAAGTCAGAGGACGAGGTGGAACATCCTGTGGCCTATTATTCCAAGACCCTGACTACTAGTGAGCGCAACTATTCAGTACTTGAAAGGGAACTTTTGGCAATCAAGTTGGCATGTCAAGAGTGGCGTCATCTATTGCAAGGGGCCGCTCACAGCTTTGACATCAGAACAGACCATCATATCCTTCGGGTCTTACAACAAATGGAATGCACTAATGCACGCCACGCCAGGTGGGCCTATTTTTTCCTGCAATATGACTTTAACATCACCTACATTCCGGGTACAGAAAATATGAAGGCGGATGCCTTGTCTCGCAGTCTAGGGGAAAGCTCCGGAACCTACATGGGACACGAATTGGTCTTCCCAGGGCTCAGGATTGTTGCATCCACTCTCTCCTTTCTTCAAGATTTGATACCTCAATATCAAACAGGCTTAGATCTCCCTTCCTCTATCATCCAAGGCAAGGATGGGTTATATTATCATGGAGATGCTTTGTTCATTCCCACCAAAAGACTTCAGACTCTAGTCCTGTCCTGGTGCCATGACTCCCCTTTAACAGGACACCCAGGAGTCAGAAAGACTTACAACCTGCTACGCAGGGGCTTTTGGTGGCCTGCCCTTCGGAACGATGTTTGCCGGTATGTTTCTACCTGTTCGGTTTGTACCTCCAACAAACATCGAACTGGAAGACCGCTAGGACTGCTACAGCAACACTCCTTACCTGAACGCCCCTGGGAACATATTTCCACTGATTCTATTGTGGATCTTCCTCCTTCTGATGACATGACCGTGATCATGGTAACCGTCGATTCTTTCAGTAAGTTAGCTCACTTCTCCGCTTTCAAGCATGTTCCTTCAGCCTCAGAGACAGCGGCAGTATTCCTCCGAGATATAGGCCCTCATTACGACCCTGGCGGAAATCGAAAAACGATGGAGGAAATGCAATACCGCCATCGAATAGCGCTCGGTGCGATCATGACCCGTCACCGCAAAGTACGATGCCATTAGCGACACCGTAGTGAACGCCAACGCTAACTGCACCAAGTACGCGCGCGCGCGCCATGCCAAACCGTAATTACCACCATGGCGCAACGGTACGCGAATTCTGACCCTAGCGGACATGCACCTAACGCCATCAAGCACGGCGGAAAGTACCATTCCGCCATGGTGAGAAGTACGGCATCGCGAACCAACCGTAAACGGCCCTACTGAGTGCCTGTACACCGCTCCCTGGCCACATTGTACAACTCCCCGTAGGTGCAATGAAGTCACACAATGCAACCAGTGAAATGTACTAGTCATCCATGCCTGCCAACGAACAAATGAATCTCAAGAGGGGCCAATGGGAGCTGCAGGGCACAGATGGCACGAATACAGAAGCTATACAAATGGACATGACCTCAGTCTCCCACCAAGAAACGCACGCAAACACAGGCACCTGTGACCAGCCATATTCTGATAATCACATCATTCCACCAATCCAACTGGCTGACCGGCATCTGTTACACAAAAGCTAATCCCCCGCCCCTGAGCATGACATCATCAAAACAGTCATATTGGCAGCCCTTATCCCTGACCTCACTGGGCTTCGTAGGCAAACGCGCCCAGCACAGTACCACCCAACTATACTCCGAAGCTGGAACCCAATGCAGATCTCCTCACAATACATCGCTCCCCAAATAGGAATATGCCACATCACTTGCAAAGAAGAACGCTACACGGTTCATATCAGAATAGAAATTTAATGCACAACAAATTCACCAAGCCCATACAGCCATTAGGCCATGAACTCCAAAATACATTTCACCATTGTGGGCTGCATCCGCAATAAATGACCAGCTACTTCTTGTGTGACGCCCTTTTCCTTCATGGTACACAGGGGCTACATTCTCGTACGAAAAGGCAACATGGAAGCGCCTAGAACCACAGGGCCGTCCCAATAGGGAGGCACTAGTCCAGCTGAAAGGCCGAAATGTTGCTCCTAGCCACTAGTACTGCGTAAGGGCATGTGGCCCATTGGCGATCGTCCCATAAGATCGTAATGCTGCTCCACTGATTAACACGAAGCAGCAGGTGTCGGGAGTAAAATCCATCTGCAGGAGTGGCATACAGATGGCAGTGGCAAAAGGGGAGGAGATACCTGTCACCCAAATGAAATGAAAAAGAATAGTATGGCCATCAGAACTTCATTTGAATTACTCACTTCAATGATCACACCAAATCCACAGCCATATGCATGCTAGCCCACTCCAAAGGATCATCACCACCCAAAAACCACTTGCGAATCATAACTATCTATATCGAGGTGAAAACACTATCACAAACGAGTGTTCCTGTGCATGCGTCTGTTAAAACAGAATCCATCAGATGGGAATTGTAACGTGCATAGACACAAGTGTCTGAAGGCGCGTCGAGACAGGGAGGGCTCAACAAGGCCAGATAGACGATGGTCCCACTATGGCAGCCCTGCATCACATAGCGCAGGGGAGGTGGATAGATTCCAAGAAGCCCTGTACATGGCAAACTCTGTATCAAATCATCTGTCCATGCATCCATACATCATTCCCTCATCCCGTAATGAAAACGCCTGTTTCCATACTCACATAACATGTGAAATTTCCATTGAGCCTGTGCGTTATGCAGCCTGCAAAATCCACTGTGCCCCAGCCCGTAATTCCAGTGTTGTGAAGTAACATGTATTTGGGAACGTCCGGCCTTATCGCCCACTTCGCTATTGCGCATCCCAAACTATTCATATCAATCATTGCATCCTCGCCATGGCCCCTGTCCCAAGGACATTGAACAATAGAACGTTATATTTGCAGTCAGACCTGTGGGCATCTCCTCGCCGCTAGCTGAAAACCGAAAGCGCCGCCCTTCGAATTCCTCATTTGCAACATCACGTCGAAAAGGCATCTGTGGCCGCTTGAAATCACAAATTAATCCATCTAGTGCGGCTGTGTGTGAAAATGGCAACTGCCTTCACTCACAAATGGGACGCCCCGCCCGTCGGTGAACCTCGGTACAGTGTTGCATGAGGGTCCACCGTTACTCGAGTACTACGTTCCACTGACCCTTCACAAGTCTGTTCGCGACTGCAAAGATAGTATGTGAAACAATGGGACCATAGCAGAATGAACATATCAACCAATGTTACACTGCCATCGGGTACAAATACATGATTGTAATAGCAAGATGCCATTCGTCGAATTGCAGCGTTGTGTGCGGGACGTGCTCGCCCAAAGGGGAGAGCAGCTTGCACAGGTGGAATGAATCACCACAGGTGGAGGCCATACAGCCTGAAAACACATAAATTGCACACGCAGCCTCCTCCCACAACCACACCCACTCCGAAATGCTACCGGCAGGACTAGCTATGTTGGCCCTGGGGGACCTGATAGCACTGCAAGTACTCCAACTTCAAGAAGAAGACGAACACCAACTACAACCGGCCGCACGGAGGAGACGCAGGAGGAGGAGGAGGGCAAGGCAGGGCCAGCAAGGGCCGCCAGCACAGCCACTACCACCACGCAGGCAGCCCGCAATCCCACGCCTCCGAGCACATCCGTTCAACCTCACTGATGAGCAGATCCACACCCTCTACCGTTTGGACCGGGACACCATAACCGCCATTGTGGACATGACACAGGCTGACCTTGTCAGCATGATAGATAGCCCAACCGCCATCCCACCCCTACTGAAGGTGGTGTCTGTACTCCACTTCCTGGCCACAGGCACCTACCAGCACACAGTCGGACAGTTGCATGGCATATCACAGCCACTGTTCTCACGGACACTATTGCAAGTGCTCGATGCCCTCCTGCAGCACGCAGACGACTACATCTCTCTGCCACGCTCGGAGCAGGAAATTACCAACACAAAAGTGGGATTCCATGCACTTGCCGGCATACCGGGTTGCATTGGTGCCATCGACTGCACCCATGTGGAATTGGTCGTCCCACATGCCATGGAGGCCCAGTACCGCAACCGAAAACAATTTCATTCTCTGAATGTACAAATGGTGTGTGACTCCAACAGGATCATTACACATTGTTGTGCCCGATTCCCTGGATCAACCCATGATTCTATGGACTTGAGGAACTCTACAATACCACGCTACATGGAGCGACACGCAGGGAACAGATCCTGGCTACTCGGTGAGTCTCATTTCATGCATGATAATGTGGGGTATGTGATGCGGCAATGACCTGGCAGGAAGGGGGGGGTGCGTACGTAGCAATGTCATTCCACAAACATCCTTTATTGTCCACATACAGGTGATGCCGGGTATCCACTGAAGAGATGGCTCCTTACACCACTCCGGAACCCACGGGACCAGCATGAGGAGGACTACAACCATGCCCACTCACGTACCCGTGTAGTCATAGAACAGGCATTCGGCCTACTGAAGACTCGTTTCCGCTGCCTCAGCAGGTCTGGCGGGGCACTCCTGTACCGCCATGAGAAGGTTGCAAAGATGGTCATGGCATGTGTCATGCTCCACAACATGTGCGTACGTAGAAATGTACCCATGCCCCCTAACGCAGAACTGCAAGCACCTGAAGATGGTCATGATGAGGGTGGGGATGTGGCAGCACCTCAAGGAGTCTGCGAGGCACAGGAGGGCCGTGACATTCGTCAGCATCTCATAGATGCATGCTTCTAGCACTCACGCCTGGTGGCTGATACATGGACACGGGACTCGTGGCACTGTGTGTGTCTGGAACATGCACAATATGGACTGTACGCCTATAATGGCCTCGTACACAAAGATCAATGTCCACACATCTCATTGGATGATCATGCATTGTTTATGGCATATGTGATATCATGTTAAACACCCTATCGACCCGCCACCCAAGTGAGCCCAACACACCCCCTCCACCCTCCTACCTCCCCCCCGAACACCAGTGTCCAAAGATGCTCATTGTCAGTGGGCAGTCGCTATTGCAAGCCCCCTCTCGGGTATCAGGGGCACCCCTGCCTGTGGAGCGCAGGTTCCTCCCAGATCTACGTTGGGGGCTGCCCTGGACGGAACTTGCAACGGATGATGTCTCTGCCTGCTCACGTCCATGCATGTCCCTAAGGGTTTGTGAGAGCTCAGTGAGCACACGGCGCACTGCGGCAAGTTCGGCACATACGTCTTTGGACGTCGCATGCAGTTCCCCCCTCAGGCTCTCGGTGCTTCTCTCCATTTGTACTCTCAGGCTCTCGGTGCTTCTCTCCATTTCTACTCTCAGGCTCTCGGTGCTACTCTCCATTTGTGCCCTTAGTGTCTCTATACTTCTCTCCATTTCTGCCCTAAGTGTCTCAGTTGATGTTTCTATGTCTGCCTTAGTGCCCCCACATTCATCGGCATGGTCCTTGAGGAGCGTGGCCAGTTGCTGCTGTTGCACGATTACCTGGTCGAGGGACTGTTGCCTCTGCTGGGCCATGGCCATTTGCGGTGGTGTCACAGAGTGGCTGGTCACCTCATGTTGCCTTGCCACAGGGCTTGTGGGGGATGGCCAGTCGTCGTCTTGTGGGTGCCCCTGCGTGGTATCCTCATGGTGTACGGGATGGAACAGACAGGGGGATTGAGACAGGTCATGGATGGATCTAACTTCGACATCCCCGTTTTCTGTGTCGGAGTATGCTGCCATTAATGCAGTGTCACCTATGGTGCTGCTGCCACCAGAAGCAGTGCCTACTGTGGCATCCATTGGGGGGACCTGTGGTGGTGCTGTTGTGGGCATGCTGGCTGCTGGGGTGCCTGTTGGAGTTCCCTCCTGTGTGCTGCCACTTGATTTGTGCTGCTGCCGTGTCTTGATGCGTGCAGCTGAGGTGGAGGGTCTTTGGCCGTTGGTCTTGGCCCTCTTTGCAGGTGTGCTGGTAGGGGTGTCCTGGAGCTCGTCGTTTGAATCGGACCCTGTGGTGGAGTAAAGGAGGGCGAGCGTTATTAATGGGTCTGTGGAAATTGGAATGGCAATGTATCACATGCATTGGGGTGGTACCTGAGGGTGATTTGGGTCGGGGCCTTGGAGGTGGTTTCATTTTGTGTGGAGTGAGGGTGCAGTTGTTTTGCAGCCTGCAGTTGGGTGTGCCTGCTGCACGTGTAGAGGGTGTTTTTAGGATTTTTAATTATTTATGTATTTGATGTGAGTTTTAAAGTGTGCTATCAGGCCTATGTATGTGGACGTTCTCCTGGACATGTGTTACTGTTACACTATGTGGACACGTGGTACTTCACATGATTGGACATTGTGGTTTTGGCATTGTTTTATTTGGGACACCTACCTGATTCTTCGGATGTCTGCACTCCTTTCTCCATCCCTCCGACTCCCTCTATGCTCTCCATTCCAATGGTGGAGGCACAGATTTCTTCCCAGGGGGTCAACTTGATGGGTGATTCCGATCCTCCCCCGGTAGCTGTGGCAATGTTGCGGTTGGCAGAAAGTATGCTACGGACGCGTATCCGCAGGTCGTCCCATCGCTTTCTGCATTGCTGTGGGTTGCGGGGTGCGGTCCCCACCGCACTTACCCGCTGTGCCACCAGGGCCCATATGGCCTTCTTGTTCGCAAGTGCCGTCCTGGTCATTTGCGTGGAGAAGACGGCGGCAGCATTCTCCTGGAGGGTCTCTGTGAGCACGGTGAGTTCCTCACGGGAGAAGTGGACCTGCCGCTTGCGGTCGCACGCTTTCTTCGCTACTTTTCCCATTTTTCTTGGTTTCACTAGGGTGGATGACGGGTTGGGATGTGTCTCAGGGTAGTATTTTTAATGGTTGTGTGGAAATTCTGGTTTTATAGGTGTACGGCGTGATGTTTCCCGTTCCGGGACCATGCTTTTACTTCCGTTTCCGTATATTTCCGGTCACCGTACTTTCCGGTTGGCGCTCACTGCGGTGACCGCTAAGATGGGTGGCGGTATTGCACCTAGGGCGCCGTACGGTGGCGGTGTGGGCCGTTTTGGGGTCATTTCCGCCATCGCGGACTTTGCACTTCCGCCATGGCGTGGTGCTCGTGCCCGATGGGTCGGAATGAGCCGCACTTTGCTCCGTCGTGCAATGGCGGAAACGCTATTTACGCTATGGCGGTCCGGTCGGTTGATTTCCGCAAGGGTCGTAATGAGGGCCATAGTCCGCTTGCATGGTTTGCCTCGGACAGTGGTTTCAGATCGAGGACCTCAATTTACTTCGGAATTTTGGGCTTCTCTTTGCCAGTCACTGGGGATTCACAGGGCTCTTTCTTCGGGTTACCATCCTCAGAGTAATGGACAAACCGAGAGATTGAATGCCAGTCTGGAACAGTATCTAAGGTGTTTTTGTTGCCCTCAGCAGGGGAATTGGTATTGCTTCCTTCCGCAAGCAGAGTTTGCCTACAACAATGCCCTTCATACATCTGTCCAGATGGGTCCTACCTATGGGTATAATCCCCAACATTTGCCCTGGCTCAGTGCCCCTTCCACCAAGATTCCTGCTGTGGACGGAGTTCTGAAGGACTTACATGACGTACATGAACTTGCGCAGAAAGCGCACCTGGTCAGCCAACAAGCACAAAAGAGATGGGCAGACAAGGGTAGAAGCCCCAACCCTATGTGGCAGGTTGGACAATTGGTCTGGTTGTCTACCCGTTTCCTGCCCAGGTGGGTCCATTCTGGTAAGTTCTCCCCACGGTTCCTCAGGCCTTTCCCCATTGTGCAACGGATCAATCCTGTAGCCTTTAAGCTCAGACTTCCGGACTACCTCAAGAAGGTGCATCCGATCTTCCATTCCTCCTTACTCAAGGAATACAAGGAGGATCCTTTCCAAAGACCTGTCCACAGGGTACGTGTTCAAGTTAACCCAGCACCTGAAGAATACGAAGTGGCCTATTTGGTTGATTCCCGGTACCGGCGGGGTAGGTTACAATACCTAGTAAATTGGAAGGGTTATCCATTGGATGAGAGGTCCTGGTAACCAGTGAGCCATTTTCATGCACCCAAATTGATAAGGAGATTTCACCACTTTCACCCGAGCAAACCTGGGGGACCCCTGAGGAGAAGGGGGTATACTGTCAGGACCGGCGGGTGGAAGCTATGGAATTGCTGGCGGCATTAATCTATTCAGGGTAGCGCTCTAGTCCTCAACTAACATGGCGGCCTGCACTATAACTTCCGGCTCCACCCCTTCTGCTGGTGCGTTGTATCTGTTACCTCTTGTTACTTCGCTCGCACTCCTGTGCCTACTCTTGCATATTTTCTTGTGATTACTCCCGTTCTCTGCATCCCGGGCCTCCGGGATCCCTCTCATCCTGTGTCTTGTGTTTTTTGTCCTTTCTTACTTATACGGTATCCTGCCGTTATACCGCTGCCCAGTTTCTGTTTGCCTTCTCTCGCTATCTACGCTTTCGTCCTCCTTGCTTGCATTCACGACGCCTTGCCAGATAAACCCTGCCGCTTTAATTTTTACACGCGAGCGGCAGTGTTTCTTTTTGTACGCGAGCAGCTCTCGCGACTTCCATTTCCATACTTTACTTGCACCCGGCGCCTGTCCGTTCCTACTTGACTTTAGCTTCCATTTCTTTCGGTGTTGTAGGTTTCTTAACCACAGGTTTTTTCTATTGCTTTTCCTGTCAGCTCCAGTGCCTTTTTCCCTGAATTTCTGTTCATACTATCCTTTCCGGTTCCTTCATCACTATTGAGCCCTTCTCATCTTGCAGTACTATAATCATTGCTGGACATTGGTCTTTGGAAGCTACTTTTCATTACCTCCGCAACACACCAGAACCAGGGTTTTTTCTGCCTTGTGGCTTTTTCCCTGGGGCGAGGCTGGCCCCCCTGGGGGTCTCCCTGGGTAGTTTCTCATCTCTGTCAAGGTGGCCTCTGGAGGGGCCAGACCTTATTTACACGAAAGAAAAGGTCGGACACTAAAGGACAACCCACCGAAGGAAAGGAAGAAGGATACAAAGAAGCCTGAAGCTGCACATAAGGATAGCACCACCGAGGATTCAGGTGAGGAGAAGGGGGAGTTTGAACCTGATCCTGACACTCATCCTCTCTATGCACTCGTCCGCTCTATGCACTCATCCGTTCTAGGCACTCACCTGTTCTACGCACTCATCTGATCTACGCACTCATCCGCAATACGCACTCACCCGCACTTTGCACTCATCCACTCTACGCACTCATCCGCTCTATGTACCCATCCGCTATACGCACCCATCCGCTCTATGCACCCATACGCTCTAGACATTCATCCGCTCTAAGCACTCAACCGCTCTACACACCCATCCACTCTACACACTCATCCGATTTACATACTCATCCATTCTACACAACGCATCCATTTTACACAACTCATCTGTTCCTCACAACTAATCCGTTCTACACAACTCATCCACTCTACACACTCATCCGCTCTACACATTCATGTCTTTTACACATTCATCCATTCTACACACTCATCGGCTCTACACAATCATCCGCTCTACATACTTATCCGCTCTACACACTTATCCGCTCTACGCACTCATCTGCACAACGCATTCATCTGTTCAGTGCACTAATCCGCTCCACCTATATCATCCGTTCCTGCATTTCGTTCATTAATCCTACATTATCGGTACAGCCCATGTCACTTGTCGTACGCATTCAAATTTGTTTCCTGCTCTCGATCGGTCCTATGCATTACACCCGTCTCATCTATTCGAATCATGTATTTTCTACTTTCCATTCATAACATGCACTCATACAATCCATGCCATCTGTCTGTGCACTGATCCCACTCCTGAATTCATCATTAGATCCTCTGTATTTTATTCTTTTTGTTCATTTTGTTTCTTTCGACCATTGCAATCATTTCATTCATTTCATTAATGTCATCCGCTTTACTGTCTTTTTTTTTTGTTTTGTTTTTTTAAATGTTTTTTTTTTGTTCTGTTTCACTTCTTATCTGGTTTATTCATTCCATTCTGTTTGTTTTTTTTAGATTACACTAGAGGTTATTAGTTTTCGATTTTCCCTTGGTTCATGATGCTGTATTGCTTTTTTTTTTTTAATGTTAGTAAATATCCAGTTGTTTGGGTTAGTTGACAAGTTGTTTTTCACTTTATTCCTCACGTCCACATTGATCCTTTTGTCAATTACAATTATTTGTCTACTTCATTAATTTCAGCCGCATTACTGTCTTCATACCACTTATTCTTTTTATTTACTGCACAGGTTTGATCATTTTTACTTAATCTATTTTGTTTGTCTTTTTAGTTAATCAGTAGAGGTTATTAGTTTATTATTTGTGATTTCAAGCACGGATCACAATTCTGCATTGATATTTATGATCTAGTATTTTGGGAGCGTCTTTGAGATGGTGTTATCCAGTTTGAGTTACATTGAGTTCGGGTGGGTTTTAGGGGAAAAGCCAAGTTTTCAGCAATTTGCGGAAGGACATGAGGTCTTCAGTCAGTCGGATGTGGGGTGGGAGTGTGTTCCACAGCGTGGGGGCCAAGGCTCAGAATGATGATCCGCCTAATCTGACTGAGTTTGTTTTTGGTATGACTAGGAGGCCTGCTGAGCTGGATCTTAGAGTGCGTGGAGGGTGATAGAGTTTCAGTTTGTCTTGAAGATATTGTGGTCCGGTTTTGTGCAGCGCTCGCTGAGAAATGCATAAGGTTTGAAAGTCACCCTTCGGTCAACCGGAAGCCAGTGCAGAGTTTTGAGGGCTGGGGAAATGTGGTCTCTCAGGCCAAGCGCTAGTACTAGTTTGGCTGCAGCATTTTATGCTCTTTGTAGTTTAGTCAGTTGGTATGCGTGGACTCCAAGGTAGAGGGGGTTAGCCTAGTCCAGTCTTGATATAACAATTGATTGGACAGCAGAGAGTCTGATTTGAAAGGAGAGGTACGGAAAAAAGTGCTTAAGAGTTTTAAGGTGGCAGTGGCAGGACTTTGAGACGTTATTGACTTGGCGCAAGAGTGTTAGGTCAGAGTCTAGGACGCATCCAAGGTTTTTTACTGATTTGGAGGGGGTTGGTGAGTTAGCCATGGCAGATGGCCAGGGAGGTGGGTATGGTAGAAGTTCGGTGTTGCCACATACCATGATTTCGCTTTTGGAGGGGTTTAGCAAGAGGTGGTTTGTGGTCATCCAGAGCTCTATGTCGAGGAGACATGAAGCGAGGACAGGTCGGCAGTTGGGTTTTGAGTTCAGGAGATTCTGTCACGACCCTCAGCCCTGATCCCCATTGGCAAGCCCATTGGCCAGGTGGAATCAGGGCTCGGATCACTAATAAGGCCTGGCATCGACTTCTCAGGCCATCTTGGGGCCAGTCTTGGCGCCTTTGGCGCCAGGCTCATCAGTAAGGAAAGACATCTGCTTGAGGAACTACTTTATTTAGGCTTTCAGCCAACATGGAGGCATCCACAAGCTTGATTCCTAGAACCAAGCTATGCGGTCTAGTGTTTTGGGTGTGGTGGCCTAGGGACTACTTTACCTGGACTACTTTACAGTGGCTATTTAAACCACACCCGAACAAGACAACACGCTTCGCGTTACTTTGCTTCTAGCAACGTGACGCTCAACCGTGTCCAGCTTTTTCACAAGCCTGGTGAATTCCGGACCTGCAGATAAACCAAGAACATCGTTAGCAGCAGAATCTAACCTGCATTCATCATCCTTCACTGCTCGCAACCCCTGGGCAGCTCTGTTGGTGGAGTTCACCGCCCGGATTGAAGGACATGAAAAAAGGAGAAAGACATCATTAAAGGAGGTAGTGGAGACATTACAACCACAAAGTGCTTAAAGACTTACCTGGTTGGTTGCTTTTCGGCCGGCATAGCTCCGGAACTCCATCTGCGCTGGGAACTCACCGCAACCTACGAAAAGAGAAAAGCACAGGTCAGTGAGGACAAGACATCGCTGCGCTACGCAAAGCGCCTCCTTACTGCATAATAGCGCTATAGCGCACCATCATCTCCTGGTGAGAACCAGCATATCCAGTATATCCAAGCGGACACTCTGCGCTCCTAGGGAGATAAAAAAGAGACATTTAGATCAGAGAAAAGACATGCAAGAATTACGATGCCATCAATCGCAATAAGACCTACCTAAAAGACACTACAAAGGCAGCAGTCAGTGATGTAACTGGACCGCCCACGCCCACAAAAGACAACGCGCCCCTGCCCAGAGAGCAGGACGGAGAGCCCACCGATTCCGACAACCAGGTGAGAAGAGAACCTGGAGGGGCTGGAAACACAAGGGAGGTGGGGGAAAACTTACCTTGGTCGCCCAGTCCTAATATAGTCTTCATTTCCAGGCGGAATCCCATTGACACCGAGACCACACCAGGGAATCATTGGGAAGGGCACCAACGACCAACTGGCTGGGTGGTGTCCCCGTGGATACCAGGTGAGTGTAACAGAATGTGAAGCTTCACATAAATAATCCACCTGGGCGCCATGGAAACATCAGAAATCGACCAATTGGCCCAATTGTTGGGGGACCTTCGTGCTTGGGTTCATTCAGCCCGACAAGAGACAATTGCACTCTGGAGAGACCTAATAGTGACCAAGGAGCGCACCAACGAAATCAGCAGCCAATTCTTGCAATCGCAGGCAGGGCAGACTCCTCTGCCTGGAGGAAATCCACCGATGCAAAATCCTATCTCACCATCTTATACCCCCACACCAGTACAGATCAGGCTGCCTCGGACAGTTCCCCTGGCACCACCAGAAAGGTTTTCAGGCGACCCACAGAAGTATGTAGCATTCATAAATTAGTGTCGCCTTCACTTCTTTTGTCGCCCTGGGGCATTTCCAAATGACCAAGCTCGGGTAGCTTTCATCCTATCATACTTGAGTGGAAGTGGAGCGGATTGGTCGGTGCCGTTGGTGACCCATAATGATCCGTTGTTACAGGACTATGGGGGGTTCCAGAGAGAAATGGAAAAAGTGTTTGCTCGACATACCCAGGAACAAGCAGTGGATAACAAACCTTTATCCCTCCGGCAAGGGAACCAAGACTTGTTAACATACATTGCGACTTTCCATAGACTGGTTGCTTAAGCCAGGTGGCCAGAAAACAAAAGAACCACGTTATTCCATCAAGGCTTACGAGGCAAATTAAAGGACGTTTTGGCCCAGGTAATTGATCCCCCCAGAGACTGTATGAATCTGGTCGTGCAGCTAGACCATTGGTTGCAGGACCGAAAAGCAGACCGGTCCAAAGCAGACTCTCGAGTAGTTTATGTTCGGCCTAAAGACAATGCACCACGGGGGCCAGACAACGCCGTAGAACCCATGCAGATCGGAGGGATACGACCTCCATTAACAAAACAAGAGCAGGATAAAAGAAGACAACAGCAACTTTGTTTGTATTGTGGAAAACCAGGACATTTTCTGAAAGACTGCCCAATAAAACCCCCAAGGAGGACAGTCGGGGCCACAGAAAAGGATGAAGTTAAGGAATCGGAAAACTACTAAGCTCGGCAACCGTAGAGGTCAGTTTGTCGAGTGATGAGAAAGAGCCACTGACCTCACACTTTGCGATACCCGTGATCTTAATAGATCACGAACAATCGTCAAAGATGCATGCAGTAGAAGCGTACATCGACAGCGGAGCAGTTGGGAACTATATAGATCAAGAGTTGGCAGCAGAGATGGGGCTTCCTTTGTGTTCTAAGTCTACCAGGGTCAAGGTGACTACCGTGGATGGGACAGAAATCACCTCCGGACCAGTAACTCAGTGCACAGCAGTAGTAACCTTGCTGTGCCAGGACGGACATCAGAGTGCATTTCGTTCGATCTTATAAAGGCACCTCAGTTCCAGTTGATACCATGGTTGGTTGCTCACAACCCTTTGATAGACTGGCGGGCACAGAAATTAACCTTCTCCAGCAACTGCTCCCTAACTTGCTACTCTCCTGACCCGGAACCCGACTCCTGTGTCTCCAAGACTTCCAATACTAGAGCCTCTACTCTGGGAGTAACTAATACTTTACCAAATGAATATCGTGACTTTCAGGACGTATTCCAAAAAGACCAGGCTAACACATTGCCACTGCATAGGCCTTATGATTGTCAAATTGACTTTATTCCTGGGGCACAAATCCCTTGCGGCAGGATCTATGCTCTTACCGAACCAGAAAACCTTCAACTGAAATCCAATTTGGACCAGTACCTTGCAAACGGATTTATCCGCCCATCTAAGTCCCCAGCAGCCAGTCCTTTGTTCTTCGTACCGAAAAAGGAAGGGGACTCGAGGACCTGTAATGATTACAGCGCAGTAAACCAGATAACCTTGAAGAACCGAGACCCCTTGCCTCATATCCCGGAAATGCTAGACCAAGTCAAAGATGCCCAGATCTATACCAAATTAGACCTTTTTTTGGGAGCATACCACCTGGTCCGGGTCAGAAGCGGAGATGAGTGGAAAACCGCTTTCCGTACCAAATATGGCTTGTTTGAATATCAAGTCATGCCTTTTGGCTTATGTAACGCTCCCGCAGCGTTTCAATATTTCATGAATGATGTCTTGAGAGAACTGATTGACGTTTGCGCCTTAGTGTACATTGTTGACATCTTGGTCTACTCAGCCTCAAAACAAGATCATATCAGGCATGTTCGTTCAGTCCTAAACCACGCTCCGCCAACATCGTTTGTATGCAAAGCTGGAGAAATGTTTTCTTAACGTCACCGAAGTAGAATTCCTTGGTTTCATCCTTTCGCTGAAAGGCATTAAAATGGACGTACATAAGGTTGACGCTATTCTAAAATGGCCATCACCAACATCTCTGAAGGGGATACAGAGCATGCTATGCTTTGCAAACTTTTACCGCCGGTTTATCCCAGACTTCTCTCAGGTTGTGCACCCGATCACAGTACTGCTACGAAAAAGCAATAAAAAGTTTGCTTGGACTGAGGAAGCAGAAAGAGCCTTTCAGGAACTGAAACAAAGGCTCACCTCTGCTCCAATCCTGCGGCACCCACGTCCAGACTTCCCTTATGTCGTAGAAACTGATGCTTCCAGTATGGCAATGGGAGCGGTCCTTTCACAGAGGGACCCAGAAACTGGCCAGCTGCATCCTGTGGCCTTCTGGTCAAAACAATTCTCACCCCCGGAAATTAATTACGCTATCACGCACCTAGGGCCTCATTACACGGATGGCGGTAAGGGTTTACCGGTACCGGTATTTTACCGGTACCGGTAAATCCTTACTGCATTACTACGAGGTCCCTTTGCGGGTTGGGGAATTTAACGCCTGCTTTTTGCAGGCGGTAAAAACCAACCCGCAAAGGGACCAGGGAGCTAATTACGGTACTGCAATTTGCGGTACCGTAATTAGTGCCTTCCCCATTCCCATAGAGCCCTATGGGGCAAAAATGGGAAAGGGGAAGGGCAATGGTGGAAGGGGGAATTACCGCCCCACCAACCTTGGAATAGGGCGGTAATTCCCCTTTCCACCAAGGCGGTGCCGGTATTTTACCGGCATGAACCATGGCGCTAATAGCGCCATGGTTCACCGCCATCTGTGTAATGAGGCCCCTAGCCATCAAGTCTGCTTTCAAGGCGTGGCGACACTATCTTCTGGGAGCTAGACACACCATTACAGTGATTACAGACCACCGGAAACCTGCAATATCTCAAAACAGCTAAAGCCCAGTCTTCACGCCAGTTACGGTGGGCCCTCTTCTTCGCCGAATATGACTACGTGATCACCTTCCAACCAGAGGTTAAGAATGGGAAAGCTGACGCCTTATCTCGAATGGGCATCGATGAAACGGTGTATACAACTCCAGACCCGGTACCCATCATACCTGAAGACAAACTCTTGGGTATCACAACAGCGTTATCACAAGCCGAATTACGACACAAAATTCGACAGTCAATGATGGCACATTTTATTCCTCTCAAGGTCCTCCTGGACGCATCCATCCTAGCAGAAGTATTTCTGGAAAACATTGTCAAGCTGCATGGCTTTGCATCAGTTCTGGTCTCCGATCGAGGCAGCCAATTAGTATCCAATTGTTTGAGAAAATGTTGTGCAATGGCACAGATTGATGTCCGGCTATCCACCAGTCACCACCCCCAGACAAATGGCCAAACTGAGAGGACCAACCTGACCCTCAAGCAGTATTTACGGTGCATGCTGCACCATGAATTGAGAGATTGGAAGGACTTACTGTGGATAGCTGAGTACGCATATAACAACTCCGTACATTCTAGCACGGGCCAAACACCTTTTTACACCTTGTATGGCAGACATCCACGTACATCAGAACTTGACCTTCCTGCCAGCTTGGAAATGCCTGCAGTAAAGACTCTTCATACAACCATCACTCAGGCATTCAGAAAGGTGAAGGAACATCTTATTCATGCTAAAGAAAAACAAAAGCACTTTGCCGACTAGCATCGGAAAAAGGCCCCAGACTATCAAGTAGGAGATCAGGTTTGGTTAGCCGCCAAATACTTACCCATCAAAGGGACCCGGACCTTCCATCCTCGATATTTGGGACCCTATACCATCAAGCCAATTATCAACCCAGCAGCCGTCAAATTGGACTAACCACCTAATCTACAAATCCATCCGGTATTCCATGTGTCCCTCTTAAAACCAATGCAACCCGGTACACGAATCAAGACACCACCTCAACCTATACTAATAGATGGAGAACCAGAATTTGAAGTCAAGGGCATCCTGGACTCTAAGTACTCGAGAGCCAAGTTGTACTATCTCGTCGACTGGAAGGGGTTTGGGCCTCAAAAAAGATCCTGGGAACCCAGTGAGAACATCCATGCACCACGTCAGATCAAGAAGTTTCATCAGAACTTCCCAACTAAACCTGGACCAGGCAGGAGACACACCTTGGGAGGGGCCTTGGGGGGAGTGCTGTCACGACCCTCAGCCCTGATCCCCACTGGCAAGCCCATTGGCCAGGTGGAATCAGGGCTCGGATCACTAACAAGGCCTGGCATCCACTTCTCAGGCCCTCTTGGGGCTAGTCCTGGCGCCTTTGGCGCCAGGCTCATCAGTAAGGAAAGACATCTGCTTGAGGAACTACTTTATTTAGGCTTTCAGCCAACATGGAGGCATCCACATAGCTTGATTCCTACAACCAAGCTATGCGGTCTAGTGTTTTGGGTGTGGTGGCCTAGGGACTACTTTACCTGGACTACTTTACAGTGGCTATTTAAACCACACCCGAACAAGACAACACGCTTCGCGTTACTTTGCTTCTAGCAACGTGACGCTCAACCGTGTCCAGCTTTTTCACAAGCCTGGTGAATTCCGGACCTGCAGATAAACCAAGAACATCGTTAGCAGCAGAATCTAACCTGCATTCATCATCCTTCACTGCTCGCAACTCCTGGGCAGTTCTGTTGGTGGAGTTCACCGCCCGGATTGAAGGACATGAGAAAAGGAGAAAGACATCATTAAAGGAGGTAGTGGAGACATTACAACCACAAAGTGCTTAAAGACTTACCTGGTTGGTTGCTTTTCGGCCGGCATAGCTCCGGAACTCCATCTGCGCTGGGAACTCACCGCAACCTACGAAAAGAGAAAATCACAGGTCAGTGAGGACAAGACATCGCTGCGCTACACAAAGCGCTTCCTTACCACATCATAGCGCTATAGCGCGCCATCATCTCCCGGTGAGAACCAGCATATCCAGTATCTCCAAGCGGACACTCGGCGCTCCTAGGGAGATAAAAAAGAGACATTTAGAACAGAGAAAAGGCATGCAAGAATTATGACGCCATCAATCGCAATAAGACCTACCTAAAAGACACTACAACGGCAGCAGTCAGTGAAGTAACTGGACCGCCCGCACCCACAAAAGACAACGCGCCCCTGCCCAGAGAGCAGGACAGAGAGCCCACCAATTCCGACAACCAGGTGAGAAGAGAACCTGGAGGGGCTGGAAACACAAGGGAGGTGGGGGAACACTTACCTTGGTCTCCCAGTCCTAATATAGTCTTCATTTCCAGGCGGAATCGCATCGACACCGAGACCACACCAGGAATCATTGGGAAGGGCACCAACAACCAACTGGCTAGGTGACGTCCCAGTGGATACCAGGTGAGCATAACAGTTTCAGAATTAGCTGAGGGTCATCGGCGTAGTTGTAGCACAGGATATTGTGCGTGCGAATGATTCGAGGGAGGGTGGCCATGTAGAGATTGAACAGGAGGGCTGATAGGCATGCTCCTTGGGGAACTCCAGTGTCGACTGGTCGGGCTTGGGAGGAATAGGTTGAAATTAGGGTTATTTGATTCCTGTTTTTGAGGAAGGATGCTATCCATTTGACAGCGGTTCCATGAATTCCTAGGGAGTGGAGTCAAGAAGGATTGAGTGATTGATTGTGTCGAAAGCGGCGGATAGGTCAAGGAGGATTAAAGTGGTGCAACCCGCAGAGTCTGCTGTGTTTTTAAGGTCATCCCAGAGGTTAGGGTGGTTTCAGTTCTGTGTCAGGCTCTGAAACCTGATTGAGCGGGGTCTAGAAGATTATTGGCTTCGACAAATATATTTAGTTGGGAGTAGGCGGTTCGGTCGATGAGTTTGGCGAGGAACCTGGTGTTAGAGATGGGGCGGTAGTTTTGGGCTCAAGGCGGTCGAGGGAAGGTTTTTTTATTAGAGGTTTGACATGAACTGTTTTGAATACGTCGGGAAAAATTCCCAAGGAAAGGGAGTCATTTATGATGGTTCTCGCGTGTTCTCCTGCACAGGTCAGAGCGAAAATTTCTTTGAGGGTTGAGGCTGGGCAAGGGTCTAGCAGAGAGCCGGAAGGTTTGCGGGCAGAGAGAAGTTTTAGAATTTGGTTGGCAGATATTGGACTAAAGGAGTCGAACGTTGGTTGAGTAGTGGTCACAGGCGGTGGGTTGGTCAGTAAGGAGGGTGAGTTACCTGGTGGGTGTAGGCGAGCTAGTTTGTTGGTTAGAGCGTTTATTCTTTCGAGAGCTGTAGTGTAAAAGTGGAGAGAGAGTGAATCACACAGTGATTGTGAGGCAGTCGCGGCGGTGGTGATGCATGATGGTTTGGTGAATTCGGTGATGATTTTGTGAAGTTCTTTGCTGGGGTTTTTGCAGTTGAGGATTCGGGAGTTGTAATGGGCTTTTTTTGCTTTTCAGATTTCGGCCTTGTACTGATGAAGGTGCTGGGCTAAAGTGGATATGCTCAGGGGAGTTTTTTCTTTCCGCCATTTGCGTTCTAAGTGTTTATATAGTTGTTTCTTGGTCTTCAACTCAGGTGTGAACCATCTAGGAAAGAGGCCACGGCGGGCTGATGGTTTGCAAGAGGGTGTGAACCGCATTCGTGCTTTGTTGAGCCATGAGTCAAAGGCATAGGGGTTAATTCATTATTGAGTAGGCAGGTAGGCGGGGGAGACTGGAGGAGTGCGTCGGCTAGGTCCGGAAGGATTATTAGTTTCTTCCAGCATTTGCGCAGATTCGGAGGTTCCGGTTCGGGTACGGGAAGAGGGTTGGGAGAGCGAATGGCGAACGAAACAATGAAGTGATTGGACCAGATGATAGGGGTGGGGGGGTTTAGCTGTATTAGGTTGTGGGAGCTGAAGATGGCATCAAGAGTGTGTCCTTTGTAGTGAGTCGGGCCGTTTGTGTGGGGTTGGAGGTTTATTGCGTCGAGGCCGTCAACCAGAGAGTGTGTCATAGGGTTGGTGGGAATGTCCAGCCATATGTTGAAATCACCTAGAAGGGTGAGGTTGGGATGGTTTAGTTGGATGGTGGCAATAGAGTCGCAGAGGTTGTTTTAGAATTGTCTATCATATCCAGGGGGTCTGTAGATTATTAGGAAGCTGTAGGAGAACGAGGGGGAAAGGGATAGTTTAACTAGGAGTGATTCGCAGGAAGGAATGGAAGGGTGGTTGTCGATGATTGAGGCGTGGAAGTGAGACTTGAAGGCGAAAGCTATTCCTCCTCCTCTAGAGGGACGGTTCAATGGGATGAGGGAGTAGTTGGGGGGGAAAGCTTCATTGGCGATAGGGGCGAAGTCTTCAGAGAACCAGGTTTCGGTAATGAAGACCAGGTCTGGTTTGACAGAGGCGAGTAGGCCAAAGATGCTGTGTCTGTTCTTTGCTACGGATCGAGCAATAAATAGGATGCAATTCACCTTGGTAGAGAGGTTGATGTCGGAGCTGCACAGATGGGGGTTGGGGTGGGAGAGGGTGGAGGCTGGAGAGTGAGAGGGGAGGGTTGGTTGATGGCCGGTGGGAAGAGTGGTCAAGCAGTGGAGTTGGTGGGTTTTGGGTGGGGTTGGTTGGAGGCGAGTTTTGGGATGACTGGGTTTGGCACGGGGGGGTTGGAGGTGGGGTGTGGGGGGTTAGTGGTTTCAGTTGTGGTTGGTGAGAAGTCGAGGGCGAGGGGTTTTAGGTAAGGTGAGGAGTGGGGGGAGGGTTGAGAGTGGGATGAGGAGGTGGGTCTAGATAGGGGAGGCGATGAGTGCTGAGAGAATGAGGGGGACCAGGTATGTTTCCTCTTTAGTGTCTTTGTGTCACACGCCGCGGTCCCTGGCAATTGTGGAAACGCTGGCGGTGGAGCGGCCATTAACTTTGCCGTCACGCAATTACGTTCTTGTCCGCAGCGGTCTAGTTTCCAGATCAGCGATGTCCTTTTAGCCGGCACCAACCCGGAAGCAGATGCGTTGCAACCTTTCGCGTCAGGCTTCCGGGTTGATACGCTGTAGGTCTTTCCTCCGCGGCGCTTCGCCGCTCTTTCTTTCTACTTGTCTTCAGTATTGCACTCTCTTGGCTTACCTTGCTATCTAGGGTAGCGTTTCCTTGTTTCCCCTTCCCTCGTCTGTCTTCTCAAACTCCTCCGTTCAGTCAGTCCTTTTCCTGTTGTCCTGCTTGTCTGCATTTAGTACCCTGTGCCTGCTATCCTGCTACCTGGCTCAGCTACGAGGGGTTTTTTATGCCCGCTGGCTTTTTCCCCTTAAACCGGTCTGCCCCGGTACGGGGGCCCCCTTGGCCCCGAGTTAGAGGGGCAGGGTGGCTTCCTCTCGAGGCAGACCACATCGACAATCCAGGGAAGAAGCATTGAGAATCCGGAGATTCGGAGTTGTGTCGGACCAGGAAACTACAGGTGAGGAGACGGGCGTGAGGGGTACTCAGGAAGGTGGAGTGCATTTGACGGAACGCAAGAGTGAGCTTGACAGTTTGCAACGCCAAAAGGAAAAGATGGCCACTTCGGAACAAATACAGGAACTAGTGGCCGTGGTCCAGGCCCTGAATGTGGAACTCCAGAATGTGAAAGCAGATAATGCCGTATTGAGACAGATGGTCTCTACTAGGGATACAAGGGATTCTGACTTACCTCCCATGGCTTTATCCTCTGGCAAGTTCGATGGAACTCCGAAACGTCTAAAGGAATTTTTGGAAGCTTGTTCTATTTACTTCACCTTTAGACCTCAGTTGTTCCAAAATGATCATACCAAGGTGGGATTTATGGTATCCAATCTAACGGGGAATGCATTAGCTTGGGCTGCCCCTTTGGTGACCAACAATAACCCCGTCATAAGAGACTATGAGGGGTTTTTGTCCTTATTGCGCCAGACTTTCGAGCAACCAGAGATTATACATGTGGCTGCGGAAGAACTCCTGGATGTTAACCAAGGTTCTAGAGATTTACTGACTTATATTTCCACATTCAAACGTTTGGCTTCAGAAGCTGGATGGCCAGAACGGGCTCAATACACCATATTTCGTCGAGGTTTAAAGGATGAAATAAAGGACGAACTGGCAAGGATAGCCCGCCCCACCACCCTGTCTGATTTGTTCTCCATTGTTACTCAAATTGACTATCGCCTTAGTGAACGCAAGGCGGAAAGAAAGAAGCAAAGAGCCCCGGCCTCTTTTCTACCGAGTACCCACTCATTGCCCTCCCTACCTAACTCCGATAACAAGGAAGAACCAATGCAAGTGGGGTCTGCTAGATCTTCCTTGACTCCTGAAGAAAGAAGACGTCGGAGGAATGCTGGCCTTTGTATGTATTGTGCATCAGGCACTCATTTACTACGAAACTGTCCAGAAGTTCCACCTAAGCGGTCGGGAAACGATCAACCTCGGAACTAAAGGGGACGAGTAACCGAGGTCAGAGTGCTAGTCCCTATGTCACTGTGACTGTAGCTTCACAAGCCGTCTCGATGGACTCTCGTCTCATGGCAGTTCCCATCCAGTTGGAGACTCCGACAGAGGTTCTTACAACCATGGCTCTGGTAGATTGTGGTGCCGCAGGCATATTCATGGATACCATGTGGGCACACCAACAAGGACTCCCTCTGTTAAAACGAGAAGAATATCAGAAAGTAGAGGGAGTTGACGGTTCACCACTCTCGTCAGGACCAATTACCCATTCCACAGTATCCTTGAAGGTCCGGGTTTTCCAACATTCGGAAGAGTTACAATTTGATTTGATACGAGCAGCACATTTTCCTGTGATCCTGGGAATTCCTTGGTTGAGGAGGCATAACCCGCTCATCGATTGGGCACAAAACACCTTGGCTTTTTCCTCCCCATATTGTAAACAGAATTGTTTATCCCATGCTTCAGAGGAAATGGTACAAGTCCTTACTCCACAACAGGAAGGAGTACATGAGATTAGTAGGGTTCCTCCAGAATTGGCAGAATTCAAGGAAGTCTTCAAAGATGATCCAATCTTAGATCTACCTCCACATAGGCCGGAGGATTGCGCTATTGAGCTGGTGCCAGATGCCCTGGTGCCGTTCAGCCGCATGTTTTCTTTGTCTCTACTAGAAAAGAGGGCGCTTCGCAGATATTTGGACTCTCATTTGACCAATGGCCTCATTCGTCCCTCCAAATCTCCGGCTGGAGCTTCGCTGTTCTTCATACCTAAGAGGGATTCGACTGAGTTAAGGCCCTGCATTGACTATAGAGGTCTAAATAAAGTCACAGTTCGGGACCGATACCCTATGCCTCTGATAACAGACATATTGGAAGCGGTTCAGGGTTCTACCGTCTTCTCTAAGCTGGACCTCCGGAGTGCTTACCACCTTCTACGTGTGAAGGATGGAGACGAATGGAAGACCGCATTTCGTACTCCATTTGGTCTTTTTGAGTATCGAGTGATGCCATTTGGCTTGGTTAACGCTCCTGCCATATTCCAGCGCTTTATGGATCGTCTATTCTCTGACCTGCTATACCTCAGTGTCATAGTATACTTGGATGACATTTTGGTTTTCTCAAGATCCCCATCTGAACATATAGTACATCTCCAGACGGTTTTGCATCGCTTGCAATTGCAACATCTGTTAGTTAAACCAGAGAAGTGCATCTTCAAGAAGTCATCCGTTCCATATTTGGGATACATTCTGTCCCATGATGGTATTATTATGGATCCAAGGAAGGTATCTGCCATCTTGGACTGGCCCATTCCCACCTCTTTGAAAGATGTTCAACGGTTTCTGGGCCTGGCCAATTTCTACAGAAAATTCATCAGTCATTTTTCACTGATTGTGGTACCAATAACCTCATTACTTAAAAAGGACGCTAAACCGTTTTTCTGGTCAGAATCAGCTGATCAAGCTTTTGTTGACCTCAAGAAGAGATTCTGTTCTGCACCCATCCTAACTCAACCGGATCAAACCCAACCTTTTATCGTAGAGGCTGACGCCTCAGCAAGCGCGTTGGGTGCTGTACTACTCCAGCTGAAAGATGGGAAGGAACATCCTGTAGCATATCTTTCGAAAACTCTTTCTTCCAGTCAACAGAACTATTCAGTGATAGAAAAAGAACTTTTGGCTCTCAAGGTGGCCTGTGAAGAGTGGAGACACCTGCTACAAGGCGGAAGGCATCCGTTTACTTTACGTACAGACCATAAGAACCTGAAGATTCTCCGTAACATGGAATGCGTCAATTCAAGGCAGGCCCGCTGGGCACATTTCTTCAGCCAGTATGACTTTATCATCACGTACATTCCTGGCACCCAAAACAGCTTGGCGGATGCTCTGTCTAGATGCCGGTCTGCAGACTTTTATTCCCCCTCAGTTAGTCAACCAATGTTTCCTCGAAACAAGATTGTGGGAATGGTTTCGGCATTCTTGCAAGAGATAAGATCGGTAACCAAACCCGATTTGGCAATCACAGTACCCAATGACTTACAATCTAAAATCCATTGGTCTGAAGGTCTTCTATTGGTAGGACAACGTTTGTACGTTCCCTCAAGGTCCTTACAATCTAAAGTTTTAGAATGGGGTCACAATCATGTTACTGCATGACACAGGGGAGTTCGAGGCACCCTTGAGCTAATCTCTCGATCTTTCTTTTGGCCTTCACTCTCACATGATGTTAGGCAACACTGTAAAACGTGTGTGGTCTGCGCCCAAAACAAGAACTCCACGCATAAGCCCTATGGGTTGCTTACGCAGCCAGACTTGCCCAACCAGCCATGGTCCCAAATTTCCACTGATTTCATAGTAGATCTGCCCAAATCTCAGGGGAAGACTTGCATTATGGTAACCATTGACACATTTACCAAGTTAGCACATTTTTCCGCACTACAGGGTGTGCCGTCAGCCTCCGAGATGGCCGAGGTGTTTCTCAGGGATATTTTTAGGCTCCACGGTCTTCCCGATAAGATTATCTCAGATCGAGGTAGTCAATATACTTCACGGTTCTGGAGCGCCCTGTGTACACGGTTAGGAATCGAGAGGGCTTTATCATCAGGTTTTCATCCTCAGACCAACGGTCAAACTGAGCGGCTTAATGCCACTCTGGAACAATATCTCAGGTGTTATGTTAACAAGAATCAGGACAATTGGGTGAACCTTCTGTCCACTGCTGAATTTGCATATAATAACACTGTACATTCGGCCACGGGACTGAGTCCTTTTTTTAGTTCCTATGGACATCACCCTCGCAGCATACTCCCAGTTTTTCCCTCTCATACTAACATACCCACCATCGAATCCACACTTGATCAAATCTCTAGAGCCCACGACACTGCTTTACAGAGTTTAGCTTTGGCCAGACGCAGATATAAAGACCACTCTGATCGGGCTCGGTTACCCTGTCCGGAATGGAAGGAGGGCGATCGGGTCTGGCTATCAACTAGATACTTGCCTAGGTGGGTGCATCCGACCAAACTAACCCCCAGATATATCGGTCCCTTCAAGATTATCAAGAAGATTAATCCAGTGGCATTTAGATTGCTACTACCCAAATCCATGGGCCGGGTACATCCGGTTTTTCACTCCTCCCTTCTCAGCCCTGTGGATCCAGACACCCCGATGGGCAAGACTACTGGGCATTTGAGTAATCTCAAATCTGGACCAGAGGAATATGAGGTGTCTGCCATCCTTGATTCTAGATACCATAAAGGCAGGCTAGAATACCTGGTGTCATGGAAGAACTATCCTAGTTCCGAGGACTCCTGGGAGCCCAGGTCGTACATACATGCATCTAGACTCATCGGGCGTTTTCACCGGACACATCCAGGGAAACCTGGAGGGTTCGGATTGGGAGGGGGATATACTGTCACACGCCGCGGTCCCTGGCAATTGTGGAAACGCTGGCGGTGGAGCGGCCATTAACTTTGCCGTCACGCAATTACGTTCTTGTCCGCAGCGGTCTAGTTTCCAGATCAGCGATGTCCTTTTAGCCGGCACCAACCCGGAAGCAGATGCGTTGCAACCTTTCGCGTCAGGCTTCCGGGTTGATACGCTGTAGGTCTTTCCTCCGCGGCGCTTCGCCGCTCTTTCTTTCTACTTGTCTTCAGTATTGCACTCTCTTGGCTTACCTTATTATCTAGGGTAGCGTTTCCTTGTTTCCCCTTCCCTCGTCTGTCTTCTCAAACTCCTCCGTTCAGTCAGTCCTTTTCCTGTTGTCCTGCTTGTCTGCATTTAGTACCCTGTGCCTGCTATCCTGCTACCTGGCTCAGCTACGAGGGGTTTTTTATGCCCGCTGGCTTTTTCCCCTTAAACCGGTCTGCCCCGGTACGGGGGCCCCCTTGGCCCCGAGTTAGAGGGGCAGGGTGGCTTCCTCTCGAGGCAGACCACATCGACAATCCAGGGAAGAAGCATTGAGAATCCGGAGATTCGGAGTTGTGTCGGACCAGGAAACTACAGGTGAGGAGATGGGCGTGAGGGGTACTCAGGAAGGTGGAGTGCATTTGACGGAACGCAAGAGTGAGCTTGACACTTTGTTGCAATTGGTGTGAGAGAGGGTAGGGGGGTTAGAGGGGGCGAGAGATGAGGCTTCTGTTCTTTCTAGGGCTCTGCATGCAGTTTTTAGAGAGGGGAAGGAGTGTGGTCGGTGTGGGATGATGGTTGGGGTTGATGGGAAGAGTGTGAGGTGCATGAGTGCTGGGCAGGTGGTGCCTGCAAGGCTATTGAGGGGAGCAGGTGTGCTCATAGCCGGCTGCTCGGTGTAGAGGTTCAGGTGAGCCGTGGTTTTAGGGTGGGTGGCTCACCATCGTGCATCTCTGGCTTGGTGTTTGGAAAGAGGCAGGGTGGGGGATGAGGTGGAGGCAGGGAGGATTTGGGGTGGCTGGGACGGGAGGTAGGGTTGGCAGGAGGGGGGGGCGGAGCACGGCGGTCGTTTCCGCTAGTCCTTTGTGGATCGGGTGCACTCATGGGAAGTAACTGTGATATTATTGAAGGTTTCAGGGTTCAACTAGCTAGGAACAGTTCTAAGTCAGCCACGTCACACTATTAGGCACACTTCTAAATTCAGCTTTGCACAGAGAGGATATTAGGCACACTTCTAAGTTTGGTTTTGCACAGGGAGGATATTAGGCACAAGTCTAATTCAACTTTGCACAGGGAGGATAATGAAACACACTTCAGAGTTCAACCATGGGAGGCTATTAGACACACTTCTGAGTTTAACTTTGTACAGAGAGGATATTAGGCACACCTCTATGTTCAGGTTTGCACAGGGAGGATATTAGGCACACTTCAAAAATCAGCTTTCGACAGGGCGGGTATTAGGCATACTTCACAATCCAACTTTCCACAGTTGGATTTATATGTTATGGACAGTTCTAAAGTCAACCAGGCCAGGCTAATTAGGTACACTTCTATATTCAACTTTGCACAGTGAGGATATTAGTCACACTTCTAAATGCAACTTTTCATAGTGAGGATATTAGGCACACTTCTAAATGCAACTTTTCATAGTGAGGATATTAGTCACACTTCTAAATGCAACTTTTCATAGTGAGGATATTAGGCACACTTCTAAATGCAACTTTTCATAGTGAGGATATTAGGCACACTTCTAAATTCAACTTTTCACATGGAGGATACTAGGCACACTACTAAATTCAACTTTGCATGTGGAGGATGCTAGGCTTACTTCTAAATTCAACTTTTCACATGGAGGATACTGGGCACACTTCTAAATTCAACTTTGCACTGAGAGGTATTAGACACACTTCTAAATTCAACTTTCCACATGGAGGATACTAGGCACACTTCTAAATTCAACTTTTCACATGGAGGATACTAGGCACACTCCTAAATGCAACTTTTCGCATGGAGGATACTAGGCACACTCCTAAATTCAACTTTTTTTTCGCATGGAGGATACTAGGCACACTCCTAAATTCAACTTTGCACTGAGAGGTATTAGACACACTTCTAAATTCAACTTTTCACATGGAGGATACAAGGCACACTCCTAGATTCAACTTGATACTAGGCACACTCCTAAATTCAACTTTTCACATGGAGTATACTAGGCACACTCCTAAATTAAACTTTGCACTGAGATGTATTAGACACACTTCTAAATTCAACTTTTCACATGGAGGATACTGGGCACACTTCTAAATTCAACTTTGCACTGAGAGGTATTAGACACACTTCTAAATTCAACTTTCCACATGGAGGATACTAGGCACACTTCTAAATTCAACTTTTCACATGGAGGATACTAGGCACACTCCTAAATGCAACTTTTCGCATGGAGGATACTAGGCACACTCCTAAATTCAACTTTTTTTTCGCATGGAGGATACTAGGCACACTCCTAAATTCAACTTTGCACTGAGAGGTATTAGACACACTTCTAAATTCAACTTTTCACATGGAGGATACAAGGCACACTCCTAGATTCAACTTGATACTAGGCACACTCCTAAATTCAACTTTTCACATGGAGTATACTAGGCACACTCCTAAATTAAACTTTGCACTGAGATGTATTAGACACACTTCTAAATTCAACTTTTCACATGGAGGGTACTAGACTCCTAAATTCAACTTTGCAGTCAGAGGTATTAGGCACACTCCTAAATTCAATTTTTCACACGGAGGATACTAGGCACACTCCTAAATTCAACTTTGCACAGAGAGGATATTAGGCACACTTCTAAGTTTGGTTTTGCACAGGGACGATATTAGGCACAAGTCTAAATTCAACTTTGCACAGGGAGAGTAATTAAACACACTTCAGAGTTCAACCAGGGGAGGCTATTAGGCACACTTCTGAGTTTAACTTTGTACAGAGAGGATATTAGGCCCACTTCTAGATTCAGCTTTCTACAGGGAGGGTATTAGGCATTTTCAAAATCTACTTTCCACAGTTGGATTTATATGTTATGAACAGTTCTAAAGTCAACCAGGCCAGGCTAATTAGGTACACTTCTAATTTCAACTTTGCACAGTGAGGATATTAGGCACACTCCTAATTCGACTTTTCACTGAAAGGTATTAGATACACTTATAAATTCAACTTTTCACATAGAGGATATTAGGCACAATTCTATCATGTTGATGGGCGTTTATACTCACGTCATATAAATATACATTTGATATCATATTGATGTAATTTTATAGTATTTGTATATAAAATGTATATTCCTTTTATATCACAGCATATGAAAAGGGGGCGGGGCTAGGAACACAAAGGTGGCATTTCCACCTGTCAAAATCTTGATGTGCCTGAAAGGGGCTCCATACACTGCCGACATGTTGCCACGTGGGACGTAGTGTCCTGATGAGAAGGTGGATGTCGGCTGTGACAGGCATGCACACATTTGGAAATCTTGTAGCTTGCTGAAGAGCGTTGGAACACAAGGGTTAACAGACAGTGGGCCTCATTATAAGGGTGGCAGTGATGGTATGAACTGTGCCGGTAAGGCAGCGGCACCGTTCATACCGTCCCACCGCAGTACAAGTTCGGCTCGCGGTTTCCTGACAGCCCGCCAGGTTTTACCTGGCGGGCTGTGCGGCACCCGCGAGTAGAACTTGTGATTGCACCGGCACCGTTATCAACGGTGCCGGTGCATCCATGCTCCCCACCCCCATTCTGCCCTGTGGGGCAGAATGGGGATCGGGAGCCCGGCAATACCGCCACCCGCGAATGGGCAATTACCGGCCCATTCATCTCGTAATAGGCCGGTTATTGCCCAATCACGGGAGGCAGTGCCAGTAGCGAGCATGTCAGTAGCTGTGCCAGCCATACAGGCACGGCTACCGCCATGCTCGAAATGAGCTCAGTGAATGCAAATAACATGCTTGGCCAGACTAGGATTTTTTCACTGCCCATTAGAAGAGGAACGGCAGATGTTAAGGTCCCTTCTGATGGGAATGGTACGGCTCTGGACTTGTTATTTTAAGCTAAAATATATTATGTCAACAAATTGCGAATCTATTTGCTATGCCAAGGTCTAGCACATTCCCACAGGTGGAAGGCGGTAGAAGATTCTCGACTAATGACACTATGTAATTCATCACCCAGAGGTATACAGCACATGGGAGACCAGCTTGGAGTGGTTAACGCTGCTTAGCCACCAGTCTGCAGTGGTTCAGCACTGAAGCAAAGCAGCCATGCTAGGCATCCCACTGTAATGACTGGGACACAGGCTCGGACTAACCTATAGGGCAATAGGCCCATGGCCGAACCAAAACTGCAAAATACTGGTGTGGGCCCATTTTTAGGGTCAAAGTGGGCCACTTTTTTTGGTCAATATGGGGCAGTTCGATGAGTTACTTCACTATGCGGCTAATATTTTTGACCAGTGTTGCTGAATAAATATTCTTTAAAATGCCCAATTTGCATCACATTTTATCATAAAAAATCCTCCTTGGGAACTACACAAACATCCTGTCACAAAAGGAATGATGCTTCTATTAGAATTGAGGTCTGCAATCAAGCTTGGATTATTACAGCGATTCAACTATGGGATCCACTGGGTTATTTGTAAACTATGTATACATTTGTATACCAGTCTATCTCTAATGTTATTTGTACTCAATTGTGCGCCCTGATGAAGGCGATCATCAGTTCAATTGTTTGAACTAGACAATATCATGTCGCCGAAACTGTTTTGTTTATGATACTATACTATTCTGTATCTACAGTAGGCACATAGCACTTTTGCAAATTGCACTTTTTTGGCACCAAGCACTTTCTGTGATCAGCAATCCCGTCATGACTTAATGAAATGTACTACTGGATAGATGGTTATGCATCACTTTAAGTAGCAATAGCTGGGCTATTTTTAGATTAAATCTCTAGTCTTTTTTCTAATATTTCTTGACAAAATTACTGTGTAATATTATAGAATTGAATGGTTTTTAAGGATGTTATTGTGTGAATGCATTATGGATTTTTATGCTATTATGAAGTTTTTGATCAGTATTAAAATATGAAGTTATAGCTGCTTACCTGACTGAGCCTCTCCTCTCTCCACATTCATTTGAATCTATGAGTACTTAAATAATTTTTGTACTTACCCATGTGACCCTCTCCTTTGGTTTCCCGTGTATATTGTTCCCCCGGTCCATGGTTCAGGGGATACCCATCATCTTTTTGTTTACAAAAGGAATAAATTGCCATTTGCAACTGTAGGCCACTTTATCATTGGTGCCCGGGACAATTGTATGCCCCAGTCCGACCCTGCTGGGACATGAGAACGTAAGACTCTGTGCCATTCTCTTAGTTAGTGCCTTTAATTATATGCGAATGCTGAATAAATTGTATATATTGTGAAAAGTACATCTGCAAGCAAGCTCTCCAGTTTGATTACTGAGCACAGCCTACACCAACGAGGGAAAGTTAACGAACACCAGCCTATTGGGCGATTCTTATGTGCAGGCTTCCTTTTTTGATATCCACAAAAGACAATTAGAAACAATTGAGTGTGTAAAGTTTGATTTAACAGAATCACATAATAAATAAATACAACTAAATAAATAGTCTCATGTATTTGGGCTTTATTGATTCTAGCCCTAACAGAGGAAACCTAATTGGGAGATTAAAGTCGAAAGCAGTGCAATTCGTGATACAGATGAAAAGGATTTACATCCAGTATTGTAAATTCTAACTCGTACCAGTGATAGATTTTTATCGATGGAATCTAGTACAAGCATTAATGTACGGAGTGGATATTGTTGATGTTTTACGCTGGTTAGACTGGCAAATATAGAGGCAATGATATGGAGGGCAATCCTAGTCTAGCCTGATTGCTTGCCAATACCTGCCCTGCATCCTAGGTTGGGCCACCTATCATGCCTTTCAGGGTGTCATTGGGCCTTTCCTCCTTGTCTAGTATCCTGACATGGAAAATACTATCTCAATATAGACTATTACTTAGTCCATCTCAGGATTCTCTTTACAGCAACTTGGGTGCAACAATGGTCAAAGGAAACTGTCCTCCCTTAGAATTGCAGCGGACCACATTTTGAATGACTGTGATGTACATATGTAGGTGTACAATGACTGTGGTGTACTATGACTGGGCCCTTTGAAACACAATTTACTTGATGTATAAGCACCTTACAAACGCACAATGAATAAATAAATAAATATTGTCTCCTTGATTGCAAACTGGGGCTGGTAAAAAAAAATAAAAGTTACGGGAGCGTGATTGCTGTCATACTATAGAGAAAGTGAACCCTTATCAATTATATAAGCACCTTTCGCCTTTGGTTTAACCACTTGGATACTTACCCCTTTATCTGAGGAAGTTCCCAACCCCTACTGGCGGAGTGAATTCCTTCAATTAAGGTTAATCCTATTACTAACAGGTGAGATTCGAAGGATCAGGGAAGGTGCGGGTAAGAGGGATGAGAAAGGTGTGGGAAACTGTCTGTTATGTGGAGAACTAGATGTGAAGCAAAGCATCTTGGTTCATTGTGGGGCCCTCAAAGCCCAGCGATCGTCTCGTCTTAATAGATGTATATGGGATCCTAATTACACAGACACCATTGTCATTTTTTATAGACTGGCTAGCGGGGAGGAAACTCTCTTAACAATAGTAGCACTAGAATTATTGGCTGCAGCAGGGATAACTAGTATTTCTTGGAGGTCTAGGGCCTGGTTTCATCCACTAAATGCTTAGATCTGATGTCAATTTAAGAGTGATCATAAGAACATGTAAACTGATGCCCTCTGGATCAATACTGAAGCGATAGTTGAAGCACCCACATAGACTGATATGTAACACGCTACAGCCTCATACCTACTTATTTGCACACTTCCCTACTGCGCATATGTACAGAGCGGAGAGGCAACAACCTGCAAAGCTACCAAACTCTTGACTAGGAAAGGCTGTGGTGTGGTAACTACGTGTCATCCCCTGTGCGTTTGATTCTTTATTGTATATTTTGCACAGCGGGGAGTTATGGTTGAGAGTATCGAAATGAAATGTGTAACTGGTATATGTGGTACCATGTGATTTTTGTAATGCATTTCCTTTTCAGACCCTCTGCACTTTAGCTGTTGTTGTGGTGCAAGGTTTTAGGCATAATAGAATTTGAACTATGAATCTATTTTAGAGTGATTTTAAAAGTGATATTTAGACAATTCTCCTGTAGTAATGAGATGTGTTTTTCTTCCGTTTTGTGAGTGCTTAAAGTTCATATAATGGGTTTTGTATATTGTATTGATTGTTGTGAATTTCTCAAAAGTTTGTGTAAGGTTGACTTGTTTCAACCAGAATCACAATTAATAAATAAATAATAATAATGTCCTTCTGGGGTTGAGAATGCTGACCTCTCTCTCACTCCATCTGCCAAGCCAACCTGTCAATACCCCGCTGTGATGTCAAAAGCACTCATGGACTTTGGCAGCGCCGAGCTTGTCAATGAGCTCATCTGCCCGAGGAATGGAGTGAGGATCTGTCTACGAGACATAATTGAGCAGCCTGTAGTCCACACAAAAGCAAAGTTCAGTCTTCCCACCAATGGTCCTTTTAGGGACCAGTAAAACTGGGCTAGCCCAGTGGCTGTAGGATGGCTCTATCACTCCTAGCGACAACATCTTGGAAACGTCTTCTTTGATGGTGGCTGTGACCTTATCAGATATCCGGTGAATCCTACTCTTCACTGGCTTACTGTCTCCAGTATCCACATCGTGGGTACATCAATCTGCACGACCTGGAGTCAGTGAAAACAGACTGGCAAACTGTCCCAGTAAACGGTGACAGTCTGTCAGTTGCTCCTCTGACAGGTCTGTTGCAAGAACACCTTCAACTGAACCATCTGGGACTTCAGTGTGCAGGAGGTCTGGGAGGGGATCGGTCTCCTCCTCCGTCCCGCCATCAGTCATTAATGCTATTACCAAGTAATCCTGGCTATAATGGCATTTTAGCCAGTTTTGACGTGAAAGGCCCTGCACACCTGTTTAGGGCATTTCATGTCAATGGCCCTCATTACGACCCTGGCGGAAATCGAAAAACGATGGCGGAAATGCAATACCGCCATCGAATAGCGCTCGGTGCGATCATGACCCGTCACCGCAAAGTACGATGCCATTAGCGACACCGTAGTGAACGCCAACGCTAACTGCACCAAGTACGCGCGCGCGCGCCATGCCAAACCGTAATTACCACCATGGCGCAACGGTACGCGAATTCTGACCCTAGCGGACATGCACCTAACGAAATCAAGCACGGCGGAAAGTACCATTCCGCCATGGTGAGAAGTACGGCATCGCGAACCAACCGTAAACGGCCCTACTGAGTGCCTGTACACCGCTCCCTGGCCACATTGTACAACTCCCCGTAGGTGCAATGAAGTCACACAATGCAACCAGTGAAATGTACTAGTCATCCATGCCTGCCAACGAACAAATGAATCTCAAGAGGGGCCAATGGGAGCTGCAGGACACAGATGGCACGAATACAGAAGCTATACAAATGGACATGACCTCAGTCTCCCACCAAGAAACGCACGCAAACACAGGCACCTGTGACCAGCCATATTCCGATAATCACATCATTCCACCAATCCAACTGGCTGACTGGCATCTGTTACACAAAAGCTAATCCCCCGCCCCTGAGCATGACATCATCAAAACAGTCATATTGGCAGCCCTTATCCCTGACCTCACTGGGCTTCGTAGGCAAACGCGCCCAGCACAGTACCACGCAACTATACTCCGAAGCTGGAACCCAATGCAGATCTCCTCACAATACATCGCTCTCCAAATAGGAATATGCCACATCACTTGCAAAGAAGAACGCTACACGGTTCATATCAGAATAGAAATTTAATGCACAACAAATTCACCAAGCCCATACAGCCATTAGGCCATGAACTCCAAAATACATTTCACCATTGTGGGCTGCATCCGCAATAAATGACCAGCTACTTCTTGTGTGACGCCCTGTTCCTTCATGGTACACAGGGGCTACATTCTCGTACGAAAAGGCAACATGGAAGCGCCTAGAACCACAGGGCCGTCCCAATAGGGAGGCACTAGTCCAGCTGAAAGGCCGAAATGTTGCTCCTAGCCACTAGTACTGCGTAAGGGCATGTGGCCCATTGGCGATCGTCCCATAAGATCGTAATGCTGCTCCACTGATTAACACGAAGCAGCAGGTGTCGGGAGTAAAATCCATCTGCAGGAGTGGCATACAGATGGCAGTGGCAAAAGGGGAGGAGATACCTGTCACCCAAATGAAATGAAAAAGAATAGTATGGCCATCAGAACTTCATTTGAATTACTCACTTCAATGATCACACCAAATCCACAGCCATATGCATGCTAGCCCACTCCAAAGGATCATCACCACCCAAAAACCACTTGCGAATCATAACTATCTATATCGAGGTGAAAACACTATCACAAACGAGTGTTCCTGTGCATGCGTCTGTTAAAACAGAATCCATCAGATGGGATTGGTAACGTGCATAGACACAAGTGTCTGAAGGCGCGTCGAGACAGGGAGGGCTCAACAAGGCCAGATAGACGATGGTCCCACTATGGCAGCCCTGCATCACATAGCGCAGGGGAGGTGGATAGATTCCAAGAAGCCCTGTACATGGCAAACTCTGTATCAAATCATCTGTCCATGCATCCATACATCATTCCCTCATCCCGTAATGAAAACGCCTGTTTCCATACTCACATAACATGTGAAATTTCCATTGAGTCTGTGCGTTATGCAGCCTGCAAAATCCACTGTGCCCCAGCCCGTAATTCCAGTGTTGTGAAGTAACATGTATTTGGGAACGTCCGGCCTTATCGCCCACTTCGCTATTGCGCATCCCAAACTATTCATATCAATCATTGCATCCTCGCCATGGCCCCTGTCCCAAGGACATTGAACAATAGAACGTTATATTTGCAGTCAGACCTGTGGGCATCTCCTCGCCGCTAGCTGAAAACCGAAAGAGCCGCCCTTCGAATTCCTCATTTGCAACATCATGTCGAAAAGGCATCTGTGGCCGCTTGAAATCACAAATTAATCCATCTAGTGCGGCTGTGTGTGAAAATGGCAACTGCCTTCACTCACAAATGGGACGCCCCGCCCGTCGGTGAACCTCGGTACAGTGTTGCATGAGGGTCCACCGTTACTCGAGTACTACGTTCCACTGACCCTTCACAAGTCTGTTCGCGACTGCAAAGATAGTATGTGAAACAATGGGACCATAGCAGAATGAACATATCAACCAATGTTACACTGCCATCGGGTACAAATACATGATTGTAATAGCAAGATGCCATTCGTCGAATTGCAGCGTTGTGTGCGGGACGTGCTCGCCCAAAGGGGAGAGCAGCTTGCACAGGTGGAATGAATCACCACAGGTGGAGGCCATACAGCCTGAAAACACATAAATTGCACACCCAGCCTCCTCCCACAACCACACCCACTCCGAAATGCTACCGGCAGGACTAGCTATGTTGGCCCTGGGGGACCTGATAGCACTGCAAGTACTCCAACTTCAAGAAGAAGACGAACACCAACTACAACCGGCCGCACGGAGGAGACGCAGGAGGAGGAGGAGGGCAAGGCAGGGCCAGCAAGGGCCGCCAGCACAGCCACTACCACCACGCAGGCAGCCCGCAATCCCACGCCTCCGAGCACATCCGTTCAACCTCACTGATGAGCAGATCCACACCCTCTACCGTTTGGACCGGGACACCATAACCGCCATTGTGGACATGACACAGGCTGACCTTGTCAGCATGATAGATAGCCCAACCGCCATCCCACCCCTACTGAAGGTGGTGTCTGTACTCCACTTCCTGGCCACAGGCACCTACCAGCACACAGTCGGACAGTTGCATGGCATATCACAGCCACTGTTCTCACGGACACTATTGCAAGTGCTCGATGCCCTCCTGCAGCACGCAGACGACTACATCTCTCTACCACGCTCGGAGCAGGAAATTACCAACACAAAAGTGGGATTCCATGCACTTGCCGGCATACCGGGTTGCATTGGTGCCATCGACTGCACCCATGTGGAATTGGTCGTCCCACATGCCATGGAGGCCCAGTACCGCAACCGAAAACAATTTCATTCTCTGAATGTACAAATGGTGTGTGACTCCAACAGGATCATTACACA
This sequence comes from Ambystoma mexicanum, assembly GCF_040938575.1. Lineage (NCBI taxonomy): Eukaryota > Metazoa > Chordata > Amphibia > Caudata > Ambystomatidae > Ambystoma > Ambystoma mexicanum. The sequence goes on from NC_090936.1 coordinate 1,213,936,521, forward strand.
TTGTTGTGCCCGATTCCCTGGATCAACCCATGATTCTATGGTCTTGAGGAACTCTACAATACCACGCTACATGGAGCGACACGCAGGGAACAGATCCCGGCTACTCGGTGAGTCTCATTTCAAGCATGATGATGTGGGGTATGTGATGCGGCAATGACCTGGCAGGAAGGGGGGGGGGTGCGTACGTAGCAATGGCATTCCTCAAAATTCCTTTATTGTCCACATACAGGTGATGCCGGGTATCCACTGAAGAGATGGCTCCTCACACCAGTCCGGAACCCACGGGACCAGCATGAGGAGGACTACAACCATGCCCACTCACGTACCCGTGTAGTCATAGAACAGGCATTCGGCCTACTGAAGACTCGTTTCCGCTGCCTCAGCAGGTCTGGCGGGGCACTCCTGTACCGCCATGAGAAGGTTGCAAAGATGGTCATGGCATGTGTCATGCTCCACAACATGTGCGTACGTAGAAATGTGCCCATGCCCCCTGACGCAGAACTGCAAGCACCTGAAGATGGTCATGATGAGGGTGGGGATGTGGCAGCACCTCAAGGAGTCTGCGAGGCACAGGAGGGCCGTGACATTCGTCAGCATCTCATAGATGCATGCTTCTAGCACTCACGCCTGGTGGCTGATACATGGACACGGGACACGTGGCACTGTGTGTGTCTGGAACATGCACAATATGGACTGTACGCCTATAATGGCCTCGTACACAAAGATCAATGTCCACACATCTCATTGGATGATCGTGCATTGTTTATGGCATATGTGATATCATGTTAAACACCCTATCGACCCGCCACCCAAGTGAGCCCAACACACCCCCTCCACCCTCCTACCTCCCCCCCGAACACCAGTGTCCAAAGATGCTCATTGTCAGTGGGCAGTCGCTATTGCAAGCCCCCTCTCCGGGTATCAGGGGCACCCCTGCCTGTGGAGCGCAGGTTCCTCCCAGATCTACGTTGGGGGCTGCCCTGGACGGAACTTGCAACGGATGATGTCTCTGCCTGCTCACGTCCATGCATGTCCCTAAGGGTTTGTGAGAGCTCAGTGAGCACACGGCGCACTGCGGCAAGTTCGGCACATACGTCTTTGGACGTCGCATGCAGTTCCCCCCTCAGGCTCTCGGTGCTTCTCTCCATTTGTACTCTCAGGCTCTCGGTGCTTCTCTCCATTTCTACTCTCAGGCTCTCGGTGCTACTCTCCATTTGTGCCCTTAGTGTCTCTGTACTTCTCTCCATTTCTGCCCTAAGTGTCTCAGTTGATGTTTCTATGTCTGCCTTAGTGCCCCCACATTCATCGGCATGGTCCTTGAGGAGCGTGGCCAGTTGCTGCTGTTGCACGATTACCTGGTCGAGGGACTGTTGCCTCTGCTGGGCCATGGCCATTTGCGGTGGTGTCACAGAGTGGCTGGTCACCTCATGTTGCCTTGCCACAGGGCTTGTGGGGGATGGCCAGTCGTCGTCTTGTGGGTGCCCCTGCGTGGTATCCTCATGGTGTACGGGATGGAACAGACAGGGGGATTGAGACAGGTCATGGATGGATCTAACTTCGACATCCCCGTTTTCTGTGTCGGAGCATGCTGCCATTAATGCAGTGTCACCTATGGTGCTGCTGCCACCAGAAGCAGTGCCTACTGTGGCATCCATTGGGGGGACCTGTGGTGGTGCTGTTGTGGGCATGCTGGCTGCTGGGGTGCCTGTTGGAGTTCCCTCCTCTGTGCTGCCACTTGATTTGTGCTGCTGCCGTGTCTTGATGCGTGCAGCTGAGGTGGAGGGTCTTTGGCCGTTGGTCTTGGCCCTCTTTGCAGGTGTGCTGGTAGGGGTGTCCTGGAGCTCGTCGTTTGAATCGGACCCTGTGGTGGAGTAAAGGAGGGCGAGCGTTATTAATGGATCTGTGGAAATTGGAATGGCAATGTATCACATGCATTGGGGTGGTACCTGAGGGTGATTTGGGTCGGGGCCTTGGAGGTGGTTTCATTTGTGTGTGGAGTGAGGGTGCAGTTGTTTTGCAGCCTGCAGTTATGGTGTGCCTGCTGCACGTGTAGAGGGTGTTTTTAGGATTTTTAATTATTTATGTATTTGATGTGAGTTTTAAAGTGTGCTATCAGGCCTATGTATGTGGACGTTCTCCTGGACATGTGTTACTGTTGCACTATGTGGACACGTGGTACTTCACATGATTGGACATTGTGGTTTTGGCATTGTTTTATTTGGGACACCTACCTGATTCTTCGGATGTCTGCACTCCTTTCTCCATCCCTCCGACTCCCTCTATGCTCTCCATTCCAATGGTGGAGGCACAGATTTCTTCCCAGGGGGTCAACTTGATGGGTGATTCCGATCCTCCCCCGGTAGCTGTGGCAATGTTGCGGTTGGCAGAAAGTATGCTACGGACCCGTATCCGCAGGTCGTCCCATCGCTTTCTGCATTGCTGTGGGTTGCGGGGTGCGGTCCCCACCGCACTTACCCGCTGTGCCACCAGGGCCCATATGGCCTTCTTGTTCGCAAGTGCCGTCCTGGTCATTTGCGTGGAGAAGACGGCGGCTGCATTCTCCTGGAGGGTCTCTGTGAGCACGGTGAGTTCCTCACGGGAGAAGTGGACCTGCCGCTTGCGGTCGCACGCTTTCTTCGCTACTTTTCCCATTTTTCTTGGTTTCACTAGGGTGGATGACGGGTTGGGATGTGTCTCAGGGTAGTATTTTTAATGGTTGTGTGGAAATTGTGGTTTTATAGGTGTACGGCGTGATGTTTCCCGTTCCGGGACCATGCTTTTACTTCCGTTTCCGTATATTTCCGGTCACCGTACTTTCCGGTTGGCGCTCACTGCGGTGACTGCTAAGATGGGTGGCGGTATTGCACCTAGGGCGCCGTACGGCGGCGGTGTGGGCCGTTTTGGGGTCATTTCCGCCATCGCGGACTTTGCACTTCCGCCATGGCGTGGTGCTCGTGCCCGATGGGTCGGAATGAGCCGCACTTTGCTCCGTCGTGCAATGGCGGAAACGCTATTTACGCTATGGCGGTCCGGTCGGTTGATTTCCGCAAGGGTCGTAATGAGGCCCAATGAGATAAATCACCTCACTTACCGTTTCCAGCACACAGTAAGACCCAATTCACCTGTCCTGAAGGGCACTGGGTTTGACAGGCTCCATAATCCATGCCCATTGTCCTGGAGAATAGACTGTCACTGTGGCCTTCTGGTCGTGCCAGTGCTTCACCAGCCCCTGACTGGCCTTTAGGTTTGTCATCGACTGTTCCATGTACTTTGCCATTCTAGACTGAAGGCCAAGTACATAGTCCACCACATCTCGCATAGGGGATGAGCAGTTGGCCATGCATACCTCTTTCACTAGACTGAGGGGAGCTTGTACAGAGTGTCCAAACAGAAGATCAAAGGGGCTAAACCCAACTCTGTTCTGTGGCACATCCTTGTAGGCGAACAGAAGGCAAGGCAGGAGAATATCCCATTTTCTCCTCAGCTGTTCTTCCAAGCCACCTATCATGCCTTTCAGGGTGTCATTGAACCGCTCAACAAGCACAATTTTTTTGTGGATGGAAGGATGTAGAGAACCGGTAGGTGACTCCACACTCTACCCACATAGCCTTGATACACGCGGACATGAAATTTGATCCCCTGTCACAATCGACTTCCTTGGGCAATCCAGCATGGTAGAATATCTTAATCAGAGCCCTTGCAACCACAGGGGCTTTGATGCTCCTCAGAGGGACAGTCTCAGGGTACCTTGTGGCGTGTATGTGTGAGGTTATAACCAGAGTGCTTTGCAACAGAAAAGGTAAAGGGGTGAATGTGTTGTGGATCAAACGGTCCTCTGGTTAATGTAGCTTTCTGTGGTTCCTGATTAAAGTGGCAGGTCCCCCTTGAAGACTTCCTGTCTCTGTCACTCCAGATACTCGTACCTTCTGAATGGGGTCTTCTTGCGGGGATGACCACTGTAAACATCCAGTCACAGACAAGACATTTCACTGTCAATCAATACTGAGGGAGGGAGATGGTATCAGGTTGATACAGTGCATATGAAAGGGTGTTGGGGTTTCTTGTCTCCATTGTTAGCCTCTGCAGCCAGTCCCCATGTGGTTCTGTTTGAATTAAACTGAGGTTAGTATGTGAATGCGTCCACCTGGTACAGGGCTCAACAAAAGGACAGGGGTCGGATCCATGGAGCCTTTGCTAGTTACTTATGCTGGCCATGCAGGGGGAAGGTTTGGCCCTCCCCCTTCTGAGATGACATGGTATACTCATTGCTGTCATATCCCAACTATATATGACAGGGGGATGCACCTGTAGGATGTGTCCACCCACAGTAGATGGGTCCATGCGTATGTCATACAGTGAAAATAGGTCAATGTGTGCAGATTAGCCACACACATTTTCTGGAGGTAGATCCGCCATCATTCAATTTTGTTTAAAATATAAAAGAAGCCCAGGCGAGCGCACACCCACCGTACGGATGGTCGATTCCTCCCAGGTACCGCTCAGATAATCCTTTCCTGTCCACTCCAAGTCATATCTTTCTCTTTCAATTCACACAATCAACACTTGCTGAAGGTAGAAGGCTGCCCACAGACACATTGTATTAATTAATGGGTCAACACCACTGCTCATCACCACAAACAGCTAGGTTTTTTATTGGTGCTAACACACATCACTTTTAACTTAGCAATATTGACCTTCAAATCATTTTTTTCCGTTCAAAGATTATAGGGAACAAAACGATTTGAAGGTTTATATCGTTAAGTCAAAAGTGATGTGCGTTGGCACCAGTAAACGACAGAGAAACGCAATAGTCAGGAATGAGGAAAGACTAGAATGGGTTACATTCTGCTATTCAGGTGTAACAATGTCCTGTGACTTAAGGTGGACCACAAACATAGAGCAGCAAACAGCAAGGGCCCCCAAAATGTGTGGCTCTATTCTGAGGCATGGCAGGAACCTAGGTGGCCTGCCTTTAGATTACACCCAGAAGATGTATTTAGCTAAATTGACATCGCTGTTAAAATATGGAGCTGCTGTTTGGGCGTATGATAAATATGAAATGGTTCAGACCACAGCAAACAAGCTCTTGAGGAAAATCGTGGGTGTCGATCAGGGTTATCCGGAGTATTTGCTGCACGGGGAATGTGGGTTGATCCACACTGAAGATGTGAAAGCTACACAGCCGCTCATTTATTTGCTTTGCTTGTGGGGGAATCCTCACCCCCCAATTACAAAAAGCTTGGTGCAAGATGTATTGTCTTTGAGTGCAAGAAGCTCATCTCCCGGTTAAATTGTATTAAATCTGTTTTGTGCCATGTATGCTTATTCAGTAATTAACCGGGCATTAGCAATTCTAAAAGCAAGCAGGTGGTAAGTGACTTCTTGAAGGTCACGGCTAAAGCCAGGTGGGAAAATGAAGGGAAACAACAAAGTGTTTTAATATCCTGTAGGCGGTGGACAGTCCTTACAGGATGAGTATTTTGAATACAAAAGTGGTTCCGTGTGGAATCACAGGGAACGTCTCTCTGTCTGGTATTTGCAGGTATTTTCTTCCTGCAAATATGCTGGAGATTCACACCGAGCACCGGATGCTACCGCTGGGTAGGACACTCTTGAACACCAGATGGAGAGACGTTCCCTGTGATTCCACACGGAACCACTTTTGTATTGAAATGCACATCCTGTAAGGACAGTCCACCGCCTACAGGATATTATGGGAATGATGATCTGTCGGAATAGGATTTTAACTACTTATCTCAGTGTACGTAGACACTAAGATGTTTTGTGCCACTGTGCTCCCCAGATCCGACCACAATGGATACTTCCTTCTTAAAGAATCGCTAGTCCTGATGAAGGCCTACTCCACCATAGCTCACCAAGCTAATTTTGAAGATGGCCGAAACACTGTCGTGTTAACTTGTTTGTTTATGTTGTATCAACTATAGATTGCTCCCACGCCATTGTGCTGATCACCCGACTAAGTACTTCACTAAGTTCTCTAGTTTCCTTCCCAAGGAATCCTGAGAGAATGTACAAGCCTAAGTAACCATGTCAAATATTCTTCATTTGATTACTGTAATTTAGGTACCATCCCTTGTATGTCTAAACAGTGAATTTCCCATGTCTTACAAAGTCATGTGTATCAATACACCTACTGCATATGAAATAAACCATAACTGCAGTATACAGATTTCGTTGTAAATTCTATGTCCACCACTACTGAGGAGACTAGATCAGGTTTTAGTGATTTGCTTGTCAGCATTGAGACTATTATGACCTTGCTCATCTGTTTTTTTTCTGCTATTGTACCCACCTGGGCAGAGCAAGGCATTAACTAGGCGCCCCCATAAATATTAGTATTATGTTAACATACAAAATCCCAGCAAACATTTGACAAGAGAAGCCCATTTGTTTTGCATTAAAAATGTTTATGTGTAACAGAGGCAAACCCTTTTTGCTGGCTGTGTGACACATGCCACAAAGAACCCCCCCCCACTGGAAAGCTGCCATCCTAGTGTTTACAGCGGCAATAAAATGTGGCTTGCTTGAAAGGTGTGGAAAACTAAATGTTTTTTAGACTGGCTGTCTCTACAGGACCATTTCCCTTGGCTGATGCATGACCAGAATGTAGACAGTGGGCCTCATTACGAGCTTGGAGGTAGCCATGCCCTTAATAAGGCTTAACGGCACCGGCAGCTCTAACGGCGCAGTTAACCCCCTACCACCTGGGTCGTAATGAGGCTCAGTAGGTTTGAAGGCGGGGCTACAATTAAGGGAGGCTAAAACTCCAACTTCAAAGAGCAAACAACCAACTTCAAAGAGACTCATAAAAAAATGTGACCAGAGAGACAAATGGCTGGATGAAACATAGCTCCCATTTGCTGAACATACAGATTTACAATTAATTTAAAAGGACTATTATAACTTAGGCCTTTTTCCCAGTATCCATAATTCAGATCTTTTTCATTTATGTGTCAATTTTTATGTCATTTTTAGGCGATTGTGGAGATGCACAATGCATCCACCTGTGACTCAGGGAACTGTACTGGCCATCTAAGATGTTTTCTGGCTGATCTAAAAATGTTCCAAATGTGTTAGTTGGTGAATGGGTGGAGGATACAATTAGGAATATGGGTAAAAAAATTACATGTTCCTAACTACTACATTTTTGGTAAAAATGGGGGAAGAGTGCCACACCGTTGTGCAATATGGTGCAGACCTGGCTGTCATCCTATTTAATTCCCTGTGATTAGCTGAATCAGAATATATATATATATTCAGTGAAAACACTTTGTTAAAGGGACGTTATGGTTAAGTTGCGCTACTAAAAACCTATGAAATTCAGTAAAAAAAACTTTGTTAAAGGGACGTTTTGGTTAAGTTGCGCAACTAAAAACCTATGAAATTCAGTGAAAAACTTTGGTAAAGGGATGTTATGGTTCAAAGTAAAACCGAAAAACCCCTGAAATTCGGCAGTTATGGTAAGATAAGCAACCATAACTTGCGCCGCCACCGTGCACTGCTAACACTAACACCCAGGACATCAAAGATGACATCACAAATGTCATTGATGACATCACTGATGACATCACGTGGCTGGCTCTCCCTTTTTTTCCTTTCCTGACATATCTAGGCCACATGATTTTCTTCAGGAACAGTCAGGAACTAAAAATTGTAAATTACTATATTCGTAGACTTATCTTTCAAGTATGTTCTTAGAATAATTCCCTTATGGTCCAGTCATATCATATGAAACATATACATAGGAGAAGTCACAACCTTGAAAGACAGCAATCCTTTTTGTGCATTACAATTATCAGTAGATTTATCAGCACTTTCTGATACTTTTGATGTTTTTTTTATTACTGTACTTTCCCTGTATATGCTCATATTTTTATATGTTGTACTCACACTATTTTCCTTAGGGTCCAGACACATCATGTGATATATATAGATAGGGTAAGTAACAGCTTTGAAACAGAGCAATCATTTCTCTCCATAAAGGTAATCAGTTAGGTTATGAACACTTTCTGCTACTATTACTGTTTCTTTTTCCTACTTCAATTCCCTTGTAAATATTCATATTTGTATGTGGTGTTGTCTCTTTGTGATTTGTGTATAATAATACAATTATGTAGTAAGTGGGTTTTATTACCTACTTATCACAAGTTTCACTGTACGCAAAACTCTAATATGAAAACAGTTATCATTTCAATATTCAACATGGCAAGCTTATGAATATTGCACCTCCATCATGTATGCTGCACACAATGCCTATGTTTCTACATGAGTACCTTAGTATACTGGATTGAAGTTAATAATAGAATGCTATTTATATCAATGCATAGCTTAATGCACTGATTAGCACTTGATATTTATTCCAATAATCTTTGACACTTTTTTTATTAACATTACACTAAGAATCCCTTGTACAGACTTTTCATGAAAGGTAAATGCACATGTGATGTCATCAGTGATGTCATCAATGACATTTGTGATGTCATCTTTGATGCCCAGATTGTTAGTGTTAGCAGTGCACGGTGGCGGCACAAGTTATGGTTGCTTATCTTACCATAACTGCAGAATTTCAGGGGTTTTTCGGTTTTACTTTGAACCATAACGTCCCTTTAATAAAGTTTTTTCACTGAATTTCATAGGTTTTTAGTAGCGCAACTTAACCATAACGTCCCTTTAACAACGTTTTTTTTACTGAATTTCATAGGTTTTTAGTAGCGCAACTTAACCATAACGTCCCTTTAACAAAGTTTTTTCACTGAATTTCATAGGTTTTTAGTAGCACAACTTAACCATAATATCCCTGACTTCATATACATGTAACATAGAACATACTAACCCCCTCGTAGTGATTTTCATGTCCGCGGACTACCGCCATATCCGCGGACACATCGAAAATCTGAGCGTGGTGAATACAAATTTAATTAGTGTGGCCCATTTCCCCTTTGAAGTTGGCTCTGAAAAGAGCCGTTTTTTGGGGGTTTTTTTTCAGATGCTTGACAGACACCTGTTATTTTGTATTTTTTTTCTTGTTTTTTTTTTCTTACTTTACTCCTAAAATCTTCACATGACCTTCTTCAAAGCAACCCTTACATTCCAAAATAGAAAGGCATTTCCCGTAAAAGATAAAGAAATGCCATCTTCTTTAAAATTAACAGCATTACTGGCATCAATATTCTCATTGTTACAGAAGAACATACCAGCTCTAACCATGAAGGCACACATGCCTCGGTTGATGACACACCTAGCAATGTTTTGCTGAGGACAAAAAACTGAACTATTGTCCCATATTGCCCTAGGTAGTAATCCAGAAAAAATTACTTTCGCATTTGGAAGGATCTTCATTACGGCTTGAACCAAGCGTTCCAAATCAGCCAACAAAGTAGGGGCACTGACGTTGCCCAAATGGAAAGCACCATAGTGCAAAACTACCACATGCGGACTGTTCATCGTGGCCATATCCTCACAAACTTGTACAATTCCCTGTACATTGCAATCAGGCACAGTGCTCCACACCACCTCCACTCCTTTCACATCAAAGTTCTTTGCAACATTCCTGCATTCAGCGTACTGCTGTAAACCATGCACAAACATATCTCCGAGCACCAACACCATGACTTTCTCCACTTCTGCCATCTTCACCACACACAGTCACTTTCAACACAAATCCACAACCTTGACATCTGATTGGCTGATCCGTACAGTCTTCTTTCCATGTTGGATTTCCTGGAAAAACCCAGATGTAGCACGCCGTGTCCACGAACAGCCGCGGTGTCCGCGGACGGCGTCCACTTTACTCTCTGTGCCATTCCCTCATTGCATACAGCTAAGCAATCACACAATACAAATAACGTCCTCAGAACACCCCCATTTTGTGAATTTTCGAACATTTCAGGACAATTATCATTTCATTATTCAACATAGTAACATTACAAATATTATACTTTCATCTTGTACTCTGCACACAATGCTATCTTTCTCCATTAGTAGCTCAGTATACTAGATAGAATCCCATAATACAATGCTATTTGTATCAATGCATCGCTCAAAGCACTAATAACGGTATGATATTTATTGCAATATCCTTGACACTTTTTTCGGAACATTATAATAAAAACCCCTAGTACACTAATTCCATGAAAAGTACATACACATGTGATGTCATCAGTGATTTCATCAATGACATTTGCGATGTCATCTTTGATGTCCTGGGTGTTAGTCTTAGGAGTGCACGGTGGTGGCGCGAGTTATTTTTCATAGCTTACCATAACTTGCTATTTCAGGGGTCTTTCGGCTGTACTTAGAACCATAACGTCCTTTAAACTTTTTTTAATATCACGCAAACAATATACAAACATGGCGTGCAAAAACCAACTTCTACAGATGGCTTTACACAGAATGTTGCAAAGTAAGAATTTATGCTTGTTCACAGTGAAGGTCAGCTGCTTCAATTTTTTTCTCGGGCCCCGGAGAGGCTCACGAAGCGGACTATAAGGTTGTATTGTGTTTTGACCTTGATTGTGATGAAAGACTTCTCTTGAAGTAGTGTTGCTAAAACATAAGAGAAGATAAGTATGAAATTTTTGAAACGAAACCACTTTTATATATTATACCACTATGCGAAAGATCGTTGGCACACGCAGAGTCGTACTTTGGGACTGCACCACTCATAGACAATGGAAATTGCAATTTATTTTTTGTATACCAAATATAATTACAATAGCGTAGCATTAAAGACCGCTCAAGTTGAACTTGTTTGTTGAAAGTGGCATAATGTTTTCTACCACGCACTATCACCGCCAAATTGATCCCCTGTCATTTAGAGGGCTCTGAAAAAGGCAGACGACACAGGGTGGGTTAATATAAATAATTTAACCGGTCTATAGGCGGTCAAGCGCTCTACTCGCTGTGCCACTTCACTGTAGCCTGTCAAGTGGCACAGCGTGTACAACGCTCGCTTTGACATCCGTGCACAGCTTGCTAACGCAAGTTCGAATCCTGGCAAAGCCAAACTCAGCCTTTCATCCTTCCATGGTCGATAAATGAGCACCACACACCGTGGTTAATAATAAGCACCGCTTAGATACTTCACGGTTCTTAGCGCTATATGAATGGGAAAATATTATTTTATTACTAACATACTCTGTTGCACTATCTTCGATAGCAAATCGTTTCACGCCCTAATAAATAAAATTATGATTTTTAATGAAGATCGGCTGGTGAGACTAATTTATGTTTTTTAAAACAGGTATGTGGCCCCATTTTGCCTATGTCACGATTTACAGACTCCAGCGGATGGGGTCTTCAACGGCCTGGTGCAGGTCCAAATATGCAACTTCATGACCCTCACCATTTTATGGGACAATCGCCAAGGACCAATATGCCCTTACGCAGTACTAGCGGCTACAAACAACATACCAACCAATAGGGTGGTCTAATGGCTCGTTGTTGGAGCAACCTTCTGATTATCAGTGCGACCATTTACTGCTTTTATCATAAACCAACAGCCTATCTACCGCAAAGGAACAACGCGTGGCTCCAAATAAACTTTTGCTGATCGACAGCAGAGACAATAGCAAATCGCTGAATATTCACTAAACATTTCATGTGAAATAAATGTACTTTACCAAATGTACAATCCTGCTGTTTACTTTTAAACCACAGTTTCATATTCCGAATTGTGGCGCACTGAGTTGTAAGCTGATCTAACATCCTCTGTACCGCAAAGGAACATCGCGTGCCTCAACATGAACTTTTGCAGATCGACAACAAAGACAAATGGAAATTGCTGAATATTCTCTAAACATTTTCTACCGTGGCTGTGTAATATATATATATATATATATATATATATATATATATATTTATATATATATTACACAGCCACGTATATATATATATATATATATATATATATATATATATATATATATATATATATATATATATATATATATTTATATATATATTACACAGCCACGGTAGTGGCCGTGTAGTTATGGTTAACTTGCTGTTTCCATAGGAAGAGCCCTTTTTGGGTGGCTTATAACTCCGTTCCCCTTGGACGAATCCTCACCAAACATTGCAAAAAAAGTATATAGGTCATTCTGAATTTCTTTGAAAAGTTTGGTGAGGTTTGGTCCGGGGGGGCAAAGTTATAGGAGGGATCCCAAAACTTATTTTTTTCCCATAGACTGAATGGGTAAAAAAATGTGCTCATGTCTACAGCCCAAACCGCTGGACGTATTTTCACTAAATTTGGACCAGGAGCAGCAGCTTGGTCCCGAAAGTGTGCTTTTGCAAATTTGGTGAAAATCTGTCCAGTAGTTTTTTTAAAAAAATGACCAAAAAGTAGGTAAAAAAAAAATTGTGATATCTATGCTCGGTCCGTGGACACACTTCCCTGTTCGCTCCGTGGACAGTGTCCTGATTGGCCAATCGGCTTGCTTCATGTCCGCGGACATGCAACGTGTTAGCTGATTGGACGGTGAAGATAGTGAAGTGCATCAGATTTTTGGAAACACCCACCATCTTGGATTCGCGAAGGTCCACGGACAGCGCAGTGAAACTTGGTGGAAAAATACTCTTTAGTAAAGTGTTTTGGTGTGTAAGACTGTTTGGGGATGGTGGGGGAGTAAGAGATGGGTTAAATGTTGTATTTATTTAGGTGGCAGGCACCCCTGTTGTGTTCGTTCTGACCACAGACAATACGAGTGTCCTGAAATGTTCGTAAATAAAGGAAATGGGGTGTCCTGAGGACACTAAGCCTGTCCGTATGGTTCGTAGGCAAGTTGAAACTGTTCTAAGAACACATCAAGTGTACTGGGATGTTCGTAAATAAACAAAATGGGGGTGTTCTGAGGACGCTAGAACTGGTCGAATTGTTCGCAAGCCATCTGAAACTGTTCTAAGAACGCACGCGGTGTCCTGAAATGTTTGTAAATAAATGAAATGGGTGTGTCCTCAGGATGCTGTCCGTATTGTCCGTAGGCAAGTTGAAATTGTTCCAAGAACATGTATCCTGGGATGTTCGGAAATAAACAAGATGGGGGTGTCCTGAGGACGCTATACCTTTCCGTATTGTTGGCAGGCAAGTTGAAACTGTTAGAAGAACACATCAAGTGTACTGGGATGATCGTAAATAAACAAAATGGGGGTGTTCTGAGGATGCTAGAACTGTCCGAATTGTTTGCAAGCAAGCTGAAACTGTTCTAAGAACGCATGCAGTGTCCTGAAATGTTTGTAAATAAATTAAATGGGTGTGTCCTGAGGATGCTGTCCGTATTTTCCATAGGCAAGTTGAAATTGTTCTAAGAACATGTGTCCTGGGATGTTCATAAATAAACAAGATGGGGGTGTCCTGAGGACGCTATACCTGTCCGTATTGTTTGCAGGCAAGTTGAAACTGTTCTAAGAACACTCGTCATGTTCGCGGACATTAAAAGTGCCCATATGGCATAGTTAAAATGTTTGACTCTATGGTGTGTGATATGCTGTGGTGGTTGTCGCCAGGGCATAGAGTCTTTGGAGCATGGCCGTATGGGCATGCACCCAAGACTCTATTCCCTGGCCACAAACACCGCACCATAGCACACCCATAGTTGCTTATCCAGTCTTGGGTGCATGACAAGATCAAATTTATAAGCACCGAAGTTATAAGCTATTATGGGTGTGGTATGCAAAGGTGGTTGCAGTGTCCTGAAATGTTCGTAAATAAACAAAATGGGGATGGCCTGAGGACGCTATAGCTGTCCGTACTGTTCGTAGGCAAGTTGGAACTGTTCTAAGAACACATCAAGTGTCCTGGGATGTTCATAAATAAACGAAATAGGTGTGTCCTGAGGATGCTATGCCTGTCCGTACTGTTCACAGGCAAGTTGAAACTGTTCTAAGAACACTCGTCATGTTCGCGAACATTAAAAGTGCCCATATGGCATAGTTAAAATGTTTGACTGTATGGGTGTGATATGCTGTGGTGGTTGTGGCCAGGGCATAGAGTCTTTGGAGCACGGCCGTATGCCCTGGCCACAAACACCACAGCATAGCACACCCATAGTTGCATATCCAGTCTTGGGTGCATGGACGAGATCAAATTTATAAGCAGCGAAGTTATAAGCTATTATGGGTGTGGTATGCTGCAGTGGTTGTGGCCAGGGCCTAGAGTCTTGGGTGCATGGTCAAGACCAAATTTATAAACAGTGAAGTTATAAGTCAATACGGGTGTGGTTTGCTGCGATGGTTATACTTATTATAATATACTTACTGTTTGGTTTAGTAACTGGAATACATGTATTCCTTGTTAATTTCTGTGATAAAAGAAAAGATCATGATAGTATTGGTATTTTGTAATGACTTATAACGTGGAACAATCAACAATTTTTTTTACCCTCATATTTAGTAGATTACAAACCAGTGTACTGTGCAATTTGCTCAGTTTCTGTGTTTGTTGCTAAAATCATTGGGTCTGTGGGAAAAAAATAAACCTTTTTTTGTTATGCTACAGTCTATTTGTGTGTTTGTTTTCAGTGTTCACTTGTTGTTTCTGGCTAATGTTCTATATGTTGGCTTGTTGCAGATTTTTGGAGCAGTTAGATATCTGTTGACATATCGTAACTGTCTATTCTTTGTTATAATGAAGTGGTATTGATTTATCTGTTTGGATATTGCAAAATCTTGGGGCAGTTAAATACCAGTTGGCGTATTCTAACGGTCTATTTTTTGTTATAATGTAGTGGTATTGATTTATCTGTTTAGTTATTGAAAATCTTGGGGTAGTTAGATACCAGTTGGCGTATAATAACTGTCTATTTTATGATACAATCTAGTGGTATTCATTTATCTGTTTAGTTGTTGTAGAATCTTGGGGCAGTTAGATAGCTGTTAGCATATTTTAAGAGTTTATAGTTTTTTAATTGAAGTTTTGTTACTGTTTAAGTACAGTTTAGTTAATACATTTTGGCTTTAAGAATATTAAATAAGCTTTGTAAGATTTGCAGGTAATCTCTGCTTTAGAGTAATGGTACTATCATTACATTCAAACCATCCACATGTTTTTTTTATGTATGCAGTATAGTGAACTGCATTGGTTGTGTCTCCTGTGTAGTAGTTTATACCTATTGTTGTGAAGGTTTTCTTACCAAGTGATACTTGACCATGTGTGAATCCAGTCAGCTTGCAGTTGTTTTTGGTACCATCTGCATTGTAACGTAGAAGCATTAGTATTACGTATTTACTATGTGTTTGTATTAGTAAGGTGGAGCGATTATCCGAATTGCAGGTAGTACATAATCTACCATGGTTTGCATTTTGTACAAGTTGCTGAAATGGAACAGATTCACAATTAGGTATTGATACATACACGAAGCGCTCATTGAGGATTTGTTCTTGTGTCACATTGTTGGAGAGAGTGCATGTATGTTTCCACATGTATGAAATCTGGAAGATTTAATTTATAGGTATGTTTTTGTTTTCCAGTACTTGTAGTAAGTACATTAGAAATTCTTGTGGCTCTTCCTGTGAGTTTATAGTGAATTTCACAATTCCAGCACAGTAGTCCACTTGTTGTCTTATTCCATAAACACTATACGTGTTGTCAGGATTGTTTGTTGCGTTTCTATGAAGTACTAGCATTTGCAAACGCAATTAGTCTGTCCTGTGTAAGTAAATGTTGTCAACAATTGGTGGTAATTGAAAAAGAATATTCATTGCTACATTTGCATAGCAACTTACACCAATTACATTTGAAAGTTTAAATGGACCAGGTAGTTCTGTATCTGAGTGCTTTTTTTTTTAGTTTGTCTTCCTTTTTTGAAGAAGTACCTGGTTTACTTTCCCTAATAGTTTCTTTTTTGTTTATGATACTTGATGAAGTATTAGTTTTTTTATTCTCTTTGGAGGATTTGCAGTTGTATCCTGTTGCATTTCTTTTAGAACATTTTACTTTTTGTGGAACAGGATATTTTTTAGATGGGGGTGTATAGTGATTGAAGTCTATTGTATTCTAAAATGCAAGGAATATCAGCGTTGACTTTACTTGCATCAAAGTTGATTAGAAATAGACCATTAAGTGTACGCAAGCGTGGTAGTGCTACGTAGCTCATGCCTTCTTTAAAGACTGTGTTACCAATGTCTATCAATGCTTTGTCTAGGGTAAGACCTGTGATTTATGAATGGTGACTGCGTATGCAAGAGTTAGAGAAAATTGTTCTCTGCGTACATACATGTCTTTGAAGAGAAGGAATCGAGCTGTTGAGCGTCCTATCCTTTTCACTTCTGAAAGTTTGTCTAAGAGAATATTGACAAACTGAATGTTGTTGTCACGTGGGTATGTTTGAAAGCCAACAACTGTACCCAGTGATCCATTAACTAGTCCTTGCTCCACGTCAAGGTTACGTTTAAGCATTACTCTGCAATTTAAGGACAATTTTAATATTTTTTCCAATCCAGCTCTGTTGGAGATTGAATTTTCTAAACTATTTAGTCTTGTTGTGGCTTGTTCACACATGGGTAGTGTCATACCATGTATGTCTAGTTTGTCTTTGGCGCTAATTTCAATTATTGGTTGCATTTCTTTTTTTAACATTGTTTCATTGAATTTGAAACAGCTTGCAAGAGTTGGTATTAAGGCCATGCAATTGACATTTTTGTGGACTAAGTGTTCCATAACATCCGTAGCACAAGCATTATCACCATAAAGTGCATGAATGTGCTGGCTTTTCAATATTGCTTGTTCTTCTTGAGATAGTATACCAACTCTAATACTTTTTAAGATGTCGGCATAAGTGAGATCTGCAGATTGCTGCATGTTTTCTGTTAATTCTCTGTATTGGAAATGTTGCCAAAGTTGACATTTCCTATGCTGCCAACAGTTTTACGGCAGAGTTTGTGTCCTAAGGTTTTGAAAATAGGCTCACCTTTCACTGGTGTCAATTGAAGGAGATCTCCGAAAGCAATAATGTGTTTTCCTCCAAAGAGCTCTTCGTAGTTTGTTTTGAGTACTTCTTGTAATCTGAGGTGAATCAAAGCCAACATTAGGTTGGAGACCATGCTCACTTCATCTATTAGTAGCATTTTCATTTGTTTTAATACTCTGCATAGTTCCATTGCAGCTTCTGTAGAAAGTTTGTAATAGTCTAATTTGTTTTGGTGTTCTACTGGCAGGAGTAGTAATCGGTGTAAAGTGACACCGCCTATGTTGTAGGCAGCTAAACCTGTGGGGGCAGTGATAATAGCTGACATTTTGTTGTTTGTCAATTGTTGAAAGAATTTACTGATGATTTTGATTAAGAATGTTTTGCCAGAACCAGCTTCACCACTGACGTACAGTAGTATAGGTTTGTAATGTTGGCAGGCGCATTCTTTGTTTTCATGTTGTACACCATGTGCAATTTCTTTTGTTACTTGTTGAAAAATGCTACGTTGCTCATTTTTTACAGGTTTTGATTGTAGTATAGTTAAGTCTTCTTTATCTTCATACTGACACATGGTGTTTTCTACTTCCGTCATCGCTAATTCTGCCTCATTTGTTATTAGTGGCTCTCCCAGTGGTTCTTGGCTTCCTGTTACAGAAAGTTGACTACTGTCAGGAGTGTCCTTATCTAGTTGGGCCTGGAGTTCTTCTTCGTGTTGCTGTTTATTGTGCAACATTGTTTTGTACTGTGTAAAGTTTACATCGGTTATAGTGCTTTCATTTGCTTTGAAAGAGTCTTCATAGGAGTCATAGTTATCTAGTATTTCTTCTTCTTTTCTCCATGGTTTAAAGAGTTGTAGCAGGGACATATAATGTAGTTCTTTTTGTTGAGGAGTCTTTCATGACAATTTGATATGATTAATTAAATTTGGTTTGATGAGTTTTACTAAGCTGCCTTCACAATTTGACACTCTGTATCTACCTTTTTTTTCATCAGGTTTTATATTATTTTTGTATGTGAAGTTTTCGGCTATGTGGTATAGACACATGGTTTCCAAAGTGGTACTTCTGTTTGGGTAGTATGTGTTCAGCAAATAGTTTTTTAAAATGTCTTGGCTGTTGGGATCATGTTTGGCTATTGTTTCTATATCGTCGTATGATTTCAGAACTCTTTTTCTAGATTTAGCAGGACCAAGACTTAGCCATACTATATTTTCAGATTTTCCATACAAAGCAGTACCGGTTAAACGATCTGCTGCTTCATAGGAGCCACATTCTCTATGGGAGAGCATTTTAATGCCGAAGCTGTATAATTTCTGAGACAGTGTATTGTCTGATGACAGGTCATTCCAGAGGTCTTGGAGCTCTGTTTTTTCTGCTTTGGTTAAGTATGCTGTAACATATCGTGCAACTGCAGTGGAATTGTCTGCAATGTACTGCACATCTATGTTTGCATTCCAGAAGTGGGCAATGATTGCATTGTAATCATTGATATATTTTTCTTCTTCTGTTCTTTTTATGTAATATGTATTTTTAGGTGATTTATCTTTAACACTATGTCTAACTGAAGACATGAAGTTGTTTACTTGACCTGTTTTGTAACTGGTCTAGGGAAACCAAAGCGGCATTTGGTGTAGTATTTCCCTTTGTTTTTGTATTTGCGACGACAATATTTGCCACATTTGTCTCTTTGAAATTGTAAAATTTGTGCATGAAGATCACTGTTTGTTGCTTCCGATGGAATTTCACAAGTGTCATATTTTTCGATAAACTGTAGCACAGTGACATCATTGTCTTGACCAAATTTAGGAGCATCTTTAATCCATAAAAGCATGTGGATATGTGGTGATCCTCTGGCTTGGTATTCTTTTCTCCAAAAGAAGTGTTGCACTTCTCTGAGGGGAGGAACAGTTTAATTGCAAATAATGTGTAGCATAGCAATGAAGCGATGGTGAAAATATCTTGAAACATTAACAGGATCTAGAGAACAAAGTTCTCCAGGTGTTAGTATATCTATGTTTGTTTTTTTTTTATATGTGTAGGAAATCATGTAAATCTTCCCATGCATATTCTGCACAACTTAATGTAACAAACCAAGTGGGTGGGCCAAGGTTTCTTATCATACAACGTACATCTCCATGACGTCGGAACCAGTACTCTTTAGTACCACGCATGTTTGCTAATAGATTTGTAATACTTGATTGTAAAACCTCATCTTTTTGTTGCACTTTTTGTAATAATTGTGTAGCTGACATATTTTGAAGGTGGGCTCCTGATTTTAAAGTGAGTGCAACTCCGTAACATAGAGTTGCTAGTTCACTTTCAAAGAGTAGGTGGAATATGTATTCCACATTTTGTCTAAATCTGGGATCTTCAGAATACATCCGTAACGAGCGGTATTCTGATGCTGTTATTTGAATAGGTCTACCATCGTACCTTCCTCCTTTGCCAGTAGGAAAGAGTAGACAAAAAGCATGTGCTTCTATACTTTTTTCCCATATGCTGATTGGTGATACTTTCATTTGTCACATTTGGTACGTTTCTAGTGCATCTTCTACGGTGTCATTAGAGTGCAATGGATGAATTGTATAATGGTCTAAAGTATTGGATACTGTAGCAGGATGTAGAAGCTCAAATTGACCAGCTTCTGGTGACTCTTGAATTATTTCAGTGGTTTCTTTCAAGTTTTCTTCAATATTAATTTCTTTGTAGTATTCATTATTGTCTTTTAGATATTGCAAGGCTTGTCTAACTTTATGTAAATCTACCAGTTGTTGCCACATTTTTTTGTCTTTTGTAGGTACACCATTTACTAAAATAATTAAAGATTGCTACATTGGACATTGCACTCCCAGTGTGTGCACATTTTGTTTTAGATCTAATGGTAAATACACTACTTTTCCATGAATACCTTTCACTAATTCAGAATTCAGATGGAGGTAATTTTGCGGTTTTTGGTTGAAGGCGTATTATTGCTTGAAAGGGGTGCACTGTTTGAATGATGATCCTCTCATATAAATTGAGTTGTTGTAGGGGTTTTGGTAGTAGAAATAATTCCAAATTATTTGTGATAGCACGTGAAGGAGTTTGGTTGTTGTCAAGTTTTGTAGTGCAGTAACTGCAAAGTATTAAGGGGTCAGTTATTTCATATTTGTTTTCTGCTATAAGGTAGAGAGCTAATTCAAACCATTTAGAATCTTCATTGTCTTCTATTTTGTATGTTAGGTCTACAGTTTCTGTGTTACTTTTATAAAACGTTCTGCGGCTACATACACACACATGGTTTGGTACTTCAGCAGATGTACTTTTAATTTTCAGTATTTCTCTTATGTATGTGTGTAGTAGAAGGTTGCCATGTATAGAATTGTTGCTAATTTGTTTCAAAGCTATTTCATTCTGTAAGTGGCTTTCACTTCCAAAATATTTTTTCTGGATATAGTCGATTTCTTCAAGTAGGTCGGTTGCTGTACCATGTAGAAGAATGTTATTTAAATTGGCTAATGCTAAAGCAGGACTTTTAGCATAGTACAGTTGGTAGACTAGATTTCTTATAGTTGAATGATGTGTTGATATCATTTTGATATGATGGAAGGTGGTTTTGCAAGTAGGTCCTGAAATGCAGGCCAATGAATGTCCTTGTAGTCCTGTGTACTTGCACACTGGACAGGTATCCATATTTTGCAGTAGTTTAATTTTGATTTTGTCTTTGCCTTTCACATACTGATTGAGGAATTGGCGAGAAAACTTGAAAGATTTGTTGGGGGTGTTACACATTGTCGTGCATGGCCATATGTATACTAGACGTTCTGATTCAGTTGAATGGAGAGGTAATTCTAAATTTTCTGGGGATATTTTTGTAAGCAGTATTTCTTGTTCCATTATGGTATTATTAACTTTTTCATAACCTCGTCCACTGCTATGTATGGCAATTGTATTTGTTTGCTTTTGTTTGTATGCTTCTTCATTAAAATATGGTTCTGTGCTTGTAGTGTGACTCCACTCACCTCTACAGATATTTAAGAAGTTATTTCAGTTGACATTTCGTTTATTGAGAAGTCTTTTTTGTAATTTAATCATTAGTTTTGTTAGTGGTTTCATTTTGTTTAACACTAAAATAAATAATTCCCTTTTTAGAAGGATTGCACTGTCTGTCAAAGGTTCAAAGATTAATTTTCTATGATAGGTTTTAAGGGTTGTGCCTGATTTCTCTCCTGTTTTTATAAGATTTTGAAGGACTCTGTGGCAGAAATTTTTTCTTGGCACTATATCAAGATTTATAGGAGCAGTTTTATCAGTAGCGGTAGCTGAATTCTTGATAATTGTTTTCTGTTTCGTTTTACATTTTGATAGAGGAGGCAAAGTTTCTGTACTTGAAGCTTGTTTAATGTCGCTAAATGACTGTATTAGCTGTTTTGTTTGAACTTTTTTTACAAATTCTGCTAGAGATGGATGCTTATTTTGGACACTTCTATTTTCATTTGCTCTACTTCTGCATTGCTTTCTACGGACTTGATTTCTGGTAGGTATTCTTTAGGGTCTGTTGAAAAAAATAAAGAAGGTATGGGTTGGAGTGTTCTGCAATGTATGGGTGCTGTGTGCATGAGTGTCTGATTATGATGATAAAGATGTATGTGATGGTGTGTGATTGTGCATTGGGAAACTACAACTAGTTGGGATGGGTATTCTTGAATTTATGTGCTATTAAACTGGGGTTCAGATGACAGTAGAAAGTAAGCTAGTGGTGTGCAGAAGTACAAATAGTAAATCTAATGGTATACAATGAAAACAGTTGTTTGTTCTATAATATCAAAATTCTAGGGGCTGAGTTGTTTCATTTGTGCGCCGAAAAATGGGAATTTGTGCGCCATTCTGCCTGTAAATCTCTGTTTAACAAATGGGGATTTGTGGAAAGAATGGTGCAGAATCTCTATTTTTAGGCACAGAAATAGCATGAATTAACCTTGCAGTACGTTTGAATAATAGTACAAATATTATGGTGGTATTTAACTTACTTTTTTTGTGGAATGAGCAGGTTTCTTCTTAGTTGTTTGTACTTCAAATTCTGCTGCTGCTTTTTTTTTCAGGAGGGTGGCCTTCACTGCAATTGTAAAGGAAACAAATTAGTAATTTTGTTTGTATATAGCACTGATGTTAATTTAGACATTGATTTTTATGTTTTTGTACAAGTATTGTTGTTTGATATTTGAACAGTGTGTGCACGCAATTTTGTTTGACTATGTGAACTCTTTATATTTTACTTTAAATATGTTAGTTCAACATGCTTTGCAAATGTGTGTGTAAAAAGAAATTAAATAGCAGATAGGTTTGGAAGTGACAGTTGATTATAGGAGATGGGAAAAACGACAGTAAGTTCATTTTATAGGGTATACAGGCTAAAAGTCAGTTAATCTGTTTATATGAATGTATAAGAATTGTACATGTACTATACAGAAAATATGCATACCTGTAGTTTGTGTTCATGCATATGGATATGCATGCAGCTGCAAGTAAAAATCTTGGAGACTTGTACAGTAGTTCTTGTAGTAGGTGCTTTCCAATGATATGACACTTGTACTCAGAGTGATTAACAGTACATTTGAAGTGCTGATCTGTGATGATGCAGTTAGATGTAGAGGCCTTGGATGTGATTGGTGGATGGTTGTGTGACTGCTTAGCTATATCCAATGAGTGAATGGCACAGAAAGTGAAATGGAAATGGTAGAAGGACTGACCATGTTACGATGTGTCTGCTGACATAGCCGTAGTCCGCGGACATCGCGTGTTACATCCGGGGATTTTGGGGTGGGGAGGCATGCAAATGAGAATGAGCAGAGCAAGGGATTGATCAGTAAAGTTTAATGGGTGGGTTGTGCCAGGAGAGAGTTTGTCACATACAACAGATAGCTATGGCTGTGTGTTTCAGAAAACAGATTGTTTGGATTTTGGGAGACTCGTGGATACATTGGTTGAAGGTGCATGCAGAAAGCTGTGGAGTAGCTGTAGATCTTGGATTCCCACATGTGGAAGTGCACTGGCATGGAGTACGTGGAATGAAGTGGTTGGACTTGCTACCTCTCTGTGCTACTTTGGAGACAGAGCATCATCCAGACATAATTGTAATTCATTGTGGAGGGAACAGTTTAGGACATGGGTCTGGAATTTCTTTGCAATTTGCAATGAAATAAGGACTTGGGAAGGTCATGGACATGTTTCCAAATTCTCAAGTAATTTTTTCACGGATTGCGCAGAGAAAATTGTGACTGCGTTCTTCTTCATTTGGTCCACAAATGGAGAAAGCAAGGCGCAATGTCAATAAGGCTGTTTGTGCTTTTCTAAGAGATGTTGGCATGTCCTCTTTTCACAATGAAAATATGATGTTTCGTAGCACATACATTTTTCGCAGAGATGGAGTCCATCTTACTTATGCTGGCAATCAGATTTTTCTGAGAAATGTACAAAATGCATTGCAACCTTTTTTGGAATCACAGCATCCATTTTGTAGTAGGTGTTGAACATTTCAAATTTTTGAAACACAAACACTACCAAAAGGCTCTTTTCAGAGCCACCACTTCCTCCCAAACAAAACTGCAATGGTTATGATAGGGCAGCACCCCAAAATTTTAGATGTTCGCGGACTGTCCGCGGACTTCTAAAAAACACACAAGGCCCTGCTTCATTTATTTTCACTTCTATTTTTAAACTGTGAAAGGCGGCTTATTTTTGTTTTTTAATATTTTTTTGGGTTGTTTACACACAACACACTAGGAGAGGAGGGAAAAGGAGGGTAAGAGGGGACACCAACCACGAGGATAAGAAAGGGCGGGTGGAGAGAGGAAGATTTAGAGTGGGCCTAGTGAGCAGGTCTTCTCGTGCTCTGAGACCAGAGTCTCAAAAGCACTTTGAAGTCTCTCCCCCCTGCAGAGTACTGCATCACAGTACATACACACAACTGTGACCCTCGAAAGGTAAGGGTCATCAGCATTGTGAATGGCCTGTGAGGCAGCTGCAGGAATACGCTGTCCCACAGGAGTGTTCCTTGTGGTGACAGGATCGGAAACATGGAAACAAGGATGTAGTAGAGGAAGTCAACCTACTACGCTCCTCGCAAGGTACAACCTTGCGAACAGCCCCCGTGTGGAACGACTTTAGGTGTCGCTTCATAGTAGTCGTACCAAAGCTGTACGAACCAGGCCTCCCGCCACTCAGTACCATTTTGCACTGGTTGCAAGTGACTTGGTTCGCGAGCGCCTTAGGTACGTTACCATGAATGGTAAATAACCGTCACACCCAAAACTCACAGCGAGTGCTGGTAGTAGAGACTTCCACTACCTCATTCTCATCATCCTCTTCATCCTCCTCTGCATCCTCACTCCTGTTCCCCTCTTCAGGCCTTTGGGGAGGTGGTGGTGGTGGAGGGGGTGGGGGTGGTGCTGAGACAGATGTAGCACCAGGTGGCAGTAGTGCAGCCATGGATGCCATCAGGTTTCAGATGAAAATCTGGAAAGTTGGCAGCAAAATGCACTGTGTTCTGTAAGATAGCCAGAAACACAATGAGAATGAGCTCTAAGGTGTGGCCTTTTATAGGGGTGCTTGTGCACGGTTCGCGGACACACGTGCTGTCCGCGGACAGATCCAACACCAACAAAAGGTTCAAAAAGTCCCAAAAAGTATGTAGAAACTCAGGATTACTGTCTGGGGCTTGTGCTATGGTGATTTATTATTGAAAAATATTGTGGATTGCCTGAAAAGGTAGTTTTAAATTGTTCGCGGACATAAACAGTGTCCGCAGTCAGAACACACACTCAGTGTGGGCGCGGTCACATGATAGCTTCGCGAACATGTCCGCGAAGGGAACCGGTGACCGCAGGACACCAAATGCACGGGAACTATTTTGCAC
The DNA here is from genome assembly GCF_040938575.1 of Ambystoma mexicanum. Classification (NCBI taxonomy): domain Eukaryota; kingdom Metazoa; phylum Chordata; class Amphibia; order Caudata; family Ambystomatidae; genus Ambystoma; species Ambystoma mexicanum. The sequence continues at coordinate 1,213,961,342 of NC_090936.1, forward strand.
ATGTGCGTTGGTGTTCTACGGACACTGTTTGGGTCCTGAAACTAATTAAAAGTGCGACACAAGCGAAACGAACATTTACGAACAGGCATTTGTTCTTAGAACAGTTTCAATCCGCTTGCAAACAATACAGACAGGCATAGTGTCCTCGGGACACCCCCATTTTGTTGATTTATGAACATGTCAGGACACGCGTGTGTTCTTAGAATAGTTTCAACTCGCCTGCGAACAATACGGACAGCGTCCTCAGGACACCCCTATTTTGATTATTTACGAACATTTCAGGATATTGCATGTGTTCTTAGAACAGTTTCAACTCGCCTGCGAACAATACGGGCAGTGTCTTCAGGACACCTCCATTTTGTTTATTTACGAACATTTCAGGATATTGTCTGTGTTCTTAGAACAGTTTCAACTCGCCTGCGAACAATACAGACAGCGCCCTCAGGACACCCCCATTTTGTTTATTTACGAACATTCCAGAACACTTGATGTGTTCTTAGAACAGTTTCAATCTGCCTACGAACAGCACAGACAGGTCTAGCGTCCTCAGGACACCCCCATTTTGTTTATTTATGAACTTTTCAGGACACCGCCTGTGTTACTTTGATTACGGACATCTCAGACACCGAATGTGTTCTAAGACAGATTGGACTTGTTTGCGAGCATTACAGACAGGCATAATGTTCTTAGAACATCTCCATTTTGGTTAATTGCGGATTACCCGCACATCTCGTGTGTTCTTAGAACAGTTTCAACTTGCTAGCGAACAGTACGGACAGGTATAGTGTTCTTAGGACACCTCCATTTTCGTTTCTTCACGGACATTCCGGATATCCGCGCTGTCCACGGACATCTGAACTGCTTTTAAAAAAAAAACAATAAATGAATTAGGATACAATATAATAATTTTACTTTATTATATATGGATGTTAAATTTATGACAGAGAAGGTGAAGCAGAAACTGAGACAAACACAGGAGAATTGGGGGTTTCAATAGGATTCAAATGAGGTGAAGAAGGGATGGAAGTCTCATCAAAATGTTTTGGTTCATGGAGAGGGTTTGGAGATAATTGAGTGGGATATGGTGAGGGGGGACCGGTACATATGGGACAATGGTATCTAGTTTTTTATTTCAAGTGATCCTCCATAAAGTTTTTTAAATTTTTGAAATTTGCCATGAGTAGGTACATTTTTTCTTCCATGTGCTGGAGAGTCTTATCCAATATTTCTTTTTGTTTACTATTTTCAATGTTTGTATGGTCTGTACAAAACAAAAATGTGTATGTTAAATGTATATAAAATAATATTTATTAATTAGTTTATATAGTAAAGTGTCTACCATTAGGTTCACTATCTTCAGACATTTCCTCACGTGGGAAATGCTCCTCTACCCACTCCAGAGTACTAGACATTTCTGTGAGGAAAAAAAAAACTTTTTTTGTATCTAATACAGAAAGTTTAGAAATATATGAGTAAAATGCAATTCACTTACTAGCTTCTGGTAAGGTGTGTTCTTACTGGTCTGTAGATCTGCTGTTGCTCTTAGTTGTGGAGTTTCTGTGAGGTAATCATGTTGGAAGCCTATCTTTCTTCTTTTGGTATATTCCATTTTAGAACATATTGTATTTAAATGAATCGTTAATGTGTTATATATATGGGTTACACCTCTTATTTATTACTACATATAATGTGTATGTGTGCTGGTTCGTGAATTTGTACAATCTTCATATGTTATGATATAACAATTAAACATACCCCCCAGACATTAGAAGAGTTCGCGGACATCAAATTCAGTAGAGGGGGTTCAGTATGTTCCATGTTACATGTACATAAAGTCAGAGATATTATTGTTAAGTTGTGCTAATAAAAACATATGAAATTCAGTAAAAAAAACGTTGTTAAAGGAACGCTATGGTTAAGTTGCACTGCTAAAAACCTATGAAATTCAATAAAAAAACTTTGTTAAAGGGACGTTTGTTTTTACATATGTATGTGCATAGATATATGCATAGTAAGATAAACAGTTATCTATTTATATATATACAATGAAAAACTTTGTTAAAGGGATGTTATTGTTATAAGTAAAACCGAAAACCCCCTGAAATTTACCAGTTATGGTAAGCTAAGCAACCATAACTCACGCCACCACGGTGCACTGCTAAGACTAACACCCAGGACATCAAAGATGACATCACAAATGTCATTGATGACATCACTGATGACATCACATGGCTGGCTCACTCTTTTTACACTTATACTTCAAATATGTTCTTACAGTAATTCTCTTAGGGTCCACTCAAAGCATATGAAACATATACAAAGGGGAAAACACAGACTTGGAAGAAAGCAATGCTTTCTATGTATGAAGATGGTTTGCAGGGTTATCCACACTGTCTTATAGTTCTGTTATTTTTTTATTACTGTACTTTCCCTGGATATGCTCATATTTGTACATATTGCACTTACACTACTTTCCTTAGGGCCTAGTCACAATATGTCATAGTTATACATAGGGAAGTAGTAAGTTTGAAGCAGAGCAATAATTTCTGTACATGAAGACAATCAATTACGTTACTTCACTTTCCCTGTATATGCTCATATTTGTATGTGTAGTTGTCTGTTTGTGTTTTGTGTGCAGTAATGCAATAATGTAGTTAGTGATTTTTATTAAGTACTTATTAAATATTTCACAGTATGCAAAACTCTAATAAGAAGGCATTTATAATTTTAGTATTTAACATCGCAAGATTATTAATATTGCATCTCCATCATGTCTCCTGCAAACTATGCCTATGTTACGACATGTGTACCTTAGTATATTGGAAAAAAAATCATAATACAATGCTAATTGGATTAATGAATTGCTTAATGCACCACGTACCTCAGGATATTAATTCCAATGATCCTTGACACTAATTTTAACATTGCAATAAGAATCCCATCTATAGACTTTTGATGAAATGTAAATGCACATGTGATGTCATCAGTGATGTCATCAATGACATTTGTGATGTCATCTTTGATGTCCTTGCTGTTAGTCTTAGCAGTGCACCGTGGTGGCGCGAGTTATAGTTGCTTAGTTTATCATAACTGGCGAATTTTAGAGGTTTTTCGGTTTTACTTGGAACCATAACGCCCCTTTAACAACGTTTTTTTACTGAATTTCATAGGTTTTTAGTGGCGCAACTTAACCATAACATCCCTTTAACAAAGTTTTTTTACTGAATAAATATATATATAATGACAGTTGCAAGTAAAATATGAAGTGTTGCCATATAACTAGATTTTTGCCAAAATTTGACATGAGAACAGATGGCGATTGTAAAGGAAGCTGTCATATGTCTGCTCCAAACTCTTAAAACCAATCCGTTGGGATGGGCTGGAGTGGGGAGGAGCGAGAAGGGTAACTGTCCAATCCTATTTGAGAACCTTCTTGCAGGTTACTCCCCCAAGATTGTAAACCTGATGGTGCCATTGCTGCTATAAAAGGGGAAATGCACTAGGAGGAAAGGACAGAGCTGTTGAAATGTACGATCAAGAGGGCTGCTGAAACTAACCATACGACTTCTGCAAGGAAACACCAGAGGAGATTTCTAAGAGTGCAGCTGCCTATTTCTAGGAAGGCCTAAAAGCTGACTGGGTCCTATGGTGAAGAGCAGGAGGCTATCCTTGAGAGTGGAGTAACCAGACCCCTGCTCAATCTTTCCAGAGTGTCCTGACATGCAGCTGGCTTTCCTGAACTTTAAACAGAGGCTTGCTTTGTAAGCAGAACTAAGCCCTGGTAAACCAAAGGGTGGGGGTGTCTGCTTGCCTTAAAACCTTTTTTCTTCATAGTGGGAGGCAAAACTGTGAAGATCCTTAGCATATTAAACTAAAAATATTAATTTATTTAATTCCCTTTGACAGAACAATGCCAAAATTCAAAATTAGCAAATCTCATTCCCAGTGTGCGCTGAAAAACTATAGCCTGTGATCCTTTTTGTCCTGTTGACCCTGACTTCTTTAAGGAAGAGGGGGATCTTTTTTCTCAAATCAGTCCAATTTTTTGTCCAACTTTCCCCAACACCGGCCTTTCAGTGGAGGGGGGTCTGAAATTCAAAATTCTTCAATCATCCTGATGTTTTTGTCAGAATTCCCCAGCCCAGACCAAAGTAGGGGGGGTCTGGAAAAGAAACCGCAAAATTACCCTGTGTTTATTTTAAAGTGAAAGTGTAGGTGAAATAAGAATTGCCATAAGCATTGGGCTAATATTTGTAAAACTAAACTGCTAGCTTTTAAGTCCGCAGGAAAATCTAACTTGCACAGCACTACATCGATAAATGTGTTCACTGACCAGCGCTAATTATTTCTTGAAGTGAAATGTATAGAAAATAAAGAATTGCGATTTATGTTCTTTTCACTCACTTTTGTGACGTAGTTGTGTTGAGAGGAGTGTGCCACGGATGACATTTCAGTGCGAGTTTCGTAGCATCTAATCCAAACAAACCTAAATATATTTCCTGGACACCGGCCTGGCTCTTGCCTCACTGGTAGCTCAGGGGGATGGATCGAAGGGGTAGTCAGTGAATTGGTGATAAGGCTGAATAAAAGAAGCCATTTGACAGTTTGTTGTGTGACATCTTGAGTGGGGAAGGAAGGAACTCTTTGTGTTGAGGGTGGGCTATAAATAAACCCGTTACAGGCCTGAGAATTAAACAAATGGCAGCTCTCCTCTCCGTTGCCGTGGCTCATGAGAGTGCTGCTGTGAGTGCTGCGCAAACTCGGAGATTCCACATGCGCTCAGAGGCTCACGCTAATCCGAGTCAGATCAGCCCAATGCTGTTCTAAAAATCCTTGCGAGCCCTGCATACGAGCGTGGAGGCTTAAAGTGAAATCTCAGCAGCGCGAGTCATTGATGCAAAGTGCTCAGAAAGGGAATGCACCCAATCTGTAGGATGTCCTCGCTGAGAGAACATATCCAACAGTTTTTCATGCACAGAGTGTGTGTGTGCATGCATGAATGCCGGTGTGTGTGTGTGCATGCATGCGTGTGTGCGAGAACGTGCGCACATGTGTGTATGCATACCTCTCAACTCACATGCTTTTTGCAGCTCTCTCACCCGGCAAGCTCCCTACAAGTCCATATAAATTAATGGGCTTTCAACCGCTAAATCAGGTGTTTTCACCCACCATGGGGTGACTAAACGTTGAGAGCTATGGCGTGTGTGTGCCTGCATGTGTGCATGGGCATCATTTTTGGGGGAACAAGGGTGTTTGCACCCCCCACCCAACTTTTGCGGCACATCATTTTGTCTGACTCATTTGGCAAGGGACACTTACATTTAGATGTCACCCCCACCCCCAACATTTTCAGCAAAGTTAAAGAAGTTAAAGAACAGCACAGACAGGTCTAGCGTCCTCAGGACACCCCCATTTTGTTTATTTATGAACTTTTCAGGACACCGCGTGTGTTACTTTGATTACAGACATCTCCGACACCGAATGTGTTCTAAGAACAGATTGGACTTGTTTGAGAGCATTACAGACAGGCATAATGTTCTTAGAACATCTCCATTTTGGTTAATTGCGGATTACCCGCACATCTCGTGTGTTCTTAGACCAGTTTCAACTTGCTAGCGAACAGTACGGACAGGTATAGTGTTCTTAGGACACCTCCATTTTCGTTTCTTCACGGACATTCAGGACATCCGCGCTGTCCGCGGACATCTGAACTGCTTTAAAAAAAAAAAAAACAAGAAATGAATTAGGATGCAATATAATAATTTTACTTTATTATATATGGATGTTACATTTATGACAGAGAAGGTGAAGCAGAAACTGAGACAAACACAAGAGAATTGGGGGTTTCAATAGGATTCATATGAGGTGAAGAAGGGATGGAAGTCTCATCAAAATGTTTTGGTTCATGGAGAGGGTTTGGGGATAATTGAGTGGGATATGGTGAGGGGGGACAGGTACGTATGGGACAATGGTATCTAGTTTTTTGTTTCAAGTGATCCTCCACAAAGTTTTTTACATTTTTGAAATTTGCCATGAGTAGATCCATTTTTTCTTCCATGTGCTGGAGAGTCTTATCCAATATTTCTTTTTGTTTACTATTTTCAATGTTTGTATGGTCTGTACAACACAAAAATGTATATGTTAAATGTGTATAAAATAATATTCATTAATTGGTTTATATGGTAAAGTGTCTACCATTAGGTTCACTATCTTCAGACATTTCCTCACGTGGGAAATGCTCCTCTAGCCACTCCAGAGTACTAGACATTTCTGTGGGGAAAAAAAACTTTTTTTGTATCTAATACAGAAAGTTTAGAAATATATGAGTAAAATGCAGTTCACTTACTAGCTTCTGGTAAGGTGTGTTCTTACTGGTCTGTAGATCTGCTGTTGCTCTTAGTTGTGGAGTTTCTGTGAGGTAATCATGTTGGAAGCCTATCTTTCTTCTTTTGGTATATTCCATTTTAGAACATATTGTATTTAAATGAATCGTTAATGTGTTATATATATGGGATACACTTCTTATTTATTACTACATATAATGTGTATGTGTGCTGGTTTGTGAATTTGTACAATGTTCATATGTTATGATATACCAATTAAACATACCCCCCAGACATTAGAAGAGTTCGCGGACATCAAATTCAGTAGAGGGGGTTCAGTATGTTCCATGTTACATGTACATAAAATCAGAGATATTATTGTTAAGTTGTGCTAATAAAAACCTATGAAATTCAGTAAAAAAAACATTGTTAAAGAAACGTTATGGTTAAGTTGCGCTACTAAAAACCTATAAAATTCAATAAAAAAACTTTGTTAAAGGGACGTTTGTTTTTACATATGTATGTGCATAGATATATGCATAGTAAGATAAACAGTTATCTATTTATATATATACAATGAAAAACTTTGTTAAAGGGATGTTATTGTTATAAGTAAAACCGAAAAACCCCTGAAATTCACCGGTTATGGTAAGCTAAGCAACCATAACTCACGCCACCACGGTGCACTGCTAAGACTAACACCTAGGACATCAAAGATGACATCACAAATGTCATTGATGACCTCACTGATGACATCACATGTCTGGCTCACTCTTTTTTCACTTATACTTCAAATATGTTCTTAAAGTAATTCACTTAGGGTCCACTCAAAGCATATGAAACATATACAAAGGGGAAAACACAGACTTGGAAGAAAGCAATGCTTTCTATGTATGAAGATGATTTGTAGGGTTATCAACACTGTCTTATAGTTCTGTTATTTCTTTATTACTGTACTTTCCCTGGATATGGTTATATTTGTACACATTGCACGTACACTACTTTCCTTAGGGCCTAGTCACAATATGTGATAGTTATACATAGGGAAGTAGTAAGTTTGAAGCAGAGCAATCATTTCTGTACATGAAGATAATCAATTAAGTTACTTCACTTTCCCTGTATATGCTCATATTTGTATGTGTAGTTGTCTGTTTGTGTTTTGTCTGCAGTAATGCAATAATGTAGTTAGTGATTTTTATTAAGTACTTATTAAATATTTCACAGTATGCAAAACTCTAATAAGAAGGCATTTATAATTTTAGTATTTAACATCGCAAGATTTTTAATATTGCATCTCCATCATGTCTCCTGCAAACTATGCCTATGTTACGACATGTGTACCTTAGTATATTGGAAACGAAATCATAATACAATGCTATTTGGATTAATTAATTGCTTAATGCACCACGTACCTTATGATATTAATTCCAATGATCCATGACACTACTTTTACATTGCAATAAGAATCCCATGTATAGACTTTTTTATGAAATGTAAATGCACATGTGATGTCATCAGTGAGGTCATCAATGACATTTGTGATGTCATCTTTGATGTCCTGGGTGTTAGTCTTAGCAGTGCACCGTGGTGGCGCGAGTTATAGTTGCTTAGCTTACCATAACTGGCGAATTTCAGAGGTTTTCCTGTTTTACTTGGAACCATAACGCCCCTTTAACAATGTTTTTTTACTGAATTTCATAGGTTTTTAGTAGCGCAACTTAACCTAACCATAACGTCCCTTTAACAAAGTTTTTTTACTGAATATATATTATGACAGTTGCAGGTAAAATATGAAGTGTTAACATATAACTAGATTTTTGCCAAAATTTGACATGAGAACAGATGGCGATTGTAAAGGAAGCTGTCATATGTCTGCTCCAAACTCTTAAAACCAATCCGTTGGGATGGGCTGGAGTGGGGAGGAGCGACAAGGGTAACTGTCCAATCCTATTTGCGAACCTTCTTGCAGGTTACTCCCCCAAGATTGTAAACTTGATGGTGTCATTGCTGCTATATAAGGGGGAATGCACTAGGAGGAAAGGACAGAGCTGTTGAAATGTACGCTCAAGAGGGCTGCTGAAACTAACCATACGACTTCTGCAAGGAAACACCAGAGGAGATTTCTAAGAGTGCAGCTGCCTACTTCTAGGAAGGCCTAAAAGCTGACTGGGTCCTATGGTGGAGAGCAGGAGGCTATCCTTGAGAGTGGAGTAACCAGACCCCTGCTCAATCTTTCCAGAGTGTCCTGACATGCAGCTGGCTTTCCTGAACTTTAAACAGAGGCTTGCTATGTAAGTAGAACTAAGCCCTGGGAAACCAAAGGGTGGGGGTGTCTGCTTGCCTTAAAACCTTTTTTCTTCATAGTGGGAGGCAAAACTGTGAAGATCCTTAGCATATTAAACTAAAAATATTAATTTATTTAATTCCCGTTGACATAACACTGCCAAAATTCAAAATGAGCCAATCTCATTCCCAGTGTGCGCTGAAAAACTATAGCCTGTGATCCTTTTTGTCCTGTTGACCCTGACTTCTTTAAGGAAGAGGGGGATCTTTTTTCTCAAATCAGTCCAATTTTTTGTTCAACTTTCCCCAACACAGGCCTTTCAGTGGAGGGGGGTCTGAAATTCAAAATTCTTCAATCATCCTGATTTTTTTGTCAGAATTCCCCAGCCCAGGACCAAAGTAGGGGGGGGGGTCTGGAAAAGAAACCGCAAAATTACCCTGCGTTTATTTTAAAGTGAAAGTGTAGGTGAAATAAGAATTGCCATAAGCATTGTGCTAATATTTGTAAAAACTAAACTGCTAGCTTTTAAGTGCGCAGGAAAATCTAACTTGCACAGCACTACATCGATAAATGTGTTCACCACCAGCGCTAATTATTTCTTGAAGTGAAATATATAGAAAATAAAGAATTGCAATTTATGTTCTTTTCACTCACTTTTGTGACGTAGTTGTGTTGAGAGAAGTGTGCCACGGATGACATTTCAGTGCGAGTTTCGTAGCATCTAATCCAAATAAACCTAAATATATTTGCTGGACACCGGCCTGGCTCTTGCTTCACTGGTAGCTCAGGGGGATGGATCGAAGGGGTATTCAGTGAATTGGTGATAGGGCTGAATAAAAGAAGCCATTAAACAGTTTGTTGTGTGACATCTTGAGTAGGGAAGGAAGGAACTCCTTGTGTTGAGGGTGGGCTATAAATAAACCCGTTACAGGCCTGAGAATTAAACAAATGGCAGCTCTCCTATCCGTTGCCGTGGCTCATGAGAGTGCTGCTGTGAGTGCTGCGCAAACTCGGAGATTCCACATGCGCTCAGAGGCTCAAGCTAATCCGAGTCAGATCAGCCCAACGCTGTTCTGAAAGTCCTTGCGAGCCCTGCATACGAGCGTGGAGGCTTAAAGTGCAATCTCAGCAGCGCGAGTCATTGATGCAAAGTGCTCAGAAAGGAATGCGCCCAACCTGTAGGATGTTCTCGCTGAGAGAACATATCCAACAGTTTCTAATGCACAGAGTGCGTGTGTGAATGCATGAATGCCGGTGTGTGTGTGTTTGTGCATGCGTGTGTGCGAGAACGTGCGCGCATGTGTGTATGCATACCTCTCAACTCACATGCTTTTTTCAACTCTCTCACCCGGCAAGCTCCCTACAAGTCCTTATAAATTAATGGGCTTTCAACCGCTAAATCAGGTGTTTTCACCCACCATGGGGTGACTAAACGTTGAGAGCTATGGCGTGTGTGTGCCTGCATGTGTGCATGGGCATCATTTTAGGGGGAACAAGGGTGTTTGCACCCCCCCACCCAACTTTTGCGGCACATCATTTTGTCTGACTCATTTAGCAAGGGACACTTACATTTAGATGTCACCCCCACCCCAACATTTTCAGCAAAGTTAAAGAAGTTAAAGAACAGCACAGACAGGTCTAGCGTCCTCAGGACACCCCCATTTTGTTTATTTATTAACTTTTCAGGACACTGCGTCTGTTACTTTGATTACAGACATCTCGGACACCGAATGTGTTCTAATAACAGATTGGACTTGTTTGCGAGCATTACAGACAGGCATAATGTTCTTAGAAAATCTCCATTTTGGTTAATTGTGGATATCCCGCACATCTCGTGTGTTCTTAGAACAGTTTCAACTTGCTAGCGAACAGTACGGACAGGTATAGTGTTCTTAGGACACCTCCATTTTCGTTTCTTCACGGACATTCCGGACATCCGCGCTGTCTGCGGACATCTGAACTGCTTTAAAAAAAAAAAAAACAAGAAATGAATTAGGATACAATATAATAATTTTACTTTATTATATATGGATGTTAAATTTATGACAGAGAAGGTGAAGCAGAAACTGAGACAAACACAGGAGAATTGGGGGTTTCAATAGGATTCATATGGGGTGAAGAAGGGATGGAAGTCTCATCAAAATGTTTTGGTTCATGGAGAGGGTTTGGGGATAATTGAGTGGGATATGGTGAGGGGGGGCAGGTACGTATGGGACAATGGTATCTAGTTTTTTGTTTCAAGTGATCCTCCACAAAGTTTTTTTAATTTTTGAAATTTGCCATGAGTAGGTCCATTTTTTCTTCCATGTGCTGGAGAGTCTTATCCAATATTTCTTTTTGTTTACTATTTTCAATGTTTGTATGGTCTGTACAACACAAAAATGTATATGTTAAATGTATATAAATAATATGTATTAATTGGTTTATATAGTAAAGTGTCTACCATTAGGTTCACTATCTTCAGACATTTCCTCACATGGGAAATGCTCCTCTAGCCACTCCAGAGTACTAGACATTTCTGTGGGGAAAAAAAACTTTTTTTGTATCTAATACAGAAAGTTTAGAAATATATGAGTAAAATGCAGTTCACTTACTAGCTTCTGGTAATGTGTGTTCTTACTGGTCTGTAGATCTGCTGTTGCTCTTAGTTGTGGAATTTCTGTAAGGTAATCATGTTGGAAGCCTATCTTTCTTCTTTTGGTATATTCCATTTTAGAACATATTGTATTTAAATGAATCGTTAATGTGTTATATATATATATGGGTTACACTTCTTATTTATTACTACATATAATGTGTATGTGTGCTGGTTTGTGTATTTGTACAATGTTCATATGTTATGATATACCAATTAAACATACCCCCCAGACATTAGAAGAGTTCGCGGACATCAAATTCAGTAGAGGGGGTTCAGTATGTTCCATGTTACATGTACATAAAATCAGAGCTATTATTGTTAAGTTGTGCTAATAAAAACCTATGAAATTCAGTAAAAAAACATTGTTAAAGGAACGTTATGGTTAAGTTGCGCTACTAAAAACCTATACAATTCAATAAAAAAACTTTGTTAAAGGGACGTTTGTTTTTACATATGTATGTGCATAGATATATGCATAGTAAGATAAACAGTTATCTATTTATATGTATACAATGAAAAACCTTGTTAAAGGGATGTTATTGTTATAAGTAAAACCGAAAAACCCCTGAAATTCACCAGTTATGGTAAGCTAAGCAACCATAACTCACGCCACCACGGTGCACTGCTAAGACTAACACCTAGGACATCAAAGATGACATCACAAATGTCATTGATGACCTCACTGATGACATCACATGTCTGGCTCACTCTTTTTTCACTTATACTTCAAATATGTTCTTAAAGTAATTCACTTAGGGTCCACTCAAAGTATATGAAACATATACAAAGGGGAAAACACAGGCTTGGAAGAAAGCAATGCTTTCTATGTATGAAGATGATTTGTAGGGTTATCAACACTGTCTTATAGTTCTGTTATTTCTTTATTACTGTACTTTCCCTGGATATGGTTATATTTGTACACATTGCACGTACACTACTTTCCTTAGGGCCTAGTCACAATATGTGATAGTTATACATAAGGAAGTAGTACGTTTGAAGCAGAGCAATCATTTCTGTACATGAAGATAATCAATTAAGTTACTTCACTTTCCCTGTATATGCTCATATTTGTATGTGTAGTTGTCTGTTTGTGTTTTGTCTGCAGTAATGCAATAATGTAGTTAGTGATTTTTATTAAGTACTTATTAAATATTTCACAGTATGCAAAACTCTAATAAGAAGGCATTTATAATGTTAGTATTTAACATCGCAAGATTTTTGATATTGCATCTCCATCATGCCTCCTGCAAACTATGCATATGTTACGACATGTGTACCTTAGTATATTGGAAACGAAATCATAATACAATGCTATTTGGATTAATTAATTGCTTAATGCACCACGTACCTCATGATATTAATTCCAATGATCCATGACACTACTTTTAACATTGCAATAAGAATCCCATGTATAGACTTTTCATGAAATATAAATGCACATGTGATGTCATCAGTGAGGTCATCAATGACATTTGTGATGTCATCTTTGATGTCCTGGGTGTTAGTCTTAGCAGTGCACCGTGGTGGCGCGAGTTATAGTTGCTTAGCTTACCATAACTGGCGAATTTCAGAGGTTTTTCAGTTTTACTTGGAACCATAACGCCCCTTTAACAATGTTTTTTTACTGAATTTCATAGGTTTTTAGTAGCGCAACTTAACCATAACGTCCCTTTAACAAAGTTTTTTTACTGAATATATATATATATATATATATTATGACAGTTGCAGGTAAAATATGAAGTGTTAACATATAACTAGATTTTTGCCAAAATTTGACATGAGAACAGATGGCGATTGTAAAGGAAGCTGTCATATGTCTGCTCCAAACTCTTAAAACCAATCCGTTGGGATGGGCTGGAGTGGGGAGGAGCGACAAGGGTAACTGTCCAATCCTATTTGAGAACCTTCTTGCAGGTTACTCCCCCAAGATTGTAAACTTGATGGTGTCATTGCTGCTATATAAGGGGGAATGCACTAGGAGGAAAGGACAGAGCTGTTGAAATGTACGCTCAAGAGGGCTGCTGAAACTAACCATACGACTTCTGCAAGGAAACACCAGAGGAGATTTCTAAGAGTGCAGCTGCCTACTTCTAGGAAGGCCTAAAAGCTGACTGGGTCCTATGGTGGAGAGCAGGAGGCTATCCTTGAGAGTGGAGTAACCAGACCCCTGCTCAATCTTTCCAGAGTGTCCTGACATGCAGCTGGCTTTCCTGAACTTTAAACAGAGGCTTGCTATGTAAGTAGAACTAAGCCCTTGGAAACCAAAGGGTGGGGGTGTCTGCTTGCCTTAAAACCTTTTTTCTTCATAGTGGGAGGCAAAACTGTGAAGATCCTTAGCATATTAAACTAAAAATATTAATTTATTTAATTCCCTTTGACAGAACACTGCCAAAATTCAAAATGAGCCAATCTCATTCCCAGTGTGCGCTGAAAAACTATAGCCTGTGATCCTTTTTGTCCTGTTGACCCTGACTTCTTTAAGGAAGAGGGGGATCTTTTTTCTCAAATCAGTCCAATTTTTTGTCCAACTTTCCCCAACACAGGCCTTTCAGTGGAGGGGGGTCTGAAATTCAAAATTCTTCAATCATCCTGATGTTTTTGTCAGAATTCCCCAGCCCAGACCAAAGTAGGGGGGGTCTGGAAAAGAAACCGCAAAATTACCCTGTGTTTATTTTAAAGTGAAAGTGTAGGTGAAATAAGAATTGCCATAAGCATTGGGCTAATATTTGTAAAACTAAACTGCTAGCTTTTAAGTGCGCAGGAAAATCTAACTTGCACAGCACTACATCGATAAATGTGTTCACCACCAGCGCTAATTGTTTCTTGAAGTGAAATGTATAGAAAATAAAGAATTGCGATTTATGTTCTTTTCACTCACTTTTGTGACGTAGTTGTGTTGAGAGGAGTGTGCCACGGATGACATTTCAGTGCGAGTTTCGTAGCATCTAATCCAAATAAACCTAAATATATTTGCTGTACACCGGCCTGGCTCTTGCCTCACTGGTAGCTCAGGGGGATGGATTGAAGGGGTATTCAGTGAATTGGTGATAGGGCTGAATAAAAGAAGCCATTTGACAGTTTGTTGTGTGACATCTTGAGTAGGGAAGGAAGGAACTCCTTGTGTTGAGGGTGGGCTATAAATAAACCCGTTACAGGCCTGAGAATTAAACAAATGGCAGCTCTCCTCTCCGTTGCCGTGGCTCATGAGAGTGCTGCTGTGAGTGCTGCGCAAACTCGGAGATTCACGCTAATCCGAGTCAGATCAGCCCAACGCTGTTCTGAAAATCCTTGCGAGCCCTGCATACGAGCGAGGCTTAAAGTGAAATCTCAGCAGCCGAGTCATTGATGCAAAGTGCTCAGAAAGGGAATGCACCCAATCTGTAGGATGTTCTCGCTGAGAGAACATATCCAACAGTTTCTTATGCACTGAGTGCGTGTGTGCATGCATGAATGCCGGTGTGTGTGTGTGTGTGTGCATGCATGCGTGTGTGCGAGAACGTGCGCGCATGTGTGCATGCATACCTCTCAACTCACATGCTTTTTGCAGCTCTCTCACCCGGCAAGCTCCCTACAAGTCCTTATAAATTAATGGGCTTTCAACCACCAAATCAGGTGTTTTCACCCACCATGGGGTGACTAAACGTTGAGAGCTATGGCGTGTGTGGGCCTGCATGTGTGCATGGGCATCATTTTAGGGGCAACAAGGGTGTTTGCACCCCCCCCACCCAATTTTTGCGGCACACCATTTTGTCTGACTCATTTGTCAAGGAACACTTACATTTAGATGTCACCCCCACCCCCACCATTTTCAGCAAAGTTACTCCCCTGCGTGTGTGGGAGTGCTTGCACGTGCCTGTGTGTGAGAGAGGGCATACGTGCGTGTGTGTCTGCAGCATGAGACAGAAGGCCCCATGCAGGCCACGTGTGATTTACCGCCTTGCATTTGCCACCCATAGGACCTGCAAATGGGGTGTGCATGCTAAGATGGCTTATACCCTGCTGCCTTAAAGCACTCCACAATTGCACGCTGACAGGGTCTTTGTGAAGGGGTTTCTATTTTAAAATCTGTTCTAGTGCATTACCCTATATGAGTCCTATTGTATTAAGCAGGCGTCCCAGCCCTCACCCGCAGGCAGGCAGGCAGGCAGGCAGGCCCCTTTCTAAAAGCCGAGCCGCGTGACACCCGCTCGAGGAAATCAGGCTGACATTATGGTTTTTTTCCTGATACATCTCAAAGGATAATTGCTGATGACAGCAGGGCACGTTCAACAGAGCAGAGTCAGGAAAGCGCCTCTAAAAATAGAGCTGTCATTAGCGCTTTGACAAGCCTGGCAGAGTGAGGTGCGCGCAGGCCTGCGCCCCACTGCACCCCGCGGTGCACATACACTTTATGGGGAAAACAGCAGCTCTTCTGTAATCAGTTTTTTTTTTTTGCTTGTTGCTGTGTTTATCTTATCCAGGTGGGTTTTTTATTTGTCTTTCAGCAGCCATGGATTCCGTGCAGAGTTGACAGCGAGGTCACAGTTCAGTAGTCAGGGCAACCAGAGCCTGCATTTCACCTGAGTGGCCGCGGCACTACCTGCGGGTGGGGGGAGTGGGGCTGTTATGTGCATGCCTGCCAGCGTCGCTCTCTGGATCTTTGCACAGGCAGGGGGGTTGCACAGGGCAGCCCCTATCGCAGTTGCTTGGGTTTCCATCAGCTCAGGATGTGTGTTTAAACAGTGATTGCAGGTTCACTCTGAGCACTCAGGCTCGCCAGCTAGTTAATATTCCATCGATGGCATGTGTCGCGTGCTCTTCCATGCCGTATCCATGGCTCCCACCCAGGGCAGATGTGTGAGCGTGTGTGCACATCCTTATCGCGTCTGCTGCTGGGAGCCCAGCCACAGTGGCCGCTCAGAAGAAAAGGGCTCCTGTTCTCTGGAGGAAACAAATTCAAAATCAGACAAAAATCATTTGGTAAGTGGGAGCGCCACTCTGCTGAAAGCGAACCATGGCAAATAACCCATGGCAAGGGATGGTGACCACCCACACGGGTCTACAGCCACAATGTACCTCTCTGTGCCAGTCTGGAGACAAAATAACCATGTACATATCCCTCTGGTCCCACCCACAAGGGTGGTCAATCCCAAATCTCCAGAGTTACCGCCTCTGAACGAGAGCAGCAACCACAAGCATGTGTTTCGGCTTTGGTGGGCTTCATCAGTGCAGTGCGGCTCAGGTGCAGCCGAGTTTCTGCATCATCACCTTCTCCATCTTCATCACTACACAGCACTTCCACTACTGCTCCTAATTACTAATGACCCTCAGTGTATACAGACACACGCCCTCAGGATCAACATGAACCATGGCGGAGTCCAACGCATGATCACTCTGCGGGACGCCCCTTGCAGTCTCCGGCAACCCTTTCCTGTCATGGCCCGTCTCTCTACTCTGTCACTACTCTGGAGTCCTAGCGTGCTTGAGTTTCACTGCATTGCCGCCTGCTTGCAGAGCAAACTGCGCTGCAGTGTGCTTCCATACTGGGTCTGTAAGAAGCGCTCCACGGACATGTCTCTTACTCACCTTTGCTCACCACTCTCCCCGATTCTCACGTCTTGGATTTTTCTGCTCCTTCGATACTGTCCATCACTCCTCTTTCCTACCCATCCTGCCTAAAAAATAGGCGTGTCCTTGGTTCTGCCCTCGACTGGATCATCTGCTGCCTTTCAGTCGGGTCCTTCTCCAGCTCATGGAGCTCAAGTGACTCAAATGCCACCTGTCCCCAGTGAGGGCCCCCGGGTATCTCCCTTCATAGTATGCCACTCTTCTCTCTTTAAACCAATCTCTACCATTATATTCTCCACACCCTCCAAATCTTCTCCTTACCATCCCCCAGCCCCCATCCCTGAGCTATCCTCCCGTGCCTCTAACTGTCTCTCAGCCGTCTGTCACTGATGGACGCTTCAGTTCCTAATGGTAAACTTTTCTAAGACTGCAATCATCTACCTCACAGATCCCAACACCACTTATTCTCCGCTGCCAACTATATCTCTATCCAAGGTCACACACGGCCAAACCAACCAGGACCCCTTACACCAACCGAATCACAGTACTTAAGTTTTTGAGATCACGCGCCGGAGGCTCCAGCTTCCCCTTCATTGCTGCCTCCCATTGGAACTCACTGCCACCTTACCTCAGAGGAATAACCTCCCACCTAGCCTTCGGCAAAGCGATCACGACCATGCTTTTCGCATGACCTTGCCATCACCCACCATGTCCGGGTACTCATTGTTCGCTAACTGTATCCATCAATAACTCATGTAACTAAAAGAAAGTAATGTACTGTCTGCTCTTAACTGCTACGTTTATTGTAACCAGTAGCAATTTTTGTACCATGTAACTAAGACATATCCTTGTATCATTGCCTAGATGCCTCTGGGCGGCTAGTGCACTTTATACATTAAAAAAAAAAATAGATAGATAAGAGACGGAGAGAGAGAAGCTCTGGCAGTGGCACTGTAGGAAAGTGAGTGGACCACTCTGCAAGAGGCCAGTGGGAGGGATGCATGGCAGACACCAGTCTGTTCTGCCTTGTAAGAAAGTGCATGGACCGCTCTGCAAGAGGCCAGTGGTAGGGATGCATGGCGGACACCAGTCTGTTCTGCCTTGTAAGAAAGTGCATGGACCGCTCTACAAGAGGCCAGTGGTAGGGATGCATGGCGGACACCAGTCTGTTCTGCCTTGTAAGAAAGTGCATGGACCGCTCTGCAAGAGGCCAGTGGTAGGGATGCATGGCGGACACCAGTCTGTTCTGCCTTGTAAGAAAGTGCATGGACCGCTCTGCAAGAGGCCAGTGGTAGGGATGCATGGCGGACACCAGTCTGTTCTGCCTTGTAAGAAAGTGAATGGAACGCTCTGCAAGAGGCCAGTGGTAGGGATGCATGGCGGACACCAGTCTGTTCTGCCTTGTAAGAAAGTGCATGGACCGCTCTGCAAGAGGCCAGTGGTAGGGATGCATGGCGGACACCATTCTGTTCTGCCTTGTAAGAAAGTGAATGGACCGCTCTGCAAGAGGCCAGTGGTAGGGATGCATGGCGGACACCAGTCTGTTCTGCCTTGTAAGAAAGTGCATGGACCGCTCTGCAAGAGGCCAGTGGTAGGGATGCATGGCGGACACCAGTCTGTTCTGCCTTGTAAGAAAGTGCATGGACCGCTCTGCAAGAGGCCAGTGGTAGGGATGCATGGCGGACACCAGTCTGTTCTGCCTTGTAAGAAAGTGCATGGACCGCTCTGCAAGAGGCCAGTGGTAGGGATGCATGGCGGAAACCAGTCTGTTTTGCCTTGTAAGAAAGTGCATGGACCGCTCTGCAAGAGGCCAGTGGTAGGGATGCATGGCGGACACCAGTCTGTTTTGCCTTGTAAGAAAGGGCATGGACCGCTCTGCAAGAGGCCAGTGGTAGGGATGCATGGCGGACACCATTCTGTTCTTCCTTGTAAGAAAGTGCATGGACCGCTCTGCAAGAGGCCAGTGGTAGGGATGCATGGCAGACACCATTCTGTTCTGCCTTGTAAGAAAGTGCATGGACCGCTCTGCAAGAGGCCAGTGGTAGGGATGCATGGCAGACACCAGTCTGTTTTGCCTTGTAAGAAAGTGCATGGACCGCTCTGCAAGAGGCCAGTGGTAGGGATGCATGGCGGACACCAGTCTGTTTTGCCTTGTAAGAAAGTGCATGGACCGCTCTGCAAGAGGCCAGTGGTAGGGATGCATGGCGGACACCAGTCTGTTTTGCCTTGTAAGAAAGTGCATGGACCGCTCTGCAAGAGGCCAGTGGTAGGGATGCTTGGCGGACACCAGTCTGTTTTGCCATGCATTGACTTCTTCATGTGCTGCTATGACTTCTAATGCTTAGTGATGGCTTGACTTTCATGCCAATTGCATGCCTTGCTATGCCATTTTATGATCTACTATATCTACTATATGTGACTTCAGGTTTGTGTGCACCCCTGACAACCTCCCCTTTGCGCTTTCAGACTACTGCCCTGAATAACTACCTCAAATTCTACATTCCAGATACAATACACACAGCAGCTAAACCACTCACACATTGCAGTTGAACACCTCACCCAACAAAAGTCAAACAACACAACTCTACAACCACTTTATATTCCACAATTCATGGAGCATATTCTTAAACCTCAACCTCAGCTAGGCTATTAATCAAACAGCATACATCAGGGGCCAGTCACTGGCACCGTCGTGGAAGGAAACATAGAAGAAGGAATGCCTTGTATGTACTAGCAACGTGTGCTTGGCGGCAGGTGCTTCCAGCGCCCTTTAACTGTAGATAGCTTGGGGTAGTCCTTCTTCTATGTTTACCCCCACTACCGTGCCATTGACTGGCCCCTGATTTATGTGTTTATTAATATATATTTATTAATTGTTTGTTAGGCGCTTATACAGGAAATTAATACTGCTTCAAAGCACCCACAGGGCAACAGGGAGGGGGTGGCAAACAAGGGGATGACAAACAATAAAAATATATAACAAAATATATATGTATTAAATACAGTGGGGGGAGGGTGAACCTACTATTGCCTTGTGAGTGTTCGTAACCTGCAAGTGCAGAAGGGAGGGGGAATGCATTAGGTGCTGGGGTGCTCATGGGAGAGCAACAGGTGAAATGCAATGTAAGGTAAGTGCGAGCCTTGGTGCAATGTTCATTCAGCGCCTGATTTGTTTTTTGCGACACTTTTAACCAAAAAACACTTGCCGTAAAAAATCTCTGAAAAATATGAGGGGGGGGGCATATAAGGGGTAGGATGGTGTGGTGTATAGGGAATACATAATTGGGGAGGAGGGGTTGGGGGGAAACCGCCACATAAAAAAAAAAACAAAGATTTACTTTCGGCAAAAAATTGTAGGCAAAAGGTGCAGTGAAAAATGAACGGCTGATGAATGAGCATAGAACCCGAGCCTCCAGGTTTGAGGGTGAGCCGAGGCAAGGGCTGAGGATAGGTAGAAGCTTAGGGCGATTTGGTGGGGAGGTGAGGGTCCTGAGGATGCATAAGGGCCCTGAACACCAAACAAGCAAATGTGAGATTAGCAGATGAGAGAGTGAGGGAAGGAGGAGGTAAAGAGGAAAGTCTTGAGGAGCTTCCGGAATTTAAGAAAGTCCTGCTCAAGACAAAGAGGGAGGGTGAGGATGATCCATAGGAGGGAGCCAGCTGAAGAAAGCGATCAACCTCCTGCCCTCTGTTTAGCAAAACGCTTTACACACAAAGAGTTGGTGCCAGAGGAGCGCAGAGTTCTAGAGGGGGAATATTTATTTTGGCCCCAGACAGCCTTGTGGAAGGTACAGAGGGATTTGAATTTAATCTGTGAAGCAACCAGGAGCCAGTGAAGACTTTTTAGGGCAGGAGAGATGCGGTCCCTGGGCATGAGGCCGAGGATAGGTCTTGCTGCCCTGTTCTGGACCAGCTGGAGGGGTCGCAGAGTAGAAGAAGGTAGATTCGGAAGGAGGCTACTACAATAGTGAAGCCCAGGGCTCGGGTAACATTGAGATTCTGGGGGAAGGTGAGAAAATGTAGAATTCCTTTGAGAATTGGGACTTCTTGGCAATGTCCTGAGTTGGCGAGAGAAGGACAGAGAGGAGTTGAAGATGACTCTGAGGTTTCTGCCTTTAAAAGAGAGAGCTGGGGGAGAGCCCATGGAATAGGGCCAGAGTGAGGGGAAGAAGTCGGAAGCAGGGGTCCCAATGGGAACAATCTCAGTTTTGCTGGCATTAAGGCAGAGATCATTAGAAGTGCACCAGGCATGGATGGCAGAAAGGCAGTCAGGGATGATGGAAGGTGTAGGAGGGTCAACAGGAAGTTTGAAGAAGAGTTGTGTGTCATCAGCATAACACTGGAAGTTGGGGGAGAAGGAGGATATGAGTAGTGTGAGCTGAGTGAGGTAAATGTTAAAGAGCCAAGGCGAGAGGATAGAGCCCTGGGGGACACCACATGTGGAAAAGGAAGTCGGAGAGGAGAGGATGCCCAGGATGACTTGGGAGGAGCGGTCAGTTAGGAAGGAGGTCAGCCAATGAAGTGCCCGCTCCGAGATACCAAGGTTGTCATGGAGCCTGTGACTAATCAACTTCCGGGGCACCAGTAGTCCAGGGATGAATATTGGTTTCTAAACCATCAATCAACCCCACACCGCTAGTACACCAGAAGGGATCTGCACATATTGGAATACAAATAAATTATAAGACCTCCTTGTCCAATTTTTGGTAATGTGGACGGAGAAGCTGGCTAATTTCTGCAAGCTCGTGGATTGTTGGTTAGTTGCAACACAGCGAAAACACAATTATTACCCAATAATAAAAGGGACTGTCAAGTCAAGTTTGAATAAAAATATTTACTTTATTATTACTACAACAGACAGTTCTAGCAACACTGTTACGCTTACCTTGGGCTCCGTGGGAACACTGCTCCTCATAACCTCAACTACTCTTCTCTGGGTGCGTAGTTTTCTCACTACCCCTTTCTTCTTTCAATAAGCAGAAATATCTGTGGAATATGACAAAAACCAGTCAAAATGTGGATTCTGTGTAGGTGGTGTGAAACAGTCTTCTCACTAGTCAACCTCTCCCTCCCTACGGACTTCCCTTGCTCACCTCTATTTATGTTGTTATGGGCTCTCCATCCCGCTTCTGTGCGGGGGCGCAAGTTCTGAAGAGGGGAACAGTTTCTTGCATGGGAAGGAGTGCGACTTTCTTAAGAAAAGGGAGTGCAATGAAATACTGCCTAAATATATGGGCAAGGAATTTTCCACACCTTACCAATCAACACCACAGCCAGAATTTTAACAAACTAACCCTAAATACCTAAATGGTGACAGGACAGATATTGTGTGAACAAATATAATCTTTCCCTGCTATGAAAACCTTCCTCATAACGCTATTCAATCAGAAGATAAATGCAAACTTACATTCCTCACAAGAAAGGCACGGATGCGTTAATGGAACAAAAGTGTCAATGCCTTTAATGCCAACAGGTTACCATTATGTGCGTGTGGCGCTCTAAGCTAATGTGACCAAAAATAAATGTGACTGAAGTCAGGTGCCTCCTGTTCTCCAAGAACGGAATCTCCGCATGAGCAGTGCAAGGAAATGTGCGGCAAGAACCACTACACGCGCTATGTGGGAAAACTATGCCGCACACTAGCTAATGCCACAATAAACACAACTGAACAGCGTTATAACATGTGCGATACTTGCAGTCGGTTGGAGATGACAGGAAACCTCTCCCAACTAACTCCCTCAGAGAAGCGCCAACTCTTGACAGAAAACCCGCGACAGGATAAGGGCAGGAATATGATGGGAAACAGGGCTATGGCAGAAGGGAACAATGAAAATAACAGGAACACTGCAATTCGGGGATAACTAGGAATGCTAAGTCTGTGAAGTTTTAGTCAAGAGTTGACTAGCGGTAACCATCCGCTTTGAATGCTGAAGACGCGAAGCGCAGGACAACAAAGGGGAGGGGCTTAAATATTTGCAGAGCCCAAACCACTAGACTACACAGCAGCGTTCAGGGAAGGCCCCCCGGCCGACATATTGAGTGATGCAGAAATGCCTGAATTACTATTGGCCACAGTAACCTTTCTGCTATTAGTCCAGGAATGGTACGCTGCAGCCCAAGACGTCCTGGGGGAAATTCTATGGAAAAATTCTGTGGTCATGACACACACTACAACTACAACCTACCCTGTACAGAAACACAGAACACAGACAGCTTCAAAAAGGAAAGGAATGACCTCTGGATACTGACAGGAGGGTAGTTGCTAAAATAATCAGTGTAACTGTTCAAAGTTATTTTGGTCCCAGCACCAAAGGGGCAAAGGGTCTTATCTGTCTCAAGGGGCCTTCATAGAAGGACCAGGGGGGGCAGAACCACAATGTACCTGGCTCTGAAGAAGTTATTGGTGCTCAACAGCATCGAGGCGGTTCCAGGGTGCTTCACAGCTTGTGAGACAGAGTTTTGGCGGGAGACAGCTGTGGGTACCAGGCGGCAGGCAGTTCAGCAAGCGAGGCTGGATGGACGTCTGCAGGATGTCCGGCGCAGCGGCTTAGGGCCAAGAATCAGTGTCTCAGTTCTGGTCAGTGGATCTGGAATGCTGGGCGAAGCATCTCAGATGGGTCTGATGACTGTGGCGTGACAACAGTCAGCAGTGCAGCGGGATGCAGCTCGAGGGCTCGACTGTCTCGAAATTGTCCTTATAAAAGATGGATGCTGTATGATGCTTATGTGGCACTCCTCCTAGCTTCTTCGTAGGGCTCGTGTCCTTTCAAGGCGGACGGCCCAAAGCTCATGAGGGGGTTAGCAGAAAACAGCCTTGTCCTTTGTCCAGAGACTGTCCTGCACCCCCCACCCAGGAAGCTTGCTGTCAGAACCTAGCAGGGCATTCTGTGTGCTGGCTGGGTACCAGATCTGGAGCTGCTGGATGGGTCCTCTGAGTCCAGTATCTCCCCCTGTTCCCTGGGAGATGTTTAGGGGAGGGATCTTGATTCCCTCTTGGAGCTCCTGGCCTTCCTTTACTGGCGGAAGATGTAAGGTAGACGGTACCTTTAGCTCGGGTCCAAATGTGTCCTTCTTCTTACTCCTTGCAAAGTCTACAGATGATCTTATCCGTGAGTGGCTGAGCCCTCTTTTAAAGTCAAACAGGGCCCAGGGATTGGTGTAGGCCAGGCATAACTTAAGTGAGCCAAACCAGGGTCTCCACCAATAATCTTCAGTGATGCTTTAGGTCAGAACCAGGGTGCTTGGCAACAGAGAGGGGAAGGATGACAACATATACTTGTAAGTCCCACCCACCTTCCTGTCTGCTGTACATCAAAGTGTCTCCCTAATGAACTGAGCCAAATGCGGCGTTTCTTCACAATGTGGGCCTCCTTTGAAGTAGGGGGTTGCTGGCAGAATTTCGTCTCCTACAATTAACATACTTCCCTGCTCTGAAAGGAGTGGTTCCAGACAGGATATTCACTGCCCTTTCATACCATGGAGGGGTGTTAGTACCAAATTGACACATTGCATTACAAAGAGGTGTTGGCGTCTGGTCTCGATTGTCACTTCCTGAGGCCTGCTGATTAACATTCTTCAGTATTCCCCAACACCAGCAAGGTTGGACAATGGAGATGCAAATTCATGGGGCCTTGACATTCTAATCAGGCTGCCCACGGCTAAAGGCTTTTGATGCACCCAAAACTGTCAGGTGCCAGCTACACATGACAGGAGAGGGAGGCGCTGGTAAGCTGTGTCCTCCCAGAGAACAAGAATATTTTTCTGCTGTGCGTTGAGCATGGAAAATATGTGTGGGAATGGCCCCACATATTTTCAGAGGTTGTTCTCCCATCATTCATTCTTTTAAATAAACAAATAACGCCCAGGCGAGCACACTCTTCCCACGCGGATGGTCGAATCCCTCACAGAGCCTTTGTATGAGGATGGAGTGGTTGACCATGTCAAATGCAGAGGAGGGATCAAGAAGAATGAGGACAGCAGGGGAATTGGAATACAGGGATGCAAGCAGTTCTTCACGGGTGTTCAGAAGAGCAGTGTATGTGCCTCTGGATTCTCGCAATCCAGATTGATGGTCGTGGAGACCACAAACAAGTCTAGTGTGAGAGTAGAGTTGTGACAGGGCCAATTTCTCCCGCAGTGTTTCCAGGAAGGGGGTGATGGATATAGGGTGATAGCTGGCTGGACAGGTAGGGTCTGCTGACTTTTCTTAAGGAGGGGGCACACAAGGGAGTGCTTGAGGGTGGAGGGGTATGCTGTTTTAGAAGTAAGCCTGGTGGGGTGGATGGTTTGTTTTAAAAAGGCTTGCACTGTCCTGGGGCAGGTGAGGTCACTTCCACAGGGCTTTTAAAGAACCCTGATCTTCAGGCAGGAGGGTCCTAAAGTATCTGGAACCCGAGCCCTTCGCAAATATTAATATTTGCTTATCCCTTTTCAGGAGATTCACCCAGGCCTAGTCCTGACTCTAGCACCGTAAATCAACTACCCCATTTTCCCCCTATTTCCTACACCCACCTGTTCAAGAACCTGTGGCAGGGGTGCCATGCCCTGGGCATCATCTGGGTGCCCCGTGTCTTTTGGCTTGCGTAGAACCTGGGGTGTTTACAACTGTAAAAATTGGTGCAACTGTGTGAGCAGGCTGACAACTTTGTGCAACTGATAAGCTCAGCAGGTATAGGTATTGCTGGGGTTGTGGTGCCACTAATGCAATCCCAACTCTGCTGGTCTGTACGGTAGAGACCATCGCAACTGGTCCCAGTCTCTAATCTTGTGATGGTAACATTGGACAAGCTGTGCAACAATGTCTGCTCTGCATGAAAGTTCTCTGCATGTCTGAATATGATATGATATGATAGGTTATTTATAACGCGCTTAATACACAGAGGTTTCTAAGCGCGGACCTGGGAATCGAACCTGGGTTGCTCCATGTCATCTTACTTCCAAGGCGAGCACGTTGCTGTTGAGCTATCCTCCCGAGACTATATGTTATGTTATGTTATGCTATGTCACTAAGCTTTTACACCGCACTAATTAGCGCCTAGCTGTGTCCCTGGAGTGATGCAGTGTGTCCCCGCCAGGGTTATCCCGACCGTAGTATTCTGGGGGGAAGAACATGAGGAAAGGGAAGTTAAGCACTGGCTGCCGGTGAAAGCAAGAATCCAGTTCAGACGGATTCTGATCGTACACAAATGTCAGATGGGTCACATGCCAGACTATCTAATGGAAGGAGTGATGGAGAAACAGAACCAGAGGACATTGAGATCCAACAATACCCACTTACTAAAATCACAGTGATGTAAGATGGGCAAAACCCTCAAGTTAGCTTTTAGCATGGCTGCCCCTAAGGCATGAAATGCTATTCCCCTAGATCTAAGAGAGACCGAGTCCACAGAACTAGCTGGACCCTTGGTGAGGGCACGGGCTGCATGCTCCCTGGCTCGGGTGTGATTGCTATTTGCATCTCTGCGTTTGCTCCGGGTGCAAATCATTTCTTTTTATTTGGAGATTGGCTGTGCATATAGCGCAACACAAATCGCCACAGAAGAAAAAAAGATGGCTGCCACCATTGGACTAAGTGTCTTTTCTGTTTGTATGCCAACAGTGGGCAAGAGGAGTGCCGGGACCCCATCAGGTAAGTGTGTAGGCATGGAGGGGGAGAGCAAATGGTATGTTTTGTTTTGGGAGTGTTGGGAGGCAACAGGGAGAGGCGCCCTGTTGTCTCCACACATTAAAACTGGGGAAGGGCCTCGGGTGGGTGGAAACAGCAGGCAGTACACCATGTATTCTCACCCGCTGTTCCAGCCACCTGATTGGCTGACTGCCCTTTCCCTGGTGCAAATATCTATTTAATGGCATTAATCAATTATACTTTGAAAGGTCAAACATAAAATTATAGTCCTTATTTGATTATATAGTCATCAATTTCAACCTTTGCCTCAGCGAATGGGAGAATGGTGAGGGCTTTAAAACGGAGGATTAGAATCAGTGTTTCTCTGAGATGGGCTCTGAGGAGAGTGCTGAACCCAGTGACGTAGGGCCCTTTAAGACGAGGTAGCAAAACTTTGAGATGAATGGGGATACAGAAGTTACTCAAACATCAATAATCAAACCGACTCAGGAAGTTGGCAAAACTCTGTGCTGTTTTATTTGCAATTGTCTAAAACAGGGAGTTACAACAGATATCAACGGCTTTTTGCTTGATTTCTGTCAGCGCAGCTCATAAAAAACACATTTTATAATCAAACCTCACCGTAAGTGATGTCACACTACATGGCAAACTACAAAAACCTACTTGGGGATGTGATAGGATTACAGGGAACATTTATGTATACGTTCCATACTGACGGGGGAAGTGATTAGGTCTCTACTGTCAGGTGGGCAACTAAGCCCATCCCAAGTCATCTTCTGTGTCATACTAATACTCAACACTTTATTGGTTATAGAAACTATAGGGCTCTTTGATATGTGGCACCCTAACATTAGTTTGGCACCTTTGTACCCTTCTGGAATATTCCACATGCTAGCAGCAGACAGGCTACCACTCCAGGTGCATGGACGGTCGGCGTGATCATGCCTCCCCTTTCAATTAGCCCCATGTCTATGATCACTCTGGCAGTCTGCTAGTCAATTAAAGCTTTGAACTCGGCCTTGCAGAAGCTCTCTGTGCCTGGGAAATAAAGGAAGTATCTTCTTGGTTTCGGTGTAGCTTGACCCAATGTCTATTTTGATCTGACCATGTGACTGGGAACCGCATTTTCAGCCTTTTGCAGCATTTAATTCTTTTAAATGGTGAACTCGTGATGCCTTCAGTGTTTTTCCATTCCATTTCAAACAGAAGTTTGTTTATTTTTCACGTTCATGTAACTACTGGATGGTCACCCATGCTTGTGGTGGCCGCGTCTCCTTGGTGCTGGGCCAGCTAAGCCTTTCTTGAATTTCTCTCTCGCCATCAGTAATTTTCCAACTACGCCACACTGAAAACTCTTTCCAATCACAGGGTTTCAGCCTTGCTTAAAGTGCACTGTGGAATATCCAGGTTCTATACATTCCTATGTATTATACATTGGCGCATCCCCGCAAACTATTCACTACGTAACCAGCCTTAAGATCATTTGTCCACTTACGTTACTCCGTCTGTATAAGTGTAAACTGATTTGCATGTTCTTCAGCGTTTCTGTAGCATGAGCATCTTCATCTTGAGCCCTAAATGTTGCTCATCTTTACCACCTCCTCTTGAGAGCTTATAGAATGTCTATTTTCTTCTGCCTCAGGCATCTTTTCCAGGTGCGTCATCGTCTGCTCCGCATGATGTCACCAGTCTCCTCTTTCACTCATTTTCACACTTCTTCTGGGACTTTGTCCAAAAGGCCATTATTTCTTTGTGAATGCATTTAAGGTTTTCTTAATGGATACCCTGTTTCCATGACCAATCTAAGACCAGCCCTGAATCCTGCTATGCGTGGCCTTCGCCCATTTGTCGATTGCCGACAGACAATTTGGGGCATGCTAAATTCTTGTTCTATAGGCCACCAGGTACAATTATCATAGACCACCAGTGATCATACGTTCTTGGCCATCCCTTGGTTTTTTAGATAATGCTGGAAATTATTTTTTTATCTTAGTTTAACCGACCAACATTTCTGCTAAAAGCACTTCTGCAGCAAATGGTGAGCATGAATGATCATAGAAATTTACTGCAGAAAGCAAATCCCTTTCAGACAGAGCGTTGCATTGTGTCCTCCAATAACTGCTCACATAGGCATTACCCAGAGTTCTAGTCTTCAGGCGTTTAAAGAAAGAACTTCCGGGTTCTTGGACAACCTGTTTAATTATCATCTATACAAGCTCGAAATTCGCGGACGAGCAGTGGAGACGCCGTCGAAAAATGTAATTACAACCACTGATTTACAAGATACGTTTGTAAACAAGAACAGGTGGTTGCACTCACTGTAAGCCTTCTAAATGAAAAAAAAATCATCTTTGGAGGTCACGAGGAGAGTAAAGTGCCATCGTTTAATCGATCTCTGACGTGATAATCGCGCTGATGTTGGAACAGCGTTTCTTACGGATCTCCTTGCTTTTTCAAGGCAGTCACACGAGTGGTAGACACAGCTGCCTTTCAAATATTTCATGACCTGTTGGTTCTATGATTCACAAGGCCTAAGAATCTTTCCTTCAAACTTTTAAAGTGGTAGCCCTGCATTACATTTATATTCCCCACGTATTTTGCTGCTGCACTGAATTTAAAAACAGAATTCAAAAATGAAATATTTGGTGAATTAAAAACCAGTAGTAAAAACACATGGAACCACAATGAGAACTATTGAAATGACCTAGACAGTTGTATCAACTTGACGCTCTCTGCATTGTGGTGACTTGATCGCAGGAGATTTGCAACAGTTTGGCAGAGGGAGTTCTCTTAAAAAGTTTCTAAATGAACATGATATTTTCATTTCAATATCTTTTAGCCCTCCTTGCAGAAGTCAACATGGACCTGTGTCGGAACAAGAGGCAGAAGTTGTCCCAACAGATCCGTGGCCCAGGTGGCAACTTTAAATGTTGTGAGATGCAGGAAAAAAGCACAGGAATTGCTTTTTCCCATGTACTCTCTTCTGCCAATCCTGATCACCAGATCGACACACCTATTCATAGGTCCTCATTCTAAGTCGGCTGGTCCAGTAAAAAAGTAATGTTATTCATGGATACCGGCACTTTACCGTATGGTCGACTACGGATTTGCCGCTGGGATACCTGAGTTATCTGCAGCTGGAGGTAAGGTGGGTGCCCTACCAGTAAAAAAGCCATAATTACCAGCGCTAGCTTTGCCGGTGTCGGAATGACGGAAAATCCCCCCATGGAGTTCAATGGTACTCCCTGAATGGGGATTTACACCGTCACCCCGGCACCTGTAATCCGGCTGCAATGCAGCTGGACCAGGTGGCGGAAACGGTAACAAAATTTGCTGGTATCCAGGCCGCTCTACCGCCAGGATACTGGCAATGCTGGAGTGAAGCCCATAGTCTTTTGTGGAATTTCACAAATCAGTCCAAGAATTCCCTAATGGATTGCAGGATTCCCAGAAAGAGTTGGGGAATTCTCAGCCTGGAGATCACATTGTTCAGAAACAGGAAACTTGTGCTGGTGAATATCCACTTTTAGATGTGTTAACATTAATATCCAAACAAAGATTTTAAAATGTTGGGAATTCCATTGTGTGAAGAATCTGTACTTCTGCCCACTATATGGTTGGGGTAGAGGCACAGTGGCAGGCTCTCAAATGATGAGACTCAAGGGAGGTGATGCAGGATGGTTCTTAGGTACAGGAAATCCCCTACCCCCCACACAAGGGAATGTCCACACTCTATGTTATTAAGGGAAACAAAGTCAGGTGGATATACACAAGTAAATAAGACTCACTTTGTACTATGAAGATCTACTCAGGTTGTAGGATCTGTGTGATCGCTGCAAACTGAAAATTCTGAATCTGAAAATGTCTATTTGTTCCCGCAGTCCCATCCCCATAATTGGTATTACCCTAACCCATCCCCCCCCACATATAATTGCGGTGAGATGCGCAGTAAAATCTTTGAAATGTTCGTGTTCAGTTTTTTCAACTTCAGTATTTTGGTACGATACCAAATAAGTAACACCATATATACAGCTCTTTGTGGTAATACAGTTATACGTAGTTCATCAATAATGCAACAACTGGTAACAGTTATTAAAAATAATTACAATGACTAAACACTGTTTCAACTTTAAACCACAAGTGTAGAAATGTAGCAAATTATTTTAGAACACTGGCAGAATACGTTTCAGAGAAAGAATGCAATTCTGTGTGCAGATGCTCTCCACCTGGGCAACCTGTAAGAAAACGTAAGTTATACTTTGCTTTTATGTCGATGCTCAGTCCTTATGTGCTCATTAATTGTCTGCTATCGATTCTGCAGATCCCACCACCCCAAAGTACCTGGGAAGCAACAGGAGAGTCGGCCCATGATGTACCTAGGACCCCTGGATGGACCCTGAGGGAGGAAGCCATCACTGTACATTAGGTGCCTTGAAAGGCAAAGTGGTGGAGTCTCTCAGCTTTCCTCGACAGTGCCCCGTGAGGATGAACCCCCTCTGGATGAAGAAGTCACAGGATCGTTGCTGTCGAGCAGGAGAAAGGAACCAAGAAGTGTCAGAAAGGCAGCAGTGAAGGTCAGTCGCAGCATTCTTCTTGGTCGGTTTGCTGCGCCGGCTATGGATGTCCCACAAAGCTGAACCTCACTGTGGACCTCGACAACGCTTGGGAGGTGGGGATGAGTCCTTTGGTTTTCATCGATGACCTTCTGTGGCGATTGGTGCAGTGACAGAACTCGGTGTTGGGTTTCAATATTTTGCGATTGGTTGCCCTTTGGTTCTTCGGTGCTGCTGCCACAGCACGGATGAGTGGATAGCTTCTAGCAACTTAGACTCGAGCACTGGACTTCTCTGTGGGTCACTACCAAATTTGGAGCCTCTGGACTCTTTCTTCGGTTCGGAATGGTGGGAAATCCACAGGCAGGTACTTCTCTGAGGTGAACTGACACTGGACCTCCTTAGTCGTGGAAATGTGCACAGATGTCGTGGTTGCAGTACCATTTGAAGAGTTCTTCAGTTGTTTGGAACTTTGCAAGCTCCGGGCATTGAACACCACTAGGCCAGGTTACCCCATATTCTGTGTGATACACATCAGTCTGGCTTTCTTCTGGTCACAGACAGCCTCTGGACACAAGACAACACTGGTGGGCTTCTTGGGCTCAAGATCTCTGGTCACTTGTCTTCTGGACCCATGAAGAAACCTCTGCAGGATGGAAGACACTCGGCACTGTCTTCCGGGAGCCATAGCACAATGTTCCCTCGTAGCTAGAGGAAGAGGTCACCTGTCCAGGTCCTCTCTTGATCAGTCCTTGAATCAGCACAGAAGCCTTTGGATTTCTTGAAGAGCTGAAGCCGCAGACTTTTTCCTCCAGCTGGATTCAGGATACAAGCTTCCAAGCTTGGGACTTCTAGTTTCAACTTACAGCTTCTGATGCAGAGTTAAGTGAGGAGTCTTCTGATATACACAAATCCCCCCATTCACTCAGGCTGAGCTAGACTTAGTCAACCAATCACACACGAGTGCATTCATCATGTAGCACTCAATAAGGCCCACAGGCTTTCAGGCCATTCACTCAAAACCAGACACTCAAAACAGTGCATGTGTACTAGGGAAACCCTCCCTCCCCCCGCCTCTCAGAGCACACACTGCATTCACTCCAGTTTCAGACAGGGCGTGCTCAAGCAGACCACAGGCATTGGGGCACACAACCAAAAAAAAAACAGACACCCACAACACAGATTGTGAAATGGCTACCCTTTCCATTCATTCAGGTTTCACCCCTAGGGTGTACCCAATACAAGAGAACCCCGGGAAGACTCCTACAAGTCTAATAGGGACAGCCCCAGAGACATATATGGTCCTTCCACCCAACATCGAAACAGGTGAAGGGAATAGACCCAGGGACTTTGAGAAACAGGAAGGAAAAGGCAGGAAGCTATGAGGCTTTCGGTGGCCATCTTGCCTTTGTTCAGGAATTCATTGATTCCTATGGCAGGGCCTAGGTATCTCAAAATGGAGGAGCCCCTGTACACTGCAGAGTCAGAATGTAGCTGCCACCATCCATACCCTGCTCTGTGGGACGACACATAGGTGTCCACAAACACACACCAGGGGTACACCTACCCATGGGTGCCATAGGGGTATCCACTGGGTCTTGCTCACCAATTATAAAAATGAAGAGCTGCACTGCCAGATATCCAGAATAGACTCCTGTGGCAGGAAACCACAAACAGGAAAGTAGCAGGACAAGGACGAGGAGGCCCGGTCCCTGCAAAGCGTTTCCAGCATCACACATGGACATTCCTCTGGACTGATTTTGGAGTTTGTGCCTTTGCCTGTGGTTTGGGTCTCCCTTAAATATTTCTTCTGCTTTATCCCCAGAACATCTGATACATTGATACATAAACTGTTATATAACACAATTTGTGAGAGTTTTATATGACATTAACACACATTTTAAAGTCACTAAATATGAACTGGTAAACTATACTAGAGTGCGGTATCATCATTTTTAGACTGCAACGTATGTTGTGTACTTTGGGTATTTTGACACTTAAACATGCAGCGACTATGAAGTGTGGTAGTAATGGACCAGTGCGAATGTGTGTGGGATTGTCCCGAGCTTGCCAAGCGATGGGTGTCCTCTGTGGGGTGGGCTCTGCAGGTGTTTGCTTTGTATGCCAGTCCATGTATTTGACATATGGTTATACAGTTGAGGGGAGTTCTTGGGCTACTGCAGTATGATACATAGCAAACAGCCAAAGTGCCTAGAAGCGAAACCTGAGAAGCTTAAGATACGGTCCATTTTGAGGTGATACGGTCACTTTCTCACTCATCCACTTATTCCATAGTTGCCAACATGACCCATTCCAATCTGTAGGTGCTTATCCAGTCCTGTTTTTTCTATTTCTTTGCATTCTGGGACTTGTAGTTCCACTTTTGTATTTGCATTTGTATTTTATTGTGTTTTATATAGCGCTTTAACCCAAAGCGCTGCACAGTTAAAACAGAATATGGTACATCGAAATTGGAAAACAAACATTATTACATCATTACTGGTAGCAGACAATCAGGGGCAATGTAGTAGATGAGATGTCAGTGAAGAGCAGAAGGTGGAATAATCAGTGATAGGGCGAATTGCCACTGGCAGGGCGTTGCAATGTGGTGGCGCGAGAAGCTGGAAGGACCGAAAGCGGGACTGGGCACATGGAGGACGTGGAACGTTCAATCTGAAGAGACCGGCAGAACGTAGAGAACGAGGTGCACTGCAGAGGGATATAAGTGAGGGAGGATCGCCAGGTGCAAGCTGGTGAAGTGCTTTGCAAACTAAGCAGAGGAAATGGAATTTAAATTGAGAATGAAAAGGTAGTCAGCCAAGAAGAGATAGAATCATGACATGAACGGAGACAGAGTAGACGACCAGGAGAGTTACAGATGGATTTCAGAGGGGCAAGACGAGAACAAGGTAAACCAAAGGGAGTGTTAGAGCAGTAAAAAGTCATGAGAAGATTAAGGAAGAGATAAAAGGTTTGGTGGTTTGAAAAGTTAGATAAGGACGGGTTTTACGGATATTGTGAAGATTCTGTTATAAAATTCGGACTAGATAAGAACCTACATCTGGGAATGGATCACGCTGCCACTGTGTCACTCACTCTCATATTCCTGGAATGGGAAAGGGGAGATATAATCAAAGGTTCTGCATGAAACTGTTTTGCATGCTTAAGTAGATATTTTTAAGACGTTCAGAAAGTCATTGCCCTTGCTGCTTAATTGCAAATGACGTCATATCTGACAATGTGTGAATGAATCTAGCAATATGCAAATAGTGTGCAAAGCAGGAGCAACAGGAGTGCAGCAATCGTGTGACTCACAGCAACATGCGCTGAAGAGATGTATTCTTACACATTGGAGACGCGTCGGCTAAATAAAGCAGAAATGTACTTTTGTTTCCAAATTCAAAGCTATGATTTGCGGATCTAAGAAGTGGCACAAAGGCAACACGTCAAGCAGATTTTAAAAATCTCAAAATGAATATGTCAGTGTCACCACATATTGACTCACCCATATGATGCTTACGTATTGTCAAAGATGGACAATAACCACTCAAAGCCGCAGTGAAAGGTCAAGGGTCTTTAGTTTGTTTCGGTAGGTCCTCTCTCTCTCTCTCGTCTTGTTTTACCCAGGGGTCTGGCCCCGGGGCTGTAGCTACTGAACGCTGACCCTTACGTTCTAGGTTCTGTCTTGTCCTGATGGTGAGGGCCTAATGGCCGCTCAACCTTTTCTATGTAAGGCTCCCTTAGGGCTTCCTAACAGTCCTAACCCTACCTGAGGGTTAGTGCTCTCACAGGAATTGAGATGGTGCCGTGCACTTACTCTGGTTTTATGCAAGCCCTCTTGCCTCTCTCTCTCAACTCTGACTAGTTCCTACTCATTAATCCCACGATTCGACTGTCACTTTAAGCGTTCACTCCTCCCAATCTTGCCTCCGCCCCTTTTGTGTTCCTTCTCCTCCCACTACACACTACTACTCCCCACTGCTTCTCTACTACTTCCCTCCTCCAAACTAATACGCTCCTCCTACCCACTATTTACTTCCTCCTTTCAACTACTAGTGCCCTGGGCACTGTTCCTCTTCTCCTTCACACTCCACTCGCAAAGCTACACACACACACACTCCACTCTGTACCGTCCAATGCACATGTTCTCCTTGCACTAACCTCCCTGCTCACTCACCAGATAAACACACACACTTGCAGTACAGTATTGTTAAGACTCCCTAACCAGTACCTCGCCTGCTCCACAATTCACCTTCTCGATCCACTGCTACTTCCTTCCTTCTGCTGGTCTCTTGGTCCCCCTCCACCTCCACTGGCGGCCTCACCCGAGTAACCCACACTTCCTGCTCCCTGTTCCACCCTTATGTCCCCTCTCTCTTTGTCTCAGTCAATCTAGCCCTGCCCTCTACTCCTACGGCATGTATGTTTTTATTATTGAATTCTTTTAACGTGCCACACGCCAGTACGCCTCAGGGCACACTCTCAACACAACGTACCAGCTTACATAAAAAATAAAAGACTGTATTAAGGCAAAAAGAACCGGCAAACTGAGAGATTCAAACGCAGACGAAAGAACCTAGGTGAGGATAGAAATCTATGAATCCCTCTAGTTAAACAAATGCATGTTTACGGCTCTTTTAGAGACAGGCAAACAAGAATGGCCATTAGAGGGGCCGACAACCCATTCCAGGTACAAGGAGCCACTGTATCAAGCATCGTGCCTCCGTACTTCTGAAGTTTGAAGCAGGGCTGAAAGAGTTAAGCGTCTCCATTGGAACAGAGTGGTCTACTGCTGGGGGTAGCCTTCAGTCGGGCTGAAAGAGTTTATTGTCTCCATTGGAATAGAGTGGTCTACTGCTGGGGGTAGCCTTCACCAGTCTGAAAGAGTTTACTGTCTCTATTGGAACGGAGTGGTCTACTGCTGGGAGTAGCCTTCAGTCGGGCTGAAAGAGTTTATTGTCTCCATTGGAACAGAGTGGTCAACTGCTGAGAGTAGCCTTCACCAGGCTGGAAGAGTTTATTGTCTCTATTGGAACAGAGTGGTCTACTGCTGGGGGTAGCCTTCAGTGGGGGTGAATTATTGTCTCCATTGGAACAGAGTGGTCTATTGCTGGGGGTAGCCTTCACCAGGCTGAGACTGTTTATTGTCTCTATTGGAATGGAGTGGTCTACTGCTGGGGGTAGCATTCAGTGGGGTGAAAGAGTTTATTGTCTCCATTGGAACAGAGTGGTCTTCTGCTGGGGGTAGATTCAGTGGGGGTGAAAGAGTTTATTGTCTCCATTGGAACAGAGTGGTCTACTGCTTCGGGTAGCATTCAGTGGGGTGAAAGAGTTTATTGTCTCCATTGGAACAGAGTGGTCTACTGCTGGGGGTAGCCTTCAGTGGGGGTGAAAGAGTTTATTGTCACCATTGGAACAGAGTGGTCTACTGCTGGGGGTAGCCTTCACCAGGCTGAAAGAGTTTCTTGTCTCCATTGGAACGGAGTGGTCTACTGCTGGGGGTAGCCTTCACCATGCTGAAAGAGTTTCTTGTCTCCACTGGAATGGAGTGTCTACTGCTGGGGGTAGCCTTCAGTGGGGGTGAAAGAGTTTCTTGTCTCCATTGGAACAGAGTGGTCTACTGCTCGGGGTAGCCTTCAGTCGGTCCTTGGGGTGCTGCGGTGCATTCTCAGACCAACTTTTGTGGGCCTGGGTGAGAATCTTATGGGAGATTTGCTGCTTAACTGGTAACCGATGAACTGACATTCTAGCAGGAGTGATGTGATCTGTCCTCCCAATCCCCTGAATAGCCCTTACTGCCCGTTCTGTATGGTCTAGAGCTTTTGCAAGTTGGTGGCAGAAATGCCAGCAAGCAGACGTCCTCCGATCATCTATTCACTGCAGGAGTTGTCTTGACTCACTATGTTGCCAACGCTTGGATTTTGACCTCTGGACATATTGACCTCGGTGCCTCACCTTCTGAACTCTCATGCTGGACCTCCCTGGATCTCGTACTCAGGTTGGCCCTGAATCATGCTGTGCCCCTCGTCTTCTTGAATCCTTGCCTACATTTGTTGTTCCCTACAACATTGTGTTTTACTAACCTCGGCAACTGAAATTCGCTTTCCCTTCTGCTTCTCTGCTTTTTTCCTCCTGTTTTATTCTTTGCTCTCGCCTCTTCATCTTCTCTCCTCCCTCCCTTACTTTTCTCTCTGCACTTCCACTATCAGAATTGTCCTTGGACCTATTACAACAGCAACAATGTGTTTGTCTCCCCCCCTCCTTCCAGCACTATCTGAAATGTTGTCATGCCTAGTACGATAGTTATAATATGATATGATATTTTATTTATATTGCGCTCATGCACAAGTGTTTCAGAGCGCGGCCAAGCAAAGGGAGGGGAACAAGAGATAATAAAAACAGCGATCTTACTAGGCCCAGTGACAGTAAGAACACGCAAGTGCATGGAAAAGCGGGAAAGTGCGAGGAAGGGGGAGGAGTGGAAAGTGCGGCACAAAGGAGAGAAGAGAATAAATAATAAGTGCGATAAATAAATAAATGCAATAAATAATTTAAATAAATACAGGCAGAGGTAAGTGCGTAATTTGTTGAATAGGGTATATCTGATAAGTGCAGAAGAAAAATGGGGGACTGTATGGGTACAGGTACAGATCCCAGTGCAAGGGCTGGCTCGGAGGCAGTGCAGGAGGGTGAGCAGGTACCTGGGCCCGAAGGACAAAGGGTAGCCTGGAGCATGATGCAGAGAGAGAACACAGATCAGCAGGGGAGATGAGGAAGGACTTGAGATGTTTCTGGAACCGGAGATGGTTCTCCTCAAGTTTCAAGGTGGCTGGGAGGCTGTTCGAGAGAGAGGCCCCTGCCGAAGACAGAGAGCTACCCACAGCTCGTTTCTTTGAAAAATGACTGACCCTGAGGGAGTTAGAAGTAGAAGAGCAAAGGGCTCGAGAAGGGAGATATTTACGGAGGAATAGTTGAAGGTATTTTGGACCCAGGCCCCAGAAAGCCTTGTGCACAATGCAGAGGGTTTTAAATGTAATCCCCGCATCCACGGGGAACCAATGAAGGGATTTCAAAGCTGGAGAGACACGGTCCCATGGTTTGAAGCCAAGGACAAGTCTTGCAGTCCTGTTCTGGATTAGTTGTAAAGGGCTGAGAGTGGAGGCAGGTAGATTAAGAAAGAGGCTGTTACAGTAGTCTAACCTACAGGGAGACAGTGAGTTTCTGGGGGAAGGAGAGGAAAGGCAGAGTATCTCTAAGTAGGTGCAGTAGGAAGTTTGACTTTTTGGAGACATCAAAGATGTGTGCAGAGAAGTAAAGTGGGGAGTCAAAGATGACCCTGAGATTCTTAGCCTCGCAGGTAGGGGTAGGAGGAGGGCTAAGGGAGGCCAGCCAAAGAGTGAAGGGAAAGGATGTTGAAGGTGTACCAATGAGGAGGATGTCAGTCTTGTAGGCATTTAGACAAAGATCGTTGGTGGCACACCACTTTTGAATGGCGATTAGGCAATCGGAGATGGGGGAAGGAGAGGCGGCATCTGGGGGAAGCCTGAAAATGAGTTGGGTGTCATGAGCATAGCACTGGAAGTTTGGGCAGAAAATGGAAATGCAGTAAGTGAGAGTAGCCAGGTACTGGTTGAAATGCCAAGGCGAGAGGTTAGACCCCTGGGGAACACCACAGGTAGAGAGGGAGATAGAGGAAAGGAAGGACCCAAGTTGTACTTGGGAAAGGAAAGAGGTCAGCCAGGCCAGAGCCTGATCGGTGATACCCAGGTTGTCACGGAGTAGATTGAGCAGGATGGTATGGTTGACCGTGTCGAAAGCAGAGGAGAGATCAATTAGCATGAAGACAGAGGGAATGTTAGAGTCAAGGTTTGAGAGCAGGTGGTCATGGAGAGAGCCAACGGAGTCGGAATGAAGATTAAGCTGTGAGATGGCCAACTTTTCCATGAGCTTCCCCAAAAAGGGAGTAATGGAAATTGGGTGATAATTAGCCGGACATGAGGGATCAGCTGTAGGTTTCTGGAGGAGAGGAGGCACAAGGGAGTGCTTGAGAGGGGAGGGGAAAGATGCAGAGGCAAAGGAGTACTTACAGAAATCGGCCAATGCCGGAGCGAGGGTATCAATGTGGTCCTTAAAGGTTTTAGAGGAACAGGGATTAACCTGTTTTGATGAGGCGTTCATAGATTGGACTTGTCTAGCAACCTCAACCGGGGAGAAAAAAGGAAAGGAGGAGAAAGAAAGGGGGGGTCTGAGGGAGGGTAAGCAGGCTGGAAAGGAGAGGGGAGAGAAGGGGGCAGAGGAGAGGGAGGACAAGATATCCTGAGTTTTGTAATTAGAGTGAGAGGCAAGAGAGTTGCAGAGAGCCTGGGAGGCGAGAGGAGGGGTGGAAACTCCAGCAGGTTTGGCCAGCTCATGGCAGATTTTAAAGAGTTCGGCCGAGTTGTTGTATGCCGCAGGGATGTAGGCTTGAAGTGGCCTCTCTTCTCAGAGCAGACAGCGAGTCGGCATGGCCTTTGGAACAGGCGGCAGGCCAGTTTGTCAGAGGAGGAGCAGGAAGCCCTCCATTTCCTCTCAGCCACCCTACACTCACGTTTAAGTGTAGCTAGGTGAGAGTCATACCAAGAATTACACTTGGCTTTGGACTTCAAACGATCCTCATGACAGGGGCAAGAAAATCAAGAGTAGCAGAGATAGAGGAATAGAGCCGGGACAGGGCTGTGTCAGCCTGAAGTGGGGGAGGAGGGACAAGGTGGCAGCGAAAGCTTCGATTGACACACGCTTCATGCGCCGGATGTCAGAGAAAGTGGGTGGCAGTTTTGGGGTAGGCTTGGCTTGGGGGAAGAGAGAGAGAGAGATGAGAGGAGAGGAGGCAGTGATCACTCCAGGAGAGAGGAGTGGTAAGGGGAGTAGAGAGGGGGAGACCGGAGGAGATCAAGACATGAAATGTGTGACCGGCAGAATGAATAGGGCCCGAGGGGAGGATAGAGAGGGGGAGTGAATCGTAGAGGTCAAGAAAGAGCGCAAATGAGGAACAGGGAGAATCAAGATGGATGTTGAGGTCACCAAGGAGGATTAGGTGAGTGGTTGAGGCCAGGAGGGAGGAGGAGAGGTCTGCCTACTCTGGGAGAAAAGAGGTAATTTGGGCAGGGGGCCGGTAGACAGTAGCAACAGTGAGAGAGTTGCTGGGAGAGAGGGAGAGCCTGTAGACAAGGCATTCGAAAGAAGAGTAAGTCTGAGTGGGAATGATAGAGGCAGGAATCCACTCTGGGAAGATCAGGGCTACAGCCCCTCCAGGCCAGTTGGATCTGGGGGCAGAGAGGATCTTGTAGTCGTCATGGAGGATAGTGTCAAAACTCATGACAGAGCTGGCAGAGAACCAAGTCTCGGTAAGACCGAGGATATCAAGGTCAAGTTCTTCTAGGAGGTGGCAGATGTCAGAGGAGTGTTTGACAGCAGAACGAGAGTTGAGAGTGTCAAGATAAAGAAGGTTGCCAGCCTTAAAAACCTTCTGGGGAGGGGTACAAATCAGGGGTATACCCTGCGGAGGTGTGGTGGGAGCTTGAGATGGGGCAAAGGTGGAAGGAGAGGAGGGCATGGTAGCCAAGGGATTAGGGTAGGGGACAGCTGGCGATGAGAGGAAGTTGATGAGGCAGGGGGATGCTTGTTTTGCTGCTCTCCCCCCCCCCCTCACCTTGTTATATTTCGGCTCTACCAGAAATGTCGCCAGGCCGAGTACAGTAGTCACCTGTCTGTTTCTCATTTCCTTCCCATTTCCTTCCTATCTGTGTCTTTGCACTTGCTCTATCTGAAATGTCGCCAGGCCGAGTACAGTAGTCACCTGTCTGTTTCTCATTTCCTTCCCATTTCCTTCCTATCTGTGTCTTTGCACTTGCTCTATCTGAAATGTCGCCAGGCCGAGTACAGTAGTCACCTGTCTGTTTCTCATTTCCTTCCCATTTCCTTCCTATCTGTGTCTTTGCACTTGCTCTATCTGAAATGTCGCCAGGCCGAGTACAGTAGTCACCTGTCTGTTTCTCATTTCCTTCCCATTTCCTTCCTATCTGTGTCTTTGCACTTGCTCTATCTGAAATGTCGCCAGGCCGAGTACAGAAGTCACCTGTCTGTTTCTCATTTCCTTCCCATTTCCTTCCTATCTGTGTCTTTGCACTTGCTCTATCTGAAATGTCGCCAGGCCGAGTGCAGTAGTCACCTGTCTGTTTCTCATTTCCTTCCCATTTCCTTCCTATCTGTGTCTTTGCACTTGCTCTATCTGAAATGTCGCCAGGCCGAGTGCAGAAGTCACCTGTCTGTTTCTCATTTCCTTCCCATTTCCTTCCTATCTGTGTCTTTGCACTTGCTCTATCTGAAATGTCGCCAGGCCGAGCACAGTAGTCACCTGTCTGTTTCTCATTTCCTTCCCATTTCCTTCCTATCTGTGTCTTTGCACTTGCTCTATCTGAAATGTCGCCAGGCCGAGCACAGTAGTCACCTGTCTGTTTCTCATTTCCTTCCCATTTCCTTCCTATCTGTGTCTTTGCACTTGCTCTATCTGAAATGTCGCCAGGCCGAGTACAGTAGTCACCTGTCTGTTTCTCATTTCCTTCCCATTTCCTTCCTATCTGTGTCTTAGCTCTTGCACTATCTGAAATGTCCCCAGGCCGAGTATGATAGTTAATTTCACATTCTTGTTGTTCATGACCTGTAAGAATGTCATTGTATTTTCTCTTGTTCCCTCCCTTGCCTTGAAACGCTTTGAAACACATTGTGCATAGGCGCTATATAAATAAACCATCATGTCGTATCAATAGCCCAGCTTGGAATTTACTAGGGAACAGGCAAGTAAGGGTCTTTTTTTATCAGACAGTTATGATCTGTTTTTTCACAGCAATTTAAGTACGTGCGCGCAGTTAGACGTCAGGTGGAGGACGTGCTTCTGCATGGTTAGTTGTGAGTCCAAATGCATGCCTAATGTCTTAACATGGGAGGCCACGAACAAATGACGCACTCAGCGATTACGAACCATTTGTAACAAGGCATGGGTTTTTTCAGACAGTTACCTGACCCCAGATTCAAGAGCTCCGTGTGAATTGAAAAGGCATAATTAGGGGGCTACGCCTCGCACTCTTTCCTTGTTTGGGCTCCCTGCAGAGCAGCAATGTGTCTCAATAAGGTTAAGTGTCCTGGTTCCTATGACAGGTTTTTCTACTAGGTTGTATCTGGGTATTTAGTCCTTTGGAGGGTGGATCCCAGTGCCCTTTCAGACTCTGGTCGTCTAGTGGGGTTGGCTGGTGGCCTCTGTTTGACCTGTGATGCGTGTCTCCAGGCTGCCGTTGCTAGTGGCTGCAGCCGGCGTCTCTTGCCCCGCTAGTTGTGCTCCACTGTGGCCACGACTCTGTGGGGCTGTTCTCTCTCTGCAGAAATCCTTTTATGCTTCTTTTCTGGATCTCATTTCTTCCACGCGGGGGCGAGGGCGCTGGCTCTGGCATGCTTGCTTGGGATTCGCTTCTTGTCTTCTAGAGCCAACTTGTCTCTGGAAAAGATGAGGCACTGGTAAGTATCTTTTTGAGGCAAGGCTGGCACAGACAGTGTACTACACAATAACATATTGGCTCAAGGGATTAGAACAACGATCAGGGCCCTCCCAGCTGCTACCATCCAGTTTAGGGGTAGAACTAGCTCTGGATGTCTCCATGGCAGGCCTCCTACTCCCAACTGAGATAGGTTCCCATCCACTCCTGATAAGGGCAGGATGCTGGCCTTGTCACAGTACTTAATTCACTAAGAATGCATGTGCACGCACAGCCATCCCAACCGTGAGACTGTCTTACCCTCTCAACCCCTCCTCCTCTAAACTTCTGGCTCCATTGGTTCACTTTTCCATGCCAGCTTTGGATACGGGAAGCAGAGCACGCTTACACCTCATTGGAGTGACTAATGTCCGAATCCTGAGGCTGTCGGAATTACAATGCATGTTTCAAACCCTTTAAAGTTAGGATGAGTGTTATGAAAAGGGAAGTGAGCACCAAGCCCAGTGTACATGATTTACTTAGTGATTCAAGTATACAGCCATTGTACTACAGACATAGCCTTCAAATAAAAATATCTCTGGTCATTCTGAGGTTTCCAACATGCTCTTTGATTTTATGCTAAGCAGCCGAAAACCCTAATTGTTGCTATTTTTTCCCTTCCCCTTTCTCATAGCGGTTGTTTGAAAGAAT
This sequence comes from Ambystoma mexicanum, assembly GCF_040938575.1. Lineage (NCBI taxonomy): Eukaryota > Metazoa > Chordata > Amphibia > Caudata > Ambystomatidae > Ambystoma > Ambystoma mexicanum. Next base: position 1,214,004,527 of record NC_090936.1, read on the forward strand.
ACACTAGGAACGTCGCCGACTGTACTTCTTGGAACTATAGCCTACGAGAAAATAACTTAATTGGTTATTCTCAGTTTTGATAATGTGCTTTGCTCAGTAAAACAAGTATAATATTCTTATTTTTACTAAAATATATACTGTGTGGATAAGAAATTAACATTGTACAATTGTATAAAGGGTCAGTTTAAACTGTTAATGTAACTAAATAATGAGTTATATTTTTAATAGCTTCCTTTGCAGAGAATACACACCATTTTATCTCTGAAAATGTCCTTCCTTCATGGAAAGCGTCGCGCTCAGATTAAAAACGATGATCCGTTTCTTTTGTGTGACCCAAGATAAGGCAATGTTTAATTGTGACTGCTGGCTACTGATTGGTTGTTAGTACTGCTGAACTTTTGCATTTATTACAGTATTCACAACATGATTTATTAAGAAAAAATGGAAACATAAGCAACGATATGATAAGATTGGTTATTTATAAGGCGCTTAATAGCCAGAGCTTTCTAAGCACGACCAGGAATCGAACCTGTGTTACTCCCACTCGTCTTGCTTCCAAGGCGTTCATGTTACCCCCCAGCTATCCTCCCGAGACTTTTTTTTAATTATATGATATGAGAATATATGTCTCCATATAGCATTCTGAGCTCCATCTTGTGGGATTCCTCTATTCTGCTGATCCCCAATTCCACTTCTAACCTTAAATTGGACCCCATCCCCTCTCCTAGCACCTAAGTGCTGAGGACGAGTATGCATAGACCTGCATAATAGCCTGGCAGTTAAGGGGTTAAGACATCTTTGTTTTTTTGTCTTATCGCGCTGCTGTCAATAACTGATGTGGGGGCTCTTGGAAACGGGAACCTGGTAACGCAAATTAGAGAGAGAGAAAGAGAGAGAAACAGACTTGTGTGATATTTACTCATCTTGAGAGTCCAGCCAGGAGAGGGCTGTGTGCTTGCCTGCTCCGGATAATCGCCTTGCCCCCTTCTTATAGGTCTACTGTTCAGCCATAGAATTAAAGATGTGGGCCTGAAAAGGCGCCCATGAGTTTTCTAAAGGTCCCCAGGGGTCTAAGCATGCAAAAGAGTCACCTCTGGGGTGTTACCCCAGTGGCTGTTTTTCAAGGGCAATTAAGATGCCTGCATATGTGGGCCTGCATAACCCCAGTAAATCAGTAACACTAATAACCGTGCTTGTTTTCTTATGCCCATAGAGAGTGTAAAAATGACTCTCTCAGACAATCCGACACAAATGTACAGATTTCATTTTAACATGACTTGAATTTAGGACAACGAATTACTTGTTCCCCAAGAATCCTTGAATTAGTCTGAGCAGCGGCTAAAGGAAGATCACTCCAAGCCTCTTCTTCAAGTGCCACTTTCCTCCCCGAGATTTCCTTTTTATGTTCTACTGCACTTTCCCAGTTAAGCAATAATCCCTGATCCAATGCACTGGAATCGGGGTCCAAGGTCCGGCCCACGCTGCGCACTCAGGCCTTAACGGTGGTCCCTGATGCAGGAAGACCTTGACTTGCTCGAGATGAAGGACCACGGACTCAAACTCCACTTTTCTCGTGGTAATGGCAAAGGGGAGAGGCCAGAGTGGTGCTCATGTGTAGTTCATGGCTCCTGTTGGGGAGTTTGAGTTTGCCCAGTATGATGGTGGGTACCTCAGCTGGGCGCAGATAAGGGAAGAGGGCAGTGTGAGTACCAGAGAGGCCGTAGATGAGAGTAGGCGCGAGGGGTGGGAGCAGGAAGTGAGGCGGACACAGGAGCGGGACGCAGGAGTGTTAGGCATATTCTCTAACACCACTACATTAGATAGTGTAAAGGGATCTGGGGGGTAGCATACATTAGACCCAGGTTGCCAGCATATCGGCCAACACAAGGTATGACAGAAAAGGTCGATGCTAGCCAAAGTGTCATAAGCTGCTAAGTCACGTGATGAGGGAGTCTGGGAAAGCTGGGGGATGCCATGTTGTGTCATGTGATAAATGCAACTGAGAAGGCACAGAAGGTTGAGCACAGGCTGGGCGAATTCACAGACAAAGGTGGCAACATTCATGAACTAAGCTGCAGAGAGAACGTTTCTGGCGAGGTCACCGGCCAGAAGTCCAGAACGGAGAACAACAGAGGAGTCCTCTGGGAGCAGACGGCAGAAAATGAAGTTTGGAAGTTACAGGTTTATGCATTTCAGAGCTTCTGAAATAATAGAATGATAACTCTTATGATGCGTTTTCCTCACCAACCTAGCAGAGACTGGCACACAATGCATGCCCCACACACAGATAGCTGATTGGTCAAGAGGGAGGTCTAAGCATTAGAGAGATGAAATCACATAAGAGGGGGGCTCATTGAGGAACCTCCCTGCAGTGATATAACCTTTGGAATTTAGAAGGGGGGTAGGGATGTTCCAGGAGCCACTCTTTGTGGTCTGACCTTTATGTTGTAATAAATCCCACTGACTACAGCCTCTTGGTGTCAGTCCCCCTGTTCTGGTGCTGAGGTGGTGTGGACCTGATCCTTTTGTGCAGGTGAGGCACAGCGGCTCCTCCCACACACCTCAGTAGAAGTGCACCAGGCACACAAACAGCCCCAACACCCTGACACGAAGGCCAGGCAGCTTGCGAGTCAATCCTTGCTAGGAGGCGGGCGGTGCATCACTGCGTCCACCACAGTTACACAGGGAAGTGGTGGGAGAGTTCTGGGGTGAAGACACAGGCCATGTGAGAGTGTGAGGGAGAGGAAAGTAAGGATGGCCAATTGGGGAATGCTGAGGAGAGGGAGGCAAGGCAATAGGAAGAAGAGTAAGGGGACAAGGTCCTATGGGGGCACAGGGAGTGGTCTTTACTTTGTCAGGTGGGTGGGGAGTGCAATGGGAGGCGGGGTGTTGTCCCTTGGATGGGAATTTGTTGTGGTCAAATGACGATTATTCGGAAGTAGATGGTGGGTTGGGGTAATGTAAAAAGGGAAGGGGTGGAGGGAAGGGAATCCGGGTGGGGGGTTGGGGGCCTCTTCCTGCTTTTAGTGGTGAATAAATAAAGTTATAAATATTCAAACAGTTGAAGTTCTACTAAAACATATAGACCCCTTGGAACTGTACAGGCCTGCACAGTGTTGAGGAGAAGTCGATCGCCATCTTTTACCCAGGCATTTTGTGCAATGAGGTTGGTTTTGGCCAATTGGAGGGAGCTCCTATTGTTTACGGGGTGGCTTATTTTTTAATTATTTATTTAATTTTATTTGATTTAATTGTAAAAAAAACGATGTTTTCAAAATAAGACATCCAAAAACGTCAATTGAAAATCCTTAATCCCAATTCCACCTTGTAAATCCCTCCTGTTATATCATTTACAGTCAGAGGTGGCAATGAGGAACTCATTGGGTTAGTCCTCACAGGTGGCTATCACTATTTTTTCACTTTCAGTTGATTTTCTTGTATTCCGATTATCCAGGTCCAGATTTTTAATAAAAGATGCTACTTCCAGCACGCTTCGAGTGTCATCTCCACTGGTCAAAGCTGTCCACCAATTATCGGCTGTAAAAGTCTTGAAGGTTTGCAGCATTTTTCCTAGGAAACCGGTTCTTGTTGCTTGTGTTCCTTCACATTCTAGAAGGAGATGTCGACTTGTTTCTATTTTTTCCTGGTTGTTGCAATACCGACACTTATCTGTCACTGCAAGTTTTCTTTTGATGAGTATTTCATTCGTTTTAAGTTGCTTTAGCCGAAATCTCAGAAATGTTCTGCTTAGACTCTTATCTGGAAATTTTTCCAGATAACTTCTCACTTCATTTAGTTTCTTCTCCGTCGTTGGAAACGATTTGGTCAGACTGTATTTATTTGCTTTCTCTCCTGTCCGTATCCAGTCCAGTTGAAAGATTATCTTTGATACCTTATCCGGGTTAGTTAGTAGTACTTCTCTCGGAGTGTCTAGATCTTCCAATAAAGCAATGTTCCTGGTTTTCCAGTTTGTTAGTGCCTGTATATGACCAGCTGCCATTTCTAAGCTCACAAGTTCCAGAGCTTTTGGCTTATTATCCAATAGTAATTTGCAGTGCAACATGAGTCAATTTCTCTCCTTGATTGCCTCCAAAGATGAGAGACACAGCTCACGTGTTATTAATGGCAACTCCTTGCCAGAAAAAGGTCTCAAGTTTGTTCCACATTTTTTCAGGTAGTGAGAGCATTGCGTCCGACCCATATAGGATTGATGGTACTACCTTTGATTTGTAGAAGTTGATGACTGCAACATGCGAAAACCTGCCATATTTTTTGTCCATTGTTCTTGCTTGAATGGTAAGGGTTTTTACTTTCGACCATAAGAAATCCTGCATTGATGTTTCCGACGGGCTGATGCTCATTGTCACTCCTAGATATTTAAAAGAGTTAACTTTTTCCAATTTTAGACCTTCCACAAACCAATTTGATTTGTTGTTCCTTTTCCTGGAAGATCCCTCCCAAGTCATCACTTTAGTTTTCTTAGCATTCAGCCGCAGGTTGTTTTCCTTTAAGTATGTTACCAAGTTCGATAGTTTCCTTTGGAGTCCTATTGGAGTCATATCCAGCAGGATAATGTCATCTGCATACAAGAGGCGAGATATCCTAACGCCTCCAAGCAGAGGTGGAAAACTCCTGACTTACGATTCTGTAACTGCGTAGTCGACAATATAAGCGTTATATAATGCAGGGGCCAGCGGACAACCCTGTTTCACTCCCGTGTAGGTTGCTATTTCTTTGGAGAGTGTGCCTTCTTGACCCAGCCTTACCATCATCAATGTTTCCTGATATAAGGCTTGGATCGGTCCCAGGATTGCTCCAGGACAGTTCCAGTTTTCAAGTTTTTTCCATAACAGATCTCTGTTGACCTGGTCAACGAAGGCCATGTGCACTTCCTGGCCGTCCTGACGGGCCTTAGCTTTCATTATGCTCAGCGTAAGTATGTTAATGGCTGTTCACGCATTCTTTACGAATCCCGTCGGAAACGGATCACTCCGTTTTTCTAGGTTGAGCCATGTTTGAAATGCTTCCAAGGTGAGCCCACCAAAGATTTTCCCGATGACATCAAGTAATGATATTGGTCGATAATGGCATGGGTCTTCTCTGTCTCCTTGCTTCAAATTTGGGAACAACTATAGCTTTTCTCCAGGATGCTGGAATAATGTGTTCCCTATTGCAGTTCTTGAAGATTTTACTGATCAATGGTGCCCATAGTTCAGGGTGTTGCGTCAAATCAAAGTTAGAGATCCCATCAGGGCCTGGTGCCCTTGAGCTGGTACGTTTTTTGATTTTGTTTGTGATCTCCTCTTCTTCAGGCGAAATGGTCCATATCGATTTAAGGTCTGTCACTTTAGATTCCTGTTGAGTTTTCTTTTTGTTGTGCGAGTCGGCGTACAAGTTCGTAAAGTGTGTCACCCAACACGCCTCTCCCACACTGTTTGATATTGTATTATTACTGTTCGTCGTTGTACCCTTTATCAGCGTCCAGAAATCCTGAGATTTTTTTCTACATGGTGTTTTCAACATTATTTCTGAATCCGCTTGATAGAGGGAATATGTTTTTTGTAGTATCCAAGTCTTATATTCTTTTTGGGGTAACTTCCATCTTCTCAAGTTTTTTGCCGTCGCTCATGCGATTGCTATTCCTTTTAGTTTTCTCACAGGGTGGCTTATTTTTTCATTACACGATACATTCGATAGTCTGTGATTAGTAGCACGGAGCTTTCTGCCACTATATTGTGTATCATTTCCGTACGTTCGCTGGGGCACGGGGGTGGGTGGTGCAGTGGTGAGTGGGAGTATGTGTGTGAGTGGGTGCGCGTGTGGTTGATTGTGTGCCTGGCATGGTGCAGTATGCATTTTGTTGTGACCCTCTCACCCACCCTACAGCACAGGGACACCAGACTCCCCAGATGTGTGCTGTGCGCCCAGCATGCACCAGTTGCAGTAAGTGCTGGCTGGGCGTGTGCCACAAATCTCAAAAGCGGAAGCAGAGAATGTCGAGGCGTGCGGCCCGAAACTGACATTTCTGGGGGCTCTATGGAAATGGCAATACCAGACACATGGCTTTACCCGCAGCCATTTTGTGAACGAACACGTTGACGAAACCTGTCCACGTTTGGCATGGGTGATCCAATCCGGCCACACCAGTTGCACCCCAAAATTGGCGATCTTTCATGGACGAAGTAAAAAATTGTAAAAAATTGCAAAGGAAAGGCATTTTCCTTTTCCTAAGGAAAGCGTCATGTAACCTTGATATGCATGTGTGTGTGTGTGTGTGCAAGCCCAGCTCTTAACAACTGAATTCCCGAACGTGGGGCACATATGCAAAGCGTGCAGAAGCCGATGAATCTCACAGCGTCCTGCGCGTTTTCCCGCATGCCTCCCCGGGATTTCTCCGCGCCGTGTGTGTTTGTACTTTCTGGGCAGGCGTGCGCCTGTGATGTTGTGCTGTAAATGTATGCATGGAAGGCCCTAGTCGTGACACGTTTATTTTTGCACATTTTCTATTCAACAAAGTCCATCAATTTGGAGAAGATAACATTCCTGACATGCGCACATTTTCTTCCGCAAATAAGTGACGGGCAACTGCAAACTAAAACAATCAAATCATCTTTTGATTTATTGTGTTGTTCTGTGTAATGCCAACATGTTGTCATGATGCTGCTACGGGCAGTGTGGGTGCCAGTGCAGAATGTCTACACAGATATCTTTTTTTATTGAAGTTGAATTACCATGTCTTCATTTCAAATATTGTTGTTCTATATAGTTTGGGATGAAATGAAAGACACACACACAGATGGATAAGATTCCGACATACAACACGCGACAATACATAATACGTACGTGACAACAGCCGGGTACGCGCTGCCACCTTCTCGATGTGTCACCGGCTGGTATTGAAGTGCCTGACACCGAGACATGGGATCGAAGGGCATGCAGGGACCTGGGCCTGGAGAAACCTCGCCTCTGGCACAGAATCAATTAAACGTCGGTCACATGGCCAAATGCTTTTGTGCATTGGATGAGGGTGGTATGTAGGAGGGGCGGGCGGGGGGTCGGAATAGAAGGGTAGGGTCAAATGTGACGAGTCTAGCCTGTGTGGGGGTGGTGATCAGCCTAGGCAAGACAACCCAGTGAACATCAGCCCTGCGAGTTTTGCCTGGCGTCCATGCTGGTTAAAGTGGCAGATGGAAAACAGGGGCCTTCCTGAACAAGAAGAACGGCCATGATTAGCAATCACCTATGTCTGTTTTCCTTCTTGAAAACCTGAGATTAAGTTCCTTTAAGAATAAATTGAGGAAAAGAGTCACAAAATGGTGCCGCTCTCGTCTCGAGTGAGGGAATCTCGTATGCTATAAACATCCTGCAATGGATATGCTCAGTACCTCATAGATTGATGGTAGTGGCATCCAGCGAGTACTCACATAGTCAGAGAGAGCACTTACCGGCAACCGAAGGACGGGTGAAAAGGAGTGTTGCGAGACTTGCAGTGTCTCCAGTGCTTTTTCACCACGCAATGGGGCTGCATTTCTCTTGCTTGCTCTCTTTTTGCATCCCGGTAGGAGTTGGGGAATGGCCGTGGCTGTGGTTCCTGGGACGTCGCAAGGGCATTTGGAAGGGAATGCTAGCCAAATCAGAGGTGGGTGACATCTTTGCAGCCTGAAGCTGCCACTGTAACGAGGAAGAAGTGGCGAAGATTGACGAAGACAAGCACAGCGGTGGTGTGCAACCAGTAGCAGAGGCAAAGGACAATATACATTATAACCAGTTGGTTGTGGGTCTCCAGATGGCAGTTTTACTAAACCTGCCTGGGACGTGCAATGGTGTACAGACCTGTGGCCATTGGCTCTTCTGTATATTGGTAGCTCACAATGAGGTCTACATTGAGTATCCAGAGACCCATATAATTAGCCGAATTCGAGACGCACTGGGATGCCCGTTTATTGCACTCAGCCTTGATCTCGCATATAGCAGATCCATGGTGATAGCCTGCCTTTGCTCTCGGAAGATTTATGGGGATTGCGAATGGAATGTACTCAGAAGACACTTGATAGTGGCATCATAAGAGTCAGGAGGATAGCCTGTCTATTGTGCCTGGAGATAGCACGGCCATTACACAGATGATCCCTGTCACACAGCTACTTCAAGGACAAGGCTCCATCCAAGCCTCAAGCTACGTACGCACACACCACTTCAGGGGACTTCTGCCGCAGGCACCGGTACCAACCTACACGCACCAGAATGCAGCGACGGCCTATGACAAAGTTCGATCTAGCTAGACACAGAACGATTCTCTTGCCAGAGCACATACTCCTCTCCACTCAGCACCCATCCACGTGCCTGGCCACATGGGTAGCTTCAGGAACTCAGCCAGCCCACCTAGCTCCTTAACGTAATCAAGTGCACACACACGTTTTAAGCCTTCAGACAATGTTCTCATACCTCGGACTTCGGTTTGATGAGGGCATTCCAACCACAAGCGCATTGAGGCCATACTAATGGGATAAAGGTGCTATAAGCATGACAAACGAATACTACTACTGTACCAAATAAAGCCTAATCTGACCTGAATCTGGGCTCCAGATTGAATCAGTGTGGAACTGGGGTGGGCAGGAGAGCATCCATGAAAGTGGGTTCCTTCAACATTGTTGCACAACTATCTTCACATCGATTACCCAGTAAGAACAGAGACATTTTAACAAAACTGAAGCTGTACAGACTCCAGGATCCTTAGAGATATTTAAAAATCTGAGAACTGGGACAGGGAAAGTCTTCTAGTTTTTGCGCTTTGTTGGACATAACACATATCTGTTAAATAAATTGAGGAAAGGAGTGCAGACCCCTTATATCAGAGACATGTTTTTATTTTTATTTTTTATTTCAAACCGTTGTTTTTTGTTTAATCAACAAACTTTTACAACATTTCATTTTACACTTACATTTGGTTACAACTTTTCATTTCATTACCATGCATAAATTAAGAACATAACCATGATAAATGCAATATCAAATTGCCTTTGAAGCATGCACCATGCCATGCCGGGTAGCGATGCATTAAGGCCTTTATTGCCTGTTGGTTGAGTGGCATCTCATTTGCATTTTAATCGGCTTAGTACGTATAAGGCAACTCTGCTAAAAAGCAGTCAGGGGAGGGTGCTCATGATTGGGTCAATACCTGGATCAATAACTGGATTAGTTAGAAATCAGTAAGGGAACTTTAATTATGCCGATTGATCCACCTCCAGCTGTAATCGTTAGCATTGCCATATTAACGAACCAAGGATTCAAAGCCTCACTGATTCCCTTCGACATGTCTACCGATAATGATCTGAACCACACAGAAAATGTGTACTAAAAATCAATCACAACTCAAGCAATAGCCAAGAATCCGGAAAGAACCCCAATAAACTGGGCAGCACGGGCAAGCGTTCCAATAATCTTCTGCAAAACAAACAAAAACATTGACTACTATTGACATGCTGAGCCATCAATGACTCAATGGATCACCAATGTGACAAATGACTTATAACAAATGGAAAAGTCTATAGAGGATAGAAGACAAAAGCGAAATGTCATGTATACGGGATGCCACCAGAAGACAGACCATGCCAGGTGCGTGAGAGTGTCATGGTCATGAAGTCAGGGGCACAGGCATGCAGGGGTCGCATGCTCAGGAGACCTGGGTGGACTCTGTCCTGGCGCCTTTGGCACCAGGCTCATGAACAAAAGTAAACAAGAACATCCATTTAACACCAAAAATCTTTTATTATGGAGATAGCACTTCAGATGCCTTAACCTTGAACATTCCATCCATTAAGCAGGATGCATTAACCTTGAACAGTCCATCCATTAAGCAGCCCCTTGGGTGTGGCTACTAATGGATTGCCTTTGCACGTGCTCACTCTCTAGGAGTGGCAGGGTGTGGCTGGTAAGCCGGCCCTAATGGGCATGCCCACGATCTCAGCTATATAAGCTGCCCCGATCCTGAAGACAGACGCTTCGCATTATTCTGCACTTGCAAGCAGCGTAATGCTCACCGTCGCCTGGGGTCAGACTTACCCTTGAAGATCCTGCTTCCTGGACATCCTGCTTCCTGCCAGCATACTTACCAACTGGGGAAAGCTGTTCTTACATGTACATCTCTTCCGCGAACCAATTATTCATCTTTCCACTTTCCGGGACGCCAAAATCTTCATCTTGGCACCGCAGCATGACACGCTCCATTGTCGACAGCAGCGCCTTGAAGGAAAAACAGAAGACAAGGTTAGACAACGAAAAAACAGTCAGTTTAAGGTTGCCCTTCGCCATACTTTGCGCTTTCCTTAAACCATCACTTACCTGCTGTCGAACATTACGGTAGCATCCATCTTCCATCCAGCCGCGTCTCACAGCTGCATTGAGGCTACATTTCCATCTAAGGGAAGAAAACAGAAGAGACACATTATTGCGGGCATAAATAGGAGCAGCATATAAAGACATTAAACAGAACAAACAGGATCACAAGAGCTCAAGAAAGACTTACCAATCATAGGGAGAAGCATAGTTGCAGCTGGACTGGACTAATCCTTATCAGGGATCAGTGAAGGCACTAGATCGCATTCAATGCGCTCCTGCCAGAAGTAGCAGGACGGAGAGCTTATCTTCCATAATTCACAGGTGAGCTTTATGGGCCGGCGTATGCTCACCGAAACCGTACTTTGGGGTGAAGGGAGAGGTACAACAATCACAGATTGGTGCACTCACACACTCTTATCTCCACGCAGGAGCAGTACCACCACGTACCACCGCTCACAGCTTTTCTACTGAGCGAGAGGCCTGAAGGGGGTGATTCAAGTTCAAGGAGGGCTGCAACCGTGCCCCAACGCCTCCGCAGAGACCAAGCGAGCGTAACAGAATGAGAAGTGTCTAATACTCTCTGCCTGGGCGTTATGGAAACTTCAGAAACAGATCAGTTAGCCCTCTTACTAGAAGAATTACAGGCTGAAGTACATTCTTCAAGACAAGAAACCAATGCATTACGGAGGAATCTTATTGTAACTCGAGAAAGAACTGACGAATTGGCAAGACAAGTGCTACAAGCAGGACAGTTTCCACTGCCTGGAGTGACCCATTCTTCTCATTCTTCCACACCACAACAATAAACACCGGTTCAGGAGGTTCTTCCAGGAGCAGTGCATCTAGCCCCTCCCGAACGCTTCATCAGCGACCCAAACAAGTTTGCTGTATTTATGAACCAATGTTGCCTTCATTTCTTGTGCAGACCAGGAGCCTTTCCTATTGACCAAGCCAAAGTGGCGTTTGTACTCTCGTATTTAGGAGGTAGTGCGGCGGACTGGTCTATATCTTTGGTAAATCAAGATTACCCTTTACACCAGAACTTTGGGAATTTCCAACATGAGATGGAGAAATTGTTTACCCGTCATACTCAAGGACAAGCTCTGGACAACGAGTTGTCACTCAGACAAGGGATATATATATATAGAAAAAGCCACAAAAACAGCTATCCGCCTACACATGTACTAGGTGTGTCTAGTTGCAAAACGTGCTATCTTTCATATCAAACAATTTATGCAGACAGAAAAAATAGAGATATACATATTTTAATTTATAGATACAAAACACTCAAAATTTGTAAAAAAGACAAAAAATATGCTTTCTTTACATATCACACCACATAAAAGAACATTCAGTGAAAACCATTTATTTGAAATGAACACAACCATCATGTTTTAACGATGTTGTGAGGTTAGTAAGGGTGATGTCATCAATTATATTTGTGATGTCATCTTTGATGTCCTGGGTGTTAGTCTTAGCAATGCACGTAGATGCTGCGAGTTATGGTTGCCGAGCTTACCATAATGGGGGAATGTGCAGTGTTTTTTGGTTTTACTGTGAAGTATAACATCCCGTTAACAAAGTTTTTTTTACTGAATGTACATATATATATATAGAGCAGAGAATGAAAACAAAGGGGCTAAACAAGTGATGTGGTCAGTGATGTCATCACTTACATTTGAGATACATCTTTCATGTTTTGCGTGTGACTGTTAGCAGTGTACAGTGATGATGGCACGTATTGGGGCTCAGTCTGCCATAACTGGCGAATTTCAGGGGTTTTTCGGTTTTAATTTGAACCATAATGGGGAGGGCGAAACACTTTTTTTTAGTGAAGTGCATGGGTTTTTCATAAGGCAACTTAACCATAACGTCCCCTCAACAAAGTTTTTTTGTAGTTAATTTTACAGGTTTTTGGGAGGGCAACGTAACCATAACGTTCCCTTTAACAAAGTTTTTTTTTTTTTTAACTGAATGCCATATGTTTTTAGTAGTGTAAATACATCATGACAGTACGTTAACAAAAATGTCATACTACATTTATCAGGGTTGTAATAGTAACACATAAGCATACTACTGTAAAGGAACATTTGAAGTAACTGACCACCTTCCGAAGAATTCCACATTATCATATGCTGGCGCACAGCATGGGGGTGTGTTCGAAAAGTCATACCCACTTCACAATGACATGTGTAACTGGGTTATAGTGCTGAAGTACATTGTATATTCTTGTACGAACTTGAAAATGGAAACTTTCCAGCACAGAACTCCACAAGGCAAGCGTGCAACACAATATAAGCAAGAGTGCATACCGACGTATCTGGATCATTAACCCCCATTCCTCCCTATAGAGTTGGGGATGAATGCCATAAGCAATCGAAATTTTACAGCAGTAACCCGTGCTACCAAGAAAGAGGATTTTTTGTCTTCAACCGGAACACCTCTGTCGTTGCCGGCTGAAGAAAACAAATCCTTTTTCAAGATGGCCACCATAGAAAGGGAAGACGGGTGTTGGATAGAAACCCTTCTTCGCTTTCCATTGCAGGCTACAGAATGCAAAAATGAAACTGTGTGACCGTAAAGGCAGCACCACATTTGTGTTCCTTGAGAAATGTATGGTTATAAGGAAAACAGGGGGAGCCAAACATGTGATGTCATCAGTGATGTCATCAATGACATTTGTGATGTCATCTTTAATGTCCTGGGTGTTAGTCTTAGAAGTGCACGGTGGCACGAGTTATGGTTGCTTAGCTTACCATAACTGCCGAATTTCAAGGGTTTTTCGGTTTTACTTTGAACCATAACGTCCCTTTAACAAAGTTTTTTTACTGAATTTGATAGGTTTTTAGTAGCGCAACCTAACCATAACGACCCTTTAACAAAGTTTTTTGCTGAATTTCATAAGTTTTTACAAGTGCAACTTAACCATAATTTCCCTGACTTTATATATATGTAACATAGAACATACTGAACCTCCAGCTAGAGATTTGATGTCTGCAGACTGTGCGAATGTCCGCGGACGGACGCGGACAACAGCAACACTACCCAAAAACTCAGGGGTATCTTAAATTGTTATATCATGCCATATGAACACTGCACAAGTTGAAAAACCAACACACAAACACATTATATGTAGTAATAAATAAGAAGTAGAACCTATATATATAACACATCAACCATCCATTTAAATACCATATATACTAAAATGGAATATACCAAAACAAGAAAGATATGCTTCTAACATTATTACCTCACAGAAACTGCACAACTAGGTGCAACAGCAGACCTATAGAACAGTGAGAAGACACCTTACCACAATCTAGTAAGTAAACGTCTTTTTCCTTATATATTTCTAAAATGTCTATATTAGATACAATAAAAGTAATATATATTTTTCTTTCCTAACAGAAATGTCAAATACTTTAGAATGGCTTGAGGAGAATTTCCCACATGGTGAAATGTCTGAAGATAGTGAAACTAATGGTAGACACTTCTCCATATAACCAAATTAAGAAGCATTACTTTATGTGCACTTAATATACATATATTTTTTTTAACAGACCATACAAACATTGAAAACAATACACAAGATACTTTTGAACAAACTCTCCAGCGCATGGAAGAAAACATGAACAAGCTCATGACAAATTTCCACCTTTTGAAAGATTTTGTGGAGGACCATATAAAAGAAAAAATTAGATACCATTGTGCAACATGTACCTGTCCCCCCTCTCCATATCCCAGTCAATTATCCCCAAACCCTTCCCACAAAGAAACACTTTTGATGGGACTTCCATCCCTTCATCTTCTCCTGTCCATCCTCTTGAAAACCCCAATTCTCCTGTGTTTGTGTCAGTTTCTGCTTCCCCTTCTCTATCCTAAATTGTACATATATATAATATAATGAAAAATAAATCTTATGTGTGTGTTAATTTAGCGCAATTCAGTTTTGGTGTCCGCGAACAACAAGGGTGTCCTGAAATGTTTGTAAGTAAACGAAATGGGGGTGTCCTGAGGCCACTATCCCTATCCGTACTGTTCGTAGGCAAGTTGAAACTGTTCTAAGAACACATCAAGTGTCCTGGGATGTTCATAAATAAACAAAATGGGGATGTCCTGAGGACACTATGAGGCCGATTCATGGAATAATTAGCGCGGCGCAAGTGGGCAAAAACGTGCGAATCGCAGTGGAATAGCGAAAATCGCAGTGAACGTGCGAAAATCGCACGAAAAGCAGCGCACGTCGATTCATGGAAGGCCGTGCGCGAGAAAACCAGCGGATGTGCGATAAAAAGTGCGCGGCGCACGTTAGCGCACAGGCCATCTAACAGCGTGCGCCAGGTCACTGCGAAAATCGCACAGGCCACAGCGAAAATCGCACATAGCGCGGCGCACGCAACAAAAGTAGGCGGAACACGGGCGTAACACTCGGAATGGGGAACAACTTGCCAAAACGTGGGCGTCACGGGGGAAGTACAGGGCACAAGTGCGCGGAACGCCCACACGCTCGCCTACAACACGTATTCATGGAATAGAATAGGGGAAAAAAGCGCACGCTCAAACCAGCGCACAGGCACAAACACGACCGCCACAAGAAAGCAGGCGGTAGCGTCTCTGCGGCTGTAAGAAATGTGCGCCAAAAGGTGTGCCAACTAATCGCACCTATATACTGCCATGATGAATGTCCCATACTGTGGCCCTCCAGGAACAAAGACGTGCAAAGGGGTACCCACAAACACGGACACCCGCTGACAAAAAATACGTGTGCGTGTATACCGGGGTGCGCGGGAAGTCTAACACGCGATTTCAGCAGGGTACGTGCATCACAGGGGTTCGCGTGAAGTTTCACACGCGATCGGGTCTGGGGGAGCGGGCTACGTGTATTTCTGGGGTGCGCGGGAAGTTCCACACGCGAATAGGCTGGGCGCGTGTATTCCAGGGGTGCGCGGGAAGTTCCACACGCGAATAGCCTGGGCGCGTGTATTTCAGGGGTGCGCGGGAAGTTCCACACGCGAACAGACTGGGCGCGTGTATTTCAGGGGTGCGCGGGAATTTCCACACGCGAACAGCCTGGGCGCGTGTATTTCAGGGGTGCGGGGGAAGTTCCACACGCGAACAGCCTGGGCGCGTGTATTGCAGGGGTGCGCGGGAAGTTCCACACGCGAATAGCCTGGGCGCGTGTATTTCAGGGGTGCGCGGGAATTTCCACACGCGAACAGCCTGGGCGCGTGTATTTCAGGGGTGCGGGGGAAGTTCCACACGCGAACAGCCTGGGCGCGTGTATTGCAGGGGTGCGCGGGAAGTTCCACACGCGAATAGCCTAGGCGCGTGTATTTCAGGGGTGCGGGGGAAGTTCCACACGCGAACAGCCTGGGCGCGTGTATTTCAGGGGTGCGGGGGAAGTTCCACACGCGAACAGCCTGGGCGCGTGTATTTCAGGGGTGCGCGGGAAGTTCCACACGCGAATAGCCTGGGCGCGTGTATTTCAGGGGTGCGGGGGAAGTTCCACACGCGAAAAGCCTGGGCGCGTGTATTTCAGGGGTGCGCGGGAAGTTCCACACGCGAACAGCCTGGGCGCGTGTATTGCAGGGGTGCGCGGGAAGTTCCACACGCGAATAGCCTAGGCGCGTGTATTGCAGGGGTGCGGGGGAAGTTCCACACGCGAACAGCCTGGGCGCGTGTATTTCAGGGGTGCGCGGGAAGTTCCACACGCGAACAGCCTGGCCGCGTGTATTCCAGGGGTGCGCGGGAAGTTCCACACGCGAATAGCCTGGGCGCGTGTATTTCAGGGGTGCGCGGGAAGTTCCACACGTGAATAGCCTGGGCGCGTGTATTTCAGGGGTGCGGGGGAAGTTCCACACGCGAACAGCCTGGGCGCGTGTATTTCAGGGGTGCGGGGGAAGTTCCACACGCGAACAGCCTAGGCGCGTGTATTTCAGGGGTGCGCGGGAAGTTCCACACGCGAACAGCCTGGGCGCGTGTATTGCAGGGGTGCGCGGGAAGTTCCACACGCGAATAGCCTGGGTGCGTGTATTTCAGGGGTGCGGGGGAAGTTCCACACGCGAACAGCCTGGGCGCGTGTATTTCAGGGGTGCGCGGGAAGTTCCACACGCGAATAGCCTGGCCGCGTGTATTCCAGGGGTGCGCGGGAAGTTCCACATGTGATTTCACAGTGTGGGTCCTCCCAGGTGTACCCTGTACACCCTCCACGGCCCCTGCAGGCAGCCCACACCACAGGGGACTACCCTGCATCCCTGGTCATGTCCCGCAGGCAGCCCACCCACCATGGGCATGCCCCCCAGCAAAGGCACATGTCTCCTTGAACTAATGAACACCAACTCATGTCCCCTTGCACCCCCACCCCCCAGCACTGTGGGGCACCTGCCAGCAGGCCCCCACCCATGTCCAACTCATGTCTCCCACCCCCCCCCACACCCCAGCACTGTGGGGCACCTGCCAGCAGGCCCCCACCCATGTCCAACTCATGTCTCCCACCACCCCCACCCCCCAGCACTGTGGGGCACCTGCCAGCAGGCCCCCACCCATGTCCGACTCATGTCTCCCACCACCCCCACACCCCAGCACTGTGGGGCACCTGCCAGCAGGCCCCCACCCATGTCCAACTCATGTCTCCCACCACCCCCACCCCCCAGCACTGTGGGGCACCTGCCAGCAGGCCCCCACCCATGTCCAACTCATGTCTCCCACCACCCCCACACCCCAGCCACCAGGGGCACCCTCCACCAGGCCCCCACTCATGTCACCCACCACCCCACCCCCCAGCAGTGCAGGGTCACCCTCCACCAGGCCCCCACCCATGTCCAACTCATGTCTCCCACCCCCCCCCACACCCCAGCACTGTGGGGCACCTGCCAGCAGGCCCCCACCCATGTCCAACTCATGTCCCCCACCCCCCAGCACTGTGGGGCACCTGCCAGCAGGCCCCCACCCATGTCCAACTCATGTCCCCCACCCCCCCCACACCCCAGCACTGTGGGGCACCTGCCAGCAGGCCCCCACCCATGTCCAACTCATGTCTCCCACCCCCCCCACACCCCAGCACTGTGGGGCACCTGCCAGCAGGCCCCCACCCATGTCCAACTCATGTCTCCCACCACCCCCACCCCCCAGCACTGTGGGGCACCTGCCAGCATGCCCCCACCCATGTCCAACTCATGCCCCCCCCACCCCCCAGCACTGTGGGGCACCTGCCAGCAGGCCCCCACCCATGTCCAACTCATGTCTCCCACCCCCCCACACCCCAGCCACCAGGGGCACCCTCCACCAGGCCCCCACTCATGTCACCCACCACCCCCACCCCCCAGCACTGTGGGGCACCTGCCAGCAGGCCCCCACCCATGTCCAATCCATGCCCCCCTGCACCTGGGTCCCAACATTCCCCAATCATGTCCGTAATGCCCATCCTGCCCTGCCAAAAGGCCCAACCAACTATCACACCCACCCACATATCAAAGGCAATTACATGTTACACCCCCAATGTAAATAATGCAATTTAACACATGTCTGTCACACACAATGGCTGCAAGTGAATGACAAAACACCCAACATGACATGCCTGAAAGCAATGAGATGATACGACACATTGAAGAATAAAAAAATATTATGTATTGAACAGCAAACAAGAAAAAACACAAAGCAAATCAAACTAAACAAGAAGAATGTCCAAGAAAAAATTCTGAATTATTAAAATAAGGAAATTAAGAAGATCATCCTGGGTCCATGAGCCCTACCAAATTAAACCTAACTGACTACTAACTAAAAAGTGAACTATATACAAAAAAGTGGTGCATTGTCCAATCGCAACCAAAAAAAATTCAAAAAAACAAAGGAAACCTAACCCTAACTATACAACTATATACAAAGGCAGCGGGCTATTCGGACGGCTCACTGGTTGTTGTCATGGGCCAGGGCATCATCGAACTCCTGGTCAATGGCTTGGAGGCGGGCATGTTCCCTGGCCCCGAGGTCCCGCAGGGATAACGCAGTGTCCAGCTCTAACTCCCTGCGAAGACCCTCGAGGCACTCAGCCCGCCTCAGCGCCCTCCGCATGGAGTCCTCCGCCCTGACCATCGTGAGCCGTTCCTCCTCTGCCCGCTGCCGCTCCGCACCTATCCGCTGGCACAACCTCTCCCACACGGAAGCCACTCCCATTCCAGGGTTCTCCTGCCCTCCGGCCGATGCCTGCACCCCCGATGTTGATGGCCCCGAGCCATGATGCCTCCCACGTTGAGCCTGCTGCTGCCTCCGACGCAACTGCCTGTGCCAGCACGACGGCATCCAGGCTGATGGAAACCACCGACGCCGTCGTGCACGTGCCCTGCCCGATGATGCCGTCACATCCTCCATCTGCTGGGGTCCAGTTGCTCTGGTGTCCACCCCTGCTGGATCTCTGACTCCCGACTGTGGCAGGGATGGGATCCCCACCGAGCTGGCTGCATTGGTCGGGGCAGGTCCACAGGGGGCCCTGGTGGCATCTGGGCTGGAAGACGGCAAGGAGAACGACTGGTGGATAGCCTGCACAGAGGAGGAGAGGGCCGCCACATTGGCCAACACATGCAGGAAACCCCCGAACATGGCCGATCCCAATTGGGCCACGTCGGCACGGTGCACTTCGTGATGACGTGCGTGCTCCTCCCGGGAAGCACGCACGGCATCACGAATCACAGCCGTGCGCATCGCGACCCCAATCAGGACCTTCTCCGCACGGCCAGGGGTTCCCACGTCCGCAGGTGGAGGGGAGTCAGGTGACATGGACATCCCCTCTACCTGCGGACGGGCCTGGGACGGGGCATCCCTGCTGGTGCATGGTGGTGCACTCACAGGGTCAGGGACAGCGACATGCACAGGCCCCTCCACGGTGACCTGTGCTGCCTCCTGCCCCTGGCCCTGGACTGCACCACTTGCACCAGCAGGGATGCCCCCACCAGGCCCCATGTGTGCCCCAGTGGCGGCCTCCTCCTCCTCTGTGCAAACCACCAACCTGGATGGCTCCTCACCGTCTCCCACCGTAGCAGGCCCCTGTGGGGGCTCACCCACCCCTTCCGCTGCAGCCGTGGGGGCATCCCCGCCGCCTTGCTCCACAGCGCCGTCTCCGCCCTCTTCTTCACTAGCCGCTGCGTAGAGGGAGACAAAGAACACAAGCATCAGGGCACTGTACAATGGTCCCCTAGACAGGAAGCAATAGCAGATGAGCACCACTGTCAAAGTACACTTCCATCATGTCCCTCCACAACACATGGGTCAGTCCAGGCAAAACACACACAGTAACAGGCATGGTGCATGCCATGGACATTTCCATGCATGTCCAATGGACTCTTGAAACATTCAATGATATGTAACTCACATGCATCATGCCTCATGCCCATCACATGCACACACTCCACCTCAGTCACATCCATCTGGCCCCAAACACACCAAACACAGCGGTTACAAGGGTAATTTGGCTGCTTTACTGAATCTCTGCATTGTCACACACATGTGTCATGCATCCATGGCATGCACAAGTCACAGACACGCAGGTCAGGCACACAGACATGGCTACCATATATGTACCTGGCATCAGCACCCATCCCTCACCCCCACCCATGTCCACGTACAGAGACTGGCATGCTCTCATGTTCAAAATCTGAATAGGGCTCCCCATGCGGCATTTCAACACATGCAACAACCATGTGCATCACACATCACTGGTCGCACATGCATTACCATGATGTCCCTGCACACATACATGCATACATGGCCTATGGCACACATACAGGCAAGTATCATAGAACCAGCACACCGCAAAATGCCCTGTCTCACACAGTAATGCATGGACACTTACCGCTCAACTCCAGACGGGCCTCCCTCTCAAGGATCTGGGCGTGGAGCGCTGGGCGTACGCGTTCCAGGACCCTCATCTGGATGGAACTCATGCGGCCCCGGCCCCCCTCCACGAGGCGCCGGGCCTTCACAAGGGTCCTGGACCTCAAGTCCTCCCAGCGCTTCTTGATCTTCAGGACGTCGCGGGTTGCCACCCCCTCCGCGTTGATGGCAACCACACAGTCGGCCCAGATCCTCTGCCGTCCTTCCTTGCTGGCGCGGGACGATCCAAAGAGGGCATCATACTGCCCCAGGACATGCTCCACCAGGACACCAACTTCGGTGACAGTGAAGCTGGTGCCCCTCTGCCCCTCTGGCCTGGGGTTGCCACTGGTGCCAGATGTTGAAGTGCCCGACATGGCAACCCCAGAGGCAGGTGTGGGTGGGCAACTGGGTCCTGGGGCTGGGCTGTGGAGCGATGTAATACCAGTCGGGAGTCTTCTGTTCCAGCAGGGGTGGACACAGCAACTGGACCCCTGCAGATGGCTGATGTGCAGGCACCAAATGGCAGGGCACGGTGGCAGCAGGCAGGCAGGCAGGCAGCAGCAGATGGCACGTGGGAGGCTGCTCGGGGCACTGGGGGGCAGTAACTCGGCCTTCTGGGCAGGAGCGTGGGCTTCCGTGTGTTTTCGCGTGGCCAGCTTGATACGGAGTGATTTGGCACGTGAAAATCCTGCACGTCAGCGTGAAATCCGAGGAAAGGCCCTTAGCGCGTAAGCGCGTCAGCACGCATACGCGATTCTATTGGACCAGAGTCCCTCAGCGCGTAAGCGCGTCTGTGACGTGACCCGCACGGGTGTTCCCCACTCAGCACGTGATGACGGGGCACACGTGGAGATACTGCACGTCAGAGTGTCATCGCGTGTAATTGGACAAAAGTGCGCGTACACGCGATTGGACTATGTACGTGTATTTAATGGGTGCGCGGCCACTTACACACGCAAGTACGTCAGCGAACCTGTATCACGTGGTGCGTGTGAATTTCCGCACGCTATTGGACTGGGAACTGGATTCCAGGGGTGCGCGGGTCACACGCTGTATCCCGTGGTGCGTGTGAATTTCCACACGCTATTGGACTGGGAACTGGTTTCCAGGGGTGCGCGGGTCACACGCTGTATCCCGTGGTGCGTGTGAATTTCCACACGCTATTGGACTGGGAACTGGTTTCCAGGGGTGCGCGGGTCACACGCTGTATCCCGTGGTGCGTGTGAATTTCCACACGCTATTGGACTGGGAACTGGTTTCCAGGGGTGCGCGGGTCACACGCTGTATCCTGTGGTGCGTGTGAATTTCCACACGCTATTGGACTGGGAACTGGTTTCCAGGGGTGCGCGGGTCACACGCTGTATCCCGTGGTGCGTGTGAATTTCCACACGCTATTGGACTGGGAACTGGATTCCAGGGGTGCGCGGGTCACACGCTCGTCTAGAACACGCGCTAAGCATAAATTGCGGACTTTAACAATAACAAGCTCAGACGCCAGGATGAACATACCGTTCCTAGCAGCAGTGGCAGTGGGCTACCAAAGGAGGAGGAGGAGGATAGTCAGGGCCAGAATATTCACACCCAGAACCAGCCTTTTCGGGATGCCTGATGACCAGGTGTATGGGAGGTACAGGTTTCCACCACACATCATACTGGACCTGGTGAGTGAGTGGGAGGATGACCTCACATCACCCACCCTGTGCTCCCAAGCACTCAGCCCCCTGGAGAAGGTCCTCAATGTACTGCACTTCTTAGCCACTGGATCATTTCAGCGGACAAGTGCCATAGTGGGTGGGGTGTCACAGGCCACCCAGTCACGCTGCCTACACCAGGTCTTGAACATCATGACTGCACGGCCATCAGTCCGCAGGCACATATACCTGCCCAGAACACCTGCAGAAAGGCATGCTGCCGCCCTGGATTTTTATGCAGTGGCACGATTCCCCAAAGTGCTAGGTGCCATCGACTGCACCCATGTGGCTCTACGTCCCCCCAGGGCATCTGAGCACATCTATAGGAACCGCAAGCACTGGCATTCCATCAACGTGCAGGTAGCATGTAATGCCAAGGGAATCATCACCTCAGTATATGCCAACTATCCCGGCTCCACCCACGACAGCTTCATTTACCGAATGTCCACCCTAAGCCGGGACCTAGAAGCTGGGCGGCATGGCGATACATGGCTGCTTGGTGAGTATGTATGCCACTGCACATGCATGCATGTTGGATACTGAGCAAGGTCACAACCTCACCAATGATACCAATCCCCACCTCCACAGGGGACAGTGCCTACCCTCTCAGCCCCCACATGATGACGCCAATTCGGAACCCCACCACGCCACCCCAGGTAAGATTTAACACAGCCCACATTACAACCAGGGGCATAGTGGAGCGCACATTCGGAGTGCTGAAGTCACGCTTTCGCTCCCTTGACCGTTCTGGCGGGCAGCTGTTATACGCTCCCCCAGTAGTGTGCAGGATCATAGTGGCAGCATGTGTCCTGCACAACGTTGCAACACGCCGGGGCCTGGCCGTGGACATGGTGGTGGCCCCACATCCCCAACCACATGCACAGCCGCTGCGCATGGGAGGGGAAAGGGCACGGGGGGAGGCAGCCCGTACACAGCTAGTGGCAAATTACTTCACATAGAAATCACACCCCTGTGGAGTGCACACTGCCCTGGCACATTCCATCTGACAATCAATGATGACTCAACCTGACACTGATCCTGAATGTGTGGAGAATGAACCGGGAATTCCATGTCAGCCTGAGATTGTTCACCTGGAAGTGTCACAATGTGTGCATCCCTACCCACACAGACACCACCAATGCAGTTTTGTGAAGTTACACATTGAAGCAGCTAAAATGAATACCCACTTGCAAAATGCAACAAGAGGACAGTGCCATGTCAGCCAACCCCACCCCAGCACTGCCACACGACACACCGTGCCATGTCATGCTAATTGCAGGTAAACCAAGTAATCCCCACAACATGACATCACTCTCACTATGTACAGTGGCACTATTAGAAACCTGCAACACCTGAAATGCTCACAGCAATGCCGGACCAACAACATACTTGAGCACGTAGTACCATTAACATGACATCAAAAAGGTTACATATTAGTAGTCTCACCACCTGGAAATGCCTGCACTCCCACCACTACCAACTGTGCAGTGTTGGCGCCATGTAGAGTTGTAGGTGCACTGCTGCCAACATGGTCCCCTTCGCCAGACTAGAGGTCCTTGTGTGGACTTGAGGAAGGGACCTGCAAATTGGGAGGTAGACACAGAAGAAGAGTTACACATCAATGCAACATGCAGTGTACAACACAACAGCAATATGCACTATGAATGTATACACAGTATTGACTACAGACTGGCCACACAGCTCATGGGAGTCCAACGTCACTGTGTAATTCACTGTCACTTGGGCACACCCTTTGCAAGCCCATGGAAACGGGAAGCAGGAGGGGTGTGTGTGACTCAAACCCAAGCATCTGAACCAAATACATTACAAGCCTGCATGTGCCCAGCCACAATGCAGCGTATGCCCACAGGAACCACGGAAGCCAACAGATCGGAGCCAACAGATCGGAGCCAACAGATCGGAGCCAACAGATCGGAGCCAACAGATCGGAGCCAACAGATCGTCCCAAAAAAATTGGGAATAAAAGAAATCAAAATAAAAATAAAAATAAGAAACAATCAAAAATGGCCATTGATGGGCCCGGGGGGGTTGGGGAGGCCACCCAGGAGGTCCGAGGACAGGATGCACACCAGAACCCACCTGCGTGGATCCTGGGAAGATAAAACACCTCCATGGGCTCATGGCCCACACGGCTACCCTATTGTGGGAGTGTCACTGCTGTCGCTATTATCACCCTGTGCAGCTGCATCCGGAGGTGGTTGCACTATGGGAGGCAGCCCACGCAAGGCCCTAGTCTGCTCCTCCATGGCTGCAAGCATGCGGGTGTGGTAGGTCTGGTTCTGGAGGATGAGTGTGCGGAGGACCCCATGCAACAACTCACGGGATGCCCGGACCTCCGCCCTCGTTGCCTGCATCTCAGCTGAGAGCGTACGGGTGAGACGCTCCAGCTGCTGTTCTGTCCTTTGGTGTGTTGAAGCCTCAAGCTCAACAAGAGTCGTCCTGAGGTGTAGGAGCTCCTGCCTCAGGGCTTCCCTGTGGCCCTGGGACTCAATGGAGATGGCCTCCTGCAGAGTCGCCAGTGCCGCCCGCCTGTCCCTGTTGGACCCCAACATGTCCTCCCTGTGTGACTGGCAGATGGAGTCAGTTGCCTGCTCTAGTCGCTCCATCAGCCTTTCTGGGGGGACAATGGAAGTGGCCACCCTATCCATGGCCTGAGCCATCATCTCGGATGATGCAGCCTGTTGGGTAGCCATACCGTAAATGGATTGCTCCCATGCGGTATTGCCGGGTGGCGTACGGCCACCACGTCGGCGGGCACCACACCTGTCTGGGGCAAGGCGAACTGCGCCTTGCTGTGCCGGCACTGCCTGAGGCTGCAGGACTGCATTCCCCCTCTGATCTGCTGGCCCAGGAACAGGATCAGATGTCGCGGAGTGTGACCCTGCATCCGTAACCACCGAAGGCGTAGCTGCCAACACTGACATCCCCATGGAGGGTACTGACCCTGGAGCAGGTGGGTGAGACAGAACAGAATCCCTCCCTGGAACACTCACCAGCGACGGCACGTAGGTCTCATCCGAATCAACACCTGAGTACAGCTCGGGGGAGGTGCAGCCAGAGACACCCCTTGAGAGCACGACCTGCAGCACTTGTGGGTTCTCCCCCACCACCACACCACGTCCCTCACTGGTGGTTGGTCGGCCCTGGGACACCTCCTGGGTCTGCACCATCTCCACAACCCCAGCAGTATCAGGTGCGTCTTCCCCTGCAAAGACATGAAAACAAAGTAATGGAAACGGGCATTAGCACCATGGCACACATTGAGGGCTGAGAAGCAAGAGAACCAGTACTTGATTGACACATGTCCCACATGACTAAAACCCTCCCATGCATGCACCCTCACTGCGTATGAAGTGCAGGCAAATGGCACACACTGACATACATGCCAACATTCTGTGACCAAAAATCTGTAGGAATCTTAAAGTTTCAAAAATAGTCAGGCGAGGAGGTAATGATAGGAATTGGGCGCGTCAGCAGCCCATTGTCATTGGATGAGCCCGCCGCCGCGGGTGCATTCAATGACAATGAGGCACCTGCCACGCCTTCTGCCATCACGCCAGCTCGGGGGAGCCCTTGAAAGACTCGCCAGAGTTGACGTAATGGGGGGCTAATGGTGCCTTTTGTGAAAGGCACTCGCGGCGGAGGGGCGCCCTTAGCCCACCGCCGTGGGCGCCTTTTACATCAAAGGCCTGCATGCTGTGCCTTCTCCCACTACGCCAGCTCGGGGAAGTCCTTGAAAGACTCCCCTGAGCTGGCGTGGTGGGGGGCTAATGGCGCCTTTGGCCAAAGGCACCCGCGGTGGAGGGGCGCTTTTAGCCCACCGCTGTGGGTGCCTTTGACATTAAAAGCCTGCATGCTGCGCCTTCTCCCGCTACGCCAGCTCGGGGAAGTCCTTGAAAGACTCCGAGTTGGCGTGGTGGGGGGCTAATGGCGCCTTTTGCCAAAGGCACCCGCGGCGGAGGGGCGCTTTTAGCCCACCGCATTGGATGCCTTTGACATTAACAGCCTGCATGCCGCGCCTTCTCCCGCTACGCCAGCTCGGGGAAGTCCTTGAAAGACTCCCCCGAGTTGGTGTGGTGGGGGGCTAATGGCGCCTTTGACCAAAGGCACCCGCGGTGGAGGGGCACTTTTAGCCCACCGCCGTGGGTGCCTTTGACATTAAAAGCCTGCATGCTGCACCTTCTCCCACTAGGCCAGCTCGGGGAAGTCCTTGAAAGACTCCCCGAATTGGCATGGTGGGGGGCTAAGGGCACCTTTTGCCAAAGGCACCCGCGGCGGAGGGGTGCCTTTAGCCCACCGCCGTGGGTGCCTTTGACATTAAAAGCTGCATGCTGCGCCTTCTCCCGCTACGCCAGCTCGGGGAAGTCCTTGAAAGACTCCGAGTTGGCGTGGTGGGGGGCTAATGTTGCCTTTTGCCAAAGGCACCCGCGGCGGAGGGGTGCTTTTAGCCCACCGCCGTGG
Organism: Ambystoma mexicanum; assembly: GCF_040938575.1. Taxonomy (NCBI): domain Eukaryota; kingdom Metazoa; phylum Chordata; class Amphibia; order Caudata; family Ambystomatidae; genus Ambystoma; species Ambystoma mexicanum. The sequence goes on from NC_090936.1 coordinate 1,214,030,902, forward strand.
GTGCCTTTGACATTAAAAGCCTGCATGCCGCGCATTCTCCCGGTATGCCAGCTCGGGGAAGTCCTTGAAAGACTCCCCCGAGCTGGCGTGGTGGGGGGCTAATGGCGCCTTTTGCCAAAGGCACCCGCTGCCGAGGGGCGCTTTTAGCCCACCGCCGTGGGTGCCTTTGACATTAACAGCCTGCATGCCACGCCTTCTCCCGCTACGCCAGCTCGGGGAAGTCCTTGAAAGACTCCCCCGAGCTGGCGTGGTGGGGGGCTAATGGCGCCTTTTGCCAAAGGCACCCGCGGCGGAGGGTGCGCTTTAGCCCACCGCCGTGGGTGCCTTTGACATTAAAAGCCTGCATGCCGCGCATTCTCCCGGTATGCCAGCTCAGGGGAGCCCTTGAAAGACTCCCCCGAGCTGGCGTGGGCAAAAAAAAAAAAAAATGTAAAAAAAAAAAAATTTTTTTTTTTTTTTTTTTTTTTTTACAAAAAAAAATCGGTATTTGGTGTTAAAAAATCGGTAGGCGGTAGGACTGCTTCAAAAGCGATATCCTACCGCCTAAATCGGTAGGGTTGGCAAGTATGCACTGATGACACCAAGATGGAAGATGAACAAATTTTCTGCATGCTGCCTGGCAGTGGCATCACACATTGGCCTGTGATTGGCAGGTGAAACACACATGCCATCACACAGATGGCATGTACCATTGCTATTGAGTGAAGATGGAGAGGAGGGCAGCACCTATTCATTCAGTCCAGTTCCCGCATGTAATAGCTTTTCTGATTCTAACAGGTCAGATTTTTCACCTGGAGCTGCCAGTCAGAAATGGTCCAATTGCACAGGGACATGTGTGTACAAATGATATCCAGGTAACAAAGTCACTCCACTTTACCATACCCATGTCAGACATGTGACTAGTCGACAGCGACATGCCTAGTGAAAGTGGTGGAATGCAAACAAACTGACTGAATGAACAGTGAAAAATAAGCAAATATGTTGTGTCAAGGTGACACTTCAAGGGCAACTGGCGTGCAGTTGTGCTAGATGTCTACTGTTGGCAGAAGGGAAACTGCTATGGCCAAATGCAGCTGCGCAGGAAGTATTGCATGAAGCACATGGCTGACCCATCCGACTGAGGCGCACACACTCTCACCTGGCACCCAAACAGAAGCCCTCACACACACACCATGCACATGTATGACACACACATGCATGTGCACTCACCGGACAATGCCTCGTAATCAGCCAGATCTCCCACGCCTTGGATCTGTTCCTCCGTGACGTAGGTCCCAGCGACTGACTCATGTGGAGTGAGTTCCATGTCTACTACTGGACACCCACCTCCAGTCACTAGAGTTGCGGCATGACTTGAGGCCAGCTTACTCTTTGCCCTGCGCTTTAGGTCATTCCAGCGCTTATAGCAATCATTGGCTGTGCGCCTCACGATTCCAAGGGCACTTACGATGTCCGCAACGGTCTGCCAGTGTGCCTGGCGTTGTGCAGGTGTGGTCTTGGATCCTGCAACAATGACCATCTCGTTGTCATGTCCGGACACATACTCAACAAGTGCATTCAGTTCGTCATCCGTGAAGCTGGGCTTCCTGGACGGGCCGGACTGTGTAGCCGTGTCTGGGGCATCAGCCTGTGCCGGTCGAGCACTCTTCCTCTTCCGCTTGGAAGGTGGTGGTGATCCTGAGTGTCCTGCGCCGCTCTGGACACTAGGGGCAGGAGCCCTGGTGGACTCTGTATCAGGAGTGTGGGATTGCACACTCAGCATGGGAGTTGGTGCAGGCATTGGCTCTAGTGTGATGGTGTCAGGGGGAATGTCAGCAGCATGGACTAGGACCGACACTGTCCTGGCTGGGTGTGTGAGGGCTGGGGTGGATGGAGCCGCAGCTGCCCCTGCAGCCACTCCGCCCTGCCTCCTTGGTGCAGCAGATGACCTTGCTGCCCCAGATCCACGTGGCATGATGGCATCAACGTGCACCAGCGCACGTGTCGTAGCCCTGCTGACCTGGAAGTCAGCCATGGAGTCAGCCAGGTCTGGTGCCACAATGGGCTGGTCCAACAAGGGCTGAGCATGGATGGTGTCAGCCACTTCAGCCTCAACGGGAGGGGGGGAGGGGGGGAGGGGGGGGGTGATGGGTGCCCTTGACTGGTCCTCCACACATGGGGGGACAGGCTCACCCTGCAAGTTACGACCACGTCCCCTACCGGATCCACCACGGCCACCACTTGTGGCTCTTCCACCTTTGCCACCCTTACGGAATCCTCGCCTCCCAGCCATGGCACTGATATTAATGTGCGTATGGGAGTGGCTGTAGACAATTGTCCTGGGCAATTGGGGGTCAAAGGGGTTGGGTACCAGATGGTAATTGTACCCTAGTGCTCTAGCACGGCTGATTGTAACCCCTGGGGAAAGATGACGGGTCACGCAACGCACAGGAGGCCCAAAAAAGGGAGATGACGTGCACGCAACCCCTCCTAGACCACGTGTGCAGAAAGAAAAACCTGCACTACGCTGTGGCACCCAGTAACACAAGAATGAACGTATGCGTGTCACACGCAGCCTAGAATGACCTCTGAAGGGGTAGGCTACACACGGGGCAAGCACAGAAGTTGGATACGTGCGTGACTCACCGTCTGCCAGGTAAAAGAGCGTGAAGAATGAGCCCGTTTGGCTGGCTAAACCCCCGCCAAAAGAAGATGTGTACGCTGTCTGAGAAGACAGGACAACAGTAGAAGGGGACACTGTTTGAGGGAACAGGCCCAGGTAAACCAGTAAAAGTGAAAAAAGAGAAAAAGCTGTCAGAGGTAACAGGGAATACGAACTGGAAACGCCGTGAAGTAAATCGCGTGTGAAACGACAAGAAGTACAGATTTCACCCACTCGCTCTCCACGAAAAGCACGTACAAGGAAATGGTGTTCTACATGTACCTTATATACAGGCCCACACGTACAGCGTCACTTACGCGGCGTGTACGTTCACCAATCACACGCTTTGTCACTCCTGCGTGTAGATCCATTTTCACCAATCACACGCTTTGTCACTTCTGCGTGTAGATCCATTTTCACCATTCACACGCTTTGTCACTTCTGCGTGTAGATCCATTTTCACCAATCACACGCTTTGTCACTTCTACGTGTACATCCATTTTCACCAATCACACGCTTTGACACTGGGACGTGTCACGCAACAATTTCCTGCACGTGCAGGTGACTATAGGCGCGCATATGCTGTTGACGGGTTTACGCGCTAAGGGCCTTTGCTGACGTGTGGGATTTCACTACCTATCAGGCTGTCCACGCGTTCACACACGAGAGACCACGCTCCTGGCCAGGAGGCAAAATTACTGCCCCCCAGAGCCCTGAGCACGCTCCCACCTGCCATCTGCTGCTGCCTGACTGCCTGCTGGCCACGTGCCCCACAGTGCTGGTGGGTGGGGGTGTTGGGAGACATGGGTGGGGGCCTGGTGGAGGGTGCCCCTGCACTGGTGGGGGTGGTGGGAGACATGGGTGGGGGCTTGGTGGAGAGTGCCCCTGGTGGCGGGGGGTGGGGGTGGTGGGAGACATGGGTGGGGGCCTGGTGGAGGCTGCCCCTGGTGGCGGGAGGGTGGGGGTGGTGGGAGACATGAGTGGGGGCCTGGTGGAGGCTGCCCCTGCACTGCTGGGGGGTGGGGGTGCAGGGGGACATGAGCAGGTGTGCAGGGTAGTCCCCTGTTTTGTAGGCTGCCTGCAGGGGCCGTGGAGGGTGTACAGGGAACACCTGTGAGGACCCACCCAGCCTAATCGCGTGTGATGATTCCCACGCACCCCTGTAATACACGTACCCTGGCCAATCACGTGTTAAACTTCCCGCGTACCCCTGTAATACACGTACCCTGGCTAATCGCGTGTTAAACTTCCCGCGTACCCCTGTAATACACTTACCCTGGCTAATCGCGTGTTAAACTTCCCGCGTACCCCTGTAATACACTTACCCTGGCTAATCGTGTGTTAAACTTCCCGCGTACCCCTGTAATACACGTACCCTGGCCAATCGCGTGTTAAACTTCCCGCGTACCCCTGTAATACACTTACCCTGGCTAATCGCGTGTTAAACTTCCCGCGTACCCCTGTAATACACGTACCCTGGCCAATCGCGTGTTGAACTTCCCGCGTACCCCTGTAATACACGTACCCTGGCCAATCGCGTGTTAAACTTCCCGCGTACCCCTGTAATACACGTACCCTGGCTAATCGCGTGTATAACTTCACGCGTACCCCTGTAATACACGTACCCTGGCCAATCGCGTGTTAAACCTCCCGCGTACCCCTGTAATACACGTACCCTGGCCAATCGCGTGTTAAACTTCCCGCGTACCCCTGTAATACACGTACCCTGGCCAATCGCGTGTTAAACTTCCCGCGTACCCCTGTAATACACTTACCCTGGCCAATCGCGTGTTAAACTTCCCGCGTACCCCTGTAATACACGTACCCTGGCCAATCGCGTGTTGAACTTCCCGCGTACCCCTGTAATACACGTACCCTGGCCAATCGCGTGTTAAACTTCCCGCGTACCCCTGTAATACACGTACCCTGGCTAATCGCGTGTATAACTTCACGCGTACCCCTGTAATACACTTACCCTGGCTAATCGCGTGTTAAACTTCCCGCGTACCCCTGTGATACACGTACCCTGGCCAATCGCGTGTTAAACTTCCCGCGTACCCCTGTAATACACGTACCCTGGCTAATCGCGTGTATGACTTCACGTGTACCCCTGATATGCACGTTACCCGCTTTGCGTTCCTTGTTTGGCTGCCCTGTAAACTGGTCCAGGGTTAGCGCAGCCCTTTGCGATGATTTAGCGATTTTGATGGCTTTTCCTTGCGCGAGGGCGTTCTTGGGGGCGTTACTGGCGCTGCTGCAGGGTCGCTGCGATACTCTGCGCCACGGCTGGTTTGGGAGCATGAAATCCATGAATACGCTGTGCGCGGAAATCGGTTTTAGCGCACGTGCCTGGTGCAGTCAATCGCACGCGGACACTCTGCGCCAGCCGCTTGCGACACTTTTCAGCGAAATTCTATGAATTACCCTGTATGTCTGTCCGTATTGTTCGTAGGCAAGTTGAAACTGTTCTAAGAACACATCAAGTGTCCTGGGATGTTCATAAATAAACAAAATGGGGACACTATGTCTGTCCGTATTGTTCGTAGGCAAGTTGAAACTATTCCAAGAACACATCAAGTGTCCTGGGATGTTCGTAAATAAACAAAATGGGGGTGTCCTGAGGACGCTATGACTGTCCGTATTGTTTGTAGGCAAGTTGAAACTGTTCTAAGAACAACCGCCTGTCCGTAACTGTTTGTTTCACTTGTGTCTCACTTTTAATTAGTTTCAGGACCCGAACACCGTCTGTAGACTATCTACGCACATGCGCACCACACCCATAAGTCCTACGAACACCGAGCCTGTCCGTAGCTGTCCGGCACACTTGTGTCACACTTTTAATTACTTTGAGGACCCGAACACTGTCCGTAGAACACCAACGCGCATGCGCAAAACATTTCCCGTGCAGTTGGTGTCCTGCGGACACCCGTTCCCTTCACGGACATGTTCGCAACGCCATCATGTGACCGCGCCCACGCTAAGCGTGTATTCTGATTGCGGACACTGTTCGTGTCCCTGAACAATTTAAAAGTACCTTTTCAGGCAATCTGCAATATTTTATCATAATAAATCATCATAGCACATGTCCCAGACAATGATCCTGACTTTCTACATACTTTTTGGGACTTTTTTAGCCTTTTTTTGGTGTTCGATCTGTCCGCAGACAGCACGGGTGTCCGCGAAGTGCGCACCAGCACCCCTAAAAAGGCCACACCCCAGAGCGCATTCTCATGGTGTTTCTGGCTACCTGACAGAACACTGTACTTTGGCTGCCAATCTTCCTGATTTATCAAAAACCTGATTGCAACCATGGATCCTCTGCTTCCACCTGGTGCTACATCTGCCTCAGCACCACCCCCAACCCCTCCACCACCACCACCTCACCTCCTCAAGGGCATGAAGAGGGGAACAGGAGTGAGGATGAAGAGGAGGATGAAGAGGATGAGGTAGTGGAAGCCCCTACTACCAGCACTCGCCGTGACTCTTGGGTGTGGCGGTTATTTACCATTCATGGTAACGTACACAAGGCGTGTGCGGACAAAGTCACCTGCAAAGAGTGCAAAATGGTGCTCAGTCGCGGGAGGCTTGGTTCGTACAGCTTTGGTACGACAACTATGAAGCGACACCTAAGGTCATTCCATGGTGGACCCGCTCCGGAATTGAGCTGGGGATATCAGCGCCAGCACAAGGTAGGCTTTGTGGCATCCATGCCACACCTGCGCTCGATCCAGCGCTATTTTGAAAAAACTAGAAACACCGCTTCTCATTCATGCTCATGCAATACCAATGCATGCAAAATCTTCTTTGCAACAAGAAACTGCCCCAAGTGTTTGAATTGAGCACAGATTTCGTGCTACCATTGCCTCACACGAGGCTGCCCCCATTCTAAGATGGCCGCCGGGCTATGCCAAGTAGCTGCCTGGTTTGCCCCTGCCTCGTGATCCTTGCCTCATAACCCATTGGCTCACACCCCTGTTTTCCCAGCCAATCGGTCGCCGGAAGGCAAACGCCTGACCAGCCCACGGAGGACCACACACAAAGGAGCAGGTCCTGTGCTGAGCCTGTCCAGAGAATGGCTAGAGGCTAGGCCGGAACCCCTGCTTCTCGAACCCCTCCTCGCCCGTCCAGTGAGCTATGACCTCACTGTTGGTATAGGTAAGCGTTACAAACACGCTCCCTAACGGCAGTGCTAACTATTTATTCCTCGTTCCAGAAAGAAAAACTGTCTAACTTAAAGTTCGCTAGTGTAGCCGCATTGTAACACTTATTGCTGCAAAATTCGGAGCTACCAGTAGCTACACGGCACCAAACACCCAAATTACGTATTGCATGCCGCCAGTACCACCCTCTTCTGAGAGCCCACAAGGAAAGAAAACTATACCTGCCATGAAACACTATGCCTTCTTAGGCTCACCGTATCGACAATTCAGACTGCCAAAGCTGCCCTTACTTGGAGTCTGAACTTAGGCGAACCTCCGCGCTGCATGCACATACTGTCGAAGTATTGTATCCTTATCCTTAGCCACGCTGCGAAGCTAGGTGAACCCCGTTGATCAACTGCGCCTGCCAGTACATTTCATCCCTACTTGTGATTCTTGCATTTAGATGAACCCTCTACTGTTTAAATCGTACATGCCATTTTCAGCCTAGCGCGACCTTTGAATTCAGGTGAACCCTGCTGGTCAACTGCATCTGCTTGCTCATGCCATTTTTAGCCTTATTTGTGATTCTTTGAATTCAGGTGAACCCTACTGGTCAACTGCATCTGCTTGCACCAGCCTTTTTAGCCTTATCTGTGAATTCTGAATTTAGGTGACCCCTTACTGCTCAGACCGCACATGCCATTCTTAGCCCAGTGTGAATTTTGATTTTAGGTAAACCTTACTGCTCAATTGTGTCTGCGCCTGCACATGCACTTTTAGCTCTCTAGTGTGATTTCTGAATCTAGGTGAACCCTTAGTTCCACTGCTTCTATCCATACAGGTCACTCTCTGTTACTACTGAGGATCTTGAACCTAGGTGTCCCTAACACCATGAGTAAAAACGTAAACACCCTGACCCTCACATTTACGGCTGCGCTCCTTATTACCATGGCCTCTGCCACCTTAAATACAAGCCCTCCGTTGGACAGAAACACTAGACTTCGAGCAAGACTACCTTGCATCTACGAACCTAAAAGAAACAACAATACTACCAGATTCCCTCCCACCCCACACTACCTAGCCAAGTGTGCACAAGCAAGAAATAAAGTAATCCCAAACCCAGTGCCCACACTCTCCTATATAATGAAGCACCTAAATTAAGGCAAACTCCTAATCAAACCACCACAAAATCCGACCACTAAAGGTTCCTTGACACTAACTGGGACTCTTATCCACGCCAGATCCATGGTAGCCCATTCCCTGGAAATTTCTATGTAATGGCAGTTTGGACCTACTCGCCATCACAGAGACTTGGCTCCACGAGGCGGCAGGTCCGACACTGATGTTAGCTGTACCTGACAGTTACCACATACTCAGGGTAGATAGACCAAAAACCAAAGGTGGTGGCCTAGCCATCATCTCTAAAAATACCCTAACTATTAGACTGACTAACTCGCCTCCCTGCTCATCCTGTGAAATACTCACAGCCAAATTGCAGCTCTCCAATAACCGCACGCTGACTATCCACCTGATTTATAGGCCCCCAGGAAAATTAGGAACCTTCGAAGAGGACCTCACTGGCCTTATAGCGAACAATACGAAAAATCACACCCAAACCCTACTAATGGGCGACTTTAACATCGGCTTCAATGACCCAGACAATTAGCATGCCCACTCAATAACAGCCTTACTCAACGACCACAGGCTTACCCAAAAAGTCTTTTCACCTACTCACATCAAGGGCAGAACCCTCGACTGGGTATCTGAACTTAACTGCAACATCACCATTACTGACATTGTCCCTCAACCCTGGACTGACCACTACCTAATTAACTTCACGGCCTCACTTGATCTCCTCACCCCCAAAACTATTAGCATGATACCCTCCCTACCTACCAGAAGCAAAAAAGACATCTCTGCTGAAAAACTCATCCCCCTCCTCCTCCCCACTATCAACGACCTGGAAAATAATACTAACCCAAACATCTTAGTGGACACATTCAACCATGCCATGACCAAGGCACTAGACACCATTGTCCCCACTAAACTGCGCAAAAGTGAACAGGAAGCGCTCTTGCATGCCTGGTTCACCCCCCAACTCAATGAACTAAGAAAACAGAAAAGGAAATTACAAGCTATCTGGCGCAACTCGCCTACCGATAATAAAAAAGCCAAACTAGCCCAACTTTCCCAACATTATAAGAAAGAAATTATCAACACAAAAAAGAACTTATTTGATGACAGAATCACAAAGGCCCAATCAAATACAAAGAAACTCTTCTCCATCCTCCGTGAAATAGAATCCCCAATACAACCAGTCGACACTGTCCCAAAGGATAAGACATGGTGTACTAATGTACATATTAATATAAGATAAATCTCCTCCCTCCAACTCAAAATAACAAAAAAAAAAGACTCTCTGCCCATCGCTGACCAATTAGCACCACCGCCAGCCGAGCACAATACTATTCCACCATTTAGCTTCAAAACAATCTCAATCATTGACACCGAAAAGGTTATACTTTCCTTGAAACCCTCCAACTGCAACAGTGACAGCTGCCCAGTGCAAATAATAAAAGATGCAGCCAGAGACTTAGCCCCTTTCATCTCAAAGCTTATTAACTCCTCCTTTATATCTAACACGGTACCTACTAATCTGAAAGAATCTTGAGTTCTCCCCCTACTGAAAAAACAAACCCTCGATCCTTCAATACCCACCAACTACAGACCCATCACCACTGTACCCTTCTTACTTAAAATTATTGATGGAGTAGCCTATCTACAAATTCAAGACTACCTAGAAACTAATCATCTGCTAGGCTCACGGCAATCAGGATTCCGCCCTCTCCATGGCACTGAAACAGCCTTGCTAGACCTTAAAACTAAAATTGAGGAGTTAAAGACCAATGGCAAAACCGCCCTGCTACTACTGTTAGACTTGTCAGCAGCATTTGACTTGATGGACCACGTAGTACTATGTAGCCACCTAAGACTCGCTGCCAACTTTACAGAAGAAGGCATTGCTTGGGTTCAATCATTCTTAGCTAACCGGACTATGAGAGTTTTCTCTACCTCATCTTGTGCGGATCCCATCCAAATAACATGTGGAGTCCCACAGAGATCCTGTCTCTCACCCACTATGTATAACATTTTCACCAAACCACTATTTGACAAGTTGGACAGACTGGGTGTCACCTACACTAATTATGCAGATGACACCCAGATCCTCATACCCTTTTCGGGCAACTATGAAGAGGACCTGGCTTTGGTGAACAAAATATACATCCTTTTCCGGCATGGATGGCATCCAATGGCCTCTGCCTGAATGACGATAAAACCGAGATCTTACTCCTCGGATCTGACTCTCACTTAAAAAAATGAACCCCTAACTACACATCTTTTAACATCAATAATAACATCATAAAGGTTATGCTGGAGGTAAAAACCCTAGGATTTTACCCGGACTGCTCTCTCAACCTCAAAAAACAAGTTAACTCTCTCTCCTCCACCACCGCCTACAACTGTAAATTAATCCGAGCCGCCAGACCATTCTTGTCTAATGCTAGCTGCATTACCCTGGCTAACGCTCTTATCATGCCTAGATTAGACTATTGCCACACCCTGTACTCAGGAGCCAACAAGTATGTTACAGACAAACTTCAAAAGTTGCAAAACAATGCTCTAGGAGCAGCTCTGAACATCCCTCACAGAGAGCACATCTCCAAATTCAGGAAGGAAGCCCACTGGCTAAAAATCAAGGACAGAATCCTCCTTAAATCTATATCCCTCACTTCCAAATGTCTCAACACTCTAGCTCCTCCCTACCTATCGGAAAAAATCACTGGGAAACTCACCTCCTGACCCCTGAGATCTGCCAATACCTTCCTGCTTGTCATCCCTAGATTCAAACTCACAACGACTGGAGGAACCAGCTTCCCAGTCAAAGCTGCTCAAGCATGGAACACACTCCCTATTGACCTCAGACGCCCCTTACCATACACTAGATTCAGAATCAATGCTCTCAAATGGCTCAGTTCAAACGATCCATAATCTCTTCACTCTTAATAACTACTGTCTAAGATCCTGTGACTTACCCATCCTCCTATTCATTGTTGTAACCATAACTGTATTGTATCCTGTATTGTAATCCACTTTTGTAATCACATGCATGTACTGTATTTTGACAGGCACTGTAACTAAGTTTCGAGAATTCTTGTATTGCTGCGCCCAGCTGCTCAAGGGCTGGGTACGCATTATCAGATTAATAAACAAACAAACAAACAAACAAACAAACAAACGGTGGGGCTATTCGCAAGGTTGTACCTTGCGAGGAGCATAGTAGGTTGATTTCCTCTACTACATCCTCCGTTTCCGATCCTGTCACCACAAGGAACACTCCTGTGGGAGAGCGTATTCCTCCAGCTGCCTCACAGGCCATTCGCAATGCTGATGACCCTTACCTTTCATCACAGTTGTGTGTATGTACTGTGACACAGTACTCTGCAGCGGGGAGAGACTTCGTAGTGCTTTCGAGTCTACGGTCTCAGAGCACGAGAAGACCTGCCCTCTACCTGAGTAAGGCCCACCCTACATCTTCCTCTCTCCACCCGCCCTTTCTTATCCCCGTGATTGGTGTCCCCCCTTACCCTCCTTTCACCTCCTCTCCTAGTGTGTCGTGTGTAAAAAAAACAAAAAATATAAAACAACAAAAATAAAAAAAGGCTCTTTTCAGAGCCGCCTTTCACAGTTTAAAAATAGAAGTGGCAAATAAATGGACCAGGGCCCTGTGTATTTTTTAGAAGTTCGCGGACATCTAAAATTTTGGGGTGCGCCCTATCATAACCATTGCATTTTTCTCTGGGAGGAAGTGGTGGCTCTGAAAAGAGCCTTTTGGTGGTGTTTGTTTGTGTTAAAAAAACTTGAAATGGTCAACACCTACTGCAAAATGGATTGCTGTAATTCTAAAAAAGGTTGCAATGCATTTTGTACATTTCTCAGAAAAATCTGATTGCCAGCATAAGATGGACTCCATCTCTGTAAAAAATGTATGTGCTACGAAATATGCTATTTTCATTGTGAAAAGAGGACATGCCAACATCTCTTAGAAAGGCACAAACAGCCTTATTGACATTGCGCCTCGCTTTCTCCATTTGTGGACCAAATGAAGAAGAACCCAGCCACATTTGTCTCTGCGCAATCCGAGAAAAAATTACTTGAGAATTTGGAAACATGTCCATGACCTTCCCAAGTCCTTCTTTCTTTGCAAATTGCAAAGAAATTCCGGACACATGTCCTAAACTATTCCCTCCACAATGAATTATCATTATGTCTGGATGATGCTCTGTCTCCAAAGTAGCACAGAGAGGTACCAAGTCCAGCCACTTCATTCCACGCATTCCATGCCAGTGCACTTCTACATGTGGGAATCCAAGATCTACAGCTATTCCACAGCTTTCTGCATGCACCTTCAACCAATGTATCCACGAATCTCTCAAAATCCAGACAATCTGTTTTCTGAAACACAGAGCAATAGCTATCTGTTCTTCTTTCAGGAAAAATACTTTCTGACAAACTCTCTCCTGATACAACACACCCATTAAACTTTACTGACCAATCCCTTGCTCTGCTCATTCTCATTTGCATACCTCCCCACCCCAAAATCCCCATATGTAACACGCAATGTCCGTGGACTATCGCCATGTCTGCGGACATATCGTAACATGGACAGCCCTTCTACCATTTCCACTTCACTCTCTGTGCCATTCCCTTATTGGATACAGCTAAACAGTCACACAACCATCCACCAATCAGATCCAAGACCTCTACATCTAACTCCATCATCATAGATCAGCACTTCAAATGTACTGTTAATCACTCTGAGTACAAGTGTCATATCATTGGAAAGCACCTACTGCAAGAACTACTGTACACGTCTCCAAGATTTCTACTTGCAGCTGCATGCATATCCATATGCATGAACACAAACTACAGGTATGCATATTTTCTGTATAGTACATGTACAATTCTTATAAATGCATGTAAACAGATTAACTTCCTTTTAACCTGTATAACCTATAAAAATGAATTTACTGTCATTTTCTCATCTGCAATAATCAACTGTCACTTCCAAACCTATCTGCTATTTGATTTCTTTTTACACACATTTGCAAAGCATGTTGAACTAACATATTTAAAGTAAAATATAAAGACTGCACATAGTCAAACAAAATTGCATGCTCACACTATATTCAGATATCAAACAAGAATACTTCTACAAAAACATAAAAATCAATGTCTCAATTAACATCAGTGCTATAAACACACAAAATTACTAACTTCTTTCCTTTACAATAGCAGTGAAGACCACTCTTCTGAAAAGCAGCAGCAGAATCTGAAGTACAAACAACAACTCAGAAGAAACCTACTCATTCCACACAAAAAAGTAAGTTAAATACCACCATAATATTTTTACTGTTACTCAAACACACTATGGGGTTCATTCCTGGTATTGCTGCGCCAAAAAACAGAAAATGTGCACCATTCTGCCCACAAATCCCCATTTGTTAAACAGGGATTTGCAGGCAGAATGGCACACAAATCCCTGTGTTTCGGCACACAAATGACATCACTCAGCCCCTAGATGTTAGTATTGTAGAACACAGAACTGTTTTAATTCTATACCATTAGATTTACTATTTGTGCTTCTCCTCACCACTGGCTTACTTTCTACTGTCATCTGAACCCCAGCATAGTAACACACAAATTCAAGAATAGCCATCCCAACTAATTGTAGTTTCCTAATGCACAATCACACACCATCACATACATCTTTACCATCATACTCAGACACTCATGCACACAACACACATACATTGCAGAACAGCCCAACCCATACCTTCTTTATTTTTTCAACAGACCCCAAAGAATGCCTACCAAAAAGCAAGTCTGTAGAAAGCAACGCAGAAGTAAAGCAAATTAAAATAGAAGTGTCCAAAATAAGCATCCATCTCTAGCAGAATTTGTTCAAAAAGTTCAAAAAAAACAGCTAATACAGTCATTTAGCGAAACAAAACAAGCTTCAAGCACAGAAACTTTGCCTCCTCTATCAAAATGTAAAACAAAACAGAAAACAATTAACAAGAATTCAGCTACTACTACTGATAAAACTGCTCCTATAAATCTTGGTATAGTGCCAAGTAAGCATACCAAAAAAAGTATTTTAGCAAAAATGTTCCACCACAGAGTCCTTCAAAATCTTATAAAAACCGGAAATAAAACATGCACAACCCTTAAAACCTACCATAGAAAATTAATCTTAGAAGCTTTGATAGACAGTGCAATCCTTCTCAAAAGAAAGTTATTTATTTTAGTGTTAAACAAAATGAAACCACTAACAAAACTAATGACTAAACTACAAAAAAGACTTCTCAATAAACGAAATGTCAACAAAAATAACTTCTTTAATATCTGTGGAGATGAATGGAGTCACACCACAAGCACAGAACCTTATTTTAATGAAGAAGCATACAAACAAAAGCAAACAAATACAATTGCCATACATAGCAGTGGACGAGGTTATGAAAATGTAATAATACCATAATGGAACAAGAAACACTGTTTACAAAAATATCCCCAGGAAACTCAGAATTACCTCTCCATTCGACTGAAACAGAACGTCCAGTATACAAATAGCCATGCACGTCAATGTGTAACATTTCCAAAAAATCTTTCAAGTCTTTACACCAATTCCTTAATCAGTATGTGAAAGGCAAAGACAAAATCAAAATGAAACAACTGCAAAATATGGATACCTGTCCAGTCCGCAAATATACAGGACTGCAAGGACAGCCTGCATTTCAGGACCTATTTGAAAAACCACCTTCCATCATATCAAAATGATATCAACACATAATTCAACTCTACAAAATCTAGTCTATAAACTGTACTATGCTAAAAGTCCTGCTTTGGCATTAGCCAATTTAAATAACATTCTTCTACATGGTACAGCCAAAGACTTACTTATAGAAATTGACTATATCCAGAAAAAATATTTTGGAAGTGAAACCCACTTACAAAATGCAATAGCTTTACAACAGACTAGCAACAATTCTATGCATGGCAACCTTCTACAGCACACATACAAAAAAGAAATACTGAAATTTAAAAGTACATCTGCTGAAGTACCAAACCATGTGTGTGTGTGTGTTGCCGCAGAACTTTTTATAAAAGTAACACAAACACTGTAGACCTAACATACAAAATAGAGGACAATGAAGATTCTAAATGGTTTGAATTAGCTCTCTACCTTATAGCAGAAAACAAATACGAAATAACTGACCCCTTAATACTTTGCAGTTACTGCACTATAAAACTTGACAATAACCAAAATCCTTCACATGCTATCACAAATAATGTGGAATTATTCCCACTACCAAAACCCCTACAACAACTCAATTTATATGAGAACATCATAATTCAAACAGTGCACCCCTTTCCAGCAACAATACAGCCTTCAACCGAAAACAGCAAAATTACCTCCCTCTGAATTGGTGAAAGGCATTCGTGACAAAGTAGTATATTTACCATTAGATCTAAAACAAAATGTGCACACTCTGGGAGTGCAACATCCAATAGAGCAATCTATAATTATCTTAGTAAATGGTGTACCTACAAAAGACAAATAAATTTGGCAACAACTGGTAGACTTACATAAAGTTAGACAAGCCTTGCAATATCTAAAAGACAATAATGAATACTACAAATAAATGAATATTGAAGAAAACTTGAAGGAAACCACTGAAATAATTCAAGAGTCACCAGAAACTGGTCAATTTGAGCTTCTAGATCCTGCTACAGTAGCCAATATTTTAGACCATTATACAATTCATCCATTGAACTCTAATGACACCATAGAAGATGCACTAGAAACGTACCAAATGCGACAAATGAAAGGATCACCAATCAGCATATGGGAAAAAAGTATAGAAGCATGTGCTTTTCCTCTACTCTTTCCTACTGGCAAAGGAGGAAGGTACGATGATAGACCTATTCAAATAATAGCATCAGAATACCGCTCGTTACGGATGTATTCTGAAGACCCCAGATTTAGACAAAATGTGGAATACAAATTCCACCTACTCTTTGAAAGTGAACTAGCTATGTTACAGAGTTGCACACACATTAATATCAGGATTCACTTTCAAAATATGTCAGCTACGCAATTATTACAAAAAGAGCAAGAAAAAGATGAGGTTTTACAATCAAGTATTATAAATCTATTAGCAAACATGCGTGGTACTAAAGAGTACTGGTTCCGACATAATGGAGATGTACGTTGTATGATAAGAAACCTTGGCCCACCCACTTGGTTTGTTACATTAAGTTGTGCAGAATATGCATGGGAAGATTTACATGATTTCCTACGCATATCAAACAAAAACAAAGCAAACATAGATATACTAACACCTAGAGACCTCTGCTCTCTAGATCCTGTTAATGTTTCCACCATCGTTTCATTGCTATGCTACACTTTATTTGTAATAAAACTGTTCCTCCCCTCGAGAAGTGCAACACTTCTTTTGGAGAAAAGAATACCTAGCCAGAGGAGCACCACATATCCACATGCTTTTATGGATTAAAGATGCTCCTAAATTTGGTCAAGACAATGATGTCACTGTGTTACAGTTTATCGAAAAATATGTCACTTGTGAAATTCCATCGGAAGCAACAAACAGTGATCTTCATGCACAAATTTTACAATTTCAAAGAGACAAATGTGGCAAATATTGTCGTCGCAAATACAAAAACAAAGGGAAATACTACACCAAATGCCGCTTTGGTTTCCCTAGACCAGTTACAAAACAGGTCAAGTAAACAACTTCATGTCTTCAGTTAGACATAGTGTTAAAGATAAATCACCTAAAAATACATGTTACATAAAAAGAACAGAAGAAGAAAAATATATCAATGATTACAATGCAATCATTACCCACATATGGAATGCAAACATAGATGTGCAGTACATTGCAGACAATTCCACTGCAGTTGCACGATATGTTACAGCATACTTAACCAAAGCAGAAAAAACAGAGCTCCAAGACCTCTGGAATGACCTGTCATCAGACAATACACTGTCTCAGAAATTATACAGCTTCGGCATTAAAATGCTCTCCCATAGAGAATGTGGCTCCTATGAAGCAGCAGATCGTTTAACTGGTACTGCTCTGTATTGAAAATCTGAAAATATAGTATGGCTAAGTCTTGGTCCTGCTAAATCTAGAAAAAGAGTTCTGAAATCATACGACGATATAGAAACAATAGCCAAACATGATCCCAACAGCCAAGACATTTTAAAAAACTATTTGCTGGACACATACTACCCAAACAGAAGTACCACTTTGGAAACCATGTGTCTATACCACATAGCCCAAAACTTCACATACAAAAATAATATAAAACCCGATGAAAAAAAAGGTAGATACAGAGTGTCAAATTGTGAAGGCAGCTTAGTAAAACTCATCAAACCAAATTTAATTAATAATATCAAATTGTCATGAAAGACTCCTCAACATAAAGAACTACATTACATGTCCCTGCTACAACTCTTTAAACCATGGAGAAAAGAAGAAGAAATACTAGATAACTATGACTCCTATGAAGACGCTTTCAAAGCAAATGAAAGCACTATAACCGATGTAAACTTTACACAGTACAAAACAATGTTGCACAATGAACAGCAACACGAAGAAGAACTCCAGGCCCAACTAGATAAGGACACTCCTGACAGTAGTGAACTTTCTGTAACAGGAAGCCAAGAACCACTGGGAGAGCCACTAATAACAAATGAGGCAGAATTATCGATGACGGAAGTAGAAAACACCATGTGTCAGTATGAAGATAAAGAAGACTTAACTATACTACAATCAAAACTAAACAATGAGCAACGTAGCATTTTTCAACAAGTAACAAAAGAAATTGCACATGGTGTACAACATGAAAACAAAGAATGCGCCTGCCAACATTACAAACCTATACTACTATATACTACTGTACGTCAGTGGTGAAGCTGGTTCAGGCAAAACATTCTTAATCAAAATCATCAGCAAGTTCCTTCAATAATTGGCAAACAACAAACTGTCAGCTGTTGTCACTGCCCCCACAGGTTTAGCTGCCTACAACATAGGCGGTGTCACTTTACACTGATTACTACTCCTGCCAGTTGAACACCAAAACAAATTAGACTATTACAAACTTTCTACAGAAGCTGCAATGGAACTACGCAGAGTGTTAAAACAAATGAAAATGCTACTAATAGATGAAGTGAGCATGGTCTCCAACCTAATGTTGGCTTTGATTCACCTCAGATTACAAGAAGCGCTCAAAACAAACTACAAAGAGCTCTTTGGAGGAAAACACATTATTGTTTTCGGAGATCTTCTTCAATTGACACCAGTGAAAGGTGAACCTATTTTTAAAACCATAGGACACAAACTCTGCCATAAAACTGTTGGCATCATAGGAAATGTCAACCTTTGGCAATATTTCCAATACAGAGAATTAACAGAAAACATGTGGCAATCTGCAGATCTCACTTATGCCAACATCTTAAAAAGTATTAGAGTTGATATACTATCTCAAGAAGCACAAGCAATATTGAAAGCCCAGCACATTCATGCACTTTATGGGGATAATGCATGTGCTACTGATATTATGGAACAATTAGCACGCAAAAATGTCAATTGTATGGCCTTAATGCCAACTCTTGCAAGCTGTTTCAAATTCAATGAAACAATGTTAAATAAAGAAATGCAACCAATAATAGAAATTAGCGCCACATCAGTTTCAACTTGCTTACGAACAATACGTACAGGCATAGTGTCCTCAGGACACCCCTATTTTTTTTTGTAACTTTATTGGTTTTTCAACAATGTTATAATATAACATTATAAGACCGTGCACCGGTCAACGTGACCCCTGACCCCCCTACCCCCCTCGATTCAGTCCCCCACTTGATATTTAGCACTGTTTCTTATCAGTTCAATTTCCGTCGTTATTTGGCACTCGTGGCTGCTGTTGAGGTTTCCGGTTGTTCGTGTCGGTTTTGTATTGGTGGTGAAGACTGTGAGATCGTGTCGTCGTCTGCATCTAACAAGTATTTTATGTACAGGCCCTAGATGTCTGGGGGACGTGCGTGGAGGGGCAGAGTCTGTATGTAGTTTGTTTCGACATCTTGACAATAGGTGACATCCTGTAGTCACTGCTTCAGTTTTGGTGGCGGTCCTCTGTCCCAGTTGCAAGCTATTCGTCTGCGTGCCAGGACAAGGAGTAAGTTTGCCAGTTTCCTGGTATACTCTGGTAATTGGTTGGTTAAGCCCAACATGGTCAGTGTTGGGTCGGGATCCAGTTGCACTCCGATTATTGCTGATATTTTCCCTAGGACCGCTGTCCAGAAAGCTACTATTTCGGGGCAGGACCATGCCATGTGGACAAAGTTCTTCCGAATGCCCTGCAGCGAGAGCAGGAGGCGGATATTGTCGTCCTTTGGGTGTGAAGTTTCGCTGGAGTGTGGTAGAGCTGATGGACAAAGTTGAAGTGAATTTGTTCATACCTTGTGTTTATTGCCACTTTCTTTGTGAGTCCTGGTATGTATGACCAGTCTTCTTCAGGTATTGTAATGTTCAGAGCTCTCTCCCACCTTGCTCGAGCTTTCAAGCAGCGTGTGAGTTTTTCAGTTAACAGGGGTTTATAGATATTCGACACCAGGCGGTCTTCGCCTTGGGCCTGTATCACTCCGTGGAGCAGTGGCCATGTCGGGGGTTGGAGTGGAAATGTGGCAATGTTGGTTTGCATGGTGTGTCGGGTTCCGTAGTACATGAAGACGTCCAGGGCGTTGTTGCCTCCTTTGTCGCGGGCTTCTTGGATCGACAGGAACGTGCCGTTTGGAAACAAGTCGCTTAGTGAGTGGATTTGTAATTTCTTGGTCCATAGCTGGAACACTTTTTCTGATGTTATAGGTATCCCTGGAATGCTTCTCACCGGAAGGAGGGGAGATTATCTGGTTTGGATTCCATTTCTTTTAGCATTTTCTTTCCATATCGTGTGCGTCGTGACCATCGTGTTCATCGGTGTTGAAGGTGTTGGTGGTTCGTTGAATATGAATGCACGAAGCAGATAAGGCGCTGCTAGGGCTCTCTCAATTTGCACGTGTGGCCGGATGGAGTGTATTGCATACCAGTGGCTCAGGTACTGGGCTTGTACTGCCCAGTAGTAGTGCTCTATGTCGGGTAAAGCCAGTCCGCCTTGTGTTATGGGCAGGATCATAATGCTGTGGGCTACTCGGGCAACCCTGCCCACCCAGACTAGGTCGAGAAGAATGGACTTGATTTGTTGTAAGAATTTTTGCACGAGTAGTAGAGGAATATTTGTGAAGAGACAGAGTAGTTTGGGGAGAATTACCATTTTCGCTAGGGACACTGCCCCAGAGTGTGAGGGGAAGCGTTTTCCATCTGTTCACTTTGGTTTGGATGGTGTGGAGTGTTGTCTTGTAGTTGTCTTGCATGATGTCTGTGCTGGATCTGGACATAAGTATCCCTAGATATCGGACCTTTGAGTGTTGCCAGTGGAAGCCAAAGTCGTCCTGGAATTCTTTGGTTGTTTCTGTGAGAGGGAAAATTATCGATTTTGAATTATTGATTTTTAGTCCTGAGAAGTTGCAGAATTTGAGAACTGCTTGCATCACTGGGTTCAAGTTGTCTTGTGGGTCACGAAGGAAGAGTGCTATGTGGTAGGCATATAGTGAAACCACCAATTTGTGCGGGCCGAAGGCGGGACCTCTGTGCTGGTGATAAAGCCTTAGGTCTGACGCAAGGGGTTCCATGAGCAGGGCGAAGAGCAATGCTGACAGTGGGCAGCCCTGTCTGGTCCCTCTCCGTAGGAGGTTTTCGGAGGAGCTTTTGTTTCCAAGTTTAATTTTAGATGTTGGGTGTTTGTAGAGGATGCCTATCATTCGGATGAATTGCTTGCCGAGGCCCATTCGTTCTAATATTGCAAATAGAAAGGGCCATTCCACAGAGTCAAACGCTTTCTCGGCGTCAAGAAGCACTGCCACCTCTTGGTTTTCTTGGTTAAGGGCCTCCATTGCTCCGAACATTCTTCTGAGGCCAAATGCTGTGTTTCTGCCTGGAATGAATCCAGCTTGGTCCGCCAGCACCATTGCAGGCATGAGTGGAATCAACCTTCTAGTCAGGATTTTTGCAAAGATTTTGTTGTCAAAGTTTATTAACGATATGGGCCTGTAAGAGGCACAATCTTCCTTGGGTTTACGTGTTTTGTGTAAGAGAATGATGTTCGCCATATAGAGTGTTGGTGGGAGCTGGTCTTTTTCTATGGCTTCTTCGTAGACCTGGAGTAAGAGTGGGACTAGGATATCCGCGGAAAATTTGTTAAATTCACCTGTTAGGCCGTCAGGTCCTGGGGCTTTGGTGCTCGGTAATTCCTTAATGACTTCTAGGATATCTTCCGTAGTGATGGGTGCGTTCAACGGCTCACGTAACTCGGCACTCGTCCAATATAGTTCAGTTGTGTTTAGGTATTGTGTTATTTCGGTAGCATCCCTGGAATAATTGGAGTTATATAGGTTTTGATAAAATTTACAGAATGTTTCTAATATGTCGTCTTCAGAGTATACGAGGGTTCCCGATGTGTCCAGCATTGCTTCGACTGTCGTGGGTTTTCGTTCTGCGGTGATCAATCTTGCAAGTAGTGCACCGGGTCGTTGACCTTCGCCGTACTGACGTATCTTGTGGTGACTTGTTAAGAATTTGGTTTCTCTTTCTGCTAGTGTTCTGAAGGTTTCTAGTTCTGTCTTAAGTGCTGCGAGCGAGCTGGGAGTATTTGTGACTATTACTGCTTGTTCAAGTGTTTTGAGGTGATCTTCGCATGTGTTTAATTCTCTCTTCAACATTTTTAGGATTCCATTTTCTTTTGCTAGGCACACCCTTCTGATGAACATTTTAGTGTCTCCCAGAGTGTTCCAGGCGACGCTACCGTGCCTTGGTTTATTTCTAGAAAAGTGCTCAGTTCAGTTTGAAGTTCATCAGCAAAGATGTGATCTTGAAGGGCTCTGTGCTTGAATCTCCATTGGGGTCTGGTGAAGTCGCTCCGAGACATTGTGCACACTAAGGTGACAGCTGAATGATCTGAGATGGACCTGGGGAGAATTTGGCATTCACCCCATTGAAGTCTACTATGAGCTGACACAAAGATGTAATCGAGTCTCGAGCTGGATTTGTGTACCCAGGAGTAAAAAGTGAATTCCTGAGAGACACAGTGTTTGCTTCTCCATATGTCAATGAGATCATGTGCTTTGCATAGTTTGGTTATTTGTAGACTCGCCTTGGAGTGTGGGGCAGTTCTCTTGTGTGTTTTGTCTATGGGTGGGTCGAGTGGAGTGTTTAGATCGCCACCCCATATTATTGTGGCTTCCCTGTTTGATTCAATGTGGTTCTGGACCCAGTTGGAATTATTGGAGCCGTCTATGTTGGGGCCGTATGAGTTGATCATAATTATTTCTTCCCCGTCTATGATTCCGTGGACGAGCAGTGTTCTTCCTTCGGAGTTGTTCTGGGTCCGGATTAGCTTGAAATGTGTTGTTTTATTAATAAGAATGGCGACTCCTCTTGCGTATGATGAGAACGAGGCGAAGTATCTGTGGCATGAGTAAGTTCGTAGGTGCGTCTCTTGGATAAGAGCCACATCTATGTTGTGACGACGGAGGTATTGTAACAGCTTCCTCGTTTTGGAAGGCTGGTTGCCCCCTTTAATGTTCCATGTGGCTAGTTTGAATTTGTTTAGTGTTGCTATGTCGTTTCTGCTGCTTTGTTTCTGTTTGGTGTTTTTGGGTGCTTAAAGCATCTTTTCTTGAGTGCTTGTCATTCAGAAAAAGATATTCATATATTCGAAGTGGAGTCGTTGGTCCTGGTCGGGTTCGGGTGGGGCCCGGTTTTGGCCCTGGTCAGTGCTCGTCTCAAACTGCTGGCTTGTTTCTTCTGGGAACTCTTCCCCCAACTTGAGTCCATTCTTCCCTTTTCCCCTCCCTGTCGGGCAACCCCCAACCCGCCCGAAGTTAACCCCTCCCTAAATAACTTAGTGAACAGTGCTGTGCTCGGGGCGCTGGTGCCCTCCAAGGATCACCTATCCCGAGGTGTATATAACGGACTTATGCTCATGTTCCAACATCCCAAGTCAAGCTGGATGTGGAGTTTTTTCAGGGCGGATCTCTCCCGTTCTCCTCTCTCTCCTTCGTGGTCTAGGCATTTCACGTGATGGACGGCATCCAATATTGTCTAGAAAGGTGTTGGCAACCTCTGGTGACGTAAAGAATTGTGTTTTTTCAGCATGGAGGATGCATAATTTGGCTGGAAAGAGCATTGAGTATTGGATTTGTTCTTCTCGAGGCAGCACTTAACTCCACCGAAGGCTCTGAAAGATGCTTGCACCACCGGTGAGAAATCAGGGAAAATTTGGACTTTGTCACCATCGTATTGAATGTCGCCTTTGTCTCTGGCTAACCTGAGTATTAGGTCATGGTCTCTGAAATTCAGCAGTTTAGCGATGATAGGGCGAGGTGCCGTTCCCGGGATTGGGTGATTGGTTGGAATCCTGTGAGCGCTTTCAACTACGAATAGTTCTTTGATTTCTTTGCATAGTTGTTCCACAAAGTCTTCCATCTTCGCAGGATTTTGTTGCTCTCTAATCCCTACCAGCCTAATGTTGTTGCGGTGGCTGCGCCATTCTAAATCTTCGTTTTTGGCTACGATTTCTTTTCCTTGGCGCTCTAGTGATGTCACTTTGGAGGACAGGGATGTGTAGTTGTCTTCAAGATCAGAGACCCTCTGTTCTACGATGTTGTATTTGGTCCACTTTGGATGAGAGGGTAATAAATTTTGGCATCTAGGTTGCCTATGCCTGCTTTGAGTTCGAGCAGTATTTCTCATATGTCAAGAGATTGTGGGGGTGCTGATTCGGTTTCCTGTTCCATATTTGGTGTTGGCGCTATTTCTCGATTCGTCTGCTTGGGAGTTTTGTCTATGGCCCCGGTTTCGAACATTAATTTTCGCTGCGATTTGTCTGTTTTGCCCATGCTGGTGTGGTCTCTTTTACTTTGCTGGGTTGGGCCGGGGGCGGTGAAGCGGCTCTAGGCTCGGATGAGCGTGTGATGTTTGGGGCTACGCCTCAGGTTGTAGAAGGGTGCTCTCGGCTGTCTTGGGAATGCTACTGGTCTTATGCGCTCTGATTCCGGTGGAAGGCTACGATCCAGATATGGTTCAAAGGCTTGTGCCTTACTGGGCTGGATACCGTGTGCGGCGGAGATTGAATGGGCGGCTTGAGTGAAATTTATGTGGGGCAGTGGTTGTCGAGCCCCGCTATTGGGTCCCAGAATAACAACAGGAGCTTTCCTTGTGGCTGCCGCCACTGGGCTGGTAGCTGGAGCCTTCGTGGAGTTGTCGCAGCTGTTGGTGGAGCTTGGCGTTGCCAATTTTAGAGTCCTCTTCCCCCCCCTGATGCTTTGTGAATGTACGGGGATGGCAGGCTGTTCCTCTGTTGGGTAGGCCGGGAGCAGCCCCGGCCGCCGAGGGTGGTTGGGTAGTGGTACGGACCCTGGCAGTGGATCTTCGCTCTGTTCTGTGTCCTTTGATTAGTTGGGCGTGGTCAGGGTACTGTTGGCAGAGCGTTTGGCGACGGTGAAGCCCGGGGCAGCCTGGATTTGAGGAGCTGGAGAGTCTGCAGCTCGCCGAGGGCTTTAGTATTCCTCCTCAGCTGGGCCAGAGGGCCCGGGCTGGAATAGCCACATGGACCCCCCACCTGCTCACCGCACGGGTTGTCTGACAGCGGTCTACAATGTTGGCGGAACGTTCGCTGGATGCGGGCTGGGGCCGTTGGGATTTTGAGGAGTCGGAGGCTTGTGGTTCACCACGGGCTCCAGCGATTCTTTCCCCTGCGGGGTCGGAGTGGTTGGGCAGGGCCCACGTACCCCGTGCTGGCCCAGTGCCTGAGCCGTCCGTTTGCTGCCCGGGAGCCCGCAGGCCAGACTGGAGACCTTGGGCGGGGTGAAAGTGGTTGGGGCGGCGTTTCACCTACCTGACGCCGGCAGTGTGTCTGGGCTTCTTCTTTCTCCGCTTCACCTGCATCAGGAGGGCCCCATGAGCCGGAGGCGAATGGCAGTGCCCAGTCCGGCTCCCGACTGGAGGCCCGATGCCGCAGGTAGGTTGGGCGGGTTCTCAGCTGCCTCCGCTGTGCTCGGGCCATGGATCTCCTGTCTGCCGCAGGCACCTCCTCCGGAGGGCTGGGGCGCTGTTCTGCTTGCTCCGCAGCCTGCACTTTGCTTGGGACGTGCACCACCTGTGAGCTGCGGAGGTTGCGACCGGGGGAGGTCTCTTGGGTGAGGATGTCGCCGAAGGTCGATCACCGCGTTGTCGTAGTGCAGCGCAGTTGTGGCCTTTCTCCCGCCAACACCGCGCTGACCAGGATGTTGGCGGGTGGCGTTGAAACTGGTACCTGCCAGACGCTCGTGTTTTTGGACACGATATTGTGACAGATGGAGTTTGCTTACGAACAATACGGACAGGCATAGTGTCCTCAGGACAACCCTATTTTGTTTATTTACGAACATCCCAGGACACTTGATGTGTTCTTAGATCAGTTCCAACTTGCCTATGAACAATACGGACAGGAATAGCGTCCTCAGGGCACCCCATTTTGTTTATTTACGAACATCCCAGGACACTTGATGTGTTCTTAGAACAGGTTCGACTTGCCTACAAACAGTACAGATAGGTAGAGTGTCCTCTGGACACCCCCATTTCGTTTATTTACGAACATTTCAGGACACCGCGTGTGTTCTTAGAACAGTTTCAACTTGTCTACGAACAATACGGACAGGCGTACTGTCCTCAGGACACCCCCATTTTGTTTATTTACGAACACCCCAGGACACTTGATGTGTTCTTAGAACAGTTTCAACTTGCCTACGAACAATACGGACAAGTGTAGCGTCCTCAGGACACTCCCATTTTGTTTATTTACAAACATCCCAGGACACTTGATGTGTTCTTAGAACAGTTTCAACTTGCCTACGAACAATACGGACAGGAATAGAGTCCTCATGGCACCCCCATTTTGTTTATTTACGAACATCCCAGGACACTTGATGTGTTCTGAGAACAGTTTCAACTTGCCTACGAACAATACGGACAGGAATAGCGTCCTCAGGGCAACCCCATTTTGTTTATTTACGAACATCCTAGAACACTTGATGTATTCTTAGAACAGTTTCGACTTGCATGCAAACTATACTGACAGGTACCGTGTCCTTAGGACACCCCATTTTCATTAACTACAGACATTAAGGACAGCGCTGCTGTCCGTGGTCAGAACGAACACAACAGGGGTGCCTGCCATCTAAATAAATACAACATTTGACCCATTTATTACTCCCCCATCGTCCCCAAACAGTCTTACACGCCAACACACTTGACTACCGAGTATTTTTCCACCAAGTTTCACCGCACTGTCCGTGGATGTCCGTCCGTGGATACAAGATGGCGGGCGTGCCCAGAAAATCTGACGCACCACACGCTCTCAACCATCCAATCAGCGAGCACGTCGAATGTCCGCAGACATGACGCGGATCGCCCAGCCAATCAGGACCCTGTCCAGGGTCCAGGGAGATATCACTAATTATTTTGCCTTACGTTTTAGTCATTTAAAAAAAAACTACTGGACGGATTTACACCAAATTAACAAAAGCACGCTTTCGGGACCAAGCCGCCGCCCAGCTGCAAATTTGGTGTAAATCCGTCCAGCTGTTTGGGAAAAACAAACGTTTTGGGACCCCCGCTATAACTTTGCCCCCCCTGGACCAAACCTCACCAAACTTTGCAAATTCAAAGTGGGCCATATACTTTTTTTGCAAAGTTTGATGAGGATTCGTCCAGGTGGAGCGAAGTTATAAGCCGCCCAAAAAGTGCTCTTCCTATGGAAACAGCAACTTAACCATAACTACCGTGGCCGTGTAATATATATATATCTATATATATAAATATGTATGAATATCTGTGCTTTGTGGACTGGACATTCACGCAGCCGTCCATATGCTGTGGTCGGGCCTCTCCTTTTCTAAGGCTCTGGATCACCTCACATGGAGCTCTCCTCAAATGGGAAAGGAAACATTGTCGCCCTTGTTGGGCTTCTTATCCTCTCATCCAAATCCCAAGGCTGTCCTCCTATTGCGTGTATATGGTCCATAGATGCCAACGCTTGAAAGTTACGGTGCGTGTTTATGCAAAAGGAAACGAGCACCGAGCCCAATGAACATTTTCTACTTAGTGATTCAAGCATACTAGCTTTGTATCACAGACATATGTGTCAAATATATATGATGGGTTATTTACAATGCGCTTAATACCCAGCAGTGTCTAAGCACTGACCCAGGGATCGAACTTGTGGTTCTCCGTGTCGTCTTGCTTCCAATGCGAGCACATTGCCCCTGAGCTATCCTCCCAAGACAAGGCCTGTGATCATCCTTATGTTCCTCAGAGTCTCTTTGATTTCATGCAGAAAAGGCAGGAACCCTCATTTACGATATAAGAAAAATAGGAGTGCACTAGAGAGCCCATCTTCAAATGATAACCTACATATTTGGTAATTATAGGTTTTCATGATGTGGTTTTCTCAGTAAGACAAGTTTAACTTCCTTATGATTACTGTAGTAGATAATTAGGAATTAATATGGTATTTTCTTTTAAAAAACAGCTTTCAATGTTAGTACAACTACATAATTTCCTTTTTTCAAATGACTTCTTCTGCCTTCTTTTACATGCCATTTATTTCTCTCCAAATGCCCTTTCTTCTTGGAAGGGGGTGCCCGCAGACTAAACCTATCCAACTATCTGTTTCATCTGTGTGCAAGTTTAAGTGCTTGACACTGATAAGCTGGTAGTGCCAATAACCCTATGCATTTGTTACAGAAGGTACACACATTGAAAGTGAGCAAAACAATAGAATATTACAAACACAAAAATAAAGAAAGCGAAAATAACATCACGATAACAGTTTAAG
Source organism: Ambystoma mexicanum (assembly GCF_040938575.1). NCBI lineage: Eukaryota > Metazoa > Chordata > Amphibia > Caudata > Ambystomatidae > Ambystoma > Ambystoma mexicanum. The sequence goes on from NC_090936.1 coordinate 1,214,058,802, forward strand.
AAGAGAGTATGTTGACATTTACAAAAAGACAATGGGGTCATTACGACCTGGGCAGTGAGGGATACCGGGCACCGGTAAGGAGACCGGTGGGGGTAATCCCTTACTGCCCTATTCCAAGGTCCCTTGACGGGGACCGTAAGGAACGTGTGGTCTGACCACACGTCCCTTACGGGTCCCACGAAGGGACCAGGGTGCTAATAACGGGCTTGCAAGTCGCAAGCCTGTTATTAGCGCCCTCCCCATTCCCATTGAGCCTGATGGGGCTCAAATGGGAATGGGGAATGGTTTGTTCAATGGGGACTTACCGGTCCCGCCAGGGTCGGACTGCACCGGTAAGTCCCCATTGAACAACACCGGTGCCGGACCCGTTATTGGAGGCAGTCATCGCGCAAATAGCGCCATGACTACCACCAATCTCGGAATGAGGCCCAATATGTAAGGAAAATAAGTTGTGGCAATCGGTATTAAAATGTCATATTGACAATCCTTATGGATTGAGCAATGATATACAAGAGTACAGACTAATGGTTGCCCTTTGTTATACCATGAAGTCACGTGTATGGCAGTGTGAATAGCGGTCTGATAGCACGCCGAGTAGAGCGCTCGCTTTGACATCTGTGACACAGGTTTGAATCCCGGCGGGGCCAAACTCAGCCTTTGATCCTTCCAAAGTCGATAAATGAGCACCACACACCGTGCGTAATAATAAGCAGTGCTCAGATGCGTCAGGGCTCGTAGTGCTATATAAATACTAAATTATTATTATGAAGGTGCTTAGGGGGTGGCCAAGACATCACGAGACGGGAACATCAGATTCAATTTAGAGGCAGCTAGGAGGCACTCGGGCAATGCTTCCATCGAACAAGTCCAGAGCAAAATGTGAGATGAGATAAGTCTAAATCTTGAAGACTACAGCCTTGATACCAGAGGACTGGGACGATTCCAAGTACAGTACTCGTGTATCAAGGCTGCAGTCTTCAAGACTACAGAAGAGAAGCAGGCAGCAGAAGCATTGTGAAGTCACAGACTGATGCCACCATGGACAGGGAAGAAGTAGGAACTCATTCTGAGGATCCATTAGCAAAAGGCCGCCCCACAGAAACCTGAAACAGCAGACAGCACACCTGTAACAGGGGAGACAAAAGCACACAGAGGTTTGTAAGACAGCATCACTGGGAAGGGATAATTCTGCAGTGATCCTAAGGGTACATTGTGAGCTATCATCAGAAACATTGGCTGAAGAGGTTTGAAACCTCAAAGATTGAATAACAAGAGTGTTGGACAAGGACAGAAAGAGCACACCAGATGTCCAAAGAGTCCTGCCTTTTGATATTGATATTTTATTTCTATTGTGCTCGTACACAAGTGTTTCAGAGCGCGACAAGGCAAGGGAGGGGAACAGGAGAGAACAAAACAACAATCTTACAGGTCCAGTGACATTGAGAACGCGCAAGTGCATGGGAGAGGGGGGAGGGGAAAAGTGCATTGAAGGGGTAGAAATGGAGAGTGAGGAGCAAAGGAGAAATACATAAATAATAATAAATAAATAATAAAGGCAACAAAAAGGGGTAGTGCAGCCAGAAATTGGCAAGTGCTGGGTTTAAGGCAGCAGACAGGGTAGGTCTGATAAGTGCAGGAAGAGAAAGGGGGGGGCTGTATGGGTACAGATACAGACCCCAGTGGAAGGGGTGGCCCGGAGGCAGTGCGGGAGGGTGGCAGGGTGAGCAGGTACCTGGGTCCAGAGGACAGAGGGTGGCCAGGTGCACAGTGACAAGAGCAAGAGAAAACAGATCAGCAGGGGAGAGGGGGAGCGAAGGCAGCAGCAAAAAGGAAGGTCTTGAGGTGCTTCTGGAACCGGAGATGGTCTCCTCAGGTTTTAGTGTGGCAAGGAGGCTGTTCCAGGGGGAGGCCGAAGAAAGAGATCTACCCCAGCTCGTTTCTTTGGAAAACGACTGACCCAGGGGGAGTTAGAGGTACAGGAGCGAAGAGCTCAAGAGGGGAGGTATTTGCAGAGGGATAGCTGAAGGTATTTTGGACCCAGGCCCCAGAAAGCCTTGTGGACAATGCAGAGGGTTTCGAATTTAATCCTTGCATCCACTGGAAGCCAGTGGAGAGATTTCAGAGCTGGAGAGATACGATCCCAGGGCTTGAGGCCAAGGACAAGTCTTGCAGTCCTGTTCTGGATTAGTTGCAGAGGGTGGAGAGTAGAGGCAGGTAGATTTAGAAAGATGTTGTTACAATAGTCCAACCTAGAGAGAACCAGAGCTTGGTAGACCATGAGCTTCTGGGGGAAGGAGAGGAAATGCAGAGTACCTCTGAGGAGGTGCAGTAGGAAGTTTGACTTTTTAGAGACATCAGAGTTGTGGGCGGAGAAGGAAAGTGTGGAGTCAAAGATGACCCTGAGGTTCTTAGCCTCACAGGTGGGGGTAGGAGGAGGGCCAAGGGAGGTTGGCCAGAGAGTGAGGGGAAAGGATGGTGAAGGTGTGCCGATGAGGAGGATCTCCATCTTGCTGGCATTCAGAAAAAGATGACTGGCGGCACACTAATCTTGAATGGCAGTTAGGCAATCAGAAATGAGAGAGGGAGAGGAGGTGGCCTTGGGTCGCCTGAAAATGAGTTGAGTGTCGTCAGCATAGCACTGGAGATTTGAGCAGAAAATGGCAATGCAGTGGGCGAGAGTTGCCAGGTATTGGTTGAAAAGCCAGGGCGAGAGATTAGACCCATGGGGAACACCACAAGTAGAGAGGAAGATAGATGATAGGAAGGACCCAAGTTGGACCTGGGAGGGTCGATCAGAGAGGAAAGAGGTCAGCCAGGCCAGAGCCTGATCAGTGATACCCAGGTCATCACGAGACGGTTGAGCAGGATGGTATGGTTAACCGTGTTGAAGGCCGAAGAGAGATTGAGGAGGATGAGGACAGAAGGAATGTTAGAGTCAAGGTTGGAGAGCAGGTTTTCACAGATGTTCAGGAGAACAGTTTCCGTGCTTTTCGCAGCTCTGAAGCCAGACTGGTGGTCATGGAGACAGCCAACAGAATTGGAATGAAGGTTCAGCTGAGAGATGGCCAACTTTTCTAGGAGTTTGCCCAGGAAGGGAGTAATGGAAATTGGGCAATAGTTAGCAGGACAAGAAGGATCAGCTGTAGGTTTCTTGAGAAGAGGAGGCACAAGGGAGTGCTTCAGAGGGGAGGGGAAGGATCCTGAAGCAAAGGAATGGTTGCAAAAATCTGTAAGGGCCAGAGTGAGGGTGTCAATGTGGTCCTTGATGGTTTTAGAGGAACAAGGATGAACCTGTTTTGATGAGGCTTTCATAGATTGGACTTGTCTAGCGACCTCATCAGGGGAGGAAAGGACGAGAAGGAGGGTGGTGGGGTTGGCTCAAACAAGTACCCGGCCCACTGTCAAGGATCATTTGTCCTCCGCCCATCCTTGTTCCTCCTTCCCGTCAGCACGTTCTCTGATTTCATGACTATTTCCATGATGAATCAACTCCCGGGGCACCAGTGGTCCAGGGATGAATATCGGTTTCTAAACCATCAATCAGCCCCACACTTCTAGTACACCAGAAGGGATCCACACAGATTGGAATACAAGTCAATTATAAGACCCGCTTGTCCAATTTTGGTAACTTGGACGGAGTGACAGGCTTATCTCTGTAAGTTTGTGGATCGTTGGTTAGTTGCAACACAGCAAAAATGCAATTATTTCTGAATGATAAAAGGGACGTGCTGTGAAGGTTGTATAAACATATGTACTTTATTATTATTACTACAGGCAGTTCTATCACACTACAAAATACAACCCACCCTGCAAAGGAACACAGAGGACAGTCAATTTCACGAAGGAAAGGCATTCACTCTGGATACTGACAGGAGGGTAGGGAGTAAAGCAATCCATCCTAACGGTTCAAGGTTATTTGGTTTCTGCTACAAGGGTGCAAGGGGTCGTACATGTCACTAGGGGCCTTCAGAGAACGGCCAGGGGGACAGAAACACAATGTACCTTGTGCTTCAGATGATCTTGATGCTCAACAGAGTCAAGTCGGTTTCAAGGTGCTTTGCAGCTCCTACGACAGAGGTCAAGATGGGAAACAGCTGTGGGTATCAGGCGGCAGGCAGTTCGGCAATTGAGGGAGGACGGCTGCAGGCTGGCCTACAATGCAGCTCGAGGTCAAGAATCATTGTCTCTGTGCTGGATGGCAGATCTAAAATGATGTTTGATGCATCTCGTAAGGTTTAGTGACTGCAGCGTCACTCGACTACCTCGAAAATGTCCTCAAAAGATGGACCCTGGTTGATGCTTGTCGTGGCACTCCTCCTAGCTTCTTTAATGGGATTGTGTTATTCTTTAAGGCAGACGACCCAACGCTGAGAAGAGTGTTTGCAGGCAACACCCCCCACACGCTCCCATCTTCCCTTCCTGCATGTGCTCCCTTGCAACGTAGGCCGTGTACGCTCCCTCGTAATTTAGGTCACATGTTCTCCCCCATAACTTCGGGCCGTGTGCTCTCCCCTGCTTCTCTAGCCATGTGCACTCCCTCACATCGCAGGTCCCCCCAACCTGTTTGCTTGCATGTGTTCCATTGCAACTTGTCCGCGTGCGCTTCCTTGCTTCTCTAGCGGCATACGCTCCTTCGTATCATTGGTCCCCGCATCCTTTTCATGTGTATGCGCTCAATCCCAACTTGGCCATGTGCGCTCCCTTGTTTTTCTACCCACGTGCGCTTCCTCACATCGTAGGTCCCTGCATCCTAGTCCGCTTCCCCCCTGCAGTCCCTTCCTTCCTCTTGCATCTTAGCCCTTCCTTTCCTCGATCTTTTGTGTACTGTTTTTGACACTGTGTTGTGCTCCTGGTTCCTATTGTGTTCTGTGTATTGTTGATGGTATTGACTTCGTGTTGTTCTCTATGGTCTTGATATTGTGTTGTTCTCCACATTTTGTGGCTTTACATTGCATTGCCTGCATTCTTTACTTCTTAGTTCCCTGTTGTGCTCTGTGCTTTGCTGTTGGTTCTGTTTTGCATCTGATTTGTAGGTCTGTTGTTCTTCTTCTTTGTTTTGCCCTCCTCCCATTCATGTCCCCCCTTGTGCTTACCTCCTGTCTGCCCCCCCTGCGTGATCCCCCCATCGGCTGCTTGGGCTCCCCTCTCCCTCTCCCCTCTTTACTCCCCAGACCCCCTATGGTGCTCTCTGTCTCACCTATCTTCTCTAAATGCTTTTCTATTGACTATCCTATCCCTCTCACTACGTCTGGCAGGAAGAAGTTCCCAAGGGACATCCTGGTCTCCAACCCAAGCCTCTCTATCGTTGATACTTATAGCAGTGCTTCCTTAAAACAGACCCTTACCAACATACTCTTTGTCATTCCCTCTCAAGGTTAATTGAACTCTCTGGGGTCCCTGATCAAAGTGCTGGTCCCCCTTGAAGCAGCGGTCAGACCCGACTTATAGTCGCCACCAAACCACTTACTCGTACCATCCTGAATGGGATCCCCCTGTGGGGATGACCACTGTAAACAGTTGTCCCAGACATGACATTCCACTCCCCTTGAAACTAAGAGGCAGAAGCTGACTTCGGGTTGACACAGATGCATATCAAAAGGGTGTTGGGTATTCTGTCCTTTGTCAGTCCTGCGACCAGGCCTCTCGCAGGCCTGCTTCAATTAACTTGTCATGAATATGCTCTGACACCAGCAGGGCGGACACAGGGTAGGGAGGCTCGATGGAGCCTTTGTCAGTTAATGAGGCTGGCCATGGCAGGAGGAAGGTTTTGCCTTCCCCCTTCTTGAGATGCTTTGGTGTAAACGTGGCTGTCACATTCCAGCTGAACATCACAGGAAGAAGGCGTCTGTAGGCTGTGTCGACCCAGAGTACATGTGACTATGTTTATGTTGTGTGACAAGCATAGGAAAATGAGTGGGGATTAGCCAGACACATTTTCCAGATGTTGATCTCCCATCATTCAATTTAATTAATACATTTCCAAAAAGCCCAGGCGATCACACACTGCCCGTGCGGATGGTCAAATTCCTCACAATTACTACTGCATTCCTCTTCTCAATTTATAGGAAACTCCGGGCATCAGAAGAACACTGACACCCTAGCTCTGCATCGCTCCTGTACATTCCTGTGCACCTCCAAGTGAAATCCACAGCACAACTGTGCAACACCTGCCTCGTCAATGGGAACTTCCCGGTCCCACACAAATCTACCACCATCAGAACTCTACTGAGGAGACCCAGGGCTCATGCCACCAGTCTATAAAACATTCGACCCATCTTCAATATTCCTTTCCTGGAGATAATCCTGGAAATAAACCACAGACTTACCTACATACCCTGGCTTTGAGAACCACACGTTTCAATCAATCCAGTTTTCATCCACTGAGAATCTCACAATCCAGTCTGTTCATGAGGGAGAAAGTCAATGAAGCTAGGTACAGCCCTGTTACACACATCCTCCTTGGAAGAGAAAAAGCCCTTCTGTTGCGCTTCTCAAAATTAAATAAACATTCAAACAAAAGTGTTCAGATTCCTTATAGTTTTATTTAGATTGCAATTCTAGCCAGAAATGTGCACATTTGCGTCCAAAATAAAGTAAATGTTTGTTAAAGCAAAGTAAATTCTTACAAGAGTAACAACAGTATGAGATTATAAGTTGTTCGTACTAAGATTTAAGTCTATATCCTTTGGCAAAGTCCTGTGAAATCTTGAGTTGTTTTCACTAAGATTTATTTTTTTAGTCTATATCCTTTGACAAAGTCCTGTGAAATCTTGAGTTGTTTTCACTAAGATTTATTCTTTTATCCTTTTAGAAAAATCCTTAGTTGAATACACTAGGTTTTGCTTGTAAATTGGATTATATCCTTGTTGATTTGGGTTCTTTATTGGTTTGGAATTCTTAGTTCAATTCACTAAGGGCCTCATTACGACCCTGGCGGTAAGGGGTTTACGCCAGCGTTAGCTGCGCCGACCCCTTACCGCCAATTACGAGGTCCCTTAGCGTCATGGAGCTTTTAACACCCGCTTTTAGCGGGTGTTAAAATCCATGGCGCTAAGGGACCATGGAGTTAATTACGCCACCGTAATTTACGGTGGCGTAATTAACGCCTTCCCCATCCCCATTATGCCCTATGGGGCAAAAATGGGAATGGGGAAGGGTAAATGGGGATTGGGGACTTACCGCCCCGCCAAGGTCGGAATGGGGCGGTAAGTCCGCCAACCACCATGGCGTAAACGTAGTTTACGCCATGGTGGTAAAGTGACGGCCCAGGCGGTAACTTACCGCCTGGGTCGTAATGAGGCCCTAAGTCTCATAGGTTGAGAAAGTCCTTAAAGATAGAAGAATCCTGTTGAGATTGAGATCAATGCAGTGAGTACTTCAATTTGTAATGTTCCCTTGGGTTCTAGTGGTATGCAAACCTCGTTCCTAGGCTAGAAGGAATGCAAGTTCCTCAACACGTGTTTCTCCACTGCACGATCGCGGTGGTTCTTCAGGAGGAATATAGGATGAGAATCAAAGGGTGTCTGAGAGGAAGAGGAAGAGGGAGATTAGGGTTAGTTTGAGCAGTGAGTCTTATGCTGTTAGTTCTAAGTGATATGGGTATACATATAACAAATGGTGTTTACTTACAAAGTTGTGGTCAGGTCAGATTAGTTGATGAAATTAGTTCACTTCGTTTGTACTGGACTGAATTAATTCCGTTTGTTCTGGTCTGTAGAAGTAAGAGGCATTATGTTATGTGTGTTGACATTTTAAAGTGAGCATATTCAAATGCTTGGTCAACAAGATGCGTCGAGCAATGCTTGAAGTGTGCTCGTAAATACGTGGAAGTGTCTTTTGGCAAATATAGCGAAGGTGAGTAGCAAAGGTCCGATTTAGAGTGTGATTAAAGTTCCCACTGAGCATAAGGTAATATCACAATTACGTAAGAGCAGGTATGGCCGTTAGTCAGAAGAAGATAGGTGTAAATGGATCCAATATCCATGCAGTGCTAAACAGTGGTTGGTATTTAGTTCCTCAGAGGCACTAGAGTATGGAAGAGGTAGTACTTAAATAATGCTTACCGTTAGGTTTCCAATGTTACTTCTCGTTCGTAGGTGTCTGCAGTGTTGGTGTAACAATGTGTGTTTATAGGAAATGCGTTTTCACGCGGTGACGTGTCGTGACGACGTCATCCGTACGTACATTGTCGTGTGGTGACGTCATCGCGCACACTCTCTCTGGGCGGCTAGAGAGCCTTAGATTCAACCGCTAGGATGGACAGTTGTTGCACATTGGAGCAAAATGTGATTTGCTATTCTAAGATAAGAGAAAAAAGTTTTGTGTGAAAAACAAAATATATGAAACCCGATTGGTTGGAGAAAAGTTTGCAGAGAGTCTAGATCTCTGGCCGTGAGGTCACTTGGGAAGACATGATGTTTGGGCACTGTGTCTGCTCAGTGGTGGGAAACTTCCTCTTGGTTCGAGGAGTTGACAGTAATTATTGAGCTCAGGTGATGTATGTGTTTCAATTGAGTGGGTACTTTGGTCACTAGCGATATCTAGCTCCAGTTATATAGGTACTGGGGAGACCGATATGAATGCATAAGACTTGCTCAATATTTGAGTTAGAGTACATACAGTGTTTCATGGTTTAAAAGAGGGTGGGATCAACATTAGATTGTGGTAAGGAAGCAAAGAAGTTATGTGTGGTGTTACTGCTGAGGTGGTGAATATGTGGGATGTTTTGTAAAGATAATTAGCACGATATGATAGTGGTGAGTTTTGATGGTTTAGAAGAAATGGCATATCTCTTGGTCTGTGTTCAGACCGGTGTGGCAGGTATCCATTAGACAGATCCAACATGCTTCTTGCTCTCTTAGTTTGAGTTCCAAGTTGCCTCCTCTGGGGGCAGATTTAAGTTTGACAATTCCATAAAATCCGATTTGGCTGATCTGAGTCGGTTGATGTGCTTCCATGAAGTGATTGGCTATTGGTGATCTCGTATCTTGATTAGTGATTGCCCAAATATGTTCACTGATTCTGGTTTTAAGTTTCCTGATGGTACTCCCAATGTAAAGTTTGTTGCAAAGACAGTTAATGATATAAATGACAAATGTACTGTTGCAGTTGACGAACTGTTGAATAGTGAATTTAGTGCCATTTGGTTTGGTAATGGTAGTTCTTGCATTGTCTGCATATTTACACATGGAGCATTGGCCCATTTGTAGCTTCCTTTGGTTGGTTTCTGAAGCCACATGGTCTGTGAGTCAGAGGTTCCGGTGGAAGTATTGAGCTCAAAATGTGATGGACTTAGTTCGCTTTTGAGGTTTTTGGCTTTCTTGAAAATAATGGTTGGTTTAGCTTCCAGTATGGTCGTGAGATCCGAGTCTGATTTGAGGATATTCCAAAATTTGGTGAGAGTTTTCCGAATGGTTGAGTTGTTTGAACTGTAATTTGTGATGAAATTGATTGTTCTGTTGGAATCAGTTTTGGTAATATTGGTGTTAGATTTCACTTGTAGCAATGATTGTCTGGTCCGGGTTAGAGAATTCCGATAACTGTTTTTGACAAGTTTGGTTGGGTATCCTCTGGAAATAAATTTATTCACTGTTATTGTTGCTTTTTGTTTGAAATTGTCTGTTTGGTACAGTTTCTTTTGACGCTTAGAATCTCACCATAGGGTATAATGTGAATGATATGTTTTGGGTGGCTGCTTGAGGCATGGAGTATGCTGTTGACGGCTGTTGGTTTGGTGTAGAGCGTTGTACAGATGGTGTCATTTTTAATGTAGAAGGTGATGTCCAAAAAATTGATGGTTGTCTGGCTGTATTCTGTGGTAAGTTTTAAATTGTAGGTGTTGTGGTTCAGATAGTTGAAATATTCTTTAAATGTTGACAGTGGCCCGTTGCAAATCAAAAAAATATCGTCGATGTATCTGGCCCAAAATATTATGTTGTTGAGGTGGGTAAATGAAGGATGTTGCCAGGCAAATTCTATTTCAAAATGACCCATGTAGAGATTGGCGTATTAAGGGGCGTATTTCGCACCCATGGTTGTGCCTTGTATTTGCCGGTAAAGAGTTTTATTGAAAGTGAATATATTGTTCTGTAATGTGAATTGTAACATTTCTAGGATCATGTTATTGTGATCATTGAGTGAGATGGAACAGGTTTTCAAAAAGTATTCTGTGGTTGTAAGTCCTTTATCATGCAGAATACTTGTGTATAGTGATGTCACATCCATGGTTTTCAGCAAGTAGTCTTTGTTCCAAGGTATGTTGTCAGTTAGTTGAATGATGTGGGTGGTATCTCTGATGTAGGATGCCAATGAATTTGCCAATGGTTGAAGCTGATGGTCCATGTACTCTGAGATATGATCTGTGATAGATCCGATAACATTGATGATAGGCCTGCTTGGTGGTAAATTGGTGAATTATTTTGTGGATTTTTGGTTGAAAATAGATAGTTGGACCTCTCTGTAGTGTTTGACACTGTGAACAAAACCTTTAAATAGCATTTACGATCATGTACGATCACCTGATCCCAACTCCTTTCCAAAAGATTTAAGACTGGAATCCAAATAATAACCTTTGGCTGAACCCACCTAAAATTATAACTATTTGCTTTTGACACATGAGCCATGGATCCCCCCTTTTCAAATGACCTGGCTCGTACCTTCACAACCCCACCTCTCCATCTCCATCTTTCAGAGATCGGAATATGGGCATTCTCTTTGTCAATACAATGTTCTTCACCCCAAATAAACCAGAATGCCCAAAAAGGCATTTCCAACAATAAGAAAAATGGTCTTGCTTTGCTCCGAATAAATGCGCCATGCCCAAGCTCTAGTCCTATCAAGACTTGCCCATTTTAATTTAGCTTATATCGGCCTCTTTAAAGACTCTATCCCATGATTCCAAGCAGGGCGGTAAGACTCACATTCTCCCTTATGCCTTGGAACCCCACCACGCTATCCCTAAAAACCTTGCAATGGCTCCCAGTCCAGCAAGCGATCCTTTGCCCATTCTTTCTTCTGCTCTCTTTCCAGATCTCTTTAGCTGGGGCTTATGTCAAACTGCCTCCTACAGCTCAAGGTCAAATGGAAGGTGATCGAGTCAAGAGATCATGCAGAGGAGCAGCGGACGATGGGCTTCCGTATTGATAAGATGACATTACTAGATGATTTCACCATGTCGTGAGCAAAGATGCCAATCAGTAAAAATCTTTGCTCACTTTTAATAGCCATTCATGTCTACAGCGTGAACCTCACTGCTTTCCCTTTGTTCTGGATATTCATGGAACTGGAGGTCTCCTCTTGACTCTTTGAGAGTCAGTAGGGCAATTCAAGGTTATTGCATGGTCTGGGATCAGATAACTAAAGATGTGGACTAAGGTTTGACTTCCTGATGCTTTGGGCTTGAAATTTTTGGGCAATATTATGGAGCCCAGTTTAGTCTCCCCACTATTGACTAGGGTTATACACATCTTGGCGACTTGGTTCCAAATAATGGGTTGAACTGGAGGTGCCTCTGTTTAAACAATCCTTCAAAGGGTTACTGAGTTTAGTTCCATCAGGGCCACATTGGTTGAGGGTAGGGTTTCTATAAGTTGTGTATGTTGATGAGCGGCCGTGTGATGGAATGGAAAGGAGCATAATGGAAAAGAATGCTAGGCATTATCATTATCATAGGCATTCTATGGAGGTGATAAGGCACAGAACACCTTTAGAGACATCATACTCTTACGGTTCTGGACCACACTGTTACACAGGGAATGATGTGGAGAGGGAGATGCTTACCTGGCACACTGCGTGATCTACTCTCCAGCAACGCCGCCATGGTGGGCAGGCGTGGAGAGAACATGTATTGCTAGATGTCTCCTGCCTGATGGGTGGAGATACTTCTAGACACTGTGTGTTTCCCAGCTGCTGGGTTTTAATTCTATCTGGTTATTAATGCATTTTGGGCAATTGCAAAGTGTGGGTTATCAGTGCGTCCTCCTATAGCCATGCTTGGTAGTCTGGTGGTTTTGAAAGGGCCAAGCGTGTAAAAGTCTCATTGTACATGTAAGGACAAACGTTTCATAGGATCACAGGGACTGAACTGAAATAACGGCTGGGCGACGTAGACCCTCCCCCTCAAATCCAGGGAGGAAGTTGCCTCGCGCGCTCCACAGTGGACCAGGCATCTGCCTTGAAGAGAATGGACACGTACAGGCTTCTAAGACTTCATCTCTGTGGTCCACAACACGAACTCCCATCAACTCCCTCGACCTTCCGATTTCTGTGGCTGGTAATCTCCCCCAAAAGAATGCAAACAGCATCCACGGCTGCACACAACGCAGTGTTCAAAACCCTCGCAGAGATGATCACGGATCAGGAATTCAAGACTGCAAGGAACTTCGCACCATATGGCAAGAATCCCTCTGCTCTGGTTCAAATACCTTCCACGATCATCCTATGGAAGGCCCCCGTGCAGGCTCTGGGAATGGCCATAGGGATTACCATAGCCATGGGTAGGCAATGGGTGGGCAAATGACCAAAAAGCACCTACAGACTCTGTTTCCCTCCTCATATGCCAGTCCTTTCTATTTGTACCCATATGCCTTCCTCGCTATCTGGACTGCAATGCAATAGTTTCGGGTTATAGGCGGCTCAGCCACCTAATAGCCCAAACTAAAAATACAATCAGTGCCTCAATGATTCCCACACTGAACGTTCTCTCGCGAGCCACAATGTGCCTAAAATGACTAACAGAGTTTAACATGTGGGCAGAAGAGGCTCACACCTGTAGGTCCTGTAATTTGACTGGCTATTTTGTAGCTATGTCATGAATTAAATTTGATGTTTTCTCTGCCGCTGGAGCATCTCACTCATCCTGCGCTACCAGTGGCGTGGTTGGTTGCGCGACCCCATTCTCTTTATCCCAATTATCAAACTGAGCTCCAACTGCGAATGTTCGCCTTAAACAACAGAAAAGAAACCTGTGCCCTCTTGTTCTCAACGAGCTCACCAGACCTAAACCTCCACCGCTATCCTCTGTCTATCCTGATCTTCCTAGCCTGTCCTGAAAATATTCTCCTCCTCCCCTTTCAACTGTGTAGGGCACTCCAAGACCCTCTGGGTAGGGACTGTGCTGAACAAAATAACTCAAAATAAACACAGAAATGAACATACAAACAGATACATAAAAAAGAAGCAATTATTAACTACCTAATCACAATATGTTGAGCTTCAGATGTTACCCCCCTTTGCAGATGCTGACTTGCACTCCGTGCATCTCGCTACCCTCTGATTTCGGGCCCAGGTCCCTGCCCACCCAGCCACACACCTGCACTGCCTCATGGCAACCCTTGCACTTGGGCTGCATCTGAAACCCTACAGTCCCTTTACCTGCACTTATCAGACACCCCTTGTCTGCGCTTTGAACTTCGCACTTGCCACCTTGCTGGCTGCACTATCAGTTGTTGTTGTTTATATCCGTTACTCAGCACTTTCCAACTCTCCCATCTCCCTTGCTCATGCTCCCTTCCCTCTCCCCTGCACTTGCACGTTCTTAGTATCACTGGGCTTAGTAATAACGTTGTTTTGTCCTCCCTTGTTCCCCTCCCTTGCCTCGTCGCGCCCTGAAACACGTGTGTGTGAGCGCGATATAAATAAAATATAATTGTCATTCTCAATATCAATAACATCTGGACTGCAAAGTTCTGTAGTGGATGGCTCACGCAAGGACCTGGCACAAGCAGAAGGTCACACATGGTGTCGAACATACATGGCGCACTCACTATCTAGAGAAAAATAAAGCTATTTTACGCCAGCCTTGTACACATTTGAAAGCTGTGAGTCTTGCTGTAAGGGGCCTTATCTTACCCCCACTAACAGATTGATCAGAAAATGATTTCAAATCTTATCCGTAACTTTACAAATGTCATCACGATACATGTCTCTGCTGTGCCAGCGTAGCCCGCTGTTCTAAACTGGCCTCGTTGTCCTCGCTTAAAAACAACAAAATATATGAGACTGAAGTTTAATGCCTCCTTGAATAAGTTCGATACATAGTCAGAAAATCCCTGTTCACACCGAAACCCAACCACTACACGGTTCTATTCTTCCCAGTCAATTCATCTTTAAAACACCTTCTGACTCATCTCTCAAAATAAAAAAATCTGGCTCTCCCCTAGACCTCTTCTGACCAAATGTTTCAAACCCCTCCTTCACATACCGCAGTTGGCCCCGGTTGCTCAGCATTTTAGCAGCAATTCTCTTCACGCGGCCTGGTCTCTGGTGAACTAAAAAGTGCAAACCTCGTGCCTCACGTTAAGTTTTTAGAGCAGGCTGTGATAATCCAACTTCCACCTTTGTGTGAAGTCGCCATAACGCACACCATTTTCCTGTATGAGTACAGTGAGGGCAATGACCCTCAACCCGGATGAGTTGGCATGGGAGGGAGTGGGTGCTCTAGTACTATCAGACCTCTCACCTCATCCTGATCTCCCTGCTGGAAGAGCTGGGTGCTGGTGTCTCAGTGTTGGAATGGATTGTCTCATTCTTGGATAAGCCACAGCAGAGGGTCTCTCTATCCCACTTCTCCTCCCAGCCCCCTGCTGTGGTCGGAGGTATCCCCAAGGCTCAACACCTTCCCAGTTCTTTCCTCTGTCATCTAGGTGACTTGATGGGGGCTTTTGGCCTCCATTTTCTTTAGCTATTCACTAGGAATCAGGGTTCACAGCCCACCCTCATTGACGAGTGCCCATATTCCATTCCAACTTTCCTGTTTATGCAACATGGCCGTTTGCGGTCATTTGGCGACTGACATCTGAAAGTAGAAAGGCATTGCCCTCCTGTTCTGTGGACCATCATTTGAACCTGCCCAGGCCCTCCGTGGTACCCTGGTACTCTGGAAGCCATGAAGGTCTTACCAGTACTGAGCCAAAGACAGTGTTCAGTGCCTTAAACATTGTGCACAAATAGACACGCCTAGGTGCTGTCAGACTTATGTGGTGGTCTGGAACAGTATAACAACATTTGCCATAATGGGTGAAACATTGGCCTGTTTTTTAGTGAGTTGCAAACATGTGAAATGCGTATTTCTGACATACACACCCTCCCAAATGTTTGCATTGAAAAGGTTTGATTGTCTGCAAGCTGTGCGGATCACCATGTATCGATCCCCTAGCCCGTGAACTCCATCTGCAGCACATAATCTCTCCACTTTTATTTATTTTGTCATTTGGAGAGCACAACCAACCTGGGGGCCATCGGAGTGCTTGTTAGGCAGAAAGAAATAGTATACATACATATATATCTACATGCATAGAATTTGAGAGACATGTGTACATACCAAGATTTTTGTCAAAGAGCATGGTCAATGCATAAGGTTACTAATTCGGGACAAGGTACTACTTCAGAGTAAGCTTAGGAGAATGTCGCTACTTTTTTAGATCCTGGCCGGGACCCAGTTTGGCGCAGACCTAGTTCATCGTTTGATTCTGGATGGTTTTGGAATTGCAGGTAGGATGCTCTATCCAATATTTTAAGAAGGAAAGGTACTGTTGTGATGGTGCGGTCATTAGTAGGGGTTTTAGGGTCTAGAGTGGGTTTCTTTAATAGCGGTAGGACCCAGGCATCTTTTAGATTAGCCGGTACATTGCCCGTTGTGATGAAAGGAGCAAGCTCCACGGCGCAATTGTTGATGAGTGATACAGGGCAGGTGTCCTCTTGGCTTGGCATCTAGAAAGCTTCAGAATTTTGACGATTTTGCTAATTTCTGAGGTAGTGACAGGGGTCAAATCAAATAGGTTGGTAGGATTAGGTGGTGTAGGGGCACTACCTTGTATAGTTTGAGAGGGCATTAGATTCTTTTTGGGATTTTTCAGTTATCGATTGTAGCAGGGCACTTTTGTCAAGGAGTGCCTTTTGGATATTTGAACACCAGGTATCGTCTTTTTGGTAACTGTCTTGGGGTGGACCTGGTGATTCGAGTTCTCGCAGTATGGCGAAAAGTTCCATCGTGCCCGAGTTGGCTTTGGCGATTCTCTCATTATATGTTGCACTTTTGGTTAAGAGTATGGCTTTTTGTATTTTTTTGATACAACAGTGAAGATTTCTTTGTTAGCTACTGTGGGGTATATTTTCCAATCAGTCTCAGAGCAGCGTTTTAAGGTTTGGGGTAGACCACGAGTTAAGGTGGGCTAGAGGCTTGGGCTTTCGCATTTTCAGTGGTGCTACCTTGTCGATAGCAGAAAGAAGTGTTTGGTTGTATAACTCTACCCTGGAGGTAGCATCATTAATAAGGTAATTCTGGGATTGTGTGTAGGAAGTAAGCAGTTGCAGCAGTGGGAGTAGTGTTGGGAAAAAGGCAGCCCCTCCCCCAGGGCGCTTCAAAGTAAGGCGAGATGCATTCAAAGCACTGTGGTTAGCCAGGGGGAGATGGGAGAGTGAGAGGGATGCCTCCCTGTCCAGCAGCACCCAATGTTAATATAACCAATTATAGTGTAACCATATGGTGTGGTCCAAGGCACAGGCGGCATTGCTATTTTGCGTAAATATTAATAATCAAAAGTAGAAGAGAAGGCTTGCGCAGTAAATGCAGCATTACATGCACTAGGCTTGAGCTCCCATGAGGACAGATCGCACCCCACCCACCACTCTGTCTATTAATTGTTCTTGAAAGTGTTGCAAAGATGTGTCTTTCACAAATCACCCAAGAGGAATGTGCCCTACAAGGCTGCGATCAGAGACCGTCGCCTGGTGAGCTTGTTATCTCACACTGGTGAAAGCATGACCCGGCCCATTCCTGAGTGATCACGAGTTGTAGCCCAAATAACTGACTAAACCCTAAGATCCCTGAATTCCATGACACCAGGTGCCCTTTGACTACCAACCCCAAAGTAACAAGTCCTGAAATGTTCAAAGAGGAAGCACAGGGTGTATCGGTGAAGCGACAATCGTGTGATTTGTACTGCAAGGTGCTGGGACGGATACATTATAGTTCAATACAAGGGTGGAGACCTTGGAGCCGGGTGGGGTGGAGGGAGGGAGTGAAATGTATGGGTGAAGGCTAGAGTGCCGCAGAACCTCCTGTGTATCTGTCTTAAGGCCTGCCAAGTGCCAAGTATGAGTGATAAAACAAGCTATATAGTAGCAGTATAATTAATTTGTTTTCTGACCTTCAACGTGAGAAGAAGCTGAGCCCCGCAGCACCCACGTGATGGAAGACCGACTGACTGGCTGGGACCAATGAACTGCCATCCCATATGGATAAAGGCACCACCTGTATAGGGTCCATCCAATCAGCCGCGTGGGGTTTTACTGTATGTTGTTGCGTCATTATGCCACTGTGTTTCTGCTTGCTCTTCTTTTTGGCAGAACGTTCTTAGCAGCAGAGTTCTTTGCTGTTGCTCTCATCTGCATGTGAGATTAAACTTGTTTTCCTTACAAGATGGACTTGGACCTTTTCTTCCCTAAAGGGTTGTATTCTCTCTGGTGTGAGCGTTCAGGGGCGTGCCTTCAATTGGTGACCCTGACGTGATCCCAGCGCCCCGGTACCTACAGAGGCTTCCAGCCCACTTCTCCAGATGGAGCCGCGCCCACCTACAGTGACCAGCCACAAAAAACACACGTGTTTAGAGCGATTCAGCAGAAGCCATTTTAAGAAAAGTTCTCTCTGCTCTTTGAAGGAGGGAGGGGCTCCGAGGCGAGTGCAAGCCGGTGTTGGAATCCTGTGACAAAGGAGTTTGGGTGAGCATGCACATGTGAGTAGACTCTTGTAAGCGATAACAAGTAGGGGACAGATGCATCGGGAAGTGTGAAAGGTGTGAGTACATGGAAATCAAGGTCATCGACGTGACGTGGATGAGGGTAGGGTTATTTGTTGTTAAAATACATATTATGAATGGAGTGTTTATGTAAACTATTAGATGGTAAGGCATTATAAGGGAAGGCAAAGGTAAGGCAGGGAGCCTCTCCTCGGAAGGCGAGGGAAGGTGGTACCACAGGATATTATATAATCTAAAGTAGGAATATAATAATAAGGGTAGTGGTCTCGTATAAGTAGTAGGCCTGTAACAAGTAGTAGTTGCTAGCTTAGCGTATTATTTACATTTATTGTGCTTTTGCTTTTTGGGTATGGAGCAGATCCTAGAAGGGGTGGTAATTGTGTGTGTCGCGGTGTGTTGTGGTATTGGATGGTTTTGTGGATTGGTGTACGTGCAGGGAAGGGTGACACAGAAGGGTCAGGGGTGTTTTTTTGTTTTTGTGGTTACAAGCAAGCAACAGCGTCCACGGTGCATTGGAGGGGTTTCGCAGGGTTAATAAGAAATAGACGTCAGTAGCATGGGGGGTGGATCACTGATAGAGCACATGTCCAAGGCCCTGCCACTGTATTGTGACAGGGTGGAGAAATTTCATAAGCAGTGGATCGCAGAGACACGAGGAGGGGGGATGCCCTGCCCATGGCCAGGGCAGGGCTCACACAACAAGATTATTTTGGAAGACGTCCAAATTTCGAGTAGCTATATATAAGGGGAAGCAGCTACAGAAGAAAAAAGAGATTCTCAATCTTTGGCGTATGTTTGAAAATGCAGAAGATCAAGGCAATGAAGTAGAGGTGCGCAGACAGAAAGATGGGAAGTGCAGGAAGGGAGAAGGAGAAGGCAGGGCACCACTGGGGGGTAGGGGATTATATCCCTTGACAACATATCCTGCAGAAGGCTACACTAATCCAAGCTATGGACCCGCTGTGATAGGGACCCCTTCTGCTGCAGTAGGGTCTCCCGCAGCATCAGTACCATCACAGGCTAACACTTTCCCACCCCTGTATACCCATCCGCCCGAAGTACCGGCAACGGCGGGTTACAGATCTAGGGAGTTCGGGGATAGGTTGACAGGATTACTAACAGAACTGAAAAGGCTACAGTCATCCCCAGGAACAGGAAAGGATATAAGTGTATTGATGGAAGGATCGTGAGAGTAGCAGTCAGGGGAAGTGCTGCTTAAGATGGATACTGAATGTATAAGACATGTAGGCGTTGAGAAGGAAAGCAGCCTGGGTGCGTGGATTATCCTGGGAGAGGAGAATACAGTGTTGGGAGAGGATGTGGAGGAAGACAATGCTGGTATCTTCACAGAGGATCCGAGTGAAGAAGAAGGGAGGGGTGAAGAGGCATCTGAAAATATCCCACAAGTAGGAGGTCTATGAGCAGGAGACAGGTTGAGGAACAGGGCCGGCCAGATGGCATTGGTAAAGAGAAGTGGAATTACGAGGAAGGGGAAAAGGAAGACACAGTATGTGCCCTGGCTCCAAATGGATAAGAATAATTTAATCAAGGCCCTCCTACAGCTCACATTAGGTGCGAGTAAGTGGAAACGGCAGGGGTGCCACTAGCAATAGGGGATCTTAAGAGCCTATTGGTTGCCGTACTTAGGAATCAGGCTGGGGAAATGTGGGTCAAGACCGGATACCCGGGAGTAACCCTGGGGTACGGCCCTCATGATGGAGCATCATTTAATGGAGTTAGAGCATTGGTGTGGGACGCATTACGCAGGGCCTTTCTGGATACTCCCGAGTTACAATCTTTGATGCAGTATACCATGGGGGATGATGAAGACCCAGCTAGATTTATTCTGAAAATGCAAGAGAAGTGGAGAGCTGTGACGGGAGGACGGGAGGACCTTGGGATCAATCAATTGATACCATTCTTCTATTTTATCATAAAGAGCGGCTTGCAAAAGGAAGTGCAGAAGGTGCTGGATAGGATTGTGGGTATTGAGGCTAAGGGATGGCCGGAATACAGAATATGATTTTGCATCATTGTAAAAGGATTAAGGAGCGGGAGAGGGGAACAGTGCCAGGGGGATGAAGCGAAATTGATGGAAACAAATTGGCAAAGGTAGCAGTTCAGGTGCCTGTGCCAACACCAGTACAGGCAGAAGGAACAGAGAGTACCCAGCAAGTTGTGAGTGCCACTATTGCGGTGCTCTGGGCCGAAGGAAGACAAGGACAGTGGGGCAGTGGGCAACAGTACCCCAGCCCACAGTGGCAGCAAGGGGTGCCACAGCGAGGAAGAGGGGGATTTCGAGGAGCAAGAGGAGGAGGGTTTGGACCCAGGGGAGGTGGGTTCGGGCATTCTCAATGTTGTAATTGTTTAAGGTGGGGGCATTTCGTGTGGAAATGCAGTATCAGGTCTGCAGTGGGATATAATTATGGGCCACAGCAACAGGGCCAAGGGTCCCAGGGACCCCCAAGGATTAGGGTACCAGCACCAGGGTCTAGGTTACCAGAATAAGAAGTATCCACGGGGGTAGTACCAAACTTATAATCAGTAGCCCCAAGCACCGGACACACAAGCGCAGCACCTGCCGCAACAGCAGGGCGGTGCTGCCCTGGGAAATAGGGTGCTAGGTGGGGCTGCTGCTTCCTTTGGGGGAGAAGCATTGGTAGGAGAGAGCCCATTTTCGTTCCCTGGAACAAACACATATCCTGATTAGAACAGCCCACAGAGAGCACTTGCATGTCCAGTCTTGTCGACGACTACCTATCTTGAAGAGGAACCGTAGGTGGGAGCAGAGATAGGAAATAAGCAATTCATATTCATGGTGGACTCTGGTGCAACTAATTTATGTGTCAAGGAAATAAAGTTTCCACTATCCGGAAAATATCTTGATGCGCAGGGATTCTCTGGGGCTATTTCCAAGGATCTATACACTGAGGAGTTGGACATAAAGGTGGGAGGGAAGGTAGTACGGGCACCCTTACTATATTCAGAGAGTTCTACTGTAAATGTACTGGTTAAGGACATGCTCAGTAAGTTAAACATGAGTATATCATTCACAGATCATGGAGTAGTCTGTTCCACGCCTGGGATGTGTGCTGTAAGGGCGATGTTGATAATACACACAATGGGCCTCATTCCGAGGCTGGAGGTAAGGGTTAACGGTCACCGTTAATGGCAACGGTGACCGTTAACACTTACCACCATATTCCGAGTTCCCTTTTGCGGGTTGGCATTTAACGCCTGCTTTTAGCAGGCGTTAAAAATCCAACCCGCAAAGGGACCTTGTAGTAAATTACGGCACCGTAATTTACGGTGCCGTAATTTACTCCTTCCCCATTCCCATTGAGCCCTATGGGGGCAGGAATGGGGATGGGGAACCGGTATGGTGAATGGGGAATTACCGGTCCCTCCAACCTTGGAATGGACCGGTAATTACTTCATTCACCATGCCGGATTTCCATGGAGTAAATAGCTCCATGGTTGCTTACCATGGTGCTATTTACTCCATGGATAGCGCCAGCCTTGGAATGAGGCCCAATGAAAAGGGAGGTGGTAGTACTCTGGATTCCCGTAGACCGGACATGTTTATCTATGGTATTACAGTGCTCGTGAAGGCAGTGCCCCAGATTACCAAGCAATTCTGGCGAGTACCCACTGATTTTATTTTTTGACCAGCCGTGTCGCCGAAGGTGGTGGCATGAATGATATTATCACTGGACCTACAGGGGTTGCTGGTTTTGGACAAAAAGGTTGCCTTATTGGAAATGAATAGGGATGGGTGTGAGTGGCGTTCAGTGCTCTGTGTCGAACCAACAGTGCAGCTAAAGGAGATGATGGATGACAAACTATTTTGGAATAATGACAAAGAGGGAAAAATAATACAAGAGATTTGCATCCCATGTGACATAATGATACAGTACCGAAGAGTGTGGTGTCCCTTAATGGTAGCATTAACTCCATCCCTATTTTTCAATGAAGATTTACAGCACGTACCTCTGCAGTTGTGGACTACAAATCCCCATGATGTAGGATTACTGAAAGATGTAAGACCTGTGCATATAATCCTGAATCCAGGTGCAGCGCTGCCCAGGGTAAGATAATATCCATTATCGAGGGAGGCAGAGGAGGGTCTTAGAAAAACAATACAGACCCTACTGGACCAGCAGATTATCATGACATCTACGTCCCTGTGCAATACAGCAATATATCCAGTTTAAAAATCAATGGGGGGTAATTGGGGAATGATGTGGTGCAGAAAGAGTTTCCATTAGTCCCGAATCCTGCAATGATTTTATGTAGCATCCCCAAAGAAGCCACATATTTCACTGTAGTGGATCTGGAAAATCCATTCTTCTCGATTCCCTCCATCCACAGTCGAGGTACCTCACGGCATTTCTGCAGGTTCAGATGAGGTTCGAACACACTAGATTACCTCAGGGGTACTGTGAGAGCCCAAGCATATTTAACAGAATACTGCACACTGATCTAGGGAATATTCAGTTGCCTAGCATGATTATCCAGTACGTGGACGATCTGCTAGTGTGTAGTGACAGTGAACAGCACTCCCGAAGGGACTCCATTACACTCTTACAATTGCTGACCTGTAAGGGGTACAAGGCTGACAAGGCTAAATTACAATATTGCCAGCAGGAAGAAATCTATCTGGGGCAGTTCATATCAGCGAATGTGAAGAGAATGCTACCTGACAGGGCAGCGTCAGTAAGTGCCACCCCGAGACCCACCACAGTTAAATAGATGCAGATGTTTCTGGACCTGCGTAACTATGCAGGGCCTTGATTCTAGATTACGTGGCATACACTAGAACACTTTGGCAGGCCCTGAGGGAATCACAGAAAATAAAGGACTACAAGTTACAGTGGAAGGCAGAAATTATCAAACAGTTTGACGACTTAAAATAAGTCATTAGTTTGGTACACGTACTGGCCACCCTGGATTACACATAGGAATTGTATTTGTTTTTACATTGTGATGGTCAGCTTATGACAGCAGTGTTGATTAAAAAAAACACTATGGGCCACAAACCATTGGCCTACTATAGTGGCACTCTGAATGCAGTGATGCAAGGGCAGTTTGCGTGCAAACAAGCATTAGCAGCTGCTGCCTTTGTCATAGAGAAATGTTCTACGATTGTAATGGGGTGTTCAGTAACGTTGTATTTGGAACATTCTTTGTTTGCTATTCTTGAAAGGTCAAAATCTACCCTGACTACGCAAAGGTTGTCAGCATATGAGATTATCATATCTAAACCCCATATTTATGTGGTTAGGTCTAAGACTGTGAAACCTGCCACCTTTTTAACAGACAGGCCTACTACAGAGGACCTGACGGCGCATGACTGTGCAACATATGAGGGTGAGGAGGATCACACTCCTAAAGCAAGGGATTGTGCATTGGCAGAAGGTAAGGTACTTTTTGTTGATGGGTCATCCACAATTGGTCAGGAGGATGGGCAGAGATGGACAGGGGCAGCAGTGGTACGACTTGAGGAACGGGAGTACAAAACAGTGGTCATGAAAGGGTTGCCCACGCATTATTCTGCACTAGCGGTAGAACTTGTGGTGCTCGTCGAAGCACTGAGAGCATCACATGGGCGTCATGTCACGATATATTCAGACTTGGCATACGTTACAACAAAGGTACACATCAGTCTCTCCCCTTGGAAGAGGAGGGGGTTTCGCAGGGCAGATGGATCACCAGTACAGCATGCGCTGATTTTAGAGATGCTGATAGAAGCGTTATCACAGCCATATGTTGTGGTGATTGTCAAGTGCGCCGCCCATACTCACGGGACAGACAGAATCTCGAGGAGGAATGCAGCCACCAATGCGGCAGCCAAAATGGTAGCATAGCTGTCAAATGAAATATCCACTGAGTACGTTGTGACTGCCCCACCGACAGACGAGCATCCAGTGCCTTACACAGCATTACCCATCTCCCAGATTATCTAACTAAAAGAAAGGGCACCTGAGAAGAAAAAGGTGTTGTGGTTATGCAGAGGATGCTAGCAGTCTCAGACAGATCTGTTATGGAGGTAGGAGAGCTCTGGGAAGACAGTAATGCCCCACGAGCTGCTATCAGTAGCATTTGAACAATTGCACTACCCGTCTCACAGTTTGAAACAACACATAGCCGCAGAGATACAGGAGGATTGGTTTATACCAAACTTCCAGGAAGGAAAGCATC
The DNA here is from genome assembly GCF_040938575.1 of Ambystoma mexicanum. Lineage (NCBI taxonomy): Eukaryota > Metazoa > Chordata > Amphibia > Caudata > Ambystomatidae > Ambystoma > Ambystoma mexicanum. The sequence continues at coordinate 1,214,082,759 of NC_090936.1, forward strand.
ACAGAAATGGTCATACATTTCACCACATGTCAAAGTTTTAGTACAGAGATGACACTACGAACATTACGGGCCACCATGCCCCATCCTACTGGGCCGTTCCGTGATCACACATAGACTACGTTGATATGGGAGAGCGTTGTAATGGATACAAGTAACTCATTGTGGTGGTCTGTCCCTTCTCAAGGTGGGTGGAAGCAGGGCCGTGTGCACATCCAGATGCCAAGTGTGCTGCAAAGTTTCTAGTGCAGGACGTTTTCCCGCGCTGGGGCATGTGTGAGGTTTTAAGATCAGACAATGGTACACATTTCTTCAATGCGTCATTCCAAAATGTTACAGCACTTCTTGGCATCAAACATCGGATCTGTTCAATTTATCACACACAGACCAATGGCATTGTGGAGAGAATAAATGACCTCCTCAAGAGTAAGTTATCTAAGTTGTGCACTACATGAAAGAAAAACTGTGTGTACTGTTTGCCCCTGGCCCTTTTCAGTTTATTCATGCAGCCAAGTAAATATCATCATCTGTCACCTCACGAGGTGGTCATTGGCCGGCGTATGCAGACAACCATATCCCATGTGAGAGGATTTCTTATGCACACAGGGTTGCAGCTGTGTTAGGAAAGAAATTCAGTGAACATTTGATGACACTAATACGGGCCATTAAATGTGTCTCCAGACAGATTGCACCTCCCAACATCGTGACTACAGAGACGCCCGATGCTGCGCAGACAACGGGGACAGATCCTGAGTGTATAACGACTCGACCACTGCTGCCGGGGAATATATCTAATTTTGCAATTTTCTGTGTCAGTGGAACGATCCTTGGTTCCAAGGACTGTACGAGGTGGTATTTTGTACTCCACTTGCAGTAAAAGTGAAAGATTTACGCTACTGGGTTCCCCACTCTGACGTTCATAGGGCACCTCCAGAGAGCACAGTGGTGCATCAGTTATCATAAAAACAAGGGATAAGAGTCCAAGTACCCTGATTGCCTCACCGGCCTGCCCAGAGGTGATACGGGTGTGGTGGCATGTCGAAGTGGTAGGACAAAAGCTCAGCTGCTAGCTTGGCATTTTTCTTTTTCTGGGAGTGCTTTTTTCTCTCTTTTCTTTTCCTCTCTCTCACTCCTTTTCCTTTTTGTATAGAGTATGTCTTGTACTTTTTTCCCTTTTTTGGTGTCTTGTGTGTCTGTGCTACTGTACATAGTTTGTTAAGTAAGGACCCGAGGCAGGGAGACACGAATGAGAGATTTTGGACATACAGCTATTATAGTGGGTCAGTCATTTCTGGAGGATTGTGTGTGTACTACTACTGGGAGTACATTGGGGAGGGTTTTATAGGGTGAGGTCCTATAAAGGGGAGTGTGGGAAACAGGATTGTATATTACCCAAATGGAACGATACATATAAGTGTTGATAATATGAGTGGATTTGCATATATTCATACTAATGTGAACATTAATAATAATGGAAGTGGATTTAAAGATTCTAATATGCAGGTTATGTCTGTGAAGAAGTCAGAGAATAGGTTGTTTACAACAAGTAAGGGATCGTCGAGCACTATGAAATGGTTTAACAATATTTCTGACAGTACTGCTAAAGCGACCATCCTGAGAATGCGTATAGAAGAATGACGAGAGGAGTAAGACAAAAGTATGATACATATCAAGGATTGGGTTTTGTATGTGATTGAGGATATTCATCACCCTGAGTTCACTAATTCATGGTATTCTGATATGGGTGGTGTGGGGAGAAACACACTGAATGGGAGCTGTTATGTGTGTTCACTCATTCCACACGTGTCAGGGGCTCCAAAGGTGTTAGTGCCACAAGCAGTCCCAATTATAGAGGCACATGCCTGGTTCATCTTGCGATATGCAGAATAAAAGGAACGTTCCAGGCACAAAGTGTGGAACTACAAATGATGGGCCCAGATTTTGTGAAATGCACCGAAGACCCAAGAAATATCAAGCGTGTGGAGTTACCTTATCTGATGGCAAAGGGGTGGAAGTATGTCAATAATAACTGGCAGGATAGCATATTACCTTGCTTGGCAGAAGGACTGGTAATGTATAGCAAGGAAAGGATATCATGAGTGGTCAACTTCTGTGCGCCAATCTGGACAAATCATATCACAAAAACTGACGTGGATTGTAACGATGGAAAAGCCGGTGCAAGTGCACAAGGAAGAAGAATATAGACTCTGTTTCCACAGCAAAGGTTCAGTCTTTGTCGGCACAAACACATTGTAATAAAACTCTCTTAATCACAGATATGAAGAAAGGAAGTGCAGCACTGATGAATTACCACTGGATCTGTGACCGACAAGCTTACTTACACCACCCAGTGTCATAGAGGGGCTGCTGTTCACTGGCAACACTGCATTCAGCGCTTTAGTAATCCCAGAACACCTGAAGAGGGGAGTACTGCCTGCAGAGGTGCCAACAAGTTTCCCTGCAGTGGAACATGAAGATAAGAGTTTGGTGCCCATGCAAGAGTCCAACATCCAGCTAGAAAAAGGACAGTTCCATTAACCACAGAGGATGAAAAGATCGAATTACATTTGTAAAGACTCTTCCACATTGCTTGCTGAAATACCAGAGGAATATAGGCTTTTCAGTTCAGCAGAATCTTTTTTCACCTCTTTATTCTTGACGGGAGTGCAGACTGCAGTCAATGCCAAAGGGCTGCAAATTGTGAGGTGGAAACTGGCCCAGCTTGCGAACGACACAGAGAATGGGTTCAACATGATCAAGGTCGAGTTGTGGGCGTTGAGACTTATGACAATGCAAAAAAGCTATGTGCTGGACATGTTAACAGCGATGGAGGGTGGGGTTTGCAAAACATTTGGTAATTCCTGTTGTACAATCATGCCTCCAGAAGACACGGAGAACGCATCATTATCCCACATGATTGCAGTCATCCATGGCCTGGGTGTTCGCATGAAGGAGGTGGGAGAAATACAGGACAGTGACTGGCTACCTGTGGCTTTTAACTGGGTCCTATTGTGGCTAGGAGCAATTGTGAAGATGACAATGCCCATCATGGTGTTCATCCTGGTCATTTTATGCACTTGTCAGCTGATTCGTCAATGCTGTCCCACTGTGGCACCTGATAGTGTAAGAAGGATGGTATCAATTGGGGGTTCAAAAGCACCTAGGTAAACAAAAAACACTGAAGTACAAACCGATATTCAAAAGGGTGGCCCGAAGTATGAAATGTTCCCCATCCCGTATGGAGATGAAGTTGATCCTCTATACCACACAATCATTTCCCCACCCCCTGATCCATAAAATTACACAGAGGTTTGGGTGGACCTGGCAGAGGGGGGATGCAGTTACATGACTTGTTCACGTGAGGAGTATGTGCGTAGGAGGGAGAGTTTGTGATCAGTGTGCAGGACGTGGGTGTCAGTAAAGAGTAATAAGCCATATGTAGATGTAGAAACTGGGGAGTGGGAGCGTAGAACTATTCCAGAATGTGTTACTGTAGAAGTAACGAAAGGGGAGAATGTTGGGAAGGGGGCAGCCCCATGCGAGATGCATTCAAAGCACTGTGTTGATCCAGGGCGGAGAGTGTACAATGAGAGGGATGCCTTCGTATCCAGCAGGACCCCATGCAAATATAACTAAATATAGTGTAAGCATAAGTGTGGCCCAAGCCGAGGGTGTCATCACCATTTTGTGTAGATATTAATAATCATAGGTAGAAGAGAAGGCTTGCACAGAAAATGCAGCATTACATGCACTAGGCCCAAATCCACAAGGCCACAGAAATCTCCAGTCATGCCTGAGCTCCCATGGGGACAGTTTGCACCCCCACCCAACACACTGTCTATTAATTGTTCTTGAAAGTGTTGCAAAGATGTGTCTTTCACCCAAGAGGAATGTGCCCTACAAGGCCGCGATCAGGGACTGGCGTCTGGTGTGCAGGCTATCTCACGTTGAGCAAAGCATGACCCGGCCCATTCCTGAGTGACCACAAGTTATAGCCCATACAACTGACTAAGCACTAAGATCCCCGAATTTCATGACACCAGGTGCGCTTTGACCACCAACCCCAAAGTAACAAGTCCTGAAATGTTCAAAGAGGATGGACAGGGCATTGAGAGGTGCTGGGAGATTAGGGCAGAGACCTTGGAGCCGGATGGCGCAGAGGGAGTGAGTGAAATGTGTGGGTGAAGGTTAGTGTGCCCCAGAATATCCTGTGTGTCCATCTTAAGGCCTGCTAATTGCACAGTATGAGCAATAAACAAGCTTTATAATAAGAGTATAACTAATTTGTTTTCTGACCTTCAACTTTGAAGAAGCTGAGCCCCGCAGCACCCACATGATTGAAGATGGATGGACTGGGCAGGGACCAAAATACTGCCATCCCATATGGATAAAGGCAGTGCCTGTATAGGGTCCATCCAATCAACCGCACAGGTTTTTACTGTATGTTGTTGCATCATTATGACACTGTGTGCCTTTAAAAGTTTTGGCTTGTACCTCTTTTTGGCAGAACGTTCTTAGCAGCAGAGTTCTTTGCTGTTGCTCTCATCTGCATGGGAGATTAAACTTGTTATCCTTACAAGATTGACTTGGACCTTTTCTTCCCTAGCGGGTTGAATTCTCTCTGGTGTGAGCATTCAGGGGCATGCCTTCAGTAGTTTGTCAGCCGTGATGTTGTGAGTATTTCTCGATAGGGCCGCTGGTGCCAACTGAGTGGTTGCATCTGTTAAGGTGTTTTTTGGTATAGAGAACGAGATGACATTATGGTCAGACCAAGGGCAGCGCATGTTATAGAGGATGTTGGTATTGCAGTTGGTATCAGCCAGCCAGTCTAGTATTCATCCTTTGTCGTGTGTAGGGTTGGTGATCTGGTGGGTAAAGCCTAGAGCTTTGATAATGTTGGCGGGGGCAAGTGCATTGTCATCAGTAGGGACATTGAGGCCCAGGTTTAAGTCTCCTAGGAGTATGATTCTGAAAGCTGGTTTGGTATTATTAGAAATAATTTGTGGTATATCTTCCTTGAAAGACAGCAAGGGCCCTGGGGGTCTGTAGATGAGGTGGAGAGTTATGGTAACATATATGGTATATAGGGACATTTTGATTGAGAGCAGTTCACCTGCTGGGAACATTTTGTTAGGGATTTCTCTTCTCTTCTGCATGAAGCCACGTTTCTGTGATCGCTATGAAATCTAGGTTATTGGTGGTTTTACTTGTTGGCTGGCTGGGAAGCCCTGCAGCGCGATCTCTGGGCAGACTGGTCTTCATGTTGTTGGCTTGCGAACTGGTAGAAACCCTCTTTGTCCCTCTATTATGTGAGGTGGCCTTATTTTAGTATACAGTGAGGGGCAATCAACTAAGAGGCTCATAGCCTTACACGGACAGTGATAGCATAGTAACATAACACAACAGAAAGGTGCCAAGTGTTACTGTATAGGAAAGACAGACATTTGGATCTTCACTCAATCCCTATAATCTTTCATCTCTGACTTTCACACAGTCTAATCAGCTCAGCCAGCAGGGGTAGCTCTGGTTATATTTTCTGGATGGTTATGTACTATACTAGTACTAAATATGATTTTTTTCATTACATTCAACAGTGCCCCACTATATTTGTACCCAATATAAAACGGTTCTAATGCAGTTCTATTGCATCAATTCACTGGTACAGACAAGTTGACATGCATTAAATGCATCTTTGACATATCTAAATTAAAAAGGGGGGTACTGGGCGTCCCTCTGCCAGACATTAGTCCTGGTTACGAGTGACTTACCCAGAGTCTTTAGCTCACTATCTTTCACAGAGAAGAAATATCCCAAACATAGCAGTCTTTGTCCTGCCCTGGGGCAGTCCAGCACCGAAATGCTAGGCAATTCTCCTCTGAACAAGAGTACCAACAGCAACCCCAGACACGTGTTTCAGTCTGGTTGGACCTCATCAGTAGCTTGGAGCTGTGCCTCTCTAAGAATAGTGAGCAAGGGGTCCACGCCTGGATTCCCCTAGTAACTTAGGGTGAGACCCAAAGTTACTTAAATATGCAAAATAACAAGGGGGGTCCTGGGAGTCCCTCTGCCAGACATTAGTCCTGGTTATGAGAGACTTACCCAGAGTCTTTAGCTCACTATATTTCACAGAGAAGAAATATCCCAATCATATCAGTCTTTGTCCTGCCCTGGGGCAGTCTAGCACCGAAATGCTAGGCAATTCTCCTCTGAACAAGAGTACCAACAGTAACCCCAGACACGTGTTTCATTCTGGTTAGACCTCATCAGTAGGGGGGAGCTGTACCTCTCTAAGAATAGTGAGCAAGGGGTCCACGTCTGGATTCCCCTAGTAACTTAGGGTGAGGCCCAAAGTTACTTAAATATGCAAATTAACAAGGGGGGTCCTCTACCAGACATTAGTCCTGGTTACGAGAGACTTACCCAGAGTCTTTAGCTCACTTTCTTTCACAGAGAAGAAATATCCCAAACATAGCAGTCTTTGTCCTGCCCTGGGGCAGTACAGAACCGAAATGCTAGGCAATTCTCCTCTGAACAAGAGTACGAACAGCAACCCCAGACACATGTTTCAGTCTGGTTGGACCTCATCAGTAGCTTGGAGCTGTGCCTCTCTAAGAATAGTGAGCAAGGGGTCCACGCCTGGATTCCTCTAGTAACTTAGGGTGAGCCCCCGTATGTTTGAAATGTGAAGCATTCCTCGTGACTTCTTGACCTTCACTCCTTGCAGTTACCATTGACCCTTTAATGGCTTCTACGTGAAAAGGGGTGGCTGCATATCTTGAGTCTGTCTTCCTATGTACTCGTTATTTTATGAGTACTTCTCCTGTGCTGAACTCCTTTGGTCTCGCTCCTCTTCTCTGGGCAGCCTCTTTCTTCGCTCTGCGTTTACACGTGGCATTCTTTTCTTTCCCTTCTTCAGCTTTGTCTCTGCAATCTGCTGGCATCTTGATGGGTCCAGTGTTCACTTGATAGGCCACCATGATCTAGGCTGGTGTCTTTCCTGTGGCCTTGTGTGCTGTATTTCTATAATCTCTTAACATCCTGCATAATGCCTGATGTGTTGCTGTACCTTCAGTGTTTGCTCTTTGGATCACCTTCTTAATGGATGACATGAATTTCTCGGCCATCCCTTTAGCTGGCGGCCATAGTGGCGTGATATTCTGGTGGATGAAGCCCATGTGTCTTGTTTGTCCATTGAATGGAGGCCCATTATCTGATGTTATTGTATTTGGGATCCCCCATTCACTGAGTAATTTGTCCATGACCCCTGCCACATGCAGGAACGCCATTGTTTGGGCTCGTTTGACTATTGGGAACCTCAAGAATTCATTTATTAAAAGAAAAAAAAAAAAAAAAAAAAAAAAGAATTCATTTATTGTTACCAATAGGCATTCCCCTGACTCCATCGGTCCATAGAATTTTACGGCGACTCTGTGCCAATTGCAGAGTATACGGTTACTCTGGGATCTCCATGTGTTGCAGTGGTAACGGGGGCTCTGCCCTGGCCGTGCACTGGCATGGTAGGCAGTGTGACATATCGTGTCATCAACCAGGGTGTCCATGTACGGAAACCACACATGCTGGCAAAGCAGTTTCTCTGTGCTCTCTGCACCCCTTTACTCCTGTGCCCCTCATTAGCCATCTGTACAAGCAACTTCTTTAGTGACATGGGCATAATAAGGTGGCAGCCCTTGAGCAGTCTCTTCTGGTCCATTTCTGCTGCCTCGTATGTATCTTCACGAGTTTCTCCAGCTCTGACCTGTTTGCCTTAGGATGAAATTGAAATTGCCTCCGGAAGTCTCTCCATTTGTTGTGGTTGGTCAGCTGTATGGCCATCACGATTGAGGGATCTCCCACTGACTACTGTGCAAAAACATCTAACGTGAGTGTGGGGGGGGTGTGTTGGCTGTAACATAGCAAATGCATTTGGCATCCCCTTTCCTTGTTGTTAACTGGACACTCCCTGGGTGTTGAGAGATGTAATCAGCCGGATTGCAATTGTCGCCTTGTCTGTGCACGATGGTGTATTCTTTCAGGCAGTTCCCCCACCTCTCAATTCTCAGGGAACAGCAGCCACTTCCTGATCCTGACCCTGGGGGCGGCAGGTATATGATGGAGGACCACCTGGGGGGAGGTGACTCTCAGGGAGACCTGATGGCATCAGTGGAATAAATCACATATCCTGCTTTCTCCTTAAAGGATGCTTCCTGAGTCCCCCATGCCTTAATGGCATATTGTTACCCTCACTCCCCACCTCTCTGTAACGTTGCTGTGTCTATACTCCAAGCTCTGACAAGGGAGACTATTCAGGCCCGTGAGACGAGGAAGAGGCAGAGATTAGTGGGGATTACTCCCCAGGCAACTCTGTGTCCATTTCCTCTGAGAGATCTAAAACCTAACTTGCCCTCCAAAATGACTGAAAATACTTCTTCAAACTCAGCATACAAGTCAGCAAACTTGCCATTTAAAACTACTGAGAACACCTTCCCAGCCTCTGTCTACAGGATATCACAAACTGTCTTCCCTTCTTCCAAGGATTAAAGTACTGCCACGAGGAAGCTGAGCCAAGTTAAGATCAGTGAAGGCCGAGAACGCAAGCTGCGCTCTAGTTGTTGTGAGCGCATTTTAGATGGCGGGATATTTAAACAGAAAAGCCAGCTGACCGAGGAACTGCTGCGTGAATGCGAGGTGCATGGAGCCAACGGGCTCTCAGGAGAAACCAAATGAGGAGGATGACTGCAGAGATTGATATGCCGCTGGAACACGAAAGGAGGAAGGACGGCTTCCTGGCATGCAACTGTAGCGCAGGGCAGCCTCCACACTGTTGGAGCCCAGGGAAGCATGCAATAGGCCAGCGTGATCCACAGGAAAGACAGGAACCGTGAAGCCCAGGCGGCGAGCCCGAAGGAATAAAGAGGGATGCCAACGAGTCGCTGCAGGTTCACCGCAGGAGAAGCCATTCCCGTTACAGCAAACCGGTTAGTCAACTCAAGGGAAGAGGGAGCACCAGGGCATTTCAACAACGGGACCGAAAGCAAACAGAAGTAATTGATTCAAATGAGAAGGAATGAAAAGTGCTATATTTCTTAAAGAAACGGAGCAGAATTAATGTAATAAACTGTCAAGTTTGCTAGTGTTCGTAATATGCATGTGAGAAAGTCCTGGCAGTGAGAGTATACCAGGCATTTCAAGTCTCAAGCATTTTGTGTATGAGAAGAAGCATTTGCGGTTAAGAAAAGACCTGACAGGAGAGTATACCAGGCAGACGCTAGGGGCAGAAGTATGCATATGAGAAACACCTTGGTAGGAGAGTAAACCAGGCATTGCAGGTTATAAATGTTTGTATATGATGAAAAGAAGTGTTTGTATATGACAGAATCCAGCTGCAGAGTATACGGGTAAGAACAAATTGGTAAATCTACAAAATAGACTGCATGAGAAAATCCTGATAAGGATACATCAGAAAGTAACCAAAGAGTGTGATTGAGACATATCAAGGAATAAGAAGAAACCTGGCAGCAGAGTACACCAGGTAGTCTATCAAGAATCAGGCTGTCAGCCAAGCTACTTTGTACGTTAATTATATTTGATCTAAAGGAACTTAAGGAACCAATGTAAAGCTGAGTGAAGAGAAATCCAGGGGAATGGATCCACGCTCTGGAATTGTGAACTGTATCTTCCTGGAACTTTTGTTTTAGAGTTAAGCACTATCGTTTTTAAACATTTGTACACCTTGCAAGTTCAATGACATTTCCCTATTCACCATATAGTTGATTTTTAGAATGTGAGGACCAGAATGGTACTTTGGACACAGGACAGTTTGCTTTGGTATCTAGACAAAATGCTCACATGCCTAGACGGCAGCTAGGCTCTTCTTTTCTGCCTGGGAGTACCCACTTTCCGTGGGTGACAGGGCCTTGCTGGCATAGGCCATGATATGTCTGGGTTGTGACTTCTTCTCTTTGGTTTGGGCTAGGATGGCCACTAAACCGACCAGGCTTGCATCCACAATGATTTCCGTGTGCCAGGTCGGGTTGAAATAGGCTAACCATTTTGTTTCTGCGAGGGCACATTTGATGTTATCGAATGCCCTCTGGCACTCATACATCCATTGGAATATGGAGTCCTTTCCCATGAGGCAGCGCAAGAGATTCAGTCTATGTGGCATAGTGAGGGAGGTACCGGGCGCAATAACCCGCCATGCCAAGGAAGGATTGAATCTCTGACGTATGGGTGGGGGCTGCCAGATTGGTGATCGTGCAGACTTTGTCCAGGTTTGGTGTCATCCCCTCGTCCGAGAAAATGTGGCCAAAGAATTGAAGTTTCTTCCTATTGATGTTGCATTTTTCAAGGTTAGGCATCAAAGGTGTTTCTTGTAATGTCGACTTTATGGGAAGCATGACTTGGGGGAGAGCCTCCTAAAATATGTCCAATGCAGAGGAAATCCTGAAATGTAAACTTTTGTATCGGAACAACCCTACAAGTGTGGAAAATGTTATTACCCTGGAGGTGGCATACAGCTCCAGCCAGTGTCATCTGTTGACATTGTCTGACAGAATATATTGGTTGGCTTGTGCCCCAATGGAACATTCTTGTCGTCGATCTGTAGAGAATGTGCTTAGATGCTGTTTGTAGGAACTCCTGCTCACCCATAATGTTGACGGTGGCTCTTCTGTTAACAAGAAGCAGTGATTTATGCTGCATGTGCTGATGGTTGCTCTCGGGGCTTCATCCACCTTCTGACCCTTGGGCATCAAGGTGACATGCTCATCCGAGTAGGTGGAGTAGTCTTGGGAGTATTCTTGTGGTTCATTTAGAAGATGTTTCGGAGGTGATCTATGTATACCGGGCAGGGGTCAAGTCCTAAAAATTAAAGTGGGGGGACTCATCAACAAACGCAATCGGATGTGATGTTGTCAGAAATTAGCATATCAAGGTGAAATATGCGCATTTCATTAAATTGGCTTTGCATAACCACCCAAATTGAACAGGAGGAATGGCATTTGCCTTTCATGAAATCAACACACACACACAACCAAGACAGGATATTTTCTTCTAATAGTAATTTTGAAAACGTTAAAAGGTGTGCATGTTTTAAACTCCAAGAACCAATACAAATGTTTTCCCTGGGACTTGCAGTACCGAAATGGGATATTTCACCTTTAGTTGTTTGTTATTTTTGATCAGGTTATATAGTGCAGTGGTGAAGTGTCCTCCCTACAAACCTGACGACGGCGGTTTGATCCCTGAGATCTTTATGAATTCAAAGAAGACATCCATGTTTCTCTTTTAGCTGGGGGGGACTGAGTCCCCCCTCTGAATAAAGTGGGGGGACTGCGCCCCCCCGTGTGTACCCTCGACTTGAGCCCTGATACCGTGTGTGGGTTTGGTGGCCTATCATAGGTATCCCTATGTCGTGCATAAGGACTAGGCTGTTCCTCTCCTTGGTCTGCCTCGTAGACCAGTATATCTTCCATTGCTCTGATGAACCTGCGTGGTCCTGAGGCTTGTCCTTGCATCGTTCTGCATCGACCATACATTGGAGGGCGTGTTCTGATGCCTTCTCTCCAGGGTGTCGTGGGGCTTGACCTCATTGTGGGGAAAGGCTTTGCTTCCTTGCAGACTGTCTGAAAGTGTCCCTCTCTGCCACAGTCGGAGCATTGCTAGGTGACCGCCGGGCCGGCTCCTGCATGAGGGAATGACAAACTGCATCTGGAGCATGATCGCTGGGGCCTGGTGGGCTGGCGAGCGGGTGCCTGTGCTCGACTGGGTGGTCTTCCCATCATTTATGGTTTGTCATCTGGTCTTTGCAAGTGTAGTGTGCCTACCATTTCCCCTTCTTCCGTCTTCTTATTGTATGGGGTTTTCATGGATGCTGCTTGAATATCGACTCTTTCATAGACCCTTGCGAGCTCTGTGATGTCAACCATCGGGAGAGGCCTTTTGAGGATGTGTTTCCTAAATGTGGATGATGTACGCCCCTTGATGACTCTCAGTCTGATGGCTTCCTCATATGAAAAATGTATAAATTGGCTGTGCACTAGTTGTTGTCGCAGTCGTATTATGAAGTTGTCAATGTTCTCCTGGGCTTGTTGTGTACATTGATTAAATACATATCTTTCATAATCTCTGTTTGGCTGTATGATTAGTTTTTGTTTAATGCCTGTACCTGTCGCCCTTTCATCTTCCTGTATTGTCTTTATAATGGCTGTGATTTCCTTCACTGCTAGACTGGAAAACACATCGGTTATAGCTGCTAACTTGTCTTCCCCAATGCTCGGATAAAGTCATTAAAGTCCTCGATCCACTCTGCCCATTGGGGGCCATTGTCAGATAGCACAGCGAGTAGAGCGCTCACTTTGACACCCGTGCAGAGCATGCCGACACCGGTTCAAATCGCAGCAGGGCCAAACTCAGCCTTTCATCATTCCAAGGTCAATAAATGAGCACCACACATGTGGGAAATAAGCAGCGCTCAGATACCTGAGGGTTCGTAGCGCTATATAAATGCCAAATTATTATTATTATTATGATGCGGCAGCAGTTGGAATGGAAGTGGCTAGCGAATGAAAGCTGACCTTGTGTTTTATGTCAGCGGGGCCTGAGGGTCCAGTGCACCCTGTCTCATTGTGGGGACCTTGGTTGTGGTCCAGCAGCCTGAGTCTAGGCCACGTGGAGGGACGTGCAATGGTAGTAGGCCACTAGAGGGGCTGTGCGGTGGTATGTGCCATGTGGTGTTATGCCTTAGCAGGCTCCGATGGTTGGGGGCAGCTCCTTACCGTACATATGTGGTGCTGTTGGGTGTGCAGGTGGTAGATCCTCTCGGCCGGGTTTGCAGGTGACTGGATGGCTGTATGTTGGACTGGTACCCACCATGATGGCAGCGTCCTGGGACAGATGGCATGCAGTAGGCCGGATGGCGGTTTGCCATATGTGGCGCTGCGTCGAGGCTGGATGAATGCAGGACTGATGGCCTGCTGAAGGCCTCTTGGCATGTTGCGAGGCCGGATGGATGTAGATGCGGCCCTGCGTTGATGCCGGGTGGAGGTAGGACGGATGATATGATTTGACATGGCATTTATACAGTATGTGTGATGGCAGATTGCCATGGCCAGATGGCAGATTGCCATGTGCCGCAGCAACTGGATTGCCTGCGGCTGAACAGAGGATTGCTGTGTGTCGCGGATGGCCTGCTGTAGGCCGCGAGGTGGATTGCCTTGTGCCGGGCCAGAAGGCGGACTGCCTCGGGCGATGAATGGAGGAACGGTGGAGTGCCTGATGGAACCCCTGGATAGATGGCTGCAGCGAACAGCAGCATGTCGGATGTAGTGCCGAGCGGATTGCTGCTGCGGGATGTGCTGGGTGAGGAAACAGGATGTCCTGGGTGAGGAAACAGCAGAGTGCTTGAAGTCGGCGGGATCGTCAGGCCCAATCAATGGGATCACTGTTGGGGATGGACAGCCATGTGCTTGTGCGCGGGGTCGTGGAACTCGTCACCAGTTGTTACACCCTTAGCGGGTGGAAAGAACGGACACCACACACAGAGGGCTGGTAATGAACTCCCCCTCCATCTCCATATCCTGCTCTCTCTTCTCCCTTTCTGGCGCCTTCCCTGTTCCCCCTCCCCTTCCTCCCACGTGACCCTCCCATCACGTGCTTCCGTCCTCGTGTCAGCTCCTGACACCTACAGGGGCAGTGCCCTATTTATGCTGTAAGGGTTACTTTGGTGCAGGGTGCCAGTTAAAAAAAATGTAGTGAAAAGGGAAATACGTGGGTCTCAGCTAGCACCCAAATGAGGTCCAGGTTTCAGAAAATGTTGTCCTGAGCGACTCAGTTGAGCTTTGATGTAATCTATACATGGCTGCACAAACAGAAATGATTCTGGGATTCTGGGGGACGGGGTAAACGCCTTTCTTTGCCAGGGTTTGGGGTGGGCTGGGTTCATCTTTACCTAATAGGCTTTATTTGGCTGCCGCTTTGCTCACAGGGATTATCCTTCCATTTGAGCTCTTCTCCTCTGTCCAGATGCGTAATGCACTAGACCAGCTGCTAAATAGCCGAGCGGCACCGGGAAGACTGTGATTGCTGGGGAGCCAGGGCTGAACCGGGGCACCATTAAAAAGTGCATGTTACGTTTTCATTCATTGATGCACACACACACACCACACACAAGATGTACATGCACGGCTCAACCACATACACACCCATACAAGCCAGATGCACATAGACACACACACACACACAGGATGCACATGCACGCACACACACAGACACACACACAGGATGCACATGCACACACACGCATAGACACACAGGATACACATGCACACACGCACATGCATACCTCAACCACACACACACACACACACAGGATGCACATGCACACACAACCATACACACCACAGGATACACATGCACACACGCACATGGATACCTCAACCACACACACAGACACACACACACGATGCACATGCACACACAACCATACACACACACAGGATACACATGCACACCTCAATCACACACACAGACACACACACACACACGATGCACATGCACACACAACCATACACACACACAGGATACACATGCACACACGCACATGGATACCTCAACCACACACACACACACACATACACGATGCACATGCACACACAACCATACACACACACACAGGATACACATGCACACACGCACATGGATACCTCAACCACACACACACACACACACACACACACACACAGAGCGTGAATGTTGCTTAAAATGTATGGAATCTCTGCGAGTGTTTTAATGTGCAGTGTTTCATTGGGCTGGTTGCCTGTTATGCATATTTGGCCGAGACTCCCGGGAAATCGTGTAAAATCTCGTGAAATAGCCAAGCCGATGATTGAACGATGATTGAACGAGAGGGGCAGGAATGAGTCCACTGGGAAAAGAGTGCCTTTTATCGGAGTATTTCTGGAGATGCAACATGTTACAGAACGAATGCAGGTCCAAATGAACAGCACAATGCATGTGTAGCCCAGGGGGATTGAAAGATCCATGAATGTTCATAATGCAGCCATTCTTTGGCAATGTGCCAGTGGGACACACCTCCACTGCAGCTGATGTGCTGCGATGCCCAGGGAAGCACCTTTCCGAGGGCTGGCAATGCATTAAAGCAGTAGAGCCCGGCTATCTACTTCCCAGAACTTAATCTCGTGTCTCATCTCGTGCCCACGTACTGAAGCTAAGGGTTCCCCATTAATAGAAAGCCCAGGGTGACGTACTTTCACCAGGAAATGAGTATAGCGCCCCGGGCCCCATTAACGCACAGAGTCTAGGAGCTGAGAACGCGCTGCGGGTCCATTCCTATTGCGAGGCGCCGGAATGCAGTGGACACGGGATTTACAGCGCTGCGAAGCTAGCATTCAGGGCCGGCCTTAGCACCCGCAGCGCCCTGGGCGAAACAAAATTTGGCGCCCCCCCCCCCAAAGAAAAATACACACGCCAATCTTGAAACACCTAGGCAACACACCATCCACACACATTAAAAGCAAAGGCCCCTACACAACATGCGCACACCATCCACATGCATGCAGTCACCATCCACACACATGAAAAGCAAAGGCCCCTACACAACATGCGCCCACCATCCACATGCATGCAGTCACCATGCACACACATTAAAAGAAAAGCCCCCCTACACAACACACGCACATCATCCACACACATACATTAAAAGCAGCACTTACTTTAACGTGGGTGGCGAGTCGGAAGGCAGCAGGATTGCACGCAGGCCAGGCACGGCACCAACAGGATTCACCTGAGTAACTGGGGCAGTCTGGCAGAGGCTAAAGGCAGCATGCCAGGCCCTGGGATTTAAGAAAGCCGCATTGGACCAATTAAAAAGCCCCCTCGCCAAAGTGCAGGGGGCTTTTTAATTAGTCCAATGTCCGTCGGCCACCTTCGAGGCGACAACCCGACACGTCACCAAGGGGCACCTCGAGATCCCAGGTGCTCCTTGGTGACGCATAGCCATAGCTCTCAACTCACACGCTTTTGGCGGGTGTCACCCGCCTTGTAAAGGGCTGACTCACCTGCCAAGCCTCCTGCACGCCCATTCATTCCAATGTGCCTCTCACCCGCCAAAAACAAAATCGGGTGATTTCACCCGCCTTTGCAAGACAAATGGTTGAGAGCTATGCGCATAGCTCTCAACTCACACGCTTTTGGCGGGTGTCACCCGCCTTGTAAAGGGCTGACTCACCCGCCAAACCTCCTGCACGCCCATACATTCCAATGGGCGTCTCACCCGCCAAAAACAAAATCGGGTGATTTCACCCGCCTTTGCAACACAAATGGTTGAGAGCTCTGGTGACGGGGAGGGCGCCCAGCGCCTCTTGATGACGGGAGGGGCGCCCAGCGCCTCTTGATGACGGAAGGAGCGCTGGGCGCCCAAAAAAAAAGTTTAAAAAAAAAAATCCAAAGCGACGCAACACTGAGTGCTCTCGGTGCTGGGGCGCCCTACCTTTGAGACGGTGAGTAGGGCGCCCCGGGCGTTCGCCCGGCTCGCCCTGGCCTAAGGCCGGCCCTGCTAGCATTAAGCAGGATTACATGGCTGTATGTTTATTCAAGGAGCACCGTGGCGTGGGGGCGGGAGGGGGGATTTCTGCTGGTATTTATCCGGGGGATTAAGGTCTTATTGCCAACAAAATGCAACAAAATTAGACAGAAAGCATTCTATAGGAGGTCTAGGAAAACAAAGACCCTGGCGGGAAAAGTAATCCCGGAAAATGATCTACTTTGTAAGTAGGGCGACGTCATTACGGACGTCCACATCGCAGTGTGCCGCGTAGGAGAAGATGAACCCAGGAAAATCCCTCATGGAATTGCATATTACAGAAAGGATAAAAACACATTTTATTTTTTTGCATTTTTAAAGCGCTCACCCAGCCCGCAGGCAACGAGGCGCTGTTATAAGAATTGTTTGTTTTTTAAAAACATTTTTAGTTGCATAATTGTTTTGTCTTAGTTGCGTATTTATAACGCGCTTAAATACCCAGAGGTTTCTAAGTGAGGTCAAACCTGTGTTGCGTCGTGTCGTCTTGCTTCTAAGGCGAACATGTTGCCGCTGAGCTACCCTCCCGGGAGGATAGCTCAGCGGCAAAGTGCTCACCTTGGAAACAAGACTACACAAGGCAACACAGGTTCGATCCCCGGGTCCCGCTTAAAAACCTCTGCACGTTATAAATACGCAACTAAGAGACGTATTCCTGTAACAGCGCCTCGATGCCTATGGGCTGTGTGAGCGCTTTAAAAATGAAAATAAATGAACAAGCAGAGCACATAAGCAGGACACACATCACTTTACAACACATGGATAAAGCAGGTGGACGCTATAGGGATCCATCGTACACGCTCCCTGCCATGACTGCAAATTATGACGATTTGGCGGTGTGGAGCCGCTTACGTTACAGTATAAACATAGACCCCCAGCGTCAAATTACTAATTTATACAAATCTAGCAAAAAGTACCCAGACTCCACACAGGTTCTGTAGGCAGACATTATAAAGCGCTGATCAATTTTTGAAAATCAATGATCCTGTAGGTCGCTGTTCCGAGTGGCTTATCACTTGATGTGCTTTGCACTCTGAAGTAAACTGCACTGAGATTGGGGGCGTGTGGCTGGCTAACATACTCCGGAGCAGACATGGAGGAAGGCAAGATTTGGGATGCTGCAGCATACTGGGATCTTCTGTTCCCACCTGTCGCCTCACCCTGGTCCGTTGCGGTGCAAATATCTTGGAAACGGTGCATCCTAGGTCTTTGAAACATGGTTTTCAAGGTCCCATATCGACCTCAGAGATTTGTTTCTGGCGTCAAGATGCTTAAAATCAGCTTTGTCCGGTCCTTCTGCAGCCAACTTGATGTTTCGCTGATTTCATGCATTTTATATTCCCCAAATCGCCTGGAAATGACATACAAAATGATACCAAAATGAAATCAAGCCATACTATGGTTGCTGCGGATAAGTCCTAAATGATAATAGTCAGAGTTTGCTGTTGGCGATAGAGATCACTCAGGATTGCGCGCCTCAAATTCTTCACATAGAAACCCTGAGGAACTGGATCAAGTCTCAAGGCACAGACCAGTACGACGGTACCGGAGCCTGCAGTTCGGTAGAAGATCAGACTGGGCACCGGACCAGAAAACCATTGAACCCAAATTGTCAAAGAATCGACAAGATGTAAGTCCCAGGAAAGGAATATGGGCATGGCTGCCAAAATCTTTTGATCCAATGAGCAAGAGATAGAAGCTATTGCAGCTCCAACAAATACCGTCCATAAATTCTGACAACTCGAACGACCAGACCAAAGTATCAAGGATAAAGTTGGGATCATGGAACACAAGAGGGCATCAGCATCTTACCAAACCTGGAGGAATTGATTTAGGCGCTTTTGATATACTCTGCCTCCAAAAAACTTGGTTGGAGGAGATCCCGCTCCTTGACGGCTTCACGGTAATTGTATCTCCCGCCACTAGAGGAACCTAGAGTGGACTATCAAACTCTCCTCTCGAAATATTGCTTGCCAACCAAAACCAAACCAGCGAAAGACCCTCAGGTGTACAGCTCAGCCCTCGTTGCACGACGTCACAAGCTAAGACAGCTCAAAAGATCTACTCTTAAACAAAACTCTCCAGAAGCATGGTCTCTGTTTCAGACTGAATACAAGATCTATAGATCATGGCTTGGATTTTACGGGACTGACCTATACCAACAAGACACCGAGAGTATGCGTCAGATAGTGGCCTTAAAAAAAACAAAGGAATTTTGGTCACTAATCAGACCCTCAGGTTCTCAAGCAAATGTGATCCTAACGAACTCGGTAAGCGAAGAGAAATGGGTAGACCACTCAAGAACCTTTTCATTCCAATAGAAGACAGTGTAACAGGGAGAAAAGAGACCTTGTCAGTTCCTTGGGAAGACCTCTCAGACAAGGAAGATATCAATAGAAAGATCAAGACGCTGAAAGCCTCTAGAGCTCCGGGCCCAGATGGCCTTACCAACTTTGACTTAAAGCAGCACCCGAAAGAATGGGCGCCCTTGATCAGTCTAATCTTTGCATGTTACAATGAGTACAAAACCATCCCCTCATCTTGGACCTCGGCAGTGGTGGTTCCCATCTTTAAGAACGGCCCAAGAGAAGACCCGTCTAACTATCGTCCGATAGCATTATTAGATACCATCGGCAAGGTCTTCGCATCGTTATTGCTTGAAAAATTCCAACACTGGGCCAAGTCATCGGCTTGTGCGTACCCATTTCAAACCGGCTTTTTGAAAAACGCCAATACATCAGCAAACATCATGATCCTTAACATCTTAAAAAGCAAAGTTAGAGCTGGTGCTCCTCGAGTGTACCTAGCATTTGTGGATCTAACCCAAGCATTCAACCGCATCGACAGGAACAAGCTTTGGTCAAAACTTGTGATTTGGAACTGTCCCCAAACCATCTTTGCTCCCATCACAGCCCTTCACACGGGAACACGCATGCGAGTATGACTAAGTCACAACGGTTTGCTTTCTGTGGAGATACCCTCTTTCAGAGGGGTCAAACAGGGCTGTCCTTTGGCCCCCACACTTTTTATCGCCTTTCTAGGGGATTATAAAGACTCTGCAGCTAAAATTCAGGCTTTTCCTCCAAAAATGGGTTCCTCAGAGGTTCCGTATCTACTGTATGCTGACAACATGATTTTGGTCGACCAAACCCTATTGGGCTCCAACGAAAGCTTGACCACCTGTCGTCCTATCTATCCCTCAACAACCTAGAGATTAATGAGAGCAAAACCAAAATCTTGACCGTTGAAAAAGCGCAGTCGAAAAAAGTAAAACCAACGTGGTTCCTGGAAGGAACAAAGTTAGAGTCAGTCGAATACTTTAAATACTTGGGTGTCACCTTCGATTGCTCCAAAACTGAAGCCCACATGCAGCGAGTGCTCTGGTCTAAGATTCGCAACCTTACTGCTCAGACAAGAATGATTGACAGAAAGCACGGAAGGTTTTCCCTGCTGCCAGCCATACAATTTTATAAAACCAAAGTCATCCCGTCAATGGTATATGGCATGGACGCTTGCATGGCAAGATGATTTGGCCTAAATTGGAGAGCTTCTTTTGGCGCTCAGTCTTGCAAATCGCCAAGTCGACATCTATCACAGCCATCCGGCATGAAGTCGGTTTGCTTTTTCTCTTGGTTGCCATAGACAACAGTCGAATACAACTATTCAGAGAACTTCTGCTCTTGAACAGTCCGAGCATCTACACTCTGATCAAAGAGGAAGCCGCTAAAGGGACCTACGCTCAGTTATCGGTCTGGTGCGAAAATAACAAAGACTTGCTAAAATCAATAGCCTGCACAGAAGAGGATCTGACGGTCAACCCCTTGAGGATAACAACTAAGATGGAAGACTTAGACTGGATCAAGACATTAGATCAGGTATCGTCTTAAAGACTATTGACCCACCTTCCCGCAATAGTGCGTAAAAGAAAAGAGTAGTGGGTTACATAAAGAAGTTTCCCAACAAATCCCTGAGAGGGACATTTCTCAGAGCAAGACGCAACCTTTTACCCACCAGGGAAATCCTGAAAATCAGATCCCAATCAGTTACGAGTGATTGTAGACTCTGTCAGGTAACCAACCAGCTGGAAACCTTACAACATCTAATGATGAAATGCCCTGCAACACAAAACCTCAGGCGGCCGTACCTCTCTCCACTATTCTTGGACAGTGACCTCCGGGAAGAGGACCTCTGGTGGATCCGTCTTCTTTCTGGTGATAACAACAGATGGACCATCGCAGCAGTAAAAATCCTAAAACTGGCAATGGACAAAATTGCAAATCTGTAAAGCAATGTCGACACCAGACTTCATAGACTCTTCACAAACTTGTGTTCTCGACACAGTGATCTTGACACCCAACTGCAAAGTCTTCTTTTATCACGCCCTTGTAAAAGCCAATATTTGGCTATAAACAAGTAATAAAAAAATATATAGTCCTTTATATGAATTGTGAATGTTGATGTGGGACAAATGGCAGATCTGCTTTCAGGCCATTTGTTTTCACTGGGTCAGCCTGTGCCAGAGTTTTCTTATGAGTCTCCTTTGTGCTGGAAGCTTGCTCTTTGAAATTGCAGTCCTTTTGGTCATGCTCCAGTCAAGGATGACTTCCCTTGAAGCCCCTGCTTTCAGAGTCAGCAAGCCTGGGGAACACTGGGCTTTCAACACCTTCAGCAGCACATTTTCTATTGCAGGGATCATTAGATGTGAGATGTGACATCCAGGCTGGATGTGGGAGTTTTCATTGTGATGACAGCCAGAAACAGGTTTTCCATGAAGACTAAGTGACTCTTCAAATGTCACTGGAGTTTTGTTGGGGAAACATAGTATGCATTTCTTTTGACAACCCACACATCATGTTTTGTTTTCCTGACAGTATTCTGTGAGCAGTGATATTTTTTTCCACTTTTCCTTTAGTAATCCGTTTTTATTTTCACACACATGCGCAGGCCGTTTTTGTTTTCAATGTTTAAAAATTCTGTTTTCCATGTGACAGGGATCTTTCACTCCTCCTTCTTTTGTAAATTAAAATGCTGCTTGTCCATTGGTAAGGACAGGTAGGCCCCTTTCCACATGGCTCTTTAACTTTACTTGAAAAACAAAAGCAAAAGCCAGGCTATTTTTCTTTCAAGGTTTTAACATCTTGCTATTCATGTGAAAGGGACTTCTGTTTGGGGCCTTTAAATCCAACCCACAGTTGGTACTGAAAATTCCTGATTGACCTCTGTCGAACATCCTGGGACGTGTTTCACACATACCGACTATAACCAGATGACCCTAGAGAATGTTTTATAAGGATAATAATTGTACACGTGAAGGAGCTGTGCATAGTGCCTTTGCTTCCTTTGGGACTATCTCCTGGGATGGTGTTGCAATGTCGTCTGTGTCGCGCATATATGGATGTCTAAGCACTCATTGAACCTCTGGCAAGCCTCATTCTCCATGAAGCTGAGCAAATCTGGCCCCCCACCGGAGAATTCCTGTTCGTCTACAAGTCCATGTCCCACTTGTAATTAATATTCTATGGTAATTAGTCAAGTCCTTCCGCCTAGTACATTGGCACTTAATTATTACCCAGCATTGCATATGCATGCACGTGCCCTGTGCGATTATTCAACAGATGTGACTCGAATCATATATCCTTATTTTGGCCTTGTTTATTGAAAAGTAACCATTTAATCACACTCCCCAAATGCAGCTGAATTTGTCTGCTCTCTTTCTTTCCCAAGTGGTTTTGCTTCGCTTGTAGCTGATAAAGACGTGAGCACTGAATCAAAAGTTGTAACATAGGACATGGTTTCCAAAGAGAAGAGGAAACTATTTGAATGCATGGGCTAAGCAATGAATAGAGAAAAGAGAAAAATGTACTGTTTTAGCTAAAACTCCTTATTGTAGATGGTATTCCCGATCAGGATGTCTTTATTGAGGGGATGGGGATACATTTAGTTGAAATGTGGAATAGATTGACGGACGCGGATGTCCCACAAGGGTTGAGGGATTTGAATGTTTTAGGCTATTCAAGGGATTCTGTGGAGAAAGTACATGAGCATGTCGAGAGGGTTTTGCGTTAAGAAGGGAGTTAGAACAGTTGCAGAATGATGAAATAGATGGTGATACTTTGGACGCTTTTTATGCGCAGAACAGTTCCTTCCACCTTGTAAGTCAAAGAGTGAAGAAAAGCAAATTTGCACAAGGGAGGCGCTTATATGGATTTTCGAATGTGTTGATGTCTCCCACAGAAGTATATGCTACGTATAGTTAGTATACTCCAGAAATGCAGAGGTAAGTGTTACAGGTAATGATAGAATACCTTAAGGATGAGTGTATAAAAAAGAGATGTGTTGTCCCGCAGAATTGATGATTGTCTATAAGGGAGCTCTTTTGGACCCGATATTATTCCTAACACTTTTTAGCGTTTCATCTGGTTTTTTTTTCTTTCTTAAACAAATGATCGGAGTTGCCTACTTCTCAGTTGCTTATGAGGGAGGGTCCTCCGACATTTGTTCTTAGAGTTGAGATTAGATAGTTAGAGAGATTGGAGGTGGGAATACATAGTTTCGAGGTCAGTCTATTCCACAGAATAATGAGCAGTTGAATCCTGTACACATGGACCAATGTGCATATTACAGACAAGAGGGTCAATAGAGAGCACAAGGTCCGATCCTTTAGTAGAGGTCGAATAACATATATGGTGTCATGGGTAAATAACCCAGAGGCCGCCCTGGAGTAGGGGGTCTTAGGGGGAGCCAGTTTGCTCAAAATTCTCAGTTCTTTTTGCGAAATAATCAGCATATAGTAGAACTATCTTTGATAATGCTTCCACTGTCTACCTTTCTAAAGATCTTGTCTTTGACGACATATTGTTCCGTTAGGGTGGCCCGAAGCAGGGTCTGGAACCGATGCCTATTCTCGTTAATCAAAGAGGTCTCTACGATGTGATGAAGGTGGGGAATAAATGGCTCCAAGACCGAGCATATGATATTCGGCTCCACACAGGCCAGAAAGAAATTGAGCCCATCTTACTCTTCATTCTTTATCAAAAATACCCAAATTCCAACATCAGAAAAAGTGAAGACCCTAGGAGTGTATCTTCAAGCTCCATTAGGCGCTGAAGCACACACAGCCTACCTAAAGAAGAACTGCCAGTACCATCAAATACTTCTGAAAAAATCAGACCACTGTAAGATCAAAAAAACAGCATGATCATCGCTAGAGCTACCATATTATCTAGATTAGATTATGGAAATTCCCTACTCTTATGAGCTAACAGCAAATGTGTGAAAAAATGCCAAATAATCCTAAATAATGCCATCAGAACGATCACAGGAAGATCTTGGAGAGAACATACCACCAGAGAAAGGAAGGCTCTCCATTGGTTGGCTAAGAAAGAGAGAATTTCCTTCAAGTCTCTCACCATGGTTCATCGCTGCCTATATGGCAAAGCCCCGGTCTACCTCAAAAAACAATTTAAGTGGTACGAGCCACCTAGGCGGCTCAGATCCTCCAACACAGGTCAATTGCAAACCACCAAAACGAAAAAGCAGCACGGCCTTGGCAAGGCCTTCCCGACCTTAAATATCAAAAAATTGGATGAACTTCCCTCCTCACTGAAGCTCAAATCCAATTACATCCTCTTCAAATGAATCCTGGTAGTTGAACTAACCGAGTATGAGGTAACTTTGGCCACTCCATATCTTGTCCCGTCTTATTTTTCTGTTGTCCTGTCTTTTCGGAAGTGTTCTGATGCCTGCGGGCTTTAGCGCTATACAAATAAATAAATAAATAAAAATAAATAAGGAAGCATCTATTTTTCATAGATATGGGGGCACAGACGTGTTCCATTTATCAATCATGGGTTCCAGACATTCCACTGTGAGGGCAGATTAACGTTTTTAGGATTTTCTGGTACGCCAGTGGTTAGTTTGATTTCATTTTTGGTACTGATTTCACTGGGTCCATTCGCAGATTACTGTTCGTTTCTTTTGCCATCAAACTGTGGTGAGAATTTGTTGGGGTTGAATCTGTTGAAGGAATTAAATGTGGTAATTCATTGTTCTTTGGATGGAGTGTGTTTGATGATTTCACCACAGCAAGTTTCTGACTAGACCTTTGCCGTTGGAATTTAGTGATGTTCCGGAGTGTTTATGGGCGATTAATGACAATAATGTCAGTGTTTTACAGATTGAGCCTGTTAAAATCATTTTGAAACATGGGGTAAAGCTGCCACGTATTTCACAGTATAAGATTTCGGTTGATGGTGAGCAAGCTTTGAAGTGTATAGTTTCCAATTTTGTACACCGGGGGGTAATTGAAGAAATTGCAGGTAGTTTGTGCAATAGTCCGATTTTACCGGTGTATAAGAAAGGGGATAATTCAATTCCTTTTAGTTTCATTGTCGATTTACGGGCTATCAATAATATTGTTGCTTCACATTTCCATTTTGTGCCTGATGTAACAGCGATACTGACAACGATTCCAGATTCTGCTACTCCTTTTTGTATTATGGATTTTATGAATGCCTTCTTTGGCATTCCCATGTACATGAATAGTAGATATTTGTTCACGTTCACCCGAGGGGGACGTTCGTTTACATTCACCCGTGCACCACAAGGGTACACAGAGAGTCTGAGTATTTATAGTAGGGCTTTGAAAGGGCAGTTGGAGACACTTGAGTTGCCTTCCGCTTGTACATTGTTGTCGTACATTGACGACCTTCTCTTAGCTACAGACTCGGAAAATGCTTGCAAAAAGGGTACCGTGTTATTGCGTATTAATCTACTAGAACATGGACATAAAGCTACATTTGATAACATTTTAGTACTGTTGACAGGAGGTCGACTATTCAGGCTATCTCATGTCAAAGGAGGGAAGAAGATTGACACACAAATAAAATAAGCATTGCTAGCATGTCTGTCCCAAATACACAGAAGGAAGTCAGAGCCTTGATAGGAATGGCTTCTTACTGTAGGCAGTGGATCCCGTACTTTTCACTAGTCATTAAACCAATGTTGGCTTGGACAAAGAAGGGCATTTCTTTGCCATTGCCGTGGAATTTGGAATATAAAAGCTTTTGATCAGCTCAAGACTGTGCTGTGTTCAGCACCAGTTTTTGGCACACCAAAGTATGATAAGGCCTTTGTGTTGTATGTGATGAATCTGCTATGGCTGTGTTAATATAGGAGCATGAAGGGGGGAAGAATAGACCGTGCGGTTATTTTTTCCTCCACACTTGATCCTCTTGCATGCTCTTTTGCTATGTTGTCTGAGAGCTGTCACTGCTGCTGCTGCATTTGTAAATCAGAGTGAGGGGATGGTTCTAGGCCATACTTTAACTTGCACGACACCTCACTCTGTAGATGTTCTGTTAAGAAGAACGCAAAACGCAACACTTTACTTCCGCACAATCAACAAAATATGAATTGATCCTATTTGTACCGCATATTCAAATTGAATGGTGTTGCATATTTAATTTGGCTGAATTGATTCCTCTTCCGCAAGACAATGCTTGTAGTGACGAAATGTCACATGACCTCCTTCATATCGCAGAGTAAGAAATTAAAGGCGGGAATGATTTAAATGATGCACCTTTGAACGATCTAACAAGGGGAGCTGTTTTTCGATGGCTCCTGTTTTAATACTTTCGGATGGTACCTCCATTGCTGCTTATGCCATCACTACACTAAGCAAGATTGTGGAAACCAGGAGAACCTTTGCATAACTCCACGCAGGCCGCAGAGATTGTTGCAATGATTTAAGCTTGTGAACTTTTAGAAAGATTTAGATTGAATATATTTACAGATAATAGGTATGACTTTGGAATGGTTCATAACTTGGGTTGATAAAGGTTAGAACAAGGTTTCTTGACCTCGCACGGAAAACAAAAAAATCCAACATGGCACCCCGATAGCTCAGCTAATCTCAGCACTTGCGCTTCCTACTCAACTAGCGATCATGAGGTGCATAACACATTGAAAGATAGTAGATGATGTAGGGAAAGGAAACGTTTTTGCTGACAGGATAGCTGTACGGATCTCTATTGATTTGTACTTAGAAATGTATGTCAGGAAAGAAACCACAAATATATGTACAGTAGATGAAGGGATTGATTTGATGAAGGATATTCAAGCTGATGCTACTCCAAAAGAATTTAGATACTGGGCTGCGGGCTTTAGCGAGTTTGGATGAGGAAAGGTGTTGGGTAGACAGTTCAAAGGGGAGACAGATGCTACCCGATACAAGCCACCTCCATGATCACAAAGGCTTGTGGTCCTGTTTACATATGTGCTAGATAAATCCATAAAATACTAGAATCTGTCTGGGTAAATGCAAAACATCTCAGTAATTTGAAATAACTAACACTTATGTATAGGTCCATTGTCCATATGGATGACCCCACAGAACTGGACCCCCCGGATGAAACCATGGAGGGGAGGCCAGCTAATATTTGAAGTCTACCAAACCCTAGAGTGTTAAAAATATGTGGAGTATTTTCTTCTTACTAAATGCTGTAACCAGTTAACTCAAGACTTTTATTTGATTTATTAACAGGTGCGAGAAGCCCTTCCAGTTAAGTACGAGGGACCAGGTCACAGAATTCGACCAGGTAGATGGGTGCTCCCGAAGTTATTTGAGAGAGCATCCAGTCTCGCACCACGCAGAAGAGGACCATTCCAGGTCCCGTTGGCCACACAGACTGCTGTAAGAGTAGATGGGAAAAGACACTGGATCGACACACGTCAAGAAAATACCTCACTCTTTTGTCATCTGACAGAGAAGAAAAGAAGAAAAACTACTTGCCCTGCTTCTAAGGATCAATCAATCTTGAATAACATCAAGGGTGCTTCGGAGATACTTCCTGAGCCCGTGGGGCCTGGAGAGACGGCTGCTTTGTCTTCTAAATCGTCTTTGGATTGTCCTGCACCCTTGAGCAATCTTTCCCTTGTTTCAGCACTTCCATCAGGAAGCAACAACATTCTGTTCGCAGATCATGCAGTACCTGGAGTCTTAAGGTATGGTCTGCACCCACGGCACTAGACTTACTGCACAGTGCGTCTGTGCTCACAGGAAACGATTGTTAGCGTGTCCTTTGCCACTTTTGCGCTTAAATATAAGCAAGTGGTTAGGGACTGGGAAAGACTATCTTCAATCAAGAAACCACGTGACCAGGAGATCACCAGCAAACGGACTACAGTGTTTTTCGCAGGAACTTTCCGGGGAAGAGCTGTGAGGAACAATGCCTATCGTTATCTCTACTCGTACAGAGCAATTGATTGACTGTGTGGCTAATAAGGACATTGGACGATCAAATACATAGTCCGTGAGGACGTATTGTTTTCTCGTAATTGTGTTAACCAGTCTTACAATATTGATCACTTTTAGGTTTTGGTACATAGAAGGGGGGGGTGTGTCCGCTCGAAACTTTGATACCTGTTGATAAATGTTTTTATTATGTCTTTTCCTTTCATGCATCTGCACACTCTATCCTCTAGGGAGTCCCAACATAGATGGGGCTATTACAATAATACCCTTTTGTTAATTATGAATGTGATCCATGTAATTTCCAATAGAATTAATGAATGGGTATGTTTGCATTTAATACAATATGGGGAAATGGTGGGGCTGGTATATTGATACTTTGCCTTTAACTACTGTATGCTATGACTCTCTAAGGGCACTATTCTTTGGTCAATTAAAATGACAGTATCTCAGGGAATTTAGATGGCACTAACTTGGATGAGCTGAAAGGCGAGTTCTGACGCCACCGGGATGTTCTCTTTTTTAAACAGGATTAACCCTAACGTTGCTTTATTTAGGCCTTTTTGATACATTTTCTAAACCCTTCTAATCATCAGTTTCTTTTTCAAAATGGCACCCGTAGGCAACCGGGATGCCACGTCTCCTTCTTACACTATCAATCACAGCCCCTACTCTGTTTCCTTCTGCATACAAAGGGATGGTTCTTAGTGAGGACAGACCTCTGTATGTAGATGATTCCGTTCACTTCATTTATGGCAATAAAGGTGTTACTGCCAAGGGTCTACTGGCAGACAATATATTCGATGGATATCATTTAGGATGTGTGGACATTGAAGCGTGGAGTTGTGAGTAAAGCGAATATACTTAATAAGCTATTGGCTTAGGCCAAAAGGAGGGTTTGTCAAACTGTAATTATATAGTGCCTCCTTAGTATTTATATTGGCCTAAGCCCAATCACTTTACATAGGAAAACCGCTTTGCAAAGGTCCGATTTTTTGGGTTAACTTCGCTGCCATTTTAAGATTCAGCCGCCATTTGGATTTTTACTCGTGTGTTATTCATTCTAAAATGGTGGACTATGTTTTCAGCTTGCAACCAAGCCTCCTGACCTTTGAGTTCTGTTAATGTTTAGGCTGTCCAAGAGCCGACTGTTTAGACTGGGTAAAGAGACTTTGCGCTCCATATGAACAGTCATCTAAGTATTGCCTGCGCACACAAGCCTCATCCTTGTATAAACATTGGGACAATATAAAGCAAACCCTGAGCGTGGACACAGGCCGAATGCAATTGTGAGGAGACAACAAACAGTGCTTGCTGCAGGATTTGAGAACATACATTGTCATTGTGTCCTCATGGAAATGCAAACCTATGTAATCCTTTGCATATTATTGTATAAGCTGTATGTGAACTAGGCACAAACTCTAGACCACAAATTATTAACATGTAGAGAGGCTGGACAATATTACTCAGAATTGTATAAAAGCACAAATGTTTCTAATGTCCAGCACTCTCTCTCCTCTCTTTGACGGGCTGGTACTCACTGTGGGGTGTTGAGAGCCAGATAGCTATTTGTGTTACTTTGTCACTGTACAGAATTAAAGATCTGTGAATCTTTTTCAGCCCGTGATTGGTGTATTTCATTTGTGGTACTCAGCCTCGATATTTCCTTGTTTTTACATAAGCACTTTACAAATAAACAATTACAATTACAGTACATAAAATAACACACTTCCTTACTATTATATGAAGCATGCACAGGCATCCTTTGTCAAGTCTTAAGATATTAAATGCTGTACCATTCAGAAATGTGCAGGCCTAAGGCCTATACTATTCAACTATGGATGTCCCATTTTGTGGGGGGCATTTACAGGCCCTAACAGAATTCCCCTTCACCTAAATAAAAGCATTTAAACATTGCCACCCAAAAACACCAGTGTTGTGTTCTCCCTGACGCATGTTTGGCAAGCATTGAACACTGCAACCCAAAGAATGGCTGTGGAATTGTTTTATTCCATTTTGAAGGATCAGAAGTTGAACCTTTCACCAAGAACAGCTCTGCAATTGCTTTCCTTTCATCTGAATAATGGGAAGTCATGACCTGCATTCACCACGGCCCTGTGTTTACTTTATTTCATCTGAATGCCAAAATGTTAGGCAATACATCCCAAAAACAGCCTTGTCTTACTGTTCATTCACATGAGGGGTGAGGATTTCACATTGCTACCCGACATGGCTTTGTTTTCCCTTTTATGTGGACGGCAGTACTTTGAAACACTGCAAATGAATGAAGAATTGCTTGGTTTTATTTTTCATCCCATGTCAAATGAAGCGCCACCCTCCCATCTGTGACAGTTCCTCAAAATTGACATTAAAGGAGTTATGCATTTTAGGCATTTTTCCCCAGCACCAAAACCAAGAAATAATGTGGTTTTATGATATTTTTCAATGTAATTTGCAGGCAGATTTTCAGAGACTAAATGCATGTTTCTAGGACTTGTGAACTGAAATGGCCAGTCAAGACTCGTTTCTGGCTGATTTTAAAATGGGACTAATTTGACAGTCAGTGGAAAGATGGAGATGGACATTCTGAACATGTTGAATTATTTGAAGAATTGTAACTGTTATGTATTTCATGAAAAGGGCAAAAAGTTTCCAAAGGGCTATGCTACCTCGCAGAATTAGAGATCGGACTGTCTAATTCCCTGCGGCCCACTGAAACCACCTATCTACTTCCTAAGGTGGTGACTAGTATACATTTGAAGTTATGATGCTTAACTCAGTTTTGTTAAAAGGTGGACATGAGGCACAAAGAACTGTCATGAATGTCAAAGAGACAAATGGTGATCCCTCCCCTGGAACCACTGATGCCAGGTGGCGTGGAGAAGATTGATAGGCTGTCCAATCCTGGGGGTAGGAGTAATTCTAGAACACTTCCCCCAGATTGTAAAATAGATTGTGCCATTTGGGATATATAAGAGTGGACTGTACTATTCACAAGATCAGACACCCACACAAGAATCCAGGGAGACAGGAGAACGGGGACGGAGGCAGCTGATCCCATCCAAGAGAGTGCAGAGAGACCAGACCCCTTGCCTAGCTGTCCAGCGAGTCCACCGATCCAGCCTGGTGGTCCAGAATCCCACCCAGGAGAGTACGGATACCAGACCCCTTGCCTAGCTGTCCAGAGAGTCCTGAGATCCAGCCTGGTGGTCCAGAATCCCACCCAGGAGAGTACGGAGACCAGACCCCTTGCCTAGCTGTCCAGAGAGTCCTGAGATCCAGCCGGGCTGTCCAGAATCCTATCCAGGAGAGGGCAGAGGGCAGACCACTTGCCTAGCTGCCCAGCTGATCAAACCCAGCAGAGCACAGTGACTGGATCCCTTGTCCTAACTGCCCAGAGAGTCATGAGATCCAACCTGGCTGTCCAGAATCCCATCCAGGCAAGTGCAGAGACCAGGCCACTTGCCTAGCTGTCCAGAGAGTCCTGAGATCCAGCCTGGTGGTCCAGAATCCCACCCAGGAGAGTACGGAGACCAGACCCCTTGCCTAGCTGTCCAGAGAGTCCTGAGATCTAGCCGGGCTGTCCAGAATCCTATCCAGGAGAGGGCAGAGACCAGACCACCTGCCTAGCTGCCCAGCTGATCAAACCCAGCAGAGCACAGTGACTGGATCCCTTGTCCTAACTGTCCAGAGAGTCATGAGATCCAACCTGGCTGTCCAGAATCCCATCCAGGCAAGTGCAGAGACCAGGCCCCTTGTTTAGCTGTCCAGAGAGTCCTGAGATCCAGCCTGGTGGTCCAGAATCCCACCCAGGAGAGTACGGAGACCAGACCCCTTGCCTAGCTGTCCAGAGAGTCCTGAGATCTAGCCGGGCTGTCCAGAATCCTATCCAGGAGAGGGCAGAGACCAGACCACTTGCCTAGCTGCCCAGCTGATCAAACCCAGCAGAGCGCAGTGACTGGATCCCTTGTCCTAGCTGTCCAGAGAGTCATGAGATCCAACCTGGCTGTCCAGAATCCCATCCAGGCAAGTGCAGAGACCAGGCCCCTTGCCTAGCTGTCCAGAGAGTCCTGAGATCCAATCTGGTGGTCCAGAATACCATCCAGGTGAGTGCAGAGACCAGACCCTTGGCTAGCCATCCAGAGAGTCCTGAGATCCAGCTGACTGTCCAGAATCCCATCCAGGAGAGTGTGGAGACCAGACCCCTTTCCTAGATGTCCAGAGGAACCTGAGATCCCACTGACTATCCATTATCCTAAGTCAAGGCTTACTTTGTAAGTATCAAAGAACCCCAGTCCCAAATTGCACAGCCATCTCTTTTGTGACATAAATCCCATATAAAATCCCATAGAAAATCCTATTGAAAATCCCGTTGTAAGTCCAAATTGCCAGTATAATTCATTCACCTTTCCATAGAAGAATCTGTATTAGCCTGTTTATGTTAGCACATTCTTCTGATAAATCTTTCAGTTGTCTGTATAAATCCTTAGCATTATTTGGAAGTAAATCAATTAATTCTCCTATAAGGATATTTACCGTGTAAGCTGGTTGAAATTCGAAATTAACCCCCTTGCGCTTAGTGTCTTTCTTTAATGACTATAGTCTTTAAAATATAGTCTCTGAGAGGAAGTCTCCTTGTCACTAAGAACAGAATTTGCCCGTGTTTTGTGTGCATTCCCGATGAACTCTTAACTCGCATCTGTCCCATTGAAAACCTGAACTGTAGTCCCATTGAGAGCAATCCATTGTGCCTAGCATCTTACATGATGTGTGCCTTTGTCCCTGTCCTTGAAATCGATTTCCAATTTTGACAGCTAACCCCTTTCCTTAGCTGCCTGTCATCACAAATCCTGTGTAAAGCGTATTTCCATTTTGTCATGTGTATTTTTCTTTTGCATTTACTTTCTTCCCCAAAATCGATTTTCCTTCCTTGTTTTCACGTTGCCCTGGTGCGCTGAGTAGCAGTCTTTAGACTTCCTTACCTCCTAAAGTTTAGCAACACAAATTTCCTTCCTAGCTGTCCCACCGCGGTCGTGAGCTGCTACAAGCTTAACCGATTCTGCCGTTTTGCTCCTAAATCAGGTTTTCGTTTTTGTTTCTGACTTCCCATCCTGGGGTGGGCGGCTGTATTCCAAATTTGATTTTTCTCTTGTTATCCTTACTCCCTGCCACTGTCTTCCATCCAAAGAGAATTAAGTTAGCTCATTTTTGGGGGTGAGTCTTCCAGGGGTAGTGCTTAACCTTAGTGCAATCACATGCTTTTAACCATTTTTCCTGTTTGACATTAAAGATTTATGAGAATTGTGTTAGGATTTTGAACCAATTGTTCCGTAGGAAACATTGCATTGTGTGCCACAATATTGGTGGCTGCTGTAAATTGTATTTTGAATATTTTTCCTTTTTCCATTAAATAATAAATGAATACATATCTTATTGAGACACACCGGCCTGGTTCCTAGTCCATTGTGACACAGGGTGTTTGTAAAGGGGGTTGCGAGACGGGTTGGAGGCCTACTCAAATAAAAGAACCTGTGGTTTATTAAGGATAAAAATCATGTTTATTGTGCGCCACCTTCATTGTGAGGGGAAGGAGTCCCTGGCGGGAGTGTGCCTTGTTATAAAAACCGTGACAATTTGAAAGACTCAACGTTTCTGCGTCACCCAAATTTGTCAACCACAGAGATTTCACCGCCATCTCAAATCAAATTCGCTTCAATGTATTGCAGTTTTACAAAGAGCAAGACTGAAAGGAGTTCCTTCCAATAAGCATTAAGATGTCATCACTGCAGATAATGAGTGATATCTGGATCCCAGATAATATTCTGCACCGAAAGTGCGGGCATGAATACATATTCGTATCCTTGAAAAATCGTGCACAAAAAGTATTTCTATAATGAGAAGTTGTATTTTATTTATTTAATTGTTCTTTTATAACACGCCTGATAACATACCCGAGTTCGGTTTCTAAGTGCGGATCTGGTATTCGAACCTCAGTTGCTCTGCATTGGTATTGCCCCTGTGCTATCCTCCGTTTACAAAATTGCATTCCAAGGTCTCAATGTTGCCCCCTCCCCTGTATACTCTACACATGCGTGTAGCCCTTGCAAGGTTTATCCTGGCCCCCATGTCGGAAACATGTTGAACCCCAGTTTCATCAAGTGAAGCTGGACCTCCATTTGAGGCATGGAGACTTCTTGATATACCCCTCAGCTCCGGGTGACCTTTTTTATTGAGTTGTTGTCACAAGTCTCTCCCCGTCTCACCTGTTTTTGTTGTGTACTTGCAACCTTCTGGGATTTCTTCTTTTTTACGGTCCCGGATTTGTATAGACCCGAACGCTGATCTTCGGCGTCCAGTGTGGGGATAGCAGTTCAGTTTCCAGGAGCGTTCTGAAAGTCCAGGGTAACACCAGGAAGCAAACAAGTAACGCTCGGAGGCACGGAGGACCGTGACTTGAGCGCAGAAGGTTTTCCAGGAGTAGGAATAGGACGGGGAATCAAGGAGCTGGGAACAAGGAATCAAGCGAGAGCCCCGATCGAACTCCGGCAAAGCACGTCCGACTACAGGTAGCGGTAGCGTTGAGACGCACAGAGCCGCGGGGCGTGTCTCTCTTTTAGGATGAGCAGCATGGAACGCATAGACTGATCCGGAGCGTTCCGTTCCGAGCGGCCATGTTGGAAGGAATACTGCATGCAATCCTCTGCGAGTCAGGGACCAGGAGGACCAGAAAGGATGTAGACGACAGTTCATGACAGTTGTTAGGGTGATTGCATGGTATCAAGTCTGGCTCTTGTGTGGGAGGAAAGGTCGTTTAGGCCCCCCTCCCCTCCATTCCCGTTCCCGCATGCACACTATGCTCATTCCACGGCTGGCTTTGAGCCTCTGGCCAAAGGTGCCAGACAGCCTCGGGACGACACATACAGGTGCAACATCTACAAGAGGGCTGATTACTGACTCCATTTTGTATGAACACCGACTCCATTTTGTATCAGCTCTAGTAGGCCTCACAGAAATGCCAGCCTGTAGGCCCGCACCTTTCCCCTGGGTCCACGCACAGTTAGCCAACTACTCCCCCCTCCAGCTCCCCTCTGGAGTCTCTGCGACTGTCCTGTTCTCACAGAAAGCTGGCCGCAAAAGTCTACAAACAAAACACTGCATCTCTCGCCTTCCTCCTTACATCACTGACCTGTAAATGACTGGACCAAGGCCTGGTCTTGGAAAAAACCCATCCATCTCCACAAACCTGCTCTGTACTTGCAGACCCCACTCTGAGGATATACTACTCACACAACCTCTAACCTCACCTCTTATTTGATGTACCGGATGCCTGCCCCACAACTGTGTGCCACTCAGATTCACCCCTATCACTAATCCCGCATGTGACCATATATCCTTCTTTGTACTAAAACCATAATAAAGTAGCCTTCTTGAGGTCTAAACGAACGCTTGATAAATAGGTTAGCTGATTGATTGTAGTAGATAAGAGATTTGGGCCCAGGTGCCCCTGCCCCACAGTCTAGGTCAATTGCTGTCAACATAAATGTACGCATAGGTAAGATGTTAGAAGAACCATGTGACATAATGTAAATCACGTTGCCCCAAGGGCGGGAACAACCAAAAATGTATCTTGCTATAAAGTGGACATGGCCAGGGTCGTGTAGCGTAATGCATGTAAAAGAATAACTTTAGCTTGAACCAAACCCCTCACAGGTCCGACCCATTATGTGCACTTTCAATATTCCATTGTCTTGCCCAGGCCTCCTCTCCCCGCTGCAGCGCCGCGCAATACGAGCGATGATGACCCCCACCTTTTTCCCCTCCCGTGCCTGTGTTGCCTAAGCTCATGTCCCATGGATGTCTCGATAATTACAAATGTATCCTTTTCATCCTTTCACTGAGTCCGTGCTCCCAGGCCCCTGAGAGAAACGACCCCCCACACCTTTCACATGGTCAACAATTTGCAGTGAACTAATAAAAGTGTACATATGAAATATATGGTTTTCTCCCTAAATGCCAAGATGTAACTGCTGATTGTTTATTGCACACTTGATGTGTAGATTAGAGTGTTAGCGCCAGCCGCCTCACCCAGAACCAACATGACCTTCACCTCACACCGACCAGCCCAGCTGATGCACGTGATGTCCGACGTCTTGCCAAGCCATCAACCAATCACATGGAGCCGGTCCATACATATCCACACTGGGCCAACTGCCCCACCAATTGTAATGTTACTTTTGTACTATATGTATTTCGTCATCAATGAAGCTGTAACCCTTGAAAATGTACTGACAGTGCAATGTTTGGCAGAGCACTCTCGGAGTATGCAGAGTCCTCTGCGTGCCCTATTTGATTCTGATAAACATCATCTCTTGACTTCACCCGCACTTGGTCCTGGTCTCATTCCCTACCGGGATGTGTCCGTTATTGGCTCTCATTGGGGAGTTTGTATTGTATTTTGGGGACTGCTCACTTTCACTCTTTTACTGCCACCTAGGTTCAGGATTGGTTGGGAATCTGGAGGTCACATTAGCCACGGTGCTTTAGAACGAGGCCAGTGCAGCAACACTCTCTCTCGAAGTGGAGCGCGCTTCAGCAGTGGCTCCCTGAGCTATCTGTGCGCTGGATGTGCATTGACTTGCTAGATGGCAGCAAGTGTTGCTCGGAGCTGGCAGAGCAACTGATTCAAACCCGGTCGCCTGGTATCTAAATATCACATTTCTAAGGATCTGCTAAGCTTCACCAGCAACCAGAGACTTTGCTCCTGGTTCAGGTATAATCCTGGGATTGTGCTTTCAATGTTCTCAATTCCTGATGGCTCTGTCCGGCTGTTCAGTGGCAACTGAGGCAAATTTCCAGTTTTCAAGCCTCTGGTGCACTGGACTTCTGGATCGAGTCAGTAGCAGCCAAGCTCCACTTCTTTCAGGAGGCATCACCCATATTCCTCATATTTATTTTTCATTTTATTTTTATTTCTGCACTTATTCAGACACCCCCTGCCTGTTGCCCTATTCCCTGCACTTGCCACTTGCTGGCTGCACTACCGCTGTCTGTCGCCGTTTGTTATTTATTTAGTTCTTCATGTTTTATTCACTTATTTCTATTTTTGCTGAGCACTTCCCACCTCTCCCCCTTTCCCTTGCACTTGCCCCTCCCCCTCTCCCATGCACTTGCACGTCCTCAATGTCATTGGGCCTAGTAAGATCGTTGTTTGTTTTCCCCTGTTCCCCTCCCTTGCCTTGTCGCGCTCTGAAACACTTGTGTATGAGCGCGATACTAATAAAATATCAATTTCTCGCTTCCGGGTTATCTAGTCTTTATTCTTATATGAAGAGGCTTTCAATCTTCAACAAGTGTGACAAGCCAACAGGCAGCCTGAGCCTCACTCACCCCATTTACATACACATTCTAACAGGAAATGGCCAGATTCCAGATCCTTTTTAGGGTCCAATGGGGACCCCTCTAACTGGGGTGCCCTCATTTTGCTGCGCTTCCAGGGGGCTTTGCTCTGGAAGGAGTTGCTGGGTGGCAGGCACAGAGTCTATTGTGTTATCTAAAATGATAGAAGCCCCCCTTGCTCCCTCTGACTTCCCTCTCAGCCTCATGCCTCATCGCCTTTACAAATGGCCGCACTGCAGTTCTTACATGTCTTGCCTCAACTGCCCCCTACTCGGTGCCTGCTGTGTTCCATCCCAATCCTCTCAAGATCCTTCCAGCACACATTGATAGGTGTGTATGTGAATGTTATTGTTAAGTGGTTGGTTGTTGGTTGTTAAGTGCTAGTGCTAAGCTAACAGATATGACAGAATATTTAAGAAAGCCAATCATATTTTAACATGGGGTGTCCTTTTCGGAAAAATCACATGCCTCCGCATAGATTTGAAACTTGCAGTCATTTGGATGAATGTTACACTTTCTCTAATACCTTTTGGGATGATAAGGATCCTGTGGGCTTTTACAGGAAAGTGCATTGAA
Organism: Ambystoma mexicanum; assembly: GCF_040938575.1. Taxonomy (NCBI): domain Eukaryota; kingdom Metazoa; phylum Chordata; class Amphibia; order Caudata; family Ambystomatidae; genus Ambystoma; species Ambystoma mexicanum. Next base: position 1,214,120,576 of record NC_090936.1, read on the forward strand.
GCTGCTATCTAGTGCTCCATGCACACATCCTTCTGCATATGACTTAATTTCTGAAAGGCAGCCCTCTCATGTAACAGATGCTGCTTTTACATGTATTGTTCATTTGTAAGGCACCAACTGCAACCACCTCACTTCACTGAGCTCCCAGGCTAAGAGGAAAGGGGGCGGTGGAGGCTGACGGGGGGTGAGAGGGCTGACCATTAAAAGCAGATTCAGCTGATGCAAGGGCATCACATATGCAGAGATAGAGAGCTAAGTGCCAGCAAAGAAGCACCCAAGAGAGATGGAACGGTGCAATAAGACATCATAATAGAGAACCATCAATGAAGCGTCCGGTAGAGCAACAAAGGGATCGGATAAAGGTGGGACAAGTTGTGAGACTAGTAAGTGTTTTTTTTTTTAAGGGGAAGGTTTTGAGTTTCTTCCTGAAGCGAAGAGGATTTTCCTCAAGTCAAGATGAAGTGGATTAGTATTTCAGCCTGTAGAGTGCAAAGTTGGAGCATGACACTCTTTTTCCTATAAGGTGCGATCATTAACTGTCTAGAGGAGGAAGATCCCAGGCTTAGAGATGAGGCAAGCAGGACCCGAATCCCAGAAGGCCCTGCATAAGGTGCAGAGTATTTCTAAATCAATGTACACTGGTATAGGGACATATGCAAGGTAATCAAGGCCTGTATAATGAAGTCACAGGGTTTAATGTCTGGGACTACACCAGCTGCCTTGGTAGGGAGTCATTGAGGTGAATGTATCGACTGCTTAGGTGGGCCTAGGTAGATGAGTCATTGAGGTTAATGTGTCAGCTGCTTAGGTGGGCCTAGGTAGATGAGTCATTGAGGTTAATGTGTCAGCTGCTTAGGTGGGCCTAGGTAGATGAGTCATTGAGGTTAATGTGTCAGCTGCTTAGGTGGGCCTAGGTAGATGAGTCATTGAGGTTAATGTGTCAGCTGCTTAGGTGGGCCTAGGTAGATGAGTCATTGAGGATAATGTGTCAGCTGCTTAGGTGGGCCTAGGTAGATGAGTCATTGAGGTTAATGTGTCAGCTGCTTAGGTGGGCCTAGGTAGATGAGTCATTGAGGTTAATGTGTCAGCTGCTTAGGTGGGCCTAGGTAGATGAGTCATTGAGGATAATGTGTCAGCTGCTTAGGTGGGCCTAGGTAGATGAGTCATTGAGGATAATGTGTCAGCTGCTTAGGTGGGCCTAGGTAGATGAGTCATTGAGGTTAATGTGTCAGCTGCTTAGGTGGGCCTAGGTAGATGAGTCATTGAGGTTAATGTGTCAGCTGCTTAGGTGGGCCTAGGTAGATGAGTCATTGAGGTTAATGTGTCAGCTGCTTAGGTGGGCCTAGGTAGATGAGTCATTGAGGTTAATGTGTCAGCTGCTTAGGTGGGCCTAGGTAGATGAGTCATTGAGGATAATGTGTCAGCTGCTTAGGTGGGCCTAGGTAGACGCAGGTGCTATCATCCAAGTGAGAAGTAATCCTGGAAAGTCAGCTTTTTGGGGATGATTAGAAGTTGGAGGATGTGGCAGAGTAGATGAACATTCGACTTTTGGTGATCTGCTAGACTAGCTGCGCAGAAGACAGGTCGTCATCTGAAACACCACCAAGGGCCTTCACAGAGCTGAAGAGTGGGAAAGAGAAAGAGGGGCCTGTGGTGGAGGACCTGGCGTGTGAAAAGGCCCGCAGAATGGAGGACCCAAAGTAGATGAGATATGTTTTTTTGATGGAATTAAACAGAGGTCGTTATCAAACATGCAATCCTGAATTTTCAGTAGGCTACTATGGTGCAAGGGGCTGGAGACGGAAATGAGAGCTCAAAGGCTTGTGTGTCGTCTGTCTAATTTTGAAAGCTGATGGTTCAGGAAGAAATAATGGTGGCAAGAGGTTTAAGGTAGGCTTTGGAGAGCCAAGGGGAGAGTGTGGAACATTAAGGATCTTCCCAGTTAAAAGGAGTTGACTCAGAGCAGACACAACCTACCCTCGTACGGGACAGTCTGTTGGTGAGGAATGAGGAGGGTCAGCTAAGCGCTAGACCATCCATGTGAAAGGAGCGCTTCAGGTGATGAAGGAGGGTCAGCTAAGCGCTACACCATCAATGTGAAAGGAGTGCTTCAGGCGATGAAGGAGGGTCTGCTAAGTGCTCGATCATCAATGTGAAAGGAGTGCTTCAGGTGATGAAGGAGGGTCAGCTAAGCACTAGACCATCAATGTGAAAGGAGTGCTTCAGGCGATGAAGGAGGGTCAGCTAAGCGCTACGCCATCAATGTGAAAGGAGTGCTTCAGGCGATGAAGGAGGGTCAGCTAAGTGCTCGATCATCAATGTGAAAGGAGTGCAGCAGGCGATGAAGGAGGGTCAGCTAAGCGCTAGACCATCCATGAGAAAGGAGTGCTTCAGGTGATGAAGGAAGGTCAGCTAAGCGCTAGACCATCCATGAGAAAGGAGTGCTTCAGGCGATGAAGGAGGGTCAGCTAAGTGCTCGATCATCAATGTGAAAGGAGTGCTTCAGGCGATGAAGGAGGGTCAGCTAAGTGCTCGATCATCAATGTGAAAGGAGTGCAGCAGGCGATGAAGGAGGGTCAGCTAAGTGCTCGATCATCAATGTGAAAGGAGTGCAGCAGGCGAGGAAGGAGGGTCAGCTAAGCGCTAGACCATCCATGAGAAAGGAGTGCTTCAGGTGATGAAGGAAGGTCAGCTAAGCGCTAGACCATCCATGAGAAAGGAGTGCTTCAGGCGATGAAGGAGGGTCAGCTAAGTGCTCGATCATCAATGTGAAAGGAGTGCTTCAGGTGATGAAGGAGGGTCAGCTAAGCGTTAGACCATCCATGAGAAAGGAGTGCTTCAGGCTACAAAGGAGGGTCAGCTAAGTGCTAGACCATCAATGTGAAAGGAGTGCTTCAGGCGATGAAGGAGGGTCAGCTAAGCGCTAGACCATCAATGTGAAAGGAATGCTTCAGGCGATAAAGGAGGGTCAGCTAAGCGCTAGACCATCAATGTGAAAGGAATGCTTCAGGCGATGAAGGAGGGTCAGCTAAGCGCTAGACCATTCATGAGTAAGGACTGCTGCAGACGATAGAGGAGGGTCAGCTAAGCGCAAGACCATCAGTGTGAAAGGAGTGCTTCAGGCAATGAAGGAGGGTCAGTTAAGCGCTACACCATCAATTTGAAAGGAGTGCTTCAGGCGATGAAGGAGGGTCAGCTAAGCGCTAGACCATTCATGTGAAAGGAGTGCTTCAGGCGATGAAGGAGGGTCAGCTAAGTGCTCGATCATCAATGTGAAAGGAGTGCTTCAGGTGATGAAGGAGGGTCAGCTAAGCGCTAGAGCATCAATGGGAAAGGAGTGCTTCAGGCGATGAAGGAGGGTCAGCTAAGCGCTAGGCCATCAATGTGAAAGGAACGCTTCAGGTGATAAAGGAAGGTCAGTTAAGCGCTAGACCATTCATGAGAAAGGACTGCTTCAGATGATAGAGGAGGGTCAGCTAAGCGCTAGACCATCCATGAGAAAGGAGTGCTTCAGGCTATGAAGGAGGGTCAGCTAAGCGCTAGACCATCAGTGTGAAAGGAATGCTTCAGGAGATGAAGGAGGTTCAGCTAAGCGCTACACCATCAATGAGAAAGGAGTGCTTCAGGCGATGAAGGAGGGTCAGCTAAGTGCTTGATCATCAATGTGAAAGGAGTGCTTCAGGCGATGAAGGAGGGTCAGCTAAGCGCTAGACCATCTATGAGAAAGTGGTGCTTCAGGCTATGAAGGAGGGCCAGCTAAGCGCTAGACCATCAATGTGAAAGGAGTGCTTCAGGCGATGAAGGAGGGTCAGCTAAGCACTGGACCATCCATGTGAAAGGAGTGCTTCAGGCGATGAAGGAGGGTCAGCTAAGACCTACACCATCAATGTGAAAGGCGTGCTTCAGGCAATGGAGGAGGGTCAGCTAAGCGCTAGAGCATCAATGTGAAAGGAGTGCTTCAGGTGATGAAGGAGGGTCAGCTTAGCACTAGACCATCCTTGAGAAAGGAGTGCTTCAGACGATAGAGGAGGGTCAGCTAAGCGCTAGACCATCCATGAGAAAGGAGTGCTTCAGTCTATGAAGAAGGGTCAGCTAAGAGGTAGACCATCCATGAGAAAGGAGTGCTTCAGGTTATGAAGGAGGGTCAGCTAAGCGCTAGACCATCAATGTGAAAGGTGTGCTTCAGGCGATGAAGGAGGGTCAGCTAAGCGCTGGACCATCCATGTGAAAGGTGTGCTTCAGGCGATGAAGGAGGGTCATCTAAGCGTTGGACCATCAATGTGAAGGGAGTGCTTCAGGCGATGAAGGAGGGTCAGCTAAGCGCTAGACCATCAAAGTGAAAGGAGTGCTTCAGGCGATGGAGGAGGGTCATCTAAGTGTTGGACCATCAATGTGAAGGGAGTGCTTTAGGTGATGAAGGAGGGTCAGCTAAGCGCTGGACCATCCAAGTGAAGGGAGTGCTTCAGGCGATGAAAGAGGGTCAGCTAAGAGGTAAACCATCCTTGAGAAAGGAGTGTTTCAGGCGATGAAGGAGGGTCAGCTAAGAGGTAGACCATCCATGAGAAAGGAGTGCTTCAGGTGATGAAGGAGGGTCAGCTAAGCGCTAGACCATCAATGTGAAAGGAGTGCTTCAGGCGATGAAGGAGGGTCAGCTAAGCGCTAGACCATCAATGTGAAAGGAGTGCTTGAGGCGATGAAGGAGGGTCAGCTAAGCGCTAGACCATTCATGAGAAAGGAGTGCTTCAGACGTTAGAGGAGGGTCAGCTAAGAGGTAGACCATCCATGAGAAAGGAGTGCTTCAGGCTATGAAGGAGGGTCAGCTAAGCGCTAGACCATCCATGAGAAAGGAGTGCTTCAGGCTATGGAGGAGGGTCAGCTAAGCGCTAGACCATCCATGAGAAAGGAGTGCTTCAGGCTATGGAGGAGGGTCAGCTAAGCGCTAGACCATCAATGTGAAAGGAGTGCTTCAGGCAATGAAGGGGGGTCTGGTAAGTGCTAAACCATCCATGTGAAAGGAGTGTTTCAGGCGATCAAGGAGTGTCAGCTAAGCGCTGGACCATCCATGTGAAAGGAGTGCTTCAGGCGATGAAAGGGGGACAGCCAAGCGCTGGTCCATCCATGTGAAAGGAGTGTTTCACATGGATGGATGGAAGCGCTAGACCATCCATGAGAAAGGAGTGCTTCAGGCAATGAAGGGGGGTCTGGTAAGTGCTAAACCATCCATGAGAAAGGAGTGCTTCAGGCGATAGAGGAGGGTCATCTAAGTGTTGGACCATCAACGTGAAGGGAGTGCTTCAGGTGATGAAGGAGGGTCAGCTAAGCGCTGGACCATCCATGTGAAAGGAGTGTTTCAGGTGATCAAGGAGTGTCAGCTAAGCGCTGGACCATCCATGTGAAAGGAGTGTTTCAGGTGATGAAGGAGGGTCAGCTAAGCACTAGACCATCCATGTGAAGGGAGTGCTGTAGGTGATGAAGGAGGGTCAGCTAAGCGCTAGACCATCCATGAGAATGGAGTGCAGCAGGCGATGAAGGAGGGTCAGCTAAGCGCTAGACCATCCATGTGAAGGGAGTGCTGCAGGTGATGAAGGAGGGTCAGCTAAGCGCTAGACCATCCATGTGAAGGGAGTGCTGCAGGTGATGAAGGAGGGTCAGCTAAGCGCTCCATCATCAATGTGAAAGGAGTGCAGCAGGCGAGGAAGGAGGGTCAGCTAAGCGCTAGACCATCCATGAGAATGGAGTGCAGCAGGCGATGAAGGAGGGTCAGCTAAGTGCTCGATCCTCAATGTGAAAGGAGTGCAGCAGGTGATGAAGGAGGGTCAGCTAAGCGCTAGACCATCTATGTGAAAGGAGTGCTTCAGGTGATGAAGGAGGGTCAGCTAAGCGCTAGACCATCTATGCGAAAGGAGTGCTTCAGGCGATGAAGGAGGGTCAGCTAAGTGCTCCATCATCAATGTGAAAGGAGTGCTTCAGGCGATGAAGGAGGGTCAGCTAAGCGCTAGACCATCTATGTGAAAGGAGTGCTTCAGGCGATGAAGTAGGGTCAGCTAAACACTAGACCATCTATGTGAAAGGAGTGCTTCAGGCGATGAAGGAGGGTCAGCTAAGTGCTGGATCATCAATGTGAAAGGAGTGCAGCAGGCGAGGAAGGAGGGTCAGCTAAGCGCTAGACCATTCATGAGAAAGGAGTGCTTCAGGCGATGAAGGAGGGTCAGCTAAGCGCTAGACCATCCATGAGAAAGGAGTGCTTAAGGCGATGAAGTAGGGTCAGCTAAACACTAGACCATCTATGTGAAAGGAGTGCTTCAGGCGATGAAGGAGGGTCAGCTAAGTGCTGGATCATCAATGTGAAAGGAGTGCTTCAGGCGATGAAGGAGGGTCAGCTAAGCGCTAGACCATCCATGAGAAAGGAGTGCTTAAGGCGATGAAGTAGGGTCAGCTAAACACTACACCATCTATGTGAAAGGAGTGCTTCAGGCGATGAAGGAGGGTCAGCTAAGTGCTGGATCATCAATGTGAAAGGAGTGCTTCAGGCGATGAAGGAGGGTCAGCTAAGCGCTAGGCCATTCATGAGAAAGGAGTGCTTCAGGCGATGAAGGAGGGTCAGCTAAGCGCTAGACCATCCATGAGAAAGGAGTGCTTAAGGCGATGAAGGAGGGTCAGCTAAGCGCTAGACCATCCATGAGAAAGGAGTGCTTAAGGCGATGAAGTAGGGTCAGCTAAACACTAGACCATCTATGTGAAAGGAGTGCTTCAGGCGATGAAGGAGGGTCAGCTAAGCGCTAGACCATTCATGAGAAAGGAGTGCTTAAGGCGATGAAGTAGGGTCAGCTAAACACTAGACCATCTATGTGAAAGGAGTGCTTCAGGCGATGAAGGAGGGTCAGCTAAGCGCTAGACCATTCATGAGAAAGGAGTGCTTAAGGCGATGAAGTAGGGTCAGCTAAACACTAGACCATCTATGTGAAAGGAGTGCTTCAGGCGATGAAGGAGGGTCAGCTAAGTGCTGGATCATCAATGTGAAAGGAGTGCTTCAGGCGATGAAGGAGGGTCAGCTAAGCGCTAGGCCATTCATGAGAAAGGAGTGCTTCAGGCGATGAAGGAGGGTCAGCTAAGCGCTAGACCATCCATGAGAAAGGAGTGCTTAAGGCGATGAAGGAGGGTCAGCTAAGCGCTAGGCCATTCATGAGAAAGGAGTGCTTCAGGCGATGAAGGAGGGTCAGCTAAGCGCTAGACCATCCATGTGAAGGGAGTGCTTAAGGCGATGAAGGAGGGTCAGCTAAGCGCTAGGCCATCCATGTGAAGGGAGGGTCAGCTAAGCGCTAGGCCATCCATGTGAGAGGAGTGCTTCAGGCGATGAAGGAGGGGTCAGTCCTCTTGAGGAGTGGTTTTCAAGAGATTGTTGGCCTCCTTGTCAAAACGTCATCTGCCTTTTTTACTCACTTACCCAGGTAACATAAGAGGAATGTTTGTAAAGCGCACGTTCACCCTCGAAGGGGGATCTTGACGCAAATGACAGATGTTTATTGTTACCATTGTATCGACCTTGGTAGGATGAAGGGCGGTGGATCTGGCGGGTTTCGAACCTGTGACCATAAGGTCAAAACACAGGTCCCTGCAGGGGAAGCATTAGTCCACAGATCCACAGACCAGGCAGGTAGGTGGACATTGGTGAAGGGACGATAGGTGCCCGGGAAAGTCGGGTCAGCATTTTGTTTTTTTTAGAAGAGCTCTGTTGCTTGGTCCACCTAGAGAAGGGGGAGGGGTCCAGCAGTAAAGGGGAGACTCGTCGGTGTGGAGAGGGCCCGAGACACCATGAAACAGTCTGATTGATGGGTTTTGCTGTGTGGGGGGTCGCTTGAGCGGAGTGCGGGGGATCAGGAGGCGAGGGGGAAGCTCACCTCTGGGGGGGGGAGTTGGATCTGGGCAGGCTAGTGATAGAGTGAAGTATCGACAATGGTAAGCGATCATCGGATACTGAGGGGCGCGCATAGAAGGGGAGAGCTGGGGGTCCATATGAACTGTTCAACCGAAATGAAGGCGGCAGGAAAGCGCCATGGGTAAATCTTCGCATGGCAGGGTCCGTGTTTTTCATAACTTTCCCCTTCCCCCACTTTCCTTATTAGGGAGGTGCGCATGGGATAGACTGACCAGACAAGCGCATTCCGCAAAGATGCGTGGAGCGTGTGGGTAGCAGAGGCGCGACAGCTAACAAAATGGTTTATCCCAAATAGGGCATTCCACCAAATACAACACATACTGCAATTGACATTCCGTCAATCACCGATGCCTGAAGAATTATGCTATATTAGCTATAAACTGATCGAGGATTATCGTAGCAGGGGCGTAAGCCACGTTTTCAAAATGAGGGCTCCTCACTGGCCGCCCTCCTTTTCCTCAACGCCACCAAGTCACCCACCATCTGTCCCCCATCTTGAAATGCTTGGAAACGCCCACAGCTCACTCTCTGGAAGGCTTACGGAAGCCTTGCTGTTAAGGATGCAGACCCTGCCACTGGAACATCCTTGTGGGGGGCAACAGAATGTGGGCCTTGTCTACAGCCGTACCCTCACCTCTCCTGGGCTCCTAGCTCTGCTCTTCGGTGATTCACACTCAGAACAGGCCATGTGTCCCTGGTTTTGAATTGAAAAGCCTTTTCCCAGGTAAAGTCCATTGCCTGCAATACTGACTGGCTTTTCAACCTACGTGAGTCACCCGGCATCTGTTGTGTAGCAGAGATGGCTTAATGCAGGTTGAAACTCAGTTGGCGCTGAAAGTGCGAGGCGATAGGTCAACTGTCAACCCACAGCTGGCCTGCCCAGCAACATCTGTTTCATGAATGCCACCCACACAAAACTGACGGTTCTGCCCAGTAGGTTCTTTTAGGAGTGAAGAATAGCAGGACTATTAGGTCACATGGCTGCAATGAGCTCTTTACTGGCCAATCACCTCCAAGAGTCGCGTGAGCATGGTGGGTAAATTCTTGTTCTACATCACAGTGAGCAGCGGGGCCATTTGAGATGTGTTTCATTGGCACACATTTTAACTGCACTTGCTGGAGAGGCTCAATGTTCTACCGTGGAGATAAATGGTAACAGCTTTCCTGATCCGAATGAAGCCCCTGGGCGGGGAATGCCTGTGTGCTGCTTGACGTGGAGTCTGTCGCTGCCTGCCAAGTTGGGCTACCAGCAGGTATGCCCGCCTTCAGCCGAGAAGGCAGCCTGGAAATGGAGTCATGTGGCAATCATGCACAGCTCTTTCCACCATTCATAGGATGCCAGCGATTCTCTTCGCACGGTGCCACCCTGCAGATGCCCGCAGTACGCCATGAATACAGGGTTGCTGAACCCATTCCAGCACGGACCTCGAATATTATAGAATTTCTTTTGGTTGTACCGTTGTAGAAGTACACACCATGAATAGATTTGATTTACATTCCGTTGATCTTGTGTGTGGAACACGCAGTTGTGTCAGCGCCTCTTCTGTGTGCGTATCCACATTGTGATCTACTTATCACACCATCCAGACCGTTGAGTACCTAGATCAGGAAGCCAGATGTGTCCAAACCTAAAAGTGCATGAGTAGGGGCAACACGAGGGTTCCCGAAAGGCTCAAGCTATGCAACATCTTACCTTAGAATCTGAGACCCCAAGAATCCCACCTACGTGTCACAAAAATGCAGGCCTTTCTTGTTTTGTTTAGGCTTTTCTCTAAGTAGGCCATGGTCACAGTGCCCTTTCCGACCCACCAAGGTCGCCCCTTCCACAAGATGTACCAGGCGGGCTAATAAATCACCCTCCCACCTCACGTGAATCGTAATGTCATTGCCACCTACTAATGCGTAAAGACTACATTGCGCTTTGTGTGATGATCAAGCCTCGCGCTTGCTAGAACTTATAAATACCATGCGCAACTGCAACAACTAAGCATCGAAGGATATACTACACCAATGCTGCTGACATCCTGCTACCCTATCTTGTAATGAACTATCCAGAAATGTCGTAGGCCCCACTGTCCTTCATCTTTATGCAGTTTAGGTAATCTCTCTTCGCTGCAACTACAGCTTCAAGCCTACTCTGCCTCGTGCCCCCCTACTTTGTTTCGTGCCCCACCTGCATCTGAGTGGATTCTGCAGCACCGAGTGCTGTGATCAGCTGGTCTGCACATCCACTTGTTGAAACAAAATGCCGGGCGCTGCTCGGCACCAGAGCGAGGCTTGGAGGCCTCCTCGTTGCTAGGCAACTCTGTTTACTGTTGATTCCCCCTCCCTTTGTTTGCATTGCCGCACTTACTGTTTCCAGGCTACCCTACACACATGGCGCTGATCCTCTGTCGATACTTATCACCCCACTAGTTCACTACTACCACCCTCTCTGTCTCTGTCATGCACACAATGTTGCCCACAGCCTCCATTTGATCTAAACTGTTATCCTTGACTCCACTGTTTGCTCTGTACAGCGCTATATTTCCCTATTGCTACTGAGTCAAGTCCATTGCACGTTGTTTCCTTATACTGGTTGCCACGTCCTGCTTTGCTCTGCCCCCACATGTTCTATGCATATGCCTGCTAGTATTGTACTCTACCTATTTTGAGGCCCAGATGCTTGCTGCGATTCATTGTCTGCACTGTTTGCAGATGTTCCTTTGCATATGTCTGCTAGTATTGTACTTTATCTCATTGACTGTTGCATTTAGCCCTAGGTGGCTTCCCATTTGATTGTTGCATTTAGCCCTAGGTGGCTTCCCATTTGATTACTGCATTTAGCCCTTATGATGCTTCCCATTTCATTGCTGCATTTAGCCCTAGGTGTCTCCCCATTTGATTGCTGCATTTAGTCCATATGCTGCTTCCCATTTCATTGCTGCATTTAGCCCTAGGTGGCTTCCCACTTGATTGTTGCATTCAGTCCATATGCTGCTTACCATTTCATTGCTGCATCTAGCCCTAGGTGGCTTCCCATTTGATTGTTGCATTTAGTCCATATGCTGCTTAGCATTTGATTGCTGCATTTAGCCCTAGGTGGCTTCCCATTTGATTGTTGCATTTAGCCCATATGCTGCTTACCATTTCATTGCTGCATTTAGCCCTAGGTGGCTCCCCATTTGATTGCTGCATTTAGCCCTAGGTGGCTTCCCATTTGATTGCTGCATTTAGCCCTTATGCTGCTTCACATTTCATTGCTGCATTTAGCCCTAGGTGGCTTCCCACTTGATTGTTGCATTTAGTCCATATGTTGCTTACCATTTCATTGCTGCATCTTGTTGCATTTTGTCCATATGCTGCTTACCATGTCATTGCTGCATTTAGCCCTAGGTGGCTCCCCATTTGATTGTTGCATTTAGTCCATATGCTGCTTACCATTTCATTCCTGCATCTAGCCCTAGGTGGCTTCCCAGTTGATTGTTGCATTTAGTCTATATGCTGCTTAGCATTTGATTGTTGCATTTAGCCCTAGGTGGCTTCCCATTTGATTGTTGCATTTAGCCCATATGCTGCTTCCCATTTGATTGCTGCATTTAGCTCTAGGTGGCTTCCCATTTGATTGCTGCATTTAGTTCATATGATGCTTCCCATTTGATTGCTGCATCTAGCCCTAGGTGGCTTCCCATTTGATTGCTGCATTTAGCCCTTATGCTGCTTCCCATTTCATTGCTGCATTTAGCCCTAGGTGGCTCCCCATTTGATTGTTGCATTTAGCCCATATGCTGCTTACCATTTCATTGCTGCATTTAGCCCTAGGTGGCTTCCCACTTGATTGTTGCATTTAGTCCATATGTTGCTTACCATTTCATTGCTGCATCTTGTTGCATTTCGTCCATATGCTGCTTACCATGTCATTGCTGCATTTAGCCCTAGGTGGCTCCCCATTTGATTGTTGCATTTAGTCCATATGCTGCTTACCATTTCATTGCTGCATCTAGCCCTAGGTGGCTTCCCAGTTGATTGCTGCATTTAGTCCATATGCTGCTTGGCATTTGATTGCTGCATTTAGCCCTAGGTGGCTTCCCATTTGATTGTTGCATATAGTCCTTAAGCTGCTTACCATTTGATTGTTGCATTTAGCCCTACGTGGCTTCCCACTTGATTGTTGCATTTAGTCCATATGCTGCTTACCATTTCATTGCTGCATCTAGCCCTAGGTGGCTTCCCACTTGATTGTTGCATTTAGCCCATATGCTGCTTACCATTTCATTGCTGCATTTAGCCCTAGGTGGCTCCCCATTTGATTGCTGCATTTAGCCCTAGGTGGCTTCCCATTTGATTGCTGCATTTAGCCCTTATGCTGCTTCCCATTTCATTGCTGCATTTAGCCCTAGGTGGCTTCCCACTTGATTGTTGCATTTAGTCCATATGTTGCTTACCATTTCATTTCTGCATCTTGTTGCATTTCGTCCATATGCTGCTTACCATGTCATTGCTGCATTTAGCCCTAGGTGGCTCCCCATTTGATTGTTGCATTTAGTCCATATGCTGCTTACCATTTCATTGCTGCATCTAGCCCTGGGTGGCTTCCCAGTTGATTGTTGCATTTAGTCCATATGCTGCTTAGTATTTGATTGTTGCATTTAGCCCTAGGTGGCTTCCCATTTGATTGTTGCATTTAGTCCTTATGCTGCTTACCATTTGATTGTTACATTTAGCCCTACGTGGCGTCCCACTTGATTGTTGCATTTAGTCCGTATGCTGCTTACCATTTCATTGCTGCATCTAGCCCTAGGTGGCTTCCCACGTGATTGTTGCATTTAGCCCATATGCTGCTTACCATTTCATTGCTGCATTTAGCCCTAGGTGGCTCCCCATTTGATTGTTGCATTAAGCCCATATGCTGCTTACCATTTCATTGCTGCATCTAGCCCTAGGTGGCTTCCCATTTGATTGTTGCATTTAGCCCTTATGCTGCTTACCATTTGATTGCTGCATCTAGCCCTAGGTGGCTTCCCACTTGATTGTTGCATTTAGTCCATATGCTGCTTACCATTTCATTGCTGCATCTAGCCCTAGGTGGCTTCCCACTTGATTGTTGCATTTAGCCCATATGCTGCTTACCATTTCATTTCTGCATTTAGCCCTAGGTGGCCTCCCACTTATTTGTTGCATTTAGTCCATATGCTGCTTACCATTTCATTGCTGCATTTAGCCCTAGGTGGCTTCCCATTTGATTGTTGTATTTAGCCCATATGCTGATTACCATTCGATAGATGTATTTGCCCTAGGTGGCTTCCCATTTCATTGCTGCATCTAGCCCTAGGTGGCTTTCCATTTGATTGTTGCATTTATCCCATATGCTGCTTACCATTTCATTGCTGCATCTAGCCCTAGGAGGTTTCCCATTTGATTGTTGCATTTAGCCCATATGCTGCTTACCATTTCATTGCTGCATCTAGCCCTAGGTGGCTTCCCATTTGATTGTTGCATTTAGCCCATATGCTGCTTACCATTTCATTGCTGCATTTAGCCCTAGGTGGCTTCCCATTTGATTGTTGCATTTAGCCCTTATGCTGCTTACCATTTCATTGCTGCATCTAGCCCTAGGTGGCTTCCCAATTGATTGTTGCATTTAGCCCTTATGCTGCTTACCATTTCATTGCTGCATCTAGCCCTAGGTGGCTTCCCATTTGATTGTTGCATTTAGCCCATATGCTGCTTACCATTTCATTGCTGCATCTAGCCCTAGGTGGCTTCCCATTTGATTGTTGAATTTAGCCCTATGCTGTTTACCATTCAGTAGATGCATTTAGTCCTAGGGGCCTCCCCATTTGATTGTCGCCATCATACCAAGCTTGGCACAAAGCCTTAGTACTGACCTCACATTTTAAGAGTGATCCTCTGCCTCTAACACTAATACCTTTATTGGCTTGCCACCTACCTCATTTACATATTCCATAGAAAGTTTATCTCCACCATATTCTAGAATTCTCCGTACAGCGACCAGCCAGAATGTATACACTACAGTCCTTATACAAAGTATTACGCTTTACATCATGTTACTCCACACACCAACCCTTGGGACTCCACCCACCTTGACGTCCTCCACTATTTCCATTAATACTACAACTAAATTACTCATAGATATGAAAGATTCCAAAAATTTCATACCAAGCAATCCTTGCCCAATTACGGATAAGAACTTACGCCTTAGAGCTAGGTTAGCGAAAATATATGAGCCTCCTGTCAGCTCTCTCCCTACCATTATAGGAATAAGGACTCCTAAAACTCTGCCTACCCGAACGACTACAAGCACGCACCTAGCTCCCAACTGTGGCCCTAGGTCAACAAACAGCACAGCCAAGTACGGCAAACCCAATCCTGCACAAGCCCCCAACCGACAACAACAATCGCTATGAGCCCTCAGATCAAAGGAGCTCTAATAAACTCCAGATCCCTAGTTGCACATGCAACGGAAATTGACGACCTGATCCAGAGAGATGACCTAGATTTCCTCGCCATCACCGAGACATGGCTACACCCCGCTTCAGGTCCTATGCTTATGCTAGCAGTCCCCGAGGGCTACTCTATTTTGAGACATGACAGACTAAAATCCAGAGGAGGAGGTAACGCTATTATTGACAAATGTTGCCTCTCTATGAGATTAGCCACCACAATCGACGTCCACTCGTGAACTATTATCAGTTAAAGTTCCACTTACTAATGCCCAAACCCTTATTATTAACCTGATATATCGCCCCCCAGGCCCTCACAGGACTTTTGAGGATGATATTAACACTATTCTGTCTAGTAATCTCAAAAGATCAACGCAAGTACTTCTACTTGGAGACTTTAATATGGGCTTTAATGACCCATCAGACCAGCTTGCCCTAACTACAGCCAACATCCTCTCCCTAACTACAGCCAACATCCTCTCTGAACTTGGATTCACCCAAAGAAGTAAAACCTCCACCCACAACAAAGGTAGAACACTTGACTGGGTGGCAGACTATATCTGTCAGGCCAACATCCTCTCCATCTCACCACTAGCTTGGACTGACCACCACCTTGTGTCATTCGTGCTTTCTACTAACAGACCCCCACCTCCACCCCCCTTAGGGTTCCACCCACACTAACTAAAAACAAAAAGAGTATTACTGTGGATAGGCTTATCCCAGCCTTACTTCCCACCCTCAACCTGCTCCCAGACAACACCGATCCCAAGAGCCTGGTCGAGGAATACAACAAAATGATGACCACCTTTTTGGACCAGATTGCCCCCCTTAAACTAAACCAAGCAAGCCGAAAACTCACTTGAATAAATGGTTTACACCCTTCCTAAAAAACCTAAGGCAACAAAAAAGAAACTGTGAGGCTGCCTGGAAAAAACTTCCATCAGAAGCCAACAAACATAAACTCACTAAACTGTCTTCCCTCTATAAAAAAAAAATATGTCTATCTAAACGAATATCCTTCGACACGCACATATCCCAAGCCAAGTCCAATATGAAGGAACTATTCACCATTCTTAAAGAAATAGAGACACCCATAGCATTACCTGGCACATGCACTACAGATAAAAAATGGTGTGCAGATATCCAACATGCTTTAGACAACAAAATATCCACCTTACAAAACAAAATTTCCTGTAAAAGAGCTTCTCTAAATGACTCGCCTCCATCCAAAATAATTGGGAACACCAATGCTGGTGAATCCGCCCGATTCAACTTCACCAAAGTTTCTATCCCTGAAGTGGAAAGAATTATTCTGTCCCTTAAACCCTCCAACTGTCGGGGTGATCTCTGCCCTGCGCAGCTCATCAAGGATGCGGCCCGAGACCTATCACCTTTCATAACAAAACTCATTAACGCATCCTTCTCTACTGGTATCTTCCCCAACAACCTTAAACAATACTGGGTACTCCCACTCCTTAAAAAAACCTACTCTTGACCCATCTACACCTACTAATTATAGGCCAATTACCACAGTGCCCTTCCTTCTAAACATTCTGGACAAGCTAGCCTATATACATAACCAAAAGCATCTGTAATTATACCCCCTACTAGGGGCCAGACAATCAGGCTTCCGTCCCCAACATGGAACGGAGACAGCCCTCATCGATCTCAAGACCCAAGTTGATGAGCTTAGAGATAATGGCAAATCAGCCCTACTCCTCCTCCTAGATCTCTCGGCTGCGTTTGACCTGGTCAACCACACTGTTCTATGCAACCACCTAGACAGAGCAGCACATTTCTCTGATGACGCTGTTACCTGGATTAGATCCTTCTTAAATGGTAGAACAATGAGGGTCTTCTCACCTCTAGCAGCTGCTGACCCCATACCCATCACTTGTGGTGTGCCTCAGGGATCTTGCATCTCGGCCACACTCTACAACATTTTTACCAAGCCCCTTTTCGATGATCTGGATCATCTCGGTATCACCTACACTAACTATGCAGATGATACTCAGATCCTCCTCCCGCTTTCAGGGGATTATGAAAAGGATTTGGCCTTGGTGAATAGAGTGTACATCTTCATCCAGTCATGGATGGCCACACATGGTCTATGCCTGAATGATGATAAAACCGAACTCATCATCCTGGGCACCCCCTCTAACCTAAAAAAACTAGGCTCTGACTACTCCTCATTTATAATTGATGGCAAGAGCATTAAAGTAGAACACAAGGTAAAAACACTAAGCTTTTATGTTGACTCAAACCTCTCATTTGCCAAACAGGTCAATACTTTAGTGTCCTCTACGGCTTACACGTGCAAACTTATTCGCACCGGCAAGCCATTTCTTTCTGACAGTAGCTGCATCATCCTGGCTAGAGCACTCATCCTGTCTCGCCTGGACTATTGCAATGCCCTCTATTTAGGATCGACTAAAGCAACTATCAGAAGAATCCAAACATTACAATACAATGCCCTTAGAGCAGCATTAGGCATTTCCAGAAGAGACCACATCTCCGAGAGCAGCCGACAGAACAACTGGCTCCCAACCAATGTCAAAATCCTTCTAAAAACCTTGTCGCTCACCCACAAATCTCTCAACAATGCTGCCCCCATCTACCTGGCTGAGAAATTCCATAAACAGACCTCCCTGAGACCACCTAGATAAGCTAACAGAGATTGCCTCTCCATACCCAGTTTCAAAAGCTCCACAATCGGAGGCAACAGCTTCCCCGTGAAAGCAGCCAAATTATGGAACTCCCTGCTTCCCACACCGAGAATAGACAAATCTTCCCAAAACTTCAGATCCAACATCATTATGTGGCTGAAATCTAACGACCAGTAAATGATAATTCCTGTTCAGCAAACAGCTAGGACTCACTGCTACGGTACCTTATGCCTTATGGAGTATATCCTTCCCTGCCTCTCTCGACCTGCTACCCTTGTGGTAACTACAACTGCCCCACTCACTGCCTGCATACCCGTACTTCTCTCCGCCCACCTGGTTATATCTATAAACACCTTAAACCCTGTATATATTGCTTCTGCAAGATGTCTGTATCATTTGTATATACCCCTTTTGTATCCTATGCCTGTAAATAGGTACCATCTGTATATACCCCTCTTGTATCCTACGCCTGTAAATAGGACCATCTGTATATACCCCGCTTGTATCCTACGCCTGTAAATAGGTACCATCTGTATATACCCCTTTTGTATCCTATGCCTGTAAATAGGTACCATTTGTATATACCCCTTTTGTATCCTACGCCTGTAAATAGGGACCATCTGTATATACCCCCCTTGTATCCTACGCCTGTAAATAGGTACCATCTGTATATACCCCTCTTGTATCCTACGCCTGTAAATAGGCACCATCTGTATATACCCCACTTGTATCCTACACCTGTAAATAGGTACCATCTGTATATACCCCTTTTGTATCCTACACCTGTAAATAGGTACCATCTGTATATACCCCCCTTGTATCCTACGCCTGTAAATAGGCACCATCTGTACATACCCCACTTGTATCCTACACCTGTAAATAGGTACCATCTGTATATACCCCTTTTGTATCCTACGCCTGTAAATAGGTACCATCTGTATATACCCCACTTGTATCCTACACCTGTAAATATGTACCATCTGTATATACCCCACTTGTATCCTACACCTGTAAATAGGTACCATCTGTATATACCCCACTTGTATC
Organism: Ambystoma mexicanum; assembly: GCF_040938575.1. Lineage (NCBI taxonomy): Eukaryota > Metazoa > Chordata > Amphibia > Caudata > Ambystomatidae > Ambystoma > Ambystoma mexicanum. The sequence goes on from NC_090936.1 coordinate 1,214,138,668, forward strand.
CTAAACCTGTAAATAGGTACCATCTGTATATACCCCTTTTGTATCCTACACCTGTAAATAGGTACCATCTGTATATACCCCTCTTGTACCCTACGCCTGTAAATAGGCACCATCTGTATATACCCCACTTGTATCCTACGCATGTAAATAGGTACCATCTGTATATACCCCTCATGTATCCTACGCCTGTAAATAGGCACCATCTGTATATACCCCACTTGTATCCTATGCCTGTAAATAGGTACCATCTGTATATACCCCACTTGTATCCTACACCTGTAAATAGGTACCATCTGTATATACCCCTTTTGTATCCTACGCCTGTAAATAGGTACCATCTGTATATACCCCACTTGTATCCTACACCTGTAAATAGGTACCATCTGTATATACCCCTTTTGTATCCTACGCCTGTAAATAGGTACCATCTGTATATACCCCACTTGTATCCTACACCTGTAAATAGGTACCATCTGTATATACCCCTTTTGTATCCTACGCCTGTAAATAGGTACCATCTGTATATACCCCACTTGTATCCTACACCTGTAAATAGGTACCATCTGTATATACCCCTTTTGTATCCTACGCCTGTAAATAGGTACCATCTGTATATACCCCTCTTGTATCCTACGCCTGTAAATAGGCACCATCTGTATATACCCCACTTGTATCCTACACCTGTAAATAGATACCATCAGTATATACCCCTTTTGTATCCTACACCTGTAAATAGGTACCATCTGTATATACCCCTCTTGTATCCTACGCCTGTAAATAGGCACCATCTGTATATACCCCACTTGTATCCTACACCTGTAAATAGGTACCATCTGTATATACCCCTTTTGTATCCTACGCCTGTAAATAGGTACCATCTGTATATACCCCTCTTGTATCCTACGCCTGTAAATAGGCACCATCTGTATATACCCCACTTGTATCCTACACCTGTAAATAGGTACCATCTGTATATACCCCTTTTGTATCCTACGCCTGTAAATAGGTACCATCTGTATATACCCCTCTTGTATCCTACGCCTGTAAATAGGCACCATCTGTATATACCCCACTTGTATCCTACACCTGTAAATAGATACCATCAGTATATACCCCTTTTGTATCCTACACCTGTAAATAGGTACCATCTGTATATACCCCTCTTGTATCCTACGCCTGTAAATAGGCACCACCTGTATATACCCCACTTGTATCCTACACCTGTAAATAGGTACCATCTGTATATACCCCTTTTGTATCCTACGCCTGTAAATAGGTACCATCTGTATATACCCCTCTTGTATCCTACGCCTGTAAATAGGCACCATCTGTATATACCCCACTTGTATCCTACACCTGTAAATAGGTACCATCTGTATATACCCCTTTTGTATCCTACGCATGTAAATAGGTACCATCTGTATATACCCCTCATGTATCCTACGCCTGTAAATAGGCACCATCTGTATATACCCCACTTGTATCCTACGCCTGTAAATAGGTACCATCTGTATATACCCCACTTGTATCCTACACCTGTAAATAGGTACCATCTGTATATACCCCTTTTGTATCCTACGCCTGTAAATAGGTACCATCTGTATATACCCCACTTGTATCCTACACCTGTAAATAGGTACCATCTGTATATACCCCTTTTGTATCCTACGCCTGTAAATAGGTACCATCTGTATATACCCCACTTGTATCCTACACCTGTAAATGGGTACCATCTGTATATACCCCTTTTGTATCCTACGCCTGTAAATAGGTACCATCTGTATATACCCCACTTGTATCCTACACCTGTAAATAGGTACCATCTGTATATACCCCTTTTGTATCCTACGCCTGTAAATAGGTACCATCTGTATATACCCCTCTTGTATCCTACGCCTGTAAATAGGCACCATCTGTATATACCCCACTTGTATCCTACACCTGTAAATAGATACCATCAGTATATACCCCACTTGTATCCTACACCTGTAAATAGGTACCATCTGTATATACCCCTTTTGTATCCTACGCCTGTAAATAGGTACCATCTGTATATACCCCTCTTGTATCCTACGCCTGTAAATAGGCACCATCTGTATATACCCCGCTTGTATCCTACGCCTGTAAATAGGTACCATCTGTATATACCCCTTTTGTATCCTACACCTGTAAATAGGTACCATCTGTATATACCCCTCTTGTATCCTACGCCTGTAAATAGGCACCATCTGTATATACCCTCTTGTAATTAATGACTTGTATGTTGATTTTATACCTTTTTTGTTGTAACTAAGCCTTGCATATATCTGTAACTGCTGCGCCCTGTTACCCCTGGGTATGATGCACATTATAAATAATAAAACAAACAAACAAACAAACAAAACAACTGAGGACGTCAGCTAATATGTCTGTTAGTCCAGCTGTGGACCATTCCATGACCTCCTCCTGTTACCCTTCTTCTCCTCCCTTCACAAGCTCTCGCCCTTCCTTTTGCTCTTGGTGTTCAGAAACCGAATGCCTCAGACAGGAACACACCATAAAGCAGTGGAAATAAATAAATAAATGGATCATAGTTACTTACCGTCCACATACAGTAGACAGGGATTGCTGACTATCGGCAGCAGTTCCACCATCCAATGACAAATTCCTTGAGGTTCAAAACTACCGGGATAATATGACAACACACCCACATCCAAATACCACAATAAACACCGGCCAACAAAGGACCATCAGTGATTCCGGGAGTCGTCCTCCCGTTCTCCAGGTGGGAATGTGCAAGCATGGCAGCGTTAGCCACCAAGGCGGATCACCGGGAGATTCTTGCCCACTCCTCTTCCTCAAAAACATAAAACAGCAACATGGACTCAACATCCCCCACATACTCCTCAATTCATCAATGGAACATCTCAAGACTGCAAAACTGCAGACACCAAGCCTGAACAACAGTGATCCTGCAAGCTGCCTCCCTATCGCCAACACTCCCCCCCCCCTGGGAAAAAATCAAAGACAAGTTCAACTAACAACAACTTTGGGATTACGTGAAAACCAGTCACGTCATGTACAAGTCACAACGTGGATTCAGACCAACAAAGTGAACAGAATCCTCTCTCTCGCTAATCAGAGTGACACTAAAGATGAACCCTGAGGCTGACACACAAAGTGCACTCATCATTCAGGAAATCACAGCAGCATTCAACACCATCACCCACAAAAGCCACCAGAAAAGACTCATTGAAATTGGACTGCAGAAAACTGCACTACTGTATGATGGTGTTCCCCTAGACCAGGACTGAAATCACCTTCACGTCCCCATTGAATTCAACACCTTTCACTATCACCCATCGGGTTACTCCAGGATCCAGCCTGTCACCGCTACTTTTTAATAACGGCATGATCCCACTTTCGGAGATCATCAACAACTCAGGTATTACCTGCTACAACTACTTGGATACTACCTACGCCTCAATACTAAATGGACTGGACCTCACCAAATGCCAATCACAGATCGAGGCATTGATGATTATTATGTATTATTATTAACCAATTAGCACCAAGCTCAACAGAGCCCAAGCTATAATCTGCAGCTGAAATTGAATCCAACCCTGGAACATTGCATGTACAGAAGCAATGGTAACCTGCTCCCAGCTGACCCATAGCTACAGCTACAGTGGGAAGCTTCTTCTTCCAATAATGAGCCATCCATCAAATCAGCAAGACCTAACATTCCAGCGTAAAACCATCACAGTCATCTCCCTATCACTCCCAAAACTGGATTATGCCAATGGCCTTTGCCCTACCATCCAAAAATACCTTCTAAGTGGGATTCAAAGAGTGCAAAACTCAGCAGCAAGGCTCCTCATAGCACCAAAGGATGCACAAGCTACTAGGTAAGCCCTTTTGGGCTTGATTTCCAACCGGCACTGCGCTTCCTGCAAAAAACAAAACTAAAATGCAGATATCACCATCTTTATAGTTTATTTGCTTCTACAAGGACTGGCATTGGCATTTTACCCCGTGGTCTTCCTGGGCTTGTTTTCACCTGGACCCATCCATCACTCCAAGTTGGCCACCCTAAACACGTGCACCGGAGTGCAGTGTGTATGCAGGCGGCCACTGCAGTGATTGACTGCACTTTCTTTTACTCACATCTCATCAGGGAGCCAGCAGGCGAATGCCAGCCCCCAACTGAAGGTTCCTGTCTGGCCCTGTCCTGAGCATGCCTCAGATCTTGCAACTTTCCCCCAGAGCACATTACTCAACAAACAAACTCACAGTTACCCTTGCATCTAGGGACCATGTAAAATCTGCTTCTACATTGCACCGGTAAGCACCCCGATTCATCCTGTCCTGGACTAAAACCCTCTGCCTTGTTGCTGCTGAATCTTGCCTCCCTTCCCCTCTAGCCTCACTGCACACTGTAACGTCCTGACTGCTTGATATGTGTATCTGCCTTAAACTCACACATTGCACACCTTCCACTGAGTGTTAGTATCTGACTCAAAATTCTTCTCTAGTGTGCTTTTAACTCTCTGCATCCTCCATTTTGTGCTGTACTTAGTGTTTTCTGGGAAATTCGGATTCAGGTGTGCTTTTAAATGTCTGTGCATCCTCCATTTTGTGCTGTACTTAGTGCTTTCTTGGAAATTCAAATTTAGGTGTGCTTTTTAATCTGTGCATCCTCCATTTTGTGCTCTACTTAGTGCTCTCTGAGAAATTTGAATTTAGGTGTGCTTTTAAATGTGCACTGATTGTCTTCCATTGTACACCTTTTCCTTTTATGCTTGCCTGGCTGCTAGGCCACATAATGAGTTCCTGTGCTCTGTGCAGCTCCCCTTTTTACTTTCCTCCCGCCTCCACCACGGCCACAGCACTCTCCATCTCTCTTATCTATTCCAACTGCTATTCTACCACCTATCCTACCTCTCTCATGGGGTCTGGAAGAAAAAAGCTGAAAAAAGCTCTGCTGAACTTTAACCCAGGCCTACCTATTGCTGACATCTACGTCAATGCCACTTCCAGGCAGACTATTACTGACATCCTCTTCTCTGTCGCCTCTCCTGACCTATGGACGCCCCACCTGGTCTCCACTCTTTCGCCTTTCTCCTTCTTATCCATTAATGGTGGCACAAGGTGGGAAGTACTCCTGGCATATTTCTCATCCTCTAGGTGTATCATTAATGTCTATCACAATGGCACTATCATGACACAAGGTTCTCAACCCACTCTTCTCCTTCTCGACCGGCGCCTGCCCTCTCTCATAAACTTCCTCCCTTCTCCTGCCATTCCTTCTTCCTCTCCTCTCACATCTCCACCACCACTGATGGGAGTGCCATGCCCATGTACCCCCAATCATAAAAACCTCAAAGGTAGTAAGCAGCTTCACTTAGCTACTCGGAATGCTTGTTCTGCTGTCAAACACTCCTCGACTTCTGTCTCCTTCTCGAAGACTTTGACCTAGATTCAATTCCAATTCTGTCACTTCTCTTGACATTGTCCTTCCTAAGTGCTACAAAATTCTCTCCAAACCCAGACCCAACAGGCCTAGAGGTGGAATGGCCCTGATGTTCCCTGAGTGGGTCCCTGCTTCTGTCATACCTATTAAATCCTACTCCTCTTTTAAATGCCTTGTCTGTAGGCTTGGGGTTTCTCCTACTCTCTCTCTCACCCTCGCCACTATCTACAGGCCTCCAAGCCCTACCTCTCTTTTCCTCTCTGAATGGGCCGACCTCGCCTCCTCCTTCTCTACCTCTTCTTCCAAACTCCTCCTCCTTGGTGACTTCAACGTCCACCTCAACTACCTTGAATCATCCACCTCTCAGTTCTGTGTCCTCTGTGACTCCCTCTCTCTCCTTCCGGCCCGACCCACTCTGCTGGTCACACCCTGGATGCTCTCATTTATACCCTTGACCATCATCTGAGCCACCCCCAGCACTGTCAGCCTCCCTTGCCGTTATCCGACTTATGATGGGCGTGTCAGTCACTGCTTTCGCTTCTACCCCATCCCCCCTCGATCCCCAATCTCTGACTTTCCCTCTGCCTCTGTCCGTGCTAACTTACACCACTACATCTCTAACACCCTTGACATACTTGCCCCTGTCATGAAGATCCGCCTAAAAACTGGCTCCAAGATCAACAGCTGGTACGACTCTGATATAGCATGTCTGAAGCGCAAGCGCACAGTTGCTGACCGAAAGTGGCAGACCTTGGGTTTACCCTCTGACGAACCGGCCTGCCGCCTGCTCCAAAGGCAATATCACTTCCCTATCTGCTCAAAGAAGCGGGCCCACATTCAAGTCTGCATCCCCGGAGCCACTAACAACACAGCCAAACTTTTCAAAATCTGCAAAGAACTCACCAATCCAGCTGCAGTCTCCACCTCTCTCGTCCCTTCCCAGGCTGTCTGCACTGCTTTGGCCTCCCATTTCACATTAAAAAAACTGAGGACATCCTCACTCTCCTCCACCCCCATCACCACTCCCACGCCTGCTTCCCTGCCTCCCTTGTCTTTCCTCTTTCCACCCCCTCACTAACCTCCCACCTCCCCATAACACCAGATGAGGTCTCTAAAGTGGTCTGCTCTATAAAGGTCTCCTCCAAGCAGGTGCTCCCCTGCTCCTCCAGAACCATTAAGGACAACATCTCCTCTCTCGCTCTAGCTTTTGCTGCCTTCTGTAACCATTCCTTCGCCACTGGCTGCTCACCTGAATACCTGTGAAACCATGCTCTCTAATCTCGGCTCCAGCCCTCCCACTGTTCTCATTCACCTTGATCTCTCCTCCACCTTTGACATGGTCAATCATTCCATTCTCATAAAACGACTCTGTGATACCCTTGGCTTCACCAACGGGGCACTGGATTGGCTGACCTCTTTTCTCACTAACCGCTCTTCCCAGCTGCAATTGGGCCCTTTCTCCTCCACTACCTCACTCTCTACCTGTGGCATCCCCCAGGGCTCTGTCCTATCACCATGGCTCTTCAATATCTATCTTGCCCCTCATGCTCATGTGATGTCCTCCTTCTCTCCCTGATCCCTGGCTGTCTATCTGCCTTTCTGGCATGCTGTGTAGATAACGATCTCTGCCTTAATGCCAGTAAGACGGATATCCTTCTGATTGGGACACCTGTGCCCTCTTTTCCTCCTACCCTTGGGCCACCCTCCTTGGGCTCTCTACTCCACCATCCTGTGAGGCCAGAAACCTTGGGGTCATCTTCAGTTCCTCTCTCTCCTTCACCCCTCACCTCATGGACCTTTAATAAGAAGTTCCACTTCCAGCTGCACCTCTTCAGAGGTATTCTCCCTTTCCTCACCTTCCCCCAGAAGCGCAATGTCTCCAGAGCTCTCGTTCTCTATCGGCTTGATTACTGCAACATCCACTTGCTCAGTCTCCCCCTTTCCTCCCTCTGCCCCCTACAGCTAATCCAGAATTGGGCTGCAAGACTTATTCTTGGCCTCAAGACTAGGGACCGTATCTCTCCAGTCCTGACTCTCTCCACTGGCTCCCGGTGGCTGCAAGGATCAAATTCAAGAACTTCTGCATCATCCACCAGGCCTCCTGGGGACTGAGACCACGTTATTTACAACTATCCTAACCTAAATACTCCCCTGCTATAGCCCTATGCTCTTCTAACTCCAACTCTTTTACTGTTGAACGCTTCAGGAAGCAGACAGTGGGGGGCAGGTCTCTCTTCTCGGCTGGCACCTTTCTTTGGAACAGCCTCCCTGTCCCTCCTAGACTTGAGTCAGACCGCCTCAAGTTCCGGAAACTGCTCAAAACTCTGTTGTTCCCTACCTCTTTCCCTCTACCCTTTCTCTGCTAATCACCCCACTGCCACTCTGACTGGTGGCCTGACCTCATGAATCTCCTAGGTTGCCAGGCCCTTCTTCCCAGCCGGTACCAGCAACCCCCCTCCACCTCCAATGCACTGTCCCTGCGGGCCCCTGCTTTAGTGGCTCTGCATCCCACTCTTGGGAGTCACCTGCACTAGCCCTTAGCCTGAGGTTCTCCTCCTTGGCTCACTTTATAGTATTTCCCTCTCAGGCCCTCCAGCAGCACTTGCCCACTCCTCTGCCCCCTGTCCTTATCTCCAGCACTTCTCCTAACTGCACTTCCACGTCCGGAAGCCACAAGGCCTAGTAGGACCATGACTATATTTTACTGTTGTTGCCATTGTTATTTCCCCGTTCCCTTCCCATTTAGCCCTGTGGCGCTTTGAAACACAATTCTGTTGTATAAGCGCCTAACAAATGCTCAATAAAATAAAATAAACAAATATAGACACTTCACATGGGCACTGAGAACACCCCACTGGCTCCCAAATGCACCTCAAACCTGTTTTTTCCAACCATGCCATTCACACAAGAGGCCCAGGTCCACCATAAAGACGTTCATCTGATCGGCGTCTGTCAGAACACAGTGATCCAGCAACACAGCTCTAGTAACAGCCTCAAGCGTCAACTGCAAATGCCAACGGAGGTCCACCTTCTCCTTCCTGGCAACCTACTAATGGAACACCATACCCAGGCGATTCTGCACCTTGGATGACTGCGTGATATTCAGAAAGTCATTTAAAGCCTGGCTGTTCACCAGACCACAATAAACAAAACAGCACTGATCAGCACATTCCAAAGAGCAGCGCATTAACTGAAACCACACTATGAACTCAAGATTCCAAGATCTCCCCTGCTCACCAGGGCAGGGAGAGTGGCTCCTGAGGCCGGGCACTATTTCAGGTGGCTTTGCCCAAGTGTCCTCCACTACAAACATGAGATATCCACACCGGCCCTCAGGAGCAGGCCCAGACTGGATTTAGGATGCTTGCATTTGTCTCGGTCTCACTGAAGAACCCTGCCACTGGGGTGATCGCACCCATTAACCGCAGACACGGGTCTTCAAGACATATTCACATGCACTCACCAGGTGGGAAACTTGGACACACACAAACCACCACACCCCAGCAATCACAGGAGCCAAGCCAAGGACAAACAAGAACCCTTGTTCTGATGAATGTGCCCAGAACTCTTCCCATATTCCTACACATAAATAGAGGCACATACAAACCACAACCTAATACCTGCTGGCACCCTCACCATCTCACTAACCGCAGTGGAGCAGTGTAGAGCTCTCACAGTCTGACCCCACAGCACTTCTAGTCCCTACCACATATACACACCACAATTACCAGACCAGCATCTCTCTGAGGGGATACCTGCTTCCAGAGACTGAGTGACCGACACTTGAGACTGGAAGATAAGGTACAAGGCACAGTTATTATACACAACCATAGAATGGTACGAAGGCTTAGAACACAGGAGATGCTCTCGAACAAAGGGACGTCATTTCACCAAAATGCCAGGGGTAGCAGTAGTGAAATCACATGACCCTTGATCTCTGATGACATCACAGGGAGTGATGTAATTTGACCCCACCCCGAAGTGACATCACGGGAAGCAATGGAACACGACCCCTTGACAAAACAGGAAGTGGCATGACATAGCATTGTTCCTAGTTACACTATGAAAAATATGGTTACAATATCACTGTAACGTGATAAACATTTCATACAGGAATGGATCACCATATGAATCGGCAGAAAAAAAAACATGCTATAGCTGCAACTTGCAAAAAGCAAACTGCACAGTCCAAAATAGATGCTTATTCTACTCCATACTCTTTTTGGAGTATTTTCTCTGCATTGTGAATTTGAGAACAGACTAAATCAGTGACTCACCCCCTGAAGTGTCCCTGAAATAAACCTTTAATGAGTCGAGCAATTATTGTATAGAATTCCAGAAAGACACATTATTTGTTATTCCTATTCTTTCTTATTTAGGGCCAATGCTCAAAGTGTTACACTTGTGGAAACCCCTGTTTTTTTTAAGAAGCCCAGCGCTGGTGATCTGGCTGGCTCTCGCCAAATCTGGGATCCAGCACCAGATATGTAGCCAGATCTCAGGATCCGGTCAGAGTCACACTGTCCCGAACCCATGCGATAAGTACCGCTTGGCGCTGGATTACAAAAAGAAGGCGCCCTTGATGGCATGGAGTAGGGTGGCGTAGCAGCACATTGCCACCATGAGCGCTCTTCTGTCTCTGCCCCCTATGTGTACACAGCAGGACACCAGGCAAAAGGCCTTCTCAAGGGTGGCTGCAGTGTTGCCAGGTCCACCTATTATAAACGACTTTGGGCTTCTTTTTGCCCAAAGTCGCTTATAATATTTGGAGGTCGCTTGTTGCGGTCTTTCTCCACTTATTACCGTTATTAAGCACTTATTGCTGTGCTTGTTCAGTTAATACGGGTAATAAGCAGACACAAACTGGAACATGTGCAGTGACTTTGCCGCCGCAGCCCTGATTAACAGGAATGCACTGCAGGTAACTTCCCCGCCCGACCGGCCATCACTCTCAGCTTTCTTCTTTTCTCTTCAGTGACTGCTGTGGCGCCAGGTCCGACCCCTGCTGCTAAGTTTCATTAGCAGCAGGGGTCACTGAAGGAAAGATAAGGAAGCTTATGGCGACGGCTGGGGGAAGTGAACTGCTCCAGTTCATTCATGTTCTAGTTTAGAACATGAATGAGGCCGTGCCTTCACGGGCCGCAGCAGGGCGAAGCAGCACACTGATCGCAGTGCATCAGTGTTCACCTCTAGTACATGAATGAGGCCTCGCCCTCACGGGACACAGCAAGAGGAAGCAGCAGCACACTGATCGCAGTGCATCAGTGTTCACCTCTAGTACATGAATGAGGCCTCGCCCTCACGGGACACAGCAAGAGGAAGCAGCAGCACACTGATTGCAGTGCATCAGTGTTCACCTCTAGTACATGAATGAGGCCTCGTCCTCACGGGCCGCAGCAGGGGGAAGCAGCACACTGATCGCAGTGCATCAGTGTTCACCTCTAGTACATGAATGAGGCCTCGCCCTCACGGGACACAGCAAGAGGAAGCAGCAGCACACTGATCGCAGTGCATCAGTGTTCACCTCTAGCAGATGAATGAGGCCTCGCCCTTACGGGCCGCAGCAGGGGGAAGCAGCACACTGATCGCAGTGCGTCAGTGTTCACCTCTAGTACATGAATGAGGCCGTGCCCTCATGGGACGCAGCAGGGCGAAGCAGCACACTGATCGCAGTGCATCAGTGTTCACCTCTAGTACATGAATGAGGCCTCGCCCTCACGGCACACAGCAAGAGGAAGCAGCAGCACACTGATCGCAGTGCATCAGTGTTCACCTCTAGCAGATGAATGAGGCCTCGCCCTCACGGGCCGCAGCAGGGGGAAGCAGCACACTGATCGCAGTGCATCAGTGTTCACCTCTAGTACATGAATGAGGCCTCGCCCTCACGGGACGCAGCAGGAGGAAGCAGCACACTGATCGCAATGCCTCAGTGTTCACCTCTAGTACATGAATGAGGCCGCACGCTCACGGGCCACAGCAGGAGGAAGCAGCACACTGATCGCAGTGCAACAGTGTTCACCTCTAGTACACGAATGAGGCCTCGCCCTCACGGGACGCAGCAGGAGGAAGCAACACAATGATCGCAGTGCATCAGTGTTCACCTCTAGTACATGAATGAGGCCTCGCCCTCACGGGACGCAGCAGGAGGAAGCAGCAGACTGATCGCTGTGCATCAGTGTTCACCTCTAGTACATGAATGAGGCCTCGCCCTCACGGGCTGCAGCAAACTGATCGCAGTGCATCAATGTTCACCTCTAGTACATGAATGAGGCTTCGCCCTCACGGGATGCAGCAGGAGGAAGCAGCACACTGATCGCAGTGCATCAGTGTTCAACTTTAGTACATGAATGAGAACTCGCTCTCACGGAATGCAGCAGAAGGAAGCAGCAGCACACTGATCGCAGTGCATCAGTGTTCACCTCTAGTACATGAATGAGGCTTCGCCCTCACGGGATGCAGCAGGAGGAAGCAGCACACTGATCGCACTGCATCAGTGTTCAACTCTAGTACATGAATGAGACCTCGCTCTCACGGAATGCAGCAGGAGGAAGCAGCAGCACACTGATCGCAGTGCATCAGTGTTCACCTCTAGTACATGAATGAGGCAGTGCCCTCATGGTCCGCAGCAGGAGGAAGCAGCACACTGATGGCAGTGCATCAGTCTTCACCTCTAGTACATGAATGAGGCCTCGCGCTCACGGGCTGCAGCAAACTGATCGCAGTGCATCAATGTTCACCTGTAGTACATGAATGAGGCCTCGCCCTCACGGGATGCAGCAGGAGGAAGCAGCACACTGATCGCAGTGCATCAGTGTTCACCTCTAGTACATGAATGAGACCTTGCTCTCACGGAACGCAGCAGGAGGAAGCAGCAGCACACTGATCGCAGTGCATCAGTGTTCACCTCTAGTACATGAATGAGGCCTCGCCCTCACGAGAGGCAGTAGGAGGAAGCAGCAGCACACTGATCATGAATGAGGCCGCGCCCTCACGTCCGCAGCAGGAGGAAGCAGCACACTGATCGCAGTGCATCAGTGTTCACCTCTAGTACATGAATGAGGCCTCACCCTCACGGGACGCAGCAGGGGGAATCAGCACACTGATCGCAGTGCATCAGTGTTCACCTCTAGTACATGAATGAGGCCGCACACTCACGGGCCGCAGCAAGAGGAAGCAGCACACTGATCATGAATGAGGCCACACCCTCACGTCTGCAGTAGGAGGAAGCAGCACATTGATCGTAGTGCATCAGTGTTCACCTCTAGTACATGAATGAGGCCTCACCCTCACGGGACGCAGCAGGAGGAAGCAACACACTGATCGCAGTGCATCAGTGTTCACCTCTAGTACATGAATGAGGCCTCGCCCTCACGGGACGCAGCAGGCTGAAGCAACACACTGATCGCTGTGCATCAGTGTTCACCTCTAGTACATGGATGAGGCCTCGCCCTCACGGGCCGCAGCAAACTGATAGCAGTGCACCAATGTTCACCTCTAGTACATAAATGAGGCCTCGCCCTCACGGGATGCAGCAGGAGGAAGCAGCACACTGATCGCTGTGCATCAGTGTTCACCTCTAGTACATGAATGAGACCTCACTCTCACGGAGTGCAGCAGGAGGAAGCACCAGCACACTGATCACAGTGCATCAGTGTTCACCTCTAGTACATGAATGAGGCAGCGCCTTCACAAGCCGCAGCAGGAGGAAGCAGCACACTGATCGCAGTGCATCAGTGTTCACCTCTAGTACATGAATGAAGCCTCGCCCTCACGGGAGGCAGTAGGAGGAAGCAGCAGCACACTGATCATGAATGACGCCACGCCCTCACGCCCGCAGCAGGAGGAAGCAGCACACTGATCACAGTGCATCAGTGTTCTCCTCTAGTACATGAATGAGGCCGCGCCCTCACGGGCAGCAGCAGGAGGAAGCAGAACACTGATCGCAGTGCATCAGTGTTCACCTCTAGTACATGAATGAGACCTCACCCTCACGGGCCGCAGCACACTGATCGCAGTGCATCAGTGTTCACCTCTAGTACATGAATGAGGCCTCGCCCTCACGGGCTGCAGCAGGAGGAAGCAGCACACTGATCACAGTGCATCAGTGTTCATCTCTAGTACATGAATGAGGCCTCGCCCTCACGGGATGCAGCAGGAGGAAGCAGCACACTGATCGCAGTGCATCAATGTTCACCTCTAGTACATGAATGAGGCCTCGCCCCCACGGTACGCAGCAGGGAGCAGCACACTGATCGCAGTGCATCAGTGTTCACCTCTAGTACATGAATGAGACCTTGCCATGAATGAGACCTCGCCCTCACGGGACGCAGCAGGAGGAAGCTGCACACTGATCGCAGTGCTGCAGTGTTCACCTCTAGAACATGAATGAGGCCGCGCCCTCATGGGCCACAGCAGGAGGAAGCTGCACACTGATCGCAGGTCATCAGTGTTCACCTCTAGTACATGAATGAGGCTACGCCCTCATGGGAGGCAGCAGGAGGAAGCAGCACACTGATCGCAGTGCATCAGTGTTCACCGCTAGTACATGAATGAGGCCTCACCCTCACAGGAGGCAGCAGGGCGAAGCAGCACACTGATCGCAGTACATCAGTGTTCACCTCTAGTACATGAATGAGGCCTCGCCCTCACAGGAGGCAGCAGGAGGAAGCAGCACACTGATCGCAGTGCATCAGTGTTCACCTCTAGTACATGAATGAGGCCTCGCCCTCACGGGCCGCAGCAGGAGGAAGCAGCACACTGATCGCAGTAAATCAGTGTTCACCTCTAGTACATGAATGAGGCCTCGCCCTCACAGGAGGAAGCAGGAGGAAGCAGCAGCACACTGATCGCAGTGCATCAGTGTTCACCTCTAGTACATAAATGAGGCCACGCCCTCACGGGAGGCAGCAGGAGGAAGCAGCGCACTGATCGCAGTGCAGCAGTGTTCACCTCTAGAACATGAATGTGGCCTCGCCCTCACGGGAGGCAGCAGGGCGAAGCAGCACACTGATCACAGTGCATCAGTGTTCACCTCTAGTACCCGAATGAGGCCTCGCCCTCACGGGAGGCAGCAGGAGGAAGCAGCACACTGATCGCAGTGCATCAGTGTTCACCTCTAGTACCCGAATGAGACCTCGCCCTCACGGGAGGCAGCAGGAGGAAGCAGCACACTGATCGCAATGCATCAGTGTTCACCTCTAGTACCCGAATGAGGCCTCGCCCTCACGGGAGGTAGCAGGAGGAAGCAGCACACTGATCGCAGTGCATCAGTGTTCACCTCTAGTACATGAATGAGGCCTTGCCCTCACGGGATGCAGCAGGAGGAAGCAGCACACTGATGGCAGTGCATCAGTGTTCACCTCTAGTACATGAATGAGGCCTCGGCCTCACGGGAGGCAGCAGGAGGAAGCATCACACCGATCGCAGTAAATCAGTGTTCACCTCTAGTACATGATAATAGTATTTATACGTCCCCATTTGGTGTGCTAAATGCATTTCTTTTTTTTTTGGATGAATGTCACTTTTCACTGCCATCCTATAAAGCATGCCTTTGTTAAACAATACAAAAGGGGTTGCCATTTCATGTTTTTAATTTATTTTTTTATTTTTATTTGTGTTTTGATTTCCAACTTGGTTACCATTTCATATTTTTTTTGTTATGATTAAATTTTTAAAGACAGCCTACAAACACTTTTTTAAAATTGTTTTGTGGAATTGCATTCTGGTTTCAAGATGGGGTGTGCAGTCTTTTTGCTTAACATATTTCTATAAGGATTCTATAAGGGTTCCTATATTGCTGGAGTACGTCAATTATGATGTGTATACTTTTCAATTCTGATTCATAAAACCAAGTATTGTTAAAAGCCAAACGTCATGGTGAGGAGGGCAAAGGGTCAGAGGGCAAATTTATTGGGATGTGGGAAAAGAGGTTGCTGGACTGAAGATGTTCTACCTGCCCGCTGCTGATTTTCAGGGTACAGGTTGAGATTACATATGGGTTGACAGTGTCCGCCCACTTTGTTTCACAATTCCGACTCCATCCCCCTTGGGTGTTTTTGAGGCCAGAATGCATAAAAGCTTGTTAGCTCAAGTTTCCACGGTATCAGGTAATATTATCCCCACTGAAAATATCGCCATATATATGGTCGTCGGGAACGGTTGTAGGTGATATTTTTAGTGGGGATAATATTAGGGTTTTTTGGAAGCAGGGGTTTCAGGGGTGTCCCTGCTCCTTTGAAATAATACAGGGGTTGCAGTGGTGTCCGCTGAGGTTCCATGCCTTAATATCGCCGCGAAAATATGGAGATATTTTTGTATGCCGATATTTTTTCGGGGGTATTAACACATGGAACCGTTTTCACCCACCAGAATTTGAACACACTAACCCACTAAACCACATTAAAGGTCTTCAAAGAGCACATCTTATATTGGTATCTTGCTTTCCATAGAATTTTTCGATATAGATTTTTGGTTAAAAGGTGCACACCTTTTATACTTTGCCAGCAGTGTTCTAGGACAATGTTGTATGGCCATTGTTTTTCAGGGTATGATTTTGTGAAAGGCAGTGCTCATTTGAAGGCCAGTTGAAGTAAATTTGCGCATTTCACTTTAGGATGAGTTCATTCCCTGTACCTATGTTCATGATCCCCCACACTTGTTTCTGGACTTGAGCCCATAGATGACATTCGAAGACCTGTGCAATTGCTCACTCTGACTGCCTCAGTAAAATAGATTTGCTTGGGATGGCAACAGAGCTGGGAAGGGGTCTCTGCTGTCTCTTTTGAGAAGACTGCTGTACTTGGAATGTGGCCTCTGACATAGCCAGGATTCTCATTAGGCAATGCTTGTTTGCACCCGCCAGGTAGGCGAACACAGTACCACAGCCTCAAAATGTTTCGCTTACCTAGGCCAGTCGGTCCCTGCTGGGACACCTCGGGTGTGCGCCCTGTGTTCACTGCTCCGGGTGAAATTTTATCGAACTCAAACCTGTAATGATATCATATTTTGGGTGCACCAGTGCCATGGAAGTGGTTTAAAGTGGAATTGATATATAGTTTGGAAAAGAAACAGCATGAAAGAAATTGCGCATTACACATTATCACCATGCACAGCCCGACATGCGCCCATCCCTCAAATTCCATGGGACCTTCCTCAAGGGCAGAAAGAGAATTTGGCGAAGTGATAGATCAGAGGACAATTATTAACCCCTTAACTGCCAGGCTATTATGCAAGTCTATGCAAAAAGGACGAGCATACTCGTTTAATGCCAAAACACAAAACATGCAGTCAAAGACAAACAATCAGGGTAATTCATAGAATTTCGCAGAAAAGTGTCGCAAGCGGCTGGCACAGAGTGTCCGCGTGCGACTGTCTGCGCCAGCCGCGTGCGCTAAAATCGATTTCCGCGCACAGCGCATTCATGGATTTTCGCATCCAAAACCAGCCGTGGCGCAGCGTGGCGCAGCGACCCTGCAGCAGCGCCAGTTACGCCCCCAAGAACGCCCTCGCGCAAGGAAAAGCCTTCAAAATCCCCAAATAATCGCAAAGGGCTGCGCTAACCCTGGACCAGTTCACCGGGCTGGCAAACAGCAAACGCCAAGCGGGGAACGTGCATTTCAGTGGTTCGCGGGAAGTTCCACACGCGATTGTCCTCTGTACGTGTGCATCAGGGGTGTGCAGGAAGTTCCACACCAAAATCAGCAGGGTACGTGTATTACAGGGGTGCGCGGGAAGTTCCACACGCGATTACAGCAGGGTACGTGTATTTCAGGGGTGCGCGGGAAGATCCACACGCGATTGGCCCCGTGCGAGCAGGGTACGTGTATTCCAGGGGTGCGTGGGAAGTTCCACACGCGATTTCAGCAGGGTACGTGTATTTCAGGGGTGCGCGGGAAGTTCCACACACGATTGGCCCAGTGCGAGCAGGGTACGTGTATTCCATGGGTGCGCGGGAAGTTCCACACGCGATTTCAGCAGGGTACGTGTATTTCAGGGGTGCGCGTGAAGTTCCACACGCGATTCCATCAGGGTATGTGTATTTCAGGGGTGCGCGGGAAGTCCCACACGCGATTGGCCCCGTGCGAGCAGGGTATGTGTATTTCAGGGGTGCGCGGGAAGTTCCACATGCGATTGGCCCCGTGCAAGCAGGCTACGTGTATTACAGGGGTGCGCGGGAAGTTCCACACGCGATTTCATCAGGGTACGTGTATTTCAGGGGTGCGCGGGAAGTTCCACACGCGATTGGCCCAGTGCGAGCAGGGTACGTGTATTTCAGGGGTGCGCCGGAAGTTCCACACGCGATTGGCCCCGTGCAAGCAGGGTACGTGTATTTCAGGGGTGCGCGGGAAGTTCGACACGCGATTTCATCAGGGTACGTGTATTTCAGGGGTTCTGGGGAGTGCTACACGTGAATTGGCCATGTGGGTCCTCCCAGGTGTACGCTCGACAACCCCCACGGCCCCTGCAGGCAGCCCACACCACGGGGGACTACCCTGCACCCCTGCTCATGTCCCGCAGGCAGCCCATCCACCATGGGCATGCCCCCCAGCCAACCCACATGCCACCTTGCACTACTGATCAACAATGCATGTCTCCCACCACCCCCACCCCCCAGCAGTGCAGGGGCAGCCTCCACCAGGCCCCCACTCATGTCTCCCAGCACCCCCACCCCCCAGCCACCATGGGCATCCCCCACCAGGCCCCCACTCATGTCTCCCACCACCCCCACCCCCCAGCCACCATGGGCATCCCCCACCAGGCCCCCACTCATGTCTCCCACCACCCCCACCCCCAGCAGTGTGGAGCACCCTCCACCAGGCCCCCACTCATGGGCCCTATCACCCCCACCCCCCAGCATCCAGGGGCACCCTCCACCAGGCCCCCACTCATGTCTCCCACCACCCGCACCCCCCAGCAGTGCAGGGGCAGCCTCCACCAGGCCCCCACTCATGTCTCCCACCACCCCCATCCCCCAGCAGTGCAGGGTCAGCACCACCAGGCCCCCACTCATGTCTCCCACCGCCCCCATCCCCCAGCCACCATGGGCACCCTCCACCAGGCCTCCACTCATGTCTCCCACCCACCCCCACCCCCCAGCCACCATGGCCATCCCCCACCAGGCCCCCACTCATGTCTCCCACCCCCCTCACCCCCCAGCAGCGTGGGGCACCCTCCACCAGGCCCCCACTCATGTCTCCCACCACCCCCACCCCCCAGCAGTGTGGGGCACCCTCCACCCGGCCCCCACTCATGTCTCCCACCACCCCCATCCCCCAGCCACCATGGGCACCCTCCACCAGGCCCCCACTCATGTCTCCCACCACCCCCAACCCCCAGCATCCAGGGGCACCCTCCACCAGGCCCCCACTCATGTCTCCCACCACCCCCACCCCCCAGCAGTGCAGGGGCAGCCTCCACCAGGCCCCCACTCATGTCTCCTACCACCCCCATCCCCCAGCAGTGCAGGGTCAGCACCACCAGGCCCCCACTCATGTCTCACACCACCCCCATCCCCCAGCCACCATGGGCACCCTCCACCAGACCTCCATTCATGTCTCCCACCCACCGCCACCCCCCAGCCACCATGGCCATCCCCCAACAGGCCCCCACTCATGTCTCCCACCACCCCCACCCCCCCAGCAGTGTGGGGCACCCTCCACCAGGCCCCCACTCATGTCTCCCACCACCCCCACCCCCCAGCAGTGCAGGGGCAGCCCCCACCAGGCCCCCACTCATGTCTCCCACCACCCGCACCCCCCCAGCCACCAGGGGCACCCTCCACCAGGCCCCCACTCATGTCTCCCACCACCCCCACCCCCCCAGTCACCAGGGGCACCCTCCACCAGGCCCCCACTCATGTCTCCCACCACCCCCACCCCCCACCATCCAGGGGCACCCTCCACCAGGCCCCCACTCATGTCTCCCACCACCCCACCCCCCAGCAGTGCAGGGGCAGCCCCCACCAGGCCCCCACTCATGTCTCCCACCACCCCCACCCCCCCAGCCACCAGGGGCACCCTCCACCAGGCCCCCACCCATGTCTCCCACCACCCCCACCCCCCAGTCACCAGGGGCACCCTCCACCAGGCCCCCACTCATGTCTCCCAGCGTGCTACGTGTATTTCAGGGGTGCGCGGGAAGTTCCACACGCGAATAGCCTGGGCGCGTGTATTTCAGGGGTGCGTGGGAAGTTCCACACGCGAATAGCCTGGGCACGTGTATTTCAGGGGGGCGCGGGAAGTTCCACACGCGAATAGCCTGGGCGCGTGTATTTCAGGGGTGCGCGGGAAGTTCCACACGTGAATAGCCTGGGCGCGTGTATTTCAGGGGTGCGCGGGAAGTTCCACACGCGATTAGGCTGGGTGGGTCCTCATAGGTGTTCCCTGTACACCCTCTACGGCCCCTGCAGGCAGCCCACAAAACAGGGGACTACCCTGCACACCTGCTCATGTCCCCCTGCACCCCCACCCCCAGCAGTGCAGGGGCAGCCTCCACCAGGCCCCCACCCATGTCTCCCACCACCCCCACCCCCCAGCCACCAGGGGCACCCTCCACCACGCCCCCACTCATGTCTCCCACCACCCCCACCCCCCAGCAGTGCAGGGGCAGCCTCCACCAGGCCC
This sequence comes from Ambystoma mexicanum, assembly GCF_040938575.1. Taxonomy (NCBI): domain Eukaryota; kingdom Metazoa; phylum Chordata; class Amphibia; order Caudata; family Ambystomatidae; genus Ambystoma; species Ambystoma mexicanum. The sequence continues at coordinate 1,214,158,741 of NC_090936.1, forward strand.
CCACTCATGTCTACCACCACCCCCACCCCCCAGCAGTGCAGGGGCACCCTCCACCAGGCCCACACTCATGTCTACCACCACCCCCACCCCCCAGCAGTGCAGGGGCAGCAGGCAGTCAGGCAGCAGCAGATGGCAGGTGGGAGCGTGCTCGGGGCTCTGGGGGGCAGTAGTTCGGCCTTCCGGGCAGGAGCGTGGTATTCCGTGTGCTTACGCGTGGCCAGCTTGGTACGGAGTGATTTGGCACGTGAAAATCCTGCACGTCAGCGTGAAAACCGAGGAAAGGCCCTTAGCGCGTAAGCGCGTCAGCACGCATACGCGATTCTATTGGACCAAAGGCCCTCAGCGCGTAAGCGCGTCTGTGACGTGACCCGCACGGGTGTTTCCCACACAGCACGTGATGACAGAGCACACGTGGAAAGACTGCACGTCAGAGTGTAATCGCGTTTGATTGGTGGAAATGGCCCTACACGCAGAAGTGACAAAGCGTGTAATTGGTGGAAATGGCCCTAGCGCATACACGCCGCGTAAGTGACGCTGGACGTGTGGGCCTGTATAAAAGGTATGTGTAGAACACCATTTCCTTGTACGTGCTTTTCGTGGAGAGCGAGTGGGTGAATTCTGTACTTCTTGTCGTTTCACACGCGATTTACTTCACGGCGTTTCAAGTTCGTATTCCCTGTTACCTCTGACAGCTTTTTCTCTTTTTTCTCTTTTACTGGTTTACCTGGGCCTGTTCCCTCAAACAGTGTTCCCTTCTACTGTTGTCCTGTCTCCTCAGACAGCGTACAAATCTTCTTTTGGCGGGGGTGTTGCCAACCAAACGCGCTCCTTTTTCACGCTCTTTTACCTGGCAGACGGTGAGTCACGCACGTATCTAACATCTGTGCTTGCCCCGTGTGTAGCCTACCCCTTCAGAGGTCATTCTAGGCTGCGTGTGACACGCATACGTTCATTCTTGTGTTACTGGGTGCCACAGCGTAGTGCAGGTTTTTCTTTCTGCACACGTGGTCTAGGAGGGGTTGCGTGCACGTCATCTCCCTTTTTTGGGGCTCCTGTGCGTAGCGTGACCCGTCATCTTTCCCCAGGGGTTACAATCAGCCTTGCCAGAGCACTAGGGTACAATTACCATCTGGTACCCAACCCCTTTGACCCCCAATTGCCCAGGACAATATTTTACAGCCCGCCCATACGCACATTAACATCAGTGCCATGGCTGGGAGGCGAGGATTCCGTAAGGGTGGCAAAGGTGGAAGAGCCACAAGTGGTGGCCGTGGTGGATCCGGTAGGGGACGTGGTCGTTACTTGCAGGGTGAGCCTGTCCCCCAATGTGTGGAGGACCAGTCAAGGGCACCCATAATCCCCCCCCCTCCTGTTGAGGCTGATGTGGCTGACACCATCCATGCTCAGCCCTTGTTGGACCAGCCCATTGTGGTACCAGACCTGGCTGACTCCATGGCTGACTTCCAGGTCAGCAGGCCTATGACACGTGCGCTGGTGCACGTTGATGTCACCATGCCACGTGCATCTGGGGCAGCAAGGTCATCTGCTGCACCAAGTAGGCAGGGCGGAGAGGCTGCAGGGGCAGCTGCGGCTCCATCCACCCCAGCCCTCACACACCCAGCCCGGACAGTGTCGGTCCTAGTCCATGCTGCTGACATTCCCCCTGACACCATCACACTAGAGCCAATGCCTGCACCAACTCCCATGCTGAGTGTGCAATCCCACACTCCTGATACAGAGTCCACCAGGGCTCCTGCCCCTAGTGTCCAGAGCGGCGTAGGACACTCAGGATCCCCACTACCTTCCAAGCGGAAGAGGAAGAGTGCTCGTCCGGCACAGGCTGATCCCCCAGACACGGCTACACAGTCCGGCCCGTCGAGGAAGCCCAGCTTCACGGATGCCGAACTGAATGCACTTGTCGAGTATGTGTCCGCACATGACAACGAGATGGTCATTGTTGCAGGATCCAAGACCACACCTGCACAACGCCAGGCACACTGGCAGACCGTTGCGGACATCGTAAGTGCCCTTGGAATCGTGAGGCGCACAGCCAATGATTGCTATAAGCGCTGGAATGACCTAAAGCGCAGGGCAAAGAGTAAGCTGGCCTCAAGTCATGCCGCAACTCTAGTGACTGGAGGTGGGTCTCCAGTAGTAGACATGGAACTCACTCCACATGAGTCAGTCGCTGGGACCTACGTCACGGAGGAACAGATCCAAGGCGTGGGAGATCTGGCTGATTACGAGGCATTGTCCGGTGAGTGCACATGCATGTGTGTGTCATCCATGTGCATGGTGTGTGTGAGGGCTTCTGTTTGTGTGACAGGTGAGAGTGTGTGCGCCTGAGTCGTATGGGTCAGCCATGTGCTTCATGCAATACATCCTGTGCAGCTGCATTTGGCCATAGCAGTATCCCTTCTGCCAACAGTAGACATCTAGCCCAACTGCACGGCAGTTGCCCTTGAAGTGTCACCTTGCCACAACATTGTTGCTTGATTTTTCACTGTTCATTTAGTCAGATTGTTTGCATTCCACCACTATTACTAGGCATGTCGCAGTCCTCTAGTCACATGTCTGACATGGCTATGGTAAAGTGGAGTGACTTTGTTACCTGGATATCATTTGTACAAACATGTCCCTGTGCAATTGCACCATTTCGGACTGGCAGCTCCAGGTGAAGAATCTGACCTGTTTGAATTAGAAAAGCTATTACATGCGGGAACTGGACTGAATGAATAGGTGCTGCCCTCCTCTCCATCTTCACTCAATAGCAATGGTACATGCCATCTGTGTGATGGCATGTGTGTTTCACCTGCCAATCACAGGCCAATGTGTGATGCCACTGCCAGGCAGCATGCAGAAAATGTGTTCATCTTCCATCTTGGTGTCATCAGTGTGTGCCATTTGCCTGCCCTTCATACGCAGTGAGGGTGCATGCATGGGAGGGTTTTAGTCATGTGGGACATGTGTCAAACAAGTACTGGTTCTCTTGCTTCTCAGCCCTCATTGTGTGCCATGGTGCTAATGCCTGTTTCCATTTCTTTGTTTTTATGTCTTTGCAGGGGAAGACGCACCTGATACTGCTGGGGTTGTGGAGATGGTGCAGACCCAGGAGGGGTCCGAGGGCCGACCAACCACCAGTGAGGGACGTGGTGTGGTGGTGGGTGAGAACCCACAAGTGCTGCAGGTCCTGCTCTCAAGGGGTGTCTCTGGCTGCACCTCCCCCGAGCTGTACTCAGGTGTTGATTCGGATGAGACCTACGTGCCGTCGCAGGTGAGTGTTCCAGGGAGGGATTCTGTTCTGTCTCACCCACCTGCACCAGGGTCAGAACCCTCAATGGGGATGTCAGTGTTGGCAGCTACGCCTTTGGTGGTTACGGATGCAGGGTCACACTCCGCGACATCTGATCCTGTACCTGGGCCAGCAGATCAGAGGGGGAATGCAGTCCTGCAGCCTCAGGCAGTGCCGGCACAGCAAGGCGCAGTTCGCCTTGCCCCAGACAGGTGTGGTGCCCGCCGACGTGGTGGCCGTACGCCACCTGGCAATACCGCATGGGAGCAATCCATTTACGGTATGGCAACCCAACAGGCAGCATCATCCGAGATGATGGCTCAGGCCATGGATAGGGTGGCCACTTCCATTGTCCCCCCTGAAAGGCTGATGGAGCGGCTAGAGCAGGCAACCGACTCCATCTGCCAGTCACACAGGGAGGACATGTTGGGGTCCAACAGGGACAGGCGGGCGGCACTGGCGACTCTGCAGGAGGCCATCTCCATTGAGTCCCAGGGCCACAGGGAAGCCCTGAGGCAGGAGCTCCTTCACCTCAGGACGACTCTTGTTGAGCTTGAGGCTTCAACACACCAAAGGACAGAACAGCAGCTGGAGCGTCTCACCCGTACGCTCTCAGCTGAGATGCAGGCAACGAGGGCGGAGTTCCGGGCATCCCGTGAGTTGTTGCATGGGGACCTCCGCACACTCATCCTCCAGAACCAGACCTACCACACGCGCATGCTTGCAGCCATGGAGGAGCAGACTAGGGCCTTGCGTGGGCTGCCTCCCATAGTGCAACCACCTCCGGATGCAGCTGCACAGGGTGATAATAGCGACAGCAGTGATACTCCCACAATAGGGTAGCCGTGTGGGCCATGAGCCCATGGAGGTGTTTTTTTTTCCCAGGATCCACGCAGGTGGGTTCTGGTGTGCATCCTGTCCTCGGACCTCCTGGGTGGCCTCCCCAACCCCCCCCCCCCCCCCGGGCCCTTCAATGGCCATTTTTTATTTTTTTTTATTTTTATTTTTATTTTATTCCCTATTTTTTTGGGACCATTTGTTGGCTTCCGTGGTTCCTGTGGGCATACGCTGCATTGTGACTGGGCACATGCAGGCTTGTAATGTATTTGGTTCAGATGCTTGGGTTTGAGTCACACACACCCCTCCTGCTTCCCGTTGCCATGGGCTTGCAAAGGGTGTGCCCAAGTGACAGTGAATTACACAGTGACGTTGGACTCCCATGAGCTGTGTGGGCAGTCTGTAGTCAATACTGTGTATACATTCCTAGTGCATATTGCTGTTGTGTTGTACACTGCATGTTGCATTGATGTGTAACTCATCTTCTGTGTCTACCTCCCAATTTGCAGGTCCCTTCCTCATGTCTACACAAGGACCTCTAGTCTGGAGATGTGGTCCATGTTAGCAGCAGTGCACCTACAACTCTACATGGCGCCAACACTGCACAGTTGGTAGTGGTGGGAGTGCAGGCATTTCCAGGTGGTGAGACTACTAATATTTAACATTAGTGATGTCATGTTAATGGTAGTACGTGCTCAAGTTTGTTGTTGGTCCGGCATTACTGTGAGCATTTCAGGTGTTGCAAGTATCTAATAGGGACACTGTACATTGTGACACTAGTGTCATGTTGTGTGGATTACTTTGTTTACCTGCAAATAGCATGACATGGCACGGTGTGTGGTGTGGCGGTGCTGGGGTTGGGTTGGCTGACATGGCACTGTCCTCTTGTTGCATTTTGCAAGTGGGCATTCATTTTAGCTGCTTGAATGTGCAACTTCACAAAACTGCATTGGTGGTGTCTGTGTGGGTAGGGATGCACACATTGTGACACTTCCAGGTGAACAATCTCAGGCTGATATGGTGTTCACGGTTCTTTCTCCAGACATTCAGGGTCAGTGTCAGGTTGAGTCATCATTGATTGTCAGATGGAATGTGGCAGGGCAGTGTGCACTCCACAGGGGTGTGATTTCTATGTGAAGTAATTAGCCACTAGCTGTGTACGGGCTGCCTCCCCCCGTGCCCTTTCCCCTCCCATGCGCAGCGGCTGTGCATGTGGTTGGGGATGTGGGGCCACCACCATGTCCACGGCCAGGCCCCGGCGTGTTGCAACGTTGTGCAGGACACATGCTGCCACTATGATCCTGCACACTACTGGGGGAGCGTACAACAGCTGCCCGCCAGAACGGTCAAGGGAGCGAAAGCGTGACTTTAGCACTCCGAATGTGCGCTCCACTATGCCCCGGGTTGTAATGTGGGCTGTGTTATATCTTACCTGGGGTGGCGTGGTGGGGTTCCGAATTGGCGTCATCATGTGGGGGCTGAGAGGGTAGGCACTGCCCCCTGTGGAGGTGGTGATTGGTATCATTGGTGGGGTTGTGACCTTGCTCAGTATCTGACATGCATGCATGTGCAGTGGCATTCATACTCACCAAGCAGCCATGTATCGCCATGCCGCCCAGCTTCTAGGTCCCGGTTTAGGGTGGACATTCGGTAAATGAAGCTGTCGTGGGTGGACCCGGGATAGTTGGCATATACTGAGGTGATGATTCCCTTGGCATTACATACTACCTGCACGTTGATGGAATGCCAGTGCTTGCGGTTCCTATAGATGTGCTCTGATGCCCTGGGGGGACGTAGAGCCACATGGGTGCAGTCGATGGCACCTAGCACTTTGGGGAATCGTGCCACACCGTAAAAATCCAGGGCAGCAGCATGCCTTTCTGCAGGTGATCTGGGCAGGTATATGTGCCTGCGAACTGATGGGCGTGCAGTGATGATGTTCAAGACCTGGTGTAGGCAGCGTGACTGGGTGGCCTGTGATACCCCACCCACTATGGCACTTGTCCGCTGAAATGATCCTGTGGCTAAGAAGTGCAGTACATTGAGGACCTTCTCCAGGGGGCTCAGTGCTTGGGAGCACAGGGTGGGTGATGTGAGGTCATCCTCCCACTCACTCACCAGGTCCAGTATTATGTGTGGTGGAAACCTGTACCACCCATACACCTGGTCATCAGGCATCCCGAAAAGGCTGGTTCTGGGTGTGAATATTCTGGCCCTGACTATCCTCCTCCTCCTCCTTTGGTAGCCCACGCCCACTGCTGCTAGGAACGGTATGTTCATCCTGGGTCTCAGCTTGTTATTTTGTTAGCGCGCAAATTTATGCGTTGCGCGTGTTGTAGGCAAGCGTAAGACCCGCGCACCCCTGAAATCCAGTACCCAGTCCAATAGCGTGTGGAAATTCCCACGCACCCCGGGATACAGGTGCGCTGACGTACTTGCGTGTGTAAGTGCCCGCGCACCCCTGATATACACGTACATAGGCCAATCGCGTGTACGCGCACTTTTGTCCAATTACACACGATGACACTCTGACGTGCTGTCCAATTACACGCGATGACACTCTGACGTGCAGTCTTTCCACGTGTGCTCTGTCATCACGTGCTGTGTGGGAAACACCCGTGCGGGTCACGTCACAGACGCGCTTACGCGCTGAGGGCCTTTGGCCAATAGAATCGCGTATGCGTGCTGACGCGCTTACGCGCTAAGGGCCTTTCCTCGAATTTCACGCTGACGTGCAGGATTTTCACGTGCCAAATCACTCCCTATCAAGCTGGCCACGCGAAAACACACGGAAGACCACGCTCCTGCCCAGAAGGCCGAATTACTGCCCCCCAGTGCCCCGAGCAGCCTCCCACGTGCCATCTGCTGCTGCCTGCCTGCCTGCTGCCACCGTGCCCTGCCATTTGGTGCCTGCACATCAGCAATCTGCAGGGGTCCAGTTGCTGTGTCCACCCCTGCTGGAACTGAAGACTCCCGACTGGGATTACATCGCTCCACAGCCCAGCCCCAGGACCCAGTTGCCCACCCACACCTGCCTCTGGGGTTGCCATGTCGGGCACTTCCACATCTGGCACCAGTGGCAACCCCAGGCCAGAGGGGCAGAGGGGCACCAGCTTCACTGCCACCGAAGTTGGTGTCCTGGTGGAGCATGTCCTGGGGCAGTATGATGCCCTCTTTGGATCGTCCCGCGCCAGCAAGGAAGGACGGGAGAGGATCTGGGCCGACTGTGTGGTTGCCATCAACGCGGAGGGGGTGGCAACCCGCGACGTCCAGAAGATCAAGAAGCGCTGGGAGGACTTGAGGTCCAGGACCCTCGTGAAGGCCCGGCGCCTCGTGGAGGGGGGCTGGGGCCGCATGAGTTCCATCCAGATGAGGGTCCTGGAACGCGTACGCCCAGCGCTCCACGCCCAGATCCTTGAGAGGGAGACCCGTCTGGAGTTGAGCGGTAAGTGTCCAAGCATTGCTGTGTGAGACAGGGCATGTTGCGGTGTGCTGGTTCTCTGATACTTGCCTGTATGTGTGACATAGGCCATGTATGCATGTATGTGTGCAGGGACATCATGGTAATGCATGTGCGACCAGTGATGTGTGAACCACATGGTTGTTGCATGTGTTTAAATGCCACATGGGGAGCCCTATGCAGATTTTAGACATGAGAGCATGCCAGTCTCTGTTCCTGGACATGGGTGGGGGTGAGGGATGGGTGCTGATGGCAGGTACATATATGGTAGCCATGTCTGTGTGCCTGACCTGCGTGTCTGTGACTTGTGCATGCCATGGATGCATGACACATGTGTGTGACAATGCAAAGATTCACTGATGCAGCCTAGTTACCCTTGTATCCGCTGTGTTTGGGGTGTATGGGGCCAGATGGATGTGACTGAGGTGAAGTGTGTGCATGTGATAGGCATGACCCATGATGCATGTGAGTTCCATATCATTGTATGTTTCAAGAGTCCATTGTACATGTATGGAAATGTCCATGGCATGCACCATGCCTGTTACTGTGTGTGTTTTGCCTGGACTGACCCATGTGTTGTGGAGGGACATGATGGAAGTGTACTTTGACAGTGCTACTCATCTGCTATTGCTTCCTGTCTAGGGGACCATTGTACAGTACCCTGATGCTTGTGTTCTTTGTCTCCCTCTACGCAGCGGCTAGTGAAGAAGAGGGCGGAGACGGCGCTGTGGAGCAAGGCGGCGGGGATGCCCCCACGGCTGCAGCGGAAGGGGTGGGTGAGCCCCCACAGGGGCCTGCTATGGTGGAAGACGGTGAGGAGCCATCCAGGTTGGTGGTTTCCACAGAGGAGGAGGAGGCCGCCACAGGGGCACGCATGGGGCCTGGTGGGGGCATCCCTGCTGGTGCAAGTGGTGCAGTCCAGGGGCAGGAGGCAGCACAGGTCACCGTGGAGGGGCCTGTGCATGTAGCTGTCCCTGACCCTGTGAGTGCACCACCATGCACCAGCAGGGTTGCCCCGTCCCAGGCCCGTCCGCTGGTAGAGGGGATGTCCATGTCACCTGACTCCCCTCCACCTGCGGACGAGGGGACCCGTGTCCGTATGGAGAAGGTCCTGATTGGGGTTGCGATGCACGCGGGTGCAATTCGTGATGACGTGCGTGCTTCCCGGGAGGAGCACGCACATCATCACGAAGAGCACCGTGCCGACGTGGCCCAATTAGGATCTTCCATGTTCGGGGGTTTCCTGCATGTGTCGGCCAATCTGGCGGCCCTCTCCTCCTCTGTGGAGGCTATACGCCAGTCGTTCTCCTTGCCGTCTTCCGGCCCAGATGCCACCAGGGCCCCCTGTGGACCTGCCCTGACCTATGCAGCCAGCTCGGTGGGGATCCCATCCCTGCCACAGTCGGGAGTCGGAGGTCAAGCAGGGGTGGACACCACAGCAACTGTACCCCAGCAGATGGAGGATGTGCCGGCATCATCAGGCAGGGCACAAGCACGACGGCGTCGGTGGATTCCATCAGCCTGGATGCCGTCGTGCTGGCAGAGGCAGTTGCGTCGGAGGCAGCAGCAGAGTCAACGTGGGAGGCATCATGGCTCGGGGCCATCAACATCGGAGGGGCAGGCATCGGCCGGAGGGCAGGAGGACCCAGGACAGGAAGTGTCTTCCGTGTGGCTGCGGTTGGGCCAGCAGATAGGTGCGAAGCGGCGGCGGGCGGAAGAGGATCGGCTCACGATGGTCAGGGCGGAGAACTCCATGCGGAGGGCCCTGAGGCGGACCGAGTGCCTCGAGGCAATCCGCAGGGGGTTGGAGGAGCAGATGGCGTCGTCCCTGCGGACCCTCGGGGCCATGGAACAGGACCGCCTCGGGGACATAGACGAGGAGTTTGATGATGCCCTGGCCCGGAACACTACGGAGTGAGCCGCTGGACTTGCCCGCCGCCTTTGTATATAGTTCTTTAGTTTTAGGTTTCATTTGTTTATTCTTATGATTTGGAGTCGACGGACACAGCTCCACTTTTTGTATATAGTTGCATTTTTGTTAGGGTTTTTTGTAGGTTTCCTTTGTTCAGTTGGGCTCATGGACCCTTGGATATTTTGTACATAGTTCTTCATTGGATTGTTTTATTTTTTAATTTTATTTTTTCTTCTCCATGGAGCAATGGTGTTTGGATTTTTGTTTTTTTCTGTCGGATTGATTTCATTTTTAATGTGACTTTGAAGTACATTTTTTTTGGATTTGGTGTTTTTCATTTTTTGGGACGGACATGCACCTTTTCTTTTTTTCATTGGCATTGTACTTTGTTTCATTTCATTTGCATTCATATTTATTTAATACATTTTTGTTTTCATACTTCACTGTGTGGTATCATCTCATTGGTTTCATGCATGTCATGTTGGGTGTTTTCAAAATCATTTGCAACCATTGTGTGTGACAGACATGGGTTCATTTGCTTTATGTACGTTGGGGGTGTAACATGTAATTTTCATTTCCATCTGGGTGAATGGGTTACTTGGTAGGGCTTTTTGGCTGTGGAGGCTGACATTACGCACATGGTTGGTGATTGTGAGGACCTGGTGCAGGGGGACATGGGTGGGGGCCTGGTGGAGGGTGCCCCTGGTGGCTGGGGGGTGGGGGTGGTGGGAGACATGGGTGGGGGCCTGGTGGAGGCTGCCCCTGCACTGCTGGGGGGTGGGGGTGGTGGGAGACATGAGTGGGGGCCTGGTGGAGGCTGCCCCTGCACTGCTGGGGGGTGGGGGTGATAGGGGACATGAGTGGGGGCCTGGTGGGGGATGGCCATGGTGGCTGGGGGGTGGGGGTGGGTGGGAGACATGAGTGGAGGCCTGGTGGAGGGTGCCCATGGTGGCTGAGGGATGGGGGTGGTGGGAGACATGAGTGGGGGCCTGGTGGTGCTGACCCTGCACTGCTGGGGGGTGGGGGTGGTGGGAGACATGGGTGGGGGCCTGGTGGAGGCTGCCCCTGCACTGCTGGGGGGTGGGGGTGGTGGGAGACATGGGTGGGGGCCTGGTGGAGGCTGCCCCTGCACTGCTGGGGGGGTGGGGGTGGTGGGAGACATGAGTGGGGGCCTGGTGGAGGGTGCCGCTGGATGCTGGGGGGTGGAGGTGATAGGGGCCATGAGTGGGGGCCTGGTGGAGGCTGCCCCTGCACTGCTGGGGGGTGGGGGTGATAGGGGACATGAGTGGGGGCCTGGTGGGGGATGGCCATGGTGGCTGGGGGGTGGGGGTGGTGGGAGAGATGAGTGGGGGCCTGGTGGAGGGTGCCCCTGGATGCTGGGGGGTGGGGGTGATAGGGGCCATGAGTGGGGGCCTGGTGGAGGGTGCCCCACACTGCTGGGGGGGTGGGGGTGGTGGGAGACATGAGTGGGGGCCTGGTGGGGGATGGCCATGGTGGCTGGGGGCTGGGGGTGGGTGGGAGACATGAGTGGGGGCCTGGTGGAGGCTGCCCCTGGTGGCGGGGGGGTGGGGGTGATAGGGGCCATGAGTGGGGGCCTGGTGGAGGGTGCCCCTGGATGCTGGGGGGTGGGGGTGCAGGGGGACATGAGTGGGGGCCTGGTGGAGGGTGCCCCTACACTGCTGGGGGGTGGGAGTGATAGGGGACATGAGTGGGGGCCTGGTGGGGGCTGCCCATGGTGGCTGGGGGGTGGGGGTGGGTGGGAGACATGAGTGGGGGCCTGGTGGGGGCTGCCCATGGTGGCTGGGGGGTGGGGGTGGTGGTAGACATGAGTGGGGGCCTGGTGGAGGCTGCCCCTGCACTGCCGGGGGGTGGGGTGATAGGGGACATGAGTGGGGGCCTGGTGGGGGCTGGCCATGGTGGCTGGGGGGTGGAGGTGGTGGGAGACATGAGTGGGGGCCTGGTGGTGCTGACCCTGCACTGCTGGGGGGTGGGGGTGGTGGGAGACATGGGTGGGGGCCTGGTGGAGGCTGCCCCTGCACTGCTGGGGGGTGGGGGTGGTGGGAGACATGGGTGGGGGCCTGGTGGAGGGTGCCCTGCACTGCTGGGGGGTGGGGGTGGTGGGAGACATGAGTGGGGGCTTGGTGGGGGATGGCCATGGTGGCTGGGGGGTGGGGGTGGGTGGGAGACATGAGTGGAGGCCTGGTGGAGGGTGCCCATGGTGGCTGGCGGATGGGGGTGGTGGGAGACATGAGTGGGGGCCTGGTGGTGCTGACCCTGCACTGCTGGGGGATGGGGGTGGTGGGAGACATGAGTGGGGGCCTTGTGGTGCTGACCCTGCACTGCTGGGGGGTGGGGGTGGTGGGAGACATGAGTTGGACATGAGTGGGGGCCTGGTGGAGGCTGCCCCTGCACTGCTGGGGGGTGGGGGTGGTGGGAGACATGAGTGGGGGACTGGTAGAGGGTGCCCCTGGATGCTGGAGGGTGGGGGTGCAGGGGGACATGAGTGGGGGCCTGGTGGTGCTGACCCTGCACTGCTGGGGGGTGGGGGTGGTGGGAGACATGGGTGGGGGCCTGGTGGAGGCTGCCCCTGCACTGCTGGGGGGTGGGGGTGGTGGGAGACATGAGTGGGGGCCTGGTGGTGCTGACCCTGCACTGCTGGGGGGTGGGGGTGGTGGGAGACATGAGTTGGACATGAGTGGGGGCCTGGTGGAGGCTGCCCCTGCACTGCTGGGGGGTGGGGGTGGTGGGAGACATGAGTGGGGGACTGGTAGAGGGTGCCCCTGGATGCTGGAGGGTGGGGGTGCAGGGAGACATGAGTGAGGGCCTGGTGGTGCTGACCCTGCACTGCTGGGGGGTGGGGGTGGTGGGAGACATGGGTGGGGGCCTGGTGGAGGCTGCCCCTGCACTGCTGGGGGGTGGGGGTGGTGGGAGACATGGGTGGGGGCCTGGTGGAGGCTGCCCCTGCACTGCTAGGGGGTGGGGGTGGTGGGAGACATTGGTGGGGGCCTGGTGGAGGGTGCCCCGCACTGCTGGGGGGTGGGGGTGGTGGGAGACATGAGTGGGGGCCTGGTGGGGGATGGCCATGGTGGCTAGGGGGTGGGGGTGGGTGGGAGACATGAGTGGAGGCCTGGTGGAGGGCGCCCATGGTGGCTGGGGGATGGGGGTGGTGGGAGACATGAGTGGGGGCCTGGTGGTGCTGACCCTGCACTGCTGGGGGATGGGGGTGGTGGGAGACATGAGTGGGGGCCTGGTGGTGCTGACCCTGCACTGCTGGGGGGTGGGGGTGGTGGGAGACATGAGTTGAACATGAGTGGGGGCCTGGTGGGGGCTGGCCATGGTGGCTGGGGGTGGGGGTGGTGGGAGACATGAGTGGGGGCCTGGTGGAGGCTGCCCCTGCACTGCTGGGGGGTGGGGGTGATAGGGGACATGAGTGAGGGCCTGGTGGGGGCTGCCCATGGTGGCTGGGGGGTGGGGGTGGGTGGGAGACATGAGTGGGGGCCTGGTGGAGGCTGCCCCTGGTGGCGGGGGGTGGGGGTGATAGGGGCCATGAGTGGGGGCCTGGTGGAGGGTGCCCCTGGATGCTGGGGGGTGGGGGTGCAGGGGGACATGAGTGGGGGCCTGGTGGAGGGTGCCCCTGCACTGCTGGGGGGTGGGGGTGATAGGGGACATGAGTGGGGGCCTGGTGGGGGCTGCCCATGGTGGCTGGGGGGTGGGGGTGGGTGGGAGACATGAGTGGGGGCCTGGTGGGGGCTGCCCATGGTGGCTGGGGGGTGGGGGTGGTGGGAGACATGAGTGGGGGCCTGGTGGAGGGTGCCCCTGGATGCTGGGGGGTGGGGGTGCTGGGTGACATGAGCAGGTGTGCAGGGTAGTCCCCTGTGGCGTGTGCTGCCTGCAGTGGCCGTGGAGGGTGTACAGGGAATACCTGAGAGCACACAGCCAAATCGCGTGTAGAATTTCCCGCGTACCCCTGTCATACACGTGCCCAGCCAAATCGCGTGTGGAACTTCCCGCGCACCCCTGTAATCCACGTACCCTGACAAATCGCGTGTGGAACTTCCCGCGCACCCCTGAAATCCACGTACACGGCCAAATCGCGTGTGGAACTTCCCGCGCACCACTGAAATCCACGTACCCTGACAAATCGCGTGTGGAACTTCCCGCGCACCCCTGAAATCCACGTACACGGCCAAATCGCGTGTGGAACTTCCCGCGCACCCCTGTAATCCACGTACCCTGACAAATCGCGTGTGGAACTTCCCGCGCACCCCTGAAATCCACGTACACGGCCAAATCGCGTGTGGAACTTCCCGCGCACCCCTGAAATCCACGTACACGGCCAAATCGCGTGTGGAACTTCCCGCGCACCCCTGAAATCCACGTACACGGCCAAATCGCGTGTGGTACTTCCCGCGCACCCCTGAAATCCACGTACACGGCCAAATCGCGTGTGGAACTTCCCGCGCACCCCTGTAATCCACGTACCCTGGCAAATCACGTGTGGAACTTCCCGCGCACCCCTGAGATCCACGTACCCAGCCAAATCGCGTGTGCAAATTCCCGCGCACGTACCCGGCCAAATCGCGTGTGGAACTTCCCGCGCACCCCTGAAATCCACGTACCCTGCCAAATAGCGTGTGGGACTTCCCGCGCACCCCTGAAATCCACGTACACGGCCAAATCGCGTGTGGAACTTCCCGCGCACCCCTGTAATCCACGTACCCTGACAAATCGCGTGTGGAACTTCCCGCGCACCCCTGAAATCCACGTACCCAGCCAAATCGCGTGTGGAAATTCCCGCGCACGTACCCGGCCAAATCGCGTGGGCAACTTCCTGCGCACCCCTGAAATCCACGTACCCTGCCAAATAGCGTGTGGGACTTCCCGCGCACCCCTGAGATCCACGTACCCAGCCAAATCGCGTGTGGAAATTCCCGCGCACGTACCCTGCCAAATCGCTTGTGCAACTTCCCGCGCACCCCTGAAATCCACATACCCTGCTAAATCGCGTGTGGGACTTTCCGCACACCCCTGAGATCCACGTACCCAGCCAAATCGCGTGTGGAAATTCCCGCGCACGTACCCTGCCAAATCGCGTGTGCAACTTCCCGCGCACCCCTGAAATCCACGTACCCTGCTAAATCGCGTGTGGGACTTCCCGCACACCCCTGAGATCCACGTACCCAGCCAAATCGCGTGTGGAAATTCCCGCGCACGTACCCGGCCAAATCGCGTGTGGAACTTCCCGCGCACCCCTGTAATCCACGTACCCTGACAAATTGCGTGTGGAACTTCCCGCGCACCCCTGAGATCCACGTACCCAGCCAAATCGCGTGTGGAAATTCCCACGCACGTACCCGGCCAAATCGCGTGTGGAACTTCCCGCGCACCCCTGAAATCCACGTACCCTGCCAAATCGCGTGTGAGACTTCCCGCGCACCCCGGTATACACGCACACGTATTTTTTGTCAGCGGGTGTCCGTGTTTGTGGGTACCCCTTTGCACGTCATTTGTCCTGGAGGGCCACAGTATAGGACATTCATCATGGCTGTATATAGGTGCTATTTGTTGGCGCACCTTTTGGCGCACATTTCTTCCAGGCGCAGAGACGCTACCACCTGCTTTCTTGTGGCGGTCGTGTTTGTGACTGTGCGCTGGTTTGAGCGTGCGCTTTTTTGCCCTATTCTATTCCATGAATACGTGTTGTAGGCGAGCGTGTGGGCGTTCCGCGCACTTGTACCCTGTACGTCCCCCGTGACACCCACGTTTTGGCAAGTTGTTCCCCATTCCGAGTGTTACGCCCCGTGTTCCGCCTACTTTTGTTGCGTGCGCCGCGCTATGTGCGATTTTCACTGTGGCCTGTGCGATTTTCGCTGTGACCTGGCGCACGCAGTTAGATGGCCTGTGCGCCAACGTGCGCCGCACACTTTTTTATCGCACATCCGATGGTTTTCTCGCGCACGGCCTTCCATGAATCGATGTGCGCTGCTTTTCGTGCGATTTTCGCACTTGCACTGTGATTTTCGCTATTCCACTGCGATTCGCACATTTTTGCCCACTTGCGCCGCGCTAATTATTCCATGAATCGGCCTGAATATCTTTTACTGCCCTCCAGATAAAAGGGAAACCTAGGTGTAGAAATAACACATTTTACAACATGAACGTCTGCCCCAGTGTACCTCAGCTGTAGACATGGACCTGGCAGGGTCAACAAATGTATTACATTTAATTATGCATACTATTTTATTTATTTATTTACATGTGTAAGGCTCACTACAGCCCACGGGCATCGAGGCGCTGTTTCATGAATATGTCTCAGACTATGTTGACTAATATGGTCTCTTTGATATGTGTTACGGTTTACTAAGAAATGTAACTTCTGACCTGTATAATGTACGTACTGCACATCACTATGAACGGCGAGAGGCTGAAAAAAAAGCCACCAAAGTGGACTCTTAGTCAACGAGCTACATGTGAACCAGTTGTAAACAGTTCTTTTCATCTTCACATGAATCATTTGGAGGGCAAAAAAGTGTTAGGTTCACACGAAGAATAATAGGCAGCTACAAAGTGAGCTCAGGCGCAGGTTGCCAGCACCAATTATTTGAACCTTGCAGCGGCTCAGCGTGCGTTTCTCATCATTACTTCCTTTCTTTTCATTTATTTTATTTATTTATATACAGCAGGAACAATGCTCTTTTGATCATAAAAGAACGTACAATCGATAAGAAATCAGATTTGACGGGAAGCAGCAAGCTTCTTACAATGGGGCGAGTTCGAGGGATATTCGGACGAGGTTGTGGAGGGGAATAAATGGAACAGTCACTGGGGACATTACATAAGTGAACACACATAGATCAAGGACAACCAACGTTGGAAATGTTTGAGTGCTGGTAGGCTGTACGGCCAGCTGTGCTTGGGATGTGACCCTGATGGGTGAAGTGCTGGAGTGAGCTAGAAGAAATGACGGACAGAGGCAGGTTAGAGGCGAGGGGAAAATGTTAGCTAGCAGGCAGATTAGAGGTAGGTTAAGAGGTCAGCTCGGAGGCGAGGAAGTAGACTTTTAGTTTGGTTTTGACAAATCCATGTGGACTGTTTCTCAGATGTCGTGGGAAGAGAATTCCATACAAGTGGAGCAGGAAGAGAGAAAGAGCGAAAGCGAGAGGAAGCCCAGGGAGGACGAGGAGCCACAAGGGTAGTCGAGGAGGCAGAGCAGAGATTACGAGAGACAGTAGTCCAGTTTAGAGAAGGCAAGAGTGTTCAAAAGATGCTTGGTGCTGTTGAAAGGAAGAAGGTGCCTGATTTTCCTAATATTTAGGAAGTTGAGTCTAGCTGCTCTTGCAGTTTTGGAGATGAAAGTAGAGAAGGTGTGAGAAGGGTCATGGATGATGCCGAGGTTCCTAGCTGAAGAAGAGTAGGGGAGAGTGTCAGGTGGGAACTGGATAGGCAGAGGAAGAGATGAGTGAAAGCTATTCACAGGGTAGAGGAGCACCTCTGGTCTGGTAGAGTTTAACATCAGAGAGTGAGAAGCCATCTAATATTTACTAGCAGAGAGTTGGAAATGTTGATAGAGTGATCAAAGGAGAGGTCAGGAAAAGAGAAGAAGATTTGGTTGTCGTCCGTGAAGAGTTGGTACGAGAACCCAAAGGATAAGATTAGTGCCCCAAGAGCATAGGTGTAGAAAGAATTCAGGAGCGAACACAAGACAGAGCCTTGTGCAACACCAATAGTTAGAGGAGCGAGTTGAGAGGTGTTGTTGCTCCAGAAGACAGAGAATTGGCGAGGTGCAAGGTAGGATTCAATCCAGGCAAGGGCTTGATTGCGAATCCCAAGACAAAAGAGAATATTAAAGAGATCAGAGTGATCGACTGTGTCAAAGGCAGCCAACAGGTTAAGGATAGTTAGGATAGAGGATAAGTTGGAATGCTTATCAGAGGCGATGAAGTTGGGCACATTAATGTGAGCAGTTTCTGTGGAGTGACAGGAGAGGAAACCTACTTGTAGGGCATTTTGAAGGTTGCGGATGTGTAAGAAATTGGTAAGATGGTTGAACACAACAGTTTCAAGCACGTTAGACACAGGGCGAATGTTAGCTGGTAGGTTCTGATCAGCCCCTTGCTTTTTTAGGAGAGGGACGCTCGTGGCTGTTTTGAAAACAGAGGGAAAGCAAGCAGAGTCGAAGGACAGGTTGAAAAGTGCAGCGAGGTGAGAGGCCACTAAAGGGGCAATAGGCTTGACTAGCTGAGGAGCAAGAGGGTCTGATGGGACACAAGAGGGGGTAGCCTTCATTGCGCTACATCAATATTAGTGTGACTAAAATGGGACATAGAGGCAGAGGATGATGATAGAGTAAGCAAAGTGTAAAATGTAGGAGGAGGGAGTGTGTGGAAGGTCAGGAGCGTGTCTTTAATTATAGAAAGGTTTGCAGTTAGGTATTCCGCTAGGTCATTAGCTGTGAGAGTGGACTTGATAGCCATAGACTAACGGGGAGTGAGGAGTGACTTTAGGGTACCCTATAGGTGGCAAGAATGGTTGGAATGAGAGTCAATGAGGTTTAGGTAGAATTCCCTTTTTGCTCTATCAAGAGAGGACTTGAGAGAGTTTAGGGCGGAGAGCTGGAGTTGCTGGTTCTCACGCGAGTGGTGCACCTCCATTTGCGCAGAAGCCGACGCATGTCTCTGAGGTGAGAGCATATGATGGAGGGACCCATGGTTGCGGATGTGGAGACTTAGGAGTGAAAGTAAGCAGTGTGAAGTGAGAGGAGAATGAGTCATATAGAAGGGATTGGAAGCTGGAAAAAGCAGTGTTGATGTAGAAGGTATCATGTGTGAAGGAGGAGAGTGGGAACCGTAGGTCGAAGAGAAAGGGGAGGGGTGGCAGAAGGTTTAAATGTCCTTTTAGTAATAGGTGAAGCAAGTGGTGAGGAAAGGTCAGAGGATGGGAAGGGGTTGATGGAGGAAACTATTACGTGGTGGCCTAGATCAACTAGACCGTTGAAGCCATTTTCAAGTCTAACTAATTATTGCTGCCATGTTGGTGTAATGTTATCAGCAGCACATGCTACAACATGTTTACAGTTGCATGCACATAATAACTACAGAGATAATTAATTTCTAGGGCATTCTTAAAATAACTTATGAAACAAAAGCCATTGAAAACATGACCACCCAAGAAAAATTGTGCACCATGTTGTATAAGTTGAAAATTCCATGCAATAATTCTCTATTATGATTGTACATAGGTCTTAAAGTGTCAAACAGACAAGGCACACACGTCCCTCATTGGCAAACTGGTTTGTCAGGTCCAGTAGAACTTCCCTTTGGTAGTTTCAGTTCTGAGTCCAATTGCTCCACCTTACAACAGTTTAGGGTCAGGATATGGTTTTCCTGACAGATGTACCAAGGCTCTCCCAGCTCTCTGGGGCTTGTAGACCTGGGAAGCCCTCATCAGGCCCTCCTGGACCCGGGTCATTTGGCTTTCAGGAGACAGTTGCTTTTTTACTGCTCTTTCCTGATTGGATTGTAGGGCTGCAGTTTCTAAACAAGCCCCCCAGCCCAGGGTATTGTGGTGACTTGGATTTATTGAGCCCTTAAGGATCAGTGGGAGTCATTACAAGTTGGGCGGTAGCCATGCCGCTATTAGCGGCATGCCTACCCCCTTACCGTGTACCGGGTCCGGGTTTCTTAAATGAGGAATTACCGGGCCATTCCAACCTTGGATGGCCCCGGTAAATCCTCATTCAAGGAACCCGGACCCAGTACATCCCCATTCCCATTCGAGCCCCCATAGGGAATGGGAATGGGGAGCATGCTAACCACGGGCCCGTTAATAACGGGCCCGTGGTTAGCATGCTGGTCTCCTCGCGGGACACGCTATGGACGCCAGGTTTTACCAGGCAGCCTTAGCGGGTCCCGCGAGGAGACCTCGTAATAAGGCAGTAAGGGGTTGATGGCTCCGGCATGTTTACCGGCGCCATTAACCCCTTACCACCCTACTCGTAATGACCCCCAGTGTCTCAGTGAACCCGCTGGCGTTGGGAAAATCGAGTTTAGTTTCTTTGGTGGCTCTTTAAATCCCACCAAAATCTGAGCAAGAGGTCCCTGCCGGGGTCACCCCAGATACGGTCACCATGGGTCCGGCTGTCTACCTCTCAGAATACGAGTCAGCTGTTGCACACAGGAACCAGGTGCTTCCGGCCTCCAAACCCTCGCACCTAGAAACACTTATGTACAGGTGTGTTATAAATGCCATATCATATCATATAACACCTCAGGATTCACACCTTCATCTGCATCTCCTCCCACTGACCCTACGTTCCTCCCCCTTCTCTTCCAGAACCATGCACCAACAACAAAATGCAGAGCCTTGTGGAACACCAACAGTTAGAGGGGAAGTTGAGAAGTGTATCTATGTTGAGCTACGTGGGACCACTTTACAATGCAATCCATTGCATTGCAAATGGCGCAAAGAGATACCCAGCTCCATGTGTGTCTTAGGTGCAGTGCTCCGCAGTCACGGGTCACCGGCATCTTCTGCAGAGGGCACCATACAAGCGGCTGCATGCTCACTCCGGCACCGGTCTTCTGGCAAACCTTTGCAAGTTCCTGGTCCAGAGTCGGGCATGCAATGTGGGAGCGAGAGAGGAGAGCGAGATGCATGGCCAAAAGACAAGGTCAAGACGTGAGTGCAAGGAAGGCAATGCAGAAGAGTGTTGTTTTTCCTGCCCCTCTCACTCCCAAAGCCTCTGTGTACTTGGTGTGGAATTAGAGCAGCGGCAGCTCTACATGCCGGCCCAGGAGCCGGGCACTGGTTCCTTCCCCCTCGGTACTCGCTCTGCGCCCGGTGGTCAATGCAGATCTTGATTGCCTGTTCGTGGATGAGGCAGCCATTACAGACCAAGGGGCGGCACCACTTTCTTGTAAGAGCAGTAGCCATGTAGGGCTAGTTTGTGGAATTGTGGCCACTTGGATGAAACACCCCTTTCTGTTTACTGGTCTGAAGTTGGCAAAACCAGCAAGAGGAAGTAAAGAGTTGGCATTCAGGATGGTTGCCCCTCTCGGCTTAGCCACACACTACCCTGAACGCTCTACAAAAGGAAAGCCTTCACCCCTGAATCTTGATCATCTTCTCTAGCCTCAGGGATTCGTCTTCTCTGTCATTTATTTATTTATTCATTTATTGTGCATTTGTAAGGCGCATATACATCAAGAAATTGTGTTTGAAAGCGCCTTCAGGGCAAGGGGAGGGAACATGGGACCAAGAGGCAAATAGAAAAACAATGGTGAGCAAGATAGAGGCGGTTCTACTAGGCCTTGTTAGCATTCGGAGTGCGTTTACCGCTGGACTATAAAGCTACATTCATGGCAGGCTAAAAGGCTGGCATCTCTCCCCAGAAATACAGGCTGAGGGTTTGCCCCAAACAAGGCCGGCCAAAGCCTAGTCTGGAACAAGTGGTCAGGTCTTTGCTGAAGTTCCCCATGGAGACGACCAGGGTCCCAAACGCTTATGCTGACAACCTTCAAGCGGATGTGGCCATCTTGAAAATGGAGTCTGTGAACCTACAATGAGAGCAACAAATGTTTCAGGTAAGGTGGCAGAAGGCAGGCACTAGTTTCATGTGGCAAATCGTGGCTTGGGCTGGAAATGGGCAGTTGCCATTAGAAGCCAGACATGAAACAGCTCCTTGTAGCCTGAGAGAGGGAGAGCTATAGGATTTATGTTAAGAACAAAGATTCCAGGCTTCCTAAAGATCTAGTTGATCCCATCTTCTAATTGGAGGATGCTCATGGGATCCTGTCGCGAGCTTATCACGAGGCCTCCTCGGCATGCCCATGTGCCGCTGGTAATGACTATCACCTGAGAAATCCCAAAAGTGGTTGTTGGAGAGAAGGAATTTCTGGAATCCGGTCTGAATGGATGCAGTGAATTCCCCCACCCTCCCTGGGTGGTTGGGGCTCTGAATAGACAAACAAATGATCCGGTTAAGAGGCCTGGTGGCACTGCACTGCCCCCCAACGACATGCACCAAAAAAGTCCCAGTTGACTTTACCTATGCGTAAGCGGGATGTGGCTGGCAATGTGCCACCCTAACTACCCAGTTGGTACTTAACTGGTTGGGCAGCAATCACTTATTCTCATTTATTTATCACATCTTAATGCCCGCCTCAACCAATGTATCATCTATCGCGCAGTAGATTAGACACAATCGCTTATTGCAATATAAACTGGCTAGAAATGAACAAAGCATAGACAAGGGATCTGCAACCTTTGCCTCTCCAGATGTTTTGGACCACAATTCCCATGATATCTGGCTATTGTCTATGCTGGCTGGGGATGAAGGGAGTTGTAGTCCAAAACATCTGGTTGCAGGCCCCTGGCATAGACATTAGGCGCTTGATAACTTGCCAATGTTGTGTGTAATAAGTCACAGGTTGGAGGGGTAAGCTTACACCTCTGAGGTTTATGTCGAAATCTATTACGTTTATGACAGGTTGGAGTCGGAAGCGGCTGTGGTGAGCGAGACCGAGTCTGAGTGTGAGAGAGAGCGTCTCGGAAGCGGCTGTGGTGAGCGAGACCGAGACTGTGAGCGTGAGAGAGAGCGTCTCGCAGTAACACAGCACGGCTTTACTCATTGATTCGTTGACCACAAGGTTCTTTCCTTTAACCCCGCATCTGTGGAAAGCAGGGAAGTTAGGAGCGAGAACCGTGGAGCGTACTGCTCGTATCGGACCACATTGCCCAAGTTTGAACTGTGCCTTGTATTGAGCCATGGAGGAGGCACCATTGACGGTGATGATGATGGCAACATAAGGAAGCACATAAGGAGGCTCCTCGAAGGTATAGTGTTACAGTGGAGATACTGAGATACACTGGTGTACACTGGCGTATTGGTACATCGGATTGTAGTGCGTCCTCCATACTTGTGTTTGTCGGTTCCTTGGACAACCGATAGCTGGGTGTATACACGTAAGCTATTCCCCAGTAGTTGGTTGTACCTGAAATGACGTTCCACTGGCCCCATGAGCTGGGACATAGAAATCTCGGTACACTGGGCTATTTGGGTAGCGGGGGTCATCCTGAAGGACATTAGTTGCAGCCCGGTGCATAAATTCCTCTCGAGGTGGGGTTGTTCTCCCTATTGTTTTGGTGTCTTCGCTCCCCCTTAGAAGGAAGAAGGGGGTGAGAAGCACGTGGTTGAGGAGCACTTGTTGTCCCCTCGGCATCAGGTTCGCACCATCGATAGGTAAGCCCTACGCAGCAAAGGGCTTCCATCTGTTCTCCTGCTGTGATGTACTGGGATGTGGTGATAATCTGTAATTACTGACTTGTTTCACTCACTTATCCCGACTTAAGGGTAGAGCCGCCCCCTAAGGAATATTCTATCTGGATCGATGCCTAGGGACTAAGTGTTGCCAAAATTGTGGACGGAGGGTTTAAGTGCCTCTGTACCTGACACCTGTGGCATAACATCTCTTGATGTGCATCTCATCAGTAATATTTCCACCCTTAGGAGCATTGGTGGTAGAATCTGGATAATCGGGGGATGGTTGCTCCACGGGTGGCCTGCCCTACAGCATATATGAGTGGTAAAGAGGCATAAGCGCTGATCGGAAATGACACCAACGATAAAGGCTCCACATTCTAAATATAATTGATGAAAACAAAAGACTTCAGCAAGAACTAAGATAAACAAAAAATTAAAGAAAGCATTGCCCCCTGACCAAGGAGTCATCGCATGTTTTTTCCCGTTAAATCCCCTGCCAGAAATTAATTCAACCAAAATAGAGGAAGCGGGCCCATCCGGCAACAATGGCACCACGCCTCAGAATTCCATTAACTTTGGAGACATAAATAACAACTCACTGCTCGACCTCTGCTTAAGCATACAGAGGAGCATGACCCCGGCGATTCCTATGCAATCTGGTCCCAATGATAGTTATCACCAAGAGCCTTAACTTGTTACTACCTCTAGACAATCTTGTCATTCGTTGAGTGTAAACAGGTTGTCAGCATCCCCGGATTTAGCTATGAATACAGTACACCTGAAAGTGAAACAGGGGTTGAGGGAGGTCTATTTGTTGGAGCAGCCAAAATTGCAGAAATACAATCTTCTGTGGCGGCCCTTCAGTTCGCCCTCAAGATCTTGCTTCAAATGTCTGGACGCATTCTGGCTAACTCAAACACGATTATTGCTACTAATAAAACTAGTGACAACGAGATGGAGGAGGCTGATTGTAATTTGTCTGAAGCTATTCATATAGCACAAGGGATGGAAGAACAACCGGAGGTGGATCCTCACACTAAGCCCCGAGACAGTGAAGAGGCGTTGTACTCACGTAAACAGCGCCGAATGGCCAAAAGGGTGCAAATCAGTAAAAAGCCATGTGTTATGGCTTCACCACTTGCATAATCTGGTCTTCCAGTAGTGTGCTCGAAAAACTCCAAGAAAAGAGCAGCCAGGGCTAAAAAAAGGATTGCTACTGGAGAAGGTTGTTTAACCAGTTGGTTGTTATCTGATTAATTATCGGAGGAAAACTTGGAAATCTCCATTTGTGATTCTCAATATAAGGCAGAAAGTAATTTGCAGACTTCACTTAACCCCCAGTCAGTGGTGCCAATACAGAGTGCCCCAGTGAAGACATCAGCAAATACGGGGGCTAATATGGAGGAAACTCGGGGTAATCGCATCTGTCTGATAAAGAACTTGTATCGAGACAAAGAACACAGATGGCCGTCCCGGACGGAATTTCTGGTCAAGCTCTTTTCAGTCCCCCAACTAAGAGTTCTCACTTCATGGTCCATGCCGGTAACTTACTGACTCTGCCATGGCGGAATGGGGAATTACCGCCCCCTTCCGAGATTGGCTGGGCGGTAATTCCCCATGCCGCCACGGCCCTTCCCCCATTCCCATTTTTGCCCCATAGGGCTCAATGGGAATGAGGAAGGCGCTAAGTACGGTGCTGCAAATTGCGGCACCGTACTTAGCACCAAGGTCCCTTTGCGGGATGGTTTTTAACGCCTGCAAAAAGCAGGCATTAAAGTCTCCAACCCGCAAAGGGACCTCGTAATCAAGCGCTAAGGGATTACCGGTACGGGTACCCTTACCGGTACCAGTAAGCCCTTAGCGCCAGGGTCGTAATGAGGCCCAAGGAATATGCGCCTATTAACCGGCCTCTATAGTAACTGGTTAAGGATTGAAAATAAATTAAGTATCTCAATATGAGGCTTGGGGCACATGATGACTGGTTCCCCTATTACTTGGAGAGCTACTGGGTAGAACCTGTGTAAAATTGAACTTTTGCTGAGTAAGTCATTATTCATAGGCTGATTGGTAAGATCCAGACAGAGTCTTGAAGCTGTTGACCAGTCCCATGGATTGGTCAGAGATACTGTACAGGCTGGAAAATTGCTCCTTGTGACAGTCTGATCTCTACATTTGGAATCTATGTTATTTTATTCTTTGTCTCTTATCAGCTGTATTATTCATAAATGGTCTTATTCTTATTCTTTTATTTTTTAAATGTGTATGATTTCAATTAATTATTAAGATTTCTTTTCTGTTGAGTTATCTGTATTCGACTATTTTAAATGAAATCAAATCTTAGGTATTTTTTTTTGTTTATATGGATTGATTCTATGTGTTATGTTTAAAGTTTGTAAACTAAACTATATCACATTATAAATAAATAAATAAAAATAAATAAGTCACAATATGAAGCCTTTGAGAAGGAAATTGGGAGTTTCTACAGTTAAAGAGGATTTAAAGAGGATTTAAATGTTTGGGAAAATCCAGTAGCAATCCACTTTCAATCCAGATTTTTTTGGTAGGGAAGCGCTCAGAGTCCGGCTTTTAAGGCAGAAGCCTAGTAACTAACAGGTCAAGTGTACCACGACACGTGCTTTCTGGAACCAACTCTGTGCAGTCTATGTGCTGTCCTGTGTGTATTTTTTATTTTTCCGTCTGCAAGAGCCCAGTTCACGCTGGGGTCTTGCCAGGGGGGGGAGGCAAGGGCTGGCTGTGAACACACGGGACCTGCTTCTCCATGCGCGTGCACATAGTCTATTCCTGACACTTGAATGCGCATTGCAACGCCGACCCCGCGTGCCTTTGAGCATGGGTGGGGCCCGCTCTCCCTCCCACAAGTGATTTCAGAGCATATCTGTAATAAAAGTCCTTACGCTGTCCATCACTCCAAGTTTACGTTTCCACTTCTGTTCTGAAAGGGGAAGTGTAAACTAAACAAAATAGTGATCTATAAGCCAGCCAGCAATTATTGGTAATAGCAATATAGGTTTTGGAGATATTGTTGTGAAATAAAAGACACTATTTTAATAGTGAGTAAAGTACAAGGACACACATCAAATGTAGCTTGATTTTGGAGTATTTCAATAACAAGCTTGTCTTGATAAGGTGAGCATTTCAATGGTATGCTCAGGGTAACTGGGACAGATTTCACAAGGGTGTGCATTAGGTGTGATGGAAAAGTGAACTGTTTCTCATGGCGAAAGTAAAAGCATTTGCCAATGTCTACGGTTTCACTCGCGCCTTAACCTGGATGTTTCGTTTCACGCTGATAGTGCAGTGAGAAGGCCTTGTTCAGAGGCAGCGTGCTGTTGAAAGAAATCTTGCGGATAAACCGTGCTGTTGCTTCTTGAATGCAGAGAAGAGCTGTCGCCTGTTTTCATTTCTGCTTCAGAAATCAGAAAATCGGAATGCTGCCAATAATAGAAACTAACCAACGCATTCCAAGCATTCTGATTGGCTCGGAAGACTTTAATATTGACCCATTTACTAATATCAAATAATGACCCATGTACTCATTTTAAAATGAAATATCAACATAGATGCTGTATGTTAACCCATGCATGGACGAGCAGGATTGTGTTTGGGTTTCATGTTTTAGGAACACGAGTAGTCAACACTGTTTTCAGCCTTTTTTGTATGAATGTTTTAATGTTTTTTTGATTGCATCAAATTCTTCCTAAAGCCTCCCCGCAGTGTTGATAGGCTGAAAGAAAGGGCTACTGCCCACACCCACCATGCAGGGATATTGGGAGGAAGCCATACTTCACTGGGGATGTCTTGCTCTTGGTGAGATGATGACAGCTTTTAGAGACAGAGCCTATATTAATACCAAGGACTATGGCTCCCTCCAGTGGTTCACATGTAGCAAGACAGCTAAGGAAGCAGAGAAGCGGGAGTAACAGTGCAAGCAGGTATTGGCGAGCAGCAGCAGGGCTAGGAGAGCCAGGCATGCATGGATGGACGGACAGGCAGACAGAGACCACATCTGGTATAAAATATGAACTTACAAGAGCCTGCTTATTACTTTTAAGAGATTAATAACACAGAAGCTGAACTCATCATGCACAGACTGGCAAATGCTGGCCATCCCCACATTGGCTGTCTGCATCCTGGTGACTCTAATCCAGAGCTTGCTAGACAGAGAGACAGACCAACAGGCAGTTGTTTGGCTGTAGGGAGAGGGCAGACTGCGCATGGTTGGGAGCCTGGAGAGAGGGGTGGAGTAATTGAGAATGGATGGATGGAGAAATCGGGATAGGAGGAGTGGGGATGGATGGATGGAAAATAGGAAGAAGGGACAGAGGGATGGAGAAATTTGGGCGAGACACTTGAGGGGATGAGTGTATGGATGGACTTTCTTTGGGTGGACACATTTATTTATTTATTTATAGTTTTAGACAACAGACGAAACAAAAGTGACACAGGACGCACAGAAAGTGGATGAACCAGCCTTCTACTCTAGTGATTACTTAAAGAGAGCAGTTTTTGAAGCACAGTGGAACTTGAGGTTATTTCATTCCAGTCTTCGAGTAGTTGGGAGTTTGTTCCAGATTTTGGCCGCACTAACAGGAAAGGATCTACCCAGTCCATTGGACCGTTGGTGGGTAATGCTGTTGATCTGGCCCTGGTTTCCTGAACTCAGGGATCTGCTAGGCCCTTATTGGCAGATTCGTTTTTTGAGATAGAGAGGAGCTGTACCAAAGAGACAATGGTGTACCGGTGTGCTAGATTTGAAAACAATCCGGTCTTCCACCTTCAGCCAGTATAGATCCCTTCTACTGGCCGAGATGTGTTCTCCTCTCGGTATGTTTCTAATAAAGTGCATGGCGCTGCTCTGAACAAGCAGTGTTTGCCCCTATTAGAAGCACATTGCCGTACTCCAGCCTTGAGAGTGTAGTGGCTCGGACAATGGTGGCACAGTTCTCTTTGTTGATCAAAGGCCTGATGTATCTAAGCAGACATAGGTGATACTAACAATTTTTGTTTATTTGATTGAAATGGGTTTCCGCGCTCATTGAGGATTCAAATTCGGTGAAATCTGCACTCAGTTTAGCGCGAGCCTGCCAGGAGCCGACAATAAGGAGTTCGGCTTCACTGTCGTTTAGGCACATCCAGTTCCTAGTCATCCATGCCTCGATGATGTTGTACAAGCCTGAGATTTTACTAGAGTCCTTAGAGTAGTTGCCGCTCAGCTCTAGGACTAGCTCAGTGTCATCAGCGTAGTTACTAAAGACTGTTTCAGACCTCTCCAACAGGGTGCAGAGTGGTCGGAGGTATGATATGATATAATGTGGAATTTATAACGCGCCTGTACACAAGTGTTTCCAGGCACGACAAGACAAGGAGGGGGAAACAAAGGAGGACAAAATAATGATCTTACTAGGCCTTGTGTCATTCAGATTGTGCAAGTGCGCGGAAGAGGGAAGGGGAGAAGTACCAGGGGGAAGGAGAAGGGGAAGTGACGTTAACTCACAAGTGCAGCCAGCGGGTGGCTCATAAGTGCAGAGAGAAGGGACTGTAGGGTTGCAGATACAGACCCTTATGTGCTGGGGAGCCCAGAGGCAGTGCAAGGGCAACTGGACATGCAGGAGCCTGGGCCCGAGTTCAGGGGTGGCCAGGTAACCAGTGTGTGGAGCAGTCAGGTGCATCAGCAGGGGAGAGGAAGAGATGAAGCGGAAGCAAAAAGGACGGTTTTGAGTTGCTTCCGGAACCAGAGGTGGCTCTGCTCAAGTTTGAGAGAGGCAGGGAGGCTGTTCCAGAGGAAGGTCCAGCAGAGGAGAGGAATCTGTCCCCAAATCTCTGTTGGAGAAACGTCTGACACTCAGAGAGCTGGAGGTGGATGAGCAGAGAGCTCGAGAAGAAAAATGTTTTGGAAGAGAGTTGGAGGTAGAGTGATCCCAGACACTTGTGGACAATGCAGAGGGTCTTGAAGTTGATCCTCACTGCCACTGGGAGCCAGTGCAGAGATTTCAGTCCTGGAGAGATATGATCCCTGGACTTGAGGCCAAGGACAAGTCTGGCAGTCCTGTTCTGGATAAGTTGTAAAGGTCGAAGAGTAGAGGCAGGAAGATTTAGAAAGAGGCTGTTGCAATAGTCCAGCCTAGAGAGGACCAGAGTTCTGGGGACAGTGAGCTTCTGGGGGAAATAAGAAGAGGAAGACTACATCTCTGGAGGTGCAGCTGATAGTTTGGCTTCTTAGAGATGTCAGAGATGTGAGGAGAGAAGGAGAGTTTGGAGTCGAAGATAAAACCGAAGTTCTTAGCCTCACAGGAAGGAGCAGGAAGAGAGCCCAAAGTGGGCGGCCAGAGAGAGAGGAAGGGAGGGATCGGGTGTCCCAATGAGGAGGTTCTAAGTCTTACTGGCATTAAGATAGAGATCATTGGTGGCACACCACTCCTGAAATGCAGCCAGACAGTCTGGTATGAGAGAAGCAGAGGTGGCTGAGGGGAGAATGGAAGAGAGCGAGTGTCATCCGCATAACAGTGAAAATTGGAGCAGAAAGTAGCGATGTGGTGAGCAAGAAGTGCCAGGTAGTGATTGAAGAGCCAGGGAGAGAGGTTAGACCCCTGGGGAACAGCACAAGCAGAGAGGGATAGAAGAGAGGAAATACCCCAGCTGGACATGAGAGGGTCAGTCGGTGAGAAAGGAGGTCAACCAGGCCAGGGCCTGATCAGTAATGCCAAGGTTTTCCTGGAGATGACCGAGCAGAATGGCATGGTTGACCATGTCAAAAGCAGAGGATAGATCAAGGAGAATGAGGACTGAAGGGAGATTAGACTCAAAATTGGAGAGCAAGTCTTCACAGGTGTTAAGGAGAGAAGCTTCCGTGCTTTTAGCAGCTCTGAAGCCAGACTGGTGGTCGTGGAGACAACCAGTAGATTCAATATGTAGATTAAGCTGGGAGATGGCCAGCATTTCCAAGAGTTTTCCCAGGAAAGGAGTGATGGACATCAGGCGATAGTTAGCTAGAGAGGAAGGATTGACAGAGGGCTTCTTCAGAAGGGGTGCACAGATTAAAGAGCACAGGTGACAAACTGGCACCCTCCGGTACTCTACAACTAATGGGAGCTAGATATGAGAAAGTGTCTCCCCACCGGATTTTGGACATTCAGATGGCAAGAAAGGAGTGAATCCAATCGACAGACACCTTTGAGCAGTTTCCTGCCTGTTGGAGAGCTTGCAGTAACCTGTCGTGGTCCAGCAAACCAAAAGCAGCAGACAGGTCAAGCAGACAGGTCAAGCAAGATCAGCACAGCAGCTTTTCCTTCATCCATTATCATCGATTTATGGGTCTGCAGGTCGCTAAGGGCTGTCCCTGTGCTATGGGCTTGCCTGAAGCCTGATTGTTGTTTGTGCAGAATGTTGTCATCCTCCACGAAGCGTTGCAGTTGCCCTGTAGCACACTTATCAAGGACTTTCAACAAAAAGTGGCAGTTTGTGATTGGTCTGAGGTTACTTCAATGTATGGGCTCCAGACCAGGTTTTGTTAGCAATGGGGAGACCGTCACGATTTTAATAGCGTTGAGGATGTAGAGGTCTCTAAAAGAGGCGTTGACCATGAAGGTAAAGAATGGAACAAGCAGTTCTTGGTGATCCAGTATGATCCTTGGGGGATGTTTTTGGCGCATGAGGTAGGTCGCATTGTGGTCAACAAAACTCTCCTATCTGAGTTGGTAAGTGGGATAAATGCAAATTTCTCTTGGTCTGGTAGCTCAATATGTTTTTTTCGGAGCCCCGCTTTTGGGTACGAATGGGAAAGTGCCTGGCTGATTTTCTCTCGGGCGTTGAGCATTTTAGCTTCAAATGCGTTTTGCACTTCTGCACAGTCGGCTGCCGGGGGCTGGACGGTGATGGCCAGAACCTTTGGCTACTTGAGGGATTGAAGGATTTAAAACAGTTTCCCTGTGGAGTTTTCTGCACTATTTATTTGATTGTTATAGAATTCTTTCTTGTCGTTTAGGATGTTATTTTTATCTTCTACCGAGGCAGGGAGATATCCTCCAACATCCGTTTGTTCTTCTTAAGGATTTTAAGGGATGATGTAAACCCTTTCTGGTGGCCTGAGTTCTTTCTAACCAATTTGCAATGAACAGGAGCCGATCTATCCCCCTACTCCTGAAAGGTGGATGAACAACCGGACACTAATGAGTCGCACGAGTCATTATCTGAAGGTTGGGCCATGAGACTTTGTGTTCTAGTGCCAACATCAGCAGGAAGGATCTTATCGTAGCTCCTACTTAGTACTTTTTGGGGGTTGTTGGGAGTCAGTGGTAATGGTCCATGCAGCGAAATGTGGAAGTCTATGCAGTAATGATCGGACCAAGCACTGGGCACTGTGTTGCCGATGATGGTATCCACATTTCAGGACACCACCCATGTTATTTTTGTCCGAGGTGGGTTCATTGGTGAGGACGATAAAATTAAGGTTATTGAGAGACCTCTATAAGTCTAGGGCTTTCTTGTCCGTGGGGTTACCTCTCCATCAATTCTGGTCCCTCATGAAACGAGTGGATCGATTGGATCCATTAACACCACTCTGTAAGCTAACTATTTCTTCGCTGAATCCTGGCATCACTGACAGAGGTCGGTATATCAGGATGAAATTGACAATCGATCGGCGTTGACAGAAGGACAAACAACCTCTTCTCTTCTTGGTTAATACCGACTGTGTTAAAAATAACAGTGCGGTATCAGGATACTTTGCATAAGAAACCTATTCTTATATAGCTAGAGCTATATTAAGCAACAAGAAAAACAGGATTCTCTCCTGATGACCCATTATAGAATAATGGAGAAACACATGTAGAGAGAAAGGAAAGAAAAATTTCATATCAAGAAAAATGTCATGCATGACATGCGAAAGAAAAACTTAATGTATGACTCGAGATCAAAAAGTGAATAACAAATCTTTGTTTAAAAAAAAAAAGTGATGAAAAACTTTGGAACAAAATAAAATAACAACAGTGAAAAGAAAATTGAGTGGAAATTGTGATTTTTTGGTTAAGACCACATGCCATCACCCTGAGAAAATAACAAATGATGCAGACACCACTTGAAAAAATTCTGAAATTGACACAATTCTGATTGGTGGGCATTAGTTAAATGTGCTAAATTTTGCATACCAGACGGGAGCAGATGAATGCCGCCCCAATCCCCTGCGTGTCCATGTTCCCTATTCCCTCAGAAGATAGAGTAGCCCTCTGAGACAGCTGTCTCAATCACGGGTCCCCTGGAATCTTAGATTCAAGTTTCTGTGAGACACATGATGTCGATGTCTCTACCCAGGATAAGGTTGTGGATGTCATGTGCATGTTTATTTAGTGACCTTGTGTTTAGGAGACTCAATCTGATTTGTTTAACCTCCGGGTGACAGGTTGGTTTTGTTCTCCATATCCGTTTGGGTCATACAGTTTAGGTCGTGCTGGAGAACATGAGACCCGTGCTGGGGTTGTTTTGCACCAGCTGCACGGACTTCAGTCCAGGGGAAGCGGGGGTGAGTAAGGGGCCATGCTGGTTCACGATGTAATCAGCCGTATCCAATCTCGCATGTACGCATTTCACAATGCTTGCCTCCCTGTGGGTACGTTGGAGCTCCAGCCACAGATTGAGCTTCTACGGATAACCCAAACCCACTGATAAGACCCAAGTTACGAGTGAGACTAGGTATTGCATAATGCTGAAAGTGAATCGAAAGTAGGGTGGGGGTCTGTGGTACGGTTTTGGAGTGACAGGCAACTGCAGACCTTGCAAAAGGGCCTGGGAGCCGGACACCGATCACGCCGATGACTGGCGAAGTGCGGGCTTGACTCAGGTGAGCCAGCACAGGTGCGCCTGTCAACTAATTTGTCAAGAGCTAGGGCTGCTGGAGGAGGCAGTTCCCAAACCAGCACAAAGACTCTAAGGCTGGAAAAAAAACCTAGATGCTGCATCTAAAGAGAGTATCCAGCCACTCACATGCAGCGAGGCGCAAGGTTCAGCACAACAAAGATGGCATTCAAGCAAATAAGAATGCTATTTTAAAGTTAATTTACAATGTGAGCATTCAGCAAGCACACAATGTGAGCATTCAGCAAGCACACAATGTGAGCATTCAGCAAGCACACAATGTGAGCATTCAGCAAGCACACAATGTGAGCATTCAGCAAGCACACATGGTTTTTAAACACACGCTTCCTTCTACAAGCAAGAACCCAAATGTAGCGCAGGCAGTTTAAACTGGCATATATGTAAACATGGCTGGCCATAGTGACACAGATCTACATCTGTGTTTTTACATATGTATGTGCATAGATATATGCATAGTAAGATAAACAGTTATCTATTTATATATATACAATGAAAAACTTTGTTAAAGGGATGTTATTGTTATAAGTAAAACTGAAAATCCCCAGAAATTCGCCAGTTATGGTAAGCTAAGCAACCATAACTCACGCCACCACGGTGCACTGCTAAGACTAACACCCAGTACATGAAAGATGATATCAGAAATGTCATTGGTGACATCACTGATGACATCACATATTAAAATAATTTTGATGAACAGTCCCTACACGGGGTAGTGTTTATAATGTTGGCAGCAACATTTCAGAGTGATCGGAAGATCTATCATAAACTACTTAATGTATTAAATAATGTTCTCATCTAAACAAAACATATTCGAGTGTTGTTGTTAATACAGGAACCTAATGATACATACACGTAGGCAATGGCTGCAGCATGCACCACAGAAGTGCAATATGTCCAATCTGGTAATTTCTGATAGTAAAATAATAAATGCTATATTATCAAAGTTTTGCGTAGTATTAAACATGGAATAAATAGCTAACAATTTCAAACCTACCACACACTTGTACATAAAATACATATAAATACCGAGAATGCATACAAATTAGAGACACATAAGGGGAAACTAAAGTAAGAAAGAAACAAACAACACCAGTAAAAAAATTACAATGACATTAGACTTGATTATCATGTGCACAAATTAATTGTGTATTTGAGTCCTTCTTATTGCCCCATGCATGTGCACTATGAGGTCAAATCAAACTTTATGGAAAGTGCTTTAAGAAAATATACGAAGGTTAATGTTTATATATATAGCACATTTTAAATTTAAAAAAATCTCATTGACAGTAAAAAGAAAAACTAGTCTAGACATGTCAGTGAACAAAAACAAGTGGCCCAGATCTGTGATGTCATCAGTGATGTCATGAAGGACATGTGTGATGTTATCTTTCATGTATTTTTACCAGTGCCACTAATCTGTAACAACTTACTAATATCATACTTATCCCAATATAGCATATTTCTGTCCAATTTAGAAAGTTTCACCTTAAAACTCTAGCATCTAGCATCATTTTTAACACTTCTATACACTTTTTTGCAACTTTTCCACTGTTTTTGTGTTCGTTGACATTCCCGAATGTCTGACGTCATCGCAGACTTTCTGGACAGTGTCACGTGGCCAAACGCGCATGGCATTATGAAGTGTGCACAAATGCATCCGAATTTCGCACTTCGTAAACGGGTTTGTGCTTCGCGAACACCTCAAAACTGCATTTCCATCTAATCTAGGAAGTTTTAAACTGAAAATGTCCCCTTGCACAGCTCTTGCACCTATTCCTACTCATTATCCATTAGCAATCTAGCACAGGGCACATACTTGGAAGAATATTAGCAAAACTGCTATTTATCTTACAAATGGTATCAGCTATTGCCATCTGTAAGAGGATTCAATTCAACACTACAGCTAACTCAATGCCTAGTCTGGGATACTGAATGGAAACCCTTATTAATATATCTTTATGTCCAGTTCATACGTTCTGGATGACTACCCCTATATAACACCCCTCTCTTTGAATAACCCTGACCCCACTGAGCCAAGAAGTAGTTCTGTTTTGCAAGTTAAAAGGTTTATTTGATAATTTAAACAATAGATATATATATCACACTTTATAATAAATTAATAGTTGGATATCACACTTAATCTGAGCAGTAATCAATAATGGATAGTCTGGCACTAGCACACTTCTTTATAATCAATGATGAGTGGTTATAGGATGGATAAGATAGCAGCAATACTTTATGGTTTCAAATGGATGCAAGGTGGAATGAAAATGCAGTACAGAAAATACTCAATATGCGTTCAACAAAACAATGTAATCACCTTTCTCTGGCAATCCCCTCCCCCCTTTATGCAATGCAAGGAAATGGAAGGAAAGCACACAGTTCTCAGAAATGCAATCAAATGTAATTTAGTTCACCCCAGCAAGCTTAGACTACAGAAGTTGGAAACACAGGCCCAAAATGCTTTTATATGTGCTGGCAATGAAGTGAAAAATATGCTAAAAATGGTTTTAATTCCCTTTAGAGGTTCAGGGTGAGTGGTATCAAGTTAATATTAGTCCAGGCTCACTTTAGCAAGTATCTAGGAGTAACTAGCAGGTTAAACGAATTTTTGGCAACTGAAAGCAAGAAAACTGCTGTTTTCACACATTGAGAAATTTGCAAATCGCGGCAAATTCGCGAGTGCGTTTTTCGCGATTACAGAGGAACTACAAGGACTAGCACTATCGTTTAGGGTTCCTAGGATAGCCTAGGATCTCAGCTTCCAGATGAAAGTTACTGCAAGTCTCTAGCACAAACGGTCACGGAGTTATGAACGATTTTGTGAAGGTCGTTTTTCAGATTTTAAATTTTAAAGTTCAAAAAGACAAGTGCAGCTTGCAACTCGAAAATGACAGGTGACAGCTTTACAAATGACAGGTGACAGTTAAGAGGCAGTTCTACTTAGATTAAAATAGCTTGAATTATATTATTTTAACTAAGAGATTGGTTCTGCACAGTCTGCTAGGTACTCACACTATATTCTTGAATTAAATGGGCCTCGCCACGGATCTGGTCAGGTTTAGACTGGACTCTGGTCTGGTCTCTGCACTTCACAGTGATCTGGGTCAGCTCTCTCTCTCTCTGGATTTGAAGTCTGGATCTCTGGATGTGGTCTGGTCCGGCGGAGCGTCCCGCAGCAAATGGATTTGAAGGTCCCTATCTGTCCTGTCTGTCTGCTTTTATCTGTTTTTCAAATGGGTGTGTGTGCAGCATCACTAGACCCTACCCCTCTCCACTTATCATTGGCCAAGCTTTCATTTCTCCCCTGATTGGGGGAGCTAAGTTGTGTCAGAGTGATGTCATTTTACAGCCTGCAGAAAGTCCACTCCTCCTGTCAACTTGCACACAAATCTAGATTTGAACCAAATACATATTTGCAGAGGTACATATTGTTTTAAAATCATATGCACCCATCATGCATTACAGGAGGTATACCCTGTCCAAATCTGCTCTTCCTGAGAGCTTGCATTCAGAAATGGCAATATTTTGCACTTTTTAACTGGTTTGCAATACCGGACATTACCCCAAATTTACACACATGTGCGCAAGGAGTATGGACATTAGTTGATGAAGTGTCAGATTTTTCACATGCACACATTTTGAGTAATATCCTCTTTTCCGCTAAAACCCCCCTGAACATACCACCGGGTCCTAACACGTCTTAAAATGTGGGCAGAAAAATCACAAGAATTATGGTATCATTTAAATAATTTTCACAAGTCCGTACTATGAGTTATTCATCTTTTTCTAAAACCATATTCTGGCTACAGGGGTGTGTCTTTTCAGGTCACATGGTACAGAAGCCAGTCTTTCCAGTTTCTGCCAAGCTCAGAGATCCTGCCCCTCCCAGCTTCTGCCAAGAGGAAGCTGTTTTACGACACCTGCAATAAACCATCTGCCTGGGCCCTGGAAGGCCCATTGTTCAAGAGCAAGCCATTTATGCACCCCATAATAAAACATTTGCCTGAGTCAGGACAGGGCTTTGTTCAATTTCCTGCAGAGGCCAGGTAATTCAATCAGAGAAATGTCATATCCCTTTTGGTGGGAGCAGCAAAATGCAGGTCGGCCTGGGAACACAGCTGTTGTGCAAGTCTCAACTCCTGTCGGGGGTAGCTGGTGGGCAGAATTCAGTTCCTTAAGCCAGGTTTCAGATAAAATGTCACTTTTTGTTCCCCAGTTTAAGTCAAGACAATTTTTACATATGCAGCTAGAATGCTGATTCTAAGTTCAAAACTATGACATTTAAACAATTGCAACCTATGTGACACTCAAAAGTAGGTCACTCATTTCTTTTAAACATTTAGATTTTTAGTGTCTTTCAGTCCAAATTTACTTAAACTGCTGAAATCCACAGCTCAGCCAGTCTTGTTATAAACCTTCAAGTCACTTCAGAATATAACTTTACATTGGATCCACCTCTCAGTAAGTCTTTCTTTGGCTTGCCTTGGGTTCATTTATTCAGTTTTACACAAAATCTGGTGGTTTTAAAACGCCGGCTTTCTGATAGTGGTGAGTACTGGTACTGCACCCCTTTTTGGGATTTAAGAAAATGAATTCCCAACAGTTATGGGTTTGCTTTTGGCAATCAGCATTGCCATTCCCAATGGTTTCAGACTACTGTGTGGTTAGTCCAATGGTGGTTTTAGGCAGTGTCCTTCTGTGCCCATAACATCGGCAAAAATGAGTGGCAGCCTATTCTTCATGCATTTCCCTGTGCATTTTCTGGGAAGCTCTGGCCATCATGATGTTTTCCATGTCTGTACTGCACAGTTTTGAGGTAGGGCTTGGATGCGTGGATAAAAACATCCCACAAGCCCCCCTCTTGCGATGGCGATGGCCATTCTATTTCACTAATGGGACTCGCAAGACCTGGGATGTTTCCTCATCTTCTTCCTATAGATGGCACAGTTCAGCATCTTTTTCTCCATCCGGTCGGATCGATCGGTTCTCCTCGCCGGTCCTGATGGGAAGATTGGGCGGTACCCCGGGCCCGTTGCGTCTCTGCTCCCGGTCTCCGGATCGTCCTCCTTGGCCCGTCTCCCGGTTTTCTTTCTCCTAGGACGACAAAGGAAGAGCGGCAATACCTATTCATAGACATTTTTCCACCACTGTTGAGATAGTGGGGCAGCATATGCATTTCATCATAACGAAACATTACATTCTTATTTTGAAAAAAAAACAGTATAACTAAGAGACAGTTTCATGCAAATCACAATATTTTAGAGACTAGATGTGGTATGTTTTATGGTTGGAACTGAATTAGTCTGAGACAGTACCCGCTAGGATTCCAGAGGATTCCTCCAGTTGTTGCAGAGTGTGCCTGGGATGGCAACATTTCAACTGGTTTATGTGGACCCACTTGTCTTCCCCCGCTGCCAAAGGACCTTTGGGGATGTGGATTTTGTAGGCCACAGGGGAAATTTTGTCTATAATCTCAAAGGGTCCCTTCCAGGTAGGCAAAAATTTTCGCTGTTTGGCCTGCTTCCTTTGGAAATTGTATAGATAGACCCGGTCCCCCACCTGATATTCCTTCCTGGAAGTCTTCAGGTCATAGTGGGTCTTCATGCTATCAGCCGATCTTTCTAGATTCCGCTGAGCGTAAGCAAAAGCATGTTGGAGGTGTTTCCTTAAATTCTCCACATACTCATGAGTAGTGGAGGCATTTATCAGTGTCTGCTCTTGGGTCCTGTAGAGTAAATGCTGCGGAAGCACCATCTTGCGCCCAGTCATCAACTCGAATGGTGACATTTTGGTTGCAGATGAAGGGGTAGATCTGATGGCCATTAGGACCAGAGGTAATCGGATATCCCAACTTGGCCCAGAATCTGCCACAAACCTCTTTAGTATGCTCACAATGGTTCGGTTATATCTCTCTACTGCCCCAGAAGAAGCTGGCCTGTAAGCAATATGCAACTTCCTTTTGACCCCCAGTATCTCCCACATCTTTGTCATTACTTCACTGGTGAAGTGGCTACCCCTGTCTGACTCAATCCTTTGAGGTAGACCAAAACGGGAAAAGATGTGGTTAATCATCAGGGCAGCTGCGGTTTCTGCCTTGCAATTTGGGGCTGGGAGACATTCCACCCACTTGGTAAACAAGCATGTCACAGTCAACATGTACTTATTCCCCCTAGCAGAGTGAATCACGGGGCCTACAAAGTCGATTTGTAAATCTGACCATGGCAGTGTCATCCCCCTCTTTTGTAAAGGCGCCCGGTGTGTGAGGGATGTCGGCTGAAATTGTGCACACACAATACAACCCTTCAAATATTGGTTGAGGTCCTGGCCCATGTGTGGCCAGTATGCAACCTCTCTTAAGATTTCCAGTGTTGTGTGAAACCCCCTATGACCGGCGGTGGCCGCATCATGGGCGTGACTTAACATCAGGCTTCGGAATGAGGTAGGAACCACCCACTGATCGTGGCCAGCTTTGGATTTCCTTACCAGCAAACCATCTTGGATCCGGAACATTTTTGGACATTTCATCAACACTCTTAGGTCCTCTTTCCCAGTGTAATCGGTATCCGTCAGGGGAAAGTTCTCAGGGTCTTCAAGGTGCTGGTAAAATTTACCAATTATTGGATCCCCCTTCTGAGCCGTAATCAAATCAGCATCAGGGGTCTCCTTACTCCATTGTGCAATTGAAAGGTCGTTGTGAGCATTTGTCTGGGACCTAGTGATAGCAGTGACCTGGATTTCCCCCAACAGGGACTCAATCTCAATTAGATCCCCTTGGATGGCCCCGGTTTTGGCCAGCTGATCAGCTAAGTCATTTCCAGTTTTGTCTGGTCCCTCTACTTTGGAATGACCCTTGATCTTTTTCCAATAGATGGTCATCTCATTCGAGGTGACCAGATCATCAATGTTTTGGATCAACTTCCCATGTTTCAAGGGTTTTTTGTTAGCACATAACATGCCTCTGGTTTTCCAATTAACCAGGTGCTCCACGAACCCGTTCCGTACATAATCCGAATCTGTGATTATGACCAGTTCGTGGAGTTGATGCTGGACAGCAGTGAGGATGGCCTGATGCACAGCCATCAAATCTGCCACCTGACTACTTCGGGGTCCAATTTTGTATCCAGCGGAGGGTTCTGGGGACTCATTCACCCATGCATTCCCTACGCCAGCCACCAGTTCTTTCTCCCCGTCGTTGTCAACATGGTAAGAGCATCCATCCACATAGACAGTGGGCATTCCCTCACACTTGTCCTCTTCAAAGACTTTGTGTGGGGAATTAAGGTATGCCTCCGTGTTGTCCTTGATTTTTAGACTTTCGTCCTCGAGACAGTTTTCTCTGGCACAATCATGCAAGTCAGCCAGACCTTGCACGAGGGGACTCTTCTTGTTTTGGCCATATCGGACCTCCACAGGAAAGCCTTGCATTGACAGAATCCAGGAAGTAATTCGGGAATTACTCACATTTCCGGCCCGGATTCTATCACTTTGGAGATATTGCAGAGGCTGGTGTGGAGTCTCCACTATGATGTGTTCCCCCTGGATAAACAGGCGGTAATTCTTCAATGCCCACACCGTGGCCAGGAGTGCCTTCTCACAATCGTTGAATTTTTCCTCCACAGAGGATAAAGTTTTGCTCGCATAGGAGATTACTTTATTGACCTTGTCATGCTTTTGGTATAATACTGCCGTCAAGCACGTATTAGAGAACCCCGTCTCCAGGAAGAACTCCTTGTTTCTGACAGGGTAAGCTAGGCAAGGCACTTGTGAGAGGCTTCTTTTGAGTTGTCTTACTGCCTCGGATTGTTCTGGACCCCATTCCCACTTGACCCCCCCTTCAGGAGATGAATCAGGGGTCTGGTGATTTCTGCGTAGCCCTCAATGAACTTTCTGCTGTAATTAGTCAGTCCAAGGAGGCTCCTTAGTTCCCGCAGAGTTGTGGGGTCTTTCAGTTTTTGAAGTGCTTCCACTTTCTTTTCCTGGGGACAGAGACCCTGAGGAGTAATCTCATGCCCCAAGAAATTAACACGGGTTCTACACCACTGTGCTTTCTGAAAGAAAAGTTTTGCTCCGGCGGCCCTCAACTGCGTCAGAACATAACGGATCTCTGCTATGTGTTCCTCCACAGATGAACGTTTGATGAGGACATCATCTACATAAGCCAGGTTACCCC
Source organism: Ambystoma mexicanum (assembly GCF_040938575.1). Lineage (NCBI taxonomy): Eukaryota > Metazoa > Chordata > Amphibia > Caudata > Ambystomatidae > Ambystoma > Ambystoma mexicanum. Next base: position 1,214,199,564 of record NC_090936.1, read on the forward strand.
TCGCACCCAGGTCGGGCATGGCCTTATGTAGGAAAATGTTGAACTCATTACCGGAGTTAAGGTATCCGAAGGGAGTCCAGGTCCATGTGTACTGCTGGCCCCCAAAGGTAAAAGCCAGTTTGTATTGGTCCTCCCTACTGACAGGCACAGTCCAGTATCCATTGGTCAGGTCTATTGCAGTGAATACCTGTGACCCCCGGATCTGGGCCAGCCCTTGGTCAATGTAGGGCAGAGGCCATCGCGAAGTATGGACCCATTTGTTGAGCTCCCTGAGGTCGGCGCAGAGTCTCCACTGGCCGTTTGGCTTCAATATTCCCAGCACCGGATTATTGAAGGTGCTGTGGACTGGACGGATTATTCCCCGGGACTCAAGGTTCTTAATTATTTCAGTAAGGGACTCCATTGATGCGAGAGGCAAACGATATTGCTTCACAAACACTGGAGTCATTCCAGGGTCCGTGGGGATTGTTGTTGTGTGGATGTCAGTGCGACCACAGTCATATGAGTCTACCGCAAAGAGATCTTGGAAATCCAAGAAAACTTGTTTCAACTTTTGCTTTTGTTCCAGAGTCACACAGGCATCAGGTAGGTTGACTCTCTCTTCCACCATCTGCCTGAAGCCTGGAAAGACTTCTGGTTTGGCTATTTCAGCGGCCTCCTCCAGCTGGGTGGAGAAGTCCCTGGTGCTGATTTGGACTGGGGGCTTCAGGTGGGAAAGGCAGCCCTCATGGACTTGGAAAATCACCTCATCCCTCCTGAAGTCACAAGTCACATCTTCCTTACCATAAGGGCAAGAAGTGTACACCAGGAAGTTTCCCCCATGCCGGGTAAAAATCCTGTCTGGTGTTGTATTGTCATCACTGTCACTGTCAAAGCAGTCCTTGGGGATTGGCCCTAACAGTTCATTACCTAAATCTATGGAAAAATGTCGGTCATCAACCGCCATTCCAATAATGGTGCCTGCGGCTAGAGTAATACTCTTTAAGTCGCTGTTATCCACCTCTATTGGAATGGTGTCATGTTCTATGTTGACTAATGGAGTTGGGTTTACCCCCAACCCTTGCTGTTGGAGAGAAGCGTTTAGATGTATGTAAGCATCAGGGTTTTGCAAATATTGTCCTCTTTTAACTTTCACTTCCAGGGAGAATTGTCGGGTCCTTTCTGGGATGGTGACTTCCTCTTTGATCTGAATTTCAACTGCATAAGGTAGCAATTGAGCTGACCTAAATGCTTTTTCTGGATCATCAAAGCCCATGGGATTATCCGCTAATCGGGACCAAGCTTTGAAGTTTATTAGGTCCAAACTAATGGCAAAGCGATTGAGAATGTCACTGCCTAAGTAAAAGGCGGCAGGGACGTCTCGCAAGACCCAACAATTGTGGACTATGCTCTTGTTGCCAATGGAGATTTTGAGCATACACCTGCTTGGCAGGAGATGTTTGGAATTAGGTGCTTCCAGGTCCATTTCCCATTTGTCTATCAGTTTGAATGTGGGAATGGCTGGATCTTTTGGGAGTTGGCGGAACATGTCTTCGCTGATGAAGCTCTTACCGTTGTTCACACACACTCGAGCGAGAACAGAGTCCTTCCCATCATTTAATTGGACAGGGATGAACAACTGCTCTCCAATTTGCTGAATATCAGCCAGGCTCTGAGCTGATTTCACATCTTTCTGGACTATAGGAGTGGGAGTTTCTGATTGTGGATTAGTATAAAATCTCAGAGTGTTTCCTTCCAGCGTGGAGTACCACTTTAGACTGGAAGGAAGGTTGATTTTCAGAAATAGAGAGGACACTCCATCACCAGTCTGTTGTCCTACTGCTATTACTGTCACGTCTGGAATTTGGCTATTCTGGAAGTGAAATTCTACTTGGTCAGGTTTTTGTTCAACCATGTGGCAGGTGCCGTTTAAACTAACATGGTTGACACTCTGTTTTAATTTTATTGGTCGGCTAGTCTGGGTCCAGAGGACCTTGTTTACGCAATCTATTAGGGGTGACAACCTTCTCAGGAGGTCATTCCCTAGCAAACAAGGGGTGCCCTCTGGAGTCACAACTATGACCGGGTGTTTCAACTTGTGTCGCCCAATCTTAATGTCCAAATCTGCCGTCCCCTCAACGGGAATTTCCTTCCCGTCAAAGTTCTGGAGTTGTCCAGGAAGTGAGGTGAGAGGAATTTGGCAATTCCCTCCCCTTCCTGCATTCAGTTCATCAAAGGCCCTTCTGGACAGAAGGGTAGCTTGAGATCCAGTGTCCACCAGTGCCAAAATTGTACCCTGCCCCTGTACTTGTACCGGGGCATAATATCTTCCCTCCTTCTCCTCAAGGGGGCACAGATAATGCACATTTTTGGACAACTGGTGGGCTAACTTTCTGGTTTTGGACATTGCTAGCGAAGAGATTTGGGCAGAATTCTGTGGAGAGCCTTGGGAATCTGAAAGAAAAAGTTGGCAACTGGAGATCAGAGCCATTGTGGGTTCCCCTGGTTCCGGTTCTGGGCCGCCCCCCCCTTTTTGGAGGCAGTCACCAGGATGGGTTTGAACCAGGGGATTTTCTTGCTGTTGGTTCTGGGATGAGATGGTGGGCGGCGGTAGCTCAGTCTCCACATCTCCCCAGTCTGGATTGGCTTCCCTAGGGACCCATTCTTCTTTGGGAGGAGTTCCCCCCTCTCTGAAGGAGAAGATCCTTTTCCCAGGATCCTCTGAGGATCCCTCTCCCTCAAATTGGAAGATCTGTACCTCCTCCTCAAACTGAGTCTGTTTGGGTCTTTGTTTCTCCTACCACCCCTCTGCTCCTTAGGAGGCAGACTTTCAGGGGCAGGAGATTTTGTTTCCGGTTCCTGGGTTTTCAGGGGCTGTTTACAAGTGAGGAAGGAAGCTTCCTCCAAGGCTTTACACCCCCCTTCCCCTTGTGCCTCCTCCCTGGGAACCGGTGAGTTATCGGGGTGCTGCCCCCGTCATTGTTCTGGAGCACCCGGTCCAGAGTTGGGTGCGTTCTGCGCCGGCACGCCCATCTGAGGGTTCTGCTGAGCCCTCAGTTTGTGACCCAGATCCTGTGCCATGTTTTGAACCTGGCGCTCTAACTGGGAAACCCGCTCAGGCTGATACGGGGCCCTGTTTTCTCCCCTGGGCTGATCCCGGGAAGGGTAGCTGTCCCTCCTCTGGTAATACCCCGGGTTGGGAAGATTTGGGTACCCCTCCACCCTTGGCCTCCCCTCTCCCGGATTCAGTGGTCTGGGCTCAGGGAATTGGGGAAAGAAGGATGGATGGTTTTGGGGCTGAAAGTCGGGTGGATATCTGGGGAAAATGTTCTGCCCAGGGTTTGGTAAATTTCTGCCCTCCTGTGGGAAGTTTGGAGGGAAGTTCCCTGGGTTCGGTGCTCGGTTGGATCCCCCCCCTTGGGCTGGGGGAGTCCACACATAACCCAGGATTGGACTGTTACCTTTGTAGCGAGGACTTACATAGTCAGGAGAGCGAGGGACCCCATTGGGGGGACTACCTCTTTCACTCCCTGCCTGTGACTGTCCCGAGGGATTTCTGGGCTTAGGATTATTAGGTGCAGGTAGGTTTTTAGGCCCCCCCATCTCCAAATCCAAAACGGGGGTGACCTTTACCTCTGCCACCTTGGCAGCAGCAGGGGTGCTGTTGGCTTTGGGGTTTTTCTGGGCATTACTTTTGCTATCTACCGGTTTCTGCACCTCATAGATCCGGGTAGCCTGTTCAATGACCCAGTCTAAAGATCTTTTCTCGTGAAAATCCCTCACGAACTGGGTCATTATGTATTTGGGAAAGGCATGAAAAAATGTATTAATGAATTCTCTACTGTCTGTGCGCACCCTTCTGGTGGTCTGCTCAAAAGCACGTTTCAGTTCTTGCACAAATTCTTGTGGGGCCTGATCCTCCCCACATTGCAAATTGTAGGCTGCCTTGCGAGCCTCTTGAGGATTTCTGTGAACAGAAAAATGTTTCAAGATGGCCGCCTTATAGGTGGACCATCTTAAATGATTTTGGTCCTCCAGCCCCGCAAAGAAACTGGAGTATTCCGGGGAGAAGGTCCACTTTACATATTGAATACAGCTTTGGCTGTCCTTCAAATGGAAAGTCTCCATCATTTGCTCAAACAACTCTAAGTGCTCCCAAACAGAATACTTAGCGTTCTTATGGTAAGGCGTGATGACACTCCTGATCGCCTTAATCTGCTTTAAGGGGTCCTTAAGCAAGGCCCTTTTTGCCTTACTGGCCCTTTTGGTTCAGGTAACCCTGGTCCATTCATCTTCTGTCTCAGAGGCACTGCTCCCAGAGGTTCCCGTCAGATCTTCCAGGTTTTCCCGGATTCTGCGAGCCTGGGAATGGCTGGCAGAATGTGGGGACCTGGTCTCCTGTTTCCTGTGGTGCTCAGAGGAGTCTTCAGATCCCTCCTTGCGGCCAGGATTTGCTGGGTACCCCCCCCCCCACTGACCTAACTGGGCAGAGGTTTTCAGAATGCCCTTAATGGGCCTACTCTCCTGGGGTTCCCCACTAAATTGCACTGTGCTTGGGTGCCCATACCCGGATGCCCGCCCCTCCATACCTGGGTGGTACTGGCCTATGAGCCCCATACTTTTGTCTGGATAGTAGTCTGCCATCCCTGTGGCCCGGTGCTCATGTGCGCCGGGGAACATGGGGGTGGCAGAGTCCAGGGACTGAGAGGTATGAGGGCCTCTGGTACTAGGGCTCCTGAGGTTATGCTCCGGAGTTTCCCTTTCCCAGCGAACCTCATCTCTATCCGCCCCTGCTGCCTGTTGCAATGCAAGAGCCTGCATTTGTGCCTTCAGTTCCTCAGTTAAGGCCTTACTAGACTCTATCAGTCTCTCCTGCATCGCTACCTGTTGTTGGAGCCTATCATTGTGTTGACAGAGGGCCTCATTTTCCCTCTGTGCTTCCTGGTTGGTCCTGGAGCACTGGGCCAGTCTTTGCTGCAGGAGGTTTACCTCCTGAGTCCCATCCCTACTGGCCTGCTCCTTTCTTGCCAGAGCCTCTTCCACCCTTCTGGTGTGCTCTACCAAGTTCTGGTTTTCTTTTTGGAGGTCACCCAGCCCCTGGAGGGCCAGGTGATTTTCTTCAATTTCCTTTTTTAAGTGGCAGACTTCCTGGCCTAAAGTGTCTCTTTCCTGACTGAGAGCCTGCATCTGTGCTACCAGGTCGTCCCTCTGCCTTTGGAAGGCACCAGCTTTCTGGCACTCCTGATCAAACTCTGCCTGGGTATCCAGGTCTTTCAGAATCAGTTTATTGCTCTCTGCCTTCTCCCTATCTAGGTGGCTTTGCAGGGTGACTACCTGCTCAGCACATACCCTATTGAAGTCTAACTGTTGCTCCAGTTTTTTCTGGCTCTGCAGTAGGGAGTCCAAACCTTCTTGGTACTCCTTCTGCAAGGCCAGAAATCTGGTATCCTGGTCGGCCTTTTCCTGTCGCAGGATGTCCATATCCTCTTTTTTTTAATGATGTACTGCCTACTATCATCTTCTGACTCCTGGCTCCTCTGCAGCCTCTGCTCAGAAGAGACCAGGTCAGATTGGACCTTCTCTAACGCCATCTGTTGCCTATTTGCCAGATTATGGCTTTCAGCACATCTATCCTGCATGTCTCCCATATATAGGTACAGGTATGCCGCTATCCTAACAATCTTGTCGTGTTCATCTTTGGCCTTAGAGGCCATGTATAGTTCACTCAGGGCCACATGTAAGGGACCCTGATCTCTATATATATCTGACCCTGTTTCAGTGACCTGTTGTGTGATTGCCTGCAACCACGCATCCTGGCCCTGTTCGGTCCATTCACCTCTCACAAATAGCTTATGTAAGAGGTGCTCTCTGGCTATTTTTATGTCTACTAAGGTCGTCATTCTAGAGATTGGTCTCTGTCCTGACTTACAGAAATTAGTATTTTATTCTTGCAAAACAGACCTTTTCCTTAGAGCGTTCCTTTGAGGAGTGCTTTACAGCGTAACACAGCGTGTGATCCGACCGGATATGTGTATCTGGTCAGCTGGCACACTGTATTAATCTGCACAAGTGATAGATCTAATCCAAACGTCCGGCACGAGCCCCCAATTTGTAAGAGGATTCAATTGAACACTACAGCTAAGTCAATGCCTAGTCTGGGATACTGAATGGAAACCCTTATTAATATATCTTTATGTCCAGTTCATGCGTTCTGGATGACTACCCCTATATAACATCCCTCTCTTTGAATAACCCTGACCCCACTGAGCCAAGAAGTAGTTCTGTTTTGCAAGTTAAAAGGTTTATTTGATAATTTAAACAATAGATATATATATCACACTTTATAATAAATTAATAGTTGGATATCACACTTAATCTGAGCAGTAATCAATAATGGATAGTCTGGCACTAGCACACTTCTTTATAATCAATGATGAGTGGTTATAGTATGGATAAGATAGCAACAATACTTTATGGTTTCAAATGGATGCAAGGTGGAATGAAAATGCAGTACAGAAAATACTCAATATGCGTTCAACAAAACAATGTAATCACTTTTCTCTGGCAATCCCCTCCCCCTTTATGCAATGCAAGGAATGGAAGGAAAGCACACAGTTCTCAGAAATGCAATCAAATGTAATTTAGTTCACCCCAGCAAGCTTAGACTACAGAAGTTGGAAACACAGGCCCAAAATGCTTTTATATGTGCTGGCAATGAAGTGAAAAATATGCTAAAAATGGTTTTAATTCCCTTTAGAGGTTCAGGGTGAGTGGTATCAAGTTAATATTAGTGCAGGCTCACTTTAGCAAGGATCTAGGAGTAACTAGCAGGTTAAACGAATTTTTGGCAACTGAAAGCAAGAAAACTGCTGTTTTCACACGTTGAGAAATTTGCAAATCGCGGCAAATTCGCGAGTGCGTTTTTCGCGATTACAGAGGAACTACAAGGACTAGCACTATCGTTTTGGGTTCCTAGGATAGCCTAGGATCTCAGCTTCCAGATGAAAGTTACTGCAAGTCTCTAGCACAAACGGTCACAGAGTTATGAACGATTTTGTGAAGGTCGTTTTTCAGATTTGAAATTTTAAAGTTCAAAAAGACAAGTGCAGCTTGCAACTAGAAAATGACAGGTGACAGCTTTACAAATGACAGGTGACAGTTAGGAGGCAGTTCTACTTAGATTAAAATAGCTTGAATTATATTATTTTAACTAAGTGATTGGTTCTGCACAGTCTGCTAGGTACTCACACTATATTCTTGAATTAAATGGGCCTCGCCACGGATCTGGTCAGGTTTAGACTGGACTCTGGTCTGGTCTCTGCACTTCACAGTGATCTGGGTCAGCTCTCTCTCTCTCTGGATTCTGGAGATTGATGGATTTGAAGTCTGGATCTCTGGATGTGGTCTGGTCCGGCAGAGCGTCCCGCAGCAAATGGATTTGAAGGTCCCTATCTGTCCTGTCTGTCTGCTGTTATCTGTTTTTAAAATGGGTGTGTGTGCAGCATCACTAGACCCTACCCCTCTCCACTTATCATTGGCCAAGCTTTCATTTCTCCCCTGATTGGGGGAGCTAAGTTGTGTCAGAGTGATGTCATTTTACAGCCTGCAGAAAGTCCACTCCTCCTGTCAACTTGCACACAAATCTAGATTTGAACCAAATACATATTTGCAAAGGTACATATTGTTTTAAAATCATATGCACCCATCATGCATTACAGGAGGTATACCCTGTCCAAATCTGCTCTTCCTGAGAGCTTGCATTCAGAAATGGCAATATTTTGCACTTTTTAACTGGTTTGCAATACCGGACATTACCCCAAATTTACACACATGTGCGCAAGGAGTATGGACATTAGTTGATGAAGTGTCAGATTTTTCACATGCACACATTTTGAGTAATATCCTCTTTTCCGCTAAAACCCCCCTGAACATACCACCGGGTCCTAACACGTTTTAAAATGTGGGCACAAAAATCACAAGAATTATGGTATCATTTAAATAATTTTCACAAGTCCGTACTATGAGTTATTCATCTTTTTCTAAAACCATATTCTGGCTACAGGGGTGTGTCTTTTCAGGTCACATGGTAAAGAAGCCAGTCTTTCCAGTTTCTGCCAAGCTCAGAGACCCTGCCCCTCCCAGCTTCTGCCAAGAGGAAGCTGTTTTACGACACCTGCAATAAACCATCTGCCTGGGCCCTGGAAGGCCCATTGTTCAAGAGGAAGCCATTTATGGCCCCCATAATAAAACATTTGCCTGAGTCAGGACAGGGCTTTGTTCAATTTCCTGCAGAGGCCAGGTAATTCAATCAGAGAAATGTCATATCCCTTTTGGTGGGAGCAGCAAAATGCAGGTCGGCCTGGGAACACAGCTGTTGTGCAAGTCTCAACTCCTGTCGGGGGTAGCTGGTGGGCAGAATTCAGTTCCTTAAGCCAGGTTTCAGATAAAATGTCACTTTTTGTTCCCCAGTTTAAGTCAAGACAATTTTTACATATGCAGCTAGAATGCTGATTCTAAGTTCAAAACTAGGACATTTAAACAATTGCAACCTATGTGACACTCAAAAGTAGGTCACTCATTTCTTTTAAACATTTAGATTTTTAGTGTCTTTCAGTCCAAATTTACTTAAACTGCTGAAATCCACAGCTCAGCCAGTCTTGTTATAAACCTTCAAGTCACTTCAGAATATAACTTTACATTGGATCCACCTCTCAGTAAGTCTTTCTTTGGCTTGCCTTGGGTTCATTTATTCAGTTTTACACAAAATCTGGTGGTTTTAAAACGCCGGCTTTCTGATAGTGGTGAGTACTGGTACTGCACCCCTTTTTGGGATTTAAGAAAATGAATTCCCAACAGTTATGGGTTTGCTTTTGGCAATCAGCATTGCCATTCCCAATGGTTTCAGACTACTGTGTGGTTAGTCCAATGGTGGTTTTAGGCAGTGTCCTTCTGTGCCCATAACATCGGCAAAAATGAGTGGCAGCCTATTCTTCATGCATTTCCCTGTGCATTTTCTGGGAAGCTCTGGCCATCATGATGTTTTCCATGTCAGTACTGCACAGTTTTGAGGTAGGGCTTGGATGCGTGGATAAAAACATCCCACACATCCCTCCTCCCAAAGAACCCCCACCACCACCAGCTGGAGAACCGACACAACAAAAAAGCACAGTACTTCCAAAAACAATGAAGAGGACCAAGAAGATGAGGCAGAGGAAGTGGCTACCTCTAGCGCCGAGAGAGAATCATGAGGTTGGCAGTTCTTTACCACTGTCGGGAATGTACCAAAGGCTAAAGATACCAAAGTGAAATGCACTGGGTGCAACATTGTACTCAGTTGCGGACACCCTGGCAGTACTCCTAGGGGACCACCTCCATGCACAACCACACCAAATCCAACCACTGCAATGGAAAGGCTGATCCATTCCTAGAAATTAGTAGGCTCTCTTCCTCTACCTCATCTTGATCGACAAATACTGTAGACACACAGCCTACTTCTGTGGGACACAAAATCCCATCAGCTACCTTGCAAATGATAAAAGAGGCTGTTGATCTGCATCTTTCAAAGACAACAGTCCTCTGTTTAGACAGCAACACACAGCTCTGCAGGGGGGAGCACTTTCGAAGTGCTTTTGAAGCTGTAATTAAGGAGCATGAGAAACACTGTCCTCTACCTTAGATTTTACACACGCGCAACATCTTCCCTGTCCACCGGCCCCTCCATATCTGTGGTTGGTGCCCCTTCCCTCATTTCCTCCCCACCTAAAGAAACACATTAACAAAAGGTTCCTCCAGGAACCACCTATCACAGTTAAAAAGTAGAACTAAAAAAATAAGCTTATAGACTCCATCTACTTTACATTTTTCAGTGTAGTATTTAGATTCAATAAGATTCTCCAACATTCCCATTAGCATTTTCTACTATGCTAATGGAAATAATGGACAATTATATACTAGAGAAATAGAAAAAACCACAGAACCAAATTTCTGTCCGAAATTATTCGCTCTAGTATATAATAAACACCATAATCCATTGCCCTTTATGACTATCCCCCGTCTCCACATTCCCCTGTCTAGCCCATGCCTTATTAGAACACCTGGATTGCACATGCCCGCCATCACACTAGACAGCCCTACTCCTCGTTTTACCGTTATGTTTGTAACACTTCTTCATTGCCTGCTTTAAACCATTCACACATAAATCCACCAATCACGTAGAAAACTCTGCATACAGCCTATCAACATATTAAACCTCCACCCACCAACTGCCCCTTAACAATGTTCTATACATATTTTGCATCTGCATGTCCCTGTCTTATACCAAGAAATTAATTGTACATAGTGCTCCTTTAAATGCACATATGCATTGTGCAGTGAGAGAAGGGCATAAATAGAAGGGGCAGTACAGATGGACCAGTGCTCATGGGTGCCCAGGAGGGAAGTGCCAAGGGATGCCAAGGTGGGAGGCACTAGTTAATTGCTAGGGCAGAGGAGTTCCCGGGTGGGGTACATCTTAACCTCAACGTCCCTATAACAATGTTTTTTCTGTCAATTGAAACGATTTTTATATGTGAAAATGTTTCATAATGTTACATCATTGTATATAAGTTATTAATAATTACCCTTTTAACATATATGAAAGAACTATAAACCTCCTTTAGCAAACATATTTTTTGCAAGACATACTGATGTGTGTCGTTATCAGCAGTGCATGCTCGGGATACCAGACATTGTTAATTGCCTAGGGCATGAGGCTCGACCATGAACTTGCCCCACCAAACCACCCTCGTTATCTACTGCACCTACCCAGTATCCTAGTTCAATGTCCACTATACCCGCATAATGTAACCCATGGCCAGTAGACGTGGATTACATGGCCAGTCTCCACAATCCATGGGGCATGGGTTTTGACCATGCTGCATACCGTACTAGGCAAATCAGAGTGGACATTTGTCCTTGCTGCAATCCCGTAAAGCACTCTGGGCTGCAGTCACAAGCAGAATTTCTTTCCTCATTTAAACCTAGAGCTTCGGCCATGCCTCATGCCCCAATAAGTACATCCGAGTAGGCATTCCTCCTTGTTGAGGGCCAGGCCCATTGTCCATGCACCAAGCTTATCACTATGTTCTGTGCTTTGGAAAAATAAAACACAAAACAGATCTGCAAAAGCATGCTTTCAGGTCCTTACTGATACTGCTCACGCAGGTTTGTTGTAATTCAGTACAGCACGTCAGGCTGTAGCAGCAAGCAAAATATGTTTCCCATTCAAACCTAGGGCTTCGACCATGCTGCATGCCCCAAATCATAGTACACGATTATCAAGTAATTGCAGGGCGGTAGAATGGGTAGATCACTGTTCTTCATCTAGTACCTTAAACAGATTACCCTGCTGCAGGTCATGGGGCTCTTTTGTGAAGGTGCCCTTCCTTATTCAAGTGTTAGGTTTTAAATAGTAGTGTGAGCCCTGTTCACCTGAGCACTGTGTTATTCAATAATTAACTGTTGTCATAATAAAGCAGTCATCAAAACCATTGTTGGTGCTATATTTATTGTTAGAAGTCGGCCAACATGTGTTTCGACTCACTTGGGTCTTCTTCAAGGCATATAGATCGTGGGTCAGTCATTGCTGCGAGGTTGTGCAAATGAGTCTGGCATGCAATCCCAATATCTTGTACCGGTATAGTCGCAAATAAGGGTGGTTAATGATTAGAAGGGATGGACTGGTGACCACATGGGCACCTGGTTTGGCGTGTTCGGTAATTATCTGCTGGTAAGCATTGTCTAGGAATGTATGAAGCAGTAGTCACCACGATCTGTTGATACAATCCTGTGCAGCACTTTGGGCTGCAGCCATTGGCAAAATTTTAGCCACAGGCAGAATTTGTTTTCCCATGCAAACCTATCCCAATTTTCAAAAACATTACCAATTAGCCAGTCCCTGGTGGCAATGCCCACTTTAACACCATTGCCATTGCGGTTTGAGCTGTAGCCATGAGCAGAATTATTTTGCCTTTGCGTTTATGAGGAAAATCCTACATTTTGAGACCTCCCCTATAGCTTTGATACCACCTGGACCAAACCTCACCAAACTTTGCAGAATCAATCTGAGAGGGCCATATACTTTCCTTGCAAAGTTCAGTGAGGATTTGTCCAGACGGGCCAAAGTTATAAGCTGCCCAAAAAGTGCTCTTCTTATGGGTTGAGCAACTTAACCATAGCTACAGGGCTGCAACCGCAGGCCCTGTAATAAAAGGGAACTGTGTGGATATGTGTGTTTGTGTACCTGTTTGAAATGTTCGTCCTACTTCCCAAACATGCTACAAACCTGAAATGTGGCATGTGGGTAGGTTCTATGTTGGAGACAATGTAAAAACTATCAAACATACATTTTCAATTTTTTTTTGTAAGCGTTTATTTTAAGCAGTCTGCAATGCTTGTGTGTGTGTGTGTGTGTGTGTTAAGTTCCATGGTGTAGACAACATAAAAAGTATTACATGTACATTTTTCTAAAAAAAAACAAATGCAAGCAGTCTGCAATGCTTACCCCTGCCATATGGCTCTTTGCGTCGTAGTTCTGCTGTAGTTCTACGTTCGTTGTTCTTAAAGTTCATCAGTTCATGAAAACTTCAGCGGTTCATTGTCCCCCAAGTTTTCACACTATCAGAATTCTAGCTGACATTAGCGGCACTCACTTTTCAAGTCATATGGGTGACACAAAACAATGGTTTTGTAGTACTGCGGGTGACAGGAAACGGTGCATGTACCTTCAATAGTGTGCGCAAAGACGCTGTCTGTCACATCGTGGCAAATCTCTCATGATAATTGCAGGAACTTCATTTCGCACAAAAGTTGATGAATGCATGCCACCTCAACAGCACGAAGCTTACATGCTTCAGCCGTACACGTACAGGTATGGCACTTCAAGCTTACACGCTGAAGCCCTAGAAATTACTGTGCGAAGCATGGGTACACCTGCTAGTAGCTATACGAAAAGATCAATGCAAATTGTCACTTTATTTAAGGATGGCGTGAGTAGACAAATTTCAAACAAAAAGCAGAGGAGTTTGCATTTAGTCTTTTTCTCCCACTACATTGATTTAGTAGGCATGTGGTGTCGCCCACCACTCCCACCCAGTCGACTCCACTGCACTGCCTCTTGACGTACAGCTCGATACCTGCTCCCTGGTGGAAAGGCATAGGCACCACAGGTATGTGGAGTGAGGACGGTAGGTTGGTATTGGAAGTGGAGGGCTCCAGAAGAAGACTAGGTCAGGGTTTAGCCCTAGTGGCTCATGCTGGTGCATGGACTTCAAGGGCATGCTGGGAAGATCTGGCGGCAGAAGAAGGGAAGACCGTGGTGCGGCTGCCCAGAGGCCCTCTCCCTGCAAACAATTCTGGAGGGAATGAGTTGGCCTGGAGAAGTCTCAGTGTCTTGGAGCCAGCCTGGTACAGCAACAGCCGGAGCAATGCGCACCATACAGGAGAAGATGCTGTGTGCGCGAGCAGAGAGGGGTTCACCTCTCTACGCGTGACGATGCAATGAAAACTGATGTTATGTTGTGGACCTAATGAGGAGCACAAATGGGGAGAAGATGCCGGTAAAAGGTAACCTCTCAAACTCAAATTGGCCTGGTGGCAGGGCAAGCAGAGAGAATGGTTCAAATGAGGAACAGAAATGGGGAAAACATGCCGGTACAAGGAAAACTCTCAAACGAGCATGGTGGCAGGGGGAGTAAAGAGAATGGTCCTAATGAGGATCAGAAATGGGGAAAACATGGCGGTACAAGGAAAACTCTCGAATCAAAACTGGCCTGAGGATCAAAAATGGGAAAAAATACCGTTACAAGGAAAGCTGTTAACCCCAATGGCCTGGTGGCAGGGGAAGTAAAGAGAATGGTCCTAATGAGGATCAGAAGGGGGAAACATTCTTGTGTAAGGAAAAGTGATGAAGCAAAACCTCCTTTTGCAAGTTAAACGAGGTCTCTGGTTGGCACCACACAATAAAAAAGGGATGAATGGGGCCAACCATTGGAAGGTCGGGTGCCTCTTGGAAAGAATCCAGATTCCTTTTTGGGTGGGGGCACAGGATAGACACCAGCTCATTGGTCATCTTGAGGGAGGGCTGTCAAATAAAGATCACTTGAACATGAACTCAGCCTCTGTCTTCTTTGCACAAAATGACAGTAATTGTCCAATCCTCTGGATGAACGGGATGGAAGGTGAGGGTTAAGTGTTGGGGAAGAGAAGGATAGGGAAAGAGCGACAAACAAGTCTGAAACTGCCAATGTTTGGGATGTCACCCCTATGAGTAGGGCAGGTGAATTCTCAGTGTCTAGGAGTCTGGGTGCTGCAGGAATAGCAGGAGCAGTTCCCGCCACACAGGAGACGACGCTCAGTGCACGAAAAGATGTGCTCTGCCTTGAGCTGTGATTGGATCATTTGGTCCTCCAGTGGACTACGGCCAATATTTCCACCTGAAACAATAATTGAACAAATTCACAATAATCGGGTTCCTACCAAGCTCAGAGCCCAGCAACATTAGACATTACTGTACCTAGTGGACACCCCCTCAGAGGCCAAACATGTGTCATGCCTCAAGCTGACATTGTCTACATGTTTAGTCCATTTGCCTCTTTACAGACGGGTTTTCTAGAGATTTTTGAATCAATCATTGAACTTTCCGTTGAATGGATAACTTTCTGACTTATGCTATCCAGGGACACCGATGATTCGCTTAATATTATTATTATTATTATTGTATTCATTGATGGTGGACCTGGATTCAGGAAGCACCTGGGAGCTGTGCAAGTCATAGCGGGAAGAACACAGTGAGGGAAGCAGTGTGAAAGGGATCAATACAAGGGAGCAGGGAGCTCACAGCAAGGGAGCGGGGAGATCACAGCGAGGGAGCAGGGAGCTCACAGCGAGGGAGCAGGGAGCTCACAGCGAGGGAGCGGGGAGCTCACAGCGAGGGAGCGGGGAGCTCACAGCGAGGGAGCAGGGAGCTCACAGCGAGGGAGCACAGCGAGGGAGCGGGGAGCTCACAGCGAGGGAGCGGGGAGATCACAGCGAGGGAGCACAGCGAGGGAGCGGGGAGCTCACAGCGAGGGAGCACAGCGAGGGAGCGGGGAGCTCACAGCGAGGGAGCACAGCGAGGGAGCGGGGAGCTCACAGCGAGGGAGCACAGCGAGGGAGCGGGGAGCTCACAGCGAGGGAGCACAGCGAGGGAGCGGGGAGCTCACAGCGAGGGAGCGGGGAGCTCACAGCGAGGGAGTGGGGAACTCACAGCGAGGGAGCAGGGAGCTAACAGCGAGGGAGCGGGGAGCTCACATCGAGGGAGCGGGGAGCTCACAGCGAGGGAGTGGGGAGCTCACAGTGAGGGAGCGGGGAGATCACAGCGAGGGAGCGGGGAGCTCACAGCAAGGGAGCGGGGAGATCACAGCGAGGGAGCAGGGAGATCACAGCGAGGGAGTGGGTAGCTCACAGCAAGGAAGCGGGGAGATCACAGCGAGGGAGCAGGGAGATCACAGCGAGGGAGCGGGGAGCTCACAGCGAGGGAGCGGGGAGCTCACAGCGAGGGAGCGGGGAGCTCACAGCGAGGGAGCGGGGAGCTCACAGCGAGGGAGCGGGGAGATCACAGTGAGGGAGCAGGGAGCTCACAGCGAGGGAGCGGGGAGCTCACAGCGAGGGAGCGGGGAGCTCACAGTGAGGGAGCAGGGAGCTCACAGCGAGGGAGCACAGCGAGGGAGCGGGGAGCTCACAGCAAGGGAGCAGGGAGCTCACAGCGAGGGAGCACAGCGAGGGAGCGGGGAGCTCACAGCAAGGGAGCACAGCGAGGGAGCGGGGAGCTCACAGCGAGGGAGCACAGCGAGGGAGCGGGGAGCTCACAGCGAGGGAGCGGGGAGCTCACAGCGAGGGAGTGGGGAGCTCACAGCGAGGGAGCAGGGAGCTCACAGCGAGGGAGCGGGGAGCTCACAGCGAGGGAGCACAGCGAGGGAGCGGGGAGCTCACAGCAAGGGAGCACAGCGAGGGAGCGGGGAGCTCACAGCGAGGGAGCGGGGAGCTCACAGCGAGGGATTGGGGAGCTCACAGCGAGGGAGCAGGGAGCTCACAGCGAGGGAGCGGGGAGCTCACAGCGAGGGAGCGGGGAGCTCACAGCGAGGGAGCACAGCGAGGGAGCGGGGAGCTCACAGCGAGGGAGCACAGCGAGGGAGCGGGGAGCTCACAGCGAGGGAGCGGGGAGCTCACAGCGAGGGAGTGGGGAGCTCACAGCGAGGGAGCACAGCGAGGGAGCAGGGAGATCACAGCAAGGGAGCGGGGAGCTCACAGCGAGGGAACGGGGAGATCACAGCGAGGGAACGGGGAGCTCACAGCGAGGGAGCAGGGAGATCACAGCGAGGGAGCGGGGAGCTCACAGCGAGGGAGCACAGCGAGGGAGCGGGGAGATCACAGCAAGGGAGCGGGGAGCTCACAGCGAGGGAATGGGGAGCTCACAGCGAGGGAGCAGGGAGATCACAGCGAGGGAGCAGGGAGATCACAGCAAGGGAGCGGGGAGCTCACAGCGAGGGAGCAGGGAGCTCACAGCGAGGGAGCACAGCGAGGGAGCGGGGGGCTCACAGCGAGAGAGCAGGGAGCTCACAGCGAGGGAGTGGGGAGCTCACAGCGAGGGAGTGGGGAGCTAGGGAGCAGGGAGATCACAGCGAGGGAGCGGGGAGCTCACAGCGAGGGAACGGGGAGCTCACAGCGAGGGAGCGGGGAGATCACAGCGAGGGAGCGGGGAGCTCAAAGCGAGGGAGCGGGGAGCTCACAGCAAAGGAGCGGGGAGATCACAGCGAGGGAGCACAGCAAAGGAGCAGGGAGCTCACAGCGAGGGAGCGGGGAGCTCACAGCGAGGGAGCAGGGAGCTCACAGCAAGGGAATGGGGAGCTCACAGTGAGGGAGCAAAGACCTCACAGCAAGGGAGCGGGGAGCTCACAGCAAGGGAGCGAAGAGCTCACAGCAAGGGAGCGCAGAGCTCACAGCGATGGAGCGGGGAGCTCACAGCGAGGGAGCGGGGAGCTCACAGTGGGGGAGCACTGCGAGGGAGCGGGGAGCTCACAGTGGGGGAGCACTGCGAGGGAGCGGGGAGCTCACAGCAAGGGAGCGGGGAGCTCACAGCGAGGGAGCGGGGAGCTCACAGCAAGGGAGTGGGGAGATCACAGCGAGGGAGCGGGGAGCTCACAGCGAGGGAGCGGGGAGCTCACAGCGAGGGAGCTCACAGCGAGGGAGCAGGGAGCTCACAGCGAGGGAGCAGGGAGCTCACAGCGAGGGAGCGGGGAGCTCACAGCGAGGGAGCGAAGAGCTCACAGCGAGGGAGTGCGGAGCTCACAGCGAGGGAGCGGGGAGCTCACAGCGAGGGAGCACAGCGAGGGAGCGGGGAGCTCAGAGCAAGGGAGCGGGGAGGTCACAGCAAGGGAGTGCGGAGCTCACAGCGAGGGAGCGAAGAGCTCACAGCGAGGGAGTGCAGAGCTCACAGCGAGGGAGCGGAGAGCTCACAGCAAGGGAGCGGGGAGCTCACAGTGAGGGAGCACAGAGAGGGAGCGGGGAGATCACAGCGAGGGAGCGGGGAGCTCACAGCAAGGGAGCGGGGAGCTCACAGCGAGGGAGCAAGGAGCTCACAGCAAGGGAGCGGGGAGCTCACATCGAGGGGGCGGGGAGCTCACAGCAAGGGAGTGAAGAGCTCACAGCGAGGGAGCGGGGAGCAACAGCGAGGGAGCGGGGAGCTCACATCGAGGGAGCAGGGAGCTCACAGCGAGGGAGCGGGGAGCTCACAGTAAGGGAAGCAGTGTGCAAGGGATCAATACAAGGGAGCAGGGAGCTCACAGCAAGGGAGCGGGGAGATCACAGCGAGGGAGCGGGGAGCTCACAGCGAGGGAGCTGGGAGCTCACAGCGAGGGAGCAGGGAGCTCACAGCGAGGGAGCGGGGAGCTCACAGTGAGGGAAGCAGTCTGCAAGGGATCAATACAAGGGAGCAGGGAGCTCACAGCAAGGGAGCGGGGAGATCACAGCGAGGGAACGGGGAGCTCACAGCAAGGGAGCGGGGTGGTCACAGCGAGGGAGCAGAGAGCTCACAGTGAGGGAGCGGGGAGATCACAGCGAGGGAGCGGGGAGCTCACAGCAAGGGAGCAGGGAGCTCACAGCGAGGGAGTGGGGAGCTGACAGCAAGGGAGCGGGGAGCTCACAGCTAGGGAGCGGGGAGCTCACAGCAAGGGAGCAGGGAGCTCACAGCAAGGGAGCGGGGAGCTCACAGCGAGGGAGTGAAGAGCTCACAGCAAGGGAGCGGGGAGATCACAGCGAGGGAGCGGGGAGCTCAAAGCGAGGGAGCGGGGAGCTCACAGCAAGGGAGCGGGGAGATCACAGCGAGGGAGCACAGCAAAGGAGCAGGGAGCTCACAGCGAGGGAGCGGGGAGCTCACAGCGAGGGAGCAGGGAGCTCACAGCAAGGGAATGGGGAGCTCACAGTGAGGGAGCAAAGACCTCACAGCAAGGGAGCGGGGAGCTCACAGCAAGGGAGCGAAGAGCTCACAGCAAGGGAGCGCGGAGCTCACAGCGATGGAGCGGGGAGCTCACAGCGAGGGAGCGGGGAGCTCACAGTGGGGGAGCACTGCGAGGGAGCGGGGAGCTCACAGTGGGGGAGCACTGCGCGGGAGCGGGGAGCTCACAGCAAGGGAGCGGGGAGCTCACAGCGAGGGAGCGGGGAGCTCACAGCAAGGGAGTGGGGAGATCACAGCGAGGGAGCGGGGAGCTCACAGCGAGGGAGCGGGGAGCTCACAGCGAGGGAGCTCCAAGCGAGGGAGCAGGGAGCTCACAGCGAGGGAGCAGGGAGCTCACAGCGAGGGAGCAGGGAGCTCACAGCAAGGGAGCGGGGAGCTCACAGCGAGGGAGCGAAGAGCTCACAGCGAGGGAGTGTGGAGCTCACAGTGAGGGAGCGGGGAGCTCACAGCGAGGGAGCACAGCGAGGGAGCGGGGAGCTCAGAGCAAGGGAGCGGGGAGGTCACAGCAAGGGAGTGTGGAGCTCACAGCGAGGGAGCGAAGAGCTCACAGCGAGGGAGTGCAGAGCTCACAGCGAGGGAGCGGAGAGCTCACAGCAAGGGAGCGGGGAGCTCACAGCAAGGGAGCAAAGAGAGGGAGCGGGGAGATCACAGCGAGGGAGCGGGGAGCTCACAGCAAGGGAGCGGGGAGCTCACAGCGAGGGAGCAAGGAGCTCACAGCAAGGGAGCGGGGAGCTCACATCGAGGGGGCGGGGAGCTCACAGCAAGGTAGTGAAGAGCTCACAGCGAGGGAGCGGGGAGCAACAGCGAGGGAGCGGGGAGCTCACATCGAGGGAGCAGGGAGCTCACAGCGAGGGAGCGGGGAGCTCACAGTAAGGGAAGCAGTGTGCAAGGGATCAATACAAGGGAGCAGGGAGCTCACAGCAAGGGAGCGGGGAGATCACAGCGAGGGAGCGGGGAGCTCACAGCGAGGGAGCGGGGAGCTCACAGCGAGGGAGCAGGGAGCTCACAGCGAGGGAGCGGGGAGCTCACAGTGAGGGAAGCAGTCTGCAAGGGATCAATACAAGGGAGCAGGGAGCTCACAGCAAGGGAGCGGGGAGATCACTGCGAGGGAACGGGGAGCTCACAGCAAGGGAGCGGGGAGGTCACAGCGAGGGAGCAGAGAGCTCACAGTGAGGGAGCGGGGAGATCACAGCGAGGGAGCGGAGAGCTCACAGCAAGGGAGCAGGGAGCTCACAGCGAGGGAGTGGGGAGCTGACAGCAAGGGAGCGGGGAGCTCACAGCTAGGGAGCGGGGAGCTCACAGCAAGGGAGCAGGGAGCTCACAGCAAGGGAGCGGGGAGCTCACAGTGAGGGAGTGAAGAGCTCACAGCGAGGGAGCGGGAGCTCACAGCGAGGGAGCGGGGAGCTCACAGTGAGGGAAGCAGTGTGCAAGGGATCAATACAAGGGAGCAGGGAGCTCACAGCAGGGGAGCGGGGAGCTCACAGCGAGGGAGTGGGTAGCTCACAGGAGGGAGCAGGGAGCTCACAGCGAGGGAGCGGGGAGCTCACAGCAAGGGAGGGAAGAGCTCACAGTGAGGGAGCGGGGAGATCACAGCGAGGGAGTGGGGTGCTCACAGCGAGAGAGTGGGGAGCTCACAGCGAGGGAGCAGGGAGCTCACAGCGAGGGAGCTGTGCTCAAGCATAGTGGACAATCATACTTGATGGCAAATCCATGCACACTGGCTTGGCTGCATTTTAGATTAACTACCTGCAAACACTGCAGGCTTTAAGGAGACAAGGCGTTAAACGACAAATTTGAACAAATCAGCACGCACTAGGTGAACAAGGTATACACCAACAGAATTCTAAATTCAGCCAAACGACCTACCTGCAAGATCCTAGGTCCTGAATCCCTGATGAGTAGGTTGTAATAACATTTTCTGCCCTAACGAAGACCTTAATGGGTTGAAACAGGTGTTGGCAAGGCATATGGCAAATATTTGCTTGGTTAATTGCTTAATCGGATAGACAAATGGACTCAGTTGCAAAATCTGATTAATGGACACTTGCATAAATATGTACAAGATCAATGGTAAACAACCCATGAGGATATCTGGGTAAAAAACACATGTATCCAAGGTGGTATTTGTCAGGAGGTGACATCCGGAAACAGTATTGTTCAACAGGGATCTGACTATTTACTTATGCATGTTGGCTTTATGCATACACCCTTGTTGCGGAATCTGTAAATTCTTTATACTTGTGGAAACAACAAATTATTGTTGTTGAATTATTTCTTTTTCCTTTTTTGTGTGCTAATATATGTGGTACATTATCTATGGGAGTATTTGAATAAATTCATCCGCATTGGCATAATACCACTTGCTATTTTACTCGCCATACAGAATTTGCAAACACAAGAGCTGAGCGCGGTTAGTAGAGGTCAATACACTTCATTTAAGTGTTTATGCCCTCTTTTCTTTTGGAGTCTTTTCTTCGTTATATTCTAGGATTTGTGGTGTATAGATGGATTTGGATTATTTGATGGCTATGGGGCGAGGGAGTCTACATGACTTTGAACATGGATCACTGATTTGCTTCCATTCATTTTGTTGCTTGTCTAGTTCATCTAATGCAGATAAAATTGTTGGGGAATAGCATGGCTCTCTTTTTGATTTCTTCATTTTGGTTTCTCTTATTTGCTTTTCCTTAATTAAGGTGAAATGTAATTGTTGTGTCTTATACTTAACTTTCATCTAATTGTTCTTGCTCTTCATATTTTCATTTGCTGTGACTGGAAATTTAATTATTATTGTATTGGGATGTATTTCCTCTTTATTTTTTCTTTCTTCCTCTTTATTCTTTTTTTACTGTGTTTTAAGACAATTCCGTTAGATATTTCCGTGGCGGCCATCCTTTTATTCTGGGATCTTAATTTTCTGTGCATTGTTGATGTTACATATTTTTGTTGCCCTCTCTATGTTTATCTGTGTTTTGGCATTTTAATGGGCCTTATAATTAACCACTTGTGTTGTAATTTTGAACATACTAGAACCATTTTTGTACTGTGACATCCGGTTTTACAAATTTGTATGCAATCTTAGAATCAGCACGTCTGTTTAATGCTTTTAAGGAGTTCATGTAAGTGATTAATATGCAGCATCTTTGCACATGAAAAACACTAAGCACTTTATGCAGAATGCACTAACAATTTGTTTACAATGCAATATGCCACTGTATTGACCTTGTGTGTCATGTTATTGTGCGATCAATCCTTTACTGCGCATTTCATTGATAGCTGCTGTTTTTATAACCATGTCTGTCCATTTCATCTTGGGACTTTTAGACTTTTTACCTTAGGGTCTATTAACTAGCTGTGTTTTATAGTGATTGCATATGTGTAAGTGCACTAAGCACTTTAAACCGGGTTCAACCAACAATTTTGGTTTGTTTCACCTATGTACTATGCACTTTAGCAGTTTTGCTTCTAAACCGGGGATTAAACAACATATTTGGTTCATTTTGCCTATGTACTCCGCATTTCAGTATTTTTGCTTCCATCTCGGTATCCCCTACCCCTTTTTCGTCGCACACTATGAGATTAGTCATGTCTTTATATATTGCCTGTACCAGTCTCACTTAAAAATGGCCGAATTCTTCACAATGTGTGTTGCTTGACTTTTACTGACCATAGAATCTGTGTGTGCTTTTTAAACCTATCACTTGTATGAGGTCTGTTTTAGTGTGCTTGCTCAAGCAGGTGCTCGTGTGCCTGTTAAGGAAGCACAACCGTTTTTAAACACACACATTGATGTGTTGTAACCATGTGCCTGAGATGTATGGCACACAATACTGTCACAGCCCAATAATACACGCACTCAATCCCAAAATAGTAGTACTAAAACATAACTTTTATTAATGATAACATTTCATCAGGTAAAACATTACAGTCAGCACAGACTTATAAACTGGTTGGCGGGTGCTACAACCACTATAGTAGTGCCACGCGTTCCATCTCAGCTTGGGGCCTTCTTCAGGCTTTTCTTTACAGCCTCAAGCTGATGGGCTAATTTTATTTCTAAACACAGGATTTCTCTTATTTCCGGTCATGTGACTGCATCCAAAAGCACCATTCAATATGGCTCAAAAACAGAGCGGCCATCTTAGTCTAGTGTATCCTGGCTGTTAAATGCACTGTTTTTACTTCGAAAATGTGTATTAAACATTATTTATAGGCACACAGTTCTATGTTGGTATTCCCTTATTCAGTTATTCAATTTCCATTATGCAGTCTGCCCTTTCGATAAAATACCCTCCATTGAAATCTATTACCATTGCAGTAAATCCTGCACGGCCGCGGGTTACACGCAGCAACCTTTAGAGGACAAGTAATCTGTGACAGCACTCATGTCTTTTAACTCATTGTATACAATGTTCAATACATTATAGTCAAGCCATTCTCATTGCCACAGTATAACATTAAAATCATAGGAACCTACCAGTACACTTATTCAAAAGCACTTTGCGATTTCAAACACCAGTTTTTTACTGTTTAAAGTGATAGTGTGCAGAGTTGTGTAGATGACGCTTCCAGCTCCCAGCTACATGCGGATCGATCAAGTAACTGATAAATACCAGCTAGTATACATAATTTCAGCAACGCCCTCGAAACGGCTAACGCTGTCTCTGAGCAATACATAGGTAACTCAAAGTAAAGTGCTAACGCGCACCGATTTAAAGTGACAAAGTGCTGTAAAGTGCATATAGCAGTCTATCTCCCACACTCACATTTAGGGGGGGGGAACAATCCTCGCACTGCTCTAAAGCCAAAAACAAGTCTTTATGTATACACAATGTCAGTATCACCCAAGTGGGCACACTGTCAGGCTAAACACCCATACAGGTAATGCATAGCTCACAACTCACACGCTTTTGGTGGGTGTCACCCACCTTGTAAAGAGATGACTCACCCGCCAAGCCTCCTGCACGCCCATTGCAACAGAAATGGTTGAGAGCTGTGGGTAATATATACTTATTTCTAATGAAAATTAACTATGAGCAGCATGTTATGCTTTAAAGTGATAATGTGCTAAGTTGTGCAAATAAGAAATCGACTTCTCAAACTCCCACGTACAGGGGGCTTTTAACATAGCACTCCTCTATAGCAACCAACATCTACAAGTCCCTATAGAGTCTCAATATCATCCAAGTGGGCTGTCCATCAATTGTGTTCTATACCGTCACTCTAATATGTAACATTATACTTCAGAATATCGGACTTGCGGCGTTGTAACCCTACAATCTAATGATAAATATTCAGTGAAAAAACTTTGTTAAAGGGGCGTTATGGTTCAAAGTAAAACCGAAAAATCCCTGAAATTCGGCAGTTATGGTAACATAAGCAACCATAACTCGTGCCACCGTGCACTGCTAACACTAACACCCAGGACATCAAAGATGACATCACAAATGTCATTGATGACATCACTGATGACATCACATGTGCATTTACTTTTCATGAAAACTCTGTAGGAGGGATTCTTATAATGTTGACCAAAAACTGTCAAGGATCATTGGGAGAAATATCATGAGCTAATTAGTGCATTAAGCAATGCATTGATATAAATAAAGCATTCTATTATGAAGTTCTATCCAGTATACTAAGCTACTCATGCAGAAACATAGGCAGTGTGTGCAGCATACATGATGAAGGTGCCATATTCATAATCTTGCCATGTTGAATACTGAAATGATAACTGCTTTCTTATTAGAGTTTTGCGTACTGTGAAACATGTAATAAGTAGATAATAAAACCCACTTAATACATAATTAGTACAGACAAAACACAAACAACACATACAAATATGAGTATATACAGGGACAGTGAAGTAAACAAAAAAGCAGAAATCGTAGCAGAAAGAGTTCATAACCTAACTGATTGTCTTTATGCAGAGAAACTATTGCTCTGTTTCAAAGCTGCTACTTACCATATGTATGTGTATCACATGATGTGACTGCACCCAAAGGAAAGGAGAGTGAGTATAATGTATACAATTATGAGCATATACAGGGAAGGTAGAGTAATAAAAATAAAACTATGAGAAAGTGCTGATAACCCTAATGATTATCTTCATGCACAGAAAGGATTGCTCTCTTTCAAGCCTGTGTCTTCCGCGATGTATATGTTTCATATGATGTGACTTAACCCTAAGTCTACAAATATAGTACCTTTTCAATGTTTACTTCCTGACTGTTACTGAAGAAAACTATGTGGCTTCGATATATCAGTAAAGGATAAAAAGGGAGAGCCAGCCATGTGATGTCATCAGTGATGTCATCAATGACATTTGTGATGTCATCTTTGATGTCCTGGGTGTTAGTGTTAGCAGTGCACGGTGGCGCGAGTTATGGTTGCTTATGTTACCATAACTGCCGAATTTCAGGGGTTTTTCGGTTTTACTTTGAACCATAACGTCCCTTTAACAAAGTTTTTTCACTGAATTTCAAAGGTTTTTAGTAGCGCAACTTAACCATAACGTCCCTTTAACAAAGTTTTTTTGACTGAATTTCATAGGTTTTTAGTAGCGCAACTTAACCATAACGTCCCTTTAACAAAATTTTTTCACTGAATTTCAGAGGTTTTCAGTAGCACAACTTAGCCATAATATCCCTGACTTCATATACATGTAACATAGAACATACTAACCCCCTCGTAGTGATTTTCATGTCCGCGGACTACCGCCATGTCCGCGGACACATCGAAAATCTGAGCGTGGTGAATGTCAATTTAAATAGTGTGCCCCATTTCCCCTTTGAAGTTGGCTCTGAAAACAGCCGTTTTTTTTTTTTTACAGATGCTTGACAGACACCTGTTATTTTGTATTTTTTTTCTTGTTTTTTTTTCTTACTTTACTCCTAAAATCTTCACATAACCTTCTCCAAAGCAACCCTTACATTCCAAAATAGAAAGGCATTTCCCGTAAAAGATAAAGAAATGCCATCTTCTTTAAAATTAACAGCATTACTGGCATCAATATTCTCATTGTTACAGAAGAACATGCCAGCTCTAAGCATGAAGGCACACATGCCTCGGTTGATGACACACCTAGCAATGTTTTGCTGAGGACAAAAAACTGAACTATTGTCCCATACTGCCCTAGGTAGTAATCCAGAAAAATTACTTTTGCATTTGGAAGGATCTTCATTACGGTTTGAACCAAGCGTTCCAAATCAGCCAACAAAGTAGGGGCACTGACGTTGCCCAAATGGAAAGCACCATAGTGCAAAACTACCACATGCGGACTGTTCATCGTGGCCATATCCTCACAAACTTGTACAATTCCCTGTACATTGCAATCATGCACAGTGCTCAACACCACTTCCACTCCTTTCACATCAAAGTTCTTTGCAACACACACAGTCTCTTTCAACACAAATCCACAACCTCGACATCTGATTGGCTGATCCGTACAGTCTTCTTTCCATGTTGGATTTCCTGGAAAAACCCAGATGTAGCACGCCCTGTCCATGTTCAGCCGTGGTGTCCGCGGACGGCGTTCACTTTACTCTCTGTGCCATTCCCTCATTGCACACAGCTAAGCAATCACACAATATGAATAACATCCTCAGAACACCCCCATTTTGTGAATTTTTGAACATTTCAGGACAATTATCATTTCATTATTCAACATATTAACATTACAAATATTATACTTTCATCTTGTACTCTGCACACAATGCTATGTTTCTCCATAAGTAGCTCAGTATACTAGATAGAATCCCATAATACAATGCAATTTATATCAATGCATCGTTCAAAGCACTAATAACGGTATGATATTTATTGCAATATCCTTGACACTTTTTTCGCAACATTGTAATAAAAATCCCTAGGACACAAATTCCATGAAAAGTACATACACATGTGATGTCATCAGTGATTTCATCAATGACATTTGCAATGTCATCTTTGATGTCCTGGGTGTCAGTCTTAGCAGTGCACGGTGGTGGCGCGAGTTATTTTTCATAGCTTGCCATAATTTGTGATTTTCAGGGGTCTTTTGGCTGTACTTAGAACCATAACGTCCCTTAAACAAACTTTTTTTAATATCACGCAAACAATATACAAACATGGCGTGCAAAAGCCAACTTCTACAGATGGCTTTACACAGAATGTTGCAAAGTAAGTATTCATGCTCATTCACAGTGAAGGTCAGCTGCTTCCATTTTTTTCTCGGGCCCCGGAGAGGCTCACGAAGCGGACTATAAGGTTGTATTGTGTTTTGACCTTGATAGACAGAGATTGTGATGAAAGACTTCTCTTGAAGGAGTGTTGCTAAAACGTAAGAGAAGATAAAGATGAAATTTCTGAAACGAAACCACTTTTATATATTATATCACTATGCGAAAGATCGTTGGCACACGCGGAGTCGTATTTTGGGACTGCACCACTCGTAGACAATGGAAATTGCAATTGTACTGTAAGTAACCCTTTAGATTATTTTATACCAAATATAATTACAATAGCGTAGCATTAAAGACAGCTCAAGTTGAACTTGTTCGGTGAAAGTGGCATAATGTTTTCTACCGTGCACTATCACCGCCGAATTGATCCCCTGTCGTTTAGAAGGTTCTGAAAAAGGCAGACGACACAGGGTGGATTAATAGAAATAATTAAACGGTCTATAGGCGGTCAAGCACTCTACTCGCTGTGCCACTTCCCTGTAGCCTGTCAAGTGGCACAGCGAGTACAATGCTCGCTTTGACATCCGTGCACAGCTTGCTAACGCAAGTTCGAATCCCGGCAAGGCCAAACTCAGCCTTTCATCCTTCCGTGGTCGATAAATGAGCACCACACACTGTGGTTAATAATAAGCACCGCTTAGATACCTCACGGTTCTTAGCACTACATGAATGGGGAAAATATTATTATTTTATTATTAACATACTCCGTTGCACTATCTTCGATAGCAAATAGTTTCACGCCCTAATAAATAAAATGATGATTTTTAATGAAGATCGGCTGGTGAGACTAATTTATGTTTTATAAAACAGGTATGTGGCCCCATTTTGCCTATGTCACGATTTACAGACTCCAGTGGATGGGGTCTTCAACTGCCAAGTGCAGGTCCAAATATGCAACTTCATGACCCTCACCATTTTATGGGACAATCGCCAAGGACCAGTATGCCCTTACGCAGTACTAGCGCCTACAAACAACATACCAACTAATAGGGTGGTCTAATGGCTCGTTGTTGGAGCAACCTTCTGATTATCAGAGCGACCATTTACTGCTTTTATCATAAACCAACAGCCTATCTACCGCAAAGGAACAACGTGTGGCTCAAAATAAACTTTTGCTGATCGACAGCAGAGACAATAGCAAATCGCTGAATATTCACTAAACATTTCATGTGAAATAAATTTACTTTACCAAATGTACAATCCCGCTGTTTACTTTTAAACCACAGTTTCATATTCCGAATTGTGGCGCACTGAGTTGTAAGCTGATCTAACACCCTCTGTACCGCAAAGGAACATCGCGTGCCTCAACATGAACTTTTGCGGATCGACAACAAAGACAAATGCAAATTGCTGAATATTCTCTAAACATTTGATGTCAAATAAATGTACTTTACAAAATTTACAATCTTGCTGTTTGCTTTTAAATCACTGTTTCATATTCCGAATTGTGGCGCGCTGTGTTGTGACATAATATATGTTGTCTTCCGGGTTCTGTGTAAAGTCACGTAGGACTGCAGAGAACTGGGTGCGTTTGATGACGCACCCTGTAACGTCACGGAGAGAGGCGGGGAATATGAATGCTTTGATAATATCAGGCTCAGGGGTGGGAGATATGATTTAGTGTCGCAAAAGCAAGTCTGCCAGGTCAATAGCGCCAGTCCTAGGATTATCGCATAATGTCGGCGCACACCAGCCGGATTTATCGTTTCTTTAGTGGACAAAAAGTCGGTTGACGCCCATAGGAAATTGTACTATTAGCGGACAAAAGGAGTGGTCTTAAAACACTTTCACCCTGACAACGAACAATACAAACAACGTTCTCAGAACACCCCCATTTTGTGTAACTGCAACCATTTCGGGACACCGCGAGTGTTCTTAGAACACATTCAACTAGACAGATTACAATACGGACAGCGTCCTGAGGACACCCCCAGTCTGTGTATTTACGAACAATTAAGTACACCGCGAGTGTTCATAGCTCATTTTTACCTTCCTTGCGAACAAAAATGACACATACTCCATCCTCTAAACACCCCACCATTTAGTTTATTTACAAAATGTCAGAACAGCCGTGTTCTCTGCGGACAAATCGAACGCAACAAAAACGTCTAGCACATAAAAAAACAAAACATTGAACCTATCTCATACTCCCCCACCCTCCCCAAACACTATTACACACAAACACACGGCACTAAATACAATTTTTCATCCACGTTTCACCGCGCTGTACGCGAATACAAAATGGCGGGCGCCACAGAAAATCTGACGCACTCCATGCCCCTCGCCGTCCAATCAGCGAACACGTTGCATGTCCACGGACATGACGCAAGGCCATGGGCCAATCGGGGTGCTGTCCGCGGAGCGAACAGGGAAGTCCGTCCGCGAAGCAAACACAGATATCACTAACTTTTTTGCCTTACATTTTGGTCATTTTTTAAAAAACTACTGGACGGATTTACACCAAATTTGCAAAAGCACGCTTTCGGGACCAGGCCGCTGCTCCTGCTGCTAATTTGGTGTAAATCCGTCCAGCGGTTCGGGCTGTAGCCGTGCGCAAAGTTTATTCCCATTCAGTCTATGGGAAAAAAAGTTTTGGGACCCTCCCTATAACTTTTCCCCCCCTGGACGAATCCTCACCAAACTTTGCAAAAAAAATCAGAGTGGGCCATATACTTTTTTCGCAACGTTTGGTGAGGATTCGTCCAGGGGGAGTGAAGTTATAAGCCGCCCAAAAAGGGCTCTTCCTATGGAAACAGCAACTTAACCATAACTACATGGCCACTAAAGTGGCCATGTAATTACTTGTACATGTTTAAGACTAACTTACTGGTATGTTATCACTTTTTACATCTAGTAATTCCTCCGCACACACTAGCCTTCACATTTGTTTCCACCTATAACTGCACTCAGAAGCAAGCATTAGCTAGGATCCGAGGGCTCATATGGCTTAATGTCTTCATCACATACCCAAACCCCCTCTACAGTTTCAGTCTTCTGAACTGCAGGCTTGCAGCCCTTTAAAATGAGTAGCAATACCCTGGAGATAGATGGGGATGCAGATTTTGAGTTCTTCACCAGCATTAGGTCCTTATGGTTTTTTAGTATTGAAAGTGATAGTGAGTCTAGACTCCAATTTTCTCAATTTCCGTTCTCTAATACCATTCCTTTTATGTATGGGAACATGTGCAAAAGCAAGGAACCTCATTCCACTGACATCACTGGCATGTTTTTCAGAAAAATGTGCAGCCAAAGGGTAATTGATGTCCTTATTCAAATTCATTCTATAATGTTGCAATATTCTTAGTTTCAGTTGGCCAATGGTAGAGCTTATGCACATCAAATTACATGGACGACAAATTACGTAAGGCAATTAATCCTCTGTTTGATCTTCCAAGTTTTTATTCTCCAAATGACATCCATATTTAACTGTTTCTCTCTTCTCTGCATATTTACACATTTTGCAACTATTTCATTTACCAAAGCCTGTCTTTTGGTTTTTAGTGTTGAGCCAATTATGTGTCACATTTTGAGAATCTACCATGCTGGGAGCTACCAAGTCTTTCAATGACTAGCTTTGGAAAAAGTCATGGAAGGCCTATCACCAATTGTCCCACTTAGATCTTCATCTGCACTCAAATTGGACCAATGCTTTTGTAAGATTAGTCTCATCTCCTTAGCTTGTTTGCTAAAGGTAGTAATGAATCAGATTTGCTCTGTTTCATTACTCTTAGGTGGTTTAACTCTCAAAAGAGCCTTCCTTTCTCTCAGGACTGTTTGATTGTATGCCTTGAATATATCATTTTTAGTATAGCCTCTCTCAAGAAAGCGTGCGCCCATTTTGTTCGGTTCTGTCTGGAAATCTTGGTCACACGAGCAATTACGTTTGGCTTTAATCATTTCCCCATATGGTATGCTAGCCTTGCATGTATCAAGGTGACTGCTCTTAGCATGAAGAATAGAGTTGTAGGAGACTACTTTTCTATGGAGTCTACTTTCAATTTTATTCTATCCAATAAGCGATTCAAAATCTAGGAATATTAGTTGTTCCTTATTACTCACACAGGTCAGTCTCAAATTCATGTTGTTTGTATTTAGTATGTTGACAAATTCCAATAAAGATTCCAAACTAGGAACAGGTCGCCAATATATCTATACCAACACACTACTTAATTCATAAATGTGTCATTGTATTCAGATCAGGCCATAGTTTGTTCCCACCACCCCATATATAGGTTTACATACATGAGGTCTATACATGCACCCATGGCAGTTCCATACTTTTCTCTATACAATTTGTTGTCAAATAGGAACACATTATGTTCTAAACAAAACTCCAATAACGTCATGATCATTTCATTCTGTTGTTTAAAACTAACTGACCTGGCATTCAGAAAGAATTGGCATGCTTGCAAGCCATTCTTATGTTGAATGGATGTGTACAATGAGATGACATCTAATGATACTGACCAATGATTATTATCCCATTGCATATCATGTATTTTAACCAGTAAGTCTGTGGTGTCTCTCACAAATGAAATGAGATCTCTAACAAATGGCTGCAAGAACACATCTAAAAATGTAGACACATTTTCCAATAATGAACATTTGGAAGAAACAATCGGCCTCCTTGGAGGTACCAGTATATCCTTCTGAATCTCAGGAATAAAATACATGATTCGAGCAGTGGGATAGTTCTTCTTCATAAATAGTACTTCTTCACTCTCCAACAAATTCCTTTTCTTAAACACATCTAGCATCCCATCTAGTTCTACTTTAATTTCTTTCATGTATTCTATTTATTTTCTCTCATAACAGTCTCCGTTTTGAAGTTGTTTGTAGGCTTCCACCATATATTTGTCTTTCAACCAGACTACTACTCCATGTCCCTTATTAGCCTGTCTGATAACTATCATCTGATCTTGTTTGAGTGAATCAATGGCTTATTGTTGTGAAGGTGTAAGATTAGAACAGTAGATAGTAGGTCTTTTTGCCACTTTTCTAAGGTCCTTTAGTACACATTCCTCAAAGACCTCAATATTGTTCAAAATGATGCAGGATTGAAGGTCGATTTCTTTTTAAGCCCACTTTCAGGCATCAGATCTGTTATACTTCCATATTGTTCCTATATATATTTATTTTCTGCTTGCATGCTATTGGAGTTGACTTGCGGGTCTGCTAATGTTTCCAAACTCCTAATCACCTCCAAGTGATTGACACTCAACATACTAAGTATCGGCACAGGATCTGTTTTGGACTGAGGAGTATAGTTGATTTGCGTAGCAAAATATTTCTTTAATTTGACCTTTCGAAGAAATATGAAAAGATCTATCTGGTTTCTGTAAAGTAAAAATGTAACGATGGACAGAAGGATAGCCCTAATTCCAGGACCTCTTGTTCTTTTGCCGTTATAATCCTCTCAGAAATATTAAAGACTCTAGCTTTTAATTCTGCACCTGTACTCCTCGTCCTCTGGTCTTTTGTGTTCTCCCAGAAAGTGTTGTCCGATTCTGTGTATTTCCATCTCCCACATTTCCTCCCCCTCCGAGTTTTCTTGTTGCTCCTCCTCTTCCTTCTCCTGGGGGTCGTCCCCTGGGTTTCCTAATGTTCCTGCTTTCTAAGTGTAGCAGTATGAATTCTAGAAAATTCAGTCTGACGGGTGTTACATCAGGATCTGAGGATTCATCTTTTGAGAACGAGGGTTCGGCTGTCACCTTAGTGGTAATAGTAGATGTTTTCTTATTTTTAAATAGTTGCTCTTTAATGTGAAAGATAGTGAGCTAAAGACTCTGGGTAAGGCTCTCATAACCAGGAATAATGTCCGGCAGAGGGACTCTCAGGACACTCTTGTTTTTTGCATAATTTAAGTAACTTTGGGTCTCACCCTAAGTTACTAGGGGAATCCAGATGTGGACCCCTTGCTCACTATTCTTAGAGAGGCACAGCTCCACCCTACTGATGAGGTTCAACCAGACCGAAACACATGTCTGGGGTTGCTGTTGGTGCTCTTGTTCAGAAGAGAATTGCCTAGCATTTCGGTGCTGGACTGCCCCAGGGCAGGAGGAAGACTGATATGTTTTGGATATTTCTCCTCTGTGAAAGATAATGAGCTAAAGACTCTGGGTAATGCTCTCGTAACCAGGACTAATGTCCGGCAGAGGGATTCCCAGGAGCTCCCATTGTTTTTTGCTATACATCCTTAACCTGAGTTTGCTAACGTGAGCCGAGAGCAGGCTCTACTCTCCAGAGTAATCGTTCAAACAGTGGTGCAGTAAGATCCAAAATAAATGGTCCGTCCAAGCAGAGTGCTATAAAAATGCAGTATTTAAGCAAGACAGAAACAATGATCAAAACGCTACAAACCTGCCCAAGGAGGAAAAACAGGTGGCAACTTTAGATCCTAATAGGCAGCTGAATATTCCAGGAATTGTGCTTTGTGGGGAGGCGAAATATAGGCAAAGGTAAGGAACACAATCAGTCTTTGGAATGTCTTTAAGTGGGCCTTCAACACAGCTAAGAACCTAAAGGCTGGGGTGAGGGGGCATTGGATGTCCAGAGGATGACACCCACTGCATAGGTCTGCCTTAGTCTTTGCAGAAGGCATGAAGATTCTACGGTCTGAGTAGGGCCTAATCCTAAAGGGAGGAAGACGCGCTGGTCCATGTGTCTCGCAGTTGCTTAGAATAGGCTCAACCACCACATGAATGGCTCCACACCAGGATGGCTCAGCTGGCTTTCTCTAGCAGTTCATCGGCTGTAACAGTAGCTCGCAGCTCAGAAGGCAGCCCGGTGCACAAAACTGGCTCATAACTTAATTGAGTTTTGACGTGGCTTCAGGGCTCGAAACAGGCCCTATGTCCATTCCTGTTTTGCTGAATTCCACTTGACTTCCACTAGAGTGCTGCAGGTCTCTTCCAGAGAACCGCACAGAGCTGGAGCTCACTCCTGAAACTCACCCATCTGGCTGAGGTGTAATGTGGCACACCCAGACCACTGTTTCACCAGTGAGTGTCATGGTCTCTAGGCCATCAGTAAAAGTAAGCTCCAAAGTTTGTCCAGGAGATGTCACCTGTAAAGACTGGAGGGGGGTATCTGTACTTCTGCCCTCTATATGGTAGCGTAAAGGCACAGAACAACCCCAGCAAGGCTCTCAATTTGGTATAACGTGGTGAGCAGCCAGGCATCAGCTTTCAGGGGGTGATACAGGCAGGTTCTTAAGTAGTGTTTCCCCGAAGCCCCCACAAAGGAATGTCCACACACTATGTTAGGTGATAACACAGCTTCTTTATATAAATTAAGGTTCAGTGATATATATATAAATAAATAATACCACTTTGTACTTGAAATACTTTTTCAAAGAATGGCAAATGTACACACTCTATGTGGTACCATAAAAGACTTAAATTCAGAAATGCTGCACTAACTGCTGGTAGTTTTTAAAGAGGCAGGTGAACTCTTAAGTAAGGCGTATCAGCATAGAATAGGAAAGGAAGGCTGGTTAGATGTGAAGAGAGGCAGAATACTTTCTTTAGTTTAGATAAATAATTCTGAGTAAGGATCCCCACACCTGGGCAACCTGTAAGGGAAAAGTTAGGGAGTAACTTATCTTGTTTTTTGCAGCCGAGGCCAATAAAGTTAAAAAACCTTCAGCTTTCTTTTAAAAGTTTCTACCAGCCCAAAGTACCTGAGAGGCCACCGGAAAACAGGATCCAAGATGAATCTGGGACCCCTGGACGACTCCTGAGATGACTCTAGAAGATGCTCTTCCTCGTCACAGTACATTTGGTGCCTCAGCAGGCGAGGTGCCAGAGTTTCTCAGTTTCTTTCGACGATTCCCTCAGAGGATGGACCCCCCCTTGGAAGAAGTACTGCTGTTCTGCTCTTCGCAGTGCTTTCCTTTGGTCAATAATTTCTCCGACTGTAGAAGTCCTGGGAAGACGAAAATTGTGGTGGTTTCCTTAAAGGTTTGGCAGTTTAATATAAGACCCTTAGGACCCTTTGAAGACTTTGGGCAGCGACGAGTGCGTAGGTCACTTTTGGTGTCGGATTTCGGATTTAAGCGGTTTTCCGGTCTTTGGGTTCTGTGGTGCTGCAGTGGCAGCAGAGACTTTTGGACGGCTTCTGACAACCTGCACTCGACCACTGGAGTGGACCTTAGACCCTCACCAAGTCTGGACCCTGGGAAAATCTTCATTAGCTTCTGGTCTGTTTCCAGCGACTCTGGACTCTCTCTCGTGGGAGAAAGTGGTCAGTGTTGGTGGTGAGAATGCACCTTGAAATGTTCTTAGTCATTTTGGCACTTTCACAGCTCCGGTGTCCAGCAGCACTGTGCCAGGGCCCCCCCTCTCCTGGACGGTAGACTGCAAAGGCTTCCAGCGGTCATTAACCAATCCTCTGGACCCTGGGTGTCACCAATGGACTTCTCTGGCTCGAGATGTCTGGCACTCCTCTTCTGGACTTTCGAAGACCCCTTCTCCAGATGGCAGGCACACAGGACTAGTTTCCAGGATACTTCGATGAAGAGCAGCAGCTTTGCACAATGGTCCCTTGTAGCTCAGGGAGAGGTCTCCTTTGCAGGTCCTCTCTGGATCAGTCCTTGGGAGACACGACAGCTTTCGGATTGGTGAAGAAATGCAGCAGCAGACTTCTCCTCCAGCTGGACTTCAAGGAACAGCTTCTTCTTGCTAAGCTTCGACTTCAGCTTCTGAACAAATTGGGAAGTGAGAGGACCCCATATATACACATACGTGCCACATTCACTCTGGCCAAGCCAGGCTCAGTCTGCCAATCACGTAGAAGGGCATTCGTGCAGGTAGCCAGCCAATCAGGCTCACAGGCATTCAGGCCATTCACTCCACCCAGACACCCATAACAAAAGATGTGGATTGGGGCAAGTACCCAGCCTTTGAGGACACTACACTGCATTCATGTCAGTTTCAGTCATGGCTATATCATTCATCAAGTCACATACACAGAACCCAGACACCCACAACAGAGAATGTGAGTTGACTCCCAACTCCATTCACACAGGTCCCACCCCTAGGGTGTACCCACAACAGACAACACTTGGGAAGGCTCCAGTCACTCTGACAGGGGGCAGCCCCAGAGCCATATATTGTATGTCCACGCAACAGCCATTCAGGAGGAAGGGACAGAGTCGGATTTCCAGGAAACAAGATAAAAGGCAATAGAAACCAAGGGGCCACAGGGGCCATCTTGTCTTCTTGTAGGAATCCACTGATTCCTATGGCAGCGCCTGGGTATCCCAAAATGGAGGATACTCTGAGCCACTGTCAAGTCAGCATGTAGCTACCACAGCACATACCCTGCTCTTTTGGTCACACACAGGTGCCCACAAAAACACACATAAGAGGGAAAAGGGTGTACTCCCACCCATGGTTGTCATAAGGGTAAGAGCTGCCCTGCCATAGGTCCAGGCTAAACCTCTGTGGCAGAAAACAAAGTGAAAAGCACACTCAGTGGTAGGACAAGGACAGGAGGCTCTGTCCCCCCATAAGCATTTCCAGCATCACATCACCTGTGCGCCTCAGGGATGTCAAACGGGGGTCTCTCCCTCCTAGAATCAATTGTCCTCACTCCTATGAAATCAGACTTTGCACTGGCAGCAGCTCCAACAAATAACCCACAGAATCAGGGCATCCCACTCCCTAAATACCTGAATTCTAAAAGAGGAATGGTGGCTTCCAAGGCTCCACCTAAGAGGATTTCTCTTTAGAGGAGTGTCCACCCTCTTTTGCAGCAATTCCCAGGGTGTGGGACAGAGTTAAGCATGTAGGGAGCAGGGTTGCAAGGAATTCCTTTCGGCAGAGGTAAACATGTAGAGAATGGGATTGGGTGGAATTCCTGTTTCACTTTTGGAAAGTAGTCTGTGGTGTGATGCACTGTTGTGCCTTCCTCTGGGATGCCGCCCGCTGGTATATATATATATATATATATATATATATATATATATATATATATATATATATATATATATATATATATATATATATATATATCTTTCCATATTTATCTTTCCCATGGGAGAGTAGAAGTCTGCTAGGATTTTGTTTCCTTTTTTCCCACAGTTCCTTCCTTCCCTGCCTCCCTTTTCTACTGCGATGCATTTGCCAAACCCTCGTGTGGGGGCAGCTGTGGGGCAATTCTGATTGGTTTCTAAAATAAATCTAGGGGCCTGATTCTCAGAGCGTTTTTCAATGCGATTGCACCATTATAAAAGGATTCTGTGAATCAGGCACTTAATCTTTACCATTCTTTGTATGGAACCGGACCCTCTCTTCTAACACCCCCTATTACACAATCCTGACCCAAAATTCTGGGACAAGAATCAAGCTGTATTTGGGGTTAAAACATTTTTTAAATGAAATATTCATTCAAAATAAACCTTTATGCTGGTGAAACCACCTTCATTGTTATTGAATAAACCAGATTATGGTAAATACAAATATACCCTTCCCTGTAAACACTTGCTAATTTCTATAGCACACTAATAGGAGTGGGTGAAAATGGCCAATGGCGTTCCGCAGGATAATTGGTATATTCCTAAAATGGCCAATGGTGTTCCGCAGGATAATTGGTATATTCCTAAAATGGCCAATGGAGTTCCGCAGGATAATTGGTTTATTCCTAAAATGGCCAATGGTGTTCCGCAGGATAATTGGTATATTCCTAAAATGGCCAATGGCGTTCCGCAGGGTAATTGGTATATTCCTAAAATGGCCAATGGCGTTCCCCAGGGTAATTGTCATGTTGCTGGAGAATTTCACCCAATTCACCAGTTTCTTCCTCAGAATGAAATAGACCGTTTGGAGATATTGGCCACCCTAAATTTCATTTTTTGCAACATTTCGTTTTTTGTAAAACAACGTTTTAGGCAGCAAAGGGGTGTATCACCCTTTTAAATTTCGTTTTTAGAAAAACAAAATTCTTGGAGGGAAAAGGGTGTTTCGCCCTTTTAAATTGAGTTTTTCAATGAAATTCGGTTTTTTGTCTGTGTTTCGGGCCACACAAAAACGAGATTTCACCAAAAAAAGAAATTACCACCGGAAAAAAAGAAATGTGAAAAGTGTGGAAATAAAAGACAGCGAAGGCGGCGTTGATAAAGGTGCCTATTTACGATGCCAGGGTGTCAGTACAGTCTTTGATGAGGGCTGCTGGGAAAATTTCCCCTTTCAATACACGATTACATCTCACACTATGACTGGCATGTCTCCTTTTGAAGTGTTGTGGTGATGTAAATCAAACACCTCATTAACACGAGGGTGGTTGTGCAAGTCTAAGATGGGATCCTCTGACATAGCCCATATTTGGAATCAGATTAGACATCACAGAGGGATGTCTAAAATACATTATGATTTCAGGCATGGATGCAGAGGAATTCTTCTCAAGTAACAGTGTCAACCTTTTGCTGCCAAGGAAGGGAAGGACGTGTGATTCCAAAGACTGCAGGGTGAAGATTATATAGAAAGACTTTGGCAACACTATCAGAGTCAGTTTAGGTGAGGTGTGGAACGAGGATAGGGTGGCACGCTTGAAGAAATTTAAAAACAGACTGTTCGGACGGAAGGAGGTGTGTTGTAAAGTTTACTAGTTGCCTTTAATATGATCCATGTGTAAATAGGTTAACTCTTGTTCATTTGTACATGGTTACTGTTCATGTGTACATGGCTATCATCTTGTTACAGTTGCATTCTAGTGTTCTTATCTAGAACTATACCCGCAAGCTCTCATAGAATTGTTGTTAGTTCAATGCCTAAAAGAGAATGTTTGTGTGGACGGCTGTTTTGGAGATAACCCCTTGATGAAGAGGATACTGCAGTCAGTATCTCTTGTGCATATTAAATAAAGGGGCCTTTCAGGAAGATTCACTGACTCACATGTTATTGGTTGATTTGGAACTTACATTGTGCATATCCCATAGAAGCAAGCAGAGACTGCATAAGGGTGCAGATGGTATATGTGGTCGAACGAAAAGCTGAGCAATGATCGTAGGCCATTATTCAAAGAGGAAAGTTTTAAGTCTTTTCCAAAAATCACTAAGGGATTCAATTTTATGAAGATCAATTGGCAACAAATTCCAGGCTTGTGGGCCTGCAGAGTCGAAACATATATCAGCCCAAGACACATATTTAGATAAAGGAACTACCAAAAGATGTTATCCCAAAGATGAAAGAGGACGGTTTGGGTGGTAAACAACAATTTTTGAGGAGAAATATGAGGGAGCCAAACCATGAAGACATTTAAAGACTGTGAAGAGGGTCTTAAACAGGATCTTCTGCTGCACCGGAAGCCAATGAAGACTCCTGCGAAACTGAGGGATAGATGACCCCTAGGCAGGGAAATAAGCCTAGCCGCCGTATTCTGGCCTACCTGCAGACGCTGCATGTGATTTTGCGGGATGCCCATAAGCAGGTCATTACAATGATCTAACCTAGAATTAACGGATGCTCTGACTACCACTGGACGATCTTTCTCTGAGATAAGAGGTAGCAGAGGCTTCAACAATTTAAGATGAAAATAGACATTTTGTTAACCTGTAAATTGCAATTTAGGGTTGCATGCCAAATGCAGCCACGTTGTTGGGACTTGAAAAAGTGCTGGACAGGAAACACTGTAGAATATTAGCCAATTTCTTCTTAAACACAAGTACAATAATTTCATTTTTCGAAGGATTCAATTGAAGCTTATTCTACAGCATCCATCTTTTTAGTTTACCTGCACAAGAAAATACTTGATCAATTGCTTCCACTGGTTGTTTTCATCAAAATTAAATTTGTGTATTATCGGCATATAAGTGGTATTGTAAATGAAATGGGGAGAAAATACTCAGCAATCGACATAATTAAACATTAAACAATAATGGGGACAAATATCATTTCTGGGCACGCCACATTTGACCGGAAGGGAGTCAGCCAGGTGTGGGCCCAACTTAACTTGCTGAGTGCGATTAGTTAAAAATGATCATTGGAGAAGTGACTTGCAATATCCTTGCTACACGGGTATCTGCTGATCCATATAATCAATGCATTATCTGTTTGCGGTTTAAAAAAAAGCTAATATGCAGC
Source organism: Ambystoma mexicanum (assembly GCF_040938575.1). NCBI lineage: Eukaryota > Metazoa > Chordata > Amphibia > Caudata > Ambystomatidae > Ambystoma > Ambystoma mexicanum. The sequence continues at coordinate 1,214,239,376 of NC_090936.1, forward strand.
TATGAATGTGTTTGCCGAAAAATAGTTTAAACATTTAAATAAAAATGCATTGAAAACTTTTTTTCATGTTGTACTTTAAAATGTGTAATAACCTGCAGTTTATTGTTCACATGTATTAAACCTCTGCAGGGCACAAATACATAATTCCACTATAAACAGTTCTTTGGCAATTAAATGCTCTAAAGTGTCAAAGGAAACCATGAAACAAGCAAGGAATTAGACACGATGTTCTCGTCTTTAATTAATCGCTGCAATGACACCTGGAATGTTGCTCTCTGCCGGCTCCTGCAGCAGACATTGGCCCTCATTACGACCCTGGCGGAAATCGGAAAACGATGGCGGAGATGCAATACCGCCATCGAATAGCGCTCGGTGCGACTATGACCCGCCACCGCAAAGTACGAAGTCATTAGCGACACCGTAGTGAACGCCAACGCTAACTGCACCAAGTACGCGCGCGCGCGCCATGCCAAACCGTAAATACCACCATGGCGCAAGGGTACGCGAATTCCGACCCTAGCGGACATGTACCTAACGCCATCAAGCATGGCGGAAAGCACCATTCCGCCATGGTGAGAAGTACGGCATCGCGAATCAACCGTAAACGGCCCCACTGAGTGCCTGTACACCGCTCCCTGCCCACAAAGCACAACTCCTCGTAGGTGCAATGAAGTCACAATGCTACCAGTGAAATGTACAAGTCACCCATGCATGCCAACGAACAAAAGATCCACAAGAGGGGCCAATGGGAGCTGCAGGGCACAGATGGCACGAATACAGAAGCCATTCCAATGGACATGACCACATTCCCCCCCCGAAACGCACGCAAACACAGGCACCTGTGACCAGCAATATCACGAAACTCACAACATTCCACCAGTCCACCTGGCTGACCGTCGTCTGTTACACAAAACCCAATCCCCCGCCCCTGAGCATGACAACATCCAAACAGTCATATTGGCATCCCCCATCCCTGACCTCACTGGGCTCCGTAGGCAAACGCGCCCAGCACAGTACCACGCGACTATACTCCGAAACCGGAACCCAATGCAGATCTCCTCACAAAACATCGCTCCCCAAATAGGAATATGCCACATCACTCGCAAAGAAGAACGCTACACGGGCCATATCAGAATAGAAATTTAATGCACAACTAAATCACCAAGCCCATACAGCCATCAGTCCATGAACTCCAAAACACATATCACCATTGTGGGCTGCATCCGCAAGGAATGACCAGCTACTACTTGTGTGACGCCCTGTCCCATCATGGTACACAGAGCCACATTCACGTACGAAAAGGCAACATGGAAGCGCACAGAACCGCAGGCCCGTCCCAATGGGGAGGCACTAGTCCAACTGAAAGGCCGAAATGTTGCTCCGAGCCACTAGTACTGCGTAAGGGCATGTGGCCCATTGGCGATCGTCCCATAAGATCGTAATGCTGCTCCACTGATTAACACGAAGCAGCAAGTGTCGGGAGTAAACGCCATCTGCAGGAGTGTCATACAGATGGCAGTGGCAAAAGGGCAGGAGATACCTGTCAACAAAAAGAAAAGAAAAAGAACAGAATGGCCATCAGAAGTACATTCGAACAACTCACTCCAATGACCACACTAAATCCACAGCCATATGCATGCTAGCCCACTCCAAAGGATCATCACCACCCCAAAACCACTTGCCACTCATAACTATCTATATCGAGGTGTAAACACCATCCCAAACGAGTGTACCTGTGCATGCGTCTGTCAAAACAGATTCCATCAGATGGGAATGTCAACGTGCATGGACACAAGTGTCTGAAGGCGCGTCGAGACAGGGAGGGCTCAACAAGGCCAGATAGACGATGGTGCCACTATGGCAGCCCTGCATCACATAGCGCAGGGGAGGCGGATAGATTCCAACAAGCCCTGTACATGGCAAACCCTGTATCAAATCAGCTGGCCATGCATCCATTCATCATTCCCTCATCCTGTTATAAATACACCGGAATATTTACTCACAAGACATTCGGGATTTCCATTGAGTCTGTGCGTTATGCAGCCTGCAAAATCCACAGTGTCCCAGCCCGTAATATCTGTGTTGTGAAGTTACATGATTTTGGGAACGTCCGGCCTCATCGCCCACGTCAATATAGCGCATCCCAAACTATTCATATCAATCATTGCTTCCTCGCCATGGCCTCTGTCTCAAGGACATCGAACAATAGAACATTATACTTGCAGTCAGACCTGTGGGCATCTCCTCTCAGCTAGCCGAAGACCGAAAGCGCCGGCCTTCGAATTCCTCATTTGCAACATCACGTCGAAAAGGCATCTGTGGCCATTTGAAATCACAAATTAATCCAGCTAGTGCAGCTGTGTGTGAAAATGTCAACTGCCATCACCCACTAATGGGACGCCCCGCCCGTCGTTGCAACCCTGTACAGTGATGCATGAGGGCCCACCGTTACTCGAGTACTACGTTCCACTGACCCATCACAAGTCTGTTCGCGACTGCAAAGATTGTATGTAAAACAATGGGACCATAGCCGAATGTACATATCAACAAATGTTACACGGCCATCGGGTACAAATACATGATTGCAATAGCAAGATGCCGTTCCTCGATTAGCAGCGTTGTGTGCGGGACGTGCTCGCCCAAAGGGGAGAGCAGCTTGCACAGGTGGAATGAATCACCACAGGTGGAGGCCATACAGCCTGAAAACACATAAAGTGCACACCCAGTCTCCTCCCACAACCACACCCACTCCGAAATGCTACCGGCAGGACTCGCGATGTTGGCCCTGGGGGACCTGATAGCACTGCAAGTACTCCAACTCCAAGAAGAAGACGAACACCAACTACAACCGGCCGCACGGAGGAGACGCAGGAGGAGGAGGAGGCCAAGGCAGGGCCCGCAAGGGCCGCCAGCACAGCCACTACCACCACGCAGGCAGCCCGCAATCCCACGCCTCCGAGCACATCCGTTTAACCTCACTGATGAGCAGATCCACACCCTCTACCGTTTGGACCGGAACACCATAGCCGCTATAGTGGACATGACACAGGCTGACCTAGTCAGCATGATAGATAGCCCAACCGCCATCCCACCCCTACTGAAGGTGGTGTCTGTACTACACTTCCTGGCCACTGGCACCTACCAGCACACAGTCGGACAGTTGCATGGCATTTCTCAGCCACTGTTCTCACGGACACTATTCCAAGTGCTCGATGCCCTCCTGCAGCACGCAGACGACTACATCTCTCTACCACGCTCGGAGCAGGAAATAACCAACACAAAAGTGGGATTCCATGCACTTGCCGGCATACCGGGTTGCATTGGTGCCATCGACTGCACCCATGTTGAATTGGTCGTCCCACATGCCATGGAGGCCCAGTACCGCAACCGAAAACAATTTCATTCCCTGAATGTACAAATGGTGTGTGACTCCAACAGGATCATTACGCATTGTTGTGCCCGATTCCCTGGATCAACCCATGATTCCATGGTCTTGAGGAACTCTACCATACCACGCTACATGGAGCGACACGCAGGGAACAGATCCTGGCTACTCGGTGAGTCTCATTGCATGCATGATGATGTGGGGTATGTGATTTGGCAATGTACTGGCAGGAAGGGGGGGGGGTGTGCGTACGTATCAATGGCATTCCACATCCTACGTTTATCGTCCACATACAGGTGATGCTGGATATCCACTGAAGAGATGGCTCCTCACACCAGTCCGGAACCCACGGGACCAGCATGAGGAGGACTACAACCATGCCCACTCACGTACCCGTGTAGTCATAGAACAGGCATTCGGCCTACTGAAGACTCGTTTCCGCTGCCTCAGCAGGTCTGGCGGGGCACTCCTGTACCGCCATGAGAAGGTTGCAAAGATGGTCATGGCATGTGTCATGCTCCACAACATGTGCGTACGTAGAAATGTGCCCATGCCCCCAGACGCAGAACTGCAAGCACCTGATGATGGTCATGATGAGGGTGGGGATGTGGCAGCACCTCAAGGAGTCTGCGAGGCGCCGGAGGGCCGTGACATTCGTCAGCATGTCATTGATGCATGCTTCTAGCACTCACGCCTGGTGGCTGATACATGGACACGGGACTCGTGGCACTGTGTGTGTCTGGTACATGCACAATATGGACTATACGCCTAGGATGGCCTAGTACATAATGATCATTGTCGACACATCTCATTGGTTGATCGTGCACTTGTTTATGGCATATGTGATATCATGGTGAACACCCTATCGACCCGCCACCCAAGTGAGCCCAACACACCCCCTCCACCCTCCTACCTCCCCCCCGAACACCAGTGTCCAAAGATGCTCATTGTCAGTGGGCTGTCGCTATTGCAAGCCCCCTCTGCGGGTATCAGGGGCACCCCTGCCTGTGGAGCGCAGGTTCCTCCCAGATCTACGTTGGGGGCTGCCCTGGACGGAACTTGCAACGGATGATGTCTCTGCCTGCTCACGTCCATGCATGTCCCTAAGGGTTTGTGAGAGCTCAGTGAGCACACGGCGCACTGCGGCAAGTTCGGCACATACGTCTTTGGACGTCGCATGCAGTTCCCCCCTCAGGCTCTCGGTGCTTCTCTCCATTTGGACTCTCAGGCTCTCGGTGCCACTCTCCATTTGTACTCTCAGGCTCTCGGTGCTACTCTCCATTTGTGCCCTTAGTGTCTCTGTACTTCTCTCCATTTCTGCCCTAAGTGTCTCAGTTGATGTTTCTATGTCTGCCTTAGTGCCCCCACATTCATCGGCATGGTCCTTGAGGAGCGTGGCCAGTTGCTGCTGTTGCCCGATTAACTTGTCGAGGGACTGTTGCCTCTGCTGGGCCATGGCCATTTGCGGGGGGGTCACAGAGGGGCTGTTGACCTCATGTTGCCTTGCCACAGGGCTTGGGGGGGATGGCCAGTCGTCGTCTTGTGGGTGCCCCTGCGTGGTATTCTCATGTTGTACGGGATGGGACAGACAGGGGGATTGGGACAGGTCATGGATGGATCTGACTTCGACATCTCCGTCTTCTGTGTCGGAGCATGCTGCCATCATTGGGGTGTCACCTATGGTGCTGCTGCCACCAGAGCCAGTGCCTTCTGTGGCATCCGTTGGGGGGACCTGTGGTGGTGGTGTAGTGGGCATGCTGGCTGCTGGGGTGCCTGTTGATGTTCCCTCCTCTGTGCTGCCACCTGATTTGTGCTGCTGCCGTGTCTTGATGCGTGCAGCTGAGGTGGAGGGTCTTTGGCCGTTGGTCTTGGCCCTCTTTGCAGGTGTGCTGGTAGGGGTGTCCTGATGCTCGTCGTTTGGATCGGACCCTGTGGTGGAGTAAAGGAGGGCGAGGGTTATTAATAGGTCTGTGGGTATTGGAATGGCATTGTATCACATGCATTGGGGTGGTACATGAGGGTGATTTGGGTCGGGGCCTTAGTGGTGCTTTCATTTGTGTGTGGGGTGAGGGTGCAGTTGTTTGGCAGCCTGCAGTTAGGGTGTGCCTGCTGGACGTGTGGTGGGTGTTTTAGGGGTTTTTAATTATTTATGTATTTATTGTGGTTTTAAGGTGCGCTATGAGGGCGATGTGTGTGGACGTTCTCCTGGACATGTGTTCCTGTTGCACTATGTGGACACATGGTACTTCACATGATTGGACATTGTGGTTTTAGCATTATTTTATCTGGCCCACCTACCTGATTCTTCTGATGTCTGCACTCCTTTCTCCATCCCTCCGACTCCCTCAATGCTCTCCATTCCGATGGTGGAGGCACAGATTTCTTCCCAGGGGGTCAACTTGATGGGTGATTCAGGACCTCCCCCGGTGGCTGTGGCAATGTTGCGGTTGGCAGAGAGTATGCTGCGGACGCGTATCCGCAGGTCGTCCCACCGCTTTCGGCATTGTTGTGGTGTGCGGGGTGCGGTCCCCACCGCGCTTACCCGCTGTGCTACCAGAGCCCATATGGCCTTCTTGTTCGCAAGTGCCGTCCTGGTCATTTGCGTGGAGAAGACGACGGCACCATTCTCCTGGAGGGTCTCTGTTAGCACGGTGAGTTCCTCGCGGGAGAAGTGGACCTGCCGCTTAAGGTCGCACGCTTTCTTCGCTGCTTTTCCCATTTTACTTGGTTTCGCTAGGGTGGATGACGGGTTGGGGTGTGTCTCAGGGTTGTGTTTTTAGTGGTAGTGTGGTTTTAGTGGTTTTATAGGTGTACGGCGGGTTGTTTCCCGTTCCGGCCCCATGTTTTTACTTCCGTTTCCGTATATTTCCGGTCACCGTACTTTCCGGTAGGCGCACTCTGCGGTGTCCGCTGTGATGGGTGGCGGTATTGCACCTAGGGCGACGTACGGCGGCGGTGTGGGCCGTTTTGGGGCCATTTGCGCCATCGCGGACTTTGCACTTCCGCCATGGCGTGGTGCTCGTGCCCGATGGGTCGGAATGGACCGCTCTTTGCTCCTTCGTGCAATGGCGGAAACGCTATTTACGCTGTTGCGGTCCGGTCAGTCACTTTCCGCCAGGGTCGTAATGAGGGCCATTGTGATTTCACAAATGATTACAGAGCAGTTGTGATGTCATTTCCTTATTATAGATCAGTCGGGATGCCACAACTCGCCTTTAATAATGGGGGGGGGGCTCGTTTTCTGACCCATCTTGGGAATTCTATTAATGATGTTTACTGGAAAATAAATAAAAAAAAAATAAAAAAAAAAAAATATATATATATATATATATATATATATATATATATATATATATATATATATATATATATATATATTTATATGAAAAACCTACATGTACACAGGTTAAAGGCATGACTGTTATGCTGCGAATACGGTTTCCATCCTCATGCACTATGTTTGCTTCTATGGTAAATTGCTTCATGTCTCTTCTCTTTTTTGCTGACTTCGGTCTCTGTGGTGGGGTCACTGACATGGAGGGTATGTGGGCTGTTTCTGTATCTATGCTTTTGTTGATGCTTTCTATGGTATGGGAACTGAACTGCCCCCTGCCCCACCATGCTTTGTGTTCTGGTGTTATAGGAACACAAATTGAAGGGCACGTGTTTATATATTTTACATAATTTATGTTTTCTTGGTAATTGGTATTTTGGAGGACTCTACACTACTTTCTTATTCGTCTGGTTCATGAAACTGGTAGGTGGGGGCGGGAATGGATATTCTTTCAGGAATTGGGAGGTGTATTCAGGTGTGGGCTCTGGAGTGATTGTAATTCTGGAAGCAAGAATAGTTGTATATATGGTGTTTCAGCATCACCTGGCGGTGGAGCTAGGTGTGTGGTTAGTTCTAAGATATAGGTTTTTAAGTGTTTTATGTGCTTGTTTGTGTTTCTGTTTGTCATGTTTGTCAATGTTGTTTATTGACTTGTGGGCACTCTTACTACTCTTTCATTTAAGCTCCTTGGATGTCTCTCGTGGATAGGATTGCTTAGTTGGCTGAACACGGTGCAGGAGGGAACTGAGGATGGCTGAATTGAATGTATGCTCTTGGAATGTTAAAGGCCTCAACATCCCACGAAAGAAAAAGGAGGTGCTGACCAGGTTGAGAAGGGAAAGGGTCGACATTGCTCTAATCCAAGAAACTCATTTGCTTGATGAGTCGACACACCTTCTTAAAAATAAGTGGTTCACAAAGGTCTTTTTAAACTGTTACAACAGTAAATCGAGAGCTGTGGGTATGTTATTGCGTAAGGGGTTGAATTTGGTGGTGGATAAAGTAGTGATGGATGGGGAAGGAAGAATTATTCTGGTAGATGCAAAGCATGAAGGTAGATCTCTCACCATTGGTTCTATTTATGGTCCGTGTGCGGGTGGGACTTCTTTTTTTAATGAGATATTGTCACTCCTGAGGGGCATGAATGGTGAATTCGTAATTCTAGGGGGTGATTTGAATTGTGTCATTGATGGAAGGTTGATCGTGCAGCACACTGCAGATACACGGATGACATTACTAGTAAGGCGTTTCAAAATGTTTTGGACACTCGGAACCTGTTGGATGCTTGGAGATTCTTGCACCCTGATGATAGGGAGTTTACCTTTTATTCGCCTGTACATGATTCTCACTCGAGAATTGACTATTTCCTGGTCACAGATAAATTGAATGACAAAATACATTCTGTCAGTATAAAAGAAAGGTGTGTATCAGATCATTCGATAATGACTATGCGAGTATCTATGGGACAGGAGGATTCAGGGTTTACTAAATGGCAGATGAAATCTTATATTTTACAAGAGCCAGGGGTAATTGAATCCGTGGAAGAATTCACAAGAAACTTCTTTGACCTAAATACTAACTCTGCTTCGGATCTTATGGTTTGAGATAGTTATAAGGCGGCCGTAAAAGGGGAAATCATGAACATTACATCTAGGATAAGGAGAAAAGGGGATGGTAGAACTTAGTAATTTGGAAGATGGACTGAATGCGGCTCAAAGAAAATATGCAATGTTTCACAGACCTGAGGACAAGGTAGAAATAGAAAGCCTGAGGAAACAGGTTAAGCAAGTGATGGACGTTCAATATGAAAAAGGTGTATTCTTTATGAGGCAAAACGTTTGGGAACAGGGGAAAAAAATGGTAAGCTCCTAGCTAATAGACTTCGTGGTCTCACAGAGAATTCCTTTGTTCGAGGGTTGGTGGGTGTGAATGGAGAATTGACGGTTAAAAAAGGTGAAATATGTGAAGTATTTAAGAGGTTTTGAGTGGAGAACAGGCAGAGGTTGTAGATAGTCTTATAACGGAGGATGAAGTGTTAACAGCGGTTAAACAACTAAATAGGGGTAAGTCGCCAGGTATGGATGGTCTGCCGGCAGAATTTTATCAAGGGCTGAGTGATGTGTTGGTGTCCTTCTTATGCAATCTGTACAATGGTTTTATGAGGGATGGGGTCATGTGCCCCTCGATGAGGGAAGCTTGTATAGTGGTTTTACCGAAACCGGGGAAAGATTGTAGACACTGCGAAAATTACAGGCCAATATCACTTCTGAATGTGGATCTAAAAATCTTTACAAGGATATTGACTAATAGGTTAGATGCATGTGTTGGTAATTTGATAAGTGGCTCCCAGGTGGGGTTCATGAGAGGTAGATACGGATATGATCACATCAGGACATTGATTGATATTATGGGATTGCCAAAATCTACCACTCGAGATACCCTGTTGCTTTTCATGGATGCTGAGAAAGCCTTTGATACGGTCAACTGGCCCTTCCTATACCATACCCTTGGGAGGATGGGATTTGGGGATGTGTTTATTAATACCATTAGAACATTGAACTCCCACATTAATGCAAAAGTTTGGGTGAATGGTGCTATATCTTCCTCTTTTTTCCTGTATAGGGGGACGAGACAGGGATGCCCATTGTCTCCGTATCTCTTTAATTTGGCGCTGGAACCGCTCATAGCGTACCTAACACAGGAACCAAGTCTTCGTGGCCTTCAATTCGGGAATGAGGAGGTAAACGTTCTTTGTTATGCTGATGATATGACTATTGTTTTATCCAATCCAGCGGAGGGGTGCGATAGGCTTAAAAGTATGTTTGATGAGGGGGGTTGGTTGTCTGGACACAACATCAATTGGGGGAAGACGGTAGCCTTCCCGTTGGATGTGAGGCATCCACGGGATGTGTTGGGATCGTGGAATTGCCATTGGGAAGCGGGTGTTATAAAGTAACTGGGTGTTTTTTTGGTCAGAGACTTGAAAAGGATGGTCGGGTATAATGTGTCTAAGGTATTAGAGAACGTGAAAAGGGATATATTAAAGTGGGGTCAGTTGACATTGGGGTTGTAGGCTAGAGTAAATGCGGTGAAAATGGTCCTTTTACCATAAAATCTATATATAATACAGTCCATCCCTTTGAGATTTACTAAAAAGGTCCTTAGTTCTATTGATAAAGTTTTTCAGTCCTTCCTCTGGGAAGATGGAAATAAACCTAAAGTGCCTAAATTTATATTGCTGTGTCCTGTGAGAGAAGGGGGGTTTGGTTACCCTAATTTGGGGAAATATTGTACTGGTTTTTTCTTGAAAAAATCAACCTCTTATTTCTCCAATGCGAACAGTTATGTGCCTACTTGGCATATTATTGAGAATTTTCAGGTCTCGCCTTATGCCCTCAGTGATCTCTACTCTATGTCGAAATTGCCAAATTCGGGAGCGAAACTGCCATCTATATGTGCTACTAGGGAGACATTACAAAGTTTTGTGATCAATAGTGGTAATAATGTTTGGATGCATTATAATACTTCTCTGTGGCATAATATGGGACTGCAATTGGCGAATAAATCCTAGTGCTGGAAAAGTTGGATTAATAAGGGTATACTTAAGATTCGTGATGTGTGGCACAATGGTCGGATGATTCCCTTTGATAAACTGAGGACTTCTTTTAGAATTGGGGGTAGGGAACGGGAACGTTACAGGTCATTGAAGGCTCTTTTGATTCAACGATCCGGTATGCTGGATGATACTATGGTGGAGAGGCCTTCAGCATGTGAGGTGGTTCGCTCCTGCCAGTATACCGTTTCCACATATATAAAAGTGACGCCAATGGATAATCGGGAAGTGGTGGCGTGGGATAAGCTTTGCCAGGCATGGATTGAGGAACTTAATGTCAACATACCGGTAAGGGAATGGGAATATCTGCTTCGGGTAGGAGTGCAGGCGAAATTGGATTTGGGGCTACGTTAAATTAGGCAACGGATCCTTTCTAGATTGTATTGGACGCCGTCTAGGATGGCAAAGTTGGGTCTTTTGGAAAATGATTCCTGTTGGGGTTGTGGGTGTGGCGGGGGTACTTTAATACACATGTTGTGGGCATGCTCGAGAGTGTCTGTTTTTTGGTCAGATGTGTTGGATAGGTTGGCTATTGTGGTGGGGGAACAACTTCCGCGTACCATTTGTTCCACTATTTTATTATCAAATAGGGGTAGGGGGTTTGAGGCCAAAAACAATACTGATTGGATTAATAGAGTTTTGGTGGTGGCAGCGAAACAGATACTGCAGGTTTGGAAATCGAGAAAGAAACCAAAAGTGGAAGACTGGCTACTGGATGTAAAGACCTTGTCGACCTTCGAAAGGGTTATGTTTTTAAAACAGGGGAGGGAGGATCGCTATTCACGGTTGTGGGGCCCTTTAATGAAATGTACGACTAGGTTTCCAATGTCTTGTGTATGATGGCGAATGTGGATTGGTCAGGGGGTTGGATTTAGTGTGTTATACATAGTTGGCTGTTGTGCTTTTTAGTGTGGTCTTGTCTTGTTTGTTGTGAGTCCGAAAATTGTTAACTAGTTGGTTTGTAAATTATTTTTTTGCTTGATTTATTGTTTTCATTAAATATTATGATTGTTTTGTAACCTTTCTCGAGGTACTGTATTTTACGGTCTATATATTGTATTGGTATTGCATTTTGTTTCTGTGTATTGTCTGTTTAATCAAAATTGAAATAAAGTGAGTAAAAAAATAAAAAATAAATAAGAACATCATTTTCAGGCTGTGATACAGATATTGAAGGCCGTGGGGTATTATAAGTTGCTTGCTACCTCATCTGTTGCCATTTATTTTAATTATAAATAAGAAGTGGAAACAGCACCCAATTGAAGAGTATTCAATTTACTAACCTTGGAAAGATGAAAAGATGGATCGCCCTTCTCAAATGTATTTTTGTAATTAATGCCCACATGGAAAATCGAAACAGGGCTCTTTAAAAACCTCTGTTCAGTTGAAAGCGCTCTAAAATGGGCAATTTGTAAAATGATAAAATACAGAGCGATTGCACTTTAAAAAAACGTACAATTTGGACATGTAGCTTACTTCTCAAATGCTCTTGCGTGCTCAGACCGCTTTTTAAGGAAGCAACTTGGAAAAATACCACTAGGTGGCAGCAGAGTTTATAAATGGACATCTCTTCCCTTGAATTCCCTTTAATTCATGTTCCTGAAGGCATTAGGCCTGCTCAACGTGTGTTTAAAACATGGCCTTTACAGACGCACTAGTCGAACTTTTACATAAAAAACACTGGGGCTCATTCTGACCCTGTCGGTATCCTGGTGGTAGAGCCACCATGATACCGGGAAAAGTGCTTACCGTTTCTGGCACCTGGTGCGGCGGCAATGCCACCGGATTACAGGTGCCGGTGGACGGTATAAATCCCCAGGACTCCATGAGGGGATTTGCCGTTATTACCAGCACCGGCAATGCTGGTGCCGGCAATGAGAGCTTTTGTTGCCGGAAGGGCGCCTGCCCTACCTCCAGCTTTTAGCTGCATGTGACCCAAGTGTCCCACTGGCAAACCCGTAGTCAGCCAGTCCGGTAAAGTGCCGGTAGCCATGAATACCAGCACTTTTTACCAGAGAGGCCGACATGGAATGAGGCCCACTGCACGGTGTAGGGAATCAGAGCCATTGTGTCTCTATGTTTTTTCTATGCCGACTGTAACAGGCACAGTCCTGGATGTGCAAGTGGACTCCAGTTCCACCAGTCATTCTCTTCACCTCTATGGAGGTTTTCAGATAATTAGGTACTGTGGGAAGATAACACGTTTTAATGATAAGAAGTAGCCATCTGGAAACTGCTATGGAAGTCTAACGTGTCCATGTAGAACAGTTTGAAAGTAAATAACTTGTGTGCACCAATAACAGGGTGGGAGTGTCAGGTTCCAAATACCCTCACATATAGGAAGCAATGTGTGGCAGAATCAATGCTCTCAACCTAAAAGCCTGCATCAGCGTCCCTAGAGGTGGGCAAAGGGGGCAGGTGCCCCACCTATTTGCTGCTTTGCCCCCCCTAATTTTTGGCCTACCGCCCCACCATCTTTGTCAAAGAACTCTTTCCCAGAGCCTTAAAGATACTCCTTTGCCCAGCTGTCATTCGCACGTGTGCAGGTTCTATTTGCGTAGTCTGTTATTTTTCCTAAGTAGCAGACAACTGAATACCTTGTGCAGACTTCTAATTTTGACAGATAAGCAAAGTGTGGTGAAAGGATTTGCCTGGGACCATTCACTTTGGTTAAGTGATGTAGCCCGGATTTGAGATCTGTCTGAAATTCAGGAACTTGAAACATCTCTTCCCAGATATAATTGGTAGAAATACTGTTTGAAAAAGGTATTTTTCTGTGGAAGGCATTGGTGATTGTGTATTACTAACTGAAACTGACTGCTGTTTTTGCACAAGTTTCACTCTCGTCTTCCCACCTCACTCATCCCCACCTGCTCCCAGGTCTCCCTTGGCCCCCCTCTGCCCACCCCTTCTACTCTCCTACTTCTTGCCCATAGCACCGGATGAGGTCTCTAAAGCTGTCCGCTTTATGAAAGTCTCCTCTAAACAGGTGTCCCCCTGCTCCTCCAGAACTATCAAGGACATCTCTCTCGCTCCTGCCTTGGTGGATTTCTGCACTCATTCCTTCGCCACAGGCTCTTTCTCTCTCGCCCGTAGCACTCCCTTGTGCACCCCCTCCTAGCCATAATCCCCCAACTAATCCACCACACTGAATCTGTTGATTGTCTCCACGACCATCAGTCCGACTTTGGAGCAGCCAAAGGTATGGAGACTGCTCGCCTGAACACCTGTGATGACTTGCTCTTAAACCTTGATTCCAACTCTCCTTCTGTTCTCATTCTCCTTCACCTGTCCTCTGCCTTTGACACAGTTAACCATGCCACCCTCATAAATCGGCTCTGTGATACCCTTGGCATCACGGTCCTGGCTCTGGATTGGTTGACCTCCTTCTTCTCGGACTGCCGTTACCAGGTCCAACTGGGCCCTTTCCTCTCCTCCACTTCTCTCTCTACCTGCAGCATCCCTCAGGGCTCTATCCTCTCACCCTGGCTTTTCATCGTCTACTTGGTCCCTCTGGCCCATCTGCTCTCCACCTTCTGTCCTCACTTCCAGTGTTATGTGGTTGACACACAGCTTTCCTTCAAGCTTCCCCCTGCCTCTTATCCCTCCTCTCTCATTCCCGACTGCCTGTCTGATATTCAGGGAAGGTGTGCTGCTAATGATCTCTGCCTTAATGACAGTAAGACTAGGATCCTTCTCATTTGAACCCCTGCTCGCTCTTTTCCCTCTTCTCTCTGGCTGCTCTCCTTGGGTCTTCTCCGCTCACCCTCGTGTTTTGCAAAAAAACCTTAGTGTCGTCTTCAACTCGCTCTCCTTCTCTCCTCACATCGCTGACCTTCCCAAGGCCCACTTTTAGCTTTACCTTCCCCCAGAAACTCAATGTCTCCAGAGCCCTGGTTCTCTCCAGGCTGGACTACTGCAACAGCCTCTTTCGCAATCTTCCTCTTTCCTCCCTTCGCCCCCTTCAACTAATCCAGAATAGGTCTTCAAGACTTATCCTTGGCTTCAAGCCCAGGGACTGCATCTCTCCAGCCCTAAAATCTCCCACTGGCTCCCGGTGGCTATAAGGATCACATTTGCATTGTCCACAAGGCTTTGTAGGGCCTGGCTCCCTGCTACATCCAACTCTCTCTCCATAAATACCTCCTGGCTTGAACCCTTCGGTCTTCTAGCTCAACTCTCCAGAGGTCACGAGTTTCTCCAAGCAGAGAGTGTGGGGGGGGGGAGATCTCTCTCTTCGGTGGGAGACTCCCTCTGGAATGGCCTCCCTGCCTCTCCCAGACTTGATCCGGACCTCCGTAAGTACCAGAAGCACTCAAGACTTTCCTTTCCTCTTCTTCCTTTCATCTCACTCTCCCTTGCTAATGTCCCTCCTGCCACTGTGACTGGCTGCCTGGTGCCTTGTGAGCCTTATTGGGGTCCAGTCCTTCCTCTGCCCAGACTACCCAAGCCCCCTCCTCCATCACTTTTCCTCCTATGCCCCCTTCCCTGACCTGCCTACTGAGACTGGTCCTCCCCCGTGCACTTACTGCCTTCCTTGGCACTTGCCCTCCCATGCCCCCTTCCCTGACCTGCCTACTGAGACTGGTCCTCCCCCGTGCACTTACTGTCTTCCTTGGCACTTGGCATCCTGGGACTAACCTGGCACTTGCCCAGCCCTGCAGCACATCCCTCTTCTTTCCACCCGCCTTGACCGGCACCCCCTTTCCACCCAGCACTTTATTACTGCACTTGCACGATTTGAATGTCACAAGACCCAGTAGGACTGTTTTTTCGTTTTTGTTATCTTCCCTGTCCCCTCACGCCCCCCTTTTTGTCTTGTGGTACTTGGAAACACCATTGTTGTATAGGCGCCTTACAAATGCTCAATACATACATAAATAACCTATTATTGTGTGTATATTTGGGAAATACTAGCACCTATGTCTAAGGCCTTAGTGTGCATTATAAAATTAAAAAATAAATGAATACAAAATAAATAAATATTGCCCAAATTTGCAATATGCTTTTATTTCAGATGCTACAGATAAGGATTATTTTGGCTGCACAAAAAAATAGCAAATAATAACAAAGTTTATCAAGTACTGCTCACTACAAAATAAGAAGGGAGGCTCATTAAGGTACCCCGCAGCCTTGATTGGATGGGATGAGATGGTCAAAACTGTTTGCTGGTGTAGAATAGCAGGCAATCCTATACCAGAAAGTCTCAAAGGCAACTGAGTGGGTTAGGAGACTGTTGCTGAGATGTTATATGTTTAGACCTTCCTGTAAATCATATGTCTTCTTTCCTATTCCTGCGGCAACTTTTGCTGTAAAATGTAGTGTTGTGACATGGGGATGAGTACGGCTCCCTCGCTTCACTCAGTGTGCGACGCCTTTGACCCATAGCGTCCGCCCTCTGAAAAGTGTTACGCTGTTCACCCACATGTATCCTTTACGTGAGCCCGGAATATCAGCACATGGCCACAATCAGGGAAACATAACTGCATCAGTCTCCAGGATTGCAACCTCTCTTGCCACATCCTGGGCAAATATTCAGGACGCACTTGCCCTCTCATCATTTTCCCTCCCCCCACCCACATGGCTGGCTTTCAACAACACTTTGCTTTATGAAGATGACTTGAAAAGTACACTTACCATTGTATGGTAACCACTCAAATATAAGTGTACAATTGTGGCATTATTGCCCTATCTTGACTGGGAGACTACAAATGCCAGAATGCAATTCAGCAAAAGGCAAAATAATAGCCTTTGTATTTTCAAGACGTATAACAACATGTAATTGATGAAAAGGTTACCTGTTTGTGTTAAGTGTTTGACAAATGCAGGGTTCATATATGATGTGATGAAAAAAAAAATGCTCTTTGGTGCATTAAATATGAACATATAAAAATAATGCAGCTAATTTAAAGCTGTTTTGTTAGATATGTTGGAATTGACCTGGAGGAGAGAGTACACGTAGGCAGCTAACTGGTGCTTTGTTTGTGCTTTCAGAATGAAAATGAGCATTTGCATTTCTTAATGCAGAAACGATACAAACATCTCCTCCAAAACAATGGTCTCTTAAATGTGCTATCACTTGTAAATCGCCCCCACTTTAAATGCTCTGCTTGAAGAAAGAAAGTGATAAGTAGTCATTAAGGGGCCTGCAGTCAGTGTCTGGTGGGCTGCTGGGAGTGGGTGTTGGTCTCTAGAGAGTCACAGGAGGTTGAGAGGTGACACTGTAGCCCCACACGAGTTTAGTAAATGGAAGCCGCACAGGCCCCCTTAAAACAATATTTTTGGTATAGTTGAGGCAGGCACTGGTGCCTGCGGTGCCCCCTTTGACAGCTCCTGAAAGCGGGGCTCTAGGTCATCACACAGGCTACCCATGCCTTGGGTCGGCTCTGCTCCCACACACAATACAAACCCCCAAACACATGGCCTGCTGTTGAAGGGAACATTCAGTGCAGCAACTTCTTTCTACACTTTTATTTGGAACAGTTTCATTTTAAAACAAAAGTATAGGAACATTAAAGCTTAATTTAAAAAAGTAGAGGAGCACGGCTCACAACCGCTCCCATCCACATCGGCCACTGTCAATGGGCCATGAATGTCACTGTTAAAGGCGGGCTACAGGCTGGGCACAGTAATGTTTTCCAAAGCTGCATCTTACACTTACAGGAAAAAAGACACCTCCAAACTGAAACATGCTTCCTAAACTTTCATTCACTAGTCTTCTTTAAAAATGTTTTCTTTTTTTGTCAGACTTGCGCCCCTCCCTTTGTTTTTATCACAGGACATACTTATAAAGATCTTATATGCTTGTCAAACTGCTTAATCACAGATAAATGTTTCTATTATGCTGACAGCCGTTCCGTTATTAGGAAATTAAACAGTGGGCACATGGTTGCCAAATTTTGATTTTGACTACAGGGGCAGACATTCCCTCCCATCCCCAACCTGAATATAAGCAAGTGGCTAGCCCAACCCAAACTCTGCCCGTACACATTTCATAGCACTTATTTTTTTATAAGAAATTACAAAAAGACAGTTTTATATATATAATCCATCAGCAACTGTCACTCAACCTGCTGAGCTGCCATGTTAGCCTTCTACCGTAGACCGTGTCTATGGATCCCTTAATGTGTAGTTCATGTACATGACTTCATAGTCAATAGTATTTTATCTCCAGCCACACTGACCTTGTGCATAGATTCATTGAGGGTGTACTAGTGACGGCATGTCCTTAATGGGCAAAGAGTTGAGGGGCCCTCCCAGGAGCACCCTCTCCCATTATGGAGGACCTGAGGAGCCAGCTGACGGAGCGCTCCTAGGGTGGCTTGAACTATCAAAGCCAAACATGGTTTACGTTTGACAGCTCTGTTCCCCTGCCGTGAATGTCCAATGGGCCACGCAAAGTCAGGGGTGCTTTGCTTCCCCAACCTTAAATGGCTTATTGGGGATGCTGACTGGGGAGCTGCATGTTTGTATGTGCAAGGGGGTGCTCCTGCGCCTCCTTGCACATACAAACGGAACGGGGGGCTTTGACATAAGCACTTCTGCTCTTGCGCGCATGTGTACGAACCAGGAAGTGCTCTTTGCTTCGCGATTTCTGTTCGTATTATGCTAGAGTGCTTTGAGGAAACTTCAGGACCAGGGCAGAAGGTAAATTCATTTAAATATGTGCATGTATGCGTGTATGTTTGTGTTGTCTGTAACAAGTGAGTGTATGATGATGGGGGTATGAAAGAGTGAGGGCATGCTACGTGTAAACGTGTGTGCATTTGTTTGTGCTGGGCTGTGGAGCTGATTTTGACAGGAGGGGGAATGCTGCACAAGCCCCCCCCCAGCCAAAATCAGCTAACTGTGAGGTGCTGGAGGGTCCAGGGGCAGGCATGGTATTCTTATACTGGGACATCTGTGAGAGATGCCTAGTAAAAAATACCATGCCTGCCTCTTGGGCGACCAGAGCCTTTCATGCACACACAATCACATTGTGTGCTTGCAAGGTGCTAGGGTGCTCAGGGGCCAGGCATGGCATTTTTTACTGGCCTTCTATGATAAAGCAAGCATGATAAATGTTAGTATGTAGCTGGACTGGCATTTTAATGCAGCTAGTCTAGCCATTTCTTACTGTGGCATGACATTTTGTAATAGGCATCTTTGATAAAGCAAACATGATAAATGTTATTATGTAGCTATAGATAGACTGGTATTTTAATGCGAAACATATCCTTGCCCTCAAGCCCAGGAACCGCATCTCTCCAGCCCTAAAATCTCTCCACTGGCTCCTGGTGTTGGCAAGGAAAAAATTCATGACCATTTGCAACATCCACAAGGCTGTCTGGGGCCTGGGACCTCTCTACATCCATCTTTCCCTCTCTAAATACCTCCCTGCCAGAGTTCTTCGGTCCTCCGGCTCGAGCTCTCTGCTGGTAAAAGGTTTCTCCAAGCAGAGAGTGGGAGGTAGATCTCTTTCATCATCAGGTGCCTCCCTTTGGACAGCCTCTCTGCCCCCCTAAGACTTGAACCGGATCTTCTTAAGTTCTCAAGGCTTTCCGTTTCTCCTCTTCCTTCCCTCTCCCCTCCCCTGCTAACGCTCTTCTGCTGCTGTGACGAGGGTCTGGTCCTTTCTGAATCCTACAGGGGCCAGACCACCCCCCCTCCTGCCCACCACCAGTGCTCCTAGCCTGCACTTTCCATCGGGCCACTTTTCCTGGACTAGCCCAACCTGGTCCACCCAGTCCATCACACTTATCTTCCCTTCACCCTCCTTTCACAGGCACTGGCGGTCCTAGCCCCCCCAACCCCCTGCACTTGACACCCCCTCTTTTTTAAGGGCACCGCCTCCTGTACTTCTCTTGTGGCACCTGGAACACTAGTGTATAGCGCCATGCAAATGTCCAATAAATAAATAAAATAAAATGGAGCCAGTCTAGACATTTGGTATTGGGCATCTAATACTGAATGTATGTATGTGTGTATGTTTGTCCGGCTATACAAATCCACACAGTTCAACCCAATGCTAGCCCCTTCTGCATGAATTCCTCATTTGTCTGGGGGCAAGATTGTAGTCTATGTACGGAAGCCAAACATGTACTGCGTAGACACGCTCACCACTTTACTGATGCTCACCTGATTCGCTACAGTAGGTACTAGAAGGAGGCAACATTTGGAAAAGTGTCTGAAGCAAAATGTTCGATGTGTTGGTTATTCCTTTGACATTTATTTCTATTGAATACAGTTCGAAAGTGTTTATTATAGCATTTTTAAAGGGAATTTTAAAAAAATGTTCATTTTATTTATCACGCCACCTCCAAATATGGGAAATGGCAAGATTACAGTTCATTTAAGTTCATTCACGAGAAGAGAGCACAATCGATCAATCTTTCTTGGACATTTTCTCAAATGTGCTGAAGCCATTGTGTGACTGAAACATGCCGTACCAAAAACGAACATCACTTAGAAAAGCTCTGTCTGATGCAAAGAGAAAAACAATATCAATAGCTTCTGAAACACAACAACAAACAGCAGCAGCACGACTTGCCGACCAGAGGACAAGAGCAACATCCTCCAGGGCAAATGAGATGCCAGAGCAAACTGAAGCAAGACTTGCCGACAAGAGGACAAGAGCGACATCCTCTGGGGCCCATGAGACACCAGAACAAACTGAAGCAAGACTTGCCGACAAGAGGACAAGAGCAACATCCTCCTGGGCACATGAGACACCAGAGCAAACTGAAGCAAGACTTTCTGACATGAGGACAAGAGCAACATCCTCCACGGCACATGAGAAACCAGAGCAAACTGAAGCAAGACTTGCTGACAAGAGGACAAGAGCAACATCCTCCAGGGCACATGAGACACCAGAGCAAACTGAAGCAAGACTTGCCGACAAGAGCAACATCCTCCAGGGCTCATGAGGCAGCAGAGCAAACTGAAGCAAGACTTGCTGACAAGAGGACAAGAGCAACATCCTCCAGGGCTCATGAGGCAGCAGAGCAAACTGAAGCAAGACTTACCGACAAGAGCAACATCCTTCAGGGCACATGAGACACCAGAGCAAACTGAAGCAAGACTTGCCGACAAGAGCAACATCCTCCAGGGCACATGAGACACCAGAGCAAACTGAAGCAAGACTTGCTGACAAGAGCAACATCCTCCAGGGCACATGAGACACCAGAGCAAACTGAAGCAAGACTTGCTGACAAGAGCAACATCCTCCAGGGCACATGAGACACCAGAGCAAACTGAAGCAAGACTTGCCGACAAGAGCAACATCCTCCAGGGCTCATGAGGCAGCAGAGCAAACTGAAGCAAGACTTGCTGACAAGAGGACAAGAGCAACATCCTCCAGGGAACATGAGACACCACTCAATCAGGATATGGGCAACTCTGGGTACTCCAGATAGTCTCTCATAAAGCAAACAGTTATTATGTACCTAGACTGGAATTTTAATGTAGCCAGGCTAGCTATTGTGTTACTGTGGCATGACATTTTTTATTGGGGTTCTTGAATAACGCAAGCATGATAAGTGCTATTACATGGCTAGGCTGGCATTTTCGTGCACATACGCTAAACATTTCTTACTGTGGCATGATATTTGTATTTGGTATCTTTGATAAAGCAAGCACGATAAGTGTTATTATGTATGTAGACTGGCATTTTGCTGCAGACAATCTAGCCATTTCTTACTGTGGCATGATATTTGTATTTGGCATCTTTGATAAAGCAAGCATGATAAGTGTTAATGTGTGGCCAGAATAAAAGTTGGTGCAGCTAATCTAGGCACGTCTTACTGTGCCATGACATTTTGTATAAATCTTCTTTGATAAAGCCAGCATGATTAGTGTAATTACGTGGCTAGACTGGCATTTTGGTGCTGTTAGTCGAGGCACTTACTGTGGCATGCCATTTTGTATTGGGCATCATTGATAAAGCAAGTATGATAAGTGTTATTACGTGGTGTTAGGAAAGATTTCATAATTGTATGCAATTTTCCCTCCATGTGTACACCCCCAAACTTTGTGCTGCTGTTTAGACACCATTGACTGACTTTGCCAGAGAAGCACAGCCTTCAGCCTCACTCCTCTGGGCTTTTGCTCACGTTTAATGGGGAAACTGATATGCCCTTAAGACAGTCAGTACTGGGAGACTTTGTTTCCCTTAGTACTTTTCCAATGTTGCAACATTTCTGCAACATGTAACAAGTACACAATGTACCTTCCAGTACAGTGAACTTGGGCCTGTAGTCATTTTCCAAAGGCCCTAGATACTCCCGATGGACTTTTTGTGAGATGTGCAGATGTTTCTTGGGCAGGGCTGGTGGCAGCTATCTTTTCGCATTATTTTTAAACTCTTTCCTGCCATGATAACCGCGTTTGGCACGAATAGGTGGTCTGGCTCCAAAATGGCCATGCCACGAGGTTCTTTGTCCTGTTCTTTGGCCATCTTGCCCCTTCACCTTACCCAGGTCGAGTCGACCCGGGTCAGTCTTTATTTGGTCATGCATTTTCCCACGAAACACAATGCTTTCGCTGGCTTCTGCATGCCTTGTGTGTGTGCCTCCAGGATGTGGGCTGGAACACATACTGGGTGCCAGAGATTCTGGAGTGCCATAGATGACTGCGACCACAATGGTCCGTGATTGGTCTACGTATGGAATGTGTGTTTGTGAGCAGATCTCCCATTGGGTCCTCTTCGTTTTGGCACGAAGGGAACTTTGGATAAGAGGAGTCCAAAAAACACCTATACCATGTCGATCTCTGGAGTTCTCACTGAACGAAGGATAGGATCCAAGTATCCTGAAACTACAAAGCTGAGTCGAGGAACCGCTTGTGACCCGCTGGAAGGTTTGGCACCCTAAGCCCGCTGTCATCCTGTGGGATCCCTCTGCATCTGGTCGTCCTAGAAGGTCTGCGAAGATGCTTCGACCCATTAGAATAGTGGGACCAACTATTCTCAGAACCTTCATCAAAACCTGCAAAGTAAGCTTTCTCGGAAGTGTCCCTGGGCCAACCAGTGGACTGACCCGCTTGCCCAGGTCCTTTGCTCTGTCACTGCCGCCTTTTAGAGGAGGCCCTCGAAACTTGGTATACTGCTAGCTCTGTGTCCACGACACCCTCACACAGAATTTCATACACTTGGCATTCCCAGGTCTGAAGTGAGACAAGTGCGCCAGAACCTGAGCATACGCGGTTACCGTGTTGCCCTGCCGCAGCAACGACCTTTGCAGATGTGCTGCATTTGTGACCATCTCGACCCTGAAGCCTGCTTCAGTGAAACTGGGTCGATTTATCCACCCAGAGCGGGGAAATCACCACTGTCCCGTTTGGGAATCATCACTGTATCTTTGGAACTGAAAGCCGCAGAGACGTCCTTTTTGTCATGTTTGAACCTGCCAGCGAAGTGGACTGAACACGTGAAGTTTGGGTCCGAGTGTGCCTGGAAGTACTTTGTGCTCGATGGACCCCATCCGGCCCATACGACTGGGGGTTTCCAAATAGCACTTTAAGATGAGCAGCAGCACCCTTGAGATGGATGGGGATGCAAATTCGTACTCTTGCACGAAATCAATAATGACAACTCAATAGTTTGGCAAAGGGAGTCTGTTTAATGATAAGTACAAAAAACAGGGATTTCATGAATATCAGCAATCGCTCGATCTTCCTTCTCCCTTCAACTCCAATTAATTTCAGATAAAACAAAACAATTTTACCAAAAACGTGTCATCACTGACGTGTAACTCTTAAAAACTTAGCATGCAACCTGATTGGTTCTAGGAAGGTAACTTTAATATAGGCACTATATCTGCATATGGTAACGGGGGAGGGGATTGGATAGACAATGTCAGGTGGGGCAACTAAGACTTTCCTTCAAAATGGCTACTGTAAACGTCACTAAAAGTACGACGTCTCATTGGTTCTATTAAATATAGCACCCTAGATTACATGGTCCAGTATGATTGGGTTGGCATCAACCCCACTCATACTTTTCCACTTGTGCTTAGCACTGTGCAGAATAGCCGGCTAGGTGTAGGGAGTTCGTCTGCACCCCAGCTTCCCTCCAATTATTGTTACACTCAATCATCACCTGGTCATGTGTCAATTATTTCTTTGTGTTTGACTTGAGTCTGCTTCTTGGTCTGGGAAAGTTAAAGCATCTGTGCATGGCGAAGATCAATGCGTAGGTGTGAAAGTTTCATCCCTTCCTGCTTGTCTGGTCACGTGATTCCGATACCGTGAAATTGGCTTTTTCCTTCATGCAATTTTGTATATTTGATTTAATTCTGCCAGTCGTCTGCCATCTATGGCTTATCTTGACCTTCCCTGAACAGGATACTCTGTTCTTCTTCTCTTAAATTGTATCCACTGTTGGCCTATTTCAGACGATACGACCTTGGCTTCTTGGCATGGTTACCTTCGTCTGAGTTTCTCTCTGTCTTTAATTCTCAATTTGTTTGCTGTGAAACTCTCTTCTTGAGACCTCTAGTCACCTTTGGTTGATTCTGCTCTTTTGGGTAGTGGATTTGTACTTATATAAAGTGCTCTTTTGAGGTAGATATGTATAGGTGGCGCTTGTCGCAATCTATCTTACTACTAAGCATAAGCAAGCCTCACGATTTCTGTGCTTCTTGTGATTACTTTGCATATGAACACGTTTAAACTGAATGAATATATTCATCGTGCTTGTGGCATAAGTTTCTGACATCTTGACATCAATTGTTTCACTTTAGGCTTAGGATGTCACTTGTCCATGGTGTTTTGTCTTGTTTGTCATCATTCTCAGGTCGTTATATCTTCTATATGTGAGTCAGTCCGGGTTCTTATGACTTCACCATTCGTCTTCCTTCAGTACCTTCTCAGCTTCGTCGGGTACTGCATTCTGACAATTGTCATTCTGTCTCACCCGTCGATAAGGTTTTCTCACTGGGTACCTTACTGTCCAGGTTTTCTTAGGTGTCGGTACTTCAATAGGTGCTGTTATTCTGATAGGTACTGGACAAAACGCAACTGCGGCTCTCTGCTGGTTTATTTGCTCATCATACATCACATATTTCGGCGTAAATATTCCTGGTGCTTCAAAATGGGTGGTGGGGGTGCGAATTGTGCTTGCCACCTCCTCTACAACTTCCAACACTAACCGGTATTCCCTAGTGCCAGGGCCCCTTTTTACACACAAGGTGCCCCTTAGGGTCATTCTCCTTTCCACTGCTAGTGCGAACTAGCGACTCCATCCCGCACTCTGGAACTGCCTCTGCCTTCAAGTGGATGTCCTCCCTGAATAGTGGGAACTTATTCATCACCTCATCCACCTTCCTGGGCTGCAAGAGACCCCTGAAGCGACCAGGTTTCCCATTGGAACAACCGTGTGGGCTTGCATTGCATTTACTCTTGAGCACAAGGCTCCTCTGTTCTTAGGGCTTGGACTGCCTCTTAGTTCAGTATGTTGTCGATGTCGAAGGGGCCTAAACACTAACTGCACTGCCTGCTTTCTCCACATCTAGTGGTCTTGTATATAAATTGTTTTGATAGTGATGTGTTGGTTTACTTAGTATTGCTGTGATTCTTTTGCTATGGACTGAGTTACAAAGGCCTTGTAATAAATGTGCCTGTATTTTTGATATATCACCTGTCTGGGAGTAATTTGTAAGTGTCCTTGCTTTGTGTGCTCATTGAGGTCTTTCAGTCACCCTCACCCCTCCTGAGACCTCCTTGACCTCCTTGATCGCCTGCCATAGCTATCTTGATTGGTCTGGCAAGTCCAGAGGTTACCCTGTTCCAATAAACTAGGCTGGCCTTCTGAACCTCTGCCCACCAGGTCTGAGTTCAGAAATCCATCTTAACAAATTGGTGTACAGCGGTGGGATAGGACTGAAGGTATCCAGTGTTGCACACTAGTGAAGGCATTTCAGGTTATTCCTACCCAGGACACATAGTGAATTGTTGTAGTATAACTGAAAAAGGACATAGTCCTATCTAACAATATGGAAAGAAGTACCTTGTTAACCTTAAATGCTTCTAAATCTGAAACATTAAGAAAGATGTGTGCTGAGAGGGTTTTAACGGTTCAAGGCACAAAAACGGAAATGAGTCAAAGAATCATGGAATGGCAAGAGTCACAACTCAGTGCCATAGCTCCTGAAGAAAGTGCAGAAGGTGGTGGGGCTACTCTCACTGGCAGAACTGACAAGTCTGTCGCTGCACTTACCAATGGGAACCATGAGGATTTGGAAGATGTAATGTCTAATGTTTCTTCTGCCAGTGCTGAAGGTGAGGCCATGCTTGAATTCAAGAAGCAAGAACTGCTGTTTAGTCAGAAGGAGCTTGAATTTAACATGGCCAAGCTGAAGATAGCGCAGGCAGAAAAACAGAAGGACAGGGATCACCATTTGGAACTGACCAAGCTTCAAGTTTCCATTGGATCTAAGGGTCCTGGACATGGGTCTGGGTCCTCCTCTCATCCAAGGCAGTATGGACTGGCTGAATATTTTTGAGTATGCATGTGAAGTTCAGGTTGACAATGCTGATAAAATTGCCTAGTTACTTAGCAGACTGCCCCATTCTGGCTGCAGTTCCATTATGGAAATGTCAAAAGCTGAGAGAGCAGATTTTGCAATGGTGAAGCAAACTCTCATCTCAAAGTTTGGAAAGACTCCTGCCCAATACTTAAGATTCCGAGAGTATAAAAAGAAAGAAGGTGGTACTTGGGTATATCTTATGTAACTGAATCCTTAAAAAACTTGACTGGCTGGGTTGAAGGTTATAAGGTCTCCACCTTTGAAGGTATGATATGTCTTGTCATGCTTGAACGTATTTTTGCATTTTGTTCTCCTGATCTTAAGCAGCATTTGGCAGATTCAAAGGAGATAGAGCCTAAGAAGCTAGACATAGCAACAGATTCGTGGGTCTCACATAGAGTATCCCATAAGGACAAGACTCATCCTGGTAAGCAGGAGGAAGGGAAAAAGTCCAAAGATAAGGAGGGTGGGGAATCTGATAAAACGTCCTCCCAGAAGGGCAACAAAAAGAAAAATAAGGGTAAGTCACAAGAGAATTCATAGGGTAGTGAAGTTCATCCTCCAAGACAGAACTCTGGTTATAGTAAGCCTCCCTATGTAAACAGACCCAGTGGATCTTGTTTTGCTTGTGGAGCAACTGACCATGTGAAGGGGTATCCCAGATGTGAGGTCAAAACCTTGGGGGTCCCATCTGCTAATCTGACCTTCTCCTCCTATGAGGAAGAAGAGATTACAGGAGCATCCTTCTCCTCAGACTCCTTCCCCAGTGGGATAGATTCTGAGGTCATTTTAGTTTCCCTCGGTTCCTGGGAGCCTCAAGTCTCAGAGGCTTATGCTAGGATTCCGGATAATACCAAGAACTACTTTAAAGACAGTGTGCTGATCAATGGAGTAGATACTCCAACTCTTAGGGATAGTGGGTGTAGTCGAACTGTAGTGGACTCTACCTTGGTAGACCCAGAGGAAGTTGACAGAGCTCCTCTGATGCCCACTAAGTTGGCTTATGGCCCACCTCTCCAGTTCCCAGTAATACCAGTAAATCTTACTATAAATGGTAAAGAGGTCAGGATTCCAGTGAGCATTCAGAGAGATGTCCCAGGGAAGGTCTGGCTGGGAAATGATTTCAGAGCTTTAGGGCTTGTGGGAGATACAGCTGAAAGACTGTGCACAAGGTCTCAAACAAGGGCAGCACTGGCCAAGACCACTGCTGTGCCCCAGTCAAAGGGGTAACCCAAGGCTAAAGGAGTCAGAAAAACCAAAAGTGTGAAAGAGAATCATCCCCCTAACTTTTTTAAAGTTTTTTTTATTTTGATACAGCTGAAATCAATCAACTTTTCAAAATTACATGAATATAAACATAAAATTAAAAGATCCATTTCAATTACAATTTTTGACACAAGTTCACTTACAATTTCACAGAAAAAACCTTAACGAGACATAAAGGAGCAAAAGGAAAGAAAGAAAGTAAAATAAAAGAAGATAAAGTCACTAAAATACAAGAGCTCAGCCAAAAGATAAAAAACTGATATGAACAGATAAGAACATCTTAATTCTAAACTCATACTGTCATTTAATAACAACAAATTTTGTAAATTGGCTCAGTTCTACTTAACTATAACATAATTTTAGTTGGTAAAATAATTTCAAGAAATTGTACCAGGGCTTTAATTACCGCAAACCTCGGACTATTAAATAAAATGCTCCAAGTCTCGATTTCATTCCTTTCCATATGAAGGTCTAACAAGTTTGAAAAGTATTTATTTCTGATATCTTTCAATTTAGGGCACGATACTATCACATGTTGTAATGTTTCCCTTACAGAGAATATTTCACAAAATCGACAAACATTTAAGTCATCGGAAACAGTTTGGTTCCTCACTAGCTGCTCTCTCGTAGGCCATAAGTTCAACCTTATACGTAAATATTGATTTCTAATTTTTGCTGAGGGGCATTTCATGAAATAACTTGCCGCTTGAACCATTCGCTTATTACCAAAAATTCTGGTATCAAAGTCTCTGTAATTAATGCAGAGCTCATAGTTCTTAATCCAAGCCCATTGATAAAAGAGTTTCTTAGCACTGGTTGGGCTATCAATTAAGAACTGTAAGCAGATATTTGCCTCCACAAGAATTTTTAGAACAAAAGTTCGCCATTTTGCAGGGAAGTATAGGACAGAGGTGGTCAAATAGCGGGCAACTGTGCTCAAAATGTTATTGTTTGTCACACCCATCAAGCATTTTCGGAAAAAGGCACACATTCTCCATTTAACTCTACTCGCTAGAGAGTTGATGCCCAATTCAAAACGTGGTATAGGCAATGGCACACAATTGGGTAAGTGTAGCACCTTTTTCCAGAAAGCAGCTTCGAGTTTATTCCATAATTGATCATTTACATAAAGTTTTGACTCAGTGCCATATAGGAGACTAGCAATCACTTTTTGTTCGTAGAACATAAATAAATGCTTTAGAGTGAATTTGCCATATCTATAGACAAGTATTTTAGCTTGTGACACCAATGATAGAAGTTTGGATTGCAGCATTATCAAATATTTGGGATCTCCAATAGTATTTTGGATAAACAAGCCCAAATATTTGTATTCAGAAACTATTTGCAAAGGTTCAAGTTGGAGATTCCAAACTACATTTTGGTTCTTACATCTACCCTTAGGTCTGCATATCATGATTTGTGATTTTTCCAAATTTATTATTAATTGGTTCTTCAGGGCATAATCAGACAGCGCAGATAACATATTCTGGAGGCCCTTAGGCATCTGCGATGCCAAAACCAGGTCATCAGCGTAAAGAAGCCAAGGTATTCTCTGGCCACCCAATTCAGGCGCATCCGATGAAAGGCGATGAAAAGCAAAGCCTAAGTCAAGAATGAACAAATTAAATAAAAATGAAACCAGAATACACCCCTGTTTGAGTCCTAAAAATGTGGCAAAAAGATGCAGATAATAAACCTTCTGTGGAAAGTCTGACACACATAGAAGTTTCTGAATGTAATTGAATGATTAAGGATAACAGAGAGGACGGACAACCAAGTGAATATAACTTATGAAATAACAAATTCCGATTGATAGAATCAAAAGCAGAACGAAAATCAATAAAAGCAAGATATAAGGATTGATTGCGTGCTGCATATTGTGACTTGAGCATGTTCAGTGAGATCATGTTAGGTAAGGTGCCAAGACCAGCGACAAAGCCTGATTGTAAAGGATCCATTTTTGAGCGTTCCTTCGACCACTTTCTTAATTCTCTAAGAATTATACGTGAATATATCTTGCCAGGTACATCAAGAAGGGAGATGGGCCAAGACCACTGCTGTGCCCCAGTCAAAGGGGTAACCCAAGGCTAAAGGAGTCAGAAAAACCAAAAGTGTGAAAGAGAATCATCCCCCTAACTTACCTACCACTGAGATGGAGGTAGTTTGTCAAACACCAGAACCTGATGAGGTAGAGGTATTGCCTGAAGTATTTGCTCCAAATGACCATCCTGAACTACAAGTCTTGTTAGTAGAAGGTGGTCCTGACAGAGAAGAATTCAGTAAATGCCAATGTGAGTGCCCATCTCTGGAAAGCCTAAGGAGACAGGCCTGCTCCCAGCTTGAGTGTGAACCTCCTGGGAAGCATAGGATTTATTGGGAAGGTGGGCTCCTGTACAGTGAGCCTACAGAGTCTACAGAAGGAGACCATAGGAGGTTGGTGGACCCCCTTGCTGTAAGACACTTACTCCTGCAGCTGGCACATGAAGTGCCCCTTGCTGTTCACCTTGGAATTAAGAAAACCAAGCAAAGGTTATCCATGCACTTCTACTGGCCCGATATGGGGGTGCAAGTAGAAAGTCACTGCAGGAGTTGTGCCACCTGCCAGTTATCTGGTAAGAGTGGCTCAACAATCGAAGCTCCATTGGTACTACTCCCTGTTGTGGGTGTACCATTTGAGAGGGTAGGGATCAACATTGTTTGTCCCCCTGACTCGCAAACATCCTCTGGAAATAGGTTTATCCTGGTGCTGGTCAACCATGCCACCAGGTATCCTGAGACCATCCCATTGAACACTGACTGCCAAGTCAGTTTCAAAAGCTTTACTTGGCATAATTACTAGGGTTGGCTCCCCTAAGAAGTTGTGTCTGAAAGGGGCAGCAACTTTATGTCAAAGTATATGCAGGCCATGTGGAAGGAATGTGGTGTCACCTATAAGTTTTCATCTGCATACCACCCGCAGACAAATGGTCATGTGCAAAGGTTTAGCAGAACCTTGAAAAGCATGATTGGGGCTCTGGAAGAACGCCAAAGAAGAAAATGGGATCTTCTGTTACCATGCTTACTGTTTGCCTGCAGAGAGGTGCCACGAGTGGGAGTTGGCTGCGCTGGCATTTTGATGCAGCTAGTGTGGACCTGTTTTCATACTGTGGCATGGCATATATAATGGTAAAGCCAACTGGAGTATGTTCATATGTGGGGATAATGCCATATATTGGCAGAACAAACATGGACACAGTGTCTTATAATATCATTACTGGCATTATGGGCAAAGGCATCATGAAAATGTGTTGGCAGAATCCTCCTGTGCACTGTAGGTGACTTGCATCGATTGGTTTTTACCCTAGAGTTACCCTAGAAAATCCTAATATGCATTTCTGGTGATGGCACTGCAAGCATCCACCGCGATGTGAATCAGGGCTGGAGCAGCACCGTGGAGGCACCCAGGGGGGCTGCATGCAAAGGCAAGAGGACTGACCAGCCCCAGAGTATGAGTATGGTCTGGAGGGATACCCAGAACAATTGCCAGAGGTTTAAGATTAATCCTAAACTGTGCAGCCATCACCTCTATGTTTCGCTTTTCAGCCCCTGAGTTTAGTCAGAGCCCGGCCATCGGACTGATACTTTGACTGCCACATTCCCAACTCTTGACAAGGTGGATCAACAGCCTTCCAGTGAACCAGACACTCAAGTGTGAACCAGATACTGAGAATGATCTGGATTTCAGGATTGGTCGAGATGAGTTACTCTGCTGTGGTCCCAAATGTGCAGGGAAGACAGGGTGGGTCTGGCAACGCTTGGGAAAGTGTAACTCGGGATGCACAGGAGCCACTATTTTCAGGATTCTGAGGGTCAAGAAATCTTGGTTTAAGCTTTTGTTGACATTGGGGGATCTGATCGCTCCTGGCAGGCAGTCAGGCATTATGATAAACTGAGCAAGCTGGTGCAGGTCTGCGCTTACCATTGTCCTACCACTGCCAGAGTGTCTCATGCGTGGTGGGGTGTTGAAAGAACATCTTTTTGACTAGAACTTGGGCTGTGTGAACAAGACTGTCTTGGGGCAATTGGACAGAGGCCATATGGAGAAGATATCTGGACTTGGAGCAGAAGGGTGGCAGGCCTATATGGTGGTTACTTGGCCTGCGGAAGGAGTTTGCACCAGATGTCTTGAACTTTCCAGGAGAAACCATGCAAGTAATACTCTTTAACTTGAAATGCCCTAAAATGATTGACCTGGCAACCCATCCGATCTTCCAGGGTAGTCTCAGGAGGATAGCTCAAGGGCAATGTGCTCACCTTGGAAGCAAGATGACATGGAGCACCACAGGTTCGATCCCCGGGTCCGCGCTTAGAAACCTCTGGGTATTAAGCATGTTATAAATAACCTACCATATCATATCTTGACAGCCAGCTGTCCGACAGAAATGTGGAGGTGGATAACATGCTGTAGAAATAGGTCTGAGATTAGAAAAAGTAGAAACAGACAAGCCACGGTCTCAGCGAGTCTGAGGACCTGAAGTGGTACAAAAGGGCCCGTCTTGAAGTAGGTGCCGACCACTTCCAAGGTGAGCGTATTCACTTGAGAGTGGGGCTATTCGATGATAAAGCACACAGTGGTATAAGCCTCCTCCACGTGGACGGTCAGTTGTTTCCAAAGGCTGCAGTAGACCAGCAGAGGATTGCCAGACTTTTTTCTGCTGACTGCAGACAGTCCATTCCTGGGAAAATGTTTTGATATCCTTTCTCATGGATGGCCACTAGAACCATTGTTGAACCATCCCATTGGCCTTGTTCTGTCAAGAATGTCCCGCAGCTTGGAGTCGTGGCACCAGTACACAAAGTTGCACTGGGTCTCTGGCTGAGGGATGAAATGTCTTCCCTGTTGGTACAGTCCGGCCTCCATGACCTCCAGAGCTTGGACAGATACCTGTCAAAGCTGTTTGAGGCTCTGATGGGCTACAATTTCGTTCAGGACAGGACATCAGCCTTCACCTGACAAATAAATAAATAAATACAGGTTCATTGTAATACACATACATATGCACACTTAGAGTGTCAATGCGAGGTATGCACAGAGCTGGCGGTAACACTGACAGATTACTGCCCCCCCCGAATTCACGGGTGGGAGCTATGTATAATATTCAGCTCCTGCTGTATTCTGAGAGAATACGGCAGGAGGTAATTTACGCATATTTTCATCTGGAAATTTCAATTTTTTACCTCCACCCACAGGTGGACGTAAACATTCCAGAATGTCCATTTTCCTGCACAGGAGGGAAGGCCAGGCGAGTCGCTTCAATACGGTAAAAACATTTCATTGATTTCCTTTCTTTTAATATTACCTCCACTATTATTCATATTTATATTACAGTTGATCAGGACTATTTTTTCAGATGAAATGTATAATGTTTCATCAAAGCATAATGAAAGCATTGTCTAATGAAGGATTGAAAAGAGCGTGAGGGCTACAGTCAACAGAATCCACATGCTATTGACGTGACCCCTAACCGTAGAGTTGACCGCTGGCACATAGCCAACTGCAAGTTCAGAATCTGCCTTTGCCAGTTAGCAGAAAGGTTGCGGGCATGGCCATGGCGCTATGGGCTATGGCTATGGGGTTCTGGGGACCATTTAAAGGTAAGGACCGTACAGTAGCATAAAGGATAAGGACTGTACAATAGCATAAAGATGAGAACAAGTAGTGAGCAAATGTATAAGGGTGTGAAAAGACAATTAAGGCATATACAAGGGACAAAACAAACAAAATGTATTTAAGAAAACAGACGACACAAAGAGAACATTAACTTCAGGGGGTAAGTGCTTCAGACTAATATACAAAAATAGATTATGGAGCATCACTGGAGGCTCTGGTGGGATCAGGTAGGGAGGATGTAGGAGAGATCAGGGGATCTCCCCCTTTAGCAAGTAAGTGAAGTGCAAGCCAAGCTTTGAAGTGATCCGCCATTGGGCTGCCTTAGATTGTTATGGGTGGTGGGTTCCAGTGGAGCGGGAAGAGTTGGGAGAAAGAACAAAGGCAAGTGGTATAGGATGGTGGGGTTCAGTGCAAAGGAGGGTCAGAGGGAACGAGAAGGTGTGTAAACCGAGATACAATCAACAGGCACTGAGGAGCAAGAGCATTGATAGCTTTGGAGACCTAGAGAGGGTACTTGACAAGAGAATGGTTGTGCATGGAGAGCCAGCCAGCATGTTTTCCGTAGAGAGAAGTGGGAGACCGTCTGAATAGGTTACAGAGAGCAGAGAGTGCGAGTAGCTGCTAGGACTGATTTTCTATACTCTGGCCTGGTGGACAGATGTATAGAAGGCCAAACTATATTGTGACAGGAACAACGCTGGGAAGCTGTAGCCAAACCAGTTTAGGTATCAGTGACAGGCGGTCTAGGCTACGTTCTTGAGAGGGGGTGAGCTTCTAAAGGGTCCACAATGAGGTCACACTATGGGAATCACAGATTACACTTAGACAGGATGTATACAAATAAAGTTATTTATTCATGGCCAAAAAACACTATGACAAATTACTACAAGAAAAGTTATCACACAACACTGTCACACTAAATACATATGTACATTCACTTTGTGATAGGGCATATTACACATCAGAAACTCCTAAAAAGAAAAGGTTAGAATAGTATTATGCACTTACGGTCCACAGAGATGATCCCTAACTAAAATTGTCCAGCCCTAAATTGTCTGGGGCCTTTTGCCCAAGTGTGCAGGTAAAAGTTCCACAGACGTTATAAAGATAATTTATAGATAAAATTCAGGTAGGGTCTCTGGGGACAAGTGAAGGGTTCTTAGTGGTTAGGGTTCAAGTTAGACTAATTCCCAAAAGTAGCCCCAACAGTCAGATGTCTTGCGCAAGCAAGCATTGGCAAAGCCAAAAGTGTTAGAATTAAGCTTTATTATAAGCCCATTGACTTATAATAGGAGTATAGAGGTAGGTTAGAAGCTCTGTAACTTACCCCCCCATACTCCGATTCTTTCCCCAGACTTGGTAGAACAAAGGAAGAGGGTCTGACGTTGCTTTTCCCAAAGAAAAGTTGCATTCCTCGGTTCATAGGGGTTGCAGGTTAAAGCTGCTCTCCGGTTCGTGTCTTTCACTGTTGCAAGGACTCTCGACTGAAGAATGCAGCAAACCTCGATGCAGGACCCCTCTCAGGACTGGACTCGGGTCAGGTAAGCGATTTTCGATGGTGGTCACCACAGCACAGTGACGCAAAAGAGCTCATCAGCTGCGGTCAATCTTTCCCTCCTATCTCGGGTCCCCTCGATGCTATGGCACCAACATTTTGTAGGAGGTAGTCTCATAGGCCCAGCTGAGGATCCCCCACGTTTCAGGCCGAAACTCAGTACGGTGACGGCGGCAGCATGGCAGCCCAAAGACGAAGCTGGTCAGCCACAGGACGTTTCCAGTGCACTTCTAAAAGCTTCCTTTGGCAGGGCACCGAGCAGATGTCAGGAATGGATGGTCCCTCCACCTCAAGGGTTGCAGCTCCTTCGCAGGACTATTAAAGATCAGGAGTAAGACAGGGCTCCTCCAGGACACCAGCAGATGTTGGTTGCCAGGCCTCCTTCAGATGGGTCTCAGTCTTCTTCGAGGATCTCACAGCTGGACAGGAATCTTGGCTCCTTCAGGTTTCTCCGGGATCTCTGAAGAATGGGTGCAGGGGTCCTCTTCTTATCCTAAGACCCAGGTAAGAGCTGCTGCCCTCACTAGCCAGTAGCAGGACTAGCCCACACACACAACCCAGCAGGAACATTCATGCATACCACTCAGACACAATGAAACCAGTTTGTGGTTTGGGATCAGACAGGCCAAGCCCACATCCTGCCTGCAAACACACACAGCCCTCCAGTAGCCCGCCAAAAGCTTCTGCTTTCCCTGGCACTGGAAGAAGGCAATAGAAAAAAATGGCAAAAGGACAAGCGAATAATCTCGTAGCACGGCCATGTTTGACCAGCAGCCACAGTTAGTAGCCGAACGTGTTAAGCATGGTAAAGCTAAAATGAAAATCCTAAGTGCACCGGAAGTGTGCTGTTGTGCTGGGGAGAATAGGAGCTGCAGAATCCCTGCAGAACCCCTGCTGGAGCCCGACCCTAAGAGGAATCATTACTGCGTGACAACGCAGTGAAACATGCTTTATTTCATCGAATCAAGTAAATTTGTACTCTTGGACTTGGGCTTATTGAGCTGGGACTCATGGGCTGGAACCTATTGAGGCGCAACTACATGCTCTCACGATTTTCTTCTCCTTTTTGATTTCCAGCGTTATGGCTTATGTTTGACCCCACCCCCCCAACTCCCAGTAAGCCTACAACTGGTGTGTTCATGCGCACCCGCGTGCGCACCCTAGGAGCACCGGAAGTGTGCTGTTGTGTTGTTAGGCTGAGAGGTGGCAGTTGGGCAGGGCATCTGGAGCCGTGAGTATTATATTGTACTTTCATCAAGCGTTCGTCTAATCATCATTTAGCAGATTTTTGTTTTGCTGCCTGCTGTAGTGTTGAATTGAAATGTTTGATTTCTGTTTTCCTATATATGGTTCCTATGACAGATAATTTATAGCCTTCTACTAAACGACTAGGATCAAATGCTACTGAAACAACCCTGTCTTGTTTGTATGGTGGTGCAATTGTGGTAGCCTCGACCAGGGGAGTTGCTAGGTCTGGAAAAGACCCGGGGCTAAGCTGATGTAGGAACTGTTGGGACTGGGGGGCTAGCTAGTCTTTTGGCTGTAGCTCCTGAGATTCTATCCGGGGCTACAACCAAAAGATCAGGGGCTATAGCCCCCTTAGCCCCCCCCTAGCAACGCCCCTGGCCTCGACTTTTGAGGACATTAGCATATGTAAACTGTTTGTAGGCTACCGCCGATTTGTATAACAGCGTAGGAGGTTTACGAAGTGGGAGATGTTTTGAACCTGCTATGTCCACTAATAAAACTACTGATATCCCAGTAGTTACTCTTGCAATATCCCCTTTGGATTCAATGGCCACGGTCGACATAATCCTGGATGAAAATCCGCTGTTAGGCTTACTGGTGCCGGTATATAGAAATATAAACCAGATTAATATGCCCTTGCCTGATGATGGTGAGGTCGAGGTAACGACCATTCCTAACCACCAATCCAGTATTATACCACAGGTGCACCAGACGGCAGGTGAAATACCCAATCAAGAAGTGACATATTCGATGCAGGAAATACAAGATTTGGAAAAATCTGTCTCTTTCTCTGATGCAGAAAATGTTACTATCCCTTTGCGAATATCTCGCTCATTAAATACTATGGATCTGAATCATGATTTTTTTGAATGACATTTCCATGCTGGACCCCCTGGTGAAGGCGGAACTCGACAAACGGGTTAGGCTCTCCCTTGGTCCTATTACTCCATTGACCCAACGCTCAAGGGGTATGGATGACATTAGCCTTTATTCTGAAAGAAACCTGTTTGTCAATCTCCCCAGATTTACCTCTGCCACGGCTATACTTAAGAGTAGTATACAAGGGAACCATTCTTTTGACCCTCACAATAATCAAAGTTTATCCAATGGTACTGTTACAGGGAAGCCAGGGCATCATCCAGATGTTATTCCGGTGTTGGGTGATAATGGTTTTTATAATCCACATTTAGAAGATGGTAATCCGCCAGTCACCCCCTATGTTCTCAATCTCTCTTCAACACCTGACGCCCTAGAACCCTATACCTTTCCTATCATTATCCGGATCTTAGATTTACTAGACAAGGGCTATGAGGTTACTCATTTAGAGACAAGGGACATTACAATATCTATCAATGATATTCTTTCCAAACTCAATCGTTTGGAACGATTCATCATGGCTAGAGAGTCTTGTAGACAAACCGGTAACGTATTTTGCCCGACTACCAATACCTACTGTACTGCCTATTCCCAAACTAAGAATATAGCGACCTCAAATAAGGGAACCCAGATTTTATCTTTTAATTTGGCATCTGTAGGTGGTCCTATAGATCAAGATCTGAGTAAAGGGACAGTGTCCAATATGGAATCTGTCTCATATTTGTCCAACTATCTTAACCTTGGCACTTATTTCCAAAACTATCAAAGAACTGAAATCTACAATTCAGGATTTGAAGGAAAAAAACTACACAAATGAGACCTGAGCTAGTGAGCCTGCTACCTCGGGAGGCAGCAAGCGAAGTGGATAGTCCCTCGGCACTAACTAATATTATAGAACAGGAAAATCTGGATAACGGTGCAGAGGCCTCCTCTAACAGCTCTGCAGTCTTTTGTCTTGTTGAAAAAAGACTGCAAATTAGGGCAGCAAGGCGCAGAGAGGAGAGAAAGAAATCTTCTGAGGCCCAATTAAGAAAATCCAAGAATATGCCTTTGACTAAAACCAAGGCACATAATGCCAGCATGAACAATATGTGCTCTATAAATAGTTTGGATGAAATAATAGATCTAAATCAATTGAGTGAAAAGAGAGTCAATCTCACCTTCAACCGAAGGAAAAATCGGCTCAGGTTAATAATTCTGATCATAAAGCCGTGCGAACAGCTAAAAGAAAAATGGAAGGCTGTCTATCAAAAGCAGCGATTCTACCAGCTGATGCAGCAGATGTGTGTCAGGGAACTATGGAGGAGGTACCCCTCACGATCACGAATCTGTTGGAGCTAGATCTGAAACAGAAAATGGTATCTTACTACTTTCCATCGGAAGGTAGAAAGCAGTCCCATACCATAAGATCTGCTAATAATGGAATAGGTTCCTTCGCTATTGATAATTTAGGAAATAATTATCCTAGCAGCTTCGTTGGTAACTTCAGCAATCCCTCACTGTCTTATGCAGATGCATGCTGAATTTCAAATCCTAAAAATGCTGCAACTTCTCCTGTCATAACTGTTGTTGCTATTTCCTCCCAGATCCAACTTGGGTCCTTCCTCTCCGATATCTTTTTCTCTACCTGTGGTGTCCCCCAGGGATCTAACCTCTCTCCCTGGCTTTTCAACCAGTAACCGGCACTCCTTGCCCACCGCATTGCCACTCTCTGACCCAACATTCAGTGCTATGCGGATGACACACAGCTAATTTTCAGGTGACCCTCGGCCTTCTCCTCCCCTTCCCTCACCTCTGACTGTCTGTCTGCTATCCAGGGTTGGTGTGCCGCCAATGACCTCTGCCTTAATGCCAGTAAGATGAGATCCTACTCATCGGCACTCCCACTCCCTCCTTCCCTGCAGCCCTCTGGCCGGCCTCTCTTGGCCCACTTCCTGTTCCCACCGGCAAGGCTAAGCATCTTGGGGTTATCTTCCAGTCCACACTATCCTTCTCTCCTCACATCTCTGACGTCTCTAAGAAGTCACACTACCAGTTGCACCTCCTCAGAGGTATTCTTCCTTTCCTCTCCTTCCCCCAGAAACTCACTGTCTTCGGAGCCCTGGTTCTCTCTAGGCTGGACTTTTGGAACTATCTAAATCTGCCTGCATCTACTCTCCGCCCTTTGCAACTTATCCAGAACAGGACTGCGAGACTTGTCCTTGGTTTCAAGCCCACGGATCGTATCTCTCCAGGACTGAAATCTCTGCACTGGCTCCCAGTGGCCGCGAGGATTAAGTTCAAAACCCTCTGCATTGTCCACAAGGCCTACTGGGGCCTGGGGCCGAATTACCTTCAACTCTCTCTTCCCAAATATCTTCCTTCTCGAGCTCCTCGCTCATCTGCCTCCAACTCCCTCAGTGTCAGTCGCTTCTCTAGGCAACAAGTTGTCGGTAGATCTCTCTCTTCGGCAGGGGCCTCCCTCTGAAACAGCCTTTCTGCTTGCCTGAAACTTGAGCAGAACCATCTCCAGTTCCGTAAGCACCTCAAATCCTTCCACTTTGCTTCTGCTTTCCCTCTCTCTCTCTCCCCTGCTGAATTCCTGGCTGAATCTGCACTGGTCAAAACTACCTGCCCACCCTGTCTGATTCGAGCACAGGCACTGCCAGTTGCACACCTGCACTGCCTTCCCTGGCATCCCTGCACCTAGGGACGGTTTCTGTCTCCCTACAGTCTCCCTTACAGCACTTATGTCTGCACTTACCTTGCACTTGCCACCATCTGTCTGTTTTATCATCTTATTTCTTCTACTACCCCTTGTACTGCACTTTCCCCTCTCCTTTCCCCCCTCGCAATTTTCTCCTCCCCCCCACCCATGCACTTGCATGATCCGAATGACACCTGGCCTAGTAGGATCATTGTCTGTCGTCCCTTTGTTCCCCCCCCTTGCCATCGTCACGCCTTGAAACACTTGTGTATAGGCACGTTATAAATGCCATATCATATCATTGCAGTAAGTCAGTAGAAGTACCTGCATTATCGAGTCAGAATCTTAATTCTCAAGATATTAGCCCCCATCTTAATGACACATCTTCCAAATTGGAATCCCATGCATATATACTGGGGACTTTAAGACAAGCACTTACTGATGGTTTGTGCACTACAAACTCCTTAAATAAATTACTATCCGAACCAGTGTTGCATCTGTCACAGTTAAATACTGCTATGGCCAAAAGTGGTTCCTTGCTCTCTCCATCTAGTAATAGTCATGGGAAAGAAAACCCCCTTAAGGACGACAGATCTTTACCAACATACAAGGTGGTGGTGCCAAAGGGGATCCTAACCTGTGGGTCTGTGGATATTCCTTCCCCCATTCCTGCTGTTGACTTGCCAGTGGCTGTATCGACCTTAGGAGATGATCCTTTACCCACTTTGAATATCATAGGCTGGACTGGTAAAGCAGAAATTCTTGGAAAGTTACAAATTAATCGTCCATTCTTACTGGATTTAATTTCTCAAATTCCCTCGTTACGAATTCTAATATCAAAGGACTTTGAAAGGATCTCCTTACCATGTCATAATAACCATTGTATGATTTGTTATGTAGCCTCTGCAAGTATATTAAAACGTATTTGGTTCAATAGAACTGAATTCTTTGATCTAGGGTTTGAGATACATACTTTCAACTCGGAAGTGGATACTCAGGATTTCCTGCATTTTCAGGAGGTTAAAAGGGGCATAGAATAGGCACGGACCACAGGAGGGACTTGTGGCTAAGCAGAGGTAAAAGAGACTATATCACAGTTTCTGCCCGTTGCGGTAACATCAAGGATTGGTCATGGATTGTACCATTAATGAGAACCATCTTTGCGATCAAACCAGTTCCAGGACCAACATAGCATGGTTTAAGCAATAAGTCTACTGTTTTTCCTGGGATTCGTGTGGCTTTTACAATCTTGCCAAATGGTTTGGTTCTCTTCCTCACTCCGTTTTGCCTAATATCCTCCTTCTGCAGGAAACTATGAAAGCAGATCACTTAATCTTGCAAGGTTTTAGGACGTATTGCTCACGAGCTTATGAAGCATTTGAGGGTCGTCTCCCTGGTGGCCTAGCAATTGCTATTAACAATGGATTGTGTCTCTAGGCTCATTCCTTCATCTGAGCATTTGTTAGTGGTAGAGTTAAGTAGATGGAAAAGATATGGAAATCCTATCTCTTAATGAGTCTATACTGGAACCCCCTTAAAGTTTCCCAAGATATTCTCTTTGATAAACTTGAAATGATTTTGGAAAATGCATGTACACAAAACCCTAATTATTGCATAATCATTGGGGGTGATTTTAATTCCTGTTGTCTAGAAACCCATCAGGTGCAGCCACAGGTTTTTTTGAATGCTGGTGCGATGAAGGCAAGTAGGGGATAGAAAAGATGGGCAGAATACTTTGCTGATTGCGACATAGAGTTTTTACAAATTGCAAGTTCAGGGCCCAAATTTACATGGACACGTGGTTTGGCTTTCTTTATGTTAGACTTTTTTTTTTGCATTTCTCACATATTTGGAAATGTAGTTGATTCAGTAATTGTTCATAATATTGAATTCAGTGACCGTGCATTGATACAGTCAAACTTCAATAACCCCATTAATAAGTGTGCTACGGTTGCGGAATTAGAACTGTTAGAAATTGATCGTCTGCCTATATCTTTAAGCTGGAGTTTATGCCACCAAATCACTGCCTTGGTTTCACAGGATCTGAAAAAAGAACATTTCTTTCATCATAGTTCTCCTTTTTGGTGTGACGAGATTGTCACTAATATAGTGTCTAAAGCTTTGCAATAACTGATTTCTAAACAAAAGCAACTTTACTGTTGGACAAACATCCATTCGACTTTAACTTAAAGATGTTGAAACACTCCAAAAATAGGGAACTACGAATGATTAGGACTAGAGGTTTATGCAACTACCAGTCTAACTTACATAAAAGCGAATCCTACAAACCTATACAAATAAGGTGAAAGGAATCAGGATTTGGATCCATAACAAGGATAATCTTAACATGATTAGGTACATTTGTCATCATGAAACAAAATCAATTTGGTCATTAATCAAACAATCAGATTTCCGATGCAGAGTTGATTCTTACTACATAATCTCTGTGAATGTATGGAAGGAACACATTAAAAGAAAGTTCCAACTTCCTTCCGATTTCAAAGAGATCTGTTATTTGAAATCAAGTTATATTTTAACTGGACCACTCAGGACATCGAGTGGGCAATTGGAAAGTGAAATCCTTCTAGAGCAGCCGGTCCCGATGGCATCCTGCCATGTATTTGTATTTATTTATTTATATTGCGCACCTTGCCCAGAGGCTTGCGGGCGCATGTTTAGGAGGAAGTTACAAGTTACAGAAAGGAGGTTACAGGTTACAGCAGGGGTGATACAGTATACTGTTACAGGTGATATTAACATAGATATTAACAGCAAAGTAGCAGCACCCGGTTACAGGAGAAGGGTACAAGCTGTGAGCAATTGCAAGTAGCAAGAAAGTATACGTTAGATCCGTTTAGATTACAGTAGAATCGCCAGGCAGGCGAACCTAAACGCGTTAGGCAGATGTAAGAGCCGGAGTGACAAAGTGCAGACGCCGTGCAGAAACAAACACTAGCCGCTGCAGGATGCAGTGGTGGAAAGTGAGATATCTTGTTCACGTAGCCAAAGTTTAGCTTTGGCTTTAAATTCGAGGCAGTGCGGAATGTTCCTTAGGGCATTAGGAAGTGAGTTCCAGAGCTTGGCAGCAAGGACAGGAAAACTCGACCCTCCCGCCGAGCGTAGTTTGAATCTGGGGATGTCCAGTGTGTGGATCTGGGCGGATCTCAATGGTCTAATGGCTGTGTGTTGCGAGAAGCGTGATACTAAGTAAGCAGGAGCTGCATTGTTCTGAGCCTTGTGTGTGAGCACAAGTGATTTGAGTGATATGCGATGGGAAATAGGTAACCATTGAATGTTGCGTCTAAAATTGGAGATGTGGGTTCGTCTAGGAATGTTGAGTGCTGCCCTGTTTACAAAGCGGACCTGAATTTGTGGGCTTCTATGTTGAAGCCCAAATTCAATCTTATTTCAAAGAAATTCTCCCTTCCAGAGACTTGGATGACCTTGATTATTGTACCGATTTATAAAAAGGGCGATTACACCTCCCCAGACAATTATCGACCCATTTCACTCACTGACGCTGCTGCCAAAATATTTTCAATTCTCATATTATAGGAGTTGGAAAAATATATTGCCTTACATGATATATACTCTAAATTTTGGATTGGTTTCCACAAAGGTATGAGCACGGCACTAACTGCCACTGTAATTTCACATATTCTGGCTCATACAAAACTCAAGGGCTCTATTCCGGTGTGCGTGGCTTTAATAGACATGTCAGCCGCATTTGATACCGTAATTAGGAACTTACTATGGAATAAGATGACTGCCCTAGGGATTCCCACGACCCTGATATGTTGGATTTCAATGCTCCATACCAATCCCTCCTATAAAGTCAGAATTACTAGGGAGGGTGCCACGACGGAATCTATTCCGACTTATCTGGGATAGAAACAGGGGTGTAATTTAGCGGCCACATTGTTCAACCTTTGCTTATGTGATCTGGATGAGCAATGGATAGATACAAATATATTTGCAGTGAAATTGGGGTCCTTGCGTCTGCATTGGATCGCCTTTGCAGACGATATTATTTTATTAGATCCTACCAAAACTAAGATGATGGTATTTTCTGTGCGTAGAAAGCTGAAGCCCTAAAGATGGATGATCGATGGTGCTTTTATTGAACAACCCTCCAAAATTATTTACCTTGTATATCAACTCGGCAATGCATTGTCCGTTAAATTGTGGACAGACAATCTGCTATGCCAAATGAAGGTGATCTGCTATGCCAAATGAAGGTGATCTTTGCAAAATATTGCAAATATTCAATGGTACATCTGCTTTAATTTCTTACCCTGAAAGTCGAATCTGTACTTTTAAATAGTCTATTTATGTGCTTGTTCAATCTTAAACCTCTCCTTAATAGCTTACATGGTTGTTTATTGAAGACTGCATTACATCTTCCACTATCAATTCCGAATTTAGTAATTCGCCACAAACTCAGTTTAATCTCGTTGGCATGCAGATTTGAATGGAGATCATTATGCAATTTTGCGAAAATACTTGATCCTCCATGGA
The DNA here is from genome assembly GCF_040938575.1 of Ambystoma mexicanum. Taxonomy (NCBI): domain Eukaryota; kingdom Metazoa; phylum Chordata; class Amphibia; order Caudata; family Ambystomatidae; genus Ambystoma; species Ambystoma mexicanum. Next base: position 1,214,283,010 of record NC_090936.1, read on the forward strand.
ATTCGTTGTGCCTGGACTTTCATGATACGCTCTCCGGCAATAGTCCTATGTCTCTCACCATTTACTGTTGAAGAATGCAATTGATACTGGACGACCTTGGGGTTACACATAATGACTTATGTATTTGTCCTTCTTTTGTCAAAAAGAAACTTTATGAAAAGCACTGGATATATACTATTGAGGGATTGAATACATACAGCACATATAAGGAGAATGCAAAATGTTTTAGAAAAAGGGACCTGCGTTGATCCTATTTAATCTCGTTCCCGTGTTACTCTACTCGTGCGTTATTCCTGCGTTTTAAACTCAATCAAATTCATACTCGCGAGAGGGTGAGTCATTGGGAACTGAAAAGGGTATCAAACCTGATGTGAATTGTAGATTTCCAAACTGTGTAGTAAATAAGGAGAGACTGAAACATTTGGTACTAGAATGTCCACATTTTAGAGTTGCAAGAACGAATCTACTAACTAAATTTATAAACGCTGAAAAAGAGGACTCATATGATATTCTTTGGGCAAGAATGATGATGGGGGGACTATAGAGCTCTAATTTTTGCCCTGGTACAATTGCTGAGAATAATTGAATCGGAATTGACAACTACGAAATGAACTGCTGCTTAAACCTTGGTTCCTTCAGTTGTCTAATTTATCATTTGAATGTGGGACAGATACAGGAATTTGAGTTACTATTGTCTATGGGTATGAGCTGCTTTTGCACACTACTGCGACCTGCATTAATAATGTGTTAAATAACAAATTTAATTTTAATGATCTTGATTTTGTACTTTATATCCTAGGACTCACTGTTGTCTCAGGCTTATCTTGTCCTTTTAATGTTTTAAAATGTATGAGCTCATTGTACTATTGCACATTTGCATGTTTTGCACAACATATATTATCTACCATTTTTCACATCTGCGTGATTTGCACAAAATATATTCTGTAATTAAATGTACTTGAATTCCTTTTTAAGATCTTGTTGAACATGTGCATGAATTGCACAAAATCTGACTTTGCATTTTGCACATCTGCATAATTTGCACAAAAAAAAACTGCTTTGAAAAGTACTGAAATGTTCCTCTTTGGAATATTGTCAGATGTTCGCTAAACCTATCAAAATGCATTATATGATGGAAGTTCAGTTTAATCACGATCCACACTCAATTGGTAGCTGGTAATTGTTTAATGACTGCTAAATTCATGAGCTCCTTGCGATAGAAATCTAAATCATAGCTATTTTACATTGTTTTCTTATGCTGTGAATCTAGGATTTATTTTGTATATTTTTCACTTGTCCTTTTTATATGTATAAAAAAATGTATTGTAAAGGTTTTTAAAAAAAAAAAAAAAAATCATTTAAAAAAATGTAAAAAACGAACATCTCCAACAAGTGGGAAAAAGTCACTGCTGCCGCCAGCTTATCCTTTTAGCACACCTAGAGTAACCAAAAATCCTGTGAGTGTTAGTCTAGGGCTAAACAAAAATGTACCTCATTGTACTGCAGTGTAAGCTGCATTGCACAATGAAAAAAGTTACCACAAGTGATACAAAAGTAACCAAAAGTAGTAACACAGTAACACGACTAATGGAAACAAAGTGTCCCAGTACTGACAGCCTGAAGGATATATCAGTTTCCCCATAACAGATGAGCAAATGCCAGTGTAGGGAAGCTTAAGGCTTCACTCCACTGTGTAAAGTACAGGTCAGATTAAAAAATAAAAGCAAAATGTTTGGGTGTTCCATAAAGATTGAAGGAAAGGTGCAGCAGAGAGAACTCACAGTAGGAAAGTTGAGGACTTTGTCCATAGGGAGGAAGGAGTAGAGTGGAAGGCCAAGGAGTAGGCTTGAGCAGTTACCTGGTTTCTTAGAGGAAAAGTAGTAAGCAGTCATTCGCAGAAAGGGAAGATGCTATGAATATTGGTGTGGGAGGTGTGAGCAAAGATTGGAAGGCAGATGAAGGTTTGCCGGGGTGATTGTCAAATCCTCCCACTTCATGAGCGTAATCTCCTCCCTTTGCAGAGTCCAGTGCAGAGGTGAGGGCAGCAAGGGACATTTTGTAGGCTAGGAGTAGGGATGGTACGTATAATTTGGACCAACATTATAGGTCACATGCATTTTTGTTTTAAGGGTCTGAATTTCAGAAGTGATCCATGGGTGAGGACGGGGACAGGAAGATGTGATTGTTGAGCAGCATAGTGTTAGTCAAATGGAGTCATAAGTGCCTAGTGTGTAAAGACTGGAGGGGGTATCTGTGGTACTACCCACTATATGGTTGGGGTAGAGGCACAGAGGCACAAAGGCACCCCAGCCAAGGAGGGGGTAGCAATGGATGAGCAACCAAGGCCGAGACTCAAGCAAGGTGATGCAGGCTGGTTCTTGGTTACAATGAATCCCCAAGCCCCCACAAAGGAATGTCTACACACTATGTTATGTTCTAACACAGTCTAACGCAGCCTGTACCAAAGGGTAAGTTATACTTTGCTTTTAGGTCAATGCCCAGTCCTTATGTGCTCATTAATGGTCTGATTTTGTTTCTACAGATCCCACTATCCCCAAAGTACCTGGAAAGTAACAGGAGAGCCAGGCCAAAGATGAATCTAGGACCCTTGTATGGACCCTGAGGGAGGAAAACTCGCTCTTCAGTTCAGAAAGGCAGGGATACACTGGTGCACACTTCTCTGCAGGTGGCAACACGGGACTTCCACAGCCATGGAAAAGTGGACAGATGTCCTGCCTGCAGTGCCATTTGAAGACTTCTTTGGTTGGTTGGAACTTGGCAAGCTCTGGGTGTCAAGCAGCACTATGCCAGGGTACCCCCTCTTCTGGGTGATAAACTGCAGTCTGCCTTTCCAATAGTCACAAACAGCTTCCAGATTCATCAAGCAGCACCAAATCAGGCTCCCAGGCATTCAGGCCATTCACCGAAAACTGGACACCCAAAACATTGGATGTGTATTGGGGGTATAGCGGGGTGATGTATTAAGAACAGGTGCAGGCGGCCACACAATATACCCCTTATGTCGTACTTATAACTTGACCTGCCTCTTACCTGTCTCCAAACTTCACTTTCCTGGGTTCAGAATCACCCCGGTGAGCCCCACTGAGAAGGTGGTGATGGTAGGCAGGGTTCAAGTCGAGGGTAGACGAGGGGGGACAAAGTCCACCCACTTTTTCCAGCAGGTGGTCTCGGCCCCCCCAGCTAAAATGATAAACATTGAATCATTGAATGTCGTCTTTGGATTCATGCAATAAAGTCTGGTTTGCTGGCCGGACACTTTACCACTGCACTATATAACCTGATGAAAAACAACAAACAACTAAGGGTAAAATGTCGCATTTCGGTACTGCAAGTCCCATTGAAAACATTTGTATTGGTTCTTGGAGTTTAAAACATGCACACCTTTTAACGTTTCCAAAAACACTGTTAGAAAAAAAAAATCTTCTCTTGGTTTTGTGGCAGTGTTGATTTTATGAAAGGCAAATGCCATTCGTCCTGTGCAATTTGGGTGATTATGCAGAGCCAATTTAGTGCAATGTGCATATTTCACCTTAACATGCTAATTTCTGGCAGCGTCACATCCCATTGCATTTGTTGATGAGTCCCCCCACTTTAATTTTTAGGACTTGACCCCTGATGGTAGGAGAAATCAGGAGGTAACAACAGGGTCCCCAAAAACCCCTAAAGGATAAAGACACAAGGTTAGAGTAACTGGCACAAAAACAGGAAAGGTGGACAAAAGAATGCTGGTGTACTATTCTTTAGTTATCATATGCACTGTTTCTCTTCCGTACACCAGCAGGGGTTTGTTAGTTTTTGTACAAAAGGGGAGAACACAGAACACTTTGTACACCTTAAACCTAGCAGCTGCATAACTAAAGAAAACGTATTAAAGTCCTGTAAAATATTAAAATTTGAAAAAAGAGACTTTTACAAAATATATACAAGTCCATACAGTGCACTATATGAAAAAAAACTTTGTATAAAACCTTACTACTGAGATAACCTGGCTACGGCTGTCTCAATGGGCCTCATTACGACTCTGGCGCTAAGGGGTTAACAGCGCCATAAAAGGCTGCAGCGCCGTTAACCCCTTAGCACCTAATTACGAGGTCCCTTTGCGGCTCACGACCTTAACGGCTGGTCTGAACCAGCCGTTAAAGTAGGGACCTGCAAAGGGACCTTGAAGGTAGTTACAGTACCGCAAAAGCTGTGTGGCTTACAGTGGCCATCTTGCCTTTGTTCAGGAATCCATTGATTCTTATAGCAGGGGGTGGGTATCCGAAAATGGAGGTGTCCCAGAGCCACTGCAGGGTCAACATGTAGCTGCTACGAGCCCATACCCTGTTCTGTGAGCAACACATAGATGCCCAAAAACATACACTACAGGTAACAAGTGTACCCCTACCCATGGGTGCCAGAGGAGTGGCCCATAGGTTTTTCTCACCAATAATAAAACAAAAGGCTGCATGCCAGAGGTCCAGGCTAGACGCCTTTGGCAGAAAACATGTAGAAAAACACATACAGGGAAGCAGTGGAACAAGGACGAGGATGCCCTGTCCCTCCAATGTATTTCCAGATTCACATTCGCTCCATCAGACTGAGGTTAGGGAGGACTAATCTCCCACTGTAACGCTTACCTGGTGTCTTTGTACAGCTTAAACCTAGCAGCTGCATAACTAAAGAAAACGTATTAAAGTCCTGTAAAATATTAAAATTTGAAAAAAGAGAATTTTACAAAATATATACAAGTCCATACAGTGCACTGTATAAAAAATAAAAAAAATCTTTGTATAAAACCTTACTACTGAGATAACCTGGCTACGGCTGTCTCAATGGGCCTCATTACGACACTGGCGCTAAGGGGTTAACAGCCCCGTAAAAGGCTGCGGCGCCGTTAACCCCTTAGCACCTAATTACGAGGTCCCTTTGCGGCTCCCGACCTTACCGGCTGGTCTGAACCAGCCGTTAAAGTAGGGACCCGCAAAGGGACCTTGAAGGTAATTACAGTACCGCAATTTGCGGTACCGTAATTACCGCCTTCCCCATTCCCATTGAGCCCTATGGGGCAAAAATGGGAATGGGGAAGGACCAATGGTGCATGGGGAATTACCCCCCCGCCAACCTTGGAATGGGGTGGTAATTCCCCATTGCACCATGGCGGACTCGTTACAATACCGGCAGCCACCATGGTGCTAATAGCGCCATTGGTTACCGCCGGTGTTGTAATGAGGGCCAATGTCTCTGCTGCTGATCTCTCAATGTTCTTCTTTCTTGACGTTCTTCCTTCTGCACACACTCTCTCTGGTCTTGGCAGTTAGACAGCAGTGTGTAGGGGGCCCAAAATGCTCTTATATGGACTAGGCTGTATATGCACAATGCAGCCCAGCCATCAGATGAGGTGTGGGGAGCCACCCAGATCTTTTTCACAACTGGGCCATGTCTGCCAGGGGTGGCCTAGGTCTCAGTGGGTCACCTGTCAAGCGGAGGTGGCCCCTTCATTCAAATTCAGCTCAGGGGGCTGGAAACTTGTGTACTCCCCTGCTGTGGGGAGTGATGTTACTTAATTTGTACCCAGGGCCTGGTGGTGCTGTGTGCCACATGGAAGGGTGACAGTGCTCACAGGCACTCCTCTGCTAGCCAGGGGAGTGCCAGTACAAAGGCCCGGGATGGGGCAGTGACAGAAGCCGAGCAGATCGCCTCTAAGCCTCTTGAAGGTTTTTTCCATTGTCCCCGACAGCGCTACGCTCGTGCTCCAACTTTATTTTTCTTTACAAAGTAAAGGAACCCTCACATGACCATGCGCGAGGGTCCTTTACTCTTAAGTGCTCCTTTTTTCAGTTTGAGATCCCTGGCGACGCTTACTGCGCTGAGGATCCTTCCTTTTTGTTTTCCCAATGAGGGGTTACATGACCAACTCCTAGCCTTTCAGAGCACACACTGCATTCACTCCAATTTCAAGCACGGCTGGACCACAGGCATTGTGACACACAACCAAAACCAGACACCCAAAACACAGAATGTGAATTGACTCCCCTTTTCATTCATTCAGATTCCACCCCTATGGTGTACCCAAAACAAGCAGTCCCTGGAAAGGCTCCTACAGTCTATCAGGGGCTGACCCAGAGCCATATATGGTCCTTCCACCCAACATCCAATCACGGGGAAGGGGAAATAAGGGTTTCTCAGTACTTTGAGACACAAGAGGGAAAGGCAAAAAGCTGTGTGGCTTACAGTGGCCATCTTGCCTTTGTTCAGGAATCCATTGATTCTTATAGCAGGGGGTGGGTATCTGAAAATGGAGGTGTCCCAGAGCCACTGCAGGGTCAACATGTAGCTGCTACGAGCCCATACCCTGTTCTGTGGGCAACACGTAGATGCCCAAAAACATACACTACAGGTAACAAGTGTACCCCTACCCATGGGTGCCAGAGGAGTAGCCCATAGGTTTTTCTCACCAATAATGAAACAAAAGGCTGCATGCCAGAGGTCCAGGCTGGATGCCTGTGGCAGAAAACATGTAGAAAAACACATACAGGGAAGCAGTGGAACAAGGACGAGGATGCCCTGTTTCTTCAAAGTATTGCCATATTCACATTCGCTCCATCAGACTGAGGTTAGGGAGGACTAATCTCCCACTGTAACGTTTACCTGGTGTCTTGAAGGGATAGGTGATGCCCTAGATGGCAGTATGGCCGCAATTTCCACACCTCTCCTTGATACGACCATGCGCTTGCAGCAAAAGAGGTAGGATGTTTTTAATGGTGTGATTTGAGTCCCCCATGGATTGCTGTCCGTGGAATGGCCCCTTGGATTGTTGTTTCCCACAAGAGATGGAGTAATATTAGAGGACTGTTGTTCCATGACTTAACAACCCCCTCCCTGCCACCACACACTAGACAATAACAGTGTTGTACTATGTTTTTCCCACTGTTGACTCACCATGTAACCATCTGCATTGTGCAGTCGGTAAAGGGCTTCTTCCAGTTACTGCACTGGGTGTAGACTCAGACCTGCTGTGACCTCCTCCGGTGTGTGTGCTGATAGCAATTATTGTCTTTCACTGATGCTGAATGCCTGTAACAGCCATTCCTCTTGTATTGTAGATGAATGTCTATGGTAACATTCCTTCTACTCATGTTGCAGATCTGAACTGAACCACTCTTGGATTATGGGGATATCTTGAATTGCTGCACTATTGTAGGAAAATGTTCACTGTGCAGCAAAATGAACATTTCTAGATTAAGTGCTGTGTTGTCTTCACTGACTTTCTTTAATGTGTGCATTTAGTTCTAAGCCATGTTATCTTCAAAGGCTTTTGTTAGAGAGGTCCGAAAAGCCACGTTGGCTGTACGGGCTTAATTGAGGCAAGCGTGGGATTCCGCAGGTGGACTTGAAAGGCTTTGCTTTTCCTGCACACACAAGCAGGCTGAGATTTATTACTTCTTGATTCTTGCCAGCATGCGCATTTAAGACAACAAAGTCGTTTTCCGACATGGTGAGCATTCTCCGGATTAAAAGCTGTGGTAAACGTCCGGCGAGCTTCTGTTGCTTGCAAAGGTAACACAAAGCATGGGTGTGACCCAGGGTGAGGCTTATATAGCCCTGGGTCTCCAACACACTGCACTGTTTTGTGTAATTAGTTTAAAGCGACTCCCTTGGTGGCCATGTTGGTGGTGTTGCTTATCTGTATGCCGGCAGCCATCTTGTAATGACTCATTTTTATATAGATGCACCATGCTTGACCATAGGAGAGGCCTAAACATGTCATTCAGTTCATTCCTTTGATTAAGTCTTGAAGACTGGTTGGCCAGTGTATGCCGGGGCATAGGACCATGAGTGTCTATTGGATCTGGGGTCATTACAGCACTCCTCCTCAAAGCCCCTGCCACGTGGTATGTCAGGGTTTGGGTTGCTTGGATGATCTTTGTGGAAGCTTGTCACTAGCCTTGGAGCATGTACATTGGTGGCTGGCTCCCATGACCTGTCTACTGCTCTGTAGCCCTTCCAGTCAATCGGGTAGTAGAAGGTATTCCTGGACCTTTTTGAATCAAGAATCTTTTTGACTTCATATTCAGGTTAATCTTTCTCTACTATAACTGGATGTGATTTTGCCATGGTGATACGGGTATCTGTGTGTAGTGGCTTTAGTAAGGAGACCTGGAATACATGGTGGATTTATAGAGTCTGACAGCCACTGGATGTATAACCGCAGTGACAGGATATGACCCTATATAGCATGGATGTAATATTATTGAGTAGTTTAACTGAATGTGATGTGTGGCTAACCAGACTTGATCTCCACTTGGTAGTTGGGTGATGAACCCCTTTTCCTGTTGGCATGTCTTTTATACGTGTATTTCGCTTATTGTAAGTGGGCCTTAGCCTGTTGTAATGTATGATGTATGTTCTTATGCAGAGTCTATACGGCCTGCATTTCTAAGGCTTCAGGGGGATCCTATACTGAAGTTACGGGGTGCATTCCATTCAAAACGTAGTGTGGTGTGATTCCCGTGGAACTATGCACGTATTGTTGTATGCATACTCCACCACCCACATAAGATCCACCCAGTCTTGATCAGTGTAGGGTACAATACAGCATAAGTACTTTTCAAGAGTTTGGTTGGTTCATTCTGTTTGCTTATCTGTTTGTGGAGGGTGACTTTTGGACAGAAGGGCATCAATCTGTGCTAACGCACAGCAATTTTTCCAAAACCGGGAAATAAATGTACTATTCTGATCTGAAACACTTGTGTATAGGTGCGTTATAAATGTCTTATCATATCATATCATAAAATAACAACTGAGGGGAAGCCATGTAGATGGACAGCCTGTAGCCTTTGGTATGCCTTGTAATGTAAAGGGACCCTCGCATGCCCATGCACGAGGGTCCTTCACTCTAGGTTTTGTCCCGATCCCTGGCATGGCTTCTGCACCAGGGAACCAATTATCTTTTTTTGCGCGATCCCAGTGCAGTTTAACATGCCGGCTTTCCAGTCTTTAATTTCTAACCGGAGGTTACATGCTCCCCCACCCCCTCTTTGAACTATCCTCGGCCCTGAGGATAGCTTTGGTCTGATCAATTAATTCATCCAGCCATGATTTAGGACAGGCCACTGGTTGCCACCCAGTACCCCGAATCTCAGGCACCTCCTATAGTACCCCTGAACCATAGGAACCTTCTCTAGAGAAGGACGGACGGAAGACTGAGAGGAACAGACTGGAACCTCACACTGAACCCCTGGTGTATCATATGCTAACGTCATAGCAATTCTGCCCTCCCTGGTGGTACTATGATGAGGTGGCAGGGGCCTCTTTACTTTACTTTAATGTATTTATATGGCACACCATATAAGAGGCCCGGAGGCATACAGGCACAACGAACGAGAACACCAAATGTCAGGAGGGCAGATAGCATTTGAGCACACAACCAACATAGATTATATGAATAGAAACGTTTTTAGTTTCTTCTTAAAAAGCTCTGTTGATTTAATTTCTCTCAGGTCTCGTGAGATGGCGTGCCAGACTCTGGGAGCTGCTGCAAAGAACGCACATTTTGCCAGCCTGAGTGAGATGAACTCTTGGCACCATCAACACGTTGGTGTCGTTGGCTCTGAGTTTTCTCAGTACAGCTTTACTCTTGAGTGCTCCCCCAGGTACACAGGGCTGGTTCCTACCAAACATTTATGAGTGATCAGAAGTAAACAATATTCTATTCTGGCCTCTAGAGGAAGCCTGTGTAGTTGTCGTTGTGCGTCTGAGATATAGTCTCTCTTCTTCAGGTACTGTAATGACCCTCACTGCTCTGTTCTATACCACTTGCAATCTGGCACAATCACTTTTACATATACCAATTAAATGACTACCACAATATTCGATTTTGGTACCGATAATCACCCTGGCCTCCGTCTCACAGCTTTTTCTCATTAGATATGGTTGAGTCTGTCAGAGCAGCTTAAGGTAGTAAGTTCATGATGAAACCAGACTATTCACCTGGGCACGCATATTACGGGTTTGATCCAGGTAAATGCCTAAAGTTTTGCCTTCCAGCCAGCCACCTGGAAATGCAATTATTCAATGCCAAGCTTTGATATTTTATTTTCCGTGCAAACCATCATCAACGTTTTTTCATCGTTGAGGGCTAGGCCGCTTTTGACCATCCAGGATTGAATCAGCCCAGACACTAAATCAATGTTCTTAGTGTCCTCCTTGCGGCTTCCTGACAAGGGAATAACGCATTCCGTATCCTCCGCATAGTGGGTAAAACGTATTCCGTTTTCTTCCAGCATGTTAAATAGTGGCACCGTGAAGATGTTATGCAAGGACGGAGAGAGGCGTGCACCGTGTGGGACTCCATATTGCAAATGCGCTGGGGTAGCCTCTGCTCCGTCACTACAGACCCTGATCAATCTGTTGCTAAGAAAGGACTTCATCCAAGCTGCTGCGCTGTCTGAAAAAGCCACAACGTATTATAACCTATCGATTAGTATCGGATGATCCAACCCGTCATATGCGGCAGACAAGTTTATCAGCATAAGCAAGGCCATTTATCCTTTATCAATTATTCATTTGAAGCAGGCTGGATTTGAAATCCAGCATAGCCGTTTCTGTGCCGTGACCTTGCCTAAAACCTGATTGCCATCCAGGATATTGTGATTATACAGATGCTCTAATATTTGCTTGTACGCCACACAATCTAGCATTTTTTATTTAAAAAAAGATGTATTAGTAAAAGGCCTATAGTTGGACGGCACAAGGGGGCTTAGTGCTGGTTTTTTAAGACAGACGTGATCCACGCATTTTTAAGCTCATCTGGCACATGGCTTTCTTTAAAAGAGGCATTCACAAATTTAGTCCAAATCCCTATCAAGGTAGGTGTGCAGGCTTTAACAGTAAGAGCCGGACAGATATCACCTTTACAATTAGATGGCTTAAGTTTTCTAATAATATCTGACAGTTCAGCTTCTGAGACAGGTTTAAAGCTATATTGTAGATCTATGTCTCTCGGCGTGAGGTTTCTATTCTTATGCACCTTATTAGCACTCTCTTCTTCTTGCTCCAGACTCTAACTTTTTATGTCAATATTCTGTTTCATCAAGTTCAATTTGCCTAACATTGCCACTTGTATAGATATACACCAGGCTGTGCCTTTATTTGGGGCATCCTGTTTACTAGGACAAGGGTTTCTAGTTCCTTCAAAATCTTGAAGAGTTCTTGAGAATCTGCCTGGTTTCATACTTTGCTTTTTTTGCTGTAATGATAGATAGTTTATACTCCTTGGACACGATGCTATGTGCTTCCTTGTCTTTATTCAGTCTAAAGTGTTTCCGGGTATAGAAACACGCATTTTGTCTGCCTTAAGCTTTTACAAATCTGGTGAGAACCATGCATTCCCCATTTTACATGGCACAAGCCTTGTTTTTTGTGGGGCAATTGCATTCGTAGCTTTCGAAACTGTCCCTTGATATGCCTTAGCAATCTCATCTGCCATCTCCAGGCTAGCTACCTCTCCTATCAAAGGGGTAATCCACGCTTCCATAGCAGCTGGCACTAATTTCCATACATTGCTGGTAGTTACCCAAGTTCTTTTGATTGCCCTAGTCTTCATCCTTTATTCAAATAGCATGTCCAGGTGGACAAAGAAGTGATGCGACCAGGGTCAAGGGTGTATAAGGGGGGCATTAGTGCTGATAGTATAGGCAGCCGCGCAATTCAGGGTATTGCCCTTTATATGGGTAGCTAGATTAACTAGTTGTGCGAAGCCAAGGTTGCCAAACCATTCTTCCAGTCCCTTGGCCGGAAGATCAGTATCCTTTCCCAGCCATAGGTTATAGTCTCCCAATATCATAATTTTGGTAGTTGACTTTAGTAAGAGTAACATCGTGTTACATAGTTGGGATGCAAAATCGGCCCTAGATATGGGAGGTCGTTAAAATTAATCGTTGTTTAAGCATCAGTCCAAATTTGAGTGTGGAGCTTTTCACACCCCTCTGGGCCACATATATCTTCATACCAAACATCTCAATCTAATCTATATATCATGGGACTCCACCCCCTCTCCCATCCTGTCTGTACATACGTAACAAGCTATAGCCTGAAGGCAAGGCTAAGGCTATAGTAGGCCCAGCGGCCTCTCAGGATGGAACACTCTCAGGATGGGGTTCAGGTTCCCTAGGAGCGGGATCTGGATCAGTGGGTGTAGGGACCCACACTAGTGTCTGATCCGACCACTGGTCTGGGTAGACGCTAAACTGATCGCCCTCAGCATCAGCACCTTCACTGGCTTCTGGCTGACCTTCTGTAGCTCTCTCAGCCTCGGTAGCTGGAGAAGCTTCTGGGGATTGAGCCGTCGAAAGATGTTCTTTTGGTCTTTCAGCACAGAGACGCTGCTGTCTGGTTACGGCCTCTTGGCTGGTTCTTCACCGGTCTCCTCCAGTATCAGTTCAACCTCATCCCTGACTGAGAGCAGGTGGTTCCGGTGCAAGGTCCTGGCTGACCTTCTTCTTGCAGTCGGTAAACAGGGACCTCTCCCAGCTGATGCCCTATGATGAAAGGCTGAGACTTCCACTTGTTGCCAAGCTTGGTGTGTCCTCTTTTTCCCAGGCTGCGGATCAACACACGATCTCTAGGTGGAAGAGCATGAACCCTGACCTTGGCATCATAACAGTGTTTGTTTTCTTCTGCCGTCTTCCCCACGGCAGCCTGGCCGAGCTGATATGATTGCTCCAGTGGACGCTTGAGCTGTTTAACGTAGCTGGCGTAGCTCTTTCTGCCTGTTCCATCTGCGGGCACACGCCAAAACACAGGTCTATGGGCAGCCGGGGATCCCTTCCAAACATCAAGAACTATGGTGTAAACCCAGTGGCATCATTCTTCGTACAGTTGTACTCATGGGTCAGGGTGGCCACATGCTGACTCCATCTATTCTTCTCCTCCAGCCTCAGGTTGCCCAGAATGACCAAGAGGGTCCAATTATACCTCTCCACTTGGGCATCCCCTGAGGGTGATATGGATCTGTACGGGTCTTCTTGATGCCAACCAGCTCCAGCATCTGCTTGATGAGTGTCAGTTTAAAGTCTGGTCCTTGGTCGGAATGAATCCTGACCGGCCAGCTCTAGTGCACAAAGTATTTTCCCCATAACACGCGGTCAATGGTGATGGTATGCTGATCTGTGTTGGGAAACATCTGCGCATACCGAGTGAAGTGGTCTGTCACCACCAGGATGTTCTGTACTCCTCGCCTGTCCATCCTCATCTTGAGGAAGTCGATGCAGACGAGGTAGCTTATGTACCTCGAGACTGGCGATGTTGCAGTAGACAGCAGGTACCGTCTCAGCAGAGGATCCCAAGCAATCCATGCTCCTGACTCTGTCTGGCTCCTGCTGACTTGCAGCCTGGCAGATAGCTCTGACGCCTGCTGAAGGCAACTCCTTCCACAAGGTGGATCCAGCTGTTTTATCCAAACGAGCATGAGGCCTCCGAGAAAGTGCCTAGGTCTGTACTGTAAACTGAAGACATATATGGACACTGCAGCGAGCCAACAGTGTCTGGTAGCATCCAGCTTCACCGACTTCAACACATACATAAAGGGGTTGTTGTCTGTCCTCACCGTAACGGTGATGCCATAGAGGTTATCGTGGAACTTCTGTGTAATGGCCCATTTCAATGCCAAAAATTGCAACTGGTGGACTGGATAATTCTACTCTGTCGCATGTAGGCCTCGGCTGCCGAAAGAACTGGTCTCGTCTCAATCTTCGTCTCCTAGAGAAACGCTCCTAATCCCTCCATACTTGTGTTCACATGGAGGATGTAAGGCCACAGCGGATACGTCTAGGCCAGGACTGGTGCTGTGGTGAGGGTCTGCTTGAGCTCCCCGGAGGCCTGCTAAAGTCGATCAGTCCAACACACACTAAAGGGATCCCATGGATAATATGGATTGTCTCCAGAGTTTCTGTGTTCTTTCAGCTCCTCTGGGTAGGTGAGTAGCCATGGGTGGGCCCGTTCTCGGAGCCGTAGCTGCAGAAGTAACAGTGGCAGCGATTTGGCTCCGTGCATGACCTGTTGCAGCCGGACCAGGTTCAGGCTGTTTGTCTCAATTCCCTTACGTTTCAAAGCTAGCTGAAGAATCGGCTCGTTCCTCGCCAGATATTCGGAGAGACGCTCACCCTGTCGGAGGCGGGTGATGTAGTACTCACCATCAGCTCTGCACCGGACTCAGTGGCTCCAAATACTCCACCTAGCGTGTACATGATGCCCTTCGCTGTGGGGTCTGGATGTGTGGCACATAGCACATGGGTGACTCTCAATGCAGGACCTCGCCGACTCTCAATGACGCAACGGCTCTTCTCCCGGTCTGTAGCTCTCCAGTTGTGCATCATCTGGTGGGTCTGGCCCAGCCAAAGTTGGTATTCCTCTTCACCCCTCTGGGTTGGTTTCTCCCCGGAGAAGGGTCTCAGGCGGACATAGGGGCCATGCTCATATGGTGGCGCAATGGCCTCATGTAACACGTCCTTGAAAGCATCCGCCATGGAGAAAGCAATCAGTTTGGCACATGTATGGCACTGGCACCCACTCTAGGCCCTGGTAAGATAGAGGTGCTTACGGATGCAGCCATGATGGCATCTTCACCGGACTCTTCAGGATGACAGGGTGCAGCGCTGGGCAAGGCAGGATTTGCGCAAAGCATAGGTGGTGTGACTGGTGCACTAACCTGCAATGCTGTCCATGTGTTTAATGCCCAGAGAGGATAGGACACTATTGGGTCTCCCCCATGGATGGTAAGGGGCAATGTCTCAGGATCGACTTCACTAGGCCCATAGCAGACCAGGATCCTGGTGCCCGCTAGGCCAGGGGCTTTCCCAGGTTATTTGACCTGGCCAGTGGGGGACTATAGTGACTCCGACAACCTGAGCATCTGGTGTAGAGATGTGCTCCCAAGATAAAGCAATGGTCGGGATCAATCCCCTCACCCTCAGCTCAGTTAGCTCCATGAATCCCATCCATGAGGATGGCACCTGAGGGTCAGATCTGCGCCCAGCTGGCTAACTGAAGCCGATCCAGGAGGATGGTATCTGAAGGTCAGATCTTAGCCCAGCTGGCTACCCAAAGCTGATCCAGGAGGATGGCACCTGAGGGTCAGATCTCAGCCCAGCTGGCTACCTGAAGCCGATCCAGGAGGATGGTACCTGAGGGTCAGATCTCAGCCCAGCTGGCTACCTGAAGCCGATCCAGGAGGATGGTATCTGAGGGTCAGATCTTAGCCCAGCTGGCTACCCAAAGCTGATCCAGGAGGATGGCACCTGAGGGTCAGATCTCAGCCCAGCTGGTTACCTGAATCCCATCCATGAGGATGGTACCTGAGGGTCAGATCTCTGCCCAGCTGGCTACCTGAAGCCGATCCAGGAGGATGGTACCTGAGGGTCAGATCTCAGCCCAGCTGGCTACCTGAAGCCGATCCAGGAGGATGGTACTTGAGGGTCAGATCTCAGCCCAGCTGGCTACCCGAAGCTGATCCAGGAGGATGGCACCTGAGGGTCAGATCTCAGCCCAGCTGGCTCCCTGAATCCCATCCACGAGTATGGCACCTGAGGGTCAGATCTCAGCCCAGCTGGCTACCTGAATCCCATCCATGAGGATGGTACCTGAGGGTCAGAGCTCAGCCCAGCTGGCTACCTGAATCTCATCCATGAGGATGGTACCTGAGGGTCAGATCTCAGCCCAGCTGGCTACCTGAAGCCGTTCCAGGAGGATGGTACCTGAGGGTTGGATCTTAGCCCAGCTGGCTACCTGAATCCCATCCATGAGGATGGTACCTGAGGGTCAGATCTCCGCCCAGCTGGCTACCTGAAGCCGATCCACGAGGATGGTACCTGAGGGTCAGATCTCCGCCCAGCTGGCTACCTGAAGCCGATCCAGGAGGATGGTACCTGGGGGTCAGATGTCAGCCCAGCTGGCTACCTGAAGTCGATCCAGGAGGATAGTACCTGGGGGTCAGATCTCAGCCCAGCTGGCTACCTGAAGCTGATCCAGGAGGATGGTACCTGAGGGTCAGATCTCAGCCCAGCTGGCTACCTGAATCCTGTCCATGAAGATGGTACCTGAGGGTCAGATCTCAGCCCAGCTGGCTACCTGAATCCCATCCTTGAGGATGGTACCTGAGGGTCAGATCTCAGCCCAGCTGGCTACCTGAAGCCGATCCAGGAGGATGGTACCTGAGGATCAGATCTCAGCCCAGCTGACTATCTGAATCCCATCTACGAGGATGGCACCTGAGGGTCAGATCTCAGCCCAGCTAACTACCTGAAGCCGATCCACGAGGATGGTACCTGAGGGTCAGATCTCCGCCCAGCTGGCTACCTGAAGCCGATCCAGGAGGATGGTACCTGAGGATCAGATCTCCGCCCCGCTGGCTACCTGAATCCCATCCACGAGGATGGCACCTGAGGATCAGATCTCAGCCCAGCTGACTACCTGAATCCCATCTACGAGGATGGCACCTGAGGGTCAGATCTCAGCCCAGCTAACTACCTGAAGCCCATCCATGAGGATGGTACCTGAGGGTCAGATTTCAGCCCAGCTGGCTACCTGAAGCTGATCCAGGAGGATGGTACCTGAGGGTCAGATCTCAGCCCAGCTGGCTACCTGAAGCTGATCTAGGAGGATGGTACCTGATGGTCAGATCTCTGCTCAGCTGGCTACCTGAAGCCTATCCAGGAGGATGGTACCTGAGGGTCAGATCTCCACCCAGCTAGCTACCTGAATCCCATCCACGAGGATGGCACCTGAGGGTCACACCTCAGCCCAGCTGGCTACCTGAAGCTGATCCAGGAGGATGGTACCTGAGGGTCAGATCTCCGCCCAGCTGGCTACCTGAAGCCGATCCAGGAGGATGGTACCTGAGGGTCAGATCGCCGCCGAGCTGGCTACCTGAAGCTGATCCAGGAGGATGGCACCTGAGGGTCAGATCTCAGCCCAGCTGGCTACCTGAAGCCCATCCATGAGGATGGTACCTGAGGGTCAGATCTCAGCCCAGCTGGCTACCTGAAGCCGTTCCAGGAGGATGGTACCTAAGGGTTGGATCTTAGCCCAGATGGCTACCTGAATCCCATCCATGAGGATGGTACCTGAGGGTCAGATCTCCGACCAGCTGGCTACCTGAATCCCATCCATGAGGATGGTACCTGTGGGTCAGATCTCAGTCCAGCTGGCTACCTGAATCCCATCCATGAGGATGGTACCTGAGGGTCAGATCTCCGCCCAGCTGGCTACCTGAAGCCATTCCAGGAGGATGGTACCTGAGTGTCAGATCTACAACCAGCTAGCTACCTGAAGCTGATCCAGGAGGATGGTACCTGTGGGTCAGATCTCCGCCCAGCTGGCTACCTGAAGTCGATCCAGGAGGATGGTACCTGGGGGTCAGATCTCAGCCCAGCTGGCTACCTGAAGCCCATCCATGAGGATGGTACCTGAGGGTCAGATCTCAGCCCAGCTGGCTACCTGAAGCCGATCCAGGAGGATGGTACCTGAGGGTCATATCTCCGCCCAGCTGGCTACCTGAATCCCATCCATGAGGATGGTACCTGAGGGTCAGATCTCAGCCCAGCTGGCTACGTGAATCCCATCCATGAGGATGGTACCTGAGGGTCAGATCTCAGCCCAGCTGGCTACCTGAAGCCGATCCAGGAGGATGGTACCTAAGGGTCAGATCTCCACCCAACTAGCTATCTGAATGCTATCCACGAGGATGGCACCTGAGGGTCAGATCTCAGCCCAGATGGCTACCTGAAACTGATCCAGGAGGATGGTAACTGAGGGTCTGATCTCCACCCAGCTGGCTACCTGAAGCAGATCCAGGAGGATGGTACCTGAGGGTCAGATCTCCGCCCAGCTGGCTACCTGAAGCCCATCCATGAGGATGGTACCTGAGGGTCAGATCTCAGCCCAGCTGGCTACCTGAAGCCGATCCAGGTGGATGGTACCTGAGGGTCAGATCTCAGCCCAGCTGGCTACCTGAAGCCCATCCATGAGGATGGCACCTGAGGGTCAGATCTGAGCCCCGCTGGCTACCTGAATCTCATCCATGAGGAGGGTACCTGAGGTTCAGATCTCAGCCCAGCTGGCTACCTGAAGCCGATCCAGGAGGATGGTACCTGAGGGTCAGATCTCAGCCCAGCTGCCTACCTGAAGCCGATCCAGGAGGATGGTACCTGAGGGTCAGATCTCAGCCCAGCTGGCTACCTGAAGCCGATACAGGAGGATGGTACCTGAGGGTCAGATCTCCGCCCAGCTGGTTACCTGAAGCCGATCCACGAGGATGGCACCTGAGGGTCAGATCTCCACCCAGCTGGCTACCTGAAGCCCATCCACGAGGATGGTACCTGAGGGTCAGATCTCCGCCCAGCTGGTTACCTGAAGCCGATCCACGAGGATGGTACCTGAGGGTCAGATCTCAACCCAGCCGGCTACCTGAAGCCGATCTGCGAGGATGCTACCTGAGGGTCAGATTCAGTAAAATCAAAACACAGTGATTATAATACTGTATACTGTAAAAAACGGATTGTAAAAAAACAGAATCTTACGCTAGCAAACCAAAAACTGCCCTGGGAAGGAAACACAGTGCCTACACAGTGGGCCTCATTACGACCCTGGCGGAAAGTTACCGCCAGGGCCGTGACTTTACCGCCATGGTGCTAACTACGTTAACACCATGGCGGTAAGGGGATTTACCGCCCCATTCCGACCTTGGCGGGGCGGTAAATCCCCAATCCCCATTTACCCTTCCCCATTCCCATTTTTGCCCCATAGGGCATAATGGGAGTGGGGAAGGCGTTAATTACGCCACCGTAAATTACGGTGGCGTAATTAACACCAAGTTCCCTTACCGCCATGGATTTTTACACCCGCTAGAAGCAGGTGTAAAATCCGCCATGGCGGAGAGGGAACTCGTGATTGGCGGTAAGGGGTCGGCGCAGCTAACGATGGCGCTAACCCCTTACCGCCAGGGTCGTAATGAGGCCCAGTAAGTAGGTAGGATAGGGAGTGTATAGGCACACCAAACGTGGTCCCAGCCGTGCCCCCAAATTTAGCAGGGTGATCGTCCAGTGCACCTTATTGGGAGACAGGTAAGAGGCGGGTCAAGATATAAGTGAAGGGTTGCGCTGTTTATTGTGTGCCCGCCTCACCTGTCTCCCAATAAGGTGGATGACCACCCCCCTACAAAGGCGCTCTGAAACTACAACAGTGGTGATGTTGTGCAGAACAAAAACATATTAACAAAGCATACCGGAAGTCCTTTATTCACATCCTTAAAAGGCACTTATTACGGGAGTCAACAAGTAGCATCCATGGAGGGCCCTATCGGGGATCCCTGACGCAGAGTTTCTGCTCAGCACCGGGATTGCGGGGGTGGACTTGTCTGAGGACCCCTCCTCTGAGATCAAAGTCTTGCTGGTGGTTGTGTTTTCCACACTCTGCTCTCTTTGTGTCATCTTTCTGCACAGTCACAACATGTGTCCCCCTACATGAGCACTAGAAAACTATGTGAACACAAAAAGAAAGAAAACAGCACATCCACCCTCCCACACTCCCTCTCTTCCCCCATCCTGTGATTTGTTGACACTGTTAAAAGGCTCAGGGAAATAGAGCTATTTTCTTTTTGGCCTTCTATCAATATTAATCACCGTGTGGTGCCTGGGCCCCCACTGCCTGTGCCAGTGTGGGCTTCTAGAAGATGTCTTCAGAGGAAACACACAAATGTGCTATTTTTCTCTACGGGAAGAGAGCAAACAGAGACCACCAAGGAGGGAGAGCAGACTTTCATCCCAGCACGACCCAAGAGGCACACATCATGTTTACATCATGTTTACATGCAGCATCGCGCCAATGTGTGTGTGTTTTCATCTATTCTCCGCTGCTGCCACTTGCAGCCTCAGGACCCGGGTGTGAGTGAAAAAGAATAAAAAGGTAAAAACAGTAAAAAGGAGAAAATTAATCAAAATAATCATATTGTTTTTGGTTCATTTAGAGCAAGGGTTTTGCAACACATTGGGCCTCATTACACGTTGTGCGGTAATGGAATACCGTTACCGATAATGATTTACCGGTACCGTTAATTCCCTAAGCAAATCACGACCCGGACCCACCGCTATCTGCGCACCTGTTACTTCCGGTGCCACTAATAGCGGCAAGGCCGCGGGCGCGCGACCCACATGCCGGAATTAGCGCCATGGCGCTAATACCAGGCCATCACAAGCCATGCGGACATGGTATTAGCGGCATGTAAAAGACCCAAAAACCCCTTACCGGCATGGCGCTAATAACGGCATCGAAAAGCACCCGTTAAGAGACCTGAGCAGTGTACCCATCAACTACAGGTGGACACAATCAGCACAGGTGCATGCAATGGAGACAGGCAGCACAAAAGAGCACACCACACCCCTACCCACACCCCTTCCCACACCAAGATGGTCCCAATAGCAGCAGCATGACATGACAGCCCTGACTACATGATAGCAGTGCAGCACCTACAACAACAGCCAGCACCAGAGGTGAGCTTTAACAGGCACCCATTCCTCACACCATACAGGCGAAGACAGCCGTCCACTGAGGAGGTGGCTCCTAACCCCTGTACGTAACCCACAGTACCATCAGGAAGAGGACAACAATATAGTACATCCTTCCAATGACAGTGCTCCGCTGCCTAAGCGGCCTGGGTGTGGTACTCCTGTACGGCCGTGTCAAAGTGGCAAAGACAACCATGGCATGTGTAGAGCATCACAAAATGTGCATATGATGGAATGTGCCTATGCCACTTGAAATTGACATGCAACCACCAGAAGAGTATGATGTGGCTGGGGATGAGTGCGGGTGGAATGCCCCGGCAGGACATGAAACAGGCAGTGCCAAGGAGGCACACGATGTGCATCAGCATCTGATTCTGTAATCTCATCATGCACCAAGGTGAAATAGCATGGACGTAGATGGGAATTGTTGCCCTGGTGCATGTTTCGAGGCCCACAAAGGACCCTGTCCACAATGAATGACACATACACAATAATGGAGACCACGCTTGGGTTTCAAACTCTGAACAGTGTATATTGAACATATTGTGGTACTAAAGTGCATAACACAGACTCCCTAAATACACCCTTACCCCCCTCCCCCCTCAACACACCCAATCACACCCTTACCCCCCTCCCCCCTCAACACACCCTTACCCCCCTCCCCCCTCAACACACCCAATCACACCCTTACCCCCCTCAACACACCCAATCACACCCTTATCCCCATCCCCCCTCAACACACCCTTACCCCCCTCCCCCCTCAACACTCCCATGTGAGTCTCATGACGTGAATGCGTCCATTGCCACATGTGACACACGAATCCTGGCGGCCCTATTTGCCAGTGCCTGCATCGTCATCTGGTGGTTGTGAAGCCGTGCGCCGCAGGTTCCGCATAGACCGGCGCAGGGGACTAGTCTGGCGTGAACTCCCAGACGAGGAGGGGCCTGGTTCTTCCTGGGCCGTGAGTGGGCACCGACGCTCAATAGTGTCTGCTATGCGGTTCATGGCCTGCCGCAGTTGGGCCATTTCACTGCAGATTCGGCTGGTGCATGCCTCCATGCCCTCCCTTGTCTGCTGTGCAAGTGTAGCAATGTCCTCCCTCAGGCGGGCTGTCTCTGCCACATGTTGACCTACTAGGCCACTCATCTCGGTCTGCCTCTGGTAGATGGTCGAGAGGTCATGTCGCATGGTGGGTGCTGGTGGGATGGCTGATGCACCTGGTCCCATTGCACTTGCATCAGGAGAGGATATCTGGGGGCTCCATATCCCTTCAGGGGTGGGTGAATCTCCATGACTACCCGGACCTGAGGAGTACCTCGGGCTTGCCAGTAAGGGGCTTGTTGGTCTGGGGCTATGGCTATCAGCATCAATGGCAGGTGTGTCCTCCTCATCTGAAGGTGGGGCCGTGGCTGCTGCTTCACCCGTTGAGCTGGTGGCAGCAGAGTCCATTCCCTCGATGCTGCCCTCACCTGCTGGCAGACACACTTCCGTGTGCGCCACGACGGGAGCAGCCATGGGCTGTGGATGCGTGCAACTGGTGTTCCGGCTGCTTTTGTCCCTGTGGTCATGGACACTCGTCCTGGCTGCCCTTGTGGATGTGGCGGTGTCCCCTGTGGCATCCCTCCTTGCTTTTTTGCTGGATGTGGGAGCAGGTGTGGAAGTTCGTGCCTCCTCAGTGTCAGTGTGTGATCCTGCAAGGGTGAGAAATGTTGACAACCATCAGTAATGGGTCGACCTGCCTTGAGCAAAATGAATACGTCATGCCGTTCTATGCATTCCGGGCTCTTTAGTGTGGATGCAGGTAATGGGGATGTTGGGTGGGTCATGCATGAATGGGTCTGTGTTGTACGGGCATGTGGTGATGCATGCATGTCTGTTTGTGGCTGGAGCCACGGCATTCATATGGACACATGATTGGGGGGAACATCACACTTCACTGTTCATTGTTTGATGCATACACTCACCTCCATCGGACGAAACGGCCACGCCATGCTCCATTTGTCCAACTCCCTCAATGCATTCCACCCCGATGGTTGATGCACATGTCTCCTCCCACTCAGTGAGCTTGTTTGGCGATTCACTGCCTCCTCCTGTGCCCATAGCCAGGTTGCGGTTCACGGATAGAATGTTCCGCACACGGAGCCGGAGGTCATCCCACCTCTTTCGGCAGTCTTTGACTGTGCGGGTTGTGGTGCCTACCGCGCTGACCTTGTGGGCTACCTCTTCCCAGATGGCCTTCTTCTTCACAATGGTCTCCCGACGCATGTCGTTGTTGAAGACGACATGAGCATTGTCTGCTAGTGTCTGCGTTAGCATAAGGAGCTCCTCCTTGCAAAATTTCTCCTTGCGTTGCCGCTCAGACGATTTTTTAACGGCCTTGGGCATCTTCACAGTGTCCTTGGTGTATTTCCCAACGTGGTTCCTGGTAAGGTGTCCTGGATAAGGAGGATGGCAATGGATTGTGTTTTTAAAGATGGCCGCCGTGCTCTTTCCCGTTCCGGTGCCATGACGCTATTTCCGGTTCCGCAATATTACGGTAACCGCTATTAGCGGTGACCGCTAATGGCGGTCACCGACATTTGCGGAAACCGCTATTTGCATGTGGCGGCAGGTCGGAAGTGCTAACAGCGCTTTCAAGGATGCCGTTAAGGGACTTTTTGGGGACTTTTGCGGCATGGCGGTAGGCTCGTGCCCGCGATCTCGTAATGGCATGCAATTTGCGGCCTCTTGCGAGGGCGGACACGCTATTTACGCCATGCCGGTAATTAGCAATTTTTACCGCCTACCGTGTAATGAGGCCCATTGTCTCCCCACATGCTCTCGACTACAACTCGCACGTGGGTTACAGCTTCACATAGGCTGGCTCGGGCTGCTGGGAGTTGTAGTCCAACATATCTGGGGCGACCAACGTTGCAGTACCCTGATTTCAAGGTATTGACGTTGATAAAAACGATTGCATTTGCTTCCAGTAGTGACATGTCAATTTAGCTGGGTAAACCATGTCCCTAAAGTTTGCAACTTTCATACACGTGATGTCTTAAATCAGAAAAGTGACGAATATCAGCAAGGCAGACGTGCTGGACCTCACGGCTGGCTGAGAGCTCACCTGGTTGGGTCGACTCATCCTTTCATCCTTCCGAGGTCAAAAGAGTGCATTAAAGGTGACACGAATCATTACAGCGCTTGAAAACTGGAAGAATCACTTTGGAGCGCACTACAATTAACCAATTGCTATTATTGCTGTACGACTTGGAAAACGTTAAGCACTCACTTGGGCTCTGATAGAAATTAGAGTATCTCAAGAAATTAACATCATTTCAGGTGGCTCTCCTTTTAACTATGACAAAAGTCATGTGACAAATAATAAAAAGGGCGCTGGCGCCACGCATCGTTTAGCTCCTCCCTCGTAAAGTTGCAAAATGGCCACCAGACATTTTCCATTGGGGTGTCTGATGAGGTCACTTGTGGTGGCACATTCATTGATCTCTATGAGGCATAGGCAGGCCGGTGTGCGGCATAGGGCGGGGGAGGCAGGGGACGTTTTTATAAGGGTGGCCATGGTCGCTCTTGCCCCCCCCCACTGGTGGTGCCACTGTTGCAAATCTGGCCAATGAGAATCACCGTCCATTTTCTAGTCTCACAGATCATTATTTCAGTTTCTTCTCATAGCAAATCCTGCTTCAACCTTCCATTTCAATTCATAGCACCTCAACAATGGTTGCTCTTTACGAGACCGTCAAAGGTTTCCGCCACAGCCTGTAATCAATAGATCAGTCCTTAGGAAAACTAACTGATCACACTATCCAGAGCAGTACATTTTAAAAAACGTAGCATTTCTATAACCCGTGCATCTGTCCATTTGGACCCATAATACTGTACCTGCTCATTCTTCCGTTCCCCCAATAAAGTGCAGAATGAGCCTTGTCTTGTTTTTGGCATAAAAAGGCCTCAGATTTATTTTCACAACATCATAAAACCACACTGCACACATTAGTGAAAATAGCTCTGAAGATGCAGCGACTGCTCCGTGTCCAACAACCTGCTTCCCCCTTTCTTTCCACAAAGTCCACAGTAGGCCCAACTCTCCCCACCCTCTGTGTCTAAGCCTCGCCTGCCCTTGCAGGTGTTGCTGGGCGGGGAGAGCGCCGTTTCTTTGGGGGAAGCTGAGCGCTTATTGTTACCACCAGCCGGCCCTGCCGCTTAGGCTCCCAAGAGGCGCTGGTCTGAGAAGAGTGAAAACCCTTCCGGCTTTCTCCTGGCTCCTTCGGAATCTGTCTCTTGTGCTTGGTTGCCCAAACACTGCCACACCACAGGTTGGTTACCCTCCACTGTGGCTCCCCTTTTCCTTATTTTACAATTCCAAGAGTTTTGTGCAGATATGATCGCTAAGTGGCTCTTTGCACCTCTCCACTCCTGTCTCAATTGTGCTACCAGTGCCTGCAATGAGAACATCATCTCCCTCATCAAAGCCCCCCCCCCAGGCTTGTCAAATCATTACCCCCCAGATGTATGACCAAGACGTCCGGTTTTTGCTGCTTACCCAGCAATTTGCACACGTGCCCCTGCAACTGTGCCCATTTCATCCCAGGCACACCGTGCCACCATATCCTGAATTCACAGGCCGTGAACTCCTCCTGATCCGCCGTCCAACGCGCCCCAGCCCTTGACACAAAGGAGTGTCCTACTACCCAGACGGACCTCCTTTTCCTCCGTGACGCCGCTAGTGGGATGAGAAGGCAACATGTTAAGTCACGGTTTCTCAGGTCTGACGTATCTCTTAAAACACCCTGAGCTCCATCTCCCGATTTGCCTGATGTCCTCCACCCCCAGGCCTATGGCTGCAGCTCAAGTGCCTGCCCCTATCCTAATGGAATGGGTCGCGAACACCCCCTCTGTTCCTCCAATTTTTCCCAGTGCCATGTCCATGACCCTTTTAAACTGGAAGCGGCTCAATGCAGACCCATCTCTGTGAATGAGAAGATGGTACCCCCCCCTCGTTGGTGGCCTCTCCTGGAGAAAGGCAGTCAGTACCCTGACTGGGCATACTATGCTCCCAGCCATGGGTCGGAGAGCCACAGTACACCCTTTCCCTTCCTGGTCAGTTTTGGACCTTATTAGCAATATGCTCAGCCGGCCTTCTGTCATGTGTACATCACCCAATTGTAGAAACCCCGCTCCTTCGGCATCCCTATTCTCCGGGACCAGCTCGCTCACCCTAAATGGCCCAAAGAAAGCTAGTGTGAAGGCTGCCTTGAACAAAACCCTCTCATATTCGTCCTGGCAAACCACCCTTAAGCATCTGACCAATCTATGCAGTTTTACAATGTCGATGGGCCGTCTTTCATTGGGTTTCTTCACCGCCTGTTTCGCCCAGCCCTTCATGGCCATTACAATGTAATGTTCCTTTGTGGGGTCACCTTTACCCCCTAACTTAAAATAACGGGCTATTGCAGCCAAGTGATATGCCATCCACGCTCTGGTCTTCCCTGAACGCCACAAAGGCCCTTACTGGCAGATCCCTCTGCTCTTCCAAAAAAACCTCTTCTTGAAAGGCCAAGAACCGTTCCCAGCATGCCTTGTATCTTCTTGCCGTGGCTGGTGCTAGCGTCGTGTGAATCAGAGAACTCAGATCGCCCCGACCATGCCCCACCACTGAGCTTTGAATTGGGTCATCTCCTCACTTGCTCCTGGATAATTCCCTCAGAACTTTTCCCACTGTAAATGAGAGAGAGAATCAGCGGCTATGTTTTTGACCCCGGGAATATGTCGTGCTCCGACTTTGATGTATATGGCAAAGCTGTTGCTATGGATATCAGAACCGTCTGTCCCACTTCCCTCCTCCGACTCCTCACCTGATGAACTGGAGCCCGTGGTGTATCTGGGAGCGCCTCAGTATTGAATACAGTTGGAAGTTAAATCCCTTCCGCAGTGAGAAGCCACAGCGGCCGCTTGTTAACAGTGGCTACTGCGGCCCCGTCACCGAAGGCAGGTGAATAGGGGAAAAAGGCAAATGGCAAAAAACCCCTCTGTAGAGTTCGATGTGCTGAAGAATCGGCTGAATGGATTCTGAAGTCCAGGAGCAGTCCGGATCGGCCAATGATGGAAATCCAAGGAGGCAAGGTATGCAGAATGAGTGGAGCAGGAAGTATGGGTGGAGAGCACAGGTAAGCCGGGAAACATGGGAAAGTGTGGACGTGGAAAGAAAATGGGATCGAGACCCGAGGAGAGCAGCGAGTGACGGAGCGTCGCTAGATAAATAAGAGAGGAAAAAATAACGGGAAGTGGAAAGAGCACTGAAAGAGAAAAATAGAGCGATAGAACACAAGCGTACCGCAACAAAGTATGCAAGCGGAAGCTCAAAGTTGCAATGTGCCGTCTGCCGGGAAGACGAAGAATAAGTCTTCCGGAGACGGTGACGTCACAATGTGAAAAATGTGAAAAAGACTGGACCGCCACCTATGCGAGAGCAGAAAGGCGTGTATCAACCTAATGGCCACTCCACCGGAACCGTCTGCACAGTCTCCATGCGGTCGGGCGCATGACAGTTTAATGCAAGCATGCTCTTGTTGAGTTCTCTAAGCAGTCTTAAAACCCTTGTATTGCTAGACAATCCTTGATTTATGATCTGGACTACTGCTAGGTTGTCTGACCAGAGCAACACCTTTCTGTCCTTCAACGGCTCCCCCCATATTTTAAAGGCTACCACAATGGGGAACAGCTCGAGCCATGTGATATCCCTAGTGATCCCCCATTGATGCTACTCCGTTGGCCAAGCCTTACCAGACCAATTGTGGTCCAGGATCGCCCCAAAACCCAGGGAACCTGATGAATCCGTGAATAGCCTGAGCCTCTCGCTGCTGGTCCACTCTTCCCTCCATAGCAGTACCCCATTGAAGTCCTCCAAAAACTGTTCCTACATTCCAAGGTCCTCCCTTACTTCGTATCCCAGCCTGACATGTTGACTGGCATGTTGCAACCCTACTGTTTTGAGCTTGATACTTCTTGCAAACACTTTACCAGCCGGGATGACTTTCCCCGCAAAACTGATTTTACCTGCCAGCGACTGGAGTTCCTTCAGGGTAGCCTTACTCTTCCCCTTCAAAACCTTGATGGTTTCTTTCAATCTCCTCACCTTGTCCTGGGGGAACCTGCACTCACCCTTGACTGAGTCAATTTCTATCCCTAGGAATGTCAATCAGGTAACCGGACCCACCGTTTTACCTTCAGCCAGTGGGACCCCATCCCTTTCATCAACCCCTGAAATGTACTCATGAGAGACCCGAACTCCCTGGTCCCTTCTTTGCCGATGAACAAAAAATGGTCGAGGTAATGCAAGACTCCTCCCTCCTGAACCTCCTGCTTCACTGCAAACTCCAAGAAGGTGCTAAACGCCTCAAAATAGGCACATGATCTGGCGCAACCCATTGGCAAACATTTATCATAGAAATACTGGTCTTGCACCTTGAACCCCAACAAGTGCTGACTTTCTTTGCGAATAGGCAGTAACCGGAATGCAGACTCAATATCGGCCTTCCCCACTAGGGCCCCCCTCCCGGCTGCCCTTACCATTTCCACTGCATCATCAAAAGAGGAATAATGTACCCGACACAACTCTTCGGCTATGCCGTCATTCACTGAGTCACCTTCAGTAAAAGGGAGGTGGTGAATCAAGCAATATTGTCCCTCCTCCTTCTTAGGGCCCAACCCCAAAGGTGACATCACAAAATTCTCCATTTGTGGGCAAGCGAACGGGCCAGCCACTCTACCCAGCTTGATTTATTTGTCCACTTTAAGAGCCTCCGCCACTGGCATCCCCAATGCCGACCGTAAATTGAGTGCCTCCATATCCCTCTTAATCCCTGTGCATGGAATTTTGAAACCCCACCTGAAACCTTCCCATAGCAGTTTCGCATCCATACTGTTGTGGTATGTATTTAAAAAGGGAGTTATTGCCTATAGGTTAACTGGTGTGGGTAAACAAGTTTTAATTACAATCTGAGACACCCACGGGTATGTACACTTTAACATGAGCGCTTTTCCTTCATTCCCTCTTTCCTTTCTCTTTTGCTTTGGGTGTACTCCTCCATTTCCCTTCACCGGCAGAGGAGCTACGGTCCCCTGCACCCTTGCCCGCGCATGCCTGAAGCAACATGCTTTGCTAAAAGGACAGCCCCCCTCAGCATTAAACCTACAGCTCCTTCTCTTTTTCTGACAAATCCTTTAAACCTTCCCCTAAGGGTTCCATTCCTACCAAGTCTAGGATTTCAATAAATTCTTTCCTCCACAACTATTCCTTGGTAACCCACGGGATGTGCCACACCATGGAACTCACTGACACCCGGACAGGAGAGAAGCCTGGCATTGGTCCCCCATATTGAGTAACATTGCCCCACATTCCCCCTTGTATGTCATTGGCACCCCCTGCAGTCTGAGCCCCTTGATTCCCCCCACTAATGGTGTGCACTTCGGGCCTGACAACCCTTGCCCCCACCATGCAGGACCCTCCTGTGCCCCTGCCAGCTCTGTCCCTTACTGGGGCAATGTATTAACCACCCCTAATGGGCTTGAGTTAGTTAAGGCCACAGCATGATACCCCTGAGGTGACCCGACCACCCACCTGGGAATCCTGTGTTGTGCGAGGTAACTGTCTGATAGCCCCTTGGCCCAAGCCCCACTGGCTCCAGATTCATCCCTCACTGTTGTACCACTGCAGCATTACTTGCAATTTGATTAAAAGCATTAACATTACCACTCAATAATTGACCATTGCCCCCATTGCCCCATGCTTGCATACATTGCATGACCATACCTTTCACTGCCTCCAAGGATGTGGTCCCCTCCTCAGCAACTACCATCGGTGTGGTTACAGGAGCGCTGGGTGAACCACGGTTCCCTGGAGCCTAGCAGGTGTAGGTGCCGGTACGGCTACTACCTCCTGCGCCCTTCATTTCCCTCTCGCCCCGGTGGCTCTCGGATTCTTGCTGGTCCTGGCTTGTTCCTTGCTTGCTTTAGCCCTCTGTGTCATGGTTCTCTTTCTTTTTGTAACAGGCTCCTCTTCCACCTCTCCATGGTCCTCCACCTCTTCTTATTCCTCCAGTCCTTGAAACTCTCTCAAAGCCTCCTTGCTGTCGCTGTTGGGGAACATTATAGGGGAATCCACACTCTGGCTGTGGCCAGCCTATTCCTCCCCCTGGTGTGGGACCATTGCTTCCATCCAATTGGGCCCGTGTTTTGCAGCAGCTAACCTGGCCATTGCCATGAATGCCTCCAGATCCATTCTTCCTCTCTCCAAATAGTCCTTATCATAAACCTCTGTGACCCACGTTTACAAGGTTGGGCTATGGAGGTTCCAGTCAAACCCGAGCTTCCAAGGCAGCTACTTGTGCAAGTTATGGGACACAAAAGGAAATCAGAGTGCTTTACTCTGACTGTTTGCTCCGTAAAAACGCACGCAGATGGCTGAACGTGTAACTGCCCAATGTCCTTATCTTGAAAGCAGCTGTGCCCCCACAATGTTTCAAAATGCCCTCTGTCCTCTAAAAATGCAGCTGTGCCCCCATAATGTTTTCACCCAGGCGGACCGGGGCCTCCTTCACCCTTAGGCTGGGTGGTTTTCGAGTTCAGGCAGGCACCACGTATCCTTCCCCCTGAGGCTGCCTTACCTGAAGCTGCGCGCCTTCTCTTTGAATGCTCCTGTGTCTGCTTCACATCCCAGACGGCTCTCACCGTTGGTGCTCTTTGCCGTGAACTGCAACGCCTGCTCCGTGGGAGCCTGGAGCCAGCCTTTCCCGTCTTGCAAGCTCTGGTACCGCCTGTTGTTCCACGTTGGCACCGGGCTGCTACTTTCCGCTCCTCCGGCTATGTTTGCTGCGTGCTTCTACTCTGCTTCCTGGTTGCTCTTTCTGCCTGACGGGCGCTCCAGGCTCCAGCACCGCGGCCTTGCAGCTAGTCCAGGGCTCTCCTCTTCTGCTTGTGTCTGTCCCGGCTGCTTTTAGTGACAGCTGCTTCAGTGCTTACTCTGGAATGAAAAACGAAATCCTTCCTTATCCTTCGGGCGGGCATCCTTCTGCAGTGGGTGGATGCTTCCTGCAGCAAAGAGCCCGCCCGTTATAAAGGGGCATCCCCGCCCCTTTCCTTTGTTGGTGCTTCGCGGGCTTTCCCCAACTTTGCCGCACTTCGGCCGGCCCCTCCCCCTTACCCAGAGGGGAGGGAGGAGGAGGACACTGTACAATTTATCGGGTGCCTCCTCCATTTCTTGTTGTCTTCCGTTGCCACTGGCATTCTGCAAACTTTGAACCAGGTATCATGATCTTGCTTGAGCTCAAGCGAGATCAGGAAGCGAAGGAAAGAGCACAGGCAGTTCTGGGTCAGTGCAAGGATTTTGGCACCCTAGGCGAAAGGTCAATTTGCTGCCCCCACTACCAACCCCATGTGTCCTGACTAAACAAATCCCTCATCCCAGATGTGTACTCACCTCTTCGCACACCTGTGTTGCCCACCACAGTCAAAAGATGCATGATATTTAACAACTTTTGATAAGAATGTAAAATGGATTCACTCTATTACATACACAGTATATAATATGCAGGCTGGATTAGAAACTGTGACCAGATAAGGAAGGTTTAGCAATAAAAATAGACAGAATCATTAAATATCATTGATGAGACTGGAATTGAAAATAATGACATTCAGACATCTCCTTCCCACACGTCCACCGCTCCCACATACACATGCCCATGTATCCATAGACTAATGACAATCAGACATCTCCTTCCCAAACTTAAACCCCTCCCACATCCACACGCCCATGTGTCCATAGACTAATGACGATCAGACATCTCCTTCCCTCACTTCCACTTCTCCCACATACACACACGCATGTGTCCATAGACTAATGACGTTCAGACATTTCCTTCCCACACTTCCACCCCCCCACCTTCCTACTCTCCCACCCCTCCCACATTCACACACCCAGGTGTCCATAGACTAATGATGTTCAGACATCTCCTTCCCACACTCCCACCCCAACCTCATACACACGCCCATGTGTCCATAGACTAATGACGTTCAGGCATCTCCTTCCCACCCTTCCACCCCTCCCACATACACACACGCATGTGTGCCACCGCATACAGTATGTGTCTATTTAAGGAAGTAGGCTATAATGTCCTTCCATTAAACCCCCTGGCCCTTTGCAGAGCACCCCCACATTTGGAGGTGGAACTACCGCTGGCTTTACTTGCCATATCTCTGCCTCTGCCCTGCCTCCACCTGCAGCAATTAAGCCTCCACTAAAGAGAGTTACAGAAACTGCTGCTCGAGTCACTGAAGGTGGGAGCGTGCTAGTGGCTCTCAGGAGTGTTGCTACCACCACAGCTAGCTCTGGGTGGTGGAAGCTTCACCTCACATCCACTTTCCATGTATCATGGATGGCAGAGAAATACCTTTTGCTTGGCTACATTCCCAGGCACGTGGAGAAAATTCCTTTGCTGTCTTACAGATGGAGAGGAGAGCAGGAGTGGACCAGTCCCCGCCAGCCCCAAGCAGGTGGTACACTACCCAAGGCACTATCTGGTGTTTCAAGGAACCCACCTGGTGAAACTTATTTGACCAGGCTGATGATCGCCAATGGACTGCCATTATGGACGGATACGTGAATGGGGCAGTGGCTCTGCCTCTCTGCCAGGCTGCCACTAGATGGAGTGACGATGTGGTGAAATAGGGGCTTTACTGCACTGTGCAGCTGAGAGTTCTAATCCCTTTTACTGGCCAAATGTTCTTTAAAATGTCCAATTTACCATTAAATGCCCCAAAAAATCCTTCCGGTACTACTCAGTGTGCAGTGTAAATCCATTAATTGTGTGTCATAAATGTGTGCCACACCGCTTCCTTAACTAAATAAACAGGTACAGTACTCCTCTCAGCATGTGGGCAGTACACTGTCAGCCACGTAGCCATAACTATCAACACAACACTCTCTCTCTTCACGGGAGCTATGCCGTTGTTAAGATTCAGATTACAGAATTTATTGTGGTTACTGAATATAATTAGAACGACACCAAAAAAGGATACTCTGATGTAAAGGATACAAGTTGAGTTCCTGTAGAGCTTCTCCCGATTGACTATTCTGAGTGTCTTCTAAGGAGAAGAGTTTGATGATTGAAACCTTCCAACCAATGCCACTCTCAGACTATAATAAACAAACACAGCCTGAAAGAGTAATTAGTGGAAAGGTCCAGATATTGGATGGATTCACCAATCTGTAGGATAAGAATAATATGTTTTAATCACTATTCAATTTTAACCTAATTCAATGTATGTGTCAGATTAAGGATATGCACTAACCTGTAGTTGTGTGGACTGGAGGATGAAATTTGAGTTCCAGGAAGGATATCCAAAATAAAAACCAACGAAGGAAAAGGGGAGGTTAGTAAGGAGACTAACCCGAACGGAACGAGGGCCGCACTAGGGACGGGTCGGTGCACACCGGATAGCGTCCATAAAGTTCAGTGCACAGTTCTTGAAAGTAGAATTAATTTGAGGAATTGGAAGAGGAGGTAATCCTAGAACATGAATGTCCACAATTGACGGAGACTGGCTGGGACCTTTGGAATGAAACTGGAGACCAGAAGAACAACAGCGCGGATCCAGCTAGCAAAAAGGAGAGGCAGTTTAGGAACCACCAGAAATAGCAGCGCGGATCCGGCTAGCAAAGGGTAAGCAGATTGGAAGCTGCTTGGAAGCAAAGTAGAACCAGGCTCCGGAACAGAGATCCAAGAAACAACGATCAGAAGCGCCGAATAGCGGGAGACTTCCGTTTAAATAAGAGTCAGCTGACGTAAAATGCGTGAGTAGCGCGTTGACGTCAGTCATGTGATACTCACGCATGCTTATCGAATGGACTGATAAGGTGTGCAGCGTGTTTGACAAAGAAGTTCGCCATGTTTTAGCGGAAATGAGGGCGTTTACCAGGAATCTTTCCCCAGAGTCGCCACCGAGTATAAAATGGTCTGGCTGATCTCTGGGCTGTAGATGTAGGGTGCTGAACTCGGACGTGAGAGGGCCTAGCAGGCATGACAGCCGTAAGCACTGCTCACCACCTTGCCTGGGCTACACCTGACAGATGCAGCCTGGGCACACAAAATGCTCCCTCCACCTAGTCCTCACCTTCTGAGGGCAGAGGGTGTATACACCCTCCTCCCAGCACCCCTCTCATCCTGCCCGGGCTGCACCTCACAGATGACGCCCAGACATGTGCAATCAACAACCCCCTCTCCACTTCTTACAGTGTTATGTGGGGAGCCCCCCTTGTTGCCTAAAGACTTCACCGGCTGGCAGATGCGGTCCAGCTGCTAATTAAGCCACACCCCTTCCTCCTCATCACTTTTTGATGTGATTGTTGGAAACTAGCCAATTACCAGTAACCACTCCAGGGAGATTTCCTGAAACAAGCTAGATTCTGTTCACAGATAGCGCTGATACAGAGGAAGGATCCCACTCCCGTTGAGACAGCTTTTGTCTGTTGTATGTGTTAACAGTGGAATCCCAGATAGTATAAATAAGACAGACTTTAAGCAATTCCCACAGTTGTTCGGCGGTGGGGGAGCTAGCATGAAGATAGGCGAGGGGGCAGAAGAACGGCTGGTGGATAGAGAAGCAGAGGACCTCCAGAAGGGAGGGGTCCAGTCACTCCTTTTTTCCTTGCTGGATTCTGGAGCCGCTAAGCTGGAATTCTGGCTGTTTGGAGAGATTTTGTGTCCCCAAAGGACTACTGATTTGGATTGAGCTGGATGGGGAATATTTTTTACTTTTCCACCAAGGCAAGATAGCTCACAACCTCAATTCTGATTGGCTGATGCCTTTACCATGGTTTATTCCAATTGACATAGACTACTTTTATATGTTCCTAGTTTCTATGGTTTTTGATGAAAAGACCATGATGATTTGTATTGATAGTTTTTGATATTGTTGACATTTTCTGGCATTTTTTGGGATTATGTAAACTGCTTCAGGCATCCAGTCTTCTCCAGCTCTCATCCCTCTAACTGCTATAAATAGTGAGTATGGGAGGCGTTTTACACTTCAGTTCTATCACATTGAGAAAGGAATTGAGGTATTGAAAAAGGTGGCACTTCTATGAGTTTGCCTATCACGATTTGTGAGGTTGCCTAGCACAACCCGGTGAGGCAGGTAGTTGTTTTTTGAGGTGACTATGATATTTTGGAGAAGGTTGATCAGTCTTAGTCTTGATTAGAGGTAGAGGCACTGAAATCATTTCAGTTTTTTCATTTGTGGCCTTTTTGCATCTTAAGTGTGCTGTGCATAGTGATCATAATAGTAGCAATGTTTCTTTATTGCTTATTTCTCATAAGTAAAAGATTTACTTTTAACATGAGAGTGTGAGAAGCATTGATTAAGTGTTCATTACTAAGTGTTCTGTCAGACGTATTTGAACGTGAATTTAAATAGTGGGGCATCTATCCAAATGCATTGGCCCTCATTACGACCCTGGCGGAAAGTGACTGACCGGACCGCCACAGCGTAAATAGCGTTTCCGCCATTGCACGATGGAGCAAAGTGCGGCCCATTCCGACCCATCGGGCACGAGCACCACGCCATGGCGGAAGTGCAAAGTCCGCGATGGCGGAAATGACCCCAAAACGGCCCACACCGCCGCCGTACGGCGCCCTAGTTGCAATACCGCCACCCATTTTAGCGGACACCGCAGTGAGTGCCAACCGGAAAGTACGGTGACCGTAAATATACAGAAACGGAAGTAAAAACATGGTCCCGGAACGGGAAACATCACGCCGTACACCTATAAAACCACAAAATCCACACAACCACTAAAAACACTACCCTGAGACACATCCCAACCCGTCATCCACCCTAGTGTAACCAAGAAAAATGGGAAAAGTAGCGAAGAAAGCGTGCGACCGCAAGCGGCAGGTCCACTTCTCCCGTGAGGAACTCACCGTACTCACAGAGACCCTCCAGGAGAATGCTGCCGCCGTCTTCTCCACGCAAATGACCAGGATGGCACTTGCGAACAAGAAGGCCATATGGGCCCTGGTGGCACAGCGGGTAAGTGCGGTGGGGACCGCACCCCGCAACCCACAGCAATGCAGAAAGCGATGGGACGACCTGCGGATACGCGTCCGTAGCATGCTTTCTGCCAACCGCAACATTGCCACAGCCACCGGGGGAGGATCGGAATCACCCATCAAGTTGACCCCCTGGGAAGAAATCTGTGCCTCCACCATTGGAATGGAGAGTATAGAGGGAGTCGGAGGGATGGAGAAAGGAGTGCAGACATCCGAAGAATCCGGTAGGTGGCCCAAATAAAACCATGCCAAATCCACAATGTCCAATCATGTGAATCACCATGTGTCCACATAGCGCAACAGTAACACATGTCCAGGAGAACGTCCACACACATTGGCCTGACAGCGCACTTTAAAACGCACAATAAATACATAAATAATTAAAAACCCCAAAAACACCCTCTACACGTGCAGCAGGCACACCCTAACTGCAGGCTGCCAAACAACTGCACCCTCACTCCACACACAAAAGAAAGCACCTCCAAGGCCCCGACCCAAATCACCCTCAGGTACCACCCCAATGCATGTGATACATTGCCATTCCAATTCCCACAGACCCATTAATAACGCTCGCCCTCCTTTACTCCACCACAGGGTCCGATCCAAGTGACGAGCTTCAGGACACCCCTACCAGCACACCTGCAAAGAGGGCCAAGACCAACGGCCAAAGACCCTCCACCTCAGCTGCACGCATCAAGACACGGCAGCAGCACAAATCAAGTGGCAGCACAGAGGAGGGAACTCCAACAGGCACCCCAGCAGCCAGCATGCCCACACCACCACCACCACAGGTCCCCCCAATGGATGCCACAGTAGGCACTGCTTCTGGTGGCAGCAGCACCATAGGTGACACTGCATTAATGGCAGCATGCTCCGACACAGAAAACGGGGATGTCGAAGTCAGATCCATCCATGACCTGTCCCAATCCCCCTGTCTGTTCCATCCCGTACACCATGAGGATACCACGCAGGGGCACCCACAAGACGACGACTGGCCATCCCCCACAAGCCCTGTGGCAGGGCAACATGTGGCGAACAGCCACTCTGTGACACCACCGCAAATGGTCATGGCCCAGCAGAGGCAACAGTCCCTCGACCAGTTAATCGTGCAACAGCAGCAACTGGCCACGCTCCTCAAGGACCATGCCGATGAATGTGGGGGCACTAAGGCAGACATAGAAACATCAACTGAGACACTTAGGGCAGAAATGGAGAGAAGTACAGAGACACTAAGGGCACAAATGGAGAGTAGCACCGAGAGCCTGAGAGTCCAAATGGAGAGAAGCACAGAGAGCCTGAGGGGGGAACTGCATGCGACGTCCAAAGACGTATGTGCCGAACTTGCCGCAGTGCGCCGTGTGCTCACTGAGCTCTCACAAACCCTTAGGGACATGCATGGACGTGAGCAGGCAGAGACATCATCCGTTGCAAGTTCCGTCCAGGGCAGCCCCCAACGTAGATCTGGGAGGAACCTGCGCTCCACAGGCAGGGGTGCCCCTGATACCCGCAGAGGGGGCTTGCAATAGCGACTGCCCACTGGCAATGAGCATCTCTGGACACTGGTGTTCGGGGGGGAGGTAGGAGGGTGGAGGGGGGGTGTTGGGCTCACTTGGGTGGCGGGTCGATAGGGTGTTCAACATGATATCACATATGCCATAAACAATGCACGATCAACCAATGAGATGTGTGGACATTGATCTTTGTGTACGAGGCCATCATAGGCGTACAGTCCATATTGTGCATGTACCAGACACACACAGTGCCACGAGTCCCGTGTCCATGTATCAGCCACCAGGCATGAGTGCTAGAAGCATGCATCTATGAGATGCTGACGAATGTCACGGCCCTCCTGTGCCTCGCAGAATCCTTGAGGTGCTGCCACATCCCCACCCTCATCATGACCATCTTCAGGTGCTTGCAGTTCTGCGTCAGGGGGCATGGGCACATTTCTACGTACGCACATGTTGTGTAGCATGACACATGCCATCACCATCTTTGCAACCTTCACATGGCGGTACAGGAGTGCCCCGCCAGACCTGCTGAGGCACCGGAAACGAGTCTTCAGTAGGCCGAATGCCTGTTCAATGACTACACGGGTACGTGAGTGGGCATGGTTGTAGTCCTCCTCATGCTGGTCCCGTGGGTTCCGGACTGGTGTGAGGAGCCATCTCTTCAGTGGATATCCGGCATCACCTGTATGTGGACGATAAACGAATAATGTGGAATGCCATTGCTACGTACGCACCCCCCCCCCTTCCTGCCAGGTCATTGCCGCATCACATACCCCACATCAGCATGCATGAAATGTGACTCACCGAGTAGCCAAGATCTGTTCCCTGCGTGTCGCTCCATGTAGCGTGGTATTGTAGAGTTCCTCAAGATCATAGAATCATGGGTTGATCCAGGGAATCAGGCACAACAATGTGTAATGATCCTGTTGGAGTCACACACCATTTGTACATTCAGTGAATGAAATTGTTTTCGGTTGCGGTACTGGGCCTCCATGGCATGTGGGACGACCAATTCCACATGGGTGCAGTCGATGGCACCAATGCAACCCGGTATGCCGGCAAGTGCATGGAATCCCACTTTTGTGTTGGTAATTTCCTGCTCCGAGCGTGGTAGAGAGATGTAGTCGTCTGCGTGCTTCAGGAGGGCATCGAGCACTTGCAATAGTGTCCGTGAGAACAGTGGCTGTGAGATGCCATGCAACTGTCCGACTGTGTGCTGGTAGGTGCCTGTGGCCAGGAAGTGGAGTACAGACACCACCTTCAGTAGGGGTGGGATGGCGGTTGGGCTATCTATCATGCTGACAAGGTCAGCCTGTGTCATGTCCACAATGGCGGCTATGGTGTCCCGGTCCAAATGGTAGAGGGTGTGGATCTGCTCATCAGTGAGGTTGAACGGATGTGCTCGGAGGCGTGGGATTGCGGGCTGCCTGCGTGGTGGTAGTGGCTGTGCTGGCGGCCCTTGCTGGCCCTGCCTTGCCCTCCTCCTCCTCCTGCATCTCCTCCGTGCGGCCGGTTTTGGTTGGTGTTCGTCTTCTTCTTGGAGTTGGAGTACTTGCAGTGCTATCAGGTCCCCCAGGGCCAACATCGCGAGTCCTGCCGGTAGCATTTCGGAGTGGGTGTGGTTGTGGGAGGAGACTGGGTGTGCTATTTATGTGTTTTCAGGCTGTATGGCCTCCACCTGTGGTGATTCATTCCACCTGTGCAAGCTGCTCTCCCCTTTGGGCGAGCACGTCCCGCACACAACGCTGCAATTCGAGGAATGGCATCTTGCTATTACAATCATGTATTTGTACCCGATGGCAGTGTAACATTGGTTGATATGTTCATTCGGCTATGGTCCCATTGTTTCACATACTATCTTAGCAGTCGCGAACAGACTTGTGAAGGGTCAGTGGAACGTAGTACTCGAGTAACGGTGGACCCTCATGCATCACTGTACCGAGTTTCAACGACGGGCGGGGCGTCCCATTTGTGAGTGAAGGCAGTTGCCATTTACACACACAGCCGCACTAGATGGATTAATTTGTGATTTCAAGCGGCCACAGATGCCTTTTCGACGTGATGTTGCAAATGAGGAATTCGAAGGGCGGCGCTTTCGGTCTTCAGCTAGCGGCGAGGAGATGCCCACAGGTCTGACTGCAAATATAACGTTCTATTGTTCAATGTCCTTGGGACAGGGGCCATGGCGGGGATGCAATGATTGATATGAATAGTTTAGGATGCGCAATAGCGAAGTGGACGATGAGGCCGGACGTTCCCAAATACATGTTACTTCACAACACTGGAATTACGGGCTGGGGCACAGTGGATTATGCAGGCTGCATGACGCACAGACTCAATGGAATTTTCACATGTTATGTGAGTATGGGAACAGGCGTTATCATTACGGGATGAGGGAATGATGAATGGATGCATGGACAGATGATTTGATACAGAGTTTGCCATGTACAGGGCTTCTTGGGATCTGTCCGCCTCCCCTGCGCTATGTGATGCAGGGCTGCCATAGTGGGACCATCGTCTATCTGGCCTTGTTGAGCCCTCCCTGTCTCGACGCGCCTTCAGACACTTGTGTCCATGCACGTTACCAATCCCATCTGATGGATTCTGTTTTAACAGACGCATGCACAGGTACACTCGTTTGTGATGGTGTTTTCACCTCGATATAGATAGTTATGAGTCGCAAGTGGTTTTTGGGTGGTGTTGATCCTTTGGAGTGGGCTAGCATGCATATGGCTGTGGATTTGGTGTGATCATTGAAGTGAGTAATTCAAATGTAGTTCTGATGGCCATTCTATTCTTTTTCATTTCATTTGGTTGACAGGTATCTCCTCCCCTTTTGCCACTGCCATCTGTATGCCACTCCTGCAGATGGATTTTACTCCCGACACCTGCTGCTTCGTGTTAATCAGTGGAGCAGCATTACGATCTTATGGGACGATCGCCAATGGGCCACATGCCCTTACGCAGTACTAGTGGCTCGGAGCAACATTTCGGCCTTTCAGCTGGACTAGTGCCTCCCCATTGGGTCGGCCCTGCGGTTCTGGGTGCTTCAATGTTGCCTTTTCGTACGAGAATGTGGCCCTGTGTACCATGAAGGAACAGGGCGTCACACAAGAAGTAGCTGGTCATTTATTGCGGATGCAGCCCACAATGGTGAAATGTGTTTTGGAGTTCATGGCCTAATGGCTGTATGGGCTTGGTGAATTTGTTGTGCATTAAATTTCTATTCTGATATGGGCCGTGTAGCGTTCTTCTTTGCAAGTGATGTGGCATATTCCTATTTGGGGAGCGATGTATTGTGAGGAGATCTGCATTGGGTTCCAGCTTCGGAGTATAGTTGCGTGGTACTGTGCTGGGCGCGTTTGCCTACGAAGCCCAGTGAGGTCAGGGATAAGGGCTGCCAATATGACTGTTTGAATGATGTCATGCTCAGGGGCGGGGGATTAGGTTTTGTGTAACAGATGCCGGTCAGCCAGGTGGATTGGTGGAATGATGTGATTTTCTGAATGTTGCTGGTCACAGGTGCCTGTGTTTGCGTGCGTTTCTTGGTGGGAGACTGAGGTCATGTCCATTGGAATAGCTTCTGTATTCGTGCCATCTGTGCCCTGCAGCTCCCATTGGCCCCTCTTGAGATTCTTTTGTTCGTTGGCATGCATGGGTGACTTGTACATTTCACTGGTTGCATTGTGACTTCATTGCACCTACGGGGAGTTGTACAATGTGGCCAGGGAGCGGTGTACAGGCACTCAGTGGGGCCGTTTACGGTTGATTCGCGATGCCGTACTTCTCACCATGGCGGAATGGTACTTTCCGCCGTGCTTGATGGCGTTAGGTGCATGTCCGCTAGGGTCAGAATTCGCGTACCGTTGCGCCATGGTGGTATTTACGGTTTGGCATGGCGCGCGCGCGCGTACTTGGTGCAGTTAGCGTTGGCGTTCACTACGGTGTCGCTAATGGCATCGTACTTTGCGGTGACGGGTCATAATCGCACCGAGCGCTATTCGATGGCGGTATTGCATTTCCGCCATCGTTTTTCGATTCCCGCCAGGGTCGTAATGAGGCCCATTGTGTTTTGGTGGGTTATATATGGTACATGTCTTTTAATGCACATATGAAGTGTTACTGAATGGTGTGAGCAGTGGACTATCAGTAAAATATATGTGAAATTTGTAAACCCCTCCTGGGCAGATGAAAGAGATTAGCCACCTATTGTAGGGACTGTTGGCTACTCGCTTTACTGATGCACAGTGATGGGCATATGCTTTTCGCAGTTATATGTGACCAACGTACATCACAAAGTGGTACATTTCATTGTGGGAAAAATACTGAAAAACACAGTTTTTCCCCAACCCCCCTGTTTTTTTACCCTTATAACACCACCCAACCACATTCTGACCCAATTTATCCCCTTACACCACTGCCCTTTATATATTTAATTGAGGTTTTTGGTGTATTTATGTATTATTGTCTTCAGTGAAATGTACCACTCTGTAATGTTGTTGGTAAATTGACCGGGTACCGCTTTTCCCTACCCCAACTGCTACCATAGCCCCTGCTGGTGGGGTCTTGGACATTCCCCTGGGGCTGAAGGGAAGGCTCTGAAGATAGGGGTGATACGAATCATGTCCGTTTTTCCTTCAGGACTAACACAACCCTGGTGATGAGGTGGTCCTGCTCACTTGAGTTCAATGTTCCTTGGCGGCTCTGTACTGCCTGTAATGAGCCCCTGTGTTGCTGGAAATGCATTGGGGGGACAGGGCCTCCATGTCCTTGTCCTGTATCCCTTTTATCTATCACGTTCTGTGTTATCTTATGCACAGGAGTCCAGTTGGGACCCCTGGCAGTGCAGCTCTTCCTCTTTTTGGTTGTGGTGAACATAGACCCTTGGAATACTCTTATGTCATCCATGGTGGGGGTACATCCCTGGGATGTACCCCTTGTGTATGTTTTTGGGCACCTGTATGTTGCCCACAGAGCAGGGTAAGGGCTGGTGGCAGCTTCATTATGGGATACCAAGGCCCTGCCATAGGAATCAGTGGATTCCTGATAGAAGGCAAGATGGCCCCTGGGGCCTCTTGGTTTCGATTGCCTGTTACTTTTGTTTTCCCAAAGTCCTGGGAAGCCCTGTCTCTGTCCCTTCTCCTGACTGGCTGTTGGGTGGAATAATCATACCTGGTCTTGTGGGGAAGTCCAGGCCAGACTGGCTGGAGCCTTCCCAGTGATTGTATGTTGTGGGTACACCCCTGGGGTGGGACCTGTGTGAACAGAGTCTGTGACCAATATGAATTCTTTGTTATGGGTGTCTGGTTTATGTGTTTGTGACACAATGAATGAGACAGCCCTGCCTCAAACTGACATAAATGCAGTGTAGTGTGCTGAAAGGCTGGGTGCTTGCCCCAATCACATGCCTTGTTATGGGTGTCTCGGTTGAGTGAATGGCCTGAATGTCTGTGAGCCTGATTGGCTGCCTGCCTGCACTAATGCCCTTTTGAGTAATTGGCTGACTGGGCCTGGCTCAGCCAGAGTGAATGAGGGACAGATGTGTATATCTGGGAACATCTAACGTACTAATTTGTTCAGAAGCTGAAGTTGAAACTTGAAGCTGATGCTTGAAGCCCAGATGGAGGAGAAGGTTGCTGCTGCACTTCCTTTGATTTAATCCAAGAACTGTTGAGTCTGTCGAGGACTGATCCAAAAGAGGACCTGTCTAGGAGACCTCTCCCCGAGCTACGAGGGACCATTGTGCAAAAACTGTTGTTCTTCATCGTGTGGAATCAGAAAATACAATATTAAGGCTTTTACACCATGCAAAGAGATATACACTGACACGGGCTTGTAAAGATTCCCAGAATCTTTATTGCAATTCTGTACAGTTTACAAACAAAGTACACAAATAGCTATTTGGCCATCAGTACATCATAGAGACCACCAGCAGGGTTCAATGTTAGCAGTGAACAGGATTTGCTAGCTGGACATCAGCATATTTATACAGTTTCGTTATAACGATGTCCAGCCTCTTACAAGTTAATCATGTACTGGGCTAGGGTCACGCCAGGTTCGTTCCTAATTTACATATCTCGTGCATGCGGTTTACTTTTTAATACATTTACTAACAAACACTATTATTCTCTAAGTTTAACTTTACACTCTTTACACATTGCTTTAATACAGACCAAACAAATGTTTCGCATGTCGTGTTTAGATAGCGTTATTGTTCTTGTATACTTGTAGGTTAACATCGCCAATTCAAGTAATCCCCTGATCCCGA
Organism: Ambystoma mexicanum; assembly: GCF_040938575.1. NCBI lineage: Eukaryota > Metazoa > Chordata > Amphibia > Caudata > Ambystomatidae > Ambystoma > Ambystoma mexicanum. The sequence goes on from NC_090936.1 coordinate 1,214,326,455, forward strand.
GGTCAACAAAGGACAAGGTCTACATGACCCTAACATGTAGCCTGAAGGCAGGTTGGACATTAACTCTCCTCCAGAGGTTGAAGAGGTTAAAGCAAGAACAAGAGAACACAAGACGGCCATTTTAGGCCACATGGTGACTTTGTACAATAAACTAAAATGGCGGCTCTAACCTAAAATGGAGGCATGATTCACCTAAGGACACGACCTTGAAATACGGATTTCCTCGCAAAACGACTGGGCATAGGCCAACATATACAATGAGGACGAAACAATATTATATCAGTTATAACAAACCCTCCTTTTGGCCTATGCCAAGCGCTAAACTACCTTCAATCACTTTGCGACTAACTCCACATTTCAACGTCTATACACCCCGAATCATTGTCAGACATATCTATTGGCATTAAATCAGACACTAGAGTTTCTTTCAACACATACTCCTTGGAAACCTTATCTGGGGCGTATATTTTATGCCCTAATACACTTGTTGCTTGCGCGCAACACCCCCCTAATACTGAACATATACCAGGGAGACACTGTATACAACAACAAAGGAACAGAAAACTTCCCAAGATAATCAGCAGGGCCAAAAACAACTTCCATCCCCACGACCGTAGGAGGTCCCAAAACCATGCACTAAGTTCCCAGTTTCCCTCAGGAACATGCACTTCTGAACTAAGAACATGTAGATTTTGGATAGCCATAAAGATCGTTGGAGAGGAATCTGGTAGGTAAACGCAGCAAGCGGACCCCACTAATTTACATACTCCTCCACGCTCAGCCAGAATGACATCTAATGCCATCCGGTTCTGTAGAGCCACTAATCTTATCGCTTTCTGTTCTAACTTTATATTATAGAGTATGTCAGTGGTCCGGTTGATGGTTCTCTCCAATACTCTCGCTAGTCCCCTGATATCTTTTGAATTCGTTATTTGCCCAAAAAATTGCACAAAGGATTTCATGATGTCCCCTAGAGTTTGCGCTGGAGTATCGCCTTTCACACCTCGCCGTGGACGAGTCTTCGAAATTTCTGCAGTACTGGCAATAAATACCCCAGGTAACAGAAACCCTAAATAGCAGGTTCCTTGCCAATCCCTGGGCAACCATGGAAATGCCACATTACCGCAAACAAAATAGACAGGTTCGCCTACGTACAGAGGTCTGTTCTCACTAGTCGAATTCGCAACGTTGGCGCATTTTCTAAAATTACCCATCGACCGTGTTCCATTCCTCTGTATGCAGAAGGATACTGAATCGGGGCTATGATTAACATAATAAGATGGAGGCGTGGCATCATTATTGCCTATAGGAGCCATTTTGAAAGAGATCAAAGACTGAAAAGGACGAGACAATCTATCAGAGGGCCTAACAGAAGCAACGTTTGGTTTACTCCTATTTGCAAAAAGCGAGCATCCCAGGGGCATCAAAACACGTTTTTCAAAACTGTTCAGATTTGTACCATCAAAGTTCCCTGAGATGCTGTCATTCCATCGGCCAAAGAATAGTGCTCTAAGAGAAGCATAACAAGCAGTTGTCAAAGGTAAAGGATGAATATACCAACCTAGCCCCTTATCCCCATGTTGCGGTAGACGTGAACATATCCAGCAATTGGTCCTATTTAAAATTGCATGAGTGGCATTCATTATTAACAAAAGGGTATTATTCTGATATTTCCGTCTATGCGAAGAATCTCTAGGCGATAAAGTATGCAATTGCACGGAAGGAGTGGGGAAAACAGATACATTTTCAATAGGTAAAAAGTCCTCTAGAGGATATGCTTCCTCCAGATACCATAACCCAAAACCAACAGTTACTAAAAACCCAGTTATTATTACAAAAAGGCAACAATACAATTTGGGGGTCCCATTGCATGCTTGATCATTGTCTCTGCTAGTCACATATTTATCTAAAGGTTCGATACGAGTTGTAGCGGGTGCAGGCATTATAGTCTTCAATCGAAAGAACACCAATTGTTTTTTTGCTGGCGACTCCAGTCGCGCGTCTTCTTAATGTCTTTCCCACAACCCTTAGCCAACAGAATCCTTCCGTACAGTCGGGCCAAAAGGCAAGCCCTTAAATGATTCCCTCAATCGCACAGTCAAACCGTGCTGTACGTCTATTTCCTTGGACGTAAATTATATTTCACAATTTCTGGTGCCGAAGGGTCAGAAAGCAAAATGTCGTCATTTCCCACTGGAGGTGGCGAGTGAACAGAAATGGGATCAGAAAATGATTGATCCGGAAGTACCACTGTTGGAGAGTGCGGAGACAAGATGGCCGTTTTGTCTGGCCTTGCGAATTCTGGAACGGTCTCCGATACTCTCGTGTCGATTGTTGCTTTTTCGGACACGTTGGTTACAGCAGTGGAAAGGGATTCTGTGTCTTCTGTATCGTATGGCACGGGCTGCGGGATCCGTTTGGTGTGCATCGCATGGATCCAGTTCTTACGACCCGCTACCCGCACAGCAGTCTGGGTGACTAGCAGAACCTGGTAGGGACCCCTCCACCGAGGTGCAAGGCAAGACGACCTCTCAAAAACTTTTGTGAGGATCCTGTCCCCCGGTCGTAGACTGTGACCAGGACCCTCGTAATTTTCAGGTAATGCCTCTCGCAACTGGTGATAAATTGAAAAAAATGTTTAGTCAACTGATTACAGTAAACTGAAAGAAGCACATTCTCTATATCCCGCAACGAGCGATTTTTCAGCATACCCCAAATATTAGCAGGTCTCCCCATTACCACCTCAAAGGGAGAGAGCCCAGTCTTAGTTTGAGGGATTGTTCTCATCGACAGCAACACGATCGGTAAGGCGTCCGGCCATTTTAACTTGGTGCCAGCACACGTCTTAGCGAGCTTGTTCTTTAAAATGCTGTTATGTCTTGCCACTAATCCGGCACTTTGGGCATGTCTGGCCGAATGGAACCGTTTATCAATCTGTAATCCTTTGCATATTTGTAGGATTACAGCAGCGATAAAGTGTGGCCCATTATCCGACCAGATGACTCTCGGCAGCCCGAATCTAGGAAAAAACTCTTTCAACAGAGTTTTTGCTGTGGTTATGGCCGTTGCATCTCTAACAGTGAAGGCCTCAACCCACTTACTAAAAGCACAAATGGCAACCAATACATATTTAAAATTATTGCAACGTTCCATTTCAATAAAATCAAAGTGAATAACCTCAAACGGAACAGAAGGTGGAGCGAAACTTCCTCTAGGAGTCAAGGTACCTTTTCCTACATTATGCTGCAAGCAGACCATGCACCCTTGGCTCCGCAGTTTTGAAAATCTTAACATGGCCCATACACTGTGTAGCATTTTAGTCAATTTACGCGCGCAGACATGTGTCGGACCATGAGCCATAATAACCATCATTGTAATGTAGGCGTCAGGGAGTAAACATTTTCCTTCAACATTGTCCACCCATCATCATCCAACCTTCCGGCATCCTCGACCCATCTCTTGGTTTCCTCTATAGTAGCATCTGCTTGAATGTCTTTTACAGAATCGATACTTTCACCAAAACTGCAAATATTTACAGTTTCTCTTACAGCATACATTTCTGAACTAAAATCAGTGCAGTTTGCTTAGCTATCTGATCAGTGAAAGCATTCCCTTTTCCTATATCATCTGTAACTTTTTGATGTGCTGCACATTTCATAATAGCTAACTGAACAGGGAGTGCGAGCGCTGAAAGTAATCGCACTAAAGTGCCATGCTGAATTTTCGTGCCATGTGAGGTCAAGAAACCTTGTTCTTCCCAAAGTCTACCGAAGTTGTGAACCACCCCAAAAGCATACTGACTATCGGTATATATATTTACTTTAAGCCCTTCAGAAAGTTCACAAGCTCGAGTTAACGCTATAATTTCTGTGGCCTGCACGGAATTATGCATAATTCTTTTGGTTTCCACAATTGTGTTTAAGGTAGTGACGGCATAAGCAGCCGTGGATGTACCATTCAGAAGTTTAAAACAAGAGCCATCACAAAATAGCTCTCCTTGTGCGCTATTCAAAGGCGTGTCTTTCAGATCGATTCTACGTTTAGTCTCTTGTTCTGTCGCATAAAGGCAATCGTGTGACGTTTCGTCACCATCAACAGTATCTTACGGGACAGGTAAAAGTTCAGCCGGATTTAATACACAACATCTCTGTATTTGAATGTGGGGAGCAAACAAGATCAGTTCGTATCTTGTCAATCGTGCGGAATTGAGGTGTTGCGTTTGAGTTCTATTCAATAAAATATCTACAGAGTGAGGTACCATTAGGGTTAACGCATGATCCATGACCATTCCCTCACTCTGTTTTACAGACGCAGCAGCAGCAGCAACAGCTCTCAAACATCTCGGCAAAGTGCATGCAACAGGATCAAGGGTGGATGAGAAATAGCCGCACGGCCTATTCTTCCCTCCATGTTCCTGCGTTAACACAGCCAAAGCACATCCATCACATTCATGCACATACAACACAAAGGCCTTTTCATAATTTGGAGTTCCTAAAACCGGCGCTGAACACAGCGCGGTTTTGAGCAAGTCAAATGCTGTCTGGTGTTCCAAAGTCCATGGCAATGGCAAAGAAATGCCCTTCTTTGTCAAAGCCAGCATTGGTTTAATCGTTAACGAAAAGTTAGGGATCCACAATCTACAGTAAGAAGCCATACCTATCAGGCCTCTAACTTCCTTCTGCGTATTTGCGACAGACATGTCAGAAATAGTCTTTATTCGTTCAGGTGTCAACCGTCTTCCCTCCTTTGACAGGAGATAGCCTAAATAGGCGACCTCCTGACAACAATATTGGAATTTTTTGAGTGAAGCTTTGTGGCCATGTTTCGCTAGATGACAAAGCAACAACACGGTGCCTTCTTTACAGGCACTCTCAGAATCAGCAGCCAAGAGGAGATCATCTACATACTGTAGTAACGTGCATGTAGTAGGCAACTCGAGAGTATCGAGCTGCTCTTTTAATGCCCTACTATAAATACTATAAATACTATAAATACTTGGACTCTCAGTGTACTCTTGTGGTGCACGAGTGAATGTGAACGAGCGTCCACCTAGGGTAAACGCGAACAAATACCTACTATCCTTGTGTATGGGAATACTGAAAAACGCGTTTTTGAGGTCAACAACGCTAAAGTGAGTGGCAGAAGCCGGAATCATGGTTAGTATCATTGTAACATCAGGTACAATAGGAAATTGAGGAGCCACAATTTTGTTAATAGCACATAAATCAATTATAAACCGAAAGGGAATCGCATTATCACCTTTCTTGTATACTGTCAAAATCGGGCTGTTACACAAACTACCCGTAATTTCCTCAATTACTCCACGATGTAAAAATCAGAGACTATACATTTCAAAGCCTGTTCGCCTTCAACTGAGATCTCATATTGTGGGATGCGAGGAAATTTAACTCCATGTTTCAGAATAATTCTAACAGGTTCAATTTGAAGAATGCCCACATCATTATCATCAATTGCCCATAAGCATTCGGGAATATTACTGAATTCTGGCGGTAAAGGTCTAGTCAAAAACTGAGAGGCGAGTGATTGCTGAGGTGAAATTGTTAACTGAACTCCGTCCGGAGAACAATGTATTACTGCATGCAATTCCTTCAACAAATTTAACCCCAGCAAGTTCTCCCCACAGTTTGTGGTAAGTAGAAATGGACACTGCTCCGTGAAGGGACTCAGTCTTATCGGTACCGGCAAAGAGACCGGACAAACTACAGGTGTGCCTGAAGAACAACAGGGAGGACCGGAGGAACTATAGGAGGAGCAATAACAACGGGAAGGGGCAAAGCTCCAGGAGGAGGGACGTACGGAGGTGGCACGGAAGCACCGGGCCTTCGTTTATGCAAAAGTTTATTAATCAATTCATCTGACGTCTGAAAATTTTTTGAAGGGTACATTTTCTGAATGCCTAATTGAAACGCCCTGTCTGTGTTCCTAACTGACTCCAATTGTTTATTTTGATCATATAACCGTGCCTTTTCGACACTTGTCATATGTCGACGCATATGTTTCTCTCTACTCTTTTGTTGCTGCAAAGCTTCTGTTTTCCAACTATGCAATGCGTCAAATGCTGCAGGTCTAGCCTTTTTCTTCACTATTACAGACTCTAGATATTCTACACGAGGGATTTCAAAGCTACCACTGGTTGGCCACCGAAGGTTAGAGTTATGTCTGGTCTGTCTGTGCCAAATGTCATTAAATGCTATACTACCAAAGCCTTTCTTACAGTACATAGTACATGCCGGCAACCCTTCCTGTGGTGTGGGACGGCTATCTTCCAAAGATTGTCTGTTGCTGTGGAATAATGCCCTAAAGCAGGCAGACAATTTCCCAGGCATATCAAAGTTCTGGTGTTAACTGGTCAAATAATTGTGCTCGTGAGTACAATGTGCCAAATTCAAATTGTCAGGGTTAAATTAGGAATCGGGTCACGATTCACCTGACCAAAGGACTGGGAGGCCCGATTGGGTTACTAAGGACAATGCTAAGGACCCACATGTCTGGTGATTTCGGCAAATTTACCCACCTTGATATATGGACCCTCGTCAAGACGTCGTCTCGGGCTACAGCTCACCGTTCAGGGATCGGATCGTGCAGTACAGTCGAAAAATTCACTTCTCGTCCAGAGGGGCCGTTTCTGTTGGCACCGTCCGATCCCAGTCCGATAGCCGAGCCAACCTTCAACGAGACGAAGTCGATCTTGAGGGTCCCTATTCGGGCGCCATCTGTGGAATCAGAAAATACAATATTAAGGCTTTTACACCATGCAAAGAGAAATACACCCACACAGGCTTGTAAAGATTCCCAGAATCTTTATTGCAATTCTGTACAGTTTACAAACAAAGTACACCAATAACTATTTGGCCGTCAGTACATCACAGAGACCACCAGCAGGGTTCAATGTGAGCAGTGAACAGGATTTGCTAGCTGGACATCAGCATATTTATACAGTTTCGTTATAACGATGTCCAGCCTCTTACCAGTTAATCATGTACTGGGCTAGGGTCACGCCAGGTTCGTTCTTAATTTACATATCTCGTGCATGCGGTTTACTTTTTAATACATTTACTAACAAACACTATTATTCTCTAAATTTAACTTTACACTCTTTACACATTGCTTTAATACAGACCAAACAAATGTTTCGCATGTCGTGTTTAGATAGCGTTATTTTTCTTGTATACTTGTAGGTTAACATCGCCAATTCAAGTAATCCCCTGATCCCGAGGTCAACAAAGGACAAGGTCTACATGACCCTAACATGTAGCCTGAAGGCAGGTTGGACATTAACTCTCCAGAGGTTGTAGAGATTAAAGCAAGAACAAGAGAACACAAGACGGCCATTTTAGGCCACAGGGTGACTAAAAAACTAAACTAAAATGGCGGCTCTAACCTAAAATGGAGGCTTGATTCACTTAAGGTCACGACCTTGTAATACGGATTTCCTCGCAAAGCGACTGGGCATAGGCCAACATATACAATGAGGACGAAACAATATTATATCAGTTCTAACAATCGAGGCACCCTGGAAGCCAGTTCTGTGAGTCTGACGTCCGGAGATGGGGTCCGCCGAGAGTCCTGAAGAGAGTGCCTGGACATTGAGGATCATCGAAGTCCATTGGCGTCGACCGGAGTTCGGAAGATTTCTGTGACTGCTGGAAGCCAGTCGAATCATGTCGCCCAGATGCAGGGACACCTCGAAGCCGTGCTGCTCGATGGCTGGAGCCGAGAAAGATCCACTTTCCTAAGAACATTTGACAGAGTGCTCCCTTCCCATCACCATCGACCACTTTGTCCCGCCAGAGAATGCCAAGGTTGCCGACTACTAAGGAAAGTCTGCCAGAAGCAGACAAAGACACCCCTAGGACACTGACGGAGTAAAGATCCGAGGTCCAGCCTGTGGTTGAGTCCTGATCGCCTAAGCTATCCTGAGGTACCTGCTGGTCTGGTATAAGGTGTGTTATTAATCCGCTGCATCCATGTTAGTCTGAAAAGATTTGCCCACACCGTAGGTTTACTCAGTTTGGCAGAAATGGTCTATCTTGTTAGGCTGATTTTTTAATGCATTCCTGTCCAATAGTTCGACTCATTGGCACAAATATGCAAAGTTGTTACTCTGATTTAACCCACGTGTGATGTTCTCCTTAAGATGGCTCGTTGTCTAAAACTAACCTGCATGGAGTGATCTGTGATCCGCCGTGCCACCAGATTCCTGAAGGGTCTGTGACTCTGAAACCAATGTGACGTTTCCATTGAGGTCACTGGCCTAAAAGATGATGACAGAAAAAAGTCCTGCTACTTCTCAGCACAATCCCGGTTGTCGAAGACATTGCCGACGAGTTCCCAGAGAAAGTCGCTGACAATTGCAACCCCCTCAAGACAGGGTTGTACTTCTACTTTACACCAAAGAAAGTTCTCTGCTACGAACGTTACACCATTCACTTCACAAGGCAGAAAAAAAGTGAGACGATGGATTGTTTGGTGATGTGGCTGACTGGTTGCATAAAACATGGCAACTTCTGTCTGTACTCTAAAGAGAAGGCTTTGAAGTCTCAAGTCATTGCGGGATGAAGACTCCAGTAGAAGCCATCCTCGCCACGGTGTCCCTCGCTGGTGATTTCTGAACGGCAGGCATGGAATGCATGGTTACTGGTTGTTCCATGTGGAATAGCACAGCATTCTCCCACACAGATAGAGCCCTCGGATGGAAAACAGTGCTATGATGTGGTCAGCGCCCCCACACCACTGCTAATGCCTTGGCATAGGGCACATCTGCAATGCTGTGGCAAGGCAATCATTTTCAGTCCGTCTGCCAATCATCTAAAGACGTCAGCAGCAGAAACTCAAGAAATGCTGCACACTGTTTCACAACCTGATCCAGCAAGGCTTCTCACTCATTCAGAAATGCCCAACAGGATCAACGGGTCAGATAACTTGACACTATCGTCCATCAACCACCACAGTCCAGATCTCCATCGATGACTCCATCCACAGGCTACATCTTCTTGCTAAACAATTTAGCCCCATCTGAAGGCAGCATCCTTATGCTTGTTCAAGTCAACCCGCACCCAACTGAATTCCTCCTGGTAACTGCTGCCACAGTTAATGTCATGAGTGAGGCGGCATACCTTTGCCTGCCTAACCTGGTCCCACTGAGCCCACTTCTCTCCAACATTTATCCGTGTGGCTGAGAAATTCCACTCCCCTGCAAGGGCACATTTCCTACCTCCATTCACTTAAGAACGTATGACCTGCACTTCGGCAGCCCAGATGCTGACAGTGGATGCGCACTCAGCCTAGAAGCCTCCAATCAGCTGGGCCTCATCAACATCATCTAGAGCATCTGGGACAACTCGTGAAGCACTAGATATGATCTCATTGAAGGTTTCCCGGCTCTATTTTTTAAAGGCGTTGGCAAAAAATCATCAGAACACGCTACACATCTACGTCTCCATAAATTCTGTGGCTCAGCACTACTGGGTTATCCTATATCAAGTGTAGAAACATGTGGATGAAGAACTCAACTCACTGTTTGACCAAGGCTTCATTGAGCCTGCCACCAGGCTCATGCCATGGGTATCCCCAATAGTACCTGTTCCGAGGAAAGTGGCAGCGGCAAAATACGCCTCTGTATAGACATGTGCATACCTAACATGGCTATACAACGAGAAAGCCATCGCTGCCCAAGAATCAACAATATGATTCACCCCACTCATGGCGCCACCATCTTCTCCAAACTGGACTTTGTACAGGGCGACAGCCAACTAGAATTTGATCCTGCTTTCCAATACATCACCACGTTTGCAACACTGAAAGATCTATATCAATACAAACCTTTAAGCGCAAGACTTTGTGTGCACCCCAGAATGTCGGTAGACATTCCAAGATATCAAATCCAACTTTGGCAGCACTGATTGCGCGTCCTACCTCAACTCAGGTCTTTGCATCTGAAAAGATGCCTTTATGCCAAAATTCCAAACCATGGAATTCTCCAGAACCATGCCACTGTTCCCTTCTGGTGAATGAGAAGAAGGTGGAATGAAATTCTACATCTCTGCAGACAATAGCCGATATACCCTAGTGATCGGTGACAAATACTCCAGATACCCAGAGATGCACTACAGTTACTTTGTCCATGATCTCTGACCTAGACAAAGTCTTATCGACACACAGGATCCCAAGATTAGTCACATAGGACTATGAAGCCCCATTTAACGGACCAGCATTCAAAGCATTTGATGAACGCTTAGGCTTTCATCATCGGAAGATAACCTCACCCCAGTGCCTTGGGAGCGCTATTCACTGGGAAGTGATGAATGCATGCACACCGAGCCAGATGTCCCTTACTGAAGGACTGTGTCAGCTACTGAGAGACTACCGAAACACTCTTAATGGCATGCCTAAAGGACCAACCGGTTTCACTCGGCCACCATCATCCCAACATACATTCCTCATGCGGACTCCTGGACATCAATCCCATGAGATGTCCCGAATCCCGAAACAAAGATTGCACTTGGAAGGATTAAATGAAAGTCTGTGCTGAGTCGCGCGGGCACGCCCACCACACTGAGTTCAGCATTGGAGATGTTGTCCCTGTGTGCAAGACCCCTTTTCACAAAATCATGCCTTTTCTTTTATCCACAGTCTTAAACGGTCCCGCGCATGAGTGGTCCAATAGCCACTTCTCAACAGAGGAAAAAGATCATAATGAGAAGCTCCTGGCATTTCAAGAAGTTTGTTGAGGATGGAGAAGACATCTGGGAAGACAATGTGGCATCGCAACAAACATTGCAAGAGTATTCAGTGACTGTTCCCTTGCCCTGAATGAGCGTGGGCACCCCTGATGAACCGCCACCTGACGCCAAAAGATCAAATGCTGTAGTTTTCCATCCAGGCCGGCTTATTGAAGAAATGGACTGAGCATGCAGCCTCATACTTCAGCTCCAGGGAGATATAATATCCCAAGTCGTTCAATCACCGGCCCGCACCCTGTGCCACCGACATGCTGGCCAGTGCAGCAACATGAGGAGATGCGGGGTGAGGCGCAACATGGAAACACAGGAGGAAGGGTCCTCTCTACTTCTTATCCCTGGGAGGAGGAGAGTTCCCGGTCGCTCGCGCACAGGTTGCGTCGCGAGCATGGACAACTATATTTTGAGAAGAAAAAGAACAAGAATAAACAAGTGCATTTCCGCCTTGCAACTAAACCACAAGTGCTTCAGTGTTTCCTTGTGTTTGACCCCAAGATAAACATAACTTAGGGTTGGCATCAACCCCATGCACACTGGGACAAGCACCATTCTGGACTTTTTTCACTTCCGGCAATGGGCAAGAATTGCTTATGGTGGACGCCCCCTCTATGAGGGCCCTGATGAGCTATGGTTGGACGAGGTTAAAACAGTGGAATGGAATTCCCCCCAGAGGAGTTCCCTGTGGAATGGAATTCTCCCCAGAGGACTCCTGTGGAATGGAATTCTCACCAGAGGAGTTCCCTGTGGAATGGAATTCTCACCAGAGGAGTTCCCTCTGGAATGGGATTCTCACCAGAGGAGTTCCCTGTGGAATGGAATTCTCCCCAGAGGAGTTCCCTGTGGAATGGAATTCTCCCCAGAGGACTCCTGTGGAATGGAATTCTCACCAGAGGAGTTCCCTGTGGAATGGAATTCTCACCAGGGGAGTTCCCTCTGGAATGGGATTTTCACCAGAGGAGTTCCCTCTGGAATGGAATTCTCCCCAGAGGAGTTGTCAGTGAAATGGGATTCTCACCAGAAGAGTTCCCTCTGGAATGGAATTCTCCCCAGAGGAGTTGTCAGTGAAATGGAATTCTCCCCAGAGGAGTTCAGCGTGGAATGGAATTCTCCCCAGAGGAGTTCAGCGTGGAATGGAATTCTCCCCAGAGGAGTTCTGCGTGGAATGGAATTCTCCCCAGAGGACTCCTGTGGAATGGAATTCTCACCAGAGGAGTTCCCTGTGGAATGGAATTCTCACCAGAGGAGTTCCCTCTGGAATGGGATTCTCACCAGAGGAGTTCCCTCTGGAATGGAATTCTCCCCAGAGGAGTTGTCAGTGAAATGGGATTCTCACCAGAGGAGTTCCCTCTGGAATGGAATTCTCCCCAGAGGAGTTGTCAGTGAAATGGAATTCTCCCCAGAGGAGTTCCCTGTGGAATGGAATTCTCCCCAGAGGAGTTCCCTGTGGAATGGAATTCTCCCCAGAGTTGTCAGTGAAATGGAATTCTCCTCAGAGGAGTTCCCTGTGCTTAAGAAGAATTGGTTCAAGCATTTCCATTGATCAACTTGGTATTCGCTCAGAAGACCTTTCTATGAAAATCGATTTGAAAAAAAGATCGCTTTCAGAAAGACCGCTCGGTGACCGCTCGGTGACCGCACAGAGTGGTCTTTCTAAATCGATCTGTCGCGCCCCAGTGGTGCAGTGGTGACAGGCTCTGTGAGCCCCAGCGGAGTCGTCGCAGACATGAGAGGTGAGTGTTGGTCGGTATGTGTGTGTGCGCGTGTGCGTGTATGTGGAGCTGACGACGGAAAAATCAGCTCAAAATGGAGGAGGCAGCAGGTTAACCCCTGCGGGGTCATGCCGCCAGGACCTGGGACCATCCTCTGGGGGTCAAAAGGCGAGGGGCGGAAAGGCGCCAAAGGCCTAATGGCCCAAAAGCCCGCGAAGGGCGGAACAAAAGAAAGGGGCGGGGCCATCAGGATTTAAGCAGGCGGGACTGGGGTGCCAGGCATCTCGCTCCTGCACTGGGACCCGGTCGCCGCCTCGCTCGCAGATGGAAGGAATTTCGTTCGTATTTCGTTCGTGTTGCCGTGGTTGGGGAGGAAGTGTTGCTGCGGTCCGTTGCAGAGGGAGAAAGGTTCCGGTGATGTCGGTTTCCAGCGAAGGAGGACCGCCGTGGCAGTAATGAAGAAGTGTGGGGTAAGGAGCAGGACAAATAGAGAGCGGGGTGGCACTCTGCCGAAAGTGGGATGCTGCTGCGGGTATGGCAGGATCAGGATGAAGTGAGGGCGGGTGCAGGAGCTAATAACGTTAACGTTATTAGAGTTAAAAGTCGGGGCTGGAGTTGCACTAAGGAGCTCGTGGCGCAAATGGTAGTGCGTCTGACTCCAGTGCAGAGGGTTGCGTGTTCAAATCACGTCGGGCTCATATTTGCTTCAGGGCCGGGTGCGTGATGAAAACAGGGGAATGTGCAAGGACGTGGGGACGCCACCTTTATGGCGGTGCTTGTTGATCCCGGGAGGATAGCTCGGCGGCAATGTGCGCGCTTTAAAAACAAAATGACACAAAGCAACACAGGTTCGACCCTCGGGTCCGTGCCTAGAAAATGTAAACTAAATAAATTCCTGGTTTCCCCAAAACTGAAATTGTTACAAATAAACCTTTGGTGGCATAAAGGGTAATTTTGCATCCCGGTTGGATCTGTGTGGGCGACGGTTGTCAGTAAACGCAAATAGGTGGGTCAGGTAATGCGTGCGAGGTACGCGATTATAAAGGCATGGAGGGATTTTTGGGCATCGTTCGCTGTCTCCCTTCGCCAAGCGCCTGGTGTATTAGCAAGCTTCATATTCAGGTGCAGTTAAATGTAAGGATAAGATTTGCGGGGATGTTCGAGTTCAAGCGGCCGCCGTATAGCATCAGAGTATATCTCCATCTTGAGTCCGGTCAAGTGGCTCAGCGAGTAGAGCGCTCGCGTTAGCATCGGTGCAGATCAGGCTAACACAGGTTCGAATCTCGGCAGGGCCAAGGTCAGCCTTTCATCCTTTTGAGGTCGACAAATGAGCACCACACACGGGGGTAATAATAAGCAGCACCTGGATACCCAGATTCGGAGCGTTATATGAACGCAGCAGTATTGTCTTCTCCAGACCGCAATTTTGGCCGTCTCTTGCCACGTGCAGAGAGGGCGGTTGGGATTGTCCTAAAGTAGTTCCCTGGCACCATACCATAGTTTGTCGAATTCAATCAGGCGTGGGGGGGTTGGTGCAATCACGGCAGTGATGGGACACGTGTTAGTAAGAATGTTTCATTAGAATGACTTGGCGCCTGCCCCCAATTGTTATTTAGGGTTAAATATCCCCTCGTTGGTTGGATAACACACACGGGCAGAGATGCAGGGAGAGTTCCCCACGGGCGTTAGTATGTCGTGGTCGATGCACGCCTGGTTCCCCCAACCTGTGGGGACGCCTAAGCGGGGGTAGGAAGCTCACCAGCGTGGCAATATGGGGGCGGACAACACGCCTCACTAGGGACGCCAAGGGGGGTTATTGCCAGGAACCAGAATGAGAAGGGGCTATGTGCGGCTTTAGGAGGCGCGCATGGTTTGTGGATTGCGTCACTCAGTGTTCCATCCAAGGTGGTGCACAGGCACAACAATTTTATTCGGCAGGAGTTGGTGCTTCAGGGGCTTCGGCTGGCAAATAGCTCAGTGAGGTGGCCGCCCGCCCGTTTGGGAGGAGAAAGTGCATTAAGTGGCACACGAGAGCGGCGCGGGGGATTAACACAAATTAACGGGCTCCCAGCAAAGGAAGTGGTCGCAGGGACCTCCAAGTAGCAGGCATGGTCGTCTCCGAACAACCAACCCCCTAGCAAAGCTAAACGTTGCAACCACAATAGTATGAGAAAAAGAAAGGAAACAATTGATGCGGTCTGCAGTGCGCGTAATTTTGGGAGGAACTGACCAATGGTGGCAAAGGAGTATGGATGTGCGAGCGGCTAGTGGGAGGAACATGGAATCGTAATGTTTAAGTTAATGTTAAATGGGATAATTGAAGGCACAGGTAGTCTTGGAGGAAAAGGGGGTTATTTAAAACACTGGTTGGGTGGGCACATGGCGCGCACTTGGGGAGACGCGCATGGCCGCATGGGCGGTTGGAAAGTACGGTCGCCGTTCCATATAGGCGCTCGAGCTGAATAGGGGACAAGTGTGAACACCTGCTTTGCAAGCTTCAGTGGCGATATGGTTCAGCACGGTTGGGGTAGAAGCAGAGAGGCGCGTATGGGTTTGTCATAATGCGCAAGGTATTCCTTGGGGGAGTTATGGCCTCAGCTCCACGCGATAGGGGAAACGGGGCAGTAGAGGGTCCTTACATTGGTAAGCGGCAAGGGGGCTATTTGATGCACACTGGGCGCATGGACCGTGCAAAGGGTACTTCTATGGGTGTAGGTACGCCAGGTTACACAACCAGGCCGCGAGAGTTTTGAGGGCAGTTGTGTGGATTAAGGCCTCTTTGGAACACCTAATGGACGGGTTCGTTGGTCAAAAAGGTGTCCTTAGTGCAGGTGAGCCCGGCCTCTGGAGGCACGGAATGTAAAAAAGGTTGCAGGGTTCGCATTACTCAAGCAGGGTCGGGGCTCTCGTACACGGAAAGGGCGCAAGTACAACGGACCCCGAGGGCAGCCGTGGGTGGACCAGCGGCAATGCCACGTTTGAATAGACGAGGAAATTAATTGTTTGGCGGCAAGACTGCAATATTAATAACCTGCATGAGGGCGCGATACCACAAAAGGTCGCATGCTTCAGGACGAGGTCTGAAGCGGGCTGCAGACTTCAATAGCAGAGTCTAAGGACGAGTCAGGTACGCGCCCCACCGAGCAAAGTAGAGGGTGGAGGGTACATTGGGGTAGAACCTATGGCCCACGCTGAATACGGTAGTGTAAGGAAAGGAGGCAGACCGTACGCGGCTACGAGTTAACGGGCAGGAGGGCTAGTTCTGTGTTGAGTCTTGAAATGACTCTGCTTACTGGGGAGTGTGTGCGAGTAGGCGAGTAAGACAATGACAAACGTGGTTCATTTGGCATTGACGGCTGGCCCGGGGGGCGGCCGGGTTTCCGAAGTGGTGAGTGAGGGCCATGAGTCAGGCATTACCATTACCATCTGGCATAACGTGGGGTACAGCGTTAAACATTGGGAGTGGGGTTTTAGTTGACCTGGGCAGTAAGACCAGCGCAGCCTTCACCCTCTGGGATCGGAAAACAAGTAGCAATGTTCGTGGTTCATAGGGTAGATAGCAGAGCGGTTGGTAATAAGAAGCTACCTAGATGCCAGAAGGTGGGCCAAGGATGGCTGACGGGAAGCGAGGACAAGGCAGATGGGGGGGTCGGGAACAGCACCCCATCAGCTTGGTATCAGCTGCTGGGAGGCAGGCTGCTGGGTCTATGGCGGGAGAGCTTTGGCCGGCTGAAGGAATGGAACGGTCCCATCCGCAGATGAGGAAGAAGGGGGAAGCGGGCCGGACGTGACAAGGGAATGGGGAACCTCCCATTTAAAGTATCGGGGGACTATATCGTGAGCCAAGCGCAAGCAACCCGTTAAGGAGTAAGGCTCAGGGGAATTGGGCCAACATAAGGAATATGGAAGGGTAGATCCTCCTTTAAGGTAAAGAAAGGGATAAGAGTGAGAGAAGGGGCAATGGAGGCAAAGTGGTTTTGGGAAAGCAAGCAGAAAGAATTCAGCTCAAGCTCACCCGCCAGGAATGGCGCTCTCCCAACAGGGTGACTCTTGCAAGGGCAGGCGGAGCAAGGTTAAATTGGTGGGGGAGCCTTTTGCTGAACAAAAATAGTCAGGAACCTACTACGGGTGCAGTATGAGGAGCAAGTTGGAAAGGTGGCAGGGGCAGGAGTGTCCCGGAGCAGGCTCACCATGGTTAAGGCAGAGCAGGACGGAAAGGTGGCAGGGGCAGGGAAGTGTCCCGGAGCAGGCCAGCCCAGGCTATGGTGGAGAAAGGTGACAGGGGCAGAAGTGTCCCAGAGCAGGCTCATCCTGGGTAAGGCGGAGCAGAATGGAAGGGGGCAGGGGGCAGGGGCAGGAGTGTCCCAGAGCAGGCCCACCCTGGGTAGGGTGGAGCAAGATGGAAAGGTGGTAGGGGCAGAAGTGTCCCAGAGCTGGCCCACCCTGGTTAAGGTGGAGCAAGATGGAAAGGTGGAGGGGCAGAAGTGTCCCAGAGCAGGCCCGCCCTGGGTAAGGCGGTACAAGGTGGAAAGGTGGCAGGGGCAGGAGTGTCCCAGAGCAGGCCCACCCTGGGTAAGGTGGAGCAAGATGGAAAGGTGGTAGGGGCAGAAGTGTCCCAGAGCTGGCCCACCCTGGTTAAGGTGGAGCAAGATGGAAAGGTGGTAGGTGCAGAAGTGTCCCCGACCAGGCATGGCCGGAAGGCATCAAAAAGTTGGGGAGATGGTCTTCAGGATGTTACAAACGATATATCAGGCCCGCAAAATATAGTTAACCATGCCGTTCCCTCCTTTTTGTCAGTTCACAGCAGCACGAAGAAGGAGGGAACGTACCGTGTAGGTAGTAGGGGCGCTCATGCATCTCAAAGGCTAATGCGAGCTGGACTCAACGGCAGGAGGCGCTGACGGCCGGCGAGTTCAAGAGTGAGTGGCACGGGGTGCCAGGGATGAAGTTGGCTCAGCTAGAGGGGCAGCTAGGAAAATTGCTGAGTAGGCGGCAGAAGCCAGAGGGTTGGTAATACACTTGGGAGGGAACGACCTGACCAGCCTGGGGAGGGGTGCCCGGCCAAGGGACATTGCAAGCTCATTGCAGGAAATAGCAGCACAGTGGGGCGAGACTGAAATCGGGTGATCGGAAGATATTCCCCCGGCGCAAGGGGAGGGGGCAGAGAGCCATACAGCAGTTGAGAAGGCAAGGAGGAAGCTGAACAGGGCCGTTGCAAAATTCTGCAAGGGCAGGGGTTTCTGTCAGAATAGGCATGGCTTGATTAATGGGGAAACACCCGAGTACTTCCTATCGGACGGAGGAAAAACTTGTCCACGAACGAAACGGAGCTCTTTTTCGGGGACATCTCTACTGAACTACTGGAAGGGGAGAAGGAGAGAGGAAGGGGAGCCACAGTGGGCGAGAACCCACTCAGTGGCGTGGCGGTGTTTGGGCAACCAAGCACAAAGGATAGACTCCGGACGAGCCAGAAGGAAACGGAATGGGTCTTCGCTCTTCCGGACCAGCGCCTCTTGGGGGCCTAAACGGCGGGGGCGTCTGGTAGGGACAAATAAGGCTCAGCTTCCGCCAAAAAACAAACGGCGCTCTCCCCGCCCACGGACACCTGCATGGGCAGGATTGGAACAGGTACAATGGGTCGGGGGAGTTGGGGGCCTACTATACCAAGGATAGGGGGAAGCAAAGGAAATCCGGCAAGCAAGCGCCACACGGACAGAATGAAGTTCACAAATGTGTACAAATAATTCTGTTGTCATGGAAATAAAACTGCGGCCAAGTTTGCCATTTGAAATTCTGTGTCATGCCAATTTGTGGGGATAAGGAGTAATGCATTGGGGTGCATGCGCAAAGAATAATTGGCAGTAAAGGCAAATGGACGGCTGCAGGGGTTATGTCTATGTGCATATGTTTGGGGAGGGTGCGTGTTGAGTTGAGGCGGGAAGGGGGTGGTGGGTGGGGAAATGAGGGTTGTGAGGGGGTTAACCCCCGGCCCCCGATTAACGAGAGAATCAGTAGGAGATGGTGGTGGGGGGGACGGAGGGTTGCAGTACGTAATATTGCCGCATTTTAAAGCCAACGCAAAAACGGCCAAAAAGAAAACAGTCGTGTTTGTGTTCAGGCTTTAAAGGGCTTATGCTAGCGGTGGGGCCTGAAAACCCAAATAAGCAAATTAAAGGGCATGTTCAGAAATGACATACAATGTGAGAATATTATTCGCGTTTTGGCTTTTAAGATCCATCTGTTGCACCGTGCCAACCTACCCGTACAGGACACATTGCCAGTATGATCTATAAACCAGGTTCTGTACTTCCTACTTGAATCCCAACCCCGCAGAGTTCGTCTGGTTATCATGGAAACTGCTGTGAAGTTGTCATGCCTGCTTCCTGTCCGGAGCACTGCACGGCGCAGGGCAGAGTGTGTCGCATTCTTGTGAGCAGCCCATCTGGAACAGGCCTGCGGATTTTAATGATCTCAATGCACGTGTTGCTCCTGCTTCACGCAGCAGGACCTTGTGTTTTTGTGCAGTTCCCGGGGTTGTGTATTGACTACTTGTCCAACCCTTTGAAAGGCGTTGAGGTAATTGTTTTAATGAGTGTCGCTGAGAGAACTTACACACCGTGTCATTCACAGGATGCCGTTCAAGCCCGAAAACCCCACAGACAGCTGAAGCCAGCAGCCAGCGGCGGATTTCTGCAAAGTTCATGCAACATCCATTAATAATAGGGTGTACACGCAGGGGTCAAGTCCTAAAATCCTAAAAATTAAAGTGGGGGGACTCATCAATAAACGCAATGGGATGTGACATCACCAGAAATTAGCATATAAATGTGAAATATGCACATTTCATTAAATTGGCTTTGCATAGCCACCCAAATTGCAAAGGACGAATGGCATTTGCCTTTCATAAAATCAACACTCCCACAAAACCATGAGAGGACATTTTGTTCTAATGGTGTTTTTAAAACGTTAAAAGGTGTGCATGTTTTAAACTCCAAGACTTGCAGTACCAAAATGGGCCATTTCACCTTTAGTTGTTTGAAATTTTTCATCAGGTTGTTTAGTGCAGTGGTGAAGTGTCAGGTCTGCCAACCTGACAACTGCGTTTCCATCCCAGAGGTCGGCTTTAATTAATACATTCAAATAGGACGTTCAATGTTTCTCACTTTAGCTGGGTGGACTGAGTCCACCCTCTGAAAAAAGTGGGTGGACTCCGCCCCCCCGCGTGTACCCTCGACTTGAGCCCTGTGTACACGTGGGATTATGTCTAGACAGCAGCCATGTCATTACACTAGTCTCTTCCCACCCAACCACGTTCCTGCCCTCCTTGGCGGGTTCAATTTCACCCCACAGACCACAGTCTGGCTGCGACCCTTGGTGTGGTCACAATTCTCCTCTACACAGAGAAGTCTCGGCGCTTCAAGATCCCTGCGATGGAGATGTGCAGAATATAAAAGACAAATAACACTGCGTAGCACTGACCAGGGGCCATCTGGGCAACTCCTTGTGCAATCCTATCACCGTTGCATGCTGGGACATCCGGTTTCAGACCTACAAGAGTCGCGGAATCCACACCAAGAGGCATCCGCAAGGATCTGGGACATTCGAGCATTCCGGTTCCTGCTGGATCAAACCATGCCTAGTTCACTACGAGGTCCTACGAGAGTAACTGGCATTGTGGATTGAACTAGAGATCCCGGTTCCATGCCTTCTTCTGCCATAGGCAGCGGCGGACTGGCAGATCATGAATTCTGGGAAAACCACAAAAGGCCAAAGACCCTGAATGTGGTATTCAGAACTTTGGCTCACCTGTTGAGGCTTTGGTGATCTTCTATTCGTGGTTTCTGGTTTCTCCCTTTTTCTGGAAGAGCGGGTCTCGTGGCGGTAAGGGTGTGATTCCCCCCGACGCCACCCTGCTGAGAAGTCAGTCCAGGCTCCAGACCCGGGTGAGAACAGTTAATCCAGGAAGTTACTCCTAGACCCTGGGAAGACACAAGAATCAGATGCCAGGAAGGAAGCTGGAAGCACAGGGAAAGAACAGGAGCGGTCGGAAAGCAACCTCAGTAAGAGGAAATGGAACAGCAAGCGCTGTACTCCAGGAGGGGCGGACAAGGAAGGGGAACTGCAAGGATTACAGTACCGGAGAGGGACTGTCCTGGAATAGAGAGGATTAGTGGATTCCGAGATGCACAGAGCACGGAAACTACTGAGCTTTGAGACGTGCCGACCTGCGGGGGCGTGGCGCTTATCAAAGAAACAAAGGAAAGTCCCGGGAACTAGACCGCAGTTCCCACACCGTATCAGCCATGCTGAGGGGTCCGGAAGGTTGCCGTGATACGGCGCCGGAGAGACCAAGTCACTCAGAGGGGGCAGTATCAGAGTTTCATGACACGGAAGGCCCACCTGGGCTGGGGTCGTTAGCCACAGGCCTAAATGTAAGCAAATGATTAGTCATGGCCTATGGCATTTATTCTAATGTGTTTGGAATGAACCGATGAAGTTCCCGCTGCCTGTGATGAAGGTTCCACGTAATCATTCCTTTTTTGAAGGCCTCACGCAAAAAAGACCGATTTATGTTTTTTGCGCCTGTTTGTGCGTGGCCTGCAAATGCAGAATTATCACTGTTTTGGGGGGTTTCACCCCCCTCAAGCCCTCTTT
The DNA here is from genome assembly GCF_040938575.1 of Ambystoma mexicanum. Classification (NCBI taxonomy): domain Eukaryota; kingdom Metazoa; phylum Chordata; class Amphibia; order Caudata; family Ambystomatidae; genus Ambystoma; species Ambystoma mexicanum. The sequence goes on from NC_090936.1 coordinate 1,214,347,579, forward strand.
AAGGTGATCCCAACCCGCATCCTCGCCATAATTGTTAATTTGAAGTTTGAGTAACCTATCATTTTGTTTAGGAACCATTGAACTGCAATTGTAACCCAAAGAAGTGTTCAACCGGCGTATTCAGATAATGAGACGCTTCAAAAATAATACTGGCTTTGGCATAAATAAATTAGTTAAGATGTTTTTCATAATTTTCAATTATATATGTTATATATTGGATGTGGGTGATGGAATAAAGGAAGGCTGATGAGTAACTAACAATAGGATGTTTGTGTTTTTATGTGTTTTCTTGAACCCACAGAGAGGTTTTATGAAGGCATTGGCTACTGTATCCATGTTAGAGGGAAGCAAGAGTCAATTCTGGGAGTACTCAGACCTCAAATGAACAATTAGGATGAACGGTCATTTTTGACCACTAATTAGCTATCAATATATTGATTAAAAATGTAAACACGAAACAGTGTTTACACATTTGTGGAACTCACCAGTTAGATGATGGAATAGAACTTATTAGGACCACAAGCATGAGAATGAACCAATATCGCGTGTTGGTGGTGGACGCGCGACTTTAATGGTGTAGACTGATGAAATAAGAATATACACCATTTAGAAACAGAGCACTGTAATTAGTAATAAGTATCATTAAAACTGTATATGAGTCATAGGGTGCTAGTAGTGATTGTTTATCTGTGTTTCTCTTCTTTCCCCATGACTCGTCTTTGGCTCGTCTTATCCTTTGTATTATGTATCAAATGCGTATATGTTTTCTAAGTCAAAATGTCTTCATTTATTTTATAACTATACTTTATTAATGTATCATGAATGTCTATTTGGTAACATTTTATGACTATTTTTCGATTTTATATGCATATGTGGATTAGTATGAAAGCCCTGAGGAAGACCTTTGTTTCAAGGTCGAAACATGTGTTGGCGGCTGACCAGTAAAGATTGTGTGCACAAGAAAAACTGATCAAAGTCTCATCATTGAGATTTTTTGGATGAGAATCAAGAACAAATTTCATTCATTTCAGTATGATTCACATATGGTTGCAATTAGTTTCATGTGCTTTGATTGGTGACACTGGGCTTGCAGTCACACTATATGACCGATGCAAGCCTACCCAGTGTGAGTAGGAAAAATAACTTGAGAAGGAACATTAGATTGAAAAATAAGAACACTACTTCATGGAATTGATGGTGGATAGATCAATGGAAGCCCCTCGTTGGGTGTAAGTACACCTGGAAACAGGTTGTGGATTCTATAAAAGTGGTTAATGTAAAAGAATTGGCCAAAAGGAAGTTTTTAAAACCATTGCGATAAATTGGAACATTTTGAGGTGGTTGTTTTGGGAAATTAAAGACAAACCTCTGTGAATTACAGAGAATTAAACTGGGTTAACCACATTCGCCTTTTGTTTGTTTGTTTGTTGCCACAGTTATTACCTGAGGGTGTTCTGATTTTTCACCATGGTTTAGAAACACGTGCGCTGCTGTGGGGCTCTTTCCTCAATTTCCGGGCAAACTCACCAGACAGTTAAGGAACCATTGAAGGGCAAAGCCTGGATGCCAACACCATATGGGCAAGGCCTTTCCTAAAATCTCTTTAGTCTAGGCCAAACCCAGACTGCTAATTCCATCTGCCGATCGCACAGTATTGCTCTCCAAAAAGGCAGTTCCCTACAACAACCTCTAAATGCAGGCTCTGAGTATCAAAGTAAATGTAATCAAACCTAGAACCAGGCTCTGGGCTCATAGAACAGACCTCCTAGATTTCTCTAGAAGAAGGCAGCAAATTCACATCTCTGGGCATTCGCTTCTGTGTCAATGGTGGGCTGCCTACATACATCAAGTCCCGCATGGCCAATATGTCATCCAGACATAAAGAACTTTCATGTCAAGGTGGGCAGCCTAACCTGCTGGGAGGCCAAACCCGGGACACACGGGGCGCCCCACTGCCATTCCAAGAACCTTCTGGAAGGGAGCATTATGAATCCCACCTAGCAAAGCTGTGCACCCGTTGAATTCAGATGTGGTGCTCCTTCGGTTAACACAAGGAATGTCAGGATGCCACATCAAACCTATACTTTCCAACTATGGAGGCGATTTCTGGAATGATCGAGTAACGAGAAGTGAAGGGACTGGCAAGCAGCTGATGGCAGATCAGAGCGAAATGCACTCTTGAAGCAAAATGCCAACTAAAGTGAAAACGCAGGGACCTAGAGTGCAGCAAGCAGAACCATCGCTAAACCGGAAGTATCCACCAGAGGCAGCCATTTACCTGCAAACCCTCCTGCAAGATCTGATGACCAGCAGTCAGCACATATAGATCACATGACCTAGATTCACTTCACTTCCTGTTGAGCAAAAATGGAGGACATTTTTTTCTGTACTTTATTCAGATATTACGCCTATTCTCCTGTGTGTGATATCTGCAAGCCGGGTGTCCCAATGTCGGTGTCCCAATGTCGGTGTCCCAATGTCGGCCGCCACGGAGCCCAGAACCTTTCACTTTTCTGGTCAGCGGACCCCTTTTCATGGCAGAAGTTGAAGTATCCCAAGCACACTTTTGGTCACTTTGCCACAGAAACAAATGTGCTTCCCCCTCTGATTGCAAAGTAGGATAACGATTGGACCACACCAGGTTGTCTCCACTGTGTGCCATGAAGGAAGGATCAAACATATGGGAATGTCTGCTCTGTACAAGCCAAATCTTCAGACTAAGCAGCCTGGTGAAAATATTGATTCACTCCACATGGAATTCACTGGCTCATTCTGAGGCGCGCTGATATAAGGGAAAGGGTGGAACTCGTCTCTCCATGCATGTTTCCCACGTCAACCCTTTCCGATGCCTTAGTGGCGTGTAAAGTCCATGCAAGAACCGCGCGCCACAGATCCCACCACAACATTTCCATATGGACAGAATGATTTCAGTTCGATAGTCTGTGCGTGTATTTCTTGCACCAGTGCGAACTTGGTGCAAAATTTGAAAGCAAACGTGGCAATCGCAGCAAGGATTGGAGATCTCTGCTGGGTGCGTGCTCACACAGCGAAGAGTATCTCAATTTCGCCAGACTGAGGAAGGCAAGGAAGAGATCCAAACAGATCTCCAGTTCCTCCACTTTTTAGTGCACCACTGACCTGTGACGAGAATCCCTAACCTGCCCCATGTGCACAGAGATGCACCAGGATCGCTGGAAAGAGCACGGCTGTGCAGGTGCACATTATGCTGGGTGGAGTCTTGCCGATGGTGAATGAGCCGGTCACTCCTCAGATACTTATCAATTCTACACATTTCCATGAAGATTTTAAGAGATTTGGTTCCTTGAAACCTTGTCCTTTCATCTAAGCATTTATGGTTAGGCCTACTAAGCCGTGGATTAGGGCGGCAGATTTCACAGGAGCAGCACAATTCATTGCTCTAGTTTTATGCCAAAGACATCTTTCTTCATGGACAAACGGAGCTGACACCTGGTTGCTAAAAATAAACGCTCACTAGGATAACGTGTTCTTGATGGCTAAAACTACTTCTATTCTACTGATTGAGAGAGACTGCAGGAAGCGGCTGCTGTGAAGCATTGAGCATCATAGCAGTGTGTCTTGACACTCTATGGTGCGCTCTATGGTGCTTTTCTCTAGTGCAGCTGGCCCTGTTGTGTAGAGTTATGGAACAAGCAGTGGAACAGAGTCTGTGGCAAAGCGAAGGAGTGCTGGGGAGAAGTGGAGTTGGTGCGGTGGGGGAGCTGCAGCCATCCAACTTGGGTACCCTTTGGGCCTTGAGTACCTCAGAACACCTGGGTTTCAATGCTCTAGTGTGCTGGTCTGCTCCTCATTTGCCCCTCCGGCAGTTCCTCGTCATGTTCTCGTTATCGAGGATGGTCCCACAGGTAAGTAGTGTCAGACGGTCCTCACGTGGCTGAGCCGGGAATATTGCTTACAGAGAATACTGGTTGCTAAGTTGTGGATGAGGTTGATCTGACACCGTGAGTGCCGTGGTCTTTAGTTCCGTGTAACCAGAAGTATTCGAAGCATAAGATAGGGTGTGCAGAGCAGATTGACCGGATTGCGGAGTAGAAGAGCTTTGCTGTTGAGGATTTTTCTTTTGCTTGCAGTGTTGCAGCAGGGAACTTTCAGACTGACACTAGCCTGCTACCAAACCTGTCCTCCTGTGCTGCGGAGACTAGGTAAAGCAGTTAGTGGTAGTTGAGGGTGTGGGTGGGCAAACACCATACTCTTCATGAGACCCTATTGGTAAGTCCGGTCAACTATGAGGTGCTCTCTATATCTTTGTGTGAGCCATGTTTGCATTGTGGAGCATGTCGGCCACAGGTGATTGTTCCTATACGGCGGTCTCTAAAGGGGGGGTGCATTTCCTCCATATCGAAGGATGATGTCTTTGTAAACAAAGCATCAGTCCCTGTTGACATTGGCACCTCGACAGAGTTGGTTACTGCTACTGAAATATCATCCCATCAACTGCCCGGTCTTACAGATCGAGCGTCCATTATGCCTGAAACGGATGAAGGCCTGCTATTTCTGTTGATAAAACAATGCTTAGTGCGGACCATAAAGTCAGGTCTGGGAACATTCTTTAGAAATCTCCAACTCAAAATCAGTTTTGCAGAGTCATTACAGACTTTTACCCGGAAGCGGGCTGCATCACTGAAGTCCATCCAGGCACTTCAAAACCTGATCCCCACCCAGAAGAGAGCAATTAAATCAATGATCGCAGTTTCCTGGAACTGGCAGTTGGTGGGCACTGCTGATGCACTTGATAAAGTTACATGTGTTGCCAATGGTTTTGAATCTTGAATCTCGATCATACAGCTTCTTTTTTGACAGAACATGACGTGGATCTTGAAAGGGACTCAATGTCAACTGCGAGCTCCAGTTCACCAAATTTGGTCCATCATATTTTGAGACAAATGGATAACTCCATCACAGACTGCTATAAAAACTTGTCATTAATAGACACAAAGACTAACGATCTTCAACACTAGCTATGAGATAGCGGGTCAATGAACTGATCTAACAGATCCCTGAGGTGGGAATAGAATTGGTGTTAGAATTGGGAACATTTATGCATTTAATGAAACATTGCATTACACTTTTGAGCATAACAGTTTGGAAAATAAATTGACTATGTTTACCCCAGATGTGTTTAACTAACTAATTATAGACCATAATTATGTAACAGGGGTGCAAAGGCCCGTCCATAAGCAGCATATTCACTGATTTGATAAAATTGTTCAAGCACGGAAACCAGTTTGAGATGCAATTTGCGACAGGTAATTAAAACTTATACGACTGCTGCTGAAAAAGAAGTGAAAAAACAAGGACTGCGCCAGGAATACAAAAACTGTCATCAGTATTTCCTATTACAAAAAGATAGCGAGTACATATTGGAAACTCTTACTGGAAAGAACGTGTGTAACATTTGGAAGATAATTAATAAAATCTCCGCTCCAAATGGAGACTTGTAATGTAACCCGATCCCGAAAAGAGACTTGGGGAGCTCATTTTAACGCCCTAGATTAGATAAAAGAGACTACAACGCAGACAACTCTGGCACATAACTCATGGTAATTGGCCTTTGATGTGTAACTAATAGAGGGTGTCATTAAAAAAAATCATCAACCTCAAGAGCACCAGAGCCAAATGGCCTCAGTCATTATGTATTAAAGGCTAATTCGGCCTAATGAGCTAGGATTCTTGCATTTCTCTTCACTAATATTACTAACTATCAATCCTTGCCGTAATCTTGGAGAGGCTTGATTATAATCCCAATCTTTAAAAAAGGCGATTGTAGGAATCCCTCTCACAACAGACCAATTTCTTTGATCAATGTAGAATGGAAGATCTGTTATGCTATTCCGTTGTGCGGATTAGAAAAATGGATCGCCGAGAAGAATATCCTCTCTAAGTATCAAACAGAGTTTTAAAGGGGGATTGGGACCTTGGTAAACGGTTTATTTATGAACTGCCTTCAACAAAAAGGCTGGGTGAAAGGAGCATCATCGTTATTTATGTTTCCCAGGCTTTCAATACCATTGATTGTAGTCTTTTATGGGATAAGTTAAGGAGTAAACATATCCCTGCAAATCTCCTTTCAACCCTTATGAAGTTACATGAGGATGCTTTTCTGCAGGTTACAATGAACAAGTAGGGTTGCCTCTATGGAAATATTGTTGCCCAGAGGGTGTTACGGCAAGGCTTTGTTTTGGCCCCCTGCCTATTCAATCTTTACTTTGCTGACTTGGGTGATGTTTTAACCGCAAAGGGTTTTGTCAATCCTCATTTAGGAATTCTCCCTCTACAATGGCTAACCTACGTAGATGATGTTATCCTTTTGGATAGTACCCAGAAGGGATTGCAAAATCTTATAAGAACAGTGGAAGAGTGTGCACTAAAAAAAGAACTGAAGATCAATACGAGAAAACAGCCATCATCGGATGTGCTCCTCATGTCAATAAACCTTTTGGATATACTTGGTATATCGACCAAGTCCCTATTCTTCCCTAAAATCAATTTATTTGGGCTTTGTTTTAGATGCTATGCACTCCCGGTCCCGTTGTTTGAATAGGTTAAAGATCAAAGCTAACCAACTGGGGGCGCAAATGAGGAAAATCAAAACTAAGTACTGCACATTCAATTTGATACAGCTAATTGAATTTTATAAAATGAAGGCCACCCCCTATTGTATGGCCAGGAATTTATCATTTTTACGGACGGTATCAATTGGAACAATATAGAGTCGGTCATTTGGAAAAATCTCTGGGTTTGCCTAATTCACTACCCATAGTTTTGTTGAGGTTTGAAGTGGGATTAAACTGAATAAGGGGACATCTGGACTGGAAAGTTGTAACTTTTATAGAAACATTCTGACCACTCTTGATGATTCCCTGTACACGCATATTAGAAAGGAGACTCAGGGTCAGCAAGGGGGCCTGATTTTTTACTTTTTTAATCAAGCAGATTCTCTTCTAAATCGGATATATTGGATAAATTGGCTATATATTGCACTAAGGAAGAGCTAATTGAGAACCCATGTCGAATAAAAATAAATCCTGTACCAAAGTGACTTGGTTGATACAATTGACTCAATGCCTAAAATGAAGGTACATTCGTCCTTCTCTCCTCTGGATAAACCGTTGGAGACTCTGCCAAGATATTTGATTAGATTTCCTAAATTGTATTTTGGAAACCTTTTTTTAGATTCAGAATGAACCTCTTTTCAACCAATCAGCTAAGAAGCATTTGTGATAGTAAACATACATTGACAGATAAATGCACTTTATGCGATGATGGCACTCGCGTCCACACCCTTAGATGCCTCTTGACTGATTGTAGAGCTCTTAGGAACCTGCAAATCTTTTACTTCAGTAGATTTGTATCAGACATTCACTGGATACATACAAAAGAGTTTTTACTTTAGTAGATTTGTATCGGAGATTCACTGGATACATACGTAGATGGCTATGTGATGCTAAGAAGGGACAGAGAGGAAGGTCGATGGGGTGGAGTAGCAATAATTGTTAAGGATTCACTCCTAGTCTGGGAATCACCAGGTTTTTTTCCTAGAGGGCACTGAATCATTACACCTTAAGAAAGGCCTAAATGCTGAGTCTACTCTAAATCTCTTGCTCGTATATCGCACACCTTCATGCAATGTGCAGTTAGCAGAGGCTCTTAGTTCATATATTTTACCACAACTCAAATCTACCTCTAGATTTATTCTTTTAGGTGACTTTAACTATTGGCTGGGCGTCGACTCAGACTGCCTTGCGACTGACTTCAAACAAGCCTTGGATAATTTGGGATTCTCTCAATTAATGCACTCCCCTACACATGCATCTGGTCACACCTTAGACTGGTTATGCGCTCATAACTTTAATTGTAATAATATTAACGCAAGTCTGTGTCCCTGGTCTGACCATTCTTTTGTGCATTTTACATTGGACATACCTTTTCCCATGAAGTTGCCAATCACACCACTTCAATTGGAAAAACGGAATTTAAAAAAGATCATGTTGGCTAACATCGAGCCGTTGTTAAAGGACAGTCTGGCAAACTTTCACACTGAGATGTCTCCACAAGATATGGTTATAGTATTGATAGATAATCTGGCATGTATCTCCGATAAACTAGCACCCCTGAAATTGAAAAAAAATCAAGGTTACTGAGCATAAAAATAAAGCCTGGTTCACGGATGACCTTAGAACCAAGAAAGCTGAAGTCAGTAAAGCTTACTTTGCTTGGAAAATGGAGCATCACTCAGAGTTACTGGTTAAGTATAAGGACACCGTTTGTGGATATAAAAAGTCGATTCTGGAAGCTAAAAAAGACTTTCATAATGGCCGGATAAGTAAAGCTAAATCGAATACAAGGGAAATCTTTAAGATATTAAAGGAACAGGAAACTACTCCGGTCCCTCCTGATTCACTAGTTAAAACTGATGAGGAATGGTGCCAACAGATACAAAAAGGTTTACATAATAAACCTCTCAAAATTAGGGCAACCATGCTTGAAAAAAGGGAATTAACCATTGACACTGGTAGGGCTGTAACTGAAGGTTTCACCCATGACCCGTCAGTCCCCCATTTTAACTTCCACTCAATCACGGAAAGTGAGCTGTTAAAAATTATAGAGCATGTGAAACCATCACAATGTAGAGGTGATGCCTGCTCCCCTATGATTATAAAAACATGTCCACCGCAGCTCATCAAAGCAGTCTGTAACTTTCTCAAGGCAAGTAGTGTTCCAAATGAATTAAAAGCAACCATGGTCACCCCTATTTTAAAAAAAACGGGACTGCCAATGGATAATCCGTTAAATTTCGGACCCATTTCTAACACACCTTTCTTACTTACGATTTTGGATTGGGTGGCCTACAGTCAACTTGCAGAGCACTTAGATCTTCATTACATCCTCCATCCAAATCAGTCGGGTTTTAGGAAAAAATACAGGACGGAAACTTCTCTACTGGAAGTGAAATCCAAATTAATTGGGGAAATGGATAGACATGGTTTCTCCTTGATAATCTCTTTAGATCAATCAGCGGCTTTTGATTTGGTTGAGCACTCAATCCTTATTACTAGGTTACAGGAGGTGGCTAATCTCTCAGAATCAGCAGCCCTGTGGATTGCCTCTTTTTTGGAGAACAGAACAAGTACGGTCTGCTCAGCTACCACTGAAGCCAGTCCACTTTCTGTTCTCTATGGGGTCCCACAAGGGGCAAGCTTGTCCCCATGTCTGTATAATGTGTTCATGGCCCCATTCTTCTTTATGTTACAGGAGGAGGGGGTCGTGTTCTCTAATTATGCAGACGACACCCAATGTGTCATTAATTTATCAGGACATCACAAAAGGATAAGGCGGAGGTGAATAGAGTATTTGCCCTTATTGAAAAATGGATGCTGGATAACCTCTTAGCTCTTAATCGCAGCAAGACAGAGCTGCTGATAGTCGGCAGCTCCAAGGCAATTAGTAAGTTAAGTCAAGACTATAGCACCTTTAAACTGGGGGAGGACACCATCACTCCCTTATCAAAAACCAAAATATTAGGAGTCATTCTGGACTCGACATTAAGCATGAAAGCTCATGTCTCATCAGTGGTGGCAGGGATAGTCTATTACATCAGACTTCTGGCCCATCTGAGGCCCATGATTTCGTAGGAAAGTGCAGAGACTGTAGCCAGGGCAATTATAGGTGCCAAATTGGACTATTGTTGCAGCCTCCTGCTTGGCATTAACCAAAGAGAACTGCACAGACTGCAGGTAGCCCAGAATGGGGCGGCTAGAGTAGTGCTCAGACTTCCAAGGCATAGTCATGTAACTGCGGCCAGACGCTCATTACACTGGCTTCCTATTAAAACCAGGATTAATTTTAGAGTATTAGTTATAGTCTTTAAATGCCGACTTCAAGTAATGCCGGAATACCTACAAAAGTACATAATTGCAAAGTGTAACTCAAGATCTTTGAGATCTGATTTCTCAAACCAAATCATACAGCCAAGATGCAAAACATCGAAGGCAGAAAAGGGAGCATTCAAGGTGAAGGCCGCTTCACTGTGGAAAAACCCTCCTACAAGAGTGAAGAGTCACTCTTCCCTCTTATCTTTTAAGAAGGAACTGAAGACTTTTCTGTTTCTTTGACCTATTGAAAATTCCGGATCTCTCCTTTAGGGCTGTATTATCTTACGTGGGATAGCGGAATAACCTCTGTTGAGCCTTATGACCCTTCATCTTTAAGGACGTTCCTCAATTGTTGCTGTATGTCTTTCTGTTGTCTGCGCCTTCATGCCCAAGGGTCAATAGTGCACATAACAAATGACATGTAATGTAATGTAATACGGAAGAGTTTTTACTTTAGTAGATTTGTATCGGACATACACTGGATACAAACGGAAGAGTTTTTACTTTAGTAGATTTGTATCAGAGATTCACTGGATACATACGGAAGAGTTTTTACTTTAGTAGATTTGTATCAGAGATTCACTGGATACATACGGAAGAGTTTTTACGGACATTCACTGGATACATACGGAAGAGCTTTGGTTGAGACTGTCTATTGAGGAGGAGACTGCGTTAACAATTACGGTTTTAAGATATCTTCAAAATGTGCACATATTTTAATCTATTATGCATAGGAGTTAGATTTATTAAATTCTAACCGTAGTTCATTAGTCTTATGATATGTTCACTTGATTGTGGGTTTTTACATTGCATTGTGCATTTTTGTATTACGTGGTTGTCTTCATTTTGTTGTGTACGTTATCTTGTATAACCATGTCACATTGCATGAAAATTTTTTTAAAAAATTAAAACTGTCTCTGGCTAGATGTGAACTTACATTTTTCCAAACGCCTGCCTCAGACAGTGCACCCCACTATTACCTGAGATTATTTCAGAGTTGCCCGGAGACTGCGGGCGCATTGCATGACTTTTTCTTCCCTGTAAAGAAGAAACGTTGTCTGAAAACAGGAAACATACGGTGTATTTAATTTTCGTGCTGTCTTTTTAATACATAAAAGCATATTTTGTTGAACTCCAGATGTGATGCCATCATGTGTAACAAACCGATGCATGCCTCTGTCAAATAACGACTAATAGCAGGCTACTACATCACATGGTCTTTCAGAATGTGTCAAAGGGCCTCATTACACGGATGGCGGTAAGGGATTACTGGCACCGGTAAGGGGACCGGTGCCGGTAATCCCTTACTGCCCTACTACGAGGTTCCTTTGCTGGTCCCTACCTTAACGGCTGGTTTTACCAGCCGTTAAGGACGGGACCCGCAAAGGGACCTTGGAGTCAATTACCTTACCGCAATTTGCATTCCCATTGAGCCCTATGGGGGCTCAAATGGGAATGGGGAAGGGCCAATGGTGAATGGGGAATTACGGCCCCGCCAACCTTGGAAAGGGGCCGTTATTCCGCCATTCACCATGGCGGGATCGGTAAATTACCGGCGGCAACCATGGCGCTAAAAGCGCCATGGTTACCGCTTTCCGTGCAATGAGGCCCAAAGTCTTTAAAGTGGCAGGAGACTTTGGGGAGCTCTGAACAAGCCCCCTGTTGGGTGCAAACTTTTAAAGATTTTATTATAAACCACATGTTAAACTTTTTATATTCTGGTACTCACTTTGCAATGTGCATCTTGCGGCCCTGCCCTTTTAAATGAGAAATAACCAATACAAGTCCATTAAAGGAGTGCAAAATAAAATGAGGAAAGCGCAGCTTCTTGTGTGAGCTGATTACAAAAGTTGCCAATAGCTCGTTACTATTCCTAGGTTTACTGGGCGCCCGTGTGCTAATTTAATCAATTATTGAACCTATATTTCTCGTGTGGCTGACCTACATTCAAGACCGTGTTTGTGCCACATATTGGTTTTTCATGCAAAGTTCATTTACTTAAAACATCTGGGCGATCTCCCAAATGATAAGGAACTGGTGGAGCCACCAATAGAAGAAGGCCAATCTCACTCAGTCCTGTGGCGGGAAAAGACAACCGATTGGAGGGGTTAGAAATGTTTTCTCTCCTCCAATTTAATATTTGTGCTTATATGTTTTTAACAAAAATGTGCTGGAGCTTGGAGAAAGGGGGGTTCTAGAAAAGTAGCTTAAGAAAATAGTAGGGATGCAGGCACTGGGTTGGGCTAAGGGCATCTGAAAGTCTAAACATGTCGATAGGCCCCCGCACCCCTCTACTCCACTTCTCCCTCTGTGCCTCCCCAACTTGGCTTTTCTGTTCTCTCCCCTGGAATTTTATTCCATTGTCTTTTCTTGTTGCATTTAATTTAGTAATGCCATCTATTGTGTTGGTTTTGAACACACTCAAGTTTTTTTTACTATATATATCTTTTTATTACTTTTGAATAATGTATTTTTTATGTCTCCTTTGAAAGTGAGTTTGGCTATACCATCTCAATTAACACTGAAATTCATGTGGGCATTCCAGGGCACACCATCTTCTGGAGGAAGTGTGGACAGTGTTTTCTGTGACGTGTAGTCCTGTGGAGGCGGACGTGGGGGTTCAAATGTTCTCTGGAACACATACACATATTTGTATAGCACCACACTTTTGTTTCGGGGAGAATAGCACACCTGGATGTGTAAGAAGATTAGAGGCGTAGACAAAGTAGGGGCTGAGCGGGCGGACCACCCAAAATCTGTAAATGCCCACTTAGCAGCGCTGTGTGGGTATTTAGAAGATGTTAATGTCTCTGAGGTGGGCACAACTGCATTAGTTTAAGGCCCCACTTCTTAGTCAATCCTGGCGACACCTCGGATTAGTTTATGGCCAGTGCTGAGCTTTTTTCCGCTTCCCAGTACCACCCTGCAAAGCCAGCCTTTGTGAACACATTACTCAGTTTTGACAGAGTCTGTAATGGTTTCTAGTTGGGTCCAGGGAGGACTAAGAACCGGTACACGAGTAGCATTAATATAGCATTCATCTATAAGTACACTCCCAACCACGAAATATGGCCCTCATTACAGGTTTCCTTCACCAATGCTGGTGATACTGACGATGCTGGTGATACCATCAAACCGGTAGCACCGGAGTGACAGAATCACCAGCGAAATCTGACTGTGTTGGCACGTGCACCCCGCCATTCCGGAAATGCTGTTACCGGATTGGCACTAACACCAGCAAAAATGGGAAATGCCGGTACTACCAGGAGAAAACCTGCTGGTACCATCGGTTCCATCCCCAATGTGATGGAAACACTGGCAACGGTAACACCGGCACGAGAAACAAGGTCACCACAGGAACTGGAAGTTCGCCTGTGGCCATTTTGGAAAACTCAATCCATTTAAAATCTGGCCTTTCCTGTTGCCATCCATCTACACTAACACCACCAAGATGTCTGGAGGATCCAAATCTAGGCTGCATGAAGTCCGGCTACGCAAGCCTCGCTTCTCAGAGGCAGAACTGACCACACTCACAGACCACATAGTGGCAAATGCGGGAGCCCTGTTTGGCCGGGACAAACACTGCACCAGCCAACGCTGCAAGTTGGTCATATGGGAGGAAGTGGGCAGCAAAGTAAGTGCACTGGGGCCCATATCTGGAGCCACAAAAGACTGCCGCAAAAGGTGGGACGACCTGAGGCTGCGGGTGCGCAACATACTAGCAGCCCACCATCGTGAGTCCATGGCCACAGGAGGCTGGGACGGTTTCGCTCAGAACGCTGATGACTTGGGGAGACCGATGCAGTTCTATAGTTCATCTTGAGGGGATTGAGGGCATTGGAGGTACTGAGGCCGGAGCAGGGACCCAAGGGGACAGTACCGAGTACAACAAGACACACCTGAATGCCTAGCATCACACGAATTGTGCACACAGAACAGATCAGGTATATGTGTCCAAGGAAAGGAGTACTAAGTGTGATGTCAACATCAAAAGTCACTGTGCACACATAGATGACTGGGGTTGGGGGTCAAAGTAAGTCATACAGTCGCATCGTACACCAAAAGCATCCATGCACATGAGCACTGGCCATGTGCACAATGGCATGACTGGAGGAATAGCACCCCCCCAATGCACACACATCAAGCCACTGTGCCATAAGTTCCACCAAAATGGACCCACAGACATATGCATGCACACACGCATCAGTGCACAATTCACCTCCACACATCTTGTCCAGGCCAGGGAACATGCAATGTGGTATTTGTTTAATGCAAGTGCATCGATGTGACACACAGGCATCAAACGGCTTCCTCATTTCACCCAAACAGGAACATCCACTGACAGTGACAGTACTGGACCATCCACAGCCTGTGCGAGATACGGTCAGACTGCCCAACGGCCCAGCCCCACCCCATCCGTGACAGCGCCTGCTTTACCTACCCAGGCAGTAGGCCAGGTGGAACAGCTGACAACACAGGCCCAGGCAGCAGGACAGGCTGAACAGCCAAAACCACAGGCCCAGGCAGTGGCACAACCGAAGCGCCCATCACTCATCAGCCCCCTGCCTACCACAACACCACCTCCGATGAGGCCAAGGCAGCGGATGATTGGGAAGGCACCAATGCCACACCAGACCGCAACATATATTCCTCCCCCACCTTCAGTCCCTCAACCCTCCACTGCCCCACACGACCACCAAATGCGCAATATTAGTCATATGGACAAACTGATCCTTTCTATGGATGCCTGGCAAAGTACTACGGCAGCATCCGACAGAATCCTGGCTGATGCGGGAGTGCGTACAAGCCTCCGGCCGGCAGTGTGCCTGTTCCCTGGGCTGCACAACATCAGCCCTCATTCTCCTGGCACAGAGTGTCTGGGAGGGCAACGAGGGGGTGTCTGCTCTTGCTGAATCTGTGGCACTCTCCCTGCAGGCCAATCAGGAGTGCATCGGGGCTCAGGGATCAGACCACTCCTTCAGTACCAACACCCCTGCCAGCTCAGTGCAGAGCAGGACTGGGCGCCGCTTACAACAACTATCGGGCACACCTGCCCACGGCAAGGGTGGTGCCATGAAAAGGCACAGGGAGTGACATTGTGGACAATCACACGAGACATTTTGTTGTTGGGGTGTGTGGGGACGGTGTGGTGGGTGTGTGGGGAAGTGTTGTGGGGAGGGGGTGGTGGGCATGGTGTGTTATCTGTAGTCAGTAGTTCATTTCAATACATTTCACTTGCAACAATGAGTGGACAGTCCTTACTTATGTGTTGCAATGCATTGAGTGAGCACATCGGATGCAGTAATGTGGAATGGGTAGTGCACAGTGCGGGGACCTCAGAAGACATTTTCTATGAGTTCTTGTCAGACAATACACCCGTACCTGGCAGCCATGTGCCCGTGCCTGTGCCTGGCTGGTGCTGCCTCGCTCATCATCTCCACCCTCTGGTGGTGGCATGGCCAGGTCTGGGGGCAGGGTTATGTTTCATCTGATGTAAATGCTATGCAATACTGCACAAGCCAGGACTATCTGCCCCAACTTCTCTGGCCTGTACATGACGCATCCCCTGACCGGTGTGGGCATCTGAAATGTGACTTCAACAGTCCAAACGTCTGGTCAATGGTGGCCCTGGTTTGCACATGGGCACGATTGTATGCCATCCCCTCCGGAATCTGCGGATCCCTCTGTGTGGTCATTAGCCAAGGCAGTAGCGGATATCCGGAATCACCTGCAAGGGGGGAAAGGGGGGAACTCAAGATGAGCCATGGTATGCATGTTGCAGGACTGACATTCTAATAGCATGTTTGTGTATTTCTTGCTACATCATGCATCCTGGACCATGGTTAGTATGTTCGTCATGCACCGTGCTGCATCCTGTGATGACCTTTGTGTGTCATCCATGCTGTCATGTGTTGAACTCCCTGGGATGGAATGCTGTGGGTGGGACTACACTAGACACCGACAGATCCTGCACGCATGTACCATGGTGTGGTGTGGTAATCGCCATTCCACCACCCCAACAATGTCTGCACACACTACAAGGCACCTGCACTGCAGTCTGGACATTCACTGACATGCATCAATGCAGCATATTTGCTTACATGCACAGTAGGCCCGGAATACGCATGACATGGGGGGAATGTGTGCCACTGTTACCGTTGACTGGCACCGGTAGCACAGGATGTGCTGTTACCAGTGCTGGTGTTTCTGGCAACATGGCTCACAATTGGCCTGTCCGATAATAGTGCCCGTATACAGCGTTACCGGCACTTTATTACTGGACCGCCAAACTTGTAATCAGGTCCATAGACTCTGAGTAGGCGTGTTGGCATGTTTTACTTATTTCAGTCTAGTAAATGTCATGTCATTTTATTTAGTTGTATTTTATGTGGCAAACTCTGCCACATGTTGAGTAAGGGTCTTGGACGATAGTTCCCCAGGCCTGGTGGGCACTTAGGGATGAATCCTGGTTCAGGAATGATGATTCCCCAGTCAGTGAACATGATCGCTTTGCAGAGTACCCGAGGCCACGTCTGACCTCTCAGTAAATACACCTGCAATATTGTAACATTATATCATTTAGATGGTTAGTGGTCGCCCATGGAAGCACTGATATCATTGGGAGATTCTGATAAGCACAGAATGGAAGCAGAACCCTCACCGGGATCTTTTATTAGGCAGCTTGAGCTACCCGACTCCTGTAGGATCACATCCCGTGGGCTATGCAACCATGTCATCTTTTATTGCATCTCTGATTTGCCCTCCGTGAGTACAGGGAGCCTGAATGCCCCCCGCCCCCCCCAAGCTCTAGGCTCCATATGGCTATCATCTATTTCTTGTTCTCTGTCTCTTCGCCTCTTTCTCTTTCTTTCTCTAATTGTCTCTTGGGAGAAATGTACCTGACTCAGCAGAGACACGCATTTAAATGGCTGTAGAAGCATGGTCTGCAGGTCCCTCACCCTGACAACACAGAGAAGGCCACGAAGGGCACCTGGAAGAGTCGTAGGTGGTGCCTTGTCCCACTCCTATTTTAATTTTGGCAATGGCTGGAACACACAACCTTTTATCTCATTTGGGAACTCACGGGATTCCAGCAACAGCTTGTTGTCTTAATCTCTGTCAAGTGAGTCCATTTACGCACTCTCTGATTCTATTGAATCTGTCTCCCCTGCAACTGGCATTCACAACATCCAGTGAGGTGTGCGACATGGCCTGCCACCTAGTGCATCCGCAACTTCACTGCACTCTCCCTAGCCTTACATTGGGCTGATGAAGACTGTTGGGATTCAATGTACCTTCACGTCACCCTTCCTAGAGATGGCTGACCCATCCTGATGCATTGTCACTGTGGCCATCGCTAGAAGCAAGCACAGCCCTGTACACTGATCAGGTGTACTTACCAGCATAAGCATATTGTAAATAGGTCACCGGCCATTTTATTTTAACACTTGCTATGCAAAACTCATGCACACAGCATTGTTCTAGTCTGCAATGTCTTTGGGGTATGGGCACCTTATGCACCCTGGCACGCACACTGCCCCTCTGGACTGAATTCTCTCCTCTCTCTCCCACGGATCTCCTAAAAATGATCTCATACCTACCTCTTACTCTGACAATATAATCCTAGCCTCCATCATTAAATAATTGACGAGCCTGGCGCTCAACGTGCTCCTCGTGCCAACAAAGAAAAAGTTGTCCCCTTTCCCATTTTACAAATTCTATGTGGCCCTCCTTATATTGATGGGGGCATAAACGTGTTCCTGCCTTGTCTTTGTCTGAATCATCACTGAATGTTAGACAAGGGGACTACTGAGGAGCTCTTCACATTTCTCTGCATTGGTCGTGGTCTATGTCTGTTTCTATAGTTTGTACAAATGCCTCTATTAATTCGGGCCCTGTGGCTACCAAACTAAAGAAGAATGACCGTATGCAACCAAATGTATTGCGAAAACAATTTATATAGTAAAAGAACAATTTATATGGTACAAGTATGTAGCGACCAATTTGTAGTGACACATATATACAGTGTGTAACCAAAACAAAACAAAATATAACTGTATTGCACTTTAAATTCTTAGTGCCAAACAATCAATGTACAAAGAAGGAATAAGCATAAATTCAGCCTAAATATTTCCTACAACATATTTTTCTTGACATACAATCAAACAGAACAATTATAGAACATGTATGGAGTGTCACATTAGTTCTGAGGCGTGGTTTCCTCGAGGGTTGGTTATTTGAGCAGAGTATTATTACCAGTTCTCTCAACTTCAGTGCTCAAAGTTGACTTTTTAAAGTCTAGGTCTTTGGACTTTAGGGATATCTCTAGATTTACCCAACATGTTCAAAAAACATTTGTTTAACACATTAATGGGTGAAGAAAAGGTAAATATTCTGTCCATGGTCTTCATCTATGCGCTGATTAGTGCGTACACGTTTCGGTGCTTTAAAGTACTTGCAAAGTACAGGGCACCTTCTTCAGGGCGTCCAATTGGTAGACCCTGTGTCAAGATCAGAAAAACAAGGGGGGGCGAATAAAAGTGTGGGATTACCTCAAGTTTATAGAGCTGATAGTGCAGCTTGTATTTAGTGATTTAAAAGCTCTAGGTACTGACTGTGCTCGTGGCGTCGTCGGCATCAAGATCCCAAGTCTCCTGGGAAATCCGAGGAGGGTGGTGCACTCGCAAAGGACCCGTGGCAGACGGCTGCTAGTGCAGACTGTAGAGAGCTTTTTGGTATAGTCCTCAGTACCTCTGGAGATAAGATGTGGAAGAAGGGGACAAAAAGTAGAGAAAGGAGAAGGGGGGTCAACTCTTATCAGAAACCTAGTTTAGATAAGGATAGTGAATTTGGAGTATCGGGCTTGTGATGCCTGATTACCTTAATCCTGGTCTCTCTATGTAGACCTGTGCTTCTGTGGTGGCTGATGTGCCATCTTACAGTCGCTGAGGTGGAATCTGGACTGTGCGGGGGAGAAACCACTTCTCTGCAACGCTTGCTTCTGGACAGGTTAAGCGTCTGTCTGTGGGAGGAAAGCGTATTACTGTTGTGTCATCTGACCCACAATAGCCAGGGGACTGGGAGCGGTAATGTGGTACTGCTTGTATCTCTCTCCCCTTATCCCGTGACTCGTGCATGAAGAAAGAGGAGCTCAGGCTGTCTTGCCATCTCTCACCTGTTGGGAGGGGCTCCTACGCTCCCTGTTCACTGTCCGTGCCCGTGTCTCCTGTTGCAGCTAGTTGTACGCCGTACAAGAGTCTTGTGTGTGCGAACGCCGCCAGGTAGTTATGGCGACCGCTATAGGGAACTAGATTCTAATTGGCGCAACGTCAGGAGCCGTGGGGCTCGTTGTGTGGCGTGCTTCATGATTGGTGGCTCTGTATTTCCTGGGTAACAGACGACGCCTGAGTTGTGACGGCTCAGGACGTGTCACTGTGCGTGATGGTGCCACGAGTGGTATCACTGGATAATGAGCCAGGGATATGTACGGAGGTATGTGCCCATGTGGGACTTGCGAGCATTAAGGCTGTATGCCTGGTTGTGCGGATCGTGCAGGCACGTCACTGCAGGACGCCAGTAGAGCCAGAAGGTGGGGAATACTGGGGATCCTGCTTGTGTATCTGGGTGAAAGAATGATTGAGGGTCTGTCTGTATGGGTATAAATGGCCCGGCATACATCACAGGAAATAGTGCAGACTGCAGCCCGTGCCCATGTATCTAATTTAATCCTGGGAGAGGGAAGCAAGGGGCATTGCTGTGGTGCACTCCCCTCTGGTCATGGGTGGGGTATGTATGTGTCCCTTGGGACATGGGAGATCAAAATAGGCTTGGTTGGAAGGACTCATTCAGACCATGATGGTACGTATTCAACCGGTATATCCATCTGGACTCTCGGTGTAGTAAGCTTTTCAAGGGGTCAGGGCCTCCCTTCACCTTCCCAAGTACCCACCAGATGAGGTCATTAGGTGTGTGTCTAGCTGTGATGAAATGGGACACCAATGAAGCGGTTATGTTCTTACACCTGATCCGTGAATGGTGTTCCGATATACGTAGATGACTGCCCTCGTGGTCTGGCCCACGTACTTTAGTCCACATGGGCACTAGATACAATATACCACACTTTTGCAGTTAGTGTGGTCTCGGAGGTGCCATTCACGTTGACCTATTTTAAATGATTTCAGTTTTCTCGTAAATTTGCATGATGCACAATTACCACATGGGTAATGTCCTTGTAGTGGTCGTAGAACTCTTTGCGATTGATGCCTTAGGTCAGGTTGGAAAAGAGAGTGGACCAAGGAGAGTGGACCAAGGACTCCTTCAGGTTCTTACCTCGTTTGTATGCAAAGCGAGGGGGTGGATCATCTGGTAAATTTAATTTGGCTATGTTCCACTGTCTCCGTATGTTTTTTTTCATTTGGGATGTGTGTACTGCATGCGTGATCACACATATCAACCGGTCCTCATCCTCTCCATCTTGTCTTGTTAAGTTGTCCTATTCCAATAGTGTATCTCTGTTTGTATTGAGGGCTCTTTTGACTGCGTGTTTAAGAGCTGTTTCCGGATACCCTCTTGTCTTGAGTCTGTTGGTAAGGTCTTTTGAGTGTTTTTTGAAATCATCTTTGGATGTGCAGTTCCTCCTGATTCGTAAAAATTGTCCGTATGGTAAATTGGCTCTTGTGTGGCTGGGATGATTACTGGTGTGGTGCAGTAGGGTGTTCCGGTCAGCAGGTTTCCGATAAAGGTCGCACTCCAATTTCCCGTCCTTTTGTTGAATCATCAAATCCAGGAATGCGATTTTGTTGGTAGTATGCTCCATCGTAAATTGGATGTCCTGGTTGCAGGTGTTCAACCATTGCCAGAAGTGTGTAAGGTTGGTCTGATCCCCCCTGCCAGATTAGGGTGACGTCATCTATGTACCTGAACCAGGAACTCACGTGTGCCCTCCACTGGTTGGTTTGTGATCCTACATATTTTTCTTGGAATGTTGCCATGTATAGGATGGCCATGCTCGGGGCGAAAGCTGCCCCCATTGCCGTACCTTTTGTTTGCAGATACATCTGTCCATCAAAGGTGAAGTAATTCTTTGTAAGGGCTATGGTCATTAGTTCAAGTATGAAGTTGATTGGGACCCTTTGTTGCAATGGGTTTCTAGTGAGCCATTCTCGTGTGCATTCAATGGCCGCCTCTTGTGGGATGTTGGAATAGAGGGCTTTTATGTCCATTGTAACCAGGATATCTGTTTCTGGGTCAAACTCTTTGCCCTCAAAGATCGTAATCGTGTGTTTCGTGTCACGTAAGTATGTATCTGTTTGCGTGCTCAATGGTTGTAAGAAAGTATCTATAAACTTACACAGGGGTTCTAAAATTGAGCCGCATCCTGACACGATCGGGCGTCCCGGAGGGTTGATGGGGTCCTTCTGGATTTTAGGTAGGGCGTAAAAGCAGGGTGTACATCCCCCCTTCCTTATCAGAAATGCTGCTTCTTTCTCAGTCACCCAATCTCGTTGCATTGCAAAATCAACTGTTTCCACAATCTCTTGCTCTAGGTTTTTGGGTGGATTACTACGGAGAGTGGAGTAGCATTCTTGGTCTTGCAGTATGGTCAGTACCATTTGTTTGTATTTAGTTGTTGACATAATGACTATGGCCCCACCTTTGTCTGCTGGTTTGATTATTATGTTTTTGTTATTTTGGAGTTGTGTGAGGGCTTGTCGCTCATTCCAGGTTAGGTTGTGTACGAATGTAAGCCCCTTGTTAAGAAGACTTTTTTGTTCTCTGGTGAGTTCAATATTCGCCAGATTGAATATTGGGGTAGTAGAGGTCTCGTTTTAGGATGTCAGAACCTCCGTCGCCTCCTGCGTTGCCTGTTGCCTGGTTTGCCTCCTCTGTGGGGCGGTCCCCATTGCGGGCGGCCCCATGGTTGGTTGCCAAACGGGCCTCCTCCTAAAAAACAAAAGCATTGTAGTGGTGGGTATTGTCATGATCTCTGCTTCCAAAAGGTCAGGGTTTTCCCAACTCCCTTGGAAGCAGATCCATAACCCAGGTTCCGAGTGCCAACCAGTCCCAATTGGGACCTTTTGGACCCAGTCCTGGCGCCAGTGGCACCAGGCTCATAAATATGCCCAGTCCCAGCGCTGGAAGCGCCGGGCTCATAATGCTTGGGTGGACTTACCTGCAGCAGTCCATGCTGCTTACTTGCCTGCCAGTTAAGCCTCTGATCCTCTTCTGTTTAGAACTACTTTTCCTGTTGGGTGGGGCAGGAGCCACTCCCTAGATTCAGAACACTGGAACTCTTCTGGAAAGCAGGAACTCTTTTCTTACCTAGGCGTGGCTGTGGAAGGAGACACCTAAGCACTACAGGAGGCTATTTAAACCACACCCGATGGATGAATCTTGCTTTGCGTTATTCTGCATCCTCTGCAGCAGAACGCTCATCGTGTCTTCTGCATCTGATCCTGGGCCTAAGGAAAAAGGCTTACCATCCTGAATCCAGTCTTCAGCAACACCTATAAAGACAAGAAAGAACAGGTTAGCATTACGGTCTTCAGTGACAGCTCTTCACTTACCTGGTCCATCGGCTGTCACCAACGCCTCGCGCTGCATTCCGGCATCTGAAAGACAAAGGCTTACCTACTCTTCGTGCGCTCCGGAGGTCTTCACACTGCATTCCGGCATCTGAAAGACAAAAGCTTACCAACTCTTTGCACGCTCCAGAGGCCTTCGGCGCTGCATCCCGCATCTGAAAGACAAAACAAGGTGCGTTTAAAGACATTGGGGAACTTTAATACTCACGTGCCATTTCTCCTTTCCACATCTAACCCAGTGGGTATTCCGGCACCCTGCAGCCGCTCCGAACTTGTACCTGCAAAATAAAAAGACAGTTAGAGTGCATCGTGAAGCAGGCAACAAGCGCTTACTTACGTGCTTCCAGGTGCTTCTATTCATCACACGGGCTCCATCTTCAACTCACTTCAGCCCGTCATCCGCCATCGCCGGAACCCTGCAAAACAAGAAACATCATTACTAAAGACTTTAAAGACATTAGAATTACTCGAAACTTACCGTTCGTGCAGTAAACGACGGACAGCAGTCCTCTGAAGTCAAGAGGCCTGCTCCCCTTATCCAGTGAAGAAACTGGTTACAGCACCCTGCCCCGAGGCAGATGGAGAGCACGGCGTTCACTTACCTAAGGTGAGAGCGTTAACCTTTGGGGTTCTACAGGAGAAGAGAAAGGGAAGAAGAGAGAGACATTCAATAACCCAGTTCCTTAATCCCATATTTTCTATCTGCAGACATCTTACCCTTCGAGTCAGACATACAGTGCACATAGGTCCAGCCCAAAGAGCCAGCAGTGTGTTACACATCACCTTTGAAGATATGGTATACGCCCAGTCAAGACCGGCGCCTCTACGGGAATCAGGTGAGCGTTACAGGTATGGATAATTTGGTTGAAAAGGTGGGACCTGTTGTTTACGTAGGTCATCAGAGGATGACCCACTGCTGGAGCCTGAAAAGTTTGCCCCTCTGCGTCGGTTCCTCTGGGTTCTTGCTGCTGTGGAACCTGGTGATGAACCCGGTGAGCCCCCTTGGTTGGTAGGGATATAGTTCTCCGCAGTATAGGGATAGACTACTTCTGATTGGAAGTCCTTAATGTCCTTCTGCTCCTCCTTCTTTAATGCTCCTCAGCATAAGTGAAGCCTCCCTCACAGAAGGATCATTCCCAGACACCCTAAAAACTGGTCTCATAGGACTCTCTTTTGAAAACACCGAACACAGACCCAGACAACCAGTCTAAATACCAGCCCATTACGAATCGTCTGTTTATTGACAAAATCTTGGAAAAAGTAGTCGCTACACAACTACCCACCAGAATCGAACAACTTCACCTCTTAAATGACCATCAGTCAGGGTTTCGCAGCAAGTGTAGCATCAAGATAGCCACCATCCAGGTGGTGGATGATGGGCTCCAAACCATGGATACGGGCGACTACTGCCTCCTCGTCCTCTCTGATCTCTCAACTGTAATCAACACCATATACCATTGCATCCTCCTCTCCCTCCTTGCTGACAGGATGGCATCTTCTGACACTGTCCTGAATTGGTTTATCTCCTACCTCTCGGGCAGACAACAGGCCATCCAGAAGAACCTGTTGCATTCTAACCGACTTCTAACCGTCTCCTGTGGAGACCTCCAAGGCTCCATCCTCTCACCAATATTTTTTAACCTTTACATTGAGCGTCTAGGAACTCTCCGTAAAAGGTCCAAATATAGCCATCCACCAATACGCATATGATACTCAGCTGTACATGAGAGTAAATAGCGTGCAGGAAATGATGCATCTCCACGATTACCTAGCCATCACCCAGTCCAGGATTTCAACTCCTACCTCAAACCAAACCCATCTAAGACTGAAATGGTCCTCATCGGTCCACCTGCTAAGCAACAACTTGTCCAAAAATGGCTCAATGATATGCACCTAGAAGGACTTGATCCACAGCTCTATCAAACTCAAAAAAATCCTTAGGCTTCACCATTGACAGCAGCCTGTCCTTCCAGAAACTCATAGCCAAGAAGACCAAAACAGCCTGGCCCCAAAGCTTCACCCTTCACAAAATCAAACCCTTCATCCGGCCACAGATCCTCTGGACCATAGTTCAGGCCCTTATGGTGGGGGATATACCCTCCTGATGGGGTTCCCAGCTGCACACTTGGTTCCCATAAATGCAGTCCACCATGCTGCAGCATGTCTTGTTACAAGTGCACAAAAATGTGGTTGAGTCACCCCATTCCTACGAGAACTACATTAGCCTCCTCTTCTTTCCAGGATTCTGTTCAAGACTGCATGTACCATCTACAAAGCAGTCACGAGTACCGCACCAGCGTACCTGGCGGCCAAGTTCCACAAATCAGGTGGCACACACTCCTCGTGCCAGAAATCAACCATCTTAAATCACAACTCGTCTGCCAAAAAGGACCCGCAAAGAAGCATTCTCTTGTCACGCACCAACCCTCTGATGCCCCCACAATTCTCCAGTTCTCCAAATCTCTCAAAACACTGTACCAAGGACTAATTCCAATGTATGCACATACCGCCACACATACCTCAACTCACAGTACTTAGCTACTGTTAAAAAATGCCAGCTGAAACGCTAGCTTTCCACTCTCTGTACATGGCTCTGGTGCACTTGAGCTCACTCTGTGATATGATATGTAATTTATAACGCGCCTATACACACGAGTTTCTAAGCCGTGCTTTAAAGAATAACAACAACAAATGTGGAGGGTTCACCTAATCATAAGAACACATTTTTTTCAGTGATGGGGTGTGTCTATTTCCCTTTAAATACACTCTTGGACTTCTCATAGCAATGAGCAAAGACACTCTTGAGTGAGGGAGAATGAAGACTAGACAACGGGAAGGACTCCGTTGTAGGAGTGAGTGGGTGGGAATGCCCTAATATGGATACTTCACCACCAGCTGGTTTGTCTTTCACTAATTGGTGCTATTCAGGCTCAACGCACTGGTAATCCTTTCATCATTAGAAATATGAAGAGTCTGCCTATTAAACCTGTGACTGCAGGATTAACACAGATGTCAGCCGTGGGTACTTAGCTCACTGAGCTAACTTGCCAGATGTTCCCATTCAGCTGATGCTTGCCACGGTTTCAGAATGAACCAGACCACCCTCCTTGTTTTATAGAAAAACAGGGGGATGGTGAGGCACGCACTCCAGTTCCCAGAACTGTGTTAGATCTCAAATACAATTTAATAAGTATTAACAGGGTTGAAACCCAAAACATTGAAAAAGTATTAACAGGGTTGGATCCCATTTGCTGTTCAGTTGCTCTGTTTTTGTTCTTCTCCTAGCTCTTTCCTGTCACAAACAATCATCAGGGAGGCTGTGCTGGTAAGCAGGTGATTCCAATTAGCAGCTCTTATAGGCTCTAGGGATTCTGGTAGCTGTAGTTTTCACATGTTACCAATCAGGTGACCAGGTAACACCTGAAAAGAAATACAGCCTCCTTGATGATTGTGACAAGAAAGCGCTTGGAGGAGTAGAACAGCAGAGCAACTGTAGCTGAAGGGATTCAACCCTGTTAATACTTGTCAGCAGTTGGGATTCAACCTTGTTAATATATGGACATTCTTGGGATTTAACCCAGTTATTTTTGTATCAGGTAATATATTGACTGGGAACTGGTGTGCGC
This sequence comes from Ambystoma mexicanum, assembly GCF_040938575.1. NCBI lineage: Eukaryota > Metazoa > Chordata > Amphibia > Caudata > Ambystomatidae > Ambystoma > Ambystoma mexicanum. The sequence goes on from NC_090936.1 coordinate 1,214,373,700, forward strand.
GCCTCGCCCTCCTTACTTTTTCATACAATTTTGTGGAGTTCTGGGATCCAGCGGCAGCAGCACCGGGGTTAATATGCCCTACTTTGGAGAGCCATAATAATGGTTTTCTTCCCTCCCCTTACTATGGGAAAGATGTGTGCTCTTGGAGGGGAGTCGATTCCTGTTACCTGAATTGAAAAAATGGTTTCACTACAGCTACCAGAATCCTTAGAGACTGAAAGAGCAATTATATTGGTAACACCTGAAAAGAAACACAGCCTCCAGTAACAAGAAAGCGCTTGGAGGAGTAGAACAGCAGAGCACCTGTAGCTGAAGGGATTCAACCTTGTTAATATATGGACATTCTTGGGAATTAAACCCAGTTATTTTTGTATCCATTAATGTATTGATTGGGCACTGGTGTGGGCGCCTTGCCTTCCTTACTTTTTCATACTCTTTGTTTTATAAGTGGTTATTGTTTAACCCATTGCACATTTTCCTCTCACCCACCCCCTCTCCAAAGGAGAGCTCCCCAAGTGCCACGATGTGCCTTTTTGAGGTGCCCATGCCAGTCCGGATGTAATGTGGCACACGTGTGGTCAGGTTAGCGCCATGCTGCTGTCGGACATGTGAACAGAACAGCCTCTGATTACGGTTCCTCAATGAGTGGAAGGGGTGCCTGCCCCGGCCCCAGGCTCCATTACCGCCTCTGCACAGTTTACAGGGGATTATTGATGCCATTTTCCCCGGCATTGAGTTTAAGTCACGAGTAGGCGGACGCCCCCCGTGTTGTGACGGACTCCCGCTGGGCATGCGCGCCGGAATATTGAGACAAAGGCACGAGCCTAGTAGCCTGTAGGCCTGGCTCATTAGCTCTGGGGAACGCAGTAAACAGGATAATGGCATAAGGCAGCGTTCCTGTCAGGCGTGGGGCAATGGGTAACAATGAGTCTAATTACAGGCTGTGCGCCTTGACACAAATGAAATGGCGCTTAATTACCCAACTGCTCTGGACTTTCCAAAGTGTGTTTGCAAAGAAGTCGTTTTAAGTTCAGTGTTTTATCATTTAGAAACATTTTCGATTTTGCAAATGGGGTTATGTATTGAAACAAAGACAAGACAATGGGGCTCTTTGCAGGTTTGGCACGGCGGTAAAATAATAGCGGTCATTTTTATCTACTGCTAAAATCACAGGAGGTAAATCCTCCACTTTAAGGGCAAAAAGTGAAAGAATTACTGTGAAAGGAATTACTACCCACTGCAATGCCTCCACAGTCTGCATGGTGTCCCATAGACTCCAAGATTGGGGACTAGCCCCACCGTACTGCCACACATCGGCCCTCATCATGAGTTGGGCGGTATCCCAGCTGTAATATTGCCCAACTGTAATAGCATTTTCGTCCACCGGTCTGGCGGCATTACCGCCGGATCATAGGTTGGGCGTTAACGGTAAATCCCCATTCCCTATTGAGTCCATTGGATCCACTGGGGCATTTTTCAATGCTAATACCGTGCGCTAATACAGCTGGCGGTAATACCGCCAAAAACAGGGCGCTAAATGGGGTTTTCCCCTCCAGAAAAACACTGGAGATAAGACAGGCCATTTAGCGCCCAACTCCTGATAGGGCCAGCCCTTAAATGTGGCAGTAATACTGGTATCGTTGCGTATAATGGCTACAGCCCAACTCGTGATGAGGCCAATCTGGTGGTAATTCTCCTGAAATGGGTGGCAGTAACAGTAACTGAATTTGACCGTAGATCTTGGAAATTCCTATTCCCCATTGGGTATTGTGTGGGCGGCCAGGAAACACGTCACAATGCATGCCCCCAACTTCCTGCATGTGTATGGGTTGAGAGTGCGTGCACGGTTCACACATGCGCTGCTTCATGCACTTGCATGGTGGGATGAGCAGCAACAGTGCGGGAGAAGGGAGCATTGTTTCTTCTCGGGTTGGAACTGCAGTGAAACTTGTCTGCCCAGCACCAATCATAGGTAAACTCTCCCTATACTGCAGCACTGCTAATGACGCGCAGATGACAACTGCAAGGGTGTATTTGAGTCCTATCCACTGACATAGCGGGGGCCCACGCTGCCAAAGCTGTCGCGCCATGTCCTGTGGTGGGCCCATCCAGCTTCAGAAATAAATAATTTCTTTCTGCAGTCAGAGTTCCCCCCTACTTCAGATAGACATTTTCCAGTGCCAGCGCCGTATTGAGGCCTCTGGCTTCCTCTGCTCCACTGCACAATCCAGGAACCAGGAAGCTCTCCCTGCTTCCTGGTTTCTGGCTGGCATGGTGGAGTGAGGGGGCCAGAGGCCTGGAGTCCCCTCGGGAAAACACATTCTGGACAGCACATAAGAAAAAATAATATTGTTTGTAAGTGTGGGTGTTGCCGTTGGATGTTTATGTTGCATGTTTGTATGCCTGCATGCAAGGGTTTCTTATGTATCATAATGTGTGTATGAATGAGTGAGTGTGTGATGTACGGATGGCTAGGTGTGTGTGAGAATGAGTGAGTGAATGATGTAAATACATAAATTAGTGAATGTTGTATGAATGTATGTGGGTGGGTGGTTTTGCGCTGGGTTGGCTACCTATACGCAGATTTTGGCCAGTGGGGGTGAGAGGCAGGGTGAGTGGCTATTGAGAGGTGGGCACTACTAAGCTATTTGATTTTCCATACGTGAGAAAGCAAGCATAAATAGTGTTATTACGTGGCTAGACTGGTATTTTGGGGAATTCAGTCTAGCCATTTCTTACTGTGGCATGGCATTTTTAATGGGCCTCCAACCATGATAAAGCAAGCATAATGGGCCTCATTACAAGTCAGGCGGTAACCATGCCGGTAAAACCGTCAGGTTGCCGCAAGACTTGCACATTTTTCCAGCGCCTGACTTCCCGGAAACCCGGGGCATTACAGCCCCGGCGGTCCGTGAAGTCAGGTGCCAGAAAATGTAAATCCCCATTCCCAATTGGGTCCAATAGGACTCAGTAGGAATGGGGAGCATGGAAGCACCGGCACAGTTAATAACAGTGCTGGTGCTTCCGTGCAAGTCTGCGGACGGGTGCAGTTCTGCCCACCAGGTCTGAAACTGGCTGGTGGGACGGCACCCTCCCGCAGACTTGTAGTGTGCCGGTCCAGTAACAAGGGTGACGGTAGGCTTACCGGCACCATTGTTACCGGACCGGCACACTCGTAATGAGGCCCAATGTGTGTTATTATGTGGATAGACAGGCATTTTGGTGCAGCCAGTCTAGCCATGCCTCAATGTGCTATGCTATATTTTAGTGGGCATCTATGATAAAGCAAGCATGATAAATGTTATTACCTGACTAGACTGGCATTTGGGTGAAGCCAGTATAGCCATGTCTTACTATGCCATGGCATATTTTAGTGGGCATCTATGATATAGCAAGCATGCTAAGTGTTATTACTTGGCTATACTGGCAGTTGGGTGAAGGCAGTCTAGCCATTTCCTACTGTGTTATGGCATTTTTACGGGCATCTATTTAAAAACAAGCATGATAGGTTTTACTGTGTTACTAGACTGGCATTTGAATGCAGACATTCTAACTATTTCTTTATAGTGGCATGGTGTTTTATTCTTGGCATCGCTGGTAAATTAAGCATGATTAGTGTTATTACGTGGCTAGAATGGCATTGTGCTGCAGCCCGTTTGGACTTGCTGTCAAACACTCCTCTGACATCTGCCATCTCCTGGAAGAAATTGATTTGGATGTAATCGGTCTCACCGAGACTTGGTTTATGGGTAGCTGAGTCACAGGTTTTGACACTCTCCTTCCTGATGGCTGCAATATCCGCTCCGACCCAGAACTAACTGTCCCGGTGCGGTTGTAGCCTTGATTTTCCTGGAGTGGATCCCTGCTTCTGTCATTCCTACGCAAGACTACTCCTCTTTTGAATGCCTGGTCTACAGGCTCTCTATCTCTCCTGGCCACTCTCTCACTGTGGCCACTATCTACAGGCTGACAGATCAGGTTGCCCTCTTCCTCTCTGACCCTTCCTCCTCCCTCCTTGCCTCTACCTCTCAACTTCTCCTCCTCAGAGACCTGAACATCCACCTGGATGCCACCATCCCTTCTTCGGGGCTCTTTTGCAACCTCTGCGACTCTCTCTCTCTCTCTCTCTCTCTCTCTCTCTCTCTCTCTCTCTATTCTTCCCCTTGGCCAGAACCACTCTGCAGGGCACACCTTCGATGTTCTGATCTCCTCAGACCTCCACCTCTCTAACCCTCTCACCACTCCTCTCTCTTGGAGTGACCACTTCCTCCTCTCCTCCGACCTCTCTCTCTCCATACCCCTCAGGTCAAGCCGTCCCCAGCACTGCCACCTACCTTCTTTGTCATCTGACCCATGAAGCGTGTGTCAGTGGCGGCCTATGCCGCTACTTTCTCTCCACCACGTACACCTTTGGCTGACTCACACCCTGACCCAGCCCTATCTAACCTTCATCTCTCTATCTCTAACACTCTTGATGTCCTTGCCCCTTTCATGAGGATCCGCTTGAAGCCCACGTCCAAGTGCAACTCTTGGTATGATTCCGACCTCGCCACCCATAAACGCAACTGTAAGGCGGCTGAGAGGAAGTTGAGGGCATCAAGAGCACCTTTTGACAAACTGGCCTAACGACTGCTCCAAAGGCAGTACACACTCTCTATCCTCTCTAAGAAGAGAGCCTACATCCATGCCCGTGTCGCTGTGGGATCTAACAACTCGGCCAAACTTTTCAAAATCTGCAAGGAGCTGGCCAATCCTGCTGCAGTATCTACCTCTCCTGTTCCCTCCCAAACCCTCTGCACTGCCCTGGCTTCTCATTTCACCACTAAAACTCAGGACATCCTGTCCACTATCTCTACCTCCACTTCCTCCTCCTCTGCCCCCCCTGCCCCGTCTTCAGCTGCTTCCCCTCCTCCTTCCTCCTTTCTCCTAATTTCCCCTGCTCCCCTGTTCACCCCTGATGATGATGACAAGTTCGATTTATAAAAGTTTCGTCGAAACAGGTTCTCCCCTGCTCATCCATTACCATCAAGGACCACAACGACACCCTGGCTCCAGCCATGGCTGACTTCTACAATCACTCCTTTGCCACGGAACCTTCCCCATCCTCCTTAAGCACTTCCTTGCGCACCCCCTTCTTAAGAAGCCCTCTGCCGATCCTCTCCGGCTAACCATCGCCCAATCTCCATCACTCCTTTCCTGGGCAAACTCCTGGAAAAGCTGGCCATCTCCCAGCTTAATCTGCATACTGAATCTGTTGGTTATCTCCACGACCACCAGTCTGACCTCAGAGCTGTCAGAAGCACTGAAACTGCTCTCCTGAACACCCGTGAAGACTTGCTCTCTAATCTCGACTCTAACCTTCCTTCTGTCCTCATTCTCTTCGTCCTATACTCTGCTTTTGACAGGGCCAAACATGCCATCCTGCTCAATCGCCTCTGTGACAACCTGGGTATCACTGGTCAGGTCCTTTCCTGGTTGACAACCTTTCTCACTGACCGACCCTCCGAGGTCCAACTGGGGTCTTTCCTCTCTTCTATCTCTCCCTATACTTGTGGTGTTCCCCAGGGATATAACCTTTCTCCCTGGCTATTCAACCACTACCTGGCACCTCTGGCCCACCGCATTTCTATATTCTGTTCTAACTTTCAGTGTTATGTGGATGACACCCAGCTCTCCTTCAGGCTCCCTTCAGCCACCTCTGCTCCTTCTCTCATACCAGCTGTCTGGCCTCAATTCAGGAACGGTGTGCTGCCAATGATCTCTGCCTTAATGCCAGTAGGACCGAGAACCTCCTCATTGCGACACCTGATCCCTCCTTTCCTCACTCTCTCTGGCAACCCAACCTGGGCCCTTCCTGTGAGGCTAAGAACCTTGGTGTCATCTTTGACTCCACCCTCTCCTTCTCTCCTCACATCTCCGATGTCTCTAAGAAGTCACACTACCAGCTGCACCTCCTCAGAGGTATTCTGCCTTTTCTCACTATCCCCCAGAAGCTCACTGTCTCCAGAGCCCCGGTTCTCTCCAGGCTGGACTATTGCAACAACCTCTTTCTAAATCTACCTGTCTCTACTCTTCAACCTTTACAACTCATCCAGAACAGGACTGCGAGACGTGTCCTTGGCCTCAAGCCCAGGCATCGTATCTCTCCAGCTCTGAAATGTCTTCACTGGCTCCCTGTGGCTGCAAGGATAAAAAATCAAGACCCATTGAAGCGTCCACAAGGCTTTCTGGGGCCTGGCACCGCACTACCTCCAACGTTCTCTTCCTAAACATCTTCCTTCTCAAACTCTCTGCTAATCCATATCCAATTCTCTGAGGGTCAGATGCTTCTCCAAGCAGAGAGTGGGGGGCAGATCTCTCTCCTCGGCTGGTACCTCCCTCTGGAACAGTCTCCCTGCCTCTCTCAAACTTGAGCAGAACTACCTCCGGTTCCGGAAGCAACTCAAGACCTTCCTTTGTGCTTCCGCTTTCTCTCTTCCTCTCCCGATCTAATATCCTTGATAGCTCTGCACACTGGTCACCTGGACACCCACTTAACTCAGGCCCAGGCTCCTGCATGTCCAGTTGCCCTTGCACGGCTTCTGGGCTCCCTCAGCACTTAAGGGTCTGTATCTGCAACCCTACAGTACCTTTTCTTTGCACTTAAGAGTCAGCCTCTGGTGGCACTTATTGTGTCACCTGCACTTCTCCTCACCCTCCACACCCCCTTGGCACTTCTCACCTCCCCCTTTCCCTGCACGTGCATGATCTGAATGACACAAGGCCTAGTAAAATCATTGTTTGTCCTCCTTCTGTTTCCCCCTCCTAGTCTTGTCACGCGTAGAAACACTTGTGTACAGGCGTGTTATAAATGACATATATTGTGCCATGGCACTTTTAATGCCAAAGCCAATGGGAGTGTGTCCTTATGTGGGGATGCTGTCTATATTGGGAGAGCCAGCATGGACATGTTTTCTTATGGTACCATTACTGGCATTATGCACAATGCAAACATGAATATTTTCTTATATGGGTATACTGGCATACACTGGTGCAGCCATCGTGGACATGTATAAGCACAGCCAGCTTGAAAATGGTTTTATACTGGGTATATTGCGGCAAAGGCATCATCAAAAAAACGGGGAAATGCTCTGTTGTTGGTATAATGCAACATTTGAAACCATTATGCATACCCCTTTTATCTGCCCGAGCTCCATCGCTATACTCGGTTGCTCTGGTATATTTGTGGCCAATGTTTACACCCCTGAATGAAGAATTCACCAGCCACCACTGGGTGAGTGGCTGGTGGGTGAACGGGTCTGACTGTATACATGCAAGGCGGGGGCCCAGGCCGAGGGTACGTTTTTGTGTAGAATATTTATAGGGCGTTAACCAAGTCTCATATTTGTTTTAAAGAATTTTTGATTTGAGTTCCAGAAGTCCCTCCTTCTTGACCTTTTATTCTCTGTATCCTCCTAATTTATCTCCTTAATTCTCTGTTCCCGCTTTGCGATTAGTACATCATAGAAGGATTTCCAATTGCTTTTTATCTGGGAATCTCCTTTTCTACTACAGTGAGCGATTATCGGGGCAAGCCATCTATTTATGTTACCGGGAAGAGCCCATTGGGCCGCATTACAAGTTTGGAGGTAGCTATGCCTGTAATACAGGCAGGCTACCCCCATATTTGCAGAAAAATCCGCCACCAGCGAATGGACCATTACCGGGTCATGCTGAGTTTGACAGACCCGGTAATTTCCCATTCGCGGGCGCCTGAAATAAGGGACTCCTCATCCCCATTCAGCCCCATAGGGTTGAATGGGAATGGGGAGCTTGGATGCACCAGCACTATTCGCAATGGTGCCGGTGCATCCACGAGTTGTGCTCGCGGGTGCCACACTGCCCGCCAGGTCTGACGTGGCAGAGCGAGACCCGCAAGAACAACTAGTAGTATGGCCGTACGGTAGCAACGGTGCTGGTAGCACTACCGGCGCCGTTGATCCCTTACTGCCATACTTATAATGAGGCCATGGTCTTCCTCGTAACTCCACCTGTTCTCTCTCGATTTCATTAGTCTACTCTTGTTTGCTCTTGTAGACCATCTTATGCGGTTACCTTGCCAGTTAAAGTCAAAGGATACCGCCATAGCTCAGATTTTGGAGACTAAATTCAGAGTTATCTCTACAGTCGCATGATCCCTCAATTTATTTTTATCTAGTGTCATTTCATGCACAAGAAAACTATCTTTGCTTGCAATAAACAATAATCAAGGGTGGCTGATATATTGACCATCTATTGAAGTAGGGTTGCCAGCTGCAGGTCCCTTTACCCGGCCATTAACCCTCATCATTTCCTTGCTACTCATCAAGTTTAAGCATCTTTTCTGCTTTATTTTCCTTATGGCATGCTCATTCTGCCACAGGTATAAAGGAACTAGCCTTTCAAATATTTAATTGACCCCGATGTGCACATTAAAATCACCCCCTAGGATCACACCTGGAGGGTTGTATCTGTTGATGAGTAATAAGGCGGTCTTAGCCATCTCTATATATAAAAGTGAAAATGTGTGGGTTTATGGCTTCGCGTCTGTTCCATATACAATTTCACGCAACATTTCACTAATCTGCACCAAATTTTGCACAGTAACCTGTTAGGACCCTCTGGACATTACTGGCGACATGACATTCAGACACCCCAACCATTTCCCTGGATTTCAGCAAAAGTGAAAATGTGTGTGTGTTTGTGGCTTTACATATTTTCCTATACAATTCCACACCGTTTCACCAATCTGCACCACATTTTGCACAGTAGCCTGTTAGGACCCTCTGGTCATTACTGGCTACATGACATTCAGACACCCCACCCCTTTCCACAGATTTCAGCAGAAGTGAAAAAGTGTATGCAGGTGTGTGGCTTGGCAAAGCTTGGTTCCAAATACAATTCCACACCGTTTCAGCAATCTGCACCACATTTTTCAGAGTTGCCTGTACCTACGAGGAAATTAAATCCCGAGAAATGCCGGGTGTATCAGCTAGTTTATTCCAATAATTGCCACCTAGACAAAATGTGCAGTGGTAGTTATTACAATGGGAAACATATTCAAATTATGTCGAATGCTTAAAATTACAGGCCCCCTCCAGACCCCCAAGGGTCACCCTTTTTACCTTTTATTGCAGGGCTAGTCAACATATTAAAGCCATTCAGGTGCATTTGTTAATTTGTCCAACTTTCTTGAATCAAAAAGAAATCTAACCTACTACGCTTTCAACGAGATACTGTAGCTCCCTAACACGTGTCTACAGGCCCAAAAAAAGCATATTTTTTCATATCATTTTTAGGGGCGCTTTTAAGTTTTAAAAGATTTATTTTCCAGCAATTCTACAAACTCTATCCGCCTAATTTACAGAAGAGTGTTATAATGGCGCAATCCTATAGGAAAACGCCCTGTGAATCAAGCCCTATGTCTTTAGTTGTCAAGACTTGCAATTCCGGTAAGTGTGACACTAGAAATAGAATCTCCGACCGATTAAGCAGTCTGTTGTCTTGCTTTAAGTGGAGCGCATTCAAGGAAAGCATCGTCCCTACCCCATCCTTTTTAGTTTCTGGTGGCGTAGTGATTATTTGTTGACCCTTCATAGCATCATCTACCAACAAGATAGAAGATTCAGCGACCTCTTGGACATTTTTATGAGAAATGGATTCAACAGCATTATTCTTAGCTTCGCGGATCGGTTCTATCCAGTTATCAAGAGAATTATCCTTGTTGCCTTTATTTCTCCTTTTCCTTTGCCTGCGTTTGTTATGGTTAATTGAAATTACAGGTCACGTCTCCTTCTCCCGTACTTACAGGCCAGTCTCCAGGGATTTCCCATTTGGGTGGGCTAGATTTGTGATCGGGGGCCCAATTTCCATTGAGTGTGAGTGTAGGGGTAGCAAATAATGTCTTCCAGGATCCGGAAAAATCCATTCACACCCTTCAATTGCTTTAATCTGGTCTGCTTTAAAAGGTGGAGAAGTCTGGATTCAAATCCAGGTTGTTATACTCATAAGCCTACTTGAATGTCTGATCAAGATGTGTCTAAGGATTGCACTCAGTGGCAGATTTAAGGGAAACGGCTTCAGGTGCAAGATTGACAGAGGGCTCTGGGTAGGCTGGCATGGGGTGGAGCTAAGGGTGGGAGTAGTTAATGGCTGTCACCAGTGCGACAAATGTTCCATGTTTTTAAAATATTTTTCCTGACAAAGTGATTTGCACAGGATCACTTGTTCAAGTGGGAAATCTGCTCTCCCCCTCCATCCGCTCACCCCTTCCAAAATCACTTGCTCTTCAGTACACACACCATAGCCTTCTAGTTTTCTCTGCCATTCGCTCCCTTGTTCCCTTCCATAAACTCCCACACTACTTTGACCTTCCATTCCCTACTCACTTCAGCTTCTATCCACACGCACCATCTCCATGAGGAAAACCATTTTCAAAGCATGACAATAAAAATTCTGTACTGCAGATCCCTGAACAAGAGCCTGAGGGGTGAATCCCAATGAATCACGCCCTAAGAACAAAAGTTATTAATCTTGTTTCAACATAATGCAATACATGGGCTATACAAACAGTACAGAGATAAAGGGAAGCAAGCAAAATAGTGTGACACCATCAATTTACCTATCTTCCCTTAACCTTTCTATCTGCTCTTCCCTCTATTCTATCCACTGATCCTTCACCCCCAGGCACTTTCCATCAGCTCCCTCTGACCGCCACTCCTAACTACCACCACTCCCACCTCCCCCACCATGCCTTCTTGGCATCACTGGCGAGAATCGAGGATGCCTCCTTCTCTGTGAGGTCTGAGCAATGAAGCCCCAGTACTTATTCAATCTCAGATTGTATACGCTCAATAATGCCTCCCTGAACACTGTGGCTACTCCCAGCAGGCCACAGCGGAAGTGTTTGTGATGGTTACTGGTCTTTCCATCGAAGATTTACCATCGAACATAAAATGCATCGAAAGTTATCCAACGAAAAATGTTCCATCAAATTGCCCTACATAGAGTGCAAAGTGTTTATGCATCAAAACCCTTTCATCGAATAGGGTTTCGTTATATAAACACTTTACATTTTTTACATGGAAATTCGATGATAAATGCATAACATTATAACATTACAAGGAGCTGTCCAGTGCAATGTATAATTTTGACACTGGACAGCTCCCTGTAACTTGTGCTATTTATTGTTTATTGGGGGCCCCCCTCCAGCCTCCCAGGGGTCGTCCCCACTATCCCCAAACCCCATTTTCAAAAATGAACCCTTTCTTCAACCCATTGAATTTCCAACCCAAACATACATCTATTTTAAAGATATCTTTGAGTTGGAGATCCATCGAAATTCATTCATTGAATATGCATTTCGATGGAAATGCATTTCAATGGATAACTTTAGTTGGATTTTAATTCGATGAAACATTTGTCGATGGAAAGACTGGCTACCGTTTATGATCTGCCATCTTGTTGTGTCAGGCATTTTGAAGCACAAAACTATATTATTGTTGCATTTTTGCAGCACATTTAAATTGGGTTTATGGTGTGAGGGAGTGCTATCCTGCTGTAGAGAGAACGAGGGAAGGGGATGCTGGATCAGGAGACAGGTGGTACAGGTTGAGGGGTTTCTGGCCTCCTGGTATAGCTATTGGTATATCGTGGTGAGGGAGGGGCTAATACGTCATTGTCTGTTACATGCCGTGTACAATATGTAATTGTCCATGATGATTTCTTGTGTGACACATTTTCTTTGATTTGCTGTTGAATGTCGCAGTTTTGTTCAATAAATGTAAACTCATCTTTTCCAAATAAAGTTGTGTATGTCTCTCCATGGCAGTCCCTGACCCCTACGCTGCCCATCTATTAAACCACAAGTGAGGCTTTTTTGGAATAGATTTTGCGGCAAACTGAATCACTTCTAGGGGCACCTAATTTTGGGAGGTAAGGCATAGTGAGATTAAATTATTTGCCCAGAATCAAACACTTATGTGTTTAAGCTAGAATTTGAGCAGAGCCTTCAATTTAGGTTCTTGACCACTCATCTTCCCAGCTGAAGTTGGTACAAATATGTGTTGCAGTTGGTTTTGCATACATAAAATAATGCTCAATTGTTTACATATTACTTCAAAAAAGCACAAGTGGCATGATAAATCAACAAGACATTATGGACCTCATTGCGACTTTGCCAGTCCGGAAACAAGGGTTCCGGTAAGCTTACCTGCACCTTTGTTTCCGGACCGGCAAATTATATCGGCCCCAGTAGGCAGATTCTTCACGGAAGCACTGGCACTGTTAGCAACAATGCCAGCGCCTTCGTCTGCCCTCTCCCATAGAGATCTATGGGAATGGGGAGTTAGAAAATCCGGTGCCTGACTTCCCCTGCTGCTGGTAATTGAGGCACCAGTAAAAAGTTGCGAGTACGGCGGTAACCCGCCGGTAGCACCGGCAGGGTTGCCGCCGGACGCGTAATGAGGCACAATGTATACATTGCTATAGAAATGTGTTGATGAAGAAAGGAGTAAAGGGGTCATTTTGTTCCTGTTTGCACATGTTTGCAAAATGGCCACTCAATTCAATTTTGATTGTTTGCACCAAGTACTGGAAAAGTAAATAATAAAACACAGTCAAAATTGCCTTTGCTGTTCACTTTTCCATTACCTGTCTGAAAAAGTGTAAATCCCTCCCACAAATAACCATTGTAATCTGCCTGCTGTTACCATGTGTAAAAGTTTGGTGGTTTTCATAGGAATCTATTGGTTTTTCACCAGCATAAAAATCCACTCTGCTCCCCAACTTCTCTTGCCAAACCATACATAATGATGCAGCACATAAATAGAATCAGTAAATGCTTTTACCACCACTTCGTCAGCTCCTGTTGACTTGGAAAATAACCCCTATGACTGTAGCTTTATTTACCCCATCCTGATTGGAAGTCTACAAGTTCCAGCATGCAAAATATTGAGAACTTACAAAAAAGGTCATGCAGACACAGACAAGTGAAATAAAATACATGACAAGGCCATTGTTTCTCACACCTTGTTCTGTACCCCATAATTTCTGATAACCCCACAATCGCACTTAAATAGCCTATTAAAAGCTTGCATAATGTAAAAAATAAAAAGTACCAGAGCAATGGTCCCTTTTCCATCTCTAATCATTTCCTGTTGTAACTAGTCTGCTGTTGAGACACACATGATCAGACCTCACTCGGAGGGTCTGTGCAGCTCTCGCTGTGTGATTTTCAGGGGAGAGAGGCAGAGCATTTGACCCTTGTCCTTCTGTTAAATCCACGTCTGATTGCACTCTGCAGGTAATATTCAAATGCTGCTTTTGAGGTTTAAAAGAGGTGCTCCTTTTATACTTTACCAGCAGCATTATAGGAAACGCACCTCTCGTGTTATTTTACAGGTATTGATGATTCATCTTCTGAGAGGCGAATGTTTATTGGGCGGTGGGAAGAAGGATACACATGTCCATCTCCCTCTCCCCATGTCACTGGTGGGACCCCACAGTAAATAATGGCCATTGCCGGCACTGCCTTAACAGCCAGCACCCAGCACATAATACCTTGCAAACACGACCCACAAGAAACAGGATGCACTCTGTTTGAATACAACCTCTGTTAATAGTTACTCAAACAGTATGAGGTTATCAAGTCAGTCCTTAGTTCAAATCATGAAAAGTTCTGGCAAGGCAGGCTAGGCTTACACATACACAAAGGTATGTTATATTATGGATGAACCCCACTAGTAAGTGGGCATGGGCAGAAGATCTGACACTGGACCATACGTGTCATCCGAGCCATGATATGTTCAGGTAGGGCCGTGTTGGGCTAACAGTGAGGTGCTGCTTGATTCCCTAGGTGTAACGAGGAACCCACATCTTTCCATGTACACTTTCAATTGCTGAAACTAACAGGCATTGACAAAGCCAACAGTTTGAGCTTTTGAGTAGGCATGGGATAGGCATTTGCCAGGTATTGCCATGAGTGTACCACCTGACCATGAGTTGAGAACAGCTGGAAACTGGTGCTGTCACCTGGGCATATGATGTAATTGCCTGACAAATGCCTGTCTAATACCTATACACAAGTAAAAACTGTAGACTTTGTAATAGCTTGTTTTAGAAAGGGCTGCAGTGGAAGGAACAAATGCACAACACACATATTGCTTACAATTGAACAGGCTACATACACACACTGTTAGGAGATTTCCATTGCACCACAAGCTCCTTTACAGAGGCATTTACACACATGTCAGTGTTAGATTGTCATAGAGCTTGCTCAAAGAGCTCCCAGGTGGATATTTTTAGTCAGGAAGGGGCAGGTCACTAGCGGGAAGGCCATAGGGATGAACATGGCAATGGGTAGTCAATGAGTTTGTAAATGACCAAACACACCTACAGGCTTTTTGCCCCACCTCACATCCCATTCCATCTCCATCCTATCTGCGTTACAAGGCAAGAGTTCCGGCTTACACCTAAAATCCAAAACATTCAAAAGTACGGGTGATTCAGAAACAATCATATCCACTGGCATTGCTTTGGTTGCCTTCCAAGCCATTGTTTGCAAATCAGCCTTAACCCTGCCACTAATGTGAGCATCCCTCACCAAACTGCTAGTCCACAAGCCCTAAAGATACCTGCGGTTGCTTGTGTTTCAGTGCAGATGGGACATGGCCTAGCAACTGAGATTGAACTGCACCATTTGGTGGCAGAGCCAAGACTCATTGCTAATGGCTGGTCCCCTTCTATAATGGCACAGACATACCAAAGGATTATGGCATGGAAGGCTGCCCATAGCAATGACAGTGGTAATGTTGAAATCAAAGCCTTGCATATATCACTTTTTTGATTTTACTACGCCCTCCCCTATAGAATTATTACCAACCTTATGTTTCCAACCTTATACTCAATTAGTAAATGCAGTGTAATTTGCACAGTGAATGTAATTTGTGAGGACCCTTAGTCACCTGATGCTCCTGCTGCACAAATCTGTGTGCAAGCAACATTACTTATCATTTATCATTTAATGCAGTTAACTATTTTATTAAGTGGTATTAGCGCCACAAATGGGCAGAAAGTGGCAAGATTTACCTCCAGCTCAAAGTTGGAGGTAAATTTGCAAATTTCAGCCCAAATTTGGGATTGGGTGGAGAGGTAATGCTTTGGTAACGCTATTCACGCAGTACTTTGTACCGCTGCACCCAACTCCTAATGAGGGCCATTGCCATGTTTAATTTTGTCATCAAATCACGTCCTAATATGTTAACTGGTGTTTGTCTAGAAAACAATAATGGCATAGACACATCATGTTCTCCTATAGAAAGTGGTAATTTGTCAGTAAAAGGAACCAAACTCGTAGTCTCCGAGAATCCCTGTGCATTCATGGCAATCCCAGACATTGGGTATTTTCCCTCTCAAACACAGGAACGAGTCGCTCCAGTGGCTACAAGAAATGAAAATATCTTTCCTCCTATCATTACCCTGACCCTTGGTTCCTCTTGGGGGTCTGGTGTCACTGATAGAAATGAACACATCAGGTCACTCTGTGGGCTGTCCTATTGTGGATATAAATTCATCCCATTACCTGTCAAAGGATTTCCTCCTTCCACAGTCAGACTTTCTATCCCAGGTGTGGATGTTTGTGGAGGCCCTGCATTCATGTTCCATTTTGTTAGTGCAGCTTGCTGTGTCAGTACTTGCTGTGCTTGTATAGGTGTGTGTTGTAGATACCCTTGTGACATCTGCACTTGTGGTGGGCTTTGTTGTGCCTGTTGTATTTGCGGCACATATGTCTGATTCTGTGTGTGATATTGGGCATAATACTCCTGTGGTTCTGTGTTATACTGCGGAGAATAGCCCATCCCCCCTCTTGGAGCCTGCCAGTTCTGTTGCATGCCCCCTCTACTCCAGCATGTTCGGGCTATGTTTCCCATTCTCCCACAATTCCATAATTGCTGTGGCTGTTCTCCATTAAAGCCTCCTCCTCCTTGGGAGTTCTGAAATCCACCTAGTCCTCCTCAAGGGGCATTTCCTCTGCCTTGTGGCCAAAGGTTATATCCACCTTGATCAGTACAATACCCTGTATTGCTTGACTGCACTGGCTGTACTCCATTTGTTACCACACCTTCACCACTTGTCAATACTGCTCCTTCTAAAACAAACGTCGACAATTTATTATGAATTAACGTGGCTTCCTCTTGCTTTCTGCCCTCAGCGTTTTTCTTATTCTTCTCTTGCACCAATCAACAATGATGTAAAATAGTCAAATGTATTTCTGGCCAGGGCTTCGCTTCCACTCCGACCTGTTTCTTCATCTGCCTTTGCACTGGCTCAGCAGTCCCTAACACAAAATTTGGTAAAATAATGCCACTGTTTTATCCCACGGTTCTTTCATCTTGAGCCTCCAATGTTCTTGAATCTCTTGAAAAAAGGAAACAGGGTCTTCATCCTCCCCCATTTTCCTTGTCATAATTTCGCCTTTGTCTGATGTATCAGAGTACTGTACTCTAAGCGCTCTCCATACATCTGCTCTGCAATTCTTAAATGGCGCTCTGTCATGTGTGGTGTTTTGTGCCATTACACTCACATACCCTGCTTGTCTCCAAATGTCATCAGCTCTCTCTCTTAGGATAGCTGCTACATCACCCACTGCTAGTGTAATTCCTGCTGCCATTTTCTCTAACTCATAGATCCATTTTCCCACACCCGCAGTCAAACAAGGCAATTTACATTTCACGTTATCTTTATCCACCTCTGGCCATGGTATATATTGCAGTCGTCCTCCTCCTTTCTCTAATTTTATTTATTTGTTTATTTATTTGTTTATATAGCGTTAAAGCCCGCGGGCATCAGAACGCTTACATATAGACTGGACAACAGAAAAAAGAGACAGGACTAGGCGAGAGAAGGCCTAAGTTAACTCAAATTGATTCAGTATGTTACCAGGATTTACTTAAAAAGTAAGGTTTTCAGTTTTTTCCTGAAGGTGAGGTAGTTAGGCTCAAGTTTTAATGAGGTGGGTAGGTCATTCCATTTTCCGATGGCTAATGTCGGGAAGGCCTTGCCAAGGCCGTGTTGTTTTTTAGTTATAATGGTTTGTAGTTCGCCTGTATTTGATGATCTGAGGCTCCTGGTTGGCTCGTACCATTTAAACTGTTTCTTGAGGTAGGCCGGGGCTGCGCCATATAGGCAGCGATGTACCGTGGTAAGAGACTTGAAGGAGATTCTCTCCTCCATAGCCAACCAATGGAGGGCTTTCCTTTCTCCGGAGATGTGTTCTCTCCATGATTTTCCAGCGATCGTTCTGATGGCGTTGTTTTGGATGGTTTGACATCTTTTCAAGCACTTACTATTGGCTCCCAAGAGTAGGGAGTTTCTGTAGTCCAATCTAGACAATATAGTGGCCCTAGCGATGATGATGCTGTTCTTTTGGTCTGATCTTTTTAAGGAGGATCTGATGGTACTGACAGTTTTTTTTAAGGTAGCTTGTATGTGCTTCAGCGCCTAGAGAGGCTTGAAGATACACACCTAGGGTCTTTACTTTTGCTGGTATTGGAATCTGGATGTTTTTGATGGTAAATGAGTTAAAGGCAGGGCTCAATTTATTTCTGGCCTGTGTAGATCCGAAGATCATGAGCTCAGTCTTAGAGCCATTTAGACACATCCAGTTTTCTTTCATCCAGTGTTCGATGGTGTTGTATAGGAGAGAAAGTTTATCATTGTCTATTTGGTAGTTCCCACTGAGTTCAAATACCAGTTGGGTATCGTCAGCGAAATTGGTAAAAAATATACCCATCTGGGATAGCATGGTGCAAAGGCATCGCATATAGAGGTTAAAAAGTAAGGGGGAGAAACTGGCTCCCTGAGGGACCCCACAGTCGACTAATTTGGTGTTAGATGCTTTGTCTCCCCAAACAATCTTGGATTGTCTGTTTTGCAGAAATGAGGCAATCCATTCGATGGCTCCTTCTGAGCAATTGCCTGATTTTTTGAGGGCCTCACAGAGTTTGGCATGATCTAGCAAATCAAACGCCGCCGAGAGGTCCAGCAGTATCAGTAGCCCTGATTTGCCTCTGTCCAGAATGGAGAGCATTTCAGTTTGGAGGTCTAATAGCGCCGACTCAGTGCTGTGGCTGGATCTAAACCCAGATTGTTGTGGGTGAAGTAAGTTGTTTTCGTCTATAAAGCTTTGAAGTTGATCAGTAGCTATTTTATCCATAATTTTCAACAGAAAATTGCAATTTGTGATGGGCCTGAGGTTGGCAGGGTCCTGTTGGTTAAGGTCTGGTTTTTTTGGTAAAGGAGTGACCGTGACTGTTTTGATGATGTTGGGTACAGTATGGTCTCTGAATGAGGCATTTACCATTCTTGTGAGAAAGGGACCAAAGATATCAGGGTTTTCAAGAATAAGTTTAGGGGGAAGAACATTTTCTGAGCACGAGGTACACCTCATGGTGGATAGCGTTTTCTTCATAATATCAACTGTGGTGGGTCGGAATTGGAATTTAGGGGTTTCTGTCTCGATGTTGTGTTCTATGAGGTAAGTTTTAACTGAAGGGTTTGTGGTCTGGCAGTTAATGATAGTTTCTCTGGCTTTGGTAATTTTGTTTTGAAATGCAGTCTGAACATTCTCACAGTCTGTTTCGGTTGGCTGGAACGGTGGTGTGAGTGTTGTAGGCTTATCTATGGATTTAAGGATTTGGAAGAGTTTTCCAGTGGAGTTTGCCGCGGTACTTATGATATCATTATAGTGGTTTTTCTTCAAATCCACTAGTTTTGATTTATATGAGTGGTCTGCTGTCTTCCAGTTGCTTTTATTAGTTTCGGAGGGATCTTTTAACCATTTCCTTTCAAGAATTCGTTTGTCCTTTTTAAGCTTAATGGCTTCAGCAGTGAACCATTTTTGGTGTTTTGGGTTGGGTCTAACTTTTTTATCTTTCAGGGGGGCATGGGTGTCTAACAGTTTTGACATGCCTTGGTTGTAAGTCAAGATTATATGTTTACTGTGGTCTTCGTCCTTAGTGGAGTTCATGATTTTCTGCATTTCCTCAGAGAGCATACTACTCGTGATCTTTTTCAGGTTTCTGGCCATAACTGGTTTTGGTAAGTTAGCTAGTTTTCCCTTATTGAATTTCAGTGGTAGAGAGATTTCAATTTTGAAATGGTCTGACCATATACAGGGGTAAGTGCCGAGTATAGTTACTTTGGGGTTGTTTGTGACGATCCAATCTAGTTGATTCCCTGTAGTTGCGGTAGGCTCTTTATTGATGATGGTGAAATCACTGTTCTCTAAGTCCTCTTCTAGAGTAATGGCTTGCTGGTCCTGTATGTTCCCCCTCCATCTGTTTATGTCACCTAACATTATGGTCTCTGTGTTGGTTGATTTAAGGTTGTTAAGTAGGGTCACGATCTCATCGTTAAAATCTGATACTAAAGATGGGGGTCTGTAGATAGTGATTATATTGATGCAGTTATTTGGGGTGGGTGTGAGTTTGAGGTGAATGACCTCACAACCTGAACACTGAATAGGAGAGGCAAAGAGTTTGAGTGAGTTTTTTGCGATGATCGCCACACCTCCACCCTTTCCTGTGTCTCCATTTTTTGTGTAGATATTGTAGTTTGTAGGTACTGCTGTGTCTATCGTGGGTCCAACAGGCTCATGTAGCCAAGTTTCTGTAAGGCATAGGATGTCTAAGTTTTCGTCCGTGATGTAATCATGGATTTCTTGTGCATGTTTAGGCATGGACCTGGTCTTTAATAGTGCAATTTTGAGATGAACTTTGTCATCTTCTATTTCCAAGTCGGGTTTCGTGTTGAGGGCGGCTTTGGGTGTAGTACTACTTGTCGATGTTGCGTTAGTGGGTGTTATCTCTTGTCTGTGTCTGAGATAATTTTGAACTAATCCTAGTTGCTGTAAGATTGTATTTCGGGACAGTAGCTCAGTTAGATTTGGGCAACCCATACCTTACTTCTTGCTGTGTCGCCCTTATGTCGAAAATGGCAGCGTTTCAGGCCGTGAGCCGTCGGACGCCGTGGACTGGCGTAGACCGGCTTCGTTGCAGAAGCGCTGGCGCTGAAGCGCCTGATGTTTCTATATGTGGGCGTGAGAGCACTCTGGGACTTGTAGTCCTGGCTGTGCGGGCTCGTGTGCCTGCGGCAGAATAAGTGCCAGAGAACACAGCAATCCAAGTTCTGAGGTGTATTCAAGAACTTGCAAGCCGCTACAGATAAAATAGACTACTCAGTCTATTCAGATTTAACTTTTCGTGTGGTTTTACGAAATGAAATGCTATTGTGCATTTAACTTCCAGTGAAAAGCACTTTAGTCACTGCTTCCCGTTAAGCTAACAAATAAGAGTATATAGGGATACAGTTGCGTCAGTCTTTAGGAGGCTGAGCTTCTATTCCACAATACAAGAACAAGCAGCAAGTCGAGTACAAGCAACGTGACGGAATGAAGTTTTAGTTACTTTCAGGATGGTGCTCTGAGCACTGCCTCCTCTGTGCCTCCTGGGAATAACGGGGATTGCATAAACCCTCGCCCATAATCGTACCCACCTACACATCTTGGTTCCCAGGTGGGACTAGTTTTGCCCATCTGTCTTTGTCCTGGCAGCGACCTTAATCTGATCACATATGGCAGGGATATATACCCTGCACTGCGTGATCGTGCTGGTGTTCGTTCAGAATATGGTGTTGGTTCTGGTGTTTTATCTTTAGGGTCTTCTAAATATAACCATTTTACCCCTTTTTTCTACTTCGATCTATTGAAAAACCTCATGCACCCTCTCTCTGTGCCTTCACGTTTTGTTCTTTTTCTTTGTCTGACATCATTATACCCCAGCTTGTATGGCTATCATCCCTGTCCTCGTCATTAAGATCTAACCAATTTACAGACAGTGCTCTATATTCGTCTCCATTATGTCCCCTAATCTGCTTCCTATTCCTTCTGATAAGGATCCCTCATTGTTTCCTGTAGTTTTGTAGACGTCCTTTTCCCTCATTTGCCTATATAGATCCCCAATCCTTTTCCTTATGCCTTCTTCCTCTTGCTCATCAGCCCATGTCAGTATTCTTGGGTTCCCTGCAGTGCTCCGTGGGGCTGTTATGATCCTCTCTCTTCTTCCCATTGTTCTTGTGCTTCAAATGCAACTATGCATCTGTTAACAAGATAATCTATTTTGTCATCTTTTTTCCTTGTTTCTGCTCATTTCTTTTTTCCTTCTCCACATCTCCCTATTCTCTTCTTCCTCTCGCCTTCTTTGCAACCTGCGTTCTTTCATTCTCTGGGCTTTTAGTTTGCTGCGTTTTCTGTCCACTATTCTCTCTTTCTCTTTCTATTGTTGCTCATACCTTCTTCGTTTTATCCTTTTATTTCCTCCCTTTCTCCTTCTGCTTTTTGCATGCTCTTCTTACTTCCCTCTCAGTAACACCATTGATAACTTTTCCGTTTGACTTGAGTAATATCTGTCTTACCATCCATTTATTTTGTGCTACAATCCCTTCCTTGGCTCCGTCCTTCTCTTTTTGGATCTTGACTTCCTCTACTATTTCTATCTGTCTACTTCTTCATTCATGTTGCTTTTTATTTTCAACGCGTGTCGATATATTTTTTGTTACTTAATCTTACTTTATTCCATGCTGTCTTCAATATTATAAGTGGGAGGTGCGTATGTTGGATTAACATACCCTGCTGCTGCCTTTAATTCCTTTACAGGCTAAATTCCCTGTTCATCTTCCATTGTGTCATCTTTTTTGGGAGGAGTGAGAGGAGCTGAGGGTGTTACTTTCTAATCTTTATACTGATTAAGCATCCACTCTTCACAGGCGGATCTTCTTTTTCGCCCTGATGCATTTTCTGCAATTCTAGAAGAGCTAATCTTTTTTGTAACTTCTTCCCTGTGTATGTAGCATACAAATACGCTGACCTATGTCACAATACTGTTTTTGACAACAAGCCTTCTTGAGGCCACGACATTAGTGTTGCATTAGTCGTGCCCTTTACCCATTCCGCGTGATACTGTCTAACATTAGGTGTGTTCTCTGGTAATGTCCTGCATAGATGTAAAAGAGGAGTGTCCCCCATGATGACAAGCCGATCTTGACTGCCAATACTTACTGGGTTCTTAAATCACCTTCAATACAAAAATCTATTTGGGCAAGCACTATTGATCCCCGCCCTTTACCAATAAAGATCAATATTTTAACCAATATTTAAAGTCTCTATGCTATTGTTTCTCTTTATTTCTTCGTTTATAGTTCTATCGAATCTCGCCAGCCTATTGTTCTAGTGTTGCCACCGCAAGAAGCATTAGTTAACTTTTACTATTTATTTTTCAACTTTTAGCCTTCTCTAATTGACACAGGCCCGATTTTCATCTGATTTTATTAACATTTTAGCAATCTATACTCAATGGACCAGGGTGAGACTGATTTAGGGCCCCACAGTTTTGCCATTGAGTAACTTGGTGAGAACTAATCTATTAGAATTGCAGACCTGGAGGGAGCCATCAACGAGTTGGGAAGTGGAAAAGCGCCAGGCCCCGATGAAGTCCCTATTGATCTGTTGAAGGGTGAGCTGTGTATTTGGGCCCCAATGTTGACCCGTGTGTTTGATCGTGTTGTTAGGCCCGGTAATGTTCCCCAGTCTTGGAGGGAGGCAATAATCTTTCATATACACAAAAAGGGGGATAAGAACCTTCCTGCCAATTACAGGCCCACCTCCCTTTTTGACACTGTAGGTAAGGTTTATGCCAAAGTGTTGTTGACTCGTCTTCAATATTGGGTATCTGAAGGAGGCCAGATTAACCACCTCCAAGCTGGGTTCCAGAGAGGGACTAGCACCATGAATCAGTGTTTTAGGTTAAGCGCAATCTTATGTATCGCTAAAGCACTGTAGAATATATGCAATATTTCTGGACCTATATACTGCATTTGACTGTGTCTGACATAGTAAACTTTGGTCAGTTGTAAGGAATAAGGGTATCCCTGGATATTTCCGGCCTAAAATTCAGTCCTTAAATGCTTGTAACAGAGCATCTGTAAGGTAGGGTCTAAGAGGGGGGACAACGGAATCCTTTGCAGTAGAGACGGGGGTTCACCAGGGGTGTCTGTTGGCCCCCCTTTTATTCTGCATATAAATTAATGTAATTATTGAGAACCTGTTGGTAAGTATCCTCGACCCATTCAAACTGGGCAATGACAGGTTGCCCGGGTTATTCTACGGAGAAAATGCAGTGCTACTATCAGCCACCACTCTGGGGGTAATACACAATCCGCAATTATTTGTTGGGAAAAATAAGGAACTGTCTATGGTACTTAACTTTGAGAAATCTAAAGTGATTGTATTTGGCCAAAAGTCTTGTAAGAAAATTAAATTGAAGGTTGTAAATAAGGGCTGTGCTCTGGAACAAGTGAGCTCATACAAATACCTGGGGATACGGTTCTCTGAGGATCTTACTTGGTCTGCTCATCATCTAAAGTATTTGGTGACTCTAGAGAAACATAGTGGAGGAGTTTGCCATTTTTATCATAAACATGGCAGGTTAACTGGAGTCCTCTTCTCATTCCATCAAGCATCTGGCATCTATGGACATTCCTCAGAGACAGAGACAAGAGAAAATCAGGCACCTGGAAGGGTCTCAGCAGTCTTTATTGACTGTTGTTTCAAGACATGCTTTACACACACTCGAAAACATTTAATCATTTCCCCTGCTTTCATAGTCTGGTGTTCACCAAGCCCACATTAGTTATAGTTGGCATCAACAATTTCTTCTGATGCACAAATATGATATGCTTATTTTAGACTTGTCTGGACACATTTTACGACAGTTCCCATCTTCTTCCAACCACCTTCATCACATTAATGTCTACTCTTTATCTTATTTTCGAGGTCAAGCCAAGTTACCTATTGCCTTATACCGTGGAGAAATGAATAAACTCTATTATATGGTGCCAAATAATACAACTGCTCTGTCAAATTGGTCTACATGAAGTACACCGCACCCTCCTCATTAAACAAAACATAGATACATGTATCCAAGTTTCCCTTGCTTTATCTAACTTCATCATTAATCTTGTCTGTTTTTCCTGCCAAGTCCCATTTTTAACATAACAATCCCAATTATCTCACTGCGAGATGCTGCCAAAGACTATCTCTAATGTATCAGCCTATGTTGCTGTCTGAAAACTCTTGGCCTGAGTCATAGTTTTTCCACACCTGCCTCAGAACTGAGCTATCCATTCTGAAATGTATCTTTGTCTGACACTGTATTAATTCTACAGAGAGCTATTACTTATTTATTTGAGCATCTCTCTCTTTGTATCCCTTATTCATGATATATCTTTATACACTTATGATATGTGTGATATTTAAAGCACCCTTCAATTCCTGGGTCATTGTAACCCAAATATGCGCAGTGCCATGTGCACTTTTTACCTTAAATAAAGGCAGTATAATCCTGATTTATGCAATAATAGAATCATTTGATCTGCCTATCATGTTATCTATATTCAGTTGAAGAGGAACGGGTTGGTACCCCCTATGCATTTTCCCGCTCTGGTCGATATCCAACTAGTGTTCAATATTCGACCACTATACCCAGTGTCCACCCTCCCCCATATGTAGTGTACATATGCATCCCTATCTCAGTGACCTCCTCACTGTAATGCTCTATCTCAACATGGGAGGTATCATAAAAGATATTTCTAAAGAATCAACAGTGTCTTCAACCATATTGTATTCTTCTAATCTAAAATATATATGTATCTCTTTTCTGTCAAAAGAGCATTGCATATGTTTCGCTCTCTTTTAATCTTTGTATGTGTGTATCCCTAACAATAACTTTGTTTTGCTCCTGTCTGGGTCCCATTCCTATTACCCAATTAAATATTAAAATAACATGCACGACAAGTGATTTCAGCCCCACACGAATCGGGAGCGATCTTGTTAGAACATCTGCCCATTCCTTGAGGGAACCCACCAGCCCATTTTCTACTGTTTCTTCCATGTGCAACTTTTTAGTATGCATATACATGTTCTTCTTCGTCACCCCACGACACTTCCTTGGTCCCTGCCCTCTCCACATGCACATTTAGTTTCATCTTCATCTTATTTATCTGCCATCTGCACATCTTCCACCCAATTCTTTATTCTCCTTATTCCAAGTCCATGGACATTCTCTATTTAGTCCATACTTTATTTTTATTTGTCAGTCTTTTTCGGATCCGCTGTTTTGTGACCACAGAGGACTAAAACTCTCAGTCTTCTGATTTGCATAAAATTGTCAGTTGGGGGCATTAGATTGTTTATTGGGAACACAAGGATGGCGGAGTTTATTAAGAAAAGTCTTCAATTTTAGGAGCAACTGGGCATCCGGTTGGGTCCCTGAAAACCTTTTTCACAACAATATGCGCTGCTGTCCCTGCTCGCAGGATCGGTTGCGGTCAATCACCTGGAATGCAGGTGCCTCCTGTCCATCTGTAATATAAAAACTGGATGAGTTTCTTGAACAATAAGTACAAGTCAAACCTAAACCTTATAATAACCATGTCCTTTTCTTTCAGGCACTCCTACCTCCTAAAAACAATTGCTACTGATTTTTTCTAATATAATAGAATGGCTGCTTTATTCTCCATTTCCTGTATATCTTAGTGTCACACCTATGCTTCATACACACTGGCTGATACCTGGGTGGGCTATGACATGAGACCATAAAGCACATACATATTTGCTTTTTCCTTTAATTGCCAATTTTTTCATGGGCTTACATTCCATTTTTGTTATAGTGTGCTTATTTTCTAAGTGACAAAGGAAACATTTTCTCTGCGTTTGTGTCATTCTTCACATCAGTAGAGTTTACATATTCTCCTTTTTTTAGGATAAAAATAATAAAAGACAAAACAAACATAACAAATTCAAAACATTTTTTTAAAAAAGGATGTGGTCTTCTGCCGCTCTCTTTCTTTCTTCTGGGTATAGCCATAGGTGATGTGGTTTCTTGCTCCCTGTCGAAACCAAAATAGAGGCAAAGTCATGGTAAGCTGGCAAAGCAATCAGTTATTTCCTTGAAATAGGCCTTTGTTTTTCCTTTAACATGATGTTGCTGAGGTCATCTCTTGGTATCCTCAACCCAATAAAATGCAGGGTTGCTTTCCTGAAAAATAAAATGATGGTGCACTTTAAGTCTCTTATGAATTTTCATATGTGTAGTGACAGGCCTGTTTTACATTTTTTGTGCTATGCTGAAGATAATAGTATGAAAGGGGCATGCATTAAACTGAGCACTGGCCCCTTGTATATGGTGTTAAAATCTAATGTGGGCTTTGAACCTTATTTAGATCATGTTGGCTCTGGATATGCATGAACCTTATATATCCAGCTGCGCAATAATTCACTGAAACTGGCCACATTTACAGTGAAATGGTCACATCTTAATGACAGTCAATGTAAGGTCTGTGGATTCCCTCAAGAAACGACAATGCATTTTTTACTGTTTTACTCAGGTTACAAGGATTTGAGGGAACACTATTTGTTCCGCTCTTTAGGTCAAGGGATGTTAGCCTGCCAATTGTAGCTGTACGAAAGGTTTGCATTCACTTTATTTTATCTTGAAGTATGTTTCAAGAGCTTGGCTAAGAAGATCAAGCACTTTTAGATTGTTGTGTTAAAATATCAATTCTTAAATCTCTGAATGAAATCGTTAATGCTGGATCTGGTTTTAATGTACATGATATGACATTATTTTATTGTTTGTTAACTGTATGTGCAACATGTATTGGGCTGCTGCTTTTATGGTTCTATAGCCGAACAAAAAGTTATGTTCAACACATTACTATCATTTTATACTTCTTAGTTTATACACAATAAAGGTTTTACACTGGCGCATTTATAACCCCCAAGAAAAAGCACATTTATTTTTGTCTGATCACCTTCTGTTACTTTTCCTTAGTAAATGCATCTCATCTCACTATTTACCCCATTTTCTAGCGTAATATGCATTCTTCTTAATTGGCACCCCCCTCAGAAATCCATATCATATTCTTTTCTTGAGTTTAATGCGTATTCGTTGGTCCCCTTGGAACCCAAACTCTAGATATCTATCTCTTTAAACACAAAACCTGCTACCATAAATTTACAATTAGACTATAGACCCTCCCCTTTATTTGCCACTTTCCATGCTCTACTTACATCCGTGGCTCTGCTCAAGTCCCTCGGCATCAACTCTCCCCCCAATCGACCAGTTTGCCATCAGTCCGTCGGGCACCTGCGGGGACCGGTCAGGTATTTCCTGAAAGGGCACCTGTCAACCACTACTTTCCACAGGTGTGTATTGCACGCTGCTCTACACAGGACGCTATGCGATCTTCTGGCTAATGGCAAAGGACGTTGATTGTCCGAGAGTCTAGGTCTGAGCCTCGGTAGCTGGATCTTGAACCATCCTCTGCTATCTGCTACCAAAATGTGAAGTAGTACCATGGAGCATGTCTAATCGCAGATTGGAATTACCTTAGTAAATGACCTTGGACCCAAATAACTGGACAGACTCAAAGAATATGGCAAAGTACTACTTAATTGTCAGGTCAAATAAAGTAGGGGAATCTGGTGACCATAAAAAATGCAGCTCAAACACTCTCGGTTACTTTTCTCTTACACAAAGACTTTATACTTCGATGTATGTCAGCAATGACATCATCCTACGTGGCAAATAGCAAAACCTATCGAGGGGAGGGATTGGTTAGGGAAACATATATACCTATAGTATGTATAAGTGTTAATGACATGAGTGACTGCTCCTTATTTAATAGGCACGCCTTGAAATACATATAATACTGATTATAAAAATAATAGATTGGCTTCCACAGCATTGTATAGCATGTCGCTACATACCCACTCATGATTGGTTGGCATGCTCTCTCAACCTTGGAGTTTTGGCCCGTTAGCAGCACGTGAACAGAATGAAACCCAGGTGCCGAGAAGAACGTCAGATAACAGCCCGCATTGGTCAATTAGCCTACTATCTCTCATTAGTCAGACCATGAGCCAAGGCTTCTCCTTTGTAGTTGACCTTGCTGGATGTTTTTTTCTCTAAGATTTTTAAGGGAGTCAGGGTACACCACTATCTTCGTCTGAGGCTAAATGAATAGACCCTGTTTTCGAGTCTTGCATCACGTATTAATAGACCGCGAATTTGTCCATTTCGACCTGTTATTTACTGCTATTTGATTTAATTATGCTGGGTGCTATTACCCCTTTTGGCCTTTGGAGACTTGGTTGCTCCGTCTTACTTGTGCTTTCTGCATTCTTGATTGTCCAATACTTGGAACTTGAAGATGCTTTTGCTTCTGCTAAATCTAAGAGGTGTGCCCTTCGTTCATACCTTATTCTGGTTAATTCCCTTTGTACTTTCCAATTATGTCTTGCTGTGTCATTCTTGGTCTTGGTAAAACAGATATTCATTGTTCCTCGCATCAAGCTATTTTCTGAAGCGTTTCTGATCTGCGGCCCTGGTTTGTCTCTGAGGTAGTTTTGACACGACCTGATGTCCATCTTTTCATCATGGCCGCTTTCCTCATGTTATAGTTTCTACGGTAGCAAGCTTCTATGTAACTGATCTACCTTATGCTTCTGCATATATACATTCGTATCTCACTTGTCTTCTCAGCATAGAAGGCTTCTTCATCTCTTTATACTTGATTACCTTGTTACTCGTATTACCCCTTAATTCTTTAAGTATTCTCATAGCATTTTTGTGCGTCATTGTGTCTACCCTTCATGACGTCACTTTACTCTCATCTGTTCACACTTACAGCTTGTCTATGTCTGACGGTGTATGCTGATATCCTTCCATCACTTTAGTGTGAGGGTAAATTTGAAATGGCTGTCTGAGCGTATAACGTCTCTCATATCTTCAGTGTGATATTGGAACGATTCATATTGCGATGCACAGAGTCTTCCTTCTTTGCTTACAGTATGACGGAGGTGAGGGGACGGGCACTAGAGATGACATCATCTGTTACTCTACAATAGTAGCAGGAAAGAAAAGAACCTCAGTCTTAGAAGGACGGAGATGGAGAAGGTGGTCAGACATCCAAGACTATATTGCTAGGAGACAGGAAAAGGAGTGGTGTAAATAGATGGAGTGAAGGAAGAAAAGGATAGAAAAAGCTGTGAATCATCAGCATAGAAGTGATGATGTTGGCCAAAAGAGAAGATGATAGAAGTAAGAGGAATCGTGTAAAGTGAAAAGAGAAGAGGACCTAAGACCGAACCCTGAGGCAAACCATGTTGAAGGGGGAAAATAGACGAAGTGTGGCCAGCAGGAGCAGTTCGAAAGATAGAAACGAAAACAATGAACAACAGCTCCTTTGAATACCAAGGAAGAAAGAGAAGAACGTAACAGAGAGTTGCCAATAGTATCAAAAGCTGCTGACAAGACAGGGAGAACTAAAATAGAAGGAAAGAAGGGGTGTCTCACTTGAATGGCAAGGGTTAAACCCAGATTGGTAAAGCAGGAGGAGAGCATTTGAGTTAACATAAGACAAGATCTGAGAGTATACAATATGTTTGAGGAGCTTTGATATAAAACGAAGAAGTGATATAGGACAAAAATTAGAGGAAAGGGAAGAATCAAGGGTCAGGTTTTTAAGAATAGGAAGAATAGTTGCGTGTTTAATAGAAGACTGGAACTTGGAGGATTGGAGGGAGGAGTTAAAAAGAGAAGTAAGAAAGGCAAGAAGAAGAGGACAGACCTTAAGAATTAGGGATGAAGAGAGAAGGTCCGAGGGGGCAGAGGTACGCTGAGCTTTTGATAGAGCAGTGCCAGTGTCAGAAAGGGGAAGACAAGATGATAGAGAAAAAAAGAAAGTGATAGAAGAGAGGGGAGTAGAAGGAGAGGAGGAAATGGAAGAACGAAGAAGAGTAACCTTAGTGGAGATATAAGAGGCCAAGCCAGAGGCAGAGAGGGTGGAAACAAGCACAGGGTCTGGAGAAGGCGTAGGACCAATACGAGTCAGAGTCTTGAAGAGACAACAGGGATGGGAAGAAAGAGCATCGAGACGGTCAGAGTAATATTTCTGTTTGGCTTGAAGCAATGCAGCCTCAGTAACATCTTCATTCTTTAAGTATTCTCATATCGTTTCAGTGCATCATATAATCTTCTCCTTGTGACGTCTCTTTGCACCTTTCAGATTTTCTTTACAGCTCTTTGATGTTCAGCGGTGTCTGCAGATCTCCTAACACCACTTCTGTGAGAGGGTACATTATTCAGTGCTTTGATGAGGTATTTCCTTCTGTATCCTCTTTCTTCAAATTTTGAAATCATTGGGCCTCATTACACGGTAGGCGGTAGCCATCACGCTATTAGTACCATGGCTACCCCCTTACTGCATTCCAGGTCCGTGTTCCCGGAATAGCGACTTACCGGGTCATTCCAACCTTGGAGGACCTGGTAAGTCCCCATTCTGGGAACCATTCCCCATTCCCATTTGAGCCCCCATAGGGCTCAATGGGGATGGGGATGGAGCTAATAACGGGCCCGATATTAGCGGGCCCGTTATTAGCTCTGGAGTCCCTCAACGGGTCCCTTCCCTAACGCCTGGTAAAACCAGGCGTTAGGGAAGGGACCTCGTAGGATGGCAGTAAGGGATTACCGGCACCGGTGCTCTTACCGGTGCCAGTAATCCCTTACCACCTACCGTGTAATGAGGCATTTGCATGTTTTACAAATTCATTATTCTGGGTGCAATTTTTTTTCATTCTCCAAGGTTCTCCATAGGGAATATTTCTTGTGTCATGATGAGGATGATTTCTTTTAGCGTGTAGTATACTATTGCCTGCTGTTGGTTTTACAAAAAGGGTAGTTTGAATAGTGTCATTTTCAACATATAACTCCAAATTTAAAAAGCTTAATCTTGTAGTTCAGTCTCGTATTGGGAACTTTAGGTCATAATTGTTTTTATTAAGATAATTGTAATACTGCATTAGAGATTCTTGATTGCCATTCCAGATGATGAGGATGTCGTCGGTAAAATGATCCCATTATGCTGCTGGATGTTGCCATGCAAACTCAAGTTCAAAATGCCCCATGTAGAGGTTAGTATGCGGGGGCAAATTTTGCTCCCATCACCGTTCCCTTTTTTGGCGATAGATTTGATTATTGAAGGTGAAAATATTGTCATTCAAAATGAAGTGTAGCATTTCTGTTAGCATCAGGTTTTGTTAGTGATATGATAGTGATCTTTATTTTAGATAATAGAGAATTGTGTCAATGCCTTTGTTATGGAGAATGCTTGTATAAAGAGAGGTGACATCTAAGGTGACTAATCTTTAATTAGCTTCCAAAGTAAGGAATTCCAGTTGCTGTATGACATGTTTTGTATCTTGGATGTAGGATGGCAGGCTTAAAGCTAGCGGTTTTAAGTGATGATCAATGTATTGGGAAATGGATTCAGTCAGAGAACCTATGCCATTGATGATCGGTCCACAAGTTCAAAATGGTTTATAGATTTTCAGAATGAAGTACATAGTGGCCATAATTGGAAATGGGTTATGCATAAAGTAGAAGGAGATGAGGAAATGGAAGAACGAAGCAGAGTAACCTTAGTGGAGAAATAAGAGGCCAGGCCAGAAGCAGAGAGGGTTGAGACAAGAGCAGGGTCAGGAGAAGGAGGAGGACCAATACAAGTCAGAGTCTTGAAGAAACAACAGGGATGGGAGGAAAGAGCATCAAGACGGTCAGTGTAATATTGCTGTTTGGCTTGAAGCAATGCAGCGTCAGTTACATCTTCATTCTTTAAGTATTCTCATATCGTTTCAGTGCATCATCGCATCTTCTCCTTGTGACGTCACTTTGCACCTGCCAGATTTTCTTAACAGCTCTTCGATGTTCAGCGGTGCCTGCCGATTTCCTACCACCACTTCAGTTCGAGGGTACGTTCGTTAAGGTGGTCTGAGTGCATAACGTCTCTTATACACTCGATGCAGTATTGGAATGATACCTGGTGTCATGCACAATGTCTTGTCCTTCTTCATCCAGTATGTTGGAGGTGAGGGGTTGGGCTCTACCAATGACGTGCACGTCTGCGTCTCTACATTTCTGAACAAGAGGCCACACACATACCTTTCTGTGGTTCTTTGTGAAAGTGCCAGCTTCTAAATGCCGGCAGTAAATAGGCCAGCTACAACGTTACCAGATTCCTTTTTATTATTAAACAGGAGGTTACCTTCTGTGACCTATCCGCTTCTTCCTCCTACTCTATATGCATCCAGGCTTTTACACCTGCAAGAGAGAGTAAAAGGGTATGTCAGAGCCACAGTGACTGTTTCATCCACAGGGATGTTTTTCCAAATACCAAACTGCTAGAGCAGGAGACCAAAGAAAGGCATATTGTACCACAGTCTTTTTTGAGAATATCCTCCAAATAACCCCAATGATTTATGATTTGGAGGGTGAGGGGTATTGTGCAGTAAGAAACACTGCTTCTTGTTGTTCATTGTTGCGCTACCTTGACATATCTTTAGCTAATAAAAGGCCAGATGTGTTTTATTTATTTATTTATTTATTGGATACTTTTAAGGTGCCTAGACAACAAATGCTGTTTCAAGGCACCACAAAACAAAAAAAAACGGGGGGGAGTAGTAGGATCGGAAGGGAAGTGCAGGGTAAAGCGGAGAGTGTAAGTGAAACGTGGGGTGGAGGAGGTGGGGGAGGAGGACCACAGGTGCTAGGCGGGCGTTAAGGGGAGGGCAGAAGGTCAAATGCCAGATATTGCACATGGTGCAGGGGGGGAGAGGGTCCACATGCTAAGTGCATGGCATGGGGTGGACTGGGGGGGACTGGTGCCCTCTAGAACTCAGAGGGAACCAGGCAGCCATGATTGTTTGCTGCAGTCATGCACAGTAGAGACTGCTCGAACACACAGAATGCTCCGATAGAGGGAGCTGTTGCCTTAGGATATACTGTGGTCCAATTGGCATAGCTTTACCTGTTGCCACCGCTAGAGGGAGCTGTTGCCTTAGGATATACAGTGGTGCAATTGGCATAGCTTTGCCTGTTGTCACCCTAGGCTCTAGACAAAGCTGTTCCGTTAGGTTATACAGTGGTCCAATTTGCATAGCATCACCTGTTATCACCGCTAGAGGGAGCAGTTGCCTTAGGATATACAGCGGTACAATTGGCATAGCTTCACCTGTTGTCACTGCTAGCGGGAGCTGTTGCCTTAGGATATACAGTGGTCCAAATGGCATAGCTTCACCTGTTGCCACCACTAGAGGGAGCTGTTGCCTTAGGATATACAGTGGTCCAATTGGCATAGCTTCACCTGTTGCCACCACTAGAGGGAGCTGTTGCCTTAGGATACACAGTGGTCCAATTGGCATAGCTTCACCTGTTGTCACCGCTAGTGGGAGCTGTTGCCTTAGGATATAGGGTGATCCAATTGGCATGTCTTCACCTGTTGCCACCACTAGAGGGAGCTGTTGCTTTAGGATATACAGTGGTCCACTTGGCATAGCTTCACCTGCTGTCGCCGCTAGAGGGAGCCGTTGCCTTAGGATATACAATGGTCCAATTCGCATAGCTTCACCTGTTGTCACCGCTAGAGGGAGCTGTTGCCTTACGATATAAGGTGGTCCAATTGGCATATCTTCACCTGTTGTCACTGCTAGCGGGAGCTGTTGCTTTAGGATATACAGTGGTCCACTTGGCATAGCTTCACCTGCTGTCACCGCTAGAGGGAGCCGTTGCCTTAGGATATACAGTGGTCCAATTGGCATAGCTTCACCTGTTGTCACCGCTAGGGGGAGCTGTTGCCTTACGATATGCGGTGGTCCAATTGGCATATCTTCACCTGTTGTCACCGCTAGCGGGAGCTGTTGCTTTAGGATATACAGTGGTCCAATTGGCATAGCTTTGCCTGTTGTCACCACTAAAAGGAGCTGTTGCCTTAGGATATACAGTGGTCCATTTGGCATAGCTTCACCTGTTGTTACCACCAGAGGGAGCTGTTGCCTTAGGATATACAGTGGTCCATTTGGCATAGCTTCACCTGTTGTTACCACCAGAGGGAGCTGTTGCCTTAGGATATATAGTGGTCCAATTGGCATAGCTTCACCCTTTGTTACCACCAGAGGGAGCTGTTTCCTTAGGATATACAGTGGTGCAATTGGCATAGCTTCACCTGTTGTCACCACTAAAGGGAGCTGTTGCCTTAGGATATATAGAGGTCCAATTGGCATAGCTTCACCTGTTGTCACCGCTAGTGGGAGCTGTTGCTTTAGGATGTACAGTGGTCCACTTGGCATAGCTTCACCTGTTGTTACCACCAGAGGGAGCAGTTGCCTTAGGATATATAGTGGTCCAATTGGCATAGCTTCACCTGTTGTTACCACCAGAGGGAGCTGTTTCCTTAGGATATACAGTGGTGCAATTGGCATAGCTTCACCTGTTGTCACCACTAAAGGGAGCTGTTGCCTTAGGATATATAGAGGTCCAATTGGCATAGCTTCACCTGTTGTCACCGCTAGTGGGAGCTGTTGCTGTAGGATATACAGTGGTCCACTTGGCATAGCTTCACCTGTTGTCACCGCTAGTGGGAGCTGTTGCTTTAGGATATACAGTGGTCCAATTGGCATAGCTTCACCTGTTGTCACCGCTAGTGGGAGCTGTTGCTGTAGGATATACAGTGGTCCACTTGGCATAGCTTCACCTGTTGTCACCGCTAGTGGGAGCTGTTGCTTTAGGATATACAGTGGTCCAATTGGCATAGCTTCACCTGTTATCACCGCTAGTGAGAGCTGTTGCTTTAGGATATACAGTGGTCCACTTGGCATAGCTTGACCTGTTGTTACCACTAGAGGAGCTGTTGCCTTAGGATATACAGTGTCCCACTGTGTTAATGAAGTTTACACGGCTATTACATTATGTTTTGAAAGCCTGGCTACACAGGCTCAGCTTTCCCTTCCTGCTAGATAATCTTACGCACTGATTATTGTAATATTAATTTCAACATTATATTTCAGGATCTTATTTTAATGTATATCTCATTGAGCTGAACATTATTGTATTACACGTGTTGACTGCTGGTGTCACCAATGGTGAATGAATGAAGCTTGTACGTACGCCCTTACAGTGCCGCGCAACCTTCGCAGGGTCCGGAGTGGGCAGTCGTTTGTTGCGCCTGCCGCGCGTCTCCCAGCGGCTAGAAGCAGCTTCTGGCAGCATAAATCCCAGCAAATAAATGAACAGGCAACTTGGCTTAGATTCTCATGGCAACCGCATGGGAGCATCACCTGGTTGGCTTCTGCCTACTCTTGACCGGTGCCGGTGGAGTAATTGCAGGTGAACTGGCCCATCGGTCGGGGCCGTCACTTCTCTAGGTGGGCACCGATCTCTTAACCTTGAGAGCTGTTACTGCGAGTGGGCCTGGAAGAGACAGCGAGCAGATGAGACACCCTCTGGTCCTCCTTGGAGACACACCCTGCAGCTGCTCTGCGTGTCTCTCGCCAGCGGGAGGGCACATGGAATGGACCTCATCCAGCAGCTGTGATAACTCCCCAAAGCTCATCAGCGTGTTATCCTGTGAGCCCCACAGAGAGGGCCCCCAGGGGACCCTGCCACTCAGCAAGATTACAAAGAGGCTTTCACAGCTAGGAATGGACCCCAGGGGAACCTTCATGGACCGCTCAAATCCACAGGGCTGCTTTACAGAACCTTATGGACATGTGTGATACACTAAACTCTGTATGAGATCAATTACCCCACTCAAACTCATGGTACCCCCCTTCCCCCGCTTTACGAAGAGTGTCCGCTTCTCCTCTGAGACTCTCGAAGCATCACTCTCCCTGTCCCAGCGACAAAAGCAGACGCATTTTAGTTCCATGGTTCATAGTGTGCATTAACCAATCACTTGTCATTTCTTTAGCACACAGATGCCTAAATAACATTGTAGGTGATAATGGATAAAATATGTTTCCAGAAATATCTCCAGGGTTGTACTGGCCCATGGGGAACTAGAGATTTCCCGGCAGGCCTCTGCACCCTGGGCATGTGTGGACTGGCCTATAGGGAACTTTGGAGATTTCCCGGGAGGCCTCTACACACTGGGCATGGGTGGACTGGCCTATAGGAAACTCTGGAAAGTTCCAGGTAGGCCTCTGCACCCTGGGCAGGGGTGGACTGGACTATAGGGAACACTGGAGAGTTCCCGGTAGGCCTCTGCACCCTGAGCAGGGGTGGGCTGGCCTATAGAACACTCTGGAGATTTCCCTGTAGGCCTCTTCACACTGGGCAGGGTTGGAGTGGTCTGTAGGAAACTTTTCTGGTAGTTCTCTGCACCCTGGACAGGGGCGGACTGGCCTATAGGTAACTCTGGAGATTTCCCGGTAGGCATCTACAGCCTTGCCAGGGGTGGACTGGACTATAGGTAACTCTGGAGATTTACTGGTAGGCATCTACAGCCTGGGCAGGGGTGAACTGCCCTATAGGGAGCTCTGGAGATTTCCAGGTGGGCCCCTGCACCCTGGGCAGGGGTGGACTGGCCTATAGAACACTCTGGAGATTTCCCAGTAGGCCTCTTCACACTGGGCAGGGCTGGAGTGGTCTGTAGGAAACTCTGGAGATTTTCTGGTAGTTCTCTGCACCCTGGACAGGGGCGGACTGGAGTATAGGTAACTCTGGAGATTTCCCGGTAGGCATCTACAGCCTGGGCAGGGGTGGACTGCCCTAGAGGGAACTCTGGAGATTTCCCGGTAGGCCCCTGCACCCTGGGCAGGGGTGGACTGGCCTATAGAACACTCTGGAGATTTCCCAGTAGGCCTCTTCACACTGGGCAGGGCTGGAGTGGTCTGTAGGAAACTCTGGA
Organism: Ambystoma mexicanum; assembly: GCF_040938575.1. NCBI lineage: Eukaryota > Metazoa > Chordata > Amphibia > Caudata > Ambystomatidae > Ambystoma > Ambystoma mexicanum. The sequence continues at coordinate 1,214,410,573 of NC_090936.1, forward strand.
GATTTTCTGGTAGTTCTCTGCACCCTGGACAGGGGCGGGCTGGAGTATAGGTAACTCTGGAGATTTCCCGGTAGGCATCTACAGCCTGGGCAGGGGTGGACTGGCCTTTAGAACACTCTGGAGATTTCCCAGTAGGCCTCTTCACACTGGGCAGGGCTGGAGTGGTCTGTAGGAAACTCTGGAGATTTCCCGGTAGGCATCTACACCCTTGGCAGGGGTGGACTGGCCTATAGGTAACTCTGGATATATCCCGGTAGGCCTCTGCACCCTGGGCAGGGGTGGACTGGCCTATAGGAAACTCCAGAGATTTTCCGGTGGGCCGCTGCACCCTGGACCTCTTTTGTGTGGTCACCTATTTTCTTTCCAAATGTTCTCATTGGAAAATGGATGGGCTTGCTAAAAATGTGTAACATGAAAATGATTTCCAGGGCCTGTTTTGGTTCCCAGTCCATCTGCCCGGTAAATGGAGATCTGGTTGCACTCATGAAGTGCAATGCGAGAAATGTTCAGTACCAGGAAGGATGGGTAAAAACGCGCTCGATTACAATATATGGAACATTTGAAACATATGAGAGTTTTAGAAATGCAATGAGACTGCGCATTATTCTCAACAGGCAAAGAAAACAGGCAGCAAAATGGTGTTAATATTTCTGAGGGGGATCAAGGCCTAGGAATTCTCAAGAGTGGTGTTTGGAAATGAGTCTATGCGTGGATGGATGGGGGGATGAAAGAGATGGAGAGCGAGCTGAGGTTCCTGTCACTGATGGAGTGAGAATAAGGGAAGGAGCAGACATGATGGGTCCTGGGAGTGACTGTGGTCGCAGAGAAAGGATCCACGCTTAGCGACCCACCCTGGATCCCAAGCAGAAGACCCTGGCGGAAACCCAGAAAGAAATGTCCATCCTTGAATCGTAACGAGTACTTTATACACCAGCATCTCTCCGGGAACATGCGCTGTGTGATACGCCAGATCCACTAGGGCACAGAACGTGGTAGGGGCACTACAGCAGAGTGAATTGCACACGATCGGCCAATAGTACTATAAATGCACACATATCCAGTTTCTAGGAGTTTTGCAGATCAGTTATCTAAGATCAAGTCAACATAAATGGATTTATTAAGAACCCCACAAAGGGCCTGATTCATGGAATTATCTGTGTGGAAAATAGGGACTGTGCGCACCAAACTGCGTGCAAAATCCTGTTTGTCAATTCATGGGATCAACCGTGCAGCACGTTTTCGTACTTTGCGTGGTCTTCGCGCAAGCTCGGCGCGTCTCTGTAAGCGGCCGAGTGCTTTGCGTGAGACATCACGCTGAGCATGGGCGTGGCTGGCGCAGAGGGCAGGGAAGGGGCAGAACTCGGAAAATGAGGACAAACAAGGGAAAATGTGGGGATTACGAGGGAGGGCAGCAGGCAGTCCATCACATGTCCACTATTGTGCAGAACGATACATATTCATGGATCCGACCGTGCAACCTCACGGCGGGGAAATGGCCATGCAAAGCCCTCATACTATTCGCAACCCGAAGACAGGCATACAGACACTTGTGCCATAGGATTTACTGTGCAGAAGTAAGATCAGGTGTCAGATTTCAGGGTACATGTATGCAGCTGGGTTTCCGATCTAACTTAGGGGTGCAGGCCTGCAGTATAGTGGGGTGCAGTAATGTTTTACAGGGGTACTCACCCAGAATTTCCTAGTTTTACCTGAGTTAGGTACGCATGTTGTCAGCGTGCCAGTAACAGATATGGGGGAACCGGCGCAGGGTCTCCGAGATGCAGGCCTGCTAGCAGGGACCCTCACGCACTGTTTGAAGGGTGCATCTATTTGGGCCCGGGGCAGCACGCAAAGGTGGCTGTTCTGGCTGTTTCTGCTTTGTGTGGAGGCATGTTGGGGGCGTTACGGCCGCAACTTGCCTATACAGTTACGTTAAACAAACAATTCCATGAATACGCAGAGCACACATTTTTTATTCTGCACGCAGGCTCGTGCAGTATCGTTCTTGGTGCACGCTGCTTGTGGGATAAATGCACACTTTTCCATCCATGAATCAGGCCCAAATGTGTTCAAGTTCACTCTTGGTTTGCACTTTATCTGTTTTTTAAATGTCATTCATTACAAATCTTCACACAAATATTTAGGGAAAAACATAATTACACAATTGAAGCTAACATGATACATTATAATGACATTAGGGTGAAATAAGGATGTTTTGAATACCTGACTGTGTCTTGACATTGATTGGTATCCATTGACTCATCCAGGGCGCGCGTGAGCTAGTTCCTGGTTCCCAGTCCACAATAAGAGGTATCCCTGGAGACGCCTCTTTCCACAGCACATTATGCTGCTGACGCTCCTGGCGAAAATTAACTGGAAACCTGTTCTTCTCAAATACGAGAACTCAGGTCAGATTGGCCATAAATGGCTATGTCAAAATATCACACATCAGCATCACACAAGGGCACACAGATGGCTCACGCGGAATGTTCTAGCGCGCTTCCTAAATAAGCTGTTCCAAACACTCAGCAGATGGCGCGCCTGTGACTGATTGGTTTTTCTCCTACTGCTGGAACATCCATGCCCAAGACACTAACCAGTCCAGCATGAACTTTAATATTTGCAGGTCTGCCCACGCGAAGGTGGCGTGATCTTCCAATATTGAAGGGTCCCTTGGGGCCCGGGGCTCTCACCAAGAACCTACTGTCGGATCCAGGGGCCCATCAAGACCCAGTAATAGAAATAGTAAATGAACTATTTCCAAAATGGACCCTTGGCTAAAGAGAGTATTTTAGATGCTAACTATTTCTTTTGCTGATAAGTTAGGACCAGCAAGAGGTTGCAGGATTTGCGTGGTAGAAATGTCAAGTTGTGTACTTTCTTCCAGTGCTTTTCCAGTGCTTGCTCGTTTTCTACTTCCGGTGGCTCATCCATCCATGCTGGAAACATTTGCTTCCGTTTCCTGTGAAGGTGCCGCCCGCTGTAACATTTTTAGCTCTGAATATGTGAGACCTTGAAGCCATTCACCTTAGAAAATGCTTGTATTTCTCAATTTCCAGTGGAGGGAAGTGCCCCCTCAGGCCCCCGAACCAGGCAACTCCATCACTAGCATTTTCCCATGATTCCTTGCATAGGTTCCTAGATCCCTTGAACCTCAAATCATGGAAAATTATGTTGGTTCTAAATGTGTGTATATAGGTTTGCTCAAAACTTGAGATGTTGGACACGTTGGTTTGAATCCGGTCGTTTTTTTGTTTTTAGGTTGGAGAGCTGGTTTTAAAGACACATCATTCTCTGGTTGATGGACACTGTCAACACTCAACAACATGTGGGGAAAGCAGGCCGGTACCTACCTATGGTGGGGGCAAGGCCTTTGAAGGTAAGTCCTCGAGCAGACCAGACATGTAAAGGGTTAACAGCAGGAGGGCCAAACACAGCCTTGTTTTTATTCATTTACAATATGTGTTCAAGTTTGAAAATTGAAGGCAGCACATTGTTGAGCCCCAATATTGCAACAAGTGTATTGATCTAAAACGATTTGTCTTGCGGCTGATCCCTCAACCATTGCGCTCTCAGGAATATCTCAGATGCAGGACAAGGGTCGTGTCCACACGCTTCTGGGTTCACCATAGACAGGTTATTTGAACCACGTTCATCCTCAGTAGCGGGGCTCCCACACTCATGTTTAATTTGTAAAACTTGGGGTTTCACCGAAGGTAACCATGGGTAATCCAGACATGGACCTTTTGCTCCCTGTGCCTTAGAGAGGCTCAGCTTCACCTCACTGAGGAGGCCCAACTAGGCCGAAACATTTGTCTGTGGTTGCTGTTGGAACTCTTGTTCAGAGGATAAATGCATAGCATTTCAATGCTGGGATGCCCTTGTGGGTGGGACTGATATGCAACTGGATAGTTATCCTCTGTGAAGGGTGCAGTGAACTAAAACGTGGTTGTAGACCCTCCCGAGTGGAAGAAACTCCATAGAACTGTGTATTTGACTCATGTTCGTTCTCAGTAGAGGGGCTCCCACACTGCTGTTTAATTTGTATCAAAAGATCAAGGCAAAGCCAAGGAGGAGTTCCATGAAACGGGGGCGGGCGACAGTATTTATATTTGTCGAAACCAAATATAATCTGAGGAATGGTTCTGTACCTTTCTAAGAGATAATGCAACACATTGGTGCACAGTACAGCCAGCGAGAAAGAGTCACAGAATTAACCTAAAGTGCACCGTGGTTTTGAGCAAACAGAGACTTCTTTTTAGAGAGCTTCTAAAGATAAAGCAAAGGCTCTCACATGGGCCCACAAGTAAGGCCACTGTCAAAAATACCCCAATGCTCTGAACAGAGGTCTTTGCGGCAGGATCGACAATCCTGCGACCCCTATTCCAGAATGGGCATCAATAATATGCAAATAAGGCTTGGTCCCACACTGAAAGAGGAAGTCCCGCCCCATTTGCTAGGCCACATCCCTTCTGCAGGAGACCACAGAGCAACATGTCTGAGGTTCATGGTGCCCTCCTGTAGAAGGGGTGTAGCCATGCACTTCTGGCTGGACTGCTCTTTTGGGGGCTGGGGAGGCCACATCTGATTTGCACCCCCTTTCTGTAATGGCATGGCGGGCTGAAAAAAAAAATAGTTAGGAAAATTCCCCAGTGGTTATGACTCATTCAAAACAGTGCAACCATCACTCTTCTGTTTTACATACATTTCACCGGTTTTGGCATTTTGGAGAATTGCACAAGCTTGACTCACACTTTTAGACGTGTTTTCTCCATTGTGCCAGATTGTAGGGAAGGGTTGCAAATTATCAGCAGCTCAGCACTGAGTTCCCAAATGAAATCGAGGAACAAGGCTCCGTGTGACAAGGTTCACTTTCCTGCCCAAATTCTCTCAACGCAGGAAGTGCACCCTATCATTTTGGAAATGAATGCATATTGTAGACCTCCGTAGCATAGTCTGTTTGAGTAGGCACTCAAGTGGTCCAGGGTAGAAGCTTGGAATCCTGCACAGCTAGCTAGTTCAGTCACCATATCTGCACTCAGTCTGTGTGAGTAGGTACTCAAGCAGTCCAGGGTAGAAGTTTGGAATCCTGCACAGCTAGCTAGTTCAGTCACCATATCTGCACTCAGTCTATGTGAGTAGGCACTCGGGCAGTCAAGGGTAGAAGCTTCGAATCCTGCACAGCTAGCTAGTTCAGTCACCATATCTGCACTCAGTCTGTGTGAGTAGGCACTCAAGCAGTCAAGGACAGAAGCTGGAATCCTGCACAGCTAGCTAGTTCAGTCACCATATCTGCACTCAGTCTGTGTGAGTAGGCACTCAAGCAGTCAAGGGTAGAAGCTTGGAATCCTGCACAGCTAGCTAGTTCAGTCACCATATCTGCACTCAGGCTGTGTGAGTAGGCACTCAAGCAGTCAAGGGTAGAACTGGAATCCTGCACAGCTAGCTAGTTCAGTCACCATATCTGCACTGAGTCTGTGTGAGTAGGTACTCAGCAGTCAAGGGTAGAAGCTTGGAATCCTGCACAGCTAGCTAGTTCAGTCACCATATCTGCACTCAGTCTGTGTGAGAAGGCACTCAAGCAGTCAGGGGTTCATGGGTAGAAGCTTGTAATCCTGCACAGCTAGCTAGTTCAGTCACCATATCGGCACTCAGTCTGTGTGAGTAGGCACTCAATAAGTCAAGGGTAGAAGCTTGGGATCCGGTACAGCTAGCTAGTTCAGTCACCATATCTGCACTCAGTCTGTGTGAGTAGGCACTCAAACAGTCAAGGGTAGAAGCTTGGAATCCTGCACACCTAGCTAGTTCAGTCACCATATCTGCACTCAGTCTGTGTGAGTAGGCACTCATGCAGTCAGGGGTTCAAGGGTAGAAGCTTGGTCTGCACTCAGTCTGTGTGAGTAGGCACTCAAGCAGTCTAGGGTAGAAGTTTGGAATCCTGCAGTCAAGGGTAGAAGCTTTGAATCCTGCACAGCTAGGTAGTTCAGTCACCATATCTGCACTCAGTCTGTGTGAGTAGGCACTCAAGCAGTCAAGGGTAGAAGCTTGGAATCCTGCACAGCTAGCTAGTTCAGTCACCATATCTGCACTCAGTCTATGTGAGTAGGCACTCGGGCAGTCAAGGGTAGAAGCTTCGAATCCTGCACAGCTAGCTAGTTCAGTCACCATATCTGCACTCAGTCTGTGTGAGTAGGCACTCAAGCAGTCAAGGGTAGAAGCTTGGAATCCTGCACAGCTAGCTAGTTCAGTCACCATATCTGCACTCAGGCTGTGTGAGTAGGCACTCAAGCAGTCAAGGGTAGAACTGGAATCCTGCACAGCTAGCTAGTTCAGTCACCATATCTGCACTGAGTCTGTGTGAGTAGGTACTCAGCAGTCAACGGTAGAAGCTTGGAATCCTGCACAGCTAGCTAGTTCAGTCACCATATCTGCACTCAGTCTGTGTGAGAAGGCACTCAAGCAGTCAGGGGTTCATGGGTAGAAGCTTGTAATCCTGCACAGCTAGCTAGTTCAGTCACCAAATCGGCACTCAGTCTGTGTGAGTAGGCACTCAATAAGTCAAGGGTAGAAGCTTGGGATCCGGTACAGCTAGCTAGTTCAGTCACCATATCTGCAATCAGTCTGTGTGAGTAGGCACTCAAGCAGTCCAGGGTAGAAGCTTTGAATCCTGCACAGCTAGATAGTTCAGTCACCATATCTGCACTCAGTCTGTGTGAGTAGGCACTCAAGCAGTCCAGGGTAGAAGCTTGGAATCCTGCACAGCTAGCTACTTCAGTCACCATATCTGCACTCAGTCTGAAAGGGGCCCCTAGGGGTCCCTCGTGCTATGGAAACAATGCAATGACCATACACGTAAAGATGCACCAGACAAGAGGTTTCAAATTCCCAATGCTAGGGTTTATTGTAAGCAAAAGATAGTATCAATTGGCCAATTCTGATCTCACACCCCGCGACGTGAGTTTCCTAGACCTCGAGGGACGCAAGAGAGCGAATTACATACATCAGTTACATATATACAAAATGCATATCATACAATCAGCAAAGTCATGTTCAACACCCCTCTGTATTAAGTTCCTTTGAACTCGGGATGACGATGGACATATCCGACGAGTATGACGATTATAATGCTTTCAATGTCTATTCTAGTAACAATGTGCAATTTAGAAAGTGCGGAGGCATCTTTTAGAACACGGTGGTTCTATTCTTGGAAGCAATCTGTACACGGGGGAAGAGCCACATTCCAAGCTTTGCTATCTATGAGGTACTATTCGTGTCTTGGGAGCAGACACGTTCTAAACGGTTTTGCGAAGGGGGGCTGTAAGAAAAGCATAATTCAAGCCTTTAACTGTATTATTCTAACATATTCTACTATCGTACGAGACTGGCTGGCAGCTGTGAAGTGATTAAATGCCCTGCAGCTTCTTCCCAAGGCTACAGAGAGGGAGCGTGGGCATTCCTCTCTGGGCTACTCATGAGGAGTTTCAAGAAACTCTTCAGTCCCGCGATCTTGTCCTTTCATATTCAGACAACAATGTTAACAGTTGAGCAGAGTAAGCAGAATCCGCAAGAATTGCAAGCTGCAAAGCAGTTTTCAGACAGAAAGCAATGAGCAACGGTTAACAAGCAAAATGGCGATTCTTGCGACATTTAAAATGGCCGCTCGTCGGTCAAGCATAGCAGTTTATATTTCTATAATTCGCTGCATAAGACGGTTGGCCCACGCCCATCAAGTTACGTCTATCATTCAAATGAAGGGTATTCATTTTTCCAGATTGACAAACCCTCCTTTTGGCCGTGTGCCAAATGTCTTATTTATTTATTGTATTGTCCTCTTCTGAGGAGGAGTCTGGGGTATCTGCATCTGAATCATCTCCATCATTAATGTCTATCGCCATGAATTGTTTTATTATTTTTGATTCCTCAGTGTCTCTGTTATTCCAGCCATGCGTTTGTTTTCCTCTCAACACCATGTGCATACATCCCTTAGTACATCCATCAGTTATTTCAGTGCATATTATTGGTAAGCATTGTATGCAACAGCAGCATGTTATGCATACCCTGAGTACCATCATTAGTATTGAAATTAACTTCCATCCCAAAGACCGCAATAATCCCCATAACCAGGATTCTATCCCCCAACCCACTTCTTCAGTAGAGAGTGTGGAACTTATGACATGTAATTTCCGGATCGCTTTAAATATCGTAGGGGAGTAGTCATCTATATACACACAGCATGCAGTTTTTACGAGCTTGCAAACTCCCCCACGATCAACTAATATTATATCGAGAGCCATCCTGTTTTGGAGTGCCATCAGTCTTATTCCTTTTTCTTCTAACATCATATTCAATAAAATATCCGTTGTGGAATCTATTGTTTTTTGTAATATTCCAGACAGTTTTCTTATATTGTAAGAATTTTCTATTTGGGACAAGAACGGTATAAATGATTTGGCTATATCTATTGCTATCATTCCATCCTCACTACTCCTTCGAGTTCTACCTTTTGTTTGTCTGGCTACTTCTGCTGTCTCCAAGAGGAACACTCCTGGAAGCAGTAGACCTAGGTAGCATGTACCTCCCCAGTTCCTAGGTAACCATGGATATGCTTTTTCTCCACATATAAAGTAAACAGGGTCTCCCACGTACACGGGTTCTATTTCATGTTTTAAAACCACTGTGTTCAGGCAGTTGCTAAACGTTCCTACTTTATAGGAACCCTTTTTCTGTAGACATAGGGGAGCAGTTTTGGGGCTGTGATCCACTGCATAGGCAGGGGGCACAGCATCTTTGTTCCATTCATCCCTCATCCGAAATGTCATTACTGACGTTCTTTCTGCTGGCGAGGTTGGTCTATTCTGCCTATGTAATCTATCTAGTCTTGTTATTTTTCGTGTATTCTTTCTCACAGGTTCTAGTGCAAACACGCAAGCTTTTTGGAATATGGAACAACCCACAGGTCTCATGATTACTTCCTCAAATTCATTCATATTGGTCTCATCTAGCTGACCCGTATTGCTCTTGTTCCATTTCCCAAAGAACATTGCACTTAACGTTACTTCACAGGAATAAATCAATGGCAATGGTTGTGCATACCAGCCTATCCCTTTCCCACCGTGCTTTGGTAAATGGGCGCAAACCCAGCAATCTTTTTTCTTTAACACTGCATGGGTCATGTTCATGATGAGCAATAATGTATTGTTGCCGTATCCTTCTCTATGTCTCTCTTCCATTGGGGGCAAAGTACTAGTGATTACATGAACCGGGCTTTCAGTAGCTGCTTTTGGCAAAAGTGTTTCTAATGGGTGTACATACTCCAGGAACCATAGTGTAATAGCTGTTATTGCAGGTACTATCATACTTAAAAAAACATAGGACCAATGTCCAAATCAGTACCTTAGTCCTTTTACCATGTTTTTTCCTTAAATTTACAGTCTCTAAATCTATTATCTTTTCAGCGGGGGTGCAGGAGGAGGCTGAAACCGGTCTTGACTTGTTCTTCATTGTCCTTCTTCTTGCTGGCAAAGTTCGTCGTGAATGTCTCTCGTTCTTGATGCCAGAAAAGTTCAACGAAAAAATGTCACAGTTCAATTCTGCCAGCCTTTTCACAGCCTGGGTCATTTATCCACTCCCGAGCAAGATTAGTTGTTCTTTCTCCCACTGCTCAGATGATTTCTGAACAGTTCTTTATTGATAGAGTTCTATGTGCATCCAGCTTGTCCCACTCTGGCTTAGGACACATGTACTCTATCAGCCTTAGTACTTATGTGCGTCCAGCTTGTCCTGCTCTGGCTCCTGACACATGTACTTTTATATGCGCATCGAGGAGCCGTGAGTCTTGAATTGTCCGACTTGCACAATTCTCACACTTCTCTCCTCTACGCCCCTGGTTCCTACTCCGTCCGTGAGTAGAACCAAAGGCCAAAAAGAAAAGCACCAAAGATCTGTGGATCACTTTGCCTGTCAAGGTCGCAGATTATATCTATTCACTCCTGCTATTGTATGATCCGTGAATAGTGACGTTGCATTTCCAGTATCAGGCTCAGTGTCAGCCTGTGGCACAATGATGGGCAGTGATGGGCGTCGTGGCAATGATGTAGTTTCTTTCTCTGGCTTTGGTGCATTTGCGAGAACTGGTGGGCTCTAAAGGGGTACACGCGTTGTTTCTGCTCGTGTTTGCAATGCAGGGTTTGTGTCGCTCGGCAGTGATGTTGTTTCCGCTAAGCAACGTTGAGGCACTTTTCGCGCTTCCCCCTTACTGGCAGCCTCCTCACACTCTGTTTCGAGTTTCACTTCTCGCTTGGGCTTTGTTTCAACTTTCACTTCTCGCTCAGGCTGATGCTGTGGCACTGGACTGGCAAGAGTTTCTTTCGTTTCCGAGACCGTTTCCTTTCTCTGGTCATCGGAAGTTGTCAGCAGTCCTGGGAATCTTTTGGCATGTGTCGCATGGATCCATGCCTTTCGTCCGTCCACTCGGATGGCCGTCTGTGTTGCCAAAAGTACTTGATAGGGGCCGTGCCACCTCGGTGCTAATGCTGTCTTCCGTTCAAGGTTTTTGATTAACACCCAGCTCCCAGGCTCCAGTGAGTGCCACGGTCCTGTATATCGCATCGGCAACGCCTCCTGCACCTGCTGATGAATCAAATGCAACTTTTGTATTAAAAGTCCACAGTAAGTGCTTAACATAGGATGCTCGACCTCACATAATCTTTTGGGCTGCGGGGCGCACCATACATTTGCTGGTCTCCCCATTATAATCTCATAGGGGGAGAGCCCAGTCTTCGCCTGCACAGACGTGCTCATACACAACAGCGCTAGGGGTAATGCATCCACCCAACTCAACTTGCTCCCAGCGCAAATTTTCGCTATCTTTGACTTCATGATTCCGTTGTGTCTCTCCACAAGCCCGGCAGAACTGGGATGCCTGGAACTGTGGAATCGCTTCTCTATTTGCAGACCTGCACAGATCTGTAGCACTACTGCGCCCACAAAGTGGGGGCCGTTGTCTGACCACAGGACACGGGGCAACCCAAACCGGGAGAACAACTCCTTCAGCATTACTTTTGCTGTGGACATGGCAGTACAGTCTTTTAAAGGATATGCCTCCACCCACTTGCTGAATGCACAGATTACCACTAACACGTACTTGTAATTCTGGCACCTTTCCATTTCTATGAAATCAAAATGGACCACATCAAACGGCATAGAGGGTGGGCCGAAACTACCTGCTGGAGTAACGGTTCCCTTCCCTACATTGTGTTGCAGGCACGTGATACAATTCTGCACTAGCCTTTCTGCATTCTTTTTTATGTGCTCATTCTTCCATACTGTGGATAAATGCTGTACCATCTTCTTCGAGCAAATGTGGGTAGGGGTATGCGCCATTGTAACCATTGCGGTTATGTAACAATTTGGCAACATCCAGTTCTTGGTCTCTTTGTCCACCCAACATCCTTCCAAATCTAACTCAGCAGAGCCCTTGGCCCACCCCTGAATCTCTTCGGTTGTGGCCTCAGCCTGCATTTCTTTGACTGTGGCAACTCCATTCTCTATCATACAAGGTACTTCCTCAGTCTGTACTGTCATCATTTTATTCCCCAAATCTGTGGCTGTTTGCTTCGCAATCCTGTCTGCAAACGCGTTTCCCTCTCCCACTCTGCATGTTACTTTCTTATGCGCCTCGCACTTCACTATAGCTAGGCGCTTTGGAAACGTGAGCGCAGACAACAATCGCACAATCAAAGGGCCATGCTGAATCCTGGCTCCATGTGATGTCAAGAAACCCCTCTGAGCCCAAAGTCGGCCAAAATTGTGAACCACGCCAAAGGCGTACTGGCTGTCAGTATAAATATTTACGTTCAGATTCTCAGAGAGTTCACAGGCTCGGGTCAGTGCTATTATTTCTGCAACTTGTGCCGAATTGTAGGGGATTCTTCTGCTTTCTACAACTTTCTTTAGGGTAGTAATTGCATATGCAGCCGTTGATGTGCCATCAGGTAATTTAAAACAAGAACCATCGCAAAATAACTCCCCATCTGGCTCTATTTGTGGGATATCGCTCAAATCAATCCTTCCCTTTGTTTCTTCTTCAATGATCATTAAACAATCATGGGGTGGTGATTCGTTGTCACCAATTTCTGCTATGGGCAGTGGCATTAATTCTGCAGGATTCAATGCGCTACACCTCATAATTTGGATGTGGGGTGCAAACAAGATGAGCTCATATCTTGTCAGTCTAGCTGAGGTGAGGTGTTGCGTCTGCGTCCTATTCAAAAGGACGTCAATAGCATGTGGCACCATCAGAATTAAAGTGTGCCCCAATACCATTCCTTCCGTTTGTTTCACTGACGCAGCAGCTGCTGCGACAGATCGCAAACATCATGGTAGTGCGCGCGCTACAGGGTCCAACGCGCAAGAAAAATAGCTGCACAGCCTATTTCTTCCACCTTGTTCCTGTGTCAAAACCACCAATGCACATCCTTCACTCTCACTCACAAATAGTCTGAAGATCTTTTTATAGTTAGGAGTGCCTAAAACTGGCGCAGCACAGAATGCAGCTTTCAATTGCTCAAACGCTTTCTGACATTCCTCATCCCACTGCAAAGGCATCTCTGCATCCTTTTTAGTCAATTTCATCATCGGCTTCACAATCAATGCAAAATTACTGATCCACTGCCGACAATAAGAGGCCATGCCTATTACAGCTCTCACTCCTTTTTGAGTTTTTGGAATAGGCATACTAAAAATACTTTTTATGCGTTCTGGTGTTAATCTTCTCCCTTCTTTCGAAAGTAGGTATCCCAAATAAGACACCTCCTTTTGATTATACTGGAATTTCTTCAAACTTGCCTTATGACCATGGGTCGCTAAATGAGTCAAGAGTAATACAGTACTTTCTTTGCAGATCTCTTTCGTGTCAGCAGCTAAAAACAAGTCATCTATGTACTGCAAGAGTATGCAACCTTCAGGTAGTTCTAGCATGTTTAGCTGCTCTTTTAGTGCTCTGCTGTAAATGCTCGGGCTTTCTGTGTATCCTTGTGGAATGCCTGTGAATATGAATGATCGACCTCCTAGAGTGAACGCGAACAGATATCTACTGCTTTTATCTACTGGGATGCTAAAGAATGCGTTCTTCAAATCGACTACACTAAAGTATTCTGCAGTGGCCGGTATCATTGTCAGTATGGTTGTGACATCTGGGACCAAAGGGAATTGTGGGTCTACCACTTTGTTTAATGCGCGCAGATCAATTATGAACCGATAGGGTACCTCATTGCCTCCTTTCTTGTAAACTGGAAGAATCGGGCTGGTTCACATGCTACCTGCGATTTCCTCAACCACCCCCAATCTCACCAGGTCAGTAACAATGCTTTTCAATCCCTTCTCACCTTCAACAGAAATTTTACACTGGGGAATTCGTGGTAGTGTTACACCTTCTTTCAGAGTTATTTTTGCTGGCTCTATTTTCAAGCATCCTACATCATTATCATGCATTGCCCACAGATAAGTTGGTACTCTATTTAACTCTTCTGGCAACTCTTTTGACATAAATTCCGTCACCGATGCATCGTGAGGCCACATCGTGAGGAACACCCCGTCTGCCGTACAATGTATGACTGCCCCCAATTTTCTCAACAAATTCAATCCTAGCAAGTTCTCTCCACAATTTTCTGTCAAAAGAAATGGACACTGTTCCGTAAATGGTCCTATTGTAATTGGGACAGCTTCGGACATGGGGTTAATTACTGGTGTACCTGCGAACCCTACAGAAACATTCTTCTGCCCCGACAGTGGTATCTCCGGAACCAAGTGGTGGTCTATCGAGCACTTCTGTGCCCCTGTATCTACAAGGAAACGGTGCTCCTTATTCCCGACTCTCATTTCTATGTAGGGTCCTCTCTGATTCACGGGAATAGACACTGGTTCCGACCCCTGTCGTGGGCTGCCCTATCGCAAAATAAAACATCGTCCGATGTGTAGTCACCGCTACTGCTATAATACGTGTTTGGTTGAGTATTAAAAATATTCCCATTTCCCCCTTGATGTCCTCCACTCTGATCATTTCTCTGTTGGCCCTGCCCGCCCTGATTTTGGTTCGAAACACTTTGGTTCAATGTCTGGTTCTGTTGTGCTTGGTTTTGGCCATATGATTGGGTTTGAGTACCTCCATTGGTATATCCCTGCTGCTGCTGCATGTTACTTCTGCTTGGGCCGTTTGACCCCTGATGTCCTCTATGAGGCCTTCTCTGACCAAACCCACTTCTATTCTGTAGGTGCAGGCATTGCGCTCGCCAGTGTCCTTCCTCCTTACAGTACGCACATTGATTTAATCCCAATGACACCCCATGCATATTATTCAAATTTCCCCGGCATTGTGCATTACCTCTACCTCTATTGTATCCAATGACCTGCTGCAGTAACACCCCTACTATCGTTTGCATCACTTCCTTTCTCATCTCCAATGGGTACCCATTACATATCTCCCTTACTTCTTTTACTGACGTTCTTTTGTTCGACATCCATTGCACTGTTTCCCCTACCCATACCTGCAATCTTTGTTTATCGCCTATCTGTCCCGGTACCGGCAAATGCTTTGTACCACCTGGAAAAACTCTCGGCCATGATTTTTTCATACTCAACCTTGACGCCTCCTTCTTATCTTTCTTAATAAACTCTCTACTATACTTAGGTGTAGCAAACATTTCAGCATATCTGTCTTCCATTTCATTTTTTACTTCAATCAGTTTGTGCACATGTTTTCTTACATCCTCATCTCTTTGCTCACTGCGTGCTACCTTATTCAAATCTAACAACCGCTGTGGCGGTACATTCCCAATTATCTTTTTCCATTCTCCCACCAGAATTTCGCCCATGTATTCCAACACTACCTGTCTCTTGTCTCTTCTTCGGTACCCATACAATGAGGCCAATGCTGCCGTCTCATGATTTCCTTCTATGTACATTTCTGCCTCTTGCCTTAATTCAATCTTTCTCTCTTTGCTGATTGCGCTTCGAGTTACCCGTCCAAATCCTGTTTCTTCAGCCCCGCCTTTCACCTCCCCAGTCTCAATCTCGACTTCGAGAGGGGCGGATGGTGCTGAATCTGTCTCTAGAGCGGGAGGTGCGGATGGGACAAGTGGCACAGGTGGCATCTGTGAAGGGCCTTGCTGGGTGCTGGGAAATTGTGTGTCCGCGGTCTGCGCTTGTGGGAGTGCTCGCCCTGTGGGTGGGGCTTGGGTTAACGCTTGCGTGAGGGGAAGTGCTCGGACTGCGGGAGGGGGTATGAGAGCTATTGGTTGGGCCCGCGCAGTCACTGCTGGCGTGTTTGGTTTCGATTCTGGTTTTGGGCCTCGACCCATGTTAGTTAACAAATGTTCCATTAATTCATCTGCTATGTGTAGTTCCCGCTGCGGGTATATTCTGTCTATGTTCATCTGGTCCCGTCTCCCTTCCCGTCTTAGACTCTCAGTCCACTCCTCCTCTTCCTTCTCTTCTGCTATCTCAAGCTTCGTTTTGTGCCTACGCGCATGCTTCTCTCTACTCCTTAGTCGGAGCATAGCTTCCCTCCTCCAATCTTTGACGGTCTCAAAAGCTGCAGGTCGTGCTTTCTTTCTAATCAGCACCCTCTCTAGGTTATCTATCCTTCCCATCTCAAAACTACCATTAATCGGCCACTGATGGTCGGGTTGCTTTCTAGTTTGCCTATGTCAAATTTCACAAAATATTATCGCACCTACACCATATTTCGCATACATATCTTAAGCCGGCGTTCCCCCAGGCGGTGCACTTTGGCCATATTCCAAGGACTGTCTACCGCAGCTGAAAAGCCCAGCTAAAGTGGACAGTACTCCAGGCATGTTTCTTTAACCTTCCCCTTTGGTTAGCCACTTTTACCTGGACGTTTGAGTTTGCAAAATCAACACTCTACCAAAAATCAGGTTTCTCTTTGAATCGGGGAATGACTCACCTGATAAAACAAGTCACCTGTTCTAACGCAACCTCTCCCCACGTCGTGTCTGCGCTTCTCTGGCTTCTACCTCATCTCGGGACCCTCGCCTCCTTTGCCCTCTGGCCCGGTACGTCGATCAGGGATCAGATGTGTGCAGATCTGCGGAAGGAATCTCTCCTCTCTTCTACAGGGCGCCCCGTACACTTCTTGATCCTGGCTCGACCGTCCCGTCCTCGCCGTTCTTCCACCTTTACTCCGTTACAACGTATATGATGGGGCAAGTGGGGGAGGGTCCCTATTCAGGCGCCATCTTGAAAGGGGCCCCTAGGGGTCCCTCGTGCTATGGAAACAAGGCAATGACCATACACCAAAAGATGCGCCAGACATGAGGTTTCAAATTCCCAATGCTAGGGTTTATTGCAAGCAACAGATAGTATCAATTGGCCAGTTCTGATCTCACGCCCCACGACGTGAGTTTCCTAGACCTCGAGGGACGCAAGAGAGCGAATTACGTACATCAATTACATATATACAAAATGCATATTATACAATCAGCAAAGTCATGTTCAACACCCCTCTGTATTAAGTTCCTTTGAACTCGGGAAGACGATGGGCATATCCGACGAGTATGACGATTATAATGCTTTCGATGTCTATTCCAGTAACAATGTGCAATTTAGAAAGTGCGGAGGCATCTTTTAGAACACGGTGCTTCTGTTCTTGGAAGCAATCTGTACACGGGGGAAGAGCCACATTCCAAGCTTTGCTATCTATGAGGTACTATTCGTGTCCTGGGAGCAGACACGTTCTAAAGGGTTTTGCGAAGGGGGGGCCGTAAGAAAAGCATAATTCAAGCCTTTAACTGTATTATTCTAACATATTCTACCATCGTACGAGACTGGCTGGCAGCTGTGAAGTGATTAAATGCCCTGCAGCTTCCTCCCAAGGCTACAGAGAGGGAGTGTGGGCATTCCTCTCTGGGCTACTCATGAGGAGTTTCAACAAACTCTTCAGTCCCGCGACCTTGTCCTTTCATATTCCGACAACAATGTTAACAGTTGAGCAGAGTAAGCAGAATCTGCAAGAATTGCAAGCTGCAAAGCAGTTTTTAGACAGAAAGCAATGAGCGATGCTTAACAAGCAAAATGGCGAATCTTGCTACATTTAAAATGGCCGCTCGTCGGTCAAGCATAGCAGTTTATATTTCTATAATTCGGTGCATAAGACGGTTGGCCCACGGCCATCAAGTTACGTCTATCATTCAAATGAAGGGTATTCATTTTTCCAGATTGACAAGTCTGTGTGAGTAGGCACTCAAGCAGTCCAGGGTAGAAGCTTGGAATCCTGCACAGCTAGCTACTTCAGTCACCGTATCTGCACTGAGTCTGTGTGAGTAGGCACTCAAGCAGTCCAGGGTGGAAGCTTGGAATCCTGCACAGCTAGCTAGTTCAGGCACCGTATCTGCACTCAGTCTGTGTGAGTAGGCACTCAAGCAGTCCAGGGTGGAAGCTTGGAATCCTGCACAGCTAGCTAGTTCAGGCACCGTATCTGCACTCAGTCTGTGTGAGTAGGCACTCAAGCAGTCCAGGGTGGAAGCTTGGAACCCTGCACAGCTAGCTAATTCAGTCACTGTGTCTGCACTGAGTCTGTGTGAGTAGGCACTCAAGCAGTCCAGGGTGGAAGCTTGGAACCCTGCACAGCTAGCTAGTTCAGTCACCGTATCTGCACTGAGTCTGTGTGAGTAGGCACTCAAGCAGTCCAGGGTGGAAGCTTGGAACCCTGCACAGCTAGCTAGTTCAGTCACCGTATCTGCACTCAGTCTGTGTGAGTAGGCACTCAAGCAGTCCAGGGTGGAAGCTTGGAATCCTGCACAGCTAGCTAGTTCAGTCACCGTATCTGCACTCAGTCTGTGTGAGTAGGCACTCAAGCAGTCCAGGGTGGAAGCTTGGAATCCTGCACAGCTTGCTAGTTCAGTCACCGTATCTGCACTCAGTCTGCGTGAGTAGGCACTCAAGCAGTCCAGGGTGAAAGCTTGGAATCCTGCACAGCTAGCTAGTTCAGGCACCGTATCTGCACTCAGTCTGCGTGAGTAGGCACTCAAGCAGTCCAGGGTGGAAGCTTGGAATCCTGCACAGCTTGCTAGTTCAGTCACCGTATCTGCACTCAGTCTGCGTGAGTAGGCACTCAAGCAGTCCAGGGTGGAAGCTTGGAATCCTGCACAGCTTGCTAGTTCAGTCACCGTATCTGCACTCAGTCTGCGTGAGTAGGCACTCAAGCAGTCCAGGGTGGAAGCTTGGAATCCTGCACAGCTAGCTACTTCAGTCACCGTATCTGCACTAAGTCTGCGTGAGTAGGCACTCAAGCAGTCCAGGGTGGAAGCATGGAATCCTGCACAGCTTGCTAGTTCAGTCACCGTATCTGCACTCTAGCTAATTCAGTCACCGTTTCTGCACTGAGTCTGCGTGAGTAGGCTGCACTGAGTCTGCGTGAGTAGGCACTCAAGCGGTCCAGGGTGGAAGCTTGGAATCCTGCACACCTAGCTAGTTCAGTCACCGTATCTGCACTGAGTCTGCGTGAGTAGGCACTCAAGCGGTCCAGGGTGGAAGCTTGGAATCCTGCACAGCTAGCTAGTTCAGGCACCGTATCTGCACTCAGTCTGCGTGAGTAGGCACTCAAGCGGTCCAGGGTGGAAGCTTGGAATCCTGCACACCTAGCTAGTTCAGTCACCGTATCTGCACTGAGTCTGCGTGAGTAGGCACTCAAGCGGTCCAGGGTGGAAGCTTGGAATCCTGCACAGCTAGCTAGTTCAGGCACCGTATCTGCACTCAGTCTGCGTGAGTAGGCACTCAAGCGGTCCAGGGTGGAAGCTTGGAATCCTGCACAGCTTGCTAGTTCAGTCACCGTATCTGCACTCAGTCTGCGTGAGTAGGCACTCAAGCAGTCCAGGGTGGAAGCTTGGAATCCTGCACAGCTAGCTAGTTCAGACACCGTATCTGCACTCAGTCTGCGTGAGTAGGCACTCAAGCAGTCCAGGGTGGAAGCTTGGAATCCTGCACAGCTAGCTAGTTCAGTCACCGTATCTGCACTCAGTCTGTGTGAGTAGGCACTCAAGCAGTCCAGGGTGGAAGCTTGGAATCCTGCACAGCTTGCTAGTTCAGTCACCGTATCTGCACTCAGTCTGTGTGCGTAGGCACTCAAGCTGTCCAGGGTGGAAGCTTGGAATCCTGCACAGCTAGCTAGTTCAGGCACCGTATCTGCACTCAGTCTGTGTGAGTAGGCACTCAAGCAGTCCAGGGTGGAAGCTTGGAATCCTGCACAGCTTGCTAGTTCAGTCACCGTATCTGCACTCAGTCTGTGTGAGTAGGCACTCAAGCAGTCCAGGGTGGAAGCTTGGAATCCTGCACAGCTAGCTAGTTCAGGCACCGTATCTGCACTCAGTCTGTGTGAGTAGGCACTCAAGCAGTCCAGGGTGGAAGCTTGGAATCCTGCACAGCTAGCTAGCTCAGGCACCGTATCTGCACTCAGTCTGTGTGAGTAGGCACTCAAGCAGTCCAGGGTGGAAGCTTGGAATCCTGCACAGCTTGCTAGCTCAGTCACCATATCTGCACTCAGTCTGTGTGAGTAGGCACTCAAGCTGTCCAGGGTAGAAGCTTGGAATCCTTCACAGCTAGCTAGTTCAGTCACCATATCTGCACTCAGTCTGTGTGAGTAGGCACTCAAGCTGTCCAGGGTAGAAGCTTGGAACCCTGCACAGCTAGCTAGTTCAGTCACCATATCTGCACTCAGTATGTGTGAGTAGGCACTCAAGCAGTCCATGGTAGAAGCTTGGAACCCTGCACAGCTAGCTAGTTCAGTCACCATATCTGCACTCAGTCTGTGTGAGTAGGCACTCAAGCTGTCCAGGGTAGAAGCTTGGAATCCTGCACAGCTAGCTAGTTCAGTCACCATATCTGCACTCAGTCTGTGTGAGTAGGCACTCAAGCAGTCCAGGGTAGAACCTTGGAATCCTGCACAGCTAGCTAGTTCAGTCACCATATCTGCACTCAGTCTGTGTGAGTAGGCACTCAAGCAGTCCAGGGTAGAACCTTGGAATCCTGCACAGCTAGCTAGTTCAGTCACCATATCTGCACTCAGTCTGTGTGAGTAGGCACTCAAGCAGTCCAGGGTAGAAGCTTGGAATCCTGCACAGCTAGCTAGTTCAGTCACCATATCTGCACTCAGTCTGTGTGAGTAGGCACTCAAGCTGTCCAGGGTAGAAGCTTGGAATCCTTCACAGCTAGCTAGTTCAGTCACCATATCTGCACTCAGTCTGTGTGAGTAGGCACTCAAGCTGTCCAGTCACCATATCTGCACTCAGTCTGTGTGAGTAGGCACTCAAGCAGTCCAGGGTAGAAGCTTGGAATCCTGCAGTCACCATGAAAATGTCAGGTGAGAATAAAAACTGTGTTCTGAGCAACTCAAATAAGTTGTGTGTGGCATAGGAACACTTGTGATGTTAATATCTCAAGGAAGGGTCTTTTGTGCCCAGCAGTCATATTACAGAAAGTTTGCACCTCTGCAAATACAATCAGCACTAGGGCAAAACATGTCCTAGTGCGACAAATATATTCTTTCAATGCATGTTTGCACCAGTGAAAAGGACTATAAAAAACACCCAGATGCCCCTGGGATTGGCGCGCCATACACATGTAAAAATAAATAAATAGAACAGACATTGTACTAGTGCACAAATGCTTTAAAATAATGCATTTTTAGCACTAAGCCAATTTGTTTCATTGCACTTGCGCCGGTGGAAAGGTTCTTTAGTTCCACCCACGGTGGGAATTGTTCAGGTTTTGATCTGAAAAGTAAAGTTAAGTTAAGTTGGGCGCTGTGTAAATGCAATTTTAAAATTCAATACAGTACCTGTTATTGGACTAGCCAGCTGTTGTTATGCAGAGATGGGACAAGTCTTCAGCTCTCCAAGTTTCACAGACTTCTCTGCACCGTCTGATGAAGATGTAACTTCCAAGGCATTATTTTATTTCTGTATCCTATTTCCAACGAGCCCAATGAAAAGGCAGCATAACTTGTAATGTGTGGGGGTTTGAACTGAAGCGCTCCTTTAAGTCTGTTCCCAAGGTTTTTGCGCAACTGCTTTCGAACGTCTTAAGATGGAAGTATCTTAAAAAATAATTAAAAACCAATAAAAAAACCAATGACAGAGGGATGAGGCGTGAGCTTTCTTTTGTGTGTACATTTGGTTAAAAAGAAACCTTAATCACAAATGAGATAAAAAATCATCAATTAAAAACAATTATTTAATAAAATTTTTCAAAAAAAATGCCATCAAGAATGAAATACAATGGATAATTGATCTACCAATGCAGCAGCACATTAACATAGTATAAAACAAGACAAGCTTGGAGCACGAGCATTAGAATTTTCAGGTGGGATTGAGCCCAAGACTTTAAAGCTACTCGTTAAGACAAGAACAATACTTATTATTGTCTGAACAGCAACGTCATAAAAGGCCCGGATTTTAACAAGGTGCAGTCTATACGCCGAAACACGTGTCATCCAAGAGGGGCCGAAAATACAAAACAAAAAATAAAAAGACTCCATTAAACACAACAGATTTTGGATTTGTTATTTATCTATCTTGGCGCAAACAAGTGCAGGCACAGGTGTAATTTGTCTCACAGTTTACAGACGGAGTAGAGGGACTCAGTGTCTCCGTTGTGACCTACACTCATGCAAAAAACAACTAACCAAAAGGAGAAAATTCATATAAAAAGGAAAAGAAATTATAAAAAAGCAAACTAAATTAGGTCACGCAGGTACAAGCCTATGATATCTCTAAAAAGTTACTCAAGGTCAGTAAATATAAGATAATTCATGTGAAGTGAATCTTCATCAAAAGTGTACAAAATCCGAGCATACACAGCGGGGGACAAAGTGACGGGTGCAAATAATCGGAAGAGGGACCTTGCTGTGCTTTTAAAGTGGCGAAGGAAGGATAAGGCCGCCTTCCAAACATGAAAAGCAGCGGTAGTGATGACCCGGGGGTCAGCGCTAGAAGTACTACTCCAGAATCGGTCTGACTCTATGAACCTAACATCAACTGCCAGATGCGGATACCTTTTTACAGATTGGTTTCTCAATTTTGCACAAGCTGTTAAGACATGGCGAGCCGTTTCCACAGTCGAGTTGCCAAGACGACAAGTCCGGTCTTTATTCTGGAGACCAGTCCATCTTCCTGTGTACTCACGCGTAGGCAGATACATAAAAAATCTACGAGTAGATTTGTAGAGAGCACAACTTAGTAAGATAAGAGCGAGGAGTCGTTAACCTGAAACACTGGGCGCTGCCGCTATGGTACATCCTTTTCCCAGAGAGGGCCGCAATGTTGTCCACCAATACATGTCTCTCGTCTTCTTTTTTAATAGGATGTCCACATTGAGAGATCCAATTAATTAATACTGATTTGTGGCAAGTGATCACAAGCAGTCACACGTAATCCGTCCAAAAAGGGATTCAGGCAAGTTTGTTTGCGCTGATTGGCTATCAGCTCCAGTAAAGAATGGGGACCAAGCCAGGGGGAGAAGAGAGATAGAGCTTGCATCTCTGTATCAGCCAGGGGGAACGTATAGATGCAAGACCAAATTCTCATCTTAATGTATCCACCGGTACCGAACTCGGTACCCCCAATATCGAGCGGAATAATTTACCCTCACGTTTTTCAAACTAAACGCCTTTAAACTCTGGGATGGATGCCAAGCCATACAATATTCCCAGGACTATACTGGTTCTGTAAATAATTAAAATACCCTCAATATTATAGCCACATTTTTTTTACAAATAAATCGTCTTAACAATAGCCACTTTTTCAGAGTTTTAGTGATAATAACATTATAAAAATTCTGCTTGGCACAGTTACTAAACGGAATACCTAAAAAGATTTAACTATTTGCAATTTCCAAAGGTCTAAAATCGATCATCCATTTAAAGGAAAGAAGCTTGGCCTTATGCCCAATTCACCATTCTGGAACAGTGCTTTGTGCAGTTCAAGGACACCTCTCTACCTTACCACCTGATATCAGATACAGCTAAACTGAAATCTATTTCAACTCAATTGGCTATCAACCAGCAAGACCTTGAAAAACCTGTTGCACGTTGCTCCTTTCCTTCCTACTCTGTCCTCCGCCCGAGTCACAGTTCCACTGCTTTTTTTGGTACACTTCTATCACTGTGTATGTTAGATCGTGTCACTACTAATAACAAGTGATTTATGTGTTGTCACATTCCCCAGATCGCCTAAGTTCCCTGTGGCAGATCCAGTAATGGGCAAAATACTAGTCGTCGTTTGATTTGAAGACTGAACGTCCGCCACGTGAATGGCGGAATCCGTTTGAGTGGAGAGGGAGGCAGACTGCTGACGTGGCACAGGGGCAGTGTTTAACCATTTATCTAAGGTACCCTGCAGCAGCACTGGCCTAATGGTGCCACCCCCTTGTGCTCTGGGGACCTTACTCTGGACGGATGAGATGCACTCTATGATACAGTCAGCACTTAAAGGGAGGGTAGCTGGTACTGGCGCACCCCTGATTTCAAACTATGATGCAGCCTGGACAGGCGCCTTCATACGCTGGCGACGAAGGCGTCGACTTTTCCGGGCAGTGAGAGGACCAACATCCACCTTTGCTCCATTCTGTGTTGCTTCCGAAGGCATATTGGGTCAATTGCTCAAATAATATCACTGTTCCCTGGAGCCAATGATTGGGCAATATTTTGTGTGAACGATGATAAGGCAGAATTGAATGAAGGGCAAAATGAAGGAGGGCTAGCAGAGCAAAGTCTTCAGGCGGCAAGGGCAAAAAAAGATGCCAGCATCGACTAATTGTGCTGAATGCACACTAAATGCACATTACATGCACACTACCAAACTCCTTGGAGCGACCCAGTATAGCATCAATAACCATGGCAAAACTATGGCAAAGATCCTTTTTTAAGTCGCATTGTTCCTCAGCCATATTTTTGCAGAAAGCATTAACGCATCCACCGTGGCGGCGGCAGAGTGTAGTGTGGGAGACTCAAATACGGTGCCCTCCACGTGGATGAAAGAAGGAATGATTAATGCCCGCAGGGCCGCCGTCCTGCACGTCGCTTTCGCGTTCACTTTCTGAAGATTCAGAGCAAGAAAGCAGCTTCTGGAGGTCGGGGATTGCAGAGAGGTTTGTGCCAATAATCTTATCATAACAGGCGGATGAGCTCAAGCGAGAAGTGCCAGGCTCCCCACCATCACTGGCGAAACAAGACATCTGGGGGCCCCCCTGAAATCCCTGCTGAGGGCCCCCACTGCCACTGCCCCCCCGCATGATGGGCAGCATGGGGCCCTCCTGACCGGCTCTACCACATCCCCCCCCCCCAACACTTCTCACACTTTACCTGATTTGCTTCCGGGGCAGCTTATAAGGCAGCGAGTCTTAAAAGAGCAGTGCTCCTGTCATTGCAAATGCGGAGCCATCAGAAGCAAATACGGCGCACTAACACTTCTCACAACGATAAAAAAACAACAACTGCAGAGCAACGAGACGTGACATTTCTGTACCATCAGGGGAGGCCTGGCAGCAGATACAGTGCAGGGAAATGTAGCTACCCCTACCGCCCCACCCCCGCCCCCCACTTCTCCTCCCCAGTCCTGCACAGGATCACACACAGCGATGGCCATCCAGGTGTGGACACCTTTGCAATCGGCTCGAGAAGCATCAGCACGTGACAAGTCCCTCAGGGGCTCTGCCCTCAAAAGCCCCATGTAGAGACTTGGCTCACCAGTCGCACGATA
Source organism: Ambystoma mexicanum (assembly GCF_040938575.1). Lineage (NCBI taxonomy): Eukaryota > Metazoa > Chordata > Amphibia > Caudata > Ambystomatidae > Ambystoma > Ambystoma mexicanum. Next base: position 1,214,435,343 of record NC_090936.1, read on the forward strand.
AGACCACCTTGTCAAGCAGATCAGAGGCGCTTCCACCCTGCGGGGAGAACATGCTATCCTGTTAAACCCTACTTCTATCACAACGATGACATCATTTCTGCAGCCTTTGGTCGGTCGTTTTTCCAATCAATTAATACCAAATGTATTGTATTACCTTTAAGTTCCCGGTAATGTTTTCTAATTTTCAAGAGTTCAATAAATATATCATGTATTCAATTTCCGCACATGCCCGGTGGGTGGCGCTGCTGCTATAAGAAACCCCGGCCCGTGCAGAACGAGAGTCCCACAGGTTGTGCGTGCGGGCATCCTTGATTTGACGCTTTTTATTATTCTACTTATTTATGATTGTGTTCATGTTTAAAATTAACCTTCCAGAAAACTAATAACAAATTACATTATTAGTAATAAGAAAAAAGGAAGAAGAAACAAAGAGAGAAGGAAGGGACAAACCAACGGAATATAACCCAACTCTGTAAATATAATAAAATCGGTGTTGCTTATTTCGCGATGTATTATTTGGGAATACAAATTGTAAAAATCGCAATGCAGCTTAGGTTAAAAATTGTTGAGCATCATTAAAAATCCATGCCCAAAAACTACAACATATACAAAGCATTAGAATAACTTACACATTTAATAAAAACTAAATTTCTTACCGCCCTACCCACAAAGCTGGACAGGAGATCACAAGTTGATCCAAAGCTGGACAGGAGATCACAAGTTGATCCAAAGCTGGACAGGAGATTACAAGTTGCTCCAAGGTTGGACAGGAGATCACAAGTTGATCCAAGGTTGGACAGGAGATCACAAGTTGCTCCAAGGAGGGACAGGAGATCACAAGTTGGACAGGAGATCACAAGTTGATCCAAGGTTGGACAGGAGATCACACGTTGATCCAAAGCTGGACAGGAGATCACAAGTTGATCCAAAGCTGGACAGGAGATCACAAGTTGCTCCAAGGTTGGACAGGAGATCACAAGTTGATCCAAGGTTGGACAGGAGATCACAAGTTGCTCCAAGGTTGGACAGGAGATCACAAGTTGATCCAAAGCTGGACAGGAGATCACAAGTTGCTCCAAGGTTGGACAGGAGATCACAAGTTGCTCCAAAGCTGTACAGGAGATCACAAGTTGCTCCAAGGTTGGACAGGAGATCACAAGTTGATCCAAGGTTGGACAGGAGATCCCACGTTGATCCAAAGCTGGACAGGAGATCACAAGTTGCTCCAAGGTTGGACAGGAGATCACAAGTTGATCCAAAGCTGGACAGGAGATCACAAGTTGCTCCAAGGTTGGGCAGGAGATCACAAGTTGATCCAAAGCTGGGCAGGAGATCACAAGTTGATCCAAGGTTGAACAGGAGATCACAAGTTGATCCAAAGCTGGACATGAGATCACAAGTTGCTCCAAAGCTGGACCGGAGATCACAAGTTGATCCAAGGTTGGGCAGCAGATCACAACTTGATCCAAAGCTGGACGGGAGATCACAAGTTGATCCAAGGTTGGACAGGAGATCACAAGTTGCTCCAAGGTGGGACAGGAGATCACAAGTTGATCCAAAGTTGGACAGGAGATCACAAGTTGATCCAAGGTTGGACAGGAGATCACAAGTTGATCCAAAGCTGGACAGGAGATCACAAGTTGCTCCAAGGTTGGACAGGAGATCACACGTTGATCCAAAGCTGGACAGGAGATCACAAGTTGATCCAAAGCTGGACAGGAGATCACAAGTTGCTCCAAGGCTGGACAGGAGATCACAAGTTGATCCAAGGTTGGACAGGAGATCACAAGTTGATCCAAAGCTGGACAGGAGATCACAAGTTGCTCCAAGGTTAGACAGGAGATCACAAGTTGCTCCAAAGCTGGACAGGAGATCACAAGTTGCTCCAAGGTTGGACAGGAGATCACAAGTTGCTCCAAGGTTGGGCAGGAGATCACAAGTTGATCCAAAGCTGGGCAGGAGATCACAAGTTGATCCAAGGTTGAACAGGAGATCACAAGTTGATCCAAGGTTGGGCAGCAGATCACAACTTGATCCAAAGCTGGACGGGAGATCACAAGTTGATCCAAGGTTGGACAGGAGATCACAAGTTGCTCCAAGGTTGGACAGGAGATCAAAAGTTGATCCAAAGCTGGACGGGAGATCACAAGTTGATCCAAGGTTGGACAGGAGATCACAAGTTGCTCTAAGGTTGGACAGGGATCACAAGTTGCTCCAAAGCTGGACGGGAGATCACAAGTTGCTCTAAGGTTGGACAGGAGATCACAAGTTGCTCCAAAGCTGGACGGGAGATCACAAGTTGCTCTAAGGTTTCCAACATATTAACACCAAACAGGGCCTGATTTACAGCAGCCTTTTCAATGGTACTTTCCCATTTAAATCAGGCCCACAGTCTCCAAAGTCTTTTAATAACCCTTCTCTAGATCCTGTCGAGGGCCCAACACTTCTATAGATGGAAAAAGAGGAAGGTGAAACCTCATACACCGCTTTCCCCAGAAAGGATGAGGAGATGTAGGCAGGTATTGGGGCAGGTGACCCAATCTCTTTCCGTAGAAAATAAAATCTTCACTATTGAACAAATACATGTAACTGGTACAGCCCACTGTCCACGTATGATCATGACTAACTATCTAGAAATGTTACCCTACTGTTTTTACCATACTGTAACTCACTATGTAGTGCCTTCTTAGCACCGTGATACCTCCGGGTCTGGGCACTGCCAACAAATACAATAAATAAATAACAAGAAGGTGGTGAAATGGCAATTCAATTTATATTTAAGCAGTTTTCTCTTTTAGTAAAAATCCATTCTGCACTGAAGAGCTTTTTCTTAACCCCCGCAGGACTGAGCAAGACCTGGAGGGATAAATTAAGGTGAGTGAGTACCAGGAAAGACTCCTTTATGCAATCTAACGCAACCGAGGAGTTAACCAATGCCGCCTCTTTCAATTCAACCAATAAGGAATTTATTGGTGCAGACATCATTTTTGCACAGAAGCCCACACCCTTCCACTGAACTGGGGCACGCGTTGCCACCAGACCCAACTCAAATCTAAGGACTGCTATAGGGACACAACCTGCCTACATATTAAGCCTTCAACGTGACCCTCTAACCTTAAATCGCTGAGGCCCCAAATTTCCGCACCATATAGGTGCCATGGCAATACCATGAGCCGATAGTTGCGAAGGACAGGCAGCAGAGAAAACCTGCCAAAAGTCCTGTTTATTCTCAGCAGTGGACCTGGGAAACCTACGGCTCATACCAGCTCCTCTTAGAGGGTCTTGAGCTGAGGACAAAGCCTCAATGCTTTACCAATAGTATTTTATCGAGGCATCAGTGATAACACTTGTATTTGTGGGATCGTGAAAAGGCCATTACATTGGATTTGCTTTTGTTAAATGCCAGGTCAGTATTGGTCATATGCAACTTAACTGGTGCTATGGATCTCTGCAGCCCCGCTGGAGTACGGAACACCAAGTCGTCTGCATGAAGGCAGCATTGCAGTTTAGACCAACCAAGTTTAGGTGCTCCCCTGCTCCTCCAAAACCATCAAGGACAACATTGCCTCTCTCACTGCAGCCTTTGCCGACCGCTGCAACCACTCATTTGCCACCAGCTCCTTCCCACAACCACTCAAGTACTCTCTTGTGCACCCTCTCCTAAAAAAGCTACTCCTTCCCACAACCTCTCAAGTACTCTCTTGTGCACCCTCTCCTAAAAAAGCCATCTGCTGACCCTTCATTCCCAGCTAACTAACGCCCTATCTCTATCACCCCTTATTTAGGCAAACTCATGAAGAAGCTGATCATCCCCTAACTGACCCTCCACACCGAAGTGGCACACTGCTTTGGCAGCAGCGCTCCATTAAAGTGATTAACTCCCCGTTCCAGCAAGGGCATGGGATGCTTTTCATTTCAATAGGGCGATGCTGCTACACCACCAGGGGGCAACCTGCCCCCTGCTGGTTTAGCAGCGGCACTCTATTTTAGCAGTGCTACCCCAAATATGGCACCCAACCCTCCCCCCGACTTTCGTCACCCCAGGCACTGCCAGAGCTAAGACCGGCACTGACATCAGCACTGGCAGCTTTACTGCGCAGCCCAGACATCGCCGTAAACCGATGAGTTTGTTGTAAACTAAGGAAGAGAGGGGTGGGCAATGCGCTGAAAGCAGGAAGGCAATTCCATATTTGGAGTCAAACTTGCTCACCTCCACCAGCCCAAACTGCCCCAACTGCACCAGCGCTTTGCAGTTCTCTTGCCTTTGAGTCTGTCTTCTTCTTTCTGATAGATTTCATGCATCAGCAGTAATTATTGGATACCGAGGCTTGAGGCTCATCACTCCATCTTCTCGGAAAGAGAATGTAGGTTAGGTGGGATAGGATTCTTCATGGTCTGCGTGGACTTGTCACAGTAGGGCTGGTTTCCCAGGGTTTTCGCCGTGATGGTCCGTGAGTAGCGGTTGTTCTTTGCCTTCGAGCGCCTGGTTAGTTTTTATGGCCCCGCCTGCATGGCTGACACTCCCGACTCCAAAGAGGCAGGGATCCACGCGACATGTCTGCCCCAACTGCCCTTGACATAGGCGATGAGTACATGGGGGAAAGGGGACAATTTCCCCCATTCTAATTCATCAATGGAGGCAGGAGTGCCAATTTACCCCCATGGGGATTTTGCAAGTTTTTGTATTGGGGTTGTGCTTCTTTAAGTCCTTTTAAAAGTGGTTATATAAAAGTACTGTAATCAATAACCCAGGCCCTACAATAATTATATAGGCCTAGAAACTGTTGCATTTCCCTCACTGTTTTAGGTTCTACACTCTTCATTATCGCTTCTGCTCTCTCAGGTGTCACTTTCCTCCCCTCATGAGAGATCAATTGTCCTATGTACAAGCGCTCTTTCTGGCAATATTGTACCCTCCCTTTGTCCACCGTATACCCTTTCTCTTATAGTCTGGTCATGAGCTTAACTGAGACTTCTCTGCATCTTTCTTCTGTCTCACTGCACACCAAAAGGTCCTCCACATATTGAACTATTGCACTTTCAAGCTGGACATGCCCGGGTCCATCTGAAGGAATCTGTTAAAGATCGAGGGGGGCTCACAGTACCCCTGGGGCAATCGAGTATGTTTCAGGCGGATATTTCTATACAAAAGGAAGTCAAATCTTGTGAGTCTTCGTGAAGGGGATTTGAAAAGAATGCATTTTTGAAATCTATAACTGTGAAATATTTGGCCTTAGATGGGATGTTGCACAATATTTTCACAAGATTTGTAACTAAAGGAAACTCAGCGTCGACTATATTGTTTAGAGGGCGAAGGTCCTGTATAAATCTCCACGACCGCCCATTGATTTTCTCACTGGGTATAAAGTCGCATGACATGGAGAGTTGGATGGTACCAATATGCCTTTCTTCATCAAAGCAGAAATGGTCTCAAATATACCTTCATCTGCATCTGTAGATATAGGATACTGCTTTGCTTGTGGCAAAAGAGCTCTTGGTTTAAGTTTGATTTTAACTGCTCCTACTCCTTTTAATAGACCCACGTCATGTGGACTTGTGGTCCATAAAGTATTGGTACCTTTTACCATCACCATTTTCTGTGGTATTTCTCTTTTCTCTACTTTAATCGAATAAATGAGACTTATGAGAAATACAAACTCACCGTCTGACTATTTATCCTTAAGCAGTTCTTCATCAGTCAAATCTGTCCACATGTATCCTTCACTGAGAGCTATCACTGTTCTCCATCCTCTTCCTTCATCATCTGTCCCACGAACAATCACCCTTTCCTCTCTGGCCACTGCTGCTTCTAACTCCAAGGGAATAATCTGCCCTTCTTCATCATCCGTAGGGATTTCTTGTCTGAACAAAAACTCCTCAGGTTTTCTTAATAGCTTGTCCATCAGTCTGGGCAACCATAATAATACAACAATCACTCCATACAAAAATACTTCTGGATCTAAGGGAACTCCTCATAACGCCTTCTGGTCTGTAAAGGCTAATACAAGTTCTTTCACAGCCAGGTAATGTATCCTTGGGGTGGAACACATGATTCTTTCATCAGTGAAAGATATTGTCACGTTGAGTTTCGTCATCAAGTCCTGCCCTAAAATATATTAACTGGCATCTGCCTGGAATAGAAAAATGTCATTGACACGTCATGTTCTCCTATGTAGATTGGTCATCTGTCCGTAAAAGGAACTAAATTTGTTGCCCCAGACAATCCTTCGCATTCATGGCAATACCTGACATTGGATATTTTCCCCCAGGGACACAGGAACTAGTTGCTCCAGTGTCTACGAGAAATGAAAATGTTTCGCCTCCTATCGTCACCTTGACCCTTGGTTCTTCTTGGGGGTCTGGTGTCACAGATAGTACTGAACAAATCAGGTCCTCTGTGGGCTGTCATTTTGTAGGTATAAATTCATCCCTTTACCTGTGAAAGGATTTCCTCCTACCACAGTCACACTCCCCAATGTGTGTGTGGGTGCTTGCCGAGCTTCTGTATTCATATTCCATTGTGGTACCATAGCCTGTTGTGTCTGCACTTGCTGAGGTTGTATCTGTTGTGTTGGCATAGGTACTTGTTGTAGCTGCCCTTGTGGTGTTTGCATTTGTAATGTCGCTTGCTGCCTTTGCAGTGGTTGCAGCGCATATGTCTGAGCCTGTGTGTGAGCTTGGGCATAATACTCCTGCGGTTCTGTATTATATTGTGAAACATAGGCCATGCCCCCCTTGGAGCTTGCTGATTTTGTTGCATGCCTCCTCCACTTCTACATGTCCTGGCTATGTGTCCCATTCTTCCACAATCCCAGCAATGTCCACAATTAAATCCTTCCTTCCCTGTGGGTTTGAAATCCACCACTTCCTCCTCCTCTAGGCCCATTTCCTCTTCCTCATGGGCAATAAATATACCCACTCTCTTGTCTTTCCTCTCGGATCGCCAAGCAAGAGTACATTGGGGCAGTAGTTTTTCCGATCCGTATGACATCTTATTCGGAGTCCCACAAGGGGCCAGTCTGTCCCCCATGTTGTTTAACATATACATGCGCACATTGTGCAGTCTACTGGTGAATGCAGGGGTGTCGTTTACTAATTACGCAGACGACACCCAACTCATTCTGGAACTGGGTGGCAGCCACTATGATTCAGACAGTGAAATAATAGCCAGGGTTTGTAAGATAATCGACGATTGGATGCAGACAAACTGGATGTGTCTGAACGACTCTAAAACCGAGCTGATGCTGTTTGGATCAAGTCATCAGCTAGCGAAGTTGGGGGCTGAATATAAATCGTTTAAAATCAAGAATGCCACTATCCAGGTGGTCCAGAAAGTGAAGACCCTGGGAATAATGGTCAACTCACAGGTGGATTCTCATGCCCAGACTAGCTACCTACAAAAAAATACGGCATATTACTTAAGGCTAATGAAAGCCATTAGGCCGTTTCTTAATGAGGGTAATATGGCCACCGTAGCCAGGGCCATTATACTATCAAGGCTTGACTATGGCAATGCCCTGTTATTAGGGGCCTCCTCTAAGGATGTTTCTAGTTGTCAGGTGCTTCAGAACAACGCGGTTAGGCTGGTAAAAAATCTGAAGAAAAGAGATCATGTTACTGCAGAGAGAATAGCCTTGCATTGGCTCAGAGTGGAGGAGCGTATTAAATTCAAAGCTCTCTGCCTGGTGCATAAATGCCTGTATGGCTCTGCTCCTGAGTATCTGAAAAAGGGCTTAGTGCTTCATACCCCCAGTAGGAATCTTCGTTCAAAGGGTAAATGCTGTTGATCGTCCCCAAGTTTAAATTGAAATCTGGGCTGGGCAGTTCCTTTTTGGTGCAGGCCCCCAGCTTGTGGAACAGTGTTCCAGAAACACTCAGATCTTGATGATGTGGAAAAGGATAACACTTGACAAGCTGGGGCATAATGATATCAGACGAAGAAAGGGAAGAAAATGAGAGAGAGTGAAGAGAGGGTGCATGCTGATTTTCAAATGAATAAAGTGTAGAGAAGGGGGTAAAATGGGCAGATTTACAGGACCTCGAAGTAAGAGCACCAGCATCAAAACCGTATACTGTGCGACCACAAGAGCGATTGTGCAGTAAAGGGAATGTATCCCCATCTCACATGAGTAGGTAAAGGGCATTACCAGGACAAAGACAAATAGGCAAGACTAGCCCCGTCTGGAAAACAAGGAGTGTAGGCAGGTATGATTATGGACCGGTATTTTCCCAATTCCCAATTGATTTATGAGCTAGAGAGAATGACATCAGGAATGACGTTAGCCCTGGGTGACATAAAAGACCTGCTGGAAGCCATCATAGTAGAGCTAATGACATTTGGATGCAAGCAGGATACGCAGATATGACTGCACAAAACACAACACACGATGGAGCGCCATTTAATAATCACAGAGCACGTGTATGGCGAGTGCTCAGGGTAGAATATCCTGATACATCAGATATGGGTGCGATTATGACTAGCAAGCATACCCCACCGCTGCTTTCAATTCCATTAAGGGGTAGAATTCCTGCTCCTCTGTCTCTACACTCTTGTTTTCAGGAGGTGAAAGCGGAGCCGAAGGCATTTTATCCTCCCCTTCATGCTGATTAAGCATTCACTCCTTCCCCACTGGAACGTCTTTCTCGTTCTGATTCCATAACTCTAAAATAGCCAACCTTTGCTGCAGCTTATTTCCCTTATATGTGGCATGCAAATATGTTGTCATATGGCCCAATACTGCTTTTAACAATGAACCCTCCTGAGGCCACCGCATAGTCGTGCCTTTGATCCATTCGGAACGATACTTCCTTATCTTTACTGTGTATCTCAGCAATGTCCTGCATATGTGGAAAAGTGGAGTGTGGAGCATCGGTCATGGCCACAAGTCGATTTCGACTATCTATACTTACTGTACCTTTTATTTGTTTCTTTAATTTGTCAAATAGACCGCACTGATCAATTTGAGAAGGCACCATCAATTGCTGCTTAATTATCCAAAAATCTAAATTTTAAAATTCGATGCAACAATGTTGCTTTTGTTCCTTTGTTTACACTTTCTATCAATTTTTTGTATATCTTTGTTCCATCATTGATATTTTAGGAACCTCTGCTTTTTTCATTTATTAGTTTCCTTTAATTTTTATCCTTCTGATTGACGTCAATCTTTTGATCAAAAAATTAAAAGAAATCACCTTTTTACTATCATTTTATATGTATTAATTTAAACACAATTAAACCGTCACACTGACATATTTATAACCCCACACATGTGCTCTTCACTAATTTCCCCTGCGTACACCTTCCTTAACTATCTTTAGTAAATGTATCTCACTTCACTTTTACTCTGTCTTTGAGTGTGTTGCGCATCCTTAACACCCCAATATGGAGTCTTTTAAGTGCGCATCCTTCCGTCCCCTTGGAACCGTGAATCTAGGTATCTACGTCTCTTCTTTACAATCCCCAAAAATCCTGTTACTTATGTATATATGTTTACAACACAGCCCCTCCCCCTATTTTTGCCACCTTTGATGTTCTACTTACATCCGTGTCTAAGCTCGAGTCCCTCGGCATAGATTCTCCCTCAATCAACCAGTTTGCCTTCCATCCACAGGGCGCCTGCAAGAACTAGACAGGAATTTCGTGAAAGGGGGACCTGTCAATCATATCTCTTTCAAGTCATTTTTGCATGCCGATCTCCACAGGAAACTCTGCAGTTTTCTGGCTAGTGGCTGGAGCAACCAATTGTCCAGGAGCCTGGGTCTGGGCCTAGGTTGATTAGACCTTGAAGCATCCACTCTGCTACCAAATTGTGCTCTAACACATAGAAGTGTCTCTTGTGCTGGATAGAATGACCAATAAAGACCTCAGACCAAATAACCGCACAGAATCAAAGAATATGGCAAAGTACTACTTTATTCTTATGGTAATAAACCAGGGTACACTAACAAGCATCAGACTGACGTTTCCACATACACGGTTCCTCATCACGAGTTGGGTGGTATCCCAGCAGTAATTGCGCTGGGATACAGCCTAGAGCTATTTCCCTTACCGCAACCTGGCTCGGCGCAATTCCAGATCCCGAGTTGCGGGGGGGGCAGTAGTCCCCATTGAGTCCATTTGAGGTTGGAGGTCGTGCTATTAGCACCGGCGCAAATAGCGCCATGTTAGTAGTACAGAAAATGGCCCAAAAAATTACATTTTTACCTCCAGCAAAAAGCTGGAGGTAAAAATGCCATTTTCCGCCAAACTCGTGATTTGACCAGCCCTTAAATGCAGCGGTAATACCATCTTTATCACCTACGGCATTAATAAAATCTTCAAAATCTTGAATCCACTCAGTCCATCTGGAACCACCATCTGATATGGGAGCGATTTCGACCGGGGAGGGCTTCCGCAGGAACGATGCGCGGTGTGCCTGCAGAGCACCTTGGAGGTGTACTCTCCTTCCTGCATGGTGTCAGAGGTTTTGTCTGGATGTCGTGGCAGGATTCTTTTGTATGTATCATTTCACCTTTGACTTTGTCTGGATGTTGTTTTGTATTTGTTTTTGTTCCTTTGGTAATTGATATTATTATTTTAAAACAGTTCTCATTTTACATGTGTTAGGCTCCTTGTGGAGTATTTGGGAACCGGGTGTATGAGGCCTGGGGGGAGGTCTTAGTAGTTGGTGTACACTGGAACGAAGGGTCCTGCGGAGTCGTCAGCCTCTACAGAGGTAGAGGATCTTCTCTCCTCTTGTCACAGGATGTTGTGGCCCTAAGGCCGGGTCGAAGGACATGGACAACTTAATGAAGGAAAGGAGCCAAGTTAAGATGCGAAGTTGTTTCTTTTTCTCACACTCCCCTTTTTTTTCTCCTCGTCACTTCTCTACTTGTCCCCTGCTCCTCCCTCTTTCCTACCGTGTCCTTTGGAGGACACAACAATGCTATGTGGATAAAACTTTCTTTTCCCTCAACTCATGCCCTGGCACCCATCTCTGGTCAGCCACCCTACACCTTTAAAACAGTTACAAATGTCGGGTGCCTTATGGACTCTGACTTGACTATGTCGCCTCACATCAACTCAGTGGTAAAAAGCTGTTTCCTCCAGATGCATATCCGTTGCCATATTTTTCCTTTCCTGACCTTGTTACACAGAGTTACTGCTATTATTGCAATCATACTATGATGCCTAGACTATGCCAATGCACTATACTTAGGAGTCCCCGCCTCACATCTGAGAAAACTTCAACGAGTGCAAAATACTGTTGTGAGATTCCTCCTAGCTGTAGGTCCTAGAGAGAACATCTCCCTTGGCCACCGAGTCCTCCATCAGCGCACTGCCTTCAAAGCGATGTGTGTCACTCATCAAACCTTTAACAATAAAGGACTTGAATACCTGCAACAAAGGTTTACTCACTAGAGACCGAACAGAAACCTCACACCTGGCTCTGTGCTTCTACTCGTAATTCCAGAGACCAGATCAACTCGTACTGGCTGCGCCTCTTCTCTGCACAAGCACCCACTATTTGAACTCTCTCCTTGCAAATATCTGCTGCATAAGAGGACCACCCCATCTTCAGGAAAGCACTCAAAACATGGCTTTTCCCCTCTTCCACCCCCCCATGCACACCTAATCAGACCTACTTGCCACAGCATGACACACAACTCCCTCATTTCCCTCAATCCAAAAACCAGGACCCCCTCTCCTCCCACAATTTACATAACCCATCTATAAACTTTGTTATTTGATCAATCGTGATCTGGCTACTGTGACAGCGAATGTCATGGAATCCAAACACGCTATCCTAACATAAGCTGTTCCAGCACCACCTCCCCATGTCCACCTGCTACTTTCAATGAGTCTGGACCTTCTAACCCTAAACTGTTGTAGCACCTCACAGAGCCCATTTGCCTCTGAATGTATTAAATTGGACTCTCCTAATATTAGCCTCTCTAGCCCATCCCAAGAGCCCACCGCATACTGATGCCTTCCACGACTTTCACTCCCAAATCCCCACCCATAGATATTCCCTCAGGCTCCCCTACCACGCTAAACGGAAAGGATCAGGCTGTCAGAACTTCCAGGTGGCTAATGGACAATCAGGGAACTTGGTGTGTGAGCCAATGATGGGGGAGGTGGGGAGCAAGCGGTTTCTTTCTAGAGGACTGTGTGACCGGACAGTGGCAATGGCATGGATGACCACTTTGGTGTTTTTCTTCTTTTTTTAAAAAAACTTTATTTTAACATACTGCAGATTACATTCCTTAGAGTCATACATGTTGTACTGTTACAGCTTGTGTGGTTTCAGAATACTCCAGTGTGTACCTTTACAAACATGTCTCCATTACTATAACTGTCCACATTTACATTTCTAATTTTCATCCTTGATCAGGTCTTTGTTACCGTAAATATTCGCGGAAAGGCTCCCAAATGTTCTTGAGTCTGCAGCTTCATGGAACCAGCGAGATATAGGCTTCCTCGCATTTATTGACGTACGTCATTACCTTGACCGACATCCCAATGTCCTGCGCGCATACAGACTTCCATTGAAGTAATATACATTTTTTGGCCACCAGGCAGCCCAGGTTAAAGAGTTTAAGTGTGATTTTCCCTATATCCCCAAAGAGGTATTTTGGAAGGGACAAAGTAGGGGGAACACCAGCGCTTGACTCCAGAACGTCAGCAACCTCCCGCCAGAATCGGGCGACCAGGGGGCAGTCCCAGTACACACGATCTGTGTCGGCAACCATCGTGTTGCATTTGGTGCAGCTGCCATTCGCCGTAGGGGCGAAATTAACGATTTTAGCAGGGGTGTAGTGCTGCCTATTGAGTATTGTGATTTGGATAAGTCTATGTCGAGCATTAAGGGACAGCTCTTTCGTCAGTCGGCACCAGCGGGACTACTGCATATTATCAATCTGGATACCCAAATCTGTTTCCCAGCTCACTCTAGCTTGTGGAGGGTGGGTCAGTGTATTTTGGCATATTTTATATAATCTAGAGACCAGACCCCTGGGACTCCCACCTATTACTACCATACTCAGTACTTGACACTCTTCAGGTTCATTCGGAAACGATGGCCAGCATCCCTTGATTTCTGCTCTCATTCTGTAGAATTGTAATGCTTTGATGGAGCTAGTGCCCAGTTTCACTGTGAAATCGTCACAAGTGACAAAAGAGCCCTCGGGGAATAAATCGTGCAGTGTCATAATGCCATCGGGGTCCCACCCTCTCTGTATAGCTTTATTATAAGGGGGGAGAGGCCCGGACAGTTCCACAGTGGGATCGCTCCCACATAAGGTTCAGTGACGTTCAGTCTTTTGAATATTCTGGACTAGGCGTTCACTGTCATGCGGACCTGTGCGACTTCATAATATAAATCAAAATCCAGAGCCTGTAGTCCACACTGTTCATATGGTCTGGTCATGGCCTCCCAGTTCATACGCGGCATATCGCAGCCCATGTGAATCGCACTGCCATCGATCTCAGTTTATCAAAGAAACCGCGTCCCGGCCCAGTGGGTATGTTTGAGAAGTAATATAATAACTTGGGCACTACTACCATTTTTAATAGGGACAGTCTGCCGTATAGTGAAATAGGAAGCTTAGTCCATACTTCCTGTTTGTCGTTTAATGTAAGCATATATTGTTCATGATTTTCAATCAACAGAGAACGATGTTGGCGCGTAACCATTATGCCTAAGTATTTTATTTTATCCTGAGCCCAACGGAGTCCTGCCAGATCTGGAGGGGGAGAGGTAGTCTCGTTCAATGGAAATAGTTCAGATTTCGACTTGCTGACATGATAGCCTGAATAGTGGGTGAATTTGCGGATCTCCTGCAAGATTGGAACCAGGTTCGCGGCAGGGTTTCTGATGTATATCAGCGAGTCGTCGGCATACAATGAAATAATATGGGTTAGGTCGTCACGCTTAGCCCTTGATGTAAATGTTTGAGACGCATAATGCACGCAAGAGGTTCTATGGTGAGCACAAAGAACAGCCGGGACAACGGGCACCCCTGTCTTGTAACTTCTGTGTTTTTCTTCCGGTGACTATGCATTAACGCTGCCACGTTTGAATCCATTATACTACATTTTACTGCAATGACAAGTTGGTTCAGACAAGAGGGCCAACGCTGGTGGTATCTGTTTCTTATCTGACAACTGTGCATGTAATTTGTATGTTGACTGCATGTTAACCATTTATGCATGTATTCTGCATGTATGGTATAGCAGAGCCCTCAACTGTATACAGTTGTTCAGGGATTGATAGACTATTCACAATACCCTTGCCCCCTCTCGTGCTGCAACCTATAGAATACAGCTGAGTCCCACAAAAAACTTGCTGCAGCAATTGTAATTGTAGATTTGCTATCGAAACAGCCAGGGGTACGTCGTAACAAGGATATTAGTGCCAAAAGTGTTATGAAGTTTTTGGATTCTGTGCTTTGCAGGAAGCCTATCCATGTCGGATTGCGTTAGATAAGGGGCCCTCATTGTATTGGAATGTCAATGGGTTGCGTGGCTCCGTAGTCTTTGTACACGTTGGTTGAATGGAAGGATATGTGTTATATCTCTGGGAGGGGCAGAGTGTACACGTGGGTGGATGGCGTCCCCCACTCTTTTCAGAGGGCGGACATGCCCCCAGGGTATTTTAGAGAGCTGTATATATAACCTGGCACTTTGACTGTCGTTTTCGAAATTACGATTGTAAGCGCTACCTTGGGATTCGAACCGCAGTCGCCAGGTTTACAGTTTGGGCACTTCATCACTACATCATATAATCTGGCAAAAAGGAACCAACTATAGGTGAAATGTCCCATTTCAGGACTGCACTCTCCAGGGAAAACATTGGCATTGATTCTTGGGGTTTGAAACGTGCACCATTTTTAACATTTTGAAACCCTATCAGAAGAAAAAATCCTCTCTTGTTTTTTTTGTGTGTGTTGATTTTATAAAAGGCAAATGTCTGTTTGTCCTGTGCAATTTGTATGGTTATGCAAAGCCAATTGAATGGAATGTGCACGTTTCACCTTGATATGCTAATTTCTGTGACGTCACATCCCACTTTTCTTTCCGGACTGGACCTCTGGCGGAGGGGTTTTATCTCGCAGTGCGGATCATTCAACTGTGAATTGCATACACACAGAGACACACTCGCACATATGCAGAAAGTCATCTGTTCCCCCTTTCTCGCCCACATGCCCTACACGCACTCCTGCGCACACAGGAGCGCACCAGTTACCACGGGGCGCAGGTAGCATTATTGGAATGGAAGGAGGGCGTGAGGGAGGACGGCACAGCGCTGAGGTTGCGTCTGTATCAGAGGCGTTGCTAGAGGGTACCTGGGGGTGGCCCCAGATAGAAGCTCACGGGCTGCAGCCATTTTACAGACGTAGCAACACCCCTGGTCTGTATGTTCCTGAATCCTGTTAACCTTGGTATTGTAAGTAGCATAGAGAAAGGGATAACATGTCCTGAGTATTTACGATAGTGTACCTCCAGCGGGTGTCCTGAGTATCTAGAGGGCTCCCCCTGGAGGCTGGAGGTGGGTGATTCCATATCCACTGGACTGGCTTCCAGGGTCCCTTGGATTGGCCACTGGAGACAGTCGGTGCACACTTCACTGGCGTCCTGGTGTTGGTGCATTTCATGATTCCAGCAGATCTCAGTACTTCTTGCTGAACCTTCATTAAATAGGAAAGGGGAGGAGGAAGTGGGGATGACTACAAATGGTAATCATCATTCCTCTTAACCCTTCCAGCTCGTCACAACCCCTTATGACTTGCTCTCCTCCTGGTATCATCAGCCGCCCCAGGGAAGAAGCAGGAAGAGAGAGAGGGGCTTCCAGACCACCAACGACCATGGGAACACTTGTAAGTAGGGCGTGAGGGAGGACTACATACATTTTGGGGCAAATCAGTCTGGGAAGGCAGATAGCCTTCGAATAAGAAAGGAATGTAAATACTCAGGAGGACTAATGATCATTACCACCAGTAATCTGGCATTACTATCAGTGTTTGTTCGGGTAATTCCCAACCACTTATCCTTACACTTTTGGGAAACTGAGAGTCACTTTTTTTCCACACAGTGAAAGCATCATAGCTTTCCCCCCAAGGCTTCAAGGCACTTTCATGTGTTTTTACCCCTGATATTTTCATCCCCAAACGTGTCATTTATAGATGTTTACCTTTTTTAAATTCAGAGCATTATCAAAATGCAGGTGGTGCCCCCCCAAGCCCTCATTAAACCCCAGGGCCACCCTAACCCCTAAACCAATATTATGCATTTTCTCAAACTTACTGTATGTACCTTTTTGTAAAGTTCTGTTTTGTATGTGATAAATATTCTTCAATAACACATGTGTGTGGTGAAAATTCTGCAATGAAATCAAGGGGTACAGTTTAAGGCTAGTACTTTATGTGGCAGGGCGAGCAGGTATATACGGGGAAGCTTAGTCCTCCCCCAGCAAGTGTCCAGGAGAAGGATGCACCCAGCATCTGCCCTAGAGTCTAGGATAACTGAATCGTGAGATGGTTTATGGAGAGCAGTCCACCTACCCAGGGTTCAGCAATGATCCATAAGAGATGCTCCATAGGGTCCTCCCCCAGGAAGAGTCCAGGAGAAGGATGCACCCAGCATCTGCCCTAGAGTCTAGGATAACTGAATCGTGAGATGGTTTATGGAGAGCAGTCATCATATCCAGGGTTCAGCAATAGTCCATGAGAGACGCTCAAGACCTCGCCCTACTTCATTTGTGACCTCTTCTCCACCCCTTGCCTTGAATTTACCCAATTATGAGGATGAACGGGTGGCGGGGAGGAGGGGATTTTCGAGGTGCATCCAAAGAGCTCACTTTTTCCTAAGGATATTCTTTTATTTTTTTATTTTTTATTTTTAATACCTTTATTTAATTCTGGCAGAGCGTAGCAACACAGACAGTAGAACCACATTACAGTTTACAGTCGTCATATCCCATAGGTTCACATTACAACGCAAGGTTTTTGAGTATAGCCAAAACAATGTACATAACAGTTCGACATTTTGATTCCAGCTGTATAGCAAATCAGGTGTCACCAGCTGTATTATACTTGTCTGTTGAACAGGTAGCAGCGAAACTGTATCCACGTATTTTGAGGTCTGGCATTTGAGGGGAGACTGGTTTTGTATAGGTCTTCATATTCCTGGGCCCAAATTAGTGCCGCTAGCCATTCCTTCATATCAGGGGGGAGTTTGTCCCTCCAGTGCAACAGTATGGACCTCTTGGCTATCAAACAGGCTATATTTGCAGAGGCTCGCAGGTCCCTGTTTTGCAGATCTAAGGATATTCTATTTGCAGCTTGATTTCCTAAACTCTAAATCTTTCATTTGAAAAAGCTCAGCCTGTGGTTTGCCCAAATGCCACAGGATGTTTTCCCTTTGCCTCATTACAAGGTTGGAGGTAGCTTTGCTGGTTTTACCAAACTCGCACCCGATCATTGTCCTTTTGCGGGTGCCGAGCCTGGTACATCCCCATTCCCATTTGAGTCTCATAGGACTCAATGGGAATGGGGAGGGTGATAGCACCGGTACCGTTAATAACGGTACCAGTGCTACAGTCCTGTTCTGCTCGCGGGTGCCGGTACGGCCACCGGGTCAGACCTGATGGCTGCAAGGGCACCTGCGAGCAGAACTCCTAGCATGGCGGTACGGTAGCACTTTTAGGAATGGGGTAATGTGACAAACCTTTTATATCTCGGTTTTTGGCAAGTGTTTACTATTTAGCTAAGAGGACGGGCATTGTCCTCACCTCGTACAGTAAAGCTCAATGCCCCCATTCTTTCCAGCCAGACAGCTTTATCTAAGGAGAAGCTTTCTCCATCTGACTCCACTGACAGAAGAATTGATGAAGACTAGGTCAGACCATGTTTGGTCCTGATTCACACATAATTTTGCATCGCTTCATTAAAGATAGCAAACACACTTGCCTCTTGATTGCTAAGCCTAATAAGTCACCCTAACCTTCTCACTTTCACTGGCCATGTCCTGGACCAATCACCAGTCACCTTAATAAGACTCACAGTGCCCATTGGACATAGCCTGAGACTGCCCAGTGGACACTTTGCATGGGGAGAGTCCTTCGGCTATGCCCTGGGCACTTCAAGGAGAGTCATAGAACCCACTGAGTCTGGCCTGCATCCACACAGTCCCACAGGAACTGTTCCTAGTCCATGGACCTTATGGGGTCCGTAGGCACAGTTGTGGTCTGGACCTCTGCTGGTCTGTAGGCCCACTAAAGATACCATGCTCCTAGTCGGTACATCCAGCTGTGGATCACTAGAGCCAGCTCTGGGTCCATATTTCTCTTTGCCAAACACATTGTTGTTGTTATTCTGCCCATCTAAAGAACCTCATATCCCTTCCTAAGGGTTTCAGTGGGCTGCTAAATAGTTCTTTTATGCTATTAACTGCACAGGCTCTGCAGACTGACCGCAAAGTCTGTATATCAATATCCTTGGAAGCTAAGAAAGGTTCCGCCCATCTCCCCCATCCATTTGGGGCTGAAGGATAGATCGGGGGCAACGCAGCGCAACACAGGTTCGACTCCCGACCCCGCGCTTAGAAACCACTCGTTGATATTAGGCATGTTATAAAAGAACAATTATAAATTTAAACTCTGTGGTCATTTTGACAAAACATGTGGCTCAGACATTGAAGGTTCATGCTTATTTTATTTACAAATAGGAAGTAAATGGAAAAAATACTTTAGGAGTCTAGGGATTTATTTAGGATTGGTAGGATTTGACCGTGGTATAATTGCTCATGGCAGAATTGAACGTAGTCAATTTTGCCGTGATCCCAATATTGCTGCAACCAAAATCAATTAATCCATGCCCCTCTCAGTCCCCCATACATCCCCACCCTCCCCCCACTTACACCGTCTGCCTTCATTCTGACCCTGCAGCGTCAGTTCCACCCTTATTTTTTAAGTCCCCCGCTGTCAATGTCCCCGAAGCGAGGGACACCACCGCAACCCGTTCCCCTTGTTCGCTATAATGGAACCGTATGGCCTAGTTGACCGAATGTTGGGCTGTACAATCATTTAGCATATCCTAAACTCAGTCAACTACCCCATACAGTTAAGTATTTCCTGTCAAATTGGCCAATTCCTTTATTTACAAGGGAATATGTATTCCCATCTTGTGTCTGGTCTAGCTCAGTACGGTCAGAATGGGTCAAATACTGTGTCAGGGTCTTTGCTGTTGTGGGGATACTGGTCTCCCCCAGGTTCTCCAACACTTCGTAGTATCTTGGCTCAAAACTCACAGCCACAGGAATATAGCACCCAACTGCGCCTTTGCCAGGGGTTACAATTACAGGCATATCAAGCACAGCTGTGTCGTTGCCAGAAGTTACAGTCACAGTGAAATAGAGCACAGCCGCTCCTTTGCTAGAGGTGACATTCACAGGGATATAGCATCTGGCTGAAACTTTGCCAGAAGTCACAGTGACTGGGATTTAGAGCACATATGCTTGTTTGCCACAGGCTAGTCACTCACCATAGATGCATCTTTGGAAGAGTTAACAGTCACAGGGATATAACATCCAGCTGCTTCTTTGCCAGAGTTAAATGTCACAGGGATGTAGCACTCACCTGCATCTTTGCCAGAGGTTACAGTCACAGGGATATTGCACTCACCTGTGTCTTTGCCAGAGGTTACAGTCACAGGGATATAGATTGCCAGAGGTTACAGTCACAGGTATATAGAAAACAACAGCATTTTTGCAGAGGTTGCAGTCACAGGACTATAGAAAGCAGCTGTGACTTTGCCGTAGGGTACAGTCACAGATTTTTGGAGCACAGCTGCTTCTTTGCTAGAGGTTACAGGCATAGGGATATGGCACCCAGCTGCGTCTTTGCCAGAACTTAGAGATACAGGGATAGGGAACACTGCTGCTTCTTTACCACCAAGATATACCACCCAACTCTCCATTTGAAATCCACATCAGGGTGGCAGTGCTTGGTTCAATTCTTGCCGGTCTGGGGTTATCACGCCCACAGGACCTTTGAAGGAATATAGTGCTCTTCACACACTATAAGCAAGAGGGTCAAAGTCAAATCCTCTTTACCCCGGCAAGCCTTGAAGTCCTGTTCAGGAAGAGCAGGTGACACCTAACTCCTGGGTTGAGTTGTAAACCCGAGATTCGGGATTCTTGACTCCAACCATTTAAGACCCATCCTTCTGACGGTCATTGTAATGTAAAGTAATTTAATGGGTTATTATATATATATATATATGTATATATATATATATATAACGCGCTTAATACCCAGAGGTTTCTAAGCGTGGACCTGGGGATCGAGCGCATTGCCCCTGAGCGATCCCCCCAAGACATTGTATCATCTCCTCTGTCGATGGCAATCTCACCAGGGAAGTTTCCTTCCGCTTTGCTCAGCCTTTACAAGATTCACCAGAGGTTTCCATTGCTGTGGTTGCCATCTCCTCAGGTCCACTCTGATCTCTGAGCAACTCCCGCCTATACACTCTCTTTTCTCTGCCCTTATATAAGGCTCTTCCAAAGACCTAAGCTGTATTCCTTCCTCCGATTGCCCCACCTGGATGTCCTGTTGTGTGGGGCTTTCCTATTGGTCAGGTCATTTTCACTTTCCTAACCTTTCTTACTGTGGGGTTGCGACTCCATGACGTTATATAAGGCCTCGCTACCATCTCTTGTGCATGCGGCAGCTTCATTCTACTCATCTCTACAGGCTCTCAGAGATGGCTTGTTAACTCTACTCCCCCGGGGTCCGCTAAAACTCATGTTGCCACACAGGCTCCTCTCTGGTGGCAAACACGCTGTCAGAAATGATAAACTCCTCCGAAGGCTCCCTTGCAATGCCAACATTGCAAAAGCCAGCATTGAGTTGATGGTGGTTGTACAGCCAGGGATATGCGTTGGAGCGTGGGATGAGCTTTTGGCCAAACTGCACACACTTCACTACACCAGAACAACTAAACAAACCACGCATAGCCTGGCCCAACAGCACATGGTGGCCACCAACCGAAAAACATACCTATGCTCAGTGAGTGGTGTAAACCGAACTGAAGCTGCCAACAGCACATCACAGCTCTCTTGCTCTTTTCTCCCGCTCATTCCTACTAAATTATCTCACCTCCTCCCCCATTTCTTTACCGAACCGCCAGAGTGCCAAGAAATCATGCAGGTGGCAACAGTGCGTGGTATAAGAACTTTTAACAATACATAACATTGCATAACATAGAGAAGGGAGGGCGCTTTCCTCTGAGGCAACAGATAGTCTGCCCCTGCCCCGCTGACTTTGAGGATAGAGGGAGTCCCTCCAGCTTGTGCAACTCCCAGCTGTGGCTACTTTCCCTGGTTGGTTGGCTTTTGTGAGCGAAGGAGACCCCTCTGGGCTTTGTGATGGAACTAGCAACTGCAATTCTGGCCAATCAGAACTGTTCCCTGTCACTAATCATACTGGCTTTTAATATTTTCTATTTAGGTTCTTCAAAAACAGCATGTGGGACGGCAGAACAGCCCACAAGCTTGAAAAATGTGTAACTTAATTATTTCCCTGTTCTAGCAATTTTTTCAGATATAATCTAAAAAATCTGTGCCAGATTTTCGCAAGACCAAGTAAATATTACAAATGGGACCAGAAGCCAGCTTTTTGGCACAAGTATGATGCAAATCCATCTCACTTTTATTTG
Source organism: Ambystoma mexicanum (assembly GCF_040938575.1). Taxonomy (NCBI): domain Eukaryota; kingdom Metazoa; phylum Chordata; class Amphibia; order Caudata; family Ambystomatidae; genus Ambystoma; species Ambystoma mexicanum. The sequence goes on from NC_090936.1 coordinate 1,214,457,039, forward strand.
TAAAGCAAACGTGAGGTGCAACTTTTGGGCCCCCCCTATATATTTTACGTCCCTGGATGGAACTTTACAAAACTTTCCAAAAGGATCAATGATGGTTGTATCTATGGTATCAGGTAATATTATCCCCAAATATATGGTTGCCGTATGTAATATCGACGGGAAAAGGTTGTGGCGATATTATATGGGTGACCATATATATAGGGGCAGCGGCAGCAAAAATAAATAAAAAAAAGACCAAAAAAAGGTTTTGGGGTTGTGGGGGTGTACCCCGCATGTTCCATGCAATAATGTCCCCACGAAAAACGGCCATTTTTCGGCGACATTTTTTCATGGCGATATTTTTGAGGGGACATTATTACATGGAACCGTATCTATTTGTTTTAAGTTTCTTGTAATTTTGTCCAACAGCCCAGAGGTTAAACATAACAACTGAGTTCCTATCGCAGGCTACTTAATATTACTGGGCCTGTGGTAGCGGCCTTGTAGTTATGGTTAACTTGTCCAACCCCTAGGAAGAGCAAATTTTGGGCGGTTTATAACTTTGCCCCCCCAGACAAATCCGCACCAATCTTTGCAAAGAAAAGTATATGGCTCCCTCAGAATGATTCTGCAAAGTTTGGTGTGGTTTTGTCAAGTGGGCGGGGGGGGCAAAGTTATAAGGAGGGTCCCAAAATGTGTGGAAAATCCTCATAAACGCAATGGAAAAATAATGTTTCTCACACCTACAGCACAAACCGCTGGATGGATTTCCACCGGTGTGATCCCAAAAGCATGCTTTTATAAATTTGGTGGAAATCCGTTCAGTAGTTTTTAAAAAAGCAGGAAAAATGTAGGTCTTCCCTATTTGGTCCGTGGACAACACCCTGGACCAATTAGGGTCAGGGGTGATGTCTGCGGACAGCGAACACGCCCGCTGATTGGATAGTGAAAAGCATGAGGTGCGTAATTTTTTTTAACGGTCGCCTTGTTGGAGCTGTGTACAGCCTCTGGTGTCCACGGATAGTACAGTGGGGAAAAAGTCAGGAAAACACATTTGGGGTTATTTGGTGGTCAAAAGAGGGGCTGGAGGGGGTGGGGGTGGAATAAAGATAATATGGAGCTGTTTTTCTAGGTGAAACAAGTGGGGGTTGGTGCCGCCCAGTCCGCAGACACCACGGTAGTCCGCGGACAGTGCTGAAAACAAACAATTTGGAAAACACATTTGTTTATTTTTTTATGCCTGAAAGAGTGTGTGGAAGGGGTAGGGGAGTGGAATGGAGATAATATTGAACTGTTTTTCTAGGTGAAAAAGTGGTGTGCAGGTGCTGCCGAGTGTGTGGGCACCTCTCACTGTCCATGGACATTAGATGGATGGCGGGGGTTGTGGATGAGTTTTGTTATCTGAAGGTGTATTGTATGTATTGTAATATGTGTATAGTAATTAAAGGTAATACAGGGGGAGCATACAGTATTTGTAATATGGTGGAATGATATAATTAAAGTGTAGATAGTATTTATCATTGTACTACAATTGAGGATAGTGTTCCTTGATGTTTCGTTCACCCTTCATACTGTTTGTTTGTTTGTTTGTTTTATTTATTTATATAGCGCTCCAGACCCAGAGGTAAAAGGGCGCTTCCGGAAACGGTTACATAGGACATTATATACAGTTTACATTTATACATTTATACAGTTTACAGGTAAAAAGCACAATTAAAGTATAGGCAGTATAGGAGAGAGAAGATGGTAAATGCTAGTTTTTGTCCAGTAACAATCCAATAACTTGTTTCCTAAAAGACTGAAAGGACTCAATAGATTTGATGTTGAGTGGCAGGGTGTTCCAAAGTTGGGAGGCAAGGATCGTGAAGCTGGATCTTCCAGCTCTTTTTAAGGTGAATCTGGGCACTGTTAGGCATAAGGTATTGGAGGATCTAGTAATTCTGGTAGCAGGTTTCATGGTGAATTTGTTGGTGAGGTAAGGTGGGGCTAAATGGTTTAAGGCTTTGTATGTGAGACAGATGGTTTTTAGGTCGATCTGTGAACCATTGCATCCTTATTAAACTGTTACAAGACACCTTTAGCATCAAGGACCAGGCACTGGACTGCCTCATCTGTTTCCTCAATAAGCACCCTTCCCAGCTGCAACTGGGCTGCTTGTACTGCACCACCTCACTGTGTGCTTGTAGAGTACCCCAGGGTTTTATCCTATCATTGTGGCAATTACATATCTATTTCCTCCCTTTGGTTCACATAATGTGTTCCTTCTTTTCTCATTTCTATTGTAATGTTAATGACACACAGCTTTCCTTAAACATCCCTGAACTAAATTGTTGTCCTTGTTTTTTATCTATGATTGTCCGACCGCCATTGAGTCATTGTGGGTGGCTAATATGTGTCTGAAGGCCAGTAAGATGGAGATCCTATTTATTATGACACCTGTACCCTTTTTTACCCTGTGGCTGCTGTCTTTGGGCTGTCTACTCTTACCATTCTGTGTGCTCAAAAACCTGGGGGTTTGTTAGGGAGAATTCTCATTCAATGGCTAATTTCCCTTACCTATAGAGTCCCCAAGCAGCTTTGCTGGATTTGAAGGGTTTGTTTCTTTTTTCCTGCTAAGAATGAGACTCTTTTTCCCACTCTTAGGCATTTTTGCTATGTGTGTCCTAGGCTATTTTTGTGTTTAATGTCTATGGGATTTTCTCACCCCCATAGGAATCATCTTTATTCACATGTGTTACACAGCACCCTCAGTGCAGTGACACAGGGGTGTCGTAGCGAACCCCAAACATAGACTCCATACCATGGGACTGACTACTGTCTCCCAGGGCATGTAAAGTCCCCATTGACTTTATTAGTCCATTTTTATGAACTAAATCAGTACAAACCATCTTAGTATGGAGGTACTGGAAAGGGTTAATAGGTTTTCCCTTATGTTCATTTTCGAAAGGGTACCGTACAGTCCCTCTCTCAAATGTTTCTGGCTGGTGGCAGTGGTTACTACCATAAATATTCAACCGCGGATATTTCCCTATGGGATTTTCCCATTGTTCGAGGCTACCACTTTCTTCTGACAGCCTCTAACATACCGCCGGTGCATTTTAATATTAACTTGACTCTGGTAGGTTTTATTTGCCAGAACTTTAACATAACTTCTTTCTCGTGTCTTTCTCTAAACTCCTAACCCCAGGTCGGGGATCCTTTGTTCGTCCTTTTGGCGGGTTTCTGCCGAGAAGCCCTCCTTTCGGCGCCACTGAGTCTGGGGTGGGTCCATTGTGTGGGAGGGGGAGTAGGACCCCCGGACAGGGTTGCCTCAGCAACCCATGTCGCACTCTATCCTGATTGGCTGGAGGGTCTCCCGCTAAGATGACCACTAAACTGTGTGAGTGACAGCTAGGCTGTATGAATGGGGATCTTTTTGCATAAAAGCATGGTCCTGAGGACTGGAAGAGCAAGACGTCACCACTGGAACTAAGAAGCCGAAGAGGAGAGAAGCCAAAGACATCTGCAACGACTGACCCACCGGTGAAGCCCTGCTGCAGCGTCTCACCACTTTTCTCCACAAAACGAGAGAAGATCTTCATCTGCAAGAGCCTTCTTCCCTTGAGCTGGTGGAGCCAACCAGTTTGCCAATTGCCTTCCCGGACCTGCCTTGGTTGAATCTCCCGTACCCTGTACTCGGAGGCCGGATACCCAGGCACCAGTCAACCCGGGCCGCGATTTAAAGGAGCGTACCTTTTATTCGTCGGGCAGCACCGTGGTTGGTTTCATCCCTGGGTATTGCAGTAACTCGAACCTTCCTCCACGACGAGAGCCTCTCTTCCTCTGCTGGATCACCTGAACTGCAGGAACTACCAGGAACAACCACCACCGCAGGTGCCACTTCTTAAAGGTACATTGTTCTGCCAGGCCACCCTTTCTTCGCGGTAGCACTAAAGGTGTTTTAAATCCTTTACCTACCTGTTGGATTGGCCGCCCTTCTCTCTCAACATTGTCTTCCAACTTCTGCATCCACCTTTTCAAAATCGTTAACCAAAGACTTGACTGCAGCTACAAGAACATTTTGTTCCTGGGCCCTTGCCCTGTGCCACTGACTCTGGCACAGGCCTACTGACTCTGGCTACATTTGTTAGAACTGCCTTCTTTAGATTGATTCTCAACTAGAACTGTGTTGGTTCACCTACTTCTTATAACTACCCTTTTCTTCCCCTTTTCAAACCTTGTGAAATGCCATTTTGCTCAGTTTTCATTTAAGAATTGCCTATACTGATGCACTGTCTTGCTTAAACTGGTTCACAAACTTATGGCAAGTGTTGCTAGGGTGTGTAAGAAGCTATTCATATATAACTGGTGCTTTCCCTCCCATGTGAGAAATTGAAAAAGTATCCCTTGTGTGTAGTTTTCACTGTGCCGTTTTGCTCATTTTTCACTCTGGTTCACTTGGTCTACAATTTAACTAGGGAGTGTGTATATTTTTCCTTGACTTAATTTAACTTGCTTGATAACTGTGATAAATTTGTTTTACTAGAAGTGTATAAAATAAATATATATATACTTTTTAATACAAAGCTTTGGTCAGTGTTTCCTTGTGCCATAGTACTGTAGGCATATTGTGTAAACCCGGAATACTGCTCATCTCCCTCTTGAGATAAGTCTAACTGCTCAGCCACAGCTACCAACTAAATCGTTGTGGCACAGACTGATACCAAAGGGGATTTATTGCTCTCACCTGTAGTCATAATCTTCTGTAGTGCTCCCTAAGGGAACTGCAGAGGATTCTGCCTAACAGGGTTATGTTTAAATCTTTTCTCCCTTTTACTCCTCACATTTTGGAGCTTGTAAAGAAAGCCTATGGTTTGAGCTTGACCTCCTTACCGACACTGCTAAATAGCAGTGCGTTTGTGTTGGGGGCTGCAGATGTTTCGGGGCATTTGGCTGTCTTTTATCATTCAGGGCAGTATTTAGGGAAACACAGTTGGACATAGTACAGTGCTTGCAATTAGCAGGACCCAATGTACACATTTTCGGGCTGCAGCGATAGCAGCCCTGGGCTTCGAGCCAAAGGTAAGTCTTGCAGCCCCATTCTAGATCAGCCGAAGGGGGTATAGACAACAAAGGGGGAGGTTAAGAAAGACGCTGTTGCAGTAGTCCAGCCTACACAGGACTGGGGCTCTACATACGTTCAGCTTCTGGGGGAAGGTAAGGCAAGCTACAGGGTCCAAGGGTTAAAATGAAATGAAAAATATACAGTAAAATGAATAAAATTTAGCAAAATGTATAAAATGATCTGCCACAGTTAACATGCAGAAAGGCATTAGGACATGCACCGTGGGGTGGGGAGGACACAAATTGAAAAATATCCTGCAACTCGGGCCCAAATTATCAGCATTCAGTCACAGCAACATGACATGCAGACGAATTAGGGAATACTCCCTCAAAAGGAGGCAATCAGTGGAACATTTCTCAGAAAGGAATGAAGGGTTACTTCGGCTAAAAAGCTGAACTCAATAAATGTCTAACTATGGGGGAAATAATATGGGACACCATCAAGATTTGCCATATTGTTAATCACTAAGCAAAACATTAAAAGGAAACTTTAACTCACCCTCAGAAATGAAAACAGCAACACACATGTATATATATCTTCATAATATAGACCAACATAAATAGCGTGCACAATATGTTCTAAAAAGCAGAACATTGCCATTAGAATAATTGCTAAGAATATAACATCACTAGGAAACAGCACACTCTCGTACATTTAAACATCCTGCTGCCCTCAGAGCCTTCACGGGGAAGGGGCCTGGGTTCTCATTGAAGCCCATCTGTGGGGGTTTAAAAGCATTAGTGCGGGCTACTCTGGTCTGAACCATTAACCATGTCCTTTCGGTCTGGTTGTCGCTTTCCTTTCATAGGAGCAGAGGATTGTGGAAGTGGTAGTCCTCTAACCATGGGATTCGCCAGACAGGATGACACCACTTGGACCTGGGTCATCTGGGACTAAACAAAAAACAAGGAAAACCATTGCAACTTATCCAAAATAAAGCAGCTAGATTTATTTTGGGGTTGGCTTAAACAACCTCGTCTGGCACCACGTTGCAAAGAGAGTAAACCACAAAATAAACTGAATTACTTTCCAAATCCTGCATAAGATTGCTCCTAAATACCTGATCACTTCCATTAACAAATATATAACTTAAAGACTGCTCAGATCTTCACAGGTTCACAATCTAAGTACACAGAAGTTCAAGACTGAAACACGGGTGGGGATCCATTGCGGTATTACGTCTAACATTCCAGAAAAGCCTCTCCACAAAGCAGAATACAGAAAATACCCTTAAGAGGTTTGAAAGAAATGTAAAAGTCTAGCTCTATGAGCAGAAACATTATCTCAGCTATACCAGCGTGCATCCACCAAATAACACTTATACTTAACACGCTCTACACTTATACCTTATGAACTGCATGACCCCAAAATCCCCCATCTCCACATTTAGCCAATACCTGATAACCTTGAATGTGTCTACACTGGTCCTGAGAAATGTTATCTGACGTAATCCTATGTCCACTTGTTTTATGTTTGTTGTAATATGAATACTCTGTAACCAATGGTGACTTAAGAAAAAGTGTCAATTACACTATGTCTAACAACTCTCATCGCCAACCTCTGATACCGGCCATAAATAAGCAGGTGACTTGGGTGTCCTATTCTTTGTACATATGTTACATCTCTGTATTGTACCCAATGGCCTTCATTACAAGTTAGCCAGTCTGGAATTCGGTTTTACCGTGAAGGCGGTGACACCATTTCCGCGACCGCAATTATGCGGAAGTAAGGTGTGATTACGGTTTGTCGAATGCGCGCACCAGACCATTATGGAAATGGTGTCACCGCCATAATGCAAACACCCACGGAGACAGAGGCACCGGGTACAATGGCAGCGGTACATCCGTTCCGCTAGGTCCGTACCGGATACGGAAATACTGGTGCCGGAAATACTTTGATCGCGAAAACCGGAAAGAGAGCGGTGGCCATTACTTAAACCGCAATCCACTGTACTCCTCAGTAACCACAAGGCCTACAGCTCCTGTGACTGCTGACAAACAACCACTGAGATGGCATCAAGGATTCCAGCCACCCGCCAGCGCAAACCCCACTTAAGCGAGGCTGAACTGACAGTGCTCATGGAGCACATTGTGGACAATGCAGCACTGCTGTTCAGTGCAGATCTAAGGTGCAACACACAGCAGAAGCGTAAGGATATCTGGGCAGCCGCTGCACAGAAGTGCACAGCAGTTGGTGTCACAGTGCACACGGTGAAGGACTGCCACAAGCGGTGGGACGATCTGCGGCTGCGTGCCCGTAACCGGATGGCAGCACACAGGCAGCACAGCACTGGCACTGGAGGGGGACCACCTTCCCCACTGAAGCTTCAGACCTGGGAGGAAAGGTGCAGCAGCAGCATGCACCTAGACGGGATTGAGGGAGTTGGCCAATCAGAGGTCAGAGCTGGCACACCTGGCGAGGCTGGTAAGTACACAGAGCTGAAAGCCATGAGTGCAAATGATGGAAGACCACCCCCCCCAGCCAGGGCCTAGAGGCACACAACACATCCACCATTGACCCCCCCCAGCCCCTAGCCATGGCCTAGAGGCACACCATACATCCACCACCATTGACTCCCCCCCCAGCCAGGGCCTAGAGGCACACAACACATCCACCATTAACCCCACCCCCCCAGCCAGGGCCTAGAGGCACACAACACACCCACCATTGACCCCCCCCCCAGCTAGGGCCTAGAGGCACACAACACATCCACCATGTATCCCCCCCTCAGCCAGGGCCTAGAGGCACAAAACATATCCACCATTGAACCCCCCCCACCCCGCCAGGGCCTAGAGGTACACAACACATCCACCATTAACCCCCCCCCCCAGCCAGGGCCTAGAGGTACACAACTGATCCACCATTGACCCCCCAAGCCAGGGCCTAGAGGCACACAACACATACACCATTGACCCTCCACCCCCCCAGCCAGGGCCTAGAGGCACACAAACATACACCATTGACCCCCCACCCCCAGCCAGGCCCTAGAGGCACACAACACACCCACCATTGACCCCCTCCAAGCCAGGGCCTAGAGGCACACACAACACCCCCATGTGACAACACCACCAGAACAGGCAGACGGCGTGCAACTGTGTGCAAGCCGTGATCTACACACCTGAGTGCATCACCTATCAATGTGTGTACATGCAAGTGGACAAAGTATGAGGAGTGGGTTGCATGTGACTGCCCCATTCACATCCTGTCACACGACTAACAGCATGCCCTACATTCCCCCACAGGCACATCAACCGACAATGACTCAGCACAACAGCCAACAGCAAGGGGGACTGCACGAGGCCATCGCACAAGGAAATCGCAGGACGCCACTGGCAGCAGCTCCGGCAGACAAGCATCCGCCAAGGTGACAGTGCCCGATGGCACAGACAGCACCATCCCCGCTTCGCCTGCAGTCCAGCATGTGGCTATGCCAAATACACCTGCAGCCCCTTCCATTGCACCCACTAGTGCCTGAGGGCAAGACTGCGACAATGACTCAGCCAGCGTCGAAAGTGCGCCTGGAGAACAGGGTGCTGATGCACCCAAGAATGCGAATGACAGGGGCAACACCACACCAGAACAGGTGGCCATATTCAGCCCCATGGGACTTCACAGTCCATTGCGCTCCCCCACACCTTCCATCCAGGAATTCTGCCCCCGCCTACAGCGCATCGAGGAGCACCAGGCAAGTCTGACGCAGCTTGTCGAGCAACAGCTCCAGGAGTCAAGGCTGCAACGGGAGGAGGCCCGTCTACAACGGGAGAGCACTGTCACCTCTGTGCGCAGCCTCTCACGTGAGATCGGGTGGTTTGCCACGACAAACATGGTGATATCACGGCGGGTCAGGGAAGGCAACAACATTATGTCCAACATTACTGAGACAATGCTGGTTGCCTAGCAGGCTTTCCTGGGCCGTGTGCCACCAACAAACCCAGCTTTGCCCTCCGCCAGCAGCACACCCTCGAGTTCAGTGACCAGCAGCCCTCATAGGAGGTCATCACGCCTGCCAGGTGCCTCTGGAAAGGGCAACCATGGGCACAAGCGCGCCCGAAATTAGGCTGTCCATTGCAGAAGTGTTGTCCCACTAGTTGTGATGGGGTCCGGGTTGGGGGGTTGGCACGTTGTTGAGGTGGGGGTGGACCTTAGTGGGGTTAGTCAGTTTGGGCCTGGTTGGTGGGTGGGTACGTTGGGGACGTGGGGGTGGTCGTTAATGGGGTTAGTCAGTTTGGGCCTGGTTGGTGGGTGGGTACATTGGGGAGGTGGGGGTGGTCCTCGGTGGGGTTAGTCAGTTTGGGCCTGGTTGGTGGGTGGGTACGTTGGGGGGGCATGTGTGTTCTTCATTGCAATCCAATACCTGTTTCCCCTGTTAATTCTAAAATACACTGGTGTGAAAAAGAAAATGACGAGTGGACAATCTCATTTTGTGTGTATACAAACCATTTACTGTAGTGCTACCACATGAAGTGCTGTATGTGCATAGTAAGTGTATCAGAAGAAATTGAGTATGAGTGCTGCACGTGCATGTTGTCCATCAATGGCATGCCGGCCTGGTAGTGCCCCCATCACCATCATCATCATCATCATCGGCTGCCTCAATGTTTTGGAGTAGTGGAATGTTCCTGCGTATACACAAATTGTGCAGCATAGCACATGCAAGTACGATTTTCCCTGTCTTCACCGGGCTATAATGCAATGCGCCACCTGATCTGCTCAGGCAGTGGAACCTGGCCTTCAGCAGTCCAAAGGTCTGCTGTATCACGCCACGTGTGAATATGTGTGCCCGGTTGTAAGCCTCCTCCTGCCTGTTCCGTGGCCGTCGTATGGGCGTCATCAGCCATGGCGTGAGTGCATATCTGGCATCACCTGCATGGGAGTGAAGGTAAGGACACATGTCACTGTTTGTGGTATTACTGTCTGTATCAGATGCAGTCCACAGATGCCCCTTCTGGCAACCCGATGTGTGAATCATCTATTGTGCACACTTGGATCACATTTCCATGCTGGGGTCTGTGATGCTTTACCGGCCGTAAATAAGCAGATGACTTGGGCGTCCTATTCCTTGAACATATGTCACACCTCTGTATTGTACCCAATGTCTCGATTTTCTTTTTTTCCGGCACTTTGAAATTGCACCCCCCCATGAGTTAGTACATTATCAAACTCAAAATAAGTATGTAGCATCCTCTGTGGTCCCTAGGAAGATCCTGCCTCTAATGCTGACAGTCTCAAGCTTGGACCATTCTACAAGTTAGGGCAGAACCATGGTAGTCCTCAATGGGGGAGCAATACACGGCGTGGAGTAGCCCTGGTGCTGCCCATCAGCAATACTGGTTCACAGAGCCTAAGAATGTCTAGATGAGTGAAGTGTAATTGTAGTTGGTTATTTATAACACGCTTAATACTCACAGGTTCCCAAGCGCGGACCCGGGGATCAAACCTGTGTGTTGTCTTGCTTCCAAGGTGAGCACGTTGCCCCGGAGCTATCCTTCCGAGACACCTCACCTGGTGCTCTCGAGTTCCCATCTGAGTTTATCTGGCTAAGAATTCTGTCCCTCCCTGGAGGGGAGAGAACAACCAGCAGTGCTGCACTCCTCTGCACTGATGGGAGGGAAGGGGTTACTATTAGCAGGACATTTTGTCCCTTTAGAAATGTGAATGGGAGGGAGTGATCAGAAGTGAGAAGGGTGCATAATGTTGCATGCTTTATGAATTAATGATTATGCCTTTAAAACCCAAGGGGGACTTGTTAGGCTCACATTAATCTACATGATGCTATTATGATTTAAGCCATACTCCCATTACTCAACATATTTCTATGACAATGAATATAGTGTATGGTTAGTTTAGTATGAAAGGCTAGTTTATTATGTAATGTGGTTTGCTTCCAAGGCATTGCTATAAATAATTATTTAAGCACATGAAATGTAAAGAAAAACCTTAATAAATATCTATATTAACTAAACCTGTAAAGATGTGCGCGGTCGCTTAAATTGTCCACATCCCAGTTTCACCATTTAACCAAGTGTGTGATCCTGAGCAAATCATTTAATCACATTGTGCCTTTTCTGCATCTCTCCAAGTGATTCTGATTCACTTCAAAGCTTATATTAATGTATCATGGTATTATAATGGAAAAGCCTAATGACTATAGAGTTGCTCCACATATAACTATAGTGCAATTTAGGTATTTTGCACCAGAAAGTTATTTGTCACTTGGCTTATTTATGGCAACTTATTCTAAAGTCACTTCCACGGTGCCTCCAAATATCAAAGACTGATGAAGCGCCTTTCAGTGTCCTTTTCTGTGAAGTCACTTCTGTTGGTGCCATCCATATCATAATTAGGAAGCATGCATGTATTTTGCCCCAGAGGGCGTGGACAGAGCTCTAATAGATGAGTTTTGTGCATCTTGAATGATCCTGTAGTTTTATTTTTTTTATTGTGTGTTAAAATGCCATCTTCCACTATGGTTACCAAAAAAGTAGATTGGGCCAGGGGTGGGCGGTTTGGGAGTGCCAATGAGACCATGTGGATTTCCACACACTGCATTTTCGGTGTTCATCCTCCTGCCCCCCACACTCTTGCAATGCTGGATACTCCCCTGCTTATTTTGGTAAATGAAGCAGTTTTTGGTGGCCTGTAACCTGAACCATGACACTCATTTACTCGTTTGCACCAAACCGTCCTTATAAAGTGTCTCCAAAACTCGAAATACTTTTTGCCAGTTTGGTGAAGATTATTTTTGGCGGCAGGGGAAGGGCTTTTAAACGTGTGCTTTTAACACAAAATCCCATACGGTTCCTTCTGCGCACCGAGAGCAAAAACTACTGAACAAAAGTTCACCATGTTTGGAAGGCATATAGCTTCATTTCAAAGAATTTGCAGAGCATGACAGCTGTGGGTCACAGGTTTTCTCAGCTTGACTCTTTCCACTCTACTTGGGAAGGGTGCACCTTTCGTCAACTTCATTTTGAAATTAGGAAGGTGGTGCTTTAGTAGCATCTGAAAAGTGGCAAGACAAATTTTAGAGGCCTCGTAGAGTTGTGTCTTGCCACAGAGAATGCACCATGTGTTATTGTTTGAGTGTCTTCATACCTGGGGTCTTAATGTGTACTGTGAGCTCTGCTCACATTGTCCAAGTGTGACACGCGCCCTCACTAGGGTCAGCCAGCAGCCCAGCCCCCCAACAAATGACACAAACACAATAAAAAATTATGAAAAACAAAAAAAATGTACCCCTGCTCAGCTTTCAAATGCCGCCGGGGGCACGTCTTATGTTACACCGACCTAACCTCGCACTCACGAACGTCCAGACGCAGGGCATCCCACTGCCCTGAATGTGATGATTGTGGTCCCCCTGCACTTCCAGACATAAACCAGCCAGCTGAATGAGCTTCCTAGTTCCTGTCTGTGTGTCGCACAAACACAAAGCCGGAAAGCGATTCTCTGCGCTGCGGCCCCTGGAAGTGCTGCTGCTAGTGTGGCAGCACAGGCACTAGGCCCTGCAACACCCAGTAGAGCAACCTGGCTGCTGACTTTGAGTCAGGCCAGACAGGGTGAGGGACCTGACATACGTAGATGGTAGTTTTGGAGGTGATTCTGTACAGGATGCTTCAAATCCCCCGAACCAAACCCGATCATCCTAACACACGCAGCTACCCAATCCCGCCCGAAGCCCGCCAATTTTTCTGCTCGCCCACTATTCCCATCGAGCATCACCCCCCTACCCCTCTCCCTCCCCAGTCTCCACTCTCTCCGCCACCACCACCTTCCGCTCCAGCTCCAAGACCAACCTCGCCTGCCGATGTGAACTGCATCCTATTTAATGCCCGATCCGTAGCTAAAAACAGACACTGCATCTTTGACCTCCTTGCCTCTCACAATCCAGACCTGGTTTTTATCACCGAAACTTGGTTCTCTGATGACTTCGCCCCAATCGCTAATGAAGCCTTCGCCCCGACTACTCCCTCTTCCCACTGAACCGTCCCTCCAGAGGAGGGGGAGTAGCATTCGTCTTCAAGTCTCTCTTCCACGCCTCAATCATCGAGAACCAACCTTCCATTCCTTCCTGCGAATCTCTCCTCGTTAGACTGTCCCTCTCCCCGTCGCTCTCACACAGCTTCCTAATAATGTACAGGCCCCCTGGCTATGATAAACAATTCGCAAACAACCTCTGCGACTCTATTGGGACCCTTCAACTAAACCATCCCAACCTCACCCTTCTTGGAGACTTCAACATATGGCTCAACATCCCCACCAACCCTATGACACACTCTCTGGTTGACGGTTTGGACGCAATTAACCTCCAACCCCACATAAACAGCCCGACTCACTATAAAGGACACACTGTTGATGCCATCTTTAGCTCCAACACTCTGATTCATTTAAAGCCCCCGACCCATATCCTCTGGTCCGATCACTTCAATCTCTTGTTCACCATTCACTCACCCGACCCCCTTCCCGTACTCGAATCCGAACCTCCGAATCTACGCAAATGCTGGAAAAAACTAATAATCGACCCTGACCTATCCAACGCACTCCTCCAGTCTCCACCACCTACCTGCCAACTCAACAAACAACTAACTCCTGATGCCTTTGACTCATGGCTCAACGCATCTCTGATGCGGCTAACACCCCCTTGCAAACCATCAACCCGTCGTGGCCTCTTCCCCAGATGGTTCACTCCTGAGTTGAAGATCACTAAACCACTATATAAATACCTAGAACGCAAATGGCAGAAAGACAAAACCCAAGAGAACAGGGCCACCTTGGCCGGACACCTTTATCAGTACAAGGCCGAAATCTGGAAAGCAAAAAAAGCCCACTACAACTGCCGAATCCTAAATTGCAAAAACCCAAGCAAAGAACTCCACAAAATCATCTTCGAATTGACCAATCCGGCTTGCAACACGACCGTCCCGACTCCCTCACAATCACTGTGCAACTCACTCTCCCTCCACTTTTTCACCGCCGGCTCTCGAAAGAACAAATACTCTAGCCACCAAACTGGCTCTCTTAAGTCCACCAAGCAATTCTCCCCCCATACCAGCTGCAACCACTACGCAACCAACGTTCGAATCCTTTAGTCCAATATCACCAGAGCAATTTCTCAAACTTCTATCTGCCCGCAAACCATCTGGCTCGCCGCTGGACCCTTGCCCAGCCACAACCCTCAAAGAAATTTCTGCTTCCACCTGCGCAGTTGAACACGCAAGATCCATCATAACTGCCTCCATTTCCTCTGGTATCTTTCCCGACACATTCAAAACGGTTCATGTCAAACCTCTGATTAAAAATCCTTCGCTCGACCATCTCTAGCCCAAAAACTACTGCCCCATCTCAAACACCGGATTCCTTGCAAAACTCATTGACTGAACCGCCTACTCCCAACTAAATGCCTTTGTCGAAGCCAACAATCTCCTAGACCCCGCTCAATCAGGTTTCAGAGCCCGTCACGGAACTGAAACCACCCTAACCTCAATTTGGGATGACCTTAAAATGACGGCAGACTCCGTGGGATGCGCGGCACTAATCCTTCTTGACCTATCCGCCACCTTCGACACAATCAATCACTCGATCCTCCTAGACCGTCTCCACTCCCTAGGAATTGGTGGAACCGCTCTTAAATGGATAGCTTCATTCCTCAAAGATCGGTACCAAATAACGATACTCTCCACCTATACCCCCCAAGCCCGACCAGTCGACAAGGGAGTCCCACAAGGAGCATGCCTATCCGCCCTCCTGTTCAATCTCTACTTGATCACCCTCCCACCAATAATTCGTTCGCACAACATCCTGTGCTACAAATACGCCGACGACACTCAACTAATTCTAAAACTCCTGAACTCAAAACCCAACTCCCGACCTGACCTGGCCTCCTGCCTCCTTGACATAGAACTCTGGATGACCCAAAGCCACCTCCTGTTAAACCCCTCCAAAACGAAAATCATGGTATGTGGCAACCCCAAACTTCTTCCACACCCACTACCCTGGCCATCCACCATGGGCACCTCACCGACCCCCTCCAACTCAGTGAAAAATCTTGGATGCACCCTTGACTCTGACCTAACACTCTCGCGCCAAGTCAACAATGTCTCAAAGTGTTGCCACTACCATCTTAAAACACTTAGCTGCAACTTTCCATATCTCTTCTTTCCCAACAGACTCTGCGCGGTCCAATCGATCGTTATATCAAGACTATACTACGCAAACCCCCTATACCTCGGAGTCCATGCGTACCAACTGAACAAACTCCAAAGGGCACAAAATGCGGCAGCCAAATTGCTTCTTGCGCTCAGCCCAAGAGACCACATCTCCCCAGCCCTTAAGACGCTGCACTGGCTTCCAGTAGCCCGAAGGGTGACTTTCAAAACCTTGTGCATCTCCCATCAAGCACTGCATAAAACCGGACCTCAATATCTTCAAGACAAGCTAAAATGCTACCACCCCCCATGCACCCTAAGATCAAGCTCAGCCAGCCTCCTAGTCATACCAAAGACAAACTCAATCAGGTTAGGCGGATCATCATTCTCAGCCTTGGCCCCCACGCTATGGAACTCACTCCCACCCCACATCCGCCTAACTGAGGATTTAACGTCCTTCCGCAAACTGCTGAAAACCTGGCTCTTCCCCTAAAACCAACCCGTACCATACTAACCCAAACAGACCGACAGCAACTCAATGACACCAATCCATCAAACCACCTGATGCGAGAAACTGACAGCTAACAACCCCTAATATAAACTAGAAGGACAAACAGAATTAAATGAATAAAGCAGATCAAAGCAGTGAAATGGTTAATAAGAGTAAATCATATGGAAACAGTAAAGAGATTTAAACTCCTGAAATGGATAGAATGCATGAGGAGTGAACGAAGTGAATGGCGTGGATGAATTAGTTAGAATGGATGAAGCAGGTGGAACAGATGAATGCGCCGAGTAGAAGAATGCATGAGTGGAAGAACAGATAACTATATAGTTTGAATGAGTGTGGAAATCGAATGAATATGTAGATCAGATGAGTGTATGGAATGGATGAACATGTTGAGTGGATGAGTGTGTAGAGCGGCTGGGTGTGTAGAACGGACGAGCGTGTAGCGAGGATGAGTGCGTAAATACAGAGAAGTGAGTAGAACGCAGGAGTGCGTAAAACAGATGAATGTCCAGAACGGATGAGCATAAATGGGATAAGTGTGTAGAACAGATGAGTATGTGGAGCAGATGAGTATGTAGAGCACATGAGTGTGGATAACGGATGATTATGGAAGTGCAGAGAGTGTGTAGATCGCTGGAGCTGATGAATGTACAGACCTAGCAAATGTACAGAGTGGATGAGTGTATAGAGCGGATGAGTGTATAGAGCGGATGAGTGTATAGAGTGGATGAGTGTAGGGAACGGATGAGTGTATAGAGTGGATGAGTGTATAGAGCGGATGAGTGTGTAGAGCGGATGAGAGGATAGAGTGGATGAGCGGATAGAGTGGATGAGCGGATGAGCAGTTAGAACGGATGAGTGGATAGAGCGGATGAGCGGATAAGTGTACAGAGAGAATGTGTGCACAGAACGGATGAAGGTATAGAACAGATGAGTGTAGAGAAGAATATATAGAACAGGATATTGCTGTTGAATGTGTGAAAAGCACGAGTGCTTAAAGCGGATGAGTGCGGGGAGCAGATGAGTGCGTAGATGGGATGAGTGCTTAGAGCGGATGAGTGCGTAGAGAAGAGGAGTGCGTAGAGGTGATGAGTGTGTAGAGGGGATGAGTGC
Organism: Ambystoma mexicanum; assembly: GCF_040938575.1. Lineage (NCBI taxonomy): Eukaryota > Metazoa > Chordata > Amphibia > Caudata > Ambystomatidae > Ambystoma > Ambystoma mexicanum. The sequence goes on from NC_090936.1 coordinate 1,214,473,888, forward strand.
GTAGAGGGGATGAGTGCATAGAGGGGGTGAGTGTGTAGAGGGGGTGAGTGCTCAGAGGGGGTGAGTGCATAGAGGGGATGAGTGCATGCGCATGCGTGGGGCAGACAGGAGTGCATGCATGGGGCAGACAGGTGTGCATGCATTGGACAGACAGGAGTGCATGCGTGAGGCAGACAAGAGTGCATGCTTGGGGCAGACAAGAGTGCGTGCGTGGGACTGACTGGAGTACGCATGGCGGACTGGAGTGCGCAGAACGGACTAAAATGCGCAGGGCAAGCCAGAATGCATGAATGCATGGAGCGGACCGGAATGTATGGAGCAGACTGGGATACAAGGAGTGGATAGGAGTGCATGGAACGGACTGGAGCACATAGAATTGCGTGATGTATATAGTATGGTTTGGAATGCAGAGAACGTTTGAAAGAGAATATAACCCATCATATCACACCACCACGTTTACTCTCTCCTTACAACACCACTCAACTAGAACACAGAGATACTATGACACCATTCGGTATAACTGTTCTCATACCAACATTCGCCGCTCACTCCACATCATTCTAAGTAATCACTGCTGGTTACACACCCACCAGCCAGGTGTTCTCCTCAGGCCTAACGCAGCCACTTCCGGTCTGGATAAATCCTGCCAGAACGAACACATTCTCCTGATCTCTCAACCACCACACCTACCGATAAAAAGCAGCTATTACACGGATTCCGCACGAGCTGCACACATACCCAGTGCTCACACGCACCTTTTGACTCTCTCTACTCTTTCTACTGATCCGAACTTCGGTTCCCAAAGGCGTTCAACCTACAAGCGCCTTCAGACCATACCAATGGTATATAAGGCACTATATAAATGCAAAATAACAATAACAATAACAAGTATCAAATCTGGTAATGCATCAAGAATTTAATAGCCTTGAAAAAGACATCATGTCGAAACACGTGTTGGATGGTCTTTTGCACAAGAAAATAAACTGGATTTAACAAGCCCACTTCAGACTATATAACTTTTAACTCAAGCGTTCCTAAAACCGAATAATCTTTTGTAAAACATGTTGTAGAGCTGCATTTACCAAGTGAGAAGTGTGAGGGGTTTTCTTCTTTCTATTGGAATTAAGTTTGTGAATGTTATGTTGTGTCAGGTGCATGGCAGGCCGGCTGATGATATGTGGGGGCCCAATTGAATTTAAAAAATATGCCACCAGTTTTATGAAAGTTAGAAAAGAGCGTCAGCAATGGTCTCTTGTGTTGTAGTAGTTTAGTGTTATCCCTCAAGGAGTTAGGTTGTTTGATCGAGGTACAAAATCACGGCGGAATTGACCGTAGTCATTTTAGCTGCAAATACGTTTTACCTCGGTACAAAAACCAAACCCATGTCCCCCCAAACCGCCAGTACACCCATAACCCCCCCTACTTACCGTTTCTACATCTGCCGCCTCTCCTGTACCCTGCAGCGTCCGATCCATCCATCTAATGCGGGTTGGATCTGACGCTGCAAGGTCCCTTTTTCTTCTTTTTTTTGTTGGGTCCCCTGCCACCAATGCTGAGGAAGCGGGGGACACCCCTGCAACCGCCAAAGCCAAAAATACCGAACATGGGGAGCGGGACACACCCGCAACCCCAGCCCTTCATGTTCGGTATCTTTGGCTTCAAACTAATGGTAGTGACTAGTAATGGTAGTAAATGGTAGTAAATCTACCATTTGACCAAATTCTTTCAAACAATTTGGCCGAAACGAGCCCTAAGAGCCAACACCCGCCCTCCCTCCACGCCACCACTGTCCCCCCCAACATTTTCAGCAAAGTTACTCCACTGACACGAGCAGCGAGGACCAGCTTGAGATAGAAAAGGTTTGCTGACTATTGAGTTAGTAATTTGGTATTTTGACAATTCCGATGAAAAAGGCAATTGGCAGGTTTCTGCTGCTGTAGTTTGTTACATCATTGCTTTTGCAACTTTTTCCGTCATCTACTGATGAAAGATAAGTGAGAGAGATACAGGCGTCTAGGGGTGTGGGGAAGAGTGAGGCTTTGACACTGCTGTATGCCAAAGGGCACTGGAGCAAATGTCCTCTGGCCAGACTCGAAATTCAGTCACTGAGTGACTTTATGTACAACTGCAAAATTCAATACTTTGAGACTTTCTAGCAATGCTAAAAGTACAACTCAGACCAACGCTGTGCCTTCCTCCAGACCTCAACGTGAACTGCTTGCCAATACGCCAGAAAAGCTACCAGGAGTAACTCTGAGTTACTCCTGATTTACTTATCTCTTTCCAACCTCTTTGTGAATCGAATGGTCTCTTTCCAGGAATAACTTTTAGTAAAACCAGTTTACTTCATCATTGTGAATTGAATAGCTTCTCTCCAAGACTAAGTAAGAGTTACTCCAGGTGTCGTCTCTGTGAATCTAATATTCTCTCTCCAGGAGTAAGTCAGATCTACTCCTGAGAAGTTTGTTGTGAATGAAATCTTCTCTCTCCAGGAGTAAGTCAGATCTACTCCTGAGAATTTTGTTATGAATGAAATATTCTCTCTCCAGGAGTAAGTGCGATCTACTCCTCAGAAGTTTCTTGTGAATGAAATAGTCTCTCTCCAGGAGTAAGTCGGAGCTACTCCTGATAAGTTCGTTGTGAATGAAATATTCTCTCTCCAGGAGTAAGTCAGAGCTACTCCTGATAAATTTGTTGTGAATGAAATGGTCTCTCTCCAGGAGTTAGTCAGAGCTTCTAACACTATCCTTTTGTGAATAATCCATGCCAAACTGAGAGCAACTTCGCGAGTAGTGGGGTGTAAGGCCGGCCTCTTAGAAAACTGAGAAAGCACAACATGTGGGTGCGTCCTAAGCTAGAAACATGTGGCGGTTCTTTCTCTGAAGAATCTTTTTAAAGAATTTGCCAAAACTGCACTTTACACTGATGTTTTCACATGTCCTGTTTAACTAAGCTTTTTTTCTAGGCATAAATTGTATTGACAACTGAAGAAGGTTGCAGTATTCACTAGTGCAATTTATACTCTTTTCACAGAACAAGTTACAAGAGATTCATAAAACAAGTTAAGTTTGTTTTTTATGTATTCACAAGGGCAAAGTGTATTTTTCACTCTCAACTTGCGCCAGCAGGATAATCCAATAGACGTACTTCACAAATGGATGTGGTTTGCCAAGATGTATTGACAATGTGTCAGCCAAAACGTGTTTCAACCTGCTGAGGTCTTCTTCACGGTGCTTAATTCAATATTCCAAACATGTCTTGAGAAAATAAGGTGACTCAATGCGCCAGGTCTCTGTGTGACCGAGACCCAATTTGTTGAAGGGCATATTTACCTGCAAAATGCCACGCCGCCTATATAACAGCCGGCTTGGGTCTGTGACACCAGTGTGTCAATCTGCAATGCAGCCCTGAAATACTACACACAACAACCTGAATCAAGAGGGAGAGCTCAGACCAAAGAAAGGCCCTTAACTTTTGACATACTTGTTGACTGGTTTTAATGTACACTCCACACACGCATAACTACTTAATAACTTGCAACATACTGCCAGAACTGCAGAAGGGGCCATTCCTAGGGGGGTGTCAGAGAGGGAGTCACTGGCGACAAAGTATATGTTGGTGAAAAGTACCCAAGTTACAATTTACACCGGTATTCACAAACATTACCACATTCTTTTATATACTTTCCACAACTAACATTTGTCTAGGTGAAAGTGGTGCAGTGTGTGTGTGTGGGGAGTGTGCCATGCGAAACAATCACTAGAAAAGCCCATAATTACCGTCTATTAGTTGTCAAGGGCGGCCTTGAAAGCCCTAGTAATGACCTGAAATGCCTGGCACAGTCACCATATGGTACAGTATTACTTCATAAGTGCCACCACTTTCATGTTAAGCCATGCACAGCTGCAGCTGGCCCAATCATGCGTCATTGACAGCTTCTAATGAAGAGAGAGAGATGAATGTGGCCCTCGTTGCTCTGGTCCCTCCTTCATCTCGACATCACAGAAATGAAATGTGTACGTCGTTCCTAGCCCCGTCCTCCCCATCACCACTGTACCGCAGATGCGAGAAACGCTATTCACCGAGACAACCATACAGACGCTACCCTGATGACTAAGACTGTGTTAGGCAGGCAATGACGTCACAAGTAAGATCAAGACGTAGATGCATTAGACATGAAGCAACTGATCCATCATGAAGCTGCACAGACAATAGGCCACATTGTATAGAGACATGAAGAACATGCTTTTGACACACTTAGAGGACATATACACTTTTGCTATGCTGAACCACAGACGCACGTGAATGAACATGAAGCTTGCTCAGTGCAGGTCGAAGGTAACATACGTAGCCATAAAAATCAAAATGGAAGACGCAGCCACACTGGAGTGAATGGAAAGCACCGAGAATGCTTGAGAACGCAGGGAGAGGCCTGACTCGCTGATTTAGCAGGACAACGCAGTCCAGGCGCTTCATGCAGCCAGTGTACATATTTTTTACAATGCCATCAAGTGAGGGAGAGTTTGATATAATAAGATTTGGCATTTATAACACACCTGTAGACAGGTTTCACATTGGCACCTGGAAGCACAGACGTGGACAGACGTAAGAAACATTTTTCGTAGATTAGGAGAGAAACAATTGTTGCTGAAAGGACAGAGACACACCACTTCAGACTTAAAGTGAGTGAAAGGTAGCTTGAACAAGCCTCCAGAGGACAGGGAAGGAATAATACCTGAAAGTATAAATGCGAAAAATCATCCTAAATGGCAAACAGGAACCTCAAGTTTGTGGTCTCTGCCCACGTGATCTGAGACTGGAGGAAAAAGCCTATTCATTCAAGCCAGACAGACACTGTCATTCCCAGCCCTCTCAGGACAGACAATACAAAGTAGTACTAGCTTCAAAGCTAATTGTTATGTCTCAAGGCCTAGAGGATCGGAGATGGTAACCTTATTGGTACATCACCTCGAATTGTTGCTCATGGGCTGGTAACCTTCCAAGGCACCAAGGCTGAGAAGACCCTCACTGCCCAATCTCTGCTTGCCTTCCGCGCCAGTTCACACTTTGCTGCATCGACCAATTATAATGCACTAACCTGACATGCCTTTATCTGCAAGATTTAGGAGATTGTCGCAGGAGATTGTCGCAGGTGGAGCCACCTGATAATGGCCCTGATTCACAGACCCTTTTCCTATGGGATTGCGTCATTATAACACGCTCCTGGAAATCAGGCCCAATGTGTATCCAATTAACATACTAACCCCATATAGATACTATATGTAGTTTGCCTCATTAACCAACCCCAGTCTACCTTAGGCTTTTGTGAAATAACTTGTCACTTGTGACTTCATAAACCTTTATAAACTGTTGGCAAGCCTGTAACTTGTGAGAGAGCGTTGGAAATCCTGAGACGTCCTGCTCTTCTGTTCCACTATATACAAACATCTGTTTTAAACTTGTCTAGCTGTTGTCTATAAGCCATTCCATTATGACATTAATCTGGTAGGTATCCTTTGTTCATTTCGAGTACATGGCATATTCAGGAATATTGCACACTAATGTGGCTCAATTCTATGGCTCCAGTCAGAAAAGATAAGTTTCAATCGATACTCATGGTGGGCATGATTTAATCCACTCTTTGTTTTATATTTACTACAGTAATTGTTGTTTACATGAATCCCAAAATAACTAATGTGATTACAACAAATACAATGCAACTAATACCAAAATAACTAATTCATTTTTTGTTGTTTTGGGGGTGTTTCCCCCGCCCAAAGCCCTCCTTTTTTTCCTTGTACTTTTCCCTCAAAACCACTATTACCAGTCCCAACCACCTTTTTAGTTTTTTTCACCAAATTCATTATTTTCGTTTTTGTTGTTTTGTATTCGTTGTAATTGCATCACTTGTTTTGGGATTCCATATAATCACTGCATACCTAATTGCTTTATTTCTTTTTGAATAGGGCCAGTTATGGTTAAACGCATTTACATGGATTTGCCTCCATATCATGCAACCAAGGTTCTAATGATGGTTGTTTCTAATCTACTAATACTTACCTAAGATGTTTTTTGCGGCATGCTAGGCAGCGTCGTGATTATGTCATCATGGTGGCACGCTGAATATTTAAAGGCTGCCATTTTGGTCTTGCGGTGACCGCAGATTTGTTGTTTGTATTGGAATGAGGCTATCCATACTAATGCTCTGTGTCTAACGAGTAAGTAGCCATTCTGGACTATCTTCATATATTCCTAATATCAAAACATACAGATAATTATAGTATAGTAATGCCCAATACTTTGTTGGTCTACAGGAGTTCTAGTCAACAGACAACAATATTCTTCTAAGAATGAGATTCAGTCAGCAATTTTCAAGTAAGTCCCTATGTTTAACAGGGATGGCCACACGATTACAAAGCTTAGAAAAGTTGACAATATCTATTGTTCTATCAACTTTTATGTTTCAGAAAACTCTGGGTTGAAACCCCTAGAGGTATAGAAGTAAAACGCCTTTACCAAATGAGCAACCTTATCAGAAGGACTTACATCTGGTGATTCCAAGTAAGTCCTGAACATTGGTTTAGGGATCTTGATATTTGGACAGAATTTGGAAGGGACATGATATCTACTGTGTTATTATATTTTGTGTTACAGAAAATTCCGAACATTCTGGTCATAATCTCTAGAGAGATATAGGAAGAAAGGGACAGAAGTTATACACCCGAATCATATGAATAGTCTTACCTAGTGTTCAAATGAGAACAATAGGTAAGAACATAATAAATCTATACCTCTATATTTTGACTTTCTATAAATATTGCTTTGTGGATTGTGTGTGTTTTATTGTTGCAGAGTAGCAGTTTGCTGAAGCATTTTATCACATTAAATAACGATGGTGATGTCTGAGCTTTAAAAGCTGAAGGTGACCAGAGAAATCCATTCAAGTACACCTTCAATAGAGATATGTGACAGCGTATATATATATATCCATATCAGTGATGTCATCAATGACATTTTTGATGTCATCTTTGATGTCCTGGGTGTTAGTGTTAGCAGTGCACAGTGGTGCGAGTTATGGTTGCTTATCTTACCATAACTGCCAAATTTCAGGGGTTTTTCGGTTTTACTTTGAACCATAACGTCCCTTTAACAAAGTTTTTTTACTGAATTTGATAGGTTTTTAGTAGCGCAACTTAATCATAACGTCCCTTTTAACAAATTTTTTCACTGAATTTCATAGGTTTTTAGTAATGCAACTTAATCATAACATCCCTTTAACAAAGTTTTTTTACTGAATTTGATAGGTTTTTAGTAGCACAACTTAACCATAATATCCCTGACTTTATATACATGTAACATAGAACATACTGAACCCCTAGCTAGTGATGTCAATGTCCGCAGACTACCGCCATGTCCGCGGACATATCGAAAATCTGAGCGTGGTGAATGTAAATTTTAATAGTGTGCCCCATTTCCCCTTTGAGGTTGGCTCTGAAAAGAGCAGGTTTTTTTGGTTTTTTTTGCAGATGCTTGACAGACACCTGTTCTTTTGTATTTTTCTTTTTCTTACTTTACTCCCAAAATCTTCACATAAGCAACCCTTACATTCCAAAACAGAATGGCATTTCCCATAAAAGATAAGGAAATGCCATCTTCTTTAAAATAAACAGCATTACTGGAATCAATTTTCTCATTATTACAGAAGAACATACCAGCTCTAAGCATGAAGGCACACATGCCTCAGTTGATTACACACCTAGCATTGTTTTGCTGAGGAAAAAAAACTGAACTATTGTCCCATATTGCCCTAGGTACTAATCCAGAAAAAATTACTTTGGCATTTGGAAGGATGTTCATTACTGCTTGAACCAAGTGTTCGAAATCTGCCAACAAAGTAGGGGCACTGACATAGCCCAAAAAGAAAGCACCATAGTGCAAAACTACCACATGGGGACTGTTGATCCTGCCCACATCTTCACAAACTTGTACAATTCCCTGTACATTGCAATCAGGCACAGTGCTCCACACCACCTCCACTCCTTTAACATCAAAATTCTTTGCAACATGCCTGCATTGAGCATACTGTTGTAAACCATGCACAAACATATCTCCGAGCACCAACACCCTGACTTTCTCCACTTCTGCCATCTTCACTACACACAGTCTCTTTGAACACAAATCCACAACCTCAATATCTGATTGGCTGATCCCTGCAGTCTTCTTTCCATGCTGGATTTGCTGGAAAACCCTGGATGTAGCACGCCCTGTCCGCGGACCGCATAATTTTTAGACAGCCCTTCTACCATTTCCACTTCATTCTCTGTGCCATTCCCTCATTGGATACAGCTAAGCAGGCACACAATACGGAGAACTTCCTCAGAACACCCCCATTTTGTTTATTTTCGAACATTTCAGGACACCGCGAGTGTTCTTAGAACACATTCAACTTGCCAGCGCACAATACGGACAACGTCTTCAGAACACCCCCATTTTCTTTATGTATGAACATTTCAGGACACCGCAAGTGTTCTTTGAACACTTTCAGCTTGACAACGAACAATACAGACAACGTCTTCAGGACACCCCCTGTGAACATTCCAGGACCCCATGTGTCTTCTTAGAACACTTTCATCTTGACACTGAATCCATTCTGTTTATTTACGAACATTTCAGAACAGCCGTGTTGTCCGCAGAAAAATCAAACGCAACAAAAGTGTCTAGCACATAAAAAACAGAACATTGAACCTATCTCATATTCCCCCACCATCCCCAAACACTCTCACACACCAACACACTCCACTAAATACAATTTTTAATCCAAGTTTCACAGCGCTGTCCACGGTCATCCGCAAATGGAAGATGGCGGGCGCCACAGAAAATCTGATACGCTTCACGCACCACGCCGTCCAATCTGCGAACACGTCGCATGTCCGCGGACATCACGCAAGCCGCTCGGCCAATCAAGGAACTGTCTGCGGAGCGAACCGGGAAGTCCGTCCGCGGAGCGAACAGAGATATCACTAATTTTTTTTTTCCTTACATTTTGGTCATTTTAAAAAAAACTACTGGACGGATTTACACCAAATTTGCAAAAGCACGCTTTCAGGACCAAGCCCCCGCTCCTGTCGCAAATTTTGTGTAAATCCGTCCAGCGGTTTGGGCTGTAGGCGTGCGCAAAGTTTTTCCCCCTTATAACTTTGCCCCCCCGGACCAAACCTCTCCAAACTTTGCAAAAATTCGGAGTGGGCCATATAATTTTTTTGCAAAGTTTGGTGAGGATTCGTCCAGAGGGAGCGAAGTTATAAGCCACCCAAAAAATGCTCTTCCTATGGAAACACCAACTTAACCATAACTACATGGACGCTACCACGTCCATGTAATAATAAGAGGGTTAAAGAATGATTTAGTAACGAAGGTATGTTTCTCTATTTTTGTTTAGGAAATTTTCAGCAAGAGTTTGAGGACACAAAGAGATAATAGCTTGTATTTAGTTCTTCAAATCTCTGTAAATGTATGTGTTGATGTGTTTTATTTCATTGTAAATATTTTTTATGATGAACATCCTAATAACATTTTGATAATTTTGTATATATATTTGCCACAGGTTAGGTCCATTCTTTCAGGACTATCTAACCATAGATTTGTGTGTTTTCCTGGCAAATTAGTTTAATTCTTTGAGACGTGCATAAAGAATCCTTTATTTTTTTTTTAAAAACTTTATTTTTGGTTGCATAACACGGCTATCTCGCTGAGAGACTCACACATTCTTTACAAACATATTATGTACATTCAGATTTGCATCAGTTGTTCCTGATTAATGTTATATTTCGGGCATACGACGTCATAGGTACAAAACAGACAGAAGTGTGCGTAAGGGGAGAAAAAGTGCTACATAGGGTTGAAAAGCATTATAGTTCGTTTACACTGTCACTATCAGAGCTCTCTGTATCCGAGGAGTTTTCGGTTAGATACGTCCTGAGCGGTGCCCAAATGTCTTTCGGTTTGCATGGAGTGGGCAACAATCCCACATACTTTTCTTCACATTCATTCACATATACCAGTGTAGAGAGAAATTGTCCCAATGTCGGGGCCTGCGTACTTTTCCATTTCTGTAGGATGCATTTCTTTGCAACTGCACAGGCAACATTAAATAATCGCCTAATTTTTTCCGAGACCTTTCCGATGTCTCCAAATAGGTATTTCGGGGGGTAAAGGCTTGCAGGGATTTGTGTGATGCTTTCTAGGGTATTTGCTACTTCACTCCAGAATTTTGCTACAGGAGGACAATCCCAGTACATATGGAAGGAGTCTGCGCCAGGGGCGTGGCATTTTGGGCAGGTGTCAGGCACATTAGCGTAGCACTTTGCCATCTTTGCCGGGGTGAAGTGAAGTTTGTTCAGGATTTTGAACTGTATTAGTCTTAAGCCCGCATTTAACGATATCTTTTTGGATAGGAGACAGTATCTAGACCATTTCCCTGTTTCAATAACAGTGCCCATATCTTTTTCCCAAGATGCCTTAATGGTGTTCAAGGTGTCAGTATGTGTCTGGACTAGGGTATACAGTTTGGACACCCCTGTGCCAGTCTGGGAGTGCAAAGATTGGTAACATGCGTGCTCTGGAGGTTCGTCTGGAAATGTGGGCCAGCGCTTCTTGAACGCTGCCCGCATTCTGTGGAACTGCAGGATTGTGAGGGGAGTCTCACCGACCGATTCTGCGAAATCTTCGAGAGTCACAAATTTACCGTTTGGGAACATAGTTTTCATTGTGAAATCATATTCTGGGAGCCAATTCTTTTGAATGCCAATGTCATATGTGGGTGCGATGCCTGGGAAATTCCAAAGCGGGGCTTGTGAGTCGTAGGGGTCATCTATGCCAAGTCGTTTACTGATTGCATTCCATGCTGCGATCGTGCAGGAGGTTGGGTCAAATTTGCAGTCATCTCTATGTCTTTTTGAGTAAATGATTGAACGCAGGTCTGTTGGGCGGACTGAGTGGCGTTCTATGGGTACGTGTGGTGTAGTGTCCGAGGGGTCCTGCCAGAATTTCACATAGTGGGCTTGTGCTACTTGACAATATAGTTCGAAATCAGGAGCCGCAAAGCCCCCCTTTTCATAAGGTTCGACCAATTTGGCCCAGCTTATCCTATTTGCCCCTCCATTCCAAACGAAGGTTGTAGCCATAGATCGAAGGTTGTCGAAAAATGGTCTGCCCGGCCAGATAGGGACGTTGCAGAAGATGTAAAGGAGCTTAGGTAACACGGTCATCTTGAGCACCGCTATTCGGCCAGCCAGGGATATGGGGAGATTAGCCCATATCTGGAGTTTTGAATGTATGATTTGTAGAGTGGTCTCATGATTGTCTATATATGAGAGGTGCTGTCACTGGAGACCTGTATACCCAAATATCGAATGTGTTCAGGAGCCCATGCGAGACCATACGTGTTTGTAGGACAGGTGGTGGCATTGGTCAATGGAAAGATTTCGGATTTGGTCTTGTTAACTTTGTACCCCGAATGTAGGGTGAAGTCATTTATTACGGCCAGTATAGGAAGTAAGTTTTTCTCAGGTTGTCGAACATATAACAGAGCGTCGTCAGCATACAGCGAGATGGCTTGGTACGCCCCTGACATATATATGCCTCTGGATTCCTGTACTGCCCTAACTGCTGCCGCCACCGGTTCAATTGTTAGAGCAAATAGTATAGGGGAGAAGGGACATCCCTGTCTTGTCCCTCTGTGTAGTGAGATTTGATTAGACAGTGTTCGGTTGGTCAATACCCTGGCTTTGGGTGACGCGTACAGGAGCCCAATACAACTAGTTAAATAAGGGCCGAATCCAAATTTATGGAGGACCTCAAACATATACACCCAAGAAACTGAATCGAACGCTTTTTCTGCATCTAGGGATATTGCTACAGCCTGCGCTTGTGGTTTAATCTGTGCTAGAATGCAAAACAGTCTACGCAAGTTTAGTGCCGTGGATCTGGTGGGTATAAAACCACATTGGTCGGGGTGAACCAGTGTAGCCATTTTAGGAAGCAGCCTATTAGCAAGAACTTTTGCGTAGACTTTGGCGTCCGTATTTATCAATGACAGGGGACGATAAGAGGAACGATCATGGGCTGGACGTCTAGGTTTCAGGAGTACTGTGATGACAGCGTCTGTCATTGATTCTGGGAGCGAGCCAGATATGATAGCCTCTTCCCATATGTGGGTGAGGACAGGAGCAAGGATCGTTGAGAAGGATTTGTATAACTCAGCACCTATCCCATCCGGGCCCGGGGTTTTACCTGAAGTCAGTGATTTGATTGCTTCAGTTATTTCATCACAGGTTATGGGCTGCTCAAGGATTTGGTTATCTTCCAAGCTTAATTTAGGGAGATCAATTTTACTCAGGTATATACGTATTTCTTCTTGTGTACTACTATCATGATTGGAATATAGGTCAGCATAGTAGCGTGAGAATTCGTCATTTATCTCTTTCTCGCCACTGACAACTGCGCCTCCCTCTGTCAAGATGCTCGCAATTGGGGTATGGGAGCGTTCATTGCGGAGCATACGGGCTAGGAGGTGACCTGCTCTGTTACCCTCCCCATATCTGCGTGCTCTGATGGGAGTGGCCATGTACTGTTGCTCCCTGGTCGCCAGATCGTTGAACGTTTGGAGATGTGCGCTGATGTCAGACAGGATATGCCTGTCGTGTGTCATACTATATTCAGTTTCGAGTATCTGCAAGCGCGATTCTGTGATGTCCAGTTCGTTTCTCACGGCTTTAAGGAGACCAGTCGTCTTGGACATCAGAATGCCCCTCACCCAGACCTTAAATGTTTCCCATAAGATCGCCCAGCTGTCCACAGAGCCATTGTTCAATAGGAAAAATTCCTCTATGTCAGTGTGGAGAGTTTCCACAACATTTGGGTCTTTTAATATGTTGGGGGACATCCTCCATCTTTGTGCTGGGCGATCTGTGCCAGGGAACAGTATGGCCAAGGTGACTGGGGAGTGGTCCGAGAGCGTACGGGGAAGGATTTTGCATTGTTCCGTGTAAGTGACCAGAGGGGACAAAATTAGCCAATAGTCTATTCTAGATTCAGTGTCATGCACTGAGGAGTAAAATGAGTACTTCCTCTCAGTGGGATGTATACCCCTCCAAGCATCAGAAAGGGTGAACTCTTCGAGGGCGTGTCGAATAACATTTGCCGCTTTAGTGAGAGCTCTAGGCCTGCTGGAGGACCTATCCAATGTAGTATCGAGAATGGTGTTTAGATCTCCTCCCCACAGGACCCAGGCGTTAGTTGTAAGGCCTATCGTTGTAAGAAGCTGCATGTAGAACTGCGGATCATCGACATTATCAAAACGAGTTTTATCCCAGCCAAGCTACCCCAGACCACCACATATCTTCCCTGTGGATCTATCCTGCATTTTTCGGTGGAGAACCCCAAGGAGGGGTGTATCAGTGTGATGACCCCTCTACTCTGAGAGGAATATTCCGTGTAATGTCTATTGCCACCCCATTGCCTAAGTATTTTTTCGTGTGTGGGCTTCAGTGCGTGGGTTTCCTGGAGCATTACAATATGCGGATGATGTCTATTAATGTATGCGCCCACCTTACTAGCCTTTGCTCTGTTGTTTAACCCTCGAATGTTCCACGTGATTAGTTTCAATCGCAGCCCCTGGGGTATTCTAGTGGTTTGTGCCATTTGTATACATAGTGATAACATGGGACAGCGAGCGAGCCAGTGAGTGCAATTTTAACCAAAAGTAACCGATAACAAGCTAAGAGAAGCTTTGTGTCGAGAGCCCAACAGGGGCATCTTGAGGCATCAACAGCGGCCTCTTGAACCAGGTGGCAACCCATAACACCATAACCCACCCCCTCCCACATCATCGAACCCAACTTGATGATGATCCCTTTTCTTATTACTAACTTGTGGGAGAACCCAAAGAAAGGGGTCGTGTGCAGCAACACATCCGGCTACATTCAAGGATCGAAGGCAGAGGTGCGTTTCCACCCCCCCTCGACTCCATTGCCGTCGGCAATTCACTTGACCCCCAAATTATCCGGCCGCACGTTGTAAGATGAGTATTCAGGCTACACCGGTTGTTGCAGGCCATCTTGGTCGGCACCCTGCCTCCCTGGCGGAAGGGGTATCGAAGCTTCCATGTAGGACAGGGCGGCTGCAGGGGATTCGAAGAAGTGCGCTCTTCCGCCATGCTGTATTCGGAGTTTAGCAGGGTACAGAAGGGCATAGGGGACTTGTCGCAGTCGCAGTTGACGTTTAATTATTTCGTAGGACCGTCTTTGAGTCTGGACCCCTGCTGAAAAGTCTGGGTAAATATGGATGTGATCATTTCCAATTCTTAGGGGACCTTTCTCCCTGGCCAGTCGTAGAACAGCGTCCCTGTCCCTGTAGTTTAACAGTTTGGCTATAACGGTACGGGGTGGGCCCCAGGTCTAGGCGGTGGGGCGAGAGAGCGATGGGCCCTCTCTACCAGAAATTGAGATGAAAAAGCCTCTTCCCCAAGGAGGGATTTCAGCAAGTCCTCGATCCGAAGTTCCTTTGGGCCCCTGCAGAACGATTCTGAAAGGCCGACAATGCGGATATTGTTCCGCCTGGAACGAGATTCCAAATCGTCGCATTTGCTACGGAGTTTGTCCATTTCCCCCTTCAGGTGGGTAATGTCCTGGGTGTTTTGGCGGGTGGAGTCCTCGTTCAAACCAATTCTACCCTCCACTTCGGTGATCCTGGCACTTTCCTTGTCTACTCGGGTCTTCAGTGAACCAATTGTGGATACGATGTCATCGAGCTTGACATTTATGGCTAGGAATCCGCTCTGTACTGTGGTGAGTAGGTGGTCGAACTTGGAGTCCTCCGACAGTACGGATGTGGTGGGGAGCGGTGTATCCGGACTTACAGGAGGTGTCTGCGAACTGGTGAACGAATCCATAGGGCCGGTCCTTCTGTTCTTATTTGAGTTCTTGCTGGGCATAGTGTGGGATACGAGGGAGTCTGGAGTTCGTGCCTCAGCGTGTCGCAGTAGGAGATTTGTCTAATGACACTTGTGTGGAGCAGCAACGGGATCGAGGGCTGACCCGCGAGGGGGCCCGCAGTGAATCAGAAGGCGCTGGTCACATCCACCACGGGTCGTCCAGGGGCTCGCCGTATTATATCAGACGCACTTTGTCTCCCCAAGTGTACACATAGGATGACAATGCCCAGCTCCAATGCAGGAAAGTAACGAACTACGTGCAAGTCAGCAATAAACAGGTTGGTTCCCAGTACTTCCTTCACAGCGTGGGGGGACAGGGTAAGCTCCACGATGGGCCCTCTACCAGCCAAATGTTTCGTCCACAAGTGGCGGGTGTGTTAGCCGGAGGGCCCAACGACGCCGCGCAGAGTATCGGCGGTTCGAGGATGTCCCTAAGTATGTTTGTTTTACTGCTCTCCCACGTAGCGGCGCAGGGCTAGACCCGTCAACCCACCAGGGTTCGAAGATCGCCACGCCGGCGCCTGCCCGACCACGTACCTGTGGGGCAGCGCAGTCTCCGCTCGCCCTCTCCGGCCCCAGGGCAGCGCCAGGGGTCCAGCGTCTCGTCTCGCACCGAAGGATCGAGTCTGGGAAGTTGGGCCGCAGCTCAGCGGGTGCCTGTTCACGTCCACAAGGGCCTCAGGACAGGAGTACAGGGGCGGTCCCAGCCGCGGCTCTTACGCAGCAGTCCGTGGAGCTGCGTGGCGGCCCAGGCGAGCGAGCCCGTGGCCCTCACTCATTCGTGGGTTCCCAGTGTCCGATTTCAGCCGGGATTTTCCCCACAGGAGTCCGGATATGGCGAGAGGCAGCCCAGTTATTTGGGGGGTTCGACGCACTCTGGATCCGGGTGAAAGTGTTTACAAGGATTCATGCCGGAGCGGAGCTCCTCGGCTATGCGGCCATCTTGTTGCGCAGCAGCGCCCCCTTTCTCAAAGAATCCTTTATCCGATCATATTATATGGTACATCTGTTTTTATGGGTAATTAAGAAGAATTAAAAAATCTATTGTGCCATTTATTGCCTCGTCATATATATGGGGCCTCATTACACGGATGGCGGTAAGGATTTACCAGTACCGGTATTTTACCGGTAAATCCTTACCGCCTTACTACGAGGTCCCTTTGCGGGTTGGGGAATTTAACGCCTGCTTTTTGCAGGTGTTAAAAACCAACCCGCAAAGGGACCCAGGGAGCTAATTACGGTACCGCAATTTGCGGTACCGTAATTAGCGCCTTCCCCATTCCCATTATGCCCTATGGGGCAGAAATGGGAATGGGAAGGGCAATGGTGGAAGGGGGAATTACCGCCCCGCCGACCTTGGAATGGGGCGGTAATTCCCCTTTCCACCAAGGCGGTGCCGGTAATTTACCGGCATGAACCATGGCGCTATTAGCGCCATGGTTCTCCGCCATCCGTGTAATGAGGCCCATAGTGTTAATTGTTGTATAATCGTATTAATCTTGTCTTATGAAATTGGATTTTTAATTGTATGTGAAAAGTTTATATATAAACTAAATCACATTAAATTAAATAAATAAAGAATGTCAATCATTTTGGGAAAGGACATTGGCATGAGAAATGGGGCACCTGTCACTTTCCTTCTGGGCTGCATTCACCCAATGAAGTTTGTGTTTCTGCTAGTGAGTTTGTGTTTAATGACCACATGGGCTTGGAACGTTTGGGCCCGGCCATGCGCATGGTCTACGCAATGCATGTGATCACCCTGCAGGCAACTGAGGGCCAGGGAATGTTGGGCCAGTGCGGTTTTGTGATACTTGTCATGTTGCGCCCCATTATTCATGTGTGTAACGTCTTGCATTGGCCTTGTAGCAGTACCGTCCTTTAGTATGTCTGACAGGCATGCAGTGGTTGTATGGGATGATGTCAACTGCCCAGCATATGGCTGTCTGGGCCGTCTGGGCCAGATGTGCCAGTCAGGGTTCATCAAGTTTTGTGTCCACGTGTGAGTGACAGACTCGAGAAATGATTGTTGGCGGGAAGTGCTTGGGATATCGAAACACTTCTGGTCACATGACACACCATGTGATCACCAGGTTGGTACATTTGTTTGTGCCTTTGCTCACTGCAAGTCTTAGTTGATGGATCTGACCTTATTTGGGCCTTCATTTCTGGGGCCACTGCATTGGTTGCGACCATTGTGCATGTTCAATGATGGCCACCGATTCCGCGAGATGACAGGCAGTGCATGGTGACTGTGTGTGTGTGTAGGTCATGCCATTGGCAAATGATCAGCCATTTATTCACCAGTGTCTGCTTGGCTGCACAAAACCCCTCAACCAGCCATGTGTAAGCTGGCACTGTCTCCTCCAATGGGGTAATCAAGGGGGGCTCAGCGGTGCCTCCTCCTGTGACTGCTACCTCCCTGCCGTGGTGTGCAAGCAATGTGTAACCCCTAAGATTGAGTTAATTTCACCTCTTTTTGATGCCTTCATTGTCCCAGCGTATTGTCCAAATTGCTGCCAACTTGTTCAGCATCTTTTTCCAGATGGCTGTCTTCCTGTGGTGTATAGTTGACCTACTCTGGACCCAAGGAGCTCTTTGATTTCCAAGCAAGTTATTATGAGTAACTCTGACGTATTCAGGACTTACTAGTTGTATGTTAGGAGTAGATTGTTTCTTACCGAATAGCCCTTTCCAGGGCTAGCTTAAGGTAACTCATAGCAATTTATTTGTTTACTGGCCTCATTACAATCACCTTCTGTTGAGCTTGCACTAGCCTCTTGAATTACTTCTAGGAATCCGATATGTTGAAGCCAATGATTGAGAAGAGAAGCAGGCGTCATTTCAGATGATGTAGCCATATTTGACCAATGTACGGCCGCCGTTGAGACAACGGCCTATGAAGATGAAGTACCTGATGACATCATAATCTGCTCTCGCAAGTGGTGCTGCCCATCACAATCTGATTTACCTTACAAAGGACTGTAGCAAAAGAAAAGATGCCATGGCTGGAAGGTTTAGAATGAATCTTAACCTCCGGCATTGCTCTAGGCAAACCTCCAGACCATCGTTCTTTGCCTGCCACGCCATTACCAAAGGGTAAAGACCATATGCATTCAGACTCAGTCCCACCCCCAAAGAGGCAGGCCAGCCCGAACTGCTTGGTCACATCCCTTCTGAACGAGACCACAAGCATCCCCAGTCATGTTTCAGCCTTGTTGGGCCTCATCATTGAGATGTGGTTTAGGTCTCTAGGCCAAGCAGGCATGGAACCAACGTCTGGGCATACCCGTCCCCCCTCGGGGTGACTATAGCTAAACTAAAGAGCCGATGGCTGGAAGGTTTAGAATGAATTTTAACCTCTGTGATTGTTCTGGGCAACCCTCCAGACCATCAGTCTTTGCCTGCCAACCATTAAAAAAGGGGAAAGACCATATGCAAATCAGGCTAGAGCACACCCCAAAAGGGGCAGTCCAGCCCAAACTGCTAGGTCTTCATGTAAAGATGTTGACTCCTGGCCCTGTATGATTACTTCAAGTAGATTTATTCCAGCTTCTTATTTACAGTTACATATTCAGGACATATAAGGAATACACAGGACAATAGCGAGGACAACACCGGCTCCCATCACCCAGGCAGGCCAGCTGTAACTTGCTCCACTCAGAACTCTCACTCAGAACATTCCACCATTCACTTGTCAACATTCCACGTGCCATCACTAGCTTCATCATACCAGACAGACACTACACAACACACCTCCCTCCTTTACCCAACCACACTTACACTGAGCACATCACGTGCAGGCACCACACAACACTTCAGCTTTCTCAACCACCCCAACCAGCATCCGTGAATTGACACTCCATTTATTTGACCAAGGAGAACAAATATGAAGGCAGATCCTTGCAGTTCCTGGCATCCACCCTCTGGAACACCTTCACGTAAGACACGAAGGAAATTTCCTGGAGTTGCCCAGAAAACAAAGGAGTCTTCTCTTCCACTGAGTATCACGATTGTAAGTGCTCGAAATCCCCAGGAGCTCTGCTTCTCTACCCTCCCTCAATTCCCCTACACGGTTTACCCGACTCAAGCAGGTCGGGCACCTAAGAAAGGCCTCAGCATTTCTCCTATGGGAAATCTGACATGTGTCAGGTGGTGTCTTCTACACAACAAGTCAGTTCCCACAATAATGTCCCTTAACCGCTATTGAGGATTGCCCAATGAGTTGGAAACCTCCTGCCATGGGACGCAACCATTATGATCATATATTTTAATATAATTAATATGTTTGAAAACAAATCATTCCTGGTGTTCTCAGCAGAATTTTTTTATTTCTTTCGAAGATCCCTAAATGTCTTTGAAAGTGGCCTCCTGCATCACACGCAATTTGTGTGACATTTCTGCTGATATCTTTAAAAGCTGACCTGAGAGTAAACTTATAATAAGCGAAATGAAAACATTTAAATAATGGACTGGTTATTAACCTTGCAGAACTTTAGTGAAGTTTGATTCTATATACAGATGGTTACGCAGGTGCCGTACGCCGCGCGCAGTCAGCGGCGTCGCGCCACGACAGAGACCCAGCATCCTTCATCAGTCCATGCTTTGCAGCCAAAAGATACCTGCTTACAAAATCCCTGCTCGGTGGTGCTCTTTAATCATTAACTCTGAGCTAACACGCTTGTCACTGGTCTTTCTATTTTTATATCTGGCTGACCCTGACCACAGAATGATTAATTTAAAGCAAATAGCGTTTTCTGAGTCATTGAAAGATCTCTGAGGTTTTGATTGAAGGTAACTTTATTACGCAAGCATTTCTTCTGCAAAGTTGTCCTTTTTCGCTCTTTGTTAGATTCCCATTTAGTTTCCTTAAGATGTCCAAGAGGCTCAGAGGATGGGCCAGAAAGAGCATGAGATAGCATGATGTGTTGCTATGGTTACTGTAAAAGTGATGTATTCTACTGTATGCTCGTACTGCAAATCACCGAAGACCAGCGATACCCTGGCCCAATATCTAATTTACCACCCCATAAAAATCGATGGACATTTCAACATACTTTGGGCCGCTATCCATTCATTGCCTCGACAGCCAACCCATCAACAACCCTTGAAAATAAATGCATCGAAAAAAAACATCAAATGAATTTATTTCAGCGGTAAAGGGTTTAGTTTAGCAAAAATGGGTTTTAAATGTTAAAAAATGAGGGGCTGGGGGAGATCCCACCATTAAAAAAAAATTAAAATGCATTCGATGGTTTTTTTGTCGATGCTTTTTTGTCAAGGTATTTGTTGTCGATGGTTTGGCTGTCGAGGCAATCACTATAAACCTTTGGGCCTCATTCAGAGGTTGGTGATAATTCAGCTGTAAATACACTGGATTACCACCAAAACCGGTTACCGTTACCACCACTCGGTGCCATGGACATACCACCGGATGTCAAGTGTTGGTACGGCGGTGTTAGACTCCATTCCTGGAATCCATAGGACTTCATGGGGATTTTGGTGGATTTACCTCTCAAGCGGTATTACTAGTCCGGTAAAGCCACTGATTTGTGGTGTTAAAGGTGAAGATTTACCTCCGGCATCATACAGGAAGCAACCGCAACTTCACGGTCAAATGCAGTTTGGCAGCGCGGTAAACGCGGGGGTAATTCAGTTAATGCCACTTTTTTAACTCACTGCCAAACTTGAGAGAGTTCCTGCTCCGTGCAGGAACTCCACCCGTATCTCAGGTAATGCGGGCAGAGCGACTTGACTTCATAGGGGTTCCTTGTAATGCTGCCGTCATGCATGTACATGGATGCTGGCAGCATGGTAGGTTTACGGGTCACGTCATAAGCCAGGAACTGGCGTGACCCCTCCACCTGACCACACAGAGGCTCTGAACAGAATTGCGAGCGGTAAACTGCTGTTTGACAGACTGTCCTTTGGTCGTATGCAATTTGGTCGACTGCATTTGGTCAATTCGACCAAATGCGCCCACACATATATGCATGTATGTGCATGTACATGCGTGTGCGGGGTGCTTTGGAACAGGTTTCCTCCGGCTCTTAGGTGGATTGATGATCATTTTGATTTTCGTAAAACCCTCAAAACATATCTTTACCCTCAACAGATGCTCGGTTTTGCATTTCCTTTTGGCTACTTCTTCATGACCCTCTCGATTATCCTGTCACAGCGCCAAGACACTTTCGAGTGGTGGCAGCGCTATGCCAAGTATATGTAACATAACATAACAGGGGAGTAGGAAGGTGGAGGTAAGAGGGGGGCGAAGGATTAGGGAGGCCGCAGGCAGGCATGGGGATGAACCCCACACTAAAAAAAAGATTGAATTAATATCGACTAAAATGAGTCACCCTCATTGCAGATTATCACAACAGTCTGTGAAATGACAAAGAACCGTGATTTTTTCCATGAAAACTGCTCTATTTTCTGTGTGTGAAACAGGCAGTCACTATAGCGCCTAGGCTCCTTCACACGGGCTCATTTGGAGTAGGCACGCAGTCCCCTGAAAGAGTGTGTTCGCCATGCTTGCCTGTTTTAGCAAGCAGCCTGGCTTTTTACACACATAGAAAATGGAGCCATCTCCGTGCAAACTACCGGAAGTGCTACTGCACATATCACCCACAACAGGTGGGTGTTTTGTACAGGACTGGCGAAACGTCCCCCTTTGCTTTTATGATTCAGACGTTTTATACCTGAAACCACACCTGCAATTAGTGCCTGTCCAGAGAAGATGCAAATCAGGTGTGGCGAGTCACACAGGAGGCAGAAAAAACCTTCCCGCCCCATGATACAAAGCACACCTCAAACCACACAACGGTAAGTGAGTGGGAACAACAACATGAAAAGTGCAAAATGGCCACATTATGCAACCCACCAATTCTTTGCCCTCCCCGCTACTTCTTGCAGCTGCCCTAGCCAGGGACGTCATTTCTCCAAAATGCCTGGGGTAGCGGAAGTGACATCACACAACCCTTGACCTCTGATGACATCACAGGAAGTGATGGCACCCAACCGTTCGCCTATTGACAAAACAGGACGTGGCATCACATAGCATTGCTCCTTAGTACACTAAGTACACTAAGACAAATATGCTTCCGATCATATAACCTCCGGATCTTTCCCGGAGACTCAGGAATCATAACCATTTCTCTGGGTCTCCGGGAAAGATCCTGGAATCTCAGGAATTTTGGTGGGGGACAGCTTTCACTAATTTCTTTTTTTGTTGTTAGATGGGACATAGAGGGGGAGGATGTGTTGCAGGTCGCAATAATTGCAGGTTATTTTTTTATTTTAAAATGTAAACAGCAGCAACTCCAAATCACTCCTAGAAAAGCCTGCTGGGTCTAGAGACCTAGGCTACTCCTCGCTCATGAGAGCCAATGAGGCTTGGACATGTCTGGGGAGGCTTGTGGTCTGGTGCAGAAGGGACTTAACCTAGCAGTTCAGGCTGGACTTCCCCTTTTGGGGTGGGACCAAGCCTGATTTTCATATGGTCTTTCCCCTCCTGTAGTGGCTTGGCACGCTGAAAAACAACGGTCTGGTGGTGGCACTTAAGCTGCTCTGTGGTACGCATTCTCATCCCCAAAAACGAGGAAATGGGTGCTTTTTTGATGTGTAAAACATGGATGTCTGCCTCCTTGAAATCCTAACAAAAGGCTTGTATTTTTGCACAATGCAGGTTGACACTAACGAGGGCTTTAAAGTAACAAAGCTGAGCTATGGTAAAGGCCGTATCTGGGCTTCACAGGTCCCAGCTCATTCTCCCTCTGATTTCTTATCTTTTATTATTGGGATGGGCAGACTCCTGCCAGTGCAAAAGGCCCCTTTCCTTGACAAGTTACAGCTCACTGGGGAGGGGCCTTAAGCCTTCCAAAGCCCTTCCTTCTGCCTATTCTTCACAGTAAATGGCTGCACCACATAAGCCTGGAACAGTGTAATGCGTGCCCACGTGCACATTTTAGTCAGAAGCTGCTTGTGTAAAACGATTCTGTGATGTGAAGACAAGTAGAGCGATACATAGAGATGTCTGGTTGCCTTGTGCAGGTAAGACTTTTTCAAGCATTGGAGTCTTGTCAATATTTGCAGACTCCTTGATTTTGAGAATAAGGGATGGTTAAAATTAATGTTGAAAAGAAGGGAAGGGGGTGTATCAAAAAAATGGAGATGAGGATGGGTACAACTTTAAACTGAGCGTACCACCACCGAGTTTGAAACCTTCCAGCCATCACCTTTCTTATTTGCTTATTTGGTGAGTAACCCACAGTTTCTTTTGTTAGATGAGAGACAGAGGTGAAGGATGTGAGATCACAGTAATTGCAGTTTTTAATGTAAACAGCAGCAGCAGCTCCATGACAACACCCCTCGAAACGGCCCGTTTTCTTATTTTCTTTGGTCTTTTAGGTCTTGCTTAATTCCAGCCTCCTCCAGCTTCTGAGCACTGGAACTGATCCCATGCTGCAGCACTGCATCCTTTTGCTCCCAAAGCAAGTGTGTTGCCCCTGAGCTATCCTTTCAAATATATATGTGTTTTGCTAGAGGAAGCAACATATGTACATTCATTATCTTGCCTTGCGTCTATCAACAGTGTGCCCGTGATGCAGGTCTGGCAGATCTGGGTCAGGTCACATAGTGCCCAGGCAGGACTGGTGGAAGAAGCCTCTGGGGCACAACCCTCTCATTGCAGGCCCAGTGGCTCACTGGATGTGCAAAGCAGACAACGAGAAACACTGATGAGACTTGCGTTCATGCTGCGCTGTCACTGAGTACTGCAGGCTGCTCTAACCCATTCCCATCTAGCTAGACCTAGCCCCCATACCATTCCTGTTGCCACAGTACTGAGTATGAGTTGCACAGACAGCCTTGCCTCTGAACCCAACCGTTCAGACATTCTTCACTAATGGACTGCCAACCTGTTGGTGATGGTTGCTAGTGAGTGATCCCTGTTATTTCTCCAGCTAACAAGATTGATTTTCGAAATAAAAAGAGTGCCACATTTAGCCACATTTACAGCCGACTTTTTCAGGTGCAACACAGATATCTGTCCTGGCACTGCCTCTTTGTCCAGTGACATAGGCGTCGCAAGGACAAGTCTAAGGGTAGCAGAGAGGGAGCCAGGGGTAGAAGTTGCTACCCCTGGCAACCCCCAAATGACATCCCTGGCCCTAGTGAAGGAACTTCAGTCCCCTCATCAGGAAGCCCTTCAGCCTGCCAAAGAAACCCTTGCAGCAGGTAACCCTTTGGCCTGCCTAGCAGCACCTGTGGATAGAAGCAGGCGGCACATCATCCAGTCCAGCTGCTCTGCCCCACTAGGTAGCCCATCACCTTGTTATGCATCTGCTCTGTAGGTACCCATCAGCATATCACCTGGGCATGCCCTCTACACTTTTGCTGTTTGTTGAAAAAGAGGATGACATAGAGTCAAACAGGGAGATATTTACATCAATACCACCCATTGAAACTGCGCGCTGTCCAGCACTTCTGTGCAAGTGTCACAGTATGGACCACTGTGGCACTTGAGCTGGCATCACACAGCCCTATTGTTCATGCATCACCTCAAAGCTCGTACCCACCATGATGCAAAGCAAACACCACCGCGTCACATTTCCCAATGAGCACAGAGCAATACATGTCAGGAAATCTAGGTTCTATGACATTGCTGGTTTCCCTAATGTGGTAGGCACCACAGACTACATCCACGTGGGTCTTCTAGCAGCCAGGGCCAAAGAGCAGGTCATCTGTAACAGACGCATGTATCGCAGCATCCATGTGCAAATGGTTTGTGATGACGCCCTGCTCTTCACCCATGTCTTTGCATGATTTCCAGGGTCAGCATATGCCTCCGTGTTTCTGCACCAAAGCAATTTTTCATGCCTCATTGGGGGACTGACTGATGGATGTGTAATGTGATGAGTTTCCCTCAGTCGGTCCTGGGAACTATCAAGGTGGTAACTCATGGGGCATGGTACCTGTAAAGACCGGTGGGGGGTGTCTGTACTTCCGCTCTCTATATGGTAGAGGAGAGGCACAGAGGACCCCAGCCAAGATTCTCTATTGTGGTAGAAATTGACGAGCAATCAAGGCCTAGCTTCTCAGGAGGTGATGCGGCTGGTTCTTAAGTACAGTGTAGTCCCCAAGCCCCCACAAAGGAATGTCCACACACTGTATCGATCAAAACAGAGTCTTTATATAATTAATATTCAAGGTCACGTACACTATCACGATAACTCACTTTGTACTCAGAAATCAACAATGGGAAATATATACAGTTCTAAAGTGGTACCACTAACGTTATCAGATCTCATTAACGTGCATACAGTCAGAATGACACACAGATCAAAATAAAGAGGAAACCAGCAGTAGAGGGAGGAAGGAAAGCAAGATGGTTGAGCAATGGCAGAATACTGGCCCCGTTACCTAGACACACTTCTGTGTGGAGATCCCCCCACCGGGAAACCTGTAGAAGAAAGACACAAGCCCAGTCCATATATTGTTCACACTAGACTTTCCAATAGTTCTGCAACCCCAACCTGGCGTTGTAGCGTTCCGTGTCGGGGAGTCGACGGCCCTTCTTGAGTGTCCTCCCTTTCAGACAGGAGTCACGGGTCGCCGAACGTCCGAAGCAGAACAGGTCGAGCTATGACAGTAAAGTGGCCGCGTCGTTCCTAGCGGTGCTCGTTGACAGGGAAGCGTAAACGTCCTGCAAGGAAGAGGCGTGCGGGGCACCTCGATGTCAATAGATCTGGACCGCAAAGAGTTGAAGAACTGTGGCCCAGCAAGGGCGCTGAGTTATCGGCGTCTCTGTGGTCTTTGGGTGGCGGGAAACCCACAGGCCTTCTCCAGCAGGATACAGTGGCGATGATGCGGATGAGAGCGTCCTTGGATCAATGAAGGTTCATAGGCAATCGGGAGCACAGCGGCTCCAGTCGGCGATGGCGGTCCTCGACAGTGGCGGACAACAGTCCGGGCGCTTCTCCTTGGAGTTCCGCAGCGATCCCCGTATCGGGTCGGCAGCCAGTCGAAGGTCTGTCTACCAGGGAGCTTAGGCAAAGATCAGCTGTGCACGATGGTCCCTCATAGCTCGGGAAGAGGGCGCCTTACCAGGTCCTCTCTGGGTCAGTCCTTGAGGCGCAGCAGCTTTCAGATTGTGAAGGAGAGCAACAGCAATTCTTCTTGTCCAGCAGGGCTTCAAGATCAAGTTTCAGTTACTTCAGTTATTTGTCGTAGTGGAATTCAGCTTCTGAACACAATTCCTAGCAGTGAGAGGTCCCCAGATATACTGTTGATCTCCCATTCATTCCGCTGGGTCACATTCAAGCATCCAATCACGACTAAGGGCATTCAGGCAGGCAGGCAGCCAATCAGGCACACGGTGCATTCAGGCCATTCACTTCTCTCCAGACACTCACAACAAGTTATGTGTATTGGGACAAGTACCGTGCCATTCAACACTCCATGCTGCTTTCATACCGGTTTCGGGCAGGGCTGTCTCAACCATTGTGTCAACGACCAGATACTAGACACCCACAACATAGAATGCGTATTTGTCACACACTCCATTCACCCAGGTCCCAGCCACAGGCGTACCCACAACATACAGTCGTTGAGAAGGCTCCAGCCAGTCTGGTCGGCACTTCCCCACACTACCATATATGGAACTTCCACCCAACAGGTAAGTGAGGACAATGAGGAAATTCTAGATGTCAGGTGAACGGGGGATATTATAGAGTGGATCAGATAATAAGACAGGAATGCAAATGGGGGAGAGTTGAACCAACGCTGGGGGACATATTAAAGGAATACATTCAATTCTGTATCTGTGTTCAATCCCAGACTGGTACATCGAAGTTTGGCAATGGTTCGTGCCTCAAGTTGCCACAACAATAACTGGCGATCACCTTATAAGTCAAGATCCCAGATTGCCACTTGCTGTGCATTGGCAACAACATCATCGACTGGACTCAATAAACAATCTCAAGTTCATTGGACTCATACAAGCGCACGCCCATCCAAGAGGCGGTGATCGCCAGTTATTGTATAAAAATGCGTTAGGCTTATGACTTTATTGTTCTGCCAACTATATGCTATAAATGGGTTAAAATGGTTACACCAGGATCCATTACTTACTGTATGTTTTGGACTTCTTTCTTTGTCGCTCTTCCATGCATGAAATATTGGGCGCTACCAACCTGGATCCTGGCTTTTGAATGTTCCAATTTCTCAATGGTAACTTTTCATTTGAATAACATGGAATCACACAATGTGTTTTTTATGTTTATCATTCATATGAAACCTTTTTTGTTTCGCTTTTTTTCCCCCATGGGTTTCTGGCCCAACTCCTTTTCCAATCTTGTATTGGTCCATTAATCATCATCTTGTTTGTTATTGTCTAACCTTGGTTATGGATTTACCATGTGATTGTTCTATTATGTGATCTTTTGTTTTATAACATTGACAGTTTTGTTTATTTTTTTTTATTTTATTTTTATTTTTTATTCATTTATTTACAAGAATATACAGAAACAATATCATGACAAAAATCAGAAAATACAGAAGGAAAACATATATGAAATAACAAAAAACCTAAAAGAAATCATTAAATACACTGCAGATCTTCTCATACAAAGAAAGTTTACATTTCAATTTGTAAATTAATTTTTCCGTCCTGGACAGGCCATGCATCTCCTGGACCCATTCCTCAAAAGAAGGAGCGACCTGACCTTTCCACCCTCGGAGAATCAACCGTTTGGCCACAAAGAAAGCCCTGAAAGACCACTTTTTAAGTGCCGAACTAACATCAGCCAGCCCAGTATCATCACCAAGAATCACTGTCCGAAAATCTATGACAGAATCACCACCCAAAATTCTGACACACACATCACAGACTCTATTCCAAAAATCTTTGACCCGCACACAGCTCCATAACATGTGTTCCAGTGACCCAACTTCCTGAACGTAGCCCCAACAATCAGCATTATCAATCATGCCTCTTTTATGAAGTCTTTCAGGACACCAGTACACACGATTCAGAATCTTAATTTGGCGCGACCTTTCACACAGATTCAGCGAACACATGGAAACATTACCACACATATATTGCCAGGCACTGATGTCAATCTCAGATCCAATCCTCTCACTCCAAACTCTCCGCAAATCATCATTACCTCAATAATGTGACACAATTAGTTTGTACAGTCTACTGGCCAGTCCACCTTTTTTTGCATCAGCATCAGCCAGGAAAACATCCACATCCAAAGAGTCGGACCAGTCAACCTCACCGACTGACCTCTTGAGGTGTCTATAAGCAGAGTCAGATAGGCCTCTAAAATTCCATGTCTCCCACAGCTCAGCCGCAGTCAACCACCGATCATCATTACCCAAATCTGATACCTGTTTAATACCCATAAGGAACCAATCCGTCCAAAAAACAGTCCTAGAATTGTCCCTAATCATAGGATTCAGCCAAATAGAGGCATTCTTGCTTTTAAACGCAGCATGACCCAGTAATGACAACATTTCCACCCATGAGGCACGCAAAAATGACGTTGTCAACATACTACTTCAGAAATCTTCGTATTAGTGGTCAACAAGGCTTTAGGGCCAAGCGGCCCATAGGCGTTCGATTCCGCCACTGCCCAGCTGTCTAGATCACCACTTAAAAACGGAAAAAAAGAATGAGCCGAAAATGCCAAATGGTATGCCCTAAAATTCGGGACACCTAAACCACCCAAATGGATTGGAAGCTGTAATTTCCAAAGACTAAGTCTCGGAGGTTTACCGTCCCATAAAAATGCCTGAACAAGACGGTCTAGATCTCTCCAATAACCACACTTAATTTTCAATGGAAGCATGCTAGATACAAAGTTAATTCTTGGAGTTAAATTCATTTTCAAGGCATTGACTTTACCCCACAGGGAAAGATGAAGCAGCAACCACCATTCCAAATCCATTTTACAATCTCTAATGACCACTCTCATGTTTTCATCAACCATATGGGAGACAGGATGCGACAACCACACCCCAAATAGCGCAAGTGCACTTCACACCATGTAAACCCCATCCCTGTAACCAGAGTCTTATCACATCTGTTGGACAGGGGCAGCACTTCCGACTTCAACCGGTTAATCTTGTATCGTGAAAAAACATGAAAATCAGACAAAACCCTCATCAGACAGGGCAGGGACTCTGCCAAATTCTGCAGTACCAGTAAAAGATCATCAGCATAAAGCCATGCCTTCTGCACCACACCCCAACAACTAACACCTTGTAAATCCGTGTCATCTGTGATGCAAACTGCAAGAGGCTCCATCGCTAGAATGAATAATAGAGGAGATAATGGACAACCCTGACGCGTGCCCCGATTCAAGCAAAAGGGATTCAAAACCACCCCATTTGTCTTTACGTCAGCAGTAGGTTTGGCATATAGTAGACTAACCCAAGAAACAAAATCTTCACCAAGATTCATCCTCCTCATCACCGAAAACAAGTAATCCCAGCTAACCCTGTCGAAAGCTTTCTCTGCATCAAGGGCAAAGACTGCAGCATCACAGTCCATCCTATCCGCTATTTCCATTGTGAGCAACAATTTCCTGATATTACTAGACGTACGCCGCTGCTTCATGAAACCAGACTGTTCCTCACCAATCAAATCAGGCAAGAACTGTACCAGGTGCATAGCAAGAACCTTGGCAAGAATCTTATTATCGGTATTAATAAGGCTTATCGGGCGATAACTAGCAGGAGGATTACAGTCCTTCACTTTCTTCAAAAAGACCAAGATAGATGCATGTCTGGTACTAGGTGAAAGTGACCCAACCACTTTGCTAGACACAAACATGTCTCTCAGAAGCCCTAAGGCCGAGTCCGGGAGGATGCTATAGAATTCACAAGGAAGCCCATCCGGACCCGGGGACTTACCCACATTCAGCTCTGAAATCGCACTCCTGATCTCATCAATCGAAATCGTGTCACCAAGACGAGCTTGCTCTGCTTCCCAAATCCTAGGCAAGTTCAAAGTACCAAAAAAGTCCTCCCCCTACCCGTAACACCAGTCTCATTGCTATACAGATTCTCGTAAAAGTCATGAAAAAATTGAGTTAATTTTTATTGGATCAAATGTGATTCTACCTTCCCCGTCAATTAGAGAATCAATTGCCGACTCAGACACCCTTTTCTTCAACCTGTATCCCAGCCACCTGTCACAATGCTCACCCTTCTCAAAGTACGTACATCTCGAGTAGAACAAACCACATTCAGCTCTCTGTGACAAAAAGTCTTCCATTTCTTAAGTTTTTTCAAAGTTGCCGATTTAACCGAATCAGACGGATCAATCATCAAATCCCGAGAAATTACACCAATACAGAGTTCAAGATCCCGCAGTTTCCTCTCATCCCTTTTCCGTTTACCACTAGATAGTCCCAAACAGACACCACGCATACAGCATTGAAATGCTTCCCATGTGTTCACCACACTGATCTCATCTGAACGGTTCTCCATCACAAAACAATTTGCCTCCGAAACAATCCGTTCCAAAATGCCATCATCCAACAAAATAGAGGTGTTCATTTTCCATGAGAAAGTCCTAGCACACCTAAATTTAAGTCCTAAATGCAACACAACAGAGGCATGATCACTCAATAAAATATTACCAATATCACTGGAGACTACACTTTCCGACACATTCCCGCCAGTAAAAATCATGTCAAGTCTAGAAAACACACCATGAGCACTAGAAAAGAAACTATATTGGCGCCTGTCTAGATTCCTAAGACGCCACAAATCTTTCAACTTGTGTTCCTCCAAGAGTGATCCAAGTGCCGATGATGAAGATCACACTGAGTCACCCTCCTAACCTGACTTCTATCAAGCAAAGGATCAACCACAGTGTTAAAGTCCCCCCCCCCAAGTACCACATTAGAATTATTGAAATCTAAAAGGGTCTGCGCAACCATTCTAAAGAAGGAGCCATCATCTACTGTAGGAGCGTATACATTACACAGCGTCAACAATTCTCCCTGAATTTCAACTAATAATGCAATCATTCTCCCATCCTTATCCGCATGCTGACTCAGAATTTTAATAGGAAGCTTCTTCCGAAACAAAATGACAACACCCCGGGACCTTGAGGAGAAGGAAGAGCTATAAGCCGAACCGACCCACTCTTTCTCCAACCTTGGAATTTCATCCGACAAAATATGAGTCTCCTGTAAGAAACATATGTCTGCGTGCATGTCCTGTAACATATGAAACACTTTCTTTTTCTTCAGCAGGTTATTGACTCCATTCACATTCCAAGAGACAATACAGAGATCATTGGCTGACCCACTGGAGTGTGAAGACATCATTGCATCAAACAGGTCAAAATCATGAATAGTAAGAACAAAATAACAAAAAACAGAAAAAAGACACACACTGAAATAAGAATAAAAAACAAAAAGCAAAAAACAAAAAGAACAGATAAGACCGCGAAGTCTATTCAGCCTAAATAAAGATTGAAACAACATTTAGAACCATCTCCAGGACCCCCCCCCCCAAGGAACAATAAAAACCATCAATAAAGCATCAAAGCCAACACAACTCAAAAAACGAGAAAAAATGCTTAACTGTAGCCCAAACCAATAAGGGCAACCCACATGCACCCCAAAGCCCCCATCCCCCATTAAAAGCATACCAACAATTCAGTATAGAACCAGTCACAAGCGAAAATATCAAGGTTATCAATGCTGCAGTATGTCATAACCTAACTGTAACATAACCATCTCAACCCCTGTTTTATCCCCCCAGAAAAACATCCCAGAAAGTGGAAGCCCACAAAACGCAAGAAGATTTAACAAATGCAGTAGAAATGCTTTTCAAGAGGAATAAAGCGCAGTGCATTAAATTATGGCACATGCCAGTCAAAAAGTGGGGCAAATTCAACGGGGCAAGTCAGTACCAGACCCACACGCTTGGATGTGAACCTGGAAAATGAATAAAATAAGAACTTCAAAAGCGCCAAACTTAATGAAATCCCCATCCATATCTTTGAAGCGCAGCAAATGCACGAGGCCTCAGACTGCTAAGACCCCACACCGGCCGTCACAAGTTGAAAACCGCTTCCAATGTGCACTGAGATGAAAGCTTGATGTACATAAAGTCACATCCTGTAACAGTCGGACCCCTAGTACTTTTTATGGACAGCAACAGCGTTTCCTCCCGAGACAGCCGCAAGCACGCTGACTATGTATTTTCCGTTGTTCAAATTGTTCAAGCAATTCAATAATGGTGCATTTAAAAGGAGTATTGAAAATGTATTTGATCGGGGAACTCCACCCCGTATATAATATTAACCTCGCTCAGCTGCTGAACACATTTATTAATGGCCTACTGGTCTGGAGGCACACCTGCAAAGGACCTGTTTCTTTCACAGTCACCGTTCAGCAAAAGGGCACTTACCGCACAACGATCACCTGCACCCGAGCTCCAGTAGAAGTGCATCAGGCGCCGCTCAGTCCATAAAAACGAAACATAGATCGCAGACGGAAACGCTGGGCCCGATCAGCTGATGGAAGTGTCAAACGGCGAGCGTCGTACGTCCCTTCCTAGTGGGTCCTTTCCTCAAACTAAGCAGGAAGCAACACGGAGCACCATCCGAGGCCGTAATATGGAACTTTAAGTAAGTCACAAGTGTACCGTGGCGCATTGAATGCTCATGGAGAACAAAGAAGTTCCAAAGCGTTATTCAAAAACTCAGCAACGTTAACAGCCATCTGCCATCGGCGCCATTTTAAGTATATTAAAACATACTGCAGAAAGTGTCCAAAGATGATAAAAAGTAAAACAAAAGACTGATACATTGAGGGGGGAGAGGGCAATGGGGATGCACCATCAAAATCAAGCACGGTAATTGATCAGAGCAGATACAGGGAGACCCTTCTTATAAGTCTCCAACCAATCCAGCACTTGTACAGGGACTGAAGTGCTTTTTTCACCCTCAGGAAACACAATAGTAAAAACATTATTCCTGTTAAGAAAAGCACGCAGAGTAAGCTGCCTGGAAAAGTCTTTAGCCCCTCCAAATGACCTCCTCAAGAGCAGAATTTCCTTGGAGTAGTCAGGGTATATATAAACAGATTTGCCTTTGAAAGAGGCATTCCCAGCCATCCTTGCAGCCTTCACTAAACATTCCTTCGACCTCTGATTTAGAAAGGAAATCAAAACATGCCTCGTCTCTGCCCCCCTGGTGTTTTCCAATCCTAAAGATATCATCAATATCTTCCATTTTAATTATATGACAATGAAAACTTTCCTTAAAAACCTGAAAAACAAAGGAAGGCAAGTCCTCATCATATCCTGCTGAATCCTCCACTCCAACCAGTCTGATGTTTTTAGCCCTGAGCCTTAACTCCAAATCCAAGCATTGTTCTTTTTCCCTCTTCAAGTCAGATTTCAGATTATTATGCGCTTGAAAGCTGCCAGCAATCTCAAGCTCATAGTCAAGGATGATTTCTCTAAGTCTGTGACTCTGCCATCCAGTTGACCAGTCTTCAAGTTAAGCTCAGCCATAGTCAGCTTGATTTCACTCACATCTTGGGCCAGCCGAAGAATAGTCTTGTAGACATCCGACAGGCTTGGGGTATCCTCCATCTCGGGGACCTGCTTAGGTTTCTTCGAGGCAGGGTTTTCAGCTTCACCAAACTTTTTCTTGGAGTTCATTACAATTTCTTTATAAATATCTTCAGGGAGAGGTCCAGAGCAGTTGAGCTAAACTGCTATCCGCTGCCAGCCATTCTAGAATCCCAACATTCACAGTTTTGCCTTGAAAAGGACCCGCTGTTTAGGGTCGAAACACGTGTCGGCAGTTCTGTTTCGGAATTAGGCAGTTTTGTTTACTGAATCACATTACATAAAACCTCTTTTGTATAAAAATGCATTAGGCTTATGACTTTATTGTGCTGCTTTACTTTGAGCATTGCCTCTTTGCACTGACATCGGTCCGGTAGACTTATTCTTCTACAGTCTCACGTTGTGGTTGCGCAATGTAACAGAGGTGACATTCCTTTTGTTGCTAGTTTCTAATTGGGTAGTTTTGAGTTAACTACTAGTCCCTCAAACGTGCAGCAGCCCAGGGTCTCCCATGACCAACACATCAACAGATTACTAACTGTGACCCTTGCAATTTCTTCTATAGCCCAGCGCCTCCCACATACGGCATACCTCACTTCAGTTTTTCAATATCTAAGAGAGGCAATACCTAACTCATAACGAAGAGATTATAGGGACATAGTCCGGTAACCCCAGTGTGCGTTTCCATAACTTGGCCTCAATTGTGTCCCATTCAATCTCCATGGCTAGACCATTCTAGTCCAAACCAAAAATAACTATTTGCACCACCTTGCCTATAAAGAATCTTACTAAAGGGAGTAAGGAACATTTTCAAAATTGAGTTTTAATTTTTTTCATTTCCGCTCTCCACTTTATTTTTTTAAATCAATTGATTGGAGCAGGTTGCATTTTGTTGGAAAAGAGCTGATCGATGCTCCCAAATAGATTAATTCCGAGACTAACTCAATAGGTAATTGGTCCAAGTTACAGACATAGTGCTTCGCTATCCTACTTGGTTGTTTAAACCTTATTATCTTGGACTTCGATGGATTAATAGTGAGATTATTTCTTCAGGCATAATTTTCTACTGCAGACAAGAGACGTTGCAGCCCTACTTGAGAGTGATCCAGGACTACAAAGTCATCTGCATTAGCCAACCAGTTAATTTTTGAGTTTCCAATTACAGGAGATATTAAACCT
This sequence comes from Ambystoma mexicanum, assembly GCF_040938575.1. Taxonomy (NCBI): domain Eukaryota; kingdom Metazoa; phylum Chordata; class Amphibia; order Caudata; family Ambystomatidae; genus Ambystoma; species Ambystoma mexicanum. Next base: position 1,214,508,665 of record NC_090936.1, read on the forward strand.
ATGTCCTTCAACCACCCCACAAGGTCTGCCATAAACAGGATAAACAGAAACGGGGCTAACAAACACCCCTGACATACCCGTCTCTCTCCTGATCGGATTTATCAGTAGGCCTGCTCTACTCAGCCTTGCCCGCATAGAATTGTTTGAATGCATCTCTCTCACAATTGATAATAAATTGGGGGTAATACCCCAACCATCCAGTTTATTTCCATAGGAGGTTCCTATCAACAGTATCAAAAGCTTGGAAAAGGTCTAGCCATGCCCCAAAAAGGGGAGTTCCCCCTTTTTTGAGAGACGACGCTGTCAAACAACTCAAAACCAGACCATTAAGTGAAGTGGAAAGACAAGACCCTTTCTAAAACCCGATTGCTGCATTGGTATGATGCCTGCCTTTTTTGCCCATGCTTCCAATTCCCCTAGGATGAGACCAGCGAAAATGTTGCTGTCTGAATCTAACAGGGAATTTGGGCGGTAATTAGCTGCTAGCAATCTGTCTCCCTTTTTATATATCGGAATGACTATGGAGTTTTTCCATGAGTCGGGGAGGGTCTTCCACAAGATTATATTATCAAGCATTTTTTTAGAACCCTTGCCCACAATGGTGGATCCATTTTTAGGATTGAATTACTCATACCATTTGGTTCTACGGCCCTGGATGCAAAGATTTCCATATCAGCACTTCCAGATCCGAAACAGAAAAGTCCAGAGTCCAGTTGCCCAGATTATTTCTCTCCTCATGTATAGTATTTGGAGAATCATAGACCCCTGCGAAGTGTTCGCACCACACCTGTTCTTGAATAACCGCGTCCTGCTTTTGCGAGCAACTTAAATCATTCCTTCCTACCATTGTCCAGACAACATCCTCTCCCTATCTTGCTGGAACATAAGACCCCAGTGAGCTCTGAGCCAATTTCTATAACTGTTATTAAGAACTCTCAGCCCCTCCCTGAGCTGTTCCCTATCTGGACAATATCTCTTTAACCAACCTCTTTCTATTCTGAGTTGCTTCTTCTGAACCGTTATTTCAGAATCAAAGCTATGATGTTTGTGAATCCTATGTACTTTTTGTGTATTTGCTTCAGCTGGGGCTATATACGATAGAAAACGAGAGAAATCACCTGTGTTACAAAAATGCGATGATTGGTTGTTAGAGAGTTTTTAAGTATAATCCCTTAATTCACAGTTTAATACTCACCCCCCCGCCCTTTGAAATCTTCTTACAGCATTGCCTGCACCATTCATAGACAACCACCGGTCATAAAACATTGCCTCAGGGTCCCCCTCAAACTGTAGACTTGCAGTTAGTATTACATGATCATCAATGTTACCATCCCCCAACTGAAAATCAAAACATGTTTCAAAGATGGATTTCGAGGCAAAAAGATAATCAATCGTCGAGAAAGCCTCCCCTCTCCTCCAAGACGGCGCGCTCAGGATATCCCCCTGATGTTACCATTGAACATTTGTAGACCCCATTCTATTAAGAAATCTGCCCAAGTTTCACCGTTCCTGGTCTTCTGACGGGATCTTCCCGATGTCGGGTCTACCGTCATAATACATTGAGAGTTAAGATTGCCTGCAAAGATAAAGTCATCTAGCAGGAACTGCTGTGCGCAATTCAATAGACCGTTGGAGAGATTAAGTAAAAATTCATTTAAGGGAAGGATTTTAGGGTTCCAATATACATTTATAATGATCCAACTTTTTCCCCTGGCAGCACCTCTTTTTATTGCTCTCACCATTAAAATACCTTCACTAGTATCCAGAATACTCTTTGAGGACTCAAAAATCGTATTACTGCAGGCTACCAACAAAACCCCCCTTGGCCTCCCGCCCCTCTGAACCACGCACCAATTGCTGAAAAAAAATAGCAAAACCTTCAAAACTCACTGGACATGTTAACCAAGTCTCTTGGAATAGTATTAAATCGACTGTCTTCAAGATTTGAGATTTCCTTGGTTCTTGGGAGAAGGATGTATACCCTCTTGAATTCCACAACAGTACTTTTAATTGAGTCTTCCCTAGAGTCTCTGTTGGGACATGCCCATTTTAAGGATGACCAGTGAGATTATTTCCGGAACCATTTCCCACATATTTACTGGGATTGAAGGGCCTCTCTCTTTATTCCTGGGTAAGTTCTGCTGGATTCCACTCTGCGGATATCCTGGGTTGATTGGTGCAGGAAACATCCTGGGAGATCCTAAAACCTTTTTGGTCCCACGCCAATGTCTCCCCCAAGATTAAATCCAGGGCCAATCTTGATTTCAAAGTCACTTCCGCAGTGTTTGTATCAGGGCCAAAAGGGAATCTCACCACATCAATGTCAGCTGTTGTAAAGTATTTTAGGGCGGGGATCATACTCATTTCCCGTAGAATTGTGGACTGATTCAGTGGCATATTATTTTGCATTGATGGCAGTTTTCTTGATAGGAAAACTTGGCAGTCCTTTATTTGATGGTGCTGGTTACGTAGTCTCTGAGAACCTCTTGCCTGGTTGGTATTAACTGCCGTGGCCACCAAAAGAGTACCTCTATTGCCACTCATTGACATTTCCACAGTCTGTTGCTCTTGAGATGCCTGCCATTGTTTATATTCGTCGGCCCTTTGCTGTCCAAATTTGTCACCTCTCCCGCAGTTACTGCCCCGACTCTATTGCTCAAATCCGCTGCCACCCCCAGACTTGAAACAGCATCTTTTTTTGTCTTTTTCAAAAAAATCATGCAATGTTTACTGAGGAAATTACTGGTTTGGATTGTCGTTTCGCCATCAGAAATATAGGAGCAATTTTCTTATGGGGATCAGGTATCTCCGTTTGGCTTCCAACCGTTAATGTGTCCACAGTTTTTCCTTTTTCCTTTGAATCATTAAGGACTTCATTCATTGCTTTATTTGTCTTCTTATCCTTTTTCCCCTGACCCTTTTCCAGCGCAGTCTCTTTCTGATTTTTTTCATCCCTTTTCATGCCCTCCTTTAACTTTTTCAAGAATTGGTTAGAGTCTGAAGACTTGCTTCTTTCCCTAAATATTCAGCTGAGGTGGAGTTTCACACGCTGCTATTGCCCTTCTTTTTCTTCTATTTTCCGTTTTTCCATTCACATTCCTCACTTTCTGCAGACAAAGCACACTGGGTAATGACATCAGAAGTCAAAGTAACTTTGAGTTACCATTGAAGGATTGTTCAAATCCAATATCCTCTTGCCTTCCTGGAGTTTGTCTTCCCCTACGTGGTCTTCCCGCAGATAGCCATCCGCAGGGTCAGTGTCAGGTATCCTCTGCCTTTCCCAAGCCAGGCAAAGGAAGCTTCCCCCCAGAGAACCAGTGACGGCATTGCTAGATTCATCACATATCCTGTGGGAGTCAGGGCAGGTGGGTTGCTGTGTTTTTTAATGGATTATAGTAGAGTGAGAGCAGCAGCAACATCAGTGTTCCCCCCAAGGTGGTACCCTGCCTGGCATTAGGAGACATATATTGTCGTCACATCTGTCCTGCAGGAATATCGCTGCACACTGAGGCCTCATTGGATGCAAAGGGAGACATACCTTGTAAGGGTCCAGAGGACAAAAGCGTAGGGTCTGCAACTGTTTTTTTTAATGTCTATGCTTTGTTAATTACTGGTGATTATGCACACTGTAACTAATGTGAGGGTTCAGCAGCCCTAGCAACCCATCAGTGGCCAGCACCCAAAATTAAACATTGCATTGGTGCTCACAGAAGAGGCATATCTTTGGCTTTATGCCGTATCTTTGGCTTTATGCCGCATCAGATCAAAAACGTGGATGAATGCGCTTTAATCTGTAAAGCTAGAACCGAGTACAAGAATTGGTGAGACCCCATAAAAACTCTTTGCGGACAGCTCGGTGGCAGTTAATGTTTAAGTTGTTAGCAAAAAAAGATACCAAGTCATTCTGGCAGATAGTTAGGAGATGTAGAGAAGCGCATAATAGCACTGAAATGAATCCAATTGCGGAAAAAACCTGGAGAAACTACATTCACTTCCTATTATTCCATATAATCATAAAGTGACTGAGGGGATATTTTTAGTATTATTAAAAAGCTGCAATCATCCCGTACTCCTGGCCCTGATGGCATTCTTGACTTACGGCCTCATCATAAGTTTGGCGGTAACCCTTAAATATGGCGGTAATGCTATTACTGCCGTATTTAAGGGTTACCTCCAGCTCTAAACTGGAGGTAAATGCGCTGGGAATTTGCCGATTTCCGGTGCAATTACCGCACAGTAACATCGCTGACGGTAGTTGCGCAGAAAATTCCCCAGTGGGCCCAATGGGGATTGGGGAATTCCCGAATGGACCCATTGGGGAATGGGGAATCACTGTTCCGCCAAACCTGTGATCGCGCTGGGGGGGGGGGGGGGGTTGGCGGTACCGCCCAACTCGTGATGAGGCCCTTAATAATTAAGAAAGATCCTATAGCTTGGGCTTGGTTATTAAATATAATATACACTCACATATATAGAAGGGGGGTCATGTCTTGCCAATGGAAAATAACTCTTCTAGTTCCTGTGTATAAAACAGGGCCTAGAATGAGCCCCGCAAATCATAATCTTCACTAGTAATGTTAGATTCAGCTAGTAAAACCTTTGAGAATATCCTCCTGAAAGAATTAACCCGCTTTTTAGAAGAAAAGCAGTTGCTACAATCATTAATGTCTTTAGACCAATTAACAGCACCATCCATAACATTTTCTGACTTCAATATCTGAAGCAGAGACCCCAAAGGTCAGAAACTCCATCCTCATATATGGCTTTCATAGACTTCATCGCTGCATTCGACAGCGTTGACCGAAATCTTCTTTGGCTAAAACATAATCACCGGGTCATATCATATGACCTTCTTAGGATGATCCACGCTGTATACCAGAAGCTACATTAAGGGCATACGGGATAATATAGGTAATCACTCCAAATGTTATAGCACCAGCAAGGCACATAAACAGGTGTGCGTTTTGGCACCCCTGCTTTTTAATTTCTATATTGACGACGTGCCAGGTATGTTTGATTGAGTACGTCATTTCCCTCCCAGGATCAGCACGGAGCATACTCCTCGGAAGGTACGCGGACGATATCATTTGGCTAGATCATCTTACGATTGGTCTAAATAGATCCATCAAGGTCCTTATGCGTTCCTCACAGGAGAGCCATCTTGTAATACATTTTGAAAAAACTAAAATACTTGTGTGTGGTAGCACGAAAATGTCAGATTAGCCTAGCTAATGCATACATGGTGTTAACACCCAGCAAGTAACCAACTTTAGATAATGGAAGAAAGCTAGAGTTGGCATAAAAAGGGCGGCGAGGTTCAGCGCAAGATAATGTGGCCTCCTATTAAGTGACATGAAAAGTGATAATGACACGTAGGACAATATTAACATTAAAAATGCTAAATTCTTCTATATTAAATCATTCACTCATCATACGGGTGGTCCCTCAATGGAAGGGTGTTTAATGATATATGAAATATCCATTGCCCCCTCGATTCTATACGGTCAAGAAAGTTACATAACAGATAAGATAGACTGGCTGGATAAAATGGAAGGAAGATTATGGAAGGATTCAGGGTAGTGCCCTTGAATTGGGGTTAATTTCTTTGCGGAATAAACTAAGCGTATTGTATATATCTTGTGAATGAGGATAGTAAAGGGGCAACATGCTGGTCTTGGAAGCAAGACCACGTTGAACAACAGAGGTTCGAAAGATTCGTGCTTAGAAACCTAACTGAGGTGTGGTATTAGGTGCATTATAAAATATATATATATATATATATATATATATATATATATATATATATATATATATATATATATATATATAAAATAAACATTATACAGGGCACATGGCAACTCAATTCAGGGCATGTTAAGGGACCTGCTTAGGAGTGGCACTAATACAATAGTTTATAAGTGCATGAAACAATTGGCTGGATACCTGATTGGTCACTGAATATACATATGTTGTGTGCCTAATTGAAGGCACAAACATGATGTTTCGACTGGGGCAATAATATTGATCACCTTGCTGGGAAAGCAAATTAGCACCCTAGGTGGGGGGGTGCAGCAAACCAGATTCTGCAGAACACGGGCGGAAATCTCTGATCTGAACCCGCAGGCTGCCACCTGGCGTGGGTCGCCATTTTAAAATAAATATACACCAAACCCATCTCCCTCCACTTACCTTTTGGCGGCGATGGCACTGGCCGCCACCGGCAGCTGCGCCCCGTTGTCCTGAGCGCTCCAGTTGGCCACTATGGGAAGGGAAGAGGGGCTCCATATTTCCATGGAGGCCATCTTGGGAAATTCTTTTTTTTTTAGCACCTCGGCTTGCCGCTTTGGTAACCCGGGATGCAAATGGCCTTAACACCCGATCCAGCCCGCCGCATCGGGTGTTAACGCCACATTGATTGGCTTTCCCTACAGCACAACCTCAAAATGTATCATGACATATCTGGGCAAAAGAATAAGTAGATTGTTGATGCAATTAGGTCTTAATAACTATCGTGGTGGTTTCGAAGGCCAGGTAAGGAATGCTTCAAGCGGTTCTGTGGATTTAGTACGACCTTGGAAAGTACTCATCTCCTTACTCAAAACCCTTTCCTTGGGAAGGTCTATGTAAGGTTTCTGGGGAGAAATGTACATAATGTGAGGTGCAAACTCTTTGTCGTAGTTTTGGTCCTATTGTGCATCGGGCGATCCATCTCTTTGACGAATGCATTGAGATGTCGATGGGGAACTATTATGCTGACATTAACTTCTCTTAAAACTCAAGAAACAGTTACATTAGCAGACTCCACCGATTATATGATCTATATCATTTAATTTGATCTTCTTATGCCTTAATTAATTGGAATATATTGGCATTATGTCCCTTGTGCGCCTATAGTAATTATGCACCTTTTTATAAAAGCTGATGATGTTTTTTTACCATCAATACTGATATTAATTTTTTATTGACAGTGGAATGTAATATGTTTTTTTTATGTCATTTTGTGTTATAAATTGGAAACTTGTGATAGGGTTTAATGTAGCCAGAACACACGATAAATAAAGAAAAAATATCTTTGATTTTAATCTGGGCATGACCCTTTGTAAGAAGGAAGGATATTTGGGGAGGCAAATGGTGTGTATTCTCTGCAAGAAAAGCTATTACAAGATCACATGTTTTGATTGTGCTAACATTGTAAACTGGCTTTTTAAAATTGGAAAATGTTAATTTCAAACAACAACATACAATATATAGTGTACTTATGACAATATTGTTACACTTGTCTTACTTAGCAAAGCACATTATCACAACCTAGAATAACAAAATAAATTATTGTCTGATAGGAAGATGTATTCCAGGTGGACAATCTGGTACTCTCCTATTGTAGTCTTCAGAAATACGCTACGAAAATGGGGAAGGAGACAAATGGCACCAATGAGAGCTCCTGGTTGCTGTGCATAAAAAGAAAGAGCATTCTGGGAGCATAAGAATGACAACAGATCTTTATTTTTGACAAATATGTCTGTTATAGAAATGTTAAATGCTTGAATCCCTGAGTACATTAATGCACACTGGCCTGGGTACTCATTTACTTTTTTACATAACTCTAATATTAAAGTTGGTTGTGATTATGAACGATACAGCCTCATGATTTCCATGTGAGTATAACATATCTGAAACATCTATCACTCCATTGTGGTCTGAGGGACATTCCCAGAAGTAATATTTTCTATTTCTGTTTTAGAAGGGGAGTCTCTTGGGTTGGGGTCCTTGTGGAATTTTAGAGGAGGAGGTGCTGGGTCTCACAGTAAGAATGCCCAGCCCCAAAGCTCAGGCATCCTTTAAAGAACTAAACATATAGGAATACATTGATTCATGTTGGATCCCTTCCACTTCCAAAAACTGTAATAATTGAGCTTCGTAGAACAAGGTAGGGCCTGTTATTGTGAGATAATTACCCTCCCCTAACTATCAGTGAAGGCACAGCCAACAGTCATCAGTTGAGGAAGGGCCAGTATCCCAGATATGATAGGTTATTTATAATGAGCTTACTACCTAGAGGTTTCTAAGCATGGACCCGGGGATCGAACCTGTGTTGCTTCGTGTTGGCTTGTTTCCACGGTGAGCACGTTGCCCCTGAGCTATCCTCCCAAGACAATAAGGCTATAAGCACATAGAATTGTGCAACACAAAAGGATAGTCTTTTTAAAGCGAGGGAAAAAATGAGGACACAAAAGCAACCGATGATGTTAATGACTATGGCCCTCATTACGACCCTTGCGGAAATCAACCGACCGGACCGCCATAGCGTAAATAGCGTTTCCGCCATTGCACGATGGAGCAAAGTGCGGCTCATTCCGACCCATCGGGCACGAGCACCACGCCATGGCGGAAGTGCAAAGTCCGCGATGGCGGAAATGACCCTAAAAGGGCCCACACCGCCGCCGTACGGCGCCCTAGGTGCAATACCGCCACCCATCTCAGCGGACACCGCAGTGAGCGCCAACCGGAAAGTACGGTGACCGTAAATATACGGAAACGGAAATAAAAGCATGGTCCCGGAACGGGAAACATCCCGCCGTACACCTATAAAACCACAAATTCCACACAACCATTAAAAATACTACCCTGAGACACATCCCAACCCGTCATCCACCATAGTGAAACCAAGAAAAATGGGAAAAGTAGCGAAGAAAGCGTGCGACCGCAAGCGGCAGGTCCACTTCTCCCGTGAGGAACTCACCGTGCTCACAGAGACCCTCCAGGAGAATGCTGCCGCCGTCTTCTCCACGCAAATGACCAGGACGGCACTTGCGAACAAGAAGGCCATATGGGCCCTGGTGGCACAGCGGGTAAGTTCGGTGGGGACCGCACCCCGCAACCCACAGCAATGCAGAAAGCGATGGGACGACGTGCGGATACGCGTCCGTAGCATACTTTCTGCCAACCGCAACATTGCCACAGCTACCGGGGGAGGATCGGAATCACCCATCAAGTTGACCCCCTGGGAAGAAATCTGTGCCTCCACCATTGGAATGGAGAGCATAGAGGGAGTCGGAGGGATGGAGAAAGGAGTGCAGACATCCGAAGATTCAGGTAGGTGTCCCAAATAAAACAATGCCAAAACCACAATGTCCAATCATGTGAAGTACCACGTGCCCACATAGTGCAACAGGAACACATGTCCAGGAGAACGTCCACATACATAGGCCTGATAGCACACTTTAAAACTCACATCAAATACATAAATAATTAAAAATCCTAAAAACACCCTCTACACGTGCAGCAGGCACACCCTAACTGCAGGCTGCCAAACAACTGCACCCTCACTCCACACACAAATGAAACCACCTCCAAGGCCCCGACCCAAATCACCCTCAGGTACCACCCCAATGCATGTGATACATTGCCATTCCTATTCCCACAGACCCATTAATAACGCTCGCCCTCCTTTACTCCACCACAGGGTCCGATCCAAACGACGAGCTCCAGGACACCCCTACCAGCACACCTGCAAAGAGGGCCAAGACCAACGGCCAAAGACCCTCCACCTCAGCTGCACGCATCAAGACACGGCAGCAGCACAAATCAAGTGGCAGCACAGAGGAGGGAACTCCAACAGGCACCCCAGCAGCCAGCATGCCCACAACAACACCACCACAGGTCCCCCCAATGGATGCCACAGTAGGCACTGCTTCTGGTGGCAGCAGCACCATAGGTGACACAGCATTAATGGCAGCATGCTCCGACACAGAAAACGGGGATGTCGAAGTTACATCCATCCATGACCTGTCTCAATCCCCCTGTCTGTTCCATCCCGTACACCATGAGGATACCACGCAGGGGCACCCACAAGACGACGACTGGCCATCCCCCACAAGCCCTGTGGCAAGGCAACATGAGGTGATCAGCCACTCTGTGACACCACCGCAAATGGCCATGGCCCAGCAGAGGCAACAGTCCCTCGACCAGGTAATCGTGCAACAGCAGCAACTGGCCACGCTCCTCAAGGACCATGCCGATGAATGTGGGGGCACTAAGGCAGACATAGAAACATCAACTGAGACACTAAGGGCAGAAATGGAGAGAAGTACAGAGACACTAAGGGCACAAATGGAGAGTAGCACCGAGAGCCTGAGAGTAGAAATGGAGAGAAGCACCGAGAGCCTGAGAGTACAAATGGAAAGAAGCACCGAGAGCCTGAGAGTACAAATGGAGAGAAGCACCGAGAGCCTGAGGGGGGAACTGCATGCGACGTCCAAAGACGTATGTGCCGAACTTGCCGCAGTGCGCCGTGTGCTCACTGAGCTCTCACAAACCCTTAGGGACATGCATGGACGTGAGCAGGCAGAGACATCATCCGTTGCAAGTTCCGTCCAGGGCAGCCCCCAACGTAGATCTGGGAGGAACCTGCGCTCCACAGGCAGGGGTGCCCCTGATACCCGCAGAGGGGGCTTGCAATAGCGACTGCCCACTGACAATGAGCATCTTTGGACACTGGTGTTCGGGGGGGAGGTAGGAGGGTGGAGGGGGTGTGTTGGGCTCACTTGGGTGGCGGGTCGATAGGGTGTTTAACATGATATCACATATGCCATAAACAATGCACGATCATCCAATGAGATGTGTGGACATTGATCTTTGTGTACGAGGCCATTATAGGCGTACAGTCCATATTGTGCATGTTCCAGACACACACAGTGCCACGAGTCCCGTGTCCATGTATCAGCCACCAGGCGTGAGTGCTAGAAGCATGCATCTATGAGATGCTGACGAATGTCACGGCCCTCCTGTGCCTCGCAGACTCCTTGAGGTGCTGCCACATCCCCACCCTCATCATGACCATCATCAGGTGCTTGCAGTTCTGCGTCAGGGGGCATGGGCACATTTCTACGTACGCACATGTTGTGGAGCATGACACATGCCATGACCATCTTTGCAACCTTCACATGGCGGTACAGGAGTGCCCCGCCAGACCTGCTGAGGCAGCGGAAACGAGTCTTCAGTAGGCCGAATGCCTGTTCTATGACTACACGGGTACGTGAGTGGGCATGGTTGTAGTCCTCCTCATGCTGGTCCCGTGGGTTCCGGACTGGTGTGAGGAGCCATCTCTTCAGTGGATACGCGGCATCACCTGTATGTGGACAATAAAGGAATTTTGAGGAATGCCATTGCTACGTACGCACCCCCCCACCCCCCTTCCTGCCAGGTCATTGCCGCATCACATACCCCACATCATCATGCATGAAATGAGACTCACCGAGTAGCCAGGATCTGTTCCCTGCGTGTCGCTCCATGTAGCGTGGTATTGTAGAGTTCCTCAAGACCATAGAATCATGGGTTGATCCAGGGAATCGGGCACAACAATGTGTAATGATCCTGTTGGAGTCACACACCATTTGTACATTCAGAGAATGAAATTGTTTTCGGTTGCGGTACTGGGCCTCCATGGCATGTGGGACGACCAATTCCACATGGGTGCAGTCGATGGCACCAATGCAACCCGGTATGCCGGCAAGTGCATGGAATCCCACTTTTGTGTTGGTAATTTCCTGCTCCGAGCGTGGTAGAGAGATGTAGTCGTCTGCGTGCTTCAGGAGGGCATCGAGCACTTGCAATAGTGTCCGTGAGAACAGTGGCTGTGATATGCCATGCAACTGTCCGACTGTGTGCTGGTAGGTGCCTGTGGCCAGGAAGTGGAGTACAGACACCACCTTCAGTAGGGGTGGGATGGCGGTTGGGCTATCTATCATGCTGACAAGGTCAGCCTGTGTCATGTCCACAATGGCGGTTATGGTGTCCCGGTCCAAACGGTAGAGGGTGTGGATCTGCTCATCAGTGAGGTTGAACGGATGTGCTCGGAGGTGTGGGATTGCGGGCTGCCTGCGTGGTGGTAGTGGCTGTGCTGGCGGCCCTTGCTGGCCCTGCCTTGCCCTCCTCCTCCTCCTGCGTCTCCGCCGTGCGGCCGGTTGTAGTTGGTGTTCGTCTTCTTCTTGAAGTTGGAGTACTTGCAGTGCTATCAGGTCCCCCAGGGCCAGCATAGCTAGTCCTGCCGGTAGCATTTCGGAGTGGGTGTGGTTGTGGGAGGAGACTGGGTGTGCAATTTATGTGTTTTCAGGCTGTATGGCCTCCACCTGTGGTGATTCATTCCACCTGTGCAAGCTGCTCTCCCCTTTGGGCGAGCACGTCCCGCACACAACGCTGCAATTCGACGATTGGCATCTTGCTATTACAATCATGTATTTGTACCCGATGGCAGTGTAACATTGGTTGATATGTTCATTCGGCTATGGTCCCATTGTTTCACATACTATCTTTGCAGTCGCGAACAGACTTGTGAAGGGTCAGTGGAACGTAGTACTCGAGTAACGGTGGACCCTCATGCAACACTGTACCGAGGTTCACCGACGGTCGGGGCGTCCCATTTGTGAGTGAAGGCAGTTGCCATTTTCACTCACAGCCGCACTAGATGGATTAATTTGTGAATTCAAGCGGCCACAGATGCCTTTTCGACGTGATGTTGCAAATGAGGAATTCGAAGGGCGGCGCTTTCGGTTTTCAGCTAGCGGCGAGGAGATGCCCACAGGTCTGACTGCAAATATAACGTTCTATTGTTCAATGTCCTTGGGACAGGGGCCATGGCGAGGATGCAATGATTGATATGAATAGTTTGGGATGCGCAATAGCGACGTGGGCGATGAGGCCGGACGTTCCCAAATACATGTTACTTCACAACACTGGAATTACGGGCTGGGGCACAGTGGATTTTGCAGGCTGCATAACGCACAGACTCAATGGAAATTTCACATGTTATGTGAGTATGGAAACAGGCGTTTTCATTACGGGATGAGGGAATGATGTATGGATGCATGGACAGATGATTTGATACAGAGTTTGCCATGTACAGGGCTTCTTGGAATCTATCCGCCTCCCCTGCGCTATGTGATGCAGGGCTGCCATAGTGGGACCATCGTCTATCTGGCCTTGTTGAGCCCTCCCTGTCTCGACGCGCCTACAGACACTTGTGGCTATGCACGTTACCAATCCCATCTGATGGATTCTGTTTTAACAGACGCATGCACAGGTACACTCGTTTGTGATAGTGTTTTCACCTCGATATGGATAGTTATGATTCGCAAGTGGTTTTTGGGTGGTGATGATCCTTTGGAGTGGGCTAGCATGCATATGGCTGTGGATTTGGTGTGATCATTGAAGTGAGTAATTCAAATGTAGTTCTGATGGCCATACTATTCTTTTTCATTTCATTTGGTTGACAGGTATCTCCTCCCCTTTTGCCACTGCCATCTGTATGCCACTCCTGCAGATGGATTTTACTCCCGACACCTGCTGCTTTGTGTTAATCAGTGGAGCAGCATTACGATCTTATGGGACGATCGGCAATGGGCCACATGCCCTTACGCAGTACTAGTGGCTAGGAGCAACATTTCGGCCTTTCAGCTGGACTAGTGCCTCCCTATTGGGACGGCCCTGCGGTTCTAGGCGCTGCCATGTTGCCTTTTCGTACGAGAATGTAGCCCCTGTGTACCATGAAGGAACAGGGCGTCACACAAGAAGTAGCTGGTCATTTATTGCGGATGCAGCCCACAATGGTGAAATGTATTTTGGAGTTCATGGCCTAATGGCTGTATGGGCTTGGTGAATTTGTTGTGCATTAAATTTCTATTCTGATATGAACCGTGTAGCGTTCTTCTTTGCGAGTGATGTGGCATATTCCTATTTGGGGAGCGATGTATTGTGAGGAGATCTGCATTGGGTTCCAGCTTCGGAGTATAGTTGCGTGGTACTGTGCTGGGCGCGTTTGCCTACGAAGCCCAGTGAGGTCAGGGATAAGGGCTGCCAATATGACTGTTTTGATGATGTCATGCTCAGGGGAGGGGGATTAGCTTTTGTGTAACAGATGCCGGTCAGCCAGTTGGATTGGTGGAATGATGTTATTATCGGAATATGGCTGGTCACAGGTGCCTGTGTTTGCGTGCGTTTCTTGGTGGGAGACTGAGGTCATGTCCATTTGTATAGCTTCTGTATTCGTGCCATCTGTGCCCTGCAGCTCCCATTGGCCCCTCTTGAGATTCATTTGTTTGTTGGCAGGCATGGATGACTAGTACATTTCACTGGTTGCATTGTGTGACTTCATTGCACCTACGGGGAGTTGTACAATGTGGCCAGGGAGCGGTGTACAGGCACTCAGTAGGGCCGTTTACGGTTGGTTCGCGATGCCGTACTTCTCACCATGGCGGAATGGTACTTTCCGCCGTGCTTGATGGCGTTAGGTGCATGTCCGCTAGGGTCAGAATTCGCGTACCGTTGCACCATGGTGGTAATTACGGTTTGGCATGGCGCGCGCGCGCGTACTTGGTGCAGTTAGCGTTGGCGTTCACTACGGTGTCGCTAATGGCATCGTACTTTGCGGTGACGGGTCATGATCGCACCGAGCGCTATTCGATGGCGGTATTGCATTTCCGCCATCGTTTTTCGATTTCCGCCAGGGTCGTAATGAGGGCCTATGTCACTAACTAGTCACACTTATTGTGATTAATTAATTTGAGGAATTGTGCCATTACTCAGCTGAAGACAATAGTTCCGCACTGATTAAATCATTATGTTTGGAGTGAGGGCTATACCAGAGAGTATAGATTACTGAAGAGTATTCTGATTGGCTGAGAGGAAGTATATAATGGGATTGTAATTGACATGGTACCGAATCTCTAAACCACGGGAAGGCTGAAGGGCCGAGTCGTCCATGCTAGGATTTGAAGCTGTGACTGCAGGGAGGGCTTATCTTGCTCAATCGACACCCTGCAAAGCCGGAGCACGAGGTTGCAGTGGTCACTGCACCCTCGTGCCCAGGGCTCTGGCTGCCTGTACACATCGCCTAAGCACTACTGAAATGCTGCCCCCCATGTGGCCGTGTGCAGACTGCCACTACTCTGTGTACGTCTCTCCTCCCATTCCCAGCATGCACCTGGGCACTTCCTGCATGAGGCTGAAACACTGTTTAAGAAAACAGTCGAATGCAACGACACAAAGGCCAGGAGGTCAGAATATTGAACTTTTCTGAAATATTTGTCTGTCTGCTCTTTAGGGGTATGCTGGCCAGTTGTCATTCATCCCATTGGCTGGCTGTGGACACCTCCCACGTTGCCGTGGTAACGGCTGGCAGTAACCCCAGGTAGAAATCACTGCGACCAAATAACATGTTTTTTTTTATTAGAAGGCGACAGCACATGGCCTCAGACTCGCCCAGGGTTCATGTGGCTGAAATAAAACGTGAACTTAGGCACTGAGGGGAAAACTCTTTTTCAGGTTTTGCCCAAAACAAAAACAGTCACTTGAAGCGCACAGTCAATGCCTTACCTGGAAGGTCCCATGAAAGGTTCAGGTGAATGTAACCATCCTGATTGAACTGGTTCCCAGTCGCCTCTGACTGGATTCCTGCCGACCACATGTCAGGCGCTGCCCCTGCTGCTTTCATCTTTCTGTGTTTCGGCCTGACTTTGCACTGCCAATTCACACCCTGATCCCCAAAGCGGTGCAAAGTGTATTTCTGCAGTGCAAAGTCGCTTTTCACTGCAAAAATGCACGTTGCACCGCTCTGTGAATCAGGGTATTAGTTGGCAATGCAAACTCGCTTTGCACCAGTGCTAAACGTTCCATGAGTCAGGCCCTTCATATCCAACACAACCACGTACTTTTGTGTATTTCTAGCTCAGACAATCAATGCACAGAGTGTTGAGCGTTTCTTTCTTTTAGTCCAAAAAAAAGTATCAAGACTTGGAATTTATTTGATTTCCAAACTGAGCTAACCAGGCATCAAAGCTTTCTTTCCTGCATAGAATTATACAAATAAACGAGTAACCGGAGTAAGATACTCTTGATCAGACGCTCTCTGCTGTCTTTCTATCTCTCTGCCTTTCTGCACTCTCTTTGTCTCTCTCTGTCTACCCCTCGATCATGGAATTATTTGATCGGAAAATAGGGACTTTACGCGCCAAATTGCCTGCGTAATCCTGTTCATCATCCCATGGAATTGAAAATGTGAGATTTTCCTTGGACTTGCGTAGATTCCGCGGCAGCACAGCACACCCCTGCAAGAGGCCAAGTACCTTGCCTGCGACACCACGCAGAGCGTGGGCGTGGCTTGCACAGAGGGCGAGGAAGGGGGCAGAACACCGAAAATGGGGAAGAACATGTGATAAATTGGGCATTATGAGGGACAGCTCGCAGGCAGTCCATCGCATGCACACTATTGCGCGGAACAATAGGTATTCAGGGAAACGACTGGGCAAACTTCCGGCAGGAAAATGGCCATGCAAAGCCCTCATGCTATCCGCCACCCGAAGGCAGGTGTAGAGACATTTGCGCATTGATCGGGTGTTGGATTTAGGGGAGCGTGCATGCAGCCGGGGTTTTGATCTAATTTAGGGGTGCTCGTACGCAGGAACGGTTTTCGGGAGTTCGCCCCTAGATTTTCTGAGTTTTACCCGAGTTACGATAAATTGTATGCATGTTGTCAGGCTGCCAGTAACAGTTACGGGGACCCCTCACAAGATCCCTGAGATGCAGGCCTGCTTGCACGGGACCCCGCGCACTGTTTTGAGGGTGCATGTATTTTTACCCAGGGAGCATGCAAAGGTGGCTGTTTCCGCAGTTTTGGATTTGTATGGGGGTGTGTGGGGGCGTTTTGGGAGTGTTCCGGCCGCAACTTGCATATAGGGTTACTTTGCGCAAACAATTCCATGTATACGCAGAAAAACATCTGCATGCAGGCGCGTGCAGTGTCGTTCACTGCACGTAGGCTTTGTGGGATTTATGCACTTTTCCATGAATCAGGCCCTATGTCTCTGTGTCTCCCTTTGGGTAAGAGCTGCATTGTAAGGTTTTCGTTTCCTAGAGCCACCTCAGCCTTTGCTGACAGCAGCTTGACAAGAAAAGCACACAGACATCTTGAAGGATGGGAGTGCAGCGGGTGCTGTCTTTTTTATGGTTAGAATGGCAGTAGAAGGGGCCGGAACGTCCTTTGTTGTGGGGACTGGCATGGTACTCAGAGGCATATATTCTAATTCTGTAAGTTCTGGTGGGATCTGGCGAATCACTGTGAGGGCGCACCATCCATATGGGGTGGGGGAAGTGGGACGCAGATGGGCTCTGCAAAGCATTCTGGGCTCTGACAGACAATGGGCCTCATTTCCGAGGTTGGAGTTAGCCATGGCGCTATCAGCTCCATGGCTACCCCCTTACCGCATACCGGGTCCGGGATCCCTGAATGGGGAAATACCGGGCCATTCCAACCCTGGAGGACCCGGTATTTCCCCATTCAGGGAACCCATCCCCATTCCCATTCGAGCCCCCATAGGGCTCAATGGGAATGGGGAGGGAGCTAACAACGGGCCCGTTAATAACGGGCCTGTTGTTTGCATGCTGGTCCTTTAGCGGCTCCCACTAAGGACACCTGATAAAACCAGCCGCCCTTAGCGGGACCCGCTAAAGGACCTCGTAATGCGGCGGTAAGGGGTTTACGGCAGCGGCAACCTTATCGGCGCCGTTAACCCCTTACTGCCCACCTCGGAATGAGGCCCAATGTGTGGGTCCAGAGAACCAAGGCAGCAGGGCATACAACTGTGTTTGTTATTAACTTTTTTGTTAAGTACTAGTTTTTGTGCATATTGTAACAAATGTGTCAGTTGAAGAGCACTACTAACCAATCAGTGGCCGACACACAAAATGAAACATTGTTTTCCTGCTCACAGATGAAAAAGATCATTGGTTTTAATCTGTGCATCACCTTTCCCTAGTAGGATGGCATTTTGAGAGGGAAAATGGTGTACATTCTCAAAACAAATAAGCAATTAAAAAAAGGAAATGATTTAATTATTGTAATCTGGCACTGTTTAGAATGCACCAGGTTCATTTCTATGGACCATTTCCAAAATATTGTAGTCATAATAGGAATGTTACACTTGCCTTACTGAGCAATCACGTGATCAGAGCATGGGATCTCCATATGCATTATACTGAGCAGTCACGTGATCAGAGCATGGGATCTCCATATGCATCATACTGAGCAGTCACGTGATCAGAGCATGGGATGACCATGTGCATTATACTGAGCAGTCACGTGATCAGAGCATGGGATCTCCATGTGCATTATACTGAGCAGTCACGTGATCAGAGCATGGGATGACCATGTGCATTATACTGAGCAGTCACGTGATCAGAGCATGGGATGACCATGTGCATTATACTGAGCAGTCACGTGATCAGAGCATGGGATGACCATGTGCATCATACTGAGCAGTCACGTGATCAGAGCATGGGATGACCATGTGCATTATACTGAGCAGTCACGTGATCAGAGCATGGGATCTCCATGTGCATCATACTGAGCAGTCACGTGATCAGAGCATGGGATCTCCATGTGCATCATACTGAGCAGTCACGTGATCAGAGCATGGGATGACCATGTGCATCATACTGAGCAGTCACGTGATCAGAGCATGGGATGACCATGTGCATTATACTGAGCAGTCACGTGATCAGAGCATGGGATGACCATGTGCATTATACTGAGCAGTCACGTGATCAGAGCATGGGATGACCATGTGCATTATACTGAGCAGTCACGTGATCAGAGCATGGGATGACCATGTGCATTATACTGAGCAGTCACGTGATCAGAGCATGGGATGACCATGTGCATTATACTGAGCAGTCACGTGATCAGAGCATGGGATGACCATGTGCATTATACTGAACAGTCACGTGATCAGAGCATGGGATCTCCATATACTGAGCAGTCACGTGATCAGAGCATGGGATGACCATGTGCATTATACTGAACAGTCACGTGATCAGAGCATGGGATGTCCATGTGCATTATACTGAGCAGTCACGTGATCAGAGCATGGGATCTCCATATGCATCATACTGAACAGTCACGTGATCAGAGCAGTGCATTATACTGAGCAGTCACGTGATCAGAGCATGGGATGACCATGTGCATCATACTGAGCAGTCACGTGATCAGAGCATGGGATGACCATGTGCATTATACTGAGCAGTCACGTGATCAGAGCATGGGATGACCATGTGCATTATACTGAGCAGTCACGTGATCAGAGCATGGGATGACCATGTGCATCATACTGAGCAGTCACGTGATCAGAGCATGGGATGACCATGTGCATCATACTGAGCAGTCACGTGATCAGAGCATGGGATGACCATGTGCATTATACTGAACAGTCACGTGATCAGAGCATGGGATCTCCATATGCATCATACTGAACAGTCACGTGATCAGAGCAGTGCATTATACTGAGCAGTCACGTGATCAGAGCATGGGATGACCATGTGCATTATACTGAACAGTCACGTGATCAGAGCATGGGATGTCCATGTGCATTATACTGAGCAGTCACGTGATCAGAGCATGGGATCTCCATATGCATCATACTGAACAGTCACGTGATCAGAGCAGTGCATTATACTGAGCAGTCACGTGATCAGAGCATGGGATGACCATGTGCATCATACTGAGCAGTCACGTGATCAGAGCATGGGATCTCCATATGCATCATACTGAGCAGTCACGTGATCAGAGCATGGGATGACCATGTGCATTATACTGAGCAGTCACGTGATCAGAGCATGGGATGACCATGTGCATTATACTGAGCAGTCACGTGATCAGAGCATGGGATGACCATGTGCATTATACTGAGCAGTCACGTGATCAGAGCATGGGATGACCATGTGCATTATACTGAGCAGTCACGTGATCAGAGCATGGGATGACCATGTGCATTATACTGAGCAGTCACGTGATCAGAGCATGGGATGACCATGTGCATTATACTGAGCAGTCACGTGATCAGAGCATGGGATGACCATGTGCATCATACTGAGCAGTCACGTGATCAGAGCATGGGATGACCATGTGCATCATACTGAACAGTCACGTGATCAGAGCATGGGATCTCCATATGCATCATACTGAACAGTCACGTGATCAGAGCAGTGCATTATACTGAGCAGTCACGTGATCAGAGCATGGGATGACCATGTGCATTATACTGAACAGTCACGTGATCAGAGCATGGGATGTCCATGTGCATTATACTGAGCAGTCACGTGATCAGAGCATGGGATCTCCATATGCATCATACTGAACAGTCACGTGATCAGAGCAGTGCATTATACTGAGCAGTCACGTGATCAGAGCATGGGATGACCATATGCATCATACTGAGCAGTCACGTGATCAGAGCATGGGATGACCATGTGCATTATACTGAACAGTCACGTGATCAGAGCATGGGATGTCCATGTGCATTATACTGAGCAGTCACGTGATCAGAGCATGGGATGACCATGTGCATCATACTGAGCAGTCACGTGATCAGAGCATGGGATGACCATGTGCATTGTTGTGTTGATATCAGGTTATGATTCCAGGACGGAGAGTCTGGTGCACGCCTATTGGCCTCTTTTGAATACATGAATGAGCATTTGGGGTGGGGCCCAGTAGCAGCCATGAGGGCTCCTGGCTGCTTGGGAAAACTTTGGAGTGTATTCTGCTACAATAAGAATGGCCACCAATCTTTACCTTTGGCAAATATGTCTATGATGAAAGGGCTGAGAGCTTCAACCACTAATTTCATCATGTGAACTTCACTTGGGGCTCATGTACTTTTTCACAACACTCACCCTGACATTAAAGTGCTTGAAATCATGAACTATGCATAATCTCATTCAGAGAACCTCACTCCGTGGATGTGAGGATAAAATGGTTGTAACTTCTATTACTGCTAGAGGGCAGACAGAGGGCTCAACTGGGCCAGAATCTTAAAAGATGGAGGCTGAGAAGATATCCGGGCTGGGCACATGCCCAATCGCAATCCACAGATATCCTAAGAGAATGATATGAGTACAGTAAACAGGGCTCCTTTAGGGCATCTAAAGCAAGGGACACAAAAGGCCAGAGTGATACAGGAGGGTGGGCCTAAGAGGTGGGGGAAAAGATGGGAACGGGGCATGCGGGGAAGGGAAACTAGGAATGCCAGGGGGGCCCTAAAAGCATAATATACTGTGAAGGTAACATAGGATTGTGGAATCTTGTTTAAGAGCATCACATCACTCAATTGCCCCTCAATACCTCATGCTCATCAAAGCTAAGGGTCAACATATGTGTACAGGTTGTCCTCCCCCTTCTCAAAGTTAAAGATGTGTCGACAAATCCATCCACCGCATTCTAGACTACCAATGTCAATATATCCGTGTCCGGCACATGCAATGAGTCTGAGAACCCATTGACTATGTAGGTTCAAGGGGCCAGTGAGGCTAGTAGTATCTCTTAAAACAGCAAAGGTTATTTCTGATCTAATATCATCCATCAAGACTGACCATATCATCTCCTCCCAGATGGGCTTGCTCTTAACGCAGGTCAAGACATCCTATGGGATTGCGCTCCTTCCTGTTCTGTACACTCCCCGCAGATATGCAAGTCTACTGAGCCACCTGCATGAATCCGTCCAGGGGCGACCAATGCATTCTTGATTGCATTCACTGTGATTTGGGATATTACAGTATGCTTCAATGTTACTACAAATACTGTTTCGTTTTATTTACTTCATTGTTGTTATATAAGGCGCTGAGTTACAACAAAGCTTTTTCATAGCGTGGGACCTACTAGATGTGTTCAGCTCATTAACACAAGTCCCAAGATCCAGCTCCCACTGCTCTCAAGGGATCTCAGTTCTTGGGTGTAAATGTTTCCTCACTGAAACCAATGAGTCTGTCATTTGCCTGTAAGGCAGCAAGGAACATTCCTCATTGCAAATGGCTGTATACATCTTAGTCCTCTTTCTAATGTCTTCTAGATTTTGTTTATTAAGCCCAGCTATCCCTTCTTCGATTGTCTGCAGACTTTGATGAGTAGACACTTGTTCTATAGCAAGAGAGCAAACATGGATTCTCTAATAAGATACTGATGGACTTGTTTAAGTCTGAAGTTTCTATCTGGGTGCCCTACTTGGATGTTGAATGCCATTCTAGCCTCTACTACTGTCCTGAATTTCTGGACTAGAGCTAAAGTAATCCCGTTATATAAGAAGGGGGTCGAGAGGACCCCAGTCGCTGCTGCCCAGCCTTGTTTTTAGCCACAGGAGTCCGGGGGGGCGGGAAGATCTTCACAAGAAGGAGAAAGGCCTCATAAATCATCTACAGGAGTACCTGAGTACTGTTCTCCAAAGCTTACTGAGATAAGGTAAGCCACACACAGTTGTCATGTAGTCTTCTGTATGTAATACCACATACACAAACTTGTGGCTACACACACCCCCATCTTCCTAACTCCTCTCACTCTAACTTGTCTCCTCTCCAGCTCAGCTACAACTGAGCTTCCCAGCACACTCCACAGAACAGATGATACCCAGATCCTCCTCCCGCTTTCCGGAGATTATGGAAAGGATTTGGCCTTGCTAAATAGGGTGTACATCATCATCCAGGCCTGGATGGCCACACATGGACTATGCCTGAATGATGATAAAATGGAACTCATCATCCTAGGCACTACGACCAGTATAAAGAAACTCGGCCCTGCCTACAACTCTTTCATGATCGATGGCAACAACATCAGGGTTGGACAAGAGGTCAAAACTTTGGGTTTCTACCTGGACTCTAATTTCTCCTTCAAAAGACAAGTGAGCTCCCTGGCTTCCTCCATGGCCTACACATGTAAATTAATCCGCACAGCTAAACCATTTCTATCTGACACTAGTTGCCTTACACTAGCTAGAGCCCTTATACTATCCCGCCTAGACTTCTGCATCGCCCTCTATCTGGGATCCTCTACGGCTACCACTAGCAAATTACAAACGCGGCAAAATAATGCTCTTAGAGCGGCTCTGGGCTTTCCCAGAAGAGAGCACATCTCAGGACTTAGTCAACAGAACAACTGGCTCTCCATCAACGACACATCCTCTTAAAAACTGCATCTCTCACTCACAAATCCCTAAATAACGCTGCCCCTACTTACCTGATCAACAGATTCCATAGACAGACCTCCCTAAAACCTACCAGAACTGTATACAAAGACTGCCTCTCTATACCCAACTTTAAACGTGCCACCATAGGCAGCAATAGCTTCCCAGTAAAAGCGGCCAAACTGTGGCACTCCCTACCGCCTAATCTCAGAATGGACCTGCCCTACCAGAACTTCCGATCCAAGGTAGTCTAATGGCTGAAAACGTAGGCCCTCAAGGATATCCCACTGCCAGGCCGTCCCCGTCTATGCGAACCACACACAATGTAACCACGTGTGCCCTATTGCTCATTTGTATATAACTTCTATGTACCTCATTTGTACCTCATCTGTATATAACATCTATGTACCCCTTTCCTTCATTGTTGATATGTATATAAATTCAGTGTACCTTCTCTCTCTCAATGTATACCCTATGACCTGTAACCAAGCTTTGCAAATTCTTGTAAAGGCTGCGCCCTGATACCCTCGGGTACACTGGCGCATTATAAATAATAAACAAACGTACAAACAAACAGCCTTCCAATCTACTCGGTACAACTACATATATGTTGACAAAGTAAAAGAGCAGCTAAAAAAGTGAAAAATATGTACAGTAGAAAGCTAGCAATGCAGTACCATATAACACACCTTCCTCCTTTCACTGCTTTTCATGTTGCCGTGGCCGTATTATCTCATATCCCCTTTTGCAATCCTGGACTTGTTCCGGACTCTGCCATCCTGCAATACAATAGCACCATCAAGCCCACTCCTCACCTGCTGCGGAGCCCAGTACCTCCCACCCCCTTTTTAAGCACTCCTGGTTTCTTTACCTAGAAACCATCCTCCTCTGACCCTTACACTTCCTCACCTTTTTCAGTTCATCAAACCTTTCTTTCATCCTTAGAGATTTTCTCTCAACCCCCTCCCTCTAACTCCGTTGGTCCCACTCTACGCACCCCGATCTTCCTAACCATGGTGGACAAACAAAGGTGTGGGCTTTTCTCCTACTCAGTAACACAAATGGCACCAAACCTGTGATGGCATGTGGTGCCCACCTGTAGGCACAGACCCTGCTTCTCACCAGCTTCTCCCATGCAATACCAGAAGATGTGCCCATCCTAATACCATCCATCAGGGTGTGATTAAACCTTTCAACTACCCCATTTGTCTTGGGATGATACAAGGATGTCTTATTGTGCGCTATCTGAAGAAGGACACAGAAAACAGATTCTGAATTCAAAACAACCAATTTTATTAACTTAAATGTAAGAATGGAAAAAGGCCTAACTTGTCCTATGCTAAAATGGGATTTCCAGACCTAAATAAAACTAAGGAAGTTCTGTGTCAAAGAATTCAATTCAGGAATCTGTCTTTGTCCAAACCTTATACTTGGCCTCACAAATATATCTGTACAATTTGTAGGGATGTAAGCAACCAAATGGAAATAGTGTTTAACACAACGTTCTGAGCTTCTTCCTGCTCACAGCTTCCTTTTAGCTCCCTTCCCCAAGTATAACACAGTTCCATAAAGAAAAGTCTAAAAATTCCATTTCTTTTTTTTTACATTTTTTTAATGTGTTTTATTGGTTAAAGCAAACCTTATAACACAGAAACTTTGTTAAAATTATACAATCAGGTACAAATTCATATGGATATAAAAAAACGCGTAGCAGTCAATAAAATCATTTTCCTTATTTCAAATTAATATCTTTAAAACTTCCTGCGATATATAAAAAACAGTGTAATTCATAACCAAGTTTTCGGCTGCATAAATATAAGACCAGAACTGGTCTTGATGAAAGAAATGTGCATTATATTCTAATTTTGCATATCTGTTTTCATATCTGTTTTCATAAAATCGAGATAGGGGCAAGCAGTTTCTAGCTCAGATTTACATAATCTGCACAATCGCTCTTGTTTTGGAATACCCTGCCACGCTCCTGTTCTAGATAGCATGGGCAATTGTCCTAATCTCCAACACATAATAAAGTGCCTAGTTTTAGCGTTTGGGATTTTTTTAACATATTTGCAGGGGCTGTCTATTGCAAACGCTGGCGATGCTTTACTGGCGTAAGTCGATGTCGCTACTAATTTAGCATTTCTATCACAGCGGTTCCAGGCCATTGCTTTTACTTTTACCATTTTACACGTAACAGCACAGTGTTCTTCCACACTGGGAGAGTAGTCGATTCCAGTTAGGAAGGTACTTATATCCGTGACCACAAAAGTGATGGGTGGAAGGTTTTGAACTAATCTGTACCACTGGAAATGCTCTGGGCAACCTTCCACACCACTGTTTTTTAACCCGTCTGCGCCATTGCAAAAGGGGTCCAGCCATATGCAAATCAGACAGGTACTGCCACCAATGGTAGCAGCCCAGCCCGAACTGCTAGGCCAAGTTCCCTCTGCACGGAAACACAAGCAACCCCAGACATGTTTCGGCTTTGTTGGGCCTCCTCAGTGAGGTGCAGCTTGGTTCCCTATGGCGCAACGAGCAAGGGACCCACGTCTGGGCATACCCTCTCTCACATAGTGAGACAAACTGTGACCACAAAAGTGATGGTTGGAAGGTTTTGAACTAATCTGTACCACTGGCAATGCTCTGGGCATATCCTTGACCCACTTTTTCAGGGCTAGGCAGGGTGAAAAAAGTTCAATCAGACCTTGGAAATAAGCATAGATAGTGTTATCCCCAACACAGTCATCCAACATCTTAAAATATAAAATACAGGAGAAGATCTTTTTCTGGGTGCTCAGTTTGGTCAACCCCAGCTCATTACAGATTGCCTCGACCGGCACCGAATCTACTAGCCCCATAGCCTTTCTCCATAATTTCCCTTCCAATGCATTCAACCAGTACACTTCCTTTGTTGGAAATACTTCAAGTCCATATAGGATACGAGGCACAATACAGGTTTTGTTTAGGTTTTGTATAGTAATCTTAGACCCTCTACAGAATGACCCAAGTCTTTTTGAATAAAGGCCTTGATGGCAAAAAATCTATCCAGGGCCTTGTTGGTTATAACACTGGAGAGACACTTCTCTTGTCTGTTACATGAGATTGGGATACCTAGGTATGTATATGTTTGAACCTCTTCCAGACGTAATTTCCAATCGCACAAACATATCTTTTAATCCCACTTCTATTTTTCTTGAAAATCATAACCTTAGTTTTGTCTAGATTAATTTAAAGGCCATGACATTTAGCGAAGTGGTTCAGTGCAGTGCTGCAGTCCGATCGCTGTTAGGTCCATAATTAATTTGGCATCTGCATATGACAGCCATGAGATGAAATGCAGCCCAATGTTAGGAGGGAAATATGTGCACTTTGAAAGAGTTTTTCTCAGACCAGAGGTATAAATATTCAATAACATCGGCGCTAAAGCTCAGCCTTGTTTTAAGACATAGTTGGTTCTTATCTCGTCTCCTAAAGAGCCCTCTTGATTAATTCTCACACGTTCCCTAGTATCTGTGTAGAAGACTTTTATAAAGTACAAAATCTGTGCCTGTGCTCCATTTTCCCTCATGATCTCCCAAAGTGAATTTCCATCAACAGTATCGAAAGCTTTTGAAAAGCCAATGAAACATACATACAAGGTATTTGTGTGATAATATCTTGTCTGTCTGATAAAATAGTTTAGCGTCCACAAATTTGATAGAGTGCTAAACCCTTTTCTAAAACCTGTTTGCTGACGATTTAATATACTCTTTTTAGCTAACCATATATTAATATGACTTAAAAGTAACCGTGCAAAAATCTTAGAACTGGAGTCTATCATGGCTAGTAGCCTGTAATTTGTCAATCAATTGCAAAGACATTTTTTATAAATTGGCAGAAGTGTTGCATATTTCCAATTTAGTGGGATCTGACCTGTCCTTACAACCTCTTTAAATATAATAAGTAAGATATCAGCCCACAATTTCGGATTCTTTTTAAAAATGACATTTGGTAGCCCATCTGGCCCGATGCTCTGGATGACTTCAAACCAATGATGATGAGTTCAATCCCCTTCTCGGTAAAGGTTAGCACACTCCTTTCCAATATCTCCTCATAGTTAAAGGGATAGTCCAGTAAAAAATGGTATTTAAAAAATAGATAGGCAACATTAAAAAAGCAATACTAGCACTTTTTTTTAAAACTTCTTATGTAAAATTTTGAGCTATTCAAGCTCGAAATTCGCAAAAGCAAGCACATGGGCTCATCCATTTTGTGAAATGGATGCCCGCCTGTGCTGGCTTTTGCGGCACTAATGAAGGAAAAGCCAGCAAGCTGTAGTAAACAAAAGCTACCGCTGGGTGGCTTTTCCTTCACTGGTGCTGTAAGCGGAGGACGGGGACCGGAGACCAGAGCAGGAAAGCTGCAGCTGAATCTCGGTAAGTGCTATTTATTTTTTTTTTAAAATAAGCACTAGCTGCAGTTTTTTTTCTAAGTTTTCCGGGCTGGAGGAGCCCGGAAAACTTAGAAATAAAACCGCAGCTTTAAAAACATTGTATTTATGTTTGCAGTTGCTTTTGAAGCGACCGCAAACATAAATACAACGTTGTGTTTGAAAACGCTGCGGTTTTTCTTTCCAAGTTTCTCAGGCTCCTCTGGCTCGGAGGAGCCTGAGAAACTCAGAAAGAAAAACCGCAGCGTTTTCAAACACAACCGCGTTGTGTTTCTGCCTGCTGTGGCTATCACTTTGGGTCTCTGGGCCTGCTGTGGCTATCACTTTGGGTCTCTGGGCCTGCTGTGGCTATCACTTTGGGTCTCCGGTGCTCTCCAAGGGGAGCACCGGAGACCCAAAGTGATAGCCAAGGCAGGCAGAAACACAACGCGGTTGTGTTTACATGCCGCAGTGTTTCTGCCTTCAGCTGATTTCCCATTTGGGGCTCTCGGGCTCCCCACGGGGGGCCCGAGAGCCCCAAATGGGAAATGCTAAATGCTGCAATGTTTCTGCCTAAATCTGCTTTCCCATTTGGGGCTCTCGGGCCCCCCGTGGGGAACCCGAGAGCCCCAAATGGGAAATGCTAAATGCTGCAGTGTTTCTGCCTGCCTTGGCTTTCACTTTGGGTCTCCGGTGCTCCCCTGAGGTAGCACCGGAGACCCAAAGTGATGGGCACAGCAGACAGAAACACAAGGTGGTTGTGTTTGAAAACGCTGCGGTTTTTCTTTCTGAGTTTCTCAGGCTCCTCCGAGCCAGTGGAGCCTGAGAGACTTGGAAAGAAAAACCGCAGCGTTTTCAAACACAACGTTGTATTTATGTTTGCGGTCGCTTCAAAAGCGACTGCAAACATAAATACAACGTTTTTAAAGCTGCGGTTTTATTTCTAAGTTTTCCGGGCTCCTCCAGCCCGGAAAACTTAGAAAAGAAACCACAGCTAGTGCTTATTTAAAAAAAATAAATAAATAGAACTTACTGAGATTGAGATGCAGCTTTCCTGCTCTGGTCTCCGGTCCCCGTCCTCCGCTTACAGCACCAGTGAAGGAAGCTTTTGTTTACTACAGCTGGCTGGCTTTTCCTTCATTAGTGCCGCAAAAGCAAGCACAGGCGGGCATCCATTTCACAAAATGAATGCGCCCATGTGCTTGCTTTTGCGAATTTTGAGCTTGAATAGCTCAAAATTTTACATAGGAAGTTTAAAAAAAAAAGTGCTAGTATTTTTTTTAATGTTGCCTATCTATTTTTTAAATAACATTTTTTACTGCACTATCCCTTTAAGTATTTCATGAGCTGCATTTTAAGTGTAATACAGTGTAATACATGTTCAAAATCTACTCTTTCCAGCTATTGTTAGAGATAGGGTTTAGATCACTTTTCAATTTATGTTTATTAAAGATGTACCAACATGTTCGCATATCTTTGCCTCTTAGCGCATTTCTCATAATTTGCCTTTGCACTGAGGACACTGATTCTCTATGAATTTTGGTCCAGTTTTTAAAATGCATCTTTAATCTCATAATGGTACTAACTTTGAGCTGTTTATCAAGGTTTGATTTTTAATTTGCTTGATTAATAAGCACAAAGTGTTTTGCTTTGCAGTAATTACACTGTCAGATTCCTTATTTCTTTCTCTAACCGCCCCAGAGTATTTCTTCTGTGTCTTACGGAGGTGTTCATAAAAAGAAAGCATTGCATAATGGAGGTTTCCTACACTCATAGTGTCCCATCTCTCTTCCTCGTCAAGAGAGGTGGCAATTAGGTTATTGAAAGCCTGAACGTTCTTCTCGGTCCAACGTATTCTATTGCCTGAATTGTTGATCTCATAATTTCCGGGCAATAGATATTCCTCCTTTAATACCTCATTTTCTAATGAGAATTCCAGTAGTATATGGTCACTGAGGTTGTTCGGTGGTTATTTGAAACTAGTTATTAAATCATTAGCCACCTTCATCAGTAAGAATGAAGTCTATCCAAGAGCATCCCGATCCGTTGGACCAAGTGAAAAGTGGCTGTCTTTGATCACGTCTATTCATTGAACCAGTTGAGCAGTGCAAATGAAACGTAACCAGCTATTTGTGCAATTTTCTTGCCCTTCAGCCTCAATGCCAATTACTTGAGTAGCATGTCTATTGAATCAAATAGGTCCCTCATATCTCCTGAGGTCTATATGTTTGGTAAAGCATGGTCATATATGGTTTAAATCACCTCCAATGAAGAGTAATCCCCTGGATGTTCCTTTTCCCAATTCATAATTAGTAGTTCGACATAAGAAATAATCAAAGCAGTTTATATGTTTTCCGGGGAATTGTAAATGTTAATCAAACGTATTTTACTATACACACCCCGTCCCACAGGTAGTTGGATCATCGTTGCTTGTACGTTATCATCTTTTTGTTCTATATCGAATACTGTGGCCACTGAAGACGCAGCCACCCCTGTGATCAAACCACCAAAAGGCCTACCTTTGGCATTGTGTTTGGCGAGTGTGTGCACCATATAAAAGCCGTCCAAGAAAAGCGGCTTCATGAGCCATGTCCCTTGCAACAGGAAGATGTGAGCGCCCAGCAGATGTTTAAGTCCCTTATGATTGAAAATAAAGGAAGCAAAGCCTGTAGTGTTCCAAGAAATTCATTTCAACTGCCCAAGATGTTGATTGTTGGGTCATGCAAACCCTTCTCCACTCAAGATACTTTGCTTATCTCTTTTCTTAATATTTAAGTCATATAAAGCCTCAAATATATTAGCCACAATATCTTTTATCGCCTCTTTGGATAAATTGTCTGTGCTATTTCCTTACTTTTCTTCAGTGGGCTGTTTAGCTTTGTCGGTTCCATCAACTTTTCGAACCTATAGCCCATGTACAAGAAGCTTGGGGCATGATGACCTCAGTGACTATCGGGGAGACCAAATGAAGCACTGACCAATTTTCATCCCACTTGCCATGGGGAATTTCCACCAAGGTAAGATCTTGTGAGGATGTGGCTTTTAGCTTATGCACTTGGTGGGTAAGTTCCAGTGCATTCATTCTATTTAGAAAAGGACTTTCTTTTGTGGCATATACATCATGGATCCTTATCTTTCTATAAGATGGACCGTTGGGCATGTGCCATGGAGGCATTTGGGGACAGTGTATCATCATCGTTCACATTTTCTCTATCGTAATTCAGCAGGCGAGCCACGGGCCTACCCTTTGCCTTTTTCTCTTGTCTGGGGTGGCTATCACTTTCTGAAATCACCTCTGGCAGAGAAGACTTGGGACACTGTGTTATTTTTCCTTCTATGTTTACCTTACTTTTGTTATCCTGGTTCTGGGCGCCTGCCTTGTTAGCTCTAGACCTATTAGGCACTGGATTTTCCTTATTGATAATTTTGAAACCCTTTTCAGTCTCCACACATATCATGTCTGGTGATGAAACCATTTCAAGGGATTGAGATGCCAGAGGGGCCTCCCCTTTCCATTTTCTATAGCTATTTCTTTGTTCTTGTTCAATAGATGCTTTGTTTTCTGAGTTCTTTTCCTGTTTGGATGGGTGAGTCTATGATTTATATCCAAGGAGCCAGCCTCTTGGCTAATATTAATGATCACCTCTGCTTCGGGTGACCTAGGGTTCATACTTTTATCTTTGCTTTCCTTATTTACAGCTTCAATTGCCATTTGCTCTCCTAGGGCCGGGGGTGGGGGGGGTGGGCCCGATCTGCCTCCTCATTCCTATTTTCAGGCTCTCTCACATTATTGGGTTTATACAAAGTTTTATTATATATCCTCCCACCCACGATGGAGTCATGTGAAGCTAGAACCTCATCTACCAAACTCGCTAGGCCCTGTTTGATAATTTGTTGTTCAGTTCGTATATGACTACATATAGTAAACAGGGCTCTCAGACATAAGTGACTTTCTCCACATAGATGGCATCTATTATGCCAGCCACAGTGTCACCTGCAGAGTTATTTGCTTTTCTTGTTTTATTTTGCACAATCACAAGTCAGTCTCTGTTTATTGCGCAGTTTGTAGCGGCCATTTATCGACGGCATGCTGATTTCATGGAAATTGACAATATCTTTATGATAGCGCCAAAGCAGGAAATAGTATAAGATCCTAAAACATAGATCAGGTGCCTCAATTTTCTGAAGGCTGCTAGCAGCACAGCACTGGCATACAAGATATTTGTTTCAGCAGGCGCTGCTAAACAGAATCTAGCCAATGGTAGCAAACACGTATCCACGGTCTTGGAATATATTATGGCTGCACGACATATAAACCTCATAGCAGTGAGCGGCTTTAAGAGCACCACCAATGCTTCTTTATAAGTAAAATATCTCCAAAATGTGCCTATTGCCTCTCAGCTGTAACAGCGTGCAAGCACCTTCATTCTGTCGGTAGAAACACTTTTTCCTGGAAAGCAGTTTGTATGCCCCACAGCCCAAACAGCCAAACAGTACTTGCCAGGTACTTCACGGGCGTGCGACCCCAGGTGCGCGGGAGGTGCTGTTTTATGCTGATGTGGGTGAAAAGGGTGCTTGGCCAAGGTCTGTGAAAAAAACAAAGTTGCTTTAAAATGTCTGTTTAAAGTCCAAAAGCATTAATTTTAAGTCTTGCAGCTCATCTCCAGTCTCTCCCACAGACTCCACAGACAAACAGTAATCGCCAGGTACTCCACAGGATTCCCTTTCTTGGATTTCGGATGCAATAGTCTTATTCAGGCCTTGGGGTTTCCTTCCCCAAGTCAGGACTCGGGGTTCCCTTCGCCAACTTCCAAGTCACACAGTTCAAACAATCTTGAAATGACATGCTCCTGGTCAGAACTCAGCGTTCCCTTCCTCAAAAGTGACACAATTAAAAAAGAAAACACAAAGTATCCCCGTCTCCACAGTTCAGTTAATGCTGTTTCAAATACTTGTTCAGATAATTTGCAGCTGTCACACAGGTTGAAAATGTCACTGTAAATCAGGCTTCAGTATCTTTTTTTTTCATGTTCTTTAAAGTCACATTAGATTTCAGCATTCTGTGGTTTGTTTAGAGTTATATTCATTTTAGTGCTTCAACATATAATGGTTTACTTGGATTTAAAGTGTATTTCCCCTTTTGGGTTCCAAAGGTTTTAATTCTGTTTGGAAGCAAGATCTTAATTCAGTTATGTGTTACATCGTTATACGTCTTGCTTATGGTTCATTTTCACGTCATCCTTAGTTCAGTATTTGTTAGTTTTGATTTAATTGAATAGCTCAATGTTCGGATACCTTCGAAAACATGTCTCTTGATACATGGGACCACTCTGATATGAAGTATTCCCATTTGTTTGATAATTGACAATGAAGGGATCGGAGACTTTCGAAAACGTGCTATCCGAAGCACGCAGACAGAGATGTTTTTATGGGAGGGCAAAAGGGGCACTTGCCCAGGGCCCCCACTTTGGAGGGGGCCCCACAAGCTAGCTGATCTGAAGAAGTAAGATTCCATTGTTCACCAGACTTAATTAGCACACGTCAGGATATTTTATGGGGTGCTGCTGAGGCTCTAAACCCATTGCCTTTCTGTTTTGGCAAGTGCATTCTGCCTTGATCAATTCATAATATATTGCTTTCTGTGTTCACTATTGTATAAATAGTTTGTGTGTTCCTTATGGCACAACTCTGTAGCATTGTTTCCTTCCTGTGGGAATTATGCTGATCATGTGCAATAGGCTATGGTGCAATGCATATTGATAAATTGAGTGCTACTATGGTTCAGAAGTTAGCTCAGTGTGTGAAGCACCCATTGCAGAGATATGTGTTCATGTGCAAAAATAGAATATCACATTTCAGCAAAGCTGGCTGACCCTTTCGTATGCCTGAAGTTTATCAAGCTGCCTGCATATGTACTTGGTTTTGCAGAACAACATCTGCTATTATCAGCAATGTACCTGTACCAGATAGGGGTTGCTATAAAAACGATCATCTGTATGGTGAAGGCCTAGAAATTGGTTTGTTCAGGTGGGGTGTTGTAAAACCTACGCAATCGCCTCCAGAGATGGCATTAACTGTTAGTCCAAGAGGTGAATAAGTATGCAAATTGAAGACTATGGAAGGACAGCGTTCATGCTTGTATCCTGGATTTGCCAGCAGACGATACAGTGATCCTGGTCAAATCATCAAATATATCTTCCATGACTGTGCTGTCTTCTGTGAGGTTTGCCTTCTCACATGCTGCTGGTATTGTTTAGCCCATTACTTGATCTTTCTTCTTATGTAGGCCATTTGGGTGGAAAGGTTGGTAGACAGAAGAGAGCAGACCATATGTTGCAGGCCTCAGGCAAGTATATTTTAAGGTCTGCTTGTTTGACACAAAAAATGGTTTGGTTTTTGGTAAAAGTCAAAGGTTTTTATGTACATTTATAAATGAAAATGTCACAAGCCATTGTTTTGAAAGTATTTAAAGCTTTAAATTACAAAAGACAAACCCAGATTAAATGTGTTAAATCACATCGATTGGTATGCTGGTACTTATATACTTCCCCTGATGATGAAGCTAGAATCATTCCCATTTACAATTCTATCTATATGTGGCACCGGCTAAAATTAAGAATTCCATCTAAGTGTCGTATATGCGAACAATCACATTTCTATCTACATGCGACGCATGCTGGGTAGAGGATTCCGACCAAGTGTGGCTCATGTTTACATTTACAATTCTATCTATATGTGGCGCTGGCTAAACTTAAGAATTACATCTAAGAACATTTACAGTTCTTAGTTCTCTCTAGGCATGGTGCTAGTTAACATTGCAATGCAGGCAGTATTTGCTGACCAGCCATGAGTAGGTTTAGGCTGGTGGTAAGGATGAATGCTGTAAGTCTAGGTTATGGAAAGGTAAGTAAGAGTGGCAGTAGCTTTCTGGTGTAGAGTGATTGTTCCACACCCCCACCCATGCCACACTTACAGTTTTTGTTGGTGTCTGTTGACTGCTGGCTTTGTTGGCATCCCCTGCGGACACCTGCAAACACGTCTTGGAGCTGCCAGTGTAAGTGCCATCCTTTGCCTTGGGTCCTTAGCCGAAGGGGCTGCAACGGGCAGAGGGATGCCCTAGGAGGAACCGTTAAATCCTGGGGACGATCCAATTGCGGGTGGGGGAGGGCTGGGAGGCGGGATTACAGACGGGGAAGCAACGGAGAGGGAGCCGAGCTGCAAGGCAGCGCACAGGGGCATGGGGCCAGCATGCGCAAGGCCCAAGATTTCACAGAGGGCTGGGGCTCCAGGGGACTCACCTGCTCACCGGGGGACACGGATGTTAAAGGCATGATCCCCTGGTGCAGCGAGCATGGGCCCAGATTCTCTCTTCTGAGCAATCCATTTCCCACATTCAGTGCACACATGAAGTTTTCCACCTGTATGTGTTCTCTGGTGGTTAATAAGAGCCCCCTTCTTAGCAAGCCCTTTCCCACATTCAGTGCACTCATGAGGTTTCTCGCCTGTATGTGTTCTCTGGTGACGAGTTAGCGGTCCCTTCTCAGCAACCCTTTCACACAGTCAATCCACACATGAGGCTTCTGGCCTGTATTTACTTGGTGGCAGATAAGGGTATCAGGCAAATGGACAGTATTCTCAAATTCAGTGCACTGATAAGGATGTTTACCTATGTCCTCATGTGGGCAATATATTTGTTTTTGAGATGGCAACATTCTCGACATTCTGAGCATGGGTACGGTTTCTCGCCAGTGTATTTTGACACTGATCCTTTTATTAAATGAGAAATTGAGAAAGTTGAGAAATGTAAAAGAGCATCTTCAAAAGTAAACAATATATACAGATGACAGTTAGCTAGCTATGCAGTACGATATAACACTCAGCTTTCAACTCCTTATGGAGAAATTAAATATGTGAAAATCAAGAGAATTGACATCTATGTTATGTTCTTAGATCTACAGACGGCCTTTGACTGTGTTCCCTGCGTCAACTGATGGAGTTCTCTTATCAGTGCTGACATTTCCCCCAGCGTTGCATCTGCCTTGCAGCTTATTTATATAGACAACGAAGCAACCATGAGATGGAGCCTAAATGGTGGCCATCAGGCCGGTTCAAGAAAGAAAAGGGTGTACGTCCGGGTGGCGTCCTGGCACCAAACCTCTTCTGTGTCTTCGTCAACAACGTAATTCACCTTATGCTGGCAACCCCTTCCGATGCACCATCAACGGTGGTGGAAAGGACCTGATGTTGATGTTTACGGAGGATGCTGCTCTTATACCCTTGACCCCCGTGGGCCTAGTGACCCAGTTTAATATATACATAAGGAGTTTTGCTAAGCAAATGGTCTAGCTATCAATGCTGTGAAGACTTAAACCATGGTTTTTACTAGAAAAAATAAGAAGCAACCCAAGTTATTCATAACATTGGAGGATGAAGATATTCAACAAGCGACTTCACACAATTTCCTTGGGTTCAGAGTAATGGAAAATTGTGCTTGGAAAGGTCATGGTTTGTGCTTTTGAGATCTAGTGGGGCAATTGCCAGATATGATATGATATTTATAATGCGCTTAAAACCCAGAGGTTTCTAAGCGCGGACCCGGGTATCGAACCTGTGTTGCTCCACATCGTCTTGCTTCTAAGACGAGCATGTTGCCCCTGAGCTATCCTCCCGAGACAAAATAACATGGGAATGGGGCAGTGAGACTCTCCACCGAAGTCTGCAGATCGCCAGTGGGTCAGGCGGCATTGCATGGAGCAGAATTGTGGGGACATATGAATTGTAATTCCCTAACTACCACTGGAAATAGGTTTGCAAAGTCTATATTAGGTTTGCCCAGTCACTCTCCTAAATTCAGCATTCCACTTCTCTTGGAAAGTGAAAGGCAGAAATGGAACATTTGATCAAATTCAAACCCGTGGGATATTGGGTCAAAGTTTTGACTAGCACGAAATTAGTATAGAGAAGCTATTCATGGTATCTCGCTGTTTTGCCGACAGTTTTTCTTTTTTTCAATGACCCAAAATAGTCCATCGAAAAAAGTCATTGAAATATATGTGGATGGAAGAGCTTCAAAGAGGTGGGGAGGGGTTAATGAAGGGGGAATACTATAGGGAAAGGGTGGACCTGCCCCAAAATAAAAAATAAAAAAATCAAGGTTTTAGCATAAATTCCTTTGAAAAACTGTTGTCGGCAAAAGAGCAAAGAACTGCTATTAATGATGGGCTTGCAGAGAATGGAGCCTCTAAAGTGGCGCGGTGTTCATATGTCACAGAGGCTCTCTGCAGGATTGGGCACAGAGAAGCATGGAGGCGTCCTGATTCAATGAACAAGCTGTCTAAGAAGACCATAAACAGGGACTCCAATGCTGCGGAAGATGAGCGCTTATTACGCAGAACCCGCAATTCCAGGAGCCTGAGCACCTATTGGGGAAGGAAAAATACCTTTGGCTATGGGGGGGGGGGGGAGGGGGCGGGCGGGGTACCATGATCATTTGAAACCCAAGTTCCTAGCATTTAGGGTGGCAATTTTACCACTGGCGGTAGTGACGGATAAAGGGAACTCTTTGACAAATGTTGGTATTGCAAGAGATGGGTGGGAAACATATGTACTTTGTGTTTGAATGTAAGAAATGATACATCAAACCGCGGTTTTAGGACTATTGAATCATAGGCGGGCCACAAGTCTTGGCACTTTGTTATAAAGCAGATGCTGTGTTGATTGGACACTATGGGGCTAAATTCTTGCTTGATTACAGAGACTCTCCATGGTGACTTTGGCAAGTTGGCCTTTGAGACATTTTAAAGCAACTTCACCCAGCTGTTCTATGATTTTCATATTTACTGATTTTAAACTGCTTGTTTGAAAGTATGAAGTTGCTGAAGACAAATGATAGTGAATGTCGATAGCACTGTTCTAGTTAAACTTTGCTGAAGTCTAGTCACGATGCATTGTAATTGCTTCTATTTTAATCTTGTGGTTGTGACCGCAATATGATCTGTCGATTTACTGTCAATAAACTGAACAGAACTGAACTGAAACTATCCCACCCAACCTGAAATCTTTAATATCGGATTATGGGAATGTGTTAGATTGGGGCACACACATGTCTGCCCTAGTGATTAATGTTCAGCTGTTTAGACCCAGACTTCCAGCACATCCTAGCAAAAACAAACGTCATGGACTTTTCCCTTTGAACTGAAATCTTAGGCAAATGTGTTAGTAAGTGACATACCTAATCTCTACACAATAAGGGGGGGAAACCCAATATTACTACTTGAGTAGTAGCTCTACCTTTTATCGGGAAAATACATCTGCTGGACATTAGAGGTAGTTAGCTCATATCAACAACATACAGTCAACATTCATTAAATTAGTGTTATAAAAAGTACATATTTAGTCATTTTTTAATAATCAGTTTCATAAGAAAACACATTTAAAGCTTAAAAAAAGCGGTGGCCCAATCCCCTTCACTTCACATAAAACATTAGAACACTGTCTAAAAACAGACACTTAGACTTAGAGACAATCTAATAACGCCTGTCTAGTTGACAGGTATTTGATTCAATGAGCAATGCAGGGAGAAATTGCTGTCTTGCACTGGTCATGGAGCCCTATGTTGAGATATCTATTTCATC
Source organism: Ambystoma mexicanum (assembly GCF_040938575.1). Taxonomy (NCBI): domain Eukaryota; kingdom Metazoa; phylum Chordata; class Amphibia; order Caudata; family Ambystomatidae; genus Ambystoma; species Ambystoma mexicanum. The sequence goes on from NC_090936.1 coordinate 1,214,546,704, forward strand.
AATCTAGTAATAATTTATCTAGATGGAGAAAACTCGACATGTTTCAGTTGTCTAATCATTTTTTGGAACTTTCTTCAGGAGTTGTGCCACTTTCTCTCGTAGTATTACAGTAAAAAACAACAACAACAAAAGATGCTATAGACCTCTTTGCGGAGAGGCTCTCTAACATTTTAGAGTTGGTTTACTGAGAGTGGTTTTCTTAATATATCTGTTGCGGTCAGTCCTTCTCAGAGGTCTTTTCTTTGGTATGTAGCCTGGGCAGTTAGTATTCCCTCCTGGCTTGTCTTTAGTTAATCTTCTTCAATATGGAAGGCAGGTTTAGTAGCAGGTTTAGTAGCAGTATTTTGAATCTGATTTAGTATCTCTAAGTTAGCTCGTTTCCTCAAGCTCCAGTCGTGGAAGCCGCTAGGCACCGTTTAGGTGAAAGTAGCTACCCAACTCTACAACGTTAGAGAGCCTCTCCGCAAAGAGGTCCCCTTAGACTCACTTTGAAGCCAACAACGGACCTAGAGGACAATATCCTGCTTTACTCAGGAACCAACCTCTTAAATAACCACTCGCCCGACAAGAATAGCTGCAGAAAGAATACTGAAGTCCGATATTTAACACTGCCAATAAGAATTACCAACACCTGAGATATGCATCTATAGCATCTTTTGTTGTTGTTGTTTTTTACTGTAATACTACTAGATACAGTGGCACAACTCCTGAAGAAAGTTCTGAAAATCATTAGAGAACTGAAACATGTCGAGTTTTCTCCATCTAGATAAATTATTACTAGATTGATGAAAAAGTTATCTCAACAAAGGAATCCACGACCAGTGCAAGACAGCAATTGCTCCCTGCATTGCTGATTGAATCAAAGACCTGTCAACTAGACAGATGTTATTAGATTGTCTCTAAGTCTAAGTGTCACGACTAAATTGTCTGTTTTTAGACAGTGTTCTAATGTTTTGCATGAAGTGAATGGGATTGGCCCACCGCTTTTTTTAAGCTTTAAATGTGTTTTCTTATGAAACTGATTATTAAAAAATGACTAAATATGTACTTTTTACAGCACTAATTTAATGAATGTTGACTGTATGTTGTTGATATGAGCTAACTACCTCTAATGTCTCGCACACACCAAATCTCTACCAGGAAATTAACAAATTAGATGGCTTACATCTACCTGGGGGAATCTGGCGAGATCTAACGCCATCTCAAACCAGTCAGAGACCTTGAATCCCTGATGGGAGCTTCTGGATCTTGGTAAAGATAAACCTACATTAGACGGCTTACATCTTCCTGGGGAGATACATCGAGATCTAATGCCATCTCAAACCAGTCAGAGTCCTTGAATCCCTGATTGAAGCTTATGGATCTTGGTAAAGAGAAACTTACATTAGATGGCTTACATCTTCCTGGGGAATCTGGCGAGATCTAACGCCATCTCATACCTGCCGGAGACCTTGAATCCCTGATGGGAGCTTCTGGATATTGTTAAAGGTAAACCTACATTAGACAGTTTACAAGTTCCTTGGGGGATCCGGCGAGAACTAACGCCATCTCAAACCAGTCAGAGACCTTGAATCCCTGATGGGAGCTTCTGGATCTTGGTAAAGATAAACTTAGATTAGACAGCGTACATCTTCCTGGGGGGATCAGGTGAGATCTAACGCCATCTCATACCAGTCAGAGACCTTGAATCCCTAATGGGAGCTCCTGGATCTTGGTAAAGATAAACCTGCATTAGATGGCTTACATCTTCCTGGGGGGATACAACGAGATCTAACGCCATCTCAAACCAGTCAGAATCCTTGAATCCCTGATGGGAGCTTCTGGATCTTGGTAAAGATAAACTTAGGCTAGACAGCGTACATCTTCCTGGGGGGATCAGGTGAGATCTAACGCCATCTCATACCAGTCAGAGACCTTGAATCCCTGATTGGAGCTTCTGGATCTTGGTAAAGATAAACCTACATTAGACGGCTTACATCTTCCTGGGGAATCCGGCGAGATCTAATGCCATCTCATACCAGTCGGAGACCTTGAATCTCTGATGGGAGCTTCTGGATCTTGGTAAAGAGAAACTTACATTAGACAGCTTACATCTTCCTGGGGGAATCAGGCGAGATGTAACGCCATGGTGGGAGCTTCTGGATCTTGGTAAAGAGAAACTGCAAACACCATGACAGGCAAACTGGGGTAATTCTGGAGTCAGTGGAAGAGACACATTTTAAAGAAAAACAGCCTTGGCAAAGCCAACAGTTTTCTTTTTTTTTTAGAACTCCTTCAGCTCTCCAGGTTGCTTCCCCAGGGCTATAGATCCAGGAAGTTGACCATATGAACCACAGTAGTTCCTCCGCAATAGCCAACATCCTAACGCTGATCACCAATTCTTCTATTACAGAGCACAAGCTTTTTTTGGTGAATATAACAGGATTTGTGCGTTTTCACATTCCTTTCCTTCCATTGAATGATTTTAATTATTATTGAAGTCTATCTGAACCTTGAAACAAGTGCCTGTCAGTGAAAATAGCTTTTTTTCGGATTAAATATTCATAAAAGCAAATAACGCGAATAGTAAACAGAGTGTGCCTCCCACGGATCAGATTCAAATCAGTCTCTCATGGTATCAGCCAATTAGGGGAGAAATGGCCATGTGTTTACACGGCGAAAAGGAAACTAATCATTAACAAACATGCTAGAAAAAAATACAAACTCAAGTTTCTTAAAGTCGAGTTCTCCCTAAAGAGAAGCAACTGACGTGGACTACAAGGCCGGGGGCAGATTTCATCTCCCTGTTTTTCCACTTCCCTACAAGTGATCCCTCCTTGATTTCCCCCCATTTCTCTGCCAGATTTGGGTTTATTTTCCTAAATAATGATTTGGACAAACTCAGGAGCAGGAGGGTCACTCCAGTCCAATGAACCTTTGCTAATATGCCAGGAACAGACGGAAGCTCTTACTCATGAATGGCTCAACAAGAAATCATTTAAATTTGTGGAGTGGCAAGTGTTTTTCATTACCAGTGTTAGGAGGAAGGGGCCTCACTCCTTGGCTACTTTCAATGTAACGGGGAGCCTGAGCAGATCAATAAATGCTTGAAATTCGTGAACTCTTGTCGCAGAGGCGCTCTCTTTAAGTACCCCAAGCCAACCCTTCGAATAAGTTATTTAAAATAGCTTCAGGATTCACGAAAATACTTTTTTTTAAAGAGAAACCAGTGCCAACATTGCTCCATCTGCCAAATAGGGCAAGCTGAGCTCCAAGTGGGCAGAGTATGGAAGCCAACATGAGGGGGTCCAAAAGCTTCATATGAAATGTGTGCGGTGTGATTGATGCTGCTGTTATGTAGAATATTTTGAATTTGCTATACAGAATTGACTGTTTACCTAAGACCCCTCCCCCCACCGCTCTCCCCGCTCCTCAATGGATGTTCTTCCCCCTCTTTCAGGCTCACCTGCCAGCGACCGTATGAGAGGGACAGAACCGAGAGTCGGGTGACTGTGGCGGGCAGGCGACACAAGGAAGGTAGGCTTGATGAGCAGGGCAATGGGATGCGCAACATGGTCCAAGATGACGTCTATGAACGGCGTCCAGGCCTTTCTACTTTTTCAATTGAAATGGGCCCGGGCTCAGGGATGTCCCATGTTGACAGTCTCATTAAACAGAAACATTCTCCTTTAATGCAGGACATACAACGTGCGCTGGACGGATGCTACATGCTGCATTTGCTGGCACCTTCAGGCCGTGACCCCACTCTTGCAGTCACCAGCACCTCGTTGCCTTTTTATTCCATTTTCCTCGACTTCAGCACCCGGCAGTCAAAGAACGATTAATAACTTTTCAGCAGACATTTAGCGTTTCAGGCTTGCTGGATGCCTGTCCTGTGATAATATGTAGGTGTTCACGACCTTGCTTAATTGTTTGGACTTTATTATAATGTAGACACCCCACTGGTCCCTGTGACTGATTTTCCTAGCTGTAAGGCAAGGGGGCGCCCAAACGTAATGCTGAAATGGGACCCCATAAGCCCTAACGCATCTTCAGCCGACCTTGATGGCGACCAGATTCCAGATCCAAGGGGGAAGGGGTGGGGGGGGACAAGAGTCGGGGGGGGGGGGACAGAACGACATGTGGAATTGTTTGTGTCCCGGATCAGTTCCCCGAGCTGGAACCTGGTCATATAGAGGCTGGCTCTAGATCACACAAGGCCTTGCCATGCTCCCAAGAAGTGCCACTCCTGCCACTGCCTGAACGCTCATGAGGGGGCTCCCATACCAAGCAGGAGGGCCTTTACTGCACCACCAAAAGGGCAACATGAAGAGCGGGTGGCCTGCTGGGTGTGCTTCTAACACATGCCAACGAGTCAATGGGTTAATGCAGGGACACCTTGACAATGGGGGGGGGGGGTTGGGGGAGGCGGGGGCTCTATGATAGAGAACAGGGTTGCTGTAGACGAGCTAGCCATGAAAGGCGTGGCTGATTACATCTTCCACTCTCCAGAAGATGATGAAATGTGTATCCATTAGCTGGGTAATATGAGGGCCAATGGTGGAAGCCCCTGTCGCGTTTTTAAATGTCTGAATCCATGTAGATGATTACCGTGGTGCTGGAACGAGGGGTTCAGCGGGGCCAACAGCAGCACCCTGGTACATCCTGGAAGACGTTGTCTGCTGACATCCCAGGCTGCAGATCTCCTAAGCAAGGGGTCTGCGAGCTTAGGCTCTCCAGGTGGTTATGGCCATGTTGCCATGGCCCCTCACCAATGAATATGCTGGCTAGGGCTGATGGGAGTTGTAGTCTAACACATGCATTGCATTGTATTGTACTGCACTTGTCATTTGTATAGCGCTCATTTCCCCATTATTATAGTTTCAATGCGCTGGGTGCAGAGCCAAAGGTTGCAGACGCCTGCATAAGCCCACACTTTGTTTTGCTTTCTGGGTGGTGCTGCAGGTGACGGGGGCAGAGGGCAAGTGTGAGGTTCTCTGCATTCTTAAAGACCCCTTTCGTAGCGGAGGGGGTACTTCTAGAACATGCCATGGTGAGGATAAAGAAGTCTTCTCTAGGGGACCCTGCAGGGTGGGGGTCATTCTGTGCTGGACTTGGGAAGGCTTGTCAGTTCCAATCATTTTCCTGCTGTTCTCTGGCTTGTACGGTGTGTCCAGAAACCCCTGCTGCAGAAAACCCTGCCGCAGAACCGCTGCCCCAGAACCCCTGCCGCAGAACCGCTGCCCCAGAACCCCTGCCGCAGAACCGCTGCCGCAGGACCCCTGCCGCACAACCCCTGCCGCAGAACCGCTGCCCCAGAACCCCTGCCGCAGAACCGCTGCCCCAGAACCCCTGCCGCAGAACCGCTGCCGCAGGACCCCTGCCGCACAACCCCTGCCGCAGAACCGCTGCCGCAGAACCCCTGCCGCACAACCCCTGCCGCACAACCCCTGCCGCAGAACAATTTTACTCACATTACGATTCTTTTTTTTTGTTTAATCTGTTTTTATTTTTGATACATCAAAGAGAAAAGGACCAGCATGCCGTTAACAGTCAGCCAACCAGCCAACGCATGTGTAACATTTTTAGAACACCCAACAAACCGTGGCCACCACGACCCCCCATCCCCCACATTATTTCACATTATTTCGAAATACCTTTTGGATTAGGGTGCCCGAGTTCTTTCCGTGCCTGGTGTGGCTGACGTCCAATCACGGTTGTGTTTACTCGTGGGGAGGAGGGCCGTTCTGCTTCTTCCGCCTCCCTTCTCTACTCTCATTGCCTGCTCCAATGACTAGCTTTTGTGAATGTGCTTGGCCAGTTCTTCAGACGGTGCTTTTCTGCTTCAGCAAAGCAACATCCTTTAAGGGTCCAGAGTTTGGGATCTTTCTTTGGGGCCTTGCATTAAGCTGTTCTCTTTGTGGCTACACTCTTTGATGTGTTTTTGCATGTAAATGTCCAAAGGCGCTTCCTGGTAGTCTCAGAAGAGAGGGCCAGGATTGGGTGGGCTGGACATGCAGTCTGTGCTCCGTGTACCCTGCGGGGAGGTGGGATCAGGTCGTTGTACACCTCCTTTCTCGGCTAATTCATGTTCTCCTTCGGGTTCTCTTATCACCTCTCTGCCCCCTGGTGATCAAATCTTCACTTGTGATTACAAAAGGGGGAACTCCAGGGATAGTAGCAGTCCGGTCAACCCTGGTTACAACCTTCTCAAATGCAAAAAAAGGACCGGATACTATCATTCACTTACTGACAGGAGACCACGTCAGAAACAATCATAAGGGGGGACAATTTAATGTACTCTTATTCGTATAAAAATACACAAATATTTTATTTCAATGCAGTGTTAAAACACGAATAAAGCACTAGTAAATACATTCCCTATTGGTACTTAACATCCTGGCGATACATTTCTACATATTCAATGACACAGTAAACAAAACTACAAAACTATACACTTAACAATACTCAAAAAGCAGTTAAATTGTTGACTTGAATCAATTACACAGCAGCGAAAGTGCTCAAATTCATAAAGCCTAACCAATAAGGCTCAAAATATCCCAACATGTTTCATTCCAATACATCAACTTTTATGTGCAAAATGTAGGAAATTCTTCAGGGGATTTTCATATCGATTTCTGTGTTTTCACCAATATCTGAAAACGATGTGTCTCACTCGTCATTCATTCGTGATGTCCTGTAACATGAACATAAAGGAGAGCAACTTATTAATAGTTGTTCTTGATAGATTTTTAAATAATCGAGGTGGCGAGTAACATATTAGTCTTCCTCTGATGTAACATACTACAAAAACTCACTCCCTTACCAATTGTATTTAATTGCAATAGGTATGGATCTGAGGGTCTAAATGAACCTCAAGGCTTCCTGCTTGCGGAGACATAGGGATGTGGACCAGGTGTTAGTGACTCAGTCACCAATCAATAACCATCCTCTAAGGTTGCTCGCCCTGCACTCCTTACTTCTTAGCAGAGTCAGGAGCAGGATTATCAACAGGCCTGACTCCAGCAGGGAGGTCGAGGCCAGGCCCCCGCAGAGCCAGCCTCTGCCCCCCTTAGAAAGGAGGCCATGTCACCAGTGTTATACACCACTGGTAATCGAGGGAGTGGGGCGTGGATGTCACTCTAAACATTCCGCAACCACATCAGAGACATCAGTCTGTGAGGCTGAATTGCCAGAGTCCCGGCCAGGACTTGTTTTCTTGCCCTAGACAATGATTTATGCCCCACGCCCTGAAAGTACAAATGACCAGGGAGATGGGGGGCCATTCACACCTCTAAGTGAGGTAGCACACCTATTCAAGCAGGCTGCCTACAACCATTTTCTCAAACCTAAATATCACAATTTTGGTTTCTGTAATTTAAAGTATGTTTGTTTTTTGTGGGAATCTAGTGGTTTTTCACATCATGCTTAATAAAATGGTTAAATATATCAAGTAATAAATGACAGGTAAAGTAGCTTGAACACTGATTTCTGCACAAGGTGCATCAACTGACTGGGGGCCCTTACAAATTACATTTAAAGTATATATTCTGCTGCATTAACTACTTGAGTATAAGTGAAAAGATAAGGTTGGCAGTAACACAAATTTAATTCTGGGTGGAGAGAGTAGTACAATCAAAAAGTGATGATGCAAGGCTTTGAATTAAACCTTTCCACTACTGTTGCTCTGCACAAAATTCCATGCCATGATTCTGTAGTATGTCAGTGCGATTAGAGAAAATGACTTTTGGTGCTGCCACCAAAAGGTGCAGTTCAGGCTCAATTGCTGGGCCGTGTTCCATCTGCACTGGAACACAATCAAACACAAGCATTGTTAGGCCCTGCATTCTAGCAGTTTGGGAAAGGCTTCCGACATTAGTGACAGGGCCAAGGCTGATATGCAAACAATGGTATGTAAGGCTGGCCAGAGCAACAATGGTGGTTATAATTGATTCAGAGACGTTGTACCTATTCGGTAAAACCAGAAAGCATGCTGTGGAACACAGATAGTATGGCAATAAAATGGGTGTCACGACTCCTGCCCCTGGCCTGGGGGGCCAGACCATGTGGGCTGCACCCAGTACCTCCATCAGGCCCTCAAGGGCCTGGACATTTGCCCCCAGACTCACTTGGAGTCAGTCCTGGCACCTTTGGCGCCAGGCTCATATAAAAAACCAATAATCTGGGCCCATAAGGGCATTTGTACAACAACATGGATGCTCCCACATGGCTCAGTTCCTTAACTGAGCCATGCGGTCTAGCATTTTGGGTGTGGCAGGCCCAGGGACACCTGGGATACCTGCAGGCTTTATATGCCATGCCCGGATTGCAGAACATACTTTGCGTTGCTCTGCTTGCTGCAGCGTGACGTTCACCGCGATCAGCTGGAATCATCCTCCGCATGCCAGACCAGATCCTGCAAGAATAAAGAGAGAAGACACCATTAGTATTCGCTTACCTTTTGGAATCTGCACTCTTACTCCGCTCCTGGATCACGAACACCCATCATCTCAGCGGATCTTGTTCTGTAAAGAGAACCGCTACCTGGGAAAGAAACTGAGAAAAGAAACATCAGTAAGCGTTTATTCTTCACTTTAAAAATACACTTGCTTACCTGCATAGAACGGCTTCCAACACCGGCAGAAGAACAGAAGGGGTGGTTCCAACTTATAATGCCACTAAGCGGTTTGTTCACCTCTACTCACCGCCCTCCACCTTCTCGGCACTCGTATTCCGGATCAACACCGCAGCCTGCAAGAGAGACAATATAACAGGTTAGCACAAGAACAGCATATAGAGCTGCGCTTCGTGCTTTCTTACCATCTCGTGCACAACTGCGCGACATCACGAGGACAGCGTCCATACCTATAAAGAAAGGACTCACAGTCAATATAGACTTACCTGAAGAACGGAGTCGCAGCAGGCCTGGTCTCCGTAGAGTCGTTCCAGTGAAGTAACTAGGCAGTGACAAGCCAATCCCAACACACCCCTGCAACGAGTGGCAGGACGGAGAGCGCACCTTATTGAGAAGCAAGGTGAAAAGTGTGCCAGAGGGGTTCTTGGGCCATATGGGTGGTGGGTCCCGGGCCAAAGAAGACAACCAAGCTAAAATCTAACTACTTTCAGACCTGGTCTCCAGTCGCACAAGGGTCCAAAGGAAGAGGTCCAAGAGGTGGAACTGTTCGGACTGGGTGGCACCCCCGTGGATACCAAGTAAGCGTTATAGAACGCGAAGCCTCACAATATAAAATCCACCTGGGCGTCATGGAAACCTCTGAGACTGACCAGTTAGCACAGCTGTTGGGGCAATTACGCGCGTAAGTACATACAGCCAGACAGGAGACCAATGCATTGCGGAGGGAGTTGATAGTGTCAAAGGAACGGACTGATGAGCTGAGTAGACAGCTTCTCCAATCACAGGCCGGCCAAGCTCCATTGCCGGGGAACGTTCCATCAATGTCTACACCACAAACCAATTCTGTACAAATCACTCTTCCTGGAGCTATTTCATTAGCCCCACCGGAACGTTCTAAGGGGGACCCTAGGAAATACGCCGCCTTCATGAACTAGTGTCGACTCCATTTTCTTTGCAGACCTGGAGCTTTTCCTAATGATAAATTGCGAGTTGCCTTCGTGTTGTCTTATTTGAGTGGCAGTTCTGCAGACTGGTAAGTACCTTTTGTCAATCAGGATGATCCTCTATTACGAGATTTTGGGGGTTTCCAGCACGAGAAGGACAAGCTCTTCGCCCGTCGTACTCATGGACAGGCAATGGATAATGAACTCTTGTCTCTTCGTCAGGGAAACCAACACCTACTAACCCTACTAACCTATATAGCAACCTTTACCAGGCTTGTGGTCGAAGCAGGGTGGCCAGAGGAGAAAAGGGCCACGTTATATCATCTGGGTCTATGGGAAGAGTTAAAGGGCGTACTTGCCCAAGTGGTGGATCCGCCGAAAGACTGTGGAGAGTTCATCAACCTTGTGGTTCAACTTGATCACAGGTTACAAGACCGAAGGGGAGATCGGAACAGGCCTGACGTTCATCCACTGTTCGTGCGGCCTAAAGACCAGATTCCAAGAGCAACGGGTAATTCGGTGGAGCCGATGCAACTGGGAGCGATGAGACCGCCTTTAACTAAGGCTGTAAGAGATAAAAGAAGGGAACTGCAGTTATGTTTATACTGCGGAAAAGCAGGTCATTTCCTCCAGGAATGTCCAGTAAAACCTCCAAGGAGAACTGTCGGTAAGGAGACCACGAGGGAATAGTTGGAAAACTACCAAGCCCGGCAAATGTAGGGGTCCATTTGTCGAGCGAAGAAAGTGAACTACAGACCTCCCATTTTGCTTTGCCCATGATTCTAATCAACCACCAACAACCATCTAAGATGCATTCCGTGGAGGCGTACAGTTGGGAATTATATGGACCAGGATCTAGCAGCAAAGATGGGGCTCTCCCTATGTCCTAAGCCGACCACTGAAACAATAACCACATTAGATGGTACAGAAATCACTTCCGGCCCAGTATCCCAGTGCACAACAGTCCTAACCCTTCTGTATCAAGATGGCCACTGGGAATCGATTGCCTTTGACCTCATCAAGGCGCCTCAGTTCCGGTTGATCTTCGGGATGCCGTGGTTGGTTGAACACAATCCGCTTATAGATTGGTGTGCTCGGGAACTGGTGTTCTCGAAAGCTGTCTCTGCACGTGTTATCCCAAGGAAAGTAAGGCAACGACTATCAGCCCCTCAATCCCTAAAACCTCAGCAATGACGCTAGGGGTAGTTGGTACTCTACCAAGTGAATATCAGGTCTTTCAGGATGTTTTTCCAAAAGAGCAAGCTAACACTCTACCGCCACACAGGCCTTATGATTGCCAAATCGATCTGGTACCAGGAGCTCAAATCCCTTGTAGCAGAATCTACGCCCTCACAGAACCTGAAAACCAACATTTGAAAACCTACCTTGAGCAATATCTGGCTAATGGCTTTATTCCCCCCTCAAAGTCACCAGCAGCATCCCCCTTATTGTTCGTACCGAAGAAAGAAGGAGATTTGAGGACTTGCATCGACTTTCGTGCACTGAACCAAATCACCATAAAGAATCGTTACCCCCTGCCACTTATTCCGGAATTGATGGACCAAGTCAAAGATGCCCAAATCTATACAAAATTAGATCTTAGAGGAGCATACCATCTTGTCCGAGTTAAAAAAAGGTGATGAATGGAAGACTGAGTTTCACACCAAATATGGCCTATACGAGTACCAGGTAATGCCCTTTGGCCTTTGTAATGCTCCCGCTGCATTCCAGTACTTCATGAACGATGTCCTGAGAGAGCTGATTGACGTCTGCACCCTGGTCTATCTAGACGATATTCTGGTGTACTCGACCTCGAAACAAGACCACGTGAAGCATGTCCGATCTGTCCTTGAGAAACTCCGCCAGCCTCATCTCTATGCCAAACTCGAGAAATGTTTGTTTCATGTCACCTAGGTGGACATTCTTACTCCAAAAGGAATCCGAATGGATGCACATAAGGTCGATGCCATCCTAAACTGGCCAGCTCCCAACTCGTTCAAGGGAATCCAGAGCATGTTGGGCTTTGCAAATTTTTACCTTCGATTCATTCCAGGGTTTTCTGAAATAGTGCATCCAATCACATCTTTATTGAGAAAGTGCAACAAGAAGTTCCAGTCGACAGAGGAGGCAGAAAAGGCCTTCCAGGAACTCAAAGTGAGATTTACCTCTACCGCGATTCTACGACACCCTCGACCGCATCTACCATACGTGGTGGAAACAGACGCCTCCAGTATGGCCATGGGCGCAGTTCTTTCGCAAAGGGACCCACAAACTGGCCAACTGCATCCGGTATCCTTCTGGTCCCGTAAGTTCTCACCACAAGAACTCAATTATGCAATCACGGATGAGGAGCTTCTAGCTATCAAATCAGCCTTTAAGGCCTGGCGACACTATCTTCTCGGTGCCAGGCACACTATCACTGTGATAACAGACCACCGGAATCTGTAATACCTAAAAACTGCCAAGGCCCAATCTTCACGACAATTACGCTGGGCCCTTTTCTTCACCGAATATGATTATGTAATCACTTTTCGGCCAGGAGTCAAGAATGGAAAAGCTGACGCTCTGTCCTGCATGGGTACGGATGAACTGGTATAATATGACACCCGATCCCATAGCTATGATTCCTGGTGACAAGGTCCTAGGCATTACCTCCACGATGACTCAAGATGAATTGCGGCATGAGATCCAACACGAGATGACTCCCGAGTTGTTACAGGAATGGGATTCGCAAGGAGAATCCTACACAATCAAGGACCAACTATCATACTTTGGAAGCCGTTTGTTTATTCCCATCAAAGAGCTTCAGGTCCAAGTAATCTCAGGATATCATGACTCATTATTGGAGGGCCACCCTGGAATTGCGAAAACGTTAGCCAAAGTAAAGCAAAATTACTGGTGTGCCACGTGGCGTAAGGATGTTATTCAATTTATCACTTTGTGTGGGGTCTGTGCACAAAACAAATCATCTAAGCAGAAGCCAGCTGGGCTCATCAAACCATTAGACATTCCACCTGCACCCTTGCATTCTTTGTCTCTTGATTTTATAACTGATTTACCACCCAGTCAGGGATACAATACCATTCTCGTGGTGGTAGACTTATTTTCAAAAATGGCCACACTCTGCCATTTAAAGGTCTCCCAAACGCAATCAGCCTGGCAAAGGTTTTCCTTAAACACATTATACGCCTTCACAGGTTCCCGTCCGTGTTGATCCCAGACCTAGGTACCCAGTTTGTGTCCAACTTCTGGAAAGAATGCTGCACAATGGCTCAAATAGATATCAGACTATCCACTAGCCATCACCCCCAAACAGATGGTCAAACAGAGAGAACAAACCAAACGCTCAAACAGTACCTACGCTGCATGTTACAGCAAGTTGAAGGAAGCTGGAAAGACTTATTATGGGTAGCTGAGTATGCATTTAATAATTCCCTGCACAGCAGTACGGGACAGACCCCATTCTTCACAGTCTATGGCAGACACCCACGCACTTCCGAACTGGACGTTCCAACGACACTGGCGATGCCGGCCATTGAAACCTTACACACCATCATTTCTCAGGCCTTCACAAGTGCTGTCAAACACCTACGTCAAGCCAAGGACCGCCAAAAGAAATACGCAGATCAACATCATGAGAAAGCCCGAAACGACCAGGTGGGAGATGACGTTTGGTTAGCTTCAAAACATGTGCCTATTAAAGGGACTCAGACTTTTCGCCCGCAGTATTTGGGACCTTTCACCATCAAGGCTATCATAAATCCAGCTGCAGTGAAACTGGCCTGGCCGGCTAATATGCGTATTCATCCCGTGTTCCATGTGTCCCTCTTAAAACCAGTCCAACCAGGGACACGGATAAACACTCCACCTGAATCAATAATGGTAGATGAGAAACCAGAGTTTGAAGTCAAAAACATCCTGGACTCAAAGTATGTCAGAGGGAAACTATACTATTTAGTGGATTGCAAGGGATATGGCCCACAGGACAGGACATGGGAGCCTTATGATTATATCCATGCGCTTCGCCTGATTCTGCGTTTTCATTGGGATTACCCTACCAAGCCCGGACCAGGGGAAGGGATCACCTTGAGAGGGGCCTTGGCGGGAGTGCTGTCACGACTCCTGCCCCTGGCCTGGGGGGCCAGACCATGTGGGCTGCACCCAGTACCTCCATCAGGCCCTCAAGGGCCTGGACATTTGCCCCCAGACTCACTTGGAGTCAGTCCTGGCACCTTTGGCGCCAGGCTCATATAAAAAACCAATAATCTGGGCCCATAAGGGCATTTGTACAACAACATGGATGCTCCCACATGGCTCAGTTCCTTAACTGAGCCATGCGGTCTAGCATTTTGGGTGTGGCAGGCCCAGGGACACCTGGGATACCTGCAGGCTTTATATGCCATGCCCGGATTGCAGAACATACTTTGCGTTGCTCTGCTTGCTGCAGCGTGACGTTCACCGCGGTCAGCTGGAATCATCCTCCGCATGCCAGACCAGATCCTGCAAGAATAAAGAGAGAAGACACCATTAGTATTCGCTTACCTTTTGGAATCTGCACTCTTACTCCGCTCCTGGATCCCGAACACCCAACATCTCGGCGGATCTTGCTCCGTAAAGAGAACCGCTACCTGGGAAAGAAACTGAGAAAAGAAACATCAGTAAGCGTTTATTCTTCACTTTAAAAAAACACTTGCTTACCTGCATAGAACGGCTTCCAACACCGGCAGAAGAACAGAAGGGGTGGTTCCAACTTATAATGCCACTAAGCGGTTTGTTCACCTCTACTCACCACCCTCCACCTTCTCGGCACTCATATTCCAGATCAACACCGCAGCCTGCAAGAGAGGCAATATAACAGGTTAGCACAAGAACAGCATATAGCGCCGCGCTTCGCGCTTTCTTACCATCTCATGCACAACTGCGCGACATCACGAGGACAGCGTCCATACCTATAAACAAAGGAAGAACTGAATAGAGACTATTACAAAAACAAAGAACTCACAGTCAATACAGACTTACCTGAAGAACGGAGTCGCAGCCGGCCTGGTCTCCGTAGAGTCGCTCCAGTGAAGTAACTAGGCAGCGACAAGCCAATCCCAACGCACCCCTGCACCGAGTGGCAGGACGGAGAGCGCACCTTATGAAGAAGCAAGGTGAGAAGTGTGCCAGAGGGGTTCTTGGGCCATATGGGTGGTGGGTGCCGCGCCAAAGAAGACAACCAAGCTAAAATCTAACTACTGTGTTTCAGACCTGGTCTCCAGACGCACGAGGGTCCAAAGGAAGAGGTCCAAGGGGTGGAACTGTTCGGATTGGTTGGCGCCCCCGTGGATACCAGGTGAGCATTACATGTGAGGAGAAACACACATCATATGGGTATGTTGGGTCATTTACCCACCTAATGACTAGCCATTGCTATGTTAATGCCTCACCACCAAAACCTAACCTTTCTAGAACTCTTTGAACAAGCTCTATCACAAAGTAACACCAAACATGTTGCTGTATAGGGCCTGCCAGTGTAATTTATATAAGCATTCTTTTGAGTGTTTAATTACTTAATTGCCATGCAAATGAGTCTCTTAATGTGCGTCTTCAGCCAGTTGATTTTATAAGCAACATATTTGTCAATGCCTCTGTGACTTGCACTGAAGTCCTGTCTTAAAAAGAAAATCACAAAGCCAGCAGTTTTGGCATGCGTATAGGTATTAGCAGACATTAGCCAGGCAATGGCATTATATGCCCAGTTACTGGCATGATTTTCCAGCTGTTCCCACCTTATGGCCAGGTTATGGCAGTGCCTAGAAAATGCCTGTCCATGCATAATCAAAAGTCAAAGCTGTTGGCTTTGCCAGTGCATGTTGGCTTCCGTGTGTATATGCCCAGATGTGAGTGTCGTGCTTGCTACGCTTAGGGAATCAGGCTGCACCTCACTGAGCTGGTCCAACAAGGCCCTACCTGAAAATGATGAGGCTAGGTTGCCAAGTATGGACCAGTTTCTGAATGTTCTCATGCATACTTAGCACTGGGGCTCCCACCTAAATAGAATGTATCTTTGTTTGGAAGCCTCGTCTACTCTGCCAGAACGTTTCATGATTCAAACTGATAAGTACTGACTTGATAACCTCATTCTGTTTGAGTAACTTTACAGAGTTTGCATGCAAACAGAATATGCCATATGTGTTGTGGGATTTGTTTGGAAAGTATGATGTAAATCCAAGGTGTTTAGGCAGTGCTGGAAATGAAACATGAACACCTGTAAAACAACAAAACAGAAGAGTGTTTTCTATAATGTTACCAGCAAAGAATAAAGGGTGTACGTCTTTTATAACTAAAAAGCAGTATTTAAATATTTTCTAAAGAGTGCAAGCAGAGGTGAATTTAACATTTGGACAAGGGACACATGCCAATGCCCCCCACTCTACTCCCTCCCATCAGATGCAAACAGCAGGGCTGAACAGACCCTACCAGTGAGATCTTATCTTTTTAACATGTCTCAGAGGCAGATTATTTACAACAGGAAGTGATTAGAGATGAGAAAAGGTAAAAAGGCAGTGACCATGGCTGTGGCATTTAAAAAAATTATATTGGGTTTTAAGAAGCTATTTAAGTGTGATTGTTGGGTGATTAGTAAGTAAGGGGATACAGAAAAAGCTGTGTGAAACAATAACCTTGTCATGCATTTCATTTCACTTTGTGTCTGTTTGAGATTTTTTGTAAGCGCTCATTAATTGTTATGCTGGAGCTTGTAGGTTTCCATTCAGGATGGGGAAAATAAAGTTACAGTCATAGGGGATCATTTTCCAGGTCAAGCGGAGTGGAAGAAGTGGCATTAAATGCATTTAGCTCCACTTTTTATGAGCTGCAGAATATTGTATGATTTGACAGGTGAAGTTGGAGAGCAAATCAGACTTAGCAAGGACCCCCTGCCAAATCTGATTGGTATTCCACCAGCATGGCAGAAAACCAATGGATTCCTATGGGATCTGCCTGAATTTAACACCTGGTAAAAGCGGGCAGAGGCCAAAGGAATCCATTGTGGATGTCTCCCACAATCGTTAATTGTGGAAGTGATAGACCCTTTTCCAGACACGTAGTGGTAAAGTAAAGAGCAAACGCGATTTTCGTCTGTGTTTTACTCCTCTATTTTTCCAGTACTTGGTGGAAACAATTAACACTAATTAATGGACCCTTTTGCAAAAAAGTGCAAACAGGAGAATTCCACTCTGTGCATTTTAGGATTCAAATAAAAATGCCCCCCAAAATCTTTTCATGAATATGTTTCTACAATGATTGATGAATACATTGTCAGGTTGGTTTATCATGTGCATTTTTAAAGTAATCTGCATAAAATGTAGTATTATTTTAGGTATTCAAAGGCAAACTTCAACACATATATGTACCAGCTTGAGCTCTGAAGATGTATGGGTAAGTATCTAAATTTCAGCATGTGCTCATATTATGACTTTACCACTTGACCAAAGTGCGATCCGGTGCATATTTTTTAATTTCATTATGCCTTACCTGTTAAAATTAGGTGTCTCTAGAAGTGATTCCATTTGCATTATAAGCTATTCCAAAAATCCTCACTCATGGTTCAATAGATGGGCAGCACAAGCATTAAGACACAAGCACACATCAAACTTTGCAAATATCCAGGCCATATTTATTGAACAAAATTGTGTCATTCAAAGTCAAAATCAAAGTAAACACATCAAACAAAGAGTCATCATGGACAACTGCATATTATAACCAGTATGCAAACAGTATGTACCAGACAATGATGGACAGGGGCACGCCCCACCAGGAGCGATACCGGAGGCCCCAAACCCCTCAACTAGCACTCTCTGCCTCCTGATGCAGCACATACAGCTCAAGCACTCCCTTGCACTCTCAACACGATACAAATGTTCTGCAAAAATGCAACAAAAGATAGCATTTTGTGTTTAAAATGTATTTTTGGACATGAGCCATTGATGGGAGACATTCAGAATAGGGCTACTGAAGGGGTTCAGTAGGAATGGAGGGGGAGGAGGTTGAGGAATGGGTGGGCGAAGGGAGGATTGTATATATGTGTATGTTATTGGAGGATAAGTTGTTGTGCTCGAAATATTTTTAAGGTTAACATGACTACCTGTATAGATTGGACATAGTATATTCTGTTCTTGCAATTTAAAGAAGTTATTTTGTAGGAAATAAAATCTCCTACTCCTTGCTTCAGTAATCTGGGGGGGAGGTCTATCTTTCACAACAAGATGGAGGGAGCACAAGCATCTCCTCCAGGGCCTACTAGGAATAGCCACAGTGCTCAGGAAAGTATTGTTGCGTGGACACCATCTGAGATGGCACAAAGATTGGGGTCTCACTGCTCAGCCCTCTCAGAGGAGGAGGAGGCATCACCCTTAATTTTCCAAAGCCATGCCAGGAAAGGCATGCTGGGTGCTGGTGTGAATAGGTGGCAGGGGGGAGAAAGGGGAACAATGGTTAGGGAAGCTGAAGGAAGGTGACTGGACGGTGAAAGGTGAAGGAAGATCAGATATAACAGGAAGGGGAGAGCAGATGGGAAGGGAAGATCGGTAGATTGATGTTGTAACACAATTTCCCTTGCTTCTCTTTTGCTATCTACTGTTTTTTTTTTTATAGAGGGGTGCAAATGTATTTTTACAGATCTGGGAAGACATTTATTGCTGGATCAGGGATCTGGGAAATCTGGATCAATGCCAGCACTTTGTTTAGGGTACTCCTAGACTCACACCCAATGGAATGTGGGCCCCCTTGATCACAACCCTGGCCCACCCAGGTGAAGATTCCTGGAGCCGGGCCTGACTATCAATAGGGACCGGTGGGTGCTTAAGGGCAGGCGTCTTGATGGTGTATGCAATCACTTTGACTCGTGTACATAACACGCGATCTGCAACATAATTTAAAACTGCAGTGCTCATTGGGTAATGTGCACCAAGATTAGATTAATATCACATTATTTATTCTCAGGATTCATACTGTAAACATCACAACTCTCTAACGGAGTGTAAAATGTACTGCATGGTAAACACGAGAATACACTAAAGATATTCTTACTTTTAACGTCTTGTGCACATGTTCATTCACTGGCACGATCAGCGAGGACAATAATTTCACCCAGTATACAATTGCGGAGTTGCAGCAGTTGTTGTCTTGAACACTGGTCATCGATCGGGATTATAGACATGGGACGGGAGCAAAAAACAAACGATCCACATGATGCATTAATATCAGTGTAATAGAAGAGCGGATGGTATATATGTTACAACACGGCTTAATCACAGCCTATTCATGGACGATATGCAGTGAAATACATTAGTACTCACATCATTGGTATCCGAACTAGACACCCTTCTGCTTGCTGGACACCACAGGTCTCGTGCTTTGTCTCAGTTATGCTAGACGCATACAACCAACAACTAGAGTGCGTCTCCATGGATTTGAATGTTACCCATGGCGGCCATGTTTAGAGAACAAAACGGCCCTGTTGTTGAACAGTTTATAACTATTATTCCGCACTCATTCATCTGGTGGTTTGTCTGTATAGTTTTTACTAATCTCATATACACTCCTCAGGATTAGTCTCCTACACGTATTATACACATATCAACAGTGTATAAAGGAGGCCTTTTGGTGCAGTAACTAGACAGAAAGATTGACCTAATGCACCGCATCACAATCTTGTGTGACTAGCTTATTGCAAGTTATGCCAATCAATATTTTTGTTCATCCTAATCACATGGCTATTTGTCTGAAATATCATACGCATTTCCTCTTTGGTTAGTCTAAGTTTATTGTGTTGTTTATTGTGACTTTGGTTAAATTAAATCAGAACAGACCACTTAAAACCGTCACGCGTGTGCCCAACCATCAAGAAATGACCTACCATGGGGGCTGTCAATATTCTATTTCTAACTCAACTCTCGTGTTCGCTGATACACATTTTGATAGGTCCTTCAGATTTACCGAAATAAATCTTGCCACAGGGACACCAGATCACATAAATAACCCACAGAGTATGAAAGTTAGTGAAATGACGTTGTTGCCCTGGGGTATCTAGATTGATGTCATATACTGTGGTTCTGGCTGTGGAATTACAGCCTTTACAGTGTGGACCATTGTCCCAGTCAAACCACATGTTTTTGTTAGAGTCAGCTGTCTACTGCTAGGTTCATATGTGAAACAAGAAAATTGGCAGAGGAACGACCCTAAAGGGTGCAGCGCATGGATGGCAAGTTTGGGTGCTTGCTGGTGGGCTGCGGGTGAGAGCGATAGTGGGAACCTGCCAAATTACCCACAGAGTAAAAGATAAGAGAAGACTGGGTTTGCTCTCACACTGCGCACACAATCTCAAATAGAAAGCACAATTTGCTGATTATGTTGAGTGATTTTAATCAACAACGTTGCAGCCTGACACGTGTTTCGAGCTTCATGCTCTTCTACTGAGGCTGCTTGGACATCATTTTGATGAAAATAATTATTACACAATTCCAAAGTCAATAGTAAAAATAGAACAAAAACACCCAGACCCAAAACACATGGAACAGGTAGGGTGTACCAACCAAATTAAAGTCAAGACAACCACAATGCCATAGTAATTGAATAGAAAGTTAGCAAGAAGTACATTTGAATTAAACATAAGGTAAAAAACATATTACCAATGGAGTGCGGCATTGTTTGTCAAACGATATCAGGTTGATAAAGAGAAATAAGAAAATAAATAAAGAACATTAATTGAGGGGTTGCAATGGTGATCAGCCAGAAAGTACATGGGTAAAGCCCGAATTGTATAGGGGTACCTTAATCTTGGTCAATCTGCAAATCTCGTGCTAATGGAAATAATTGCACAATGAATTGAATTGAAATGAAAATGAGTCAAGGGATAACAAAAATGTTTGTCAAGCGTAAAGGGCTTACCAGGTATTGAACCTTAAATAGAATTGACAAGTAATACATGGGCTCGCTATAAAACAAGCAGAATTGAAGAAAAATGTAATTAAAAAAGAAGAAAAATTATGAGCGCCTATTAGCAGACATACCGAGCACTAATCGCACATTATTGAAATTGAAAAATAAAGGCAACATACCAATAACTTGCAGTAATAGGGAGAACGTATTTGGTCAATCAGAGCAATGCTGAAATTTAGCCAAAATCCAAGTGGAAACCATCCCGTAAAGAGAAAGAAGAGCAAAAGAGAAGCATCAATTAGCAAATTGGATGTTGCCTCCTGCGGTCGTCTAGACTAACACGGAATTGATTTAGGTCCCCGTATAGGTTAGGGTTCATCTACAAGCTGACTGAGCGATGACTTACCAGCGCGTCCGCTGCTAAATGAAATGAATGGAGCCGCACGCGTGAGGTTCTGTGTCCATAATTGAATGGAACAGAAAGGGGCGGCAAGAGCGTAAAAGGCCGAATGCCAACACAAACAGTATGGCAAAAGGGCCGCCATGTTGAACCAGTGTTATGCTCTGCAATTGTGCAAAAGAGAAGCAATGGAAAAGATAGTATGTGAGAGAGTGGCAATAGCCACTGATAATTTTTAGAAGTATAATCAACCAGCCAACGGAGGAACCCATTTGAATGTATGAATAATTAAAAGCAACGTATGCGTATAGAAATTGTAATTTAAGGGCTGAATGTAACCATGCCCGTGAAATGCACATATTAAAGTGGCAGCTAGGACATACGGACCAGGGGACCGTCCGTGTTAAGAACATTAAAATTAAAGACATATAGTACAAGTGACAGACTCCGGAGCCAACATGCAAGAGGGGGAGCCAATTAGCGAATCCTACATTATAACCTATATGATGGTTACTGATTCCGTAACCGGGTCAAAAATAAAGGTTAAAAAATCGTATGCAAACACATGTATTGATTGACTGATCTCCATTGTTACAAGTATATAGTGGTTCAAGCAAACCCTTAATTAATGACACATGACAGATCACATACAATAGGGTTCTAAAGCATATGTGGTCACAGAAACACGGATAGTTCATGGTCTGTGTTTAGACCAAAATCAACAGTACGGTATTGGCCTATTAGGCGGGCTTCTAATTGCCGGAGATTTAATACCAGGTTGCCTCCATGTTGCGGGAGTGTTACCTTCATGATCCCAGCAAATTGGATCATTGATTTGTTGTCCATTTGATGGACACGTTGCCAATGCATGGCTAGGGGTATTTGGAGTCAGATTGTGCAATTGAATAGAGGTGTTTCCTAATTCGGATTTTCAATGGACGAATCGTACTGCCAATGTGATAAAGACCACAAACACATTTGATACAATAAATTCAAAATTTAGAATTGCAATTAATGAAAGAATCGATCTTGTGTGTGCCTATATGACCAAAGTCAATGGCTGTGGTCTCAAGTGCATGTGGTCACACAGAACAGCCCCCACATTTGTAGAAACCTGGGCGTGAGGGTTGGTGTAACCACGTTTTATGTTGTTGGTGTTGTGGTGATGTTGGCATAAATGAGGGGGAGAGAATATTCTTAAGATGCTTGCCTTGGTATAGATGAAGCTTGGTGTGCTCTCAACCCAAGGAATAATGCCCCGGTCGAGTTGTACAATGTGCCAATGTCTTTTGATTATATTGTAGAGAACTGAACTATCCGAATTGAATCTGGTGATAAATTTCAGTTTCTGGGAGTGAGTGGTCTCATTCCGTACTTTCGGTGTGAGTAGATCGCACCTCTTCATGACTCGAATTTCTTGCTCAGCTTTAGCTACTGATCGAGAGTCATAACCTCTGGTAAGAAACCTCTGACGTATTATTGAGCATTCCTCATTAAAATCTGTGTTCAACAGACAATTACGTCTAGCCCTGATAAATTTAAATTCCCCTTTCGGAATATTGGAAATCACAGTTTTCCTGTGACAGCTACTGGCATGTAGCACTACATTAACCGATGTAGATTTTCTGAAGGTTTTGGTCACAAAATGATTGTCTGAAATGCTAATTGTAAGATCCAAAAAATTGATACTCGTAAAGCTGTATGTATGTGTAAACTGAATGCCCCAATTGTTTGAGTTGAGATAAGTGACAAATTCATTTAAGCATTCAATAGAACCCTGCCACATCAAGAACACATCATCAATATATCTCTTCCACATATAAATATGGGGTTTGAAAGATTGGTTTGAAAAGACAATTTGTTGTTCGTAGTTATGCATAAAAATATTTGCAAGGGCGGGAGCATAGCTTGCCCCCAACGCAATTCCAATACATTGTCTATAGTAGGTGTTGTTAAACAGAAACACATTATTGAAAAGAGCAACTGTTAGTAAATCTTTAATCATTTCTATGTGTTCAAAGAACGAAGCTGAGTGTGCTCTAAAAATGTAGTCAATACTGCTGATTGCTTGTTGGTGGTTGATAGACGTGTAAAGGGCTTTAACATCAAGTGTAACCAAGACCAAATTGGGTAGAATAGGTAACTGATCAAGCATCGGAAGAATATGCATAGCATCACGGATGAAAGTTGTTATAGTGTTCACCAGTGACGAAATACACTCATTGCTATAAAGGGAGGTGGGCTCCAGGATGCCACCACCGCCACTTAGGATTTTAGGATTGGTCTCCCTTCTGGTATTTTGGTAAAAGTTTTATGAATTTTAGGCAGAAAATACGCTGTTGGCATAGTTGGCCCTTCTACAATTAAAAATAGTTTTTCCACGTCACTTAGTAGTCCTGCTGTGTACCATTTGTCTACTACTGATTTGATGGTTGATCGAAGAGTGGCCGTGGGGTTACCGGGTAGGGTTTCATAGCAACCCGGAGAGTTTAAATGAGTGAGACCCATTGTAATGTAATCAGCTTTATCCATGATAACAACGTTACGTCCCTTGTCTGCCTCCTTAATGATAATAGTGTCAATAGTGACCAAATTGTGTAAAGCTTGTTGTTCTTTACGTGAGAGGTTGCTTTTTCGTTTAACTGAATCTTTGGAGTTTGTGAATGTCATTGATTACCGCTTGATGAAATGTATCGATTAAGTTATCCTTAGGAAATACAGGAGTAAATTTGGATTTGCTTGAGAGTTCTTTAATTTTCACACCAAGCTTCATCTATACCAAGGCAAGCAATCTTAAGAATATTCTCTCCCCCTCATTCATGCCAACATCACCACAACACCAACAACATAAAACGTGGTTACACCAACCCTCACGCCCAGGTTTCTACAAATGTGCCTTTTTCGCTGTTGCCGCCCCTTTCTGTTCCATTCAATTATGGACACAGAACCTCACGCGAGCGGCTCCATTCATTTCATTTAGCAGCGGACGCGCTGGTAAGTCATCGCTCAGTCAGTTTGTAGATGAACCCTAACCTATACGGGGACCTAAATCAATTCCGTGTTAGTCTAGACGACCGCAGGAGGCAACATCCAATTTGCTAATTGATGCTTCTCTTTTGCTCTTCTTTCTCTTTACGGGATGTTTTCCACTTAGATTTTGGCTCTGATTGACCAAATACGTTCTCCGTATTACTGCAAGTTATTGGTATGTTGCCTTTATTTTTCAATTTCAATTATGTGCGATTTTTGCTCGGTATGTCTGCCAATAGGCGCTCATAATTTTTCTTCTTTTTTAATTAAATTTTTCTTCAATTCTGCTCGTTTTATAGCGAGCCCAAGTATTACTTTTCAATTCTATTTAAGGTTCAATACCTGGTAAGCCCTTTACGCTTGACAAACATTTTTGTTATCCCTTGACTCATTTTCATTTCAATTCAATTAATTGCGCAATTATTTCCATTAGCACGAGATTTGCAGATTGACCAAGATTAAGGTACCCATATACAATTTGGGCTTTACCCATGTACTTTCTGGCTGATCACCATTGCAACCCCTTTTCCCTCAATTAATGTTCTTTATTTATTTTCTTATTTCTCTTTATCAACCTGATATCGTTTGACAAACAATGCCGCACTCCATTGGTAATATGTTTTTTACCTTGTGTTTAATTCAAATGTACTTTTTGCTAACTTTCTATTCAATTACTATGGCATTGTGGTTGTCTTGACTTTAATTTGGTTGGTACACCCTACCTGTTCCATGTGTTTTGGGTCTGGGTGTTTTTGTTCTATTTATACTATTGACTTTGGAATTGTGTAATAATTATTTTCACCAAAATGATGTCCAAGCAGCCTCAGTAGAAGAGCATGAAGCTCGAAACACGTGTCAGGCTGCAACGTTGTTGTTTAAAATCACTCAAGATAATCAGCAAATTGTGCTTTCTATTTGAGATTGTGTGCGCAGTGTGAGAGCAAACCCAGTCTTCTCTTAGGTTCATATGTATCATTCCCAGATATTAGCTCTTTTACACTTTTGCTCATTTTAAATGCCCATATTGGTGTGTCAATCGGCTTCATTCTTTTTGACAAAATGTGCCAATTGTTATTGACTTTTCTTTTGATCTGGTTGGACATTGCATTAAATGTGCTCACAAACACAATGGGGTCATTTTTCTCATCTTTCTGTCGGTATTTCAATAGTGCAATGTGGTTGTTATTCGATGGTCTTTGAATGCCCTTTTTATAATCCTTTTGGGATAGCCTCTCTCCCCCAAATTGGTACTTAGCTCTTTGCCTTCCTTTACAAACTTTGATCTGTTAGTACAATTACGTTTGAGACGTAAATATTGTCCCATGATATGATATGATATTTTATTTATATCATGCTCGTACACAGGTGTTTCAGAGCGCGACCAAGCAAAGCGAGGGGAACAAGGGAGAACAACGATCTTACTAGGCCCAGTGCCATTAAGAACACGCAAGTGCATGGAGATGGGAAAAGGAGGAAAGTGCGTGGAAGGGGGAGAAGTGGAAAGTGCAGAACAGAGGAGAGAAAAGAAGAAGTTAAATAAATGAATAAGTGCAGGAAATGAAAAGGTGGTAGTGCAGCCAGCAAGTGGCAAGTGCAAGATTAGTCAGATAGGGTGTATCTGATAAGTGCAGAGGAAGAGTGAGGGACTGTATGGGTACAGATACAGAACCCAGTGCAATGAGAGGCCCGGAGGCAGTGCAGAAGGGAGGGAGGGTGAACAGGTTACTGGGCCCGAAAGACAGAGGGTGGTCAGGTACACGGTGCCAAGAGAAAACAGATCAGCAGGTGAGAAGAGGGGCAAAGGTGGAAGCGAAGAGGAAGGTCTTGAGGTGCTTCCGGAACCGGAGATGGCTCTCCACAAGTTTCAAGGTGGCCACAGAATGATTCTCACGGACATGTCTTGGATGGAAGCTATTATAGATCAGAAGCAGATTTTTATCAGTGGTCTTGTGGAAAGGTTTTATTTTCAATACCCTTTCATCATTGTCAAAATAGATGTTCATGTCTACAAAATTGAGTTTATCCTTACTGCTATTCATAGAGAATTTCAAGTATGGATTTTGTTTATTCAGCCACTCGAAAAAAGCTTCAATGCTTATCGCGTCACTGTGCCAAATAACTACGACATCGTCGATGCATCTCTATTCGCTTTTAAAGGGATGGTTGTTACACAATATTTTACTTATTTCAAGACACTCAACATACAAGTTAGCTAATGTGGGTGCCACAGCAGATCCGATTGCGGTTCCATGAATCTGTTAGTAAAATCTATTGTTAAACTGAAAATAATGTTTGGTTAACACCATATTGGTGCACCACAATATGAAAGAGTGTGGAGTAATCCTTCTTTGTTTTATAGAAAGCAATAGTTCTTCTATCATGTCGAGTGTTGCCTCCTGTGATATTTTGGTATACAACGAGATTATGTCCAAACTCAACAGGATATCTGTTTGATTATCGAAAGGGATGACCTTCGATTGAATTGATGAAGTTTGTGGTATCCTGTAGGTAGGACGGCATCTCAGTTACAAAACCCTTAAGAAAGAAATCGGCTAATTTGGCTAATGGTTCGTTCGAGCATAGATCCTGTGCCTGACACTATTGGCCTTCCCTGAGGATCGGCCAACATTTTATTAATTGTAGGTTGGTTATACAATGTAGGTATATCAGGGTTCTTAACCATCAAATATTCAGCTACTTTCCTGGTTATCCAATGACAGGCACATACTTTTGCTACCTTTAGTGCTATGAGCCATTGTGATCGTTCTGTTGGATCTGTCTTAATTTCTTTCTAAAAAGAAATTTCTTTCAATTGTCCATCACATTCTGTGATATATGCTTCTTTGTTCTGGAGTGCTATCACCCCTCCCTTTTCAGCTTTTCTAATAACTAAAGTGCTGTTAGACCTCAGTGATAAATTATGAAAAACCTTTTTCTTATAGGGATTAGCTTCTGGTGATACCGTCTCTGTTAGTACTCGATTTTCGATATCCAATCGATTCAGGGCTAAAACTCGTTGGTGGACAAAATGAGGAGGCATTATGTAAACCACTGTTAGAATCGTGACCATCCGTTGGATTCTCCAGGAAGTGTTGTTTCAAATGTATCTTCCTGAAAAGTTGGTGCAGCTCCATCCTAATTGTAAAGCTATCATAATTATCGGTAGGCACAACACCAGATCCTTTGTCTAACACCAATACTTCATCAGGTGTAGGGCAATACGAGGAGAGGTTGATCAGTAAGCTGTCCGATTTCTTGTTTGGCGGGGTTCGTAGTCCCAGGCCTTCTGGTCCCTGTCCAAAAAAGTCACCGAAGATCCCCTAGATCATAGATCTTGACCTCATTGTGGTCAGGATCACTTGTAGTTCTATCATCGCCAGGGCTGCCTGAACTCTACACAGTGTTACTAAAACGTACTTGTTTGGTGTTCTCTTGATTCGTAGCTTGTGTGTACATTGGAACATAATCATCTCTTGTGTACCTATAAGCTTTGGTATGGGGAGCGTATGGGACGGGAGGATGTCTCTGTGGCAACGCTCGGGTCTTGGAAGCAAGAGCACGCTGAGCAAACACAGGTTCCAATCCTGAACCAGTGCAAGTGGAAGAAGAAAAAAAACAACAACAAAAAAGGAGCGTGTTATAAATAGCCTGCTCTTCCACAATGAAACTAGCGCCTAGAAACCTACGGGTTTTGTGTGTTGCAAATAAATGCCAAATAAATACCAATGTCAGATCTTTCTTCAAACGTCTAATTGGATCCTGCCTGGTATGTTCTTTGAACTCCTTCTTTTCATTAAAAATATCATCGAGCCTTTTTTTGAAGGGATCTAGATTGACCAATTTGCTGTGTTGATTATTTAAATTAGCCAGTCTCGCCCACATTTATTGGCTATATAACTCCACTGAATCACAAAATTGGTATTCTCTGGAACAAACGTGGTTCATTTCTGACCCCGGGCCCTGTGGAAGTGTGCCATTTCTAAGTTACTCCAACATAATAGTAGCATGTAGTTTGGTTCTTATTATTCGTTTCTTTAATTGGAGCGACTCATCCCAATTACTGACTATCCTCTTCCATCAGCCAGTGCCTCGATGCCAGTCATCGCTAGATGGCGCTACAGTACCTCGCATGATTAGTAACTGCTCCAAAACTCAAGTGACCTTTCACCTGGCCGCCAGTGCTTCCCCTCTCTCTCCTCTTCTGTATCCTTCCCACCTGATCCATTAAGCCCCACAGATCACAACCTGGGGGTCCTCTGTGGTATGAGCTTAAGTTTCTGACAATCTATCCCTTCCTGCTCTGCGGCTGCCAGGCGCAGTCTCCTGGCCTCCGCAAGATGCAGTGCCATCCTCCCTTCAACCACTACATTCTAATTAACCCCCATGTTCTCAGAAGAATACTGTGGTACTGGGATTCCCCCGCTCCTCTCAATAAAGTATTACACTTTGCCACATTGACTCTCGGCAGCCTGTAGAGTCCCCCCACTCCCTCACTCCATGGTGAAGGGTTAATGTGCTCCCTTACAATGCTCTGCTGCTTATCCATAAGCCCATCCATGGGCAACCCCCTCCCAAACTACCACACGACGCTGCACTAATCGCAAGCTTATTGCTAACTCGAACACTTTTCTCCCAGGTCCTCCTCATTCGGAACGCCCCATCCCCTCTCTGTGTCCAGCTTGCTTCCACCCCTACACCCTCACACTCCTCACCAAGGAACTCAGTATTCCCCCAGAAATCGGAGGCAGCGCAACCCCACCTTGCTATTTCCAAGACCGCCCTCAAGAACTACCCCCAGCCGCGTCTTAATCGGCGACAGTCCCAACATGTGTGCATCTCCAACAGGACATGCTTAATCAGGAGGAAAACTGCATGCGGGGTGCATGTGTGTGGGGGAGGGGAGGGGTGATGTCGTGCTTCACAATTCTCCATTCAATTCACACAAATAGATAAAAAGCCCCCACTTCTTCTCAGCATGGCTTCGCGCGTGTTTTCTAAACTGGGCAATAATTAACAGCACACCTCAGCACAGAGAGCGGTCATCTTTCATGCGCCGTGCAAGCACTTCTCAGCGTGGCCTGTGCATTGATAGTGGGACCGTAACTACGCGTTAGTAAAGGGCTGCTTTCCCTGTGTGCCAGAGTGCCATCCTTTCCTGACTGGTTAGTGCCTCTCAGCAGCTCTGCCCTGCCTTTAATGCCACGTCACAAGCACTTCTCGGAAGGGTTGTTCATCACCAGCACTTCTCGGAAGGGTTGATCACAAGCACTTCTCAATCGCCAGCACTTCTCAGAAGGGCTGCCCTGTGGTTGATGGCACAGGACAAGCAGTTCTCATCAGGACTGGCATGTCGTAGCGTGGGAAAGAACAGCTGCTTCTAAGAAGGGAAGTTGTACTTTTAATTGTAGAGTATTGGCACTTGTTAGCACTATCGGCAGTGTGGGCATTGCTTCTGAACCCCCGTTCCCTTACCCCACTGAGCAGGTGTGATACACACTGACGGAGAGTGTGAGAGGTCCCCGTTCCTGGATCACTTGACGGCATACTGTGTCCAGTCCAGCACCTGACACTGCCCCAGCTCTACCGCCTTTCAGATTCATGCCCATGTTATGATGGCCTCTGATTTCCATATGCAATGGTCTGTTGAAGTGCTGGGAGGGTCGGAGCAGAGTCAGTTGCAAGTTGGTAGCCACTACACGTGGCTGCCTCTGCACTCAGCACATGGGCCTCTAACAATTAAAGCCCCTTCTCCAGAGTTCATCCAATGAAAAGCAAGACCCAAGTTCTTATCCAGACGAGGTAGCGTGGTGGGTTCACATGCCTGCTCCAGAGGTATGAGTTTAGAATTCAGGACACATATGTGAATGGCAGATGATCAGACATCATTTAGCCTCTGGCACTTTCAGATTTCTCAGTAAGGGTGCTGCAGTGGCACTTGCAGACCCTGCATGTCTCAGTAAGGGTTCTGTAGTGGCACTTACAGACCCTGCACTTCTCAGTAAGGGTGCTGCAGTTGCACTTACATACCCTATACTTCTCAGCATGCATGCAGCAGTTGCACTTACAGATCCTACACTTCTCAGTAAGGGTGCTGCAGAGGCACTTACAGACCTACACTTCTCAGTAAGGGTGCTACAGAGGCACTTACAGTCCCTACACTTCTCACTAAGGGTGTTGCAGTTGCACTTACAGACCCTACACTTCTCAGTAAGGGTGCTTCAGTGGCACATACAGACCCTGCACTTCTCAGTAAGGGTGCTGCAGTGGCACTTACAGACCCTGCACTTCTCAGTAAGGGTGCTGCAATTGCACTTACAGACCCTATACTTCTCAGCAAGCATGCTGCAGTTGCACTTACAGACCTTCACTTCTCAGTAAGGGTGCTACAGATGCACTTACAGACCCTACACTTCTCACTAAGGGTGTTGCAGTTGCACTTACAGACCCTACACTTCTCAGTAAGGGTGCTGCAGTTTCACTTACAGACCCGACACTTCTCAGAAAGGGTGCTGCAGTGGCACTTATAAACCCTACACTTCTCAGTAAGGGTGCTGCAGTTGCACTTATAGACCCTACTCTTCTCAGTAAGGGTGCTGCAGTAGCACTTACAGACCCTGCACTTCTCAGTAAGGTTGCTGCAGTTGAACTTACAGACCCTGCACTTCTCAGTAAGGGTGCTTTAGTTGCACTTGCAGCCCCTACACTTCTCACTAAGGGTGTTGCAGTTGCACTTACAGACCCTACACTTCTCAGTAAGGGTGCTTCAGTGGCACATACAGACCCTGCACTTCTCAGTAAGGGTGCTGCAGTGGCACTTACAGACCCTGCACTTCTCAGTAAGGGTGCTGCAATTGCACTTACAGACCCTATGCTTCTCAGCAAGCATGCTGCAGTTGCACTTACAGACAAACACTTCTCAGTAAGGGTGCTACAGAGGCACTTACAGACCCTACACTTCTCACTAAGGGTGTTGCAGTTGCACTTACAGACCCTACACTTCTCAGTAAGGGTGCTGCAGAGGCACCTACAGACCTACACTTCTCAGTAAGGGTGCTACAGAGGCACTTACAGTCCCTACACTTCTCACTAAGGGTGTTGCAGTTGCACTTACAGACCCTACACTTCTCAGTAAGGGTGCTTCAGTGGCACATACAGACCATGCACTTCTCAGTAAGGGTACTGCAGTGGCACTTACAGACCCTGCACTTCTCAGTAAGGGTGCTGCAATTGCACTTACAGACCCTATACTTCTCAGCAAGCATGCTGCAGTTGCACTTACAGACCTACACTTCTCAGTAAGGGTGCTACAGAGGCACTTACAGACCCTACACTTCTCACTAAGGGTGTTGCAGTTGCACTTACAGACCCTACACTTCTCAGTAAGGGTGCTGCAGTTTCACTTACAGACCCGACACTTCTCAGTAAGGGTGCTGCAGTGGCACTTATAAACCCTACACTTCTCAGTAAGGGTGCTGCAGTTGCACTTATAGACCCTACTCTTCTCAGTAAGGGTGCTGCAGTGGCACTTACAGACCCTGCACTTCTCAGTAAGGTTGCTGCAGTTGAACATACAGACCCTGCACTTCTCAGTAAGGGTGCTTTAGTTGCACTTACAGCCCCTACACTTCTCAGTAAGGGTGCTTCAGTTGAACTTACAAACCCTACACTTGTAAGGGTTCTACAGTGGCACTTACAGAGCCTGCACTTCTCAGTAAGGGTGCTGCTGTTGTACTTACAGACCCTGCACTCCTCAGTCAGGATGCTGCAGTTGCACTTACATACCTTACACTTCTCATAAGGGTGCTGCAGTGGCACTTACAGACCCTGCACTTCTCAGTAAGGGTGCTGCAATTGCACTTACAGACCCTATACTTCTCAGCAAGCATGCTGCAGTTGCACTTACAGACCTTCACTTCTCAGTAAGGGTGCTACAGAGGCACTTACAGACCCTACACTTCTCACTAAGGGTGTTGCAGTTGCACTTACAGACCCTACACTTCTCAGTAAGGGTGCTGCAGTTTCACTTACAGACCCGACACTTCTCAGAAAGGGTGCTGCAGTGGCACTTATAAACCCTACACTTCTCAGTAAGGGTGCTGCAGTTGCACTTATAGACCCTACTCTTCTCAGTAAGGGTGCTGCAGTAGCACTTACAGACCCTGCACTTCTCAGTAAGGTTGCTGCAGTTGAACTTACAGACCCTGCACTTCTCAGTAAGGGTGCTTTAGTTGCACTTGCAGCTCCTACACTTCTCACTAAGGGTGTTGCAGTTGCACTTACAGACCCTACACTTCTCAGTAAGGGTGCTTCAGTGGCACATACAGACCCTGCACTTCTCAGTAAGGGTGCTGCAGTGGCACTTACAGACCCTGCACTTCTCAGTAAGGGTGCTGCAATTGCACTTACAGACCCTATGCTTCTCAGCAAGCATGCTGCAGTTGCACTTACAGACAAACACTTCTCAGTAAGGGTGCTACAGAGGCACTTACAGACCCTACACTTCTCACTAAGGGTGTTGCAGTTGCACTTACAGACCCTACACTTCTCAGTAAGGGTGCTGCAGAGGCACTTACAGACCTACACTTCTCAGTAAGGGTGCTACAGAGGCACTTACAGTCCCTACACTTCTCACTAAGGGTGTTGCAGTTGCACTTACAGACCCTACACTTCTCAGTAAGGGTGCTTCAGTGGCACATACAGACCATGCACTTCTCAGTAAGGGTGCTGCAGTGGCACTTACAGACCCTGCACTTCTCAGTAAGGGTGCTGCAATTGCACTTACAGACCCTATACTTCTCAGCAAGCATGCTGCAGTTGCACTTACAGACCTACACTTCTCAGTAAGGGTGCTACAGAGGCACTTACAGACCCTACACTTCTCACTAAGGGTGTTGCAGTTGCACTTACAGACCCTACACTTCTCAGTAAGGGTGCTGCAGTTTCACTTACAGACCCGACACTTCTCAGTAAGGGTGCTGCAGTGGCACTTATAAACCCTACACTTCTCAGTAAGGGTGCTGCAGTTGCACTTATAGACCCTACTCTTCTCAGTAAGGGTGCTGCAGTGGCACTTACAGACCCTGCACTTCTCAGTAAGGTTGCTGCAGTTGAACATACAGACCCTGCACTTCTCAGTAAGGGTGCTTTAGTTGCACTTACAGCCCCTACACTTCTCAGTAAGGGTGCTTCAGTTGAACTTACAAACCCTACACTTGTAAGGGTTCTACAGTGGCACTTACAGAGCCTGCACTTCTCAGTAAGGGTGCTGCTGTTGTACTTACAGACCCTGCACTCCTCAGTCAGGATGCTGCAGTTGCACTTACATACCTTACACTTCTCATAAGGGTGCTGCAGTGGCACTTAAAGACCCTTCACTTCTCACTAAGGGTGCTGCAGTTTCACTTACAGACCCGACACTTCTCAGTAAGGGTGCTGCAGAGGCACTTATAAACCCTACACTTCTCAGTAAGGGTGCTGCAGTTGCACTTATAGACCCTACTCTTCTCAGTAAGGGTGCTGCAGTTTGCACTTACATACCCTACACTTCTCAGTAAGAGTGCTGCAGTTTGCACTTACAGGCTGTACACTTCTTAGCAAGGGTGCTGCAGTTTGCACTTACAGACCCTACACTTCTCCGTAAGGGTGCTACAGTCTCACTTATAGACCCTACACTTCTCAGTAGGGGTGCCACAGTTGCACTTACAGACCCTACATGTCTCTGTGAAGGTGCTGCAATTGCACTTACTGACACTGCACTTCTCAGTAAGGGTGCTGCAGTTGCACTTACAGACCTTTCAATTCTCAGTAAGGGTGCTGCAGTTTGCACTTACAGGCCCTACACTTCTCAGTAAGGGTGCTGCAGTTGCACTTACAGACCATCCACTTCTCAGTAAGGGTGCTGCAGTTGCACTTACAGACCATACACGTCTCAGTAGGGGTGCTTTAGTTTGCACTTTCAGACCCTACACTCCTCAGTAAGGGTGTTTCAATTTGCACTTACAGACCCTACACTTCTTAGTAAGGGTGATGAAGTTTCACTTGCAAACCCTACGCTCCTGAGTAAAGTTGCTGCAGTTTGCACTTACAGACTGTACATTTCTCAGTAAGGGTGCTGCAGTTGGACATACAGACCCTACATTTCTGAGGAGGGTGCTGCAGTTTGCACTTATAGACCTGGCACTTCTCGGTAAGGGTACTGTAGTTGCACTTACAGACCCTACCCTTTCTCAGTAAGGGTGCTGCAATTGCACGTACACACCCTACACTTCTCAGTAAGGGTGCTTCAGTTGAACTTACAAATCCTACACTTGTAAGGGTTCTACAGTGGCACTTACAGAGCCTGCACTTCTCAGTAAGGGTGGTGCTGTTGCACTTACAGACCCTGCACTCCTCAGTCAGGATGCTGCAGTTGCACTTACATACCTTACACTTCTCATAAGGGTGCTGCAGTGGCACTTAAAGACCCTTCACTTCTCACTAAGGGTGCTGCAGTTTCACTTACAGACCCGACACTTCTCAGTAAGGGTGCTGTAGAGGCACTTATAAACCCTACACTTCTCAGTAAGGGTGCTGCAGTTGCACTTATAGACCCTACTCTTCTCAGTAAGGGTGCTGCAGTTTGCACTTACATACCCTACACTTCTCAGTAAGAGTGCTGCAGTTTGCACTTACAGGCTGTACACTTCTTAGCAAGGGTGCTGCAGTTTGCACTTACAGACCCTACACTTCTCCGTAAGGGTGCTACAGTCTCACTTATAGACCCTACACTTCTCAGTAGGGGTGCCACAGTTGCACTTACAGACCCTACATGTCTCTGTGAAGGTGCTGCAATTGCACTTACTGACACTGCACTTCTCAGTAAGGGTGCTGCAGTTGCACTTACAGACCTTTCAATTCTCAGTAAGGGTGCTGCAGGTTGCACTTACAGGCCCTACACTTCTCAGTAAGGGTGCTGCAGTTGCACTTACAGACCATCCACTTCTCAGTAAGGGTGCTGCAGTTGCACTTACAGACCATACACGTCTCAGTAAGGGTGCTTTAGTTTGCACTTTCAGACCCTACACTCCTCAGTAAGGGTGTTTCAATTTGCACTTACAGACCCTACACTTCTTAGTAAGGGTGATGAAGTTTCACTTGCAAACCCTACGCTCCTGAGTAAAGTTGCTGCAGTTTGCACTTACAGACTCTACATTTCTCATTTCTCAGTAAGGGTGCTGCAGTTGGACATACAGACCCTACATTTCTGAGGAGGGTGCTGCAGTTTGCACTTATAGACCTGGCACTTCTCGGTAAGGGTACTGTAGTTGCACTTACAGACCCTACCCTTTCTCAGTAAGGGTGCTGCAATTGCACGTACACACCCTACACTTCTCAGTAAGGGTGCTGCAGTTTGCATTTGCAGACCCTACATTTCACAGTAAGGGAACTGCAGTTGCACTTACAGACCCTACACTTTTCAGTAAGGGTGCTGCAACTTGCACCTACAGGTCCTATACTTCTCAGTAAGGGTGCTGTAGTTTGCGCTTACAGCCCCTACTTGTCTCAGTAAGGGTGCTATAGTTTGCACTTATAGACCCTACTTCTGGTGTCCCACACCTCAGGCAATGCCTGTTACAATCTGGGTATATTTATTTGAGTTTAAGGTTCATGTAATGAACATGTGTAATATTTTATATTGAACCAGCTTCAAATTGCTATTCATAGACACATCTGTGGTAAATGTACACATTTCTGACCATTGCATGCCCGATACTGTGAGGGTCAGTTCAGCATTCCATTTTCCCCATGAGCAGTCCAGTCCCCTGGGGGTCGTGTTCAGGATCTCCCTGTATAGGGTGGACAATACATGACGACATCACATTCCTCTTTGTGATTTACTTATGCAAGAGATAATTTCCATTGCACATTTAAAGGATGTTACTTGATAGTATGGTTTGAAAGAACTGTCCTACTTGATAGTCAAAGTGTGCTGCACATGTTACTGGATCTTGTTGTATCATATTACGTTTTTGCTCTCATGTTAATTTCTTTATGTCTTAATTTGTGTAATTTGTATTTAATACATGGCTTAGTATTGCTAAAAGGTTAGTCCAACGAGTTTCAGCAGCAGATAATGTTAAAAAGAAAGTTAGAAGTCCTATTTGTCTGATCATTGAAAACACATCTTTTTTATAGTGTTCCCAGTATGGTGGTGATCCCCGAATTGTTTTGAATATTTTGTTACCATCATTGTGAGTAAAATATGTATTCAAATTTATGTTTTATGTCTCCTGCAGTTATTTCGGCTCCCTTTGTAGTGAATTTACATAACAACATGTTAACTACATTGAATTTGTTTTATATATATTTTTGTAAGTTTAAAAAATATGTCTGTGTTTGAATTTGCTACACTTTTATCAGCGCTTTATCAGTCCTATTTGCATATTGTACTATAGTGTACAGGTATTTCTCGTTCATTATTATCTGGCCTTCGGAAACCACAGAAAATTGTTGGAAAAGAACATTATTCTGAATCTTTGTCTTCATAAAGCCCACGGGGTGTGTTATGTTCTGCTGGTGCAAGGCATAGTTAATTTGGTGTGCCTTCTATAAGGTTGTCTGTAGTTCATAAAGTGTTTAAGTTACCTGCTGTATTTGTTTCTGATTCTTCACTTAATAAGCTATCTGTTGTATATAATTATATATTGTGCTTGTTCAAATTGTAATGTCCAATTTGGATTAATTGTTATTCCATAATCTTGATAAAGTGAATTATTTGAGGCTAAGTATCGAGCTGCATTTATTTATTTTTTTGGCCTTACATATTGGAAATGTGTATCGGATTTGTATGCTAATTGGTAACTGTATGCATTACATTTGATGGTATATTTACATCAGCTACATACATTGCTAATTGTGATCCTCTTGGTAATGATTTGATTTGTATAAATCATATTCTTGGCGAAATTAAACATCCCTCTAATTCTTTTAAATGTTATTTATTAGGTACTGTTGGAAAGCTCATTTTATTTTGATATGAGCATGGTGCTATTTTTTCGTACTAATCTAATGTATTAGATATGTAAATGGATTTCCCTGGTGTAATATTGCATTTTTGGTAAACCAAAAGTTATTTTAAAGATGGTGTAATTATTTTTAAAGATTGCTTTTACCATAGC
This sequence comes from Ambystoma mexicanum, assembly GCF_040938575.1. Classification (NCBI taxonomy): domain Eukaryota; kingdom Metazoa; phylum Chordata; class Amphibia; order Caudata; family Ambystomatidae; genus Ambystoma; species Ambystoma mexicanum. Next base: position 1,214,583,772 of record NC_090936.1, read on the forward strand.
TGATTGGAAATGTTACATATACATTCTGGTCCATCTTTAATTATGCCTTGAAATAAAGTAATTTATTCTATTATAATTGTTTGTTTATTTTGTTGTTGATTAGGTATATTTTCTAATGCAGATATTGTTTGCTTTTTGTGTGTTGTTGTATAACTTGTGTGTGTAATTGTGTCTTTTTCATATATATTCTTTCATATGTGTGTGTTGATTGATTGGTATTAATCTTTTGTTTAGTGCTGGGATATTTATACATTTGTATGGTAATGATGGTGAGTTTGCTAGTATTTTTTTGTTGCTATTATACGTGTGTGTAACTTTATATTATTAATAATACATGTTGTTATTACTACTATTGTATGTGTTTGCATATGTTTATGGACTGCATATATTAGTTTAAGTGTGTATTATATTTGTTAATGCAATTTGTAGTATTATGCATGTCATTGTTAGATTTTAATGTATACATATGAAATAAAAATAATTATTTTGTTGTTGCAATGTAGTCTTTATCAAACTGAAGTAGTAAAGATGCATATTTTGTTAAACCTAAATAAATCTGTGTTTTAATTTTAATTTGTTGTTGTAAAAGTTGTTTGTGTTTTAACAGAGAGGTACATATTGTTGCGGGTTATGTGTTTTGGTAATTCCTCAATATGTTTTATTTGGCTTTTATGTATGTTTTGACGATTAGTATTTAGGGCAATTGAAAGATGGTTCATAATTTCTCTTTTTGGATTTAATTTTCTAATTGGTGAATATAAAATAGTGGAAAATGCAAAAGACAATGAGCTATTTGGCTGCAAGTGTTTTGTTTTACAATGTATAGTTTGTAAATTTGAGTTGCTTTGTTGCTGTGTATTTAGATTTGTTTTAAGATTACAATTGTTTGTTTGATTTTTATTGACTGTACTTTTGACTAAATTATTACATGAATATGTTTGATTACAATTTAATTTGTTCTCAACTATGTTATCAGTATGTTGAACTGTTGTTCTATTTGTTTGCTTATTTGGAGGTGTATGTACATTTGTCTTCGATTTTAGTTATGTGTCTATAGGTTTTGTATTATTTTACAATAGTTGTGTTCTTTTTTATTATACTTGTTAATGGTTATATTGTTTGCTGAATAATTTTGTTAACATTGTTTGTTTTTGTAATTTGGATCATGGCTTTGTTGAAATCGATCGGTTTCATTTATTTGTTTAGTTGAAAATATTTGTGAATTGGAGTTGTTTTCCTTGTCTGTGTTTATCAATTTAGTTGCAGTAATACTTGATTTTGAATCATTGAGTCTTATGTTTTTGCCAGTTATTGTAGTTATAATAGTTGCCATTTTCTTTTATCATTAACTTTGTTGTATCTATATGATGGTTTTGTTAAAATTGGATAGTTATTTGTGTTTGCCATAATGAAGGTGTATTTAATGTATTTTTTGTTTGCTGTAAAGTTTTAGTTTGGATTGCTGATTGGTTGTTAATTGTATTGTCATGGTCTTCATTTGTGTTTGTCGAAACTGAAAAATAGCTTGTGTGGCATATACATTGTTATTGTTTTCTTTATTCAAATATGGGGTGAAGCTGGATTCTGGAGAGCTGTACCACATCTACCTCGGGCAACCTCTATAGAATATATTCGCCTGGGACTGGGGCTCATGTCCCTCAGAGCCCAGTTACTAATACGAAGAGGTTGCTTCATGTTAAAAGCTAGAACCTCTCCTTCCTGCCCTCTATTAGGTATATTGGGCTCTAGCTATGAGTCAGCACTGGAGGGAGGTAAGGACTCTCAGCATGCTTGGCTATTTGTCGAGCTATGCGACGAAGTAGGATGAATCCCTGATTATTATCGCTGTTCGACCTTTGAAGTGTTGAAAGGGGCTCTCAAGCAAAGGGTCCAGACATAGGATTGGGTGCAAAACTATGATCACCTTGGTACCCTAAAATGCTACTTGAGAGTGGCGCCGGTGATCCATCAATACTTGAAGCCTGAGAGTTACCTAAAATTATGCCCTGACCCGCAGGCTAGAGATTTTGATCTTAGGCTCCGTGTGAATCAACTTCCAGTGCTTGCCATCTATGGTTCACGGAACATGATCCCCCGTGAGGCTAGATTCTGTAGCATCTGTTAAATCCCTACCAACCTTGAAACAGCTAGGCATGTCCTGACAGAATACCCTACTCTGGGCTCCTTGTATATGGTGGCAATGCGCAGTTTAGTCCACAATTTAGATAATATTAAAAATGAAGAGATCTGGGTTCTATGTGTTAACTCTACATCAATAACCGTTTTGTTGGCCCTTTATAGGGTCTGGAGATGTGGAGATCTGTAGTGATGATGCTGGTGTAGGCTGCCATTAACATGGAGTATGACCATGAAGACTATGGCAGGATACTAGGGTTGCTACATGTATGTATTGGGGCCCTTTAAGTGAGATGCAGGATAATTTGAAAATAACTTGATTTTCCTTCTTTTAATGTGATGTTTTATTATTTTAGTCAAACACATGTTTTCTTTTTAGGTTTTTTGTTTTATTTATGAAATTGGAAGATGATACATGTGAAAACTTGAATTAAGTATTTGTAAAATTTGTTTAGGAATGGTATTATTGTAAAAGTTCAGTTTCTGAACTATTGTACAATTATAATAAATATAATTTTAAAAAAATATTCAAGTATACAGTTTGCATTTGGACTGTTTTTATCACAATAGAGGTTATTTCAAAGGGTATTATATTTGGATTATCTAAGTTTGTAAAGCACTGTGATAATTGTATGTAATCAAGTACATTTATGTTAAAAGATTGCAAGTACCAATAATATCTGGAACACCTTGTATATTTCTACTATGTGAATCAAAAATATAGTAATTATTGTCATTTTTAAATACAGCCATACTTTATGAATTCATACAAATTATAAATGAAGTATACAGTGATAAGCAAGAATTTAAAGTGGATTTAATGCTTGGATAAAAAAAGGATAATTTTCTTTTAATATTTTGCCATAAAAAGATGTAACTTGTGTAATTGCAAAAATGATTTCATGCCATTTAATACATGATGGAAGATCATCAGGATCCAAGTCATTTAGTTGAGTAAGTAAATGTAAGTGTTTGTATAGTTGATCTCCAAAATGTAAAATTGATTGCCGTTCGTGTTTATCCCAAATGAGCTTGTTTGCAAACATGTCTCAGTATAGCATAAGCACTATTTGGAAGGCATTGCTTTCCTCTTGAAATGTTTGAATATATATTGTTGCCTTGGTGATAATCTGCTGGCAAGGTATTGGACATTGTGTTTTTGTTGTCAATCCCTTTATTTACTTTTCTAAAGTATGTGTATTTTAAATTGATGTATTTTTGATGCTTATTATTCAACTAAAAATGCTTTTTATTTTAGTGAACAGTTTTTAGCATTTTTCTTACTGTTATCTAAAGTAAAAACTAAGGAGTGACTGAAATGTAAGTTTTGTCAACTAAACATTCATTGTATGCTTTGTAATGCTCACTTAATATAATACGTTCAATCTCTAAATTGACACAAAATTATTATGGTAATATAAAATAGCTTACCTTTATAAATCATTAGAATTTGTTAACTGGAAAACAAATAGAATAGTTAAATGTATAGTGCATTTTTAGTAATGGCCATACTAATATTATCTTGCATATTGTACATGCTACTTTAAATTGCATAAAGCTTAAACCCACCATTAATTTGAAATATTTTAATTTGTCTACTTTATATCATTAATGCATAAATGCATGTTATTAATTTAATGTGAGCTTTCCTAATATTTGTATATTGATTTAAGCCATGCAAATTGTTGTTTGAAATCAATTAAAATAATTAATTAAGTGTATCTTAAATAAGGCATATTTAGTAAATTATATTAGTGGTGGATTTGTATTAACAAATATAAAACTATGCATATCATAATAGTAAGTTAAAGTTTAAAATGTACTAATGAATATTTTCATAATTTAAAAATAAATATACATATAGGAAGTAAGTAAAATAATGGAGTTAAAAGCAAAACTGTTCCAATAGATATTAGCATTTAAGATTGTGTTTGTTTGTAAAAGCAATTAGATCACCTTTAACAGTTCAATATTGGTTATTTTTATAATTATCCATATTTTCTATCTATTTATCAAAAAAACAAGAATGTTTTGTTTTACAATTATAAAGGTGTATATATTGTTCTATGTTTTAACACAATTACAAAAATCTCATGCATTTGAACTTACATTAAAATGTTAAGTAAGTAATAATAATAATTTAGCATTTATATAGCGCTATGAACCCTCAGGTATCTGAGCGCTGCTTATTATTACCCACGGTGCGTGGTGCTCATTTATTGACCTCAGAAGGATGAAAGGCTGAGTTTGGTCCTGCCTGGATTTGAACCTGCATCAGCAGGTTCTGCACAGATGTCAAAACGAGTGCTCTACTCGCTGTGCTATCGGACCGGTCAAAATATTTTTGCACAGGAAGCAACAAGAAGTTAACGGCATTGTAAGTATATGTCAAAAATAACACAATCCCTATAATAAAAAATAAGCTGCTTATTAGAATACCCACATTTGCATGTATTTAAAAAATATGTTTTTAACAGCAATCACATTCTGTTTAGCAGTATAATATTTTTTGGATTTAAATGATGAAATTTTCTATTCACTAAACCAATGTCCAATATAATTATTTTTATTACAATGTATATTTTTTTTGCTAAACTAAAACAGTTTTCATTTTTGGTTGCTAAACTTTAAATAAGCTTGTTGTATAAACGTCTAATGGAACATAAAAAACAATTTAAATGTCTTGCTCAGAAATATCATTTGTAACTCAAAGCAACAAGAAGTCAGCAGTGTTGTAAGTATATGCCAAAAATAGCACAATCCCTAAAATGTCAGATACAAATGTTTTTTAGCATACACACAAGAAAGTATATCCCAAAAAGAAAATGTATGTTAAAAGTAATTAAGAAAAATCTAATTGTTTAATGACTATTTGAATTCTTAAAGAATCAACGAAAAATGTATATTTGGCTATTGTAAATTATGTGGGTAGTAGAGTAGGTGCTATAGAGCCAAATATAAATGTATTCATAATCCAGTATATATATTGGCACAAGTAAGTGATATTGCTATAACGCTCAAGGTAGAACTAAGGCAAAAGTCCTGTTTTGTTGGGGAGGACTCTGGCTCTCCGAATATTTAGTCTATGACGGGAAAGAAGTCACACCAGCCATTCTTGTAAACTCTTAGATCCAACTTCAGCAATAATACGACATATGCTACCAGACACAAAAATGTATTTATTTATTTATTGTTCACTTGTTAGGCGCGGCAAGTACATACGGTTTCAAAGCGCCCACAGGGCAAAAGGAGAGATCAAGGGAGTGATACATATTGAATTGCTGACCAGGTAACTAGACCCTCAGTGGGCCTTGTTTTGTAAATATGCTGCTCCTGCCTTTGTTTGTCCCTCGGTTGTGCTCCCCCTACCCCCTCTCCCCTTCCGTGGATCTCTGTGTGCTGGCTCCCTCCCTCCCGCCTCCCAGTCCTCCCACTGCATCCTGATTGGCCGCTTCTCTTCCTGGACCAGCTAGGCTGCCTTGCAGTCACAGCGCTCGCCATTTCCCATCCTGGGCTGAGCGGGTGACTGCAGGCTGCTGACCAAGTGACTAGACCCTCCGTGGGCCTTGTTTAGTAAATTTGTTGCTCCTGCCTTTGTTTGTCCCTTGGTTGTGCTCCCCCTGCCACCTCTCCCCTTCCGTGAATCTCTGTGTGCAGGCTCCCTCCCTCCCACCTCCCAGCCCTCCCACTGCATCCTGATTGGCACGCCCTCCCCATCCTCATTACAGGCGCTACCAGGGCAGCCCCTGCTCAGTAGCCCCACGGGTAAGGGCCCCTAAGGCAAAGGATGGCTCCCACTGTTGCGGCTCCTGTTGTGTCTGCAGGTGTCCGCAGGGGATGCCAGTTGCCAGTCAGTCTTCCAGGTTAGTCCCACGAGCTTCATTGACACCTTCAGACCCTATTCTCGGTTATGCTGTATTCCCCATGTTTTAATAATATGCACTGTATCTGTATTTTAAAAAAATTGCATTGTGAAGAACCAGGCCTTTTCTTCCCTGTTTAGGATTCTCAAACGTAGGTGTGCTGTTATAATATGCACTTTACCTGCTTTTAAAAATTGCATTGTGAAAAACCAGGCCTTTTCTCCCCTATTTAGGATTCTCATACTTAGGTGTGCCGTTATAATATACACTGTATCTGTATTTAAAAAATTGCATTGTGAAAAACCAGGCCTTTTCTCCCCTATTTAGGATTCTCAAACTTAGGTGTGCTGTTATAATATGCACTTTACCTGCTTTTAAAAATTGCATTGTGAAAAACCAGGCCTGTTCTCCCCTATTTAGGATTCTCAAACTTAGGTGTGCTGTTATAATATACACTGTATCTGTTTTTAAAAAATTGCATTGTGAAAAACCAGGCCTTTTATCCCCTATTAAGGATTCTCAAACTTAGGTGTACCTAAACTCATCTGTATCAAACCGTCGCATTTTTGAAACTCTTTATCCTGAGTCTTGTCGTCTGTCCTACTGCACAACTTGCTTGCCTCTCGCGGTCTTGTCCGCCTACTCTAGTGTCCTTCCCTAGTGTCTTCCCCTCTCCCTTCCACTCCCCCTCCGCTCCCACCTTTTTCTATGGTGCTCTCTGTCTCTTCTATCTTTTCTAACTGCTTCTCTATTGACTATCCTGCTCTCCTCACTAAATCTGGCAGGAAGAAGTTTAAAAAGGACATCCTGGTCTCCAACCCAGGCCTCCCTATCGCCGACACCTACACCAGTAACTCCTCCAAGGAAACTCTCACCGACATCCTCTTTGTCGTGCCTTCGCCAGACCTATGGACCCTTCATATGGTCTCTGTACTCTCCCCTTTCTCCTCTTCTCCCATTAATGGTGGCACCCGCTGGGACGCCCTCCTGGCATCCTTCCACTCCTCTAAGGTCATCATGAATGTTTACTCTAATGGGACCGTCCTGGTCCTAGGCCCTCAGTCCAACCTTCACCTCTTTGATAGACGCTTCCCGTGCCTCATCAACTTCATTTCTTCTCCTGCTGTCCCCTCTGCCCCCCTTACCGTGATTATCTCGCCTCCTCCCTCTGCCTCCTCCTTGGCTACCTTGCCTTCCCCTTCCCTCTCTGGCCCCTCTCGGGCTCCTTCTACACCTCTGCAGGGCGTACCTCTGATCTGTACCCTTCCCTGGAAGTCGTTCAAGGATGGCAACCTTCTCCATATTTGAAGAATGGGAGAGGGTGCACAGCTTGTTTCTTTGGTTTTGATTGTATTAGTATATGTTGAGTATGCTCTTAGATTTACTTCGACGGGTGCAGCCCATTATACTGTGTCACCGTGTGGGACACACCTTGTGGGCTGAAAGAGAAAGGACCTAGGTTAGTTAGCCTTCGGTGTGGGCCGCACACCTAAATTACCCCAATAGGGTTAAAACATTTGATTTAGATTGTGAATGACAGTAAAGCCATCTTCAATAAAGTTGCTTCAAAGTACTTTTATTTTGCAAGTTATTATTTTGTTCAAGTTTTCCTTTTATTAACGAATGGTTAAACTTCACCAATTCGTTTTGTGCTGATGCGATGGCAAAGGAAATTAACCTAGGGCTAATGCATTTCGGAAAGGTAACTTTCCTTCTTCAGAGCCAGGTTAAATGTACAAAAACATATACAAAAAAATCTTTCTGTTAGAACATTTGGAAAAACATCAGATATATATGCATTCAGAAGAACAGGGTACCCACAATTGACAATCACATACATGTAGACAGAGAGAAGAGAACATTGTCAGTAATTTGTAAACATAACATTGCATGTATACGGTATATATTTGTTAAGTTTTATAAAGCCTGGTATAACCCGAAAATCAAGTTGTACTTCAGTGAAAGTTTACATTAGCTCTGATTCTTGTTTCACTTAATCTCTTGTGGTAAAGTATTCTGGGAGATGAGACTAACTCCTGTGTCAGTAGTGCCACATGCATTAAACTACTTCACGCTGTATTATCACTGACCTGAAACAGTTGGCTTCAGTGCATGCCGTTCTAACGTTCCTTCTCAAAACGCTGCAAAATGAAATAGTATGCTGCGTTTAGTCACGATCGCTCGTGGTCGCTTCTAATACGTGCTTTTCTATGTGAAAGCAGAGCGCTTACATTGTGAATGTATAACTCACTCGAGCAAAGTGACCTCCGACGGCGGGTAGCAAGAAAGTTTTGCTCGCGTCTGCGTGTGTATATGTTGTGTTGTCATGGTGATGTGGATCTCAAAATGGCGGATCGCAGGTGCATGAAGTGGCCATACTGGAGTGGGCAATTAAAAGAAGTGTTAGTACTAATGTGTGGCAACACGGTTGCATGAACTCGCGGGATTGTGCAAATGATACAAATTATACAAATGATACTGGGATGCTCTCTACCCTAATTGGTAGTTGTGTATCTAACGCGTGATGATAACTTGTACTAATACCAGTGTTGAAAAACGAAAAAGGTAGTGCCGTATATGCGAAGAAGACCCTTCTGAAGGGAAGCCAAGTGTGCTTATATGGTCTTAACTATTTGAAAAAGAAAGCTATGTGAAACACTTAAAGTCTGTGGAGTATATAACGGGTAACCATGTAGATTAACATGAATAAATACAATATAGCGAGTAATTATGCTGAACTTAAACAAAACCGTGTCTTATCATAGAATCAGTCAAGTTGCTGGTACTAATCCCTGTGAAGTAAATTAAATATAGTACTGTACGTTACGTAGGGTAGTAAGAGATCAAACTATGTTCTTATGTCCCTCCTGATTTTCATCTCTATGAATTTCTACTTCAGATACAAGAATGACTACTATATTCAAACTTCAGGTACAGCCATGGGCGCAACCATGGCACCATCATATGCCAATGCTTTCATGTATCGCTTTGAAACGACAAACATCTTAGAAAAAGCAGAGTGGAAAGACAAGCTCAAAGTGTGGGTACGGTATATCGATGATATTTTCGGTATATGGCAGGACACAAGAGAAACATTAAATGAATTTCTACAATACATCAATAGCATTGATCACCGGATACAATTTACCTCTGAGATAGGGAACCCTGGGATACATTATCTGGACATTCAAGTCAAAGTACATAATCAGCAGATCACTACAACTCTATTCTCCAAACCTACAGATAGGAACAATTTACTGCACCGGATGAGCTTTCACCCTCAGAATACCTTAGGAAATTTACCCTATGGACAAATGCTTCGCCTCAAGAGGATTATCAGTGACCAGAGAGAGTTTGAGCAAGAACTAGTTAAACTAAGTAAGAGGTTGGAAGACCGTGGGTATCCCGAGGAGGATATTAAGATGGCAGCAGAGAAGGTAGCAACTAAAACAAGAGAAAGCACCCTGACTCCTAAAGACACCAAGACATCACCATCTTTGGTATACGTGTCCAAATTTTCTACCCAGAGCATGCAAATCAAAAAGTGCATTAACAAACATTGGCAAATCCTGACTAAAGATGAAAGAACCAAAGAATTGTTCACCGATCCACCTACATTTGCTTATCAGAGATCCAATAACCTAAGAGACCTGCTCGTCAACACACGCGATTATAAACCAAGAAGAAGTCCAACCAAAAAATTTGGCACGTACCCGTGCCTGAATTGCAGCAATTGCAACAACATCATAAAAGGAGCTTTTGTGTTGCATCCGTACACAGGGGAAAAAATTGCAATAAAATGCCACGCCACATGTAACACGGAGAACTGCATATATTGCATACGCTGTCCCTGCGGACAGTACTACGTGGGAGAAACAGGACGAAAAGTGCGCATTCGCCTAAATGAACACAAGTCATGCATTCGCAATAAGAACACCAACTCAGCAGTAGCTAAACACTTTAATGAAAACAAGCACAATATCTCCCAGATCAAATTCCAGGTATTAGAAGTCATTGAAAATACCTGCATGGACACTAAGAAGAAGAGACAGCAAAGAGAATCCTTCTGTATTGATAGACTGGAATCATTGTCACCTCGAGGAATGAACGATGAGTTCGATCTCAACTGTTTTCTATAATCGTATTTGTTTTTACAACACATAGAACTTACCTGTTGTTCAGACATGTCACTCTTGAGAATGTAAGCACCTGTAAATACTGCATCCATCTATGACTATAAGTCTCAAATAAGAACATAGTTTGATCTCTTACTACACTACGTAACTTACAGTACTATATTTAATTTACTTCACAGGGATTAGTACCAGCAACTTGACTGATTCTATGATAAGACACGGTTTTGTTTAAGTTCAGCATAATTACTCGCTATATTGTATTTATTCATGTTAATCTACATGGTTACCCGTTATATACTCCACAGACTTTAAGTGTTTCAAATAGTTAAGACCATATAAGCGCACTTGGCTTCCCTTCAGAAGGGTCTTCTTCGCATATACGGCACTACCTTTTTCGTTTTTCAACACTGGTATTAATATAAGTTATCATCACACGTTAGATACGCAACTATCAATTAGGGTAGAGAGCATCCCGGTATCATTTGTATCATTTGCACAATCCCGCGAGTTCATGCAACCGTGTTGCCACACATTAGTACTAACACTTCTCTTAATTGCCCACTCCAGTATGGCCACTTCATGCACCCGCGATCCACCATTTTGAGATCCACATCACCATGACAACACAACATATACACACGCAGACGCGAGCAAAACTTTCTTGCTACCATTCACAAGGTAAGCGCTCTGCTTTCACATAGGAAAGCACGTATTAGAAGCGACCACGAGCGATCGTGACTAAATGCAGCATACTATTTCATTTTGCAGCGTTCTGAGAAGGAACGTTAGAACGGCATGCACTGAAGCCAACTGTTTCAGGTCAGTGATAATACAGCGTGAAGTAGTTTAATGCATGTGGCACTGCTGACACAGGAGTTAGTCTCATCTCCCAGAATACTTTACCACAAGAGATTAAGTGAAACAAGAATCAGAGCTAATGTAAACTTTCACTGAAGTACAACTTGATTTTCGGGTTATACCAGGCTTTATAAAACTTAACAAATATATACTGTATACATGCAATGTTATGTTTACAAATTACTGACAATGTTCTCTTCTCTCTGTCTACATGTATGTGTTTGTCAATTGTGGGTACCCTGTTCTTCTGAATGCATATATATCTGATGTTTTTCCAAATGTTCTAACAGAAAGATTTTTTTGTATATGTTTTTGTACATTTAACCTGGCTCTGAAGAAGGAAAGTTACCTTTCCGAAATGCATTAGCCCTAGGTTAATTTCCTATGCCATCGCATCAGCACAAAACGAATTGGTGAAGTTTAACCATTCGTTAATAAAAGGAAAACTTGAACAAAATAATAACTTGCAAAATAAAAGTACTTTGAAGCAACTTCATTGAAGATGGCTTTACTGTCATTCACAATCTAAATCAAATGTTTTAACCCTATTGGGGTAATTTAGGTGTGCGGCCCACACCGAAGGCTAACTAGCCTAGGTCCTTTCTCTTTCAACCTTCTCCATATTGCCACTCTAAACTCTCGCTGTGCTGTCAAGCACTGCTCCAATATCTGCCGCCTTCTTGAAGAACTTGACCTTGATGTCCTTGGTCTCACTGAGACATGGTTCACGGCCAGCTCTCTCACGAGCTTTGATATGCTCCTACCGGCTACAAGATCCTCTCCGCTCCCAGGGCCAACCGCTCTGGTGGGGGTGTAGCCTTGATTTTCCCCAATTGGATTTCTGCCTCTGTCATTCCTATGCAGGCTTACTCCTCTTTTGAATGCCTCGTCTGCAGGCTCTCTCTCTCCCCCAGCCATTCCCTTACTGTGGCTACTATCTATTGGCCACCTGGTCAGATTTCCTCCTTCTTCTCGGAGTGGGCAGACCTCTCCTCCTCACTCCTGGCCTCTACTACTAAACTCCTCCTTCTTGAAGACTTCAATATCCACCTGGATTCCTCCTGTCCTCCCTCTGGACTCTTTCGCGACCTCTGCGACTCTCTCTCCCTCACTATTCTCCCCTCTGGCCCGACTCATTCTGCAGGGCACCCTCTTCATGTTCTGATCTCCGCAGACCTTCCCCTCTCTGTCCCTCTAACCACTCCTCTCTCCTGGAGTGATCACTTTCTCCTCTCCTCCCACCTCAACCTCCCTACTCCTCAGGCCAAGCTGCCTCCATCATTGCCACCCACCTTCTTGGTCATCCGACCCATGAAGCATGTGTCAGCTGAAGCTTTTGCCGCCGCCTTCTTATCCCCAACCCTTTGGCTGACTCTCATCCTGACACAGTCTCTCCATGCTTCACTCTGCTATATCTGATACTCTTGATGTTCTTGACCCTGTCATGAGAATCCGCTTGAAGCCCAGAGCCAAGTGTAACTCCTGGTACAACTCTGATCTCGTCACCCTAAAATGCAAGTGCAGGGTGGCCGAGAGGAAATGGCGTGCTTCATGTACATTCTCTGACAAACTGGCCTGCCGCCTGCTCCAAAGGCAATACCGGCTCTCTGTCCTTACCAAGAAGAGAGCTCATATCCAAGCCCACATCTCTGCGGCATCTAACAACTCGGCTCTGTACGCCACTGGCTTCTCACTTCATCTTTAAAACTCAGGACATCCTGTCCTCTCTCTCCTCCTATCCCCTGCCTCCCCCCACTCCCTGCTCCTTCCTTCTGCAGCCACCTCTCCTCCTGCCTTCTCTGCCTTTCCCCTGTTCTCCACAGATGAGGTTTCTAGACAAGTCCGATCTATGAAACTCTCGTTGAAACAGGTTCACCCATGTTCCTCCAAAACTATCAAGGACAACATTGACTACATGGCTCCAGCCCTGGCTGATTTCTGCAATCCCTCCTTCACCACTTGAGTCTTCCCATCCCCCCTGAAGCACTCCCTTGTGCACCCCCTTCTTAAACCCTCTGCTGACCCCACCTGCCCGGCTAAATACCACCCAATCTCCATCACTCCCTTCCTGGGCAAGCTCCTGGAGAAACTGGCCATCTCCTAGCTAAATCTTCACACTGAATCTGTTGGTTGCCTTCATGACCATCAGTCTGACTTCAGAGCTGCCAGAAGCATGGAAACTGCCCTCCTGAACATTCGTGAAGACCTGCTCTCCAACCTTGACTCTAACACCCCTTGCGTCCTCATCCTGCTTGATCTATCTTCTGCCTTTGACACTGTCAACCATGCAATCCTGCTCAACTGTCTCTGTGATAACCTGGGTATCACTGGTCAGACTCTGGCGTGGCTGTCTTCTTTCGTCTACGACCGACCTTCCAAGGTACAACTTGGGTCCTTCCTTTCTGCTATCTTTTTCTCTACCTGTGGTGTCCCCCAGGGATCTAACCTCTCTCCCTGGCTGTTCAACCAATACCTGGCACTCCTTGCCCACCGCATTGTTGCTCTCTGCCTCAACCTTCAGTGCTATGCGGATGACACCCAGGTCATCCTCAGGCTACCCTCGGCCTCCTCCTCTACTTCTCTCATCTCTGACTGTCTGTCGGCTATCCAGGAGTGGTGTGCCACCAATGACCTCTGCCTTAATGCCAGTAAGACTGAGATTCTCCTCATCGGAAATACCTGCTCCCTCCTTTCCTGTAGCTCTCTGGCCGGCCTCTCCTGGCCCTCTTCCTGCTCCCACCTGCAAGGCTAAAAAGTTAGGGTTCATCTTCGACTCCATACTCTCCTTCTCGCCTCACATCTCTGACATCTCTGAGAAGTCGCACTACCAGCTGCACCTCCTCAGAGGTATCCTTCCTTTCCTCTCTTTCCCCAGAAGGTCACTGTCTCCAGAGTTCTGGTTCTCTCTAGGCTGGACTATTGCAACAACCTCTTTCTAAATCTGCCTGCTTTTACTCTTCGCCCTCTGCAACTTATCCAGAACAGGACTGCGAGACTTGTCCTTGGCCTCAAGCCCAGGGATCGTATCTCTCCAGGACTTAAATCTCTGCACTGGCTCCCAGTGTCTGCGAGGATTAAGTTCAAAACCCTCTGCATTGTCCACAAGGTCTTCTGGGGCCTGGGGCCTCAGTACCTTCAACTCAATCTTCCTAAATACCTTCCTTCTCAAGCTCTTCGCTCATCTGCCTCCAACTCCCTCAGGGTCAGTCGCTTCTCCAAGCAACAAATTGGGGGTAGATCTCTTTCCTCAGCCCGGGCCTCCCTCTGGAACAGCCTCTCTGCCTCCCTGAAACTTGAGGAGAATCATCTTCGGTTCCGTAAGCACCTCAAAACTTTTCACTTTGCTTCTGCTTTGTCTACTTCTCTCCCCGTGCTGACTTCCTGGCTGACACCTGGGTACCTGGCCAACATCTGATCTCAGGCTCAAGTCCCCTCCCCCTCCAGTCACACTCCTACACTGCCTTCCTGGTAACCCCCACACTTGGGGACTGTTTCTGTATCCTTACAGTCCCACTACCAGCACTTGACACCTGTTGTCTGTACTTACCACCTGCTGGCCGTACATTTACCTATTGTTATTTATTGTTATCCCATGTACTGCACTGTCCTCTCTCCCTGCCTCCGTACTTCTCCTCCCTCCCCTTCCCATGCACTTGCACAATCTGAATGACACCTGGCCTAGTAGGATCGTTGTCTGTCTTCCCTCTGTTCCCCCTCCCTTTGCTTGTCGCACCTTGACACACTTGTGTATAGGTGCTTTATAAATGCTGTATCATATCATATCATATCATATCATATCATATCCTACACAACAGAGGAGGGGAAAAGAAAAAAGGACAAACCTACTATGCCTTGTGAGTATTCAGAATGTGCAAGTGCACTAAGGAAGAGGGCAGATAGGGTAGGTGCTGGGGTTTCCGTGCTTGTGAGTGAGCAACAAACAGAGAGCATGGTGTGTAAAGTACTACACGGCCTGGAGTCATGTTGGGTGCAAGTGTGAGCATCCAAGACAGAGGGAGTGCCAAGGCAAGGGCTGAGAGTAGACAGAAGCTGTGGCAATTGGGTCTGGGAGGTCAGTGGCCCCAAAGATGCATAAGGTCCCAGGACACCAATCACAGCAACTCTGACATTAGCAGAGGAGAGAAGATGGGAAGGAGGAGGTAAACAGGAAAGTCTTGAGGAGCTTTGAGAATTTAAAGAAGTCCTGCTCAAGGTGCAGAGGGAGGGAGAGGCTGTTCCATAGTAGGGAGCCAGTTGAGGAAAGCAATCGACCTCCTGCCCTCTGTTTAGTAAAGCGCTTTACACACAAAGAGTTGGTGCCAGAGGAACGTAGAGGTCTGGAGGGGGGAGTATTTTGTGAGCTAAAGTTTAAGATAGTGAGGTCCCCAGTATTAGAAAGCCTTGTGGATGATGCTGAGGGATTTGAATTTGAACCATGTAGTAACCAGGAGCCAGTGAAGGCTTTTTAATTTTGATTTTTTGATTTTGAATAATTTATTATGCGCACTAGACAGAATAAACCGTATTCGGGCGCAGATGGTCACTAGGAAGAGAATCCAGGTGTGAAGGGAACCAAAGTTATGGTTATGTTCGGTTTTCTTTTATTTAAATAGAAAGGTTTTTAGTCTCTTTCTAAAGCGGTCAAGGGATTCACACATCCTAATCTCTAGAGGGAGCTGATTACAAACCTTGGGGCCAAAAGCTCCACAGCTTCTATCTCCTCTTGAGATACATTTGGTCCATGGAGTACAGGTCAGGAGTTTGTCTTCCGAACGCAAATTCCTTTGAGGATGGTATACCATACATTTTTCAGACAGGTAACCAGCGCCAGCCCTTTCAGGCATTTATAGACTAAACAGGCCATTTTAAATTTAATTCTATCCTCCACCATCAGCCAGTGGAGGATCTTCGCATTGATGATACATGGTCTCGTTTGCCAAGATTTCCTATCACTCTAACTGCCGCATTTTGGGCTCTTTGGAGTCGGGCAATTTGTTTTTGTGGGATTCCTGCTGTTGCAGTAGTCCAGGTGTGGGTTGGTTATTGCCCCCACCACAACTGCCCTGTCCTCCAAAGGGATAAAGGGTAACACATTCCGTAGTGATCGCAGTGCATAATAGACTGATTTCACTTTTGCCCCCACCTGTCTCTCACTACCTAGATTTTCCTACCACCAGCAGCCCAGGATTTTAATTTTTTGGGAATATTGCAATTGTTCCCCAAGGATCAATGGCGGGGGATTCTGTCTCTCAGACAGCATTTTATTCTTAGGGCCAAACAGTATCACTTCTATCTTGGCTGCATTTCATTGTAAATGGTTATCCGTCATCCATTCCTTAAGTTCTTCCATACACATGTTAATCCTCTCTAAAGCGTCTTCAAAGTTCTGGATTTCCATGTATAACTGTGTATCATCCACGTATGAATGAAATCGCAAGCCATACTTCTGGAATATTTTGAAAACCGGGCAAAAGTACAAGTTAAAGATAAGAGGGGCTGGAGACCGCCAGGGGGCGCGGTGCATGCTGGACGTGTGAGACCAGCGCTCCTCCACCACCGCAGGGCCTAGCACTCTGAGCCAATCCCCAGCCGGGAGTTTGGAGTAACCCTGATGGGAACGTGCGCCCCCACGGCAGCGGCCCAACGAATCGAGCGCTCCTCCGCAAGTGGATACAGCCTGGCCCCGATCTGAGGCCCCGCTCGCCGAACAACAGAGAGGACACCTTTCCGGACGCCGTGTAGCGGAGCCACTGTGGGCGTCACATCTCACGGTGCCCCGGGCCTCGGCCAGACCCGCCACGGAACCCAGAGCCGCCGGTCGTCGCCTGTGCGGCTGCGGCCCGCACCCATAACACCGAGAGGTGGACGCCGGAGCACGCCCCCCACCGTGCGCAGATGCCGAGCGGGCCCCGGAGCTCTGCCCCGGTGGCGTGTGGACATCACGTGGGGCCAGGGACGAGTGGGGCATCCTGGTGGGAGCCCCCCACCACCAAGAACCGCTCCGGTGCGGACCACCAGCAGCAAATCAGGACTTCGGAGCCTCCCGACCCATCGCCCGTGCACGGAGGCCTACTCGAAAAGGAGCCCCCAGCAAAGGGGTTCGAACCCACAATGGACACCCTCGACGGCCCGAAGAAGGTGAGGAGCGCAGGGGGGAGAACTGTTACTCGAGACTCGGCGGACTGTGTTTGGCCCCCGCTCCGGTGCCCTCCGGGCACGGACCAGCGCAACTCACCAGGTAAAAGCTGGCACGGCCTTCCCCCCTGGAGTACAGGGGACCCCCAGAACATTTCAGCCGTGACAAAACAGGCCCCAATCACAATCTTAGCCCCCCTCGTGAGGACCGGAGCCATCACCGGGGCCCCCCCCGCATGTGAGCTTGCCTCCGCGGAAGCGAGGAGGGCCCAAGATGACCAGAGGAAACCCCAAGGCATTAAGGCAGGGTGAGAGGCGCCCCCGCCCCCACCCAAACTCCAAAGGGCACCCAGAGACCGGAGCCCTGGAACCGACCCAGCCCCACGCTTCTGCCGGTCCAACGCACCCCTCGGTGAACCACACGGAGTCACCATGCCTTCAAGTGCCGACCCCCCACCGCAGTGCTAAGGAAGGACGACCGCAAGGACATCCTCCAGGAGATAAAAGCGATTTGAACGGACATACAAGCCTCTGCAGTTGATCTCAGGGGGAGAGTGGAGACGCTCGACGACAAAATGGAGGGAATGGAAAACAACCACCTCCAAATGGACCTGTTAGACATGAAATACGAAGCGAGGCTAACAGACCTAGAAATCAGAGAGGAGGACATAGCCCTGAAAATGGACGACCTAGAGAACAGAGTACGCCAAAACAACCTGCACATTATGGGTGTGACTCAACAGAGAGGCGAGACTGCCGCAGACATGGGGAGAAAGGTTCAGGGCCTCATCAACCAACTCTTCACACTCGAGGGGGGCAAGGAAGTCCATAGTTGTGCGCTTCCTCCGCTACAGAGAAAAAATGGAGGTCCTCGAGAAGGCGAGAAGGCTGGAGAGTTTCTTGTTCGAAGGAGACACAGTGAGGATTTTCCAGGACCTCTCGGCTTTCACTCTTACCCACAGAAGAGAGTACCGGCCACTCACCCAGTGGCTCACCAGCCAAGACATAAGATACAGGTGGTCCTTCCCATTTGCCTTGTCTTTTGAAAGCTCAGGAGTGGACTATAGAGTGACCAGCGGCAAGGAGGCATCCCAAGTGCTGCAGGTACTCAAAGCGGATACCCCAGAGGAAGGAAACGAGATGGAGGTGCAAGAGCCTCGGAGCGCCAGGAGGGAGCCGGAGGGCCTCTGGTCCACAAAGAAGAAGATAAAGGGCCGTAGGAAATTCATGAAACTAAACACCCCCACAACGGAAGCCGAAGGGGACTAAGTGGTCAGAGGCTCGTTATTAGAGAAACTGAGAGATTGAATCAAACAGCCCCGGCCGGGGACGCTGAGCTTAACAAGGGGACTGCGGTGGATGGTCTTGCATTCACCCTGGTGGCTTACCTGTTGGCAGGCGTCAGGATAAAGAGGGGGAGGGGAGAAGAGGGAAGGGAGGGAGTTGGGGTTGGGGAGTTTGGGGACCCACACAGTCTCAAAATCACATGCGAAGGCTGCAGCAAGCACAGATCCGGGAAGACGGTACACACAAGACAATGGCAGACAATGAGAATAGGGGCCGGGCTGAGTCACTGAGAATTGGTTCACTCAATGTAAAGGGTCTGAACTCCCCAGCAAAGTGCTCCGTCTTGGGGAGGGAAATGAAGAATGCTAAAATAGACATCCTCTTCGTACAGGAAAATAGAACGGTCACGGGAGAGGAAAGTGCCATCCCGGGAGCACACGTGGGCCAGACCTTCTGGGCATCCGCTCCCACGAAACCGAGTGGAGTTGGGATCATCCTGCAGAGAAACCAGAAACTCACAGAGGTAACCAGGTGGGGGAGGGAGGATGGTAGAGCCATGATTATATCGGGTGACTTGCACAACTCCAGGGTCTCCCTAGCAGCTATCTATTGTCCTAATGTGGGCCAGGTTGAATTTCTCAAAGAGGCGATGGGAGAGATAATGGCCAGGACAGAGGGGCTCCTTATACTGGGTGGAGACTTTAACATGTGGGCAAATCGGGAATTAGATCATAGTGGAGGGGCCATCCCACTAGGCAGCCGAGGGGGTAGACCACAGTGGAAATTCCGGGAGCTGATGTGGGTCTATGGGCTCGTTGACACATGGAGGGAATTGCATCCGGAGGGAAGGGATACACCTTCTACTCAGCGGTCCATGGCACCAGAACGAGAATAGATTATCTTTTCATGGGGCACCAGAACATGAGCCGAGTGGAGTCCTGCATCATCCGCCCGGTTAGCTGGTCAGACCACGATATGGTCTGGGCAGACATTAGTGTATTGGGTCTGAAACCCAGAGAATCCCTGTGGAAATGCAATGACTTCCTGCTAAGGGATGTGGTTTTTAAGGAGGAGATAGAGAAGGCGATCAATTAATATTTTGAACTGAATAACACGGGTGAAGTCAACATAGAGACAGTCTGGGAGGCAGCAAAGGCGACCTGGAGGGGTGTTCTGATTAGAGAGGGGGCTTCCAAAAAAAGGACCAGGACTCTCCTGGCTCATAGGCTACGGGCGGAGATAATAGCATTGGAGGGAACTGAAGGGAAGAGTGATGAGGAGAGGGAAAGGGACTTGGGGGATGCAAGAGAGAAAAGGCAGGAGCTGAGAGCATTGGAGATGGGGAAAATTGTAGCGGGCCACCAACACCTGCGTCAAAGGTATTATGAAAAAGGGGATAAGGCTGACGCCATGCTGGTGGCCAAACCCCGGGGCCAATGGAGAGATAGATGGGTGTCAAGGATCTCATGCAGGGATGAGGGGACAAAAACGGATCATGAGGGAATAGTGGAGGAATTTGCTGGGTTTTATGAGACTCTCTACGGGAGGGAAGGAGAAGTCGAGGTGGAGGCACTGGGATCATACCTCGGAGGAGTAACATTACCTTTGATGGCCCCCCCAGAGGCATCAGCCTTAGACGCCCCAATAACGAGCGAGGAGGTACTCAAGGAAATATCGGGTCTTAAGCTGGGCAGGGCCCCCGGGGAGGACGGATTTACCACAGGCTTACTAGCAGGGTTTTTGGCAGGCCTATTCACGAATATCATGAGGACCAGGAGTGCGCCTCCGTCTTTTGGCAAGGCACTGATAACAGTGATCCCGAAGGAGGGCAAAGATCCAACAGACTGCCGGTCATATAGACCAATTTCCCTCCTGAATGTGGACGCTAAACTGTTCACCAGGATCATAGCCACGAGACTAGACAGCCATATGCTGGTACTCGTCCACTCCAACCAGGTGGGCTTCATACAGGGGAGACAGGGGGCAGATACCCTCCGAAAAACCCTGCACCTGATGAGGGAAGCGGCCCCGAAGGGAGACAACCCTGTCCTGGTGGCCATCGACGCCGAAAAGGCGTTCGACAGGGTGGACTGGGAGTTTTTACACAAAGTCCTTGTCAAACTGGGCTTTAGCGAGGGAATCAGGTGAGCCGTTAAGGCCTTATACACAGACCCCTCTGCTAGAGTCACGGTAAATGGTTGCCTTTCACGAACATTCAGCCTTCAAAGGGGGACGAGGCAGGGCTGCCCCCTCTCCCCAATCCTGTTCGCCATGACCATGGAAATACTCGTGGAGTACATCCGATGTGCCCCGATGGTCCGCGGTATTGACATTGGAGGTCGGACGTTCAAGCTCGGCCTCTATGCAGACGACATACTGCTCCACCTGAGGGAACCCACTAGTTCGGTCCCGGCTGCCGTTCGGGTTATTGAAGGGTTTGGCCAATTCTCAGGCTTCAGGATGAACATAGGAAAGTCAATGATCTTCCCCTTTGCCCCAGATGCAGACAGGGACCTCACGGAACTGTCCCCCCTGGGGTTTCAAATTCGTACCGAAGGGATTAAATACCTGGGGATCAACATCGTCCGGCCCCACGAAGATCTAAGCCAGGCAAATTACCCCCCGCTGTTTGACAATTTAGTCAAAGATATGGAGACATGGGGTAAGGGGCAAATCTCGTGGATGGGAAGGATAAACGCCATAAAGATGAACCTCCTCCCGAGGGTCCTGTACATTTTCCAGATGCTACATTTAGAAGCCCCAGAAGCACTCCTTAAAGAAGCCAAAAAACGCATAACGAAATTCATATGGCAAGGCCAGAGACCCAGAATAGGCTATGAAACACTCACCCTCCCCAAGGATAGAGGGGGGGTCGGCCTCCCAGACTTACGAACTTACCACAGAGCAGCCCAGCTCAGAACCCTGGCCCCCCACCTCAGAGAGGACCCCAACAAACAATGGGTCTTTCTTGAAAACTCCCTCCTGAGCCCTGTCACAGTGGGTGAGTGGTTTTGGGTCCCGATGAAAAAGCTCCCAAGGAGAATTAGGAATCACCCAATACTAGTAACAATGTGGAAGGCGCTGGAGGGTAAGGGACACGGTGAGAAGGTGACCACTTGGCCCTCCCCCATGAGCCACATCTTGTCCGCACCAGTTTTAGAGGAAATCCCAGGCCATGAACACTATCAGCCCTGGTTTGACGCGGGTCTATGCAGAGTTGGTCAGTTGGTCAGGGAGGAGTCCTTTATAAGTATCCAGGAGCTTGAAGAATCCTTGGGAATAGGTAGGTTCTCCCCACTCCTTGACCTGAGACTTAAGGGAATCCTAATGAAACCAAAGCTAAAGCCCAAATTACAAAGAAAACTCACCCGAGTTGAGAAAATCTTAGATACCCATGTAGAAATGAAAGGTCTCATCTCACTCCTTTACTCAGCCCTTTTAACCCCCCCAGGAGGGAACCACCAAAAGCCTCAGAGGGAAATGGGAAAGAGACTTGGGCTGTAGGATCGGAGACAGTCTCTGGGGGAGACTCTGTAGTAGATCATTTAAGACCTCGATTTCCTGCCAATACAAAACCCATGCTGTTAAACTCCTGCACAGATGTCGGTATGACCCGATCACACTCTCTAGGATGTTCCCAGACGTAATCCCCTTTTGCTGGCATGGGTGTGGGGAAAGGGCAAACTATTGGCACATGTGGTGGACATGCAGGAAGGTCCGAACTTATTGGGCCAAAGTTCTCAGCTGGCTGAAAGAGGCAGGAGAAGGTGTGCTCCCACTGGACCCAATGTTGATACTGTTTGGCATGCAGCATAAGGATGACCACTGGGAAAAATTACCAGACCTCTAACACTCCCTACTGCTGGCAGCCAGAGCGGCTCGCGCCAGAACGTGGAAGAGGCCCGACCTCCCCACGAAGAAAGAATGGGTGGTGATTGCCAAAGACATATTCCTTATGGAAAGACTTACAGCAGCTCTACATGGTTCAAGCACCCAAATAGAGACAGACTGGCTGCAATTTCAAGAGGTGTTTGGCAATACATAGGCCACGTCCTGAGACCCTCAAGCGTCCTTGGCCCGGCCCAAAAACAAGCTCTGACATGGAACGAATGGCCCTGGAACTTGGAAAGCCGGTTGACCACTGGCGGAGAAAACCCGGATTGACCCCGCCCTATGCCGCATCATTTCTATAAGCAGACTGCAGTGCTCGAGATACTTTGTGGGGTGGGTGGGAACAAATGTAGGGAATAATGGCCTATAGTTTGATTTGTTGAGGGCGAATGCCCAAATCTTGTAACTCGTGTACCTATGCTATTGTCTTCAAAAATCAATAAAAATTGAATTTAAAAAAAAAAAGATAAGAGGGGCTAAGGAGGAACCTTGAGGTACCCCACAATCCAGCTTGACCATTTGAGAGATAAATCCATCCAATATTACTCTCTGAGTTCTGTCTTTAAGAAAGGATTCAAACCATTTATCACCTGTTTGGACGCTTTTCCCACCTGCCCAATACGTTGTGCCATTATCCGATGGTTCACATTGTCAAAGGCTGCGGAGAGGTCTCACATCAACAAAACCGTTGACCCTCCTTTATCCGCAGCCTCTAACAGATCGTCATGTACAGCCAGAGGAGCTGACGCTGTACCATATTTTGGGTGAAAACCCGACTGTAGGTTGTCCAAAGGTTTCTCTCTGTCGACAAATTCCTGGAATTGGTTGCAGACCACCTTTTCCAAGATATTTGTCGGCCATATCAAATTAGCCAATGGCCTAAAATTCTTCAATATTTCTGGATCCGAAGAAGCTTTCTTCAATAGTGGCTTTACTAAAGCTCTCTTCAGAGCATTAGGAACGTGACCATCTTGTAGTGACTTGTTAACAGTGTTATATTATTCGCCAGCCGTTTAGCCACATATGCCGGCATTGAGCATGAAAGGTCATTAGTGGGCTTCAATTGGCTAAGTAGGGTGGAAATCATCTTTTCATCCACTTCTTGGAACTGAAAGACTACTTCCTCTTGTTTTATGTCCTCTGGTTCTTTTTCACCACCTCCATTCTCTTCTGGCTTGGCGGGTCTTCCCTGTTCTATATTTTCTAATATAGTAACTATCTTTTCTTCAAAAAAGATGTTACATGTATTTGCCTGTTCTAGCGAGGAAGCTATAGTTGCGTCCACGCAGGCTGGGTTATCAAATCTTGAGACCACCTCAAATACAGCTTTTGACTGATTTCCAGCCTGTTTATTCTCCTTATGTAAGAAGTCCAGTTTAGCTTGAAACAGGGCAGCTTTATACATTTTTAAAACTGCCTTCGCTCTATCAGCATCAGTATTAGTCTTGGAACATCTCCAAATATTGTTGACTTTATGGAGCTGTTTTCGTAACAAGGCAAGTTCAGGACTAAACCGGGATTAATTTTTAGGGCAGAATAGATGCGGTCCCTGGGTTTAAGGCCAAGGATTAGTCTTGCTGGACTATTTTGGATTAGCAAGAGCGGTCGCGGAGTAGAAGAAGGTAGATTCAGGAGGAGGCTATTGCAATATGATACGATATGTTCTGGCATTTATAACATGCCAACACGCGTGTTTCAAGGTGCAGTGAGGTAAGGGAGTGGGAACAGAGGGAAGACAGAGACAATGACCTTACTAGGCCAGGCGACATTTACATTGCGCAAGTACAGGGGGGTGGGTGGAAGGGGGAGGGCCAGTGCATGGGATAAACAGTAAAAATAAATAAATAAGGACAATAAAGAAATGTGTGGCCAGCTAGTAGCAAGTGTGAGGGTAAGTGCAGACAACAGGTGTCAAGTGCTGTGAGGTGGCAGTAGGGATACAAAAGCAGTTCCGAGTGCAAGGGTTGCCAAGGGGCAGTGCAGGTGTGCAACTTGCGGGGAGGGGACCTGGGCTCGAGATCAGAGTAAACTGCCAGGTAAACCAGTGCAGTTTCAATTTCAGCCAGGAGATCAGCAGGGGAGAGGAGGAGAGAAAGCAGAAGCAAAGAGGAAGGTCCCGAGGTGGTTCCAGAACCGGAGATGGTTCTCCTCAAGTTTCAGAGAGGCACGGAGGCTGTTCCAGAGGGAGGCCCCCGCAGAAGAAAGAGATCTACCACTAACTCGCTGCTTGGAGAATCAACTGACCTTGAGTGAGTTGGAGGCTGATGAGCGAAGAGCTCGAGAAGGAAGATATTTAGGAAGAGAGAGTTGAAGGTATTGAGGCCCCTGGCCACAGCAGGATGTGTGGACACTGCAGAGGGTTTTGAATGTAATCCTCGCAGGCACTGGGAGCCAGTGCAGAGATTTCAGTCCTGGAGAGATACGATTCCCGGGCTTGAGGCCAAGGACAAGTCTCGCAGTCTTGTTTTGGATGAGTTGCAGAGGGTGGAGAGTAGAGGCAGGCAGATTTGGAAAGAGGCTGTTGCAGTAGTCCAGCCTTGAGAGAACCAGAGCTTTGGAGACAGTGAGCTTCTGGGGGAAGGAGAGGAAAGGAAGAATACCTCTGATGAGGTGCAGCTGGTAGTGTCACTTCTTAGAGATGTCAGAGATGTGAGGAGAGAAGGGGAGTGTGGTGTTGAAGATGACCCCAAGGTTTGTAGCCTCACAGGTGTGAGCAGGAAGAAGGCCAAGAGAGGCCGGCCAGAGAGTGACAGGAAAGGAGCGAGCAGGTGTTTGCTGATGAGGAGACTCTCAGTCTTACTGGCATTAAGGCAGAGATCATTGGCGGCACACCACTCCTGCATAGAAGATAGACAGTCAGAGATGAGAGAAGGAGAAGAGGTGACAGAAGGAAGCCTGAAAACGAGTTGAGTGTCATCCGCTTAGCACTGAAAGTTGGGGCAGAGAGCGGCAATGCAGTGGGCAAGGAGTGCCAGGTATTGGTTGAACAGCCAGGGAGAGAGGATAGACCCCTGGGGAACATCACAGGTAGAAATAGAGATAGAGGAGAGGAAGGACCCCAGTTGGACCTGGGAGGGTCGATCGCAGAGGAAAGAGGTCAGCCAAGCCAAGGTCTGATCGGTGATACCCAGGTTATTACAGAGATGGTTGAGCAGAATGGTGTGGTTGACAGTGTCAAAGGCAGAAGAGAGATCAAGTAAGATGAGTACGCAGGGGGTGTTGGAATCAAGGTTAGAGAGCAGGTCTTCATGGATGTTCAGGAGAGCAGTTTCTGTGCTTCTGGCAGCTCTGAATCCAGACTGATGATCATGGAGACAACCAACAGATACAGTGTCAAGATTAAGCTGGGAGATGGCCAACTTTTCCAGGAGCTTGCGCAGGAAAGGAGTGATGGAGATTGGGCGATAGTTAGCCGGGCAGTAAGGGTCAGCAGAGGGTTTCTTAAGAAGAGGGTGCACAAGGGAGTGCTTCAGGGGGGAGGGGAAGACTCCAGTGGTGAAGGAGTGGTTGCAGAAATCAGCCAGAGCAGGAGCCAGTGTGTCAATGTGGTCATTGATGGTTTTGGAGGAACAGGGGTGAACCTGTTTTGACGAGACCTTCATAGATCGGACTTGTCTAGAAACCTTGTCTGGGGAGAACAGGGGAACGGCAGAGAAGGAGGGAGGAGAGGTGGCCACAGAGGGCCAGAGGAAGAGCAGAGAGTAGAGGGAGGGAGGGGGAGAGGAAGAGAGAGAGGACAGGATGTCCTGAGTTTTGGGGATGAAATGACAAGCCAGGGCCGTGCAGAGGGTTTGGGAGGAGACAGGAGAGGTAGAGACTGCAGCAGGATTGGCCAGCTCCTTGCAAATTGTAAAGAGTTTGGCCGGGTTGTCAGATGCCGCAGAGACATGGGCTTGGTTGTGGGCTCTCTTCTTGGTGCGGACAGAGAGCCGGTATTTCCTTTGGAGCAGGCAGCAGGCCAGTTTATTAGACGGTATACCGGAAGCACGCCATTTCCTCTCAGCCACCCTGCACTTGCGTTTAGGGGTGACGAGGTCTGAGTCGTACCAAGAGTTGCACTAGTCAAGACTAGATAGAACCAGGGGTTGGTAACATTGAGCTTCTGGGGGAAAGGGAGAATTCATTTTAGAATGAATTTTAGAATGAATAGCTGAAAGTGGGGCTTCTTGGCAATGTCCTGAGTATGAGGGAGGAAGGAGAGAGAAGAGTCGAAGATGACTCCAAGGTTTCTGGCTTCAGAAGGAGCAGGGGGAGAACCCATGGAGGAAGGCCAGAGTGAAAGGGAGAAAGAGGGTGCAGGGGTCCCAATGGGAAGGATCTCAGTTTTACAGGTGTAGAGGCAGAGATTGTTTTAAGTGCACCAGAACTGGATGGCAGTTAGGCAGTCAGGGATGATGGAAGGTGCAAGGGGGTCAGCAGGAAGTTTGAGAAAGAGGTGAGTGACATATGCATAACATTGGAGTTTGGGGGAAAGGAGAAGAGGTGTGCCAGCAGAGCAAGTTAGATGTTTAAGAGCCAACGGGAGAGGATAGAACCTTGGGGCACACCACACATGGAGAAGGAAGTAGGAGAGGAGAAGGTGCACAGGATGTCTTGGGATGAGCGTTCAGTTAGGAAGTTTGAACTTCACTGCAGCACAGTGATTGGCACTAGCTGTGTGGCATTGTAAATACCCAATGTTACTGTTACCCAACTAAATGGCATTCATTTTATTGCCCTCATACGGATAAAGAGAGGGGCATGTTTGCAGGTAATACAAAGACCACAGAACCTACATATATGTGATCCTGGCCCCATTGAATAAACTCAATTAATTGACAGAAGTATATTTTCCTCTTCTGCCACAAAACTGTAATCTACATAAAAAAGCACCACACCTTTCTGCAAAGGCACGTACAAGTAAAATGGACCAGGGTCGAACTGGGGCATAAAATTGTCTCAGGCGATATCACTTTCATTAAGGTGTTTCAATGTAAAGCATCACACCTTTCTGCAAAGGCAAATACAAGCACACCGGACCAGGGTCGGACTCAAAAGTCCAATACATATATACAAGCTAAAACAACACACATAGTGCTTATAAATAATGTGGCTGAAGACAGTCCTCATTAACACATTCATATCGCAACAGTAGCCTGTAACTCTCAAAAGATTGCTTACAAAAAAACACTGTCAGACACTTCACGCACAAAGTTTAATAGTGAGGCTTGATAAAGCTAGGATGTGTTTCAAGCACAAAGTTTAAAAGTGAGGCTTGATAAAGCTAGGATGTGTTTCAAGCACAAAGTTTAAAAGTGAGGCTTGATAAAGCTAGGATGTGTTTTATGCTTTACAGCGGCTACCATCAGCATCAAATTAATACCACTATGGTAGTGCCTAGCAAGAGCCTTTACTATGCCTACACAAGAGCTCAAACATAAAAATAAATTGTACCCCAGAATAATAGAAAACGGCATACGGATTGTTCATTTCAGCAGAGGGGCACTCACATTGTTGGGAAATGCATAAACGCGTGTGGTTTCAACTTAAAATTGTATCTATGCATCCAACAATGCAGAAATGCATGTGTCTGTTGAATGATCAATATTGCTCATCTAGTTTGGGACAGAATTAGAACAAAATTACACAACTTTAAAAAAATTGTAATTTTGTTGTTGAGTGCTATTTTGGAAAGCCTTGATCAGTTACAAACTCAGCCAGATTTGCATTAATCAGTCCATGTAAAATGAAACAAGACAAACCATGCTCCTTAAAAAAGGGTTGTTTAAGGAACATGGTTTGTCTTTTTTATTGTATGCCTAGTCATTTGAAAAGATTGACTATTAGGACTAATTAGTGCAAATCCAAATGAGTTTGTCACTCATCAAGCCTTTCCAAAATGGCGGTCGTCACGAGGGAAGCTTGAGGGTCGCTGTGGCACTGAATTTGTTTTACTAATGATGCAAATATGTGCTGGCGGCATCTTAATCTTAACCTCCCCTCTTTGTCGTCTTTGTTTTTCTTTGTGAGCGCCCTGAAGCTTGTTGGTTAGTAGCGCTAGAGAAGAAAATAGATAGACAGACAGACAGACAGACGGACGGACAGACAGACAGACAGACAGACAGACAGACAGACAGTTCAAACTGCCGCTGTGGCTTATCATTAAAGAAAGCAAGCCCCCACTGACACTGAACTCGTTTGACTAATGTTGCAAAAATGTGTCAGCGACGGCTTAACAACATTGCAAGCTGCCACCAGCAGTTATTTACAATGTTAGTAAAACAAAATCAGAGGCGGCGGCGGCTTCACATGGGGGAAAGCAAGTTGCAACTGGCTCTGAGTTTATTTCACTAATGTTGCAAATATGTGCCAGCAGTGGGTTAACAACATTAATCCACCACTGGCACATATTTGCAATGTAAGTAAAACAAAGTCAAAGGCGGCTGCAGCATTGGGAAACCGAAGCTGTCGCTGACATTAAATTTGTTGCATTAATGTTGCAAATATGTGCTGGTGGCGGGTTAACAACATTAATCCTTCTCCGGCACACATTTCTAACATTAGTAATACAAATTAACATTAGTAAAACATTAGTGAAACAAAATCAGAGCTGGCAATGGCTTCACATTGGGGAAAGCAAGTCGCTGTCGGCTCTGCACTGTGCTTACTAGAAACAAAATGGCGTACTTGTACAAACACAAAAGCACATCCAATCACATCACTAACTGTATAGTCAATCAGGTGCTCCTTACATCTAAAACACTGGACCAATCCCCCACAAGTTGCTAGATGTACATTTTTAGAGCCATTTTAAACCAAAACGTAACTATTACACTTCCTTGTTCATTTTTTATAAAAAATACTGTGAAATGTGCAACAAAATTTGAAATCTGCAGTAAATATATTTTAAAGCATCAATCAAGTCAAATAACTTTTAAATAACATTAACAGATGGCAGCCACCATTTTGGAAGTAAAAATGCCTGACAAATTCACCACACAATACAAATTCAGCCAGAATGCAAAAGGAGGTGTGCTGGGGGAGAAGATGGGTGGGAATGTTAGGAAAATCATATAGATTTCACATAACAATGGCCATTAAATGGACAGGACACATAGCCAAACTACATACATCTATCCTCATAGGTCATCTGCATTTTAAAGCATTACAAACCTACATTCAAAGCCCCTATTTCAAGCTCTTATGTTAAAGCTCTTATTTTAATGACAAAAGTTTCAGCTTTAAAGGTAGCGCTTTCAGTACCTTTTTTAAAAAACATTTTTTAATTGCATCAATTAGTTTCCAAAGAAAAACTTTAAATGCAAACATGTAAGAAAAGAAAAAGTCAATGATACAAAATAGAAAAAGAAAAGAAAAGACAAAAAATGAACCAACTCTAAAAGGGGAGAAAAAAAAGTAGTACAAAAAAAGGAGAAAAAAAAAGAATTAACAATTCACGATGATCAGACAAAGCAGTATTGAAAAAAAAAACAAGGGCACTGGACCACTATGTACAAAATTAAATTCACAGATCATAGAAAAACTATGTGTCCAAAGTTAAAAAAGATTTCTCTCACAAAGTTCAACAGTGCCAAAGTCAAGGAAACTTTTCCTCCCCATTTTAAGATAGACCACCTCTCTAGAGGCGGGTTGAGTTTAAAATTCTCAAAATGTTTTGCCAACCATTTGTCTCTGAGAAGTTTTAAAGAGGTGCAACTCATTATCAAATGGTATAGCGTTTCAGTCTCCTGACCGTAGCAGCAGCATAACAAGGTCCGGCCATCCCTGTTTTTAGTCCTTCTTACCATAACTTCTCTTTTGGGGTAGAGGTTCAGGCGGAATCCCAGGAATTGGTGCCTTTCTTTAGGAGAAGGGAATATGGCTAAATAGGGAAGCACTGTACCTCTGCAATAAAGATCATCCCGTACCAAGGACAGGGACTTGAAAGAATTGAGCTTTTCCTGGCTTGAGATCCAGTCCCAGTCGAGGAGTTTTTTCTTCACCTTGGACGGGTTCGCCTCTAACAGATTTACTGATTGGGCAATGTTGTCCAAGACGCACTTGCAAGTTTTCTGCCAAGTATTTAATACAGGAACCTGTTTAGAGGACAGCGCTTCTTTAATGGACAAAAAGCCAATTCTTTCCAGAGGCACAAGGCATTTGCTGTATAGGGTCAGAGATTTCCAGACCATAGCAGTGTAGAGGGAGGTTAGCCCCAGTTCTTTCCTCACACATTCAATGGGTAGAGAAGTTGGAAGCCTCAAGACTCTTTTCCAAAACAATCCTTCCAGCAAGCGCCAGACTTATGGAGCCAGAAAAAAGTTTGCCTCCACAGCATAGGTCAGGGTGGGTGATGCTTTTAGTTTATAAAAGTCAATAAGTGGGCGACATGAGAATGAGCAGTAACGTTGATTGATCAAGAGTGCTTGCGATGCCAAATTCTTGACTTTGCTTCTTAGCCTCTCCACACCCGGACCATCATTGATACTGTTGTTTAATGAAATCCCAAGGTAAATCATGGACAAAACCACAGGGACGACTTCCCCTGCCAAGGACCACCTGAATTTCTTGACAATGTTATTAGTCGCTAGTACCAGGATTTTTGACTTTTTGGGATTGATTCTTAGACCATTGTCCTTTGTGTATGTTTGCAGTGCTGTTAGCTGTCGCTGGAGACCTATCGCAGTCTGGTCCAGCAGTAAATGATCATCTGCAAACAGCAACCTACCCACCGAAGTCCCCGCAATCTTTGGTGGAAAGCTTCTTATGTCATCAAAAGCTTTGTGCATGTCAGAAATGAAAAGGCAGAATACTGCTGGAGCCAGGCGGCACCCCTGTTTCAGACCGTTTTGTGAAACAATGTTGTTCGAGGGGGTTTGTTTCTATCCAGTCTGATTCTAAGGGTTGTCCCACTGTGCAATGCCTCCAAGGGCTCTCTCAAGTCGTTTGGGCAACCCAATTTTCTCAGTTTATTCCACAGTAACCTGCGGTCAACCGAGTCGAATGCCTGTTCAAGGTCAATAGAAGCGATGTAGATGGATTTGTATTTTTTTCCTTGACCATGCATTTTAGTGTGTTGATGATTAAAACATTCAAGGTTGTTTCAATGCCTTTACGGAATCCCGACTGCCAGCGATCTTGGTGATGGGTCAGCCAACTCCATTCATTTAGGTGTCTGAAGACTATTGCAGCAAATAGCTTTCCTACCATGTCCAAGAGGCCGATAGGTCTGTAAGTTCCTGGGTCCGACCTATCGCCCCTCTTGAAAATGGGCACAATTATTGACCTAGTCCAAGACCCGGGAATCCTCTTTTCTCTTGTTATGACATTAAACAGGTTTGACATGAATAGTACCCATTTCTCTGGATCTCTCTTAAGAATGTCCTTGGTGAGACCGTCTGGCCCTGCCGCCCTGGAAGAGTTAGAGTTATTGATAAGATCGAGTATATCTTGTTTCTCAAATTTTAGGTCCTAGGGTTCAGTCGATGCAAGGGTTTTTTGCACCACGCATTCACTCCTCTCAGAGTATAGTTTCTGGAAGTGTTTCTCCCAGACCGTGCTTGACACTGGATTTAAGGTTTTTGATTCTGCAGGAGTACAGGTGTCGTTGATTAATTTCCAGATGCCAGAAATGTTTTTAGTTGCAACCAGATTTAACATCTTCTCACTATCTTGTTGGAGTATGAAATGTTTGTGCTGGGTGAGCCAGTTTTTGTAACTATTTCTGGTTTTCGTGAACAACACTAAATCACCTGGTGATTTTGATTTTAAAGCGCCTCCTTGCTCTTGCAACGACCTTCTTTCATGCTTTTATTTGGTCATCGTGGGCGTGCCTGTAAGTGATGAGGTTTCCGTTTCCTGACTCCTTCGTACGGAAGTCCATGAGTACATTTGAATATTCGATGATGTTAGTACTTGATTCACAGACTCCTGAATTTAATCTCATTAAGGAGTCCAATAGTGGACCCATATCTTTTCTCTTAATTCGCAATCTATTTCCTCCTGCACCCAGTTTAAGGTAGTGATCCGGAAGGTGTTGATCCGGCGTGTAGACGTTTCTGTCCCAAACTTCACTTTCAAGTTCAAGAATGTTGTGGTCACTCAGGATCGAGGGGACAACTACAAGAGATTTTAATTTCCCCATTAAGCCTTCTGTGACAAATATATAGTCCAGCGTACTAGCCTGGTTTACGCGCTCCCAAGTCTTGGAGGCCGGTTTGTGGCCCCTCAGACTGCCGTTGACCATAAAGATGTTTCTTCCCAAGAGCTCTTTTTCAAGATTCATTCCCCCTCTCATGTTCTTAGTACAGAGCGAGGGCAGAACATCCATTTTACAGCCCTTTTTGTCGAAACATTCCATGTTGAGGTCCCCAAAGAGGAGGACCTCTAAGTTGGGGCACATGATTCTTTCATCGTCAATTATTTTTAGGAGTACTTCCTTAAAGTTGTCGTTGTGTCTTTCAGAAGGGCCCCAATAGACGTTACAGATAAGGAGCCTCCATTCCGATGAGTTGTCCAATTTGTTTGTAGATGGTTTCACTTTCGTTAGTTGGATCCATGGATTCTGGTTCACTGAGGAGATCAGCGTTAGGCCACATGACCGTTTAATACCAAATAAGAGGCCCGAGCTGGGTCGACCTTTGGATCCCTTCAGAGCTGGGTTTATGTGAAGTTTGAATCCATCTAATAGGGGAAGATCCCGTAGCCATGTCTCCTGAAGACAAAATAGCTCGTATTTAGACAAATCCAGAGCTCGATTTCCGAACAAGTGCGCGAACCCCCTTGTGTTCCAACTCATACATTTTATCCCTCTAGACGAGGTGATTGAATGGACACCTGAGGGTTCCGGCTGGCATTATGATTTTACTGCTAAGAAGCCCACCAACCAGCTCCAGTCCTCTGAGCCTCCCACGGAGTTTCCCACAGTTTTGTTTGAAAATTAACACGTCCTTCCACCTCGAGCATCCACCTGAATTACATCCTTTCTTTTTTTTGCTCCAGCCACCTCAAGACTAGAATCAGTACCTGGTTTCAGCATAT
Organism: Ambystoma mexicanum; assembly: GCF_040938575.1. Taxonomy (NCBI): domain Eukaryota; kingdom Metazoa; phylum Chordata; class Amphibia; order Caudata; family Ambystomatidae; genus Ambystoma; species Ambystoma mexicanum. Next base: position 1,214,617,097 of record NC_090936.1, read on the forward strand.
GGATTCTTGCTGGAAATTGATCCCTTTCTTTGGGGCCGTCCAACAGGCGAAATTGATCCTCGTCTAACTTTTTGATCTTGAAGCCCCGGAGATTGAGTTTAAACCCCTCATTTAGGAGTAAACATTTAGTGAAGCGCTCACCTAGGTGCAGTACAACACTATCATTTCACAGCTCGTTGTGGAATTGAATCAGGTCTATGTCCTGTGATTTTAGTTGTGCAAGGGAGTCAACTGAGTGGAGGAGTCTCATGACATTTGCACGGTTCAAAATGAGATTATCTTCATATCCCAAGATTCTCTCCAATTTTTTATTTTTTTTATTTTATTGAAAAACTACAGTTTTAACAAACAGAAAAAACTTTTGTTTCAAGTCATTGTCACATCATTTCTATGCAGCAGACACCATGGATTACCGGCCTCTCTATGAGCTACTGAGACTACACGATGGCATTTTCTTTGTAGTCGAATGGAAACTTTAGAAGTGCTGTTAGATAGTTTACAATGGCGCATACATGTTTATTGTTTTGTCCAGAGGAAATCAAGAGCCACCATGTCGCCATATCCCCATCTAAGGGGGCGAATTCGCCTAGGTAGGCAGAGCGATGGTCACATAACGCTGGGCAATATAGAATTAAATGCTTCAGTGATTCCACTGCAGCAGCACAGAAGCGACATAGATTATTTTTTACAGTGGGATGTTTCCTTTGATATAGAATTTCCTTCGAGTTCAAGGTGTTTAAACGGAAACATAAGAATTGTTCACGATAAAAGCGGGTATAGCAATGAGTCAGATATTGGGCTTGGCAGTTGAGTTTTTTTTGTACATTGCCTAGCCATTTAGAGGTTTCCATTGTTGTCCGTTTCTCAACATTGACGATCCATGACCATGCTTCAAATTTTCTTTTTGCAAGTTTGGGGCGAGAAAATAGGTCAAAGTTATTAATTTCTGCCGCCAGGATCCAGTCTTGAACTTTTTTGTGCCATTGGTCTAACATGCAACTGGAGTTTAGATCACCAGTAAGAGTAAATATTTTATAGGCTGGCGCCCCACTCACGTCTTTTATTTTCCGCCACAGCAGGATGTACTTCCAGATCATATGGGTGAAGAGAGAGTTTAACGATAGTTTGTGGCGTATCAGAATGATTGAAACACAGTCCGGAAGATTCAGAACACGTCTCCAGAAAAGCCCCTCTTGTTGGTTCCATTTTTGCTCACTAATATTCCTGCCGGCTTCTGCGCCGAATGTTAGAATAGGGACTACCTTTTGAAGGTAGAACGTTAGTACTGGAGTTAGCGAAAATTTTCCAAAGTTGTTATTAAGCTTTGCCGCTTGGAGCGCCAATCTGGCTGCTTTCAGTTTTTAAACATTTAGCCACTGCCCTTCGCAGAGTGAATTGTTAAACTGGACACCCAGATAACGGATCAAATTGATTGAGGTTAGTCGCTGGCCGCCAACGGCCCAAATAAATGCACAATCTTTTTTGCTGGTTTTAGAACCTATTGATAGGATTTTCGTTTTTGTCTGGATTGATTACTAGTTCATTAATGGTTAGGTAATCGAAAAGACAGTTTAGTAGCCATGGTAGGCCAATCTGTGTTTTATCGATCAATACCAGATCATCTGCATATGCAATATAGCGCACAGGAGACATATTTACTCTCGGGGGAAAACAGTGTGCCTGTTCGAGATGATTCGGGAGATCTGCCAGAAATAATTTAAACAAGTCAGCGGCAAGCGGACAGCCTTGCTTCACTCCTCTTGTGGTGGAGATGCTGTCAGATAAATCTCCGTTCTTGCTAAGGCGTACGCGAAATTAAGTGTTCGCGTGAAGAGCCATAATTGGGGTGAGAATATTCGCAGGACAATTCCATTTGATTAATTTTGTCCAAAGCAGTTCACGATTAATGCCATCAAACGCTTGCTTCAGATCAATGAAGGCTAGATGCAATTTGTTTTTTTGTTTTAGGGCATCGAGTTTCAGAGCTGTTAATATAGAGAGATTTACGTCCACTCCTGTACCCTTGGAAAACCCTGTTTGGCGGACATCAAGAATTCCTGCTTTTTTTGCCCAAGAAGCCAGTTTCACTCTCAGATTGGATCCAAAAAGTTTGCCAATGCAATCTAGGAGGGCTACGGGCCTATAGTTTTCAGGAGCATCCCAACTGCCCTTCTTGTAAATCGGAATCACAATTGCAGTGAGCCAAGACTCCGGCAATCTGCGTGCACTGGCAATATTTTGAAAAAGGAGCTCAATGAAAGGGGCCCAGATTTGTGGATTTTTTTTAGCATCGCATTGCTAATCATATCTGGACCAGCAGCACGCGAGTTTTTGAGCGTCTTGATGGCGTCCACAATTTCAATGTGCGACATTTCTACATCCCACGGCACTTGGTTTGCTTCAGGAGGTGACATATGGACCTTAAACTGACTGTTAAAAACTGCCGTGAAGTGCTTACACCAGATGTCACCAGGGATCGTATTCTGTGTTAAGTTTGTACTTATTGATGGACCCATATTCAGGATTTTCCAAATATCTCGTGTATTCTTGGTAACCAACAGTTTCATCCTGAGTGCTGCACGATCTTGCTCGACGATGAGTCTCTGGGATCTAGACCAATTTCTATATGTTGCTCTTTGTCTTTTGACTTCATCGAGCACGATTTTCCAGGAGACTTTGTTTTGTTTTTTTAAACTGCGGATGTCACTTCTTAGCTCTTTTTTTTTAATTCATCACTTTGCTGAACCAATGATTGTGATTTGTAAGCTGGCTGGGTACCATGTTGTTTGTTGTTTTATGTATTGATAAGAGCGGCGTATACTCGACACCAATTGGCAGATTTATCAGATTTTCCGTTAAGGAACATATCTTCTTAATGCTCAATCTTAAGCGATTGCCACTTGGGTGTGCCTCCACTGGCGCCGAATATCATAGTGCAGATTTAGGCGCTGGCAGTAGGCAATCTAGTTTTAATACCCTGTGATCGCTCTTTGTCGAAATTATGGAGTGAAGAGCGCTGGTTTTCTCTTCAAAATTCCTGGAGACCCAGAAGTAGTCAATGATACCTTGCATTGAATTTCAATGCCATGTCGGTTGATTCTCTCCAATTGTAGTCTGCTTTTTACCTTAACGGCCTTGCTTTCGGACCCTTTTTCATCAATTTGGATTGTGGGCCCAGAACGTTGCTCCACCGATGTTTGGTCAACCCAGGACACTGATCTTCTGGGGCCATTTTGCATATCTCTTTGAGAACTGATGTTTTTTTTTCGTTTTCGGTGGACTTACGGGCCAACAGGATTCTCTTGCTTTCCAGGGCCCTAAAACCCGAGGGCCTAGTAGTTTTAGAGGCCTCCTTGTCTTGTGCCAAGGTAGGTACCAAGTTTGCCCTCGGAGAGTGGACTTTAGACTTCCACAAAAATGTCCTGCTAGATTTACCACCCGACGATTTCGGGTTGACTGGTGGGAAATTGATGTCTACAGTGGGACTGCCCCCAATGTCTTTGAACTTGTGGACAACTTTGTCGTACTTCTGCTCAATTCCTTTGGCCTTGACAGGTTCAGGTGGGTATTCATCCTCCACTGTACATTCAATTTCAGACAAAACAGACCCCACCTCCTCTGCCCAAGAATCGTTTGATTCAGTGTACACCGATAGATCCATAAGAGAGATTTCCACACTATCCCCCTCTTTCTCAGTACATGAGTCTTCGTCAATTGCGTCCTACATCGCATTTGTGTATTTTGTGGACACAACGCCTAGATTCTTTAAAGATCTCTCAAAGATTGATGGTTTCTCTGGAGGCACAAGGTTTCTGGGTAAAGGTAGTCTTTTTGTAGATATGGAGCGAGTAGGGCCTTTCGGCAAATTCGTATTGACACAGCCTGTTTGATTTTTTGACAAGGTTATAGATTTTTCATAATTCCTTGCTCCATTTTTGTTTACTACTAGTTTTTCAACTTCCAATGGAACTAGGCCGGTCCGTGGTTTTGTGAACAAGTCAAATAGTTTAACATTTTTTTTAGGGCATGCCCTCCTGGTAGCTTAACTTGGGCTGAAGACAAGGTAGTGGCCCTGTCGGTCGCTGATCTGCTTACATCTTTTGACGAACAGCCCAACTTCTCCGTACCACTTTCGGCCAGGGTGGACATGTCCGTGCTTGTAGATTTATCAATTAGGTTTGTGAAGGGGAGCCTTGTCTCTGGGCCCTTTGTGATGGTGGTGTCAATAAACGAGGGTACTTCTACTGAATTTACCACACCCGAAGGGGATCCACCCACTCTTGATTGGGAGCTCAATCTCTCTGATCTTTTCTTATCTTTGTCCTTGATAATCGGCTCAACGATGCTCTTCAGGATTTGTACTGTCTGGTCCGCATTTTTGTCCAGATTGGTTTGGAGTGCTGAGATAAATCCTTCTACAAAAATCATTTTGGAGTATAGCATAGCGATTGTAGTCGTGTGATCACGAAGTTGGTCGTTTTGGGATTCGATTAGTTTCATAAAGGGCGCCATAACAAGCACAAAAGCAGTGATCATTTTAGAGTCTATATTAGGGTCCTTTTTGGGCTCTTCCTCTGCCTGTTTGGTAGCCAGAACTGTCAAAAGGTCTTCATCCGTAGGACAAGGTTGCCGTCTGAAGCGTTTACTGGGGAAGGGAGCCTGCTGCGGAAAGACCCCTTTGTGAAACCTAGGGGCGTGGCGCACACCGCAGTTGCTGACTGCTTGGAGGTGAGGACCCCCCTTGTGTGTCGATGACTCCATGTTTTTTCCCCTGACCTTGAACATTTCCCCCGGGTTTTCGAATGAACCAGAGGACGAGGGAGGGAAACATAGATCCGATGAATCGGGCCAATGGTTACCCTTGGGGGGCTGGTTAACCTTGTGAACAGCTGAATTATTTAGGCCCATCACAGTGGTGATGCCAAAGGGTTTGCAGCCCTGTTTACACCTTTGGTGTTGGGCATTGGAGGTGTTTGTCCGATTTTCAATACCAACATTAATGGATTTACAGTATCTTGATTATTAGACCTGGATTTGGCCATCCGGTCCCCATTTGACAAGTTTGGCTCATTACTCAATGGGGGTAGGGGACTCGGGTCAGTCGCCGTTGAAAAGGCTGCGCAGATTAAATCCCCCTGGAGCTCTTCCACAGGCTTTTCTCTGCCAGCAACCTGTGCGTCCACGTACACTGCTCCAACCTCAACCCCAAGCTCATGGTTGGACGCTCCAGTTTGAGGCCCAGGAGTGAGCGACGAATCCGCCCCCCCTCCGGCCGACTCTCGACCATTTCCTCCGGGTATTGCAGTATGTTGTCGGAGAACATAGTTTTACGTCTAATGTCCACATTGGGATAAAGATCACAACCTGTCCTGTCCTGAGACTCCATTATATTGGAGACTTACAAAGATGAGCTGGTGGCCATTTCAGCAAACAGAAAGGGTTAGTGAGGTCTGCAGGGTCTGTGATGGTAGCGCCTATGGGTGAGTCCCGGCCCAAGATTTCACCTACGACCAAGAATTCACCTGTGGCCTTCCAACCTCCCACAGTACCACCTACAGTACCGTGGCTCGTTACAGTGGGCTACCAGTGGGCTAGCAGTAGACTCCTGGTGGCTTTTCCCCCCTATCCGGAATTCCTGTGTGGTGGCACTGCGGGTCCCGCTCTCTCCTCTCTCCTTAGAGCTGTTGTAGACTATGGACCACACAGTGAATTACTGTGGGTAACTATGGGTTAAATTGGTAGCATCATCTGGAAAAACTAACTGGCAGCTGGCAAGAAGCGACAAGATCAGCAGGCAGCAAATGGCAACGGCCAGCAACAGATGTTACCTTTAACAAGGGGGGTCCTTTAAAGGTAGCGCTTTCAGTACCACTGACAGGAGCACAGTGGGTAGATCAGTCCATGCTCTTACAGCATAGAAATAAAGTGCCTGTTCCTTGTCCTTTCCCTTCACGAGGTGCCCCAGGACTTGTCCATAAATAGACCTCTGAACCCCCTTAGCCCCAATAAGCAGAGCTTATTTGATAAACACATCAAACCAGTGAAGTGACTTTAACACAGGGTTGATAGCCTGCTAAGCCGCCTTCCCACAACCAGCCTGGCTGCGTCATTCACAGCTGATTTTAAAGACCGAAATATTTGGTAGCACTCATAGAACAGCATCTCCTGTACAATCCTCGTCCTCCCCCGGGTGATTGAACTGTGGCTGTGAAATATTCCATAGTGACCTAAGCTGCTACTAGGCACAAACACAGGTATATTTTTGTCTGGATACTAGAATTCAAATGGGTGTCAGGGCTAAATGGCAATGGTTCGGCATGTGACACCAGCGGTGCTGAAAAACATTTAAGAGTCATAGCTGAATCCGGACCGGAACCTCAGCAGGATTTTAAGCACTGGACTGCACTGGCAAGAGCTCTGTATTAGGTGGATTAAGTTCAGGGAACCAGTGGACGGCCAAGCTCCAAGCTTACAACGACGAGAGGCATTTCATACGGTAATGGACTTCCTCAGCCAAGGACATTTTGTAAGATGTAATTGGTTGCAGTTAAAATAGTAATACATTCAAGCTCCCACAACCTCCATACAAAGATTGAAAATAGTGGGTGAAAGGATCAACTGGTGACGTTAGTGCCTGGCATCTAGAGGTTTCCAGCTGCCTGAAATGGCATCGGCCAGGAAGGAAACTATAGACCACTGTCAGACCTTCCATCCAATAAACATACATCCTGAGAGGATGACGGAATATCTCCACGGGAAACAATACCAATACCACCAAGATGTCAAGCGGCACATGTAGAAACAGCATAGCTGCCACGTTTCCCAGTTCCATGAGGAATCTATGAGCCAGACCTGTTTTTTTTTTTGCACTGCATGGTGGGACTTGTAGGCCCACCCTTGTAATGGGAAAAACTAAACTACACGCATTCTAGCATGCAATTAGATGCAAAACGCAGGACTGGTTCGATGTGTCAGCCGTGGAACTGGGAAACTTTGCTGGTCCCGACTACCCAACTTCCTATGCATTTCGTTCCCAAGCAGAAGAGCAGCCGCCTTCATGTGACATCGAGGCCCAAAGCCTGACTGATATAGCTGCAAAAGGACTGCTAGTCCATGAGCCTGAAGTTGAGTTGCAACAATGCTAACCAATGCTATATATATATATTTTCAATGCAAAAACTTTGTTAAAGGGACGTTATGGTTAAGTTGCGCTTCTAAAAACCTATGAAATTCAGTGAAAAAACTTTGTTAAAGGAACGTTATGGTTCCAAGTAAAACCGAAAAACCCCATAAATTCGCTAGTTATGGTAAGATAAGCAACCACAACTCACACCACCACCGCGCACGGCTAAGACTAACACCCAGGACATCAAAGATGACATCACAGATGATAGGGTGTATTAAATATGATGTTTTGAATCAGCAGTCACAAAGTCAACAAAAAGATAAGCATGGAAGTGTACAAAATCATGTTAAAATTGTGTAACACATCTTCTCTCAGTTCTTTTGAAGGAAATCCACCAGTTGTATGTATTAAATGTATTAATTAACTGTTTCACTAAATCATTCTAATGGCAAGGCTTTATGTTGCAAAAGCAAAATAATGTATTCCACGTATTATATTTTCCCTTTCAGAATCTTACAAGACAATCTCCGGATGTGCGCAACTAATGGCCGTGGTGGTAGACAAGGGGTGATAGTGACATCTGCTGGGCAACAGGAGTACTGTCACTCAGGATCTGTTCATTGACTTTCTGTATGGGGAAGTCAGATTGGGAATCCTCATGGGGGCCCAAGTGCTAGAGCACATTTTGGACCCCCTTGAACTCAGGGTTTTAGCTCCACCCGCCCCCTAAACCTTTGGGACATTGCTGAAGGAACCTGCTCGCCTCCAGGAACATCATGAGCAAGACAAATGCAAATGGTAAAATTTGCCAATGGCTGCATAGTCAGTACATCAAGAACAACCTCGCAATTGCTTTTGGAGCTCATGTCTTTCGTGTTCAGTGTGCCTTTCCTTTGCGTGATTGTTCAGGCAGTTGGCATGTGATGGGACAGTCCCAGCTGAAAGACCCCAAACATCGGTACCTTAAAAATTGCAATCTGCTGCCAAGACAATTGAAGTGACTTACACAGTAAGGCTCCCTTTCAAAGAATATGTTGTATCCATATTGCCTACTAGACTGAAATTCAAAGAAAAAGGGTTTGCTGTGATGTGGATATTCAAATGCTGTTAGCACCATGCATAAAAGCAAGCTGGGAATTTGAGACAAACGGTCTCCATGGCCCGGTGAATTTATTACACACTTTCTTTTAGTGTGTGTCTTAGGTGGTGAAAAATAGGAGAATTTTGAGGCTCACTTTATTTGTATTCTGGGTCTTTTAGTTGCCCATTTAGGATGTGGAAAATAGAGATATGACGATTTTATTTTGGCTGAAGATCCTTCTATAATGAATTGTATATTCTCAGATTGCTTTACTGTGTGATTTGTGTCTTTTGGAAGTCTACACAATACAGCAGTGTTCTTATATTCTGTGAAAACAGAACATAAATATATGTAGTACATAGTACATTTTTCTCGGGAGGATAGCTCAGGGGCAACATGCACGCCTTGGAAGCAAGACGACACAGAGCAACACAGGTTCGATCGCCGGGACTGCGCTTAGAAAACTCTGGATATTGAGTACATTATAAATAACCTATCATATCATATCATAGGGCTAAGGTATCTGTCAAGCTCATACATTGCAGAGTGGTTAAAATAATCCTGCTTTACTGCTTCATTAATGTTGATTCTGGGAAAATAAGTTAATCTCACTGTGACTAAACTACAAGAAATTAAGCGAAAAAAGACACCCCTGCCGTGGGAGTAATTGAATGATTTTAGGGAGAAAACAGTGCCACGTAATGCACCTTTGGTATTGCCGAATTGCGATATTGGTACACTGACCCTCCCTCAGTCCCATTTCGCCTAATTTGACAGGCAGGCATACAGTCTCACTGGTGTGTCAGTGCACCAGAGGTTGCAGGGAGGTGGACCGACTGCAGCAGAAGCAACATGACCGCCCTCCCCTGTTCCTGCAAGTCACAGAGGTTGCTTGGTCTTCTGTCACTTTCCTTGAGCCCCAGGATCTGCAAGGTGTGGGATAGGGGACTCACTTTACAGAAAGAGAGCAGGACAAGGTTGTTTTGTTACAATGCTGATGTGTGCAGATCTGAAAAGATTGGGCTCTCGAGTTTGTTAGTGTAAATTCCGGTGTGTGTCAGAATGGTGAACAGCTTTGTTGATTTACCTTTAGCGGGTCAGTGTGGTGTGCAGGGAAATCTCGAGTACACTTGTGTCTTCGGGTGGTGTACGTTCCATTGTGTAACTGGAATTGGGTATTGAGTTGTGTTTTCTTTCAGGGTGATTATTGTCGCCATACCTAGCCAAACAGTCCACCAATAACTTGTGAAACATCACAGATGCTCACAAGTATTTGTGTTGATCCCTGCAAGAGATTCTGCCGCTAGCTCTTATGCCTTCTTATGCCATATTATGTGATGTCAGGCTCAGTGATGCTGCGTCAGGTGATACCAAGACATGGCATTGATTCTGGGCTGTGTTATTATTCAAGGAAAACAGATAAACATCCTCTTAATTTAAAAAATGGTGACACATAGCGTTTTTCAAATGACAACCATATACTCAAAGCTTGTATATAGTAAGAAAAATATAATTTAATGAATGTAGTATATCTTACAAAATGTAATACAATTTCATAAAAAACATTGTTCTTCTTACTTTGCTTATTTAGATTAGAACCCTGTAAGCAGATCGAAAACACAAACGCTTTTTAACCACAAAATGCACATTTCACAGAAACCGTAGTACAAATTACTTGACACACAACAGCGCCAACATTTAAGAATCAAACAAGTCAATTTGTTGTTTTAATCAAACCCAACATGTTTCTGTCAAAAGAACCTTTGCATCTGACATTCATCAGGGGATCTTCTATTTTTGACTTATATTCCATGTCAGAGTCTTTGTATCCTGGAGAGGGTAGTTTCTTTGAACACTATTTAAAAAACATAAAATAGACAAAATACCAACTAGTATAGATTCAGGGCTCCCAGTATCGAGATGGTTTTCTAGGACCTCCCTCTGACTATGGACTGACACCGCAAGGACATTGCACACGTAGCAGCACCCAGTCTAACATGGGATTATGGTACAATGCAGAAGGGCCTTCACCATGACCTGGAAACATAGAAAGTCAGACCCACACAACAATCACAAACACAGCATTGTCATGACTTCTGGCTTGTGCTGTTTGGTTGTCTCCTGTCTAGGACCCTTTCCCATGAAATGCCCTGCATGAAAAGAAAGAGCAGGGAACAGGCTAAATAATGTGGGATTTCAAACCGTTTCACAGAATACAGCACTGTATTTCACAGTAAGATGATCTGTCCAGGATCACTCTATCGTCCAGTGGCGAAGCCAGGATATGAGCCTCAAGACTTTAGTCCTCAGTCTCAGGTTTAGCTTCTTAATCACCTCAAATAACTAGCATTTCATGCTCTTCATTGGGAGTGGCTACTGGTATTTACAATCCTCATTTGGAAGAACTGAGCTCTAGACCTCAACCAGTCTCACCCTCTGTTACTTTTTATAACTAGCCTGCGTTACATTATGTTGACGTATACCGCACACCGCTTCCACCCAGGGGCAGTCTCTAGGCGCTCGTGGAGCAGGCACGTTGTTTTGAAGCACAGTAAGTGCTGCTGTCACCAAAGTATGCATTATGCAAGAAACACTTGTGCACAGGCACTTTATAAATCACTAATCATATGTATTGCAGCCTCAGCAGGAGGGAAGGCTGAGTCGGTCAAGCCTGGATTTGGTCCTGCGATCACACATTAACACAGATCGCTGCTGTGAGTGCACAACACACTGAGCTATTTTCCAAACCATGCCAGCTCTCAAACCTGTTAATATGCATTTCAAGGTCGGTTATTGCACATGACCAATATATTTTAAGAATAAAAACTCAGCTAGAACACACAAACTGCATTTTCTGCATTGAACACAGAACAGGTTACATGATTAATTGATCAGACTGGAATGCACTTGTCAGCAACAGACTCAGAGCCTCTGCAGGGCATCATACAATATCATGACATGTGATGTGATATTTATGTTGTGTAAAAGTTGGGCATTGACTTATATGAACAGGGAAGGTATTTGCGGCCCCGACCAAGTTGAGGGCCCGGGGCATGTCACTTTTGCCCTCCCGTGGTCACTCTGGCACGAACTTTCCGAGCTCTATTTTTGAGACACTGCTGCTGAGCAAGCGAGAAAACCCTGTTTCCGGGTCTGGTGGAGCGCACGTAGAGCTTGCACGCACGAAGCAAGTTGTTGTTGTTCTTGCTGTACTTTTTCGTCCATTTTTGAATGCGTGGTGGCATGCCCAGCTCTGGAACTTTCTGTGACGCACGCCGTGGCTTGTGTTCTTCCTCGAAGCCTCAACATCGTTCCAAAGGAAATAATTAGGCTGTCTCCCTGAGGGGGGAGAGGTGGAGGGCTAGGCAGAAGCCGCCCTTTTATCAATCTGGCCTCCAGTCAGTCTTTAACCCGTTAGTCGACGACACGTGTCTCTCTTTTCTGTCTTAATTAAATATTTGACATCTTCTCTTTGAAGCAGAAAGGACAGCCGGGCAAGGCGTGCAGGAATGTGAGCCCTGGTGTGAGGTGGAGTGGCCCGCTGCAGGAGGTGAAGTTCATGGCCCCTGCTACACTGGCTCCTCCTGTGTTTACTGTACAGTCAGGGCAGCTGGGCCCCGCTTTACCCAGCATGCTTAGAATGCTAATGACTTCCTCTAAGTCACATGATCTCACACACAGGCGCGCTCACATGCACGCTTGCTCACACACACACACACTCCCTCCAGACCCAAACCCATCTCCCCCACCCCACACACACATAAAAACAGTGTGGCTGGTAAATGTTTTGATTGGAGGTACATACATATTTCCCACAAATCTGTGAGCGACTGAGTGCAATGAGGGAGCCTAATTCAACCAGTAAGAATTTGCCACTCCTCCTCCCCCCAAGAAAACATTTTTGGATAATGGGTCAAAATGGTGCATTCTACAGCGCCCTTTGTGAAACATTGTGGAAAAAGGCAGACGGCTTGCAATCAGTGCTGTAGGTTAACTCATGGAAAAATCCATCACAAACAGTGCACGGGCCTTTCCCAAAGCATTTCCCCACAATATATGGCAGTATAAACAACATGTTCACGCTGCTACTCTGGTACAATTTCCATATACTCTGGAACAATCTATGCCAGTACTACCACACAAAGACATACACGATTGCTTTGCGCCTAGTGCCAGTGTTGCTTTTCACACTATGCCAGTATTCCCTCACAATAACAGACTCCTGTTGTATACTGCGTGGTTGTAGAGTTGTGTTAGCGGCGCCACCAGAACTTTTGTTAATACGTAAGTATTTTTTGCCTTTATGGCAATAAGAAGAGATGCACCTCAGTGGGGAAGGTCTACAACCTAGGCCTTAGAGTATAGTTCAGAAGCAAGTATCCCCACAGTAAGTGCTTCTCACTGATATCATAAATGAAACACAATGAATACATGCTTAGTACATAAGCTGCATGCCAAAGAAGTTTCTTTTACAAGTTGTTCTCATATGTAAAATGAGTCGTTTGTATATATGTGACTTGTACCTTTTAGGTGGGTTAGTAAATTAGTGACTTATAACATTTGAACAATTTTAGCTTGATGAGCCAGTAAAATAGTGACTTCACTGTTAAGATAATTCAGTTTAGTGTGCCCCACTAAGCTTAATTGTCTTCTGAACATACTCCTGTTGGTCTGCCATTAAAAATGCCATGCCAAAATAAAAAAATTAAAAACGTTCAACAAGATAAGCCAGTGTAGGCACATAAATACACTTAGATGCTTGCTTTACAACTGATGCCAAGTAAATAATGCCATGCCAGAGTAATGAATCATAGCTAGACTGTCTGCAGCAAAATATGCCAGTCTAGCCAAGTAATAGCACTCATCAAGCTCACTTTATCATAGATGTCCAGTAAAAAAAGCCATACCATAGTAAGAAAACATATTCTAGCAGACGGTGTGCCACAAATGGGTGGATGGGTGAGAAGGTCCAGACGGTGGCTGCAAGACTTACAAGATGGAGGTCAGCAATAGAACATTACCAATCACTCAACTAGAGCCGGTTCGAGGATTTGCAAGCTCTATATGATAAAAAGACGAGCTGGGTCCCCTAATTTACATATCTACTGTTGTTGCCCGAACTGACGATACAGGAAATGATACAAAAAAGAAGTACAATGCCCTCTGACTATGTATAATAAGGTTTTCAAACAAAAACAACCTTTCAGTGGATATATGTTAGGGAGAATTCTCTAGAATGTGCTAGTTTCCCTTACCTTTTGAGACCCCCAGCAACTTTGCTGATTTCTAGGATTTAAATGTTTACCTGGAAAGAGCGTGAGCTTTTTTCCCCCACTATTTCATGAATTTTGATGTGTGTTTTACTTTTGTGTTCTTTGGATATTGAGTTTTTAGACAAACTCCATAGGCATCATCTTTTTCTTGTGTGTCACACAGCACCTTCAGTGCAGTGACACAGGGGTGTCTTTTAGACTCCCCAAAGGTTTAACTACCTTCTCTGGGACTGACTACCGTCTCCCAGAGCATGTAAAGCTAAATCGACTTTGCTAGTCTTTTTAAATTCATAGACCCAGCACACACTATCTTCTTATAGAGTGCTGGTGGAGTTGCCTAGCATCCCCTATGTCTAAACACTCATGCAACAGTCAAATGTTACCCTTTCCTCTTGAAATGGCTGGTGGCAGTGGTTTTAGAACAAACTTACATGATTTTTCCCGACCGCGAACACCGGTAGTTAAAAAATGGGTCAGCCATGTTTTTCAATATGGCGCCCAAGACCCCCCCTGTAAAAACATACACCGGTCATCTTTTTTTGCTGTTAATTTTAGGAAAGGTCCTTCTAGTCTTTGTCTCTACACACCAAACCAGGTTTGGTCCCTTTCTTCGATGGCCTTTGGCGGGCTTCAGTGCTGAAGCCCTCCTCTGGCGTCTGAGTGTCTGGGGTGGACAGGATGTGAGGGAGGTGCCCGAAACTCCTGTGTTTAGTCTCCTAGGACACCTGAATGCACTCTGGCGTGATTGGCTGGCTGACTGTCCAGCAAGGACAGCCATCCTACTGGGTGAAGGACAGCTAGGCTGGAATGATTGGGAGAAAACTGTTTAAAAGCAGGTCTCTGGGACTTGGAAGGCAGAGTCAACTCCTGGAACGAAAGAACAAAAGACGAGCTGAAGGAAGACGACTGCTGCAACTCCTGGACCGTTGTTTTGCCCGGTGAAGCCCTGCTGCAGGTCTGAATTGCCTGAAACTCCCTCGGCTGTCATGGCCACTGGGCAGGAGCCCAGTACTTCACTTCGTGCATGGTCCCAATGGACCCAGTCTTGGCGCCTATCGCACCAAGCTCATTTCAAAGTGTGCATGGCACACAGAACACCAAAGGCACGTGCAGCAAGGCCGGGTGGGGCCCTGTTATCACAGGGACTGCACGGGCAGAAGACAGAAGGAGGAGCTAGGTGGCGCAACAAGGCAGGGCCTAAGAGGAGTGGCTGGGGCCAGGCTATATAAGCCGGCCCCACCAGCATACTTGCGCTTCGTGTTAGTTTGCTGAGAGCAGTGTAACGCTTACCGCCGTTCAGAGGACTGTTACCTGATTCAGCACGTGCGCCTTCAGTCTCCGGAACCCTCCACCACCTACCTGGTTCAACACATGCATCTCCAGTCTCCGGATACCTCGACCATCTTACCTGAATTCAGCCACACCATCGCCGGAAAGTCTGCCATCTGCTTTCCGCTCTGCAGTCGCTGCGCACACCTTACCTAAAGTCGCGCCATCACCAGAAGCATCGCCATCCGCTTCTCATTCCACAGTCGCTGTGCACGCCTTACCTGAGGCCACACCATCGCTGGAAGTGCTGCCGTCTGCTCCAGACTCTGCCGCAGCTGCATTCACCTTACCTGCCTTCCGAAATCCTCTGCAGGTGCCGTCCAGCATCCTTACCTGCTCCGAACTTCACCAACACGGGGCCTTCCTCGGGCGCAGCCTCCATGCGGACCTTCATCTCCGGCAACCTGAAGACACCGCTCGCCAGCCATCGCCACTCTGCCGCACCTGCAAGAGAATAAGAGACACAAGGTGAGCGGTCACACAGACTTTAACTTGCTAAAGCAGCACAACTCACGAACTTTGTGCAATTCCTAAAAACTACTTACTTACCAGTGGTGGGATCATCCGGAGCAGCCTCTTCTCTCCACCACATGCTCCTGGGTCATCTTCATCATCTACAGGGGAGAGAACCATATACCATTACGAACAATCTAACTTGAGACAGTATTGTTACAAGAATACGGACAACAACCATTATTATAAAAACTTACCGTCAAGACGGAATGGTCGCAGCCGGTCTGGACGTCCACAATTTGGACCAGTGACACAACTAGGTCCATCTGCAGCGCCCCTGCTGAAAAAAAGCAGGACGGGGAGCTCATCCTTACATACAAACAGGTGAGCCTGCATGGGTAAACCTCTACACACTGCATTTTGGCATGAAAGGGCAGAGGGGAACTGCGACTCCACCACGCTATCCTTACTCCCCCTCCTCTTATCACAGGAACAAGCCCAGCCGTCAGGATCCCCAGCAAGACAGCAGTTGGGGGAGAGAAGTGACCAGAGGGAGCCAGATATGGGTAGGGCTCCAACCGTGCCCCAATGTCCCTGGAGAGACCAGGTGAGCGTAACATCGACAGAGAAGCCCTTCAAGGACGACTTCTTCCCTTGAGCTGGTGGGAACAACCAAATCGCAAGTCACCAGGACACTGTCTCCATACTGGTTGAATTTTCTTCAGAGTGATGTTGAAAACCAGATAGCCAGTGAGAAGGATACCAGTTTGTGGACTTTAAGGCACTCACACCTTAAAACCGACATTTAGCCAACCTTGTGGCCTCTTCCCTGGGCAGTGCAGGAACCTCCCGATGTCCTCCTTCTTGTCCCCACGACTGAAGCTCAGGAACAGCGAGATCTGCAGGAACTGCTGGGAACAGCTGCCTCAGCTACAGCTTTTCTTCATCCATAGGGTACTGTGCAAACGCGGTGTTGAAATCTTTTCTGCTGCGTCGAAAGTTTGTGAAACTTTCCCAACTTTGGAGTCTTGTTCGCTCCTAAACCGACATATAACACTTTTTCTGGCAAACTGCGTCTAAGAACATTAGCAAATACCGTTTACTACCAGAACTGTGCTATCCTATCCAAGACACTGAACCATTGACTTTGGCCCAGGCCTATTGAATTGAATTGCCTCTTGTAGTGAACTGAAACTATTTGCCCTGCCTCTGAAAGTAATTGTGTTTTAATTCTTATAACCTTTGTCTTTCTACTCCTTTTTGAAAGTTACTGAAGTGACATTTTGCTCCCACTTCAGGGGAACCTAACTTGTTCAGAAACATATTGGTTGTGTACTGTAGTATATTATAGTATGATATTGAGCTCCTTCTTGCTATTGGAATGTTTTCTAACTAAATGTGTAAATTAATGTATATTCTTTTATCAAGAAACCTTGAGAAAGTGTTTTTTTAACTACTGTGATTGCTAGTCCTTTGTGTAACATATTGTACTGCTCACATCCCTCTGGAGATAAGTCTGGCTGCTCAGCCACTGCTACCACATAACTGTGTAGTACAGGCTTGTACCAAAGGTGAGCTTGTGCTTACACCTGTAGTCTTAATTGTGTGTAGTGTTCCCAAAGGGTACTGCAGGTGACTCTGCCTAACACTGAAGGCAAGTGGTGAGGATAAAGTATAGTTATTACATTGAGAGTGCTGCTCTTACCTTTGTTCAAATAACCCTCACAAGGCTAAGCACCACTAGAAAAGCAATTGTTTTAGCATGCCTGACATGCATAGCTACAGACAGGAGACCCTAGTCATTTTAACAGTTGATCAGCTGAGAGAAATGTGTAAAGCTAGGAACCTCACTGTTAAAGGCAAAAATAATTAATTGATAGAAAAGTTCTTGGAATGACAAAGTCAAAGAAATAGGTCTGCTGTACCGACTTCTTATGAAAATGTGGAAAATGATGATGAGAATGACTCAAATGTTATTGAAGATTTAGATGAGGCAGAGGAGTCTCAAGATGTAGGCCTCACTTTACATCTACCTTCTCTTAGACCTCAACCTTTCGCCACAGGGACCCTACCAGGTCCAATACTGAGTCCAGTGTTTGTCTCTCTTGAGAAGATGAGACTTGAGTTAGAATTCAAAAGGATCCAAGCCCAAACTGAAAGTAAACATCAAGAACTTAAACTGAGGGAAATGGAATTACAACATGCTCTTGAAATTAAGAAATTGTCTCTTGAGAATGGTTCTCTACCAGAGTCTTCTAGGTCTTCCAGTCCTAAGAGGCCTCGCATGCCCAAAGATGTAGTAAGGATGTATGAGGTTAAGCTTGATATTTTGGATTGGTTGGCAACTTTTGAATATAACCATGGGATTCAGGAAATTACAGGGAATCGGCTGATTCCTTGGCATTTGTCTAGGCTACCCCCAGTTGCATTTGATGATGTAATGGAGATGGGAGAAGTAGACAGGATGGAGTATGAAAGTGTGAAACTAGCTTTAATAGCTAGGTTTGGGAAAACGCCTGCCCAGTATCCTAAGAGGTTAAGAACCCTCAAAAAGCATGATGGTACCCCTTGGGCTACCTGGATGTGTGAATGTTTGAAAAACTTAGATGGTTGGGTTAAGGGTTACAGAGTTGACACTTATGAAGGTATGACAAATCTGTTTATGTTGGACTCTATCTATGATGCCTGCTCTCCTGAGCTGAGACAGCACTTGGCTGACTCTAAGGAAATCGATCCAAAGAAGTTAGCAAGGGCTGCTGACTTGTGGGTTGCCAGAAGGGCTACTCACAAGGATTCTGGGGCAACTCAGAAGAAGGATGAGGGAAAGCAGCACAAGAAAGACAACAAAGAGAATTCCAATACCTCCAATCCAAAAGAGGGCCACAAACATAAGAAGGGTAAGCCCCCTGGTGTTAAACGGGATATCATATTATGCCTTCTTTATTGTATATATTGGCCTAAGCCCAGTCGCTCTGCGAAGAAATCTGCGTTGCAAGGTTCCGACCTTAGATCGACCTAGCCGCCATTTTGGGAACATCTGCCATTTTGATTTCCACCTCAAAGTCACTCTGTATTCTAAAATGGTGGACAGTGTTCTCCTGCTCGTAACCATAGCCGTCCTGACCTTTACACAGGTTAATGCTTAAACTGCCTGTAGGCTAAAGGTTTGGGTCATGTAATAAGACCATGGGCCTCATTACGACCCAGGCGGTAAGTTACCGCCTGGGCCGTGACTTTACCACCATGGCGTAAACTACGTTTACGCCATGGTGGTTGGCGGACTTACCGCCCCATTCCGACCTAGGCGGGGCGGTAAGTCCCCAATCCCCATTTACCCTTCCCCATTCCCATTTTTGCCGCATAGGGCATAATGGGAGTGGGGAAGGCGTTAATTACGCCACCGTAAATTACGGTGGCGTAATTAACTCCATGGTCCCTTAGCGCCATGGATTTTAACACCTGCTAAAAGCAGGTGTTAAAAGCACCATGGCGCTAGGGGACCTCGTAATCAGGCGGTAAGGGTCGGCGCTGTTAACGCTGCCGTAATCCCCTTACCGCCTGAGTTGTAATGAGGCCCCATGTCCTATGTTTGACCTGAAGATCAAAGGATTACTCGCGCCAACAAGTCTGATCCGCGGGCATACCCTGAATACAATGTTGTTTAAATACTGAATGTGAGCACTTGTTGAACTACGTTGTATAAAATATGTAATAAGGCTTAATGTCAAATTCTGAGATACACTGTTGCCATTGTGACTTGTTGTTTTATAAACTAGACGTAATCCACATGCATATAGCTGGACTAACTAGAGGCGAACTCGGCACGAACCCTAGTACGAGAATAATTAACTTGCAGAGGGGCTGGACATTGCGATTGAGAATTGTATAAAGGATGAGAATATGTAGACGTCCAGTACCTCTCACTTCTCACACCGAAAGGGCTGGTATTCGTTGTGATGTACTGAGGGCCAGATAGCTATCTGATGCTTTGTTTCTTTGTAAACTGTAAAGTTATTTGAAAAAAGATCTGAGAGTCTTTATAAGCCTGTTTTTGGTGTATTTCCTTTTGTGGTACTCGGCCTCGATATTTCTGTTTTGCTTTGACAGATGGCGCCCAAATACGGAAACTCAAGATTGATGCCAGCTCGTTGAAGGTTGACGCGGCTATCGGTCTGGGATCAGACGGTGTAAAAGGGGGCCGCTTTCTTGATTGAGACGCAACACCTCTGCAGCGCTGCACGACCCGATCCCTGGACGGTGAGCCCGCGGTCCGAGTCGGCATCTTGACGAGGGTCCATATATCGAGGCGGGCAGATTTGCCAAAATCACCAACAACGAGGCACCTTAATTAGAAAAATGTGTATTCCCATCGGACCTCCTTAGAATTTGATCAGGTGAGACGTGACCCGATTCTTAAGTATCCTGATAATTTGTTTTGGCGCATTACACTTGCAAGTGCAAATATTGACCAGGTATCACCAGTATTCTGATATGCCTGGGAAATTGTCTGCCTGTTTCAGGGTGTTATTCCGCAGTGACAGACAATCTTTGGAATTTGGCCGACCGGCACCAATGGAGGGATCACCGGCATGTACTATGTACTGTAAGCACTGTATTGGTAGTATAGTATTTAATGATATTTGGCACAAACTAGACATGCTTCCGAAATTCTGTTGCCAATTAATGGTAGTTTTGAAATCCCTCGTATTGAATACTTAGAATCTATATTATTGAAGAAAAAGGCTAGACCCGCAGGATTCGATGTATTACAAAATTGCAAGAAAGAAGCTATGCAGCAGCTTAAGAGTAGAGAAAAGCATGTGTGCCGTCATATGACGAACACTGAAAAAGCATTGTTATATGACCAGAGTAAACAGTCTGAGTCAGTTAGGAATATGAATAGGGCTTTCTCACTTGGTATCCAGAAATGTATCCTTCTAAAGACTTTCATGTATCTGATGAATTTATCGATAAACTGTTAAATGAACGAAGGCCTGGTGCCACTGCGCCACCTTCGTATGTTCCTCTTTCTGCTGTTATTCCTCCTCCCGTTGCTCCTGCTGCTCCTCCCATTGCTCCTCTTAATGTTCCTCTTCCTCCCGTTGTTCCTTCTCTTGTCACCGCTCCTCCACCTGCTCCTCCACCTTTGCCTACTGTTACGGGTCCGGTGGGCATGCCTGCCGCGCCAGCGATAGTACCTCTGCATCTAGATGTTCAAAATGTGCCTACTCTCCGTCTTCCAAGTGGTTCTACACCGCTTGTAGTAGATCAGAGAGCGGGATCGAGGGTTGTAACTCATAATACTGGATCTTCAGAGAAAAAGCGCAAGTTAACTGTGTGGGCTAAGCATTGAATGGAGAAGGGTCACCAAGCTGATATTCTTGCCACACTTTATAATTTAGACAATTTTCCTGAGAAAAATGTTTTTATTGAGGGATTAGGAATTCATTTATGTGTAATGTGGAACAGACTAAGTGATACAGATCTCCCACAAGGGTTAAGGAATCTGAATACTTTAGCGTTCTCTAGAGATACTGCGGAGTAGGTACAAGAGCATGTTGAGAGGGTTTTTGGGTATAGAAAGGAATTGGAAGGGCTAAAGAATGAAGATGTAGATGTTGATAGCTTGGATGTTATGTTCTACAGAAATGGTTTTCTCCTTGTCGAAAATCGATAACTGAGGAAAGACGAATTTGTACAAAAGATGCGATTAGGTGGATCTCAGATACATCGATAACTCCCGTTGAAGTGCATGACACATATAGTCAGTATACGCCAGAAATGCAGAGGAAAGTGATACAGGTAATGGTAGAGTACCTACAGGATGAGTGCATAAAAAGAAAGATGTGTTGTCCTGTCAGTCTAGAAATATTAGACACCCCTCGAACGGAAGGCAAAGCAGGATAATTGGTTGGCCGAAGACCAACCACCTCATTTAAGGTGTTAAGAATATATGCTCATTAGCCATTACATACTTACTAGCTCAACTAGAGTGTGGCCATTTTAAAATGACCAGAATCGCCATTTTGTTTTCTCTCTCTGTTCTCTCTAACGCTGCTATTTTGCCTCATGTAAAACTGCTTTGCTGTAGATATTATTCCACTTCAATGGTCCAAGGTTACTAAAGACATGTTGGAACATTACGCTGGAGAGCCAGACAGAAATGCCCGGTTCCCTCCCTCACATAGCCTTGAAGGCAAGGAGCAAGGCATTTTAATCAGTACACGGATGCCAGTGAGCCTCCTTAAAAGAATAGCAATATACGAAATTAATATTAAATGGTATGAATTATGTTCTTCTTTACGGCCCCCCTTCTGAGCATTGTGAGGCCCCAGAGAGCGTAAATCGAAACCAGGAGATAGTAAGGCCTGGAATGTGCCAGTCCCCTACGCGCAGCTTGCCCATGAAAACAGAAGCACTGTGTTCTCTCAAATAAAGAATGGTGTCTGTAAATTCGAGATTGCAAACTGTTACTAAATATGGTGGTCTAAGGTGTCATATTCGTCACCATGGTCAATCATCGCCTCCAATTCAAAGGGAATGAATTAGGGGCGGCATTGAATGTGTCATTACTGATTGTAAAATGCTCATTTTGTATATATGTAACTGATGTACGTGTTTCGCTTTCTTGCATCCCCCGAGGTCTGTTAGATACACGTCGCGTGGTGTGGGACCATTTGGACAACTGGGACTATTTGTTTTGCAATAAACCCTAGATTTTGGGAATACAACCTTGTATCTGGCATATCAGTTCGTGTGTGGTGATTGTGCCTTGTTTCCACATCCGAGGGTCCCTCAGGGGCCCCTTCAAGATGGCACCTGAATAGGGACCCTCCCCCACTTGTTCCATCGTGTACGTTGCAAAATAAGGAAGGCGGTAAGAACGGCGAGGTCGGGAGCGATCAAGTCGGGATCAAGAGGTGTTCGGGGCGCCCTGCGTAAGTGATGAGATTCCTTTCTGCAGATCTGCACACAGCTGATCCCTGATCAACGTCCCCGGCCAGCAAACAAGGGGGCGAGGGTCCCGAAACAAGCCCGAGCCAAGATACACAGACACAACGTCATTGGTTGCATCAGTATACGGACGAATTGTGTCTTGAAAAGACAAATTGACTAATCAGATGAGTCGTGCCCCAATTCGTAAGTGATCCTGATATTGGTTGAGAGTTGATTTTGCAAAATCAAACACCCAGAGTAAGTTTGATTAGCCAAGGGTAAGGTTAAAATATGCCTGGGGTATTGTCCACCTTTGTCGCCTTTGTCGCAGGGTTTTTCCGCTGCGGCGAACAATCTTTGGAAACTGGCCAGGTCGCGCCTCCGTGGGGAACGCCGGCTTATGATATGTATGTTAAGTATGGTGTGGGAGCAATAATGTTTTGTGAAATTTGGCATAAGCAAACCAGAAAGCAGGAAGATCTTCACTGGCCGAGAAATGGTAGTTTTGAGATGGACCGGATAGATAACCTGGAAAAGGTTTTGATGAGTAAGAAAGCATGCCCTGCGGCATTTGATATCCTTAGGGACTGGAGGAGGGAAGCAATGCTCCGATTTAGAAGTAGAGAGAAACATGCGCGCAGGCATAAGTCAAAAACGGAGAAAGCTGAGGAAAAGGAGGAGGAGGAGTGGAGTAATAGTTTGAGGAAGGCAAATAGACGCGATCAATTGAATATTGAAAAAAATATATCCACAAAGAGAGCTACACTCATCAGACGAATTAATAAACAAGATATTAACTGAAACAAAGCAAGGCCCGAGGGGAGAGACTAAAAAGACTACGTCAGTAGCTGCCGCTCAACCCCTACCCGTTGCTCAGCCCCTCCCAACCCCAGCACAGACACAGGCTGCATCAGTAACTGCACTGCCCACTAGTCAGCCAGCACCGAGTGTTTTGCAATTACCACAGCCCCAACAGACATCTCCCACTCTCACTGCCCCCTCTGCACCTCCCGACCAAGGGTGCCTTTGTCCCAACTGCCCCCCCAATGAGCGAATTTGAACAAAGGGAATATATGAGAGTGACCCGCAGCGCGATCAGCAAGGAGAGAAAGCGTGAGCTGCAAGAGCAGGCGGAAATGTATATAGAGGAGAATGATGGGGCATCCACGCTAGCGTCACTGTATGACTTCAGAAGGAACAATGAGAGACAGGTATTGTTGGAATGCATGGGGGAATATTTGTTGGCACAATGGAAAAAGTTCATTGGGAAGTTACCACCGCAACGATTGTTGGATTTGAATGCATTAGCCCGTTATAGAGGGAGAGATGAAGAAATAGAAGAGCATGTGAGCAGACTGTTTGAGCTTAAGAATGAACTTGATGAGGAATATTCCGAAGTACTTGCCACACCGGGGTATAGGAGGAAGGATATTGAGAGAGGTAGGAAGAAAGCGGCGGGACCTTATATGCAGCAGAAATCTTTGCCGCCACCGGGGCAGACAGGTGATAGACATAGACTGCGATTGTGTATGCGGGAGACAATGAGATGGATGTCAAGCCCTAGGACTTCCGAGGAGGAAATAAAT
Organism: Ambystoma mexicanum; assembly: GCF_040938575.1. Lineage (NCBI taxonomy): Eukaryota > Metazoa > Chordata > Amphibia > Caudata > Ambystomatidae > Ambystoma > Ambystoma mexicanum. The sequence goes on from NC_090936.1 coordinate 1,214,640,881, forward strand.
GAGATATGTAATGAGTACCCTTTGCAAATAAGAATAGAAGCCCTGCGGACGATAGTAGGGGTGTTACTCCAGCGAGTATCAGGACACAACAGGGGAAGGGGAAATGCACAGGGCAGGAATAATTTACACATGCATGGAGGGCCTTTGGGATTAAATCAATGTGCGTATTGCAGAGAGGAAGGACACTGGCGAGCGCAATGTCTACACTTGCAAAATAGAGGCGGGTATGGTCAGAGAAGGCAGCACAGAGGGCACGCAGGAGCAAATGGCCACAACAGAAACCATATGCAGCTGCACCAGAATAATCAAGGGAAGGGGGCACAGAATCAAGGCCAGGCTCCAAATCAAACTACTTTTACCCAGAGTCAAAATCAGCAGGGTATACAGAATGGAAATAGAGGAAGAGGCGGGAACATTTTTGATACTCAATCGGGTGCATATTACAATAATAGCAGTGACTACACTTCAGGTGATGTGTTGTTACCGCAATAGGACAGCCCACGACAGGGGTCGGAACCAGTGTCCATGCCCATGAATCAGAAAGGATCCTACGAAGATATGAAAGTCGGGAATGAAGAGCATAGATTCCTGATAGATACGGGGGCACAGAAGTGCTCGATAGACCATCACTTGGTTCCAGATATACCTCTGTCAGGGCGACAAAATATCTCAGTAGGGTTTTCCGGTACCCCAGTAATAAATCCTGAGTCCAAATCAGTAGCAGTGACAATAGGGCCTTTTACTGAACATTGTCCATTTCTTTTGACAGAGAATTGTGGGGAAAATCTCCTGGGATTGAATCTATTGAAAAAGCTAAGCGCGGTTATCCACTGCACGCCAGATGGGGTATTCTTGACTATTTCTCCTCAGAGTATGCCAACATCGGAATTTGTGACTAAACCTTTAACAGTGGAATTGAGTGAGGTGCCAACTTGTATTTGGGCAGTGAATGACAATGATGTGGGATGCTTGAAGATAGAGCCAGTGAAAATTGTTTTAAAAGAAGGAGTAACGTTACCGCGCATCCCGCAGTATAAAATTTCAGCAGAAGGAGAGAAAGGATTGAAAAGTATTGTTTCTGATTTGGTGAAATTGGGAGTGATTGAAGAGATTACAGGCAGCACATGCAACAGCCCCATTCTTCCAGTTTATAAGAAAGGGGGTAATGAGGTACTGTACCGTTTTATAATTGATTTTTGTGCATTAAACAAAGTAGTAGATCCCCAATTCCCGTTAGTTCCAGATGTTACCACAATTTTGACCATGATTCCTGCTTCGGCAGAATACTTTAGTGTTATTGATTTGAAGAATGATTTCTTCAGCATTCCAGTACACAAGGAAAGCAGATATTTGTTCGCCTTCACGTTAGGAAGACGATCATTCACATTCACACGCATTCCACATGGCTATACTGAAAGTCAGAGTATATACAGTAGAGCATTAAAAGAACAGCTAGATATGCTAGAACTTCCGATATGCTGTGTATTGCTCCAGTATATTGGCGACCTATTAATTGCTGCTGACAGGGAAGAGACTTGTAGAAAGGGTACTGGGGGTCATTCTGAGTTAGGAGGTAAGGAGAAAACGATGCCGGAAAAGGATTACTGGCATCGTTTCCCATTACGGGCTATTCTGACCTAACAGACTGTTATTTACAGCGCCGTAAAGTACGAGGTCGTAAATAGCGGTCTAGTGGTGCGCGCCCGGCACTCCATGTCGAAATTAGCGGCATGGCGTAAGCCGGAGCTGATCCCAAGTAATGCGGACAAGCAAAAAACGGCCTCCACAAGGCCGCAAAGTACCTTACCGCATGGAGTAAATAACGGCATCGCCGAGAAGGTGTTAAGAACCATGAGCAGTGTTTCCAAGAGCCACAGGTGCACTCAATCAGCACAGGTTGAGGCAATGGAGTCTGGCACAGCACAAAAGGAGCACACCCACACACCACACCCCCTCCCACACCAAGATGATACCAATTGTAGCAGCATACCTGGAGCTGGAGGCCCTGCTTGCAAGGCAGCAACTACAACAACAACAACAACAACCACAGCCCCCACCACAGAGGATACACAGGAGGAGAAGGAGGGTGAGACAGGCCCAGCATGCCCTACCGGTGCAGCCAACATTACCACGGCGGCAGCCCCCAATCCCCCGCATCAGAGCCACCCCCTTCAACCTCACACCAGAGCAGATCCACACCCTGTACCGGCTTGATTGGGACACCATTACCACCATAGTGGACCTGATACATGACGCTATAGTGAGCCTCATAGAAATCAGCACTGCCATCCCCCCTCTACTGAAGGTAGTGTCTGTGCTCCACTTCCTTGCCACAGGCACCTACCAGCATACTGTGGGACACATGCATGGCATTTCACAGCCCATATTTTCCCGGATACTCAACCAAGTGCTGGATGCCCTCCTCAACCACACAAGGGACTACATATCCCTACCCCGGACTCCCCAGGAGATATATGATACAAAAGTTGCCTTCCATGCACTGGCAGGCATGCCAAATTGTATAGGTGCCCTCGACTGCACCCACGTTGAATTGGTGGTCCCGCATGCCATGGAGGTGCTGTATCGCAACCGCAAGCAATACCACTCCATCAACGTCCAGATGGTGTGTATTGCCAGTAAAGCCATCACACATTGCAATGCCCGATACCGCGGATCAACTCATGACTCCTTGGTCCTGCGGAACTCCACACTACCAGGCTACATGGAGCGACATGCCGGACGATGTGCCTGGCTGCTTGGTGAGTAATCTGAATGGGCCATGGCAGTGCATTGGGGCTGTGAGTATGTTGGCTGCCTACTTCACCTGGGTGGGAAAGGGGGGGGATATGCCTACTTCACCTGGGTGGGAAAGGGGGTGGAGATGCCTACTTCACCTGGGTGGGAAAGGGGGGGAGGATGCCTACTTCACCTGGGTGGGAAAGGGGGGGGATGCCTACTTCACCTGTGTGGGAATGTTCAGGCAAGTGCACGATGTGCACCTCACAGAACACTGTGCCCCAAGGCAAATGACACGGCACATGACTACCTAACCACACAGTGTTGAATTACCGCCGACACCTAACACAACATGACTAACAGGAAACCTGGCCAAATACCACAACACATGCACCACTCATCAGCGGCCCTTACACACCGTAAGGGCATCCTGTACCATGCAGTGCAATAGCACCATGCCGCAGACTCCTGCATCTCGCCACACGGGACAGTCATCCCTGGGAGTGCATAGAAGTGAGTCCAACAGGGATCCCACAGCGTGTCACTGGTCCTGCACCCCCATAGGATTGCTGCAAGTCACCATGGCACAGATCAGTGCAGAATGATGAGTATGCTACTAACTACAGCCAACCCCCCGTCACCAAAACTCGCACAACACATCAATGAATGCAGTCCAACACTGCTGCATGCATATACGATGCACATGCAACAAGACGTGAGTGCACACCATAACCCATCATGAAGAAGCTATCCCCTCCATGATTCCATTGCACAGGACACATAGCCGGGCCAGTAATGGGGTGAATGCATCCTGGGACATGTGTGTATGGCCAGTAATCACCTGCTGCCATGTAAGACTAGTACAGTTCTCCACCATGAATTTACAAACACTTATCTTCATTCCACTCTCATGCAGGTGATGCTGGCTACCCTTTGAAGCCGTGGCTCATGACCCCGGTCCGCAACCCACAGAACAGGCATGAGGAGGACTACAATAGATCCCATACCTGTACACGGGTGGTGATAGAGCAGACCTTCGGCCTGTTGAAGGCATGATTTCGTTGCCTCAACCGGTCGGGTGGGGTACTCATCTACAGCCACGAGAAGGTGTCCAAGATCACCATGTCATGTGTAATGCTGCACAACATGTGCATCCGTCGGAACGTGCCACTGCCGCCTGACGTGGAACTGCTACCACCAGATGATGATGAGGGGGAGGAGGAAGGAATGGCAGGACAGCATCACGGTGCCGATGCACAGGAGGGAGGTGCCGTGCGGCAATCATTGATCGGAAAATATTTTTGACTCACTAGTCAGCTGAGGGTGTGAGGATGACAGGACATCAGGCACTGGGTGTGGGGATACATGTACACCATGCACTGTGGAACATTAAAAGACACATGCACAATGATCAATGTCCACTCTGTTTTTTTTGGATGATCAACCGGTGTATTGAATAATAATGTTCTAACGTGTACAACAAAAACTCCACAACCACCCCCCTCCCCCTCCCCCCAACTCCCACACACACCCTCACCCCTCCCCCCCTCCCCCCCAACTCCCACACACACCCTCACCCCCTCCACCTCCCCCCACAACAACCCCACAATAGTTCCATTAGGACAACATAGGCCACATGTGTGTGCCGGCATGGTCAACGTGCACTCCCAGAGCCAGGGGGATCCATGTCGTGGCGGCGCAATGTACACAGTGAATGACGGACCGGGCTGGTCTGGGTGGAGGAGCTTTGTGAAGGTGGGTCCTGCCGCTGGGGGTGTGGGGTGTGCTGCTTCCAGGGCATCTGCGATCCGGCCATGGATGTCGCAGAGCCGGTTTGTGCTTGCTGTGATCACCTCGACCCAGAGGCTGAAGGTCATTGCGCCACGCCACCCTTCATTCGCGATTGCGCCACTCCACCCTTGATGCGCGATTGTCCCTAATGAACTCCTCAATGAGGCCTGTGAGATGCTGGGAGCGCACTACAGCCATGGCCGATGTGGCCGATGTGCTTGGGAGGCTTGGTATTGGGCCTGCAGGCCTTTCCGGAGATTCTGCAGGGGAAGTGGATACAGGACAGGCAGGTTGTACTCCTTGCCCTGTGAGCCCTGGGATATCACTCTCCCCGGAGTCGCTGTGTGCCACCTGGCTGTATGATGGTGTGTCAGGGGTATGGCCAATGTCATTGGTGTCCTCCACGTTGACTCCCATATTGATGGGGGGCTGTCTGGCACATCGAGGAGGCACATGGCTGCATTCTCACCAGCCACACTGGACTCCTCAGAGTGCAGCGTGGGACATGTGTCCAGCGGCACTGCAGGCATGGGTAGGGGTGCGGGTGGGGGTTGTGCACCCTCTATGGGGGTTGCTGGAGCAGGTGGTGTTGCTTGTGTTGTCTTCCTGCTTGCAGGTATGCGGCGGCCCCTGACTCTACCCCTGGAGGTACTGGCCTGGGTGCTTTACTGGTCCTCGCTGTCATGCTCGCTGCCTGTGGGGGGAAAGAGAGAGACGGCATGAGCAATGATTTGGAGGTCAGCATTTCTACATGCCTATGGTATCACAATGGGATTGCAGCGGTTTGTTGACATTTGGGTGGTGAGTGGGACAGTGATCTGGGCTTGGATGGTAAATGCATGCAGATGTCTGGGTCACTCATGTTGGCAGAGTACTGTGATGACTCACATTCACAATGTTTACAATCACTGCCCCGTGTGCCTCACAGATTCGGCCTCATTGTGTGGTATGGCCCATATGGGTTACAGCCTTGCACCTGACATCAGCCTGGGTCCCGCTTGTTACAGCATGATTTCATTGGGGGGTGGGGTTTGCCCAACCATGACGTGACACCTTGCCCAGCCCTTGGCAGTGACTTACGTTAGGAATGCATGTTCTGTCTTGAATCATGACACTCAGCTCCATCAGCGGATGACGCTGCACCGCACTCCATTTCTCCAACCCCTTCTATGGCTTCTGTGCCCATCATGGCCGCACACGTTTCCTCCCACGCCATCATTTTGATGGGGGAACCTGGCCCTCCTCCTGTCTCCATGGCCTGACTTCTGTTTGCCGAGAGGATGGCCCGCACCCTGAGACGGAGGTCATCCCACTGTTTCCTGCAGTCCTTGGTGGTGCGGGGGGTGTTTCCCACGGCGCTCACCCTCTGTGCCACCAAGGCCCAGATCTCTTTCTTCCTGACAACGGTGGGCCTCCGCATATCACTGCTGAATACAGTGTCTGCATGTTCGTACAGAGTGTCGACCAGTACCTGGAGCTCATCCTGGGTAAAGCGCTCCTTCCTTATGCGTGCAGCACCCTTTTTTAATGCTTTGGGCTAATGCTGGTCTGGAATGCCTATTTCTCTGATTACTATATGCCTCCGGGTCCTGTATGGAGAGGATGGCAATGGATTGTGATTTTAAAGATGGCCGCCGTGCTCCTTCCCATTCCTGTGCGATGACGTTTTTTCCGGTTCTGTTTTTTAACAGTGACTGTAAATAGCGGGGACCGCTATTTACGGTTACCGCTAATTTCTCTATGTCGGTAATGTTATGTACACTGTGCTTGTTGCTGGTAAGGGCTTTTGGGGCCCTTTTACGGCAAGGCGCTGAGGTAAATAACCGGCATGGCGCAAAGCGCGTGCACGCAAAGTCAGAATAGGCCGATTTTTACAGTCTTGTGCCAGCACGGAAACGCTCTTTACGCCATGCCGGTAATCGCCTATACTTACCTCCCTACTCGGAATGAGGCCCACTGTCTCGTTATTGACTCATCTAGCTGCGCATGGTCATAAAGCAAGCTTAAAGAAATTTCAGTATTGTCAGAAGGAGGTAGCTTATTTGGGTTACCTACTCTCAAAAGAAGGGAGAAGACTAACGCCAGAGAGAATAGAGAGCATTTCTGGCATGCCTATTCCAAAGACACAGAAAGGAGTAAGAGCTATAATTGGCATGGCTTCTTATTGTCGTCAGTGGATTGTGAATTTTACGTTAATTGTAAAGCCAATGGTGGAGTTGACAAAGAAGGATGCAGTGATGCCGTTGCAGTGGAATGAAGAATGTCAGAAAGCATTTGATTTGCTAAAAACTGTATTGTGTTCTGCTCCAGTTTTGGGCACACCAAATTATGAATTAGTTTTTAGGTTGTTCGTGCATGGGAATGAAGGCTGCGCGTTCTGTTTTAACACAGGAACAAGGTGGAAGAAATAGGCCGTGCAGTTATTTTTCTTCTGCACTGGACCCTGTAGCGCGTGCACTACCACAATGTTTGCGAGCTGTTGCAGCGGCTGCTGCGTCAGTGAAACAAACAGAAGGGATGGTATTGGGGCACACTTTAATTTTGATGGTGCCACATGCCATAGACGTTCTACTCAACAGAACGCAGACGCAACACCTCACCTCTGCTAGATTACCTAGATATGAAATTGTGTTGTTCGCACCCCACATCCAAATTATGAGGTGTAGCACTTTGAATCCAGCAGAATTGATGCCAATGCCTGAGGAAGACCTTGGTGGAAATGAATCACCCCCCCATGATTGCTTAATGGTTACTGAGGAAGAAACAAAAGGGAGAATTGATTTGAGTGATACTCCACTAAAAGAACCAGATGGAGAACTGTTTTCTGACAGTTCCTGCTTTAAATTACCTGACGGCACATAAACTGCCGCATATGCCATCACCACGTTAAAAAAGCACTGCAGAGAGTAAAATAATTCCTTACAACTCTGTCCAAGCAGCGGAAATACTTGTCTTAACGAGAGCCTATGAAATTTCTGAAAATCTAAACGTGAACATATACACTGACAGCCAATACGCCTTTGGCGTGGTTCATAATTTTGGCCGACTGTGGGCCGAGACAGGTTTTCTAACATCACACGGGGCTAGAATCCAACATGGCCCTTTGATTGTACGATTGCTGTCTGCACTTACGTGTCCAAAGCACTTGGCAATAGTAAAATATGAAGCACATAAAAAGGTGACATGCAATGTGGGAGAGGGAAACGCATTTGCAGACAGAATTGCGAAACAAACTGCCACTGATTTGAATATAAAAATGTTAACAGTCCAATCGGAGGAAGTACCCTGTATGATAGAGAATAGAATTGTCACTGGTAAAGAGATGCAGGCGGAAGCCACTGTCGATGAAAAGCAAGGGTGGGCTGAGGGCTCTGCAGAATTGGATCTTGAGGGTTGTTGGGTGGACAAGAAGAGCGGGAATTGGATGTTGCCAAATGCAATGGTTACAATGGCTCACAGTCCCACCCATATTTGTGCAAAGAAAATAATTCAACATCTAGCCACAGTCTGGCAAAATCCACTCATAAAAAAGAATGCTGAGAGTTTGGTATAGAATTGTATCACGTGCCTACAACACAATGTGGGAAAGGGAACAATGACTCCAACAGGACGTTTTAGCCCTCCCTCCATGCCATTTGAGGTGATCCATTGTGATTTGATAGAAATGGAGGGATGGCCAAAACTTGAAGTATGTTCTGGTGGTCATATGTGAGTTCAGCAAGTGGGTGGAAGCGTATCCATTAAAAGACTGCACTGCCATGAGCACGGCAAAAGTAATGCTGAAGGAGTATTTCTCTCGCTTTGGTCTGCCCCGTGTCATATGGTCGGACAACGGTCCGCATTTTGTAGGTGCAGTGATACTGCAGATTTGTGCAGGCCTCCAAATCGATAAGCGATTCCATTGTTCGAGACATCCGATGTCGGCCGGTCTTATTGAACGCCACAACGGAATCTTGAAGTCCAAGATTAGCAAGATCTGTGCAGGTAGCAAGCTAAGTTGGGTAGATGCATTGCCAATAGCGCTACTGTGTATGCGAACATCTGTGCAGGCGAGAACTGGGCTCTTCCTGTACGGAATTATCATGGGGAGACCAGCGAATGTTTGGTGTGCACCTCAGCCGAAAAGGCTGAGGGAAGTGGAACATCCTGTACTCAGCATTTATTGTAATCTGTTAATGCAAAAACTGCATTTGATTCATCAGCAGGTGCAGGAGGCGCTGCCCATAAAATACACTGGCCCAGGACACGCATTGGAGCCAGGAAACTGTGTGCTAGTAAAACATTTTGAACGTAAAACATTGTTAGCACCCAAGTGGCGTGGGCCCTACCAGATCCTCCTGACTATGCATACGGCGATACGAGTGGATGGACAAAAGGCGTGGATACATGTCATGCACGCCAAGAAAGTCCCACCACCACTTGACACTTTGACTGATCGGGAGAATGACCAGAAAGAGACAGCGGTTCCAGAAACGAAAAATACAATTGCCAGTTCCTTGCCACAGAAACTGCCGATCCTGAAACAAAGCCTGATGAGATTGCCATAAAAGCGGAAGGGCAAAGAATGCCCCAACATTGTCCAGCAGATTCTGCATCACTGCTGGCTGACACCAAGCGTATACCTCTGTGGTGCCCTCCATCTTCTGTTGCGCCACAGCCTGCATCATCGCCTGGGCGCCCATCATCATCTGACATTGTGCCCCAGGCTGACTCCAAGCTTGAGACCGGAAGTGCACCTGCACTATTTGTCGACCACACGATACCGGGAGCAAATCGGTATAACCTGTGGAGCAGAAAAAAGGAGTGATCACACCTCCATCTTTTTGTGATTGTATTGCCTCTGTTTCCTATTCTTGGATGAAGTAGGAACCGGAGGCCTAGAGGAGAGTGGCGTGAGGGTTGTGCAAACCAGACAGCTCAACAAACGCAACTCCTCGGTGTTAAATCCATGTGTCCGGAACCCGAGCAAACAAGGGGGGCGCATATGGTACAATGGCAACTGCTCTGAAACTCTAGAGCAATGTGCGAATGCACGGAGATCTTGCTAAGCGACTAAGCAATCCAGGCTGATAAGAACTGGCATGGAAAGACTGTAGACATTTATCGAACTCTCTAACATTGCAACAAGCGCATCGACAGGAGAATATTCACAACGAATATGGTGGAAGAAGAAGAATGACGAGAGAAGATGCCGGAACCAGCAAACGTCCCCTCCTGCACCAATGCTGATAATGAGTTAAACGCAGTACATAGAAAGGTGAAAAAAGGACATGGTCGTAAGAATTGTATGCTGGGTCTAACAATAATAATGTGTATAATGAGTATATTAGCCCCAATATTGACCGTATCAGTATTATGGTACCTGGAGGAAAGGCATCCTCTAGAGGTACTTTTGCCTGTTGTGAACATTTCCACGACGGAAAGCCCAGTTCATGTGATTTCCTATACCTTGTCCCCAATGGAAGAGAGACATAGGGAAGAGTATGGGAACAACACATTACTATTGATAATGAACATGACACGCTCAATACTAAGAAAAAACAACTGTTGGGTTTGCGCCCACTTGCCCCAGCATGGTGGTAAGGGAATAGGATGGTATGTACAGCCCCTGCCATTGACCTCTGCATGCTATGCCTCTCTGAGTGCCTTATATTATGGGAAATGGAACAAGAGTGAAACTGGTCAACTAGACAAAACAAACATGAATGAATTCCAGGAAGTGATTAAGAAACCGGTGGGTTGCTCCATATTCCATAAAACGTGATTAATTACACCAGCAATAATGCCACAGGATAGATTGTCTGTGCCTTATAAATCATCTGTGATCACGTTTCATATGAGCCCAGAAGGAAACAAGGATGTGAAGCCCCCTTCCTATACAGTAAATTATAATCCACGTTCTGTCCCTTTTTGTTTACAGAAAAAGGGCTCTTTTCAGGTGGGGACATTCACTAGATGCAAAAACATAGCATTCCTTGATAAAGAAGTGGAACCAATATATGTGGGAGATCCTGTGTATTTCATATGTGGAGAAAAAGCATATCCTTTGTTACCTAGAAACTGGGGAGGCACGGGTTATTTAGGGTTTCTATTTCCTGGGGTGTTTCTTTCAAAAACAGCAGATGTAGCCAAATTGACCAGGTCACAACCTCGCCGGAATATTGAAGACGGGTTGATTGTAGGTGACATAGCAAAATCATTTATACCATTTTGGGGCCAAGCAATAAACTCTTATAATATAAGACGACTGTCCAGAATATTAGACAAAACAATAAATGGAACAACTGACATATTATATAACATGACTCTTGAGGAAAAAGGAATTAGATTGATGTCACTGCAAAATAGAATGGCCCTTGATATAATCTTAGTTGATCGTGGCAGTGTTTGCAAAATCGTGGGATCAGCGTGTTGCGTATTTGTAAGCGACTCCTCCCCCACGATTTTCGAAGCGATAAGAAAATTGCATGTATTAAGCTCTGATCTTAACCCCCCTGAAGGAGGCTGGGAATTGAACATAAGCTCCTGGTTCTGGGAAGTGTTGCGGTCCTGGGGATGGAAGCTATTTGCAATCTTAGTAGCAATTCTAGGAATATTCGTGACATGTTGTTGTTGCATACATTGTCTCCCCATTAGTGAGGAATGTGTACAAATGGTAAAATGAAAAAACATTACTAGACCAAACACTCACAATAGTAATGAATCCAAAACGATCAAAGAATTCATGGTGATCGCTATTGATAATAATAAGGAGGAGACAGCGAGTGTATATGAGTCAGAGTTCGAATCAGATTCCGAGTCTGATCTAAACACTTGGTCGGAGGAGGATGCAGTGTACGGATGAGGCGATTGGCATACAGCCAAGAGGAGGCTTTGTCAGTCTAGAACAATTAGACATCCCTCGAACGGAAGGCCATGCAGGATAATTGGTAGACTGAAGACCAACCGCCTCATTTAAGGTGTTAAGAATATATGCTCATTAGCCATTACATAGTTACTAGCTCAACTAGAGTGCGGCCATTTTAAAATGACCAGAATCGCCATTTTGTTTTCTCTCTCTGTTCTCTCTAACGCTGCTATTTTGCATCATGTAAAACTGCTTTGCTGTAGATATTATTCCGCTTCAATGGTCCAAGGTTACTAATGACATGTTGAAACATTACACTGGAGAGCCAGACAGAAATGCCTGGTTCCCTCCCTCACATATCCTTGAAGGCAAGGAGCAAGGCATTTTAATCAGTACACGGATGCCAGCAAGTCTCCTTAAAAGAATAGCAATGTACAAAACTAATATTAAAGGGTTTGAATTATGTTCTTCTTTACGGCCCCCCTTCTGAGCATTCTGAGGCCCTAGAGAGCAAGCTGACCTCTAGAGCGTGAATCGAAACCAGGAGATAGTAAGGCCTGGAATGTGCCAGTCCCCTGTGCGCAGCTTGCACATGAAAACAGAAGCGCTGTGTTCTCTCAAATAAAGAATGGTGTCTGTAAATTTGAGATTGCAAACTGTTACTAAATATGGTGGTATAAGGTGTCATATTCGTCACCATGGTCAATCATCGCCTCCAATTCAAAGGGAATGAATTAGGGGCGGCATCGAATGTGTCATTACTGATTGTAAGATGCTCATTTTGTATATATGTAACTGATGTACGTTTTTCGCTCTCTTGCCTCCCCCGAGGTCTGTGAGACACACGTCGCGGGGCGTGGGATCATTTGGCCAACTGGGACTATTTTTTTTGCAATAAACCCTAGATTTTGGGAATACAACCTCGTGTCTGGCGTATCAGTTTGTGTGTGGTGATTGCGCCTTGTTTCCACATCCGAGGGTCCCTCAGGGGCCCCTTCAGTCCCGCAGAGTTATTGAGTATTTATAAGAGGGCTTTTTCGTTTGACACTTCTTCAGCTGCTTTAGCGCTCCATTTAGCTCTGTTGCTTAGTAAGCGTTCGGAGTTGCCTACTTCTCAATTGCCAATGAGAGAGGTCCCTCCGACATTTGTCCCAAAAGAAGAGATTCCAGTTAATGCTGTAGTAGGTACTGCTGCTCAAGAAATTCCTGCACATTATGTGTCGCAGTTCGTTCACGTCCCGTTCTCGAGACAGGAAGTGAACACCATTAAACAGTCTATTCCCGATATCAGAAAGAATCTGACAGGGTTCTTCAAAGAAATAGAGTCTGTTTTACAATCCTCAATATTCACCTTAAGAGATATTGATCTGTTGTTTCCCGTACTCCTGCCCGTTGATTTGTGGAAACAGATTAGGACTATAGATGATGTACCATGGTTAGAAGATTCATGGGATACTATGACTAGACTTGATAGAGAAAGACCAGCTGGTGAGAGACCACAACAGGTAATACTAACTTTACCTGATAGAATAGTTACAAAATTGAAGACTATAGGTCCTGAAAGAAGGATTATTTGGGACAAGTTTACGGCCTGTGTCCAAGGGAAATCTGAGGGTGCTACCGAGTTCTTCAACCGGTTCGAACAAGTATTTTCAGATTACAGTGGGCAAGACTTAAGCACAGTGTTACGCTCACCTGGTTCCCACAGGGGCGTCGATCGGACCCGGACAGCTGCGGTCTCCACCAACGTGATGCGTAGTGCCGAGATGACTGTCTGGACTGGCCCGCCTAATCTCATCTGCTTGATCCGTAGAAGTATTCTACTGCAGGTGGAGAAAGGGATTTAGCCACCCGTGGATTTTAGTGATGGCCCCCTCCCACTGTTCTCGTTCTCCCCTCTTATCACCTCCGATATCCCCTTTTTATAACCTCACCTTATGTTTTTAAATGATGAGCTCTCCACCCTGCATGGCATGCAGGGATGCCTAGATACCAGTTACTTCACTGGTTTGAAGGTGCTGGAGGAGTTCCGGAGGTATATTGACTCCGGGGTTTATAAAGTTCAAAGACTTTAATATGTCTGATGTGCACTCTTATTCCATTCCCTTGTTGAATTGCAACTGGTTCAAAAGAATATTGCCTGGAGGTAGCTGATGGCGTTCACGTAAGAGCCTGTATTACCCAACCCTGTCCGGTAAAAGTTGCATGAGTTTAACTTGTTGTTTTCTCCCTTTATAGGTGCGTCAAATGAAAATGAGGCATATAAAAGGGTAATGCCTCCGGTGGTAAATCAGGTAAGCCTATGGTGGTAAGATTGTATTTGTCGGCTCTCTTGGCTCACCTTGTTGTTTCTTTTGTTTTCCCCCAGGTGCTGAAGTTCGGCGAAGAAAATGATGGAGGCAGCGCCGGATCGAAAAATGCTGTGAGGACTGGTGAGTATGGCGTGGCGCTGCAGCTGGCGATGCGACGCGTGCAGAAATAATGTCCTTTTCAAGTTCGAAGACGTGATGGATCCGGAATCAGGTAAGGATTGAAATAATGTCGTTGTTCTAACCTTTCCTTCTTCTTTCCTCTTTTGATGGGAGCTCTGGATTCGAGACGGGCTTGGCTGAAGACTGGATACTGACTGCAGGCACGGTGAGCGTTACACTGCTGGATGCAGAATAACGCAAAGCGTGTGTTGCTGATCGGGTGTGGTTTAAATAGCCTCCAAAGTAGTTCCAGGTAAGAAGTTCCCCAGAACCACACCAGAGTAAAAAATAGTCCCTGTAACAAAATAGTCCCATCCAAGCCTCACGTTGGCTTGGATTCAGTTGCAGCATGGTCTGCATGAGGTAAGTAATGTCTATGAGCCTGGCGCCTATGGCGCCAGGGCTGATTTCTATTATGAGCCTGTGCCTAAGACGCCAGGACTGAACCCAGACAGCCCCTAGCCGGGGCTGCTGGGGTTTTAATAAATATCTGGATGCCTGCTCCCGGGGCTGATGGGCTTGGTCCGGATGCCCGGGGGTAGGCATCATGACATACAGAGTCTGGGAAAATGTTATTTGTGGACAAATTTGTGCGTGGATTGCTGCCTGACATCCAGTCACAGATCATGTCCTCCGAGTGCGCTTGGCAAGCTAAGTCTCAGTCAGAAGTCTGCACATGAGTCAGTACTACGACAATCATGTCAATAACGAAAAGGAAAGAGTTGATAAGAGAAAAGGTGACTTAAAGACAAAAGTACTATTGCAGCAAATTGTTAGAGGCCCTTGAGGGGGTAATTCGCAATTTAGAGGTCAGTACGTTCCACAAGGAAATGCGCCCTGGGTCCTGTAAACATTAACCAGTGTGCTTATTGCAGACAAGAGGGTCATTGGCATTCACAATGCCCGATCCTCCAGCAGAGGTCAAATAACACATTTGGGAATATGGGTAGACGATCCAGAGGCCGCCCAGGGGTAGAGGGTCCTGGTAGAGGTCAGTTTTCACAAGATTCACAACAACCTTTTTCGCAGGATAATCAGGCATCGAGTGTGGATAATAGAAACATTTTTGACCATCCTTCTGCTGCTTACCTCTCTGAAGAACTTCCTTTCAACGACATTCTGTTTCACTAGGATTGCACGAATCAGGGTTTGGAAGCAACTCCTATTCCTGTTAATCAGAAAGGTCCCTACGTTGAAATGTTAGTGGGTAATAGGAAACATCTATTATTGATAGATACAGGGGCACAGAAGTGTTCCATTGACCATTCACGGGTTCCAAACATTCCACTGTCAGGGCAAACCAATGTTTCTGTAGGGTTTTCTGGCACACCAGTCGTCTGTCCGGTTTCTTCGCCGGTACCTATTTCATGGGCCCATTTACGGACCACTGTCCATTCCTTTTAACCACGAATTGTGGAGAGAATTTGTTGGGGTAATTCATTGTTCTTCTGAAGGAGTGCGTTTGACGATTTCACCACAGACCATTGCCGCTGGAATTTAGAGATGTTCCAGAGTGTTTGTGGGCGATTGACGACAATGATGTCGGTGTTTTGCAAATTGAGCCTGTTAAGATTGTTTTGAAACATGGAATGAAGTTTCCACGTACTCCCCAGTATAAGATCTCGGTCGATGGTGTGCAAGCTTTAAAATGCATTATCTCCGATTTTGTGCATCAAGGGGTGATTGAGGAAATTGCAGGTAGTTTGTGCAATAGTCCGATTTTGCCCGTGTACAAAAAAGGCAATAATGCAATTCCCTTCCGTTTTATTATTGATCTACGTGCCATTAATAAGATTGTTGTTCCACAATTTCCTATTGTGCCTGATGTGACAACAATATTGACCATGATCCCGGCTTCAGCTACTTACTTTAGTGTTGTGGATCTAAAAAACGCCTTCTTTAGTATTCCTATACACAAGGACAGTAGATACTTGTTCGCATTCACCTTAGGGGGACGCTCGTTTACTTTTACCCATGCACCGCAAGGTTACACGGAAAGTCCTAGCATCTATAGTAGGGCTTTGAAAGAGCAGCTCGATACCCTTGAGTTGCCCTCTACTTGTAGACTGCTTCAATATGTTGACAACCTGTTTTTAGCTGCTGACTCAGAGACCGCTTGTAAGGAGGGCACTGTGTTGTTGCTTATTCATCTAGCTCAACATGGACACAAAGCTTTGCTTAAAAAATGTCAATATTGTCGACAGGAGGTCGCCTATTTAGGCTATCTCCTGTCAAAGGAGGGAAGAAGGTTGACACCTGAATGGATACAAATAATTTCTAGCATGTCTGTCCCAAATACACAGAAGGAAGTTAGAGCCTTGATAGGTATGGCTTCTTACTGTAGGCAGTGGAACCCAAATTTCTCCTTAGTGATTAAACCAATGTTGGCTTTGACGAAGAAGGGCATTTCTTTGCCATTGCCGTGGAACTTGTAACACCAGCGAGCATTTGATCTGCTCAAGACTGCATTGTGCTCGGCACCAGTTTTGGGCACACCAAACTATGAAAAGGCCTTCGTGTTGTACTGCATGAATGTGATGGATGTGCTTTGGCTGTATTAACGCAGGAACATGGAGGGAAGAATAGGCCGTGCAGCTACTTTTCTTCTGCCCTTGATCCTGTATCATCCGCTTTGCCAAGATGTTTGAAAGCTGTCGCTGCTGCTGCGTCCATTAATCAGAGCGAGGGAATGGTCCTAGGCAATGCTCTAACCCTGATGGTACTTCACTCTGTAGATATTCTATTAACCAGAACATAAACGCAACACCTTACCGCCGCACGATTAATGCGATACGAATTGATCTTGTTTGCACTGCACATCCAAATTAAGAGGTGTTGTGTCCTTAATCCGGCTGAACTTCTACCTTTCCCGCAAGGTACTGCTTGCAGTGACGAAGAGTCACATGACTGCCTTTACACCAAAGAACAAGAGACTAAAGGCAGAATTGACCTAAAGGACACTCCTTTGAATAATCCGCTGGGGGAGCTGTTTTGTGACAGCTCCTGTTTCAAACTCCCAGATGGTACATCCACATCTGCTTATGCAATCACCACATTGAGCACGGTCGTGGAGACCAAAAGCATCCCACATAACTCTGCGCAGGCCGCAGAGATTATAGCATTGACCGGAGCTTGTGAACTTTCCGAAGGGCTTACAGTAAATATATATACTGACAGTCAGTATGCCTTTGGGGTGGTTCACAACTTCGGCAGACTTTGGGCAGAAAGAGGTTTCTTGACTTCACATGGTACTAAAATCCAACATGGCTCCTTGATAGTACGGTTACTCTCAGCACTCCCTAGTCAGCTAGCTATCATGAAATGCGCAATGCATCAGAAGGTCATAGACAATGTAGGAAAAGGTAATGCTTTTGCTGACCAGATAGCCAAACAGACTGCCACTGATCCCTCTTCAGAAATGTATATTTCAAGGGAAGCCACAAATGCCTGTACTTTGGACGAGGGTATTGATTCCGTAAAGAATATTCAAATCGGTGCCACGTTAGAAAAATCTAAGAAATGGGCTGAGGGCTTGGGAAACTGGATGATGATGGGTGCTGGGTGGACAAAGTTGAAGGGAAATGGCTATTGCCTGACGCATATGTTATGATGATGGTTGTTATGGCTCATGGTCCCACCCATATTTGTGCTTGTAAGGTCACTAAAATGTTGCAAAATGTGTGGGTAAATGATAAAATCCCTAAAGTAGCTGAACGATTCGTTCAAGGATGTGTGATTTGTTTACAGTACAATGTGGGAAAGGGCACATCAACTCCGAGGGGTAGTTTTGGACCACCTTCTGTCCCCTTTGAGGTGATTCATTTTGACTATCAAAATGGAGCATTGCCATAATTTTAAGTATGTATTAGTTGTCATCTGTGCCTTTAGCAAATGGGTTGAAGCTTTTCCCGTCAAAGATGCCACAGCCATGACCACGGCAAAGACCATGCTAAAGGAATATTTTCCAAGATTTGGTTTGCCAAGAGTCATCTGGTCGGACAATGGTCCACATTTTATCGCTGCTGTAATTCTGCAGATATGCGCGGGATTACAGATCGATAAACGTGCTGGACTAGTAGAAAGACACAACGGCATCATAAAAAACAAGCTCGCTAACACGTGTGCCGGCACCAAACTAATATGGCCGGACACCTTACCGATCATATTATTGTCCATGAGGACGACCCCTCAAACTAAGACTGGGCTCTCTTCTTTTGAGGTGGTCATGGGTAGGTCAGCTAACATTTGGAATGTCCTCAGGCCCCGCTCTTTGCGCGAGGTCGATAATGTACTTCTTTCTGACTATTGTGGCCAGTTAACTAAAAATCTGTATTTGATTTATCACCAGGTGCGAGAGGCTTTACCTGTGAAATACCAGGGCCCCGGCCACAGCATACGGCCAGATGACTGGGTCCTTACGAAAACATTCAAGCGATCCTCTTCCCTCGCACCTCGTTGGCGGGGCCCTCATCAGGTCCTCCCGGTCATACGGACGGCGGTGCGGGTAGCAGGAAGAAGAATTGGATCCACATGTCACATATCAAAAGAATTCCTGACCCTGTGCCACACACTACAGAAGATACAGAACCCCTCACCAGTACTGCAACCAAGGATCACGAAGCAGTAAACAGTATGGAGAGTGCATCAGAGACTCTCCCTGAGCCCGTGAGGCCTGGGGAAACAGCCGTTTCACCTCCACACTCTCCAATAGTTTTGTCTTTTGAATTTGTTCCAGATCTTGCATCAGACCCTGTTTTGGATTTGTCGCTTCCAACGGGAAGTGACGACACGTTGTTCACAGATCCTTCAGTACAAGGGATCACAAGGTACGATCTGCATCTGAGGAAATAGACCTACTGCACGGTTCGGCTGTGCCTTTGAAGAAAAGTCATCAAGGGCTTGCCTTTTTGGCCCGATCATTTGTGTAGATGGGAATTCTGTTGGCTAGGGTTTGTGAAAGGACTGAGAAGATGCTCGGCTGGAGGTCGCCAGCAAAAAAACATTGGTGTAAATCGTTTGAAGAACAATGCCTGCAACCGCTCCCGCTCAAACAGAAAAGATAAGAGACTGTGTGACCAGCTACAGAAATGAACATTCAAATGAGTGGGCCCCGAAAACGTATTGTTGCTTAGTGATAATGTTGATTGGTTTTACAATAGTCATTGCCTTAGGATTTTGGTATCTGGAAGAAGTACATCCGCTTGAAAATGTGTTACCCACTGAAAATGTACCCACTGTTGCTACTCCTTTTGTACATCTGCATACTTTATCTCCGAGAGACTCACAGCATAGACAGAGTTATCACAACAACACTCTATTGCTCATTATGAACGCTACACATACCATTCTTAATAGGTCTAACTGTTGGGTTTGTTCGCATTTACCGCAACACGGGGAAAAGGGACTGGGTTGGTATATTCATCCTCTACCTCTGACAACTGCTTGTTATGCTTCTCTTAGAGCACTATTCTTTGGCCGATGGAACAATAGCATCTCAGGGAACTTTGATGGGACGAACTTGAACAATTTTGAAAGACGTCTTCTGACGCCCTTGGTATGCTCACTTTTTGCAAATAGGGGCAAGCCAAATGTTGCTTCTATTAGGCCTTCTGACAGACTGTCCCGTCCTTTCCAATCTTGATTTCTTTTAAGATGGCTCCTAAAGGCAATAGGGATGCCACGGCACCTTCTTATACTGTTAACCACAGCCCTGATTCAGTTTCTTTCTGCATACAGAGGAATGGTACACAGTCAATGGGTGATTTTAAAGGTTACGCCAATGTTGCAAATATGACTAGTGAGAACAGACCTTTGTATGTAGGCGAACCTGTCTACTTTGTTTGCGGTAATGTAGCATTTCCATGGTTACCCAGGAATTGGCCGGGAACATGTTATTTAGGGATTCTGTTACCCGGAGTATTCGTTGCTAGCACTATAGAAATTTCAAAGGCTCGTCCACGGCGGGACGAGAATGGCGTTACTTCAGCACAAGTTCTGGGCGATGTAGCTAAATCCTTTGTGCTATTGTGGGGGCAAATACTGAACTCAGAAGACATCAGGAGACTAGCCAGAGTACTGGAGAGGACCATCAACCGGACCACTGACATACTCTATAATATGACGTTAGAACAGAAAGCAATAAGGTTAGTGGCACTTCAGAAACAGATGTCATTAGATGTCATCCTGGCTGAACGTGGTGGGCTATGTAAATAGTGGGGTCCGCTTGCTGCGTTTTTTCGTCTAGATTCCTCCCCAACAATCTTTAGGGTGATCCAAAATCTGTACGTCCTTAGTTCAGAAGTGCATGTTTCCTAGGGAGACTGGGAACTTAGCGCTTGGTTCTGGGATCTCCTACGATCTTGGGGATGGAAGTTACTTTTGGTCTTGATGATTATTTTAGGTATTCTGTTGTTTCTTTGCTGCTGTATACAATGTCTTCCTGGAATATGTTTGATGTTAGGAGGATGTTGTGCACAAGCGATGGGTGCATTAGGGAAAAAGTATACACCCCAGAGAAGATCTCTAATTAATTTGTGCTGAAAAAAATCTTAGTATCCCATCTCATGGCAATTGATATTTCCGATAGTGATTCAGGATGTATGGACATTGAGACGTGGAGTTACTTGTAAAGTGACTAGAAGTAGTTTAGCGCTTGGCTTAGGCCAAAAGGAGGGTTTGTTAAATGGGATATCATATTATGCCTCCTTTATTGTATATATTGGCCTAAGCCCAGTCGCTCTGCGAAGAAATCCGCGTTGCAAGGTTCCGACCTTAGATCGACCTAGCTGCCATTTTGGGAACATCCGCCATTTTTATTTCCACCTCAAAGCCACTCTGTATTCTAAAATGGTGGACAGTGTACTCCTGACCTTTACACAGGTTAATGCTTAAACTGCCTGTAGGCTAAATGTTTGGGTCGTGTAATAAGACCATGTCCTATGTTTGACCTGAAGATCAAAGGATTTCTCATGCCAACAAGTCTGATCCGTGGGCATACATTGAATACAATGTTTAAATACTGAATGTGAGCACTTGTTGAACTACATTGTATAAAACATGTACTAAGGCTTAATGTCAAATTCTAAGATACACTGTTGCCATTGTGACTTGTTGTTTTATAAACTAGACATAATCCACATGCATATAGTTGGACTAACTAGAGGCGAACTCGGCAGGAACCCTAGTCCGAGAATAATTAACTTGCAGAGGGGCTGCCCATTGCGATTGAGAATTGTATAAAAGATGAGAATATGTAGACGTCCAATACCTCTCACTTCTCACACCGAAAGGGCTGGTACTCGTGATGTACTGAGGGCAAGATAGCTATCTGATACTTTGTGTCTTTGTAAACTGTACAGTTATTTGAATAAAGATCTGAGAATCTTTATAAGCCTGTGTTTGGTGTATTTCCTTTTGTGGTACTCAGCCTCAATATTTCTCTTTTGCTTTTACACTGGGAAACAGAACCAGGCTAGTGAAACCTCTGGTGCTAAACCAGAGGGAGGTCAGACCAAACCCCCATTCATAAAGACATTTGGTAAATGTTATGCTTGTGGGTCAACTGACCATGTGAAAGGGGATCCCAGGTGTAAGGGTAAACCTTCAGGGATCCACACTGTCTCCTTAGCCTTCTCCCCAGAGGAAGAAGTACAAAAGGCAAGTGGAAACTTTCACCTACTGGCTAAGGAACCCATGAAAGTCTCAGCCAGTGTTTCTTTAGTGTTCCTGGGTCTGTGGGAACAACATAACTTAGATGCTTACAATTCCATCCCAGACAATACTAAAGAGTATTACAAAGACAGTGTTTTTGTGACTGGACAGGGGAACCCTGCCATCAGAGACACTGGGGCCAGTATTACTGTATTTGATGAATCTTTTTTCAAGGTAGAGGATGTTGCTAAGGCACCCAAATACCTCACTCTTGCTAGAGGCCCTGTCCAAATGCTTCCACAGTTACCAGCTCTCATCCAGTACAATGACATCACTGTCAAGATACCTGTAAGTGTGCAGAGTGAAGTACCTGGGAGTGTCCTATTGGGGAATGACTTAAATACTCTTGGAGTTGTATCAAGCAACCCCAGGCACCCCAGCAAAAGGAAACAGGAGCAGACAAGGGAGGCCAGAGAGAGTACCTTAAGAGGCTCTCAAGGGGAAATTATAGAGGAAACTATAACCCCAGCCCACTGGACTTACTGACTGCCATTTCTAAGAAAAAGGATAAAGGGAAAACCTAAAACCTCAAGGAAGAAGCCAGTCAGCACTCCTGTGCCACCTACAAGGACATCCCAGAGAGGACTGTCCAAAGTCACACCTGTGACTCCTCCACCAGCTGAGGCTGAGTGTGAGGAACAACCTAGTGTGGTTGAATCAGCTACTGAGGAATCAGAGCTGGAAGAGGACCTCGCTCCTGTTGGAGATCCGGATCCTGGAGACCATCCTGAGCTACAGTCTTTACTGGCAGAAGGTAGACCCTGTAGGGCAGACTCCAGCAGAGGTCAAAGAGAGTGTCCTACTCTTGAAGGTCTTTGCCAACAGGCAGCTTCCCAGCTGGAAGGGCAAGAGCCAGGGAAGCATAGGTTATACTGGGAAGATGGCCTCTTCTACAGTGAACCAACTGAGTCTATCCTAGGGGACTACAGAAAACTTGTAGTGCCTCTAGAGAGCAGACAACAGTTCCTACAATTAGCCCATGAGATCCCTTTAGCTGGTCACTTGAGTTTCAAGAAGACTAAGGAAAGGCTTTCTTTGTATTTCTACTGGCCTAAATTGAGGTCTGATGTAGATACATTCCCTAGTAGCTGTCACACTTGTCAGACATCTGGCAAGAGTGGAGCAAAGAATATGGCACCTTTGGTGCCTCTCCCAGTGGTGGAAGTCCCTTTTGAGAGGGTAGGAATTGACATTGTTGGTCCCTTAGACCCTCCAACCTCTTCAGGTAACAGGTTTATCCTGGTTGTAGTAGACCATGCTACTAGGTATCCTGAAGCAATACCTATGAGGACTGTTACAGCTCAGGCTGTTGTTAAGACCCTACTTGGTATTTTTACCAGGGTAGGTTTTCCTAAGGAAGTCATCTCTGACAGGGGATCCAATTGTATGTCCCACTAAATGCAGGCCATATGGAAGAACTGTGGAGTGACTTACAAGTTCTCAACTGTCTACCATCCACAGACAAATGGATTCGTGGGGAGGTTTAACCGTACAATGATGAGCATGATAGGTGCTTTAGAGGAACCCCTTAGAAGAAAGTGGGACCTTCTACTGCCATGCCTTTTATTTGCTTATAGAGAAGTCCCTCAGGAGGGAGTTGGATTTAGTCCCTTTGAGCTTCTCTATGGCTATCCAGTTAGAGGTCCCTTGGCCCTAATTAAGGAGGGGTTGGAGAGTGCTCCTTCCCCCAAGCCAATGAGAGTCACTGACTATTTTGTAGTTCTCCTTAGGAGAATGTCACACATGATGGCAGAAACATCAGATAACTTAAAAGTAGGTCAGACTCTGGTGAAGCATTGGCATGACCAGAAGGCCAACATGGTTGAGTTTACTCAAGACCAGCAAGTTTTAGTTATGGTACCTACAAGGAAGAGGGCCTTACAGGACAAATGGATAGGACCCTTCAAGGTCGTGGGAAAACTTGGAGAGCTCAACTATCTGGTGGACTTAGGCAATCCTAAGGAGGCTCCCAGAGTCTTTCACACCAACCGTCTAAAAGCTTATATCTCAAGAATAGAAGTCTGAGCTTTGCTTCTAGCTTCAGCTCAAGAGGAGGAGGAGAGTGAACCTCTACCTGACCTAATCAGAGGCCAGCCTTTAGATGAGAAGATAGAAGGAGTCCATCTCTATTCTAATCTGACACTGGCACAGGAGGAGTGCACGTTTCTGTTAAATCAGTTTGACTCCCTGTTTTCACTATCAACAGGCTTGACCCCTTAGGGGCCAGCATGATATTCTCACTGGTGACAGTTTACCTGTCAAATGCCTAGGTTACAGGATGTCCGATCCTGTAAGAACCCACATAAAGGAAGAGGCCAACAAGATGTTTGATCTCGGGGTAATAGAGCCATCTACCAGCCCATGGTCTAGTCCAGTGGTACTAGTGCCAAAGGCAGGATCCAAAGAGTTGAATTCTGTGTGGACTATAGAGCTCTTAATGCAGTCACAAAGACTGATGCCCACCCTTTACCAAGGACAGATGAACTGGTGGACAAACTTGGTTTAGCCAAGAACCTCAGTACATTTAATCTCACTTCAGGCTATTGGCAAATAGCAATGACAGACCATGCCAAGGAGAAAACTGCATTCTCAACCCCAGAAGACCTCTAACAGTTTCAGGTACTGCCGTTTGGACTAAAGAATGCACCTGCAACAGTCCAAAGGATGGTTAATCAAGTTCTGAATGGGATGGAGGACTTCTGCATGGCATACTTGGATGACATTGCAGTGTTCAGCCCTACTTGGAAAGAACATGTTGACCACTTAGGATATGTTTTGCAGGCTCTTGAGCAGGCCCATCTGACCATAAAGGCAAGCAAATGTCAAATTGGTCCGAGTAAAGTTGTCTACCTTGGACATGAGGTAGGAGGAGGTGAAATCAGGTCATTGCCTAGCAAGGTACCAGCTGTACAAAACTGGGCCACCCCTACTACTCAACCCCAAGTGAGAACCTTCATAGGCCTCACTGGTTTGTATGGAACTTCATAGAGAACTATGGGACCATAGCTTCTCCCTTGAATGTAGTCTCCTCACCCAAATTTCCCAAAAGGTTCAGGTGGAATCAGGAGTGCACTCAAGCATTTAAAGGCCTTAAGAAAGTGTCACGACCCTCGCCCAAAACCCTCTCTGGCAAACCCAATGGCCAGGTGGAGTCAGGACTCGGGCCTCTAGAGCCTGGCATCCTCTTCAAAAGCCCTCATGGGGCCAGTCCTGGCGCCTATGGTGCCAGGCTCATACACCATGAATAAACAATGTGCTTGGGAACTACTTTATTATTGTCAGCCAACATAGAGGCATCCACATAGCTTGGTTCCTAAGAACCAAGCTATGCAGTCTAGTGTTTTGGGTGTGGTAGCCCAGGGACTACTTTTCCTGGACTATATTATTGGGGCTATTTAAACCACACCTGAGCAAGACAACACGCTTCGCATTACTTTGCAGCTTGCAACGTGACGCTCACCGTGTCCAGCTATTCCCTCGAACCTCGGAGAAGCAGAACCTGCAAGGAGACAAAAGGAACATCATTAGCAGCAGCATCTTACCTGCAGTCTTCATCTTTAAACACTTGCAGCTACTGAGAACAGCTTCCTCGAATCTGCACGCCTCCCGGACAGAACGACCTGAAAGAGGAAGATAGAGGCAACATTAAAGAAAGCAGTAGAGACATTTACAAATTACGAACTGCTCAAAAGGCTTACCTGGTTGGTCGCCTCTCGGCTGGCACCACTCCGGACATACCACTCGCGCTGAAGAACAACGCGGCCTACAAGGAAGGAAAACACAGGTTAGCAAAGGCAAGACTTTGTAGCGCTGCGCATAGCGCTTACTTACTGCATCATAGCGCTCTTAATGCGCCAACATTTACCAGCAGGGCTCAACCAAGCCAGTTCGCCGCGCTGAAGCTCCGCATACCTAAGGGAGAAAAAAGAGACATTTTAAATAAAGAAAGGCATGCAGGATAGCAACAAAACTAAAGAACAGCAATAAGACCTACCTGAGCAATATCAAACGGGCCGGTGTCAGTGAAGTACCTGGACCTCACTCGCCCATGAAAGACAACGCACCCCTGCAAAGAAGGCAGGACGGAGAGCATGCCTAATTCTACCACAAGGTAAGGAGAGGGCGCCAGAGGGACTGAAATCATACGGGGGTGGAGGGAGGATACTTACCCCAGTCGGTCAGTCTTGAACAGAGTCCTCCTGTATTTTCAGGCAGAACCTTCCCCGCAGACCACATCAGGGCAAAGCTGAGAAGCATACCAGCGAGTAACCCGGCTGGGTGGCGTCCCTGTGGATACCAGGTGAGTGTAACAGAACGCGAAGCCTCCCATAACAAATCCACCTGGGCACCATGGAGACATCAGAAATGGACGAATTGGCCCAATTACTAGGAGAGCTTCGTGCTGAGGTTCATTCAGCCCGAAAAGAGGGTAATGCCCTCCGGAGAGACCTAATAGTGACCACAGAACGCACTGAAGAGATTAGCAGGCAATACTTGCAATCACAGGCAGGAAAGGCGCCTCTACCTGGAAGCAATCCAACGATGCAAAACCCTGCCATACCACCCACTCCGGTACAGATCAAGTTACCTGGAACAGTGCCCCTGGCACCACCAGAAAGGTTCTCAGGCGACCTAGGGAAGTATGCGGCATTCATCAATCAGTGCCGCCTTCATTTTCTTTGTAGGCCTGGAGCATTTCCAAACGACCAAGCTCGGGTAGCTTTTGTCTTGTCATACCTGAGTGGTAGTGCAGCAGATTGGTCGGTGCCATTGGTAACCCATGACAATCCTCTATTAGATGACTTTGGGGAGTTCCAGAGAGAAATGGAAAAACTTTTTGCTTACCATACCCAGGAACAAGCAGTAGACAATTAACTCTTGTCCATCCAACAGGGTAATCAGGACTTGTTAACATACATTGCTACCTTCAACAGACTGGTTGCCGAAGCTAGGTGGCCAGAAAACCAAAGAACCACGTTATTCCATCGAGGCTTACGAGGCAAATTAAAGGACGTCTTAGCCCAGGTGGTTGATCCACCCAGAGACTGTGCAGAATTCATAAATCTGGTTGTGCAGCTAGACCACCGGTTGCAGGACCGAAAGGCAGACCTGTCGAAGACAGACTCTCGGACCGTGTATGTTCGACTAAGGGAAAGCACACCCTGTGTACCTGAAAATGCTGTAGAACCCATGCAGATTGGAGGGATACGGCCTCCATTAACAAAACAAGAGCGGGACAAAAGAAGACAACAACAGCTTTGTTTGTATTGTGGGAAACCAGGACATTTCCTGAAGGACTGTCCAGTAAAACCCCCAAGAAGAACAGTTGGGGCCACAGAGAAGGATGAAGCTAAGGAATCGGAAAACTACCAAGCTCGACAAATGTAGAGGTCAGTTTGTCGAGTGAGAAGAAAGAGTTGCTGACCTCGCACTTTGCAATACCAGTGATCTTAATTAACCACCAACAGTCATCAAGAATGCATGCCGTTGAATCATACATTGATAGCGGAGCAGTTGGAAATTATATTGATCATGAACTGGCAGAAGAGATGGGGCTTCCTTTGTGTTCTAAACCAACTATGGACAAGGTAACCACCGTGTATGGGATAGAAATCGCTTCCGGACCAGTAACCCAGTGCACAGCTAGGGTAACCTTGCTGTGCCAGGACGGACATCGGGAGTCTATTTCATTCGATCTCATCAAGGTACCTCACTTCAGGCTAATACTAGGGATGCCATGGTTGGTTGCTCAAAACCCTTTGATAGACTGGCGGGCACAAAAATGAACCTTCCCGGTCACTGCTCCCCTGCCTGCTATTACCAAGAGGAGAAACCTGACGTCTGTATCCCTATGACTCCCGGAGCGACAGTATCAATCCTGGGAGCAACTAATACCTTGCCAAGTGAATACCATGATTTTCAGGATGTTTTCCGAAATGACCAAGCCAATACATTGCTGCTGCACAGGCCCTATGACTGTCAGATCGACCTTGTTACTGGTGCACAAATCCCTTGCGACAGGATCTACGCTCTCACAGAACCAGAAAACCTTCATTTGAAATCCTATTTAGACCAGTACCTAGCAAATGGATTTATCTGTCCTTCGAAGTCCCCCGCAGCCAGTCCTTTGTTCTTCGTACCGAAAAAGGAAGGAGACTTGAGAACCTGTATTGACTACCGCGCATTGAACCAGATCACCGTGAAGAACCGCTACCTCTTGCCACTTATCCCTGAGATGCTAGACCAAGTTAAAGATGCCCAGATTTATACCAAAATAGACCTTCGAGGAGCGTACCACCTGGTCCGAGTCAGAAAAGGAGATGAATGGAAAACCGCCTTCCATACTAAGTACGGCTTGTTTGAATATCAAGTCATGCCCTTCGGGTTATGCAATGCTCCTGCGGCATTCCAGTATTTCATGAATGGCGTATTAAGGGAGTTAATTGATGTGTGTGCCTTAGTGTACATAGACGACATCTTAGTATACTCAGCCTCGGAAAAAGATCATGTCAGGCACATTTGTTTCCTCCTCACCAAGCTCCGTCAACATCGCTTGTTTGCAAAGCTTGAAAAATGCTTTTTTCACATCACCGAAGTAGAATTTCTTGGTTTTATTCTTACTCCAGGAGGCATCAGAATGGACGTGCACAAGGTAGATGCAATTATGAAATGGCCTTCACCAATGTCTTTGAACGGGGTACAAAGCATGCTGGGCTTTGCAAACTTCTACCACCGGTTCATCCCAGACTTCTCTCAGGTTGTGCAACCAATCACAGTACTATTACGAAAAAACAATAAAAAGTTTGCTTGGACTGAAGAAGCCGAAGAAGCCTTTCAGGAACTTAAACAAAGGTTTGCCTCTGCTCCAATCCTGCGACATCCTCGTCCAGACCTCCCTTATGTCGCTGAAACTGATGTGTCCAGTCTCCCAATGGGGCTGTCCTTTCACAAAGAGACCCGGAAACCGGCCAGCTACATCCTGTGGCCTTCTGGTCGAAAAAGTTCTCACCTCCAGAGATTAATTATGCCATCACGGGCAAGGAACTCCTGGCTATCAAATCCATCTTTAAAGCCTGGAGGCACTACCTTCTGGGCAGACACACCATTACAGTCATCACAGACCACCGAAACCTGCAATATCTCAAAACAGCCAAGGCCCAGTCCTCATGCCAATTACGGTGGGCCCTTTTCTTCGCCGAATATGATTATGTAATCACATTTCGACCAGGTGTCAGAAACGGAAAGGCGGATGCCTTATCTCGCATGGGCATAGATGACATAGTATATACAACTCCAGACCCAGTACCTATTATACCTGAAGAAAAACTCTTGGGTATCATGTCAGCCTTAACACAAGCAGAACTACGAAAAGAAATCCAACGGACAATGAATCCTGATGCCTACCTCACATGGCAAACTCAAGGAGAACAATATACTATCAAGGACCATCTACCCTTTTTTAGGGATCGCCTATATGTACCCAAGAAGGAATTACAACAGCATATTATTTCAAACTATCACGATTCACTGATAGAAGGGCATCCTGGGATCACCAAAACCCTAGCTAAGGTGAAAGAGATCTTTTGGTGGCCTACCTGGCGTAAGGACATCATTCAGTATATTACGTCCTGTGGTGTCTGCGCACAAAATAAATCACAGAAACAAAAACCATCTGGTCTCCTACAACCATTGGACATTCCTCCAGTTCCATGGCACACTCTTTCCCTTGACTTCATCACTGATCTACCTCCAAGCCAAGGGTTCAACACCATCCTTGTAGTTGTGGACTTATTCTCGAAGATGGCCCATTTTATTCCTCTCAAAGGCCTCCCAGACGCAGCCACTTTAGCAAAAGTGTTCCTGGAGGGCGTGGTTAAGCTACATGGCTTCCCTTCGGTTCTAGTCTCTGATCGAGGCGGCCAATTTGTTTCAAACTTCTGGAAATAAATGTGTGCGATGGCGCAGATCGACGTTCGGCTATCTACCAGTCACCATCCCCAAACGGACGGCCAAACTGAGAGAACCAATCAGACACTCGAGCAATATTTACGGTGCATGCTGCACCACGAACAAAGGATTGGAAAGACCTACTATGGATAGCCGGATATGCATATAACAATTCTTTGCATTCAAGCACCGGACAAACGCCCTTCTATACCCTTTATGGCAGACATCCACGTACCTCTGAACTAGACCTTCCAGCCAGCTTGGAAATGCCAGCGGGAAAGCCTCACACACAACCATTACTCAGGCTTTCAAAAGGGCAAAGGAACACCTTATTCATGCCAAAGAAAAACAAAAGAGATTCGCCGACCAACACCGGAAAAAGGCCCCTGATTATCAAGTAGGAGACAAAGTTTGGATAGCCGCTAAATTCATACCCATAAAAGGAACCCGGACCTTTCATCCCAGATACTTAGGACCCTATACCATTAAGGCAAATATCAACCCAGCAGCCGTGAAACTGGATTTACCACCTAATCTCCACATTCACCCGGTATTCCATGTGTCCCTCCTGAAACCAATGCAACCCGGCACACGGATTGGGACACCACCTAAGCCCATACTTGTTGACGGAGAACCAGAATACGAAGTCAAAGATATCTTGGACTCTAAATACTCTAGGACCAAGCTATATTATCTCGTCGATTGGAAAGGATTTGGACCACAAAATATATCCTGGGAGCCCAGTGAGAATATCCACGCACCACGTCTAATCGGGAAATTCCATCGGAACTTCCCAATCAAACCTGGTCCAGACAGAAGGAACACCATGGGAAGGGCCTTAGGGGGGAGTGCTGTCATGACCCTCGCCCAAAACCCCCTCTGGCAAACCCATTGGCCAGGTGCAGTCAGGACTCGGGCCTCTAGAGCCTGGCATCCTCTTCAAAAACCCTCATGGGGCCAGTCCTGGCGCCTATGGTGCCAGGCTACACCATGAATAAACAATGTGCTTGGCAACTACTTTATTATTGTCAGCCAACATGGAGGCATCCACATAGCTTAGTTCCTAAGAACCAAGCTATGCAGTCTAGTGTTTTGGGTGTGGTAGCCTAGGGACTACTTTTCCTGGACTATTTTATTGGAGCTATTTAAACCACACCCGAGCAAGACAACACGCTTTGCGTTACTTTGCAGCTTGCAATGTGACACTCATCGTGTCCAGCTGTTCCCTCGAACCTCGGAGAAGCAGAACCTGCAAAGAGACAAAAGGAACATCATTAGCAGCAGCATCTTACCTGCAGTCTTCCTCTTTAAACACTCGCAGCTACTGAAAACAGCTTCCTCGAATCTGCACGCCTCCTGGACAGAACAACCTGAAAGAGGAAGATAGAGGCAACATTAAAGAAAACAGTAGAGACATTTACAAATTACGAACTGCTCAAAAGGCTTACCTGGCTGGTCGCCTCTCGGCTGGCACCACTCCGGACATTCCACTCGCGCTGAAGAACACCGCTACCTACAAGGAAGGAAAACACAGGTTAGCAAAGGCAAGACTTCGCAGCGCTGCGCATATCACTTACTTACCACATCATAGCACTCTTAATGCGCCATCATTTACCAGCGGGGCTCAACCAAGCCAGTTCGCCGTGCTGAAGCTCTGCATACCTAAGGGAGAAAAAAGAGACATTTTAAACAAAGAAAGGCATGCAGGATAGCAACAAAACTAAAGAACAGCAATAAGACCTACCTGAGCAATATCAAACAGGCCGGTGTCAGTGAAGTAACTGGACCGCACTCACCCATGAAAGACAACGCGCCCCTGCAAAGAAGGCAGGACGGAGAGCACGCCTAATTCTACCACAAGGTGAGGAGAGGGCGCCAGAGGGACTGAAATCATACGGGGGTGGAGGGAGGATACTTACCCCAGTCGGTCAGTCTTGAACACAGTCCTCCTCTATTTTCAGGCAGAACCTTCCCCGCAGACCACATCAGGGCAAAGCTGAGAAGCATACAAGCGAGTAACCCGGCTGGGTGGCGTCCCTGTGGATACCAGGTGAGAGTAACAGAAAGCCCTTTGACAAGCTCCAGTCTTAAGAGCTACTGACTATAACCAAACCTTCATTGTGCAAACAGATGTTTCTAATACATGTATAGGTGCAGTTCTGAGTCAACTGGATGAGAAAAGTAGGGAGCACCCCATTTGTTTCATCAGCAGGAAGCTGCAGGAACCTGAAACAAGATGGGCAACCATTGAAAGAGAATGTTTTGCTATTGTGTGGTCACTGAAGAAGTTTAGGCCATACTTGTATGGATCTACATTTGTGATTCAGATTGACCACCAACCCTTGAAGATGGTTGATGTAAATGAAAGGGGAAAACCCTAAACTACTGAGATGGTCAATCACCCTGTGGGGTTTGGTTTTTCCATTGAACACAGGTCTGGGTGTCACCAGCAAAATGCTGATGGTCTCTCCAGGATGTTTGACCGACTAAAGTAAGGAGATTCATCCAGGAGTGGATTAAATCCTCCTGCCCCTTAGTCTGGGGCGGGAGGGGTGAGTGTTAGGGAGAATTCTGAAGGATGTGCTAGTTTCCCCTACCTTTTGAGACCCCCAGCAACTTTGCTGGATTTCTAGGATTTAAATTTTTACCTGGAAGGAGTGTGAGATTTTTTCACACTCTTTCATGTATTTTGATGTGTGTTTTACTTTTGTGTTCTTTGGATATGGAGTTTTTAGACAAACTCCATAGGCATCAACTTTTTCTTGTGTGTCACACAGCACCTTCAGTGCAGTGACACAGGGGTGTCTTTTAGACTCCCCAAGGTTTAAATACCTTTTCTGGGACTGACTACTGTCTCCCAGTGCATGTAAAGTTAAATCAACTTTGCTAGTCTTTTTAAATTCATAGACCCAACACAAACTATCTTCTTATAGAGTGCTGGTGGGGTTGCCTAGGATCCCCTTTGTCTAAACACGCATGTAACAGTCAAATGTTACCCTTTCCTTTTGAAATGGCTGGTGGCAGTGGTTTTAGAAGAAACTACCATGATTTTTCCAGACAGCGAACACCGGTAGCTAAAAATCGTGTCAGACATGTTTTTCAATATGGCGCCCAGGACCCCTCGTAAAAACAGACTCCAGTCATCTTTTTTTTTGCTGTTTCTTTTAGGAAAGGTCCTTCTAGTGTTTGTCTCTGCAGGACAAACCAGGTTTGGTCCCTTTGTTCGATGGCCTTTAGCTGGCTTCAGTGCTGAAGCCCTCCTCTGGCACCTGAGTGTCTGGGGTGGACAGGATGTGAGGGAGGTGCCTGAAACTCCCTGTGCTTAGTCTCCTAGGAGATCTGAATGCACTCTGGCGTGATTGGCTGGCTGACGGTCCGGCAAGGACAGCCACCCTGCGGGGTAATTGACAGGTAGGCTGGAATGAATGGGAGAAAACTGTTTAAAAGCAGGTATCTGGGACTTGGAAGGCAGAGTCAACCACTGGAACGAAAGAACCGAAGACGAGCTGAAGGAACACTGCTGCAACTCCCGGACTGTTGGTTTGCCTGGTGAAACCCGGCTGCAGGTCCGAATTGCCTGAAACTCCCTCGACAGAGAAGCCCTTCAAGGACGACTTCTTCCCTTGAGCTGGTGGGAACAACCAACTCGCAAGCCACCTGGACACCGTCTCCACACTGGTCGAATTTTCTTCAGAGTGCTGTTGAAAACCGGATAGCCATTGAGAAGGATACCAGTTTGTGGACTTTAAGGCACTCACACCGTAAAACCAACGTTTAGCCAAGCTTGTGAGCTCTTCCCTGGGCAGTGCAGGAACCTCCCGATGTCCTCCTTCTTGTCCCCACAACTGAAGCTCAGGAACAGCGAGATCTGCAGGAACTGCCAGGAAGAACTGCCTCAGCTACAGCTTTTCTTCATCCATAAGGTACTGTGCAAACGCGGTGTGGAAATCTTTTCTGCCGCGGTCAAAGTTTGTGAAACTTTCCCAGCTTTGGAGTCTTGTACGCTCCTAAAACGACATATAACTCTTTTTCTGGCAAACTACTTCTAAGAACATTGGCAAAGACTTAACCGTTTACTACAAGAACTGCGCTATCCTATCCAAGACACTCAACCATTGATTTTGGCCCAGGCCTATTGAACTGAATTGCCTCTTGTAGTGAACTGAAACTATTTGACCTGGCTCTGAAAGTAATTGTGTTTTCATTCTTGTAACCTTTGTCTTTCTACCCCTTTTTGAAAGTTACTTAAGTGCCATTTTGCTCCCTCTTCAGGGGAGCCTAACTTGTTCAGAAACTAATTGGTTGGGTACTGTAGTGTATTATAGTGTGATATTGAGCTGCTTCTTACTAGTGGAATGTTTTCTAACTAAATGTGTAAATAAATGTATATTCTTTTACCAAGATACCTTGAGTAAGTGTTTGTTTGAACTACTGTGATTGCAAGTCCTTTGTGTAACATCTTGTACTGCACACATCTCTCATGAGATAAGTCTGGCTGCTCAGCCACTGCTACCACATAACTGTGTAGTACAAGATTGTACCAAAGGTGAGATTTTTATTACACCTGTAGTCTTAATTGTGTGTAGTGTGCCCAAAGGGTACTGCATGTAATTCTGCCTAATATAAAATGGAAAATATTTAATTTTTGTCTGTATTGATCAAAAACTATAAAAAATTCAAAATAACATGTGATTCACCTAACACAAAAATGTTTACAATAATGATTTGCAATGTAAATTTTACACTGCTCACCTACCGTATATCAAAAACACCCACTGCTTTCACACACTCTTACATACCACACACATGCACACGACATAATCAATCATAAACAAAAAGAATGCAAGTTAAAAACTTATAAAGTTATACATTGCTAACAAACTGAATAAAGAAAACCAGTTTTTCATACAAATTTCCAAGATTCTTCAATATTTTGCTGATATTATATATGAGTTCTATATTATTTACAAACTCTGTACTTCTCAGAAATAGATATAAATCCAGGGTCTTCGGCGACTCCAGTTTCGGCTTGATCAAGGGTCCCTCAGATGTTGAATGTGTCAATCTGGAAAAGTGAATACCCTTCATTTGAATGACGGACGTAACTTGATGGCCGTAGGCCAACCGTCTTATGCACCGAATTATAGAAATAAAGACTGCTATGCTTGACCAACAAGCAGCCATTTTAAACGTAGCAAGAATCGCCATTTTGTTTGTTAACCATTGCTCATTGCTTTCTGTCTAATACTGCTTTGCAGCTTGCAATTCTTGCGAATTCTGCTCAACTGTTAACATTGTTGTCTGAATATGAAAGGGCAAGGTCGCGGGACTGAGGAGTTCGTTGAAACTCCTCATGAGTAGCCCAGAAAGGAATGCCCACGCTCCCTCTCTGTAGCCTTGGGAGGAAGCTGCAGGGCATTTAATCACTTCACAGCTGCCAGCCAGTCTCGTACGATGGTAGAATATGTTAGAATAAAGCAGCTAAAGGTTTGAATTATGCTCTTCTTACGGCCCCCCTTCGCAAAACCCTTTCGAGTGTGTCAGCTCCCAGGACACGAATAGTACCTCATAGATAGCAAAGCTTGGAATGTGACTCTTCCCCCGCATGCAGCTTGCTTCCAAGAACAGAACCACCGTGTTCTGTTCAACAACTAAAAGATGCCTCCGCACTTTCTAATTGCACATTGTTACTAGAATAGACATCGAAAGTGTCATAATTGTCATACCCGTCGGAAATGTCCGTCATCATCCCGAGTTCAAAGAAACTTAATAAAGGGGGGTGTTAAAAATGACATAGCTGATTGTATGATATGCATTTGGTATATATGTAACTGATGTACGTAATTCGCTCTCTTGCGTCCCTCGAGGTCTAGGAAACTCACGTCGCGGGGCGTGAGACCAAAGTTGGCCAATTGGGACTATTTTTGCTTGCAATAAACCCTAGCATTGGGAATTTGAACCTCGTGTCTGGCGCATCTTTTCGTGTATGGTTATTGCCTTGTTTCCATGTCACGAGGGACCCCTAGGGGCCCCCTTCAAATGCACCAGCCTCACCAGGACGAAGTGGCTGGAAGGTGATGGAAATGGCTAATTTGTACTGGAAGCAGATGTTATCAGAAAAAGGTTGCTGTTGGTAGTTCTCGATAGGTGATACTGTGGCAGAATGTTTGTACTATTGTCTTTATCACCACTTTTGGATGTAGTTGTGTAAAGCAGAGTATCCCATTAGGCTGCGTGTGATGAATCACATGAACGCCAACTGGGTTGAAGAGGGCCGCGTTACTTGTGTCTTTTCCACCGTGAGCATATATATATATCCTCAATTCGTGTTCATGAATGCTCCCAGCGAGTGTTCAAAAAAGCCCCTTGAGCTGTGTGCAACGATTCGTGGCAATTAAGACAGAATGAAAGTTTGCTGCGTTGCTTGTTGCATTGCTCCAGCGTGTGTCACCGAAATGAGCCAACGTTTCTCCCAGGCTCCAGTTGGAAGGTTTGAACGTGCTTTCAGCTACCTTGTACTCACGGGTGGCGATGTCACAGGAAGTGCCATCAATCCTTAATACTGTAGGTCATATGGGCAATAACATTTCAAGAATGTACTAACACGATACAAGTAACTTTACAATGCACATATTAATGATCATGGCTATCCTGAATCGGGCAATGCTTATATTCTGTTAAACTGGGATTGAGGCTTGTTCAAAAAGTCTAAACTGCAAACAGAAACACTTCTCTTGGCTCACTAATTTGGCAGAAAAGGTACAGTAAGAGAAAACGATTTGCCAAGTTTACACTTTTAGTATTTTTTAATTTAATTAAATGTATGTATTTATATAGCACCATTCGCCCGCGGGCATCAGGGCGTGACACAGAGACACCACAACAAGAAAGAAAACCGACACGGGTACAGGACAGTAGATGATAGCAGATTAACTAGGCACTTAGTGCGATAAGTGACTAAGAATTATTTGAAGAGGTGGGTTTTCAATTCTTTTGTGAAGCTAAGGAGGTTGGATTCTAATCTCAGATCTACAGGTAGACTATTCCATTTGGCAGCTGCGGATGTGGTTAAGGCCTTAACCCAGCGTTATTCAAACTGTGGGTCGCGGCCCTCTGGTGGGTCGCAGCCTCATGCCCAGGGGTCCGCGCATCCACAGCTTGAAAGTAAACATTAGCATCCATTACCAAAGGATCAGGCTGTTGCTTCATCAAAGAGCAACAGCCCGATCCACGGGCCCTGCCACACATGCTTAGTGCGACAGGGGCCGGGCTTTGTCAGGTCTCAGGCTCGCATTAGAAGCCTATTTAGGAAGACAAAAAAAAAACGCACACACTTTGTTTGCCGTGATGACAAGTCATCGCGGCAAAAGAAGGTGTGCGCTTTTTCTTTTGTCTTCATGAATAGGCTCCTAATGGAGCCTGAGGCCCCACAAAGGCCCGACCCCTGTCACACTGAGGTCAGGGGCCTGGCTTTTGTGAGGCCCTGCAGGCTCCATTAGGAGCCTATTCATGAAACAAGGTAAAGCGCACACCTTGTTTTGCAGGGATGACCAGCCCCTCCCATATGAATGCAGAGCAGGAAACCACTAATGATGGCACATTAGTGACAAACTGCCCTACTTTCAGATGGGAGGGGTGGTAGGGAGAGTGAGCCAATCCATGACAGCCAGCTTCTCTAAACTTGCATTTGGCAAGGGCCTCAAGCTGTGCTGCTAGCTCAATCTGGCTGACTGACAGCCAATGAGGATGGAAGGCGCCACGTCTTCCAACAATAAATAGTACTCACCTGCAGCTTCAGTGATCCTGCTTCAGATTGCGTCCATCAACTCCGGAGTTACATGCTGTCACGAGGTTCCTGCTTTTCTATTCTTTTTACTTTCAAAAAGGTAAGTGGCATTTACATACATGACCAATAAATAAAGTGACCAGAAACACAAGGAAAATCGAGGCGTGGGGGCCTCTGTTCTAGTTGATAGAACAGAGGTCCCCACGGTCCTTATTTCTCCTGCAGCAGCAGTGTCCAGGGACAGCGCCAGGGCATTATATCCCTTTCGAATTGGAGGCGCCAGGGCATTTCAAACTTTTCACATGAGAGGGGCCTTCACTGAGTCTTGGGGGCAGGAGGAGCAACTGCCCCCATGTTTCCAGTCAGAATTCATTTAGCTCAGTGATATATTCAGTGCTCTGTTTTTTTTGTGTGCTGGTGCTTAAAATGTGCGCTTTGCATTACAAGCTGTATACCGCTGACTGGTTCCACTCTAAGCAGGGGAGAAAAGAGGTCTGTGGGGACTCCGTACAAGTGAATAGAAAAAAGACCCCATGGTCCTCATGTCTCTTGCAGCACCAGTGGCCAGGGAAGGCGCCAGGGCATTTCATCCGTTTCAAATTACAGGCGCCAGGGCATTTCATCCGTTTCAAATTACAGTCGCCAGGGCATTTCAAACTTTTCACATGAGAGGGGCCTTCACTAAGTCTTCGGGGAGGGGGAGCAACTGCCCCCATGTTGCCAGTCAGAATTCATTTAGCTCAGTGATGTATTCAGTCCTGTTTTTTTGTGATGCTGCTTAATATGTGCGCTTTGCATTACAAGCTGTATGCCGCAGACTGGTTCCACTCTAAGCGGGTGAGAAATGAGGTCTCTGTACAAGTGAATAGTGAATTGTGAAGGGGTGGGTGAAGCGGCTATGGTTGTCTCAAGGCTTATTGGAGGCAAAGGTACAATTTCTTTCTTGGAGGACCACCACATAATGCCCCAATGGATTGTGGCCAGCACAAGCAGTTAGCAATGTCCCTTGCCTTTCTTTGGATTCTACAAACTAACCAGATCTTCAAGTCGGGACCCATAGTACATGTAGAACACCACAAAACATGTGGTGCACTATTGGAGGACCATGTTTTTTTCAGCCCCTCATTTTTGCTCAAAAGCCTTCTAGTGCATGTGTGATTTTGTCACAGCTACATGTTTTGCATTTTTGTTTTTGAATTATCGTTTTCAAATCCTACTGTACCTCATTCGGTACGTAAATGAGGTTATCAACAAAGCATATGAAAAGGCATTAATATGGGAGTTTACATTTTTTCATAGGTGAGGAACCCATTTTGAAATGGAGCACTTCTTTTTGCCCAAAAACGGTAGTGTGAAAAGGAAGGCAGACGCAGACATTGACACAGGAAAAAAACCTGCAAAAGCCAGAAAGTTTGATGGCACATATTTAGACCTTGGATTTACTTCCGTTGTGATCAGAGGTGAAACGAGGCCTCAGTGTGTGGTGTGTGGAGCAATTTTAGCCAATGAGAGCATGAAACCAGCCAAATTAAGACGCCACTTGGAAACAAAACATGGGGAGCTCATTGGCAAGAGCAGAGACTTCTTTGCTCGCAAGTTACAAGTCATCAGTCAGCAGAAAAGTACAGTGCAAAATATTGCTTCTACTCCAGCCGGTGCAGTGAAGGCATCTTATGATGTTGCCTACCTCCTTGCCAAAAATAAAAAACCGTTCACCGATGCCGAGAAAGTCGTTCTACCAGCAGCCATCGCAATGTGCAGGAGAATGGGTGCTGAAAGTGTAGCGGACAAGCTAAAAATGATTCCTCTGTCAGACACCACCATCAGCCGACGTGTGTCTGAGATGGCAGACAATATCACTGCTCAGTTAATCACACAGCTGCAAACGAGTCCCTTTGCATTACAATTGGATGAGGCAACAGATATATCCAGAGAGGCTCATTTAATAGCCTATGTAAGGTACTGTGGGGCAACTACAATATTGGAAGACTTTTTGTTTTGTAAGGCCATTAAAACCAGGGCAAGGTCTGCTATACAGTCTCTCTTACCCTTTGGGTCTTCCTACTTGTGCGAAATAGGCTTTTCAGCATTGGCTGTACTGAAAACTAAATACCGCACAAGGCTGGAAGTGGAGGACAACCTCAGAGTGGCGGTCTCAAAAATAAAGCCACACATTGACTCACTTTCTGCAGAGAGACAGGCCCACCCTTCCCATTAGTGCTTGCTCTGTAAAATCAAATTGCCTTCTGCTGAATATACTAATAGGAATGTATTTTGAGAAAATAAAAGCTCTACTGGAGAATTTTGTGTTTACTTGTACGGTTTCTATGTTTGGATTGGATGTGATTGTCCTAGTGTCTTGGAATGTCTCCCCAACAGCATATCCCTTCATAATTATGGCACCACGCATTCTGCAGCCCTCTCTATAAAAAAAAAAAATAACACCAACACAGAGGGGCGGGGCAGGGGGGTCCCGAACAATTTATTTTCTGCTCAGGGGGGCCATGGCATAAAAAGTTTGAAGACCACTGCCTTAACCAATCCGTTGGATCTCTCGTGGGGGGCTACTGTGGGCCGTGGATTCAGATCTTAATGTGCGTCCTGGCATTTATCTGGATATTTTGGATTTAAGATAAGCCGGTGCTTTCCCATAAAGGCCTTTATGGACCAGCGTCATGGCTTTGAACAAGACCCTGGCCCTCATTACGACCCTGGCGGAAAGGGGTTTACGCCAGCGTAAACCATGGCACCCCTTTCCGCCTGACTACGAGTTCCCGTAGCGCCATGGTGATTTTTACGCCTGCTTTTTACAGGCGGAAAAATCCATGGCGCTACGGGACTTGTTGTTAATTACGCCACCGTAATTTACGGTGGCGTAATTAACGCCTTCCCCACTCCCATTATACCCTATGGGGCAAAAATGGGAATGGGGAAGGGTAAATGGGGATTGGGGACTTACCGCCCCGCCAAGGTCGGAATGGGGCGGTAAGTCCGCCAACCCCCATGGCGGAGTTGGCAGCTTTGCGCCATGGACCATGGTGCAAATTGCACCATGGTTCTCCGCCAGGGTCGTAATGAGGGCCCCTGTCTTTTACCTTGAGCCAGTGGAGCTCCCTTCTGGTGTCTCTAACATGGTCAGTCTTGGATTTTTGCTTAACAATCCTGATGGTCTCATTTTGAATGTGCTGGAATTTTGCGATGCACTGTTTGTTTGCACCCAGCATTAGTGCATTCCCGTAGTCCAGCCGCAAGAGTATATTTGCTCTGGCTATCGTAGTGCAGTTGTCTTCACTAAAATGGCGTTTGATAGCTCTTAATAGCCTAAGATATAGGAGCAGTTCTTAGTCAGATATGATGCCTAAGCATCAGCGCTCATAGAGGCCTCCATGATCATTCCCAGCGTCTTAACCTTTCCTACAACCTGTTTTGGGAGGTCCTTGATGAGGAATGACCGTATTGCAGGGTTAATTTGGCTCTTGCTTGGTGGGAGCTGAAAATCATTAGCTCCATTTGCTTGCAGTTTAGACAAAGCCAGTTGTGATCCACCCATGATTCAATGTTATTGTACACCGATGAACCAGTATTGCTGTCTTCCGAATAATTTCCGCTCAGTTCCAATACCAGCTGAGTATTGTCAGCGTAATTCGCAAAGAAGACCTTGATGTTGTCCAGGACTTCGCAGAGTAGTCTTAGATATGGGGTAAACAGTAGGGGCGATATTCTGGCTCCCTGTGGGACTCGCAAAATATGTCCATTAGGTGGGAGAATTTATCTCCCCAATGAACCTTAGATTTCCTATTGGTGAGAAAATAGCAGCCAGCCAATTGCTTCCTTTGAGCAGTTGGTGACTCTTTGTAGCACACGTTGGATCAGACCGTGGTCGAGAAGGTCGAACGCCGCGCTCAGGTCAAGAAGTATAAGGAGCCCTGTCTTCACTTTGTCAACGATATTCAGCATGTGAGTCTGAAGGTCCAACATAGCCGTTTCCATGCTGTGGGCAGCACAGAAGCCGGATTGTTGGTGGTGTAGTATCTCATTAGTCTCCACATGGGCCTGTAGTTGGGCGGTGGCGACCTTGTCCATCACTTTCAGGATAAAGTTACAGTTGGTTATGGGTCGCATTGGTCGAAGTTGTGCTTTTTTGTTAGAGGGGTGACAGTGACTGTTTTTATACTCGTGGGCACTACCTTGTCGCGGAATGATGTGTTGACTATTCACATGAGTGGTGCGGATATATCTGTGTTGTCCAGTATCATTTTAGGCAGCAGAATATTCTCTGCACATCCTGTAGGCTTTATTAGGGCCAATATGTCCCCTATCGATGTTTTTTGAAACCTAAAGGGTTCTGAGTCGTTTGATGTAATCCTAATGGGTGGCTGGTCGTAGATAGCCTGAGAAGTTTGGGCCCCCGATATCTGGTCCCGGGCCTTAATGTGGTATTAATGTGGTAAGGCTGGAATTTGAGCCCAGTCTGCAGTTTAGGACATTCACTGACCAAATACGTTCTCAACTCTGGTTGGTGAAAATATATAATAAACCAACCTGACCAATATATACATCATCGTAGAAATACCTTAAGGAAAAGGGCGTAAGATTGT
Organism: Ambystoma mexicanum; assembly: GCF_040938575.1. Lineage (NCBI taxonomy): Eukaryota > Metazoa > Chordata > Amphibia > Caudata > Ambystomatidae > Ambystoma > Ambystoma mexicanum. The sequence goes on from NC_090936.1 coordinate 1,214,682,767, forward strand.
AGCTTTATATTCCTCATTCTGAATGAAAGCGACAGAATGCAAAGACATGCAGGCCTGAGCATCAAGCATTCAAGACACACAAGACAAACTGGGACAAGGTGGCGAGCATGAGGCTACTGTTTGACCGACACCTGTGACGTGTAATAGCGACAGAATGCAAAGACATGCAGGCCTGAGCATCAAGCATTCAAGACACACAAGACAAACTGGGACAAGGTGGCGAGCATGAGGCTACTGTTTGACCGACACCTGTGACGTGTAATAGCGACAGAATGCAAAGACATGCAGGCCTGAGCATCAAGCATTCAAGACACACAAGACAAACTGGGACAAGGTGGCGAGCATGAGGCTACTGTTTGACCGACACCTGTGACGTGTAATAGCGACAGAATGCAAAGACATGCAGGCCTGAGCATCAAGCATTCAAGACACACAAGACAAACTGAGACAAGGTGGCGAGCATGAGGCTACTGTTTGACCGACACCTGTGACGTGTAATAGCGACAGAATGCAAAGACATGCAGGCCTGAGCATCAAGCATTCAAGACACACAAGACAAACTAGACAAGGTGGCGAGCATGAGGCTACTGTTTGACCGACACCTGTGACGTGTAATAGCGACAGAATGCAAAGACATGCAGGCCTGAGCATCAAGCATTCAAGACACACAAGACAAACTGGGACAAGGTGGCGAGCATGAGGCTACTGTTTGACCGACACCTGTGACGTGTAATAGCGACAGAATGCAAAGACATGCAGGCCTGAGCATCAAGCATTCAAGACACACAAGACAAACTGAGACAAGGTGGCGAGCATGAGGCTACTGTTTGACCGACACCTGTGACGTGTAATAGCGACAGAATGCAAAGACATGCAGGCCTGAGCATCAAGCATTCAAGACACACAAGACAAACTGAGACAAGGTGGCGAGCATGAGGCTACTGTTTGACCGACACCTGTGACGTGTAATAGCGACAGAATGCAAAGACATGCAGGCCTGAGCATCAAGCATTCAAGACACACAAGACACACAAGACAAACTGAGACAAGGTGGCGAGCATGAGGCTACTGTTTGACCGACACCTGTGACGTGTAATAGCGACAGAATGCAAAGACATGCAGGCCTGAGCATCAAGCATTCAAGACACACAAGACAAACTGGGACAAGGTGGCGAGCATGAGGCTACTGTTTGACCGACACCTGTGACGTGTAATAGCGACAGAATGCAAAGACATGCAGGCCTGAGCATCAAGCATTCAAGACACACAAGACAAACTGGGACAAGGTGGCGAGCATGAGGCTACTGTTTGACCGACACCTGTGACGTGTAATAGCGACAGAATGCAAAGACATGCAGGCCTGAACATCAAGCATTCAAGACACACAAGACAAACTGGGACAAGGTGGCGAGCATGAGGCTACTGTTTGACCGACACCTGTGACGTGTAATAGCGACAGAATGCAAAGACATGCAGGCCTGAACATCAAGCATTCAAGACACACAAGACAAACTGGGACAAGGTGGCGAGCATGAGGCTACTGTTTGACCGACACCTGTGACGTGTAATAGCGACAGAATGCAAAGACATGCAGGCCTGAGCATCAAGCATTCAAGACACACAAGACAAACTAGACAAGGTGGCGAGCATGAGGCTACTGTTTGACCGACACCTGTGACGTGTAATAGCGACAGAATGCAAAGACATGCAGGCCTGAGCATCAAGCATTCAAGACACACAAGACAAACTAGACAAGGTGGCGAGCATGAGGCTACTGTTTGACCGACACCTGTGACGTGTAATAGCGACAGAATGCAAAGACATGCAGGCCTGAGCATCAAGCATTCAAGACACACAAGACAAACTGGGACAAGGTTTCGAGCATGAGGCTACTGTTTGACCGACACCTGTGACGTGTAATAGCGACAGAATGCAAAGACATGCAGGCCTGAACATCAAGCATTCAAGACACACAAGACAAACTGAGACAAGGTTTCGAGCATGAGGCTACTGTTTGACCGACACCTGTGACGTGTAATTGTGCACACTGCATGTAATGTTCCTAAAAAAAAATCCCCTTTTTTGTGAATGTCTAACAGACAGCATGGAAATAAATTAGACATTTTAAAAGCAAGGCATATGGGTATTGTATGGCTTGATTTAAGAGTCCCGAGTGAAGATACAGAGTTCAACAGCTATTAGGAGCTGTGTGGGTGCTTTTAGATGCAAAAGCCCACATCAGTTCTCATCACCCAAACATTAACGCTAAATTGGAAGACGTGCTGCCATTCACCCCTTATTCAGAGCTGCCTATTCCAAGAGGTAAATGTCCAGCAGACGTGTTAATGCCAGGTCTTGCGGTAGTGGTATCAGCTCCACGGCATCCTCCTATTAAGGGGCCTGGCTTTGAGTGGGGCCATGAGCCCCTCAGGAGTAGAAGCACCCCTGCCCCCGAAACAGATGAGAACAACAGCAAATCAGGGTGTCAGAGGGACGGTGCAATACACAGACAAAAGCAAAGCACAGGGCGTTATGTAAAAATAACTGTCTGCCACCAGAGTGTATATGATTGGACAGAGTATCAATATGCAAATGCCTATTGACCAATTAGCTTCACACGATGGACACGTGGTCAAGGCAGTAAACAGGGTTTGTGAAGGAGCACATTGTGGAAGGCCCATGAAGGCGCAAGCACACAGAAAACAGCCGGGGGCCAAGAAGTGGATGAAGGCTGGCGGCCATCTTCAGGAGTCGAAGGCCAGTGTGAGATAACCAAGGAGGGACACGGTTTGAGTGAAGTAGAAAAAGACAGATACCCAATTCCAAATCCCAAAGAAAAAGACAAAAGCTGCGACCAAACAAGCATTGGCAAAGCCTATGAGAGCTTTGGCTCTCCTGTAGGCAGACATTCCCCCATTCTCATTTACTTAACATTATCGATTTCAATAATGATGTGAATTATGTTGGCAATATGCCCTGAGACTGCGGGCCATTACCACATAAGGTAATGACCCTGCGGCCCATCGTCCCCGGGGGCATTACCTGTCCAGTAATGGCCTGCAATCTCAGGGCATATTGGCAAAATAATTCACATAGTCGGCCATAGTAAACAAAAAAGGGCGCAATGGAAGGGACTACGTGTGGTCCCTTCTCCCTTTCCATGGTGGTCTGAAAAGAAAAAGAATAACGAAGACGGCGCGAGGGACGCGCAGGGATTTGAGCGGGCTTACCCTGAGGTAAAGCTCGCTAATGCACCAATCGTCATAATAAAAAAAAATCATTAAAAGAATGTATGTTATCAATCATTGTATATATAATGATTTGCATTCATAATTGCATTGAGGTTTTTGATACACCAAAATACAATTAATAAAAAAATGAATAAAACATTATCGATTTCATATATTATATTTAATAATGTTATTACTATCATTTACTTTTTTAATACAAAATAAATAAAATGCAATGACATTGTCCCCTTATTTACACAGGAGCCCTACAGTGCAATACCACATATACTACCTACCACTGCTTTCCCGATGCGTGGTATTATTTAGGATAGTCAGAAGCAGTATGAGTGGAAGTGTGGAAAGTGGGCTCTAAGAAAGATACACAATATTTCAAATTGAAATATTTGTTTTGGATACTTACCTTTAGCAGGCAGGACGCATAGACAGCACTGTAAGTGAAGGGAGATGTATTCCCATAGTGCAGCTGTAACTGGTGCTACAGTGCAACCTCCTGAACCTACTAGCTGTGCACTTTGCTCTTTTTTGAAACATCAAGTGGCTGAAAGGCACACTTGGTGAAGATGTTCTTATTACACGAGGAACAGTTGCCTTCATAAAGGTTTGGACCATTCTGTCCACTGTGGAAATGACTCCCATTGCTGTGCCACTTGCTCTCCCACTTACCACATTGACGCAATGGCCATGTTCCACCGGGGAGTCCTCACTAGCTCTGGCCTTGTGCTGAGTATGTGTAGTGTGCAGGTGGATCCTTGTGCGCCAGCCTTGAATTACAGGCTTGAACCAGGGTCTGGCATTTCAGGTCCAAGATATCTCTGGTCCACCTCTGGTTAGCTTAGTTCATTGCCTCCATCATCCTGTCGGGCTACACAGCTTCTTGTGTGCACCGTGGTTCCACACTGGTGGAACATTGCTTCCACACAGATGTCTGTGAGAGGAAACCCATGCTTAAAAGTCCTTGAGGACCGGCTAGCACTACCTCTGAGATTGCTATTAGTTTGATAAACACGGTACAAATACGTGAAAAAATATTCGCACCTGGGGAAGGGCCATTGGCCATTCAGATGGCTGGAACAGCAGACGAGAATATACATTCTCCACCCGCCGTTCCAGCCACCTGAGGCCCTTCCCCTGGTGGCTTTTTCTTTATTTTATGTGGGGAGGTAAAAGAGAGCCTCTAAAGGGTAAAAGGGTGCTTCCCATGCATGCAAACAACATCTTCCTCAGCAACTTCATCATCCCTGGCAACCCAGCAACCAAGTCAATGAAAGAAGATCTCCACTTCCTACTCACCATTCTGTACTTCACGCAGCACACAAAAGACCCAACTCACAGGAGATGTAATATCCTCAACCTCATGATCCCCGCCCTTCATACACTCCATCACAGCTCTCCAATCCCGCTCGACTGGTCAGACCATCTGGCAATGCCCTTTGACATTCGTCACATCACATCAGTCAAGCAACCCCCTCGGAAACCCTGCAAACAGGCCTTCAGATCATTCAAGAACCTCCCAATGGAGGCTCTCATTGAAGACCTTGCCAAACTCCACTTCACATGGGCTGATTAACCTCCGATGAGTCAGGACTGCGGCTCGCTCCTCAAAGAACTATATACCACCATCACAACCAACATCAAGCGCCATGCCCTAGTGAAATAATGCACAAGCAAGTCTAAACATTCTGCAACCTGGTACACTCAAGAACTCTACTTGCACAAAATCAACCATCAGAAAACAAGAATCCTGAAGCGCATCTAACTTCAGCCTGCTCAACTGATTACCACTGCCAAGACCAACTACTACCAAAACGCCATAGCCAAAGCCAACAATCTAAGTCAACAAGCACTGCATCAATTCTCTGCCGACCCACCCATACCTCACTCCATCAAGAAATCCACCGCCATCAACTCTTTCTACATCAATAAGATCAGCATGGTCTGCCAACACGTATACACCAACGCTACAACTGACAGCACACCACAGATCCCATCACGCAAAACCACAACTACCTGCACAGCTTTCAAGACACTCACTATGGAAGGCCTCACTGCCATCCTAGCATCCCTCAAGGTCACATCATATGTGGACAACATCCTCCCTTCCTATGTACTCACAACACTTCTGACTGAAGCACTCCTCCCTTACCTGACATTCATCAACAGTTCCTTAACTCAAGGCACCTGCCCCTCGACCCTCAAGACTAGACAACCCTACAGCTTCTCAAGAAACCTACACTGAACCCAGACAACATCAGCAACTACCACCCTATCAAGCATCCTTTTTTCTCTTTATTTGTTTATAGTTTATAAAAACTGTTACAAAAGTACACACGATTTTCTTTACATTTTCCTTTTTGATAAAATAAAAAAATGTTCAAGTCATAATTACATTCACAGGATTTTTTCCCCTTAATATCTACATTTCATAAAATTCATAAACTTTTCTTCTTCATATTCACATTTTACTCTATGTTGCATACATTTTTTAAAAAAGCTAAATCTCTTAACCCCAGGGGCAATGATTCCCCATGTAACAATTTTAGCCATAAGAGATCTCTTAATATCGAGATATCGTAGACACATTTTCCCAAGTTACTTTCTCCTTCTGTTGACAAATCTGAACATTCAGTCATTAAGTGATGTAAAGTTTCTAGCACTTCCTTATCTTTGCAGATTCTACCTGATCCATTTTCCGTCACTTTTTTTGATCTTAAACATTTTATTTGGTTTGTAGATAGAACGTTCATCCGAAATCTGATGAAACCAATTTTCATTTTTCTGTTTGGAAATTTCTTTTAATATGGTTCTAGTTCACTGACCATTTTTCCTGCTGTTAATAAATGCGCATACAAATTTGAGTTACAAATTACCATTATAGTTTATTCCCAGTCCATTACCTTAAGTTTGTTCTCGACCACATTTGGATTTGTTTCCAATACTTCCATGGACATACCTATTGCTTCCATGATTATTTCACATTCACACCTTAGATTACTGATAAACCCCTCTTTGTCGTTCACACTTAGTTCTTGATAAAATGTTCCCTCTCTGGCAAAGTCACATTTACTCACGAGGCATAGCTTCTTCCACTGTATTAGACGTTCAAGTGAGTGTAGACCCATGTCATACCTTATTACCTCCAATGGTATACTTTTGGGCAAGAAGTACAGGATGGCTCTCCAAATTCTACTTTAAACAATTCTATATTCTACTGCCATTGCTTTTGGCCAAAATTCAATCCCATACATAACCGTTGGAAGTAATTTGCTTCTGTAAAATTCTCTGCAATGAAAGCTTCTAATGAAAGTTTACCGCACTTGTTGTCAATCCTCTTCATTTGATTTAACATTCCGTTAACTTTAGAATTCAAATAGTTTACCAGGAATGTCTTTCTATACTTCACCACTACGGGATAAACCAAAAATTTGACATTTTCTTTCACTGCAAGTTTATTCTTTCCCAATTCATACAAAATTCTTCTTTCTATTTTTTTTCTCCTTTAGTTACCTTAATTATCACTGTTTTAGTGGGGTTAATCTTTAATTCAAATCCTAGCATGTAATTTCCAAATGTTGTTTTAAACCTTTGTAATCCCGCAGGAGTGGTATCTACCAGAAGAACATCGTCTGCATATCCTGCCCAACTTATTTTTAGATTCCCCATTTTGGGAGGTGCAAAAGCAATTGAGTCCAAGACTTTTCTAACTCCCGAGACATAAAGATTGTACACAGTAGGCCCCAGTATACATCCTTGTATAATTCCATTGTCTGTCTTACACTCTCTTGATAGATGTCCTTCCGAGTCAAGTTTTACTTGAATGCTAGATTCATCGTGCAAGAAAATTATAATGCTCAGCAGGCCCTTAGGTATTCCATATCTATCCAGCTGCTGCCAAAGAATGTTTCTATTGACACAGTCGAAAGCTCTACTAAGATCCATGGATACCACATAAATTGGGATATCCATGGTTCTCCACGCCTTGCTCTGCAGACAATTTATCAGGAGACCCCTGCAGTCTGTTCCTTTGTTTTTACGGAAGCCTATTAGTCTGGGGTCTAAGATGTTATTTTTTTCAATCCAGTCATTTATTCTCTCCAAACAATAGAGGCAAAGATTGTTGAATCTGCAACCATTATACAGATTGTTCTGTAGTTAGCTGTTCTACCCGTGAACGAGGACTTCCAAGTATCCGGAATAGTTTGTGTTTCAATTATATCTCGATAATGAACATATAATATCTTTGCCCATGATGATGGGGCTGGTTTAAGAACATGATTTGTTAATTTATTAGGTCCCGGAGCCCTTGATGGATTAGCCTTTATAATCTTTGCCTCTATTAGCTCCGTTGTACGTTCTAAATCCCATTTCACTAGTTCCTGTGCATCAGTTTCCACATTTTTAGTAGTGAACACTTGCTTAATAGAATTAAACCAAATGTCCTCAGCTATTGGATTGGTCATACTTCTCCAATTGTTGTCCGCTTCATTATTTATTAGGTCCTAAAACGCTCTCAAGTTCTTTCCCTGTAGACTCTCTAACATCTTTTCACCGTCTGCCTGAATTATTCTGTAATGTTCCTGCGTTAGCCTATTTTGTACTTAATTTCCTTATTGCTTCTACTTTATTAAATAATTATGTCTTTGCTCTTAATGGTTTTCCTTATCTCCCTTCTCAATTAGTTTTTTTTCTTTCTTTTTTCAATAGAATATTAGTGTTTATGTCTCTTGTTCCGAGTGGCATCACTTTTCTGATTGCCATCCGGACGTTTAACCATTGATTTTAAATATTCCGGGAACCCCTTTAATGAGTATCGCACAATCTTATCTTCAAACCTACAGGAGTTGAATTCATTTAACATACACATGTTGAAATGATTCACTTATTTTTCCGTCCACCTTACCCGATTGCCTCTAGTAGTGATACTTATGTTCTTCAAGTTACTGTCCCATGTTATAAGATTGATCTTATGCCATTCTAATTCCAAACTTAACATGGCATGATCACTAACAGATGTATCTTTTACTTGATATCTCTTTTCGTGTTAAAAGATTTTACAAGACATGAAAATAAAATCAATTTCCGATTTAGACCCTCTTGCTGACCATGTTGCGCCTTCATTCTAGAGCCGTTTCAGGCCCCAACTGGGAGCCCAGTTCAACCACATGCCCACTTCCACTTTCTTTCTTTTAGACTTCTCAACATGCTCATAATCAGCCACAAAACAGTCCATTCTATCCAATTCATCCAGATTACAACTTGCATTTAGATCACCTGCCAGAATTACACCAGCATCCTCATTACTAAGGCACCATTAATACTGTTTCTGATCTAATTTTCCAAGAATTTTTGCAGATTGGGCCCAATAGATCTATACACATTTATAAGCAACAGAGCATCTTTCTTAGCCCTCCCCATTATCTGCCATCCAGTTCCAAGTATATCCCCATATATACTCCATTCATAACATTTCTGCAGTCCCTTTCCTATCTTAACAAACGTTGCTATCCCACCCTTGGGTCTTCCCGTTGTACCTTGTGTAGCACATATATTGACTCAAACCCCGTCCCATATTAACTTCTCTGTAGACCATGGTTCTTGAATGTGCATGACATCTGATGTTTTTAGTTCTGCGCAGATCTTACCAGTAAATGTTTGTTTCCCCTAGAATTCCAGTTTACTATTGTTAGGACCCCAATGGGTCTAAAGAGGTTGACCTAAGACTTTTAATTGCGCGATGGAATCTTCCAAGACCTCTGCTAGAGGTCTCAACTTTTGATTTTCCTTTGAATTCACTTGCTTCTCATCCTGCTTTGCTAGTTTTTTTCTCATTCCAGCTACTTTCCTCCTTTTCTCTAACTTCTATATTTGTGTTCACCCAGGTCCATACGTCATAGCCATATTTGTGCAGGCTTTCTGCCTCCCTCATAATGATACTCCTCACAAGTGGTGAGTGTATTATCAGCCGTACGTAGTCGTACCTCCCCCCATGAATGTAATCTACCAGTTGAATATCTGCAGAGGTAATTAGTCTTACTTCTGGAATAATTTCAAATAGTTCCAGTATTGTCATCCTATTTAATGCAATGGGTCCTCCTTCTTCAAACAAATACTGCAAGATCAATCCGGGTGCTTCTGGAAATTTTGGTTTGCAAAGTTTCCAACTATTAGCCCCCTCCCTTCCCTCTCCTTCCCCATACCATATCCCCTTCTTTTTGATTTGATTATCATCCTTCCAACTCTCTTTACTAACTTCCGCTCTTCCACTCCCTTCTTCACTGAATCGCCCCTCCCCCTCTCTTGTTACCGGTTCCTCCCTTATCTCTCTTTCTTTCCCACCTTGATCTCCACACCAGTTCTTTTCCTTCAAAATATCCCTTACTATATTCCTGACATTCTCCTCCACTGCCGTTGTTTCTACTTCTTTTTCTCTACTGAGCTTATTTTCCTCTTCTGTTCCATTTTTTTCTGCCCTTTCGCAAATTTTTCTCACTCTTCCTTTTGGATATCTGTATTCCTCTACTTTTTCTTCCTCATCACTTATGTCCCAGACACTTTCCCCACTAATACTCTGTTGTACAAAGCGCTGTTTAGTTTGTTTTGGGAGAGAGTGTACTGGTTGTTTAAATATTTCAAACAATACTCTTCCTTCTTTAGTCTTCTCTAAACCTTTGTTCGGATTTTTCTATTTAAGAGCATCCTTCAGACGTATCTCGGAGTTGCTATACTCCTGTTGTAATTCCTTTTCTATGGACTCTGCTTCCTTGATGTCTCTTTTCTCTCCCTCCTCCTCATTTTCTCTTATTGCCTGTTCCGCACTTAATCCCTTACTCATATTTCGCAGGAATTTTAATGAAGTTGCCTTACCCGTCTTAAGTTCTGCTGCTTTTAACACCCTTTGTTTTTTTTTCTTCCCTTTTTCTTGCATTTTTGGAAATCACCACCCGTAACTCTCCCTCCACACAATCCTTATTTCCCATATCTTCTGCCAGATCTTCTGTTATGTGTATATCCTCCCCTGTGTCTATGCTACCTTGCACATTTAGTTATTTTTCCTCATTCTGCGTTTCCTCTCTTCCAACGATATTTCTATCTCCCACACCAGCCTCGTTTTGTGCTTGCCCTTGTCCTCCACTCAAATTGTTTCCATGCTTTTCGCCCTGTAGTACTTCGTCCTGTTCTTTTTCTCCAATTTATAACCGCATTATCCTTTCTGACATTATATTCAGGCTAATGGATTGTAGTATCATTTCCTTTTGTATCCATTCTTTTAATTCACGTACTGTATGTGAGATCAATTTTCTTTCCTTACTTGCATTGTCTTCCTTCTCTTCTTTACAAGTCCCTTTCTCTATCCCACCTCCTTTTGGTTCTTCTGTCCGTTTCCCCAACATTGCTAGTTGTGTGATTATTCCTTTAGAGAAAATAAGAGCGGTATCTGGCATAGGGCTAATTTGTACTTCCTCATTCAACATCCCTTCCTCTACCTGTTCTAGAGCTACTTCTGGCGGACCGTCACCTTCCCCTTCATCTTCAAACAAAAGTTGGGATTGTCCCGGTTCCAGTTCTAAGCCTCCCCCTTTCCTCTCTCCATGTTTTCCACCATTTTAGCCATTGCATTATCAGTACTTTGTGGGGGTACACCGTCACCAAAGTCACCTTCATAGTTATTTATTTTTTGACTAGGTGAGGGTGGTAGGGGCATTGCTTCTTCTAGTGGTAAACACTATGCGTCCTAGCACTGATTCCTTCCTTGAACCATAATCTTTTTCCTCATACCTATTTTTTTACTTTTGTTACCAATTTCTTTTCCTCCTCCTACTAAATATCGTGGTTTCGCCACACACGACTGTTTCCTTACAACCTTTACAGGCCGATTCATGGAATAATTAGCGCGGCGCAAGTGGCCAAAAACGTGCGAATCGCAGTGGAATAGCGAAAATCGCAGTGCAAGTGCGAAAATCGCACGAAAAGCAGCGCACATCGATTCATGGAAGTCCGTGCGCGAGAAAACCAGCGGATGTGCGATAAAAAATAGCGCGGCGCACGTTGGCGCACAGGCCATCTAACAGCGTGCGCCAGGTCACAACGAAAATCGCACAGGCCACAGCGAAATTCGCACATAGCGCGGCGCACGCAACAAAAGTAGGCGGAACACGGGCGTAACACTCGGAATGGGGAACAACTTGCCAAAACGTGGGCGTCACGGGGGGAAGTACAGGGCACAAGTGCGCGGAACGCCCACACGCTCGCCTCCAACACGTATTCATGGAATAGAATAGGCCAAAAAAGCGCACGCTCAAACCAGCGCACAGGTACAAACACGACCGCCACAAGAAAGCAGGCGGTAGCGTCTCTGCGGCTGTAAGAAATGTGCGCCAAAAGGTGCGCCAACAAATAGCACCTATATACTGCCATGATGAATGTCCTATACTGTGGCCCTCCAGGACAAATGACGTGCAAAGGGGTACCCACAAACACGGACACCCGCTGACAAAAAATACGTGTGCGTGTATACTGGGGTGCGCGGGAATTTCCACACGCGATTTCAGCAGGTTACGTGTATTTCAGGGGTGCGCGGGAAGTTCCACACGCGATTACAGCAGGGTACGTGTATTTCAGGGGTGCGCGGGAAGTTCCACACGCGATTGGCCCAGTGCGAGCAGGGTACGTGTATTTCAGGGGTGCGCGGGAAGTTACACACACGATTACAGCAGGGTACGTGGATTTCAGGGGTGCGCGGGAAGTTCCACACGCGATTGGCCCAGTGCGAGCAGGGTACATGTATTTCAGGGGTGCGCGGGAAGTTACACACGCGATTTCAGCAGGGTACGTGTATTTCAGGGGTGCGCGGGAAGTTCCACACGCGATTGGCCCAGTGCGAGCAGGGTACGTGTATTTCAGGGGTGCGCGGGAAGTCACACACGCGATTTCAGCAGGGTACGTGTATTTCAGGGGTGCGCGGGAAGTTCCACACGCGATTTCAGCAGGGTACGTGTATTTCAGGGGTGCGCGGGAAGTTACACACGCGATTGGGCCAGTGCGAGCAGGGTACGTGTATTACAGGGGTGCGCGGGAAGTTACACACGCGATTTCAGCAGGGTACGTGTATTTCAGGGGTGCGCGGGAAGTTCCACACGCGATTGGCCCAGTGCGAGCAGGGTACATGTATTTCAGGGGTGCGCGGGAAGTTACACACGCGATTGGCCCAGTGCGAGCAGGGTACGTGTATTTCAGGGGTGCGCGGGAAGTTACACACGCGATTTCAGCAGGGTACGTGTATTTCAGGGGTGCGCGGGAAGTTCCACACGCGATTTCAGCAGGGTACGTGTATTTCAGGGGTGCGCGGGAAGTTACACACGCGATTGGGCCAGTGCGAGCAGGGTACGTGTATTACAGGGGTGCGCAGGAAGTTACACACGCGATTTCAGCAGGGTACGTGTATTTCAGGGGTGCGCGGGAAGTTCCACACGCGATTGGCCCAGTGCGAGCAGGGTACGTGTATTTCAGGGGTGCGCGGGAAGTTACACACGCGATTGGCCCAGTGCGAGCAGGGTACGTGTATTTCAGGGGTGCGCGGGAAGTTACACACGCGATTGGCCCAGTGCGAGCAGGGTACGTGTATTTCAGGGGTGCGCGGGAAGTTACACACGCGATTGGCCCAGTGCGAGCAGGGTACGTGTATTTCAGGGGTGCGCGGGAAGTTCCACACGCGAGAGTCCCAGTGCGAGCAGGGTACGTGTATTTCAGGGGTGCGCGGGAAGTCCCACACGCCATTTCAGCAGGGTACGTGTATTTCAGGGGTTCTGGGGAGTACCACACGTGAATTGGCCGTGTGGGCCCTCCCAGGTGTACGCTCCACAACCTCCACGGACCCTGCAGGCAGCCCACACCACGGGGGACTACCCTGCACCCATGCTCATGTCCCGCAGGCAGCCCATCCACCATGGGCATGCCCCCCAGCCAACCCACATGTCACCTTGCACTACTGATCAACAATGCATGTCTACCACCACTCCCACCCCCCTGCCACCATGGGCATCCTCCACCGGGCCCCCACTCATGTCTCCCACCACCCCCACCCCCCTGCCACCATGGGCAGACTACACCAGGCCCCCACTCATGTCCCCCTGCACCCCCACCCCCCTGCCACCATGGGCATCCTCCACCAGGCCCCCACTCATGTCTCCCACCACCCCCACCCCCCTGCCACCAGGGTCACCCTCCACCAGGCCCCCACTCATGTCACCCACCACCCCCACACCCCAGCAGTGCAGGGGCAGCCTCCACCAGGCCCCCACTCATGGCACCCACCACCCCCACCCCCCAGCAGTGCAGGGGCAGCCTCCACCAGGCCCCCACTCATGTCTCCCACCACCCCCACACCCCAGCAGTGCAGGGGCAGCCTCCACCAGGCCCCCACTCATGTCTCCCACCACCCCCACCCCCCAGCCACCAGGGTCACCCTCCACCAGGCCCCCACTCATGTCTCCCACCACCCCCACCCCCCTGCCACCATGGGCAGACTCCACCAGGCCCCCACTCATGTCTCCCACCACCCCCACCCCCCAGCAGTGCAGGGGCAGCCTCCACCAGGCCCCCACTCATGTCTACCACCACCCCCACACCCCAGCAGTGCAGGGCCAGCCTCCACCAGGCCCCCACTCATGTCACCCACCACCCCCACCCCCCTGCCACCATGGGCAGACTACACCAGGCCCCCACTCATGTCTCCCACCACCCCCGCCCCCCAGGGTCACCCTCCACCAGGCCCCCACTCATGTCTCCCACCACCCCTACCCCCCTGCCACCATGGGCATCCTCCACCAGGCCCCCACTCATGTCTCCCACCACCCCCACCCCCCTGCCACCATGGGCAGACTACACCAGGCCCCCACTCATGTCTCCCACCACCCCCACCCCCCAGGGTCACCCTCCACCAGGCCCCCACTCATATCTCCCAACACCCCCACCCCCCTGCCACCATGGGCATCCTCCACCAGGCCCCCACTCATGTCTCCCACCACCCCCACCCCCCTGCCACCATGGGCAGACTACACCAGGCCCCCACTCATGTCTCCCACCACCCCCACACCCCAGCAGTGCAGGGGCAGCCTCCACCAGGCCCCCACCCATGTCTCCCACCACCCCCACCCCCCAGCAGTGCAGGGGCAGCCTCCACCAGGCCCCCACTCATGTCTCCCACCACCCCCACCCCCCTGCCACCATGGGCAGACTCCACCAGGCCCCCACTCATGTCTCCCACCACCCCCACCCCCCTGCCACCATGGGCAGACTACACCAGGCCCCCACTCATGTCACCCACCACCCCCACCCCCCTGCCACCATGGGCAGACTACACCAGGCCCCCACTCATGTCTCCCACCACCCCCACCCCCCAGCAGTGCAGGGGCAGCCTCCACCAGGCCCCCACTCATGTCTACCACCACCCCCACACCCCAGCAGTGCAGGGCCAGCCTCCACCAGGCCCCCACTCATTTCACCCACCACCCCCACCCCCCTGCCACCATGGGCAGACTACACCAGGCCCCCACTCATGTCTCCCACCACCCCCACCCCCCAGCAGTGCAGGGGCAGACTCCAGCAGGCCCCCACTCATGTCCCCCTGCACCCCCACCCCCCTGCCACCAGGGTCACCCTCCACCAGGCCCCCACTCATGTCTCCCACCACCCCCACCCCCCTGCCACCATGGGCAGACTACACCAGGCCCCCACTCATGTCTCCCACCACCCCCACACCCCAGCAGTGCAGGGGCAGCCTCCACCAGGCCCCCACCCATGTCTCCCACCACCCCCACCCCCCAGCAGTGCAGGGGCAGCCTCCACCAGGCCCCCACTCATGTCTCCCACCACCCCCACCCCCCTGCCACCATGGGCAGACTCCACCAGGCCCCCACTCATGTCTCCCACCACCCCCACCCCCCTGCCACCATGGGCAGACTACACCAGGCCCCCACTCATGTCACCCACCACCCCCACCCCCCTGCCACCATGGGCAGACTACACCAGGCCCCCACTCATGTCTCCCACCACCCCCACCCCCCAGCAGTGCAGGGGCAGCCTCCACCAGGCCCCCACTCATGTCTAACACCACCCCCACACCCCAGCAGTGCAGGGCCAGCCTCCACCAGGCCCCCACTCATGTCACCCACCACCCCCACCCCCCTGCCACCATGGGCAGACTACACCAGGCCCCCACTCATGTCTCCCACCACCCCCACCCCCCAGCAGTGCAGGGGCAGAC
The DNA here is from genome assembly GCF_040938575.1 of Ambystoma mexicanum. NCBI lineage: Eukaryota > Metazoa > Chordata > Amphibia > Caudata > Ambystomatidae > Ambystoma > Ambystoma mexicanum. Next base: position 1,214,698,277 of record NC_090936.1, read on the forward strand.
TCCAGCAGGCCCCCACTCATGTCCCCCTGCACCCCCACCCCCCTGCCACCAGGGTCACCCTCCACCAGGCCCCCACTCATGTCACCCACCACCCCCAACCCCCTGCCACCATGGGCAGACTACACCAGGCCCCCACTCATGTCTCCCACCACCCCCACCCCCCAGCAGTGCAGGGGCAGCCTCCACCAGGCCCCCACTCATGTCTACCACCACCCCCACACCCCAGCAGTGCAGGGCCAGCCTCCACCAGGCCCCCACTCATGTCTCCCACCACCCCCACCCCCCTGCCACCATGGGCAGACTCCACCAGGCCCCCACTCATGTCTCCCACCACCCCCACCCCCCATCAGTGCAGGGGCAGCCTCCACCAGGCCCCCACTCATGTCTACCACCACCCCCACACCCCAGCAGTGCAGGGCCAGCCTCCACCAGGCCCCCACTCATGTCACCCACCACCCCCACCCCCCTGCCACCATGGGCAGACTACACCAGGCCCCCACTCATGTCTCCCACCACCCCCACCCCCCAGGGTCACCCTCCACCAGGCCCCCACTCATGTCTCCCACCACCCCCACCCCCCTGCCACCATGGGCATCCTCCACCAGGCCCCCACTCATGTCTCCCACCACCCCCACCCCCCTGCCACCATGGGCATCCTCCACCAGGCCCCCACTCATGTCTCCCACCACCCCCACCCCCCTGCCACCATGGGCAGACTACACCAGGCCCCCACTCATGTCTCCCACCACCCCCACACCCCAGCCACCAGGGGCAGCCTCCACCAGGCCCCCACTCATGTCTCCAACCACCCCCACCCCCCTGCCACCATGGGCAGACTCCACCAGGCCCCCACTCATGTCTCCCACCACCCCCACCCCCCAGCAGTGCAGGGGCAGCCTCCACCAGGCCCCCACTCATGTCTACCACCACCCCCACACCCCAGCAGTGCAGGGCCAGCCTCCACCAGGCCCCCACTCATGTCACCCACCACCCCCACCCCCCTGCCACCATGGGCAGACTACACCAGGCCCCCACTCATGTCTCCCACCACCCCCACCCCCCAGGGTCACCCTCCACCAGGCCCCCACTCATGTCTCCCACAACCCCCACCCCCCTGCCACCATGGGCAGCCCCCACCAGGTCCTCACAATCCCCAATCATGTGTGTAATGGTCAGCCTCCACAGCCAAAAAGCCATACCAATTAACCCATTCACCCACATGGAAATGGAAAGCACATGTTACACCCCCAATGTTCATCAAGCTAATGAACCCATGTCCGTCACACACAATGGTTGCAATAGAATGGGAAAACACACAACATGACATGCATGAAACCAATGAGATGATACCACACAGTGAAGTATGCAAACAAAATTGTATTTGAAAAAATTAAAGAATGCTAAAGAAAGAAAAATAACTACAATGTGAATGTGAAAAAAAATAGCTGCATGTCCGTATAAAAACCCAAAACTGCAAATCAGAATAAAAAAATTATTATGTCCAAAGTCAAATGTAAAAAAATCTCCATGCAAAAAATAAATATGTACAAAACTAACAAGGGTCCATGAGCCCAACTGAACAAAGGAAACCTACTAAAAAACCTACCTAAAAATCAACTATATACAAAAAGTGGAGCAGTGTCCGTCGACTCCAAATCATAATAAGAAAGAAAGGAAACCTAAAGCTAAAGAACTATATACAAAGGCGGCGGGCAAGTCCAGCGGCTCACTCCGTGGTGTCCCGGGCCAGGGCATCATCGAACTCCTGTTCGATGTCCCGGAGGCGGTCCAGTTCCATGGCCCCAAGGGTCCGCAGGGACGACACCGTGTCCTCCTCCAACCCCCTGCGGATTGCCTCGAGGCACTCGGCCCGCCTCAGGGCCCTCCGCATGGAGTTCTCCGCCCTGACCATTGTGAGCCGCGCCTCTTCCGCCCGCCGCTGCTCCGCACCTATGGCGTGGCCCAACCGCTGCCACACGGAAGACACTCTCTGTCCTGGGTCCCCCTGCCCTCAGGCCGATGCCTGCCCCTCCGATGTCAAAAGCCCCGAGCCTTCATGTCTCCCACCATGTTGCTGCTGCTGCTGCTCTGCCTCTGCCCGTGCACTGCCTCCTGCTGCCTGCACATCCTCCGCCGGCTGGGGTGCACTCGTTGATGTGGCCACCCCTGCTGGACCTCCGACTCCCGACTGTGGCAGGGATGCCTCCTCCACCAGCCTGGCCGCACCGTCAGAGGCAGCTCCACAGGGCACCCAGGTGACTGATGGGTGGGAAGATGGCACAGAGGACGACTGGCGCGTAGGGGGTCCAGTTGAGGAGGGGGTCGGAGCAAGCCCCATCAGACGGAGGAATCCGGCCTGGGTGACCTGTCCCAGCAGGCTGACGTGGTCAACGAGCCATTCGAGATGACGTGCAGTCTCTCCATGAAAAGACTGCAGGTCACCTCGCATGGCCCGTTGACGCAACGCCACACCAGCCAGGACAGGCTCAACCCGGACCTGGATGGCCACGTCCGCAGGCAGAGGAAGGCCAGTTGACGTCAGCTCATCCCCTGCCTGAAAACGGGTCTGGACGTAGGCATCCCTGCTGGTGCAAGATGATGCAGGGACAGGATCGGGGACAGGATTGCACACAGGCACCTCCGCGGCCGCCTGTGCTGCCTCCTGTCCCTTGTCCTGCACTGCACCACTAGCACCAGTGGGATCCCCACCTCCAGACCCCGTCTCTGGTGCTTGCACGGTGTTAGGGAGAATTCTCTGTTTAGGCTGAATTTCCCTACCTAGTGAGTCCCCCAGCAGCTTTGCTGGATTTCTGGGGTTTAATTTTTTTCTCCTGCCAAGAGTGAGACTCTTTTACCCTCACTCTTGGACATGTTGAAGTGTGTTTTCTTGGTTAAACCTTGTGTTGAATGGGCTATGGGGTCTTTTACTCCATAGGGCCTCATGTATTTTTGTGATGTGGGTCACACAGCACCCTCTGTGCCGTGACCCAGGGGTGTCCTAGGGACTCCCCAACATAGACTCCATACCCTGGGACTGGCTACTGTCTCCCAGGGCATGTAAAGTCACCAAAGACTTTGCTAGTCTTGAATCCTGAACAGAACCAGTACAAACCATCATATTGTGGACGTACTGGCTGGGGCAATTCGATTGCCCCAGGGTCTGTTAGTCGAGGGGGCACGTCTCCGTCCCCCCTGATCGAGTTTTGGCTGGTGGCAGTGGAAACTACTTTTTATATTCGACCGCGAATATTTCCCTATGGGATTTCCCATTGTTTTAGGCTAACACATTTAATTATTTATTTACGGTAGCCTTAAACATACCGCCGGTTTATATATTTATTTTTATAACTCCGGTTGGGACTTTTTGCCAAAACTTGATTCTAAAATGGCGTTGGTGTTCGCCTCTGTAACTCTGACCCAAAGTGGAGCCCTTTGTTCCACTTTTGGCGGGCTTCTCCACAGAAGCCCTCCAAAGTGGTGCCACTCTGTCTGGGGTACTTAGGAGGGGTGGAGGGGGATTTAGGCACCCTGGACTGAGTTACCTTGGTAACTCAAGTCGCACTCCGTCCTGATTGGCCCAAGTGGTGAGCCGCCCGGCTCACCACTTAGCATGTTTGAGTGACAGCTAGGCTGGGTGAATGGGGGCTTGCTGCATAAAAGCAGGGCTTTGGGGACTGGGACTTCAGAAGTCGCCACAGGACCAAGAATCCGACGAGGGAAGAGCTGAGCCGACCTGCTTCGACGACACCACCCGGTGGAGCCCTGCTGAACCGTCTCACCACTTTTTCCCGACGACCGAGGAGAACTCTTTACGGAGTGGCTCCTTCCCTTGACTGGTGGGGACAACCAGTTTTCGCCTTCTTTCCGTCCTTTTGAGGTATCTCGTGGCCGCCTTGCCTGTGCCAAGCACCCCGGCATCCGGAATACCACACTTTACCCCCATACCGCGAAAGTCGGTACCAACCCTTTAACCGGAGGACTCCGCGGCTGGTTTCTTCCCGGGCAGTGCTACGACCTTTCTCTTCTGCTCTTCAGCGAGATATTCTTCTCCCCTGACCGACGTCGAGCCTTGCTGTCGCTGCCTGGAACAACTGCCCCCGCTGGAGGATCCTTTCCGCTTAAGGTACTGTGTTCCGCCTGGCTTCCCTTGCTACCGACTGTACGGGGTAGATTTAGTCCCCGGCTTTCGAACCTGGGAGTGCCTGGGACACTTTGGCTAAACTTTCTGAGCCACTCTAAACTCTTTTTGACTCTTTGCAAGACTTTGAATCTCTAACTAACAGTGTGATCTTGGGCACATTTTCGCTCCGGCTACTCTAAGAGTGGGCCCTGCCTAGTGACTTTTGCTCACCTGTGACTTTATTCTTCTTTAAGCCTATTGCAAGTGTTCTGGACCTTAGAGTGGTGTGTCTAACCTATTTCTGCTTTTTCTCTCCCTTTCTTGGAAACTACTAGAGTGTCATCTAACGTTAAGCACTCACCTCTGTTTTAATTAAGTGGTGTTAACCTAGAGTTGTCTAGATAGGAGAAAGGATTGAATTTACTTTCAGTATAACTGTGTTGAAGTGCTTTTACTATATTTTTGCTAGAGTGTTTTTAACTTATGTGTATTTTAAATAAATAACTATATACTTTTGAAACCAAGCTCTGGTCAGTGTTTGCTTGTGCTATTGTGTTTTGGTACATATTGTGTATACTTTACATACTGCCTAACTCTTCTTGAGAGAAGTCTGACTGCTCAGCCACAGCTACCAGGTAAATCTGGGTAGTACAGACTGCTACCAAAGGGGTTTACTGCTCTACCTGTAGTCTTAAATCTTTTGCAGTGTTCCCCAAGGGAACTGCACAGGTTTCTGCCTAACACTGGTGTACAGCGGTGGGATTTGTATTGAGTATACATTTTATTGTGCTTTAGATACCTTAGTGCAACTAACCACAAAGCTTAGCACTGAAAAAGTAAAACCTCTAACATGTCAGTTATAGAAAGCTATAGTCAAGAGTCCCTTGCAGCCAAAACTGCTGATTGTTTAAGAATGCTCTGTAAACATAAGGATCTCCTGACTAAGGGCAAGAAAATGGAGCTGATTGAAAGATTGTTAGCTAACCAAAGTCTGGGTGATGGTTCAGAGGAACCTACCACTCCAGCAACTGTAGATGACAGTGTTGAAGTTAACATGGAGCAAAATGTTGATGTTTCTGAGGAAGAGTCAGAAGAGGAGGGTGAGGCTGTTGTAACTGTCCCCCCTAGGCCTCTGCCTGCTCTACCTGCTGTACCTACTGGACCTTTACCAGGTCCCACATTTAGTCCTCAGTACTTTGAACTGGAGAAAATGAAGCTAGAATTGGAGTATAAGAAACTTAATGCTCAAACTGACAAAGAACTAAGGCTAAGGGAAATGGAGCTCAAGTATGACTTAGAAATGAAGAAATTATCTGTTGAGAATGTTTCTCTCTCTGGCTCCTCTAGAAGTTCCAGTCCTAAAAGACCCCGGATGCCTAAAGAATTGGTTGGTATGTATGAGCCTAAGTTGGATGTGTTGGATTGGTTGTCTCTGTTTGAATATAATCATGGGCTCCAGAACATCACAGGAAATGACTTACTCACCTGGTTGTTCTCTAGGCTTCCCCCTGTTGCCACTGATGTGGTAATGGAGATGGGGGAGGAGGATAGGAAGGACTATGAATGTGTGAAACTAGCTTTGATAGCTAGGTTTGGGAAGACCCCTTCCCAGTATCTTAAGAGGTTTAGGAGCCTCAAAAAGCATGATGGTACCCCTTGGGCTACCTGGGTGAGTGAATGTTTGAAAAACTTAGAGGGATGGATTAAGGGTTACAAGGTGAACACTTATGAAGGTATGAAGAATTTGTTTATGTTGGAGACTATTTATGATGCCTGCTCTCCTGAGCTCAGACAACACTTGGCTGATTCCAAGGAATTAGATTCCCGGAAACTAGCTAAGGCTGCTGACTTGTGGGTTGCCAACAGGGCCACTCACAAGGATTCTGGGGTAACTCAGAAGAAGGATGGGGAGAAACAGCCAAAAAAAGACTCCAAAGAGAATTCTAATAATTCCTATCCCAAAGAGGGCCCCAAACCACAAAATAACCAGGGTAAGCCACATGGGAAACCTAGTCAGGCTACTGTACCTTCTGGCCACAAGCCAGAAGGAGGTCAGAACAAGCCACCCTTCCATAGAGCATTTGGACAATGCTATGTCTGTCAGGGTACTGACCATATCAAAGGAGATCCCAAGTGCAAGGGTAAACCTGCAGGGATCAGCACAGTCTCCTTAGCCTTCACTCCTGAGGATGAAGTACAGATGGCTAGTGCCCACTTTGAACTCTTTGCTGAAGAACCCTTGGGTCTTCAAGCAACTGTAAACTTAGAGCCTATGGGTCTGGTTAGTCCCCAGAATAGGGTTGTGTATAACTCCCTACCTGTTAACTCTAAGGTGTATTATGTGGACAGTGTTCTTGTCAATGGCCAGGATACTCCTGCCAGGAGAGACACTGGGGCCAGCAGAACAGTAGTGGATGAAAGCTTCTTTCAACCTGAAGATGTGGCCAAAGCACCCAAAGGTCCCACTAGGATGTCTGGAGGCCCTGTCCAAATGGTTCCTATTCTACCAGCCCTCATTCAATGTAACAACATGACAGTAAGGATCCCTGTCAGTGTTCAGGCTGAGGTACCTGGGAAGGTCCTGTTAGGGAATGACCTAAGAACTCTAGGAGTAGTGTCACATACCCCCAGGCCTCCCAGTATGGAGAAGCAGAACTTAACCAAATTGGCTAGAAAGGCTACCTTGAAGGACCCTTCTAAGCCTGTGGGACCCTCTACTGAGAACCCCACTACAAGCCCTGGGTTTAGTAAGTTGACCTCTGACCCAGGCACCTTTCCGGATAGTATGCTAGGAACATGGGAGCCCCAACCAAGCTCCATCATTGTTCCCCTAGTCTCAGAGTCTCTGACTCCCCCTGCTTCTGAGGAAGAGGTGGATAGACCAACTAGGCCCCTATCTGGACCCGAGAGAACTGGTAATTCTCAGTGCTGGTGGAAAACCAGAAAAGAAAAGTCTAAGGCCAAAAACCTTCAGACTGTTGGACCTTCTACTGAAGACCCCAACTCAAATCCTAATATTAGGGGGGGAACTCCTAAAATAGGTAAGGGTAGATCTAAGAGGAAGGGGAAGCAGGTACATTGCCTAACCCCAACCCCTCCAACCAAGAGGCCTAAGACCCAACCTGCTCCCACAAGAGAGGTGGTGAGGAACCTTGGAGGCCCCTCTAGATCTAAGGGAATCCTTTATAAGGACCCCTTGAAAAAGCCTAACATAGGTTCAGAAGTTGTACCAACTTCTGAGGGACTGGTCAACCAGATCCCCTATAACAAAAAGACTGATGTTCCTCAAAGGGTCTGTAGGTCCGTTAGCTTACAAAAGAAAACCTTTGAGTTCACCATTGAGCACAGGTCAGGGTGTCACCATCAAAATGCTGATGGACTCTCTAGGATGTATATCATCGACTAGAGGTATGAGGTTCATCCAGGAGTGGATTAAATCCTCCTGTCCCTTAGTCTGGGGGGGGCGAGTGTTAGGGAGAATTCTCTGTTTAGGCTGAATTTCCCTACCTAGTGAGTCCCCCAGCAGCTTTGCTGGATTTCTGGGGTTTAATTTTTTTCTCCTGCCAAGAGTGAGACTCTTTTACCCTCACTCTTGGACATGTTGAAGTGTGTTTTCTTGGTTAAACCTTGTGTTGAATGGGCTATGGGGTCTTTTACTCCATAGGGCCTCATGTATTTTTGTGATGTGGGTCACACAGCACCCTCTGTGCCGTGACCCAGGGGTGTCCTAGGGACTCCCCAACATAGACTCCATACCCTGGGACTGACTACTGTCTCCCAGGGCATGTAAAGTCACCAAAGACTTTGCTAGTCTTGAATCCTGAACAGAACCAGTACAAACCATCATATTGTGGACGTACTGGCTGGGGCAATTCGATTGCCCCAGGGTCTGTTAGTCGAGGGGGCACGTCTCCGTCCCCCCTGATCGAGTTTTGGCTGGTGGCAGTGGAAACTACTTTTTATATTCGACCGCGAATATTTCCCTATGGGATTTCCCATTGTTTTAGGCTAACACATTTAATTATTTATTTACGGTAGCCTTAAACATACCGCCGGTTTATATATTTATTTTTATAACTCCGGTTGGGACTTTTTGCCAAAACTTGATTCTAAAATGGCGTTGGTGTTCGCCTCTGTAACTCTGACCCAAAGTGGAGCCCTTTGTTCCACTTTTGGCGGGCTTCTCCACAGAAGCCCTCCAAAGTGGTGCCACTCTGTCTGGGGTACTTAGGAGGGGTGGAGGGGGATTTAGGCACCCTGGACTGAGTTACCTTGGTAACTCAAGTCGCACTCCGTCCTGATTGGCCCAAGTGGTGAGCCGCCCGGCTCACCACTTAGCATGTTTGAGTGACAGCTAGGCTGGGTGAATGGGGGCTTGCTGCATAAAAGCAGGGCTTTGGGGACTGGGACTTCAGAAGTCGCCACAGGACCAAGAATCCGACGAGGGAAGAGCTGAGCCGACCTGCTTCGACGACACCACCCGGTGGAGCCCTGCTGAACCGTCTCACCACTTTTTCCCGACGACCGAGGAGAACTCTTTACGGAGTGGCTCCTTCCCTTGACTGGTGGGGACAACCAGTTTTCGCCTTCTTTCCGTCCTTTTGAGGTATCTCGTGGCCGCCTTGCCTGTGCCAAGCACCCCGGCATCCGGAATACCACACTTTACCCCCATACCGCGAAAGTCGGTACCAACCCTTTAACCGGAGGACTCCGCGGCTGGTTTCTTCCCGGGCAGTGCTACGACCTTTCTCTTCTGCTCTTCAGCGAGATATTCTTCTCCCCTGACCGACGTCGAGCCTTGCTGTCGCTGCCTGGAACAACTGCCCCCGCTGGAGGATCCTTTCCGCTTAAGGTACTGTGTTCCGCCTGGCTTCCCTTGCTACCGACTGTACGGGGTAGATTTAGTCCCCGGCTTTCGAACCTGGGAGTGCCTGGGACACTTTGGCTAAACTTTCTGAGCCACTCTAAACTCTTTTTGACTCTTTGCAAGACTTTGAATCTCTAACTAACAGTGTGATCTTGGGCACATTTTCGCTCCGGCTACTCTAAGAGTGGGCCCTGCCTAGTGACTTTTGCTCACCTGTGACTTTATTCTTCTTTAAGCCTATTGCAAGTGTTCTGGACCTTAGAGTGGTGTGTCTAACCTATTTCTGCTTTTTCTCTCCCTTTCTTGGAAACTACTAGAGTGTCATCTAACGTTAAGCACTCACCTCTGTTTTAATTAAGTGGTGTTAACCTAGAGTTGTCTAGATAGGAGAAAGGATTGAATTTACTTTCAGTATAACTGTGTTGAAGTGCTTTTACTATATTTTTGCTAGAGTGTTTTTAACTTATGTGTATTTTAAATAAATAACTATATACTTTTGAAACCAAGCTCTGGTCAGTGTTTGCTTGTGCTATTGTGTTTTGGTACATATTGTGTATACTTTACATACTGCCTAACTCTTCTTGAGAGAAGTCTGACTGCTCAGCCACAGCTACCAGGTAAATCTGGGTAGTACAGACTGCTACCAAAGGGGTTTACTGCTCTACCTGTAGTCTTAAATCTTTTGCAGTGTTCCCCAAGGGAACTGCACAGGTTTCTGCCTAACACACGGCCCCCTCCTCCACCAAACCCCCCACCAACCTGGATGACTCCGTGCCATCTTCCCCTGTTGGGCCCTGTGGGGTCCCAGCTGCCCCTTCTGCTGCCGAGGAGTCCAACTGCAACCTCCGCCTCTTGGACCTCCTCCCGGCAGCTGCGGCCTGGGACGGGGCACCGGACTCCTCACTCCCCGACGAGATGACAACACGGGAGGGGAGCCAGGCCTTTGGTCTCCGGCTGGCGGTCGGATCCCCGCCGCTGTGCTCCACAGCACCTTCTCCGCCCTCTTCATCAGTTGACGCTGCAGACAGGGAGAAACAAAACACAGGCATCAGGGCACTGTACAATGGACACATACACGCATGACAGTTGCACATGAGTGGCATTGGCAAACCTCAGACATGTCATCACAATCCCCAACACACATGTCATTGCAACTCGCACACATGAGCCATACCACAGCCATATCGCAACTGCCACCACCATCCATACACATACAACAGCATCAGCAGCCAAAGGGGAGCCAGACATCACATGCAACACAGGAAGTGCACCACACATGTACACACACCACCACACTTGCATGCATGTCTACACCTCTGCCAAGTGTCGCACTGTTCAGACGGGCATCCATGTCACATCTGCCAATCAGGCTTCCACATACCGCTGTCACATGCATCCATGTAGCATCACTGTTGCACCCTTGACAAATACACACACATGCACATGTACACAGTGCTCATACATGCAGGCCAAAACAACATACATGCCTGACATCACGGACATGTCTACTTACATGCACATTCATCCAAACATGTGTGCACGCACAACTGCATTTGCCATGCAAGCCCACACACACAAGCACCATCCATGTCTCACACATTACAGCCCTCGCATGTGTCAGACCCACGGCCCTGTACACCCCCACCCATACTCGACCCCATACAAACAGATGTGCAACCGGCACAATGCCGAATAATCACCACACGCACTGCTCACAATCAGGATGCATGTACACTCACCGCTCGACTCCAGACGGGTCTGCTTCTCTAGGACCTGGACGTGGAGCGCTGGGGATATGCGTTCCAGGACCCCCATCTGTTCTTCCGACAAGTGGCCCCGGCGCCCCTTGGCATCCGCTGCCTTCAAGAGGCGCCGGGCCTTGTTCAGGGTCCTGGACCTGAAGTCCTCCCAGCGCTTCCTGACATGTTGGAAGTCCCGGACTGCCACCCCCTCCGCGTTGATGGCAGTCACGATGTCAGTCCAGATCCGAGTCCGTCCTTCCTTGTCGGCGCGGGAACTTCCGAAGAGGGCATCATACTGCCCCAGGACTTGCTCCACCAGGACACCAACTTCGGTGGCACTGAAGCTGGTGCCCCTCTGCCTCTCTGGCCGGGGGTTGCCAGTGGTCACAGATGGTGTTTGCCCCGACATGACAACCCCAGAGGCAGGAGTGGGTGGGCAACTGGGTCCTGGGGCTGGGCTGTGGAGCGATGGAATTCCAGTCGGGAGTCTTCGGTTCCAGCAGGGGTGGTCACAGCAACAGCACCCCTGGCTGATGTGCAGGCAGCAAATGGCAGTGCACGTGGGCAGCAGGCAGTCAGGCAGCAGCAGATGGCAGGTGGGAGCGTGCTCGGAGCTCTGGGGGGCAGTAGTTCGGCCTTCTGGGCAGGAGCGTGGTCTTCCGTGTGCTTACGCGTGGCCAGCTTGGTACGGAGTGATTTGGCACGGGAAAATCCTGCACGGCAGCGTGAAAACCGAGGAAAGGCCCTTAGCGCGTAAGCGCGTCAGCACGCATATGCGATTCTATTGGACCAAAGGCCCTCAGCGCGTAAGCGCGTCTGTGACGTGACCCGCGCGGGTGTTTCCCACACAGCACGTGATGACAGAGCACACGTGGAAAGACTGCACGTCAGAGTGTCATCGCGTGTAATTGGACAGCACGTCAGAGTCTCATCGCGTGTAATTGGACAGCACGGCAGAGTCTCATCGCGTGTAATTGGACTGCACGTCAGTGTGTCATCGCGTGTAATTGGACTAAAGTGCGCGTACACGCGATTGGCCTATGTACGTGTATATCAGGTGTGCGCGGACACTTACACACGCAAGTACGTCAGTGCACCTGTATCCCGGTGTGCGCGGGAATTTCCACACGCTATTGGACTGGGTACTGGATTTCAGGGGTGCGCGGGTCACACGCTCGCCTACAACACGCGCAACGCATAAATTTGCGCGCTAAAATAATAACAAGCTCACACCCAGGATGAACATACAGTTCCTAGCGGCAGTGGCCGTGGCCTACCAAAGGAGGAGGAGGAGGATAGTCAGGGCCAGAATATTCACACCCAGAACCAGCCTTTTCGGGATGCCTGATGACCAGGTGCATGGGAGGTACAGGTTTCCACCACACATCATACTGGACCTCGTGAGTGGGAGGATGACCTCACATCACCCACCCTGTGCTCCCAAGCACTCAGCCCCCTGGAGAAGGTCCTCAATGTACTGCACTTCTTAGCCACTGGATCATTTCAGCGGACAAGTGCCATTGTGGGTGGGGTATCACAGGCCACCCAGTCACGCTGCCTACACCAGGTCTTGAACATCATCACTACACGCCCATCAGTCCGCAGGCACATATACCTGCCCAGAACACCTGCAGAAAGGCATGCTGCCGCCCTGGATTTCTACGCTGTGGCACGATTCCCCAAAGTGCTAGGTGCCATCGACTGCACCCATGTGGCTCTACGTCCCCCCAGGGCATCTGAGCACATCTATAGGAACCGCAAGCACTGGCATTCCATCAACGTGCAGGTAGTATGTAATGCCAAGGGAATCATCACCTCAGTATATGCCAACTATCCCGGGTCAACCCACGACAGCTTCATTTACCGAATGTCCACCCTAAGCCGGGACCTAGAAGCTGGGCGGCATGGCGATACATGGCTGCTTGGCGAGTATGAATGCCACTGCACATGCATGCATGTCAGATACTGAGCAAGGTCACAACCCCACCAATGATACCAATCACCACCTCCACAGGGGACAGTGCCTACCCTCTCAGCCCCCACATGATGACGCGAATTCGGAACCCCACCACGCCACCCCAGGTAAGATATAACGCAGCCCACATTACAACCCGGGGCATAGTGGAGCGCACATTCGGAGTGCTGAAGTCACGCTTTCGCTCCCTTGACCGTTCTGGCGGGCAGCTGTTGTACGCTCCCCCAGTAGTGTGCAGGATCATAGTGGCAGCATGTGTCCTGCACAACGTTGCAACACGCCGGGGCCTGGCCGTGGACATGGTGGTGCCCCCCCATCCCCAACCACATGCACAGCCGCTGCGCATGGGAGGGGAAAGGGCACGGGGGGAGGCAGCCCGTACACAGCTAGTGGCTAATTACTTCACATAGAAATCACACCCCTGTGGAGTGCACACTGCCCTGGCACATTCCATCTGACAATCAATGATGACTCAACCTGACACTAATCCTGAATGTCTGGAGAAAGAACCGTGAAAACCATATCAGCCTGAGATTGTTCACCTGGAAGTGTCACAATGTGTGCATCCCTACCCACACAGACACCACCAATGCAGTTTGGTGAAGTTACACATTCAAGCAGCTAAAATGAACACCCACTTGCAAAATGCAACAAGAGGACAGTGCCATGTCAGCCAACCCAACCCCAGCACCGCCACACCACACACCGTGCCATGTCATGCTATTTGCAGGTAAACAAAGTAATCCACACAACATGACACTAGGGTCACTATGTACAGTGTCCCTATTAGAAACTTGCAACACCTGAAATGCTCACAGTAATGCCGGACCAACAACAAAGTTGAGCACGTACTACCATTAACATGACATCACTAATGTTAAATATTAGTAGTCTCACCACCTGGAAATGCCTGCACTCCCACCACTACCAACTGTGCAGTGTTGGCGCCATGTAGAGTTGTAGGTGCACTGCTGCCAACAGGGACCACTTCTCCAGACTAGAGGTCCCTGTGTCGACATGAGGAAGGGACCTGCAAATTGGGAGGTAGACACAGAAGATGAGTTACACATCAATGCAACATGCAGTGTACAACACAACAGCAATATGCACTAGGAATGTATACACAGTATTGACTACAGACTGCCCACACAGCTCATGGGAGTCCAACGTCACTGTGTAATTCACTGTCACTTGGGCACACCCTTTGCAAGCCCATGGAAACGGGAAGCAGGAGGGGTGTGTGCGACTCAAACCCAAGCATCGGAACCAAATACATTACAAGCCTGCATGTGCCCAGCCACAATGCAGCGTATGCCCACAGGAACCACGGAAGCCAACAAATCGTCCCAAAAAAATTGGGAATAAAATAAATAAAAATAAAAATAAAAGTAAAAATAAAAATAAAATCAAAAATGGCCATTGAAGGGCCCGGGGGGGTTGGGGAGGCCACCCAGGAGGTCCGAGGACAGGATGCACACCAGAACCCACCTGCGTGGATCCTGGGAAAATAAAACACCTCCATGGGCTCATGGCCCACACGGCTACCCTATTGTGGGAGTATTACTGCTGTCGCTATTATCACCCTGTGCAGCTGCATCCGGAGGTGGTTGCACTATGGGAGGCAGCCCACGCAAGGCCCTAGTCTGCTCCTCCATGGCTGCAAGCATGCGGGTGTGGTAGGTCTGGTTCTGGAGGATGAGTGTGCGGAGGTCCCCATGCAACAACTCACGGGATGCCCGGACCTCCGCCCTCGTTGCCTGCATCTCAGCTGAGAGCGTACGGGTGAGACGCTCCAGCTGCTGTTCTGTCCTTTGGTGGGTTGAAGCCTCAAGCTCAACAAGAGTCGTCCTGAGGTGAAGGAGCTCCTGCCTCAGGGCTTCCCTGTGGCCCTGGGACTCAATGGAAATGGCCTCCTGCAGAGTCGCCAGTGCCGCCCGCCTGTCCCTGTTGGACCCCAACATGTCCTCCCTGTGTGACTGGCAGATGGAGTCGGTTGCCTGCTGTAGTCGCTCCATCAGCCTTTCAGGGGGGACAATGGAAGTGGCCACCCTATCCATGGCCTGAGCCATCATCTCGGATGATGCTGCCTGTTGGGTTGCCATACCGTAAATGGATTGCTCCCATGCGGTATTGCCAGGTGGCGTACGGCCACCACGTCGGCGGGCACCACACCTGTCTGGGGCAAGGCGAACTGCGCCTTGCTGTGCCGGCACTGCCTGAGGCTGCAGGACTGCATTCCCCCTCTGATCTGCTGGCCCAGGAACAGGATCAGATGTCGCGGAGTGTGACCCTGCATCCGTAACCACCAAAGGCGTAGCTGCCAACACTGACATCCCCATTGAGGGTTCTGACCCTGGTGCAGGTGGGTGAGACAGAACAGAATCCCTCCCTGGAACACTCACCTGCGACGGCACGTAGGTCTCATCCGAATCAACACCTGAGTACAGCTCGGGGGAGGTGCAGCCAGAGACACCCCTTGAGAGCACAACCTGCAGCACTTGTGGGTTCTCACCCACCACCACACCACGTCCCTCACTGGTGGTTGGTCGGCCCTCGGACCCCTCCTGGGTCTGCACCATCTCCACAACCCCAGCAGTATCAGGTGCGTCTTCCCCTGCAAAGACATGAAAACAAAGAAATGGAAACTGGCATTAGCACCATGGCACACAATGAGGGCTGAGAAGCAAGAGAAACAGTACTTGTTTGACACATGTCCCACATGACTAAAACCCTCCCATGCATGCACCCTCACTGCGTATGAAGGGCAGGCAAATGGCACACACTGATGACACCAAGATGGAAGATGAACACATTTTCTGCATGCTGCCTGGCAGTGGCATCACACATTGGCCTGTGATTGGCAGGTGAAACACACATGCCATCACACAGATGGCATGTACCATTGCTATTGAGTGAAGATGGAGAGGAGGGCAGCACCTATTCATTCAGTCCAGTTCCCGCATGTAATAGCTTTACTAATTCAAACAGGTCAGATTCTTCACCTGGAGCTGCCAGTCCAAAATGGTGCAATTGCACAGGGACATGTCTGAACAAATGATATCCAGGTAACAAAGTCACTCCACTTTACCATAGCCATGTCAGACATGTGACTAGAGGACTGCGACATGCCTAGTAAAAGTGGTGGAATGCAAACAATCTGACTAAATGAACAGTGAAAAATCAGGCAACAATGTTGTGGCAGGGTGACACTTCAAGGGCAACTGGCGTGCAGTTGGGCTACATGTCTACTGTTTGCAGAAGGGATACTGCTATGGCCAAATGCAGCTGCGCAGGACGTATTGCATGAAGCACATGGCTGACCCATACGACTCAGGTGCACACATTCTCACCTGTCACACAAACAGAAGCCCTCACACACACCATGCACATGGATGACACACACATGCATGTGCACTCACCGGACAATGCCTCGTAATCAGCCAAATCTCCCACGCCTTGGATCTGTTCCTCCGTGACGTAGGTCCCAGCGACTGACTCATGTGGAGTGAGTTCTATGTCTACTACTGGAGACCCACCTCCAGTCACTAGAGTTGCGGCATGACTTGAGGCCAGCTTACTCTTTGCCCTGCGCTTTAGGTCATTCCAGCGCTTATAGCAATCATTGGCTGTGCGCCTCACGATTCCAAGAAAACTTACGATGTCCGCAACGGTCTGCCAGTGTACCTGGCGTTGTGCAGGTGTGGTCTTGGATCCTGCAACAATGACCATCTCGTTGTCATGTGCGGACACATACTCGACAAGTGCATTCAGTTCGTCATCCGTGAAGCTGGGCTTCCTGGATGGGCCGGACTGTGTAGCCGTGTCTGGGGCATCAGCCTGTGCCGGACGAGCACTCTTCCTCTTCCGCTTGGAAGGTGGTGGTGATCCTGAGTGTCCTGCGCCGCTCTGGACACTAGGGGCAGGAGCCCTGGTGGACTCTGTATCAGGAGTGTGGGATTGCACACTCAGCATGGGAGTTGGTGCAGGCATTGGCTCTAGTGTGATGGTGTCAGGGGGAATGTCAGCAGCATGGACTAGGACCGACACTGTCCGGGCTGGGTGTGTGAGGGCTGGGGTGGATGGAGCCGCAGCTGCCCCTGCAGCCTCTCCGCCCTGCCTACTTGGTGCAGCAGATGACCTTGCTGCCACAGATGCACGTGGCATGGTGACATCAACGTGCACCAGCGCACGTGTCATAGGCCTGCTGACCTGGAAGTCAGCCATGGAGTCAGCCAGGTCTGGTGCCACAATGGGCTGGTCCAACAAGGGCTGAGCATGGATGGTGTCAGCCACATCAGCCTCAACGGGAGGGGGGGGGGATTATGGGTGCCCTTGACTGGTCCTCCACACATGGGGGGACAGGCTCACCCTGCAAGTAACGACCACGTCCCGTACCGGATCCACCACGGCCACCACTTGTGGCTCTTCCACCTTTGCCACCCTTACGGAATCCTCGCCTCCCAGCCATGGCACTGATGTTAATGTGCGTATGAGAGTGGGTGTAAAATATTGTCCTGGGCAATTGGGGGTCAAAGGGGTTGGGTACCAGATGGTAATTGTACCCTAGTGCTCTTGCAAGGCTGATTGTAACCCCTGGGGAAAGATGACGGGTCACGCTACGCACAGGAGCCCCAAAAAAGGGAGATGACGTGCACGCAACCCCTCCTAGACCACGTGTGCAGAAAGAAAAACCTGCACTACGCTGTGGCACCCAGTAACACAAGAATGAACGTATGCGTGTCACACGCAGCCTAGAATGACCTCTGAAGGGGTAGGCTACACACGGGGCAAGCACAGATGTTAGATACGTGCGTGACTCACCGTCTGCCAGATAAAAGAGCATGAAAAAGGAGCGCGTTTGGTTGGCAACACCCCCGCCAAAAGAAGATTTGTACGCTGTCTGAGGAGACAGGACAACAGTAGTAGGGAACACTGTTTGAGGGAACAGGCCCAGGTAAACCAGTTAAAGTGAAAAAAGAGAAAAAGCTGTCAGAGGTAACAGGGAATACGAACTTGAAACGCCGTGAAGTAAATCGCGTGTGAAACGACAAGAAGTACAGAATTCACCCACTCGCTCTCCACGAAAAGCACGTACAAGGAAATGGTGTTCTACGCGTACCTTTTATACAGGCCCACACGTCCAGCGTCACTTACGCGGCGTGTACGCGCTAGGCCCATTTCCACCAATTACACGCTTTGTCACTTCTGCTTGTAGGGCCATTTCCACCAATCACACGCGATGACACACTGACGTGCAGTCCAATTACACGCGATGAGACTCTGCCGTGCTGTCCAATTACACGCGATGAGCCTCTGACGTGCTGTCCAATTACACGCGATGACACTCTGACGTGCAGTCTTTCCACGTGTGCTCTGTCATCACGTGCTGTGTGGGAAACACCCGTGCGGGTCACGTCACAGACGCGCTTACGCGCTGAGGGCCTTTGGTCCAATAGAATCGCGTATGCGTGCTGACGCGCTTACGCGCTAAGGGCCTTTCCTCGGTTTTCACGTTGACGTGCAGGATTTTCACGTGCCAAATCACTCCGTACCAAGCTGGCCACGCGTAAGCACATGGAAGACCACGCTCCTGCCCAGAAGGCCGAACTACTGCCCCCCAGAGCCCCGAGCACGCTCCCACCTGCCATCTGCTGCTGCCTGACTGCCTGCTGCCCACGTGCACTGCCATTTGCTGCCTGCACATCAGCCAGGGGTGCTGTTGCTGTGACCACCCCTGCTGGAACCGAAGACTCCCGACTGGAATTCCATCACTTCACAGCCCAGCCCCAGGACCCAGTTGCCCACCCACTCCTGCCTCTGGGGTTGTCATGTCGGGGCAAACACCATCTGTGACCACTGGCAACCCCCGGCCAGAGAGGCAGAGGGGCACCAGCTTCAGTGCCACCGAAGTTGGTGTCCTGGTGGAGCAAGTCCTGGGGCAGTATGATGCCCTCTTCGGAAGTTCCCGCACCGACAAGGAAGGACGGACTCGGATCTGGACTGACATCGTGACTGCCATCAACGCGGAGGGGGTGGCAGTCCGGGACTTCCAACATGTCAGGAAGCGCTGGGAGGACTTCAGGTCCAGGACCCTGAACAAGGCCCGGCGCCTCTTGAAGGCAGCGGATGCCAAGGGGCGCCGGGGCCACTTGTCGGAAGAACAGATGGGGATCCTGGAACGCATATCCCCAGCGCTCCACGTCCAGGTCCTAGAGAAGCAGACCCGTCTGGAGTCGAGCGGTGAGTGTACATGCATCCTGATTGTGAGCAGTGCGTGTGGTGATTATTCGGCATTGTGCCGGTTGCACATCTGTTTGTATGGGGTCGAGTATGGGTGGGGGTGTACAGGGCCGTGGGTCTGACACATGCGAGGGCTGTAATGTGTGAGACATGGATGGTGCTTGTGTGTGTGGGCTTGCATGGCAAATGCAGTTGTGCGTGCACACATGTTTGGATGAATGTGCATGTAAGTAGACATGTCCGTGATGTCAGGCATGTATGTTGTTTTGGCCTGCATGTATGAGCACTGTGTACATGTGCATGTGTGTGTATTTGTCAAGGGTGCAACAGTGATGCTACATGGATGCATGTGACAGCGGTATGTGGAAGCCTGATTGGCAGATGTGACATGGATGCCCGTCTGAACAGTGCGACACTTGGCAGAGGTGTAGACATGCATGCAAGTGTGGTGGTGTGTGTACATGTGTGGTGCACTTCCTGTGTTGCATGTGATGTCTGGCTCCCCTTTGGCTGCTGATGCTGTTGTATGTGTATGGATGGTGGTGGCAGTTGCGATATGGCTGTGGTATGGCTCATGTGTGCGAGTTGCAATGACATGTGTGTTGGGGATTGTGATGACATGTCTGAGGTTTGCCAATGCCACTCATGTGCAACTGTCATGCGTGTATGTGTCCATTGTACAGTGCCCTGATGCCTGTGTTTTGTTTCTCCCTGTCTGCAGTGTCAACTGATGAAGAGGGCGGAGAAGGTGCTGTGGAGCACAGCGGCGGGGATCCGACCGCCAGCCGGAGACGCAAGGCCCGGCTCCCCTCCCGTGTTGTCATCTCGTCGGGGAGTGAGGAGTCCGGTGCCGCGTCCCAGGCCGCAGCTGCCGGGAGGAGGTCCAAGAGGCGGAGGTTGCAGTTGGACTCCTCGGCAGCAGAAGGGGCAGCTGGGACCCCACAGGGCCCAACAGGGGAAGATGGCACGGAGTCATCCAGGTTGGTGGGGGGTTTGGTGGAGGAGGGGGCCGTGCAAGCACCAGAGACGGGGTCTGGAGGTGGGGATCCCACTGGTGCTAGTGGTGCAGTGCAGGACCAGGGACAGGAGGCAGCACAGGCGGCCGCGGAGGTGCCTGTGTGCAATCCTGTCCCTGATCCTGTCCCTGCATCATCTTGCACCAGCAGGGATGCCTACGTCCAGACCCGTTTTCAGGCAGGGGATGAGCTGACGTCAACTGGCCTTCCTCTGCCTGCGGACGTGGCCATCCAGGTCCGGGTTGAGCCTGTCCTGGCTGGTGTGGCGTTGCGTCAACGGGCCATGCGAGGTGACCTGCAGTCTTTTCATGGAGAGACTGCACGTCATCTCGAATGGCTCGTTGACCACGTCAGCCTGCTGGGACAGGTCACCCAGGCCGGATTCCTCCGTCTGATGGGGCTTGCTCCGACCCCCTCCTCAACTGGACCCCCTACGCACCAGTCGTCCTCTGTGCCATCTTCCCACCCATCAGTCACCTGGGTGCCCTGTGGAGCTGCCTCTGACGGTGCGGCCAGGCTGGTGGAGGAGGCATCCCTGCCACAGTCGGGAGTCGGAGGTCCAGCAGGGGTGGCCACATCAACGAGTGCACCCCAGCCGGCGGAGGATGTGCAGGCAGCAGGAGGCAGTGCACGGGCAGAGGCAGAGCAGCAGCAGCAGCAACATGGTGGGAGACATGAAGGCTCGGGGCTTTCGACATCGGAGGGGCAGGCATCGGCCGGAGGGCAGGGGGACCCAGGACAGAGAGTGTCTTCCGTGTGGCAGCGGTTGGGCCACGCCATAGGTGCGGAGCGGCGGCGGGCGGAAGAGGCGCGGCTCACAATGGTCAGGGCGGAGAACTCCATGCGGAGGGCCCTGAGGCGGGCCGAGTGCCTCGAGGCAATCCGCAGGGGGTTGGAGGAGGACACGGCGTCGTCCCTGCGGACCCTCGGGCCATGGAACTGGACCGCCTCCGGGACATCGAACAGGAGTTCGATGATGCCCTGGCCCGGGACACCACGGAGTGAGCCGCTGGACTTGCCCGCCGCCTTTGTATATAGTTCTTTAGGTTTAGGTTTCCTTTCTTTCTTATTATGATTTGGAGTCGACGGACACTGCTCCACTTTTTGTATATAGTTGATTTTTAGGTAGGTTTTTTAGTAGGTTTCCTTTGTTCAGTTGGGCTCATGGACCCTTGTTAGTTTTGTACATATTTATTTTTTGCATGGAGATTTTTTTACATTTGACTTTGGACATAATAATTTTTTTATTCTGATTTGCAGTTTTGGGTTTTTATACGGACATGCAGCTATTTTTTTTCACATTCACATTGTAGTTATTTTTCTTTCTTTAGCATTCTTTAATTTTTTCAAATACAATTTTGTTTGCATACTTCACTGTGTGGTATCATCTCATTGGTTTCATGCATGTCATGTTGTGTGTTTTCCCATTCTATTGCAACCATTGTGTGTGACGGACATGGGTTCATTAGCTTGATGAACATTGGGGGTGTAACATGTGCTTTCCATTTCCATGTGGGTGAATGGGTTACTTGGTATGGCTTTTTGGCTGTGGAGGCTGACCATTACGCACATGATTGGGGATTGTGAGGACCTAGTGGGGGCTGCCCATGGTGGCAGGGGGGTGGGGGTGGTGGGAGACATGAGTGGGGGCCTGGTGGAGGGTGACCCTGGTGGCTGGGGGGTGGGGGTGGTGGGAGACATGAGTGGGGGCCTGGTGGAGGCTGCCCCTGCACTGCTGGGGGGTGGGGGTGGTGATAGACATGAGTGGGGGCCTGGTGGAGGCTGCCCCTGCACTGCTGGGGGGTGGGGGTGGTGGGAGACATGAGTGGGGGCCTGGTGGAGTCTGCCCATGGGGGCAGGGGGGTGGGGGTGGTGGGAGACATGAGTGGGGGCCTGGTGGAGGCTGGCCCTGCACTGCTGGGGTGTGGGGGTGGTGGTAGACATGAGTGGGGGCCTGGTGGAGGCTGGCCCTGCACTGCTGGGGTGTGGGGGTGGTGGTAGACATGAGTGGGGGCCTGGTGGAGGCTGCCCCTGCACTGCTGGGGGGTGGGGGTGGTGGGAGACATGAGTGGGGGCCTGGTGGAGTCTGCCCATGGTGGCAGGGGGGTGGGGGTGGTGGGAGACATGAGTGGGGGCCTGGTGGAGGGTGACCCTGGTGGCTGGGGGGTGGTGGGAGACATGAGTGGGGGCCTGGTGGAGGCTGCCCCTGCACTGCTGGGGTGTGGGGGTGGTGGGAGACATGAGTGGGGGGGTGGTGGAGGCTGCCCCTGCACTGCTGGGGGGTGGGGGGGGGTGGGTGACATGAGTGGGGGCCTGGTGGAGGCTGCCCCTGCACTGCTGGGGTGTGGGGGTGGTGGGTGACATGAGTGGGGGTCTGGTGGAGGGTGACCCTGGTGGCAGGGGGGTGGGGGTGGTGGGAGACATGAGTGGGGGCCTGGTGGAGGATGCCCATGGTGGCAGGGGGGTGGGGGTGGTGGGAGACATGAGTGGGGGCCTGGTGGAGGGTGACCCTGGGGGTGGGGGTGGTGGGAGACATGAGTGGGGGCCTGGTGTAGTCTGCCCATGGTGGCAGGGGGGTGGGGGTGGTGGGAGACATGAGTGGGGGCCTGGTGGAGGATGCCCATGGTGGCAGGGGGGTGGGGGTGGTGGGAGACATGAGTGGGGGCCTGGTGGAGGGTGACCCTGGGGGGTGGGGGTGGTGGGAGACATGAGTGGGGGCCTGGTGTAGTCTGCCCATGGTGGCAGGGGGGTGGGGGTGGTGGGTGACATGAGTGGGGGCCTGGTGGAGGCTGGCCCTGCACTGCTGGGGTGTGGGGGTGGTGGTAGACATGAGTGGGGGCCTGGTGGAGGCTGCCCCTGCACTGCTGGGGGGTGGGGGTGGTGGGAGACATGAGTGGGGGCCTGGTGGGTCTGCCCATGGTGGCAGGGGGGTGGGGGTGGTGGGAGACATGAGTGGGGGCCTGGTGGAGGCTGGCCCTGCACTGCTGGGGTGTGGGGGTGGTGGTAGACATGAGTGGGGGCCTGGTGGAGGCTGCCCCTGCACTGCTGGGGGATGAGGGAGGTCTGAGACATGAGTGGGGGCCTGGTGTAGTCTGCCCATGGTGGCAGGGGGCTGGGGGTGGTGGGTGACATGAGTGGGGGCCTGGTGGAGGCTGCCCCTGCACTGCTGGGGGTGGGGGTGGTGGGAGACATGAGTGGGGGCCTGGTGGAGTCTGCCCATGGTGGCAGGGGGGTGGGGGTGGTGGGAGACATGAGTGGGGGCCTGGTGGAGGCTGCCCCTGCACTGCTGGGGTGTGGGGGTGGTGGGAGACATGGGTGGGGGCCTGGTGGAGGCTGCCCCTGCACTGCTGGGGTGTGGGGGTGGTTGGAGACATGAGTGGGGGCCTGGTGTAGTCTGCCCATGGTGGCAGGGGGGTGGGGGTGGTGGGAGACATGAGTGGGGGCCTGGTGGAGGATGCCCATGGTGGCAGGGGGGTGGGGGTGGTGGGAGACATGAGTGGGGGCCTGGTGGAGTCTGCCCATGGTGGCAGGGGGGTGGGGGTGGTGGGAGACATGAGTGGGGGCCTGGTGGAGGCTGCCCCTGCACTGCTGGGGGGTGGGGGTGGTGGGAGACATGGCTGGGGGCCTGGTGGAGGCTGCCCCTGCACTGCTGGGGTGTGGGGGTGGTGGGAGACATGACTGGGGGCCTGGTGTAGTCTGCCCATGGTGGCAGGGGGGTGGGGGTGGTGGGAGACATGAGTGGGGGCCTGGTGGAGGATGCCCATGGTGGCAGGGGGGTGGGGGTGGTGGGAGACATGAGTGGGGGCCTGGTGGAGGTTGACCCTGGGGGGTGGGGGTGGTGGGAGACATGAGTGGGGGCCTGGTGTAGTCTGCCCATGGTGGCAGGGGGGTGGGGGTGGTGGGAGACATGAGTGGGGGCCTGGTGGAGGATGCCCATGGTGGCAGGGGGGTGGGGGTGGTGGGAGACATGAGTGGGGGCCTGGTGGAGGGTGACCCTGGGGGGTGGGGCTGGTGGGAGACATGAGTGGGGGCCTGGTGTAGTCTGCCCATGGTGGCAGGGGGGTGGGGGTGGTGGGTGACATGAGTGGGGGCCTGGTGGAGGCTGGCCCTGCACTGCTGGGGTGTGGGGGTGGTGGTAGACATGAGTGGGGGCCTGGTGGAGGCTGCCCCTGCACTGCTGGGGGGTGGGGGTGGTGGGAGACATGAGTGGGGGCCTGGTGGAGTCTGCCCATGGTGGCAGGGGGGTGGGGGTGGTGGGAGACATGAGTGGGGGCCTGGTGGAGGGTGACCCTGGTGGCTGGGGGGTGGGGGTGGTGGGAGACATGAGTGGGGGCCTGGTGGAGGCTGCCCCTGCACTGCTGGGGTGTGGGGGTGGTGGGAGACATGAGTGGGGGCCTGGTGGAGGCTGCCCCTGCACTGCTGGGGGGTGGGGGTGGTGGGTGACATGGGTGGGGGCCTGGTGGAGGCTGCCCCTGCACTGCTGGGGTGTGGGGGTGGTGGGTGACATGAGTGGGGGCCTGGTGGAGGGTGACCCTGGTGGCAGGGGGGTGGGGGTGGTGGGAGACATGAGTGGGGGCCTGGTGGAGGATGCCCATGGTGGCAGGGGGGTGGGGGTGCAGGGGGACATGAGTGGGGGCCTGGTGTAGTCTGCCCATGGTGGCAGGGGGGTGGGGGTGGTGGGAGACATGAGTGGGGGCCTGGTGGAGGATGCCCATGGTGGCAGGGGGGTGGGGGTGGTGGTAGACATGCATTGTTGATCAGTAGTGCAAGGTGACATGTGGGTTGGCTGGGGGGCATACCCATGGTGGATGGGCTGCCTGCGGGACATGAGCATGGGTGCAGGGTAGTCCCCCGTGGTGTGGGCTGTCTGCAGGGTCCGTGGAGGTTGTGGAGCGTACACCTGGGAGGGCCCACCCGGCCAATTCACGTGTGGCACTCCCCAGAACCCCTGAAATACACGTACCCTGCTGAAATGGTGTGTGGGACTTCCAGCGCACCCCTGAAATACACGTACCCTGCTCGCACTGGGACTCTCGCGTGTGGAACTTCCCGCGCACCCCTGAAATACACGTACCCTGCTCGCACTGGGCCAATCGCGTGTGTAACTTCCCGCGCACCCCTGAAATACACGTACCCTGCTCGCACTGGGCCAATCGCGTGTGGAACTTCCCGCGCACCCCTGAAATACACGTACCCTGCTGAAATCGCGTGTGTAACTTCCCGCGCACCCCTGAAATACACGTACCCTGCTCACACTGGGCCAATCGTGTGTGGAACTTCCCGCGCACCCCTGAAATACACCTACCCTGCTGAAATTGCGTGTAGAACTTCCCGCGCACCCCTGTAATACACATGCCTTGCTCGCACTGGCCCAATCGCGTGTGTTACTTCCCGCGCACCCCTGAAATACACGTACCCTGCTCGC
Organism: Ambystoma mexicanum; assembly: GCF_040938575.1. Classification (NCBI taxonomy): domain Eukaryota; kingdom Metazoa; phylum Chordata; class Amphibia; order Caudata; family Ambystomatidae; genus Ambystoma; species Ambystoma mexicanum. The sequence continues at coordinate 1,214,723,662 of NC_090936.1, forward strand.
ACTGGGCCAATCGCGTGTGGAACTTCCCGCGCACCCCTGAAATACACGTACCCTGCTGAAATCGCGTGTGGAACTTCCCGCGCACCCCTGTAATACACATGCCTTGCTCGCACTGGGCCAATCGCGTGTGGAACTTCCCGCGCACCCCTGAAATACACGTACCCTGCTGTAATCGCGTGTGGAACTTCCCGCGCACCCCTGCAATACGCGTTCCCCGCTTGGCGTTTGCTGTTTGCCAGCCCGGTGAACTGGTACAGGGTTAGCGCAGCCCTTTGCGATGATTTAGCGATTTGGATGGCTTTTCCTTGCGCGAGGGCGTTCTTGGGGGCGTTACTGGCGCTGCTGCAGGGTCGCTGCGATTCTCTGCGCCACGGCTGGTTTGGGAGCCTAAAATCCATGAATACGCTGTGCGCGGAAATCGGTTTTAGCGCACGTGCCTGGCGCAGACAATCGCACGCGGACACTCTGCGCCAGCCGCTTGCGACACTTTTCTGCGAAATTCTATGAATTACCCTGCAAGTCTTTTACTTGCTTAGCCCACTTAACCGGGACATGACTTTCACACGATATTTACACCTTTGTTAGTTCTTCCTAATCATGCCGTTACACATTACTCTTTATCTGTATTTATAGGCACACGAATTCAAACTTCCACAATGATTTCTTTCAACAAGTGGCTTGTTTTGCATCTGTAGCCACGAGTTCACTTCTCATTTGCGCGGGACCCCCCCCCATTGGTCCATCCCCCTTCATATATATACCTTGTGCCAATACGTTGTTGCAGTAATCTCCCAGTCTTTCAGCGAAAAGGAAGTGGCGAAGAACCTGCAAGCTTCATTGGATACCATCGCAAAGTGGTACAGCGACTGGCGGATAGAACTCAACACCAGCAAGACAACTGCAACGCTGTTCACCAGAAAGAAGATCAAGGAGCACCCACACATCAGCCTCAACGGGGAGACCATCAAATGGGAGAGCAGCAGCCGCTACCTCGGTGTGACCCTGGACAGCAAACTCAACTGGGAAAGCCACATTGAGAATACTCAGCAGAAGGCAACAGGAAAGATGGCAGCACTGTACCCACTCCTGAAGAGCAAGTCCATGCCACTCCGGACAAAGATCAACGTCTACAAGGCGATCATCAGACCAACCCTGACTTATGCCTCCCCAGCATGGATGACCTGCCATGAGCGACACCGGAAGAGTCTTCAGATAGTCCAGAACAAGGCCCTTCGGATATCGTCCGGAGCACCAATCTTCACAAGGATAGCAGACCTTCACAGAGACCTGGACATCGAGATGTTGGATGAACATCTAGCGAAGCTGAGTAAGAACTTCTGCCAAGAACTGGATCAGAACCCGAACCCTCTGATCAGAAGACTCACTGCCACCACTGCAAACCCCTTCGACCGCTACCCGCGGCCCATCACTGCGAAGACCCTGTGAAACCAGCCCTACTGTGACAAGACCACACAGACCAAGAAGAATACAAACCCACGACTACACACTCAACCCGAGAAGATGGAGTAATGAGGCTCAAGCCTCGGTATCCAAAAAATCACCGCTGATGGATAAAAATCTATCAGCAAGAAGAAGAACAAGCGAGAGTTAGTCCCAATAGTCACTATATCTGCTTCTTAGCCCCTCGCACATGCAACCATACAGCTGACCTTTTTGTACTCGTAGTTATCATCGTATCGTCACAACGTACTGCAAATGCCCTTATACGGCTAGTCGTCGCATTCTCTCACTGTTTGCACTATATTTAAACTTTGCAGCATGTAGGAGGATGCTGCTACCCTTCAAGCGAGCAACATGAACGCAATGGTTTGTCAGCAGGCTGCAAATGCACTAGTGCGACCGCGCAACAAGTCCTCGCGGTATTAGCAATGCCTTGGCAGTTCTCCGCGGGCGCGGTTCTACTTCTAACCTTTGTATAAAAAAATAATCACAATATGTTCAAAACAAGCCGCCTGTACAGTCACACAGCTTACCACCTTATTCTCAGGATATTTGCAATGCCTTGGCAGTTCGCTGTGTGTGCAGTTATATGTCTGACCATTGTGTAGGTAAAATAATCGCGCTAATTAAACAACATTTCACACGTGCGATTATACAGACAAACGTACGTCCTCTGGCTGTTTCCCATATATTCCCAACGCGCCACTTAAGCGACGCTGTTCTCAAAATGCTCGCAAGTGTTTAATTGCCGCCCACCTTGTTAGCAACTTCCACTTTTCCTCTTGTTCTGTAGTTGATCTCCGCTTGGCCCGTCAAGTCAGGCCTATACCTCATTGCGGAATCCCGTTACCTTTTGACGTCTTCTCCCCCTCAGTAGCTTGAGCCTAGCTGACGAGGAATACCTTTCGTCCTGGCCCTGGCCCTGGCCCTGGCCCCCGGCTAACAGGCAAACAGGCACTTCTGGGCACTTCCTTGGTGCACGCGCGCAGGTGCGTGCTGCCCTGCCTTCTTATGGAATTCTGGGAGCCGGTGGGCGTGGCTTATCTACGGCACAGAAAATAAGGGTTTTAAGTATATTTATATAGGATTCTTAAAAGGCTATAAACCTAATTTCAGTCCATGGATCTACTAGAGCTCACCTTGGCAGTGAATACAATCAATGTCCATATATCCAAATAATGTCCACACTCTCTGTAGCCGTATTCTCTCCTGGCGAACAGGCACTTCTAGGCACTTCCTTGGAGCGCGTGCACAGGTGCGCGCAGCCCTGCCCTCTTATGGAATTCTGGGAGCTCGTGGGCAGGGTTTATCCTTGGCAGTGAATACAATTAATGTCCATATATCCAAATAATGTCCACACTCTCTGTAGCTGCAGCCGTATTCTCCCCAGGCGAACAGGCACTTCTGGGCACTTACTTGGTGCGCGTAAGATCCTTGAAAAAGCAGAAGCCACACGACACCTCCAACACATTGAAGCCAATAACCTCCTTCAGTCCTATCAATCTGGTATCAGACCCAGATGCAGAACAGAAACAATTATGAAGGTGATCGTTGATGCCCTTAAAATCCTTGAAGATGGCCATCTTTGCCTCCTTGCTCTCCTTGACCCCTCAGCAGCATTCCAAACAGTAGACCACCACACACTCACCGACAATCTACATCACTGCATGGGGATCCGCGAGATTGTCCTCAGCTGGTTCAAATCCTCCCTTGCGAACCGCCAAGAGTTTGTACAAATGGGTTCTTGCAGATCACTAACTCTACACATCTCCTGGGGAGATCCACGAAGACCTCTCCACTGTGATCTTCAATCTGTACATGGAACCGCTTGGAACCCTCCTCGCTCCACACAACCTCTACATTCCCCAATATGTAGATGACATGCAGATCTACCAAAAGATATCCTCCATCAAAGACCTCCACAGGCTCAAGGTCTGCCTCACATTGAACCAGTCCTGGATGTCCAGCGCTTACTTGAACTCAAACCCTCCAATACTGAATCCCTACTGCTGACCAACAACACAGAACACCCTGACAAAGAGACCTGGCTCTCTGCTATGAACCCCAAGGGATTCAAACCCCAGCTGCCCCCCTGTGCAAAGTCCCTTGGGTTTGACATTGACAGACACCTCTCCTTCAAATAGCACATAGCAATGAAGACACAAATTGTGAGGTGCCAATGTTCTGTGTTGTGGAAACCAAGCCCATCATCCCAGAAAACAACTTCAGATCTGAAGTCCTCTCCCACCTGGATGGTGGCAATGCCCTCTCGGAAGGTCTTCCAGCGGCTACACTGGCTCCCCTGAGATGTGTCCTGCATGCTGCAGCACAAGTCATCAAAGGACTTCACAAATCCGACCACATCACCTGATCCTCATCAAACTGCACTGGCTCCCGATGCAGACCTGTATCATCTTCAAATCCTGCTGCATCATCTACAAAGCAGTCACCCTGAGGTCCAGACGCTACCCCACTGAGAAACACAGCATCTCCAAAGGCCTATGATCCACCAGAAGTAAGGACATGTGCAGAATTCAACTCCACCGGTGCAGGAAGGAAAGAACCAGAAGACAGGCCTTCTCTGTCTGTGCCCAAATACCTGTCACCTCCTCCCCATCAACATCCGACTCTCCCCCCTCACTTCTACAGTTCAGGAAGCAGCTGAAGATCCTTCTCGTCAAAGAATGGCCCCTCCTTAACACCTAGGTCCATGCACCATACACTCCGCACCCTACCTGAGACTGGGTGATCGGATCCCCACTGTTTCCTCCCCTGGTTATTAGGTCCATGCACCATACACTCTGCACCCTACCTGAGGCTGGGTGATCTGATCCCCACTGTTTCTGCCCGTGGTTAGCAGGTCCATACAGTGTCCACTCCGCACCCTACCTGAGACTGGGTGATCGGATCCCCACTGTTTCCTCCCCAGGTTACTAGGTCCATGCACCATACACTCCGCACCCTACCTGAGACTGGGTGATCAGATCCCCACTGTTTCCTCCCCTGGTTACTAAGTCCATGCACCATACACTATGCACCCTACCTGAGACTGGGTGATCTGATCCCCACTGTTTCCTCCCCTGGTTACGAGGTCCATACAGTGTCCACTCCACACTATACTTGAGACTGGGTGATCTGATCCCCACTGTTTCCTCCCCTGGTTAGTAGGTGTGATGCTGGAAATGCATCAGAGGGACAGGGCCTCTGAATCATTGTCCTTTACTGCTTTTTATCGTGTGATCTGTCATGTTTTCTGCCCAGGGGTCCATGTGGGACTCCTGGCAGTGCAGCTCTCTCTTTTGGTTTGGTGAACAGACCCATGGGATAGCCTTATGGCACCCATGGGTAGGGGTACAACCCTATGCCCCTAGTGTATGTTTTTGGGCACCTGTGGGTGGCCCACAGAGCAGGGTATGGGCTGGTGGCAGCTCCATGCTGAATTTGACAGGTGCTCTGGGTGTCCTCCATTTTGGGATACCCAGGCCCTGCCATTGGGATCAGTTGATTCCTGATAGGAAACAAGATGGCCCCTGTGCCCTCTTGCTTTCTATTGCCTGTTACCTTGTTTTCCCAAAGTCCTGGGAAGCCCTGACTCTGCCCCTTCCCCCTGACTGGCTGTTGGGTGGAAGTTCCGTATATGGTGTTGTTGTGAAGGCCCAGCTAGACTGACTGGAGCCTTCCCAGTGACTGTATGTTGTGGGTACCTCCTGTGGGTGGGACCTGGGTGAATGGAGTGTGTGACCAATATACACTCCTTGTTGTGGTTGTCTGGTTTCTGGCATGAGAGACAAAGACTGAGACAGCCCTGCCCGAAACTGGCCTGAATGCAGTGTGTAGTGTTGAATGGCTGGGTACTTGTCCCAATCCACATTCCTTGTTGTGAGTGTCTGAAAGGGAGGAGTGTGGCCTGAATGCACTGTGTGCCTGATTGGCTGACTGACTGCATGAATGCCCTTCTGTCTGATTGGCTGCTGAGTGTGTGCCAGCAGTGTGGATGAGAGACAGAATAGTATATCTGGTGACCTCTCACCACTGGTAGAGGGGTTCAGGGAACGTTTAGAAGCGTTCAGAAGCGTTCTGGAGCTGAGTATCCACTCTAAGAGTAACTGGAACTGCTGATCCTCGACGTCCAGCTGGAAGAAGAAGACTTGCTGTTGCATTTGCTTCGACCGATCCGAAGGCTGCCGAAATCGTCGAAGACTGACCCGAGAGAGGACCTGGTAAGGCACCCTCTTCCCGTGCTCCGAGGGACCATCGAGCACCGCTCCATCTTTGCTGAAGCGCCCTGGAAGACAGACCCTCGAAAGGCTGCCGACCCTAGACGGGACCGCCGAGGAGATCGAAGTGAAGCACCCGGACATCGCCGCCGTCGAAGTCCATTGCCGTCGACCAGGGTTCGCAGGTTTGTGTAACCGCTGGAGGCCCATCGAAGTTGTGTTGCCCAGCCGTGGGAACCACTTGATGCCGTGCCGCCGACGACCGGAGCCGTCCGCTCCTTTGCCTAACAACATTCGAATCGAAGGACTCCCTCGTCCGCACCGTCGACCGCTTTATCCTGCCGGAGAAAGTCGAGAACGACCAACGCGCTGAGGAGAAACCTGCCGGTGGGTTTCCCGCCACCCATAAACCACAAAGACTCGAACGACTCGACGCCCTTGCTGGGCCTCCGTCTCCACAATCTTTGCGGTCCAGAACTATTGTCACCGAGGTGCCCCGCACGCCTCTGCCTTGCAGGACGCCGACACTCCGACGCCGACGAGCACCGCTCGGACGAAGCTGCCGCCTCATCGACGCCGTTCTACCCTGTTTGTCGACGGACGTTCGACGCCCCGTGTCTCCCGCTTGAAAGGGAAGGCATTCAAGAAGGGCCGTCGATTCCCCGTCGCCGAAAACCGAGTTCCTCGACGCTTCTCGACGCCTCTCGACGATCCGTGACTCCCGCTTGAAAGGGGGTCGCTCAAGAAGGATCTGTCGACGCCTCTTCGAAGAACTCGACTCCACCAGGTACATTGGGGGGGTAAAAACATTATAGGAGGGAATAAGACTTGCAGAACAATATATGGACTGGGCTTGTGCTATATCTTTATTTTACAGGTTGCCCAGGTGGGGGGATCCCCACACAGAACTGTGTATAGTGGTAGGGGCCAGTATTCTGCCTATTGCTCAACCATCTTATTTTCTCTCCTCTCTCTATTGCTGGTTTCACTCTATTGATCTGTGTAACATTGTTACAGTATTGTTGATGCACTTTAATAAGATCTAATACAAAGGGTGGTACCACTTTAGAATTGTATATATTTGCCATTGTTGATTTTCCTAAGTACAAAGTGAGTTATTATGATAAGTGTACATAACCTTGAATATTGATTATATAAAGACTTTGTTCTAACCAATACAGTTTGTGGACATTCCTTTGTGGGGGCTTGGGGACTACACTGTACTTAAGAACCAGCCTGCATCACCTCCTGAGAAGCTAGGCCTTGATTGCTCGTCCATTGCTACCGTACTAGAGAATCTTGGCTGGGGTCTTCTGTGCCTCTCTTCTACCATATAGAGAGCAGAAGTACAGACACCCCCCACCGGTCTTCTTCACACTGGTGGCAGCGGTGGGATGCTTATGGTTTTAAGAATCAGTGTATAACCGTGCCACTTACAAAGGATATCCGCACTTTATTAAATTAAGGTTTAGTTGTGTACAAGATAACTGCATTACAAACAATGGAGTGCTTGTGAAGCCACGGAGTTAGACTTTGTGGATAAGTCTAGGGCTGAGCTGATAGCTGCCCTGGTGGACTACCAGACTGATGGTGAACCTCTTGATGAGGGGGGGAATGCAACCAATGAGGACTCTGCCCCTGAGGTTTCTGCTGAATCTGTTTCTGGGAATGCCGCCATTCCTGCTGCCTCTGTTCCAAACCCCAGCAATTCCTTGGAGCTTGAGTTATTAAGGATGAAATTGGCCTTTGAATACCGCAAGTTGGAAATAGATGCTGAACTTAAGAAAGAGGAGTTGGCTCAACAAGTGGAGCTCAAGAATAGGGATCTTGAACTCAAGAAATAGGACCTTGAACTCAAGAGCCAGGACACTGAATGTCAGAGAATCCAGCTAGAGAAAGCTAGAGTGGAGACTTCAGTTAAAACCAGTGAGAGTGTCAGGTCCCCAGCCACCAAGTTTATGAAAGATTTGGTTGGTGTATTTGTGGAGGGTTCAGATATCCTCCAATGGATTGAAGCGTTTCAAATGGCTTGTGCGATTCATGATGTTGATAAAAGAGATTGGGCTAAGTGTTTGTTAAGCAGAGTGCCTCAAACTGGATATGACTGTATTCTGAAGCTGAGTGTGGAAGAAAGGGGTCAGTATGAGTGTATGAAGTCTGCTTTGATTGCCAAGTTTGGCAAGACACCTACCCAATACCTTAGAAGGTTCAGGGATTTTAAGAAAAGAGAGAATGTGTCTTGGGTTGACTGGGTGAGTGCTGCGCACATGAACATGATGGGGTGGATCGATGGATACAAGGTTAAGAGTTTTGTTGAATTGTCCCACCTCTTGTTTTTTGAGCATTTTTCTGAAGCCTGTTCACCAGAGCTGCGTCAGTATGTGGCTGACCAGAACATTTTGGACCCCTTTAAGCTGGCTAGGTTGGCTGACAAGTGGGTCTCCCACCGGGTGTCCCCTAAGGACTCCAGTGGGAAGGACAAGGACAAAGAAAAGGGGGCCTCTCAGAAAGCTGAGGAGTCCCACAAGCAGTCACAGTCGGGTAAACCTAAACCTTCCTCTCCCAAGACCCAAAAATCTAGTGGGGATAAGTCATCTGTGGGTGGGAATAAGAGTAGTGGTCCACCTGCTGCAAAGCAGGCTCCCGGTGGTTCCAGTACCGTACCCCGCACTCCTGGCGCTTGTTTGGACTGTGGGGCTCTGGATCACAAAAGGGGTGACTCCAAGTGTAAAGGTAAGGCACTTGGAGTACAGGCTGTCAGCCTGACCTACCCTTACCCCGTGTCTGAGGTGGAGGCCACTGTCCTCCCCTCCTCTACCGGGATCACATTTGGTGCTCCGGTAGAGATTTCCTTAGTGTCCCTTGGGGCCTGGGACCAGTATGCAGAAGTACTGGCGACTATCCCACAGAACACCCGTAGGTTTTTGAGAAGTGTCCTCTTGAATGGCCAGCCTTCTACTGGTTAGAGAGACACTGGGGCAAGCTTGACAGTGGTGGACAGGACCCTGCTCAAGCCAGAGGACTATGTAGGTGCTCCTCTGCAAACCACCAGGTTAGCTGGTGGGCCTCCCAAATTATCACCTGTAGCCTTAGTCACACTCATGATTGGAGACAAGACAGCAAAGTTTCCTGTCCTGGTTCAGGACAATGTCCCTGCTAACATTCTGCTAGGAAATGATCTAGTAGAGTTGGGGTTGATCTCGGATGGTCTTCCCATGACTGCTGCTGCAGTCACTAGGTCACAGGTGACACCGGGTCTGGCTGTGGGTCAGGTACCCGAGCCAAAGGCGAGGCCGAAGTCAGGAAGAAGGAAGACCAAGAAGGCCACCTCTGTGGAGGGAACACCTTCTCTTCCTGCTGTTCCGACAGCACCCATTGGGATCCATGCTCCGGACGGGCTGGGTCCAGTGGAAAACCCAAACTCAACTCCTGTGGGAGAAGAGACAGAAGACTCTCCTGTGGGAGAGGTTCTCAACCCGGAGGATCATCCCGACCTTCAATGCTTGTTAGCTGAAGGGGGACCCTCCCGGGCAGACTTCTGTAAGGGACAGAGAGAGTGCCACTCTCTCGAGGGACTGAGGAAACAGGCCCTGTCCCAGGCACAAGGAGAAGTGCCTAGGACATTCTGGATTTATTGGGAGGGTGAGCTCCTTGTTAGTGAGCCCACTAAGCCTGAACCTGATGCCCTCAAGAGGTTGGTGGTACCCCCGGTTTACCGGCCCTTCCTACTGCAGCTGGCGCATGAGGTGCCCTTGGTTGGTCATCTTGGGACCAAGAAGACTAAGCAGAGGCTCTCTGCCCATTTCTACTGGCCACGGATGGGAGCAGAGGTGGAGTCCCACTGCAGGATCTGCCCAACTTGTCAGTTGTCTGGCAAGACTGGAGGCAGGGTCAATGCCCCACTGCAGCCATTGCCAGTGGTTGGCACACCATTTGAGAGGGTGGGCATCGACATTGTCGGTCCCCTTGACCCTCCCACTTCAGGTGGACATCGGTTCATCCTGGTCTTGGTAGATCATGGCACCAGGTACCCTGAGGCAATACCCCTTCGGACTGTTACTGCCAAGGTGGTTGCCAGGGCTCTCCTGGGCATTTTCACCCGTGTTGGATTCCCCAAGGAGGTTGTCTCTGACAGAGGATCCAACTTCATGTCTAGTTACATGAAAACCATGTGGAAAGAGTGCGGGGTAACCTACAAGTTCCCCACCTCTTACCACCCCCAGACCAATGGTCTGGTTGAGAGATTTAATAAAACTCTCAAGGGCATGCTAGGGGCTTTGGAAGAACCCCTAAGGAGGAAATGGGATCTCCTCCTGCCATGCCTGCTGTTTGCTTACAGAGAGGTACCTCAAGAGGGTGTTGGTTTCAGCCCCTTTGAGTTACTCTTTGGACATCCCGTGAGGGGGCCCCTCGCCTTGATCAGAGAAGGCTTGGAGGAAGCCACCCCTCCAGGTCCCGCCAAGCAAGTGGGGGACTATGTGTTAGGCCTCAGACGGAGGATGACACAGATGATGGGTCAGGCAACAGCAAATCTCAAGGCCAGCCAGGAATTGAATAAGTACTGGCATGACCTTAAAGCCTCGCAAGTGGATTGGACTCCGGGACAGGAAATCCTTGTGATGGAGCCTACCAAGCCTAGAGCTCTGGCAGACAAGTGGACTGGACCCTTCAGGATCATCTCCAAGATGGGCGAAGTCAATTATCTGGTTGACATGAGAGCCTCTGGGGTAGCCCCTCAGATATTCCATGTCAACAGGCTCAAGCCTTTCCACCGGCGAGCAGAAGTCTCATGTCTCTTGCTAGCTTCAGGGCAAGAAGAGGATGAGAGTGAGCCCCTTCCTGATTTGCTGCATAGCAACCCTCAGGATGGCTCAGTGGAGGGAGTACATCTCTCTCCGGATTCGACAACAGAGCAACAGAGGGCCTGCAGGGCTTTACTCCAACAGTATGCCTCTCTGTTTTCACTGACGCCAGGCCTTACACCGTGGTGTCGGCATGAAATTGACACTGGTGACAGTGTGCCTGTCAAAAGCAGGTGCTACCGTATGTCAGATACCGTCAAGAACCACATCCAGGCTGAGGTCGCCAAGGTGTTGGATCTGGGTGTTATTGAACCCTCAACCAGTCCCTGGTCCAGTCCAGTGGTCCTTGTCCCCAAGGCAAGTTCCCAGGCGGGTACCAAGGATTGGAGGTTCTGTGTGGACTACCGAGGAGTCAATGCCGTCACCAAAACTGATGCGCACCCATTGCCCAGGGCTGATGAGCTCGTGGACACCATAGGTGCTGCCAAATTTGTGAGCACCTTTGACCTTACCTCAGGCTATTGGCAAATAGCTCTGACCGACCATGCCAAGGAAAAGACGGCCTTTTCAACACCTGAGGGACTCTACCAGTTTAGGGTCATGCCTTTTGGGTTGAAGAATGCCCCTGCCACCTTCCAGAGATTGGTCAACCATGCGCTCAGTGGGCTGGAAGCCTTTTGTGTGGCTTACTTAGACGACATTGCCGTCTACAGTTCCACCTGGGAAGAGCATTTGACACATCTGGATAAGGTGTTGCAGGCCTTGAAAAGGGCTAACCTCACTATCAAGGCCACCAAGTGCCAGATAGCTCAGGGGAAAGTTACCTATCTTGGTCATGAGGTAGGAGGGGGTGAAATCCAACCTCTCTCCAGTAAAGTACAGGATGTACAGAACTGGGAGACTCCCACTACTCAAACCCAGGTGAGAGCCTTTTTGGGCCTCACTGGGTACTATCGCAATTTCATGGCAGACTATGGAACCATAGCTGCACCCCTGACAGCTCTAACTTCACCCAAACAGCCTAGGAAGGTTAATTGGACCGAAGACTGTCAGAGGGCCTTTGATGGCTTGAAAGAAAGTCTGTGTAGGGCACCTGTGTTGTGTGCGCCTGACTACAGCCGACCCTTTATCGTCCAGACGGATGCCTGCAACACCGGAAAGGAGCTGTCTTGTCCCAGTTAGATGACAAAGGGAGAGAACATCCTATCATATTCATCAGTAGACAACTCAAGGGTAGAGAACTTAGGTGGGCTACTGTTGAAAAGGAGTGTTTTAGCATAGTTTGGAGCCTTAGGCGTTTTAGGCCCTACCTTACGGGGTCTATCTTCAAGGTCCAAACAGATCATAAGCCCCTGAAGTGGCTTATGCAAATGAAGGGTGAGAATCCGAAATTGCTCAGGTGGTCCATTAGCCTGCAAGGGCTAGACTTCACCATAGAGCACAGACCAGGGAAGAGTCACGATAATGCAGATGGCCTTTCCAGAAGGTATGTTGACCGTCTGGATGAGGGTATCTATCCCGTGGGAGATTAGACACCCTCCTCCTCAGTCTGGGGGGGGCGACTGTGATGCTGGAAATGCATCAGAGGGACAGGGCCTCTGAATCCTTGTCCTTTACTGCTTTTTATCATGTGATCTGTCATGTTTTCTGCCCAGGATTCCATGTGGGACTCCTGGCAGTGCAGCTCTCTCTTTTGGTTTGGTGAACAGACCCATGGGATACCCTTATGGCACCCATGGGTAGGGGTACAACCCTGTGCCCCTAGTGTATGCCCCTAGTGTATGTTTTTGGGCACCTGTGGGTGGCCCACAGAGCAGGGTATGGGCTGGTGGCAGCTCCATGCTGAATTTGACAGGTGCTCTGGGTGTCCTCCATTTTGGGATACCCAGGCCCTGCCATTGGGATCAGTTGATTCCTGATAGGAAACAAGATGGCCCCTGTGGCCTCTTGCTTTCTATTGCCTGTTACCTTGTTTTCCCAAAGTCCTGGGAAGCCCTGACTCTGTCCCTTCCCCCTGACTTGCTGTTGGGTGGAAGTTCTGTATATGGTGTTGTTGTGAAGGCCCAGCTAGACTGACTGGAGCCTTCCCAGTGACTGTATGTTGGGGGTACCTCCTGTGGGTGGGACCTGGGTGAATGGAGTGTGTGACCAATATACACTCCTTGTTGTGGTTGTCTGGTTTCTGGTATGAGAGACAAAGACTGAGACAGCCCTGCCCGAAACTGGCCTGAATGCAGTGTGTAGTGTTGAATGGCTGGGTACTTGTCCCAATCCACATTCCTTGTTGTGAGTGTCTGAAAGGGAGGAGTGTGGCCTGAATGCACTGTGTGCCTGATTGGCTGACTGACTGCATGAATGCCCTTCTGTCTGATTGGCTGCTGAGTGTGTGCCAGCAGTGTGGATGAGAGACAGAATAGTATATCTGGGGACCTCTCACCACTGGTAGAGGGGTTCATGGAACTGGGTGATCTGATCCCCACTGTTTCCTCCCCTGGTTAAAAGGTCCATGCACCATACACTCCGCACCCTACCTGAGACTGGGTGATCGGATCCCCACTGTTTCCTCCCCTTGTTACTAGGTCCATGCACCATACACTCCGCACCCTACCTGAGACTGGGTGATCTGATCCCCACTGTTTCCTCCCCTGGTTACGAGATCCATACAGCGTCCACTCCCCACTATACCTGAAACTGGGTGATCGGATCCCCACTGTTTCCTCCCCTGGTTACTAGGTCCATGCACCATACACTCTGCACCCTACCTGAGACTGGGTGATCTGATCCCCACTGTTTCTGCCCGTGGTTAGTAGGTCCATATAGTGTCCACTCCGCACCCTACCTGAGACTGGGTGATCGGATCCCCACTGTTTCCTCCCCAGGTTACTAGGTCCATGCACCATACACTCTGCACCCTACCTGAGACTGGGTGATCAGATCCCCACTGTTTCCTCCCCTGGTTACGAGGTCCATGCACCATACACTCCGCAGCCTACCTGAGACTGGGCGATCTGATCCCCACTGTTTCCTCGCCTGGTTACGAGGTCCATACAGTGTCCACTTCACACTACACCTGAGACTGGGTGATCTGATCCCCACTGTTTCCTCCCCTTGTTAGTAGGTCCATGCACCATACACTCCGCACCCTACCTGAGACTGGGTGATCGGATCCCCACTGTTTCCTCCCCTTGTTACTAGGTCCATGCACCATACACTCCGCACCCTACCTGAGACTGGGTGATCTGATCCCCACTGTTTCCTCCCCTGGTTACGAGATCCATACAGCGTCCACTCCCCACTATACCTGAGACTGGGTGATCTGATCCCCACTGTTTCCTCCCCTGGTTAGTAGGTCCATGCACCATACCCTCCGCACCCTACCTGAGATTGGGTGATCTGATCCCCTCTGGTTCCTCTCCTGGTTACTAGGTCCATACAGCGTCCACTCCCCACTATACCTGAGACTGGGTGATCTGATCCCCACTGTTTCCTCCCTTGGTTACTTGTGGATGGTGACTATTGCCCTCCCTCCGCATTGTTAGATCCACACTCCCTTGTTTCTCTGCTCCCTAACCTTGTTCTTCCCCTATGACTGTAAAGCACTCCATTTCTTTCTGAAGCTCTGTGTTCAGTACATACCCTAATATAATAATAATAATAATAATAATAATAATAATAATAATAATAATAATAATAATAATAATAATAATAATAATAATAACAATAAAGTATATTTTTATACTTAGAGACAGAGGGGAAGCATTCAAATAATGGATTAGCTAACAGTCTCCTGTCTACGGGCACTCAAACCACTCTCCAGAGTGAACCAAAAATATTTGCAGGATATTTGGAGAGTAGAAGGGCCACCCTGAATTTTCCTGCTGCCCAACACCCTTCCGAAATTTGCTTCCTTCCACCCTCCCTTACTCTACACTCTCCCTTGGTGTTGCCTGAAGCTGCCTGTGCTGCTCAGGGGGGTTTTGTACCTTTTTAGTTTCGGCTATAAGGTGGTCCTGTAGGACTGCCTGTAAGCAGTGCACTGCCCGGACGCCAAAACCATTGGCATGGTAAGTTAAAATAGTAGACTAGAAAGATGGCATGTGAGGAGGGACACACACATCCCTTGATGCTGGTTGGCCTTTTGCCCACACATCAGCAGAGCGCAGTACAGAGGGTGGGTAGCCAGCATTTGGGCTGGCATTCATTAACAGTAGCACAGTACTGTGATTTGGGGTCTGTGCGTCTATACGTGCATCCGTTGGAATTAGTTCTTGGTCGTGTGTTGTTGAGAAAGACATGTTTTCAGAGGTTTGAGAAATTTGAGAATTGTTTGGGCATTCCGAGCCAACACTGGGATTGGGTTCCGGGGGGGGCGTGCATGACAAGAGAAGGATTGTTTTTGCATGTCCTCTCTTTGCGGACAAATTGTGATTCAAGCCGGTTGGTCGATTTGCTGAGTGTGGAGCATGTGCCACCAAATATGTGGAGCTTAGCTGCAGGTATGCTGGTGTGCGCCTCATGACTGCTTTGTAGATGATACATACAGTCGTGGAAAGTATCCTGGCTTTTAAAGGAAGCCAATGTAGTTGGCGTAGGATGGGGGTGATTTGGTTAAATGTCCTTGCACCCGTAATAAGACATGCTACAGCGTGGTGGACAGCTTTTAGGGAGATCTAATTAAGCAGCTGGGAGCCTCTGCCAGGAGGGCATTGACGCCATTGATGTGTGAGACCACCAGGACCTGAATTACGGTCCAGATGTCCTGCAGCAGATTGAAGGGTTTGATTTTGTGAAGGGTAGAGATTTGGAGCCAGGCTCTGGGAGGACTGGCTGCTTTTAATTGTGAAGCCTCAGGTTTTGGCTGAGTCTGATAGTTGTCGATCAAATCCTTCTAGGCGCATATCATTGAGCCATTGCTGGACAAGTTGTTTAGCAGGTGCACTGATGAGGATGAATTCAGTCTTGGATGTATTTATTTTGACGTAGGCTGTCGACATCAGGATTGGATGATGGCTAGGTAATCACAGAGACGAATCATGTCCTGCACGCTATTTACTCTCATGTACAACAGAGTATTTCTCCCTATTGGCAGATGGCTATATTGGGATCTTTGAGGAGAGTGCCCAAAGGCTCCATGTAAAGGTTAACAAGGATTGGTGAGAGGATGGAGTCTTGGGGGAATCTGCAGAAGACCTGGAGTTAGTTAGAACGTAACGAGTTCATTTGAACACTCTGGTGTCTGCCTGAGAGGTAGGAAGTAAATCAATTCAGAACAGTGCCAGAAAATGTGATCCGTTCAGCAAGGAGGGAGAGGAGAAGGCTGTGGTCGACAGTGGCGTCACCAGGAATCAAATTTAGGAGGGGCACAGAGGGGGCCAAAGGCAAAAGTAGGGGGGCACAGACATAAGTAGGGGAAGAACATGGTCACTGCTTGTCTTAGGTAGGGGGGGCATAGGGTTTCACAGGGGGGACCCGGCCCCCCCAGCACTCCCCCTAGCGACACCACTGGTGGTCGACGGTGTTGAATGAAGCCAAGAGGTCAAGGAGGGCTAGGTGGCATGAGTCGTCCTTTTCCATGATTTGGAGGGAATCATCCACCACCTGCCTGGTGGCTGTCTCAGTGCTACACTTTGGACCTTCTCACCCATTCACCCAAGCATTTAGAAGGTGAATTTATTCCATTATGGCACCTAATTGTGGTGCAACTACTTTTTGCAAGATTGTGACAATAACCAGGAGGTTTGTAATGGACTGGAAATTGGCCAGGCTGTCTGCATCTAGGTTTTTTGTTTTCAGAAGTGGTTTTATGAGACCAGTCTTGAGGGTGTCCGGGAATAACCCTTATTTGAGGAAGGCATTAATGATGCTGAGGTGTGCGTTGAGTGCCAAGCCCGTCAATTAATAAATGATGGAGGCTGGGTTCCTATCGTCAGAATAAGAAGTTGTTGAATAATTCTAGGAGGCGGCAGTATTCCCTGTGGTGGGGAAGTCTGCAATGTACGCTTCTGGCTCATTGACCAGGAAGGTTTTGAATGAGCAGCGCTGAGTGAGGGGGTGGTTAGCGTGACCTTTGTAGGCTGCAGTCAAGTGGGTGACCAATATTGGGAAGGCGGCGTGGTCCGACCTGTCGAGTGGGATAGGGTCTGCACAGGTTGTGTAGGCGGGTGTGTTAGGGAAAATTCTCCAGAATGGCTAATTTTCCTTACCTACTGAATCCCTCAGCAGCTTTGCAGGATTTCTAGGATTTGTTTTTTTTCACCTGGTAAGAGTGTGAGCCTTTTTGTCCCATTCTTATATGTGTTTTTGGCTATGTGTTGTACATTTTTATGTGTTCATGGACTGTGGAGCATCTTTAGTGCAGTGACACAGGGTTGTCTTTTTCAGACTTCCCACTCTGAACTCCATTTTCTGGGACTGACTACTGACTCCCAGAACATGTAAAGTTGCCATTGACTTTATTAGTCTTTTTAAATTCACAGACCCAGTACAAACTATCTTCCATAGAGTACTGGAAAGGGTTAATAGTTATCCCTTTTTGTCTGTCTCTCATGGAACAATATTTCGTTCCCTTTTCTTTAAGATTTGGCTGGTGGCAGTGGTATCTACCATTTTTTCCCTACTGCGGTCTATGCAACTAGCCTTGGTACTGTTTTAGGCTAAGTTAGCAGCCTCAAACTTTAATCCGCTGGACGCGTTTTATTTTATTTCGGTTCCTGCTGGGTTTATTCACCATTTCTTTTTGTAAAGGTCTTTCTCGTGTTTTACTCTGCGCGCCGAACCAGGTTTGGTTCCTTTGTCCGCCGTCCTTTAGTGGGCTTCTGTACAGAAGCCATCCTTAGGTGCCTGAATGTCTGAGGGGCACAGGATGTGAAGGAGGGGTTTCAGACTCCCTGCACAGGGTCTCCTTGGAGACCCATGTCGTAATCTGTATGATTGGCTGTGGTGACTGTCCCGCCAGGATGTTGCCTTTCTTGTGGTGGGTGAGAGCACAATTTGCTTACGGTCCATTTGGCCGGTCAGTGTGAAAAGCATGCTACCAGTGTGTTTGTCGGCCTGTGATGTTAAAATATCAGAAAAAGACATTGGGCCTCATTAGGACCCAGGCGGAGTGGGTTTCCGCCAGCGCTAATCGCGGCGGACCCGTCCGCCGTACTACGAGTTCCCTTAGCGCCATGGAGGTTTTCTCCGCCTGGTTTTACCAGGCGGAGAAAACCATGGCGCTACGGGACCTCGTTGTTAATTACGCCACCGTATTTTACGGTGGCGTAATTAACTCCTTCCCCACTCCCATTATACCCTATGGGGCAAGAATGGGAATGGGGAAGGGCAGAATGGGGATTGGGGATTTACCGCTCCGCCGAGGTCGGAATGGGGCGGTAAATCCGCCAACCCCCATGGCGCTATCGACGGCTTTCCGCCGTGCTTCGCGGTGCATTTAGCACCGCGAAATCCGCCTGGGTCCTAATGAGGCCCATTATGTTCGTGTGCTATTTTGACAGAAGAGGAGACTAAGTTAGAGATGTCAGTGATAAAAGAGTCACTCCTGTGAGGTAGTCTGTAGATGAGGTAAAAGTTGATGGATTCCTTGTCAGATAAAGGGAACTGGCAGGAGAATGATTTGTATAAGCTTGTTTTGGGAGATGCGATGATGGAACATGGCCAATCTCCCCTGGGGATGGTTTCCACTCCACCTTCTCCCCATTCCGGCCGGTCGGCGTGTTGAATGCATGTTGAATGCAGTAGCCTTGGGGTAGGAGGACGTCGAAAGCATGGTGGGAGGAAAGGATGAACAATGTGATGAACATGGCCTCTAAGTTGCTGTACAAGATGAGGTCAGCGATCTCTGCAACGTAAACAACTGCTAAACGATCATTTTAATAAAACTGTAATTAAACTGCCTTAACCTTCATGTCCATGTAGGAGATTACCAGAGCTGGACACCTATATTGAAACTCAAGGTGGGAATGAAAGGCTTCACTTTTCAGAGGAATGCACGCTGGCACCATGCTGTCTGGAACTGCTTGTCAATGTGCATTTTGAAAGTAAGGTCACAGTCAATGCTCAAGCTGAGAGATTGTGCATTGGGTGAGAGTTGAGGGGTGAGTCCATCAAGCCTCATGCCTGTCAGCCAATTCTGCATTTGGTCCTTCCTGGTGGTGTTTCCTGGGAGAACGAATACATTCTTTGTCGAGTTGTGCTTCAGGCGGGTGCATGACATCCAGGCTTGACAAGGGACAGACAGCTCTTGAGCCAATGGATATCATTGATGCAACTGATCATTAAGTAAAATTGCTCACCATTTGTGTGTTTGCGTATTTTGTCATTGGTGTCTGCGATAAGTTCTCCCAGAGGTTCCATGTCGGTTGCCGATGACAGGGGGCAGGATGGAGACCTGTAGAACTCTACATGTTACTGGCTGACGCGGGGATATGTGGAGTTCCATCTGCATGTGTTAGTATCTGTTGGAGAGGTAGGAGCCAAACCACTGGAACACTGTCCCACTGAAATCCATGCACATTCCACGAATGTTGAGGAGGGCTTCATTGTGAACAGTACTGCAGGCAGCAGAGGTGTCGAGTAGGAAGAGTAAGTGGAGACCCACCATATCCAGGCTGTAGAGAGCTTTGTCAATAGCTTTGATCGTGGTTGTCTCCGTGCTTTATTGTATTTAGAATTTGGTTGGTGGTCCTGTAGGAGATTGTGCCGAGTGATTCTTTTATGCAACTGGATGTTGATGGTTGGGGCAATAGTTGGCCAGATCGTACGGCTGCACCGGTTTCGGTGAATTTGGGAAAGTGCCTTGTGCTAGGAATGTGTCGATGACATTGAGAAGTGGTGTGAGTGCCTCAACCGTGATGGGCTTCCCAATGGAGTATTTAAGGCTGTCATCTTGCGGGGGAGGGCTGGGTTTGAGAATGCGAGAGCCTTGGGTAGCTCTTCTGGAGTAATTGTCCTGAATTTGCTTAATCTTTAAGGCTTGTAGGGGTTAAATGTCTGTGGTGTGTCTGGCACTGTTGACTTATCTTTCTTGTCTTTGAATAAGCTGCTGTTCGTGCCAGTGAATTGCGGTGTTGCAGTGTCTGGCAGTACGTGCCAATAGGCATGGGACTTGCAAAAAGCCAGTGCTATTAGGACAAACGCCACTGTGAATGCTGCTTAAAATGTGTCCATCATTGCAGTGTCCCAGAGGTGCCACACAGCGCCAGCTATGGCCCACGACATGACAGACATCTGAACGAGGCAGTACTCTCCATCACGCGGTGGCGGTCTCGGGAGGATAGCTCAGGGGCAACATGCTCGCCTTGGAAGCAAAACGACACAGAGCAACACAGGTTCGATCCCCGGGTCCTGCGCTGAGAAACTTCCCGTATTAAGCAAGTTATAAATAACCAATTATGGTCATAATTATACTGACTCCGGTGCAGTGCACAAAAGTCTGGCAGTTATGTAAAAAATCAACAAATATTAAAAACAACACAATGTGGCATTGATTCCCTGTCCTATTAGTTTATTTATTTACATGGCGCTAAAGCCCAGGGGCATCAAAGCGCTGCAACATGAAAAGACAAAGCAAACAGATAACGGGCATCAGTCGACAGAGTCAGCATATCAGGGAAGTGGTTCAAAGAAAGTAGTACAGTAAGGTGAAGAATTCAGGGAAGGGAAAAGATGTCAGAGTGGGATCAAGCATTCAGGACTGTCCCAGGTGGCAGTACCCGGAGGACAAGGAAAGGGAGGATCATGCCTAAAGCGGGATGCCTCTCTGTGGCGCTACGCATACCTGGGGGACAAAGAAAGGGAGGATCATGCCTAAAGTGGTTGCCTCACTGTGGCGCTATGCGTACCCGTGGGATAATGAGAGGGAGGATCATGCCTAAAGCGGGTTGCCTCGCTGTGGCGCTAGGCGTACCCGGGGGACAAGGAAAGGGAGGATCATGTCTAAAGCGGGTTGCCTTGCTGTGGCGCTACGCGTACCCGGGGGACAAGGAAAGGGAGGATCATGCCTAAAGTGGTTGCCTCACTGTGGCGCTATGCGTACCCGTGGGATAATGAGAGGGAGGATCATGCCTAAAGCGGGTTGCCTCGCTGTGGCGCTAGGCGTACCCGGGGGACAAGGAAAGGGAGGATCATGTCTAAAGCGGGTTGCCTTGCTGTGGCGCTACGCATACCCGTGGGACAAGGAGAGGGAGGATCATGCCTAAAGAGGGATGCCTCGCTGTGGCGCTATGCATACCCGTGGGACAAGGAGAGGGAGGATCATGCCTAAAGAGGGATGCCTCGCTGTGGCGCTATGCATACCCGTGGGACAAGGAGAGGGAGGATCATGCCTAAAGAGGGTTGCTTTGCTGTGGCACTACGCGTACCCGTGGGACAAGGAGAGGGAGGATCATGCCTAAAGCGGGTTGCCTCGCTGTGGCGCTACGTGTGGGCCTCTTGGCTCTCATTCACCTGTCACTGTCTTCAGCTGTATCTATTTATTTATTTATTTACTGGGTTCACTGCCGTCGAGGAGCCATTTTTGCAGCTTCAGTCTTGCGCACTGTTGTCTCTTTATAACAACACTGCGTTTTAATGTAGCGCTTCAGGCCATACGACTCCCTCGAGGGCCTCCTAGTTGGAATTAGTATTGCTAACACAATGGCAGGCTATTAATGGGCGATGGAAGGATGTGTTCTCTCTGCTGGGATTCGAACCTGTGTCCTGCAGGATAAACACAGATGTCTGTGAAGAGCTCTTAACTTACAGGCCTATCGTACCGGCGTATCCCTTTAATGACATTAACTCTGTAAAGAAGTTTAATTGTATTGATATATTGCTTTTCATGACGATATTGTTTATTTTATGAAGGGATTTGGTAGATCGCGGTACATGCTCAAGGCAGTTTGCATAGGGTAATTATTTAGTAGGAGCTTGTCACACTTGAGGTGCTTCCCTTCGACATACATGGTTCGTTAGGTCTGGTAGAGACTGTATGAGGAAATCCAGCATGCAATGGGTGGAGCATACTAAAAACACAGGGTTCACGTTTACTGTGGAGTAGAGTCATATGTAAAGAGGATGCACACACATTTTACACCTGCTTTTCAATATACTCCACATTTTGTTTAATTTGTATGGGATGTGAAGAATCGGAGCATTCGTTATTCTCCAGAAGGGAAAACCAGCCTCTTTGAGGCTACAGAGTTGACCCCTCTCTGCAAGACCACCCCTAGGGGTCTGGGCAAGTGGGATCTCACTGGGAGTGACTCCCCCTTAGGGGACAATGTCTCCCAAAAGGGAACTACCTACGCAGGACACTTTATTTTTTATTTTTATTTTATTGAGCATTTGTAAGGCGCTTTATACAACAGAATTGTGTTTCATAGCGCTGCAAGTCTAAATGGGAAGGGAACTGGGGAAATAATGACAAAAACAGTAAATATATATATAAGTGCTGAAGAGTGGGGAGATCACTTAACGAGAAGTTGTAGAACGTGTTATGAGTTAAGAATACAGAGCGAGATGAACAAGGAGTAAAATAGTTTGTAACGGAGACCCCAGAGCTGGGGAACTTGCACAGCTGATGAGCAAGTGCAAAAAATTAAGTGAAAGGCAGATGCTTGAGAGACTCTCTCAAGGAGAACCAGGATAAAGGGCATGTGGTCTCAAAGGCAAGATCCATGAACAGTTGGGAAGAGCTACATGAGCTAGGAAAGAAAAACCCTTAACAGAAGAGACCACTGCAAGGATTTGTTTTTTTCCAAGTATAGACATTTGCACATTAAAGACTTGTACTGAATAAGAAACCCCTGAAGGAATACCTCAAGACAAAAGCAAAGGGGAAGCCAGCAGAAGAGATACATTATTTTGACTCAGCTATGTTTTTATTTGTTAGTGGTAGGGCGAGGTAGATTTAGTTTTGGACTGAGAGCATTTTGTTTGTTTACTTCATTATGACAAACAAGCACCTTTAGCTTAATTCAGTTAGCTAGGGAATTCTCCTATATTAATAGGGCGAGATAGGCCTTTTCTTTATTGTTTAAATAAAAGAACCTCAATGTGTCCATGTTGTGTCCGACTCCTTCTAAAACACCAAATATGGTGTTAGAGGTGGAATATCAACCAACTGATAGAAGTTGGGGACCTGTCCTGTTCACTAAATTAAAGGAAAAAGCTAAAACTCCTACTCTGGCTACTGATCAGTCTGTAGGTTTTGATTTGCAAAGTATAGGAGAGATGCTAATTGCACTGAATTAGAGGCAGTTAATGCCCATAGGAGTCAGCCTTTTGCCACCCTCAGGTACCAATTTTAGAATAGCCTTAAGGTCGGGGCTTGCATGGAGATATGCTCTAGATGTCAATGCGAGAGTGATAGATCCTGACTTTAGAGGCAATGTCATGAAGGAGGGTGAGAAAATAGCCCAGGGAATTCTGGAAGAGGAATTGTTACCTCTTCTTCAAGAGGTAGCAAGGATAGGAGGGATCGGAAGAGGCTCAAGGGGTTTTGGAGAAGCAGACATCGCCATAGAGGAAGTACCCAAAAGAGATGTAGAGGAGAATGCATCCCTTCCCGGTCTCGCCTTTACCCGAAGAAACGATCCGGTCCTTATAGAGGCCTTTGTTAGGGTAATCATAGAGGAGAATGGACGCAGTCAAGCTGGACCATTTTTCTTTCTGAAAAAGGGTTTGTTGTATCGTGGGAGACATTGGGATAGATGGCCTATCCAGAACACATTTGGTGGTTTCTCTGAGCCATCAAAGGTTTGTGCTACAGTTGGCACATTCTTACCTTATGGCAGCCCACCAAGGGGGTTGGAAAAACTCAGAGTCAGGTAATCCCTGGGTTCCACTGACCCACAGTCTTTGCTGATGTTAATGATGTCTTAGCTTGTAACATCTTCCAGAAGACTGCAGCTACTCCGGTCCAACCAGCACTCTCGCAACTCTTACCAATTCAATAAAGGTCAGTTTCTCTACAATAGTTATGGACATAGTTGGGCTTCTGAAAACATCTAGGCTAGGGAACAAATTAATTCCAGTGATTGCGGACTATGCCACCTGATATTCTGAGGCATTTCCCATAGAAAATAACATCAGCCAACAGATTTGCGTTCTAGAGTATTTTTATTTTATTTTATTGGTTATTTATAAGGCACTTATACAATAGTACAGTGTATCAAAATGCCACAAGGCAAAAGAGAAGTGAACCAGGGAGCAGGAAACATAGAAATTGACAATTAATAAAAAGAAACAAAGAAATAAAAGAAACGGAATAACAGTGCTACTAGCCCCTGTGACATTCAGAGCAGAGTAGGATTCCCAAATGAAATCCTTAGTGACCAAGGAACCACGTTTATGTCCCATCTGATGCAGAAGGTAAAGGAGTTTCTCCACATTAAAACCCTTAGGCCATCTGGCAATCATCCCCAGATGGACAGGATGGTCAAAAGGGTCAACCAAACGCTGAAAAGAATCTTGCATGAACTGGTTGAAGCCAACAAGAGGAATAGTACGTAATGATATCCTGAGCTTTTTTCACTGTCCGAAAAAACCTGTCAGCCTTCATGGGATATAACCCTTTTCAGTTACTCTATGGGAGGGAACCTTGAGATGTTTTAGACATGGTAAAAGAAACATGGGACGAGAGAGAGGAGCCCATTTTACTAAAAATTGAAAACCCATATGGCGGTAGTAAGAGAGATCATGAAGGAGCAGTTAGGCCGAGCCCACATATGCACCACCAGCCCAAGTGAGAAGCTCCAAAAAGTTGACCAAGGAAAACGTCCTTCCTTTCCTGGATAACCCCGAACTCAAGCTGCCTTTTTCCAATGACCCAGCCACCCTTGCTAACATCTACGCCCACACGATGACCAATGCCATCAAGGCCAATGCTCAGTTTCAAAATAAAAAAGAGAAAAAATCAATAAACGCTAACGCATGGTTCACGGATGAATTAGCGGCCTTACGGTCCATTAAGCGCAAAGCCCTTGCCATGTGGCAATTCAACCCCAATGACACCACACAAGGTAACTTCAAACACATTTCCTCACAATACAAAGAAGAAATCACTCATGCTAAATCCATCTCATTCAATGCACGTACCACCAAGGCCAATTCTCAACCGAAAGAATCGTTCTCCATCTTTAGAGAACTCATCACTCCCGCCACCAGCCCTGATGAGATTGTTATGGATGAAGCTTGGTGTTCCAGTATCCAGGCAGCCCTGCTATAAAAAATAGAACTGCTTCAGAACAAAATCCAAGCACAATCCAAAGATATGCCCAAGATCAACCTTACCTCCCCATCCCACCAAAAGCCTCATAATCCCTCCAAACAGCTTTTCTCCTTCCATGATGTTACGGAAGTTCTTGATCTCCACAAACAACTCAAACCATCCATGTGTCAAGGCGACATTTGCCCCCCCAATATTGTCAAAGACTGCGCCAATCAACTTGCACCCCTCCTTAAAGCATTCACAAATGCCTCTTTCACCTCTATGTCCATCCCAGCCAGCCTCAAAGAAGCCCCATACTGAAAAAAAATCACTAGACCCATTATCGCCTAACAACTACCGACCCATCACCACATTCCCTTTCCTCTTAAAAATCTTGGACAAAGCGGCGCATAATCAAATCCAACTATTTCTTGAGACCAATGCCGTCCTCGGTATGAGACAATCAGGGTTCCGTAAAGGACACGGCACCGGAAGTGCCCTCGTTGATCTCAAAAATCAAATCACCTCCATTATGGACAATGGCAAGCCGGCTCTCCTTCTACTCCTCGACCTCTCGGCTGCCTTTGATCTCGTAGACCATAAGACCCTTACCTCTGACCTCATCAACGTAGCTCTATTTTCCAATGAGGCCTCTTCATGGATCACCTCTTTCTTAAATGGATGAGCCATTAAGGTTTTTTCCAGCCAGGCAAATGAGGCTCCCACAACCATACACTATGGGGTCCCACAGGGCTCCTGCACAGCCCCTACACTCTATAACCTGTCAACCAAACCGCTCTTCGACAAACTGGACTCACTCGGCATAGCCTACACGAACTATGCCGATGATACACAGGTACACCGGCCTCTCTCTGGTTCCTACGACCAAGATGCGGCAGCGCTCCACTTAATCTACAGCACCATCCAAGCTTGGATGGCTACAAATGGGCTTTGCCCAAACAGTGATAAAACTGAGATCATCATAATCGGCCCTAATGAGATTTTAGCTAAACTGGACCAACAATACTGCAATGACCATAGATAACTCGATCATCCCCGTCTCTCAATCAGTCAAGACAGTAGGTGTCTACCTAGACTCAACACTGTCCATGACACGTCAGGTTAGCGCAATTGCCTCAGCCTCTGCCCACACTACGAAGTTAATCAATGAGGTTAAACCTTATCTCTCCAAACAAAACTGCCTCGCTATCACCAGAGCAACTATCGGAGCGAAACTAGATTACTGCAACATCCTCCTAGCAGGTACCTCTACAGAAAATCTAAACCACCTCCAGTTCATCCAGAACAATGCCGTTAGAGCTGCTCTCAACATATCCAAAAGGGACCATATCACTCAAGCAAGGCGAGACGCGCACTGGCTCCCCGTGACAGATCGGATCACGTTCAAGACCCTCACACACAAGTGTCTTACACTCAATGTTCCACCCTACCTCTCCGACACTATTGATAGAGATTTTTCCACTCGCCCGAAAAGAATCTATCATGCCAATAAACTTTGCATCCCATCCATAAAAAGGGCCAAAGCTGGGGGCATTGGTTTCCCCCATATTGCACCCAAACGTTGGAATGCACTACCTAATTCACTCAGAGCGGTACCCTCCCTCTCAGCATTCAGGAAAGCTTTAAAAACCACCCTATTCAACTAACCACCATCTCTTCATTCACTCTCTCTTTCTCCTATAGCGTTTCTCTACTTCCACGTTTCTGTAACTAACTATGTACGGCATGCATTTCCTTATGTTTGTATTATGTAACCAAGATCTAATGTTCTGAAACAACGCCACGATGCCTAAGGGCTGCTGTGCGCTTTACAAATGTGAATAAATAAATAAATAAGAACATCAAAAGGTGGTCTATAATAAACATGCTGTAACCAAATCTTTTTCTGTAGGTCAATCCGTCTTAGTTCTCCTTCCTACATCTGAGAACAAGATGTTTCTAAGTAGTGCGACGAATCTGTGGATGTCGTCCCTTCTCCCCTAGGGGGAGACCTTTGCCATGGGGCCAGGGCGGTGCATCCACAGTACAATAATCCCCCTGGGGGCGGTGCACCTGGGGAGGATCACATGGGAGAGGAAGCTTGTTATGGGATTAGGGATAACGTTCCCAGAGAATGTGGTATGCCACCGCCATGTGCCAATGTCTGTTATTGTAACATTAACCAACATAATATGTTAGAACAGACTAGTGGTCCTGAAAATACCAATTGCCTTCTACATAGCTCTATTACAAGTACTGTGAAGAAGAAAATGACCAGGAGTATGCAGATCACTCTGGAGAACCAATGTGAACGGTCTAGTCTCTCCCAGCATTTGATTGGTTCAAGGAAATACAAAACGTCGAAGGGAAACCAATATGGAGAGAGCCATTCTCCGACAAGGAAGCCCGGGAGATGGCAACCCGGCGAAAAGGTGAATGCAGCAGGTGACGCCGTGCTCAGATGCGAACCGGAGAGCAAAGGTAGTC
Source organism: Ambystoma mexicanum (assembly GCF_040938575.1). Taxonomy (NCBI): domain Eukaryota; kingdom Metazoa; phylum Chordata; class Amphibia; order Caudata; family Ambystomatidae; genus Ambystoma; species Ambystoma mexicanum. The sequence continues at coordinate 1,214,750,820 of NC_090936.1, forward strand.
AAAGGGAAGTGAGCTACTTCGCTCGCTGCCCGAACAAACCTCTGGGCGCCCCTAAGTCCGGCAAGCTGCTGGAAAGCAAAGACTCATCCTGAGAAGGCAGCAGAAACTGGTGGAATGACCACCAACAGGAAGAAGAATCTGAACGCAAATTGTCCGGCGGGGATGCTGCTGACCACAGAGAATGCTCGAGCGCTGCTGGAGCCTCGGAGGAAAGCACTGGGGCGTCAAAGACATGAACCACAGAAATAGATACTCAGGCAGACTGAAAGGTGCTGGAGGTCCAGGAGGAAGCAGGGAACAGCATCAGAACACGAGATGAGAGAGGCTGGGACCCACACCCATATGAGAGCCAAAATATAAGAGGGTCTGGGACCCTGAGAGAAACAGACACATTGCAGAAAGAAACATATGCCTTGCAGGAGAGTGAACCAGGCTAGTGCAGCTGCGCTTTGTAAGTCTGGGACTTGCACCCATATAAAAGCCAGAGAACAAGCGGGACAATGGTTGCCATGGAAAGGGAGAAGGGACCTAAATCCCTTCTCCCTTTCCATGGCAGACATTGAAATGAATGGGGGGAAAATGTCTGCCATGGAAAGGGGAGAAGGAACTACACAAAGTCCCTTCTCCCTTTCCATGGCCGCCATTGAAATTAATGGAAAAAAAACCTGCCCACCATCGAAAGGGGAGAAGGGACTACACATAGTCCCTTCTCCCTTTCCATGGTGGCTAATCACATGCCAGTGATGCGCCGGGAAAAGTCCTGTTCCGGGGCCAGTGAGGGACAGAGGAGCGCAGGTAAGTCGGGTTTGGGTAGGGGGGGGGTTCGGATATGTGGAAAAGGAGGGCGGGGTTTGGGGGAAGAGGCAGCAGACCCCGGATGTGTACTTACCTTTGGTGCCGGTGAGAGAAGACGGTGTCCTCCGGCTCTGAGGATGCATGGAGTGAGATATTTCCCTGTGTGGTAAGGACCCTGTTCCAAGCCTCCTCATTGGCTGGGAGGCCAGCATCACAAGATGACTAAGGAACTGTTCAAAATCCTAAACAATGAAAGTAACTGTGAAGCATTAAGAAACTGGAGACAAAAAACCTGGGGGAGAGAGAAAGAACCCCAGGAGATAACTCGAAGATAGAAGAGAGCGAAGAGAGGGAAGGATACTTAACGAGAAGTTGTAGAACATTTTGTGAGTCAAGAATACAGAGTCAGATAAACAAGGAGGAGAAGAGTAGGAGATCCCCCGAGCTGGGGAACTTGCAAAACTGAAAAGCAAGTGCACAACAAAGCGAAAGAAGATGTTTGAGGGACTATAGGGTCATGTGGTATCGAAGACCAGATCCATGAGCAGTTGGGGAGAGCTACATGAGCTAGTAAAGAAAACCCTAAACCCTTATCAGAAGAGATCACCGTAAGGGGGAGTTTTTCCAAATGGAGACATTTGCACATTGAAGCGTTGTACTTGAGGCAAAGGGGAGGCGGCCAGAAGAGAAACATTCCTTTGGTTCAGCTTCGTTATTATTTATCAGTGGTAGGGTCAGGTAGATTTAGGTTTGGACTGAGAATAGTTTGGGTTTTGACTTCCTGAGGACAAAGAAGCACCTTTGGTTTAATTTAGTAAGGTAGGGAATTCCCTATAGCAATAGGGTGATATAGACCTTTTCTTTATTATTTAAAAAATGAATCTCAAAACGTCCATGTTGTGCCTGACTCTTTCTTCCATGCCACCACAGGTGGGGAGGGGGTACAGATCGGACTTACCATTTCGGTCATCCCCATCCTCTCCACACAAATACTCCAGGATTTACACCAGCATAAATCGTTCACGCTACGCCAATGCTTGGCATTTCAGTGGAGCCTGCCTGCTTTTTACTCCAGTCAAAAGCAGCAGCATGTCACCGGGATCCATTGTAAACGCTGCTTGACATGCGTAAAGGGTATGTGCAGTTTACTCACTTTCCACTACAAAGTGCCAAAGCAAATGCATAAAGGAGATTACACCTTGGCACGGAGGGGAGCTGCTTGCATCTGAGTGCAAACGTAACAGGAGGAAAATGCCCTTCTGTTTGATCCATCTGAAAGTGGCCTCGAAACATTGTTCGGTTAGCTTGCATTGAACATACAATTACCAAAACCAGTAAACTATATCAGGATTAAAGAAATTATCAATTTATGTCCAATAGCCCGCACTCATGGAAGAAGCTTGTATTTCACACTAGAATGCCTCCTGTATCCAGACCTTTCTCTGAGTGCGATGGACAAATGTACCCCATTCAGTGCTTAACCTGCGCAGGTGTCTGCCAGGGCTGAGCCCCAGGATTCCTTTCTGAGCACCTGCACTTATTGCCTCAGTTTGTTTATGAAGTGGTGTTTGGCCAACTTTATTCTTAAATCAGCCTTAGTAAGAGAACAAACAAGAACTGTGTCAGCCATGCTGCGGCTGCAGCGCTATTTATCAAGAGTCATGAACCACAGTGAGCCAGAAGGCAACCGCGCTGGGCACTCGCGCTGATGCCAGAACACTGCTCCTATCAGCCTGCATGACATAGGTGCCAGGCCGCTAGCGCAAAAACTGGCAGTTCTGCCACAGCAGGCTATGCGGCTCAGGCAGCAGCCAGGTAGCCACAGTACCAGACTCAGTTTACTAGTTCAGCGGGCACACACATGCATATGTGCCAGGGTCAATACGACACATGACTGTCTTTGGTGTCGCCATTGCCAAGAGTAGGGCAAATGGGCACCTGGCACAGAGAGGGATGCAACAGGATAGACAACAACCAAGAGTGGCACCAGAGGGGTAAGAACAGAGAATATACCAATGCCAAGGGTGAGTGTCTGTGCTGAACGGTGAACTAGAGAAGATTGACAGGCAAGTTCTCGTCTCGGGAGGATAGCTCAAGGGCAACGTGCTCACCTTGGAAGCAAGATGACACGGAGCAACACAGGTTTGATCCCTGGCACCGTGCTTACAATCTTCTGAGTATTAAGCGCATTATAAATAACATATCAGTTCTGCGCTGATTTTGTCTGCAATTGTCCATCACTTTATTATATAAAATAAGCACTCTTCTTTTTTTCTTGTGACTAGACAATATAAACATTCCATTTGCCGCCTATAGAATCCGACACATTTGATGAGGAGGGTGATGTGTTTAGAGAACCAGGTAAGCATGTCATTGCAAGACACAACTACTGTGCACTGGCGTAACAGGGGCCCCCGCAGCCCCCGCAGTGCAAGGGCCCCCGTGACCACATGTCCTGGGAGTGGGCCCCAATTAGAGTAAAAAAAAAAGAAGAAAAAAAGGTTTTCCAAATTTCTTGTTTTTTTAAAAAAAATGTTTATTTTTTAATTCACTCTGCATTTATAAAGAAATTATTTCTGTAACAGAAATAATTTCTTCATGAAGGCAGAGTGAGTACAAAATGAAACGTTCTTATTGAAGTCCGGGGGCTACCCTCACCCGATGACATGAAGACCCTAGGCTGGAGGCCTCCATGTCATGGGGTGGTGGAAGCCCTATAACTTCAAAAATAAATAGTTTATTTTTGAAGTCACTCTGCCTTCATAAAGAAATTATTTCCATTATGGTTCAGTCCTTAACAGAAACAATTTCTTAATGAAGTCAGAGTGACTTCAAAAAGAAACAATTTATTTTTTAAATATATGGCTCCCTTCAACCCATGGCATTTGCGTGTGTGAGTGTATGGTGAAAGAGTACACCCAAATGTATGGGTGGCTGGGTATGTGTGTGTGCGTGTACAGTGAAAGGAAGCACACTTAAATGTATAGGTGACTGCCTGTGTGAGTGTATGGTGAAAGGGTGCACAAAAATGTATTGGTGGCTTGGTGTGCATGTACGTTGAAAGGATGCACACTTAAATGTGTGCATGGCTGCCTGGGTGTGCCTGTATGCTGAAAGGGTGCACACTTAAATGTACGAGTGGCTGGGTGTGCGTGTTTATATATGGTGAATGGTGTGTGTGCTTGTGTTCAGGGGTGCAACAAAACCTACATTTTGGGGGGCTAACCCATCAAATGTTGGTAGAGGCACTAACTTCACGTGTGGTTGGGAGGAGCAAACTTATTTGTGTGGGGGCATCTAACTTATTTACGAATTTTAATGAGACTATTCTAGTGCAGCTTCAATGTTACAAGCAGTTAACTCTCTTCTTTAAGGTTGAAAGCTCCCACTTATGGACTGCTGTGAGAATTACTGGTCTCCTGTTCCCTCTCTACCCTTCCAACCAATCTCCTGGCATGCAAGTACTAAACCCACATCACAATTTCAATTGCTTAAAAAATTAGGCATTTGAATGCAGGTACTAACAGTGAAATGCTGTACATTAGTAATTGCTGGGCCCTTGTTAACAGCAAAACCCAGGTGCTGTTTCTGTGTCCTTTTCTGTCTGGCAACTGCTCTATAGGTCAGCCAGGTCAAGTCAACAAAGCCCACAATTTCAGGGGGGGGTGCTGAAGCCCAGCTTTTTGTTACAGCAGGACATCATGTTTTTCATGTTACCAATAAAGCATTGTCAGTTTATGAAGGGTCTTCTGTCCTACAAATGGAGTTGTATATCATTATCATTGAGTTGACATTAGTTTATAGATTCCTTTTGAGATCATTTCTAAGTTAAATGTAGAGAGTCAAAAAGTTCACAATTGCACAAGTCAACCTGATGTTGTACCCAGCAACCGCATAAGACCACCAGTTTTGGATGTCTAGTTCAACAGGAATGAATTCTCCTAAGTGGTGCAGCCGTCGTGAGGTTATCGCAGGGCATCCCGTAATTAGGTGTTCGATGGATTCAGATTGGAGGTTGCAAAAACGGCAAAGATTCTGTTTGCTTCATTAATGTGTCGTAAAAATTGCATTTCCCTGGTGTTCAGTGCGTTCAAATGCTATGTTTAATGCCTTGATTACTTATTACTAATCTTATTACTAATCTTCATTACTCCTAGCCCTATTCTTCCGCATCCCAGTTCTTGTGTATGAGGCATTACTTGTGTATGAGGCAATATGCCTCATACACAAGTACTTGGATGATGTAGAGGTACATGAAGGTAATGCCTGATTTAGCTACCTGTAATCTTCATTACTCCCAGTCCCACTCTTCCTAGTCCCAGTACTTACCTATGAAGCAAGGAGCCTCATACGTAAGCACTGGGACAAGGAAGAGGAACGTGGAGGTAATTCTGGGCCAATGAGCAGATTTTGGAGGTTAGGGTAGGGGATGGGAGGAAGAGGGGATGTGTGAAGGGTAGGATTGTGCAATAAATCATAATGGTCGTCCAGGTCAATGCTAAGCAGGCATGATATGCGGTATTAGTGGCTAGAGAGGCATTTTGGTGCAGCCAGTCTAGTCATTCCTCAGTTTGGTATGACATTTTTTAACTGGGCATTTCTGATAAAGCAGTCCTAAATGCAATTACCTGGCTAGACTGGCATTTGGGTTCTGCCAGTCTAGTCGTTTCTTACTGCGGCACTGTATATTGTTCTGGGCCTCTGTGGTAAAATGATATGATATGATAAATCATATAACGCGCCTGTACAGAAGTGTTTTTAGGCACGACAAGACAAGGGAAGGAAAACAGAGGGAGGACAAGACCGAGAACGAGAAGGGCAAGGGGAAGGGAGGGGGGAAGTGCAAGGGAAAGGGGAGGGGAAAACAGGGCAGCAATGCTCTGAGTAAGTGCAGCTAGGGCAGCGTGGCTCTGGGTAGTGCAAGGAGAACAAGGGACTTTAGGGTTACAGTTAGAGCCCCTAACTGCGTGGTAGGCCTGCAGGCAGTGCAAGGGTGACTGATCAAGAAAGAGCCAGGACTCCGTTTGACTGAGCATATCCAAGCAACCAGTTGGTACAGCAGGCAGGTAGGTCAGGTAAGTCAACAGGGGAGGGAGAGAGAGAAAGCAGAGGAGAAGAGGAACGTTTTGGGCTGTTTCCAGAACTTCAGGTGGTCCAGCTCAAGTTTGGGATGGAGAGGGAGGCCATTCCAGAGGGAGGCACCTGCAGGGGAGAGGGATCTACCCCCCCACTTTCTGCCTGGAGAAACATCGAACCCTTTGGGCTCGAGAAGGAAGGTATTTTGGAAGAGAGTGTTTGATGCAGTGCGGGTCCCAGCCCCAGAAAGCCTTGTGGACAATGTAAAGGGTCTTCAACTTGATCCTTGCAGCCACCGGGAACCAGTGGAGAGATTTCATGGCTGGAGAGATAGGAGAGATACGGTTCCAGGGATTGAGGCCAAGGATAAGTCACACAGTCCTGTTCTGGATGAGTTGCAGAGGCTGGAGAGTAGAGGAAGGCAGATTGAGAAAGTGGCTGTTGCAGTAGTCCAGCCTAGAGAGAACCAGGGCTCTGGAGACAGTGAGCTTCTGGGGAAAGTGAGAAAGGGAAGAGTCTCTTTGAGGAGGTGCAGCTGGTAGTGGGACTTCTTGGCAATGTCCGAGATGTGAGGAGAAAAAGAGAGAGTGGAGTTGAAGATGACACCAGGAATGAGCGAGAGAGGAGAGTAGGCTGAGGGGAGCCTGAAGGAAAGCTGAATGTCATCCACATAACACTCAAAAGTTAGAGGAGAAGGTAGAGATCAGGTGGGCCAAAGGGGCCAAGTAGAGGTTGAAAAACCAGGGTGAGAGGATAGATCCCTGGGGAAAGCCAGGTAGAGAGAGGTGGCAGAGTGAAAGGACCAAGTTGGACCTGGGAGTGGCGGTCCAAGAGGAAGGAGGTCAGCCACTCCAGGGCCTGATCCACGATGCCCAGATTCTCACAGAGTCAATTGATCAGGATGGCGTGGTTGACCATGTCGAAAGCAGAGGAAAGTTCTAGGAGGATGAGGACAGAAGGAATGCTAGAATCAAGGTTAGAGATCAGATCTTCACAGGTGTTCAGGAGAGCAGTTTCCGTGCCTCTGGCAGCTCTTAAACCAGACTGATGGTCATGGAGACAACCAACAGATTCAGTGTGGAGAGTACGCTGGGAAATGGCCAGCTTATCCAAGAGTTTGGGAGAGGGGAAAGTTCCAGTGACTAAAGAATGATTACAGAAATCGGCCAAGGCTGGAGCAACGGTGTCAATATGGTCCGTGATGGTTTTGCAGGAGTGGGCAAGCACCTGTTTCGAGGATACTTCCATAGATGGGACTTGTCTAGAAACCTTGTCAGCTGTTAGAGAGAAAGAGAAGAAAGGAGGAGGAGAGGGAGGGAGAGGAAGAGGAGATAGTGGACAGGATGTCCTGAGTTTTAGCAGAGAAGCAAGAGGCCAAAGCCGCATAGATGGCCTGTTGAGGGAACAGGAGAGGTAGAGACCGCAACAGAATTGGCCAGTTCCTTGCAGATTTTAATGAGGTTGGCCGTGTTCTTAGAGGCCGCAGAGACGCAGACTTGAATGTGTGCTCTCTTCTTGATGAGTCTTATTGCCACGAATGGCATTTTGGTGCAACCAGCCTAGGTATGTCTAAATGTGGCCTGGCATGCTTTACTGTAATGTTAATATGTGTCTACACTGGTCTACATTGTGCAGCCAGTGGGACATGTTTGCAATGTGGCATGCCATTTTTAATAGCAAAGCATTAATGTTCCTGTGCACTGTTAGTGACTGGCATGTATTGGATTTGTGTTACCCTACAAAACAATGGCAAACACTGTGGCTTTTTAGCCAATTTTTTTCAGAAAGTGTGCTGTGTATTGCATTAAAACACATATTTATATGTTTCTCCTAGTGCAGTGTGCGGCATACCCCTTCAGCAGCACGTTTGTGCGTATTGCGCAAGCGTGGTAATCTAGGGTGGCCCAGAGTGTGGCGAGACCCGTGATTTGTTGCCGAATTGGGGGGGCCCTCAGCATGGCTCGCAGGTGGGCCCCAGATCTTTTGTTACGCTACTGCTACTGTGTTGTGTTAGGTGATTTAGTTTAGTATCTGTACTGCGCACATCTGCACACATCACCCTCCATGAGCCAGTGGGAGTTGCAGCTGCAACCACAAATATGATGACACTGTGGGGAGCAGCAGTGGGTGGTGGCATGAGTGCTGCTGCCTGGACATGGCACAGGCGTGCTTGAACATACGTGGGCCCTGGCACTTTACTTATTTAAAAATGAAGCACTGGCCGTATTCAAGCCATAGGAAGCCCGGAAGGCTGCCTCCAGGCTGCATGTTATTCATTTGCTGTTCCTATATTTCTTGCCTTCCTGCAATGCTGCTTTTCGGCCACTCGGCCGCGCTGGTTGTCTGATGAGAGGTACACATCATGGTCCCTTCACCTGCTATTTTGTATTTATTTATTTTTATTCTTATAGCGCCACACTCATCCATAGGTCTGAGGGCGCCATGCTTTGTTTAAAAGCGTTTATAGGGTTCTAAGTGTTTCTACTGAAGGATTTTCAACAGAGCATTTTCACTGCATTTCTTTTACCGGTTTGTTGCTTCAACATGCTGCACCCTGCCCCCAACCCTGACCTTATCCTCGTCCATATTGGCCAACACTGAAACCACCCCTCGCTTGCCTTTTGCCGCATACAATTTGTAAAATAAGCTTGGGAAAAAATCTGTGGCAACATGTCTGCATAGAGTCTACACTGTGCCCATCAGCAGAGTACTGTCACTGTGCCCATCAGCAGAGTACTGTCTCTGAGTGCCTGCATAGAGTCTACACTGTGCCCATCAGCAGAGTACTGTCTCTGAGTGCCTGGATAGAGTATACACTGTGCCCATCACCAGAGTACTGTCTCTGAGTGCCTGCATAGAGTCTACACTGTGCCCATCAGCAGAGTACTGTCTCTGAGTGCCTGCATAGAGTCTACACTGTGCCCATCAGCAGAGTACTGTCTCTGAGTGCCTGCATAGAGTCTACACTGTGCCCATCAGCAGAGTACTGTCTCTGAGTGCCTGGATAGAGTATACACTGTGCCCATCACCAGAGTACTGTCTCTGAGTGCCTGGATAGAGTCTACACTGTGCCCATCACCAGAGTACTGTCTCTGAGTGCCTGGATAGAGTCTACACTGTGCCCATCAGCAGAGTACTGTCTCTGAGTGCCTGGATAGAGTCTACACTGTGCCCATCAGCAGAGTACTGTCTCTGAGTGCCAGAATAGAGTTTACACTGTGCCCATCAGCAGAGTACTGTCTCTGAGTGTCTGCATAGAGTCTACACTGTGCCCATCACCAGAGTACTGTCTCTGAGTGCCTGGATAGAGTCTACACTGTGCCCATCAGCAGAGTACTGTCTCTGAGTGCCTGGATAGAGTCTACACTGTGCCCATCAGCAGAGTGCTGTCTCTGAGTGCCTGGATAGAGTTTACACTGTGCCCATCAGCAGAGTGCTGTCTCTTGAGTGCCTGAATAGAGTTTACACATGTGCCAGATCACCAGAGTACTGTCTCTGAGTGTCTGTATAGAGTATACACTGTGCCCATCACCCGAGTATTGTCTCTAAGTGCCTGCATAGAGTCTACACTGTGCCCATCAGCGGAGTACTCTCTCTGAGTGCCTGGATAGAGTCTACACTCAGCGGAGTACTCTCTCTGAGTGCCTGGATAGAGTCTACACTGTGCCCATCAGCAGAGTACTGTCTCTGAGTGTCGGCATAGAGTCTACACTGTGCCCATCAGCAGAGTACTGTCTCTGAGTGCCTGGATAGAGTCTACACTGTGCCCATCAGCAGAATACTGTCTCTGAGTGCCTGGATAGAGTCTAGACTGTGCCCATCAGCAGAGTACTGTCTCTGAGTGCCTGGATAGAGTCTAGACTGTGCCCATCAGCAGAGTACTGTCTCTGAGTGCCTGGATAGAGTCTACACTGTGCCCATCAGCAGAGTACTGTCTCTGAGTGCCTGAATAGAGTTTACACATGTGCCAGATCACCAGAGTAGTGTCTCTGAGCGCCTGCATAGAGTTTACACTGTGCCAGATCACCAGAGTAGTGTCTGTGAGTGCCTGGTGCCTGGAAGTGGCGCATTGCGCCCCCGCCGGTGGTACCCAGACCTTAGTCTCAAGAGGGGAAGGAGTAGGGAGAAGTTGAGAAGATGTGGAGCCGGTGCAAGTGCTGAAACCATGACGTGTCACAGCAGAAGCCTGCATTGTCCACAGGTGGCCAGTGGGCGAAGTGTAAAAAAAAACAAAAACAGTGCAACTATGTTCCCCTTGCCCCGTCCCTTCTACTATGTCTCTACCTCCCCTCCCAATTTCTCTTCCCCCCACGTTCGCCACCAACCCCATTCTCAACCCACCAACCCCATTCTCAACCCCCCTCCCCACAATTCCAACACCATGCCTTCCTTTTATCCACTCCACACTGCTGTGTTTACAACAGTACTATCAAGACGGAAAAAACACAAAAGGAAATGCATTCAAATAAGCACCATTAGTTGGTCATTGCCCCCACAGCATGAAGCTTTAAGCAGCCCCCCCCTCCCCTCCAATCACCCACCATTCCCACCTCTTGAGGGACACTCCTAGGCCCACAGCCACGTATTATTTGTACAGACACTGTTTCTGCCGCAATCGATGTTTGATTGCAGAAGACACAGATCACAGCGGAGAAGGGCTTTGTGACTGCTCGGCAATGAGTGTTATCTCCCAGGCAGTCTATTTAAGTGAACAAGAGCAACACAGCACCTGCAAGATAGTGCTGCATGGTGTGACACTGGTGTGTTACCAGCACGGCCTGGGTTCAAACCTCCAGTAAGGGTGACTTTAAATAAATAAAGTTGTCCTGGAACAGCGCTCCAGGTCTAATGAAGCAAAGGAATGATTACTGATTTTCCCCCAAACGTAAGGGAACGTGTACTTCAACCTCTGCACGTGATATATAGAGTCACGCTTCTGCACTATTAGAGGGCCCTGGTTCCTTTTTAGTTTTGCCTCAGAGAGGTGCTGTTATTTGTTAGCCAAACGTATTTGAAACAGTTAATGGAATATTTCGTGGGTTTGGCATCTATATGTCAGGTGCATCACCAATGGGACATCCTTTGTGCTATCTAAATCCGTGTCACATTAAGGGGATTTAGAACAGTCATTTCTTTCTGCAGTAATAGCTTTATTAACTTTAATGTGTTAACTGCAAGCTTTAAGCTGTTCCTTCTGTAATAAAAACAACTTATTGTGGGCCTGATCACGAGTTGGGCGGTATCCCGGCTGGGAAACAGCCCAACTTTATTAGTGTTAGCGCCCACCCGTCGGGCAGTTTTACCACCCGATCACAGGTTGGGCGCTAACTGTAAGTCCCCATTCCCAATGGGGAATTTTCAGCGCAATTACTGTGTGGTAATACCGCTGGCGGTAATTGTGCCGAAAATAGACTGTTTTTTGAGCCACTCCAGCTTGAACCAGCCCCTGACAAAGGTGTCTTGAGCACTCTCTGCAAGCTTAAATCTGCTTCTCCAGCTGCTCCGTGCCCTCTTCATGGTATTAGGTCTCTCCCTAAAAGATTCATTCCCTTGTTCGCTGCAGCTCTTCAGCTTTCTTTTACCACTGGTGTGATTTATTCCTGCTTCTCTAAAACAGCCTTGGTCACCCCGCCTCTGAAGAAGCCCCACCTGGCTTCAGCTTTCACAGCCAATTGTCTGCCCATTTCTCTTCCCCCAGTTCTTATGAATCCTATGGAACCCATTCTTACTCCTCATTGTTCTCGTTTTCTTGAATCTAAGCACGTTCTGCATCAATTTCTCCACTCTTTGCACTTGCCACCAGTTGGCTGCACTTTGATTTATTATTTATTTTCTTTATTTATTGTTCTGTTTCCTATATACTGCACTGCCACCCCCACTTCCCCCCACACTTTTTCCTTTGCCCCCCTCCCCTGCACTTGCACGATCTCAATGTCACCTGGCCTAGTAGGATCGCTGTCTCTGTCGTTACTTTGTGTCCCCTCCCTTGCCTCGTCGCGCCTTGAAACACTTGCGTCTAGGCGCGTCATTTTGGTCTGGTTTTAGACGACTGATGGGCACTGAGTTTGTCATGATCTCTATCTTGGCTGATCTTGCTTTGCTTCAGGATCCCAGCGAGTTTGAGGTGTTGATTCTCCTGGACCTCTCCGCGACCTTTGATACTATTGCTCATGGCATTCTTCTTAATTAATACCTGTCCTTCCTCAGGCTTGCTTCTCTTCTTTTCTAACAGACCGCACTCTAATGTCATCTCCCTCATCTTGAGATACTATGCGTCACCCATCGTGCAATGTATAACTCTGGTCATAATTATCTTCAAGCTAAACTGGCTCTTTACAAGTCTGCCCGACTTCTGCGCTCAGCCTCACAAACCTCATTGAGGATTTCGAGAGAGCGCAGAGCTCGGCCTGGAGGATGCTGTTTCTCTGTCCTCGCCCCGAGAATTTACTGATCATCTCTGTTTCCGCCAAGCTCTAAAAACTCACTTATTCTAAATGGCTTTGCTCTCTTGATGGTCTCCCTACTGCCCACCCTAGCGTCTAGAGGCCCTCTGGCCATAGTTAACGCTTTACAAATATAAGAAATGCATTGGGGAGCCATAGAAGAGCCATGACCTGTTAGCAGGGTTGGATTAAACCTCAGGAGGCCCGGTGTGCAATCAGGTGTGGGGCCCAGGGGATTGAGAGCATCTCTGCAGTAAGCACATTAGCCACCTGTGCTATTTTACTAGGATTGGAAAGTCTGACTAGCAGGCTGCGCACGCATCGGTGCATTAACATGCAGAGCTATGCCTGGGGTTGGATTCTGTCTACTTCCTGCTTTGCCAGGGCCGGAGGGCTGCTGTTTGCCAGCATCATATGCAACGCTTGAAAGAGGCCCGGGCGTAGTCAGGGAAAGGCAAGTGTGTCCCTTTGCACCGATGCCCCCTGAGGGGGGGGGGCTGACTGACGCTATTGCCCTCTCTGAAGGCACGTGGGTTCCCACCGTGTAAAGTACGAGAGGTTGACATGTGAGCCTTAGGGAATGGGGTTCGGAAGGAGGATCCAAACTTCACACATATCATAAATGTGATGCCAAGCAAAACAAACAAAGCTGAAGACGGGCAGTGCACCTGTGTTTGTACAGCGTGGTGCCACCTTCGCATCATCTCTTTGGAAGTCACTCCCATTCACTAATCTGTGCTTCACAAGGCACTCACATAACAGCTCAGTGCCTCCGAAGATGCCAACTCTGCCTGCGAGAGCATGGTCAGCCATGCCATGCTGCAGCTTCAAAGAAGTGCCGCAAGGGACCCAGAAAGTGACCTATCAGTACAGCAACCTGATAAGAATGATGTGTTGGCTGTATCTAACAGGGATTCAGAACCCAACTTCAAGATGAGGAAATGTGCCTGTACAGTTGGCCAACGGGTGTTTACAGCGTTATGTCCATGGGCATGGGCACATCAAGCCGACACTTTGGTCCAGCGAGGCGCAAGTGCTTCGAAGGCACAGTAACCTGTTCCCAGCCAGTCTTCAGAGACTAATTTGCGAGCCCTGTTCCTGTTTATTTGGGTTTTTTTTTTGCTTTGCAGTAGCAAGTACAAGAAAGAAACAAGACAGCACAGGCTCTGCCAGGTATGCTTTTAAGATGTCCTTGTTGTCAGCAGAACATTTTAAATGGTGAGTGATTAGTGGTAGACAGCTGCAGACACAGATGTGAGTAACTGGCAATCATTATTACTAGTGAGAGGTCCCCTAAGAAGTGAAAATATAGCTATACATCAACATGCAGACGGTACTCAGGTGTACATGAGAGTGAATAACGTGCAGGACATAACTCGTCTCAGTGATTACCTAGTCATTACCCAGTCCTGGATCGCGACTGCCTACCACAAACCTAACCCATCCAAGACCGATTTCTTGCTCATCGGTCCCCCCCCACCTCCCAAACAGCAACTTGTCCAACAATGCCTCAATGAGATGCACCTCAAAGGATTTGATTCACAACTCTGACTCAGCAAAATCCTTAGGCTTCACCACTGACAGCAGCCTGTTCTCACACAAGCACATAGCCAAGAAGGCCCACACGGCCTGGCTCAGAATCTCCACCTTTCACAAAACTAAACCCTTCCTCCCACCACAGGACTTCTGGGTGTCAGGCAGAATTCTATGCAGTTCCCTTGGGGAGCACTACAGAAGATTAGGACTACAGGTATATGCTATAAATCCCCTTTGGTATCATTCTGTACCACACAGATTAAGTTGGTAGCTGTGGCTGAGCAGTCAGGCTCATCTCAAGAGGGAGATGAGCAGTAGTCAGGGTTTACACAATAGGACTACAGTACTATGGGACAAAGAAACACTGACCAAAGCTTTGTATCAAAAAGAATATATATATTTATCTTACACACTCTTAACTCTTCCCACAAATCACTATCATTAAAGCAAGAAAAAAAGTATACACAACTCCCTATTTAAATTGTAGACAAGTTTGAGCAAAATGGCACAGTGTAAACCAAACAGAAATGGCAGTCTAACACTTTCTTCAGAGGGAGGGAAAGGTCAAGTTATGCAGGGTTATACTCCTAAACCCACCAGAAATACTTCCCAATTTGATTGTGAACAAGTTAGGCAAGGTAGTACTTTAGCACAAGCAATGCTTAGGTGAAAACCGAGCAAAATGGCACTTCAACAATATATAAAGGGGAAGGAAAGGTGGTTATAAGAGTTTAGGTGCACCAACACATTTCTTGATGAAAAGCAATTGTTGTAACAGAATTAGCCAGAGTCAATAGGCCTGGGCCAGAGTCAGTGGTACAAGGCAAATTGCCCAGGTTCATACGATTCTAGTAGCTGCAGTCAAGTCTTTGTTTAACGGTTCAAAAGGAGGGTGCAGAAGGTAGAAAAATAATGTTAGACGATAGGGATGGCCAGTCCAGAAGGTAAGTAAAGGATTTAAAACACCTTTAGCAATACCCAACGAAACGGGAGGCCTGGCCGAACAATGTACCTTAAAAGTGGAAGAGACTCCTGCAGTGGCGGTAGTTCCTGGCAGTTCCTGCAGTTCTGGAGATCCAGCAGAGAAAGAGAGGCTCTCGTCGTGGAGGAAGGTTCGAGTCACTGCACTGCCCAGGCAAGAAGCCGGCCGCGGTGATCCTAAACCGGAATAAAATGTATGCTCCTTTAAATCGCAGTCGTGGTGGATGGGTGCCTGGCTATCCGGTCTCCTAGTTTTTGGCACTGGCGATTTGACCAAGGCAGGTCCTGGAATGCAATTGGCGAACTGGTTTGTCTACAAGCTCAAGATAAGAAGGCTCTTGCAGGTGAAGATCTTCTCTTGTCATCGGAGAAAAGTGGTGAGGATCTGCAGCAGGGCTTCACCGGTGGTTCAGTCGTTGCAGATGTCTTCGGCTTCTCTCCTCTTTGGATTTCTGAGGTCCAGTGGCGACGTCTATCTTCCAGTCCGCAGGTCCCTGCTTTTATGCAAAAAAAAAACCACTCATACAGTCTAGCTGTAAATCACGCAGCGGGTCATTATCCTGGCGGGATAACCCCCCAGCCTATCAGGGCAGAGTGTGACTTGGATTGGTTAGGCAACCCTGTCCAGAGTGCATATTCCCCCTCCCACACATCCTGTCTACCCCAGACTCACTGGCGCCTGAAGGAGGGCTTCTGTCCAGAAGCCCGCCAAAAGGACGAACAAAGGGCCTCGACCTCGGTTTGGATTACAGAGAGGGACACGAGAAAGAAATATTATTAAAGATCTGGTCAAATAAAATCACTGGAGTAAAGATAATATTAAAATGACCCGGCGGTATTTTAAAGGCTATCATAAAAAGTGGTAGCCTCGAACAATGGGAAAATCCCATAGGAAAATATTTGCGGTAGAATATTTATGGTAGTAACCACTGCCACCAGCCAGAAACTTTGGAGAGAGGGACTGGACAGTAAAACTATTAACCCTTCCCAGTACTTCCATAGTGAGATGGTTTGTACTGGTTTTGTTCATGTTCTGACTTGAGTGTCGTGTAGACCGATGAGACCTCCGTCCCCAAGTGACGCACAGGGGAACGAAATAGAAACCCGCTGTGCGACCCTTGAGGCCACAGGTGAGAGATGTCTTCCCAGATCCACGGAGCCTCTGGAACACCGATGCTGCTGTCAAGAAGAAGGAGGTTAAGCACCAGGCAATCACAATACAGGCAGGTAAACAAAAGAATCTAAAGTGTCTTACCTATCTGGTGTAAGGGAGACCCAGGTAACCTAGTAGGGAGGTTCGAGGCTCATTAGATGCGGCGGTCCCTGGAATTGTAGAACCGCGGGTTAGCGTGGATGAAGGGTAGCCACCTGTGGGAGTCAGGGCTTGACTTGAATCCCCCGTAGGGAAAAGGCGTAGAAGATCAGCAAGGTACCAAGGGATGATCCAAAGACAAGTCGAGGTGCAGTCCAATAATCCGGCAACAGGTAAACAGTTCCAAGCAAAAGTACCAAGGGGTGTCCGAGGGAGTCCGAGATAGAGTTCCGTGATCAAGGTAACAAGGAGCAAGATGTAACGCCAAACAGTGTCCGAAGCCAGCTGAGAAGCAATGAGCGTTCTGTCTCTCAGACCTTTATACTGATCGCCCCTGGGTCACGTGACTTCTCTGGATCATGTGACGTCCACCAAGATCACATGGGGAACGCCATAGCGTATCACGTGACCGGCGTGGAGACGTAAGGCCGCCCTTTCTGCTATACGTTCTCCAAGGCAGTTGCCAATGCAGAAAGGGTTGCAATCGAGCCCGTACAACGGTACGGAGTCTTCGGTTCTGTGGCTTCACCGAATCACTTGAGCCTCGAAGCTTGGGAGGAGATGTTGGGGGAATGTGAGCAGTGTTCTGATGTGTCGTGGCCTGGTGTGCAGAGGATCGCTTAACAGTTCATAACTATTGACTAGTAAAGCCAATGGTAACTTTGCATGCCCGGGGAGACAGTAGTCAGTCCCAGGGTATTGAGTCTATGTTTGGAGGTCACTAGGACACCCCTGTGTTACTGCACTGAGGGTGCTGTGTAACACACATGTAAAAAGATTATACCTATGTAGTGAGAAAAACTCCATAGCCCGTAGGCACAATACCAGACTGAAACATACATCAAAATACAGCTTCAAAGGCCTGATTGCACTCCTCATTCCATTTGACCTTTTTAGGGTATTTTGGAGAGAAGATCACATTCAGGGGAGAAGCTATGGTCCCATAGTTTTCTATGAAATTCCTGTAGTACCCAGTGAGACCTAAAAAAGGCTCTCACCTGGGTTTGAGTAGAAGGGGTTGTCCAATTTTGCACAGCTTCTCTCCCGCTGAGCAATGGCCTTATTTCACAACCTCCTACCTCATGTCCAGGGTAGACCACTTTACTCTGACCAATTTGACATTTGCTTGCCTTTATGGTCAGCTGGGCCTTCTCAAGAGCCTGCAAAACATATCCTAGGTGGTCAACATGTTCTTTCCAAGTAGGGCTGAACACTGAAATGTCATCCAAGTATGCCATGCAGAAGTCCTGCATCCCATTCAGAACATGATTAACCATCCTTTGGAGTGTAGCAGGCATTCTTTAATCCCAAAGGCATGAACTTAAATTGCTATAAGCCAGCTGGGGTGGAGAATGCAGTTTTCTCCTTGTCATGGTCTGTAAGGGCTATTTGCCAATAGCCTGACGTGAGATCAAATGTGCTGAGGTACTTGGCTGAACCAAGTCTATCCACCAGCTCATCTGTTCTGGGAAAAGGATGGGCATCAGTCTTAGTAACTGCATTTAGGACTCTATAGTCCACACAGAATCTCAACTCCTTGGATCCTGCCTTTGGTACTAACACAACTGGGCTAGACTATGGACTAGTAGAGGGCTCTATTACCCCGAGATCAAGCATCTTGTTAACTTCAGCTTTGATGTGGGTTCTAACATTCTCTGACATCCTGTAGCCCCTGCTTTTGACAGATAAACAGTCACCAGTGTTGATATCATGCTGGCCCCAAGGGGTCAAGCCTGGTGAAAGTGAAAACAGGAGGGCAAATTGATTCAACAAAACTGCGCACTCCTCCTGTTTTCCAGAAGTCAAATTAGAAGAGAGATTAACTCCTTCTATTTTCTCATCTAAAGGTTTGCCTCTGAGAAGGTCAGGCAGAGGTTCACTCTCCTCCTCCTCTTGAGCTGAAGCTAGAAAAAAAGCTCCCAGTTCTGGTCTCGAGACATAAGCCTTCAAACGGTTGTTGTGAAAGACTCTTGAAGCCTCCTTAGGATTGCCTAAATCCACCAGAAAGGCCCCCTCTCCACGTTTTCCCACAATCTTGAAGGGTCATATCCACTTGTCCTGCAAGGCCCTCTGCCTTTTTGGCACCATAACAAGAACTAGCTGCTCTTGAGCGAACTCAGCCATGTTGGCCTTCTGGTCATGCCAATGCTTAACCAGAGCCTGACCTGCTTTCAAGTTGTCACTTGCTTCAGCCATCATGTGTGACATTCTCCTCCGGAGTCCTATCACATAGTCAGTCAGTCACTCTGACTGGCTTGGGGGAAAGAGCACTCTCCAACCCCTCCTTAATCAGGGCCAATGGACCTCTGACTGGATGGCCATAGAGAAGTTCAAAGGGACTGTAACCCACTCCATCCTGAAGGACTTCTCTATATACAAAGAGAAGGCATGGCAGTAGAAGATCCCACTTTCTTTTAAGGGGGTCTTCTAAAGCTCCTCTCATGCTCTGCATGGTTCTATTGAACCATTTTACCAACCCATTTGTCTGTGGGTGGTATGCGGTAGAGAACTTGTAGGTAACTCCACAGTTTTACCACATGGCCTTCATGTAGTGGACATAAAATGTGACCCCCTGTCAGATATTACCTCCTTAGGAAACCCAACCCTGGTAAAAATACCAAGGAGAGCCTTAGCCACAGCCTGGGCTGGAACAGTCCTCATGGGAATAGCTTCAGGGTACCTAGTAGCATGGACTACTACAACAAGTATAAACCTGTTGCCTGAAGAGGTTAGAGGGTCAAGAGGACCGACAATGTTGATTCCCACCCTCTCAAATGGTACTCCCACCACAGGGAGAGGCACTAAAGGTGCCACATTCTTGGAGCCACTCTTAACAGAAGTTTGGCAGGTGTGGCAACTCTTGCAATACTTATCCACCTCAGCCCCCATTTTAGGCCAATAAAAGTAGAGGGAGAGCCTTTCCCTGGTCTTCTTGAAATTCAAGTGACCAGCCAAAGGTATCTCATGGGCTAGTTGCAAGAACTGGACTCTGCAAAAGCAAGCCCTTGATGATCTTTTCCTTCTTTTGTAGTCTCTAGGGGTTGAATCAGCCGGTTCACTGTAGAAGAGGCCATCTTCCCAATGCAAACTATACTTCCCAGGCTCCTGCCCTTCAAGCTGAGAAGCTGCCTGGTGGCGAAGACCTTCCAGAGACGGACATTCTCTTTGCCCCCTACTGAAGTCTGCCCTGTTGGGCCCACCTTCTGCCAGTAAAGACTGCAGCTCAGGATGGTCCACAGGGTCCAGGTCTCCAATAAGATCTTGGCCTTCTACTAGATCTGAATCCTCAGGCTCTAGTTATACCTGACTCTGAGCCTCAGCTGGAGTGGGAGTCACATGTGTGACTTTGGACAACCTAGAGGATGTCCTGATTGGAAGCACAGGAGTGCTTCCTGCTGGTTTCTTTTTAGAAGTCGTGGGTTTCCCCTTTGCTTCAGGTTGCTCAGAAATAGCAGTTACTAACTCCAGTGGAGTAGGAGTGATTTATTTTTCGATCATCTCCTCAGGAGAGCCCCTCAAGATCCTCTCCCTGGCAGGTCTGGTGAGCTCCTTTAGACTTTTGCTAGGAGGTCTGGGGGTACTTGACACTACTCCAAGATCTTTTAGGTCATTTCCCAACAGAACCCTTCCAGGCACCTCAGATTGCACACTAACAGATATCCTTACAGTCAAGTTGTGAAAAGAGAAAAATAATATGAGGCCGGGAAACCCAAAGGAAACACACCAAACACCGGTTACAAAGAAACATACAAAGTACTTTATTTTAAGGTCAAGCAATGATAAAGTCAATGACAAATCGGATAGCGTTCGGCCCTCAGTATTACACAACGAACTTCAACGGGGTTCGATGTATTCAGTGAGAGACTGTACATTGGGACATTCAGGCTTTTATACATTTCTCCAGCCTGTTGTCCAACCCCTTCGCGGGTAACCATTCCATGAATGTATTACTGGTCTAAGGTCTCTGCCAGGTCAATCTTCTAATATATACATCAGTATGCGCATAGATCAGTTCCGTTGATACAGGTAATCCATTTACACGCAGGTCAACAGAAGGACAAGGTCTCAGTTCACGACCCTAACAAGTGGCCTGTAGGAAAGTTATACATTAGCTGTACGGAGGTCAAGACGACCTAGTTTCTATTCAGAATGGCATTGTCCACCATTTTGATGTACAGGGTGACTTTTACACAGCAAGAGAACCTAAAATGGCAGTTTGATTCAAGATGGCGGCCTACATCAATTTCTAAAGTCAAGACCTTGCCATAGAGAGTTATTCGCGTACAGTTTTAAGCAACTTGGTGTAGGCCAATATACATACAATCGTTTACAATAGGAGGCATAATTTAATATCCAGTTTGACAAACCCTCCTTTTGGCCTATGCCAAGTGCTAACACAACTTCTGATCTCCTTGCAAGTAACTCCATACGTCATCATCCATACACCCTGAATCGCTGTCAGAGATACCTATGGCCATCAGGTCGTTCACTAAGATCTCTTTTAACACATACTCCTTGGAAGTTTTATCCGGGGCATATACTTTATGTCCTATCGTACCTATCACCTGAGCACAACATTCCCCTAGCATTGAACATATACTAGGCAGACATTGGATACAACAACAAAGGAATAGCAGAACTCCCAAAATGATCAACAAAACTGAAACTACCTTCCAACCCCAAGATCGCAAGAAATCCCAAAACCAAGCACTAAGATTTCAGTTCTCCTCGGGAACATGCACTTCTGAGCTAAGGACGTGCAGATTCTGAATTGCTTTGAAAATGGTTGGGGAGGAGTCTGGTAAGAAAACACAGCAAGCAGACCCCACTAATTTACATACTCCACCACGTTCAGCCAGAATGACATCTAATGCCATCCGGTTCTGGAGTGCTACTAATCATATCACTTTCTGTTCTAATGTCATGTTATAGAGTATAGCTGTGGTCCGGTTGATGGTTCTCTCCAGTACTCTCGCTAGTCTCCTGATGTCTTTGGAATTTGCTATCTGCCCCCAAAATGGCACAACTGATTTTGCTATATCTCCCATCACTTGTGCGGGGGTATCACCATTCTCGTCCCGCCATGGACGAGCCTTTGAAACATCCAAAGGGCTTGCTATGAATACCCCAGGTAACAGGATCCCTAAATAACAGGTTCCTTGCCAATCCCTGGGCAACCATGGACATGATACATTACCGCAAATGAAATAGACAGGTTCGCCTACATACAAAAGTCTGTTTTCCCCCGTCAAATTTGCAACGTTGGCACAGCCTTTAAAATCTCCCATTGACCGGGTACCATTCCTCTGTATGCAGAAAGAAACTGAATCGGGGCTCTGGTTAACAGAGTAAGAAGGAGGCACGGCATCCTTATTGCCTATCGAAGCCATTTTAAAGAAAACCAAATATTGGAAAGGACGAGATAGTCTATCAGAAGGCCTAATTGAAGCAACGTTGAGTTTACTCCTATTTGCGAAAAGCGAGCATCCCATGGGAGTCAGAACACGTTTTTCAAAATTATTCAAATTAGTTCCATCAAAATTCCCTGAGATGCTATCATTCCATCGGCCAAAGAACAGTGCTCTAAGTGAGGCATAAGAAGCAGTCGTCAAAGGTAAGGGATGAATATAGCAACCTAGCCCCTTATCCCCATGTTGCGGTAAAAGCGAGCAGACCCAACAATTGGTTTTGTTAAAAATGGCATGTGTCGAATTCATAATCAACATCATAGTATTGTTGTGATACTTCTGTCTATGCTGAGAGTCCCTAGGTGACAGAGTATGCAAATGTACAAAAGGAGTAAAAACAGGAGGTGCAATTTCAGTTGGCAAAAGAGGCTCTAGAGGATAAATCTCCTCGACGTACCAGAATCCTAAAGCAGTTACTATAAAAAACCCAATTATTATCATGAAAACACAGCAATTCGTTTTCGGGACCCAGGCACATTGTTCATTGTCCAAGTTGGTCACCCCCTTATTTACAAGTCCAATACGGGCAGTAGCAGTGGCAGGCATCGTAGTCTTTGGATTGAAACCCCAATGTTCATTGCTGGTGACCCCCCGGTCGCGCGGCTTCTTAGTCCTTCCCCAACCCTAGCCAACAGAACCCACTTTCTCAAATTTGGGCAAAAGCAAGCCCTTGATGATCCTTTCCTTCTTTAGAATGCACAGTCGAACCGTGCCGTAGGTCTATTTTCTCCACCGAAGATTATATCTGGTGGTTCCCGGTACTGTTTGATCCGGAAATAAGGTAACATCACTCCCTGAGGGAAGCAACGTATCAGAGGCAACGGAAGTTGCATAATTCGGAGCAATGGTTTCCGGAAATGACTTTTCCAAAGAGTGTGGAGACAAAATGGATGGTTCCCCAAGCCCCACGGGCTCAGAGAGATTCCCCGACTCACTCACAGTGCTATTTGCTGCTTCAGGATCATCGATTGCAGCGTTAGTGAGGGGTTCTGTTTGTTCTGTAACGTGCGGCGTTGGGTGAGGAAGTTTCTTGACATGCGTCGCATGTATCCAGTTCTTCTTTCCAGCCACCCGCACTGCCGTTTGGGTGACCAACAGGACCTGGAATGGTCCCCGTCAGTGAGACGCGAGGCAAGAGGACTGCTCATATGCTCTCACCAGGACCCAGCTTCCAGACTGGATGTTGTGACCTGGGCCCTCGTAGCGTGCAGGTAAAGCTGATCGTACCTGATGATAAATGAAATACAGATTGTTAGTCAACTGGTAACAGTAGTCTGAAAGCAATACATTCTCAACACTTCTCAGTGCATTAGGTTTTGGAAGACCCCAAATATTGGCAGGCCTCCCCATCACCACCTCAAATGGAGAGGGCACAGTCTTGGTTTGAGGGGTAGTGCACATGGCTAGTAACACGATCGGTAAGGCGTCCGGCCATTTTAGTTTGGTACCGGCACACTACCGGTCTTAGCGAGTTTGTTCTTTAGGATACCGTTATGTCTCTCTACCAACTCTGCACTTTTGGGATGTCTAGCCGAATGAAATCGTTTATCAATATGTAGTGCCGTACATATCTGTAAAATTACAGCAGCAACAAAATGTGAACCATTGTCCGACCAAATGACTCTTGGCAACCCAAACTGCAAGAAGTACTCTTTTATCATAATTTTCGCAGTGGTCATGGCTGTAGCATCTTTGACAGCGAAAGCCTCAACCCATTTACTAAAGGCTCAAATGACCACAAGGACATATTTTAAGCTATTGCACCGCTCCATCTCAATAAAATCAAAATGAATCACTTCAAAAGGGACAGAAGGAGGCCCAAAGTTACCCCTTGGAGTTACCATCCCCTTCCCCACATTGTGCTGTAGGCAAATCGTGCAATTTTGGACATAATGCTGAGCAATTTTCAAAATCTTATCATTTACCCAGACTTTCTCTAACATTTTCATAATCTGTTGAGCACACACATGTGTGGGACCGTGTGCCATAGTAACCATCATGACTATGTAGGCATTAGGAAGTAACCATTTCCCTTCAACTGTGTCCACCCAACACCCATCATCATCTAATTTCCCCAAGCCTTCAGCCCATTTCTTAGATTCTTCCATTGTGGCATCAGCTTGGATATCCCGCACAGACCCAATATCCTCGTCCATTACATAGACATCCCTAGTTTCTCTTAGAGCATACATTTCTGTGCGAAGATCTGTGGCAGTTTGTCTGGCTATCTGATCAGCGAAAGCATTCCCTTTTCCTACATCGTCTGTGATCTTGCGATGCGCTGCGTATTTCATGATCGCTAACTGACTAGGGAGCGCGAGCGCCGAGAGCAATTGTACTATCAGAGGGCCATGCTGAATCTTGGTCCCATGTGAAGTTAGAAACCCTCTCTCTGACCAAAGTCTCCCAAAGTTGTGAGCTACCCCAAAAGCATACTGACTGTCAGTATATATTTTCACTGTTAGCCCTTCGGAAAGCTCACAAGCTCGGGTTAATGCTATATCTCTGCGGCCTGCGCGGAGTTATGCGTAATTCTCTTTGTCTATACAACTGTACTTAATGTAGTGACTGCATAAGAAGCTGTGGATGTACCATCCGGAAGTTTGAAACAGGAGCCATCACAAAATAGCTCCCCTTGCGCATTATCCAAAGGAGTGTCCTTAAGATCAATTCTGCCCTTCGTTTCTTGTTCAGTAGTATACAGGCAGTCATGTGACTCATCATCACCGCAAACAGTATTTTGCGGGAAAGGTAGGAGTTCAGCCGGATTAAGAACACAACACCTCCTAATTTGTATGTGGGAAGCAAACAAAATCAATTCATATCTCGTCAATCGTGCAGAAGTGAGGTGTTGCGTTTGGGTTTTGTTCAATAGAACATCTACAGAGTGAGGCACCATCAGGGTTAGATCATGGCCTAGGACCATTCCCTCACTCTGTTTTACAGATGCGGCAGCAGCAGCAACAGCTCGCAAACATCTTGGCAAAGTGCATGCGACAGGATCAAGGGCGGAAGAGTAGTAACCGCACGGCCTATTCTTCCCTCTATGTTCCTGCGTTATTACAGCCAAAGCACATCCATCACATTCGTGCACAAACAACACAAAGGCCTTGTTGTAATTTGGTGTACCCATAACCGGTGCAGAGCATAATGCAGTCTTGAGAAGCTCAAATGATTGTTGATGTTCCGATTTCCATGGCAATGGCGAAGAAATGCCCTTCTTTGTCAAAGCCAACATTGGTTTTATCACTAGTGAAAAATTTGGGATCCATAACCTACAGTAAGAAGCCATACCTATTAAGGCTCTGACTTCCTTCTGTGTACTTGGGACAGACATGCCAGAAATGTGTTTTATTCTTTCAGGTGTCAATCTTCTTCCCTCTTTTGACAGGAGGTAGCCTAAATAGGCGACCTCCTGGCAACAATATTGAAACTTTTTAAGCAAAGCTTTGTGACCATGCTTAGCTAGATGGATGAGCAACAATACAGTGCCCTCTTTACAAGAGCTCTCAGAATCTGCTGCTAAAAGCAAGTCGTCAACGTACTGAAGCAGCATACAGGTAGGGGGTAATTCAAGAGTATCAAGCTGTTCTTTCAAGGCCCTACTATAAATGCTAGGACTCTCGGTGTAACCTTGAGGTGCACGAGTAAATGTGAACGAGCGTCCCCCTAAGGTGAACGCAAACAAATATCTACTGTCCTTGTATATAGGAATACTGAAGAAAGCATTCTTCAGGTCCACAACACTGAAGTAAGTAGCCGTAGCTGGAATCATAGTTAATATCGTCGTCACATCAGGCACAATTGGAAATTGTGGAGCGACAACTCTATTGATGGCACGTAAATCAATTATAAAACGAAACGGAATAGCATTATCGCTTTTTTGTACACGGGTAGGATCGGACTATTGTACAAACTTCCTGTAATCTCCTCAATCACCCCACGATGCACAAAATCGGAAACAATGCTCTTCAAAGCTCGCTCACCTTCAACTGAGATCTTATACTGCGGGATACGTGGCAGCTTAATACCATGTTTCAAGACTATTCTAACAGGCTCAATCTGTAGAACACCGACATCATTGTCATCAGCCGCCCACAAACACTCCGGGACATTACTGAATTCTGGTGGCAAAGGTCTAGTCAAAAATTGTGAAACAGAAAACTGCTGTTTTGAAATCGTCAAACGCACTCCATCAGATGAACAATGATTTACCGCATTTAAATCCTTCAACAGATTCAACCCCAACAAATTCTCTCCACAATTTGAAGTCAAAAGAAATGGACAGTGGTCCGTAAAGGGACCCAAAGAAATAGGTACCGGCGAAGAAACCGGACAAATGACTGATGTGCCAGAAAACCCTACGGAGACATTGGTTTGCCCTGACAGTGGAATGTTTGGAACCCGAGAATGATCAATGGAGCACTTCTAGTGCTCCAGTGTCTATCAAGAACTGATGTTTCCTATTTCCCACTACCATTTTAACATAGGGACCTTTCTGACTAACGGGGATAGGCGTAGGTTCCAAACCCTGATTCGGGCAATCCTAACGAAACAGAATATCATCAGAAGGAAGCTCCTCAGAGAGGTAAGCAGCAGAAGGGTGATCGAATATGTTTCTAGTATCCACACTCGAAGTCTGATTGTCCTGTGAAAAAGGTTGCTGAGGATCCTGTGAAAACTGACCTCTACCAGGGCCCCCCACCCCGGGGCGACCTCTGGGTCGTCTACCCATACTCCCAAATGTGTTATTCAACCTCTGTCGAAGGACGGGGCATTGTGCACGCCAATGACTCTCCTGACGACAATAGGCACAATGGTTAATGTTCACAGGACCCAAGGGCACGTTCCCTTGTGGAACATACTTGCCTCTAATCTGCGAACTATCCCCTCTGGGGCCTCTAACAATTTGTTGTAACAATACTTTAGTCTTTAAGTCTCCTTTTCTCTTTTCGACTCTATCTTTTTCATTATTGACACGGTTCTCGTAGTACTGAGCCATGTGCAGTACTTCTGATTGGGATTTCACCTGCCAAGCACTCTCGGAAGACATAATCTTTGACTGGATGTCAGGCAGCAATCCACGCACAAATTTGTCCACAAATAACCTTTTCCCAGACTCTGTGCCTAAATCCTGTCCACTGAAGTCTGAGAATACTTGTTCGAACCGATTAAAGAACTCGGTGGCACCCTCAGATTTTCCTTGGACACAGGCCGTAAGCTTGTCCCAAATAATTATTTTTTCGGGAATTATAGTTTTTCATTTCGCAATGATTCTGTCAGGCAAAGGGAGTATCACCTGAGGCGGTCTCTCCCCAGCTGGCCTTTCCCCGTCAAGCCTAGTTATATTAGCCCACGTATCTCCCAACCCAGGTGCATCATCTATTGTTCTAACCTGCTTCCATAAATCTACGGGCAGGAGTACAGGGAATAACAAGTCAATATCGCCTAGGGTGAACACTGAGGACTGCAAGACGGACTCCATCTCTTTATAGAATCCTGTCGGATTTTTCCTAATGTCGGGAATAGATTGCCTAATAGTGTTCACTTCCTGTCGTGAAAACGGGACGTGAACAAACTGCGATACATAATGTGCAGGAATGTCCAGAGCAGCTATACCTGCTGCAGCATTAGCGGCAATCTCAACTTTTGGGACAAATGTTGGAGGTACCTCTCTCATAGGCAACTGAGATATAGGCAACTCCGAACGCTTACTAAGCAACAGAGCTAAGTCGAGCGCTAAAGCAGTCGAAGAAGTGTCAAGTGAAAAATCTCTCTTATAAATACCAAGTAACTCTGTGGGACAACTAACCTTCTTCCTCACACATTCATCCTGCAGGTACTCTACCATTACCTGAATCACCTTCCTCTGCATTTCTAGCGTATATTGACTGATTGTGTCATATACCTCAACCGGAGTTATCGATAAATCCGAAATCCATCTAATCGCATCTCTTGTACAAATTTGTGCTTCCTCAGATGCCCATTTACGACACAGAAGAAAACGTTTCTGTACATACATACTCTCTTCTTCGTCATCCTCATTCCGTAACTTCTCAAAATCTCCTATACTCAAACAACCTCTCGAAATGCTCGTGTACTTTCTCCACAGTATCTCTATAGTCCTAAAGTATTCAGATCCCTCAGCCCTTGTGGGAGATCCACATTATTTAATTTACTACACATTACGCATGAATGAATCCCTAAACCTTCAATAAAAACATTTTTCTCAGGAAAATTATCCATATTAGACAGTGTGGCAAAAACATTAGCTCAATCATCTCTCTCCATACAATGCTTAGCCCATGCAAACAAATCCCGCTTTTTATCCCGATCAACTATAGTCGGTACAGAACCACTCGGGAGTGGAGGTGCAGGCAGATTCAATGGAGCTGTTATTACTGGTGCAATGGGAAGAGGTAGTAGAGCAGGCAGAGGAACAACAGCCGGAAAAATAGGAACAACAGGTTGAGCAGGGAAAGCAGGAATAACAGCAGAAAGAGGCAAAGCAACAGGATGAGGATCATACGGAGGTGGTGCAGAGGCACCAGGCCTTCGCTCGTTTAACAATTTGTCGAGAAACTTGTCAGAAACATGAAGGTCTTTAGAAGGATAGATTTTCTGAATACTGAGTGAGAAAGCCCTATCCATATTCCTAACTGACTCAGACTGTTTGTCCTGATCATATAACAATGCCTTTTCAGCATTCGTTTTATGACGGCGCGCATGTTTTTCCCTACTCTTAAGCTGCTGCAACGCTTCTTTTTTCTTTTTTTTTCTGTAGAACATCAAATGCTGCGGGTCTGGCCTTTTTCTTTAACAAGACCGACTCTAAGTATTCAATACGAGGGATCTCAAAACTACCATTGATTGGCCACTGAAGTTCGGAGGCATGTCTGGTTTGTCTGTGCCAAATATCATTAAATACTACACTTCCAATGCCATGTTTACAATACATAGTAAATGCCGGCGACCCCTCCTGTGGTGCCGGGCGGCTAAATTCCAAAGCTTGACGATCGCTGCGGAATAATGCCGTAAAGCAGCTAGACAATTTCCCAGGCATTTCTCAAAAACCTGGTGTTACCTGGTCAATAATTGTGTCTGCAGATACAATGCGCCAAATTCAAATTGTCAGGGTTAAATTAAGAGTCGGGTCACGGCTCACCAGACCAAACCTAAGGAGGACCGTACGGTTTATCAAAGAACTTACCTAACGAATTTTACCTTGTGTTTGGTGATTTCGGCAAATCTGCCCGCCTCAAAAGTGGACCCTCGTCAAGATGCCGTCTCAGACCGCACGGCTATCGTCCAAGGATCGGATCGTGCAGCGCTGTAGAGGTGTCGCGTCTCGTTCAGTCAGGCCCATAGTATCACACCGTCCGATCCCGGTCCGATAGCATGCCTCAACCTTCAATGGTCCGGCATCAATCTTGAGGGTCCCTATTCGGGCGCCAACTGTGAAAAGAGAAAAATAATATGAGGCAGGGAAACCCAAAGGAAACACACCAAACACCGGTTACAAAGGAACATACAAAGTACTTTATTTTAAGGTCAAGCAATGACAAAGTCAATGACAAATCGGATAGCTATCGGCCCTCAGTATTACACAACGAACTTCAACGGGGTTCGATGTATTCAGTGAGAGACTGTACATTGGGACGTTTCTCCAGACATTTCTCCAGCCTGTTGTCCAACCCCTTCGCGGGTTAACCATTCCATGAATGTATTACTGGTCTAGGGTCTCTGCCAGGTCAATCTTCTAATATATACATCATTTCCGTTGATACAGGTAATCTATTTACACGCAGGTCAACAGAAGGACAAGGTCTCAGTTCACGACCCTAACAAGTGGCCTGTAGGCAAATTATACATTAGTTGTACAGAGGTTAAGGCGACCTAGATTCTATTCGGAATGGCATCGTCCACCAGTTTGATGGACATGGTGACTTTTACATAGCAAGAGAACCTAAAATGGTTGTTTGATTCAAGATGGCGGCCTACCTCAATTTCTAAGGTCAAGACCTTGCCGTAGAGAGTTATTCGCGTACAGTTTTAAGCAACTTGGCATAGACCAATATACATACAATCGTTTACAATAGGAGGCATAATTTAATATCCAGTTTGACAAAGTCATTGCACTGGATGAGAGCTGGTAACTGGGGAAGCATCTGCACAGGCCCTCCAGCTAACTTGGTGAGGCATTTGGGTGCCTTAGCAACATCATCCACCTTGAAAAAAGATTTGTCCACCACAGTTATGCTGGCTCCAGTGTGCCTAATGGCAGAGGTCTCCTGACCATTCACTAGGACACTGTGCTTATAATACTCTTTAGTATTATTTGGGATATAATTATAGACATATACATTTTGTTGTTCCCACAACCCCAAGGACACTAAAGAAACACTAGCTGAGACTATTATGGGGTCTTCAGCTAGTAGTTGAAAGCTTCCACTGACCATTTGTACTTCCTCCTCAGGAGCGAAGGCTAAGGAGACAGTGTGGACCCCTGAAGGTTTACACTTAAATCTGGGATCCCCTTTCACATGGTCAGTTGAACCACAAACATAACATTTCCCAAATGTCTTTATGTATGGTGGTTTGTTCTGACCTCCTTCTGGTCTGGGACCAGAAGGTACACTAGCCTGATTCGGTTTCCCTTGTGGCTTACCCTTAGAGTTTTGTTTATGGCCCTCTTTGGAATTTGAATTATTGGAATTCTCTTTGTTGTCTTTCTTAGGCTGCTTTCCCTCATCCTTTTTCTGAGTGACCCCAGAATCCCTGTGAGTAGCCCCACAAGTCAGCAGCCTTAGCTAGCTTCTTGGAATCTATTTCCTTTGAATCAGCCAAGTGCTGTCTGAACTCAGTAGAGCAGGCATCATAGATAGACTCCAACATGACAGGATTTGTCATTCCTTCATAAGTGTTTACCCTGTAACCCTTAATCCATCCCTCTACGTTTTTCAAACACTCACTCACGCAGGTAGCCCAAGGGGTACCATCATGCTTTTTGAGGGTCCTAAACCTCTTAAGGTACTGGGAAGGAGTCTTCCCAAATCTAGCTATCAAAGCTAGTTTCACCCATTCATAGTCCATCCTATCCACCTCCCACAACTCCATTACCACATCAGATGCAACAGGGGGGAGCCTAGAGGATAACCAGGGAAGCAACTGATTCCCTGTGATTTCCTAGAGCCCATGATTGTACACAAACATAGCTAACCAATATAACACATCTAACTTAGGTTCATACATACCCACAATCTCTTTAGGCATCCGGGATCTCTTTGGACTGGAAGATCTAGAGGATCCGGGGAGCGAAGAATTTTCTACAGACAGTTTCTTCATCTCTAACGCATGATTGAGCTCCATTTCTCTGAGCCTTAGTTCTTGGTGCTTCTGTTCAGATTGGGCACTAATTAATTTGAATTCAAATTCACACCTCATTTATTCTAGTGAGATAAACTCAGGACTTAATATGGGACCTGACAATGGTCCAGAAGACAAGGCTTGAAGCCTTTGAGCAGGCAGAGGGTCAGAGGGGGTTATATCGGCAGCCTCCTCTTCCTCATCTGTCTCAACAATAACATCATCAACATTATCATCCTCAAGATTTGCTACAGTTGCTGGAGGAGTAGGCACTACAGCCCCATTCCCCAGACTTTGTTTATCTAACAATCTTTGAATCAACTCTGATTTCTTGCCTTTGACAGGAAGACTTTTGTGTGTGCACAGATCCCTTAAATAATCAGCAGTAGTTACAAGGAGGGTCTCCTGGCTATAGCTTTCCATATTTTGACTTTTGTTTTAAAATAAACTTTTAGTGATTGTTAAGCCTTGTCGTTAGTTGAACCAAGGTACTAGCAGCACTCTAAAATGTAAACTCAATACTTTATCCTCAACTCTGTACACTAGTGTTAGGCAGAATCCTATGCAGTTCTCTTGGGGAGCACTACAGAAGATTAGGGCTACAGGTATATGCAATAAATCCCCTTTGTAACAGTCTGTACCACGCAGATTTCGTTGGTAGCTGTGGCTGAGCAGTCAGACGTATCTCAAGAGGGAGATAAGCAGTATTCAGGGTTTACACAATAGGACTACAGTACTGTGGGACAAGGAAACACCGACCAAAGCTTTGTATCAAAAAGAATATATATATATTTATTTTACACACTCTTAACTCCACACACAAATCACTATCATTAAAGCAAGTTAAAACAGTCAGGAAAAGTATACAAAACTCCCTATTTAAATTGTAGACAAGTTTGAGCAAGAGTGAAAACTGAGCAAAATGGCACAGTGTAAACCAAACAGAAATGGCACTGTAACAATTTCTTCAGAGGGAGGGAAAGGTCAAGTTATACAGGGTTAGACTCCTAAACACACCAGCAACACTTCTCAATTGGATTGTGAACAAGTTCGGCAAGGTAGTACTTTAGCACAAGCAATGCTTAGGTGAAAACCGAGCAAAATGGCACTTCAACAATATATAAACGGGAAGGAAAGGTGGTTATACGAGTTTAGGTGCAAAAACACATTTCTTGATGAAAAGCAATCTAGAGAAGGCAGTTGTAACAGAATTAACCAGAGTCAATAGGCCTGTGCCAGAGTCAGTGGTACAAGGCAAAGTCCCCAGGTTCATACGGTTCTCGTAGCTGCAGTCAAGTCTTTGTTTAACAGTTCAAAAGGAGGGTGCAGAAGGTAGAAAGATAATGTTAGACCATATGGACGGCCAGCCCAGAAGATAAGTAAAATATTTAAAACACCTTTAGCAATACACAAGGAAACAGGAGGCCTGGCCGAACAATGTACCATAAAAGTGGAAGAGGCTCCTGTGGTGGCGGTAGTTCCAAGCAGTTCCTGCAGTTCAGGAGATTTAATAGAGGAAGAGAGGCTCTCGTCGTAGAGGAAGGTTCGAGTCACTGCACTGCCCAGGGAAGAAGCCGGCCGCGGTGATGTCAAAACGGAATAAAAGGTACGCTTGTTTAAATCGCGGTCGTGGTGGGCGGGTGCCTGGCTATCCGGTCTCCTAGTGCTTGGCACTAGCGATTTGACCAAGGCAGGTCCTGGAAGGCGATTGGCGAACTGGTTGATCGCACCAGCTCAAGGGAAGAAGACTCTTGCAGGTGAAGATCTTTTCTTGTCGTTGGAGAAAAGTAATGAGGATCTGCAGCAGGGCTTCACCGGTTGTTCAGTCATTGCAGATGTCTTTGGCTTCTCTCCTCTTTGGATTTCTCAGGTCCAGTGGCGACGTCTATCTTCCAGTCCGCAGGTCCCTGCTTTTATGCAGAAAAACCCTCATTCATACAGCCTAGCTGTCACTCACGCAGCGGGGTGACTATCCTGGTGGGATAACCCCCCAGCCTATCAGGGCAGAGTGTGACTTGTGTTGGTTAGGCAACCCTGTCCAGGGTGCCTATTCCCCCCCCCACACATCCTGTCTACCCCAGATTCACTGGCGCCTGAAGGAGGGCTCCTGTCCAGAAGCCCGCCAAAAGGACGAACAAAGGGCCCCGACCTCGGTTTGGATTACAGAGAGTGACACAGGAAAGAAATATTATTAAAGATCTGGCAAAAAAACACTGGAGTAAAGTTAATATTAAAATGACCCGGCGGTATGTTAAAGGCTATCAGAAAAAGTGGTAGCCTCGAACAATGGGAAAATCCCATAGGAAATTATTTGCAGTAGAATATTTATGGTAGTAACCACTGCCACCAGCTAGAAACTTTGGAGAGAGGGACTGGACAGTACCCTCTCGAAAATGAACACCAGGAAAAAACTATTAACCCTTCCCAGTACTTCCATAGTAATATGGTTTGTACTGGTTGTGTTCATAAGTATTGACTAGCAAAGTCAATTGTAACTTTGCATGCCCTGGGAGACAGTAGTCAGTCCCAGGGTATGGAGTCTATGTTTGGAGGTCACTAGGACACCCCTGTGTTACTGCACTGAGGGTGCTGTGTAACACACATGTAAAAAGATGATACCTATGGAGTGAGAAAAACTCCATAGCCCATAGGCACAAAACCAGACTGAAACATACATCAAAATACAGCTAAGAGTGGGAAAAAGAGTCTCACTCTTAGCAGGAGTAAAAAATAAACCTTAGAAATCCAGCAAAGCTGCTGGGGGACTCTATAGGTAAGGGAAATTAACCTTTTAAAGAGAATTCTCCCTAACACTGGGCTATAGTGCAGGCCCTTGAGCTCTTGCACATAGATGGGTAAATGCCCTCTTGCCAGGGTTCCATCTTCTTGTTTGTATCTCTTAAAAGGAGTCTCCCACGCTGCAGCACATCTTATTACGGGTGCATAGTAATGTGATCAAATCACCCCTATGCTACGTGATCTACATTGGCTTGCTCTCCAAGTAGGATACTATTTAAGCCTGCATGTATCAACTACAAAGCAGTCGCGAGAAGCACACCAGCGTACCTGGCGGCTAAGGTGGCGCACGCTCCTCACAAATCGTCTACAATGAGGACACGCAAACAATCCTTCCCTTGTCATCCACCCACCCTCTGGAACACGATTCCGGAATCAGCTTGAAATGGCGCCACAATTCTCCAACTCTTTAAAAAAACATGGCTTTTTGAACACCACCCGACCACCGACTAATTCCAGTGGACACATAGACTGATGAACAGACCACAAATGACAATACTGCACTACTGTTAAACGATTCTAGCCCAAACGCTGGCTACCCACCCCATGTGCAGCGCTCCGCGGCTCCTCATGCTAGATCTGAGCTTTAAACAATAAAAAAAGATACATTATTTCTAGGGTCCACAGTGAAAGCCAGGGGATGAGAACCTAGGAAAGTCTTTTTAGGGGTGTCTAGTCCATTCAGAACTTTATCTTAGTTTTTTGCAGAGGCTCAGTGGCTAAACAGCATCAAACCTTCCTTTATAGCAATTTGTCACTGGCTCGTGATTCGGAGCAGGTCGGGCACCCGTGCGGGTATTGCTGTTTGCAGGCAGCTTGAGAAGCGTGAAGATATCCAGGTGGGATCCAGCTGTTGCGGCTTCATGGATGTCAAGGCTCAAAGATCAACGATCAGGTGATTCGGCCACGATGGTAAAATGCTGCAAGTCGCTCTGAAAGGCACTTGGTCCGCTTCATAGCTTGACTGGTTTCTGCAGGCGGCGTGATGCAGCAATGCGCGCAACGAAGCACAGGTGACGCGGAGCTAGGATAGCGTCAGAAGTTCCAATTCGTCTCCATTAATTCGAAGTGGTTTGATTTAGGAAATGCTGAATTCTGCAAACAGCATCGCCAAAGACAGCACCTTTGGCTTGCAGCGTGCTGTGAGTGCTTTCATCAGGCCCCCTGAAGAGGATGCTGTGAGTGCTTTCATCAGGCCCCCTGAAGAGGATGCTGTGAGAGCTTTCATCAGGCCCCCTGAAGAGGATGCTGTGAGTGCTTTCATCAGGCCCCCTGAAGAGCATGCTGCAAGTGCTTTCATCAGGCCCCTTGAAGAGCGTGCTGCGAGTGCTTTCATGAGGCCCCCTGAAGAGCGTGCTGCGAGTGCTTTCATCAGGCCCCTTGAAGAGCGTGCTGCGAGTGCTTTCATCAGGCCCCTTGAAGAGGATGCTGCGGGTGCTTTCATCAGGCCCCTTGAAGAGCATGCTGCGAGTGCTTTCATCAGGCCCCTTGAAGAGAGTGCTGCGAGTGCTTTCAACAGGCCGCCTGAAGAGCATGCTGCGAGTTCTTTCATCAGGCCCCTTGAAGAGCGTGCTGCGAGTGTTTTCATCAGGCCCCCTGAAGAGCGTGCTGCGAGTGCTTTCATCAGGCCCCTTGAAGAGCGTGCTGCGAGTGCTTTCATCAGGCCCCTTGAAGAGCGTGCTGCGAGTGCTTTCATCAGGCCCTTTGAAGAGCATGCTGCGAGTGCTTTCATCAGGCCCCTTGAAGAGCATGCTTCGAGTGCTTTCATCAGGCCCCCTGAAGAGGATGCTGCGAGTGCTTTCATCAGGCCCCGTGAAGAGCATGCTGCGAGTGCTTTCATCAGGCCCCTTGAAGAGCATGCTGCGAGTGCTTTCATCAAGCCCCCTGAAGAGCGTGCTGCGAGTGCTTTCATCAGGCCCCCTGAAGAGCATGCTGCGAGTGCTTTCATCAGGCCCCCTGAAGAGCATGCTGCGAGTGCTTTCATCAGGCCGCTTGAAGAGCATGCTGTGAGTGCTTTCATCAGGCCCATTGAAGAGCATGCTGCAAGTGCTTTCATCAGGCCCCCTGAAGAGGATGCTGTGAGTCCTTTCATCAGGTGTCAGGAATGGCACTCTGTCAAGAGTGGCACAGGGTACCCAGGTAGGGTTTGGGTGGCTGTGCTGAAGTAAGGTAGCAGATAAGCACACAGAGCAGGAAGCTCAACAAGAAAGAAGAGTAGGAAACTGTAGCTGTGAGCCAAAATGGTAAAAGATACAAAGGTACAAACAAACTGGATTCCCTCTTGGGGTGTATGCTGAAATGGGAAAGAGTGTTCCACGAACCTCAGGAAACTCCAGCCTTCTGCACAGATTGCTATAACAGAGGCCAACGCTGTTTGCTCATGGCTGGGACCAACAACAGTGGGTGTCTGTAACACTGAAAACGCGACAAGGGAAGGGGCAGAGGTTGCCTGCCGGAAACCAACAGGCAAGCTCTGTACAAAGGGATTACATAAGACACATGAGAAGACAAGAACAGAAATATCCAGCGAAAAGGAAGTCAATGAGCAATCTAACAGAAGGAAATGAAGGAAAGGCAGTTAGACTGAAATAGATAACCTAAGGTGGAGTACAGAGGACTCAAGGAAGAGAACAAGGGAGCAGCAGTCAGGAAAACAGAAGGGCTGCAAAGTAGGAAGCAGGTCTGCAGTCAAGAGTGGCACTAGGTGCAGGCAAACTGTAGTGGACTGCGGAGGACTGTAGTAGGCTGCAAGGCAGGGAGTCCAGAAGAACAGGTCAGAGAGAGATTAGTAGTAGGCGACAGACAGAGAGCCCAAAAGAATAGGGCCGCGAGGCAGGGAGCCCAGAGGAGCAGGGCTGCAGGCAGCTAAGTGTAAAACAGGCTGTAAGGCAGAGGAGTGTAGCAAGCCACAAGGCAGGGAGCCCAGAGGACAAGGGTTGTAGGCAGCGGAGGGAGACAGGCTGCAAGGAAGGAGCCCAGAGGACGTTGGCTGAAGGCAGCGGAGGGAGCAGGCTGCAAGGAAGGAGCCGAGAGGACAAGGGCTGTAGGCAGCGAAGAGGTGCAGATTGCAAGGTAGGGAGCCCAGGGAACAAGGGCTTGGAGACAGCAGAGGGTTGCAAGCTGCAAGGTAGGGAGCCCAGAGGATAAGGGCTGTAGGCAACTGGAGTGAGGCAGGCTGCAGGGAAGGGACCCCAGAGGACAAGGACTGTAGGCAGCCGGAGTGAGGCAGGCTGCAAGGCAGGGCGCCCAGAAGACAAGGACTGTAGGCAGCCGGAGTGAGGCAGGCTGCAGGGCAGGGAGCCCAGAGGACAAGGACTGTAGGCAGCCGGAGTGAGGCAGGCTGCAGGGCAGGGAGCCCAGAGGACAAGGATTGTAGGCAGCCGGAGTGAGGCAGGCTGCAGGGCAGGGAGCCCAGAGGACAAGGACTGCAGGCAGCCGGAGTGAGGCAGGCCGCAAGGAGGGCTGCAGAGGACTGTAGTAGGCTGCAAGGCAGGAAGCCCAGAGTACGTGGGCTGTTGGTAGAAGGCAGCGGAGCGTGATCGGCTGCAAGGCAGGGAGCACGGAAAGGGCATTGTGACAAAACAGGATAATGCAGCAACAGGAACAGCATACAAAGTAGAGGGTCAAGGCAAACAGGAGCGGGGAGATGCAAGACACTGTGCTCCTGCAGGCAGCTGCTTATATACAGCCCTGCCCTGTTCTGAGGCAGGCTAATTGACAGCACCTGGAGCAGCACACCTGAAGACAATCTGCCTCCTCCCTCTCTGGTCCTGAGCAGGTGGAAGCAGCACTGGACGCTAAGGCTTCTGGGGATTGTGGTCCCAATAACGATGAATGAGAATAGCCAGGAATTGAGGACTGTAGCCAGGTGCATTATGGTAAATGTAGTTAATTGAATAAAATAAGAAAGAACCAAAGTTGAGCAAATGGAAATAAAAGACCAAGGCGTGAAAAGGAAGAGAGTGCTGTGGGTCCTTTCATCAGGCCCCTTGAAGAGCATGCTGAGAGTGCTTTCATCAGGCCCCTTGAAGAGCATGCTGTGAGTGCTTTCATCAGGCCCCTTGAAGAGCATGCTGCGAGTGCTTTGATCAGGCCCCTTAAGAGCATGCTGCGAGTGCTTTCATCAGGACCCTTGAAGAAAATGATGCTTGGTTCTGCTCTTTCCAGTCCAGGGAAATAGCTTGGAGTTTGCAGGGATCTCGCCACAGTCTTGAGCAGTGCTCTCTGGGTACCAGCAGTCTTCAGTAGCAAGCAGGCTTTCTTCCAGCAGTCGCCTCGCTGGTCCCCCAGAAGCAGGTGAGGTGAAAGACATCAACTCTCCTGGAGTTCTTGGCTTCATTGTATACAAGATACTTGAGCAGCATTTCCATTGCAGCCTTTCATCTGTTCCAAAGATGATTCCAAACATTGTGGTGGTGGTTTCACCCTCATATCTAGTCAACTCCTAGCGGGGAATTGCTCCTTTGCCAAGCTATCCATAAAAGGCCAATCCATGTCAGTGTTACAGAGTTCCCATCCTCTGCGGGTTCACACCCAGACCTCTCTCGGTGCAGGAAGGAAGTGGGGGCACAGGAAATGACTAACAGGGCGATCCACAATGGAGACCATCTAGTTCTTCTGGCTCTTGGCTTCTCTGGACCCCACCCCACCAGCCCTGTCCTGCAGCTTCACTGGATGGGCCTATTTCCTGCTCTACACCCCAAGGAAGCCTGTCTATCCCCCTGGAGGTGGGTTAGAATCCCTGCTAGGGTCACAATCGGTTTCCTGGGGGTATCTGCACCCCTATATATTCTGGGAATCGCTTCAAAGGCAGAAGGCTGTGGCATATCGCTTTCATCTGTTGGCAAGACTGGAAGGCCACAGTGGAAGGATCAAGCTTGTGAGCAAATTTCCTTTTGGCCAATCAACGTAATCCCTTCATTAATGACTACACCTATCTTTTGAATGAGATATAGTTGAGTCTTAATTTTAACACTTTCCACAAAATTCCACAAAAGTCACCCCAGTGCGGCTGAGGTGTAATTTAGCACCATACTTTCTCTTAGCTTCTAGTTTTTGGCTGGGCAGGTAAAGGGAATCAACAGACAGCTTTTGCATATGAAAGTGTTTCCTTAGCACCAATAGAGTTTCCATACAGGAAGTCGCAGGAAAGGCGCTACTCAGCTCCTTCAAGTGCACACTTGCAGTCCATGAAGCGTTTCTGCGAAAGGCGGCCAATCCACATTTCAGCTGCTGGGATGTGGGGAGAGTGTTTGTATTTGTATTAATTTTGTTTATATAGTGCTTTACTCCAAAGGGCTGAGTGTTAGGGAGAATTCTCAAAATGTGCTAATTCCTCTCCACCTTAGAGACCCCCAGCTCTTTTGCTGAACTTTGGGACTCTATACTTTTTAAGTCTGTTTGTTTTCTGTGTTTATTTCTTTTGATTGTGAAGTTTTAGACAACTCCATAGGCATCATCTTTTTTTTATTTATGTCACACAGCACCCTCAGTGCAGTGACACAGGGATGTCTTTTTAGACTTCCCAAAGGTTTAAATACCTTCTCTGGGATAAACTACTGTTTCCCAGAGAATGTAAAGTGAAATTGACTTTACTAGTCTTTTTAAATTCCTAGACCCAGCACACACTATCTTCCTATAGAGTGCTGGAGGGGTTACCCAGCATTCCCTGTGTCTAGAAACTCATGTAGCAGTCAAATGCTACCCTTTCCTATGGAAATGGCTGGTGGCAGTGGTTTTACAACGAACTACCGTGACTTTTCCCGACCGCGAACACCGGTAGCTAGAAAAACGCGTGTGGCATGTTTTTCAAGATGGCGCCTGCAGCTCCTTTGTTTAAACAGGTCCCGGTCTTCCTTTTTCACTATTTCTTTATGGAAAGGTCCTTCTAGACTTTTGCTCTGCACGACAAACTAGCTTTGGTCCCTTTCTTTGTATACCTTTGGCGGGCTTCAGGACTGAAGACTGCCTCTGCCGCCTTAGTGTCTGGGGTGGGCAGGAAGTGAGGGAGGTGCCCGAAACTCCTGTGTTTAGTCTCCTAGGAGACCCAAATGCACTCTGGCATGATTGGCTGGCTGACTGTCCAGCAAGAACAGCCACTCTGCTGGGTGAGTGGCGGCTAGGATGGAATGAATGGGAGAAAACTGTTTAAAAGGCAAGTCTCTTGGACTGGAAAGCAGAGTCGACCACTGAAACGAAAGAACCGAAAACGAGCTGGAAGAGGACGGCTGCTGAAACTCCTGAACCCTTGTTTGCCTGGTGAAGCCCTGCTGCAGGTCCGAATTGCCAAGTTCATCTTGAGAGAGAAGCCCCTTCAAAGAAGACTTCTTCCTTTGAGTTGGTGGGACCAATCAATTCGTAAGCCACCTGGATACCATTCTCGGAGCTGGTTAGGATTAACCAGGGGAAAGGACACCAGCTTGTGTGCTTGACGACAGCTACTCGAACCGAAGATCTTCCATTTTGCCACCTTGTTTGACCCATTCCTGTGCAGTGCAGGAGTCCCCCGACGTCCCCCCTCTTGTCCCCACGACTGAGGCTCAGGAACAGTGAGATCTGCAGGAACTGCCAGGAACCAACATCTTCAGCTGCATCTTTTCTTCATTTTAAGGAACTTGGCCTCATTCCGAGTTGGGCGGTAATGCCAGCGCTAATAGCGCTGGCGCTATCTGCCCATCGCCAAACCCACCGGCGCTATTAGCGCCGGATCACGGGTTTGGCGGATTTGGAAATCCCCATTCCCCATTGAGCCCATTCGGGAATGTCCCATTCCCCATTGGGATCAATGGGGAAATTTCGCGCTCATACCGCCGGCGGATTTCCCGCCCTGATTTGGCGGACCCTTAAATCCGGTGGTAACAGCACTACCGCCGGATTTAAGGGTTACCTCCAAACTCGTGATGAGGCCCACTGTGCCAACCCGATTGAGAGAATTTACCTCTCGCGGTGAAAGTTTGTGAAACTTTCCCAACTTGTAGGCCTAATCAGCTTGTGACCCAACATAAGATTCTTTTTCGTACAAACTACTTCTGAGAACTTTAGCAAAGACTTTACCGTTTACTACAAGAACTGCTCTTTCCTATCCAAGACACTGGCCCATTGACTTTGGCCCATGTCTATTGAACTGAACCGAGTCCTCTAGTGAACTGAACCTATTTGCACGGCCTAAGAAAGTATTTGTGATCTATTTTATTTACTTGCGCCTTTTCCCTCCCATTTAAAGTGACTGAAATGCCATTTTGCTCCTATTTTAGGGGAGCCTAATTTACTCAAACTTATTAGTTTGGTACTGAAGTGCATTTGTGTATGATATTAAGTTGCCTCATTCTAGTGATTTCTTTTTATTAATGACTGTGTAATAAATTAATAAGTGTTTTACCAAGAAACCTTGAGTGTAAGCGTCTACTGGAACCACTGTGATTTTAAGGCCTCTGTGTAACCTCTTTTACTGCTCACATTCCCTCTTGAGATAAGCCTGGCTGCTCAGCTCGCTACCACAAAACTGTGTAGTACAGACTTATACAAACGGTTGGTTTTGCTTAAACCTGTAGTCCTAGTTGTATGTAGTGGTCCCAGAGGGATGCAAATCTGCCTAACAGAGATTGCAGAGCACAATATGCATCTCTCCACTATATGACTGACAGTGATCAGGTTACACTCTTACAAGGCCAGAAACCAGTTCAGGCATAATCATCGACAGCACCTTGTTTGCAAAGGAACACATGTGGAAAGTGTGTCTGTTTAGCAGCAGCACTTTCATGCAGAGAAGCCACTTTCACTTTGCTTGCAAGCCTCAGGAAAACAAAAAAGCTTAGGATTGCACACCCTCGCAGATGGCATTCTATCCCAGGGATATTCTCTTTATCCTCATGGGTCTTGCTGTTCTTGGAGAGACACCCCTACCTGGGTCCGGGCCTGAGGGCTCAGTCTCGGGCTGCAGCTCATTCCTCCGCCCTCCCTTCTCCTG
Source organism: Ambystoma mexicanum (assembly GCF_040938575.1). NCBI lineage: Eukaryota > Metazoa > Chordata > Amphibia > Caudata > Ambystomatidae > Ambystoma > Ambystoma mexicanum. Next base: position 1,214,792,559 of record NC_090936.1, read on the forward strand.
CACGCTGCTGAATTAGAGCGCTTGTGTTCCACTTTCACCACATCGTAAGCCCCTCCTTTTCATTTCACCATCTCCTCTATCTCCCTCCACGGAGTCACCTTTATATCTTCTCCCCCTGCCCCTCCTCACCCTGATCTCCTCTCTCCAATTTCTCCTCCCTTCCTCTAGCTCCACTTTCTGTCTCCAGCCAATCCCCTCTTCCAAATTCATCTTCACTCCGCACCTTGTGTTCTCCTTAAGCCTCTCCTCCTTCTGCGCCTCCTTTCTGCAGCCTTTCCCGCCCTCCAGGACCAACCTTCTGTGCCACACTTCCACTGATTCCAAAACCCTTATCCTTTTGGTCAGGTCCTCTCCCTTTTATTAGGTCTTCCTCCCCTGTGGGATGGGCCCGTGTCTCCGTTTGGCTCCCGGGTTCTTACATCTGGCTTCATGTCAGAGATCCAGCCTGTAAGTGCAGGACCAGGCTTGAAACCCATTCTGCTCACCGTTGGCTTGCGGCCGGGAGAAATGCCTTGCCACTGAGCAACGCTCCCGGTTTCCTCTTTCCTGTTATTCGCTACTCTCCGATTACTGCACCTCTGTCTACACCCCCAGACTCTGGAACCTCTTCTCTGCCAACACCGGCTCTCCCCCTCGCTTCTACGTTTCAGGCCCACCTAACCTGAGACCGGGTGATCCGATCCCCCTTTTCCTCCCCTGGTTCCTTCTATATCCTGTGCTCTTCCCCTCCCCCGCTGTTAGCTCTGCTTCCCTTGATCTGCGCTGCCCGCTATGATTGTAAAGCACTCTGTTGCGCCCCGAAGCTAGGTCCGCACTCAAGGAACATCAGACCAGGATGAGGATAATGTATTCAATCTCAAGCATGTTCAACGGAACTGATGGCTTCACCCTGCATCACTGATCCCAGTGCACCAGGAGATGGAAGAAACTGGCATTTTCCAGGTCAGTGTCACATTAGCAAAGCAGGCAAGCCCCCAAGTCCAGCCCCATCACCAATTGGGCTGCTGCCTGCAGGTGTTTGCAAATGGGAACATTGTCTCCACAGAGGGGGGTGGACACGTGTGGGATGAGAGTGGGCAGAACTGGAATGAAAGTTAAGTAAACTTATACAGAGTTAACTTCAAAAGCAAGAAAACAACATGCGCATGACAGCAGTGCGGCATTAAGAGGCGCCGTCTGTGCCTTTCTTTTTAACTGGAGTATAACACGCAATACTGCACTCCACTGTTGCTGTGTGCACTTTCCTTGGCGTTTATAGATTAAGGGAAATAATCTTATTTTTTCACCTCACCGCATGCCCAGGGATCCACCTCCCCCTGCGCCCACCCCCGTTGCATAACATCTTCAGCAATTAACCTTCAAAAAACTTCAGGAGGCAACAAAAACGTGATGACTCCTCCGACGCCCTGGGAGAGGTACCGCGGGTGCCGAAACATGTTTACCGACGGCCGCCTGTGTGGCCCAAGCCCCCAACTGGAATCAAGGTTTCTACTGCGACCCCCCGCTGTGTGCGGAGCACAGCTAAATCATCAAAGACGCTTCTTCTTCTTCTGTTGTTTAATCTGGATCCCCCCCCCCCCCACGCACACGCCCTTAGAATGTTCTAGAAAGGGAATGCTGGCGTGGCAAGCTATAGCCTGGTGTCTGATCGGGGAGGCATACTTAAGGTTGGCAAACATGATTACTAAAACCCAGGGGTCAAGTCCTAAAAATTAAAGTGGGGGGACTCATCAACAAACGCAATGGGATGTGACATCGCCAGAAATTAGCATATCACGGTGAAATATGCACATTTCATTAAATTGGCTTTGCATAACCACCCAAATTGAACAGGACGAATGGCATTTGCCTTTCAGGAAATGAACACACACACAAAACCAAGACAGGATATTTTCTTCTATTAGTAACCCGGTGAGAGACAATCTGAATGCAACAAGCATTCCGATTGGCTCTCGCCAGGTCCCTACCCGCCGGGAATCCCTCCGTCGGGATTCCACAGCCTTTGTCCCCGGCGGGGGGCGTGGCAACCCCTCAGCCAATGAGAATGGTTGAAGCGGGGCCATCCCCGCTCCGAGCCTCCCCGCGGCTGAGAGGCTGCCTTCGCCCCCCGCCGGGGACTCAGGTAAGTTTTTTTTTTTTTAATTCCCTTCCCTCCCTCCCACCCGCTCCCCCAACTTACCTTCTTGGTCCTGCATCCCCGGTGGAGGACGAGGGAAGCCTCCAGCTGTGAGGAGACTCGGAGCAGGGCCATCCCCGCTCTGCGCCTCCACACGGCTGGGGGCTTTTTTTTTTCCCTCTTCCCCCATCCCACTCCCACCCTCCCAACCCCACTTACCTTCTTTTTGATCCTTTTTTGATCCTCTGTAGGGCAGTCTAGCGATCTAATAACATATTGTGTTTACCCTTGATGTCAGTAAAAAATACCATGCTGCAGTAAGAAAAGATATCCAGACTGGCTACACCAATAAAGGGCACTTTAGCCACCTAACAACATGTATTATGTTTGCTTTACACTTGATGCTCAGCAAAAAACTGTCTTGAAACAGTAAAAAAAATCATAGCCAGTCTGGCTGCACCAATTTAGAACAGTCCATTCAAATAATAAAACCTATTACGTTTGCTTTACATTTGCTGCCCAGCAAAAAATACCACGCCAGAGTAAGACAACATAACCACACTAGTTGCACCAATATAGGGCAGTCTAAAAATATAATAACACCTATATTTGCTTTACCCTTAATGCCCAGTAAAAAATACCATGCTACAGTAAGTAAACGTAACCGGAAAGCACCTGCCCAACCAACCATGGCCGTTTCACTGTGTTTGATGAATGGACACATTTATTCGCTACATAAGCTGGTGAGTCAGGGTACAGGTGCAGTTTTAAATGTATTGTGGGATAGGGGAGGGTAGGTGAGTTGGTGTGTATAAAGGGGGAATGGGTGCCTTGCACCCCATAACAAATGCTATGAAAAAGTGCAGTAAAAGGGCCCCCGCAGTGAGTTGTACCAGATCAAACCATACTGGCTGCAGAAATTTAGGCCATTCTAGCACCGCAATAGCACTTACATTTGCCTGCTCTTTATGCTCAGTAAAAATGTCATTCCACAATAAGGAAACATTACCAGACTGGCTGCAGCAATGTAGGCCAGTGTAGCAACATAATAAGACTTATGTTTGCTTTAGCGTTGATGTCCAGTAAAAAATGCCATGCCACAGTAAGAAAATATAACTAGATTGTTTGAAACAATAGAGGCCAGTCTAGCAATGTAATACGACTTATGTTTGCTTTGTCCTTGATACTAGTATAAAAAATGTCATGCCATGTTAGGAAAATATAGGCAGGCTGGCTTAAATGTTATGGCCCACTGAACAAAGGTAGCTCTCTAATTAGATGCCTGCTTCCCAGCACACACACAAGCAAACAACCACAGGCATGTATACAGCATTCATACACATCTTCCACCAGTGCACACATACAACATACATTCTCTCATTCACTCCTGCATCCATACAGCATTCATACACTCTCTTTCACCGTGCACTCATGCAACATACACTCTTTAATTGACATGCGTACTCCAAAAATATACACTAATTCATTAACACAAAGCCGTACACTTATACACACGTACATAGATTTATTTTATTTCCCGCTGCCCTTTGTCCAGAATCCACTCCGACTCTTGCTCCCATGATGGCACTCTGGCACCTGCATTGTACAAAAAAGAACAAGGAAGCAGGGAGAGCTTCCCGGTTCCTGCACATGCCCGGTTATACCAGACTCCAGAGTGGTCCCCTCTCAATACTTAATGCCATATGAATGTGCAGGGAGGAGCAGGAGCTCCCTCTATGCCCATTCATAGCTGAAGTACGCCAGCCTGCATCCGCAATGGACCATTGCCGGAAACCCCCACACCCCCTGGCCTTGTATGGTCCATTGGACATGCACGCTGGGGTACAAGAACTGTCAAAGGTAAACAGCATTTCCCTTTGACAGGTAAAACCAGCACAGGGGGACTCCGCCAGCTGCCTGCTGAAACTGAGCGAGTGCTCAGTATTTTCAGTGGGATGGTAGACCCGCGCATAATGAGTGACAGTTCAGGGCCCTGCCCATTATGGACGATACGTCCCTGGTATAAACACACCAAAGGCACCCGAAGTGTCATTGCTGGCATATTTGTACCCACATTTATAACACCCAGCGATGTACTGCCACGAGCAAGGCAGGGCTTAAGAACCAAGGCTGAATCTGAATTTTCTTAATATAGAAATGCTTTATTCACAAAATATAAGATGGTGTTAAAATCAATAACGGAGAGACTATCAGGAAATGCAGGAACTGAATGGGTCTCACAGACTCCTGGTAAACTAATAAACAACAAGGACTGAGTTCTAAAGGAATTTCCACACACTCAGTCAGCGTTCCAAGCAGGGCTTCTTTTAATAACATGGCCGGGGTTTAGGGTTTTTGGTATATTTTGAGGTGCAGTGGAGGTGCTGAACATGCTGAACGTGCAAGCGGTGTACACCGATGCACCCCTGCTCCACCTGAAAACAGCACGCGGCTTTACAACTGCATATGTTTCCATGAGTATACGTCGTTGGGCCCGAGGTGTAGAACCGTCCTTGCTAAACTCTGATGATAAAAAAAGTGCTGTCCTAATTAGTTTACCCGCAGGTCACAGGAAGGGGTGGAGTTGAAGCCCACACCTCCTTTATTATATGATGAAGGGTTTCTCCTGGATACCTTGCGCTTAGTTTGATAGTTCAAACAGTGGATTTGCCACACACTTTCTTCTGAAAGTCCTGTTTTAAGTGCATTTTTTATTCATTTATCATTTTTTTCATGTGGACTCATAATCCCAATTGTGGTCAGCCGACACAGGTTTCGACCGTGTGGGTCTTTATCAAGGCAGGCGGTATGAAAAAGATGCCCCAATTGTGAAAATTGGTGTCTAGGGATTTAAATTCCCTTTTCCTAGATAAAATCCTGACATAGACGGCAGGCTCATCACTATCCAGAAGACAGGATAGCAGCCGATGCATGAGGCAAAATTAAGTTCAGTATGTAAGTAACGGCAGACAAAAGGAGGACACACATCAGTGTATCTGTGGCAAAATAGATGCTGGAACTGCAGCATTTTTTTTCTATTCTGTTCCTTGTTTCTTTGTACCATTAGGTGGGTTCATCTTCAAGTGAGACAGTCACCTGAGCATGACAAATTATAGCAGATGTGGTCCAGGGCTCAATCTCTTGAGGTATGTACTTTGTTTTCATAGATGTGAGATATACATTGTGAAGTGATTTATTCGAGTCAAAATGGAGAAGTGAAAAAAGAATCTGTTTTTAATAGTAGCTATTTTGTTTTGCTTTATAGATAGTCACGAGTACACACGATTTTAAACAATGGAACACAGTACAGCGTCCTCTATTGTCCTGAAGAAGGCTGGAGCACCAAAGGGTCACATTAAAAGTCTCTTATGTTCTGCCTGAAACACGTGTCGATTACATTTTTGGTTGTTAAGCAAGAGACACATGGGTAGAAAGCAATGAGGTGTAATGTGATATAAGAAATACATTGTGATTGTAAAGCCCTATGAAATGAGAAGTGCAGATGTTTGTATAATGTTCACAATTGATGGTGGGGCGAGACTGAGTGAACATGAGGACGCATGACTAGTGTGATGTGGTTGTATTCGTGATAAAGTGGAATAGTCACTGTGATATATAAATGCATTTTTGAAGATGGTAATTTATATATTTTTTTGCAATAAAATACATTTTTCATTAAATATGAAGTTGTGAGATTAGAAGTATATTTTATCTGTTCTGTCTATCAAGTATGGGTCTTGATTTATTGTGTTATATTATGGTTACCTCCTGGGTGATCAAGACCTTACCAGGCACCCTTATATAGTAGAAACTGGACCTTTCTGGTCATCACAAAACAAGGCTCCATGTTCTCAAGGAAATTGCATTGTGCATCTAAGAACCCACTTTGGCCATAAAAATCAAACAAATGGGTTTGTAGTCCATCCTTGCTTTAGCCCTCTGCGATGTTATCACAACTGCCCATATACGGTTTTCTTCCTGCCCCCTTCGTGACCTGGGTCATCCAGCTCTCCAAACCAAGAAAAAAAAACATTGCTGCAAATACAGGGACTCTGCAGCCTACTAAGCCAGGAGGAAAGCTCAGGGGCAATGGGGTTGCCTTGGACACAAGATAACGCATAGCAACACAGGTTTGAATCCCGGTCTCATGCTTAGAAACCGTCTCAGATATTAGGCATGTTATAAAAGAACAATTATAATTATAAAGTAGGAGAAACCTGCATTCTGCTATGTCTCCATGTTCCCACAATGAACCCCATATTTCCTAATGTCCTAAATGTGTCTGCAATCTAAACCATGGTTGAATTCCCACATGTTAGTTTTCCCTTCAATGAATTCCTCTCGCATTCATAAAGCTCTCAGACTCCTCAGCGCTACAAATTGTACATTGCACAATACATGGTATCCATGCTACAGCTACTCATGTTGATGCCTACTGTGTCTCTAAAGTGTGTCCAACTAAAACACAAAGTAACACGCATTTCAATTCTTCAAACTGCATTGAACACATATTTAGTTGCAACATCGCATCTAACCCAGCCACACCATGGCCTAGTACAATTTACACAGTGTGAACCTCTTTCCCGTGTTGGGACCTAAAAGATCCACCCCAACAAACATATTGGCTTGGTCGCCGCATAATCATGTGTTTTTGGAATTCATATTAATAAAAAAGTGCCAAGTTTAGGTACAACTTCCACATTCAATGACAACCCGTGGGTTATTATCTCAAGGGGAAAACTGCATGTGCATGATGGAGTCGAAGGGCACTCTGAAACAGGGAATTACTTGGATTCTAAATAGTTTGGTATTTATCGGTACCGCAAGCGGGAAGAGTAACTGAGTTTGGGGGTACTACTTGCAGATCCCTTGCTGCCAAATTGCCCGTCCTCGCCCTGCCCAATTAGCTCACCACTCCCTGTTGCTCTGCTTCTCTGACTGTTTTCTTTCTCCTATGATTGTAAAGTGCTCTGTTGCTTCCCAAAGTTAGGTGCACGCTCAATAAATACGCTAATAATAAAAATACATCTGTAATGCCGCCACACTCGTAGTGAGGCTCTAGTCTTACTGTGATTGATTGAGTACCATTAAAATGTGGTAATACTAACAACCTGCTAATATAGCACTTGGAAGACGGGGAATGAAGCACTATATAACAACACAAAACATTATAACACTTTGGGCCTCATTATAAGTCTGCTGGTCTGGCAGTAGCAGTGCCGGTAAGCTACCAGACCGGCAGACTACGAGTTGTGCTCGCGGGTGCCTGTCTCCCCACCAGGTCTGACCTGGCGGGTGTACCGGCACCCGCGAGCAGAGCATGTTGGATGCACCGGCACCATTCATGAATGGTGCCGGTGCATCCGACCTCCCCATTCCTATTGAGCCCTATAGGGAATGGGGAGTAATGAATACTGGCAATGGGGCTGGACCGGGTCTGCCGGGGTCGTAATGCCCCCGTACGTCCCCATTGCCGGGTGCCAGTAATTTCACGACTTTTATCGGCACGGCTACCGCCAACGTTGTAATGAGGCCCATTGCACTGTTAGTGTGTGTCCGATGCAAAAAGCATGATGGCGCCCAATAAAAACATGTTGTGTCCGGTATACAGAGACTGGGAATGAATAGGGGAGGGACCCTACGTTGCTGTGGAGACTGCCCTCATCATACACTCTGGAGGGCCCTGTGCAGTCTGCGCATGCGCGCCGCAGCCCTGTCTCCAGGCCTTTGACGGGTCTCGCGGCTGGATGATGGATGCTCTGTGCATCGCCGCGTGTAGGCTCCAGGAATAGAGCTGTCCATTTCTGCTGTCAAGGGTCAGGTGTCAGAATGTAAGGGAGTACACAAGGCGCTGGTGAAGTTCAAGTCCCAGCGCAGGCCTGACGTCAAAGCTTCTCGTCACGTGATGCCCGTGAGGCCTGAGTCCTCCCAGGGTCAAAAGCAGACACAGAGAATGTACCTTCCAGTCCCACACGCAGTGCATGGGCTGGAGCAGGAAGTAAACAAGGCCCAGGCAAGCCCGAACCATGCCTTGCAGTGCCTGCTGGGGAATACACCAGAGCAATGCCATGCAGGGAAGGCGCTTATACTCAACACCGCCTGCCTCACCATAATCACAAGTTCTTAAAATATACACAAAGCCCTTCTAAAGCCTGAAAGCAACAGGCGGCCATAGCTCTCAACTCAAGGTGTCACCCGCCTTGAAAGCAGATGAATCACCCGCCAAGTCCTTCGTACGCCCATTCACTTCTATGGGCCTCTCACCCGCCAAAAAGAAAATCGGGTGTTTTCACCCGCCATGCTGACAAAAAAAGGTTGGGAGCTATGCAGGCGGCCCTCATTTTACTGGCCTGCCGGCGCCACGGTAGCCAACGGCACCGATGACGCCGCAAAGTTACCAGAAAAAGACATGTTGCCTCATTATGAGTTTGCCAGTAAATGCAGCGATTTACCACCAAGCTCTTTCACTGTTACCGCCACTCGGTCTCGCGGCATTACCAGAAGATTGCGAGCAGTGGTATGGCATTGTAAATCCATAGGACCCCTTGGGGATTTGTGAAGGGTTTACCGCAAGTGGTAATACGGCATCCAGGCTATTTGGAGGGAAAGGGAAGGATTTATCTCAAGCATTTTGCTGGAGGTGTGTGATCCATTTGACATTTCTACTACGGATTCAACAGAGCGGTAAAAGGGTTTGTAATTCCATTAGCGCCAAAAAAAGTGTCAGGCACGGAATTAACACCACATTTTTACTGCACGCCCAAACTCAATGTGGCCCACGACGGTCCTCACCACAACTCCACTTCATTTTAGACAGGAGGCTTCTGCTTTTTAAGTAAAATGATGGCAGGCCTAATGCCGAGAGACTTTAGTAACAGATCCTACCACTTTCATGCAATATTGGGCCTCATTTCAAGCTCAGCACTGTGGGAAAAATGGCAGTAAAATGGCAGTAGAGCAATTACCACCACTTTCCCATCAATTTCCCGCACCGCCAAACACCACGTTTGGAGGTGATGTTAAGGATTTACTGCCAGCTTTTAGTATATAATACATCCTCCACTCTACCTCCAAAAACCACCAGATTTACAGCTGCAAAACTATTGCTTGTTGTAAACCCACAGAAATCCCCATGGGGTCCTTTCGACTCCAAAAATGGGGATTAACACTGCCCTACCACCACTTGTGATCCAGCAGTAGATACTTTGGGCCTCATTACACGGATGGCGGAGAACCATGGCGCTGTTAGCGCCATGGTTCATGCCGGTAAAATACCGGCACCGCCTTGGCGGAAAGGGAAATTACCGCCCCATTCCAAGGTTGGCAGGGCGGTAATTCCCCCTTCCACCATTGCCCTTCCCCATTCCCATTTTTGGCCCATAGGGCTCAATGGGAATGGGCTAGGCGCTAATTACGGTACCGCAAATTGCGGTACCGTAATTAGCTCCCTGGTTCCCTTTGAGGGTTGGTTTTTAACGCCTGCAAAAAGCAGGCATTAAATCCCCCAACCCGCAAAGGGACCTCGTAGTAAGGCGGCAAGGATTTACCGGTATTTTACTGGTACCGGTAAATCCTTACCGCCATCCGTGTAATGAGGCCCTTTGTCAGTAATTCCATTGAAAAATCAGGGCATTATCCCCATATTCACAAGAAGCCCATATTCACAAGAAGCCCATGGAAAGATAGCTCAGGAGTGGTATGTCTGCACTGCAAGCTCTTCTCTGAATTGTCTGGTAAGTGCTTGTTTACAATACTGAATTTTAATGTAATGTAATGTGTCTTTTGTATGACGCCTTGGTATGGCCTCAACGCGCTGTAGGTGAACGCCCTCGGGGGACCAACGTGCAAAGTATGCAAAGATTCACCGGAGGAGCTTAGAATGCGTGGGTGCATTTTAGACAATACACCGGTGGGTAGGGGTGGCCAAGTCCCTGCGGGCGACCGATGTCGAGCTGGCTTGTGGATGAGTGCTGTGAGGTTGTCGGGAGAGTATGTGAGGGCAGGAGACTGCTTATGCATCTGGCTAGACAGAATTATTGTCATGGGACATAGCTGCATTCTAATGGCAGAGGTGTGGTGTAATGTATCTTCAAGTAGTGTATGATAGCAGATGCGTGCGTGTGGGTGGCCGTGCTTGTACCTATCTTCCATCGACATGGAGTGTGACACGCACCAGTGTGTCCTGGCAGGGTTCAAAATAACACTGTAATCTATTCTGATGTTGTAGCAAAGGGGAAGAGTTAGATATGGGAATTAATATTACCTAACACATTCTTTGCAGCATTCTCTTCCTAGCCTTCCCTGTAGCAGTTATCTTCTTTTCTGGGGTGCTTTCGTCTGGCCCCAGATTTTAATGCTGACTTTGTGTTTCATTTCCCTGAATTAACAAGGGTGGTGTCTGTTTGAAAGTAAATTTCATGCTTGCCACTAGAGACACTTTTTACCTCTTGTCAGAAATTGTCCTACAGGGACTGCCGGGATCAGAAGTATCTTCTCTGATGAAAATCATATCCTCGGGTCACAGGTCGCATGTTGTCATTCCATGGAGCTTATTTATTTTATTTATTTACAAGATTTCATAATGCTTGAACACTTGTACGGGCATAGTGCAGAAAAAACAAACCATTCAATCTCAACTTAAGGAATCAAAAAGGTTTTATATTCTAAAGAAAAATAAGTAGGGAGGGCAATGGCAAAGCATTTCTGAATTGGGGGATGACAACTGCAAACGCTAGATTGGATATCATCAACACATTTTTTCCCGAGGGAGCGAGATCCACCAACTATTTTCAGTTTCCTCGCTAAATATAAAGGTTTATGTAGAACAACTGCCTCCTATGCTAAACAACCCCGTTTCAAGAGTATCCTCCAAAGTGAGGGAGTGTAATTTAGCAAGGACTGGTGAGAAGTGTTGGAATTTTCCCTTCTCGGCTACCGGGCGAGCAACACTATGCAGCAATGATCTCAGAAGCAGCAAATCACTGACAGCAACTTTGATCAAAATAGCGTAAACCTCAAAAATGTGTCATAAAACTCGTAGAATGAAACAGGTCAGGGTGATGTAAGGTTTGATCTTCCTTAGAAGGGGAAAGTTGGACATTAACCAAATGATATTCTTTTACCCACGTGGGTTTTAAAAGACGCTTTCTGGACTAATCATAAACCAAAAGAATTGGCCTCTGGAATCAATGAGGAAGGAAACTAGGCCAATACCAGGAGGGGGAATCATGAGAACACATTAGGATCTTTGTTTGCACATCGTAGAATTCAGTTTTCAGAAGGTTTAATTAAATGCAGATGACACTCAGTTTCTCTTCCCACTTACAGGGGATTACAACCAGGACTTGGCCTTGGTGAATAGCATATACCTCATCATCCAGGCATGGATGGCATTACATGGTCTATGCCTGCATGATGATAAAATGGAATTTATCATCCTAGGGACCACCCCTAATATCAACAGACCTGGCCATAAATATACTTCTTTCAATATAGATGGAAACTCAATCAAAGTAATGAAGGAAGTTAAAACACTACGGCCCTCATTACGACCCTGGCGGAGATCGTGGTGCAATATGCACCATGGAGCACGGCGGAAAGCTGCCGATACCGCCATGGGGGTTGGCGGATTTACCGCCCCATTCCGACCTTGGCGGGGCGGTAAATCCCCATTCCCCATTTTACCCTTCCCCATTCCCATCTTTGCCCCATAGGGTATAATGGGAGTGGGGAAGGCGTTAATTACGCCACCGTAAAATACGGTGGCGTAATTAACAACAAGGTCCCGTAGCGCCATGGATTTCTCCGCCCAGAAAAACCAGGCGGAAACCGCTCCATGGCGCTACGGGAACTCGTAGTAGGGCGGACGGGTCCGCCGCGAATACCGCTGGCGTAGACCCACTCCGCCAGGGTCGTAATGAGGGCCTACGTGTCTACCTTGACTCCAGCCTTACTTGGACAAAACAAGTGAATGCTACGGCATCTGCCACGGCTTAAACTTGTAAACTGATCAGGTCCGCTAAACCATTCCTCTCAACGAGTAGTTGCACCACATTGGTAAGAGCACTCGTGCTTTCCAAGTTGGATTATTGTAATGCTCTTTACATCGGAGCCAACAAATATATCACGAAGAAAATATAAATACTCCAAAACAACACCTTGAGAGCAGTGCTAGGAATTTCCAAAAAAGAGCATATATCTACTGGAAGGAGAAATAACAATTGGCTATCCACCATCGATAAAATCAAACTTAAAACTGCCTCCCTAACGTTCACATCCCTCAACAATTGAGCACCACTCTACCTCACTGAGACGTTCAATAAGAGACTGACAACCCGGCCGACCAGAACGGTCTACTCAAACTGCCTAACAGTTACCAAATTCAAACGAGCCACCATAGGTGTCAACACTAATGGGGGAGAGATGTCGACACTCTCCCCCGAACCACGAAAGCCGAATTACGTCGACCCTCCATCCGTGGTTGGCACAGGTACCTGATAATAACCACAGGATACCACATGGCAGCCAATGATATGATATGATATGGCATTTGTAACGCGCCTATACACAAGGGTTTCAAGCGTTTCAAGGCGCGACGAGGCAGGGAGGGGGGAGCAGGGGAAGACAGACAACGATCCTACTAGGCCAGGTGTCATTCAGATCGCGCAAGGGAAGGGGTAGGGGGAAGGGAGAAAGTGCAAGGGGAGGGGAGGGGGGAAGTGCAGTACACGGTAAGTAGAATAAAATGAATAAGGGCCAGCTGGTGGCAAATGCAAGGTAAGTGCAGACAAGTGCTGGGAACGGGGGCTGTAGGGATACAGAGACAGTCCCGCAGTGCAGGGGTTGCCAGGGAGGCAGTGCACGTGGAGAGTGGCTGGGCCCAGGACCGAGGTCGGCGAGAGTGGCCCAGTTGCAGATTCGGTGCAGATTCAGCGAAGAATTAGCAGGGGAGAGGGAGAGAGAAAGCAGAAGCAAAGAGGAAGGTTTTGAGGTGCTTCCGGAACCGTAGATGGTTCTCCTCAAGTTTCATGAAGGCAGGAAGGCTGTTCCAGAGGGAGGCCCCTGCCAGGGAGAGAGATTAGGGGAAGAGGGTTAGGGAGAGGTTGTGGACAGGGGGGGGGGGGGATAGGAATGCCGGAGAGAGGTTTAGGGAAATACCTAGTGTGGATAGGACCGGGGAAGTAACAGGAAAAAACCCTACTCTGTCTAATACCTTGATAACCTAACATAGAGCAGAACACCACTTTCAGTACCACCATAAACCTCTTAATACAGACCTAGATGTACTGGTTCCTGACCACTCAATTTATAGTACCCCTTCATACAGGCACACACTAAACATACCATGGCATGGACTACACGTGAGCAAGCAGGATGAAACATATAAATGGGAGGGTTTCCCAACATGAAAAAACATCACAGATGGCCCATTGGGCAAGCTTTTGCACACTTACAAAACATGTAACAGAAACGTTTTTAGACATGGAGCAGACACAGCCCTTGGACTGTTGTTGTTTGCCTCACTCTGCATACCTCAGTTCAATGCACTGTGGTTTGACCAAGGCACTGCGCCCCGTGAGCGTCTAACGTGCTAAAACACCTACACTCCTGAAAAGCTATTTGCCAGAGATACTTTTCCTTTGCTGCGCAATGTGAGCATAACCCCTGTACCAGAGTCTGAATGAAATGCCAGTCAAAGATATGGCTTCCGAGCTAATAGAAAAAAAATACAATGAACAAAACATCCGCGCTTGCATAACATGGACGTTCAACACTTACCTTTCGTCCGGGAAGCTCGCAAGCCTTCCCGGACGTAATCTTTCGTAGCCTGTAACAGCAGCGCGTGTCCTCCCTCCACCGCTGCAAGAGGAGCGTGTTGTTTCAATAAGACCGAGCCCCCGGCATGGAAGTTCCACCCAGTATTCGTCTGCCGCTTTCAGGATGCATGCAGAAAGAAAGATGATTACGGGCCATCCTAATCCTCGGCCACATGCGCGCACTGCACAAACTACAAAATGTCCCAAGGACTGCTGGGCAATGTAGTTCATTTGCTGATATACCGTCTCCTGAGTCCCTTCTTACACCTCCTCCATCCCATACTCCTAACATTACCTCCTCTCCCATGGCCCTTCCCAGGACTTGGTTTACCTGGGTGTTGCCGATGAAATTGTGTGACCAACCTTGGAGCATGTACTGCATCTGCCGGCTCCCAAGAACAATCCTCTGGTCCATAACCCTTCCATTGAATCAAATACCATAAATGACGCTTCCTTTTCGTTGCATCCAGAATGTGTTGCACTTCATGTTCTTCTTGACCTTCCTTCATGATCGCTGGAGGCCGCTTCGTATTTGTTCCCGGAGCTGTGGGTTTAAGTAAAGATATATGGAATACTGGATGTATCGGTAAAGATTTAGGCAAACGCAATTTCATAGCAGTTATAGAGATACATTTACTAATCTCATAGGGCCCAATGAACCAAGGTGTACAGTTTCATGCCCCAATCAAAGACAAATTCTGAGTAGATAACCAAACTCTTTCCCCCACTTTATATTTAGGACCTTCCGGTCGATGATTATCAGCTTGGTTCTTGTACTGTCTCTTGGCTCTCTCCAGATTTTCTCGTGCCTTCTGCCTAATCTCGAGAAGCAACTGTTTGTGCTCCTGCAACACTGGCATACTTTCCATCTCTGGCAGGTGTTCCGGTATCATATTCTGTTCATGACCATACAAACATTCATTAGGGGCCATCCCCAAAGAAGTGTGATAAGTATTGTTATAGGTAAATTCTGCCAACCATAAAGCTTGCACCCATGAATCCCTGCCATCACCCAAGTAACCTCGTAAATATTGCTCAAGTGTTTGGTTCGCTCTTTCAGTCTGTCCATCTGTCTGAGGATGATAGCTTCTGGACAGAGCACAATTGATTCCTAGCATTTGATAAAAAGCACGCCAGAATTTGGAGGTAAATTGCGAGCCCCTATCTGAGACAATACTCTTTGGCAACCCATGCAACCTCACCACATGTTGTAAAAATAACTCAGCCAATCTACCTGCCCCAGGTATTCCCTCACAAGGAATGAAATGTGCTTGCTTTGACAGAAAATCCACCACTACCCAAATGGTATTACATTGATTATCTGGCGGCAGATCAGTAATAAAATCCATAGAAATATGCATCCATGCTTTCTCAAGAATTGGTAATGGTTGCAGTAAACCTCTTTTCTTCGCATGCTCTGCCTTGTTACGTGCACAATTCTCACATAAATCCACATATCGCTCTATGTCCTGTCTTAATGTAGGCCACCAGAAATATTTTTCCAACATAATGGGCCTCATTCCAGTATGGCGGTAAGGGATAGCGGCCACCGCTAACGAGAGCGGTGGCGGTAATCCCTTACCACCATACTCCGAGTTCCCTTTGCGCCATGGAGGTTTTAACACCTGCTTTTAGCAGGTGTTAAAAACCATGGCGCTAAGGGACCTTGATGTTAATTACGCCACCGTAATTTACGGTGGCGTAATTAACGCCTTCCCCACTCCCATTATGCCCTATGGGGCAAAAATGGGAATGGGGAAGGGTAAATGGGGATTGGGGAATTACCGCCCCGCCAACCTTGGAATGGGGCGGTAATTCCGCCATCCACCAAGGCGCTGCCGGTCCGGGTACGGCGTCAACCAAGGCGTTAATAGCGCCATTGGTTAGCGCCGTACTCGGAATGAGGCCCAATGTGCATTTTCCTCCTACCTGCGTGACCTGCTAAAGGAGACTTATGGCACCAAAACAAAGCCTTATCTTGTAACTCTTTAGTTGGTAGATATAACCGATTCTTATAATAAGGCGACCCATCCCGCATGGTTCGTGCCGGATGACTGTTCCGCCACTCTGACAATTGCCGTGGGTTCAACGCTTTCTTGACCAGTTCAATGACCTGTGCAGTAATGGCCCCAACAATTTTGTCTGGCAAGATAATGGTCTTTAGTTCACCTATTAAGTTATCCAAATTTTGTTGTCTAAAGAGAGCATCCGCCTTTCCATTTTTGCTACCCGGCCGAAAGGTTACCACACAGTCAAATTCATTAAAGTATTGTGACCATCGTAATTGTATAGGACTTAGGGCTTGGGCCGTTTTAAAGTATTGCAAATTCTTGTGATCAGTTACCACTACCACCTGATGCCTAGCTCCCAGTAAGTAATGTCGCCACTCCAAGAATGTGGACCGTATCGCCAGCAACTCTTTATCAGTTATGGAGTAATTAGGCTCACACACTGACAATTTTCTGGAATAAAACGCTACAGGATGCCATACTCCCTTCTCATCTCTTTCAGACAGAATAGCCCCTATCACCACATTACCTGCATCAGTTTCAACTTGAAACACCCTCTCTGTATTGGGATGTTGTAACACAGGAGCAGTAGTGAAGGCTACCTTCAACTCTTTAAAGGCTTTTTCTGCTTCCGCACTCCAAGTAAACCTCACTGCTTTCTTAAATAATTGCGTGATCGGAGTAACAATCTTAGAAAAATTGCTGATAAATCGCCTATAAAAGTTAGCAAAACCTAGAAATGATTGTACATCCTTTACACATTGGGGAGAAGGCCAGTCTCTGACCGCTTGCACTTTCTTAGGGCCCATCACAATTCCTGTATCAGTCAATATGAATCCAAAAACTCCACCTGTGTCACAAGGAAGGCACATTTCTCCAATTTTACACACAAGTGACAATCCTGTAATCTTTTCAGCACTGTTCTTACATGTTTTAAATGCTGCTCTGAAGACTCAGAATAAATCAAAATATCATCAATATAAACAATGATAAAAGTATCAATAAATTCATGCAATACTTCTTGCATAAAAAACTGAAAAGCCGCTGGCACATTACATAAACCAAAAGGCATCACAAGATATTCAAATAAACCAAACTTAGTTCTAAAAGCTGTTTTCCACTCATCCCCCTCCTTGACCTGTATCAAATGGTAAGCTCCCCTTAAATCCAACTTTTGGCCACCCTCACTTGATCTAAAAGAACTGAAATCAAGGGCAACGGAAATCGATTATTTATTGTCACCTTATTTAATGCATGATAATCAATGCAGGTGCATAAAGTTCCTTCTTTCTTGGGAACAAAAAATAGAGGGGAGTAGACAGGAGATGTGGAATGTCTAATAAAGCCTTTCGCCAACATCTCATCTAGATATACTCGCAAATGCTGATTTTCCTTTTCTGTAAGAGCATAGATTCTACTACATGGCAATTTTGCTGCCTCTTCCAAATCAATAACACAATCATAGGGTCTATGCAGAGGTAATTGCTCTGCAATTCTCTTATCAAACACTCCACTAAACTCCATGTACTGTGAGGGAATGTCTTCTGTTACTGCTCCTACAATATGATCTTCAGACCTCTTTTCAACTAACAATGCTGCAGGTCCTCCTTCCTGAAAAATATGTGCCTAACACCTCTCTTCATTAAACCACATGGTCTGTCTTTCCCAGTCAATGCTTGGATTGTGAAGAACTAACCAGGCCATACCCAAAATTAATCCAAATTGAGCTGCTGCTGTTAAATCAAGTGATATTTCTCCTCTTTATGACCGTGTACACAAATCAAGTCCAATTTTTCTGTCTGCTTTCGAATGGGCCCTGACACCAACAGTGAACCATCCACTGATTGAACTCCTTCCACCTTAACCTTGTCCAACAAAGGTAATCCTAACTGTTTTGCCAAAGTAATATCCAGAAAATTGCCAGTAGCCCCTGAATCCACAATTGCCAAGACCTCCTGTTTTGTTAACGCAAAACATAACGTCACCAATATATATAAGTGAGAAGGTTTACCTCCCACTGTGTTTGCAGCCCATCTGGGGAACCCTATATCTATAGGACCTTGCACATGTGTTCCCCCTAAGGACGGCCCAACTCTTTTCCCGCCTCCTTCGTACTCTTTTCCCCTCCCCGACTTTTCTGAGGTGTATTGGGGCATGTTCGTTTAAAATGTCCTGCCTGTCCGCAATAAAGACACAATTTATTAACCTTCCGCAGTTCCTTCTCTGCGGCGGACAAAGGTCCTCGTACACTACCAATTTGCATTGGCTCCACTTCACTTGCCCTTCCTCCTGTCTAGACGCACAACAGGCCCTGCTTCCGGTCTTTTCTTATCTCCTTTCCTCTCATTCATACGATGGTCTAATCGTAACGCTAAATCAATCATGGCCGTGCAAGTTCCTGGTTGCGGCTCCACTTGAGCAATTGCATCCTTCAGTTCCTCCCGTAAGCCCTGATAGAATAACACTGTTTGTTTAGCCACTGGCCACTCCGTTTCAATTACCAATCTGTTGAACTGAGTGACATATGTTACCAGATCCCGACCTCCCTGTCTTAAGCTCAATAACTCCTTATCTTGAGCTAATGAAACCTCTCGGCGATCGAATAATCTGCCAAATTCCCCTAAGAAACCAACCCAATTGTATAATAAAGGGTCAACTTTGTGTACTAGCAGCATAGCCCATGCCATGGCATCTCTTGTCAAATATGAAATTACGAAAGCCGCCCTGGCCTGAATGGTTTCAAAAGCCGTAGGTTTACACAAAAAATGAAGCCTGCACTAGGTAAGGAAGGTCATGTATTTTCGAGGATCCCCTGAAAATAGTTCTGGAGCTGCCAACGGAACACTACTAGGTGGTTGAACAATAACTGTGGTATTCTGACCTGTGGGCCCTGCACTGGTTCCCTCTAGAGGGGTCCGCTGGGCTACCAAACTCTGTACTTGTGTCTTCAAATTGTTAGATTTTTGTCTTGCTTGAACTAACTCTACTTTAATATTTTGAAGCGCCTTTAGCATATCGGCCAATGCGGGAGTAGTCGCTTCCATTTGGCTTGGGTGGTTGTAAGTATCCCAATATGGGGGTGGCTTATTATGTCAACACTAATGGGGTGAGAGATGTCGACACTCTCCCCCGAACCACGGAAGCCGAATGAAGTCGACCCTCCACCCGTGGTTGGCAGAGGTACCTAATTATAACCACAGGATACCACGTGGCAGCCAATGGGGGGAAGAGGGTTAGGGAGAGGTTGTGGACGGGGAGGGAAAGATAGGAATGCCGGAGAGAGGTTTAGGGAAATACCTAGTGTGGATAGGACCAGGGAAGTAACAGGAAAAAACCCTACTCTGTCTAATACCTTGATAACCTATCATAGAGCAGAACACCACTTTCATTACCACCATAAACCTCTTAACACAGACCTAGATGTACTGGTTCCTGACCACTCAGTTTATAGTACCCCTTGATACAGGCACACACTAAACATACCATGGTATGGACTACATATAAGCAAGCAGGATGAAACATAAAAAAATGGGAGGGTTTCCCAACATGAAAAAAATCACACATGGCCCATTGGGCAAGCTTTTGCACACTTACAAAACATGTAACAGAAACGTTTTCAGACATGGAGCAGACACAGCCCTTGGACTGTCGTTGTTTGCCTCACTCTGCATACCGCAGTTCAATGCACTGTGGTTTGACTAAGGCACTGTGCCCTGTGATGGTCTAACGTGCTAAAACACCTACACTCCTGAAAAGCTAATTGCCCGAGATACTTTTCCTTTGCTGCGCAATGTGCGCATAACCCCTTACCAGAGTCTGCATGAAATGCCAGTCAAAGTTATGGCTTCTGAGCTAATAGAAAAACATACAATGAACAAAACATCAGCGCTTGCATAACATGGAAGTTCAACACTTATCTTTCGTCCAGGAAGCTCGCAAACCTTCCTGGATGTAATCTTTCGTAGCTAACAGCAGCGCGTGTCCTCCCTCCACAGCTGCAAGAGGAACGTGTTGTTTCAATAAGACCGAGCACCCGGCATTGAAGTTCCACCAAGTATTCGTCAGCCACTTTCAGGATGCGTGCAGAACGAAAGATGATTACGGGCCATCGGGCGCGGGTGGTCCCCTAATCCTCCAGCATGGCTCCGCCCCAAACTCAAAATAAGCCACACCTGCCATGCGCGTTGGCCCTTGATAAGCTGTACTAATGAGTGTCAGCTGGCCACATGCGCGCACGGCACAAACTACAAAATGTCCCAAGGACTGCTGGGCAATGTAGTTCATTTGCTGATATACCATCTCCTGAGTCCCTTCTTACACCTCCTCCATCCCATACTCCTAACAATAGGCGGAAATAGCTTCCCAGTCAAAGCTGGCCAACTGTGGAACTCCCTACCACCACGACTAAGGGAAAACCAAACTTAACGGCACTTCAGGTGCAACCTTACCAATTGGCTCAAATGTAATGATATCTAAAGCAATTTTGACTTGAAAGAGAAGGCCACCCTACTTCTCCTCTTCAGTATCAGCTCCCCTGACTCCCCGTATACCTACTTTTGTAGAGGAGGTCCCAAATAAAGCCTGAACTCCAGTTGTCGATTTTGAAGTACCAGGAATGTTCACACTGAGACATGTGACGTATGATGAGCAAATAAACCAGCAGAGAGCCGAAATAGGGCTCTGCCCAGTGCCTATCCGGAGAACAATAAATGTTGAAGTACCGATACCTAGAAAACTATGGACAGTAGGGTATCCATTGAGAAAACCCTACCAGCAATCAAGACGAAATGACGGTAGCCTAAACACTGTCCTGGAAGAAACTCAAAAGGCCTTAATTGAAGATGAATGGTGATGTCACGAAGGCTCGGACAGTCTTGCAGATAGAAGATAAGACGACCCAAAGATAATACACAGAGACGAGACACCATGAATAAGGATATCATGGACCTAAATGGAGAGGCGATGTTGAAATATAAAGAAACTTAAGCTGTAAAGCAGGATGAAGTCATTCAAACCAGCTGACGCCTGTACGTAAGCTTGAAACCGCAAGAAAGCTAAGGAAACAGTGTGGCTTGCTATGCTTAGTAGAAGATAGACCGCAGCAAGCACCACCTATACATATCTACCTCAACGAAGCACACTATACAAGTGCGAGTCCACTTTACACAAAAGCAGAATGAACTCAGGTTACTAGAGGTCAAACAGGACAGGATTCATATTCCAGCTAAAATGAGAAGAGATGGCTGAATCGAAACTCAGCAGAGGCAACGTGAGACAGGAAGAGCCAAGGTCAGACCAATAGAAGGAGCGAACAGTAGCTTTGTGGAATCGAAACTTAAGAACAGAACAGCCTATCTCAGGAAGGCCAAGATAAGGAGGCGTAGGTAGGTGGCAAGCCGAATAAGAATTAATGCACACAGGCAGATTCACGGTGTGAGCAGCACGTGACCATCCGAGCAAGAAGAAGCACGGTTTCACACCTACGCCTGGCTGTCGCCCAGACAGAGATATCATAACTTTTTCTGACAAGACGATACAGTTTCATGGCCAACCACAGCCAACTAATTGACACATAGCCACTAAAGTAATGGTTGATTGAAGGGAGGGCGGGTGAATCTTGGGGCACCCTGCACCTGGCTGACCATTCTGCGTGCTGCTAAGTAAAGTGGAGATATATGCATGGGGTTGAAGCCAACCTAATCACAATGAACCAAATAATCTAGGGTCCTATAGATAGTAGAACCAATGGGACGTCGTACTCTTAGTGACGTCTACAAGAGTAATGTTAGAAGGAAGGGCTTAGACGCCCACCTGATAGTGTTTATCCAATCCCCTCACTCCGTTACCATATACAGATATAGTACCTATTGTAAAGTTACCTTTTCCTAACCAATAGAATTGCATGTTAACTTTTGAGCGTTACACGTCAATTATGATGAGTTTTGGGTATAAATGTTACTGTTTGTATGAAGTCTGCGGGAGTTGAAGCGAGACGGACTATTGCATCACTGTTGATTTCCATGTTTCCCCGTTTTTTGTACTTGTCATTAAACTGACTCCCCTTTGCCAAACCATTGAGTTGTCCTTATTGATTGGTGTTGCAGTAATATACCTGCACCCCCATCCATCTCAAAGGTGCAGCTATCTCGTCTTAAAGTACTGCGGAGCAAACCCTGACTCTATGGGCCGGCCGGGGGTCTCTCCAGTACACTTGGTAGCAGAGGATGGTTATCGACTATCGATTATTTGATTTAAGTAAGACACCTATTGACCGTCGACATAAAGTAACTCTAGGTCTTTGGCAATATTGCGAGTCCTTTGCCATTCGGCAGAGTAGACAGTGAAGTTCCCCGTAGCCAATGGTAGCTTAAGCAAGAGTCTGCAGAAAGGGCCTGAAGGGACCCGTTTTCCCACACTTCCCTTCCCATTCCCATTCCTACAGGCAGCTGAGCGAGCGAAAAGCTGAAGAAGACGATAACAAAGGCGGTGATCCCGAGGGTCAAGAGAGGAACCATGCGAACGGTGAGTGAAGCAGAAAATTGAATGCTTTGGCAAATAGCGCATGCCTTAGAACAAGTGAAGGGAAAAGGTAACGAGGAGGAGGGAAAACAAAATATAGTTAGAAGTAGAGAAGACTGTATATATATATATATATATATATATATATATATATATATATATATATATATATATATATATATATATATATATATATATATATATGGGGATAATGACTCGAGAGTAATAAAAGGTAAATGAGTGGGTACCGGGGTAAACACCCGAGAAGAGAGAGGTTACCAGGGTAGACACCCAAGAAGAGAGAGGATTCGCCTTATCCCTATGCTTTAATATAGCAGCTAGAAGAAATGTGTACCCAAAGTCCCACATAATGGGGAATGAATAGGCTACCACAACATTTAATGACGTCGTGAAAGGGGTACGTTTACACTCCATGAAGGGGTAATGATTAGAGGCAGAGATATTTGTGTCCAGCTGGTGTCCGTCTAGTTTGTTAAGTGTCTGTCTTATATGTTTCTTTGTTGTGACGTCACATGTATTAAAATCTTTTAAAATAACGTTTTAAATTTTTGCGATTTAATAGCTGAGATAAAATTGCACACAAATTGTTGGGTTTTGAGTAGATTAGATTATATAAAATTTTGAGAAAATTTGGATTGGAGCTTGCCGTGGTTGGTGCTCGCTCATATTGTCAGAAGTTGTTTAAACCACACGAAAACATTGACAAGTGTTGAATAAGAGGAAAGGGAACAGATTTAAGCATGGAGGACATGACTCCATTAGCACACTTATGCAAGCAGTTGCCAAAACACGCACCCAAGCTAAAGAAATATAGTACTGAGTGGGTTAAAGGTACCGCCCACAAGATGTTTATGCCATGGCCACAAAGTGGGTCTTCATCCAAAGCCGTTTTACAGCATATGACGACATATTTGCACATCACATATACAGGAAAGAAGTTAGAAAAACGCCTTGCTGTTCTCGAGTTGTGGAAAATGTACGAACAGGTAAAGGAGGAAGAGCCGCCAACAGATTGGATACCTAATGTATGCACAGAGAGGGGTGAGACGCCTACCGCGCCACCTGCCCGGCCCGAAACGAAAATCGAAGAAAGTAAGGACGAGGGATTATACCCGTTAAGGGAACTTAAAGCAGCACGGGGTATAGCAACCCCGCATATGAGTCACTTACACATAGTAGTGACGAGAATCAAGGGAGAGATAAGGACAAAAATCTTACCTCCGCAGTCCCAAGGGACAAGGGGAGACGCAATGATGAAAGAAAAGGTCAGGCACAGACAAGTGCATCTCTCGACAAGGAGAGAGAAGGGAAGCGACGGAAATGGAGCGAAGACAGAACTGATGAGATAGCAAAAGATGAATGGCTCGGAGGACACATTTTATTGAAACTCGATGGGAAAGGCATTGATGACGCGAGACAAATGGAGAGGTTAGATGAGACACAGAGGAAGGGGAAAGAAAAGGAGTTAAGAGACGAAAGGATACGAAGGAAAGACAGACAAAGGCAGGAATAGTTATATCACAAAGAGCAAGAAAAACAGCTTGATCGCAACCCAAGAGCGGCCTACAATCAAGAAAGACAGAAACAGCAAAGGTTAGAAGATGAGCAAAGGATATGTGAGAAAAGAATAAGGAGACGAAGAGATGAGGAAATTCGAAAGGCAGATGAACGTAGAAATGAAAAGAGAAAGGAAGAAGATAGGGTCAGAGAAGGGGAAAGGAAGCGCAAATAATTTGATAATGACGTAGAACGTAAGCGTAGACAGAGAGCACGCGATCTTGAATATCTGGGGAGAGAGGTTAAAAAACCCGCTCCAGCAGTAGATTGGGAAGACATCGAAGAATTCTTTCCTGCATACGATTCAGTACCAGACACGTCTAGGGCAAACATTGATGATGACTTTGACACCAGAAGCATCGGAGAAACGATTGATAGAATGTATGATGAAATGGGGCTAGAGCAAATACCTTAAGGGGAGGGGGAAGACAAGTGCCTGGAAAGCACTCAACTGTATGACACTGAGGAGCTCACTCGAAGTAGAGGGAATAGAGAGCTATCCCTGGATAGATTAGAAATAAGCAGGAACAAGGAGGATACGAGAAGTTGCATGAATTGTGGACAGAAAATCTGGGTCATTACGACCCAGGCGGTAAGTACGCCAACTTTACCACCATGGTGTAAACTACGTTTACACCATGGTGGATGGCGGATTTACCGCCCCATTCCAAGGTGAGTGGGGCGGTAAATCCCCATTTCCCATTTTACCCTTCCCCATTCCCATTTTTGCCTCATAGGGCATAATGGGAGTGGGGAAGGCGCTAATTACGCCACCGTAAATTACGGTGGCGTAATTATCACCAAGGTGGTTTAGCGCCATGGATTTTAACGGCTGCTAAAAGCGGCCGTTAAAATCGGAATCAGGTGTTAAGGGTTAACGACGGCGTTAACCCTTAACGCCTGAGTTGTAATGAGGCCCAATGTCCGACTCTGAAAGGGAAGAGCGCAAACAAAATGAAAGAAGGGAGGCGAAGTGAAGGGCGACTCCCAAGGGAAAAGAAAATAAGATGGTCAGATGCTAGTGAGTCTGCACCAAGAGCGTCAAAGTCTGCCACGCACCCTGACCGATATGAAGAAGTATCTCACGTTCAGAGGGGGTGTCTTCGCCACCTTATGCAGATAGACTAAGGACATTGCCAGGTAGATGGCGATGCGGGAATATTAGCCCTGCAATAGACAGAAAAACAAGGAGAGAAGAGAAAGAGGGCTACGCATTCCAATTTCCACTACTAGAGAAGGGGGGGTGTAAGACCACAATATATTCCATGACCACACATGGATCGAGAAAATTTGAAAAACAAGCTTCCAATGCTGACATCAGGAGACGGAAAATGGATACATGAGTTAGAAAAAATGACAGGAGGCAATACGCTAGCTATAGGGGACATCAAAGGCCTCCTGATCGCCATACTTGGTGAGAGAGCAGACGATGTGTGGGCACGAGCAGGCTATCCTGGTGTAACCACAATGAATACCTCGCATGACGGAGTTCCATTTAACAATTGTAGAGCCGCAGTATGGAAAGTGCTACGAGTACTTTACCCAGATACCTCCGATATGGGAGCTATAATGACTCGAAAAATGAAGAAGTCAGAAGATCAGTTGATTTATGTAAAGAATTTCCAAGATGCGTGGGTGCTCGAAACGCAGGAATCTTGGACAAAATCTATACCTGTGTTTTACCATATATTGTGCCAAGGGTTGCCAGAGCCGGTGCAGAAACAACTCAAGAAATTGGTGGGAATCAAAGCCAAACCTTGGGCAGAAATACAGTTGACCATCGCACATTATTGTAGACTGTTGCAAGAAAAGAATGGCAAAAAGGAAGCGACTTGTAAGGGTGAGGCAGCGAATTTGGTGCAAAAGAAATTGTCAAAGTATGCTCTTGAGGGAGCCATGATAACTAGCACAGCTGAATCAGGCATGCAGCAGGTGGCTAGTCCACAGCAAAATAATCAGGGCAATACGGGATTCCATCCCAGGGGAAGAGGAATTAGGGGAAGAGGATGGCAGAGCAATCAGGGAGGTTTCCAAAATACTCAATGAGGCTTTCAAAATATGCAAAATGGTAACCAAGATATGTCAAATGGGCAAATGATCCGACCACCGCAAGATTGTTGGCTTTGTGGAATGACAGGGCATTTGGCGCGCACATGCAGAGGTCAAGGCATGATGCAGAACGGCCAAGGAACAGGAGCAGGCATCACAAATCCACCTGCAGGGTTGCAGCAGGGTGGTGCACAAAATCACACAGTGCAACAACAAGCACAAGGAGCGCAGCAAGGGGTGCAACCACAAAGCATGGGGAATTTTCCACAAGGACAATCCCACAGGCACCGCTGCAACTATCACAGACCATGAACCCTGGAATGGGAGGTAACAATGGAAATGGGGGAAATCCACCAGCACACGGTGGGCCGAATTTATAAATAAGTTTGGACAGCTCACTGGGAACCCTGATGTGCTCTATCCTATCAGTGACACCAGACCCTCATAGGAACCTTTGGTGGATGTCGTTATAGGGAGTAAAGAATATTCCTTCCTGGTTGACACGGGTGCGACACACTCGTGCATACATGAAGGCAAGTTTTCCTTGTCTGGCGAGGCCATAGATACTCAGAGTTTTACAGGAGCTCACAGTCGAATTCCCTTTACAGACACACTCCCAGTCTCCATAGGAGAGTGCAAAATGTATGTACCTTAATTATATTCACGTCAGACCCCAGTAAACATTTTGGGTCAAGACTTAATGACAAAGTTGAACATGACAATATCGTTCACGGAGGAGGGCATAGTATGCTGCACTCCAGGAATGCACTATTCAAATGTATGTGAAATGATTAGACCACACTCAGGACACATAGCTATGAGGGCCATACCATTAGAGCCAAAATTCTTCACATATGGCATGCGTGTGCTTATTGCGGGATTGCCAGGCCTTGAAGACAGGATCATGAGAACCGCTGATGTGTTTTTATTCAGAGCAAGAATACCTATGAATGAGGAGGAGGTACAAGTATTTCCCTTGATGATACACGCAGCTGTTGTGCGAGGGAAAATTGTCTTGGTTGACGGTTACGATGATGAAGGCAGACAATGGTGCACAATAATTGCAATTTAAGAAGGATATCGAGTGACTGACGTCACTGATGACGATCTGTTTGAAGAACAAGCAGAAATGGGAGAGACAATGGTTGAAGTAAGTCTCACCTTTTGGGCAAAGATGATTAAAAGAGAAGTACCTCAGAGAATGATGTTGGCCCTAAAACGTCCTGAATATTTTGATGACCATATAGCTAAAGTGCCTGTCTCAGTAAGGACTACCGGACCCTATGACGTGGGTCTCTTGAAGGGGGTTGGAGAAGTAAGGATTAAACTGAAACCAGGAGCAATTCTACCAAGAGCCCGACAATATCCCATGTCCAGAGAGGCAGATGAAGGGATTTTTAAGACAAAGTCTGCCATGAGGGACCGGGGCATCTTACTGATGTCAGAGTCACCATGTAATATGTCAGTGTATCCTCTCAAAAAATCAAAGAGAGGGTCTTGGAATTTAATTCAGGATTTATGCCCAATAAATGATATTGTTGAGGCCGAGTTCCCTTTTGTCCCTAACTCAGCTACAATATTATGGAATATACCCATTGAGGCAAATTATTTCACAGTGATTGACTTGAAAAATGCATTTTTCTCAATCCCGTTGCACCGTGACTCACAAGATCTGACATCATTCACGTTCAGACAAATGCGTCTGAAAAGCACTAGGCTGCCACAGGGGTACTGTGAGTCCCCTTCTATTTTCAACAGAGTCCTACAGAAGGACTTAAGCAATATTACATTAAAAAGTGTTGTCCTGCAGTATGTGGATGACATCCTAATCTGCAGCACAACAGAAGAGCAACGCAGGCACGATTCTATTCAACTATTGACTATACTGGCTGAGAAAGGATATAAGGTTGACAAGGAAAAATTACAATATTGTCAACAGGAAGTGCTGTACATAGTCCAGCTGATCTCACATGAAGGGAAGAAAGTGACCCCAGAAAGGGCTGAAGCCATATTGAACACCGCTAAACCGCACACAATAAAGCAGATGCAGAGCTTTTTAGGCCTATGCAACTATGTCAGGGCATGGGTCTTCTACTACAGCTCTTACACTAAGCCCTTACTTCAGGCCCTAAAGAAGGCTCAAGTGACAAAAGAAAAGATTGAATAGTCTGAGGCCATGGAGAAAGGGTTTGCCGAACTCAAAATAGCTATTTGCACAGCTCCAGTTCTAGGGATCCCCAATTATGCAGAGGAATTCTACCTGTTTTCACACACAAATGGCAGCGTCATGACAGCAGTGCTCGCTCAAAGAACCTTGTTGGGGTACAAGCCCCTGGCATATTACAGTGGGAATCTGGACCCAGTAATGAGAGGCCACTTTCCTTGCGAATAAAGTTTAGCTGCTGCAGCGTTCGCCATAGAGAAGGCGACAGCCATTGTAATGGGATGCTCAATGACATTGTACATCGAGCACTCATTATTTGCCTTTCTAGAGAAACCAAAGGGCACATTGACATCTCAGAGAGCATCAGCTTACGAAGAGATCATATCAAACCCATCAATTAAAATAGTCTGATGTAAGATAGTGAACCCATCCATGTTTATAGCGGAGCCAGTCACTGAAGGAGAACCGATACATGACTGTGCAAATTACGAATAATTCTATGATGAAATCCCAAGGGTGAAAGAAAATGCCTTGGCAGGAGGAGAGATCGTCTTTATTGACGGGTCTTCTAGAATCTACCAAAGTTATGGGCAAAGATACACAGGCGTCGCTGGGTGAAACACATAGCAAATGGAGAATTTCGAGTACATGTTAGTGCGCGAATACCATCTCAGTACTCAGCACAGGCTGCAGAATTATTGCTGTTGATACTCGCCATTGAAAATCACGCAGACCAGGAATTAACTGTGTACAGTGACTCCGCCTATGTGACGTAGACAGTGCACACAAGCTTAGAGCGCAGGAAAAGGAGGGGCTAACTCTGAGCAGACGGCACACCAGTGCAGCACGGAGCCTTATTGGACAGGCTGATTAAGGCACTACAGCTCCCATTGGGCATAGAGGTCATGAAATACGCCGCCCACACCAAGGGGACAGATTTTGTGTCAAGCGGAAACCAAGCAGCAGACACGGAAACCAAGCGCATGGCATCCAAAAGTGAGTCGATTATGGAAGCGGAAGTCGCCTGCACCAATGAAAAAATGATGGTTGCACGAACAACATCCAAAGCCTATAACAATCTTGGGCAAACGCAGCTAATGGAACTCCAAGGGGAGGCCCCACAGGAAGAAAAAAACCTGTGGAAACGTTAGGGGTGTTCTTTAAAACCCCCTGACAGCTTGTGGCAACAAGACAGCACTGGTAAACCAGTAATGCCTGCTGCCCTACTAAAAATAGCGCTGGAGCAGTTACATTACTCTGCCCATATGACAAAGGAGAATCTAGCAGCAACGCTCGCGGAAGACTGGTTCATACCGAATTTAGCTGAGCATGTTGCATTCTTTATGGTGAACTGCATGATCTGCCAGCAATTCACCACTGAGCACACATTAAAAGTTATGAGAGGAGTCATCCCCAGACCAAATGGGCCTTTTCAACACTTGCATGTCGATTACGTCGACATGATTAAAAAATGCAACGTGTGCAGATACTTAATTGTTGTGGTGTGTCCATTCTCTAAATGGATAGAGGCAGGTCCATATACACACCCAAACGCTACCTGTGCGCGGCAACATTTTTAGTGTGGGAAGTGCTCCCAAGGTGGGGGGTATGTGAAGTCATGAGATCAGATAATGGGGCCCACTTTGTTAATACAGTATTTGAACAGATTAACTTGCTGCTTGGTATAAAGCACAAGTTCTCGTCGGCTTATCATCCACAAGGTAATGGGATCTGTGAGAAGCTCAATGGCTTGTTGAAGGAGAGAATAGCCAAGTTGAAGCTTACTCTAAAGAGGGGATGGTTGCACTGCCTTCCACTGGCTCTGTATGCACTTCAGAACCAACCAGGCTCCGACCATCATCTTACGCCACACGAGATAGCCACAGGAAGAAGAATGAGAACTCCCCTAACACCCCGAGATAGAGCTAGATGTGATGCCCAGTCAACAGGAGAGGTTTTAGGGTCTAAAATGCAAAACTATCTGAACTGCATGACATCTTGCCTTACTGTAATTTCAGACCAGTTGCAGTGACGACGAAAAGGGTGCAGCACAGCACAGGACACAGAAGGTGACATTGCAACAGACCCAGCTCAAGGTCTACGTGTTCCACTCGTCTTCCCTGGAGATGCCGTCTTCATGAAAAACCATACAAGGAAAAGGTGGGACGAACCAAGATTCAACGGTCCTTTTATCGTAGAGGACTGCACTCCGCCCGCTGTGAAGCTACAGGGCAGGAGAGCATGGATTTTTCTCAGTGATATCAAACCCTACTTCGGAGAAGGCCCCCTGCCTGCACCCCAACGAGAGGAATCGACAAGCGACAGGGAAGAACCACGTGCAGACGAGATCCATGACGAGGAAGAAGGACGCATGACCAGCGAAACAAAGATGAGGAACTTTTCGCAAGTTGTGGCTTAACTTGGACACTTCCTCTAAGCAAAAAAAGAGGATAAGGACATAAAAACAGACACTCTGTGCATCCTAGTTGCAAGGTGAAGAAGAAAATTGCGCGTATAAGCCACAATTTATTCTGTTGATTTGAATATTGAACAGAAGCACAATTAAGTCTTGTTGAGAAAAAGACTATGGCCCTCATTACAACACCGGCGCTAAACCATGGCGCTATTAGCACCATGGTTGGTGCCGGTATTGTAACGAGTCCGCCATGGTGAAATGCGGAAGTACCACCCCATTCCAAGGTTGGCGGGGCGGTACTTCCCCATTTCACCATGGCCCTTCCATATTCCCATTTTCGCCCCATAGGGCATAATGGGAATGGGGAAGGCGGTAAGTACGGTACTGCAAATTGCGTTACCGTACTTACCTTGGAAGTCCCTTTGCGGGTCCCTACTTTAACAGCTTGTCTAGACCAGCCGTTAAGGTCGGATCCCGCAAAGGGACCTCGTAATTAGGCACTGAGGGGTTAACGGTGTCGCAGCCTTTTACGGCGCTGTTAACCCCTTAGCGCCAGGGTCGTAATGACCCCCTATGACAAATTTTGACCAAGGATGTTTACATTGGAAGCACATACAGTATCCTGATTCATTCAGTACAGAGACCCTATTTGGAATCACTTATGGTGTCCGACAGTAGAGACATCACAAAGGACCTAGTCACCTATTTCGACTTAGTACTAAAGTCATACCCGTCACTGGTAGGGAGGCTCACCAGTGTCACAGACTTTTTATAAGATCCTGAAAACTAAAAGACAATAAGACAACTCTTCACTGACATTGCTGAACAACTTATCCTACTCCCTGAGTACAGTGAGAAAGAATCAAATGTTCCCAACGCAGGCGGAAATAAATGAGCTTGTCAACACAATGTTCTTTCACATAATCGAAGACTGTCCAACACTTATTGGAAGAATGAGAGACACACTCACGTTTCTTCGAGACCCAGCAAACACTGAACATTTAAGCCATCTTTTAAATAAGATCATCATTTTAGTCGCACTCCACGCGACCGGACAGTGCAGACATTGTTTACATCAAGGAAAAAACATATAACCCTGAACCCAACAAGACAGTCCAGATGTCCCTGTCACCAGAAGACAGCAGATTGGCGCACAATGTCCTTTTTCGCCTAGTAGCTGACTTTCCAGAGTTGGCGGGGAGACCTATCGAGGATGTCGTCCTCACCTTCATCAGAGATCCAGCTAATGTCGCACAGATGGGAATGCTCCTGCATGGAATCATACTCCAAGTGGAACTTTCCAACCATCGGAGAGATTATCTGAGGAGATTCTGAGAAAGCTTTCCGCCGAGGGACAGATCGAGGGAGCAGAGTCAAGAACTTCATTTGTTATATTTGTTGTCATTTTTTTCCCTGTTTCTTCATACTGATCAGTGCCCAATATGTCCTCAGGACTGAAACAGATTTGAGGAGTGTACTGGGAGCTTACCTACTTTGAACATGCACAGTAAAGGGACTTACTGAAGTATTATTTAAGTTGATTTTTCCCGGTAGTCTAGCAAAGGAACTGCATCCTGAAATAAGAGACAATTTGTCATTCACAAGAAGGGGGACACCTGTGAAGCACCTGACATTCATAACAATAAAATCTAAAAGACGATATTGCTTAAGTGAATATAATAAATTTTACATTTTGGCAAATGATCGAGATGGGGCTCCAGAGCAGTAACCTGGCCCTCCCACAAGCAGAGAGCCACCCTCACTTCTCTGGAAGGAAATTCTGTTTGCTTATACATAGAACCAAAATGCACTTATGCATCATATTTGTCATTATTTTTCTGTCATTAACGATCAGAACTGCATTCTTTATTGGTGCCCGGAGCGTTCCAATTTCAGTGCTCCCATTTGATTATACAAGCATGAAACCCACAAAAGCACCCAGACCTTATATAGTCATTCCAGTCCCTAGAAAATCTGACGGTGGAGTGAATGAACTTGAAATGAACGTGATTAATAGTGATACACACACACTTATGGTAACGAATGAGCAGGAAAGCCGGAGACAGGGTTGGCATGAAATGAATGAAGAAAGAACACTGACAACTACACGCAGACACGCACTGAATGCACACAAAACAGGCCTAGTATCAATGACCACAGAACGACAAACGAAAGCAGCAGAGAAGATGAGACTGCCTGCCATAAAAACCTTCACAGAAGATAGTGTGAGAAAGCAAGAAGAATTAAGAGAAAGACCAACAGAAGCAGTCATATCAGAAACTTTTGAGAAAACAAAAGCTAACTCGGAAAAACTCTCTGCACGGACACAAATGATAGTATACTTATTATACCCGCACATAGCCAGAGCAAGGAAACTACAAGAGGAAATGAAGAAGTGTAGAGGTGACGCATGTTCTTCTATGATTATAAAAACATGTCCACCGCGGCTTATTAAAGTTTGTAATTTTATAAATGCCTCTCGGAAGGCAAGTAGTGTTCCAAACGAATTAAAAGCAACTATGGTCACTCCCATCTTAAAAAAAACAGGATTGCCAACGGACAATCCTCTAAATTTCTGACCCATCTCCAACACACCCTTCTTACTGAAGATTTTGGATAGAGTGGCTTACAGTCAACTCGCAGAGCACTTAGACCTTCATACCATCCTCCATCGAAATCAGTCAGGTTTTAGGAAGAAATATGGGACGGAAACTTCTCTTTTGGAACTGAAATCTAAATTAATGTAGAAATGGATAGAAGTGGTCTCTCCCTGATTATCTCTTTAGACCAATCAGCGGCTTTTGATTTAGTTGAGCACTCAATCCTTATTCCAAGGCTACAGGAGGTGGCTAATCTCTCAGAATCAGCAGCTCTGTGGATCGCCTCTTTCTTAGAGAATAGTACAAGTAGGGTCTGCTCAGCTACCGCTGAAGCCAACCCACTTTCTGTTCTTTATGGGGTCCCTCAAGGGGAAAGCTTGTCCCCATGTCTGTACAACTTGTTCATGGCCCCATTGTTCTTTATGCTACACGAAGAGGGGGTTGTGTTCTCCAATTATGCAGACGACACCCAATGTGTCATTAACTTAACGGTACACCACAAAAAGGATGTGGCGGAGGTTAATAGAGTTTTCGCCCTAATTGAAAAATGGATGCTGGATAATTTCCTAGCTCTAAATCCCAGTAAGACAGAGCTGCTGATAGTCGGCAGCTCCAAGGCGATTAACAAGTTAAATCAAGACTATAGCACTTTCAAACTGGGTGATGACATCATCACACCCTTACCGAAAACTAAAATCCTAGGAGTAATACTGGACTCGACATTAAGCATGAAAGCTCATGTTTCATCAGTGGTGGCAGGGATAGTCTATTACATCAGACTATTGGCTCTTTTGAGGCCCATGATCTCGCAGGAAAGTGCTGAGACAATAGCCAGGGCAATTATAGGTGCCAAATTGGACTATTGTTGCAGCCTCCTGCTTGGCATTAACCAAAGAGAACTGCACACACTGCAGGTTGCCCAGAATTGGGTGGTCAGAGTAGTTCTCAGACTTCCTAGGCACAGTCACGTAACTGCAGCCAGACGCTCATTGCACTGGCTCCCTATTGAAGCCAGGATTAACTTTAGAGTACTAGTTATAGTCTTTAAATGCTGGCTCCAAGTAATGCCTGCGTACTTACAACAGCACATAACTTCAAAGAGTAATTTAGGATCTCCGAGATCCGATTCCTTAAATCAGATCACACAGCCAGGATGCAAGACATCAAAGGCGGAAAAGGGAGCATTTAAAGTGAAGGCCCCCTCTCTGTGGAACAATCTTCCCATAAGTTTGAGGAGCCGCTCCTCCCTCCTATCTTTTAAGAAGGAATTGAAGACCTTCTTGTTTGCCTGACTTACTGAAAAATATGGACTTCTCCAATAGCGCTGTTTCATATTACTGGGGATAGCAGAAAAACGTCCGCGGAGCCTTATGATCTTGCTTTCTTTAAGGACGTCTTCCTTGTGCTGTATGTTTTTTTCTGTTGTCTGCACCTTTATGCCCAAGGGTCAATAGCGCGCATAATAAATGCAATGCAATGTAATGTAAGAACAAAACAGCAGAGACTGTATCGACAAGCAGACATGTTCTAACACAAGGGACAAGTACCAGGTCTACAATACAGCCATATACCGGACCGATCTCAGGCTGGTTGGCATGGGCATTTGCACGCACCAGAGAAAAGATGCATGAGGACCAGGAAAGAGCTGCCAGACTCCTGTCCACTCAAATGGTGCAGATGAAGAGACCTACACCATGGACCAGGATACCTGAGGATCCTCCAGCAAGAAAAAGCCCTACAGAGGCATTCGGAGATGTAGTTATAGCGAACTACAGGAAAACCTTAAGAATCAAGAGAAGCATGCATGAAGATGACAATGAACTAAACGACTACCTAAACAGCACAGCACATCTGGGAAACAACATTTGGTATCAGCACATGAAAGAAGTTGGAAGACAAAATTCAGAAGGGGAATGCTTTGTTTGTGCACTCTACCGTACAGCATGGGGAAGTCCAACATCTTCGTAGCTGTAGAAATCAATGTCCCGACAGCACACTGTCTCTCACACATAGCAATGTGCAATATCAAAGGCCAGTTCTTTTTTTTTTATTGTCATTTTTAGTTTGAATCAAACTTTTATCACAAACATTTTTTTTATCAAATCCTTTAAGAAAACAACATGTTCGATAACAGTTCACAAGCCCAAACTTAGGATTCAGTATCCAAACAGGCTTCTACAAAGTCTATTACTGAACACGTCAAATGAATTGAACTTCCATCCAAGATTCTTAACCACCATTCATCCATGTTGTCATTTATAGGCACAAATTGTATTAGGTGTGTTGACCTCAAAGTCTTAAATTCTGGGCATTCTGTTATTAGATGTTTGAGTGATTCTATGTTGGTTTTACAGAACCTGCAACCGTTGTCATCTGATTTTTTTCGATGTGACGTGCCACTTCATTTGTTTTGTCTTTACAGCATTTAGATGCAGTCTCAAGAATCCATTTCGATGGTGTCGAGAAGGACATTTCTGCAAATATTGAGGCAAATTGTCTAATTTTTTCATTACTAGACTATTGTCCAAGGCAGTCGAAAGGTCTTTATATTTGGACAGATTTTGGATCCAGAACCATTGTTTTATTTTTTTTTCTTTGCGATTTGAGGCTGGTCTAGCAGTGTTTCAAGCTTGGTGTCACTCGCCTTTAGCACCTCCTCTAGCTTTTGTGTCCAGATCTTAAGTAGTCCAGTATGTTCCAAGTTGTCTCTTGGCGCTAATAACTTGTATGCAGGTTCTGGATTTACAATTTGCATTTTACGTAGCATTGCCAGGGATTTCCAAACGACACAGCTGTAGAGTTCTTCTAGCGCCAGTTCATACCTTATTGCAATGATTGAGATATAGTTCGGTAGTCTTAGCACTCGCCGCCAGAAAATTCCTTCTAGTTTTGCCCAGATTTTATGGTCCAAATTCCATCCTGTTTCTGAGCCATATGTGATTCCTGGGACTACCTTTTGCACATAAAACTGCAGCACTGGGATTAAGCTGAACTTTCCAAACAAGGTGTGGATTTGCGCCCCTTGTAGAGCGAACGTTTTCATTAGTTGAAGCAAGTTTAGTGCCCAATTATTTTCTCGAATTGACTTGTTTATTAGAACTCCCAGGTAGCGTATTTCGTCGACTGCTTCAATTCCTTCATTGTCGATCTTCCAATGAAAGTCTCGGTTTCTTTTTCCTTTTGCCGGGCCAAACTTCATTATTTTGGTCTTTTTTACATTGACTCTTAAGTCATTTTTCTCCATGTATTGTTGTAAACCTAATATTAGTCGCTGTAGCCCTATTTGAGTTTTGTCAATCAGAACCAGGTCATCTGCATAGGTTATGCACCAGATTTGATGACCATTTATTTTTGGAGAGAAGCGGTGTATGTTTGTTAATGCATCCGGGATATCAGCAATAAATAGTTTAAACAAGACTGCAGCTAGAGGGCAACCTTGTTTTACCCCTCTATTCATGGCTATTGCTTCAGTTAATTCACCCTTTCCGTTTATCCTTACACAAATTGATGTTTTAAAGTGGAAGGCCATTATTGGATGTAGAATATTCTCTGGGCAGCCCCAATTTTTAAGTTTTCTCCATAGAAGATCATGATTTACTGTATCAAAGGCCTGTTGCATGTCTACAAAGGCAAGAAATAGGTTTGTGCTTTTCGACAAGGCTTCCAGTTTCAGTAGGTTTACTATGGTTAGATTAATCTCCGTCCCGACTCCTCTAGTAAACCCAGTCTGCCGGCAATCCATGATTCCTTTGTTGTTAGCCCACGTTGTTAATTTTTGTTGCAGAAAAGTAGCCATTATTTTTCCAATTGTATCTAGAAGGGCGATTGGCCTGTAATTGACTGGGTTGGACCGATCCCCCTTCTTGAAAACTGGCACAACAATCGCCTCAGTCCAGGATTCTGGAAGTGATTTTTGGTTTGCGATTCTGTCGAACAGTATTGCGATAAAGATGGTGCATTCCGCTTTATGTGCCTTTAACATTACGTTGGAGATGCATTCAGGCCCTGCTGCCCTTGAATTTTTTAACTTGGAGATTGCATGTTGTATATTTTCCTCGGTTTCTCCAACTTCCCATCGCGTTAACTCACTATTCGTGTCTGTTAATGGGCCTTGTTGTGATTGTTTGAAAACGCCTGTAAAATGTTGATGCCAGGCTCCCTCAGAAACTCCGTTAGCAAGCGCGTCTGTTTGGTTTGCCGTGTTGTTGTTTAAAATGCGCCAGAACTCTCTCGCGTTGTTCGAATGAATCAAGGATAGCATCAACTCGTCGCGTTCTTGATCTCTTGCACAGGCAAATTATTTATGCCAATTGCAGTATTTTTGTCGCCGTTGTTTAATATGTAATGCAGCGTTCACTGCCATGTTCCGCTTTAACTTCCTTATTTCTTTATTGAGCAATTTCTTCTGGTCATTTACTAGTCTGCTCCACTCATGCCTGTGTGTTTTTCTGTTGTTTAGAACCCTTGAATTGCTCAGTTGTTGATAAGGTAATAAGGCGACATAGTTTATCGAATTTGCTATTTTGTTAGATTGAGTTCGATACACCTCTGTTAGGCCTTTTATTTGGTTTTCTTTTAGGCGTAACCGATTTCGCCCTTGATTTACTTCAACTGATTGTTTGCAGAACGCTGCTTCTGGTTTCTGACTTAAAGGCCAGGACATTTCCAAGACGTCATGATCACTTCGATCTGTCTGGATAATTCGTAGCTTTGTGATCTTAGTCCATATATTTCTTGATGTCCATATGTAGTCAAGAATCTTTTTGTAACCAAAGTTTCTCCAAGTGAACATCGGCGGTATGTCTCCAGTTATTTGTCCAATTACCATGTCGCAGTCTCTTGCATCCATTTCATTGTTCCAACACACTCTCCTTTCGCTGATATTATGTTTGTCCTTTGTTTTTGATGAAATTAGTTCATTTTGTCATTGAACCATGATAGGTTCATATCACCGCATATAATTATCGATAGTTCTTGGTGTTTCCTAAGATTTTTGTCAATTATGTTTGTTATTGATTGGATGAACTTCTCAGTTGTGATCTTCACTGGATTCCAATACAGGTTGATTAGGAGCAGATATTTTGATATTTTGAGTCCGTAAATTGACCATTTGGTTTTCGAATTAATGTTGCCTGTACGAGGCTATTTGGGTTTTCGATTTCGCAAACTTCCCATGTAGTTCCATGTTTCACCATTGTAATTAAGCCGGACTGTGGGCGACCTCGAGCGTTTTTTTTTCTGCTGGATTGAGCAGAGTCAGGTACCCATCCTTTACAGGCGGACTTCGTAACCATGTCTCCTGTAAGCAGATTAGAAAATTATCAGACAAATCAACTGGGAAGTCATCGAATAGGTGTTGGAAACCTCACGTGTTCCATGAAATCAGTGTGACCAGCCCTTCTCGGTCGTTGTTGTCTAGCTAATGGTTTCTTTTTCTTGTTTCCACTTTGCTTTTTTGCGATGGACCAAACCGTCTGGCTTTCAACTGATTTCTCAAGGTATCCCGGCGATGTTCTATGGACTCTTTTGCATTATCGCTTGAGCTTGCGCCTCTAGAATTTTTTGAAAACGGTAGATCTTCTTCCGAAATCTCGAAGCCCATGAACAAGAGTTCATCTTTTGCCGCCATGAGGGTTTTTCGTACAGCTTTTGAATTTATGTGCAGAAGAACTTGGTCTCCTCGTTCTTCTGAAACGTATTCCACTATTCCAATGTCATTTGTTGTGACAGTTCTCAGTATCGGCACTGAATGCAATAGTCGAATGACATTGCCTCTGTTCAGGTTTACGTCATTTTCCTCATGGAATATGTTTTCAATCCGTATTCTTCCCTGCAGATCTTTTGTTGCGATTTGTTTAAGTTTTTCAGCTGCAAGTGATTTGATCTGTGATTGTGCTCGTGTAAGTTTTGGATTTAATGGAACATGATGTTTTAACACTCTGTCGCACTCTTGGTTGACCTTGGAATCTGGTAAGCTATTTAGCTTTTTTGTATTATCCCATTTTCCTCTGCGCTCATTTTGTTTTTGTTAATTGCGCATTTGGTTGCATCAAGAATCGCTTTGCAGCACCTTCGTTTGGTTCCTTTGTGATTGACTGACATGTTTCATCTAACTCTTCGGGTTCAGCCATCGTTTCGTCAACAAGGTAGTCAGAATACGTTGAAAGATCGCAGAGATCCACCGAGGATTGTATAGATTGGATGGAGGCGTTATCTGAGTCTAGTCTCCTTCTTTTTTTGGGATTTATCGTGTCAGCTTTAACTGTTACTCCTGTTACTTTTATTAGAGCTTTCTCTTTTTCCAGTCCTTTTTGATGAACCTGTTTGTCTCTTACAAAGAGACTTTGTTTGACTGGGGTAGGCAAGTTTCGTACAAACTTTCGCGAGCCATTTGAGTGTTTTTTTGCTGCCTTCAGGTTTTTCTTTTTCTCAGTTTTTTTTTAGCTGGACACTGCTTTACCAGGTTCGGTTGAGCCGATTTGGCATCACATATGATATTTTTTGCTGCGCCTCCAAAAATACCGTAAATTTGTTTGTCAGTCGAGCAGTGAGGAAGTGCCGGGAATTTTTCGGCATGTACTTTGCCAATAGTCACTATTTTTGTTTTCTGCGACGATAACAACTGCTCAGAATTGATTGACACAGCCGGTGGCAAGTCGCTGCCGCACGCCTGTCCCTTCTGACATTCTTCAATTGATAAGTGGGCGTTATTTTGAGTACTTTGGCCTTGTTTTTCAATCAATTGGCACTGAGATTCTGTGATATCATTTTTATTATTTGATGTTATTGACTTGTTACCACCATTTCTGCCTTCTGAAAACTGAATTGCCGTGGTAATTTCCGGTTCTATCAGGCTCTCGGAGGCTTGCGACTCATTTTTGGGATGCAAAGGACCTTGCGTTAAGCTGCACCTTAAAGATTTCAGTAAGGTACTTTTTTCCATACAGTCGTTCCTAAACTGTGTGTTTAGCTCAGTATGCCGGGTCCAAGTTTTGGATACTTCATTTTCGAATTTTTGTGTGAATACTGCATTTGCACTTTCCATTTTGTTAACTTTTTCATTTAGATGACTAAGTAGCGTGTTGTTGTTTTGTAGTTCGTCGTGCAGAGATTCGTACAATTTAATGAATGGAATTAGTGCCAGGGACGTTGCAGCGAGTACATTATTATGGATTTGGATTGCGGCCGCCGTAGACAGATTGGATTTGAGTGACGACTCGTTTGCGGAGTCGTGATGTTTTAAATTGTTCCTCTCTCTTTCCATGTCAATTCCATCTCGTTTTGGAGCTTCTTTGATCATCTGCGGCAATGGACTGACATCTACTGAAGAGGACATTAGGACTGGCGTTGAGCAGCTTACCATTGGCTGTGAGGAATTTCTTCAACAGCTCCTATTTTCCTGAGAATCATGCGACTTGTCATTTTGTGTATTTCCAGGAGTGCCGTGGATTTGGTTTCTAAACATTGGTCTTTCAATGTTTGAGTCTCGACCCCCTAATCGGCCGTGTACTTCAGGAGTTGTTTGTATGTTTAGAAGTTCTTTGTTTTTTGCAGCATTTTGAAGCGACTCTGTGCGTGCTTGGCTGTCTATAGATTTTTTATTTACGGTAAAGCCTTCTGCTAATTTGTGCTTCATTGCTTCAAAG
The DNA here is from genome assembly GCF_040938575.1 of Ambystoma mexicanum. Lineage (NCBI taxonomy): Eukaryota > Metazoa > Chordata > Amphibia > Caudata > Ambystomatidae > Ambystoma > Ambystoma mexicanum. The sequence goes on from NC_090936.1 coordinate 1,214,833,472, forward strand.
TCAGCTTTTAAATGTTCTGTAAGGCGTGCTTCGCGACCTGCAAAGTCGAAACCGCTGGTCTGCTTGTAGCCATTTGTCTTTAAGCTTTCATTATTGTTTTGACCATTTTTACTTTTGCTCTGACTTGCTAAACCTTTCACGAGCCTTAATTCCGTAAATGTCCTATTTACGTTTGCTTTATCAAACTGGTCCTTGTTTGGTCTTTGTTTATAGGTAGAGACGGGTGTTTTGTGACATGGTTGCCCTGGAATTGCTATCGTTTTATTGAAGATCCTTCTCACGCCCACATCGTTTTTCCTTCCTTCTGTGGGCGGGTACACACATCTCATTGAGCTTTCTTCACACGTTATAGCTCGAACCTCGAGTTGCAACAGTTCAAGGTCTGTTACGTCAAATGGAGAATCAAAAACCACTGTGTTGATTTCGATCGCATTGTCACTGAATCCGTCTTGTGAGTTTTCAATTGTAATTGCTTCTAAGCGGCACGCGCTGGTTTTATTTGGATGTAGATTGCTTATAGCCTTTGTCGCATCGTCCATCATCTTCGATTTCACTGGTCCCTAAGATTTCCTTACAGCTTTCTGAGTTAAGTTGGTCGCCCTTGGTGGCGGGGTCTGCATTGCTTTTCCCTTCCACCTCAAGTCGTTGTGTTGGGGCACTTGCAGACGAGATTCTAGCCAGATATATACTAGTAAATTGAGCTAATGATGGAAACACAGAGGCATTGGTACTTGAAGATTGTAAAGCTTGAACTGTCTGAATTGTGTGTTGCACAATTTCCGGAGTGTCATTTTGTTGCTTTTGGCTAGACCAATTATACCCCTCAAGTTCACACTTTCTAGTGTTCGTTTTGCCATCTAGAGACACGATTTTGTCTGCTGCCTGTGCGCATGTCTTTAGTTTCGATCGTGTCAGAGGGCCCGCCTCAGCCATTATTTTTCTCCTTACCTGTGCTTTTCAGGAATCGCCAGGCAGCGCTGACAGCATTCGTTTCACGGACCACCTATCGCCAAACCCGCCAAACAGCTAAACAGCAGGTCCAAACAGCCCTTCTGCCACAGGGCTTACGCCGCAAGGGCGGCTCGATTCAGCTGATATCCCCTGCAGGCTATCACGTGACTTTCACGTCACGGAAAGGGGAATCCCCGTAGAAGCGAAGCACTTAAAGCAGCGGCGTCCTTTTCACCACTCGCTTTTCGCTTCGCTCGCTCCACAAAGTAATCCACAGTAGTTCAGGGAGTTCAAAGATCGAAGAGGCAGAAAGACAGTCTAGCCGCCACAGCTAAACAGCAGGTCCACACAGCCCTTCTGCCACAAGGCGAGTTCATGGGAAGTGATACCTCATTGATATGGACAACTGAGACAGCTTATCCTGATGAAGATGATTATGTTCAGGACATTAAGACGAGAAACAGAGCTCATACTAGGAATCATGTGATCATGTACGAGAAGCCTGGAGTTAAAGGAGCAGGACTACGATGGGAAGTGAACCCAAAACTAAACATCCAAGGAAAAACTCCAGAAGAGGCTCAAAATTGGAAAAACAGAGGCCAAATGCAGATTTGGGGAACATTGCTTTCACCAGACGGATGGGAAAGTGAGTAGTGATCTGCAGAGCATGGATGGTCCTCAGAGCCTGCAAGGAGGCAATTGAAAACTCACAAAGACTGTGCAAACCACTATGGCCTAAACTTACAAAATTACTAACTTGGGTCGAAGACAGAGGAGGACTCTTGCAGATAGCACCACTAGAAAGTCTGAAATTGTGCTTCAGGAACAATGGCACAAGAAAAATGGGGGAGAATCAAAACAGCGGACAGATTTTTGAGGCTCCAGGAATGACTCATAGCACTGCAGTGATCATAGATCATTATTGGGCATGTGGACCCAAAGCATACATCAGACCGCCGAAAAATTGGGGAGGCATATGCACAATAGTGAATTTACATGTTCCAGCATTAATAATCCCGAAAAGTGACCTGAACATTGACAGTTTTCCGAAAACAGATGCTCACCTGAGAAATAAGAGATCTGTAGAATTGATAACCCGAATGAAGAGAGAGAATTACTTCTCTGCCAAATCAGAAGAAGCATTTCATGCAATCCCATATGAACACAGGCTGTTCAGCCTCACCTCATCAGTGCACACAGTGATTTTCATGCCACAGATCCACGTTGGGGTAAATACTAAATGGTTGCAGATAACCAGATGGGATGCAAACCATCAACATGACAATAAAAGGATTCAATGCAATCAAGGAAGAGTTAAGAGCCATCCGACTGATGACTCTCCAGAACAGATATGTACTTGACATGATCACAGCTATGGATGGAGGAGTTTGTGCAAAAATTGGAGAATCATGTTGCACATTTATACCTTCTCATGACGAAGAAAATGGAACTTTAACAGAGGCCATGGGAATGCTGACGAAGCTACAGAATCAGATGATCAATGAAACCGATGAAGTTGATGATGACAGCTGGTTTGGATCACTATTCTTGTGGGTTCCACAATGGATGGCAGACACATTCAAGTTTCTGGGAGCCCTGCTAGTGATGATATTACTAGGATTTTATGTCATCAAGATAATAATCTTGTAATGCCAGAAAATTGCGAAGAAAGCCATAGGGATGAAGATCATGATTGATGTAAAACCAGGATGGAAGCCCAGAGATCTGACTGATGAAGAAATAAGAGACTTTGTGAAGGCTAGCAAGCATGCGCCAGAAGGTAAAAAGTTTCTTTATCCCAGAAAACACAGAAATTATGAAAGAAAATGGATTTACTGCAGCACAAATGGACAATGTCAGCTGATGAACATGTAAGGACAGCAGGAAGCCTGAGAGGAGTGATAAAAATATGGACTCCAAAGAGACACTTCTTCAAACCATCAGGTACAAACCCAGAAGATGCAGAAGAAATAAATACAGAAGAACCAAGTAAGATGAATCCAAAAGAGGAAGCGGAAGTGGTTGATGAATCGACCAGAGGGGGGAGTGTAGAGGAGGTCCAAAATAAAGCCTGCACTCCAGTCGCCCATTTTGAAGTACCAGGAATGTTCACACTGAGACATGTGACGTATGATGAGAAAATAAACCAGCAGAGAGCCACAGTAGGGCTCTGCCCAGTGCCTATCAGGAGAACAACACCTGTTGAAGTACCGATACCTAGAAAACCATGGACAGTAAGGTATCCATGGAGAAAACCCTACCAGCAAATAAGATGAAAGGAAGATAGCCTAAACACTGTCCCGGAAGAAACTCAAAAGGCCTTAATTGAAGATGAATGGTGACGTCACGAAGGCCCTGGCAGACTTGCAGATAGAAGATAAGATGACCCAAAGATGACACACAGAGACAAAATGCCATGAATAAGGATATTGTGAACCTAGAAGGAGAGATGATGTTGAAATATAAAGAAACTTAAGCTGTAAAGCAGGATGAAGTCATTCAAACCAGCTAACGCGTGAACATATGCTTGAAACCGCAAGAAAGCTAAGGAAACAGTGTGGCTTGCTATGCTTAGTAGAAGATAAACCGCAGCAAGCGCCACCTATACATATCTACCTCAACGAAGCACACTATACAAGTGTGAGTCCACTTTACACAAAAGCAGAATGAACTCAGGTTACTAGAGGTCAAACAGGACAGGATTCACATTCCAGCTAAAACTAGAAGAGATGGCTGAATCGAAACTCAGCAGAGGCAACGTGAGCCAGGAAGAGCCAAGGTCAGACCAATAGAAGGAGCGAACAGTAGCTTTGCAGAATCTAAACTTAAGAACAGAACAGCCTATCTCAGGAAGGCCGAGATAAGGAGGCATAGGCAGGTGGCAAGCCGAATAAGAATTAAATGCACAAATTGAAGAAAACTAGGCAGATTCACGGTGTGAGCAGCACGTGACCATCCGAGCCAGAAGACACACAGGATCACACCTACGCCTGGCTGTCGCCTAGACAGAGATATCATAACTTTTTTTGACAAGAAGATACAGTTTCGAGGCCAACCACAGCCAACTAATTGACACATAGCCACTGAAGTAATGATTGATTGAAGGGAGTCCAGTTGAATCTTGGGGCACCCTGCACCTGGCTGACCATTCTGCGTGCTGCTAAGTAAAGTGGAGATTTATGCATGGGTTGAAGCCAACCCAATCACAATGCACTAAATAATCTAGGGTCCTATATATTGTAGAACCAATGGGACTTCGTACTCTTAGTGATGTCTACAAGAGTAATGTTAGAAGGAAGGGCTTAGATGCCCACCTGATAGTGTTTATCAAACCCCCTCATTCCGTTACCATATACAGATATAGTACCTATCGTAAAGTTACCTTTTCCTAACCAATAGAATTGAATGATAACTTTTGAGCGTTACACGTCAATGATGATGAGTTTTGGGTATAAATGTTACTGTTTGTATGAAGTCTGCGGTAGTTGAAGCTATCGCATCACTGTTCATTTCCATGTTTCCCCGTTTTTTGTACTTGTCATTAAACAGACTCCCCTTTGCCAAACCATTGAGGTGTCCTTATTGATTGGTGTTGGAGTAATATACTTGCACCCCCATCCATCTCAAAGGTGCAGCTATCTCGTCTTAAAGTACTGCGGAGCAAACCCTGACTCTATGGGCCAGCCGGGGGTCTCCCCAGTACACTGTGACACACTCTTTTGACTATGTATAACCTTTATACAATAATTGCGACTGGAAATTGATCTAAATATGATTGATGTAAATTCTTGTGACATATTCTGTAACTTGTAAGTATTAATTATGCAATTTGTAAATGATGTAAGTTCCTGTGAAATACTCTGTAACTTGTAAGCTTAAAATATCCATGTCTCCGTGCCCTGATACCTTCGGGTCTGACGCGTGTTACAAATAAAGAAACAAACAAACAAAACAAAGACAGACCTAGGTCGTCCAACGGCTGATTTCCAATAGTCAAGATTGAAGCACACGTGCATCTGGGGCTGGAGTGATTCTACACTACAGCTAAATATCAGCAGCATACTGTTTATATTTATTTGTTTATAGTGCGTCGGAGCCCGCAGGCATCAGGGCACAATGAATAGACAGGCAACGTTTTCTGGCAATATCCCCAAAGGCTCAATATAAAGACTGAACAGCTGGGGCGGTAAAATCGAACCCTGCTGTATCTCCACCTGGAACAGGAACAAAGAGATGAATGATAATCGACCAATTTGTACGGCTTGAATTCTACCTGAGAGAAACGATCGAAACCATTTCAAAACTATGCCACTTATTTCCATACGGATATTCAGAATATAAAAAACAGCATCGTGATCTACTGTATCAAAATCTGCGGACATGTCCAGAAGCACCAACACAAAAGAATCATTCAAATCCATTAATTTGGGAATAGTTTCCAAGATTTTCAGCATTGCTGTCTCATCGGCATTGCTGCAGAGAGCACGGAACCCAGAATGATAATCCAACAACAGATTATAAGATCATCAATAGGAGTGTCTAAATTAATGGAAAACAAATTATTCACAAATCTATGTCCACAAAGAGAACATGGGTGATTGTCAGGTTCTGAGGATGGCCTCTTCAAATCAGGAGCAATCAGTTCTATCAGAAAAGATGGGAAGAATCCATGAGAAAAGAAATCAATAAGCACACTTAGGAGTCCAAGGGACTCAACTGGGAATTTCTTCCCAGGGAAAGCAGGAACAGTGCCATCAGCCTGGTGTGCATCTTTAGTGAAGTTAGAAGTGTTCTTCAGCTGCAGGAGAAACCAATTTGAAACAATCCCAAGAAGAGCAGGTTCAGAGTTGGAAAATGTGTAGCAGATCAGGAGTGTTTTGTTGGCACCAAGGAAAATTTTAGGGACACCACTTTCTCATTGAAATAAAGTTGAGGGTGAACGCAGTGTTTGATGGTTTTAAACAGATGGTGGGGATTATTTACTGCAGATCAATTATGCTGCTAATGAAAAGAAGATTTAGCGACCAGAATCACATTTCTCCTGTGAGGTAAAGATTCTGGGTTCGATCTATACCCTTTATTTTTGAGAAGACGAAGCTCTCTTGTATTTAGCATAAGTGCATAAGAAGACCTAAAATAGGCTCGAAATCTAACCGTTTTTCAAAATAAGTATTGGAGCAAAAGTATCGGCCAATCGAATATTCATAGAGTGAAAACTCTAAAGTAAATGACGTGATGTCACCATTATGCTAATTTCTATTTTGGAGGCTTAAACATTCTACCTATTTTTTGCCAAAGATAGTTGGCAAGTAAGCCCCGTTCACAGCTTCACTCATCACCTTCCTTCCACCAGGTCATGTCCCGCAAGCAAAGGACTTGGGTGGGATGACTCTGTTTAGTTTTGGCTATTAGGTAGCGCTGCAAGTTCTGCCTTTAACCTGAAACCATTGGCATTGGAAGTGAAGAGAAGAGACAGCGGGAGCGATGAAAAGCACACAGCCTGCGGTTGTTCTTTGGCTTTTCTAACCACCCATTGTCCACTAATGGGCAATGCCACCCACTACCTGTCCCACCCTGCCCCTGATAGCTCTTTGAGGTAGCGCTGTGCTTTTCAGGCAATGCCAATGATGTTTCTAAGCAGTCTTCTGGAAGGTAATGCTTTCATTGCAGCTATAAACCAGCTCCCAGTGTAATAAAGACTTCTTAGCCAAATGTGCATTTAGCTCTTTGATTTCTGAGCAATATGTGTCTCCTTGCTTCTGTTGCTTGCACCAATTTCCTGTTAAAAATATACATTGAGAAAGCTAACAGTTTTGTAGAAGGATTTTGCAGACACTGCCCTAATGTGCCCAGGTACTAACTATTTACCAGCTGTTACCATCTTATAGCCATGTGGTACCATTATCACAGTGAATGGAAAATGTCTTCCCTATTCTTTCACAAAAGCAAATATTTTTTGTTTTTGCCAATGTTTGATTTTAAAGGCGTTTCATATAGCAAGGCACTGCCTCCAAGAACCAGCAGTGCGCCTCACAGAGCACATCTACTGGAGCGGAAGCCTCTAGACACAGCATGGGGTTCTGCACATAGAACCGTACGGGCTGTTCAATCCGCGCAAGGCCAGGGGTGAAAGCAAGGTCCATGCTACTCGGAGAGTAAGTGCACCTGGCCTGTAAATATCAACCATACATATATTTACCCAGTGGTGGAAATGCAAACAATTTAAAGGGGGATTCCACAAGGGCTGGGGTGGAGGCGGAGTTCGGAGGAGTGGGCTGAGTTCAGATGGGGCGGAGCAGGCAGTTGAACTCCACTCAAAAGACATTTTCAAAACAATAGTTTAAATATGGTGCAATTTCTTTCAAGCTGCTTTTTCCCAAACTCCTCACTGTACATCAATTCCGCTTTAAATCACTGCTATGGCAGTGCTGCACCCCAAATATTGCTGGTAATGCCTGTTTCCCCAAATAATCCTTCAATACTTTTTCTAAAGGTGGACTCCATTTGCTTGTTTTGAGCAAAGTTCCACCACAATGAATGCTTGAATTAAATGCTATGGTTGCATGCTTTGTTGCTTTTTGTGGGAAGCCCCTATGCCGTATACCTGCCTTCTGCTCAGACACCCCACCTTACCCCATTGCCACACTATCCCTAAAAAAGGGACTGGGTACCACATGCAGGTGGCGTGGTGGCGGGTCATTGGGGTATGGAGCAACGTGGAGGCAGAGAGGGCGTGACAATGGACGATGTGTCAGACAGATGGGGAGTCAAAAAGTGTGCAGATGTATTCTCATGGCGTAATGAGCAACACACCTTCCTTTAAAGCGCTTTCTTGATTCTCCCCACAGATGGTGCCAGTGGGAGCACTGGCCTCCTCTGACTACCCACACCCCCCAAGCAAAAAGGCAGCTGGTGCAGGGCCCAGAGCTGCAGGTGAGCATCAAAGGGCGCTTTGTCTCCAGCTCACTGTCATGCAAACTTAAGTTTCCGACCAATACTTAAGTTTGCATGAAAGTGAGCTGGAGGCAAAGGACCCTTTGTTTGCTATCAGTCAAGAGCAGCGCAACGGGCCACACACAATACAAGAACTGCGGGGGGGGGGGGCGCTCAATTGACACAAACAAACACACTTAGCAACTGTGCCCCTGCTGTTCTTGTATTGGGTGTGGGCCAGCTCAGCGAAACTTTTCTCCCTGTCCCTTTTTTTGGTGCGCCCCCACACCCGGGGAATAAGGACGCACCGAAAATTCTCACACAGGGCCAGAGCTGTTGCTAGCCGGGGCTGAGAGGGCTATAGCCGGGTCTTTTGGTTTTATCCCCAGACAGAACGTCAAGGTCTACAACCAAAAGGCCAGCTAGACCCGAGTCACGACAGCCCCGACATCAGTGTAGCCCCAGATCTTTTCCAGACCTAGCAACACCCCTTCACAGGGCGTTGTGTGGTTGTTTTCTGGGGCTGAGGCAAGAGGCAAGGCGGATCCCGAGATCCGGCTAGAGATCTGATGCCGGATCTCGGATCCGGGGCGAGCAGGACCATCGGCCGGCACTGTATTTACAATTTGGGGCACAGATATACAAAATTCAATGATATGGCCCGACGTCTGTAGATCCTAAAGTCAGCTATGTTGCCAAAAGAATAGACTTCATGACACCATCAGACAGCTTAGGTGACAAACTGCAGTTATACAATGTAACTCACTGCCATCCCATCAGGCTTAGGAAACAGAAACATGCATGTTTCCAGGAAACAGAAACATGCAACATGAAATCAAGACATATATGTTCGTGTAAAAACACCTAATGGAGTAAAATGACACTATACAGTGCAAAAACTATAAAACCCGAAAAATAAAAAACAGCTATGCAGAGAAGTCCAAGCGGTTTTACAGGGCCCACGTGGTTGTGCGTCCTTGTGGGGGGCACTTCAAAACTCCAGGACCTCTCTCTCGAAAAGGTCCAGCATTGGATGAAACCCCTTCAGAACAGCCTGGTGCACCCCCTCTCAGTACATGTGGTTCTTAATAAATAAATAAATAAATAACACCCCTCATGCCGGACTCAAGCCTCTAAGCTCTGGGCCAGTTATCGAACCTGGGCTGCTCAGCGTAGTTTTGTTTCCAAGTCAAGTGTGTTGCCCCTGAGCTATCCGACCAGCCCATGGTCCTAACTCAGATAAAATAGCCGGAGTCTCTGCAAAATGTTACAAGCCAAGATTGCCAAGTTAAGGTTCACCTGTTCCTGAAGGTTCTCAAGAAGAGCAGACTAATGAACAGGAAGAGGGGTAAGGAACCTATTTAACTGGTGCCTTCCTTCGGAGGAGATCTTCCCTCTTATGGAAGCTGATATTAAATGAATCCTGGCTTAGCATAAGAACTTTGCATTACTATAGAGCTTAGCTATAATTATTATTCTTGTGTCTGCTGTAGCGCTGTGATCGCCAGGAATCCAGTTTCACAGCACTTGTTACCCAATGTTCCTTGTTACCATCATCATTACCCACCGTGTGGTTCTGAGTCCAGGTAGCAGATCCAAGACACACAGTATGATACTGCTCCCAAGGTGTGCACCTCGCACTTGAGATATCCTCCTGCTTATATCAGACGATATCGCGACATCCCCAGAGCAATGTCACACCATTGCCTACTGCTATTCAATCAGCTTTGCCTGACTGCAAGCCGCGTCCATTTGCTGTATAGCAGAGCATGTCTTAAGTTAAGATACCCAATCCCTGGGCATTTGCACCTTGACATCCTTAGGGCAGTCAGACCCGCCTAGAGTATTGCAGCTGATGAATCGGAGGTACTTCGGTTGGGCCCCTCCATCTGTAGGGGTTCCTTCTGGACAATATTCTACTTCATAGAATGCTACCATACTCATACCTGTGTTCAAGTCCGGAGACAGGAAAATGGCCCAAAATGATCATCAATTGTCTATACTGCATACTACCAGCAAAGTGTTTGCAGCAATTGTGCTAGATCACGTGCTGTGTTGGATTAAGGCAGAATCCCTGTTGCACCCTCTTCAAGCTGTGTTTAGAGCAGGCACTAGTACTTCAGGGACGTCAATAAGGGGTCGCCAGGGGTCGCAACTACGACCCCTGATGTCTCCCTTGCTACCCCTCTGGTCTCCCTTGCTACCCCTAAAAAAGAAATGAAAAAAAAGAATTGTGTTTTTTTAAGCAAGGTCCTGGGCTGTGGCCAATGCCATGTGACTCTTTACTTCTGCAGTATCTGGCTTTCTTGTTCAGGCATCTTAGAAAAAGAAAAAAAAACAGGGGTTCCACAATTCTAACACTTTCAGCAGTGACCCTAAATAATAAAGAATAGGAATACCAAATAATGTGTCTTTCTTGAATACTAGACTCAGTAAAGGTTTATTTCAGGCACACTTCAGGAGGTAAGTCACTGATTTAGTGTGTTCTGAAACACCTCAACTCAGCATTTCATCCTTCTGTGGTTAATAAATGAGTACCAACACAGGTTGGGTGATATTGTGTGTATATTTGTTCTATATAAAGCGCTTAAGCGTAAATTCTATATAACACATCATCATGATTTGGCCATGGACGTCTGCTTGAAGTCACACTAATTTGGTAATATGGGCCTATACACACTGATCCTAACGATACATATGGCGATCCATTCAGGTATGAAATGTATATCACATTATAGTGATATCGTAACATTTTTCTCAGTGTACTTAGGAGCGATACTATGTCATGTCACTTCCTGTTTTGTCAAGGGGTGAAAGGTTGTACTCCATTGCTTCCCGTGATATCGCTTCGGGGTGGGGTCAAATGACATCACTTCCTGTGATGTCACCAGAGGTCAAGGGTCGTGCGATGTCACTTCTGCTACCCCTTGCATTTTGGTGAAATGACGTCCCTGAAGTACTTCCTACAATATTCGTCTATTGGACGCGATTACAACAAGATCTAAACAACATGGTCATCCTTCTGTCTACATAACATTTGTCGACTTTAAGGCCGAATTCGACAGTGTTAATCAGACAGAATTTTGGGAAATGTTGGCAAAATTGAATTGTTCTACTTAACATATTGATTAAATTGCATAGCAACAATAGCATTTACATTCGTCTTGCCAACAAGGGTCTATTACCCCAACCAGTTATGGTTAAAAAAGGGGCGAAGCAAGGGTGCCTGTTAGCAGCCCACTTATTTAAACTATATTTAGGCGATTTGATTTGTCACCTGTCATCTAAGGCCAACTGTCCGGTTAAATGCGTAGATTTATCGGTCTTTGCGCTCCTCTATAGTGGTGATCTTGTCCTCATTGCTCACACGCACAGCGGCATGAACTCCATGTTTGAAGAGTTGGGCTGCTTTGCCCAGGAACATTGCCTGACGATTAATTAAAAAAAGACCCAAATAATGTTGGTTGCACCCAGGAAAATGAAATTAAATTGACAATGATTTCGAGAGCGATGGATCACTGGGTTTGCGTGCAGCAGTGTGGGCAGGGTAGGTAAATGCATGCAGGGAGTTGGGGCTATTAAGCTGTTCCAGAATTTAAGGAGGGAAAGGAGGACACAAGTATTGTTTGTCTTGGTTCTGCAGAACTACGTGCCCCAGTTCCCAGTCTTCTACCCACCCCAGCTGCCTCCGCTGCCCCCCTTCCCTACCTATGACCCCTTAGGGTCCTTTCCCAGTGTGTAGAACCACACTGCTTCCCTGCTAGGTTCACGCTACATACATCCCACGCCGACATACTGAAGGGCTGTAGAGGAGGTGTGAAGTCGTGTTCTCTTTATTCAGATTCACAATTAAAAATACATCAAACAACATAACATAGCAGAACATTACAGACATACATCATATCAACATAAATAATGCAGTACCTCACACCAAACACCTCAAACATGTTCCATTTTACCATTGATGCAAAACATAAAAACACCTAATACATAATAAGAACCAGCATCATGATTTATCAGCCTCATGATAAAGAGTAGCTCTTCTCTGGAATGCTGATTTATCTCTTCTCTGGCATGCTGACTTATCATCCTCACAGTAAAGACTAGCTCTTCTCTTGCATGCTGATTTATCTCTTTTCTGGCATGCTGATTTATCTGCCTTACGGTAAAGATTAGCTCTTCTCTTGTATGCTGATTTATCTCTTCTCTGGCATGCTGATTTATAAGCCTCATGGTAAAGACTAGCTCTTCTCTGGCATGCTGATTATCTCTCCTCTGGCATGCTGATTTATCTCTTCTCTGGCATGCTGATGTATCACCCTCATGGTAAAGACTAGCTCTTCTCTGGCATGCTGATGATCTCTTCTCTGGCATGCTGATTTATCTCTTCTCTGGCATGCTGATTTATCAGCCTCACGGTAAAGAGTAGCTCTTCTCTGGCATGCTGATTATCTTTTCTCTGGCATGCTGATTTATATTTTCTCTGGCATGCTGATTTATCAGCCTCACGGTAAAGAGTAGCCCTTCTCTGGCATGCTGATTCATCTCTTCTCTGGCATGCTGATTTATCAGCCTTACGGTAAAGATTAGCTCTTCTCTTGCATGCTGATTTATCTCTTCTCTGGCATGCTGATTTATCAGCCTCATGGTAAAAACTAGCTCTTCTCTGGCATGCTGATTTATCTCTTCTCTGGCATGCTGATTTATCAGCCTCATGGTAAATACTAGCTCTTGTCTGGCATGCTGATTATCTCTTCTCTGGCATGCTGATTCATCTCTTCTCTGGCATGCTGATTTATCAGCCTCACGGTAAAGAGTAGCTCTTCTCTGGCATGCTGATTATCTCTTCTCTGGCATGCTGATTTATCTCTTCTCTGGCATGCTGATTTATCAGCCTCACGGTAAAGAGTAGCCCTTCTCTGGCATGTTGATTCATCTCTTCTCTGGCATGCTGATTTATCAGCCTCATGATAAAGAGTAGCTCTTCTCTGGCATGCTGATTCATCTCTTCTCTGGCATGCTGATTTATCAGCCTCAAGGTAAAGACTAGCGCCTGGTTCCTAGTCCATTGTTACACGGGGTGTTTGTAGAGGTTGGGCGCAAGACGGGTTGGAGGCCTACTCAAAAAGAATCCGTAGTATACAAAAAAATAAAAAGTGTTTTATCGTGAGCCACATTAATTTCAGGGGAAGGAGTTCCCTGGCTTGTGTGTGCCGTGTAATAAAACATGACAAGTGCATTGCTCTACCTTGGTATTAAGGGTGTTGGGTGTACAATTCAGCCTCTTCCCAGTATGATCAGACACAAGGAAGATCCTACTTGCGCCTCACTGGATACTGTAGGCTCTCCATGGCACTGACCCCATAGCAGCACCGCTGACTGCTCTCGCCTTCAATAAATAGAGAAATGTCATAGCGCCTTCGATGGTTTGAAGGAAGGCTTGTGTAATACACCTGTTCTGAAGGCTTCTAACTACATTCACTGCTTCATAATCCAAACTGATGCTTCTGAAGCTGGAATAAGGGTATTCATCTAACAACTTGATAAAATGCAAAGGGACCACCCCGCCATCACTAACATGCTCATGGATAGAATGCTTAGGAGTGCAACAGTTGAGAAAGAGTGCTTTGTAATAGTGTGGGCCTTCAGAAAGGAATGACCCTACGTCAGTGGATCCACCTGACTGCAAGCTCCTCACATGGCTACTGCACCTGAAGTGGAAACCCCAAAGATGCTCAGTTGCCCATAAGCCTCCAGGGGACAGACTTCACTATTGAGCACAGGACTGGGCATGACTGTGAATATGCTGATGGGCTTTCTAGAACGTACAACCAACCAGAACTAATCGGCCATGGGATGGGTCAACTGAGACCCATCCCTTGGTGAATTAGTTCTCGTGGGCGTAGTCTGGGGGGCCGAGCGTTAGGTAGAAAGCCCACCTTTATCTGGTGAAATAGCCCCCTGTACCTTTTTGCTGAATTCCTTGGGTTTTGATTTGTTTTCCTCCCAGCTAGGCTTAATCCAAAGACTGACTCAGAAAGTGGTCTGTTTTTCTCTCTCTCTCTCTCTCTCTCTCTCTCTCCCTCTCTCTCTCTCTCTCTCTCTCTCCTCTCTCTCTCTTCTCTCTCTCTCTCTCTTTCTCTCTCTCTCTCTCTCTCTCTCCTCTCTCTCTCTTCTCTCTCTCGCTCTCTCTCTCTCTCTCTTTCTCTCTCTCGTGACTAGGCTGGTGGCTGCTTTCTGGCTTCGTTGAATCCTTTCCTTTTACCTGTCCGGGTCTTTTTTGACCCCCGTACCTTTATAAAATGGAGGTTTTCTTTGTTTGTCTGGAAGACCTGAGGAGTCATACGACTGTCCTTTGGCTCTCTCCGTGTGTGTGAGGAGGCGTCCATCTTTGGCCACAGGATGCCACAGGATGCCTGTATCACAGGACTGCAGTCGGCCTGAAACCAGTCCAGAGTGTGTATTTGAATGCCTGGCTGGGATAGTCTGATGTATTTTGTATTTGAGAGTCCTTTCTGAGTGCCTGGGTGTGCTTGGAGGGATGGTCAGCTGATGGTGTTCACTTACTTCCTCCTGAGGAGGGTACCCACTCACCTTGTGTCCTGCTAAACTCTGAACCTGTGCTCCTGGAAGGCCTGCTACTCGAGGACAGACTGAAACTCTGTACCAGCACCCCTTCAATGTTGCACTGAGTCGGATGGAAGCGCTCTGTCTCTCCACAGAGCAGAAGTATCCAACTACAGGTCTCCTTCCCTCTGACTGGGTGAGGAGAACCTGCTCCTAGCTCCTGCTGGAAGACCCCATCTCCCTGAAGCTCCTGACTGTGCCTGCATTGGCGGATCCACAATTGCTGGGACCCTAAGACTCTCCATGACTTGTGGACCTCTGCTTCTTCATACCAGGACCTCGTGCATGCGCCCTGGTTCCATGTCCCCTATCTGGGAAGCTCCAGGACCTGTTCTACCCTTTGCTGTGCAGCGGCACTGTCAAACCTCTCTGCCGGTCCTTGTTCTGTAGTTGGCCACACTCCGGTGTGTTTCTGTGGGCAACTCTTCAACAATTACCACGGCCTTAGAACTTTCAGCAATATTCCTCCTAAAAGGTCTTGGGGTCGTCTCTGCACTGGTTTGCCATCACTGAAGCCTATAGTTGACGACAAACAACGTGCACAGTGACGTCTTCTGAAAAATGCAAAACTGCCACCTACGGAGCCGTTTCCGGAGCCAGGGAATTGCTCGCTGTGCTCTTCGGCAGTGCTGGCAAGCTCTATCTTCACTTCAATATTCCTCTCTTGGTCCACCCTTCATCATGCAGAGGGCTCTGTGGCTTACTCTTCGCCAGAACCCCAGAAACGACTCCTTTGTTTGCAAACAGTAAATCTGCACGCCTGGTGTCTCTTCGTCTTCTTCAAAAACTCTTCCTGGCCTATTTAGGAAACCTGTTTTACTCACCTACGATTGCATGTTCCCTTCTAGACAAAAACCCTTTCTTGGACTCCAAGAATTCTTTCAAACTGTTTTTACTCACCTGTTGCAGTGTTTCACATCTATTTTGTAAAGGTTACTTACCTGTTAGTGTAGTGCTTATCTATTGCTTTTTCTTATATAAAAGTTATCGTTTAAAAAAAAAAAGATAGATAGATATTCTTTCATTTGGTAATTGTGAAAAGTGTTTAGGTCCCTGTTAACCACCACACACTATGTTCTGATGGTTAGACGTGTCACACTCCCACTTAGAGAGCTTGCTCAGTTTTTCGGGACACTCTGGTACCGAAGTGAGGATGACGTTCTGGCACTGTGACAGCAGTGACCACAGTCACTCTTGAACCTGCTGATCTCATGTGCCATGAGGGCAGGTAATTCCTTACCGCTTGTCTGGGGTAGACCGCACCTTGCAGGAGGCTGCGTGTAACTCTGGCTAGCCTGAAGCCAGACTGGTGATCGTGCAGGAGGCTGCGTGTACCTCTGGCTAGCCTGAAGCCAGACTGGTGATCGTGCTGGAGGCTGCGTGTACCTCTGGCTAGCCTGAAGCCAGACTGGTGATCGTGCAGGAGGCTGCGTGTACCTCTGGCTAGCCTGAAGCCAGACTGGTGATCGTGCAGGAGACTGCGTGTACCTCTGGCTAGCCTGAAGCCAGACTGGTGATCGTGTTGGAGGCTGCGTGTACCTCTGGCTAGCCTGAAGCCAGACTGGTGATCGTGCCGGAGGCTGCGTGTACCTCTGGCTAGCCTGAAGCCAGACTGGTGATCATGCAGGAAGCTGCGTGTCTCACTGGCTAGCCTGAAGCCAGACTGGTGGTCATGCAGGAAACTGCGTGTCTCGCTGGCCCCAAGCAGTTGGTCTGTAGCTACAGCTTCAATGATTTTGCCGATGAAAGGAGAATTAGCAATAGGACGATTGTTCCCTGGAATATTCCGGCTGTCATTGACTTTCTTGCAAAGAGATGAGATGGAGGATTTCTTCAGAGTGATGTAAGAGACCTGTTTCCAGGGAACCATTAACCATAGCAGGTAAGGCTGGTGCAAGGGTGGGGGTGTTGTTCTTGGTGGGTTCAGCAGTTCGAGGATAAACCTGTTTAGAGCAGGCTCTCCTGCTCTTCACCATGACCACAAAGTCAGAGTTGGAGGTAGCATAGAGGCACGGAAGGAGGCATCTGTCCTAAGGTCAGGGGGAGAGGAAGATGAAGATCGAGTGAAACAATTTTGATCAACTTGATCTCGCTGAGGTCCTGAATGATCTTTTTTCAATGACTAAATCTGCGGTTTGGGTGTTTCCAAATAACGTATCTTGCACTCATGCGTGGCTTGTGATTAACTCGTAGTACAAGGCCCCAAGAGGGTGGCCACTTCAGTAGTATTCCATCTCTGTGTTCAGCCCATTTAGAGACCGGTATGTGCCCTGCACTCCATTCCCCGAGCGGGCTGAGATTGATCGGAATGGTGGTTGCCCCATACACACGCCCACAGAGGTGAAGCACTCAAGACTTGCTGCTATGGTGACTCTATAGCACGAGCAAAGTGTGCTCACACACTCTGACCAAGGTGGACGTCGAATTGTAGTTTGGCACCGGACTGCTCTGGAAGCCCAAAGGGGTGCCTTCCTGGCCCCAGGAAATGTTCTTCTGAGGGCGGTGTTCATGCGGGTCCTCAGGACTGCTTGTCCTTGAACTTCTCTGTCCCTTTCAGACATAAGGTAGAATTGAAGAGCAGTGATCCAAGCAAGTTTTCACACAGTGAAAAGCCAAACCCAACAGAGGTAAAGTCCAACCTTAACACCACCCTCTCATTCACCCATGGACTAAATCACCAGCATGTCCACTCCCTTGACCATCTATCTACCCAATAACCCACCTTCTCTCTCACTCATTCACTGACCCACTCAGCTATCCATTATTATCTCCTCCCTCCATCCAACCACTCACATATTCATCTCTTTGCGCCACCATTCAGCCACTCACCCACTCACCCATCCACCTACACCATCAAAACACCCACTCGCCATGCATCCATCCATGAACATACCCACCCATTTAATCCATAGATCCACCCACCCATCCATTCATTCATCTATCCAGCCATCAGCCTACTCGCTTGCCCATCTATCCACTCAACCCATTCACCCACATACTCTCCCTATGTATTCCCTCACCCACCCATCCACCCATTCACACATCAATGTATCCACACATTCCTTTGGCTGTGTATTCATCCACCACTAAGCCACCCAGTCACTCATCCGTCCATCCATTCACCCATTCATTCATCCATACATACATTCATTCATTCATTTGCACTTTTGCATAGGCATCAGCGTGCAAACTCTGCAAGATTGCAAAAAATATTATGACATGGTACCTGTATTTTTGACTACAACCAAACTGGTGATGGGTGGAAGGTTTTCAATAAATCTGAACCACTGGCAATGCTCTGGACAACCATCCACACCACTGTTTTTAGCCCGTCTGCGCCAATGCAAAAGGGGTACAGCAATTTGCAAATCAGTCAGGTACTGCCACCAATGGTAGAAGCCCAGCCCGAACTGCTAGGCCAGGTCCCCTCTGCAGGAAACACAAGCAAACCCAGACATGTTTCGGCCTGTCAAATGAGAAATTATATCATGCCTCCTATTGCAATGAATATATGTATATTGGCCTACGCCAAGCTGCTTGTAAGTCACTTGCGAAGAAATCCGTGTTGCAAGGTCCTGACCTTAAAATCAATGTAAGCCGCCACTTTAGGTCAATCCGCCATTTTAGGTTTGCTTTGTAAAGTCACCCTGTGAGTTAAAATGGTGGACGATGTCATTCTGAAATACAACATGGCCGTCTTGACCTCTGTGTGTAGCTAATATGTAACTTGCCTGCATGCCACTTTTTGAGGTTGTGAACTGAGACCTTGCCCTTCATTGACCTGTGGGTAAAGGATTACTCGCATCAATTAAACTAATCCGCGAGCATATGTTAAGAACAATGTATTCAAATACTGAACTAAGAACACTTGTTTAGCTACATTGTATTAATGTTTGAGAAGACCTGCATGGGAAATCCCAGAATACACAGTTGCCGTGTTGGCTTGTTGACGTATGTATTAAAGGCAAACTAGTTACATGTGGATATGCAAACTTGGCATGAACCCTAGATCAGTGATGTATTAGAGGAATATTAACCCAAAGTAGGGTTGGACATCGTGTTCGCAAATGGTATAAAAGAGCAATGAATTCTAATGTACAGCGTCTCTCACTGAATACACTGAACCACGCTGGAGTTCGCTGTGTTGCACTGAGGGCCGATAGCTATCTGATTTTGCTTTGTTCTTTGTAACTGATTCAGTATAAATTAAAGATCTTCGTATGTTCCTTTGTAACCCGTGTTCAGTGTATTTCCTTTTGGGGTACTCAGCCTCGATATTTCTGATTTTGTTTTCACACTTGGCGCCCGAATAGGGACCCTCAAGATTGATGCCAGATTATCAAAGGTTGACCCTCGCTATCAGACCGGGATCGGACGGTGTGACAAAAAGGGGCCCTACTGAACGAGACGCAACACCTCAGCAGCGCACGACCCGATCCCTGGACGATTAGCTTGTGGTCCGAGAATGGCATCTTGACGAGGGTCCACTTATCAAGGCGGGCAGATTTGCCGAAATTACCACACACGAGGTAAGATTAGTTAGGTAAGATTCTTTGAAATCCGATCGGACCTCCTTAGGAAATCGATCAGGTGAGTCATGACCCGACTCTTAAATAATCCTGATAATTTGATTTTGGCGTATTGTATCTATAATGTACCAATAATTTGATATGCCTCGGAAATTGTCTACCTGCTTCAGGGCGTTATTCCGCAGTGATAGACAATTTTTATTTATTTATTTATTTTAATTCTTATAATTCTTATAATTCTTATAAAGCGCCAACATGCCCGTAGGCCTCAGGGCGCACATAGAAACTTAACAGGACAGACAAACATATAGAGAAGCCTAAATAGAGCAGAGAAGGAGAAAGGTCAAGGAGTTATTCCATATTGAACAAATGGGTTTTTACGGCGCGTTTGAAGACGGAGTAGTTCTGAATCTGCTGCATCTGGGCTGGAAGTTTGTTCCAGAGCAGGGGTCCCTGTGCATCAAGAGTTGTGCCACCAAATTTAGCTGTCCTAATTTTGGGCTGTTTGAGAATGGTGGCCAAGGATGACCGAAGGTTCCTAATGTTTGGCTTAATGCTTATACGGTCTGACAGGTAGGTGGGACTGCTGAGACTAAGGCATTTATGAGTAGTGGTTAATATCTTATGGGTTATCCGGTGTTTAATGGGGAGCCAATGAAGTTTTTTCCTAAAGGTGGAAAAGTGTGTGCGACGGGACTGAGTGAAGATATTGCGCACAGCATTATTCTGAGCCACTTGTAGTGATTGGATGTTGAGAGCTGTGGTGCCCGCTAGGAGGCTATTACAGTAATCCAATCTAGAATTAATTAGTGCGGTGGAAATAAGAGCGCAGTTCTCTTGTGATATGAATGGGCGAATGTATCCTATTCTCTTATTTATAAGACCACAGCTTGATTTGATGCTGGAGACATGAAATTTCATTGAGAGATCTTCGTCAAGAACAACTCCCGATGTCTTACCCTTCTTCTGAATGAGAATGGTGTTATCAATCTTTGGAATTTAGCCTTCCAGCACCACAGGAGGGGTCGTCGGTTTGTACTATGTACTGTAAGCATGGCATTGGAAGTATAGTATTTAATGATATTTGGCACAGACAAACCAGACATGCCTCCGAACTTCAGTGGCCAATCAATGGTAGTTTCGAAATCCCTCGTATTGAGTATTTAGAGTTTATTCTATTAAAGAAAAAGGCTAGACCTGCAGCATTTGATGTTGTGCAGAATTGGAAAAAAGAAGCATTGCAGCAACTTAAAAGTAGAGAAAAACATGTTCGCCGTCATAAGACGAACGCCGAAAAAGCATTATTGTATGACCAAGATAAACATTCTAAGTCGACTAGGAATATGGATAGGGCTTTTTCACTTGGAATTCAGAAAATCTATCCTTCTAAAGACCTTCGTGTTTCCGACGAATTCATAGACAAATTGTTAAATGAACAAAGGCCTGGTGCCTCTGCGCCGCCTCCGTATGTTCCTCTTCCTGCTGCTATTCCTGCTCTGTCTGCTGTTTTTCCTGTTGTTCCTGCTCCTCCTAATGCTCCTCTTCCTCTAGTTACTGTTCCTCCACCTATTCCTCCACCCCTTCCTATTACACCAGTAACAGTACCTCCATTGAATTTGCCTGCTCCCTCTCTTCCAAGTGGTCCTGTGCCGCTCGAAGTTGATCAAGGTGTGGGGTCGACGGTTGTTACTCGCAATACTGTACCACCAGAGAAGACACGTGATTTGATTGCATGGGCTAAGCATTGTATGGAGAGGGATGATCAAGCTAATGTCTTTGCTGCACTTCATAATATGGATAATTTTCCTGAGAAAAATGTTTTTATTGAAGGTTTAGGGATTCATTTATGTGTAATGTGGGGTAAATTAAATAATACAGATCTCCCGCAAGGGTTAAGGGATCTAAACACTTTAGTGTTTTCTAGAAACACTGTGGAGAATGTAAATGAGCATGTCGAGAGGTTATTTGGGTATAGAAAGGAGTTAGAAAAGTTGCAGAATGAGGATGACGAGGGGGAAAGTATTTATGTACAGAAACAGTTCCTTCCTTGTCGAAAATCGATATCTGAGGAAGCACGAATTTGTACGAAGGCCGCGCTTAGATAGATTTCAGATATGTCGATAACTCCAGTTGAGGTATATGACACGTATAGTCAGTATACGCCAGAAATGCAAAGGAATGTGATACAGGTAATGTTAGAGTACCTACAGGATGATTGTGTAAAAAGAAAGATTAGGGGCCTCATTACACGGACGGCGGTAAGGGTTAACGGTCACCGTTAATGGCAACGGTGACCGTTAACCCTTACCGCCGTACTACGAGGTCCCTTTGCGGGTTGGAGGATTTAACGCCTGCTTCTTGCAGGCGTTAAAATCCAACCCGCTAAGGGACCTCGGAGCTAATTACGGCACCGCAAAATTGCGGTGGCGTAATTAGCGCCTTCCCCATTTCCATAGAGCCCTATGGGGCAGAAATGGGAATGGGGAAGGGCAACGGCGGAAAGGGGATTTACCGCCCCTCCAACCTTGGAATGGGGCGGTAAATCCCCTTTCCGCCAAGGCGGTGCCGGTATTTTACCGGCATGAGCCATGGCGCTAATAGCGCCATGGCTCATAGCGCCATGGCTCACCGCCTACCGTGTAATGAGGCCCTAGGTGTCCCAGAGTTATTGGGTATTTATAAGAGAGCTTTCTCACTTGACACTTCTTGGACTGCTTTAGCGCTCGACTTAGCTCTGTTGCTTAGTAAGCGTTCTGAGTCACCTACTTCTCAGTTGCCTATGAGAGAGGTTCCTCCGACATTTGTCCCAAAGGTTGAGGTTGCGGCCGATGCTGCACAGGGTATAGTTGCTGTGAACATTCCTGCACATTATATATCACAGTTTGTTCACGTCCAGTTCTCAAGACAAGAAGTGAATACTATTAGACAATTATTCCTGATATTAGGAAAAATGAGACAGGGTTCTATAAAGAAATAAAGTGCGTCTTGCAGTCCTCAGTGTTCACCTTAGGAGATATTGATTTGTTATTTCCTGTACTCCTACCTGTAGATTTGCGGAAACAAGTTAGAACTATAGACGACGTGCCAGGGTTGGGAGATACATGGGCGAATATAACTAGATTCGATGGAGAAAGGCCAGCTGGTGAAAGACCGCCCCAGGTGATACTAACCTTGCCTGATAGAATCATTACAAAATTAAAAACCATAATCCCGGAGAAAAGAATTATTTGGGACAAACTTATGGCATGTGTCCAAGGGAAGTCTGAGGGTGCTACCGAGTTCTTTAATAGGTTTGAACAGGTATTCTCAGATTTCAGTAGACAAGACTTAGGCACAGAGTCTGGGGAAAGGTTATTTGTGGACATATTTGTGCGTGGATTGCTGCCCAACATCCAGTCACAAATGATGTCTTCTGAGAGCGCTTGGCAGGCGTACTGCACATGGCTCAGTGCTACGAGAATCGTGTCAACAATGAAAAAGATAAAGTTGAAAAACAAAAAGGTGATTTAAAGACTAAAGTATTATTACAGCAAATTGTTAGAGGCCCCAGAGGGGGTAGTTCATAGATTAGAGGTCAGTATGTTCCGCAAGGGAATGTGCCCTTGGGTCCTGTGAACATTAACCAGTGTGCCTATTGTCGACAAGAGGGTCATTGGTGTGCACAATGCCCCATCCTTCGACAGAGGTCAAATAACACATTTGGGAATATGGGTAGACGATCCAGAGGTCGCCCGGGTGTAGGGGGCCGTGGTAGAGGTCAGTTTGCACAGGATCCCCAGCAACCTTTTTCACAGGATAATCAGACTCCGAGTGTGGATACTAGGAACATATTTGATCATCCTTCTGCTGCATATCTATCTGAAGAGCTTCCTTTTGATGATATTCTGTTTAGCTAGGATTGCCCGAAGCAGGGTTTGGAACCTACACCTATTCCCGTCAATCAGAAAGGTCCCTACATTGAAATGGTGGTGGGGAATAGGAAACATCAGTTTTTGATAGATACTAGAGCACAGAAGTGTTCCATTGATCATTCACGGGTTCCAAACATTGCACTCTCAGGGCAAAGCAATGTTTCTGTAGGGTTTTCTGGCACACCAGTTGTTTGTCCAGTTTCTTCTCCGGTACCTATTTCTTTGGGTTCCTTTACGGACCACTGTCCATTCCTTTTGACTTTGAATTGTGGAGAGAATTTGCTGGGGTTGAACCTGTTAAAGGAATTGAATGCAGTAAGTTATTGTTCTTCTGATGGAGTGCGCTTGACGATTTCACCACAGCAACTTTCTGTCTCTCAATTCTTAACCAGACCTTTGCCGTCAGAATTCATTGATGTACCAGAGTGCTTATGGACAGTTGACGACAATAATGTCGGTGTTTTACAGATTGACCCTGTTAAGATAGTCTTGAAACATGGAATTGAGCTGCCATGCATTCCCCAGTATAAGATTTCAGTTGAGGGCGAGCGAGCTTTAAAATGCATTGGGCCTCATTACAACCCTGGCGCTAAGTGTTTAACGGCACCGTAAAAGGCTGCAGCTCCGTTAAACACTTAGCGCCTTACTACGAGGTCCCTTTGCGGGACCCAACCTTAACAGCTGGTCTACACCAGCCGTTAAAGTAGGGACCTGCAAAGGGACCTTGGTGCTAAGTACGGTACCGCATTTTGCGGTACCGTACTTAGCGCCTTCTCCATTCCCATAGAGCCCTATGGGGCAAAAATGGGAATGGGGAAGGGCCATGGTTCAATGAGGAATTACCGCCCCACCAACCTTGGAATTGGGTGGTAATTCCCCATTGAACCATGGCGGACCCGTTACAACACCGGCACCAACCATGGTGCTAATAGCTCCATGGTTTAGCGCCGGTGTTGTAATGAGGGCCATTGTTTCTGATTTTGTGCATCAGGGGGTGATTGAGGACATTTCAGGAAGTTTGTGCAATAGTCCGATTTTACCCGTGTACAAGAAAGGCGATAATGCAATTCCATTCCGTTTCATAATTGATCTACGTGCCATTAATAAAGTTGTCGCTCTGCAATTTCCAATTGTGCCTGATGTTATGACAATATTAACCATGATTCCAGCTACAGCTACTTACAGTGTTGTGGATCTGAAGAATGCTTTCTTTAGTATTCCTATACACAAGGATAGTAGATACTTGTTCGCCTTCACCTTAGTGGGACGCTCGTTCACATTTACTTGTGCACCTCAAGGATACACAGAGAGTCCTAGTATCTATAGTAGGGCTTTGAAAGAACAGCTTGATACTCTTGAATTGCCCTCTACTTGTACATTGCATCAGTATGTTGATGACTTGCTTTTAGCTGCAGACTCTGAAAGTGCCTGCAAGGAGGGCACTGTGTTGTTTCTTATACATCTAGCTAAACATGTACACAAAGCTTCGCTTAAAAAGTTTCAATATTGTTGCCAGGAGGTCGCCTATTTAGGCTATCTACTGTCAAAGGAGGGAAGAAGATTGACACCTGAACGTATAAAACACATTTCTGGCATGTCTGTCCCAAATACACAGAAGGAAGTTAGAGCCTTGATAGGTATGGCTTCTTACTGTAGGTTGTGTATCCCGAATTTTTCATTAGTGATCAAACCGATGTTGGCTTTGACAAAGAAGGGCATTTCTTCGCCATTGCCATGGAACGCGGAACACCAGCAATCGTTTGATCTACTCAAGACTGCAGTTTTGGGGACACCAAATTATGAAAAGGCCTTTCTGTTTTTTGTGCATGAATGTGATGGATGTGCTTTGGCTGTATTAACGCAGGAACATGGAGGGAAGAAAAGACTGTGCGGTTACTTTTCTTCTGCCCTTGATCCTGTAGCATGCGCTTTGCAAGATGTTTGCGAGCTGTCGCTGCTGCTGCTGCATCTGTAAAACAGAGTGAGGGAATGGTCCTAGGCCATGATCTAACCCTGATGGTGCTCATTCTGCAGATGTTCTCCTGAACCGAACCCAAACGCAACGCCTCACTTCCGCACGGTTGACGATATATGAATTGATCTTGTTTGCTCCTCACATACAAATTAAGAGGTGTTGTGTTCTTAATCCGGCTGAACTCTTACCTTTCCCGCAAGATACTACTTGTGGCGATGAAGAGTCACATGACTGTCTGTATACTACCGAACAAGAGACAAAGGGTAGAATTGATTTGAAAGACACTCCTTTGAATAATCTGCAAGGAGAGCTGTTTTGTGATGGCTCCTGCTTCAAACTTCCGTATGGTACATCCACAGATCCTTATACAATCACCACATTAAGCGCGGTCGTGGAAACCAAGAGAATCACGCATAATTTGGCGCAGGCCGCAGAGATGATAGCATTATCTCGAGCTTGTGAACTTTCTGAAGGGCTTGCAGTAAACATATATACTGATAGTCAGTATGCCTTTGGGGTGGTTCACAACTTTGGGAGACTTTGGTCAGAGAGAGGGTTCTTAACTTCACATGGCCCCAAGATCCAACATGGCTCCCTAATAGTACAACTGCTCTCAGCGCTTGCGCTCCCTGTTCAGTTAGCCGTTATGAAATGTGCATCACATCGAAAGATTACAGATGACATAGGAAAAGGGAATGCTTTCGCTGATCAGATAGCTAGACAAACTGCTACCGATCTGTTTACAGAGATGTATGTTTCAAGGGAGACTGTAAATGCCTATGCAATGGACGAGGGTGTTGGGTCTGTACGGGATATCCAAGCTGATGCCACTTTAGAAGAATCCAAGAGGTGGGCAGAAGGCTTGGGGAAACTTGATGATGATGGGTGGTGGGTGGACAGAGTTGAAGGGAAATGGGTACTCCCTGGCGCGTATGTAATGATGATGGTCATCATGGCCCATGGTCCTACGCATGTATGTGCCCAGAAAGTAACAAAAATGTTAGAGAAAGTTTCGGTAAATGACAAAATTTAGAAAACTGCCCAACGCTATGTTCAGGATTGCATGATTTGCCTACAACACAATATGGGAAAGGGGACAGCAACTCCAAGGGGAAGTTTTGGGCCACCCTCTGTCCTCTTTGAAGTCATCCACTTTGATTTTA
The DNA here is from genome assembly GCF_040938575.1 of Ambystoma mexicanum. Lineage (NCBI taxonomy): Eukaryota > Metazoa > Chordata > Amphibia > Caudata > Ambystomatidae > Ambystoma > Ambystoma mexicanum. Next base: position 1,214,859,561 of record NC_090936.1, read on the forward strand.
TTGAAATGGAACGCTGTAATAATATGAAGTACGTGCTGGTGGTCATCTGTGCTTTTAGTAAATGGGTTGAGGCTTTCCCTGTCAAAGATGCTACAGCCATGACTACTGTGAAAGCCATGTTAAAAGAGTACTTCCCACGGTTCGGGCTACCAGGAGTCATCTGGTCGGACAATGGTTCACATTTTGTCGCTGCTATAATTCAGCAGATATGTGCGGCATTACAGATCGACAAACGGTTCCATTCGGCCAGACACGCTCAGAGTGCCGGACTAGTAGAAAGACACAATGGTATCATCAAGAACAAGCTCGCTAAGACGTGTGCCGGCACTAAATTAAAATGGCCGGAAACCTTACCTATCGTGTTATTATCCATGCGTACAACCCCTCAAACTAAGACTGGGCTCTCTCCATTTGAGGTGGTAATGGGGAGACCTGCCAATATCTGGAACCTTCCTAAATGTAGATCTTTAAGAGATGTTGAAAATATATTACTTTCAGATTATTGCAGCCAGTTGACTAAAAACCTGTATTTGATTTATCACCAGGTGCAAGAGGCTTTACCTCTGCGATATGAGGGCCCAGGCCACAGCATACAGCCTGGAAGCTGGGTGCTCATCAAGGCATTTGAGCGCTCTTTCTGACTTGCACCTCGCTGGCGGGGCCCATTCCAGGTCCTGTTGGTCACGCAAACGGCGGTGCGGGTTTCTGGAAGAAAGAATTGGATCCACGCGTCGCACGTCAAGAAACTTCCTAACCCAGTGCCACATGATACAGAAGAAACAGAACCCCTCGCTAACGCTGTAACCAACGATCCCAAAGCAGTAGATAGCGCTGAGAGTGTATCAGAGAATTGTTCTGAGTCCGTGAGGCTTGGGAAACAAGCCATTTCGTCTCCACACTCTCCAAAAGTTTTGCTTCCGGAAACTGCTGTTTCAAATTCGGCACCTTCACTTGTCTCTGATACGTTGCTTCCAACGGGAAGTGATGACACATTGTTTCCGGATCAATCAGTACCGGGAAAAGCAAGGTACAATCTGCGTCCAAGAAAATAGATTTACGGCACGGTTTTGCTGTGGATCTGATAGACTTATGTGCATTCAAAGAAGGAAAGGATCATCGAGGGCTTGTTTTTGCCCAAATTTGAGAAAGCGGATTCTATTGGCTAGGGTTGTGGAAGGAATAAGAAGTCGCGCAGCCAGGAGGTCTCCAGCAATGAACATTGGGGGTTTCTGTTTGAAGACTACAATGCCTACCACCGCTACCGCTCGTATGGGACTTGTAAATGATTGTGTGACCAACCGGGACAATGGCCAATGCACCTGGTCCCCGAAAATGTATTGCTGTGTTTTTATAATGATATTTGGTTTTATAATAGTCACTGTCTTAGGCTTATGGTACCTCGAGGAAACTCATCCTTTAGAGTCCTTGTTTCCGACTGAAAATGTACCTACGGTTCCTACTCCCTTCGTACATTTGCATACTCTGTCCCCAAGGGACTTCCAGAATAGACAAAGGTACCACAATAATACTCTGCTACTTATCATGAATGCTACGCATGCCATTTTTAATAAGTCTAATTGTTGGGTCTGCTCACATTTACCGCAACACAGGGATACAGGGCTAGGTTGGTATATTCATCCTTTACCTTTGACAACTACTTGTTATGCTTCTCTTAGAGCACTGTTCTTTGGCCGCTGGAACAATAGCATCTCAGGGAACATTGATGGCACTAATTTGAATAGCTTTGAGAAACATGTTTTGACTCCCCCGGGATGCTCGCTTTTCGCAAATAGGAGTAAGCCTAACGTTGCTTCTATTAGGCCTTCTGATAGACTGTCTCGTCCTTTCCAATCTTTGATTTCCTTTAAAATGGCTCCGATAGGCAATAAGGATGCCATGCCTCCTTCTTACACTGTTAACCATAGCCATGATTCAGTTTCTTTTTGCATACAGAGGAATGGTACTCAGTCAATGGGAGATTTTAAAGTTTGTGCCAATGTTGCTAATTTGACTGAAGAAGACAGACCTGTGTATGTAGGCGAACCTGTCTACTTTGTTTGCGGTAATGTAGCATTTGCATTGTTGCCCAGGGATTGGCAGGGAACCTGTTATTGAGGGATCCTGTTACCTGGGGTGTTTATAGCTAATACGACAGAAGTTTCAAAGGCTCGTCCACGGCGGGACGAGAACAGTGACACTCCAGCACAAATCTTGGGAGATATAGCAAAATCAGTTGTGCCATTTTGGGGGCAGATAACGAATTCCGAAGATATCAGAAGACTAGCGAGAGTACTGGAGAGAACCATCAACCGGACCACGGACATACTCTATAATATGACATTAGAACAGAAAGCGATAAGATTAGTAGCGCTTCAGAACCGGATGGTATTAGATGTCATTTTGGCTGAACGTGGTGGAGTGTGTAAATTAGTGGGGTCCGCTTGCTGTGTTTTTGTGCCAGATTCCTCCCCAACTATCTTCAAGGCAATACAGAATCTGCACGTCCTTAGTTCAGAAGTGCATGTTCCCGGGGGAAACTGGGATCTTAGCGCTTGGTTCTGGGACTTCTTGCGATCTTGGGGTTGGAAGGTACTTTCGGTCTTACTGATTATTTTGGGAATTCTGTTGTTCCTTTGTTGTTGTATTCAGTGTCTACCTAGTATATGTTCGATGCTAGGGGGATGTTGCGCACAGCGATAGGTACGATTTTATTTTTAAATCTGTTTATTGGCATTTGTTATTTGTTACAAGCACAGAAAAATTGTCAAATCTGTTATCAAGCAGTAAATCAGATTGCGGCTCAGGTTATTAACATTTATAACTTAACAACTTAACATAGAAACTTTAACTATCTCCAGGTGTCTGCTTCTTGAGGGGTCGGTACCAAGTGGGGCTCAGGGAGGGTCAGGATTTACAGGAGGTGAGGGGACTTCCTTTAGGAGGGTTCACATGAAGGTATGGCTGGACTTTCTCGAGGACTCTGCTCCTGTCCTCGGGGCCTTCTACTGCATGCTTGTGGTGATTCATGGGGGCTTATCATCAGAGGGGTAAAACAGGGGGTCTGTAAGCCCTCTCCAGGCATCTAGGGTCATACTCGATGCATCCGTGGATCTGGCTACACTTTCTTCCCAAGCTTTCGTTTCAGCTCGCACCCATCGTTTCAGTTCTCTGTGCCAGATTTTTGGTTGTGGTCCCGATGGTTTCTTCCAGGACATTGCAATTGTCCTCTTAGCCAGAATGCTCATAATGTCCATTAATCTAATGAGGTGTTTTAGTTTTGCTGGTCTGGGGTATGTGCCGAGTAGGCACTCCTTAGGAGTCCATTCATATCTGGTCAGCCCCAGAGTTTCGCTTGTCTGCTGTATGAAGGACCACAGTGAGTGTGTCTTGGCACACCGCCAGAACATGTGGAACAGGTCCGCATTGTCCATTTCGCACCAGGGGCATCTGGAGCTCTGAGTATTATGGAGCTTGGCAAGCCTGAATGGGGTTAGGTATGTACGATGTAGAAGGTTCAATTGTATTTGCCTAAATCTATGGTTTCTGGATACTGTTTTAGGAAATATGAGGGCCCTTTCCCATTCACAGTCTGTTAACTCTCGACCTATGTCTGCTTCCCATTTGGATTTTAGCCCAGCACTGCGTGGATTGGGGGTGTCGTTTAAGTGGCTGTAGATCTGTGACACTGGTCTCCCTCCCTCTCCTAGTTCGTATAGCAATGTGATCAGGGGGTTCGTGTCCGGTTCCTCCGGCCATGTCGACCATCTGGCGCGTGCCGTGGATCTAAGTTTCTGGTACCATAGAAACTGGCCAGTGTGGACATCATTTTGTTCTTGAAGTGTTTCGAATTCCATGAATTCCCCCTCCATGTACAAGTCCCCCCATGAGTAAATCCCCTTCTGTTCCCAGTGCCTGAGGTGTTGCAGATCTGCAGGAGAATTGCATAGGTCTGAGATAAGCGGTATGTTTGGGGAGTACTGGTGTCTGACGTGTGCGAGGGATTCTGCCCTATGCCAGATTTTGCGTCCAAGCGAGACCAATAGGGGGGAATTTCTTATCAAATGGGTGGGGGCCCAGGGAAGTTCTTTCAAGTATAACGGGGAGACCAGCGGCTGCAGGAGTGGCGTCTCCGATGTGGCATCGTCTGCTAGCCACTTGGTGACAAAGCCAAGCTGCGCTGCTAGGAAGTACTTTTCGAAGTTTGGAAGTTGGATTCCCCCTTGAGTGTACGGTAGTGACAACGTGGCAAGCGCTATCTTTCGTCTTCCCTTCCCCCACAGGAAGTCTCTCAGGATAGTTTCCAATAGGCGAAAGAAGGGCGCTTTGATGTAGAAGTGTACGTTTTGAAATCCGTACAGGAATCTGGGAAGGACAATCATTTTAGTTATGGAGGCCCTGCCCATCATGGATAGGGGGAGTTTCGCCCAGAAGGCCATGGATTTCCTCAGGGCCGGGAGAGCAGCTTTAGTGTTGCGCTCATGCATTTGTTCCGGGGAATGCATTATGTGTATGCCCAAGTATTTGAACGAGGTGTGTTCCCACCTTATTCCCACCAAAGGAAGCTCCGATGGTTCTTTTCCCTTAAGACTTGCCAGGGGGAAGAGGCAGGATTTGGCTCTGCTGAATTTTATTCCAGAGACCTTCGCAAAATTATCTAGGACCTCCAGCATCGTGGGCACATTATAATATGGGTCCTTGACAAATAATAGGACATCATCCGCATAGAGAGAAATGATGTGGTCAGTGTCTCCCAGTCGGATCCCAGCATCAAAAAATTGCTTTCGAAAATAGATTGCAATGGGTTCCAGGCCCAGTACGTAGAGCATGGGGGAAAGGGGGCAGCCCTGTCTGGTCCCTCTGCATATGTTCCAGACCTCCGATACATGCTTCCCAGTTTTTACTCTGGCTCTAGGCTTCGTGTAGAGTATCTTGATCCACCTTATGAACCTAGGGCCAAAACCAAACCCCTCCAGAACCGCCAATAGCCATTCCCAAAAGATCGAATCGAACGCCTTGATGGCGTCTAGGGATAACAATGCGAACGCTTCTGTGCCATCCCCAGTTTGGGCGATGACATGTTGCACTCGGCGCAAATTCATGGTTGTGTTTCGGGCAGGTATGAATCCGCATTGGTCCTCATGTACTAATTCCCCTATAATTCTGGCCAGTCTATTTGCTAATACTGTTGTCAGAATTTTCGCGTCGTAATTAAGCATTGCTATCGGGCGATAAGAGTCGCATCTATCGGGGGGTTTATTAGGCTTGATAATCGGGATCAGGAGGGTCTCTCTCATGCTATCGGGTAGTATCCCTGTCTCATATGCTTCGAGAAAGACCTCATGTAGCAGGGGCGTTAGTGTGGGCTCATACGTCTTGTAAAACTCTGTGGGTAGGCCATCGCTCCCAGGGGTCTTGCAAGTGGCTAGTGATCTAATAGCGTCCGTGATTTCCTCAGTTGTGATTTCTGTGTCTAGGGCCTCTGACTGCTCTGGGGGCATCCTGGGGAGTCCTATCTCTTCAAGGGTGTCCGTGATTTTTTCTAGGGGGACCTGGTCATCATGTGAGTAAAGGTGTTCATAGAAGCCCTTAAACGTTTCGTTAATAGCTTGTTGTGTTTGTACCACCTCCCCCTCTTCGGTGTGTAATCCTGTAATAGTGTGCCTGGGGTGTTCTTTTTTGCAGAGCCAGGCAAGCATTCTGCCTGGTTTGTCAGCCTCCGTGTGTATACGATTGGTTTTGGTGGCATAATCAAATTTGGCGAGCCTATTCCATGCCGAGGTGGAATTAGTTCTAAGTGCTCTGAGGTTGTCTTCCCTGTGTTCCGTGTCGACCGGGGCTGCTTCCAGTTGTTCTATTTCCCGCTCCCAGTGGGCCAGTTCACCCCTAAGTTGTCTCCTGATGCCCCCTGCTTTTGCTATTATTTCTCCTCTCGTCACTACTTTCAGGGCGTCCCACATTGTGCTTAGGCGGTCTACGCTCCCAGTGTTTCTTTCTATGAAGTTTTCTATGAATTCGTGTAGGTCCTCCCTAAATGCCGGGTCTCCCAGGGCATCTATCGGCATTCTCCACATTGGGATAGGAGGTCTGGGGCCAGTGTGATTCCAGCCCACCAGGAGGGGTGAGTGGTCCGAAATGGTTCTGCCCAGATATTGGGCTTCTTCTATCTGTGGAAGGTGCTCATCGCTTATAAAAACATAGTCCAGTCTGGTGTGGAGGCCATGTGGAGTGGAGAAATATGAATACTCCCGAGCGTCGGGATGGCACTCCCTCCAGGTATCTGCCAAGTGTAACCTATTGACTAGTAGGGAGAGGGCTGTGGTAGCTGCTGAGGGCCCTTTCGGGTGTGGGAGGGACCTATCTAGTATCGGATCATGGACACAGTTAAAATCTCCCCCCCAAAACAGGATTTCATGCCTGTTTAGTGCAATCTTAGTGTACATGGAGTTTAAGTGTGATGGGATGTTAGTATTGGGGAGATAAGAGTTCACTATGCAAATATCCGATTGTTCTAGCCTGCCCCAGATTATTACAAATCTTCCCTCTGGGTCGGACTCGGTCTTAGTTATCCGGAAAGGGAGTTGTGGGTGAATCCAAGTATATACCCCTCTTGCATACTTGGAGTACGAAGATCCGGCCCCCTGGCCTCCCCAGTGTTCACTTAGTTTCGCTAAGGATTCAGCCGTGCAATGTGTCTCTTGGAGTAACGCTATCTGTACTTTCTTTCTATTTAAATAGGACTTGACCCTATTCCGGCGTAGGTATGATCCCAAACCTCTCACATTCCAGGTCAATATCTTTATATTCATCTTAGCCGCCATTACAGAGTAATTGAGTCACACTCACAGTTGTCAGACCCCTGTTACCTTCATATGTCCTGCCACACCGTCCCGGTCTTCTCCTCGCCCGCCCTCTCGCTCCGGCCCCAGGTCTTTCGCTGGTTGGAGATTTTTTAACTTGTGTACATCCCATTTTGGTGAACGGGAGGAAAACTAAACTAAACTTTCCAAACTGACCCTAGCAGCCGCTTTTAACTTGCAGCGCTCAGGGGCTCCTGAGCCTTCCAGGCCACTCCTGGCCTTCCGGATCAGGTTGTGTGTGAGCAAACTGCTTACACCTTTGTTGGTGGGGTGGGTTGTTTGTCCGCCGCTTGTGTGCTCCTTGGGTCTCGCGTCCGATGTAGCGGGTTTAATGATAGAACTTTCCTGATGGTTCGTTTAACTACGATTCGTGTTGCTTCCCTTTCAATTGCTGCAGGGATTGCCGTCGCTCACATTCATCCGGGGGTGGGTGGTCATCCCCGATCTGAGTTCGGTGGGTCTTCCTTGTCGTCCGCCAGGTTGTTATGCTCAAGCCACATATTGGCTGCGGCTGGGGTCTCCAGGAACGTTGCTTTTCCTTTATATAGAACCTTGAGTCGTGACGGGTATAAGAGCATATATTTTAAGTTGAGCTTTCTCAGCCGGGCTTTTATCGGAATGTAAGAGTTCCTGGCTCGCTGTACTGCAGGGGTGTAATCTGGGTATATGACTATTGTGGAGCCATTTCTTTTAATCTCCCCGCCTTCTCTGGAGAACCGGAGTATGATTTCGCGGTCTCTGAAGTTTAGGATCTTAGCTATGATTGGGCGTGGATGTGATCCAGGTGGGGGACGTCTCTGGAGAGACCTGTGAGCCCTTTCAACGGAGAACCCCTGGGAGAGTTTTGCCGCCCCTATTTCCTGCTGTAGGAGCGTTTCGATGAAGGTTGTCGGGTCCGGGCCTTCCAAATCTTCAGGGACCCCCAGTATACGAATGTTATTACGGCGCGCCCGACCTTCAGCGTCCTCAGAGCGGGCTTCTAGCCTTGCTACCTTCTGTTCCAAGTCTCTAACCGTCATCTCCAAATCTCGGGTGTTCTCAACATTTTCCTGCAGGGCTGTCTCAGTCACCGTGACTCTTTCCGTTAGATTGCGGGCGTCCTGCCGCATCAGTTGCATGTCAGATTTCACTTCTTCAAGCCGTCCCTCGAGTGATGAGCGGAGGGCCGCTATCGCCTGGAGGACTTGCGTGTGTTTAAGGTCTTCCTCTTGTTGAGGCGGGTCCTCAGGGGTTTCTTGGTCTTGTTGTGTTGACTGTCGTTGGGGCCTGACTGTCGTGAAGGAATCCATCGTGACTAGTTTCGGCTTGGACCTGGGGGGAGACATCCTCTGATTAATGATCTGTAAGTGCTGCCCCCGGCAGGGTGAAGATCCGTCGGCGATCCCTGTGTTGGGATACTAGGGAACTTGGTCCAAAGGATCCTACCTCGGGTACTCGGTTGCTTCTGGTTGCCGGTGTTTCCCGCCGTTTGGTTCAGAGAGTATGGAGGGCCCTGCTCAGGGAGTGGTTAGGCCCAGGGCCACAGGTTGCGTCCGGTATTTTCGGCTTCCTGCCGGTTTCTCCAACGGGATACCGGCCTGTAGGTGTCAGGCTATTGGCCACCCGTGGTGTGAGTGGGTTCTGCCCGCTGGGGTCTTCGTCTCGCGGGTTTACCCGCGTATCAGGCAGCCTCTAGAGCAAACGGGCCAGTCCTCTTCGCAGGAGTCAGTATTGGGCCCCAGGCCTCGCTCCCCCAGGCTGCTGGGACTGCGTGAGGTAAACTGCGGGTGGTCCCGCTGGGGAGTGTTGTAAAGGGGACCCAATCTCACTTCAAGCGTTTTCTCACCGCCGGAACTGCTCCGTGTTCCCCGCTCCAGCGTCCGCGGCAAATGCGACCTCCTCCCGGCCGTGCCCGCGCCGCGATTTCATCCACCTCCGCAGCCGACACTGGCAATCGCTGGCGCCGGCCTCCCGCTCTCAGATGTCCGCCGGAGACAGGCTCCTCCGCAGCAGCCGCCCCCTTCTGCAACAGTTCGTGGTGGGACCCAGGGGGCCGAGGCTGGCCTTTTCCTACTCTGCGGCGGGCGCCGCCATCTTGGAATCCCGGGGGGACTCGAGTTCGGGCTTCCCGTTCTCCGCCGTTCGGTCTCCGATTCCACCCAAAGTTGTTGTCGGGTGCTGGCGATCGGTTCCCCCACACTATTCTGGCCTTAGTAAGTCTCGTAGACCCGGTTTCAGCGTAAGTTGTGCGATAGTTTCAGGATCGCGGACGGAGCTCCGTGGAGGTCTGTCTTTACGGCATGCGCGCTGGCCACGCCCAGCGATAGGTACGATAGGACATAAAGTGTATGCCCAAGATAAAACCTCCAAGGAATATGTGTTAAAACAAATTTTAGCGAATGACCTGATGGCAATAGATATTTCTGACAGCGATTCAGGGTGCATGGACGATGATGCATGGAGTTATTTGCAAGGAGATCAGAAGTAGTTTAGCACTTGGCCTAGGCCAAAAGGAGGGTTTGTCAAATGAGAAATTATATCGTGCCTCCTATTGCAATGAATATATGTATATTGGCCTACGCCAAGCTGCTTGTAAGTCACTTGCGAAGAAATCCGTGTTGCAAGGTCCTGACCTTAAAATCAATGTAAACCGCCACTTTAGGTCAATCCGCCTTTTTAGGTTCGCTTTGTAAAGTCACCCTGTGAGTTAAAATGGTGGACAATGTCATTCCGAAATACAACATGGCCGTCTTGACCTCTGTGTGTAGCTAATATGTATCTTGCCTGCAGGCCACTTGTTGAGGTCATGAACTGAGACCTTGTCCTTCGTTGACCTGTGGGTAAAGAATTACTCGCGTCAATGAAACTAATTTGCAAGCATATGTTAAGAACAATGTATTCAAATACTGAACTAAGAACACTTGTTTAGCTACATTGTTTTAATGTTTGAGAAGACCTGCATGGGAAATCCCAGAATACACAGTTGCCGTGTAGGCTTGTTGACGTATGTATTACAGGCAAACTAGTTACATGTGGATATGCGAACTCGGCATGAACCCCAGATCAGTGATGTATTAGGGGAATATTAAACCGAAGTAGGGTTGGACATCGTGTTTGCAAATGGTATAAAAGAGCAATGAATTCTAATGTACAGCGTCTCTCACTGAATACACCAAACCACGCTGGAGTTCGCTGTGTTGCACTGAGGGCCGATAGCTATCTGATTTTGCTTTGTTCTTTGTAACTGATTCAGTATAAATGAAAGATCTTCGTATGTTCCTTTGTAACCTGTGTTCAGTGTATTTCCTTTTGGGGTACTCAGCCTCGATATTTCTGATTTTGTTTTCACAGGCCTTGTTGGCCCTCCTCAGTGAGGTGCAGCTTGGTTTCCTATGGCACAGCAAGCAAGGGGCCCATGTCTGGGCATGCCCTCTATCACTTAGGAGACAAACTGTTACCACAAAAGTGATGTGTGGAAAGAATTTAATGTGAACCACTGGCATTGCGCTGGGAAATCTTCCACACTATGGTTGTTTAGCCCGTCTGCACCATTGCAAAGGGGTCCAGCCATTTTCAGTCAGGTACTGCCTCCAATGGGAGCAGCTCTGCCGAAGCTGCAAGGCCAGGTCCCCTCTGCACGGAAACACAAGCAACCCCAGACATGTGTTGGTCTTGTTGGAATTCCTCACTGAGGTGTAACTCGGTTCCCTGTCGAGCAGCGAGCACAATACCCACGTCTGAGCATACCCTCTCTCACATAGGAAGACAAACTACAACCACGAAAGTGATGGATGGAAGGTTTTGAATAAATCTGTAACACTGGCAATGCTCTGGTCAACCTTCAACACCACTGTTTTTTAGCCCATCTGAGCCATTGCAAAAGGGGTCCAGCCATGTGCAAATCAGTCAGGCACTGCCACCAATGGGAGCAGCCCAGCCCAAACTGCTAGGCCAGGTTCACTCTGCTCTGCAGGGAAACACAAGCAGCCCCAGACATGTTTTGGCCTTGTTGGGCCTGCTTAGTGATGTGCAGCTTGTTTCCCTATGGTGCCGCAAGCAAGGGACTTACACAAAACAAAAGAGTTGATGGCTGGAAGGTTTGGAATTAATCCTAACCTTTGTCATTGCTCTGGGCAACCCTCCAGACCATCGTTCTTCGCCTGCCAAGCCATTACAAAAGGGGGCAAGGTAATATGCAAATCAGATTTGGTCCCCACCCAAAAGGGGCAGTCCAGCCCAAACTGCTTGGTCACATCCTTTCTACCCGAGACCACAAGCATCCCCAAAAATATTTTGCCCTTGTTGGGCCTCATCAGTGAGGGCGTAGCTTGGGTCTCTAGGCCCAGCAGACACAGGGCCCTCATCTGGGCATACCCGTTCCACTTGGGGCGACTAACACAAAACAAAAGAAGTGATGGCTGGAAGCTTTAGAATGAATCCTAACCACTGTCATTGCTCTGAGCAAACATATTACAAATCTTACTGTTTATTGAAAGCTTTCTAAACAGGGATCGAGTTATGGACAACGCATAATTCTCCAATACTTTCTCATTGTTCACAGGCTTGTCATGAACCTTTAAGGAGATGTGACATCACAAAATAAATGATACTTTGAAAACACCTAAGGTAACATGGGATTGGTTCGTGAGGTAGACTACATAAAGAATGTATATTGGGTTAGTAACCTTATTGGCTAAACTGTATCTGGTAGCTCCTCTTGTGACCCCCTCCTAAATGTTGCTTATACAGCCATGTCAGGCTGGAACATTTCTATTGGGTCTTGCAACAAAGTATGAACTAGCGTGGACTGTGGTTAGGGATTGGCCATTGTGGGCTTTCTCAGCATAGGAAAGCAACCAGCACATGAGCACAATGGGGAGAAGGACCCCATGGTGCCACCTGTTCCAATGAGGCTACCACCCTCTGACTCCCCTGCCCACAAGCAAGGGCATTCTAGCTTTCAACTTCATGCTGTATTAATTTTGTATACTCTGTCTTTAGTTGAGTTCGAACATAGGCCTCTGTCTGGATTGAATTAATTGGCTTTGTCTTCCAGGTTCAGCTCATGTGTGCAGGGACCACACACCTAATTGTTCCTGCTCACAGTTATGAGGAGTTTCATCTTTTGCACATGTGGGTGCCATATCTCTTCTGCTAATGTGCAACTTTCTCTCCCTCCGCGTCCATGGGAAGAATATGCACAATGGCTGTACTGACAGCCTGGCCTGCTTTTCCCAGCGAAATCAGTGTGTCAGGCCTCTCTCTGTGTTCTGTGCTTGCCATCCCTTCCAATGCTGCGGTGGCATCCATCTTGATTTACATGGACACTCATGTTAGTTACATTCAGCGTCAGCAAGCAGTGATATGTATTCTTGTGTGATTGGCATTTCTGCATAAGAGAGATAGGGTGTATGTGATCTCTATATCAGTGATTATAAGCATGCTCTTCGTGTCTAAGAGCAGTTTGGCCTAGGTGTCTGTGTAGCTTCGTGCAGGGATACATGCACATCTATGTGTGTGTGTGTGTGTGTGTGTGTGTGTGTGTGCTCAGCCATGCCTCCTCTTCATGATTACTTCAGTGATGTCATCTGTTTATATATATAGTTTGTTTCAGTGAGTGGCGTATGTCATCTTGGTGGTATACTGGTGGCGGAGTAGACGACCCCACTGCAGGTGGCTTCAACTGCTACTGCTCATGTATGCTGGACATGCCTGTTCTTTCTGCAAGGGAATCTTGCACTACTGCCCATGTATGCTGGACATGCCTGTTCTTTCTGCAATGGAACCTTGCACTGCTACTGCCCATGTATGCTGGACATGCCTGTTCTTTCTGCAAGGGAACCTTGCACTGCTGCTGCCCATGTATGCTGGACATGCCTGTTCACTGCTACTGCCCATGTATGCTGGACATGCCTGTTCTTCCTGCAAGGGAACCTTGCACTGCTGCTGCCCACGCCTGTTCTTTCTGCAGGGGGGCCTGTCACTACTACTGCTCATGCATTCTGTACATGCCTGTTCTTTGTGCAACGGAATCTTGCACTGCTGCCGGACATGTATGCTGGACATGCCTGTTCTTTCTGCAAGGGAACCTTTCACTACTGCCCATGTATGCTGGACATACCTGTTCTTTCTGCAAGGGAACCTTGCACTGCTACTGCCCATGTATGCTGGACATGCCTGTTCTTTCTGCAATGGAACCTTGCACTGCTACTGCCCATGTATGCTGGACATGCCTGTTCACTGCTACTGCCCATGTATGCTGGACATGCCTGTTCTTTCTGCAATGGAACCTTGCACTGCTACTGTCCATGTATGCTGGACATGCCTGTTCACTGCTACTGCCCATGTATGCTGGACATGCCTGTTCTTTCTGCAATGGAACCTTGCACTGCTACTGCCCATGTATGCTGGACATGCCTGTTCACTGCTACTGCCCATGTATGCTGGACATGCCTGTTCTTTCTGCAAGGGAACCTTGCACTGCTACTGCCCATGTATGCTGGACATGCCTGTTCACTGCTACTGCCCATGTATGCTGTACATGCCTGTTCTTTCTGCAAGGGAACCTTGCACTGCTACTGCCCATGTATGCTGGACATGCCTGTTCTTTCTGCAATGGAACCTTGCACTGCTACTGCCCATGTATGCTGGACATGCCTGTTCACTGCTACTGCCCATGTATGCTGGACATGCCTGTTCTTCCTGCAAGGGAACCTTGCACTACTGCCCATGTATGCTGGACATGCCTGTTCTTTCTGCAATGGAACCTTGCACTGCTACTGCCCATGTATGCTGGACATGCCTGTTCTTTCTGCAATGGAACCTTGCACTGCTACTGCCCATGTATGCTGGACATGCCTGTTCACTGCTACTGCCCATGTATGCTGGACATGCCTGTTCACTGCTACTGCCCATGTATGCTGGACATGCCTGTTCTTCCTGCAAGGGAACCTTGCACTGCTGCTGCCCATGTATGCTGGACATGCCTGTTCACTGCTACTGCCCATGTATGCTGGACATGCCTGTTCACTGCTACTGCCCAGGTATGCTGGACATGCCTGTTCTTTCTGCAATGGAACCTTGCACTGCTACTGCCCATGTATGCTGGACATGCCTGTTCACTGCTACTGCCCATGTATGCTGGACATGCCTGTTCTTCCTGCAAGGGAACCTTGCACTACTGCCCATGTATGCTGGACATGCCTGTTCTTCCTGCAAGGGAACCTTGCACTGCTGCTGCCCATGTATGCTGGACATGCCTGTTCACTGCTACTGCCCATGTATGCTGGACATGCCTGTTCACTGCTACTGCCCAGGTATGCTGGACATGCCTGTTCTTCCTGCAAGGGAACCTTGCACTGCTGCTGCCCATGTATGCTGGACATGCCTGTTCACTGCTACTGCCCATGTATGCTGGACATGCCTGTTCTTCCTGCAAGGGAACCTTGCACTGCTGCTGCCCATGTATGCTGGACATGCCTGTTCACTGCTACTGCCCATGTATGCTGGACATGCCTGTTCTTCCTGCAAGGGAACCTTGCACTGATGCTGCCCATGAATGCTGGACATGCCTGTTCACTGCTGCTGCCCATGTATGCTGGACATGCCTGTTCTTTCTGCAAGGGAACCTTGCACTGCTGCTGCCCATGTATGCTGGACATGCCTGTTCACTGCTACTGCCCATGTATGCTGGACATGCCTGTTCTTTCTGCAATGGAACCTTGCACTGATGCTGCCCATGTGTGTTTATTTATTTATTTGCATTTATTGACAGCACTCAAACCCGTAGGGTGTATGTGATCTCTATATCAGTGATTATAAGCATGCTCTTCGTGTCTAAGAGCAGTTTGGCCTAGGTGTCTGTGTAGCTTCGTGCAGGGATACATGCACATCTATGTGTGTGTGTGTGTGTGTGTGTGTGTGTGTGTGTGTGTGTGTGTGTGTGTGTGTGTGTGCTCAGCCATGCCTCCTCTTCATGATTACTTCAGTGATGTCATCTGTTTATATATATAGTTTGTTTCAGTGAGTGGCGTATGTCATCTTGGTGGTATACTGGTGGCGGAGTAGACGACCCCACTGCAGGTGGCTTCAACTGCTACTGCTCATGTATGCTGGACATGCCTGTTCTTTCTGCAAGGGAATCTTGCACTACTGCCCATGTATGCTGGACATGCCTGTTCTTTCTGCAATGGAACCTTGCACTGCTACTGCCCATGTATGCTGGACATGCCTGTTCTTTCTGCAAGGGAACCTTGCACTGCTGCTGCCCATGTATGCTGGACATGCCTGTTCACTGCTACTGCCCATGTATGCTGGACATGCCTGTTCTTCCTGCAAGGGAACCTTGCACTGCTGCTGCCCACGCCTGTTCTTTCTGCAGGGGGGCCTGTCACTACTACTGCTCATGCATTCTGTACATGCCTGTTCTTTGTGCAACGGAATCTTGCACTGCTGCCGGACATGTATGCTGGACATGCCTGTTCTTTCTGCAAGGGAACCTTTCACTACTGCCCATGTATGCTGGACATACCTGTTCTTTCTGCAAGGGAACCTTGCACTGCTACTGCCCATGTATGCTGGACATGCCTGTTCTTTCTGCAATGGAACCTTGCACTGCTACTGCCCATGTATGCTGGACATGCCTGTTCACTGCTACTGCCCATGTATGCTGGACATGCCTGTTCTTTCTGCAATGGAACCTTGCACTGCTACTGTCCATGTATGCTGGACATGCCTGTTCACTGCTACTGCCCATGTATGCTGGACATGCCTGTTCTTTCTGCAATGGAACCTTGCACTGCTACTGCCCATGTATGCTGGACATGCCTGTTCACTGCTACTGCCCATGTATGCTGGACATGCCTGTTCTTTCTGCAAGGGAACCTTGCACTGCTACTGCCCATGTATGCTGGACATGCCTGTTCACTGCTACTGCCCATGTATGCTGTACATGCCTGTTCTTTCTGCAAGGGAACCTTGCACTGCTACTGCCCATGTATGCTGGACATGCCTGTTCTTTCTGCAATGGAACCTTGCACTGCTACTGCCCATGTATGCTGGACATGCCTGTTCACTGCTACTGCCCATGTATGCTGGACATGCCTGTTCTTCCTGCAAGGGAACCTTGCACTACTGCCCATGTATGCTGGACATGCCTGTTCTTTCTGCAATGGAACCTTGCACTGCTACTGCCCATGTATGCTGGACATGCCTGTTCTTTCTGCAATGGAACCTTGCACTGCTACTGCCCATGTATGCTGGACATGCCTGTTCACTGCTACTGCCCATGTATGCTGGACATGCCTGTTCACTGCTACTGCCCATGTATGCTGGACATGCCTGTTCTTCCTGCAAGGGAACCTTGCACTGCTGCTGCCCATGTATGCTGGACATGCCTGTTCACTGCTACTGCCCATGTATGCTGGACATGCCTGTTCACTGCTACTGCCCAGGTATGCTGGACATGCCTGTTCTTTCTGCAATGGAACCTTGCACTGCTACTGCCCATGTATGCTGGACATGCCTGTTCACTGCTACTGCCCATGTATGCTGGACATGCCTGTTCTTCCTGCAAGGGAACCTTGCACTACTGCCCATGTATGCTGGACATGCCTGTTCTTCCTGCAAGGGAACCTTGCACTGCTGCTGCCCATGTATGCTGGACATGCCTGTTCACTGCTACTGCCCATGTATGCTGGACATGCCTGTTCACTGCTACTGCCCAGGTATGCTGGACATGCCTGTTCTTCCTGCAAGGGAACCTTGCACTGCTGCTGCCCATGTATGCTGGACATGCCTGTTCACTGCTACTGCCCATGTATGCTGGACATGCCTGTTCTTCCTGCAAGGGAACCTTGCACTGCTGCTGCCCATGTATGCTGGACATGCCTGTTCACTGCTACTGCCCATGTATGCTGGACATGCCTGTTCTTCCTGCAAGGGAACCTTGCACTGATGCTGCCCATGAATGCTGGACATGCCTGTTCACTGCTGCTGCCCATGTATGCTGGACATGCCTGTTCTTTCTGCAAGGGAACCTTGCACTGCTGCTGCCCATGTATGCTGGACATGCCTGTTCACTGCTACTGCCCATGTATGCTGGACATGCCTGTTCTTTCTGCAATGGAACCTTGCACTGATGCTGCCCATGTGTGTTTATTTATTTATTTGCATTTATTGACAGCACTCAAACCCGTGAGCATCACAGCACTGGTCCATCTGACAGAAAACAGACGGAACATAATAAAGAAAATACGAATGAAGCAGAAAGTCCAGTAGGGTTAGGTCCAGGGAGGGTACCCCGTTGTCAGATTAGTCGTATTTTCCGAACAACCATGTTTTAAGCGGTTTCCTGAACATGAAGCAAGAGGCCTGTTCTTGGATGTGGGGAGGTAGGGCGTCCACATGGTGGGTCAATGACCATGAAGCTAGTGCCCCTGTTCCTTTCCTCGTGAATCTAGGGGTGCGATGGTTGCAGTCACGGTGGATGAGGAACGTAGGCTGGGGAGTTTAGCTCTTTTGGAAATGAGCTGGGCGAGGAAGGAAGGAAGGTGCAGCATTGTGGATGCATCTGTGGGTTAAAGAGAGGATCTTGAAATCAATACGAGCTTTGATTGACAACCAGTGAGTGCATGTCCGTATGTTGCACATGCCTGTTCCTTCTGCAAGGGTGCCATGCCCTTCTTCTGCTCATGTATGATCTGCATGCCTGTTCCTTCTGCAAGGATGCCATGCCCTTCTTCTGCTCATGTATGATCTGCATGCCTGTTCTTTCTGCAAGGGAACCCTGCACACTGCTGCCCATGTATGATGTACATGCCGGTTCTTTCTGCAAGTGAACCTTGCACACTGCTGCCCATGTATGATGTACATGCCGGTTCTTTCTGCAAGTGAACCTTGCACACTGCTGCCCATGTATTATGTACATGCCTGTTCTTTCGGCAAGGGTGCCTTGCTCTATTACTGCTCATGTATGATGTACATGCCTGTTCTCTCGACAAGGGTGCCTTGCTCTATTACTGCTCATGTATGTTGTACATGCCTGTTTTCACAGCATGGGTGCCTTGCACTACTACTCCACATGTATGATGTACATGCCTGTTCTTTCTGCAAGGGTGCCTTGCTCTACTACTGCTCATGTATGATGTACACGCCTGTTCTTTTGGCAAGGGTGCCTTGCTCTACTACTGCTCATTTATGATGTACATGCCTGTTCTTTCGGCAAGGGTGCTTGCTCTACTACTCCTCATGTATGATGAACATGCCTGTTCTTTCTGTAAGGGAACCTTGCACACTGCTGCCCATGTATGATGTACATGCCTGTTCTTTCGGCAAGGGTTCCTTGCTCTGCTACTCCTCATGCATGATGTACATGCCTGTTCTTTCTGCAAGGAAACCTTACACACTGCTTCTCATGTATGATGTACACGCCTGTTTTTTCAGCAAGGGTGCCTTGCTCTACTACTCCTCATGTATGATGTACATGCCTGTTCTATCGGCAATGGTGCCTTGCTCTACTACTCCTCATGTATGATATACATGCCTGTTCTTTCGGCAAGGGTGCCTTGCTCTACTACTCCTTATGTATGATGTACACGCCTGTTTTTTCTGCAAGGGTGCCTTGCTCTACTACTCCTCATGTATGATGTACATGCCTGTTCTTTCTGCAAGGGAACCTTGCACACTGCTGCCCATGTATGATGTACATGCCTGTTCTTTCTGCAAGGGTTCCTTGCTCTGCTACTCCTCATACATGATGTACATGCCTGTTCTTTCTGCAAGGAAACCTTACACACTGCTGCCCATGTATGATCTACATGCCTGTTTTTTCAGCAAGGGTGCCTTACTCTACTACTCCTCATGTATGATGTACATGCCTGTCCTTTCGGCAAGGGTGCCTTGCTCTACTACTCCTCATGTATGATGTACATACCTGTTCTTTCTGCAAGGAAACCTTACACACTGCTGCCCATGTATGATGTGCATGCCTGTTCTTTCAGCAAGGGTGCCTTGCTCTACTACTGTCATGTTTGATGTACATGCCTGTGTTCTCGGCAAGGGTGCCTTGCTCTACAACTCCTCATGTATGATGTACATGCCTGTTCTTTCTGCAAGGGAACCTTGCACACTGCTGCCCTTGTGTGATGTACATACCTGTTCTTTCTGCAGGGAAACCTTACACACTGCTGCCCATGTATGATGTACACGCCTGTTTTTTTCTGCAAGGGTGCCTTGCTCTACTTCTCCTCATGTATGATGTACATGCTTGTTCTTTCTGCAAGGGAACCTTGCACACTGCTGCCCATGTATGATGTACATGCCTGTTCTTTCGGCAAGGGTGCCTTGCTCTGCTACTCCGCATGCATGATGTACATGCCTGTCATTTTCTGCAAGGAAACCTTACACACTGCTGCCCATGTATGATGTACATGCCTGTTTTTTCAGCAAGGGTGCCTTGCTCTACTACTCCTCATGTATGATGTACATGCCTGTTCTTTCTGCAAGGAAACCTTACACACTGCTGCCCACGTATGATGTACATGCCTGTTTTTTCGGCAAGGGTGCCTTGCTCTACTACTCCTCATGTATGATGTACATGCCTGTTCTTTCTGCAAGGAAACCTTACACACTGCTGCCCATGTATGATGTACATGCCTGTTCTTTCGGTAAGGGTGCCTTGCTCTACTACTCCTCATGTATGATGTACATGCCTGTTCTTTCTGCAAGGAAACCTTACACACTGCTGCCCATGTATGATGTACATGCCTGTTTTTTCAGCAAGGGTGCCTTGCTCTACTACTCATCATGTATGATGTACATGCCTGTTCTTTCGGCAAGGGTGCCTTGCTCTACTACTCCTCATGTATGATGTACATGCCTGTTCTTTCTGCAAGGAAACCTTACACATTGCTGCCCATGTATGATGAACATGCCTGTTTTTTCAGCAAGGGTGCCTTGCTCTACTACTCCTCATGTATGATGTACATGCCTGTTCTTTCGGCAAGGGTGCCTTGCTCTACTACTCCTCATGTATGATGTACATGCCTGTTTTTTCAGCAAGGGTGCCTTTCTCTACTACTCCTCATGTATGATGTACATGCCTGTTATTTCTGCAAGGAAACCTTACACACTGCTGCCCATGTATGATGTACATGCCTGTTTTTTCAGCAAGGGTGCCTTGCTCTACTACTACTCATGTATGTTGTACATGCCTGTTCTCACGGCAAGGGTGCCTTGCTCTACTACTCCTCATGTATGATGTACATGCCTGGTCTTTCTGCAAGGGAACCTTGCACTGCTGCCCATGTATGATGTACATGCCTGTTCTTTCTACAAGGGAACCTTGCACTGCTGCCCATGTATGATGTACATGCCTGTTCTTTCTACAAGGGAACCTTCACACTGCTGCCCATGTATGATGTACATGCCTGTTCTTTCGGCAAGGGTGACTTGCTCTACTACTCCTCATGTATGATGTACATGCCTGTTCTCTCGGCAAGGGTGCCTTGCTCTACTACTCCTCATGTATGATGTACATGCCTGTTCTTTCTGCAAGGGAACCTTGCACACTGCTGCCCGTGTATGATGTACATGCCTGTTCTTTCTACAAGGGAACCTTCACACTGCTGCCCATGTATGCTGGACATGCCTGTTCTTCCTGCAAGGGAACCTTGCACTGCTGCTGCCCACGCCTGTTCTTTCTGCAGGGGGGCCTGTCACTACTACTGCTCATGCATTCTGTACATGCCTGTTCTTTGTGCAACGGAATCTTGCACTGCTGCCGGACATGTATGCTGGACATGCCTGTTCTTTCTGCAAGGGAACCTTGCACTACTGCCCATGTATGCTGGACATGCCTGTTCTTTCTGCAAGGGAACCTTGCACACTGCTGCCCATGTATGATGTACATGCCTGTTCTTTCTACAAGGGAACCTTCACACTGCTGCCCATGTATGATGTACATGCCTGTTCTTTCTGCAAGGGTGCCTTGCTCTACTACTGCTCATGTATGATGTACATGCCTGTTCTCTCGGCAAGGGTGCCTTGCTCTTCTACTCCTCATGTATGATGTACATGCCTGTTCTTTCTGCAAGGGAACCTTGCACACTGCTGCCCATGTATGATGTACATGCCTGTTCTTTCTGCAAGGGTGCCTTGCTCTACTACTGCTCATGTATGATGTACATGCCTGTTCTCTCGGCAAGGGTGCCTTGCTCTTCTACTCCTCATGTATGATGTACATGCCTGTTCTTTCTACAAGGGAACCTTCACACTGCTGCCCATGTATGATGTACATGCCTGTTCTTTCGGCAAGGGTGACTTGCTCTACTACTCCTCATGTATGATGTACATGCCTGTTCTCTCGGCAAGGGTGCCTTGCTCTACTACTCCTCATGTATGATGTACATGCCTGTTCTTTCTGCAAGGGAACCTTGCACACTGCTGCCCATGTATGATGTACATGCCTGTTCTTTCTACAAGGGAACCTTCACACTGCTGCCCATGTATGATGTACATGCCTGTTCTTTCTGCAAGGGTGCCTTGCTCTACTACTGCTCATGTATGATGTACATGCCTGTTCTCTCGGCAAGGGTGCCTTGCTCTTCTACTCCTCATGTATGATGTACATGCCTGTTCTTTCTGCAAGGGAACCTTGCACTGCTGCTGCCCATGTATGCTGGACATGCCTGTTCACTGCTACTGCCCATGTATGCTGGACATGCCTGTTCTTCCTGCAAGGGAACCTTGCACTGCTGCTGCCCACGCCTGTTCTTTCTGCAGGGGGGCCTGTCACTACTACTGCTCATGCATTCTGTACATGCCTGTTCTTTGTGCAACGGAATCTTGCACTGCTGCCGGACATGTATGCTGGACATGCCTGTTCTTTCTGCAAGGGAACCTTGCACTACTGCCCATGTATGCTGGACATGCCTGTTCTTTCTGCAAGGGAACCTTGCACACTGCTGCCCATGTATGATGTACATGCCTGTTCTTTCTACAAGGGAACCTTCACACTGCTGCCCATGTATGATGTACATGCCTGTTCTTTCTGCAAGGGTGCCTTGCTCTACTACTGCTCATGTATGATGTACATGCCTGTTCTCTCGGCAAGGGTGCCTTGCTCTTCTACTCCTCATGTATGATGTACATGCCTGTTCTTTATGCAAGGGAACCTTGCACTGCTGCTGCCCATGTATGCTGGACATGCCTGTTCACTGCTACTGCCCATGTATGCTGGACATGCCTGTTCTTCCTGCAAGGGAACCTTGCACTGCTGCTGCCCACGCCTGTTCTTTCTGCAGGGGGGCCTGTCACTACTACTGCTCATGCATTCTGTACATGCCTGTTCTTTGTGCAACGGAATCTTGCACTGCTGCCGGACATGTATGCTGGACATGCCTGTTCTTTCTGCAAGGGAACCTTGCACTACTGCCCATGTATGCTGGACATGCCTGTTCTTTCTGCAAGGGAACCTTGCACACTGCTGCCCATGTATGATGTACATGCCTGTTCTTTCTACAAGGGAACCTTCACACTGCTGCCCATGTATGATGTACATGCCTGTTCTTTCTGCAAGCGTGCCTTGCTCTACTACTGCTCATGTATGATGTACATGCCTGTTCTCTCGGCAAGGGTGCCTTGCTCTTCTACTCCTCATGTATGATGTACATGCCTGTTCTTTCTGCAAGGGAACCTTGCACTGCTGCTGCCCATGTATGCTGGACATGCCTGTTCACTGCTACTGCCCATGTATGCTGGACATGCCTGTTCTTCCTGCAAGGGAACCTTGCACTGCTGCTGCCCACGCCTGTTCTTTCTGCAGGGGGGCCTGTCACTACTACTGCTCATGCATTCTGTACATGCCTGTTCTTTGTGCAACGGAATCTTGCACTGCTGCCGGACATGTATGCTGGACATGCCTGTTCTTTCTGCAAGGGAACCTTGCACTACTGCCCATGTATGCTGGACATGCCTGTTCTTTCTGCAAGGGAACCTTGCACACTGCTGCCCATGTATGATGTACATGCCTGTTCTTTCTACAAGGGAACCTTCACACTGCTGCCCATGTATGATGTACATGCCTGTTCTTTCTGCAAGGGTGCCTTGCTCTACTACTGCTCATGTATGATGTACATGCCTGTTCTCTCGGCAAGGGTGCCTTGCTCTTCTACTCCTCATGTATGATGTACATGCCTGTTCTTTCTGCAAGGGAACCTTGCACTGCTGCTGCCCATGTATGCTGGACATGCCTGTTCACTGCTACTGCCCATGTATGCTGGACATGCCTGTTCTTCCTGCAAGGGAACCTTGCACTGCTGCTGCCCATGTATGCTGGACATGCCTGTTCTTTCTGCAGGGGGCCTGTCACTACTACTGCTCATGCATTCTGTACATGCCTGTTCTTTGTGCAACGGAATCTTGCACTGCTGCCGGACATGTATGCTGGACATGCCTGTTCTTTCTGCAAGGGAACCTTGCACTACTGCCCATGTATGCTGGACATGCCTGTTCTTTCTGCAAGGGAACCTTGCACACTGCTGCCCATGTATGATGTACATGCCTGTTCTTCCTGCAAGGGAACCTTGCACTGCTGCTGCCCACGCCTGTTCTTTCTGCAGGGGGGCCTGTCACTACTACTGCTCATGCATTCTGTACATGCCTGTTCTTTGTGCAACGGAATCTTGCACTGCTGCCGGACATGTATGCTGGACATGCCTGTTCTTTCTGCAAGGGAACCTTGCACACTGCTGCCCATGTATGATGTACATGCCTGTTCTTCCTGCAAGGGAACCTTGCACTGCTGCTGCCCACGCCTGTTCTTTCTGCAGGGGGGCCTGTCACTACTACTGCTCATGCATTCTGTACATGCCTGTTCTTTGTGCAACGGAATCTTGCACTGCTGCCGGACATGTATGCTGGACATGCCTGTTCTTTCTGCAAGGGAACCTTGCACTACTGCCCATGTATGCTGGACATGCCTGTTCTTTCTGCAAGGGAACCTTGCACACTGCTGCCCATGTATGATGTACATGCCTGTTTTTTCAGCAAGGGTGCCTTGCTCTACTACTCCTCATGTATGATGTACATGCCTGTTCTTTCTGCAAGAGAACCTTGCACACTGCTGCCCATGTATAATGTACATGCCTGTTCTTTCTGCAAGGGAACCTTGCACTGCTGGTGACCATTCATGCTGCACATGTTCTGTGTCTTTGAATAAAGCATGCATATAGCTGTCGTCATGCTGTACATGTTTTTTTTGTGTAAGTGACCCTGCATCTGGTATGTGTGAGAGAAGTTTGCATTCAATCCTCCCTTCATTGTAGGTGAGCAAAGATTGCACTGATGCAAGCACGGTACTCCTTCTGTGTGTGTGCGTGTGTGTATGTGCAAGCATGTGCACATGCCCTGTGTGTGTATGTGCAAGTGTGTGCACATGCCCTGTGTGTGTATGTGCGTGTGGGTGCACATGCCCTGTGTGTGTATGTGCAAGCGTGTGCACATGCCCTGTGTGTGTATGTGCAAGCGTGTGCACATGCCCAGTGTGTGTATGTGCGTGTGTGTGCACATGCCCTGTGTGTGTATGTGCAAGCGTGTGCACATGCCCTGTGTGTGTATGTGCAAGCGTGTGCACATGCCCTGTGTGTGTATGTGCGTGTGTGTGCACATGCCCTTTGTGTGTATGTGCGTGTGTGTGCACATGCCCTGTGTGTATGTGCGTGTGTGTGCACATGCCCTGTGTGTGTATGTGCAAGCGTGTGCACATGCCCTGTGTGTGTATGTGCAAGCGTGTGCACATGCCCTGTGTGTGTATGTGCGTGTGTGTGCACATGCCCTGTGTGTGTATGTGCAAGCGTGTGCACATGCCCTGTGTGTGTATGTGCGTGTGTGTGCACATGCCCTGTGTGTGTATGTGCGTGTGTGTGCACATGCCCTGTGTGTGTATGTGCAAGCGTGTGCACATGCCCTGTGTGAGTATGTGCAAGCGTGTGCACATGCCCTGTGTGTGTATGTGCGTGTGTGTGCACATGCCCTGTGTGTGTATGTGCAAGCGTGTGCACATGCCCTGTGTGAGTATGTGCAAGCGTGTGCACATGCCCTGTGTGTGTATGTGTGTAAGGCTTGCACAGCTTTTGCCCATGGGCTATCTGATTGTTTGAGTAGACCTTACATGTTCCTGTTCATGTTGCATCTCAGGGGCCACTCGGATATAGGGCCTCATTACGAGCTCGACGGTAAGTGGAAAAAGTGGCGGTAACAGAATTACCGCCACTTTTAACACTTCACTGAATTAACTGTTCTTTAAAATAGGCTGTAGTTCTGTCCAGTGGAGTTACCACCGACTTTCCATCTCATCTTCTAAGGAGGGCCACATGTTGTGCTTCTCATGTCAGGTTTTTTAGTTTCTCCTGCCCCTGGCATCTATTTCCTTCTTGGTCTGGGCACATTTCCTACAGAAGGCTGCTTCATTTAGTGCACCTCCCAAGCCCCCCACATTGATCAGTCGTGCATTAAGCCTGCCCAGAAAAGTAAAAGTAGAGTTCAGACTACATGCCCATTCAGTAGCTGGCCACTCTACTGAGACTTCCAGCAATGAGCTAATTTCCCTAATGTAGCACTACTCTAACACTGTATAGGCGCCCACGAGGCTCTAGTACAGTCCCGTTAGCATTACAGCACCGTGATGATGAGTGCCTCGGGTACAGCAGCCTTGCTAGGATTCTCTCGGACCTTCTCCCACATTCCACCAGTCTGCATAATAACTTCTCAGAAGAGTAAAGAGCGCGTTGACACTCCATGCACATTCAATGCTTGCCTTCTCTGCTGAGACTACGAGCGTACACTTATCACCGTCATACACAATTTTACAAAATCACGCACACACTAAACTGAATCTTTCCACTATAAAAAGTGCAGGACAGTGGGCCTCATTACCAGTTGGGCTGTGCAGGGAAAATGCAGTGGTAATACAGTTACCACCGCAATACCGCACAACTATGAGTTTGATGGACAGTTGTAGGATTCACCTTTAGGTAAATCTGCCCCCTTTCTGGCACAGTTTGATAGTATTACCGCTGGCGGAATTACTGCAACGGTAATTCTGCAAAAATCCTATGGACTCCGATGAAATGGGGACTAACAGCACCACCACCACTTGTGAGCTGGAGGCAATACCGCCAGACCAAGTGGCGCTAACGCTATTACAGTTCAGTGTTATTGCAGCAGATTTACCACCCAGATACCACCAAGCTCATAATGAGCCCAAGCTTTCTTAACATCAGTCACTATTTGGCACTAAAGTTAGTGAATCGATTGCACGCTTGAAAGGAAACCTTGCTGAGCGGATGAGAGCGCGTTGTTTACGGGCTCGGCTCCTATGGGTTCTGTGAAAGGGCCCATGAAGCGGGTTTGTGAGTTGGAAGCGCAGTCGGGGACCTGCTCCCTGCAGGACCCTGCTGGGCTGAGCTGCCCTGTCCCTGTTAACAAGAGCTTCAGATCAAAGGAGAAGCTGGAGCCAGATGTCTCTTCCCATCCCAGTGTCAACATTCCCTGGCCAATGAATCGCCTCTCCTGCTAATGAAGGTGAAGGGTCTTCCACCTGCTGCCCCAACTCGCCCCCGCTGCTTCTGTTGTTCTGTGCGAAGAATACCGCCCCCGCTGCTTCTGTTGTTCTGTGCGAAGAATACCGCCCCGCTGCTGCTCCGCGTGCTGCCCCCTAGAGCTTGTGAGCATTCCCAGACGTTAGTCATACAATGGGCCTCATTACGACATTGGAGGTAACCATGCCGCTATTTGCGACATGGCTACCCCCATACCGGGTACCGGGTCCAGGTTCCCTGAATGGGGAAATACCGGGCCATTCCGACCTTGGAGGGCCCGGTATTTCCCCATTCAGGGAACCCGGACCCGGTACATCCCGGTACCCGGTACCCAGAGGGCTCAATGGGAATGGGGAGGATGCAAACAACGGGCCCGTTAATGATGGGCCCGTTGTTTGCATCCTGGTCTGCTCGCAGGACCCGCAAGGAGACCTCATAATGATGCAGTAGGGGTTAATGGGGCTCTACCGCCCCCATTGACCCCCTATTGCCAGGGTCCTAATGAGGCCCAATGTGTCCTCGTTACCAGGGAGCATTGGGTCCTGTCCCGAGTTAGGCGGTAAAACGGCAGTAAATCTGCCATTTTACCACTAGAGTGGATTGCAGTTAACATCACTCAGACCCATGGATTTACCGTAGGATTACAATTGTTGGCATGGTGTTGTTAGTCCTTATTTTTGAGGTCTCCATGGGGATTTACCACACATGGTATTCTGCGCAGCAATCTGACTGTCTTTGGCATTAAGGTGGGTGACGTACTTCCAGCTTCTTGCTGGAGGTACGTTGTCCACCTTAGCACCATGACTTGTGTGGCACTGAAGTAATCCTGGAGTAACAGACTCACCGCCAATTTGCCATGACTTTTTGCCGCTCTGTGATGAGCAGTGGAGTAACTTTACTGAAAATGTTGGGGGGACATGACAACTAAAGGAAAGGGGTGGGGTGGAGGAAGGGTGGATGGTGGCTCTGAGGGATAACGCTAAACTACGACACCACAAGAGTGCCGTGCTGACGCTCCGTTATAACTTGCATAAGACTGGTGCCATACACACCAGTCTTTTGAAAGTTATAACACCACTGTGTCTTTACAATTCACTGCATTGAAAACAGTAAAAAATGCCAGTCTAGCCAATTAATAACACATACCATGCTTGCTTTATAAAGATGGCCAGAATGAAGTCATGACACAGTAAACAGAGCATTATATTCATTTATCTCTATTTTTGTTCTGCGGCTTAAAATGTGCACTTTGCAGCGCTTGCATTACAAACTGCGTTTTCTCTTCCGAGGGGATACACTAGAAGTGTTATCACCTCTTTGCCTTCTCACACTGGTTCCTCCACATCAGCCGCATACTGTCAAAGAAGGCTTTAGGGCTCTTCAGTGGGCAAGTAGCTGCCTGGCAGCATCCAGATAATTGGCGGCTATTAAGCTTATCTTTGTCACCATTGTAATGTATGCACCCCAGGGGTGCCTCCGACTGTTTTTGCTCTAAGCAGGGGGGGCCCCAACCATCATGTTGAAAATGTGCCCCCACACATCTTCATTCATGCCTGCCACCCACCTAGTGACATAACAACATAACATTCACAAAATTAATTCCACCCAGAACAAACAAACCACGCTTTATTTATCATTCATTCAGACAAAAATGTCAACACACATATGCTTGTACACACTCACCTACTCACACACACATGCACCCAGCATCTCCATTGCAATGCAGTGTGTGCCCTCAGCATTCATATGTACATTACATGCAGTGGCTCCCAGCCATTGAGCAGACCATGCTTTATCCCCCCCTGGCCCTGACAACCGAAATATTGGTCTACGTTGACATGACCTGGCTGAACTACAATGCCATAGCAGGACAGGACCTGATAAACAGTGCTTGGGGGGAGGGGTGCACTTTTAACAAAGGCCAGGCAATTAGTAATCATTTAGCGCGTTTCATTGTTAGCACCTGAATTTGTAAGCATACATTTTTTGGCAATTGAAATCATGATGAGTGACTTGGTACTGGCATGTCAGGGGAGTGAGCAGGACATGGGAGACAACAGGCAGCTCATTCTCAAAGTTCTCAAGTAAGTGTGTGTTTATGACACAGAGAGTCAACAGCTTTTAACATTTAAGGTGACTAGAATAGTCTCATTAGAATATACAGATGCACCCACAAAGTGTGCCCCTCTCCCGGCGACTGCTGCAGCCTCTAAAGGTTAGCCCCTCTCTACAGGGTTAGCCCGCAGTCAGGGCCAGCCTTAGGATTTGCGAGGCCCTGGGAGACAAATGATGTGTGGTTCCCTCATAGAAAATGATGTGAAAAGAATTTCATTAATATCCATACGGATTAGATAAACTGACGCTCAATATCTGAATTTTAACTGTTAATATTACGGTTCTAGCAATATCAGGAGTGAGGCTTATTTTGGAGTAGCCGACCGAGCGAGCTGAATCATTTGTAGAGATGGGGACTTCAAAAGAAAATACTGTGACAAGGAAGATCAAGGAAAAGAGTAATGAAGATCACTGGTACGTTATCCAAACATACCTAAGGAGACTGCACGTTCCAAGGATGTAAGGGCAGGGATTGGTCCTGGGCCAGACAGGGCAAAGTGCTTTTGCTGCAGGATAGTGCAATCGTAACAAAGCCTATTTACCGGAAAGGTACTAAGGCAGTCGGAGTAAGCAATTCCGCAGGTCTTCAAATGTCATCAATAGGTGTGAAGTCCAGAAAAAAAAGTGTGGGAATTCATTAACATAAGCACAGGGACTGAACGTATCCTACAGTGAAATACGCACATTTAATTGAACTGGCCTTTCTTAATGGAAGAAAATTCAAAATAGAAATGAACATTGGGCCTCATTACGACTCAGGCGGTAAGGGGTTTACGGCGGCGTAAACAGCGCCGACCCTTACCGCCTGATTCCGAGGTCCCTTAGCGCCATGGAGGTTTTAACACCTGCTTTTAGCAGGTGTTAAAATCCATGGCGCTAAGGGACCTTGATGTTAATTACGCCACCGTAATTTACGGTGGCGTAATTAACGCCTTCCCCACTCCCATTATGCCCTATGGGGCAAAAATGGGAATGGGGAAGGGTAAATGGGGATAGGGGACTTACCGCCCCGCCAACCTCGGAATGGGGCGGTAAGTCCGCCAACCACCATGGCGTAAACATAGTTTATGCCATGGTGGTAAAGGTACGACCCAGGCGGTAACTTACCGCCTGGGTCGTAATGAGGCCCATTGTCTTTTACAAAATGAATCATCAAGAACCGGAGGGAAAAAAAAGCTAGAGGAGATGTTCCTAGTACACTGCTGGCAAAGTGTAAAAGGTGTGCACCTTTTAACCCAGCAATCTATATTGAAATATTCTATGGAAAGAAAAATACCAATACAAGATGTGTGCTTTGGGGACACTTTCATCTGGTTTTATGGGTTCAAATCCTGGTGAGCAAAAAACTGAGAAAACAATCTTTTTTTGCATTCTGGCCTCAAAAACACCCAAGGGGGATGTAGTCGGCACTGTGAAAAAAGTAAGCGGACACAGTCAACCCACATGTAATCTCAACTTTACCCTGAAAATCAACACAGGACCAGTCCAGCAACCTCTCTGCCCACATCCATAGACCTGGTAAATGTGCCATCTGATCCTTTCCCCTCCTCACCACGACGTTTGGCTTTCAGCAATACTCTGTTTTATAAATCAGACCTGAAACGTACACACATCATAATTAAAGTACTCCAGCAATATAGGAATCCTTATTGAAATATGTCAAACAGTAAGAGTACAAATGTGTTATTTTCACCCCATCTTGAAGACTACAAATACCAGAATGCAATTCCACAAAATTATAAAGAATGGCTTGTAGGCTGTCTTTTAAGACTTAATCATAACAAAAGATAATGTGAAACTAACTTTTAGAATCTTTTGACAAAGGCATTCTCCCTACCCTACAAAAAAATATGTATTTAACACACTAAATGCAAACATATGAATACTATCGATGAATACTATGAATTCCAACCAGTCCAGCACCCTGGCAGTGGCTGCTGACTTTAAGTCAGGCCACCAGCCAGGGTGAAGGACTGAGCTGCACGGGGTATCCCTGCCGCCTGCTTTATGTAATGGACAGTCAGGCTTGCGCTGTCCAATTACTTAATTGATGCAGCGGTTGCAATGTGGCTACCGGCCCTTCTCTGCCCCAGCCAAAAGATAGGGGGGACAATTTGGCATGCCATAAAATTTGGGGGGACTTGTCCCCCCGGTCCCTCCTTATAATTATGCCTAATGTGATGAGGCCCAGTGTCAAACTGAATCTACTGCACTTCGAGGAACGGTGGGATTCGTGAACTACAGAAAGGGCGTAAAGATAGAGGCGGTATAAGCATTGATTCATTTCTTGTAGTCCTACTTTGCTTTCAGGGTTTCCTTGTTGGCCACACTCCCCCTCGCTACTTTTTCCAGCCCGATGGGAGTTGAGGGGAATATTGAAAACAAGCATTGGCTTTTGTGTGGGCACAGGATAGGCATTTGCCAGGCACGGCTGCAATGCTACCAACTGCCATCAATTGTAGCTGCTACAAAATGGTGCGTATACCTGGGCATATACTAGGCACAGGTCAAAACTGTAGGCTTTGCCAATGCTTGTGTTTAATAGGCCTTTTATGCAAGAAAACATGTACTGATAATAAATCAAGTGGCTGAAGGCACACTTAGTTAAGACATTTTATTACACCCGATAAGCATTTACTGCTCCAATTAAGCCATTGGGCCTCATTCCGAGTACGGCGCTAACCAATGGCGCTATTAACGCCTTGGTTGACGCCGTACCCGGACCGGCAGCGCCTTGGTGGATGGCGGAATTACCGCCCCATTCCAAGGTTGGCGGGGCGGTAATTCCCCAATCCCCATTTACCCTTCCCCATTCCCATTCTTGCCCCATAGGGCATAATGGGAGTGGGGAAGGCGTCAATTACGCCACCGTAAATTACGGTGGCGTAATTAACATCAAGGTCCCTTAGCGCCATGGTTTTTAACACCTGCTAAAAGCAGGTGTTAAAACCACCATGGCGCAAAGGGAACTCGGAGTATGGCGGTAAGGGATTACCGCCACCGCTCTCGTTAGCGGTGGCCGCTATCCCTTACCGCCATACTCGGAATGAGGCCCATTGACTCTCAAAAGGCTGCTTTAAAATAACACTGGCAGGCGCTTCCCAGAACAAAATGTTACTGCTATCTCAACCAGATCCCGGGGTAAGGGTGTTTTGGCTTGGGAGGGGCATCTAGTCTGTGGGAATGGCCATATGGATTAGCATGGCTGTGGGCAGCCAATGATTGGGTAAATAACCAAACTGGTGGGTAAATAATCAAATGGCACCTACAAGGTTTGTGCCCCTCCTTATAGCCCATCTCCCTCCCTTAGCTGTAGTTCAGTGTATTAGTTATGGTTTATACATGGCACTTCAGCTCCATCTAATAGCCACATCTAACAAGATAAGGGGGAATCACAAATAGACCAATTGGGTTTTGAGATAAGGTGGTGCATGGGTGTGTCACACTGCTAAGCACACCAACCTATCCTCCATCCTAATTCTTCTTGACCTTTCTGCTGCTGCTTTCTACGCTGTTGATCACTCTGATCTCCTTAATACTCTCTTTTGTCTTGGGATTCACAATGGTGCCCTTGCCTGGATTGAATCCTACCTTGCACCTCGCCAGTTCTCTGCCTCCTGGAGCAACGGCACCTCTCAACTCACTCCTCTAAATGTTGGTGTTCCACAAGGCTCTGTCTTGGGTCCGCTTCTCTTTACACTCAACACTCTGCTCTTGGGGCACTAATCTCCTCCTTTGGGTTCTCGTACCAACTCTTTGCGGAAGGCACTCAATTCTTCTTCTCTTTTCCTGAACTATCCTCTGATCCCGCTATCAAAATGTCCAACTGTCTCTCTGCCATTACATATTGGATGGCTTTGCACTCTCTGATGTTAAACTCTACCAAAATAAAGCTGCTCTTCTTCACTGCCAAATATTATCTCTCATCTCTTCCCTTGCCTATCCAGTTCCCACCTGACTCTCTTCCATATCCTTCTTCAGCTAGGAACCTCAGCATCATCTATGAATGTTCTAACACCTAATCTACTTTCCTCTCCAAATCTGCAACGGTAGCTCACCTCAACCTTATAATATTAGGAAAATCACGCACCCCCTTCCTCTCAAACCATCATGCATCTCTTAACCACACTTGTCTTATTTAATCTGGACTACTGTGCCAGCATCCTCTTTGGTCTCCTCAACTATGCGTTCTGTCCTCTCAACAAGATCATTAACTTTGCTACCAGGACCCTATTTAAACTCCTTCACTTCACACCCACTTCCTGATACCGTCACCAGGCTGGATGGCTGACGATGCAAAACAGGGCCAGATTTAAATGTCTTCCCCTGGTACACACATCTATCCACGGTAAGGCACCACTCTATCTATCCTCCGCTATCTAACTCTACAAGCTTTCTCCTAATCTCTGCTCTGCCTCCTCGTCTACCCTTGTGGCTCCCCACCTTCCCTCTGCTTCCTCTCGCTTCCGCTCTTTCTCTCTTCCTGCTCCACTTGCATGGATTTCTCTTCGCCTGGACATCAGAGAAACAACCAACACGTTTCCGTTCAAAACCAAACTAAAAGCCTACCTCCTCGTCTCTGAGTTACCCTCTTTACCTAGCTCTCATCTGCCTTCAGCTAACACGTTTCCCTTGCTTCCAACCTGCCTCTGTCCCTCACTTCCTCTGCCTCCACTCTAGCACTTCACCCATCATGGTCACATCCCGAACACAGCTGGCCGTACCGCCTACCTGCACTTAAACATTTCCAAAGTTCATTGTCCTTAATCTACGTGTGTCCATGTATCTGTTGTTTCTGGTGACTGTTCCATTTTCTCCCCTCCATAACCTGGTCAGTATGTCACTCAAACTCACCCCATTGGAAGAAGCTCACTGCTTCCCATCAAATCTGATTTCTTATCTATTGCTACGTTGTTTTGTGATCAAAAGATCATTGTTCTAGCATATAAATAAATAAATAAATAAAGGAATGAAGGAATGAATAAATGCGAACGGCTGCCAACAGCTTTACTCTCTGGTATCAGGGCTACACTCCTTAACAGATGGTAACCTAGTGAGGCAAGGTACCAGGGCACTCTTCCCAGCCACAATAAGTCACTCATGTAGGCATCTATGCTGGGGTCCAACCTTGTCTGGTATCAGAGATATAAACCCATACAGAACTGCAGTCCACTTTCTGTCATGCTATTCTATGGTAATGGTACCATTTAAAGATGGCCGACTTATGCAATGTCACATAACATGTGATGTAATGGCACCATTTAAAGATGGCCGATTTATGTGACGTCACATAGGATGTGATGTGAAGACTCCATTTTGAGCTTAGAAATATTCATGGAGTTTAGACAAAGAAGAGGCAATGGGGGTCATTACGACCCTGGCGTTAAGGGTTTAACGGTGCCGTAAAAGGTGTCGGCGCCGTTAAACCCTTTACGCCTGATTACGAGGTCCCTTTGCGGGACCCGACCTTAATGGCTGGTTTTAGCAGCCGTTAAAGTAGGGTGCCGCAAAGGGACCTCAGTGCTAATTACGGTACCGCAATTTGCGGTACCGTACTTAGCGCCTTCCCCAGTCCAATTGAGCCCTATGGGGCGAAAATGGGAATGGGGAAGGGCCATGGTGAAATGGGGAAATACTGCCCCGCCAACCTAGGAATGGGGCGGTATTTCCCCATTCTACCATGGCGGACTCGTTACAGCACCCGCACCAACCATGGTGCTAATAGCGCCATGGTTTAGCGCCGGAGTTGTAATGAGGGCCAATGTGTACTTGTTGGATTAAATATTTAATACTTGCCTGAATTGTTATACACATTCTGTAGGGAAGCTTTGTTATGTATATCTATTTGATACCTCTTATGTTTTCCTCTTGTAGAGGCCCACCTATATTTTTTTTAAACTTTCCTTCTGGATGTAGGACTATCTCGTTCTCCACCATTCGGCCTGCACTGCCGGCAAAGCATGACCGTATCCGGGATTGAGCAGCGGCCTTCTGTTGCTGTGGCTAAAGTGGCATAGCACCGGAGAGACAGGAAGTCTTTGCCAGTGGGAGGTGCCAGAGGAAAGAGCCAGTGTAGGGTGCATGGAGATCCTGGAGGGCGGTACCACCATGGACCTAGACCCATCTTCGCCAATTCAGCGATTCTCTGTCTATGTTTATTGAGGGAGTAATCCAGTTTGTCTGACCATTTGCAAATTCATTGGCTGTTTGGGAGGTGTGCTGGTTGCCAGACTCCTGGTTGTTTTCTGTGTCAGGGCCCAGGGTCTATAGACTACCTCATTTCAGGCATGCATCCTGCGATTCTCTCCCTAAGGTTTCCAAACCTCATTCCTGAAAATCCATCAGGGGTTGGATAAGATCCACCCAGCCACACCATTCCCGCTAGGTGGCCGTGCAGCTGGGGGGCAGTTATGTGGCAAGTAGCTACTTTCCCCCTCATTGGGGTGACCTTTCCCAGGGCAGCATCCAGTCCTCCTGGGTTCAACTCATCTCAGAAGCACATGTAACCCCACTCTCCCCATGTGCCCATAGACGAGGGCTTGTAAGGCAAAGACGGCCGGGCATGTTGGGCTACATCTGAAATGAAGGGACCCTGCTGGTGTGTGCCACGGGAGGGATCCTTCGAAAATGCGTGCCACCACTACACCACTGCCTCTGGCCTCTGAACAACCCTGGTGACACCCACAATCGCCATCACCCTCCCTCCAACCCACATACGGCCCCTCTTACCACCATGAACAGCTTGTCTCCACTCTCACCTGCCGGTATTACCACCACCACAGCCATCATGCTGCCTCCAACCCACATGAGGCCCCTAGTACCACCATGAACAGCTTGTCTCCACTCTCACCTGCCGGTATTACCACCACCACAGCCATCATGCTGCCTCCAAACCACATGCGGCCCCTAGTACCACCATGAACAGCTTGCCTCCACTCTCACCTGCCGGTATTACCACCACCACAGCCATCATGCTGCCTCCACCCACACTTGTAGACACTAGCACCTCTACCAATAGCCTGCCTCCACTCTCACCTGCCGGTATTACCACCACCACAGCCATCATGCTGCCTCCACCCACCACTTGAAGCCACTAGCACCACTACCAACAGCCTGTCTCCACTCTCACCTGCCGGTATTACCACCACCACAGCCATCATGCTGCCTCCACCCACCACTTGAAGCCACTAGCACCACTACCAACAGCCTGTCTCCACTCTCACCTGCCGGTATTACCACCACCACAGCCATCATGCTGCCTCCACCCACCACTTGAAGCCACTAGCACCACTACCAATAGCCACCTCCACTCTCACCTGCCGGTATTACCACCACCACAGCCATCATGCTGCCTCCACCCACCACTTGAAGCCACTAGCACCACTACCAATAGCCTGCCTCCACTCTCACCTGCCGGTATTACCACCACCACAGCCATCATGTGGCCTCCACCCACACTTGAAGCCACTAGCACCACTACCAACAGCCTGCCTCCACTCTCACCTGCCGGTATTACCACCACCACAGCCATCATGCTGCCTCCAACCCACATGCGGCCCCTAGTACCACCATGAACAGCTTGCCACCACTACCAATAGCCTGCCTCCACTCTCACCTGCCGGTATTACCACCACCACAGCCATCATGCTGCCTCCACCCACCACTTGAAGCCACTAGCACCACTACCAATAGCCTGCCTCCACTCTCACCTGCCGGTATTACCACCACCACAGCCATCATGCTGCCTCCACCCACCACCTGAAGCCACTAGCACCACTACCAACAGCCTGCCTCCACTCTCACCTGCCGGTATTACCACCACCACAGCCATCATGCTGCCTCCACCCACCACTTGAAGCCACTAGCACCACTACCAATAGCCTGCTTCCACTCTCACCTGCCGGTATTACCACCACAGCCATCATGCTGCCTCCACGCACCACTTGAAGCCACTAGCACCACTACCAATAGCCTGCCTCCACTCTCACCTGCCGGTATTACCACCACCACAGCCATCATGCTGCCTCCACCCACCACTTGTAGACACTAGCACCACTACCAACAGCCTGCCTCCACTCTCACCTGCCGGTATTACCACCACCACAGCCATCATGCTGCCTCCACCCACCACTTGAAGCCACTAGCACCACTACCAACAGCCTGCCTCCACCCTACCTGCCGGTATTACCATCACCACAGCCATCATGCTGCCTCCACCCACCACTTGAAGCCACTAGCACCACTACCAACAGCCTGCCTCCACTCTCACCTGCCGGTATTACCACCACCACAGCCATCATGCTGCCTCCACCCACCACTTGAAGCCACTAGCACCACTACCAACAGCCTGCCTCCACTCTCACCTGCCGGTATTACCACCACCACAGCCATCATGCTGCCTCCACCCACCACTTGAAGCCACTAGCACCACTACCAATAGCCTGCCTCCACTCTCACCTGCCGGTATTACCACCACCACAGCCATCATGCTGCCTCCACCCACCACCTGAAGCCACTAGCACCACTACCAATAGCCTGCCTCCACTCTCACCTGCCGGTATCACCACCACCACAGCCATCATGCTGCCTCCACCCACCACCTGAAGCCACTAGCACCACTACCAATAGCCTGCCTCCACTCTCACCTGCCGGTATTACCACCACCACAGCCATCATGCTGCCTCCACCCACCACTTGAAGCCACTAGCACCACTACCAATAGCCTGCCTCCACCCTACCTGCCGGTATTACCACCACAGCCATCATGCTGCCTCCACGCACCACTTGAAGCCACTAGCACCACTACCAATAGCCTGCCTCCACTCTCACCTGCCGGTATTACCACCACCACAGCCATCATGCTGCCTCCACCCACCACTTGTAGACACTAGCACCACTACCAACAGCCTGCCTCCACTCTCACCTGCCGGTATTACCACCACCACAGCCATCATGCTGCCTCCACCCACCACCTGAAGCCACTAGCACCACTACCAATAGCCTGCCTCCACTCTCACCTGCCGGTATTACCACCACCACAGCCATCATGCTGCCTCCACCCACCACCTGAAGCCACTAGCACCACTACCAATAGCCTGCCTCCACTCTCACCTGCCGGTATTACCACCACCACAGCCATCATGCTGCCTCCACCCACCACTTGAAGCCACTAGCACCACTACCAACAGCCTGCGTCCACTCTCACCTGCCGGTATTACCACCACCACAGCCATCATGCTGCCTCCACCCACCACTTGAAGCCACTAGCACCACTACCAACAGCCTGCGTCCACCCTCACCTGCCGGTATTACCACCACAGGCATCATGCTGCCTCCACCCACCACTTGAAGCCACTAGCACCACTACCAACAGGCTGCCTCCCACTTACCTGCTGTCTTCACTACCCTCACCATCACCCTGCCTCCACTATCGCCTGCTGCCGCCTGCACTACTGCCACCAGCCTGACTTTCGATTTAGGCCCTGGTCTTTTGGTTGTAGGCCAGGATAGAAGCTCAAACCAAAAGGCTATAGCTAGCCCCGAATCCCGCTGGTAACAACATTAGCTTAGCCTCTGATCTTTTCCGGACCTCACAACATCCCTGCCATACCATGTCCTTAAGCTACTGGATAGGGTGGGGAAAGACCTCAGTACTCTTGGGCTGCTCTGATGGCTCTATGGAGGTCATTAATCAGGGAGACCTACTCCGTGATGTTGGCTCCGTAATTTGTCTCTTTGCCTCTTTGCAAGGCTGTCGGCACTTCCGTGGGAAGTCTCACTTCGGGCGTGCCAAGTCTCGCGAGCTCCCTGCATAGTGTTATAGGTTTTCCTTCAGCCAGTGAAATGTTTAGACATAGCTGCTAAGAACTGTCTGTGAGTTTCTGAAGGATTGATTATGCGTGCATCCCTTCCTTCACTGCAACCACTCTGGGGGCGCCATGCCGTCCTCTGCAGGCCTGGGGACTTTCTTCTGAATGCTCTTTCTATGCGGCATGCAGCATGCCACGACTGTGTGCGAGCACTACATCTGTCCCCCTGATGGAGACACTCAGAGTGTGAGGCTATCAAGAAGCTCTTTATCAACAAAGTCAGTACCACCAGGGATCCAACTCCTCTGCCCCACCGCCTCTATTTAACCGGCCAAGGGCCTCTTGCATCCTTAAAAACGACCTCGTAGACTGAAGGCATTCTCTGGGCCCCCCTTTTTTTACAAAACGTACCAATCACAAGCCTCCAGTTCACCAACACAGACATTGAGAAGGTACTTGCAAATCGACTTACAAAAATCAAGAAAATCTGTCTGCTCCAACCTGAGTTCGACCCAATATGCAGCTCTCTGCCCTTCTCTCGTGACAGGCCTCCGCCTTTGTTTCCTCTGACATTTTCTTGACTAGGACTGCGGCCATGTCTCTATTCATCTGCCCTTTGGTCACTGCTTCAACTTCCTTCTTTTTCTGTTTTTCTGGTCTCTGGGTTTCAGTCTCCAGGTTTGGCAATCAGTCTCTCCTATCCGGGTCATACATGGCCCTCTTCTCCAGGAGTTAAAATTCACCACTCCATTGCAGGTCTGGCCAGCAATCTTCCCCTCCTCTCTAGGTCTTGCAATCTGCTCTCCCACTCCAGGTTTTATAGCCAACTAAGCCATTGTCCTCCTCTCTCCAGGGCTTAGAGCCAATCTGACCCTCTTATGTATCCTCTTTAACATCACAAAACTCCATTCCACTTGTCATGGGAGCTGGTCCCTACATAGGTCCTTATTAGGACTTTGGTGTGGTAAATCTGCTTAATTTTCACTAAACTCGTTTACTGTTGCCGTCTCTCGGTCCTGTGGGTTTACCAAGGGATTATGAGTGGTGGAAGGGCAGTGTCTCCCCATTTTCAAAGTCCATAGGATTACAGTTGGATCTTGGTAGAATTACTCCGAGCTGTAATTCCACCTTGGCAATTCCGCCGATTGTACTTTAAATTGGAGTATTTACCTCGAGCATGATGCTTTAAATGGGTAAGCTTGCATCCCCCTTTGAAGGACACTGAGATCACACAACAACATACTTATAGAATCAGGACAATACGGAAAAGATGAATGCGGCAATGTGGCCATCTCCATACGGAACCTGATTCCAAAACAATTCAGGACGGCAGAGGATCATCTAACCTTCTAGAAAATGTACAACATCTGGCTTTTCAATACAGCAGGCTAGAGATCGAATAGAAAACAAAGTACAACTGATGCCACCACGTGAACAAATGACACACCAAAATAAACACAGCACCTTCTGGTGTGTGAGAGAACATAGCAACATGTCCAAAAATGTAATCGCACCAAACCGGATCAACTCTCCCAAGTTACCCCTTACCCGCCTCCTGAACCACTGACGTCACTGATAACGAATGCAGGTCTCTGATGTTATGTTATTGTGCACTTGTATAGCGCCCTATATACCATTGGTATGATCCCAAAGCGCTGTGGGTTGAACGCCCTCGGGGACCGTAGTCGAGGTCAGTCGTCGAGAGAGAGAAGAGTAGTATAAGTGCTTGGGTGCACTCAGTATGTGTGTGACAATAACACAATCAGAATCTGATATATGGTAATGTGAGGTTTGGCCGCAGTAGATTTCATCGAGGGAGAATTGGTCGAATTTTGTTTGCCGCATTTTACTGCAAGTGTATGTGGGGATGGATTAGGGGAATAATAAAGATAGGGGTGATTGGGGGAGACTGTGTGGGGGTCTCCCCCACATACATTTGCGCTAAAATGTCATTAAAGAAAAAATAAATTCTACCAATTCTCCCTCTATTAAATAAATTCATAGAAATCACACAGAACCGAAAATACACTAACATACCCCAAACCATCTGATTCATACAAAGAACACAACCAAGTAATAATGTCACCTTTCAAGCACGTGACTCAACAAACGTTCATGTGCTCACTGACTCAATACACCGCCCCTCTCATACAAACTGCTAAAACACACCCATAACCCACAGACCATCCCCTGTCTCCTCAGGCCACCCACCTGGAAACATAAACCTGACATAGAGAACTCAAGCGCATAGGTGCCAGTATCGACTGGGTCTACCAACGCCAACAGTTCCTGCTAACCCGTAAGCACCCCCTGCTCCCCTCCACCTTCAGGTCCACAATTGCGCCTGGAGACCCTGAAAATGGCAGCTCTGCACAGTAAAAAACCACATTACATAACAATACATGATATGTACCGGGTCTAATGGAGACACAAAATATAATACGTATAATATATAGTTCTCATTTATTATATATTTGAAATAATACACTAGACATAGACATGCATAAAAACAATATAAGCACATAAATATAAAACAAAAATAAGAAATACATTTCCCAAGTGCATTGATCTTATGATATATGGACATGTAATTGCTTATAAGATCAATACTAGGAACTCTGCCAGTGGGGTCCCGGCCATTGGACTATTTCGTTATTGAACATTGCCCGGATTAGCATACGTGTCACACCGCATGAGTGCCTGTATAAACTGTAAACTTACTGCTCCATGTACCCCTATCGACCCTGCACTGTAATTGTTTGTTACATTGTTGATGTAAGGTTTTACACACCTATTGAATGAAAATTGTAGAAAATAAATAAATTATGGATTCAAAGCACTGTTATGGACATGTGAAGTGCTGCAGACAACTCTAATTATGCACATAATATGCATCTTGAATAGAGGGTCCCGGTCCCCATCAATCACCAGGCATCCATTAATCTTTCCTCAGGAACAGAGACAGAACAGAGACAAGAAAAAATCAAGTGCCCAGGAGTTTTTCTCAGCAGTATTTATTATGTGTGGTTACCAGACACGCTCTGAAAAGCACTCAGCACATTTTGCCTTCAACCTGCTTATATAGGCTATTTGGATGATGCAACATCCTTATGCAAATTATGACGTCACAGTATCATCTGATAGGTCATCTTAGCCAGAGAAAAAAACTCACTTCACTCTGAGTGGGTGATTTATCTGGTACACACCAAGCCCACATTCGTATAGTTGGCATACACTATTTTCTCTGACTCACAAAGCTGATGAGCTTATATTTAGACTTGGCTGGACACATAATGACAGTTCTCAACTCCTGCCGAAACCCCCTTAATTACACCAATGTCTACCCCTTATCTGATTTCCGAGGTCCTGCCAAGTTAGTTGGTGTCTTATACTGTAGGAAACTAGATATGCTCTATTATATGGTGCCAATTAATACAGCTGGTCTCTCAAAATCGTCTGCAGAAAGCACATTGTGCCCTTCTCATTATGAATCTTGTCTGCTTTCCCTGCCAAGTTCCATTTTGGCTAAAAACCCAATTATCTCACTGCGAGATGCTGCCACAGACTACCTAATGTATCAGCCTCTGTTGCTTGTCTGCATGAGTTATGGTTTTTCACACCTGGCCTTGGAAGTGGACACCATTTTGTACTTGAGGTGTCCATTTTGAAAAGTATTAATTCTTCATGCAGCTATTATTTATATATTTAAGCATTTCTCACTTTGTATCCCTCATTCATTATATATCCTTATACATTTATAGTATGTGTATGATATTTAAAGAACCCTTCACTTCTTGGGTTATTCTAACTGAAATATGTGCAGCACCACGGGCACATTTTACCTTAAATAAAGGCACTGTAATGCTGTTTTCTGTAATAATACAACCATTTGATCTGCCTATCATATTATCTATACTCATTTGAAGGGGCAGGGGTTGGCACCTCCTATACAATCTGCTAAATGCACACATGTATCTAACTACTTAAAGGAGCCGATTCACAGAAAAGTCTGTATTGAACTTGCAAGTTCCCCACACCAAAATCCAATGCGCAGTCTGTGTATGCATGGAATCCAAATCGCAAAGCAAGTAGACCCGCAAAGAACACCGAGCTGCACGAGGAACGCCCACAACACTCCCCCAAGCAAATCAAACACATAGCCACTGACCAACCATTGCACTAACTGCGTCCCCCCCTGACCTACCATCATGCACCCCTGTGAAACCACACAAACCCCCTCTTAAGTAAAGGCTGCAC
This sequence comes from Ambystoma mexicanum, assembly GCF_040938575.1. Classification (NCBI taxonomy): domain Eukaryota; kingdom Metazoa; phylum Chordata; class Amphibia; order Caudata; family Ambystomatidae; genus Ambystoma; species Ambystoma mexicanum. The sequence goes on from NC_090936.1 coordinate 1,214,902,176, forward strand.
CCTGGGAAAACGTGCAATCTCCCTCGTAAGTCAAGGCTGCACCACTGCAAAAATGGGCAAGCTCCCACGTAAGTCAAGGCTGCAACCCTGTGAAAACATGCAAGCTCCGACTTAAATAATGGCTGCACCCCAGCGAAACTGCAATCGCCTCCCCCACTCCCAAGGTACCCAAACTGGCGGCATATACCCCTATTGAACATCTTCCTCCTCAAATCCAGACACCATCCACCACCAGCCCCCCTCACCTCGACACTACACCAGGCAGCCTCCTCAAGCCCAGACACCACCCGCCAGCCCCTCTCACCTCCGCGACTATACCAGTCAACCCCCTCAAGCTCACACACCACCCACCAGCCCCTCTCACCTCTGACACTACACCAGACCTCTGACTGTATGCTACCCTACCAGTCCAATGTATAGCTGCAACTCACCTGAACCTCTGTGGTCTGCCTCCACCATGAAGCATGCCTCCAATATGTCTACCACCAACACAATCAACAGTAGGCACTGAAGATCAATCCAGGACCAGAGTATCCGCTGTCACTCCCTGGCAGTCCTGGATCTGCAGCACCCCAACTGGACAGTACAGTATTGCATCAACAACACCATGGCCACCCCATCCACATGTGACAAGTGAATGCAATGCAAAGTGGCATGTGCATCACTGCAACGTTACCCGCATGTACATCATCACACACACAACAGAAGCCTCCACGCAAACCACATTGACACACTGATGCTAAACAAGCAGTGATGCTGCACACGCAATGGAAAAGGAAAATCATCCAATGCCGCCTCCAGTCGTCTGATGGCCTCACCCCACGTGTCAGGCACATGTGCATCCCTCCACCCGCAATCACAGCATCAACATGACACACACAGGGGTGCCACAATACACATGTCCCTCAATTAAGAGATGCACTGGGTAATAATCAAATGTGCAGACAGACAAATGAACTGCATGAAGCGTGGAATGTACTCATAGAAAACCTGTATTGAATAAAACTATGTACACAAAAAACAGGGAAGGAATGTGCCAGAAGTCCGGGGTAAAAGAAGAAAACAGAAATGAATCCTATTCCTAAACATTTATATGCATGAAAAATTGGGAAGGAATGTCACTGAAGCCCACGGGAAAAGAAAAAAACTGAAATTAAGCCTATACCTAAAGAACTATAGTGCTCCTCACCAATTTCCGACCACCTGTTGACCAGGGTTGATTCACAGGCCAGGTCCTTCGACCTCAGGCGGGCCTCCGTTGTTGCCTGGAGGGCTGGCAGGCCAGGCAACGACTGATGTTGCAAGTCACCTGCAGGATGGCAGCCCACCTCTATGCCTGACGCTGCTCCACTGTAGCTCTGGCCACCATCACCAGCGCCACTCATGCCTGCTGCCTGTCTGCAAGCAGTTGGCTCTCGTATTGCCAGAACACAGAAAACATGACTGTCAAGGCCCCAGTATGGTCCTCCTGCCTCCTGCCACCTGCCTCCTTGGGGTGGTTTGCCCTGTGACAATCTGCCTCCTCAAATTTGCCACCTGCTGCTGCCGTACACAGTGCACGCGCTGTCAGTATGCCCTCCGACGTGATGACATTTGTCTGGGGCGTACGGCACCTGCACTGCTCTGAGGTGCATGCTGACCCTCCATTGCCTGTGTCTATGTCAGTGCCTGGGTAGGCACTGTGACCACCTCAGCTGATGTAGATGGGTCTCCCACCTCAGGCAGGGACGTTAGCTCCACAATACAGAGTGTGGTGGTGGGACTGGAGCACAGGGGGGCCGTGATGATATGTGGCCCGGAAGGCACCCTGGAGGATGACTGGTGCACAGAGGAGGAATCCGAGGAGGGGGTCACAGCAGTGAACAGCCCACAGAGCCCACCAGAGAACAGGCCTGTTTCCAGCAAGGCCACAAGGCTGCACAGCTCTTTGTGGTGATGGACAAGCATACCACAAGTAGCCTGTCCATCATCACGAATGACTGCAGTCCGCTGATACGAAACAAAGAGATAGCACGCCAGTGCGAGTAACTATGAAAATAAATATAATGGACACAGAGAAGAGACGATGTTAAAACATGAGGAAACGTTGCTACGAGACAAGATGGAAGCAACCCACCTGTTAAACGTGTGTAAATAGGCTTGAAACGCCAGATGCTAAGAAATCGATACTGCTTGCAATGCGTAGTAGAAGATAGAGCGGCAAGCGCCAACCATATATCCACCTCAATAAGGCACATTATACAAGTGCGGCTCCATTTTGTAAAAGCAGAAATATACCTAGGCGGCCAAGGCCTAAACTGGTCGGGTTTCATATCCAAGCCCAAGACAGGGGACAGAGCGGAATCGAAACTCAACAAAGAGCGGCTCATGCCTAGGAAATCGAGGTCAACCAGAGAAAGGGAGGAGAGCGTCAGCTAACAAGACTCAAACTTCAGAGCATACCAGCCTGCCTCATGAAGGTCAAGATAAGGGGGGCCCATGCAGGTGGCGAGGCTGAAACAGAATTAAATGCACTAAAAGCTGGAAACTGAAGCAGATTCATGGTGAACTAACACGTGACCAGCCAGGCGGGAAGAAGTAGCACTGCCTGATGTCATCCAGGACCCGAGGATGCCATAACTTTTCTCGATAAGAGACTACGGTTTCGAAGCCATCCTTAGCCAACTGATTGACACATCACCCTAAAACACTGATTGATGGAAGGGAGGCAGGGTGAAACTTGGGACACCAGGCACATGGGTGTCCATTCTGCATGCCGCTAATTAGAACAGGGATTTATGTCTAGGGGCGTAACTTGCCCAATCACAATGGACCATGTAATCTAGGGTCCTATAGATACTGTAACCAATAGGACGTTGTAGTTGTAGTGACGTCCATCACACGTGATGTAGAGAGATGGGCGTAGACGCCCACCCGATAAGAGTTATCCAATCCGCATGCCCTATTATCATATACAGATATAACACCTATACTTAAGTTACCTTTCCTCACCAATTATATTGCATGATGATTGTTTTATAGAATTAGATGTCAGTGATGAGTTTTGCCTATAGCAATGACTGTTCGACTGAAGTTCGAGGAAGTCGGAGCAAGACAGGTGATCGCAATGCTGCTGATTTCCATTTGTTTCTCTGTTTGATGTATTTGTCATTAAACAGACTTCCCTTTGCCAACTTACTGAGTCCTCATTATTGAGTCGTGTTGGAGTAAGTGAATCCTACACCCTCTGTCCTCACATGGTGCAGCTATCTTGTCTTACAAGTTCTAGAGGGTGAGCACTGACCTATGGGCCCGTCAGTGAATTCCTCTCCTCCTGAACACAGGGGCACAGGGGTAGGGAAGGAGTCAACTGGTAGGCTGGCCAAACACGGAATGTGTGGAAGCACAGATGGGCCGCAGTACCGCTGTGTACACATTGGTGGAAATACACACAGTATAATGTTGCTCCCAGTAGACACTCGTGATTGCACCACTCACAGCATGGCCATGACAACACCTACTTGGGCATCCGTTCACACAATCACTTCAAACAACATGCCACCCTTACAGCCTGACCTGTGAGCATGCAACACATGCATGTATCAATTTCAGAGGCACATGTGAGTATGCCATAGCCCCAAGCACATACACATGGCATGTGCCCATATCAATTCAGAGTGCAGCGGCATGACAGATCACATCAATGTCCCTGAAATGTCAATGCCACAACTTGACACTGCCAAACATCCATACGCAGGTGTCTCCTCCAGACATTGAGTGTGGATAACCACACATTGCAATGGTCCACACAACATCATGACCATCATGCATGCCCCTCAAATGGGCACCACATCCTCATCTGGCACCCTTGCTGTCCAAGCACGTCTAACCATCAAGTGACATTGCATGGGCATGGTTTGCGCAACTATAGAACTACACATACAGCAAATACCCTTGCATGTCATATGAACCGATGTCACACTTCACACATGGGGAGCATTGTGTGTGGACTGCACGATGCTGTCGATCACTGAAACACACATGCCAGATAGAGAAGGGTGTAACTACAAGCATGTAGGCCCATGCACAATACACATGCAATGTAGAGCAGTGCACCACATGGCTACTCACCAGCAGCATCCAGACACTGTGTCCAATTGCAGATCTGGGTATACAGCTTTGGTCATAACCTCGCCAGGGCTCACATGTTGGTGGTGGAAAACTTGCACCTGCCCGCACGATGCACATCCATGTTTGCACCAGCCTTCACGGCACGCAATTCCTTGGTGTGGGTCCTGGATTTGAGGTCCTCCCATCGCTTATGGATGCTCTTGGGTCAATGGACTGCCACCCCCTCCCAGATCTGCTTGCGTCCTTCTTTCCCTTGTTGCTTTGCTGGGTCAAAGAGGCCATCATAGTTCTCCAGGAACTGATCCACCAGGATGACAGCTTCCCTGGAGCTGAAGTTGGCAGCCCTCTGCCTTGCTGCCGTGGGGTTGCTGATCTGTTCAGAGGATGATGGTGCAGACATGGCAACCCATAAGGCAGGTGTGAGTGGGCAAAGTGGTCGTGGAGATGGGCTGTGAAGCAGTGATGGTGGAATAGTGAAATGGAGAGGTGGGAGTCCGACACGGCAGCTGAGGTAGTCACAGGACCAGACACAGGAGCACAGGCAATGGCAGGTCAGCCGGAACTACCAGCGCAGTGCAGGTGGGCAGCAGGCACTTACACTGGGCAGGCAGAAGCAGATGGCAAGGTGGGAAGCAGCACAGTCCAGGGGGAGGCAGTATACAAGGCACAGATTGGAGAGGGGTTTCTTAAGTGTCTAGCTACTAAGGTAGCCGAAATGAGAGTAAAGGCCATTAGCGCGTAGGTTACGTGGCGCGCGCAGCACGCAGCGTGCCTACGCGGCTCATAGCATTGACAGTGATATTTAAGAGTTATGATGTGTGACACCGGATGTGCGTGCGAAGGAATGAAGATGGATGTGTTTCGATTACACGTATTTGGGGGTTTTGCACAAGCTGTTTCCTTAAGGTAACGCATACCACTTTTTTCTTTTTGGCGATAGCCTTTGCGCATACACGCATGTATTTTTGTTAATTTTGAGGGCTACAGTGTGTCGTGTATGCAATTATTGAGTTCAGGGGTGCCTCTGCGTATCGCGTATCAATTTTTCAATCTTTCGGAAGCTTTCCTGGTATTGCGTAGACAATTTGTGAGTTTAGGACTGCTTCTGCATATTGTTTATCGCTTTTTCCAACTTCCAGAAGCTTTCTCGATATCGAGTACACTGTTTTTGAGTTTAGGGGTGCGTCTGCGTATCGCATACACGTATTTATGCTTTTGGGGTACATTGGGGCCTTGCTGGAGCACACATATATGCCGCACATCACATAGACTGTTCCCTTTCTCATACTGCCCTGAAAAATATCTGGGTGTGCCTTCCATTTCGCCTTAACATCTGCAACATGAGTGGAAAGGGCCAAGAGGGAAAAGGAGTAGAGTGGGTCGGCGACATGGTGAGGACACCTCTGCCCCAGCCCCAGGAGGCTGCAGTAGTTCTCAGCCACAGGTGACCCGGCACCTGGACATCGATATGGTCGCAGCCAGAAAGGTGAAGCAGCACTACCTACGTCCACTGGGGCCAAGAAGTGATGCCCTGCAGCGAAGGAAGAGGCTCAAACCCAAGAGACGGCACAGGAGACGTGTCCGCAGAGGAAGAGGCACTGCACTGATGAGGAGCACCTGATCCTCGTTGACTTTGTGACTGAACAACATCAAGAGATGTTCCCTTATGCAGGTAGCACGTTCACAGCTGCACATCAATTGGTGCATTGGCGGCATGTCACTGACTGCAACAGCGCCTTAGGTCTGGAGATGTGCAATGCTAAACAGGTTCAGAAGCGGTAGAATGGTCTCATGCGGAGCACCAAGCACAAGCTCAGTGCCAACCTGGCCTCTGCACTGGCAACTGGAGGGGGGCTAGCAGAGGAGGAGGGGCTGACTCCAGTCGTAGAGGCAATGAGTCAACTCATCAGCATTGAGCAGGTGCAGGGCATTGGAGGGGTGGAGACCCTATAGGACACATCTGGTGAGTGGTATTTATGCGCATAGTTTCTGTGGACAATCATGGTTGACCTACATAAATATTTGTGTAGCTTTACAGCTGGCAGCAGTTGTCAGCCATCCTTGGCAATACATGTTTTCTAATGTGTACACCTCTGTCACATGGCCTGCGTTCAGAGATTATCCTTTGTGGTCCACATGTGTGGCACATGCCAGCTTGACTTTTCACATCACTGTATGGTGGCCCACATGGCCATACCAGTACTCGCATGCAGAATGTGCATGTGCGGCACATGTGCAAATTGTAAAAACCCCTGACTTGCACCCCTGAAAGACACACATTATCCACAGTGTGTCATGCCAAACACTGCCACATCCACATGTATTGTTCATTGCCTGTCTCATAGCATTGTACTTCATACCTGTGCTATATGTCGACCACACACATTATTTGTTGCAGTGTTTAATGTCATTATTGTCACCTGCTCTTACGGGATACCTGATCAGGATGAATTTCTGAACATCCTGCCATGACACTGTGTGGTGTGACCAGCCTGCCGGGGAATCAGTGACCACAAACCACTGCCATGTGCAGCAGGGCTTGTGAATATGCAACTTCACTTGTGTAATGCAAGTGGCAACAGTAGATATGACATGGTGAATAATAGCTGATGGTGGTTCTGCATGGTAATGTGGCCAGTCAAGTATACACCAATAGCAATGACTGTAGACATTCCATGCTTAAGGTCATGGGCATGAATAATGCCAATGAGTGTGCCTGTCTGCATTGCATGTCATATAGGTGCATGGTCGATTCACAAATGTATACATATGGTCAACATAGTAGCACATGTCTGACATGATAGCCCTGTATGTGTCCATCAGTCGAGGCATCACAGACACATGCCTTATCCCTTGCATCATTGTGTCTGCCATTTTAGTATGTCTATGTGTCCACTAACAGCATGCACTGGACCAGAAGTGGGTGGTGCTGCATGTCAGCAAATGAAATATATCCATGGAATACAGCTTACATTTTTATATATCATGATGTCAAATGCATGGGTGTCCTGCATTTTGTGTCTGTCTGCCCTTTGGTGCACATGTGCATGTCTGTCAGGACACACGTGACTTCAAATGTTTATCTCTGTGCATGTGCAGGTGAGGATGCAGCAGATACAGGGGAGAAGGAGGAAGAAGAGGTGGTGGCACGTTAGTCCACCAGTGGAGGCCATGCTGTACTGCACCATGAAAATCCACAGGTGCTACTGGCCATTATTAGCCATGCCCCAGCCTCTTCAGATTCTTTTGACTCTGCTGATTTGGATGCCGAACCAGACGTGGAGGACTCACTGAGGGAGAAGGTGAGTGCCCCAACGAGCAGGCAGGGACGGTGCAGCTGGCTTCTCAAAGCCAGTCAGTGGCAGGACCCACGGCTACGGTGGTTACGGCTGCAAGGCCACCCTCCCATGAGTTGGTGACAGGTTCTGGGGCTGATGTGCATTGGAGTGTTGGAGACCTGTAGCCAATGATGTAGGCACCACATCAACAGGCCTGGCCCCTTGCATCACACCGCCATGGGCCTCGCACACGTGGTAGACGTGTGCAGGCTGGAGAGACAGTTTGGGAGCAGCAAATGTTGTATAACACCATCCAGCAAAATAATTTGTTGGATAGAACTGCATAGGGCATCGATCAACTGACCAGAAACCTGACCCCACCAGTGGCCCAGGATGCACAACAGCTGCAGATGAGGTGGTCCACAAGCTGATCCCACAGACTGGGCATGGAAGCCAACATCAAGGGTTGCCAGGCTGAACTGAGGTGTCTGCAGGAGTCCCTGCATGCAGATGCAATGGCACAGAGAATGGCCCTGAGGCCGGAGATGTTGGCATCTCGTAGATCGAATCGCTGTGAGATGGAGTGCTTGAGGACTGTACTGCATGATGAACTCTCAGCCACAAGGACACACCTCCACGAGGAGATGGATGCTGTATGGGTGGAATGGTATCACAAGTATGACACTGACACAAAAGGTACAATTTGTAAAACCTTTATTACAGTTTCAATAGGGTTGGAGAAACTCCTACTTCGCCCTATAGCTAGGATGGGAGCAGTCTTGACCATCAAATAATAAATAAAACATTCCTAGTTGAGCCTGTCAAATCAAAATGGCCGATACTAACAAAAACCAAATGCCGTCCCTATATCTTGTACAACAAATGTGAAAAAGAGAATATGTATGCAAAGGAAAGTCAATGTTCAAATATAAAGAATAATTGTGGCTGAGTCAGTTCTCCTCCCCGCGTTGGACAGCACGGAGCAAGGCAGTCCCTGAAGGCAAGATGACACACTCTGGCTCAGGCTCTTAACACAATAGGCAATTCAAAACGTGGATTGGGGCCCACCTGGCCTTCCACATTAAAGTATCTCTTTCCTGGTTCCAAAACACAGTTCGACAAAAAGTTCACAGTGGTCCCCCTCTGTCAGGCTCAGACCTCTGAAAGTAAAAGTTCATGTTGGTCCCCCTCAGTCGGGCTCAGACCATTCACAGAAAAACAAAACACTTGCAGGGGCACCCTTCCCCAAGCATAATTCACCTACTTTAGGGGTTCCCCTCCCTTAAATTATTACACCTTCAGTATCCCTCAGTCAGGCTCACACCATTTCCTAATGTCAAAGACTTTCGAATGTAAGTGGCCTTTTTTCTACAGACCTCTGCAGGACCCCTTCGACCTTCCAGCTTTCAACTCACAATCCTATGTTATTTTCCCCAGTGCTTCCTGGTCTGGGTAGTTCACTGTATTGTGCACCAAAGTTCAATGTTCACCTTTTTACTTTCTCCTTTTATCAGGGTTAGTTTCTATCATCTCGCTTTTACAGCTCATTCACTTTATTGCTATAAACCTTTCACCTTTTACAGATACTTTTGAGTGGGCTACTTCCTTTCGCCAGACCACTCTGTTACTCAGTATTGCTGACTTTACTGCTATCGTTACTTCAAGGTATATTCACAGGTCTGCCTTTCTTCACATCTCTTCCACACGCATGCAGCCTTCAACTGTGCAATATAATGTTGCCACTTCAGTATTTCTTTATCACACACCGGTCTCTCATGTCGCTTGCCAACACACCGGCTGTGTGTGTTTCCTTCTTGTCGTTATTGTCTTCCAATTTACGAGCCAAGATTAGTACCACAGGCTTGGCCTCACCTCTCCAACTCTGCCATTCACCCAGGAGGGTCGCTGGTGTCCTTGAAACACAGAGAAGCCTTCTGGTTTGGGAATCAGCCTTCTCCACATGTCTTTCGAGGCCTGTTGGAGGCCACAACCTCCAGCAAGGAACTCCTTGGTTTCTCCACCCGTGGCTCTCTTCCCTCGGTCCGTTGCTCTGCTCCAGTAGGTTTGCATTCTCCCCAAAATGTCTGCTCTTACTCGTGTTCCACCTTTTTCAGAGTGTGTCTCTATGTTCTGCCTTTTATCCATGTGAAGGGAGCTAATTGGTATCAGGTGTAGAGTCAAGTGCCTAACTTTGCCTGACTCAATTACCGGGACATGTCCATTGCGATGTGTAAGAGTTAGTATTGTTACTCTCAGTCACCCTCTTCCTCAGCCCAGTGTTTGTGTAGAAAGAGGTGGGGGGTTGGAACATCAGAGAATCCTATGAAATAGGAGTGATCATGGGTACGGGAAAGGGAGGAATACCACGTCTCGCCATTGGCTGCCTCACCCCCACTACCCGAAGACCCCTCACCCAGGTGATCCTGCCGCACTGGTCCAGCCCGGGGACTAGCAGGCGAGACACCATTTGGTTTCTCACAATGCCCTGAGGCAGACACTGTCCCAGTAAATTGTTACATCACGAGTGAGCGTGCATACAGACCCTGTTGCCATTCGTGAGGAAGCACATTGAGACCTCATCGCCATTGGGATGCTGGTGAATGCTTCAGTGTCATGGCTGGCCTGAGCCAATGAGGACCAGACCTTGGCACTGCATGGATTGGATCCACCACCAACACTACCTGCAGATCAATCGCAGGATGGGGGTCCAGCACAACCGCGCCTCCTCAACCACCCTTGCTGTGATGTCCATGAGCCTATGTTTCTGTGGACAATCATGGTTGACCTACACAAATATTTGTGTAGCTTTACAGCTGGCAGCAGTTGTCAGCCATCCTTGGCAATACATGTTTTCTAATGTGTACACCTCTGTCACATGGCCTGCGTTCAGAGATTATCCTTTGTGGTCCACATGTGTGGCACATGCCAGCTTGACTTTTCACATCACTGTATGGTGGCCCACATGGCCATACCAGTGCTCGCATGCAGAATGTGCATGTGCGGCACATGTGCAAATTGTAAAAACCCCTGACTTGCACCCCTGACTTGCACCCCTGAAAGACACACATTATCCACAGTGTGTCATGCCAAACACTGCCACATCCACATGTATTGTTCATTGCCTGTCTCATAGCATTGTACTTCATACCTGTGCTATATGTCGACCACACACATTATTTGCTGCAGTGTTTAATGTCAGTATTGTCACCTGCTCTTACGGGATACCTGATCAGGATGAATTTCTGAACATCCTGCCATGACACTGTGTGGTGTGACCAGCCTGCCGGGGAATCAGTGACCACAAACCACTGCCATGTGCAGCAGGGCTTGTGAATATGCAACTTCACTTGTGTAATGCAAGTGGCAACAGTAGATATGACATGGTGAATAATAGCTGATGGTGGTTCTGCATGGTAATGTGGCCAGTCAGGTATACACCAATAGCAATGACTGTAGACATTCCATGCTTAAGGTCATGGGCATGAATAATGCCAATGAGTGTGCCTGTCTGCATTGCATGTCATATAGGTGCATGGTCGATTCACAAATGTATACATATGGTCAACATAGTAGCACATGTCTGACATGATAGCCCTGTATGTATCCATCAGTCGAGGCATCACAGACACATGCCTTATCCCTTGCATCATTGTGTCCGCCATTTTAGTATGTCTATGTGTCCACTAACAGCATGCACTGGACCAGAAGTGGGTGGTGCTGCATGTCAGCAAATGAAACATATCCATGGAATACAGCTTACATTTTTATATATCATGATGTCAAATGCATGGGTGTCCTGCATTTTGTGTCTGTCTGTCCTTTGGTGCACATGTGCCTGTCTGTCAGGACACACGTGACTTCAAATGTTTATCTCTGTGCATGTGCAGGTGAGGATGCAGCAGATACAGGGGAGAAGGAGGAAGAAGAGGTGGTGGCACGTTAGTCCACCAGTGGAGGCCATGCTGTACTGCACCACGAAAATCCACAGGTGCTACTGGCCATTATTAGCCATGCCCCAGCCTCTTCAGATTCTTTTGACTCTGCTGATTTGGATGCCGAACCAGACGTGGAGGACTCACTGAGGGAGAAGGTGAGTGCCCCAACGGGCAGGCAGGGACGGTGCAGCTGGCTTCTCAAAGCCAGTCAGTGGCAAGACCCACGGCTACGGTGGTTACGGCTGCAAGGCCACCCTCCCATGAGTTGGTGACAGGTTCTGGGGCTGATGTGCATTGGAGTGTTGGAGACCTGTAGCCAATGATGTAGGCACCACATCAACAGGCCTGGCCCCTGCATCACACCGCCATGGGCCTCGCACACGTGGTAGACGTGTGCAGGCTGGAGAGACAGTTTGGGAGTAGCAAATGTTGTATAACACCATCCAGCAAAATAATTTGTTGGATAGAACTGCAGAGGGCATCGATCAACTGACCAGAAACCTGACCCCACCAGTGGCCCAGGATGCACAACAGCTGCAGATGAGGTGGTCCACAAGCTGATCCCACAGACTGGGCATGGAAGCCAACATCAAGGGTTGCCAGGCTGATCTGAGGTGTCTGCAGGAGTCCCTGCATGCAGATGCAATGGCACAGAGAATGGCCCTGAGGCCGGAGATGTTGGCATCTCGTAGATCGAATCGCTGTGAGATGGAGTGCTTGAGGACTGTACTGCATGATGAACTCTCAGCCACAAGGACACACCTCCACGAGGAGATGGATGCTGTATGGGTGGAATGGTATCACAAGTATGACACTGACACAAAAGGTACAATTTGTAAAACCTTTATTACAATTTCAATAGGGTTGGAGAAACTCCTACTTCGCCCTATAGCTAGGATGGGAGCAGTCTTGACCATCAAATAATAAATAAAACATTCCTAGTTGAGTCTGTCAAATCAAAATGGCCGATACTAACAAAAACCAAATGCCGTCCCTATATCTTGTACAACAAATGTGAAAAAGAGAATATGTATGCAAAGGAAAGTCAATGTTCAAATATAAAGAATAATTGTGGCTGAGTCAGTTCTCCTCCCCGCGTTGGACAGCACGGAGCAAGGCAGTCCCTGAAGGCAAGATGACACACTCTGGCTCAGGCTCTTAACACAATAGGCAGTTCAAAACGTGGATTGGGGCCCACCTGGCCTTCCACATTAAAGTATCTCTTTCCTGGTTCCAAAACACAGTTCGACAAAAAGTTCACAGTGGTCCCCCTCTGTCAGGCTCAGACCTCTGAAAGTAAAAGTTCATGTTGGTCCCCCTCAGTCGGGCTCAGACCATTCACAGAAAAACAAAACACTTGCAGGGGCACCCTTCCCCAAGCATAATTCACCTACTTTAGGGGTTCCCCTCCCTTAAATTATTACACCTTCAGTATCCCTCAGTCAAGCTCACACCATTTCCTGATGTCAAAGACTTTCGAATGTAAGTGGCCTTTTTTCTACAGACCTCTGCAGGACCCCTTCGACCTTCCAGCTTTCAACTCACAATCCTATGTTATTTTCCCCAGTGCTTCCTGGTCTGGGTAGTTCACTGTATTGTGCACCAAAGTTCAATGTTCACCTTTTTACTTTCTCCTTTTATCAGGGTTAGTTTCTATCATCTCGCTTTTACAGCTCATTCACTTTATTGCTATAAACCTTTCACCTTTTACAGATACTTTTGAGTGGGCTACTTCCTTTCGCCAGACCACTCTGTTACTCAGTATTGCTGACTTTACTGCTATCGTTACTTCAAGGTATATTCACAGGTCTGCCTTTCTTCACATCTCTTCCACACGCATGCAGCCTTCAACTGTGCAATATAATGTTGCCACTTCAGTATTTCTTTATCACACACCGGTCTCTCATGTCGCTTGCCAACACACCGGCTGTGTGTGTTTCCTTCTTGTCGTTATTGTCTTCCAATTTACGAGCCAAGATTAGTACCACAGGCTTGGCCTCACCTCTCCAACTCTGCCATTCACCCAGGAGGGTCGCTGGTGTCCTTGAAACACAGAGAAGCCTTCTGGTTTGGGAATCAGCCTTCTCCACATGTCTTTCGAGGCCTGTTGGAGGCCACAACCTCCAGCAAGGAACTCCTTGGTTTCTCCACCCGTGGCTCTCTTCCCTCGGTCCGTTGCTCTGCTCCAGTAGGTTTGCATTCTCCCCAAAATGTCTGATCTTACTCGTGTTCCACCTTTTTCAGAGTGTGTCTCTATGTTCTGCCTTTTATCCATGTGAAGGGAGCTAATTGGTATCAGGTGTAGAGTCAAGTGCCTAACTTTGCCTGACTCAATTACCGGGACATGTCCATTGCGATGTGTAAGAGTTAGTATTGTTACTCTCAGTCACCCTCTTCCTCAGCCCAGTGTTTGTGTAGAAAAAGGTGGGGGGTTGGAACATCGGAGAATCCTATGAAATAGGAGTGATCATGGGTACGGGAAAGGGAGGAATACCACGTCTCGCCATTGGCTGCCTCACCCCCACTACCCGAAGACCCCTCACCCAGGCGATCCTGCCGCACTGGTCCAGCCCGGGGACTAGCAGGCGAGACACCATTTGGTTTCTCACAATGCCCTGAGGCAGACACTGTCCCAGTAAATTGTTACATCACGAGTGAGCGTGCATACAGACCCTGTTGCCATTCGTGAGGAAGCACATTGAGACCTCACCGCCATTGGGATGCTGGTGAATGCTTCAGTGTCATGGCTGGCCCGAGCCAATGAGGACCAGACCTTGGCACTGCATGGATTGGATCCACCACCAACACTACCTGCAGATCAATCGCAGGATGGGGGTCCAGCACAACCGCGCCTCCTCAACCACCCTTGCTGTGATGTCCATGAGCCTATGGAGAGAATTATTTTTTTTCTTTTTCATTTTTTTAATGTCCACTCATGTGGATTTGAGCATGCACCCTCCCATCCCCCCTCCAGGGTGGCCATAGTTTTGCCACCAATGCCAGGCACTGGTCCTCATTTCATATAGGCCAGGAGGATAGCTCAGGGACAACACGTTTGTCTTGGAAGCAAGACAACGCATAGCAACACAGGCTCAAATCCCGGGCTCGAACTTAAAAACTGGTCCCCAGTATTAAGCGTTTTATAAAAGAACAATAATAATTATATGTGGAGGCGCAGTTTCTGGTGGGGATGATGAGGGAATCACGTCAAGGCAGCTCTGTCGCTGGTAAGTATGAGCACAGTCTCTCATGTCATATCTGTATTAGTCACACCCCCACCCCCACCTTCTGTTCATCTGTTGTCCCTTTAGGTGTTACCAGTGTACCCTGTGATCCACGCACACTTACTGGGTTAGTCATGTCGAGGGTGTGTGCTCTGTTAGAGGGTGATTCTACAGCTGCGTATTGTCCTCAAATCCATTTAGAGTAGTGTCCTATGGGGGGTAGTTGCAGGGTATGGGCACGTGGTTGGAGGCACCTATTTGCGGAGAAGTTGTGTACATGGGTCTTTTTGTGGTTTGGATAGCATGGATATTTTTCCATGTTGTTTCTGTGAGGTGAAGCTGCTGATTGTCTTTTCACGGGCGGCCTTAATTGTTCCAGTCTGCCCTTCCCCGTCACCCAATTTTGTCCTTCCTTTCCCCAATATGTGCTAGTTTTCCAACTATGTGGCTTCCAGGCTCTCTGACCATGCTGTGGTTCTGTGTCTGTCTTCCTCTCTTACCCGCCTTCTCTCTGCTCTCAACCACTGTGATGTGCTACATGTCTCTCCTCATCTCCCCACCAGCCAGTCTCCTCCTTGCTCTGCGATGCCTCATATCCGTATCTCTCTCTACAATCCACTGCTAGTCATTCATCGCTCAGTGTCCTGTCTCTCTCTTGCCCTCTGTCATCCTTCTCATCAGCCACCGCACTTGTACTTCCAATTCCAAGACCCTCACCTCCTCACTTGGAGGACTTTTCCCTCCCCTGCATCCATGCTTGATCCATAGGCACATGTGACATCTGACAGTGGGTGTGCAGGACTTGTATTCCTGCAAAAATGTCTCCACTTGTGGCCGCATCTCAGGGGGACTGACGCCTGTTACCAGGGTGATTGTCACGCTGGGCTAGTAATCTGTTTCCTTCGCTGCCAGTGATTCATCTGTTGTCGAGTTTTGCTGGTGGTATGTTGACAGTTGAGGACACTTGGTTTATTGTACTTCCAGACGTTTACACTGGATGGTCTATGGCAATTTACTTGTTCCATTTGGGAGTTGACATGGCCGCCCATTGTCTTTACATTGTTGCAATGCATTCTTTGCAAGTTCAGAATGTTGTTCCTACGTGGCATGCTATGGATGCCAGACAGATGGGTACCTTGTGCAGGTAATTTGAATGCACTCATGGTGACACTTGTTGTGGTGTTTTTGGGGGCAGTGAGTCTGACAAAGTGTGTGGTGTATTTATTGTTTCCTTGTACTGATGTGAGCAGATCTGGCTTCATGGGTGCGGGAACACCTGGTGTCGGTTGTATGCTTGCTGTTTTTCCGTTTCAATCAGAGGGGCACTGGTTGCGGGGTGAATGTTGTGAGGGAAGCTGTCACTGTAGGGCATTTACTGGTGAGTTGTCATGAGGGTAACCCATCCAGCTGCATGGTTGTTGGGACACATGCCCATGGAAGTCTAGTATGTGACTGCTTGCAGTTTTTGTATCTGTGTTGCCTGCCACACAGCTTCCTGCTCACTCAGCTGTTCATGTCATATCTACCCAAGCTGTCAGTCCACTCTTGGTACTTCTGCCCCTTCTGGTGGTGGGGGCCCAAGACAAATCCACACTCAGCACAGCATTGCAGGCCATTTGCCATGTTCAACATAGACACCAGGCACACGCCATTGGCCTGGTGTTGATGTTTGGCATGGGGACATGTTCCCTGCACTGCATATCGGCAGATGTTGCTTCCTGTTGACAGCTGCTCAGTGCATCGCAACGCTCCCTTCACCTCCCAGCACATAGGTCCCCATTCAGTCCAGTCTCTGTTAAATCTGCCCCTGCTCCCTTTTGTGTGGCAGTCTCCTTGGCCTCCTTTTCTCATTTTGTCTGATTGTCTATTTTATGCCAGTTGCCTCTGTGCCCTGCCTTCCTGTATGGCTGCTGCCTCTTTGACAAGCTGCCTTGGGCCAGATCCTGTCTTCACTGCAATCGATGACATGTTTGCATTCCATCGTCTTGAACTTTCCATCCTCTGCTCCCCTGCCAGTGTTTACTGCACTATACTAATGTGGCGTTAATCAGGAGATGCCATTTTGTGGCATTGGGAGTGGTTCCTAGGGGATCATGGGTTTCCAATCTCTCAGTGATCTTTATTTGGGAGTCCTCTCAGTGTCATTCTGACTGTGGCCGGATCAGTGTGTTCACACTGTCCCCTCACCAGGACAGGGGGTAAGTAGTACCTGCTACCTCACTGCATGGCACTGTGGGGGCAGGCGGTGTAGGTGTTGTGGGTGGGAAAGCTGTCACTCTGTGGGGTAACTGAATTTCATTTTCCAAAGGTGCGTGGATCTGACTTCATGGGTGCAGGGACACATGGTGATGGATGGCTGGGGAGTTCTTCTTTGCATTTGTTGTATGGCAATCAGTGGGGCACAGGTCACAGTGGTCGGGGGCTCTGTTGCTTGTGTTGTGGGCTTTGTTGTGGACAATGTAGGGTAACCTCACAACAGACATACACTGAAATGACAGTCCACTAGGGAAAAGCGCTTGGTGCCCCCTTTTTCGGGACGTACAAGAGCTTTGTTTTGTGTACGAAGCATGGAAATGGCAACAGGTGAAATGATTGGTTAGGCTTTCAATTACTGCACCCTATCTTGGGTTCTAACCACGTGATGTGCACATGGCCATCATAATGAGATCAGTTAGCTACTTTTGGGTCATCCTGGTCCTTGCAAATAAGGAGACAGTTTACTCATACCAGAAATACAGGCACCCCCATTAGGCCTCCCCACGGCAATTGTATTGACGTTGGAATTGCCCTTTACTCTCCCTGGTACGAATGATGGGCCTTGTTGTTCTCTGTTCCCCCCATTGTCTGGTTTTCTCCCAATGTGTACCCCTGGGGTTCCTGCATGTCCCACTGATCCATCTGATTCATGATGGATTTGTGATCCTTATCCCTGGGTGTCTGGTGATTCAAATGGGATGACCATTATCCTGGGGGGGTGCTGGTGTCCTGAATCTCAGCTCATGTTTTGCCAGTTCAGGACCTCTGCCCTGACTCCCATGGGAATGTGCTTCATAATCGGCAACAGCCCTACTCCCATTTGACTGCTTGCATTCTTCTCTTATTGTACAAAGTTGTTTCTTCATGTATTTGTATGTGCATGTACATGCGTGTTCCCAGCCTTGCCTGGGGGTTGTGATATGATAGTCAAGCAAGAGGAGAGGCCTCGTTGTTCTGTGTTTGAAACACAGCCTGCGAGGATTGAGGTCTACTCTCGGATACCGTGTTGGTTCATGTTTTGTGGGTCATCCACATGCAATGTATTGTACGCGACACTTCTGCAAAGTAAGTGGTTCTTTTCTTTTTTTTCTTTTTTATTGATTAAGCTGATTTACATCAACTTTACTATAATTTAAATTACACATTAAAAGAGACAACATAACATAAACTTCATAAGAACAAAGAAAAAAACATAAAATCATTCTTGATAGATGGCATATACAAAAGATATTAAATTACATCAGTCATTCTTCTTATGAGCTCAAATTAATCAAATAAAATCGTCAATGTTGACCAAGTGCATTACATATATTAAATTAATTTGAGATGTACTCATATTCTCTTTACGAGCCAGCTGCCATCAGGTTATCTATCATATATACCTCTTTGATATATATCAAAGATTATATATGATTGCTACTCAGTGCACCCTCAAGTAAAAGCATTCAACTTTCAAGTAATTAATCTAGACCTCATTCAGTTTTAGAGCATGCAAAAATCCAATAGCGCCAAGCCTAATTGTATTAATTCCACAGAAGATCAACTGCCATAACAAATCAGGCGTCAAATCTCTAAACCCTTGTGCGGCTGATTTCAAATGAAGAATTCGAATTGGCCTAAGAGTGTCGCAATCTACTAACAAGTGCCGTATCGTTTCCACTTGAGAAGGATTTTTGCAGAAACGACACACGTTCTCTGTCTAATAATTTTGCATTTAGCTTGTATGTCCTTTGTCAGCAATATGTTAAACCTTAATCATAGGAAATCAGATCCATGCTATGTGGACACATCTTGGCAAGTTCACAATTCACCTCCAAAATTTGTCCTCAAACTTCAGCCACTCCATTTCAGGTATGCTGGCCTTCGTTTCTGATACATAAAATAGTACTGGTGTTACTGTTTACAGAAAGTATGTGATGGAATAAACCATTGGGAAATTGCCATATTTGGCCTGGATGACCATGGCTTGTGAAATGGTCATACTTAATTTAGTCCTTGAGCTCTACAAACATACATCAGCATCATTATGATCAGCAATGACACCCCCAAGCAGATGTACTGATGGACACTCCCCAACTCCATACCTTGTAAAAACCACCTAGTATTTTTTATATGGCGTCTTTTGTTGTTATTGCAAATCATGACTTTGGTTTTATCGAGATTTATGGTCAACAACATTTTTTGCACGTAAACTGACAGGGCATTCAATAATCTTTGTAGCCCCTGGGGCGTCTTAGAGATTAAAACCAAATCGTCTGCATAAAGACTCTCCAAAATGGCTAATTTCCCTTACCTACTGAGTCCCTCAGAAAGCTTTGCTGGATTTCTATGATTTATTTTTTTCATCTGGTAAGAGTATGAGCCTTTTTTCCCACTCTTACATGTGTTTTGCTGTGTGTATTTTAACATTCTTGTGTTCATAGACTGTGGAGCCTCACCTACTCCATAGGCATCATCTTTTTGCTGTGTGTTACGCAGCACCTTCAGTGCAATGACACCGGGTTGTCTTTTAGACTTCCCAACTCAGACTCCAGTTTCTGGGACTAACTACTGTCTCCCAGAACATGCAAAGTTGCGATTGATTTTATTAGTCCTTTAAAATCCACAGACCCAGTGCAAACTATCTTACATAGAGTACTGGAGAGGGTTAATACTTATCCCTTTTTCTCTGTTTCTCTTGGAGCCTTGTTTCGCTTCCTTTTCAACAAGACTTGGCTGGTGGCAGTAGTAACTACCCTATTTTTCCTACCGTGGTTATCTTAAATAACCTTGGTATTGTTTTAGGCTATCTTGGTAGCCTTGAACTTAAACCCGCTGGACCATGTACGTTTTTATATGGTTCCGGCTAGGTTTATTCGCCATTTCTTTTTGAAAATGTGTTTCTCGTGTTTTACTCTGCGTGCCAAACCAGGTTTGGTTCCTTTGTTCACCGTCTTTTCGTGGGATTCTCCGCAGAAGCCCTCCTTAGGCGCCTGGGTAGGCAGGATTTGAGGGAGGGGTTTTAGGACCCCTGCCATGGGTTCCCTTGGTAACCCAGGTTGCACTCCTGTTTGATTGGCTAGGTGACTGTCCCGCCAGGACAGCCACCCAGCCTTGTGATTGACAGCCAGGCTGTGTGAATGGGGGAAAACTGCATAAATAGCAGGTCTCTGGGATTGGAAAGCCAGAGTCGCCACTGGAACAAAAGAACCGACGAGGAGCTGACAGAAGAGGACCCCTACAACGACTGAACCGCCCGGTGAAGCCCTGCTTAACTTGTCCAGAATCTATTGGGAGTGGTGTGGTGTATTAAGAGTGTGATTTTTCAACTGCTTTACTGTCGTGAGATGTTATACAACTGATGTGTAAGTAAATGTATATTCTTTTTCTCCGAAACCTTGAGTCAGTGTTAGTTTGAATCATAGTAATTGCTGTCCTTTGTGTAACTATTGATACTGCTCACTTGCTCTTGAGATAAGTCTGGCTGCTCAGCCATCGCTACCACTTAACTGTGTAGTACAGGCTTGTACCAAAGGTGAATTTGTACCGATACTTGTAGTCTTAATTGTGTGTGGTGTTCCCAAAGGGTACTGCATATCATTCTGCCTAACATTCACCAATGTCAGAAATGAAAAGGTTAAAGCGGGCTGAGGCAAGGATACAACCCTGTCTCAGCCCTCTACAAGTTTTAATTGAAGGTGATAAATTACCCTCTGTGGACAATCTGACCTGTATGCTAGTGCCAGTGTGTAAATCTCTGATAAGTGCAACAATATACCTCGGGCAAACCGCGCAAAGCAATTTCTCAAACAGAAGTTCTCTAGACACTGAGTCGAAAGCCGCACGCAGAAAACACAAAATAGAAAGGCTGCTTCATGACTGAAAAGTGCGATATAATAGATGTGATTGTGAGCAAGTTGATAGACGTGCCCATGCCAGCAATGAAACCAGTCTGATAAGGGTCACGCTTAGAATAGTCGATGGCCCATTTATTAAAATCTCTAAGAATGAAGCGAGAGAAAGTTTTCCCTGGTGTGTCCAAAGAGGCGATCGGCCTGTAGTTAGAAGGACCGGACCGATTGGCCCTTTTGAAAATGGGTGCGATCACCGAACGACACCACGAATCTGGAATGACATTAGAATTCAATATCTGCATGTTGTTTAGAATCTTTGCCCAGAACTGTGGATGCTGTTTGAACATCATATGATTCAGCCCGTCAGGACCAGGAGCCCTAGGACTGCTTGATTTTGCGATGTAATACAGAACATCTTCTTCCAAGATTTGCAGTCTTACATCGTTTGCATTCACAAGGGCGGTCTGGTGTACAGTGGTGAAGGGCACGCGTACATCTTAGGATAATATGAAACCCATTCACTCTCAGCAACCCCATTCATTTGGACAGGCATTTGTTGGGAGTGATTAGCTACATCAATCAATGACCAGATTTGTGATCTGTTTTTAGTGGTGATTGCTTTCAGCATAGCTACACCATCACATTGATACAAATAGGCTTGATGAGGTCTGGGCCAGTTTCTGTATTTACATTTTAATGAGTGAATAGTTTTGGCTCTTTCAGATACTCGAAGCATGAAAGCATATTCTTTTTTTCTTGCGGAACGCAGCTTTCTGGTCTTGTTCTTCTGGACTGAATTCTTGTTGGGGCTTGAAATAACAGTGAGTCGATGTACTGGAGTGGAGTGTATACAGCTGTAGAAAGGATGTATACGGCTCCCCCATCCACAAAACATCAGAAGTTCTCCTCGTGATGTTTTCATTAAGCAGTGGCAGGGAGTGCTCTTTACAGCCAAACCGAGTTCTTGAATTATTGACAGTCATGCATGGGACAAGACGCTTGCTTGCGGTGTTCAAAATAGGAAGCTCGCAGGACCATTGTAGTGTTAACGTTTCTTGATCACTGTGGCTCTGTTTAATCACCTCAGATGTTATGGCCTTATCGAACGTGAACTTGTATACATAAATATAATCAATGATGGATTCGCTCTGAGCAGCTCTGAGCCATGTACTTTGAGGTGGAATGTCCCCAGAGAGAGGACCATTACACACTACTAGGTTCCGTTCGTTCATCAGAGTTGGCCACCTAATACAAGTGGCATTACTTATCACTCTACGATGAGGCAAACATTGCAAGTCCAGGTCACCGACCAAAATAGTGTTTGTAATTTCAGGTGTGTGCAGAGGGTTGTTTAAAAGCTGATCTAGGTCAGCAAAACATTGTGCATCAGATGTGGCCTCCGGGTTGCGATAGATGTTGATCAAAGCAATAACACCCCCTGGATATACAATTTTAACCATTTGCAGATATACGTTTGGAGCAGCCCAAGGGTAAATTCGCAAAACCTTTGCTACTTTTTACTGCAACTAGTAAGCCTGATGATGGCCGACCTCCAGTAGCTGCTTTGGCTGGAAGGAGAATGATAGTATGACCGACCCACCCTGGCTGTTCGATCAGCCTTGTTTCCTGCATGGCTATAATGTCAAACGGCGATAGGGAACAGCCACTCTTGCCAAATAAATGAGAGGAACCACAAGTATTCAAACTCGCAAGAGTGACGAAGTTCTGCTGTGTTATCAAACGTAGTTAGATCTATATTCAAGACTGAAAGGCACATAATTTTCATTGCGAGCCGCACTGGAGAGATGAGTGCTGTTGTAAGAATTTAATGGTTTTATAGGAGGAACAGCTCTTGAGTTGTTTGGATGGTCCATGGTATTGTCAACGCTGAATATAGTGGGATCTTGTGGTAATAGGAACCCCAGGGCAAATAACTCAATTCGGGCTTGCCAAATTACATTCCTTGCAAGATGTGAAGATAGCCACAGCCCAACCACAGACAAATCCTCATCATTCAAAAAATCCACCTGCTCGATGCCCGTAGAAGTAACATCTAGCAGGCTTCCAATATCTTCAAAAATGGTCAAAACACTTGTTCTGCTTAAATAATAAGCAGCAGACAGGGCTGGACGACACTTCAATATGAGTCGATATTATTTGTTTATTGGCTGTATTTGTTTGGATGATTTGTGCAGAAGGATGTTGCACCTACGTGAAGGCATATATTGACTCTGGTCGACACGTCTCTTCCCAAGTGGGAGTACACCTCTAGGATCAGAGGATCGCGTCGCGTCGTACTTCCAGAATCAACATCTATGCCACTCTTACGACATAATTGCGAGAAATTTTGACTTGAGGCAGAAGGATCACATTCGGCTGCATCAAGTCTAAATAATCCTCTATGGATTTTGGAATTTCCGCTCGAATGTAAGGTAATACATCATCACTCATCGTCAGATTTTTGCGGTTTGAACGATCTGGGCTTGCAACTGTATCAGCTGGCTTTTGATTACAAGCCAGATGTTAAACATAGGATATAATCAAACCGCCATAATCATAGTCAATTCCAGTTTTACTGCATGATTGAAGAGAATTTTGATTTGAGGCAGAGGACTCCACACTCAGTTGATTCAGTTTAAGATAGTTCTCTGTGGATGTATGAATTTCAGCTCTGATGTCAGGAAGAACATTGCCACTTGGAATCATATCTTTGATGCTTGAGTCTGCTGAGCTCCCGGTTAAATCAATTTGTTGTTGATTCAAAACGGGAGCCGAAGTAGGCTTTGCAGGTTTTTCCAGTACCTATTTTTGGGAGGCAACTATGTCCGACACCAATTCATCTAACGGAGGATAATTTTGAGGAGAAATAGAATTTGAGCCAAGGATATCACTCTTCTTCCTCACAAGAGTGTTGTACTTGGTTAGCCCTGCATGACCTATACTTTTGGGCGTTTTCTAAGACACTTGAAGTGATCTTACAAATTGCTTAACATTAGATCTTGAACGAGACATCACACTTTTTGGATTTTTGCTTTTTATCTCTGAGCAAGAATTTCCTTGATCTTTCAGTTTGGCTTTTGAATCAAACATAGTGTATGTAGCAGGTGACTTAAGTGTTGGTGCTTTCATTAAATCAGTGGGCATGTCCGGGGACCTGGTATGAGAGGGAGAAGGTGTAGAATTAGCACGCCCCTCCTCACTAGGCCGTATTATTGCAGAAAAGGTGGGTAGACCACTCTGCTCAACCAGTTTGCAGGGCGAACGAGTTTTACTCGAACCATGTACAGCACATGGCTGTGTATTGCCGGGGCCTGCACTTTCACAAGCGGGCATTACGCAGCTCTTAATGAGTAAGTTATGTTTTTCAAAATGATTCCTCCACGTCACAATCTGATCTAACTGGTTGGATTGATGTGAGATTTTAGTATACAGTGTTTCGAAAACTTGGTTAATGATACAATCGTCATGTTGATAAAATTAAAGTTATCTCCAACAGAGAATTTTGAGGCTTGGGACTGGACTTCATGAGCGGGACAAGAGGTAAACAAAAAGGGGACTTGGCCGAGAAAATGATAACTATACATTAGGAAAGTCAAGTTTAGGCTGTTCAAACAAGCTTGGGGAATGGTAAAGACTGTTGCTGTGAATACTCACGTCGTTATTAATAGGTGAAAGAGGCACGGGCACAGCATTGTATGTTTTTGGAGCAGAAAGGCCTGTTTTAGAGGCCAATGATTGTACGGCAGCATACACCAATTCAGCATTCGAGCCAACAATAATTACTTCAGACGAACTTGGAATGTTAGACGAAGACGCAGGGAGCAAGTGCATCAGAGGCTCGCCCTGGCTAGTTAAATCAACAGATGGCAACACAATACAAGGCACAGGCGGCCGATCACAAACAGCCAACGTGATTTGAGTATCAGAGATGGATATGTTGGCCGAATTGTCATTACAAGTCTCCAATAGAGTCTTGTTTTTGTTGACCATGCGATTTGGAGGTCTTAGAGCCTCACTCGGACAGATATCAATGTCTATTTCAGGGCGAGGAAGGCAAAAGTCACGGATGTCCCCCACAGGGTTCTTCCTGTCAAGAGTGATGAAAGGTTGACCAGTTGGACGCATTAGCTGGCGATGATTTCAGCGGGGTAGATTTCAGAAGGACTGAACCACATGATACAACCATATGAGCTGACATTCCTGTTTTCAAAGTGTAAGGAATCCGTAGTATGGAAAACACTAACCAGGGATTCAAATAAGTAGGAGCAACTGGTGTTGCAGTCGGTTGACTCAAACAAGTGGAATACCTTACTCACCCTCACATGATCGCTTCCTCATCAGGTCAGGCAGCAGCAGAGGCCGCTCGCTGCAGAGCGAAACAGCAATGCAGCACTTCCGTGCAATTCCCGTTGCGCGCGTGCTTTTGCGCGTGCTTGCACAGTTATGAAGGGAAGGAGTCGTGAAGGGGGGAGCTTAACGTACTAACGTTATTCTTCTAAGATAAAGGGAATAACACAACTATAAGAGCTTCTGAAGATGGTTATTAAGTCCACATGCATGTATCGAGTCCTTGATGTAATGAAAAGCGCACCACGATACACAACCGAGTTCTTGAACAGGAGATCCACACAAAGTCCACCAACAGCAAAGCAGCACTTCCGTTCATTTCCTGTTGCACTTCATGTGGTTCTTTTCACTTGAATGTGTATGTGCGTATACATTACACATGTTTCCCACCAGTCACCTCTACCAAAATGATTCCCCGTCCCCCTATGCCCACCCCTGTGCATTCCCCACATATTAGTGTTCATTCCACAATGTGAATCATTTGGGAGGGACTGGGATCTGAACGTGCTTATCGACAACAAAATGGAATCTGTTGTTTCATTTGCTATGACTGTGTTGGTGTTTGGGGCATGTTATAATATGTCTAGTAGCCACACAGAGTTTGTCTCTCCCAGACACACATTCTCAGGGTATTCTTATGGGCACCGAGGATATGCCAAAACTCATCACTGAATGGCAGCAGGGCTGTGGCCTCACTATGTGTGCTCCAAAGGGACAGGTATTCACGAAAAGTGTGATTGCACCAGCTGGTTGTGTGTTGCCTCTCCCTGTGCCCTTTGGCCAACAAAGGGCAAGGGTGGTGCATGTGGCTGAGAGCAATGTCCCTCCTGCATATTGACTGGTACGCCATGCTGTGTGGCTACATTGTGCAGTACACATGTTGCAACAATAATTTTGAAGACTACTGGTGGGGCATATAGCAATACCCCACCAGAGTGGTCTAGGGAGCGGAAACGTCACTTAAGGACCCCAAATATGCGCTCCATTATGCCCCTAGTGCCCACATGTGCATCATTATATCTTACCTCAGCTAGTGTGGCAGGATTCCTGTATGGCGTCATTATGAATGGTAATACGGGTAGGCACTATCCCCAGTAAATTTTAAAATGGTTGTTATTGCCACTTATTGTCATGGTCTGTTGTTCAGTGTGTGCGTACATGCATAGTTATAATTATAATTGTTCTTTTATCAAGCTTAATACGGGAGACCAGCTTCTAAGCAGGAGCCTGAGATTCAAACCTATTTTGCTATGCGTTGTCATGATTCCAAGACAAACGCGTTGCCGCTGAGCTATCCTCCTGGCCTTGCATGCAAGCATGTGCGTGCCAGTTTATACTCACCAATGAGCCAGATGTTACCCTATTTTCCTGATGCAAGGGCCCGGTAGAGCGTTGACTGATTGTAAATATAGCTGTCATGTGTGCTGCCAGGGAAGTTGGCATTGACTTGCATGATCACAACATTTGCATCACAGACGACCTGCATGTTGATGGAATGCCAATTCTTGCGATTGCTGTATACATGCTCCGCCAATCGGGGTGGCCGTAGTGCAACATGAGTACAGTCAATGGTTTCAAGTACATGTGGAAAGTGTGCAACCGCATAGAAATCCTGGCACACTCTCTTGCTTTCCTTCAGTGTTCTCGGCATATATATGAGTCTACGCAGACATGCGTGTGATGTAATGCAGGCCAAGACCTGGTGGAGACAGCTGTATTGTGTGGCTTGCGATATCCCACCAACTATGGCAGAGGTACGCTGGAATGAGCCAGTGACAATGAAATGTAGTGCTGTCAGCACCTTTTCAAGGCGGTTAAGGGTCTGGGAGCAGATGGTGGACAGTGTTGGGTTTTGCTCGCACTTCCTAACAAGGTCTAGGATGATATGGGATGGGCTTCAGTATCTGGCATACACCTGGTCATCAGGCATGCCCAACAGAGTGGTGCGTGTAGCAAACATGCAGAGCCTGGGCATGCTCCTCCTCCTCCTTCTGTGTCCATGGACCATAGCTCCTGCTATTGCAGCGTTCATCATGGCTCTGCAATGATCCCAAAGTATGAGCATTGGATCTCAGGGTTTGCGTGTGACTTTTCCCAATGTGGATTGGGCGTGCCATTGCTTTGCGTGTCCCATCCTTCAACACGCCCACATTATTCCTCATTCTGCATCGATAATGGGGTATGTGCATATTCCGCCCCCTATTTTTGTGTCTGTGCAGGCCCCACCCACGCTCTACGAGGAGCCTTATGCAATGCGTTTGACTGAACGCAGAGGCGCGCCGGACCAGCGCGGATTCCACGCAAGGTGCTGCAACGTCCCTATTTACCCTGCAAAGTATTGCATTCATCGGGCCCAAAGTGTTTTTATGCTCATAATATGGTTATAGTACATTGTGAAATTACAACGTTTTTCAGTAAACCTCACGAAATAGGCTAAGGTGACATTGCACAACTTTGCACAGCCCTGATAGAAACCTGGTATGATGATTCTCCCTAGTAGTATTCTCCATCCGGGATCCACACACTGATGCTTTGTTGAGAAGAATCACAGTGGCCTGGCGCTGCAGAACCCCAGAGAACACAACACAAAAACCCTGTTTATCTGAGCAAAAGGTATATTTCAAATATCACCAGGACATCTAATTAGCATTAAGACACGTCCAAAGATCCAAAACAGGTACAAATGTTGGTACGTGTATGTTTGTATCATGCAAGGTTTCCCTCACTTGATTAACACGTATATGACTTTTAGATTTGTTGTGAATGAAGGGCTTAACTGGTAAAAACAATAAGTGGGGGGCCACAAGGTCAGAAAGCGTTTGCGGCTTTGTTTCCCAATGTTGCGTCTACCTCACAGCAAGTTAAACCTTTGTGTATTATATTGGGCGTGTGAAAATGCAAAAGGCGAAGGGAGCATTTTAATATACCTTTGTCCACACTCAAGAAAACAGATTTCTGAGGACTGGAGACAATTCAGTGCCATTCAGAAGCAGAAGCAGAACAAGCATGGCGATCAACACTCCCGGAAGATGCTGATTAGCAAGGGGCATGCTGGGACGGAGTCAGCGCTGCAAGAAGCAGAGCAAGCATGGCGATCAACACTCCGGGAAGATGCTGATTAGCAAGGGGCATGCTGGGACGGAGTCAGCGCTGCAAGAAGCAGAGCAAGCATGGCGATCAACACTCCCGGAAGATGCTGATTAGCAAGGGGCATGCTGGGACGGAGTCAGCGCTGCAAGAAGCAGTGCAAGCATGGCGATCAACACTCCCGGAAGAGGCTGATTAGCAAGGGGCATGCTGGGGCGGAGTCAGCGCTGCAAGAAGCAGTGCAAGCATGGCGATCAACACTCCCGGAAGAGGCTGATTAGCAAGGGGCATGCTGGGACGGAGTCAGCGCTGCAAGAAGCAGAGCAAGCATGGCGATCAAAACTCCCGGAAGAGGCTGATTAGCAAGGGGCATGCTGGGGCGGAGTCAGCGCTGCAAGAAGCAGTGCAAGCATGGCGATCAACACTCCCGGAAGAGGCTGATTAGCAAGGGGCATGCTGGGACGGAGTCAGCGCTGCAAGAAGCAGAGCAAGCATGGCGATCAAAACTCCCGGAAGAGGCTGATTAGCAAGGGGCATGCTGGGGCGGAGTCAGCGCTGCAAGAAGCAGTGCAAGCATGGCGATCAACACTCCCGGAAGAGGCTGATTAGCAAGGGGCATGCTGGGACGGAGTCAGCGCTGCAAGAAGCAGAGCAAGCATGGCGATCAACACTCCCGGAAGAGGCTGATTAGCAAGGGGCATGCTGGGACGGAGTCAGCGCTGCAAGAAGCAGAGCAAGCATGGCGATCAACACTCCCGGAAGAGGCTGATTAGCAAGGGGCATGCTGGGACGGAGTCAGCACTGCAAGAAGCAGAGCAAGCATGGCGATCAACACTCCCGGAAGAGGCTGATTAGCAAGGGAATGCTGGGAAGGAGTCAGCGCTGCAAGAAGCAGAGCAAGCATGGCGATCAAAACTCCCGGAAGAAGCTGATTAGCAAGGGGCATGCTGGGGCGGAGTCAGCGCTGCAAGAAGCAGTGCAAGCATGGCGATCAACACTCCCGGAAGAGGCTGATTAGCAAGGGGCATGCTGGGACGGAGTCAGCACTGCAAGAAGCAGAGCAAGCATGGCGATCAACACTCCCGGAAGAGGCTGATTAGCAAGGGGCATGCTGGGACGGAGTCAGCGCTGCAAGAAGCAGAGCAAGCATGGCGATCAACACTCCCGGAAGAGGCTGATTAGCAAGGGGCATGCTGGGGCGGAGTCAGCGCTGCAAGAAGCAGTGCAAGCATGGCGATCAACACTCCCGGAAGAGGCTGATTAGCAAGGGGAATGCTGGGACGGAGTCAGCGCTCCAAGAAGCAGTGCAAGCATGGCGATCAACACTCCCGGAAGAGGCTGATTAGCAAGGGGAATGCTGGGACGGAGTCAGCGCTGCAAGAAGCAGAGCAAGCATGGCCATCAACACTCCTGGAAGAGGCTGATTAGCAAGGGAATGCTGGGACGGAGTCAGCGCTGCAACACTCCCGGAAGAGGCTGATTAGCAAGGAGCATGCTGGGACAGAGCCAGCACTGCGAGATGCAGAACAAACCTGGCGTTTAACACTGCCAGAAGTGGCTGATTAGCAAGGGGCATGCTGGGACAGAGCCAGCACTGCGAGATGCAGAACAAATCTGGCGTTTAACACTGCCAGAAGTGGCTGATTAGCAAGGGGCATGCTGGGACAGAGCCAGCACTGCGAAATGCAGAACAAATCTGGCGTTTAACACTGCCAGAAGTGGCTGATTAGCAAGGGGCATGCTGGGACAGAGCCAGCACTGCGAGATGCAGAACAAATCTGGCGTTTAACACTGCCAGAAGTGGCTGATTAGCAAGGAGCATGCTGGGACAGAGCCAGCACTGCGAGATGCCAGAAATGGCTGGTTAGCAAGGAGCATGCTGGGACAGAGCCAGCACTGCGAGATGCAGAACAAACCTGGCGTTTAACACTGCCAGAAGTGGCTGATTAGCAAAGGGCATTCTGTAGAGGAGCAGTTGAATGCCTCTGGAGGAAGTCCCGCCCCCATTTAGCCTATATGTTGGAAGCCAGACATTGCGACATGTACAACGCCAGTAATGGTGTCTATGCCACAAAAAGCCTTTGAAACGAGGTATCCATTGAGAAAACCCTATCTGATGTATCCCCGGAGAGCTGCCAGTCTCCTGGAAGAAGTTCCCCAAGGAATATAAAGATGAAGGAAAGAACAGGATTGGTGACATCGCACGAAGTGAAGGTGACGCACTGAGAAAAGTGATCGAAGAAGAGAATGCATAGTCCTTATAAAATTTGATGACGAAGTAAAGAATCGAGAAGACTTTCATATGCGGAATGAAGATTGCACGTGTGAAGAGCACTGCAGAAAAAGCATACCGTTCTATAACTGTTCAGATGCAGCAACGCAAGTAGATTAAGCTTCTGACGATCGAGGATGGATCGAGAAGCCTGTCTTGCCTGATGTCAAAGACTGAAGCAAGCTGAAACTGGTTATCAGTCCTCGGAGAACAGTGAATGTAAGACGCCGAGGCATCTCTTGTTAAGTAGCAAAGAAAGAACGCCATGAGTGCCAAGTTTCTTCATTCAAGAATATTAAAGGCTATAATATGGGCAAATTCATGATCTCCAGTCACGTGAATCGAGGATGAAAACAGAAGTGGCCGGCCGTGCAGACTGGACATTTGATAGGCATGTGCTCACACTCTGGTATATTTCCCAGAGACGAGAAACTACTACAAGGCCAAGTTCAAAGGCAAATTGCATGGCAGAAGGCACAAGTGTTGAGAGATACTGGGCTAATTGGGTGGGGCGACACGGTCAAGTCCACCCACTGACACCTGGGGTACCAGCTTACGTGCTGCTATTGAGTCAAATATTCTAGAAGGGTACAAGCGTGCCAACCAATTGTAGAGGGCCGTATAACAAAGAGCCCTATAGTTTGAGAGCCAATGAGATGCTGTTTACTTAATAACTGTTGAAGATGACTTGCACTAGGGTTGGGCATACATTGTCCACCTGACTATAGAGATCCAATCACAATCCAATCCCTCAAAGAAAGTATACTTAGATGTTCTCCTTAATCCAACCACAATCTCACATAGGTTTTCTTTGTTTGCCACGTAGTATGACGTCACATATGACGAATTTTCCTTATAAAACTATGATTTTTTTATGAAATGCTTCGCGGCTATGCTGTGTGACAACCATTGATGTCTATTGTAGCTCACTGTTTTAGACAATTGAAATTAAAACACTCTTTCGAGACACTTTGCCAACTTCATGAGTCTGTCTTATCATTTGGTGTAAGAGGTATTCTAGATCTCCCTCCATCGTACAATGTGTTGCCTCCATTAAAAGGACTATAAGGGTTCAAGTGGTAGCATTTCTGATGGTTGGGAAATAAGACCCATCAACCTGTAGTCTCTAGAGTTTCAGACGATCAAGCACCCTCTGCCATCTAGCCGGAAGATCGTGGGTTTCCTGTGGAGAGAGGCTGAACAGAAAACTTGCAAGAAAATCGAGACGGTGGGCAGGGTCTCTCTTTGACGAAATCCCTACCTGGTTTCCACCGCCGCTTTGTGGACGGAAGGTGAAATTGGTCGATTGGAGGGGGGAGCCAATACCGAAGGACTCAAGCTGAATGAGCGAATGGTGAGTAGACTAAAGGGAATGGCAAATTGAGGGGACCGGATTGTGGTAATTTAGAAAGTAACGGGAAAAGTAACAGGAGAAGTAACGGGGAAATCATAGAAGTAATAAGAGATTTTTTGTGTGTAATGAGAGAGAGATCAGTAGAATCCCGAGAATCTTAGCCGAAGGGGGTTCCAGAAAAGATTATCTCACACTCCAATCGGAGTAAACTAGGCTGCATATAGGACAGGTCCGTATGAGGAGATAATCTACACTCTGTGATCAGGGTATTATTAGTTATTAGGGGCAGAATGATGAGGGTGAGGGTGAGATTCTCCTCATCGGTACACCCGCTCCCTCCTTTCCTGTCACTCTCTGGCTGGCCTCTCTTGGCCCTCTTCCTGCGCCTACCTGTGAGGCTAAAAACCTCAGGGTGTCACAAGTCTCTCCCCTCCTCACCTGTTTTTCCTGTTCGCTTGTAACCTTCTTCTGTGACTTATTCCGCACGGTCCGGGATTTATATAAGCCCATGCTTCTTCAGGTCTTCAGGTCATGGGTCTTCGGATTCCAGCGTGCTTCGTTCAGATTGTCCAGGATGGAACCAGGAAGGAACAATGTCCGCGCGCAGAGGCACGGAAGCCGTGACTCGAGCGCAGTGAAAATCCAGGAACGTTCGGTAAGTTTGAAGGATGAAAGGAAAGGGGGAGGAATCAAGGAACCGGGAATATGGAATTCGGGAAAATAGCCCCGAGCAAACTCCGGCAGCACACGTCCAGCTACAGCAAGCAGTAGCGTTGAGACGCGCAGAGCCGCGAGGGTGTGTCTGTTTAGTAGTGCTCCGAGCGTGGAACGTAAAGGCTGGCAAGCTGCGTTTCGTATTCGACGGCCATGTTGGGAGGGTTACTGCATTCAGTGCTCTATGGGTCAGGGACCACGAGGTCCAAAAGGGACATAGGCGACGGTTCATGACACAGGGTCATCTTCGACTCCACACTCTCCTTCTCTCCTCACATCTCTGATGTCTCTAAGAAGTCACACTACCAGCTGCACCTCCTCAGAGATATTCTTCCCTTCCTCTCCTTCCCCCAGAAGCTCACTGTCTCCAGAGCTCTTGTTCTCTCTAGGCTGGACTACTGCAACAGCCTCTTTCTAAATCTGCCTGCTTCTTCTCTCCGCCCTCTGCAACTCATCCAGAACAGGACTGCAAGACTTGTCCTTGGCCTCAAGCCCAGGAATCGTATCTCTCCAGGACTGAAATCTCTGCACTGGCTCTGAGGATTAAGTTCAAAACCCTCTGCATTGTCCACAAGGCATTCTGGGGTCTGGGTCCTCAATCCCTTCCACTCTCTCTTCCTAATATCTACCTTCTCGAGATCTTCGCTCATCCACCTCCAACTCCCTCAGGGTCAGTCGCTTCTCCAAGCAACGAGTTGGTGGTGGATTTCTTTCTTCGGATGGGGCCTCCCTCTGGAACAGCCTCCCTGCCTCCCTGAAACTTGAGGAGAACCATCTCTGGCTCCCGAAGCACCTCAAACCTTCCTCTTTGCTTCTGCTTTCTCCTCTCCTCTCTCCTGCTGAACTCCTGGCTGAAACTGCACTTGTTACCTGGCCACCCTCTACTCGGGGGCCCAAATCCCCTCCCCTGCCAGTTGCACACCTGCACTGCCTCCCGGGCAACCCCTGCACTTGGGGACTGTTTTCTGTATCCCTACAGCCCCTACCAGCACTTGACACCTGATGTCTGCACTTACCCTTGTACTTGCCACCAGCTGGCTCTACTTCTCTTATTGTTTATTTATTCTATTTATCCCACGTCCTACACTTTCCTCTCCCCCCACCCACTCCTCACTTTGCCCAGTTCCCCTTCCCCTGCACTTGCGTAATCTGAATGACACTTGGCCTACTAGGATCACTGTCTCTGTCTACCCTCTGTTCCCCCCCACCTTGCTGCGTCGCGCCTTGAAACACTTGTGTATCAGCATGTTATAAATGCCATATCATATCATATCACCGTGATTTAATTTGAAGAGTCGACTAGTCTGTCTGTTGGTGTATTTGTATCAAATTATGGTGTCAAGAGCGACATATGTAAAGGAATTAAAAGAGAAAGTAAAGGAGTTAAACGGTCTGAGTGTAGAGAAACTGTCGGTACACTCAGAGGCGGATTGAGATTGTTGAAAGATACAGGTTCTCAGCGGCGAGTGTTGGAGCACGCACATATTTGTTGTTTTCCTAAAAGTATTGTTTGTAAACACTGGTAAGTATTGACAGTCAATTGAGACTCATCACAATGGGAGACATTACCCTTTTGATGCATTTATGTAAGACATTGCCGAAACATATGCCCAAGTTCAAACAGTACAGTGCAGAATGGATAAAAGGAACATCAGACAAGATGTTCATGTCGTGGCCACAAGGGGGATCGCTGTCAAATGAGGTATTGCAACACATGTCCACATGCTTGCACACTGCGTAGACGGGGAAGAAATTAGAGAAATGGTTAGCTATTTTAGAGCTTTGGAAAATTTATCAGGAAGAGATAGTGGATCTGCCACCTGAGGAGTGGATGCTTAACCAATGCAGGGAGGAAGGTGTCCAGCCTTATGCTCCCCTTGTCTTGCCTGAAGTAAACAGTGATAGTATGGAAGACGTAGGATTGTATCCGTTAAAGCAACTGAAAGCAGTGACGGGGTATAGTAATCCGATATACGAACCCCCTGCCTATAGCAATGATGATAGTCCAGGAGAGACCAAGAGAAAAGAGGAGACCTTGAAGATCTTGCAAAACAAGGAGGAGAAAAGTGAGGGATCAAATGCGTCAACAGACATATAAAGGAAGATTAAGAGATGGAAAGGAGAGAAGGATAAAGCTGACGAGGTACCGCTCGTACAGAACGAACAGATGGGAGGGCATATATTACTCAAGCTAGATGGGAAAAGCATTTAGGAAGTCAGGCAAAGGGATGATCAAGATGAACAGGATAGAAAGGACAGGGAACGAGAAAAGGAACTGAAAGAAGATGAAAACAAAAGAACGATCAGGCAGCGGTGGAAACAGATGTATCAAGAAGAGCAACAAAAGAAGGAAGAATGGGAAATAGAAGAACGGGACAGACAAGAAAGGAAAAAAGAAGAGGAGGAAGAGCAGAAATTTAGAGACAAAAAGAATACAGAGACAAAAAGAGGAAGAACGAAGAGCAGGGATAAGGAGAGAGGAGATGAGACAGAAGAGGAAAGAGTTAGATGGGAAGCAAGAAAGCAAAGAGAGTTAGACAAAGAATTGGAACAAAAAAGGAGACAGCAGGAGTGCGACATTGACTGCATTCAAAAGGAGCTAATGGAACCGAGTCCAGTAATACAATGGGGCAATAGAAAGGAGTTTCTTCCATTAAAGGAGGCAGTGCCAGGACCATCTAGAGTAGCCCTAGAAGACAACTTTGATATAGGAAGCATCAGAGATAGGATCAATAAAGACTATCAAGACATAGGAGAAGGTACCAAATTGGGAAGCCAAGGAAAGGGAGATCAATCCCTGGTTTTTCAATCGCAAAGAGAGTGATCCATTCAGCCTCAAGCATAGAGTCTTGTCCTGAAGCAGATTGACCTTAGATGAGGGTGAAGGGGACGAGATTCACACTAGCTGGGGACTAGATATGTCAGACGAGGAGAGAGAATCCTTCTGTGGGGAAGAGGGAGCAGGTGCATGCGCCCCTGAGGGAGGCCTGCAGGCAGACAAGGAAGTAAGATGGTCTGATTTAGAGCAACCCAAGGATACGATGCCAGATCCTATAGCATATCCAGAGCATCCTAAAGGACGATCACATAGCGAGAAGGGAGAATCATCGCCATATGTGAACACATTAAGATAATTACCAGAAAGAAGGCGATCAGGAACCATTGTCCCCACTCTAGATAGACAAACGATGGGAGCTGATTGCGGGTTAGGGTTTACGCAGTTTCTCTCATTGGAAAAAAGGAGGAGCAAGACCACAGTATATTCCATGGGCGCAGATAGATAAGAATAATTTAAGGTGTAAACTCCCTAGTTTAATGGCGGGTGTGGGAAAATTGATTTATGAATTAGAATAAATGACAGGAGGATATACTTTGGCAATAGGGGACATTAAGGGTCTCCTAGCAGCCATTATAGGGGAAAGAGCTGATGACATTTGGAAGAGAGCAAGTTATTCATGTGTCACAGCACAGAACATGGAGCACAATGGAGTGCCATTAATAATTGTAGAGTAGATGTCTGGAGGGATCTCAGGGTGCAGTATTGCTAGGCCATAAAGACTGCATATGGAAACTAAGGCACAATAACCATACACTAAAGTGACACATCAGACACAAAGTTCGTTTTCCAAACAAGTCTGGTTTATTTCAAAGTATTCTCAGTCAGCTGACTGGGTCTCAACGCCTCTCGACGTGTGTTCCCAGACCCCATGAGATGCGAGAGAGCGAGCAGTGCTCAAGCAGCAATATATATACATTAGACATAATCTTTGCGAAGGCAATTCGACCAGCCCACATACATGTCATACATGCTAGGGTTCAGTGATTGACAATTATGACAATTATGACACGTCTTCATTCAGTCTAAACATAGTTATTCTATCAAAGGCAGCAGAGCAGCTTTCTGTTATGGGGAACATGGAGCTCTAGCTCGGCAAAAATATCATGTTCTTAGCAGGGAAACATTCCTTACTACGTTATCTGTGTGTCTCGGTTCATGAGCTAAGGGTCAGACAGTTCAGAAGCAGAAAATACCACTCTCCGCGAAGGAGCACCGCTAGAAGAAAATAATTAATGTTTTAATTGCCTTTTACAACAGCGTTTGCAAGACAAGTCGGCACCTGAACTACTGATTAGATGCGGCTTCTGCTCGACTTCAAGGACTTAATGAGAGAGAAAAACAATGTATTTCTGCACAGTTTGACATTCCTGTCTGTGTTAGTATTTCAGCATTCAGGCCGTGGCCTTGCACTGTGTGTGAGTTTGAAGCATAGAATACACTTGCAAAGCATTTTGAAAGAAAAGAAAAAAACAAATGACCGACATTTTACTAAATGGACGCCCTCTGGTTACAGTGACGATTCTAGGATTGCGATGTTTGTCACATGATGCAATTGGTTTCTGGCCAACATACTATAGATAGTTTAGGGTTGTTTCTGGTCTCACAAACCCTCCTTTTGGCCGTAAGCCAACAGCATCATCCATACATTGCGTC
The DNA here is from genome assembly GCF_040938575.1 of Ambystoma mexicanum. Classification (NCBI taxonomy): domain Eukaryota; kingdom Metazoa; phylum Chordata; class Amphibia; order Caudata; family Ambystomatidae; genus Ambystoma; species Ambystoma mexicanum. The sequence goes on from NC_090936.1 coordinate 1,214,939,078, forward strand.
TTCATCGGACCACGTACTGCTGTAATCATCATCAGAAATATTAATTGCCATAAATTCTTTAATTATTTAATTTTCGTGTTGGGCACCTTCACTTAACATGCGAGGAGGGTTTGTTTTGATGGCATGTACACACTCGTTTGTAATTTGGGAGCAGAGAACTGGCAGGCATTGTATGCAACAACAGCAGAACATGAGGATTCCAAATATCATGACCAGAATTGCAATTAGTTTCCATCCCCATGATCGCAGCAGTTCCCAAAACCATGAACTTATATTCAGATTTCAACCACCTGTGGGAACATGAATTTCTGAATTTAGGAAATGCAATTTCTTAATTGCTTCAAATATCGTGAGGGAGGAGTCACTTACGAATACACAGCACGCTGACCCCACCAATCAGCCAAAATGATATCAAGCCCCATTCTATTCTGAAGTGCAATTAATCTGATAGCTTTTTGTTCCAGTGTCATATTATAGAGTATATCTGTAGTTCCATTTATCGTTTTTTCTAACACCCTGGACAGTCAGTTTCCTTATATTCCATGAATGTATTGCTTGTCCCCAAAATGGTATAGATTATTTCACTATATCTCCTACGATCTGTCCTGCAGTATCATCTCGACGTGGCCGAGATCTGGATAGTTTTCCTATTTCAGAGGTTTTTGAAAGAAATACACCAGGTAAAAGTATACCTAAATAACAGGTCCCTTCCCAAGTTCTAGGTAACCATGGATAGGCCTGATTCCACATATAAAATAGACAGAACCTCCTATATATAATGTTTTTTCTTCTTGCTCAAGTATAGCAATATTCATGCATCTAGTGAATGTTCGCACTGGATAGGAACCTTTTTTTCATAAGCAAAAGGGGACAGAACGTCGGCTATGATTAATAGTATAGGAGGGAGGAACAGCATTGTTATTTCCTATCGGAGCCATTTTAAAGTGATTAGGGACGTGTAAGGCCTAGAGAGCCTATCTACTGGACTCGTTGTTACCCGGTTTACTTTGCTTCTGCTTGTAAATGCGGAACAACCCAACGGCTCCAATACCAATCTTTCAAATTCATTTATGTTTGTTGCATCAAACTGACCAGTGACACTATCATTCCATTTTCCAAAGAATAGCGCTCTTAATGATGCATAACAGGCTGTATTACAGCTCCAGGTACAGTAGGCTCGATGAACAATGCACTTTCATTTCCAGATTCAGGATCAGTGCCAGCTTGCGATGCAATGCATGATGATGAGGCAGCAGTTGGGCAAAGCTGAGGCACCTTTGGCCTTTTGATCTTTGTTGCAATCTCCCCAGGCCCTTTCTCGGGCTTAGGAACCACTTCTGACAGAGAACTGGCGATGATATCTTTGTGATCAAGTGCAGCTGTCTTTCTTTCGACATCAGGATCATCAAGCTCTTTCTCATGTGGCAAAGGAAACGGAACTCTTTTCGTGTATGTTGCGTGGATCCAATGTTTACGTCCATTCACTCGGACTGCAGTCTGTGTAGCCATTAGCACCTGGAAAGGCCCCTTCAAGCGTGGCGCAAGTGAAGACTTTCTTTCAAAATTCTTGATCAACGTCCAGTCTCTAGGCTGCAGATAATGTACTGGTCCGGTATATCTGCTAGGAAGAGCCTCCTGCACCTGCTGATGAATCAAACACAGATTTTGAGTCAACTGTTTACAGTATTCAATAAGTAATGGGTACTCTATATCCCTCAACTGTTTCGGCCGAGGGGCATTCGACACATTTGCTGGTCTCCCCATCACAATTTCGTAAGGGGAGAGACTAGTCCTCGCCTGTACAGTTGTTCGCATGCAAAGTAAAGCTAGTGGTAATGCATCCGGCCATTTCAAATTGCTCCTTGCACATATCTTAATAATCTTATTTTTCAAGATACCGTTTTGACGTGCAGGCCATTATCTGACCATATGACGCGGGGTAGCCCGAAACGGGAAAAGTATTCTTTTAACATGGCTTTAGCTGTGGACATAGCTGTACAATCTTTCAGGGGATAGGCCTCTACCCATTTACTAAATACGCAGACCACCACGAGGACATACTTATAGTTTTGGCACCTCTCCATTTCTAGGAAATCTAAATGGATGATTTCAAACAGCATAGACGGTGGGCCAAAACATCCTACTGGCGTCACTGTTCCCTAGCCATGTTATGTTGTAAACAAGTCATGCAATTCTGAACCAATCTTTCAGCAGTTTTTCTAATGTGTGAATTCTGCCATACAGAATCCAGATGTGAATCATTTTTCTAACACATATGTGTGTCGGACTTTGTGTCACAATCCCTACCCATGACAACCTCAGAGACAACAGCCCCCTGACAGCAATAAGGCAACACCGCCCCCAAAAGACTCCAACGGCCTTAAAGACCCATTAGCACAGGATATGGAGTCAGTCCTGGCGCCTTTGACGCCAGGCTCATTATTCAGACTGAAGCAAACACTACACTCGGGACCCTGATCCAACATGGATACACACTTATGACCTTGATCCAACATGGAGGTCCTTATTCCAACTTAGCCCCAAGAACTGAACTTGGCAGTCTAGTGTTTTATGTGTGGTCAATCTGCTGGCTATATAAGCAACACCCGAGCTAGGATTCACGCTTCACGTTATTCTGCACTCCTGCAGCGTAATGCTCACCGTGTCCAGCTCCAGCTCCTCTGCTTGATCCGGAGGCCTTCCTCTGGAGTCTTCGACCTTGATCCCATCGGGAACCTGCAAGAACAAGAACAGCATTAAAGGAAGCTTACCTGTGATCCATATGCACTTCCTCAGCGCTCAGCGGTCTCGCCATCCCCGGAGTGTTTCACGGCCGGCAAGAACAAAGAACAGCATTATCAATGAATGCCTACCTGCGAGTAGCGGTTCCAATGTTCGTCCACACTTCCATCAGCGCTCAACGGTTTCTTCATCTCCGGAACGCTCCACGATCTGCAAAACTAAAGGACAGCAGATTAATAACCCACACTCAACAAGCAACGGGTTCTACATCACGCAATGCTTCCTGCAAAGGTACCAAGCTAAAGACACCCGAATCCATTCACCTGAATAACCGGTCGTTGGGTTTTTCACTCCGGTTCGTCAGCGCACTGCATCCTGAGGAGAGAAAGAGAGAAAAGGCAGGTTAGCAACTAAGTCACATTAAGCGGTGCTGCTCTTTGTGCTAAATCACTTGCCTCAGCATTATCGTCCGGTGCAGCAGCTCTGCCATCAATAACACCTCTGGAAGACAGAAAGAGACTTAATTCAACATTGAAAAGACAGGTGAAGGAACTGAACTAAAAAGACTTAACTGAATGTTATAAGCAGATAAACAAAGTCGGTGTCACAGCCGGACTGGACCCGACACGAGGGCACAGGACCAGTGAAGCAACTAGGCCCTCAGACAGCCCTCAACTATAAAGCGCCCCTGCGCAGAGATGCAGGACGGAGAGCTCAACATACAAGGAAACAAGGTGAGGCAGAATTTACAAGGGAAGGGGATTGATCAGTGGGAGGCGGGGTTCCCTATCACATACTGGATACCTAACCTCCATTATCCTGTCATAGGATCAGTCCACCAGCCAACACACAAACAAGCAGAAGGGGTCCAGGATAGTGCACAGCCTCTCATCCAGTGTCGTGTGGCACTCCCGTGGATACCAGGTGAGCGCAACAGAATGCGAAGCCTCATTTAAACATCCACCTGAGCGTCATGGAAACATCAGAGACAGACCAATTAGCCCAGTTACTGGGGGATTACGGGCTGAAGTACACTCCGCCCGGCAAGAAACCAATGCCCTTAGGAGGGAGTTGATAGTCGCTAAGGATCATACTGATGAACTATCCAGGCAATTACTCCAAACGCACACTGGTCAGGCCCCATTGCCAGCAACTGTTCCATCAGTTTCGGCCACACCCGTCAATCCAGTACAAGTTGTCCTCCCTGGGGCGGTTCCTTTGGCCCCTCCAGAACGTTTCACCGGGGACCCGAAAAGGTTCGTAGTGTTCATGAACCAGTGTCGCCTCCATTTCCTGTGTAGACCCGGAGCCTTTCCGATATGATCAATCACGGGTTGGCTTTGTTCTGTCGTATTTGTGCGGTAGCGCCGCAGATTGGTCCGTACCGCTAGTGAAACAGGATGATCCACTATTGCAAGATTTTGGGGGATTCCAACATGAAATGGAGAAGCTGTTCGCTCTGTACATTCAGGGCCAAGCTCTGGATAACGAACTCCTGTCTCTTCGCCAGGGCAGCCAAGATTTGCTGAGATACATCGCCACCTTTAACAAACTTATCGTGCTATTGTGTTAACCGGGTGGCCGGAAGAGAAAAGAACCGCGTTATTCCATCGAGGATTACACAGAGAATTGAAAGATGTCCTAGCTCAGGTGGTAGACCCGCCAAGGGACTGCACTGAATTCATTAACCCTGTTGTACAGCTCGACCACAGGCTGCAAGATTGAAAGATGGACCGGGCCAGAAATGACAATCATCCTATGTATGTACGTCCTAGGGAGAATAATCCACGTGCATCGGACAATGCTTCAGAACCCATGCAAATCGAGGGGGGGTGCGCAGTTCACTGACCAAAGCTGAAAGAGACAAAAGAAGGCAACAGCAACTATGCCTATACTGTGGGAAGTCTGGTCATTTCCTTAGGGAATGCCCAGTGAAGCCACCTAGGAGAGTGGTCAGAGCTACCAAAAAAGGAGGAGATCATGAGTCGAAAACTTCCAGGCCCGGCAAATGTAGAGGTCCATTTGTCGAACGAAAAGGAAGAGCCACAGACCTCACACCTTGCCCTGCCTATGATATTGATTAGTCACCAACAACCGTCTCGGATGCATGCCGAAGAGGCTTATATTTACAGCGGAGCCATTTGTAACTATATGGACCAAGGCCTGGCAACAAGGCTTCCCCTTTGTTAGAAAACGACAACTGAGAAGGTTATCACCGTCGACGGCACGGAAATAGCTGCGGGTCCTGTCACTCAGTGCACAGCGGAATTGATCCTTCTGTGCCAAGATGGACATTGTGAAACTATAGCCTTCGACCTCATTAAGGCCCCTCAGTTTTGGGTGATTATGGGATGCCGTGGTTGGTGGCTCACAATCCTAGCATCGACTGGCATGAAAAAAAAACGGACCTTCTATAATGACTGTGTCCATGCCTGCTACCAAATAGAAATGCCAATGTCCGACCCATCCACGCCAGCTCAAGGTAAAGTAGCAGCAGTTCTAGGCGTAATGAATACGCTGCCACGAGAATACCAAGAATTCCAAGATGTGTCCCAAAAGGAACAGGCCAACACTCTACCCCCTTACAGGCCATATGACTGTCAGATCGACCTTGTACCCAGTGCGCAGATCCCATTTAGTTGCATTTTTGCACTCACGGAGCCAGAAAATCTCCATCTGAAGTCATACCTGGACCAATATCTGGCCAACGGATTCATCCGCCCATCCAAATCCCTGGCAGCCTCACCACTGTGCAGCTTCATCCGAGCAGTGCTCGTTGGCGTCGGAGCGTCGGCGTCCTGCAAGGCAGAGGCGTGCGGGGCACCTCGGTGACAATAGTTCTGGACCGCAAAGATTGTGGAGACGGAGGCCCAGCAAGGGTGTCGAGTCGTTCGAGTCTTTGTGGTCTTCGGGTGGCGGGAAACCCACCGGCAGGTTTCTCCTCGGCGCGTTGGTCGTCCTCGACTTTCTCCGGCAGGATAAAGCGGTCGACGGTGCGGACGAGGGAGTCCTTCGATTCCAATGTTCTTAGGCAAAGGAGCGGGCGGCTCCGGTCGTCGGCGGCACGGCGTCAAGTGGTTCCCACGGCTGGGCAACACAACTTCGACGGGCCTCCAGCGGTTACACAAACCTGCGAAACCTGGTCGACGGCAATGGACTTCGACGGCGGCGATGTCCGGGTGCTTCACTTCGATCTCCTCGGCGGTCCCGTCTCGGGTCGGCAGCCTTTCGAGGGTCTGTCTTCCAGAGCGCTTCGGCGAAGATGGAGCGGTGCTCGATGGTCCCTCGGAGCACGGGAAGAGGGCGCCTTACCAGGTCCTCTCTCGGGTCAGTCTTCGACGATTTCGGCAGCCTTCGGATAGGTGGAAGCAAATGCAACAGCAAGTCTTCTTCTTCCAGCTGGACGTCGAGGATCAGCAGTTCCAGTTACTCATAGAGTGGAGACTCAACTCCAGGACGCTTCTGAACGCTTCTGAACAATTACCAGTGGTGAGAGGTCCCCAGATATACTATTCTGTCTCTCATCCACACTGCTGGCACACACTCAGCAGCCAATCATACAGAAGGGCATTCATGCAGTCAGTCAGCCAATCAGGCACACAGTGCATTCAGGCCACACTCCTCCCTTTCAGACACTCACAACAAGGAATGTGGATTGGGACAAGTACCCAGCCATTCAACACTACACACTGCATTCAGGCCAGTTTCGGGCAGGGCTGTCTCAGTCTTTGTCTCTCATGCCAGAAACCAGACAACCACAACAAGGAGTGTATATTGGTCACACACTCCATTCACCCAGGTCCCACCCACAGGAGGTACCCACAACATACAGTCACTGGGAAGGCTCCAGTCAGTCTAGCTGGGCCTTCACAACAACACCATATATGGAACTTCCACCCAACAGCCAGTCAGGGGGAAGGGACAGAGTCAGGGCTTCCCAGGACTTTGGGAAACAAGGTAACAGGCAATAGAAAGCAAGAGGCCACAGGGGCCATCTTGTTTCCTATCAGGAATCAACTGATCCCAATGGCAGGGCCTGGGTATCCCAAAATGGAGGACACCCAGAGCACCTGTCAAATTCAGCATGGAGCTGCCACCAGCCCATACCCTGCTCTGTGGGCCACCCACAGGTGCCTAAAAACATACACTAGGGGCACAGGGTTGTACCCCTACCCATGGGTGCCATAAGGGTATCCCATGGGTCTGTTCACCAAACCAAAAGAGAGAGCTGCACTGCCAGGAGTCCCACATGGACTCCTGGGCAGAAAACATGACAGAACACACGATAAAAAGCAGTAAAGGACAAGGATTCAGAGGCCTGGTCCCTCTGATGCATTTCCAGCATCACAGAGGGGGACCTGAGAATGTGCATCGATTACCGTGCACTTAATCAAGTAACTGTAAAAAAACGCTACCACTTACCCCTGATTATGGAACTGTTGGACCAAATTAAAAATGCCCAAATATACACCAAATTGGACCTCAGGGGGCCATACCATCTTGTGCTGGTAAAGAAAGGAGACAAATGGAAAACCGCCTTTTGTACCACGTATGGATTGTACGAATATCAGGGGATGCCCTTTGGGCTTTGCAACGCTCACGCCGCATTCCAATACTTCATGAACAATGTACTGCGGGAGTTGATTGACGTATGTGCCCTAGTTTACATTAATGACATCTTGGTATATTCCTCGTCTAAACAGGATCATGTTAGGCACGTACGCTCCGTCCTTGCAAAACTCTGTCAATATCAGCTATATGCAAAACTTGAGAAATACTCCTTCCATGTCACCGAAGTGGAGTTTTTGGGTTTCGTCCTCACTCCCAGAGCGGTCCTAATGGATGTGCACAAGGTAGATGCCATTCTCACCTGGCCGTCTCTGTCTTCGATCAAAGGTGTCCAAAGTATGTTTGGTTTTGCAAACTTTTAGCGCCGATTCATCCCGGGTTTCTCTCAAATCGTACATCCGATCACGTCCTTATTACGAAAGAATAACAAACGTTTCCAATGGACAGAAGAGGCAGAAAAAGCCTTTCTGGAACTTAAGAGAAGGTTTACCTCAGCCCCAGTGTTGCGACACCCCTGACCAGACCTCCCGTATATAGTGGAAACCAACGCCTCCAGTATGGCAGTGGGGGCGGTTCTCTCCCAGAGGGATCACGGGACCAGCCAATTACATCCTGTGGCATTTTGGTCACGTAAATTCACCGCAACTGAACTTAATTACGCAATAACAGACAAAGAACTCCTAGCAATCAAGGCAGCCTTTTCAATACCTCAAGACGGCAAAGGCTCAATCATCTCGTCAACTTCGGTGGGCTTTATTCTTCGTGGAATACGATTGCATAATCACCTTTCGACCAGGAGTTCGGAATGGAAAGGCAGACGCCTTATCCCGCATGGGAGTCGATGAAAACGCATACTCGACCCCAGAACCCATCGCCATCATACCAGGTGACAAGTTACTAGGTCTCACTGCCACAGTATCCTTGGACGAACTACAAAAGGAAATTCGCCTCCTAATGAGCACGCAGACATTACAGGAGTGGGCCGCTCAAAATTAACAATGCACAATCAAGGATCAGCTCTGTATTTCAGTGGACGATTGTATCTACCAAATAAAGTACTTCAAAAATGAGTCGTCTCAGGTTACCACGATTCCCTGATGGAAGGACACCCAGAGATTGCTAAAACTTTAGCCAAAGAAAAAAGACATTATTGGTGGCCAACCTGGCAAAAGGACATCATGCAGTTTATCCTATCATGTGGCATCTGTGCGCAGAATAAATCCCTAAATCAAAAACCTGCGGGTCTCCTTCAGCCCTTGGACATTGCATCTGCACCCTGGCATACACTCTCCCTCGATTTCATCACCGTCCTACCGCCCTGCCAAGGATTCAACACTATTTTTGTGGTAGTTGTCCTCTTTTCAAAAATTGCCCATTTCATACCGCTTCAGGGTCTACCAAATGCATCCATCCTGGCGAAGGTATTTTTGGAACAAATCGTGCGACTACACAGATTCCCTTCTGTCTTGATTTCAGACCGAGGCAGCTAGTTTGTGTCTAATTTCTGGAGGAAGAGTTGTGCAATGGCCCAAATTGATATCCGTCTATCCACCAGTCACCATCCACAAACTGATGGTCAAACGTAACGAACAAATCCGACTTTGGAGCAATGTCTACGGTGCATGTTACATCAAGTGGAAGGAGACTGGAAAGAGGTGTTACGGATAGCCGACTATGCCTATAACAATTCGTTACACTCCAGCACTGGGCAAAGTCCATTTTATACCATGTATGGAACACATCCTCGTACTTCGGAGTTGGACATCCCCACAACCTTGGAAATGCCAGCGGTAAAGACCTTACATACAACTATAACCCAGACTTTCAAAAAGCGGCAGAACACATGATTCAAGCCAAAGAAAAACAGAAAAAATTCTCTGACCAACATCGACAAAGAGTCCCATTCTACCAAGTTGGAGATTAAGTCTGGCTAGCATCTCGGCACGTACCAATAAGAGGATCTCAAATGTTTTGTCCCAGATAACTAGGACCTTATGCCTTCAAGGCTATCATAAACCCAGTGGCAATTAAACTAGCCTTACCACCACACATGCAGATTCATCCAGTGTTCCATGTCTCTCTTCTAAAGCCAGTTCAACCTGGAACCCGGGTTAAGACACCACCAAATCCGATACTGGTTAATGGTGAGCCTGAATTCCAAGTAAAGGACATCCTAGACTCAAAGATCACTAGGTCCAAGTTATATTACTTGGTGGACTGGAAGAGGTATGGTCCCCAGGACAGGACATGGTAGCCAAGCGAGCACCTTCATGAACCACGCTTGGTTAAATGTTTCCATCGAAATCATCCAACCAACCCTGGGCCAGCCGGAAGGAATGGCTTGAGAGGGGCCTTAGGGGGGAGTGCAGTCACAATCCCTACCCATGACCACCTCAGAGACAACAGCCCCCTGACAGCAGTAAGGCAACACCCCCCCCCAAACAGCCTTAAATACCCATCAGCACAGGACATGGAGTCAGTCCTGGTGCCAGGCTCATTATTCTGACTGAAGCAAACACCACACTCGGGACCCTGATCCAACATGGATACACACTTAGGACCTTGATCCATCATGGAGGTCCTTATTCCAATTTAGCCCCAAGAACTGAACTTTGCAGTCTAGTGTTTTGGGTGTGGTCAATCTGCTGGCTATATAAGCCACACCCGAGCTAGGATTCACGCTTCACGTTATTCTGCACTCCTGCAGCGTAACGCTCACCGTGTCCAGCTCCAGCTCCTCTGCTTCATCCGGAGGCCTTCCTCTGGAGTCTTCGACCTTGATCCCATCGGGAACCTGCAAGAACAAGAACAGCATTAAAGGAAGCTTACCTGTGATCCATATGCACTTCCTCAGCGCTCAGCGGTCTCGCCATCCCCGGAGTGTTTCACGGCCGGCAAGAACAAAGAACAGCATTATCAATGAATGCCTACCTGTGAGTAGCGGTTCCAATGTTCGTCCACACTTCCATCAGCGCTCAACGGTTTCTTCATCTCCGGAACGCTCCACGATCTGCAAAACTAAAGGACAGCAGATTAATAACCCGCACTCAACAAGCAACGGGTTCTACATCACGCAATGCTTCCTGCAAAGGTACCAAGCTAAAGACACCCGAATCCATTCACCTGAATAACCGGTCGTTGGGTTTTTCACTCCGGTTCATCAGCGCACTGCATCCTGAGGAGAGAAAGAGAGAAAAGGCAGGTTACCAACTAAGTCACATTAAGCGGTGCTGCTTTTTGTGCTAAATCACTTACCTCAGCATTATCGTCCGGTGCAGCAGCTCTGCCATCAATAACACCTGTGGAAGACAGAAAGAGACTTAATTCAACATCGAAAAGACAGGTGAAGGAACTGAACTAAAAAGACTTACCTGAATGTTATAAGCAGATAAACAAAGTCGGTGTCACAGCCGGACTGGACCCGACACGAGGGCACAGGACCAGTGAAGCAACTAGGCCCTCAGACAGCCCTCAACTATAAAGCGCCCCTGCGCAGAGATGCAGGACGGAGAGCTCAACATACAAGGAAACAAGGTGAGGCAGAATTTCCAAGGGAAGGGGATTGATCAGTGGGAGACGGGGGTCCCTATCACAGACTGGATACCTAACCTCCATTATCCTGTCATAGGATCAGTCCACCAGCCAACACACAAACAAGCAGAAGGGGTCCAGGATAGTGCACAGCCTCTCATCCAGTGTCGTGTGGCACTCCTGTGGATACCAGGTGAGCGCAACAGAATGCGAAGCCTCATTTAAACATCCACCTGAGCGTCATGGAAACATCAGAGACAGACCAATTAGCCCAGTTACATTAGCTTCTGCTTGCATTTCCTTAACTGTGGCAATTCCATTCTCTATCATGCAGGGTACTTCTATTTTTTCGACATAAATTTTTGTGTGTAAATCAGTGGCAGTTTGTTTCGCAATTTCGTCTGCAAATACGTTTCCCTTTCCAATGTTACATGTTACTTTTTTATGTGCTTCACATTTCATTATCGCTAATAGCTTGGGAAGCGCAAGTGCTGACAACAGTCTCACTATCAAAGTGCCATGTTGGATTTTGGTTCCATAATCGACCAAAATTGTTTATCACCCCAAAGGCATACTGACTGTCAGTATATATGTTTACATTGAGGTTTGCAGAGATTTTACATGCTATTATTTCTGCAGCTTGTGCTGAGTTACATGGGATTCTTTTGCTTTCTATAATACTTTTCAGTGTAGTGATGGCATAAGCAGCAGTTGATATGCCATCTGGTAATTTAAAACAAGAACCATCACAAAACAGCTCTCCATCTGGCTCTTTCTGTGGGGTGTCAGTTAGGTCAATTCTTCCTTTTGTCTCTTGTTCAGTAACCATTAAGCAATCATGGGGTAATTGTTTTTCACCCTCTTTTCCATTGGGAGGAGGAAATGCGGTGCAAATAGAACTGTTTCATACCTTGTTAATCTGGCTGATGTAAGGTGTTGCGTATGCGTTCTATTTAAAAGAACATCCACTGAGTGAGGTACCATTACAGTTAAAGCGTGACCTAAAACCATTCCTTCCGTTTGTTTTACTGGCGCAGCGGCTGCAGCAACAGTTCGCAAACAACGCGGCAAAGCACATTCAACAGGATCCAACGTGGAAGAGAAGTAACCGCATGGTCTATTTCTCCCTCCTTGTTCCTGAGTCAAAACAGCCAAAGCACATCCATTATTTTCATGCACAAATACCTTAAAACTCTTGTCGTAATTTGGCGTTCCCAAAACCGGAGCTGAACACAATGCAGCTTTGAGCAGGTCAAATGCTTCTTGACATTCCATGTTCCATGTCAAAGGTAAGGTAACATCCTTCTTTGTCAATGCCACTATTGTTTTCACGATCATAGAAAAATTAGCGATCCACTGCCTACAATATGAAGCCATGCCAATTATAGCCCTGACTTCTTTCTGCGTATTTCGAATAGGCATATCAGAGATGCTTTCTATTCTTTCCGGTGTCAATCTTCTTCCCTCCTTCGAAAGGAGGTAGCTCAAGTAGGCCACTTCCTTTCCACAATACTGGAATTTCTTTAGCGAAGCATTGTGTCCATGTGCTGCTAAATTTGTCAATAACGCAACTGTACTCTCTTTATAAATATCTTCTGTGACTGCTGCTATTAATAAATCATCTATGTACTGTAGTAAAACACACTCTGTTGGTAGTTCTAGCATATCTAGCTGGTCCTTCAATGTTCTACTGTAAATACTTGGACTCTCAGTGTAGCCCTGCGAAATTCGTGTGAATGTAAATGAACGTCCTCCTAGAGTAAAAGCAAACACATATCTGCTATCTGGATGCACTGGGATACTAAAATAACACACTTTTTAAATCAATTACACTAAAATATGATGCAGAAGATGGAATCATAGTCAAAATTGTAGTCCGATCCGGGACTAATGGAAATTGTGGATCCACCACTTTATTCACTCTGCACAAATCAATTATAAAACGGTACGGAATGTCATTACATCCTTTCTTATAAACCGGAAGAATCAGACTATTACAAACACTACCAGAAGTTTCTTCAATTACGTTTCTTTTAATCAAATCTGATACAATACATTTCAACGCTTTTTCTCCCTCGGCCGAAATTTTATATTGCGAAATACGCAGCAATGTAATACCTTCTTTCAAAACTATGTTTACTGGCTCTACTTTCAAACAATCAACATCATTGTCGTTCACTGCCCATATACAAGTCGGTACTTTACTCAATTCAGTTGGTATTGGCTAAGATACAAATTGTGATACTGGAGTCTTTTGTGGCGAGATTGTCATATACACTCCATCAGGAGAACAATAAATGACTGCATTCAATTTCTTCAACAAATTTAATCCCAACAAATTTTCACCACAATTTTTCGTCAAAAGAAATGGGCAAGACTCAGTGAATGGACCTAGTGTTATAGGTACTGGTTGTGACACTGGACTGATTACTAGCGTACCTGAGAACCCTACTGAGACATTAATATGCCCTGACAGTGGTATATCTGGAACCCGCTGATGGTCAATCGAACATTTTTGTGCACCTGTGTCCACCCAAAAAATGTGCTCCTTATTCCCAACCTTCATTTCTATGTAGGGCTCTTTCTGGTCTACGAGAATAGATACTGATTCCAAGACCTGTCTCGGGCTGTCCTAGTAGAACAATACATTGTCAGAGTAATATGCATTGGACTGATTGTCAAAAATATTCCCACCATTTGTATTGTTTCGCTGTTGGTTCTGATTCTAGTTCTGATTCTGATTCTGATTACCCTGGTTTTCCTGAAATTTTGGCGCTCTTTGGTTTCTATTCTGTCCTTGTATTCGCGGACGACCTCTATCCTGTCTTCTTGGGAAAGTCCCATTTCGATTCTGTATATGCGGGCATTGTGCTCACCAATGGCCTTCTTGTCTACAATAGGCACATTGATTAATCCCTATTGGACCACCTTGCATATTAGACGTTAATGCAAATTGGACTCTGGACAGTGCGTTCCCACCACCTCTATCATTGTTCGCTACTTGCTGTAATAGTACTCTTGTTTTCAAATTTACTTTGTCCCTCAGTTCCTTATCCTTTTCTGAATTTACTCTATTGTCATAAAACTGGACCATATGTAATACTTCACTTTGTGATTTTGCTTGCCACGCACTTTCAGATGTCATTATTAAACTTTGAATTTTCGGTAGTAACCCTTGCACAAACTTAGCAACAAACAATCTCTTCCCGGGTTCAGTACTTAAATCATGACCACTAATAACTGCAAATACTTCTTCAAATCGATTAAAATAATCTGTCACTCCTTCCTCTTTGCCCTGCAAACAAGCAGTCAATTTATCCCAAACTTTTCTCTTTTCGGGTACCAAAGTTTTCAATTTCTCTACTATTCGCGATGGTAAAGCCAACATTACTTGCGGTGGCTTCTCCCCAGCCTTTCACTCACTATCAATTCTAATCAAATTCTCCCATGTTTCGCCTAAATGGGCGCGTCACTTATATTTCTAACCTGTTTCCATATGTCTACAGGAAGAATCACGGGAAACAATAAATCAATGTCACTCAATGTAAAAACAGATGAATTCAAAACAGATTCAATTTCCTTATAGAATCCTGACGGGTTCTTCCTAATATCAGGGATCGTCTGCTTTATAGTATTTACCTCTTGCCAAAAAAAAGGGACATGTACAAACTGTAAGCTATAATGAGCTTCTATCGTTCGCGATGGAGCTCCTCCAACGGCAGCAACTTCTACTTTCGGGACAAACATGGGAGGCACTTCCCTCATGGGAAATTGCAAACTAGGCGATTCTACATTTGTTCGTCTATTAAGCAACAAAGCTAAATCAAGAGAAAAAGCAGTCGTTCCAGTTTCAGGCGAAAATGCTCTTTTGTAAATTTTCATTAAATCAGCAGGACAACATATCTTATTCTTCATACATTCATCCTGTAAATACTCTACCATAACCTGTAATACCTTTCTCTGCATTTCTGGTGTTTACTGACTAAACGTATCATGCACTTCAACTGGGGAAATGGCGGCATCTGTAATCCATCTAAGTGCATCTCGCGTACAAATTCGCATCTCTTCACTAAAAGGTTTCAACAGTAGAAAAAAAACATTGCTGGACATTCGATATATGCGGTTTATCTTTTTTCATTAATTCTTTATGCAATCGATCAAGTTCTCGCTTAAACACAAATAAGCAGCCTACGCGTTCTCGTACTTTCGTGGCATTATCTCGCAAATTCGAAAGGACAACCAAATCACGCAACTCTTGCGGTCCCACTGTGTCAGTCAAATCACTACATATTTTCACAAGAAAATTCCCCATGCATTCTAACAATATCTGCTGTTCACCAAGGCCTCTATGATCAGATATGGAACTTTGCACAGCCACTTCATTGTCATCATCAATATACGTTTCAGCCTATTCTTTCAGTTCTTCTTTCCTTCTTTTGCTAATTGTAAAACAAGTCTGTCTAATACTTCCTTGCGCAGGCCCCATCTCTGTAGAACTGCCTGCTAAAGCGGCTAACTCATGCTCTGGCGGCGGTGGAGGAAATGATGTCACAAGCACAGAGGGAGATGAACTGCTTACTGCTGGTGCAGATGGAATAACGGGAAAGGAGGTACATAAGGAGGAGGTGCAACTGGGTCGGTACTTTGATGTTCATTTCTTCGTTCATTCAATATTTTGTTTATTAGCTCATCTGATGTATGCAAATCTTGCCGAGGATATATTTTCTGTACATCTAATTGAAAAGCCCTGTCCAGGTTCCTAATGGCTTCTGTCTGCTGATGCTGATCATGCTCTAGCACTTTCTCTGCATTTGTTTTATGTCTGCGCACGTGTTTCTCTCTACTTCTCAAACGGAGATTAGCTTCCTTCCTCCAGTCTCTCACAATGTCGAACTTTGCTGGTCAGGCCTTTTTGCATATCAATACTGATTCTAGGTGTGTGATTTCTATATGTGCTAATTCAAAGCTCCATTTATTAGGCCACTGAAGGTCTGATACCTGTCTGGTCTGCCTATGCCAAATCGCATTAAACACTATTGCCCCTATTCCATACTTTATGTACATCTCATGTGCCGGCGACCCTTTGTGTGGCGCGCCCTGGCCAGTTTCCAAAGATTGTCTACCGCAGTGAAAAAAACGAACTAAACAGAAAGACAATTTCCCAGGCATGGTTAATTCTTACCCTTTTCTTACCCTGAGCATTTGATCTTGCAAGAGCAACACTCAACCAATATCAGGACGTTTAAGAATCGGGGCACGACTCACCTGATCAACCAATTCGTCACTCAGGACGCAATTCGTCCGTATACAGACGCAACCAAAAATTGTCATGACTGCGTGTCTGGCTCAATCTGCCTCCTTCCAGGACCCTCGCCTTGATGCTCTCTGGGCGCTGCTCATCAATCAGGGATCGGTTGTGTACAGATCTGCAGAGGAGTCTCTCATCACTTCTACAGGGATGCCCCGAACACCTTCCGATCCCAGCTCAAAGGCTTCGTCCTCGACTCATTTTTGCCTTCCTCAACTTCAACGTATACGATGGAGCATTAGTGGTAGGGTCCCTATTCGAGAGCCATATTTGCTAGGCCATAAAGGCTGCATATCGAAACGAAGGCCCAATAACCATACACTAAAGTGACACGTCAGACACGAGGTTCATTTTCCAAACAAGTCTGGTTTGTTTCAAAGTATTCTCAGTCGGCCGACTGGGTCTCAGCGCCTCACGACGTGTGTTCCCAGACCCCGTGAGATGCGAGAGAGCGAGCAGCACTCAAGCAGCAATATATATACATTAGACATAATCTTTGCGGAGGCAATTCGACCCGCCCACATACATGTCATACAGGCTAGGGTTCAGTGATTGACAATTATAACATTTATGACGTGTCTTCATTCAGTCTAAACATAGTTATTCTAGCAAAGGAAGCAGAGACAGCTTTCTGTTATGGGGAACATGGAGCTCTAGCTCAGCAAAAATATCATGTTCTTAGCAGGGAAACATTCCTTACTACGTTATCTGTGTTTCTCGGTTCATGAGCTAAGGGTCAGCCAGTTCTGAAGCAGAAAATACCACTCCCCGCGAAGGAGCACCGCCAGAAGACTATAATTCATGTTTTAACTGCCTTTTACAACAGCGTTTGCAAGACAAGCTGGCACCTGGACTACTGATTAGATGCAGCTTCTGCCTGACTTCAAGGACTTAGTGAGAGAGAAAAGCAATGTATTTCTGCACAGTTTGACATTCCTGTATGTGTTAGTATTTCAGCATTCAGGCCGTGGCCTCACACTTTGTGTGAGTCCGAAGCATAGAATACATTTGCAAAGTGTTTTGACAGAAAAGAAAAAAACTAATGGCCGGCATTTTACAAAATGGACGCCCTCTGGTTACATTGATGATTCTAGGATTGCGATGTTTGTCACATGATGCGATTGGTTTCTGGCCAACATACTATAGGGTCTTTTCTGGATTAACAGTATCCTGACACGTCAGATATGGGTGCAATCATGACACGTAAGATGAAAGAAGACGAGGATCCGCTTGCTTACATTCAGGACATTCAGGAACGCTGGACTCTTGAAACAAAGGAGCTGTGGGGAAAACAGTGGTAGTATTTTACCACATTTTATGTCGGTTTTTGCCCGAGCAGGTACAGAGGCAACTCAAGAAATTAGTGGGAATGGAAGTGAAGCTGTGGGCTGAAATACAGTTGACTATAGTGCATCAATGTTGGCTGTTACAGGAGAAAAATAAGAAGAGAGAAGATGCTAGAAAACTTGAGGAAGCCAAGTTAGTTCAGAATAAATTGTCAAAATATGCCATAGAAGGGGTGGTATTAACAAGCAGAGAAGGATTGGGAGTGCAGCAAGCAGTGCGTAAATCGCAGGCAAATAACCAGCACCCAATGGACCAAGAAGGAAATGGGTTTGTACCACGAGGTAGAGGAATGGGCTACAGAGGAGGGGGTGGTTTTCAGAACAATTAAGGTGGGTTTTAGAGCACGCAGAATTGTAATCGAAATGTGCAAGCAGGATTTAACCAAGGGGGACTAGTCAGAAGGGCTCCTCCTCTATGTTTGGCATGTGGGAGGACAGGGCCCACTACGTGAGTATGCAGGAGCCAAGGTTATGTACAGAATGGCCAATTCTGAAGAGGGGGGACAGCTTATCCTCCAGCATATAGCTCACAAGCTAGGGAAGGGTTTGGCCAAGATCAGACAGTGCATCAAGTGCAAGCGCTGCAAATACAACAGGCATTGCAGCTACAGCAAGCACCATTGAATCCACTGCAAGGAAAGTCACAGCATGCACCCATGCAGATACAGCAGAATGTAAACACAGGACAATTATTGACACCTAGAATAGGGGGTGTCACTGTGGTGGGAGGGAATCCTTTCACAGGTACAGGGGTATGCATGTATCCACAATAGGACAGCTCACAGGGCACCTTGATGTGTTCAGTACTATCAGTGATACCAGACCCCCAAGAGGAACCAAGGGTTGCTGTGATGATAGGAGGAAAATCTTTTTCATTTGTAGTAGATACTGGCGCAACTCGCTCATGTATACGAGAGGGAAAATACCCAATGTTGGGAATTGCCATGAATGCTCAGGAATTATCTGGAGCTACAAGCCAAGTTCCTTTTACTGATGAATTGCCAGTCTCTATAGGAGTGTGTGACATGTCTGTTCCAGTTTTGTATTCGCAGCAGACACCAGTTAATATTTTGGGAAGAGATTTAATGACAAAGCTTAACAAGATGATTTCTTTTACTGATGAAGGCATAGTGTGTTCCACTCATGGCATGGGATACATTATATAAATGTGGGCAAATTTATATTGGCATTTACAGGGAAAATGACTCTGCGAGGGATGCCAATGGAACCAGAAGTCTTTCTTTATGGGGTGAGTATCCTGTCAACATGCCTACCTGGCTTAGTGGGAAGGACTATGACAGTACCTGATGAATTTTTATTTAGAGCACAGATACCTATGGACAAAGAGGGGGTCAGATTATTCTCCTAGAGTTAGATGTACCCATAGTACAAGGGGAAATGGCAATGCTTGAAGGAACAGATAATGAGGGTAGATCATGGAGAACAGTGATTGCTATTGGGGAAGGGTGCAGATTGACTGACGTCACTGACGATGACATGTTTAGAGATGACCCTTCAGATGATGAAGTAGTATTCTTTATGAGCATTATATATTGGATTAGAATAGCGAAAAGAGAGATCCCACAGCGAATGATGATAATGCGGCAGCAGCCAACATTTTTGGATGAAGACTTGGAAAAGGTGCCAAGCGCTTTATGGACTACAGGTCCTTATGACATAGGCCTATTGAAGGGGGTAGGAGAGGTTAAGATAACACTTAAGCCAGGAGCGATTTTACCTCGAGCAAGACCGTACCCAATGTCTCGAGAGGCTGATGAGGGTGTTTTTAAGACTATTTCAGCACTGATGGAACAAGGTATCCTAGTGCCATCAGAATTATCAAGGAACACCACAGGGGGTCATGGAGATTTATACAAGACATGAGACTGATTAACCAGATTGTAGAGGCAGAGTTTCCTTTAGTTCCTAGTCCTGGGATGATACTATGCAGTATGCCAGTAGAAGCACGATATTTTACAGTGATCAATTTGAAAAATGCATTTTTCTCAATCCCGTTGCACAAGGACTCACAAGACTTGACTTCATTTACATTTCGCCAAATCCATCTGAAACATACGAGACTGCCTCAAGGGTACTGTGAGTCCCCATCGATCTTTAACAGAGTCCCCCAGATGGACCTAGGTAATATTGATTTGAAGAACACTGTGATACGCTTGTCTCAGGAGGATAGCTCAGTAGGCAACGTGCTCGCCTTGGAAGCAAGACGACACAGAGCACCACATTTTCGATCCCCGGGTCCGTGCTTAGAAACCTCTGGGTATTAAACGTATTATAAATAACCTATAATATCATATCATATCATAAAGTATGTCGATTACATTTTCATTTGTAGCACAACAGAAGATAAGTCCAGGCAGGACTCGATTCAATTAATGACTATTTTAGCAGACAAGGAATACAAGGTAGACAAAGAGAAGTTACAGTACAGTCAAGAAGAGGTGTTGTGCATAGGCCAGTTGATGTCACATGAAGGAAAGAGGGTAACGCCTGAAAGAGCAGAGGCGATTGTTAAAACTGCAAAACTGCACACGGTAAAGCGATGCAACCGTTTTTGGGACTATGTAATTATATTAGAGCATGGTTGTTTGACTATAGTTCGTACACAAGACCCCTTTTGCAGGCTCTAATGAAAGCACAGGTGAACAAAGAGAAAATAGAATGGACTGAGGAAATGGAGGAAGGATTCAAAGAGTAGAAGAAAGTAATTTGTACAGTTCATGTTTTAGGTATTCACAGTTATGCTCAGGAGTTTTTCTTGTTTTCACACACAAATGGGACAGTCATGACAGCAGTGCTTACACAGAGAACTACGTTAGGGTATAAACCTCTGGCATATTACAGTGGGATTTTAGACCCAGTTATGAAAGGACACTTTCCGTGTGAACAGTCATTGGCAGCAACCATGTTCGCAATTGGAATCTACAAGTATTGTAATGGGTTGTTCTATAATGCTGTTTGTGGAGCATGCTTTGTTTGCCATTTTAGAGAAACCCAAAGGTACATTTACATCTCAGAAAGCTTCTGCATTTGAAGTAATAATATCCAATCCAGCGATTAAAATTGTCAGATGTAAAATAGTGAATGCTGCCACATTTGTAGCTGAGCCCCATGACAGAGGGCAAGCATCTGCATGACTGTGGTAATTACACAGTTTTATGATGACATAGCACATGTAAAGGAAAACACACTGTCAGGAGGGGAGTTTTTCTTTATTGATGGTTTTTAAAAAATGTATCAAACAAATGGAAAAAGGCATTCTGTGCAGCTCTAGTGAGGCATAGAGCAAATGGTGAATTGAGGTTTTAGCAAGTGCAAAACTATGTCTCACTTTTCAGCGCAAGCAGCAGAATTGGTAGTGCTTATTGTTGCACTCGAAAAACACAAAGGGCAGGAAGTGACGTGTAGAGTGACTATGCCTATGTGACTGTATAAGCAGGGCTAGCACGTTGGAAAAGGAGAGGCTACCTCTGAATTGACGGCACTCAGGTCAACACGCATCTTTAGTGGACAGGCTTATTAAGGCACTACAACTCCCAGTAGCCATAGAGATAGTTAAATGCGCAGCACATACTAAGCAAACTGATTTTATCTCTTGCAGGAACAAAGCCGCAGCCACAGAAGCCAAAAAGGGTTGCGTATTCCCCAGATATTTAAAGTTTTGACACTCCAGATGTTAAGGAAAAGGTAGTCACGATTATGGTGGTGACGAAAGGATTTAATCATTTATCGAGAATACAATGAATGGAGATTCAAGGTAGTGCACCACAGGAAGAGCAAAAATTATGGAAGCGAAGGGGGTGTTCTTTTCCCCCATAGAAGCATTATGGCGACAGGACAGCACTGGTGAGCCAGTGATGCCAGTAGCATTGAATGATATTTTATTTCTATCGCGCTCGTACACAAGTGTTTCAGAGCGCGACAAGGCAAGGGAAGGGAACAGGGGAGAACAAAACAGCGATCTTACTAGGCCCAGTGAAATTGAGAACGTGCAAGTGCATGGGCGAGGGGGGAGGGGAAAAGTGCATGGAAGGGGGAGAGGTGGAAAGTGCGAAGCAGAGGAGAAACAGATAAATAACAATAAATAAATAATAAAGGCAACAAACAGTGGTAATTCAGCCAGCAATTTGCAAGTGTTAGGTTTAAGGCAGCAGACAGAGTAGGTCTGATAAATGCAGGAAGAAAAAGGGGGGGGCTGTAGGGTACAGATACAGACCCCAGTACAAGGGGTGGCCCAGAGGCAGTGCGGGAGGGTGGCAGGATGAGCAGGTACCTGGGCCCAAAAGACAGAGGGTGGCCAGGTGCACGGTGCCAAGAGAGAACAGATCAGCAGGGGAGAGGGGGAGCAAAGGCAGAAGAAAAGAGGAAGGTCTTCAGGTGCTTCCGGAACCGGAGATGGTTCTCCTCAAGTTTTAGAGTGGCAGGGAGACTGTTCCAGAGGGAGGCCCCAGCCCGAAGACAGAGATCTACCCCCAGCTCGTTTCTTAGAAAAACGACTGACCCTCAGTGAGTTGGAAGCAGAGGAGCGAAGAGCTCGAGAGGGGAGGTATTTACGGAGGGATAGCTGAAAGTATTTTGGACCCAGGCCCCAGAAAGCCTTGTGGACAATGCAGAGGGTTTTGAATGTAATCCTTGCATCCACTGGGAGCCAGTGGAGAGATTTCAGAGCAGGAGAGATACGGTCCCAGGGCTTGAGGCCAAGGACAAGTTTCGCAGTCCTGTTCTGGATTAGTTGCAGTGGGCAGAGAGTAGAGGCAGGTAGATTTAGATAGAGGCTGTTACAATAGTCCAAGCTAGAGAGAACCAGAGCTTGAGATACCATGAGCTTCTGGGGGAAGGAGAGGAAAGGCAGAGTAGCTCTGAGGAGGTGCAGTCAGAAATCTGACTTTTTAGAGACCTCTGAGATGTGGGCGGAGAAGGAAAGGGTGGAGTCAAAGATGACCCCGAGGTTCTTAGCCTCACAGGTGGGGGTAGGAGGAGGGCCAAGGGAGGCCGGCCAGAGAGTGAGGGGAAAGGATGGTGAAGGTGTGCCGATGAGGAGGATCTCAGTCTTGCTGGCATTCAGACAAAGATCATTGGCGGCACACCAATCTTGAATGGCAGTCAGGCAATCAGAGATGAGAGAGGGAGAGGTGGTGGCAGAGGGCAGCCTGAAAATTAGTTAAGTGTCGTCAGCATAGCACTGGAAATTTGAGCAGAAAATGGAAATGCAGTGGGCGAGAGTTGCCAGGTATTGGTTGAAAAGCCAATGCCAGAGGTTAGACCCCTGGGGAATACCACAGGTAGAGAGGAAGATAGTTGCACAGAAGGACCCAAGTTGGACCTGGGTGGGTCGATCTGAGAGGAAAGAGGTCAGCCAGGCCAGAGCCTGATCAGTGATACCCAGGTTTTCACAGAGATGGTCGAGCAGGATGGTATGGTTGACCGTGTCAGAGGCAGAAGAGAGATCGAGGAGGATGAGGACAGCGGGAATGTTAGAGTCAAGGTTGGTGAGCAGATCTTCACGGATGTTTAGGAGAGCAGTTTCCGTGCTTCTGGCAGCTCTGAAGCCAGACTGTTAAAGGTAGCGCTTGAATAGCTGCACTGCCCAGCACATGTAACTAGGGAAAGTCTGGCTGTAACAATTGCAGAGGAATGGTTTGTGCCAAGTTTTTTCCAACACATTGGGCCTCATTAGGACCCAGGCGGAGTGGGTTTCCGCCAGCGCTAATCGCGGCGGACCCGTCCGCCGTACTACGAGTTCCCTTAGCGCCATGGAGGTTTTCTCCGCCTGGTTTTACCAGGCGGAGAAAACCATGGCGCTACGGGACCTCGTTGTTAATTACGCCACCGTATTTTACGGTGGCGTAATTAACTCCTTCCCCACTCCCATTATACCCTATGGGGCAAGAATGGGAATGGGGAAGGGCAGAATGGGGATTGGGGATTTACCGCTCCGCCGAGGTCGGAATGGGGCGGTAAATCCGCCAACCCCCATGGCGCTATCGACGGCTTTCCGCCGTGCTTCGCGGTGCATTTAGCACCGCGAAATCCGCCTGGGTCCTAATGAGGCCCATTGCATTTTATGTAGTAAACTGCGTCTTATGTCAAAGTTCTACCGCTGTGCATACACTGCGAATGATTAGAGGAGTAATTCCTCAACCGAATGGTCCTTTTCAGCATTTGCATATCGATTATGTTGACATGCTGCAAGTATGTAATGATACAGTTATATGATAGTGGTGGTGTGTCCCATCTCTTGGTGGATCAAAGCAGGTCCCTGTACACACTGTGATGTCACTTGTGCAGCAGGGTTTTTAGTATGCAAAGTCTTTCCAAGATGGGGAGTGTGTGAAGTGCTGAGATCTGAAAATGGACCACATTTTGTTAATGAAGTATTTGAACAGATAAGTCTGTTATTGAGTATTAAGCACAAGTTTTCTTCTGCTTATCACCCGCAAGTGAACGGACCATGTGAGAGACTCAACGGCTTCGGTAAAGAAAGGATTGACAAACTTACGTTGACATTGAAGAAGGGATGCCTACATTGTCTGCCCTAAGCATTATATGCCCTAATGAATCCGCCTGGTTCAGATCACCACCACACACCGGGAGGCGAATGAGAATGCCTTTGACATCGAGGAGTAGAAGTGATGCCCAGAAAACTGCAGAATTCTTAGGAATTGAGCTACGTGCATATTTGACATGTATGACCACTAGTATCTCTGTCATTTCAAATCAACTCAAGCGCCAGGGGAGTCGATCTCAGAACAGAGATGAAAACCATTCAGTGACCGGATCTTCAGCACTATTATCAACACCAAAATTGTTTTCTGGTGATACGTGCTAAATAGAAACGTCACTAGGAAGTGGCATGAGCCAGGATTTGTTGTACCATATGTAATGGAGGGTATTACTCCCTCAGCAGTAAAGGTCCAAGGAAGGCGAGCTTGGATCCACCTAAGCAACATAAATCTGCATGCCAGTGAAAACGTTGCACCCCCAACGATCGATCCAGAAGCAAGTCAAGAATAAGAATTCCAGTGTGTGCAGACTCGATCAATGATGAGGAAAAAGGACAATAAAGCTACTAATTATGTAAATGCGCATCTGCATTTGAACTGTGGCTCTCCCCGGACACTCCTTATAGATATTATAGCAGGCGTGCAAACTTGTTGCTTAAGCCACATGAACCTTTGGAAATGAACTTTAGAAAATTGTTGATATGTCATTAATTATGCTTAAACGACAAGACTTGATTAAGAATTGGAAAAAATAACAATTTGTTTCTTACAGCGTATTTGTTTGTCTAATCTTATGGTTATGTCAGAGGGAGATGTGCATTGCCTTGTGCTTACTATTTTTGTATTTATCCTTCAAGCTTATCCTGATCTTGTTAGGCGTGATGTTGACATGCATACTTTTTTGCAGGATCCTAAAAACGGCACAGTGATTAGAAGGCTGCTCATAGCAATAGTAGATGAATTATTGCAGCTACCACATACGTTAGAATTGTCAGAGTAAAGTGTTTTTTCTTCCTTAAATTGAGTACAGCAAACATGAGGAATGTTGAAAATGGTACAGTTTTGGAAAATGAGTGAGCCCAACGAATTTCATAATGGCATAAGTGGTGGGGACTTATATGTTGGTTTGTGATATACATATAGTTATGCTTTGTGCTTTCTGGTTTCTTCTGATTTATTATTTTACTGATCCAAGTAAAGCAGAAGTCCCTTTTATCCTCCTCAATCCAGTAACTCTTGTTGATTTATCCGTTATCAAAGAGTCAAGACCTTTTGGGTTATTCCCCCAGAGCAGAGCTGCTTTAGAGGCATTTTCATGGGTTTCTGACAGGTTAAGAGGGAGATACAAGAGGAGTGCAGAGACAGACAGTGATGAAATAAATAATTATCTAGAAAAAGCAGCACATTTGGGTCATAACATGTGGTATCAGCACATGAAACAGGTGGGAGAGAGAACAACCAAAGAGAGTTGCTACATTTGTACTCTCATACCTTATGCCATGAATGCTGCTCGAACTTTCATTGCCAGAGAAATCCCAGAGTACGACCCCAGATGTCTCGTTCATCTTGCAGCATGCATGAGGAGAGGCCAGTTTTAAGGGAATTGTGCCACTTTGCGATGGAGATCGAAATGGTTGTTTCCGTTCCTTGGTGATTATATCAAGACTATGCAAATTGAAAAAGAGTCTGCATTGAAACGCAAGATGCTTACGTATCCTAGGGCAGGACAGGATGAAGTGGTCATAAAAGAAATGAAGGAGATGGACTGTCATGATATGGAAGGAAAGCCCTGGGCACCGGGATGTTGGGAACAATCTCAGACGTTAGCCTATGGACGAGTGAAAACCAAGAACGGATGGGAAGAAGGACTGATGTCCTGTGCATAACATCTATTGAAGTCAGAATACGTGCGAGAAGTGCAAAAGGTGAATGATGAGTGCTTGAAGTCATGGGCCGAACATGCTAAACTGCTGACGTGGGTAGAAAATGAATCAGGTCCAATAATGGTGATCCCATTGACAAATGCGACATTGTGCTTTTCGAGAGAAGGGACAGGGCACGTGGGAACTATTGTAGGGTGCAAAACTACAGTTGATGTCTCTAAAATGGGAGCAGGGACAGCCGTTCTAATGGATCGATATTGGGCCTGTAGATCCAGAGCCTATATGAAGCTACCCAAAGATTGAGGAGGAACATGTTGCATAGTGATTATTCATGTTCCAGCATTGGTGACTCGGAAGAGTGACCTGAACATTGGAGAGTTTCCAAAAGCAGATGCTCATCTAAGAATGAGAAGATTGTTTCGGCTTTCTCAAACAAACAAAGATGGAAAATTACATTTCAGCTAAGTCAATTGAAGCCTTTGATGCCATTCCGTATGAACACAGGTTGTTCAGCCAAACTTCAGCAATATTCATGACTATCTTTATGCCAGGAATACAGACAATGGGCAATGCGAAGTAGTTGCAAATCACTCGCTAGGAGCTCCTGCAGACAATCAACACTACCATAAAGGGATTCAATGCTATCAGAGAAGAATTGAGAGCCATAAGGCTAATGACTCTCCAAAATAGATATGTCCTTGATATGATCACAGCTATGGAAGGAGGCGTATGTGTCAAAATCGGGCCATCATGTAGCACGTTTATACCTTCTCATGATGACGAGAATTGGATCTTAACAGAGGCCATAACGATGCTGACAAACCTGCACAACAAGATGGAAGATGAAGTAGAAGATATTGAAGATGACAGCTGGTTTGCATTGATCTTCTCATGGGTTCCACAATGGATGGCAACCATCTTTAAGTTTCTTAGAGCACTATGGTGATACACAGTATCATGATCATAATAAATACACAGTGTAAGAAGACAGCGAAAAAGGCAGTAGGAATGGAGATTGCACATGTGAAGACCACTGCAGAAAATGCAAACCGTTTTATAACTGTACAGATGCAGCAACGCAAGTAGATTAAGCTATCACGAAGGCTGGCTATACGTAGTTAATAGACTGCAGGCAGTGCCGCCACTATATAGAATCTGGATATTCAATATTGCAACTTCAGTATGCTCAGGTTTATGAAGAAAGAAAGATTAATGGTTGAAAGTGTGTTGCAGGGAAGAAAGCAGCTGAAGATCTTCCCTGAGTGGATTCCTGACACTGTCACCCCTACGCAGACCTACTCCTCCTTTGAATGCCTTGTCTGCCGACTCTCTCTCCTAGCCATTCCCTTACCGTGGCTACTATCTATCAGCCACCTGGTCAAATTTCCTCCTTCCTCTCTGAGTGGGCTGACCTCTCCTCCTCACTCCTGTCCTCAACCACTCAACTCCTGTTTCTTGGAGACTTCAATATCCACCTTGATGCCTCCTGTCTTCCCTCTGGACTCTTTTGCGACCTCTGCGACTCTCTCTCACTCTCTATTTTTTTTTTTTTTTTTTTTTTAAATGTTATGTTTGACTTGTCAAACTTTTCATTTTTTTTTTTTTTTCCCGTTTCCCTGTGCTCTTCATGCTACTACATCATTATTCTGTTTGTTCTTTTACAGTTCTTTGTTGATTTCGATCCAGAATTTGATCACTGTGATGATCAACCAATGGTTGTTTCCTTGGAGCAGCTTTGCCCATCGCTCTTCTGTCGTCATTTGTTGCTCTGAGATTTTGAAGAAGTCTCTAAATATATCACGTTTATTTTTTAGCTCTGGGCACATCATGATTAGATGGAATAAGGTTTCTTGCTCCACTGGGTCTTTACAATAACGACAGATTGCCGAGATGCTACGTGTTCTATCTATCAATGACAAATATTCACGCGTGGGTAGGATATTCAGACGAAATCGGAAAAATAAGTCGCGAATTTTCACACTGGGGAATTGAAGTAAGTACGGAGGCATCTCATTGATAGCTCTTACTTCCATAGCGGTGTTTAGATGTCTTTTAAATTTCTTCTGATCTTCTGTTGTTCTTATCCAGTCATTTTCTTGTACTTTCCGTTTGGCATATTGAGGTCTGTTTCTCAGCATTTCTTCAGTAATGCCTTCATCTTGCATATTTCGTTTGATCTCACTTATCCACTTTGTTAACGCTGTAATTTGGAATGCATCTTTTTTATCTTTGAAAATTTCCAGTGATGGGATGTTTTCTTGCGAAATGATTTTTCTATATAGGTCCATTTGTTTCCAAAGTACAATGGATTGGATAGATTGGAGGGCAAGTTCATATCGAATTCTAGAGATTGGTAAAGATTTCGGCAGAGCAAGGGTTTTCCTCCAGAATATAGCTTCATATCTTGGCCATTTCAATAGATGTTGATTTATCAACGATTCGCTCGCATAAGTCAGGATTGGAATGACTTTTTGCTTATACAATAAAGTTGTAGGTTTTACTGTATATGCACCATATTTACAGTGAAAGAAGCGGCCTTGTCTTGACAACGATATTGCCTTTTCTTCGATATTTTCTTGCCATTCTTTTTCGTTCTTAGATGGGTTTATTATTACACCTAAATATTTTATGGATTTGGTTGCCAGAATGCTTTTGTGTTCTAGGCAGAGATTTGGAGTCCTTTGCTTCTTAGAGTTTTCAGTTATGAGTTTCATCATTTTGGTTTTTTCTGTATTGATTTGTAGATCATTTTCCTTCATGAATGTTTGCGTTTTGTTCAGTGTTATTTGTAGACCTTTCACCGTTTTGTCCAAAATAATAATATCATCGGCAAATATTAAAGTTTGGATAGGTTCACTATTTATCTTCGGTGGATTTGCCGTAGTGTGTTGAATATTTCGTTCAAACTCATGGGTGTAGATATTGTAGAGGCAAGCAGCTAGTGGACAGCCTTGCTTGAGCCCATTCCATGTGAGTATTGGTGCTGTTGCCTTTCCGTCATTTGAGAGGCGAACTCTAATTGACGTATTCGAGTATAGTTGTTGTATTGGTTTCAGAATGGCCGGTGGGCAACCCCATGCAGCCAATTTGAACCATAGAAGTTGTCGGTTGACTAGGTCAAAGGCCATTTTTAAATCTATAAAGATTGCGTATACCTGCTGTACTTTTGTAAATGCTTCGTGTTTTATCATGTTCAGCAGCAGAAGATTAACGTTGGTGCTTATTTTTGAGACAAAACCGGTCTGTCTTTTTGCTTGTTTACCATGGTGTATGGCCCAATCAGTTAATTTTTTCTCAAGATAGCCTGCAAATAATTTGCCCAATGGGTCTAATAGTGCTATCGGTCTGTAGTTGGTAGGGTTTTTTCTATCTCCTGCCTTGTAGATTGGTATTAAAACGGCTGTCGACCATGTACGGGGAATCTCATTCGTCTTTTCTATCAGGAGTAAGAGATGTGAGAAAAATTTGGCCCAGTGTTCTGGATTTGCTTTAAGGTTGCTGTTAGCCAGCCCATCAGGTCCTGGGGCCCTAGATGAATTCAGACTCCTCATAGTAGTGGTGATATCTTCTATATCCCATTTTAGGGTCCAGGGTTCAGTGTCTTCTTGTAGACTTGAAGCTGGTTGGAGTATTGGTTTCTTATATAGGTTTTGATAGTGTTTAACCCATATATGTGATTCCACCTCTTGAGTCAGGGTTTGCTTTTTCGATGTGTTGTTCATCAAGGACCACAACTGTCGCGTGTTTTTTCCACTTAACGCTTTCAAGAGTTCTTCTGCATCATGTTGTTTCGTTGTCATTTTGTATGCTTTCATTATGTGGGCAAATTTTTGATTTTCTTTTTTTATTTCAATTGCATTATTTCCTTTTTTTTTCTTTATTTGTCGGAGTTGTTTGTAGTGTTTCTTTTTTTCTAAAAAGATTTTAAGGTTGAAATAATGAGTATGCAACTGTTTGGCTCTTTGTTGATTTCTTGATGTGGATTGCTGATATTTCTGTAAGATCCAGCCATAGTTTAGTTTATCTTGGTCCTTCATCGCTGTGTCTTTAAATAGGTTAGTTAAATCTCGAGCTTGATGATCTTTAATTCTAAGGCGATTCAACCCGTTAGTTATTTCAAGTTCAGGAAGATTCAAACAATGATCGCATGAAGGTTCGACCGGCCAGGAGATGAAGATTTGACGATGATCGCTATTTGAGTTTGACACATTCGCAGTGCGATTTGTGATTTTCCGAATACCTTCTGTTGTGAAGATATAGTCAATTATTGTGTTGGAGTTTTCTCTTGACCAGGTCGGCAACGGGGATGCCTTTTTCGTTGGTGGGTTGCACGCTTAGGCAAATGTTGCGTAACGTCATTTCGTTGATCCATTTTCTCGCTCTCGATGACATTTCGTTAGGTGCCAATTTCTTTCCTTCTTTATCAAAGAGGTGGAAATTGAAATCTCCTGCCAGAATGATTTCGTTTGTGCTATTACTGATATTCAGTCCATCGATTTCCTCACATATAGAGTCGATGAATTTGTTGTCAGACATAGCTGTAGGGTTCCAGTAGATGTTAAAAATCGATAAACGCGTATATTTTGCAGTATAAGATGTATTGGATTTCTGTATTGACGGAATGTTGATGGTTAGGAATTGGGCCCATGGGTGGATTATTTTACTTTGCAATATACGCCATGTGAGTTTTATTTTTGTTAGTATGAGCATTCCTGAGGCTGGTCTTCCTTGTTGAGAGAATATGGCTGGATTCGTAAATGATCTATAACCGTCGCACACCACTTCCTCTTTCAACCATGTTTCCTGGAAACAGATGATATCGACTTCTTCAAGTGTAGATGTCTCGTTTTCCAGAAGATGTCTGTAACCCCTCGTTTTCCAGGAACATAAGGTTGTATGAGGGTTCAGTGAGTCTTTTCGTTGTTATAGGTACGTTTTCTTTGTTCTGTGGTTCACTTCTAGATTAGTGCTGGTTCTTGGCTTTTTATTTTGATCGTGTGGTCTCAAACTTAGATCGTTGAGCTTTGGTCGCCCTTCTTGGATGGTGTATTGTCTGTTTCGTTTGTTGAATATATTCTTGCTAAAAATTTGTAGCGTTCTTGTTTTTTTTTCTGCCATCAAACGAGATACCATTATTTCCTCTGTTTGAAATCCCAGAGTCGATAGGTGATGTTTATTGTCAATGACACATTGCATTGTGTCGTAGTTTGAGAAATCAACGTGGGCTTCTTCCATATATTGCTTGTTTGGGAATATGATTAACTCAATGTCTTCCGTTTTTATGTGAGACAATTGTGGGATTGCCTTAAACAGGCGTAGGGTATTGGATCTATTTAAGATGACAGGAGCTTCAGTGCTTGAGTTGTTCGGAAATATGGCCAGTCGATATGCACATGATGCATTTGACGGATTTTTAAAGATTGGTCTCGAGAGTTTAGTTGTTGTATGAATCGGCGTGTGACCGTTGGTTTCTATGGGTCTTTCTGACTCATCTGCTGGCCATTCTTCTTCAATTGACACTGTCGAATATGCCAAAGAGATGTTGCTTTGGTGCACATTTTCGATGCTTTTGCTCCGAGTGCAGTCAGATATCGAATTTTCATATTCATCTATTATAATGTGGGATTCATCTTGAGAGTTTATAGAAATGGGGTTGTAGGCTCTTCTGTCATCTTCTGTAGAGATGTCTGTCAGGTTACTTGAGTTTGCAGGTTTAATTCGCGATTCTTGTCTGGTTAAATCTTTAAGTCTCATTGACTCGTTAGCATGTGGCATAAAATTTGTAGTTCTATCTCTTTGTTCCAGGGTCGAGGATGTTTGTTGGTTAATTGCATCTATGAGTATATCTAATGGTTCCATCGTTGATTGGTTGTCTTGAGGTGTAAGATTTCGAGCTTTATCTTTTTTTCCAGCGATTGGAATTGGATGTGATAGAGTAGACTGATTATTTGGTAGAGATTTTCTGTTGGTCTTTGTTTTTTCATTGTTTGTTTTCTGCGCATTTAGTACCTTTCGCAGAAATGCACGTGACCCGTTTTTAGCAGGTTTTTTGGGCTTTGGTTTATTCGATGAGTCCTGTCCCACTAGTCCTCGTTTTGAAAGATCAAAGATATCAAATGGTGTGCAAGCAGGAGGTTCGGTGGTGTTTTGCCACACAGACACCAGGGGTTGTGGCACTGGCACTGGATAGGGTTGATGGTCATATTGTGTCGTTTGGTCTATTTTCCTCATGTTCAGGTTCGATTGGTTGTCTGTCTGAGTTTGTTTAGTGGTCCATTGTAGGGTCGTTGGTACTTGTGCAGATTTTTTTACTTTATCATCTACTATTTTTTTTGTGATAATTGAGAATGTGTCCATTAAATTTAGTTTGTCAGCTCTATCAGCTCTTGCCACTTCGGCTAATCTATTTTGCCATATTCTTGACGATTCAGCTTCATATTTTAGTCTTTCTTGTATGGAGTTTATAAGGGATTCAAACTGCGTTTGCTTGGTCAAGAGCATTGCTAGCAGTGTCGCTTGATCCTTGATAGAATCAACCATCGCTTCTTCAATTTTTAAAAAAGGAATCATAGCTGTTGATAATACTGCTACCAGAGTGTTTTGGAGATCTAGCATCGTCGTCGGTATTCTTTGTTGGTATTCTGTAGGATTACTTCTATTCCCCAGGTTCACTCCGATGGACGAATTGTTTTTATTTGGATTGTTTTCCAAGGGTTCATTCGTAGGTGAAACGGTTCTGGGTGAACCGATTGGGGTAGATGTCTCCATTTTTCCGATTTGTTTTGGCGTAGAGAATCCGCCAAACACCTCCTTTATTTTTCCTTGTGAATCCATAATCGCATCAATTTCTGTAATGTCGAGAGATAAACGGGCAATTCTTGCTTTGAGTGGATTTGTGGGCTCATCATTTCTCATAGCAGTCGGCAGATGTGTTGTTTGCCATTGCCGTTTGGCTGCCCTTGCACGCTCTTGTAGCGGTGTTTGGTAATGAGCTTCTAGTCTCAGATTTTGACCTTGCATCTCTGGAAGTGATACTGATTTTGTAGCATCACGTATGGGGTATATGTGTTCCGGATGGGACGTGGAAGGTGTGACCAAACGTATGGTTTTTATGTCTATTTTGCCAGATGCAGGTGTGTGTGCTACATGTTCAGGGTTGTCCAGGCTATCCTGGACTTCAGGTTTAACTTTATTTTTATTATAAGTATTTGGTGTCTTAGAAATATTCAATATGGTTTCATCTAGATCTCGTTTGATGGTCATATTTTGTGTAGATACTAACGATTCGTCCCGTTTACCTTGTAGCCTTGTTCGGGGCCTTGTGGTTTCCATGTAGACTTGCGATTCCTATCGCCGATCCAGCCGCAAACAGCAGAAAACAGCCTCGCCCTTTTCTCCACCGCGGGCTTCTCGCCACAAGGGTGACGGAGTGCTGGTTATGTAGGTACTTCCTGTAGGCGTGTCACACGGACGTCAGGTGACTCTTGTCACGTGATGCGGGAATGATGGGTAAGCACGCTGCTCGCTTCAACTGCTATCGGCTCCTGCCAATAGACTTACGCGAGTTGGAGCGGCGCTTCACCTTTCCTTGGGTCAACAGGTAAGATTCAGGATCGAGTGATCGATTAGTAACTCAGCCGCACAGCAGAAAACAGCCTCGCCCTTTTCTCCACCGCGGGCTTCTCGCCACAAGGGTGACGGAGTGCTGGTTATGTAGGTACTTCCTGTAGGCGTGTCACACGGACGTCAGGTGACGCTTGTCACGTGATGCGGGAATGATGGGTAAGCACGCCGCTCGCTTCAACTGCTATCGGCTCCTGCCAATAGACTTACGCGAGTTGGAGCGGCGCTTCGCCTTTCCTTGGGTCAACAGGTAAGATTCAGGATCGAGTGATCGATTAGTAACTCAGCCGCACAGCAGAAAACAGCCTCGCCCTTTTCTCCACCGCGGGCTTCTCGCCACAAGGGTGACGGAGTGCTGGTTATGTAGGTACTTCCTGTAGGCGTGTCACACGGACGTCAGGTGACGCTTGTCACGTGATGCGGGAATGATGGGTAAGCACGCCGCTCGCTTCAACTGCTATCGGCTCCTGCCAATAGACTTACGCGAGTTGGAGCGGCGCTTCGCCTTTCCTTGGGTCAACAGGTAAGATTCAGGATCGAGTGATCGATTAGTAACTCAGCCGCACAGCAGAAAACAGCCTCGCCCTTTTCTCCACCGCGGGCTTCTCCAAGGAGTGCTTCTTGTGTTCTCAGTTCTATATTATGTCACTCTTCACTGCAATGGTTTTCCTTTTTGATGGTCACTTAGCTTCTTGGTCTGTTCATAAGACGGACCCGCACTCCTTCACCTCAATGGTCACAGAAGAGCAGACCGCACACCTACCGCTGCACCACAGCCTCCTTCGCTGCTGTGAACCGCCCCCTGCCTCTCACTCTCTATTCTCCCGTCTGGGCCGACCCATTCTGCAGGGCACACTCTTGATGCTCTGATCTCTTCTGACCTTCCCCTCTCTGTCCCTCTCTCCACTCTCCTGGAGTGATCACTTTCTCCTATCCTCCCACCTCACCTTCCCTACCCCACTGGCAAAGCCACCCTCATCACTGCCACCCACCTTCGCGGTCATCCGACCCATGAAGCGAGAGTCAGTTGAGGCTTTCGCTTCCACCTTCTCGAACCCCCCCCCTTCGGCTGACTCCCACCCTGACACAGCCCTCTCCACTCTCCACTCTGCTATATCTGATACCCTTGATATCCTTGCCCATGTCATGAGAATCCGCCTGAAGCCCAAAGCCAAATGTAACTCCTGGTACGCCTGCTCCAAAGGCAATACCGACTCTCCGTTCTCACTAAGAAGAGCGCCCTTATCCAAGCCTGCATCTCTGCGGCATCTAACAATTCGGCCGAACTCTTTAAAATCTGCAAGGAGCTGGCCAACCCTGCTGCAGTCTCCACCTCTCCTGTTCCCTCCCAGGCCCTCTGCACGGCACTGGCCTCTCACTTCATTTCAAAAACTCAGGACATTCTGTCCTCACTCTCCTCCTATCACCTCCCCTCCTCTATTCCCTGCTCTCCCTCTGGCCCTTCTGCAGCCACCCCTCCTCCCTCCTTCTCTGCCTTTCCCCTTTTTTCTGCTGACGAGGTTTCGAGACAAGTCCGATCTATGAAAGTCTCGTCAAAACAGGTCCACCCCTGTTCCTCCAAAACTATCAAGGACCACATTGACTCCCTGGCGCCTGCCCTGGCTGACTTCTGCAATCACTCCTTCGCCTCTGGAGTCTTCCCATCCCCCCTCAAGCACTCCCTTGTGAACCCCCTTCTTAAGAAACCCTCCTCTGACCCCTCTTGCCCAGCTAACTATTGCCCAATCTCTATCACTCCCTTCCTGAGCAAGCTCCTGGAGAAACTGGCCATCTCCCAGCTTAATCTCCATGCTGAATCTGTTGGTAGTCTTCACGACCATCAGTCTGGCTTCAGAGCTGCCAGAAGCACGGAAACTGCTCTCCTGAACATCCGTGAGGACCTGCTCTCAAACCTTGACTCTAACACCCCTTGTGTTCTCATTTTGCTCGACCTCTCTTCTGCCTTTGACACTGTCAACCACACCATCCTGCTCAACCGTCTCCGTGATAACCTGGGTATCACTGGTCAGGCTCTGGCGTGGCTGACCTCCTTCATCTCCAATCGACCCTCCCAGGTCCAACTGGGTTCCTTCCTCTCTGACATCTTTTTCTCTACCTGTGGTGTCCCCCAGGGATCTAACCTCTCCCCCTGGCTGTTCAACCAGTACCTGGCACTTCTTGCTCACCGCATCACCGCTCTCTGTCCCAACTTTCAGTGCTATGCGGATGATACCCAGCTCATTTTCAGGCTACCCTCGGCTTCCTCTTCCCCTTCCCTCATCACTGACTGCCTTTCTGCTATCCATGAATGGTGTGCCGCCAACGACCTCTGCCTTAATGCCAGTAAGACTGAGATTCTACTCATCGGCACACCCACTCCCTCCTTACCTGCAGCTCTCTGGCCGGCCTCTCTTGGCCCTCTTCCTGCTCCTACCTGCAAGGCAAAAAACCTCGGGGTCATCTTCGACTCCACACTCTCTTTCTCTCCTCACATATCTGACGTCTCTAAGAAGTCACACTACCAGCTGCACCTCCTCAGAGGTATCCTTCCTTTCCTCTACTTCCCCCAGAAGCTCATGGTCTCCAGAGCCCTGGTTCTCTCGAAGCTGGACTACTGTAACAGCCTCTATCTAAATCTTCCTGCCTCTACTCTCCGCCCTTTGCAACTCATCCAGAACAGGACTGCGAGACTTGTCCTTGGCCTCAAGCCAAGGGACCGCATCTCTCCAGGACTGAAATCGCTACACTGGCTCCCAGTGGCCGCAAGGATGAAGTTCAAAACCCTCTGCATTGTCCACAAGGCCTTCTGGGGCCTTGGGCCAAAATACCTTCAACTCTCTCTTCCTAAATATCTTCCTTCTCAAGCTCTTCGCTCATCCACCTCCAACTACCTCAGGGTCAGCCGCTTCTCCAAGCAACGAGCTGGGGGTAGATCTCTCTCCGCAGCAGGGGCCTCCCTCTGGAACAGCCTTCCCTCCTCCCTGAAACTTGAGGAGAACAATCTCTGGTTCCGGAAGCACCTCAAAACCTTCCTCTTTGCCTCCGCTTTATCTCCCTCTCTCCCCTGCTAAAATCACTGAACCTGCACTGAATCTGCAACTGGCCACTCACCGATCTCGGTCCTTGGCCCTGCCACTCTTCCCTTCACTGCCTACCTGCACTACAGGACTGTCTCTGTATCCTACAGCCCCTTCTCCCGGCAGTTACCTTGCACTTGCCACCAGCTGGCCCTATTATTTATCTTGTATTCTACTAAACATGTACTGCACTCTCCTTGCACTTGCCACAAGCTGGCCCTATTACTTATCTTGTATTCTACTAACCATGTTCTGCACTTCCCCTCTCCCCTTCCCCTCGCACTTTTCCCAGTCCCCCTACCCTTGCACTTGCGCTATCTGAATGACACCTGGCCTAGTAGGATCGTTGTCTGTTCTCCCCTTGTCCCCCCCGCCTCGTCGGGCCTTGAAACACTTGTGTATAGGCGCATTACAAATGCCATATCATATGATATCATATCATATCGAGGAAGGATCGAGAAGGCTGTCTTGCCTGATGTCAAAGACTGAAGCAAGCCAAAACTGGTTATCAGTCCTCAGAAAACAGTGAATGTGAGACGCTGAGGCATCCTTTGTTAAGTAGCAAAGAGAGAACGCCATGAGTGCCAAGTTTCTTTACTCAAGTCTATTAAATGCTATAATATGGGCAAATTCACAGTCTCCTGTTACGTGAGTCGAGGATGAAAATAGAAGTGGGCATGTAGACTGGAATCTTGATAGGCATGTGCTCACACTCCTGTATGATTACAAGAGAAGAGAAACTGCTACAAGACCAAGTTCAAAGGTAAATTGCATGGCAGAAGGCAAGAGTGTTGAGAGATACTGGGCTAATTGGGTGGGGAGACACGGTCAAGGCATCCACTGACACCTGTGTTACCAGCTTACAGGCTGCTAGTGAGTCGAATATTCTAGAAGGGTACAAGCGTGTCAACCAATTGTAGAGAGCCGTTATAACAAAGAGCCCTATAGTTTTAGAGCCAATGAGATGTTGTTTACTTAATAACTGTTGAAGATGACTTGCACTAGGGGTGGGCATAAGTTGTCCACCTGACTATAGAGAACCAACTACTATCCAATCCCTTATAGAAAGTATACTTAGATGTTCCCCTTAAGCCAACCACAATCTCACATAGGTTTTCTTTGTTTGCCACGTTGTATGACATCAAGTATGAGGAATTTCCATTATAAAAGTATGATTTTTAATGAAATGCTTCGAGACTATGCTGTGTGACATCCGTTGATGTCAGTTGTAGCTCCCTGTTTTAAACAATTGAAATTAAAACAGTCTTTCGAGACACTTTGCCAACCTCCTGAGTCAGTCTTATTAGTTGGTGTAAGAGTTATTCTCCATCCCATCCATCGTACAATGTGTTGCCTCGATTAAAAGGACCATAAGGGTTCAATGCAGGGGTGGAGTCAGCACTGCAAGAAGCGAAAGAAGCAATACGATCCACACTGCCAGAAGCGGCTGCTTAGCAAGGGGCATGCTGGGCCGGAGTGTCAACACTGCATGAAACAGAACAAGCATGGCGATCCACACTGCCAGAAGCGGCTGCTTAGCAAGGGGCATGCTGGGCCGGAGTGTCAACACTGCATGAAACAGAACAAGCATGGCGATCCACACTGCCAGAAATGGCTGATTAGCAAGGGGCATGCTGGGGCGGAGTCAGCACTGCAAGAAGTAGAACAAGCATGGCGATCCACACTGCCAGAAGCGGCTGCTTAGCAAGGGGCATGCTGGGCCGGAGTGTCAACACTGCATGAAACAGAACAAGCATGGCGATCCACACTGCCAGAAATGGCTGATTAGCAAGGGGCATGCTGGGGCGGAGTCAGCACTGCAAGAAGTAGAACAAGCATGGCGATCCACACTGCCAGAAGCGGCTGCTTAGCAAGGGGCATGCTGGGCCGGAGTGTCAACACTGCATGAAACAGAACAAGCATGGCGATCCACACTGCCAGAAATGGCTGATTAGCAAGGGGCATGCTGGGGCGGAGTCAGCACTGCAAGAAGTAGAACAAGCATGGCGATCCACACTGCCAGAAGCGGCTGCTTAGCAAGGGGCATGCTGGGCCGGAGTGTCAACACTGCATGAAACAGAACAAGCATGGCGATCCACACTGCCACAAATGGCTGATTAGCAAGGGGCATGCTGGGGCGGAGTCAGCACTGCAAGAAGTAGAACAAGCATGGCGATCCACACTGCCAGAAGCGGCTGCTTAGCAAGGGGCATGCTGGGCCGGAGTGTCAACACTGCATGAAACAGAACAAGCATGGCGATCCACACTGCCAGAAGCGGCTGCTTAGCAAGAGGCATGCTGGGACGGAGTGTCAACACTGCATGAAACAGAACAAGCATGGCGATCCACACTGCCAGAAATGGCTGATTAGCAAGGGGCATGCTGGGGCGGAGTCAGCACTGCAAGAAGTAGAACAAGCATGGCGATCCACACTGCCAGAAGCGGCTGCTTAGCAAGAGGCATGCTGGGACGGAGTGTCAACACTGCATGAAACAGAACAGGCATGGCGATCCACACTGCCAGAAATGGCTGATTAGCAAGGGGCATGCTGGGGCGGAGTCAGCACTGCAAGAAGTAGAACAAGCATGGCGATCCACACTGCCAGAAGCGGCTGCTTAGCAAGGGACATGCTGGGCCGGAGTGTCAACACTGCATGAAACAGAACAAGCATGGCGATCAACACTGCCAGAAGGGGTGGTTTTGCAAGTGGCATAATGGGATGGAGTCAGAACTGCAAGAGGAAGAACAAGTGTGGCGATCAACACTCCCGGAAGAGGCTGATTAGCAAGGGGCATGCTGGGACAGAGTCAACACTGCAAGAAGCAGAACAAGCATGGCGATCAGCACTGCGAGAAGTGGCTGCTTAGCAAGAGGCATGCTGGGACGGAGTCAGCACTGCCAGAAGCAGAGCAAGCATGGCGATCAACACTGCCAGGAGTGGCTGATTAGCAAGGGGCCTTCTGGGACGGAATCAGCACTGCAAGAGACAGAACAAGAATGGTGATCAACACTGCCAGAAGTGGCTGATTAGCAAGCGGCCTTCTGGGACGGAATCAGCACTGCAAGAGACAGAACAAGAATGGTGATCAACACTGCCAGAAGTGGCTGATTAGCAAGCGGCCTTCTGGGACGGAATCAGCACTGCAAGAGACAGAACAAGAATGGTGATCAACACTGCCAGGAGCGGCTGATTAGCAAGGGGCCTTCTGGGACGGAATCAGCACTGCAAGAGACAGAGCAAGAATGGTGATCAACACTGCCAGAAGTGGCTGATTAGCAAGCGGCATGCTGGAACGGAATCAGCACCTGACATCCCTGTAAAGCTATGTCTGTGCGGGTCCACTAGAATCACTGCAGGGCTGAATAACACAATCGGACTTTCGTTTGAGTGAAATAGTGTTGCCTCTTAAACTATACCAGGAGGGACTGTCGGTCTTCGGGGAGCTCACCTCTCTGCGCAGGTGCAGAAATAGAACTTTGGGGTTCATAACATAGGATGTTTATAATGCATAGGGATACAATGTCAGCTGACGCCTGAAAGGGGGCAATGGAAAGAACAAGTAACTATGGCCCACCCCGATGCAATACCAACACAAAATGAAAGTGGGCTTTTCTCCAGTGTCCTGCCTGGGCAGCTTTACACGAAGAAAAGCAATCTGAAGATGGGGTGACAGGGCGGCCCCACAAGTTATTCCAGCCCATAATGCCCCGCCAAGCTGCACGCAACGCTGACCTTTTCATCTGACAAGACTGCTCGGAACTTAAGTAGCATGATCCATCAATGTGAACGCGGAAATGGAGAACACAGAGTTTAAAATATACATATATATATATATATATATTGTGTCCTGGTTAAAAATGTAAACTTTCACGCTACATCTGAATAAAATATTTTAAACACAAAAAGGAATTTTACAGAATCACTCTACAAACACCACCATCTTATTGAGTCGTCTAGATCCAAAAATTCAACTTGATTAAAAAAACATTGAACACCTTCTAACATTGATCAAAAATGGCCTTTAAAAAGTTCACAAAGGCAATGGATGGCGATGAAGACCCCCTCTCCCGAGCCCCCAAGATTGAACGTTTGCATAAATTCTCAGTACCAATCGTTCTCAGAATGCACAAACTTCCCCAGAAACCGATTCCGAGCAGAAGCGAGCAAGTACCCGAGTCGTTCAATCAGGGGGGTCACGGGCCAGGCCGACGCGTGGCCCCCGACTTCCAATGTCAGTAACAAAACGACATTTAAAAACCACATTCAAAACAGCTAGCAATTCCAAAGCGATGGGCCCGGATGGCTTGTCAAACTACACATTGAAATGTCATCCAGAGATTTGGACTTCTATCTTGTACAACATTTATTCAGCCATAAATCACACCCAGAGACTACCTAAAACCTGGACACAAGCAATCACAGTGCCCATTTATAAAAAGGGAGATCGGAACTCTCCAAACAGCTATCGACCCATCTCGCTCTTGGATGTGCCAGGCAAGATTTACTGTCAAATCATTCTTAGAGAACTTAATGCGTGGACGGAGAAGAAGCTCAAAGATCCATTTCAATCAGTTTGTTACGGGTTTAGGTACAATCCCAAATATAATCGGGCTAAATATGACTAAGTCCCAATATGCAGCCCAAGGTCAATCACCCTATTTGGAATTCGTTGACTTTCGGGCCGCTTTTGACTCCATAGATCGAGTACTACTATATGCAAAATTAAAAAAACACGATTGTCCGACCACCTTAATATCTTTGATAATGTTATTGCATATGGAAACACTAATGCAAGTGCGAGTAACCTTTGATGGTAAACTCTCTCCTCCAATTTCCACACAAAGAGGATTAAAGCAGGGTTGCACGCTCCCTTCCTTCTTATTTAACTTCTTGATATTAGATATAGGGGAATCTTTTATGAACTGCTGTGGCGATGCCCGTAGACTAGGCACCCAAAAAGTTCCATACTTATTGTATGCGGACGACTTGGTGCTTTTGTCGCAAACAGCAGGGGGTCTTCAGAAAATGCTGCACCGACTAGGTATGTATGCCAAAGATAACAACTTGGTCATAAACACAAGCAAGACCCAAATAGTAGTGTGTAACAATAATGTGAAGTCTAGAAAGTATAGGCATAAATGGCACCTACAGGGAAGCGAACTACTGAATGTTCAACAATACAAGTATTTAGGAGTGATTGTACAAGATACAAAATGTACCATTCTGTACACCCTAGAACTCAAAAGCAAATTACAAACTCTGATTTCACAAGCCAGAATTCTTGCCAAGAAATTTGGAAAATACTCCCTCTAGCACATAATGTCATTCTATCAAATGAAAGTGGTTCCCATCCTACTTTATGGGGTGGAAGCTACTTTGCCCAAAAAGCGAAAATGTTGAGACGGGTTGGAGTCCAAATTCTGGAAGCACATTTTGCAGTTATCTAGTTGTACGACATTTTCTTGGGGCATTGTCTTTATACTCTCAGGTGATAAGGAAGAAATGTGCATTACTTCGAAAATGTCTCTTAGGTTTAGAAACATTCAATATTCTAAGAGTAGTGGCACACTATCTGATAACATCTCAAAGAGAATTTCCATTAGCCAGGCCCAATCATACATCGAATGCGCCAGCATCCGACACCCTGGACTTGCTCATTACAAATCCAGGACGTGCTAAAATCAACATTTACCGAAATGATTGGTCAGGCAAGTTAGCAAAGTGCGCCTCACATAGAGGCTTTGACCCGCTTCTGTTTGGGAGTAAGAGATATGGAATGATGGCTGAATATTTGACCAAATGCCGATCCCCGTATCCGCGCACAATACAGGCGGTTTAGATTGAATGGATGGCACACTCGTGACGTCTTGTGTAGGAACACATGGATACCCCTAAAACAGAATCATTGTCGTTACTGTTTGGATGTCAATGTACAAGAGACTTTAGAGCCTCTAATTGGGGAATGTCCTGAATTAAGTGTGACACGAGAAACGTTTTTCAAGAAGGTATTTGATCTGCAAAGCAATTTATATCAGAATCCGATATGGCAACTGATCTTCTCAAGCCCGAGATGAATGGCCATAGTACACTGTCTTGATGTAGTTGTACCGACATTAGAATGAATAGTGATGTAAAAACAGGTGCTAAGCTTCCTTTTTCATCGAGAAGGTGTAGCGATTGAGTACATGTTTTAGGTTTTATTTGCTCTGTCTCTAAAACCTTAAATGACTAATAAATAAACTGGTCTTCTCTTAATAATTATAGTAGTAATGATTGTAACAACTACCCTTTTCGTGTTTGAGAAAACATCATTTTTTATTTGTGTGGAAACATGTGTATAAAAAGCCTGTAATTAAAAAGTATTTGAAAAGTTGACCTGCCAACTAAACAAAAAAAAACACATTCTGAATGGCCTCGAGGAAGATTTTAAAGGTTGGGTGAAGGCGCCAAGAAGCCCAGCGATGTAGCGCTGTATACCCCATGCAATGTAAGCTTTTGAATGGAATCCCAGTTTTCAATGGAATCCAAGCGATAGCTGCTTCCATAAAAATTCTTGACAGACTCCCACATTTCTTGAGGGAACTATGGCCCGTCCCAAGTGAGGCACCTTGACCCTTCTTGATGTGAAAGTAGAAACGCAACGTATTCCATGTGTACGAGAACCGCCGAGAAGGTGCTCCCCGTCCCATGGGATTATAGCCACCCGGTCCGACCTAGGAGAATCGAAATCTTAAAAAATGAAGCAAGAGGTATTTCGGGAGCACTGGGCTGCATTTTAAGGATACCCACCACTACAGATGTGGAATTTACCTCCGGCGGTATTCCTGCGCACACATCTGTGCACCCCCAAATGGACCCTTCATATCGTTTGGTGCGTGTCTTATTACTCCGCGTCAGAGGGGTACCCCCAGATCTGTCTCCCTGGGCCCCCAAATATGGATACACAACCAGGGGAAAGGTCATGGCGGAAGAAGAGGTCGGCTGTCACCTGCGCTGGTGGATGGGCGTGTGGCGCTTTTATGGAAAGTAAAATAACTAAATAAATAAAACAAACCTAGACTGAATCAGTGAGCCCATGTCAGGTGACCAATCCCAGCTCACGGGCTCGCAACGTGCGCCTCTCCAGATGATTTGGACTGCATCTCCCATTAGCCCTCGCAAGCACAGTCAGCAGGGAAGGAGCCTGGGAGTTGTAGTCTACATGGTACACACTGCGGATGCGTTTTGTGCCCCATGTATAATCTCTTTCCCGCTACGCCCACTCCCTTTTAGTATTTCTGTAAAACTGGCATCTATGGTTCTTGGGAGCAGGTGCTCCGCGCGCCTTTAACCCCTTGCACTCTGCTGCCTGCGCCCCGCACGTGC
The DNA here is from genome assembly GCF_040938575.1 of Ambystoma mexicanum. Lineage (NCBI taxonomy): Eukaryota > Metazoa > Chordata > Amphibia > Caudata > Ambystomatidae > Ambystoma > Ambystoma mexicanum. The sequence goes on from NC_090936.1 coordinate 1,214,983,044, forward strand.
CTCTGGGCTCCCGGCGCGCGCTCCCAGCTGTGTGCTCGCAGGCACCTGAGTGCACGCCGCGCTGTTGCCATCGCCTCATCTCGCAGGCTCGCCGCTCTTCTGATTGGCCCTGGGCTCGAGGGGAGGCCGCCTTCCCTGCTATGAAATGTGAGGCTGGGAGGCAGACCCCGACATCACATGCTGGAAGTTTCCACCCGCTCAAAAAAGAAGAGGCAGGCCGGGGTCGCGGGCATCCTGGCGGCACACTCCCAGCTCCTCCCGTGCACGCTGCACTGCTCTGGCCGGCTGGGTGCATTTGCAGAGCACAAGAAGACAGGGTAAGTGGCGCCTGCCCCGCCCTTCTCACTGTGCCTGTATTAGATAGAGCAGGTATCTTGTTTTTAATTTATTTATTTGTGTTTATGGTTAATACAAGATTAAAATGAAGTGGTATAGTAAAATGGCAGACCTATTCATTGTATTCTTTTACAGACATGGAACAGAGAGACATTTAATTAGATCATCCATATTATCAATGCTGGCTAGGGCATTTCTAATTGATATCTGTGATATAACTGCCTATCACTCAGTGCACGCGCCTCTTCAATGCACCTGGTCCTCGGGTTGCACGCGTTGCCCCCCAGCCAGCATTTGCACTTTTTGGGTCTTGCAAATAATTCGTGATTGCAATTCCCCGAGCAGAGTCTGCAAAACACTGCAGCAGACCTGCAGCCCAGGGCGGGGCCTGCGGTGCCCCCCACCCCCAGAACATGGAACGGGGAGGGGAGTTCTGCTGTAAAGGTGGGGAATGCTGCATGCCAAGCCGGGCAGGGGCCGCAGGTCGTGAGGACAGCAACACTGTTGCGGTAGGCAGACGGATGCTGGCACGACGGGGGCATTTGCCAGCTGCTGGTGCCAGCTGCCCAGCTACAGTCTCCTGGCCTGGCAAGGAGTCGGCAAGGCACCGAAAGCGCACGCAGAGGGTGTGCGTGAGTGTGCGTGTGTTAACAGATTCACTTACTGCCTGTAACACACGCCGTGATACCTCTGGGTGTGGGCGTTATACAAACGCCATAAATAAATAAATAAATAAATACATACATACATACATAGCTTTATGACATTAGAATTCAAGAGGCGCTCCCTCTCCCTCTCTCCCTGCCCTCTTGAGAGGTTCATGCAAATGCATTGTTAAATCTTGTCCTATATGTGAGAGCTCACAGCCGAGTGCACCTTTCCCGGCTTCTGCTCTGCGGCCAGTCTGATCTTGAGCGCACCCTGCCCCCGCGCGCCCCTGCAGAGCCCGCGCGGCGTGCTAGTTATCATTCGAGGCGATCTATCACACATCAGCATTCTTGCCAGGCGCGGCTGCGGGGCGAGGTGTCTGCGCCCAGTGGCGTGGCTGTGCGCAGCACACACACACACAACCCACAGAGCTGGCTTCAGAAAAGCACACTTATTAAAGTGAGTGCGCCTCGACACGGGGCTTCTGGCCTCTGAGGAGTCAAGACACCAGATAGTACCGCTGAGGACATTCCAGAAGTGTACCTCCATGATCCCGAATGTTGTGCACCGACCCCCCTCCCCCCCCACCCCCCGCGTGTATATTTAGCACTGTTTACATTGCAGGCGTCCTGCGCATGTACAGGCCCCGCGCTTAGACTAAAGATAACTCGCTGTGCAGGCCTCAGGCCGCTTTGGCGAGCACACGCAGGGTACACCCGGTGTGCTGTAGACTTGAAGTATTCTCAGCCAATCACGGGCTTCTTTATGAACCATAGAATGAGTAAGCGAATATATGCTTCTGGCGTTGGTATAGGTTTCTTTTGTTAACTGCTGTTTGCTGATATGCAGCTATTTGCATTTGTGGGTTCACACGATGACTGGATACCGGTTTTCCTGATCTGATACATTGTCATTGGGGGTGTTCAATGAAACATGGCTGATGGGGGTGGGGGAGAATGGGCCCAGCTTTGTACTCGAGGGGTAAGGGACCTCCCTCTGCCACTGGGGGCCTGATGGCTGATATAGTCCTCACTGATGGGGGTGGGGGGGCATGGCCCCAGCTTTGTTCTCGAGGGGTAAGGGACCTCCCTCTGCCACTGGGGGCCTGATGGCTGATATAGTCCTCACTGATGGGAGCGGGGGTGGGGTGGCATGGGCCCAGCTTTGTTCCCGAGGGGTAAAGGGCCTCCCTCTGCCACTGGGGGCCTGATGGCTGATATAGTCCTCACTGATGGGAGCGGGGGTGGGGGGGCATGGGCCCAGCTTTGTTCTCGAGGGGTAAAGGGCCTCCCTCTGCCACTGGGGGCCTGATGGCTGATATAGTCCTCACTGATGGGAGCGGGGGTGGGGGGGCATGGGCCCAGCTTTGTTCTCGAGGGGTAAAGGGCCTCCCTCTGCCACTGGGGGCCTGATGGCTGATATAGTCCTCACTGATGGGAGCGGGGGTGGGGGGGGGCATGGGCCCAGCTTTGTTCCCGAGGGGTAAAGGACCTCCCTCTGCCCCTGGGGGCCTGATGGCTGATATAGTCCTCACTGATGGGGGTGGGAGAGCATGGCCCCAGCTTTGTTCTCGAGGGGTAAAGGACCTCCCTCTGCCCCTGGGGGCCTGATGGCTGATATAGTCCTCACTGACGGGAGTGGGGGGGCATGGGCCCCGCTTTGTTCCCGAGGGGTAAGGGACCACCCTCTGCCCCTGGGGGCCTGAGGGCTGATATAGTCCTCACTGATGGGAGCAGGGGTGGGGGGGCATGGGCCCAGCTTTGTTCTCGAGGGGTAAAGGGCCTCCCTCTGCCACTGGGGGCCTGATGGCTGATATAGTCCTCACTGATGGGAGCGGGGGTGGGGGGCATGGGCCCAGCTTTGTTCTCGAGGGGTAAAGGGCCTCCCTCTGCCACTGGGGGCCTGAGGGCTGATATAGTCCTCACTGATGGGAGCGGGGGTGGGGTGGCATGGGCCCAGCTTTGTTCTCGAGGGCTAAGGGACCTCCCTCTGCCCCTGGGGGCCTGATTGTTCACACATTTATGCAGAAAGTTGTTACCAAATCTCCCAAAGTCGGAGTCAATCGAAGAGAAGCCGCTAGTCAAATCATCAAAATATCCAAACACACAAAAATGCTGCAACACGGGTCCAAAAGGGCAGGCCAGTGAATTGAAGTATCGATTTAATGGGTCCTCTGAGGACAGGTGGTCCTGAAGAAGAGCAGACAGTGCATGTTTCTCCGCTGCAACATGCCAACATGCCCGGACTTTCTCATGAAGGCAACAGTGGCCACACGTGTGTGCGAGGCGGGGTCATGTGTGTTCTATTGTATCTAGTTCTGGTCTGTTCCTTGTATTTGGACCAGGCCATGGGCATGGTCTCCACGCGCTCAATGGGTGGAAGGAAGAGCAGAGAGTGGGCACGGTGCCCTCTACGCTGGGCACGAACAGGACTGTTGCTGGCTTATAAATATGACATGTGGCTGGAGCAGGGATTGTAAGGATAAGTCCAGGAAAACATAAAAGACGACAGGAAGATGACATGGGCGCAATTTGGGGATCCATTAGGAACAGCAAGCGGGGTATATAGCCATGAAAATGCCATTTATTTATTTGTATAGCTCACAAACAGCCCGTGGGCATCGCAGCGCTGTCACGCAGGTATGAAAGTTACTTGGGTTTACAGAGCACCTGGTACATCAGGGGCAAAACATAGAACGAAAAGGTAAACGACGGTCCTCGGGAGCGAACAGACCTATGAGGAAAAAGCTGAGGCGGGCACAGGGGTTAGTTGAACAGCCTGGTTTTGAGGGTTTTACGAAATGGAGGCTGTGAGGGTTCATTTCTGAGGGTGGGTGGTAAAGCGTTCCATTGTCTAGCAGCAATGCGAGGGAAGCTGGCGCCGCCTACTTTGGCGCGTATGACAATGTGGATGGTGAGTTGGCGGGATTAGGGGGTTCTGTTGGGCCTGGAGGAGCCGGCTCTAACTATTTTTGATGAAAGGTATGGGGGAGCTGTGTGAGTGAGTCACTTATGAGTGATGGCAAGTGTCTTGTATAGGATTCATTCTTTAACAGGGAGCCAATGAGCGGAGCGTCTGGCTGCAGCGATGTGTTCTCGTTTGGGTATGTTGAGGGCAGCACGGAGGGCGTTGTTTTGAATTATTTGGAGTTTATTTACGTTTTCTCTGAGGTGCCAGCGAAGAGGACGTTGCAGTAGTCCAGTTTTGCACCTATTGTCACTCTGGCAATGTAGAGACAGTTCTCAGTAGATAGTAAAGGTTTGGCTGCATTAATCATCTTAGTAGAGTACGCGGTTGAAGTGGCGATAGCGTTGACTTGGCGTGACATTGAAAGCATGGCATCAAGGTGGATCTCAAGAGTTTTAACAGAGAATGAGACACAAATCTGTGTGTTATCAATTGTGAAGGAGGTTTATTGACTAATGAGGTTTTTGAGGGTTTCCTTGGGACCCACTAGGAGGATATTGGTTTTCCCCCTATTCAGGCAGAGCCAGTTGGCCACCATCCAAGCCTGAATGGTTGAGTAGACTGTATTGAGGGCTTTTGCATCAGTTTCATAGGTACCAGAAAGCAGGAGGAGGACTTGGGTGTCATCGGGATAGTTGGTGTAGGCTATGCCAATGGAGTCCAGCATGTCAAAAAGAGGCTTTGTAAAGATGTTGTAGAGTGTCGGAGAAATACATGACCCCTGTGGGACACCGCAGTGGATGCTGGCCAGGCGCTGCGCCGGCCTGGCCTGAGAACACTCTCATGGCTCTTCCTTCGAGGAATGAGGTGATCCAGGTTGTGGCTTTGTGGGAGAACTGGGCTGAGGAGGTGAGGTGCTGGCATAGAGTGTGGTGGTCCACTAGGTCGAACATGGTGCACTAGGTCGAACACAGCAGATAGGTCAAGAAGGAGTAGTGCTGGTTTGCCTGCATCCATGATCTTGTCGAATTGATTTTTTTAGGTCGAGTAGCACCAATTCATTGCCATGACCAGGGCGCCAGCCAGATTGACGTTGACCAAGAATGGGGTTGGTTTCTAGGAAGTGTTTGACCTGTGTGTATGCTGCTTTGTCGAGGATTTTTGGCACGAACGGGACTGTTGTTATGGGCCTGTAGTGGTTGGGGGAGGTGGGGTCAAGAGAGGTTTTTTTAGGAGCGGCCGTACCCAGACTCCTTTGAGGCAAGGGGGGACCAGTCCTGAGGTGTTAATGAATGCACTGAGAAATTGAGGTAAGGTAGCAGCACAGTCTTTGATGTTGGCTGGGCAAGCGTCACCTTTACAGTTGGAGGGTTTGAGATGTTTAAGGAGAGTGAGAACTTCAATCTCTGCAACATCTTTGAATGGGATGTCCTGGGTGGGAGTATTAGTGGTTGGAGTGATAAGGTGGTGTGGTATAGTCAGGGTATTCTGGTTGGTTCAGATTCTGCTCTGCAGTAGGTTTAGTTTGTTAAGCATAGCCGTTTGAATGTCTGAGCACCAAATTTCGACTTTGGAAATTACCTGAGTAGTAGTAGGAGCCAGTGTTTCTAGTTCCTAAAGATGGCGAAAAGCTCCTTTGATCCCGATTTTGCATTTACAATCCTTGTGTTAAAGGAGGCGTATTTGGCTAGGATAATGTCTTTTTTGTATTGGGTAGCTATCTTGTTGCATTCAATTTTCGTAGATTCTATGGGCTTGGCTTGCCACTTGGAGAGAGCAGTGCGTTTCAAGGATCGGAGTTCCAGTAGTTCCCGGGGTGAACCAGGAGTTGGCGTGTCTTACAGATTTTGCTTTTTTCCAGTGATAGTGGGGCCACGGTATCGACAGCTTTTTTTAGTGTAGAGTTGTAAATCTTGGCTAGGGCTGTAGCGTCATTGGAGAAGGGTGGTCTGAAGACAGGAGAATCTAGATATGGTGGAAGCTTCTCTTAACTTGAGTGAGCTCCGCGCTGGGACAGGCGGTAGGGGAGTGGTGAGCTGTTTTTGCTTTGTAGGTTTGGGGATGGAGAAGAGGATAAAATGGTGATCTGTCCACAGGCATGGGGAGTTGGAGATGATTGTAGCGGAGCAATTGCGGTCCAATATCCAGTCCAGGATGCAGCCTGTTGTGTGAAACCCAGAGTGTCCAATGCTTTTGCAAGGGATTTTGCTTGAGGGTATTTGGGATAATTGAATCCCAGGTTGAGGTCTCCAATTTGGGAAGTGGAGGAGTTTCTCGTGGAAGTTGGCTGAGGAGCCCCGGGGGGGTTGGTAAACAATATGAATTGTGATGGTGCAGTTGTGGGGATGAGGTGAGTTTGAGGGAGAGAATATCGATGTTGGTTTCTAAGGATGTGTTGATCTTTTCTGAGCAGAAGGGATTCCTTGGCTATGAGGGCTACTGCCCTTCCTTTCATGTTCTGACGGCTCTGACGGTAGATGTTGTATCCTTGGGGAAGGGCTAAGGAAATGGCAGGGCCGGATGCCTCTTGGAGCCAGGTTTCTGTGATAGCTACGAGGTCTAGGTTGTGAAAGGTGAGTAGGTCGCAGATTTCTAGAGCATGTGCTGAGAGGCAACAAGAATTGCTGAGGGCACTTTGGAGGGGCACTGTCGGTTTGACGGTGTTAGTGGAAGATTGGCTGCGGCGTGACTTGGGCGAAGTTAGAGTCAATTGGGGGAATCGTGCCAATAAGGCTGGGAGAGTTAGTGATGGCTGCCTTTGCGGCAACACAGTTGCTTTTGATGATGACCTGGATTGGCCGAGCGATTTGCGAGGGAGAGGCAACTGTGGGTAGTAGGGTGTTAGCAGGTGTGGCATTTGTGAGGGGTGGGGCAATATTTGAGTGCAGAATGCTAATATCTGGATTAGCACGACAGCCTGAAGCAGTTAGGCATGTCTGGCTTCAGTTGGAGATGCATGTCCGGCAGTGCCCTGCGCTGGGGAGCGTGAGTCAGGGGTAGAGGAAGTGGAGGTGCAGGGGGGGTGATGGTGAGAAGGGTTCTGGGGAGATTTTGAGATAATCTATGGCATAGGCTACGGTAGGGTCAGTAGTAGGGGGATCGCTGGAGGAGCCAGCAAAGGAGAAGGTGGGTGTGGCACGGTGCAGAAGAAATGTGGTTTTGCAGCTTTTTGGTAGTTTCTGAAGGGAGACAATTTTACTACGGCACGTGTGTTCAGGGGTAGCTATGGTAGAGTTTTGGCAGGTGTGAAATAGCATGGGGCGCTGCTTGTTGGTGCTTGTGCCAGAGAGGAGGGATGAGGCATTGAGCGTTGAGGTGCAGTCGAGTGGTTGTTGCGTATAGGATGTAAGGCATGACGTGCCACTGTGTTTAGCATGGGGATTTGGTTACTAACAAGGAGCGTGATGCTGGAGTCTGGGGCAAGGCGAGGAGAGGTGACTTTGGGAGTCTTAGATGTGGTGTGATCGGTAAGGTATACACTGGTGTTATTTGGGGTTGACGCATGGTACGAGTGCATTCCAAGAAGGTAGTTTCTCGAGGAGATTGGCCTAGCGTGCAATGGGCAGGACAAAGGTTCAGTGTCGTACCGCAGCATTGCTAATGTGCGGGTCAGGATTTCCTGTGGCGGCAAGGGACCGGGGCAGAGATCTATTGGGTGTGTGGGAGTGTTGGAGGTGTCTGGGTGAGGGGTGGTGAGTCCAGAAGGTGCTTTGCAGATAGGGAACAACGTGTGTGTGTGCCTTGCTCGGCTGAGCGGCAGGGTGCAGGTGTAATGACCGGGAGAGGATATGCACTAATTGTCGATTGTAGGGGGGGTTGGCGTAGGGGATAGGCTTGGAGTGCGGGAGCAAGGATACACTTGTCCAAGGTGGCGACTGGGCATTTGGCAGGAACAAGGGAGGTGCAGGTGTAGCAGAGTTAGCATTATAGTACAATCTGATATACATTTTGTTTGCATACACTGAAAAGCATGGACCTTGCTAAATAGCAAGGGGCTTACCTCACAAGACTAACATCATAGAGCTGCATAGGGCTATAGTAGCATCCTCATGTACTAGTCCTCACTTACGGTTGGCCTCGCCATCCGGCTCCGGGGGTAACATGGATAAAGTTACTTCATGGTTGAAGGGTCCAAGTCAACACTTTGGAGCCTATGGCAGGGTGCAGGCAGTGGCAGGGTGCAGGCAGTGTAAGGCGCATCAGTCTGCGCTGTAGGCTAGAAGTGTTTCTGCTCGTTGCTGTTCCTGTGTCAGTCAGGGTAAGACAGGGCCTTTGAAGTGGGCCTTTGAAGGAAAGGCTGGCTCCCGCCTCCCGGTCTCTGTGATTGGTGGATAAGCCAAGATGCAGGGTGAGGATGGCTCGAAAAAAGTAAGCAAAACAGCCATTTTAGAGAGTGCACTCCTTAATAAAATGTGCACTGGGACGGAGCTGTTCCTGCTACAAATTAATGATGGAGCTTCTCATGCAAAGCGCAGATTCCCCAGAGAGGAGCGCTTCGTTGCTCTCAATATTTTGCAGGGTGAAGGTGGGCTCTTAAAGCGTGTCATATGGCAGGGCAGTACCTTGGTTATAAAGACAGAAAACACTATGGACAATTTAGTTGGTGGAGAACAGCAGAAAGCAGAAGAGCAGAGGTTAATAGGAGGGCACCCTTTGATTATGGTGTGGGGGCACACCAACATTCATGTGTGGGATATAGACTGGTAATAGCGGGGGAATTTGAGGGCCGAAATTAGGTTTGGCAAGCTTTCTTTATTTGGCAGGAGAAGTGGGAATAGTTGTGCTTCTTAAGCAGGTTTTAGAAAAGTACCTGTTTGTGTGCCCCAGTGCCTGCCCTCACCAGCACCAGTAGTAGAGCAGGGGGAGGGGCAATGGGGTAACCAAAGCGGAAGGACATGGGGTTGTGGTGAGGCTGTGTCAAGACTAAAAAAAGAACCCAGAGTGGAGGTAAAAATATGCTGACAGGGCAACCGTGGATAACGAAGAGACCAAACAACCGGTCACTCCGTCCATCCAGGTTTATCTTAGACCCTCTGCCTCACCACACACATTCCGCTGAGTGTGTCCCATGGCAGCCAGAATGAAGTCAAGCGACACTACGAAACGGAGACCGAGTCCTATACAGATCTCCGAACTGCCCCGTCTGGACTCGCGACTCAAGCTAGGATCTTTGTGGGGTTCCTAGTGGCCATCTCAGGATTGCAGAAAAGTGGGGAACACCCCGGGACAGGGCGACTGGGGAGAAGAGGTGGAAACATTTCAAGTGGTCAGCAAGTAGCCAGGCATTGGAAGCTACTTGCCTCCTCAGTGGTCCACACACACGGAGCACACCGGTCCTCCCAAGAGCTATTGGCAAGTGTACATTCTGAGGCTTGATCTGGTAGATGATGAATTTGGAAAGTTTGTTTTATTGGCGTATTCTAGAGGGGGAGAAGTATTTAGGCAATGAGGACCACGCGTTTCTATTTAATGACGTCACTAAGGGCTGGCAGATGGGCTGCGATGTGTGAATATTGGGAATTTTTGTGAACACTGAAAATGTCATAATTAAAGATACATAATAACATTCATAATTGTCTGTTTTTTTTTGGAGAACATCGTTTCCTGGAAACAATTATGGATGCTCTATCTTTTGGTTGTATCTATTTTGTGCTTTTGATTTGTCTGAAGAGAAAGCGTAGGCTAAAGGATTTTTCATTTGGTATAAGCTGTTTTTTATTTGGTTTTCTTTTCATGTGGATGTAATAATGTTAAAGGTTTTTTATTTTCTTGAAACCAATAAAACATTTAAAAATAAAAATAAAAACTAATATTCATAAGATTGTTCCCTCGGCTGCCACCTGCTTCCGTCAGCTTGGCACATGTTCGTTGGAGGGTTTGCACTGTGCCCCTATACGGAAAGAAGGCAAACTATGCATGCCTAGGCCTTTGTGTCTACCAAAAAGTTAATCACTTTGGTTTTAAACTTCATTCTTGAAGCTTTTTTTCAATTCTTTTTTTTTTAAGAGGCTAAAATGCAGGAGCAACGAAGTGTAAACCCAAGGCCACACCTTCAGTGCCTGCGCAACGCGGGGATATACCAATGGGTGCGGAGAAGAGGGCTGACGTAAGAACAGAAAAACCCAAACTCGTGTTTAGAGTTAGACTTTTAAAAGTGCTTCTTAGTCGGCAAGTGATGTATAAGTGTGAGGGTTTGGGGTCTGCATTCTTAGTCTAATCTGTGATGTGCTTCCAAGGGATGTGGGCTTTAGAAGCCCACGCGATGTGACGTAACCTGAGATAATGGTATTGTGATGTATGATTGCGCAGGAATGATGAGTGATGGCTCATAGAACTTGTTTATTATTGCACTGACCTTTGGAAATGTGTCATGCCAAGTGTTCTTAAATAAACTTGGAAGAAGGAGCTCCTGCCATGGGTTCACTGATGCCACCAGGAGTATGGGCCGGCTGCATGCTGCGTCTGTTGGGAACATAACGTTCATTCAATGCAGGCTTCCTACTTTCTTCCGCCACCTGGATGCCAAGTGCCATGGCGAAGCCGCTCCATGTTTCCTGGGCTCAGACTTGCAGGATTTGGTGAAACGGGTGATATGCTTCAGTAGCGCTGGTCCTCTCAAGCGTGGAGGGATCAACCCCATCTTTGTGCTTGGTGCTATCTCTTTGGCTTCTGCAACCTGCAACTTCTCCAGATGTTTTGAACTGCCACTCCCATGAGCCCCCTGCATTGACTATGCTAGCCAGTGCTGATGGGAGTTGTAGTTCGAAAAAGAGCCAATGGTTGCATAACACTAGTGGACATTTCTTACCGCACTCTGCTTTTCCCCAATTCTGGGCTCAATAGACGGCTTTACTGAATGTTGCCACCTGACTATTGGAAATGGTCAATAGACATAATTAAGTTCTTAAGTCGAGGAACTTTTTTGGGATATCCACTGAGATACCTCCGCGACCAGGTTCGGGTTGAGTTTTAACAGGTGTCACATTGGTGTGGGGAAAAAACAGAGCCATAGAGTTCCTCCACTCAGTTTGATATATGAAAAAACATGGTTTCTTCCACACCCTTGCAGCAACACTATTCTTCTAATAGTTGCCCCAGCAACCGACGTGGGACGCACAAGATAATATAACTTTCAGGTGGGACTAACCCATGACTACATACCGTATTACAACCACGCAGAGAGACCTTCTTTGACAACAAGGATACGCCCTGATTTGATAAAAGCAAGGAGAAGTGCCAAAACACGTGTCATCACCATGGGGCCACTATTAACAGAATGTGGATCATTTCAACAGAGTATTGACTCATCTGTGAAGTAACTCAGTATCTAATCACAACTTGATTATGTCTGGCGTAGCGAGGGTGAAGAAAAACTCTTTTTTTTTGAGACATCATTAAGTGCCCACAAGTCAATGCATTGAGAGCTGGCAGGATATAATGTGCTTTTGTAAAGATTTTAACTCTTTGAAGAAATGTTATGACAAGGATTTCCTTCATCAATTTCCTCACATGTTCTCTACAGGTGGACATTCCCTCACATGTTCTCTACAGGCAGACATTTCCTGACATGTTCTCAGCAGGTGGACATTTCCTGACATGTTCTCTACAGGTGGACATTTCCTCAAATGTTCTCTACAGGCGGACATTCCGATACATGATCTCTACAGGTGGACATTCCCCTCACATGTTCTCTACAGGTGGACATTTCCTCACATGTGGTCATTTCCTCACATGTTCTCTACACAGGTGGACATTTCCTCACATGTTCTCTACACAGGTGGACATTTCCTCACATGTTCTCTACAGGTGGACCTTCCCTCACATGTTCTCTACAGGTGGACATTTCCTCACATCTTCTCTACAGGTGGACATTTCCTGGCATGTTCTATACAGGTGGACATTTCCTCACATGTTCTCTACAGGTGGATATTCCCTCACATGACCTCTGCAGGTGGGCATGTTCTCTACAGGTGGACATTCCGATACATGATCTCTACAGGTAGACATTCCCACACATCATCTCTACAGGTGGACATTTCCTGACATGTTCTCTGCAGGTAGACATTTCCTGACATGATCTCTACAGGTGGACATTTCCTCAAATGTTCTCTAAAGGCGGACATTCTGATACATGATCTCTACAGGTGGACATTCCCTCACATGCTCTCTACAGGTGGACGTTCCCTCACATGCTCTCTACAGGTGGACATTCCCTCACATGTTCTCTACAGGTGGACATTTCCTCACATGTGGTCATTTCCTCACATATTCTCTACACAGGTGGACATTTCCTCACATGATCTCTACAGGTGGACATTTCCTCACATGTTCTCTACAGGTGGACATTTCCTCACATGTTCTCTACAGGTGGACATTTCCTCACATGTTCTCTACAGGTGGACATTCCCTCACATGTTCTCTACAGGTGGACATTTCCTCACATGTGGTCATTTCCTCACATATTCTCTACACAGGTGGACATTTCCTCACATGATCTCTACAGGTGGACATTTCCTCACATGTTCTCTACAGGTGGACATTTCCTCACATGTTCTCTACAGGTGGACATTTCCTCACATGTTCTCTACAGGTGGACATAACCTCACATGTGGTCATTTCCTCACATGTTCTCTACACAGGTGGACATTTCATCACATGTTCTCTACACAGAGCTGGACATTTCCTCGCATGATCTCTACAGGTGGACATTTCCTCACATGTTCTCTACAGGTGGACCTTCCCTCACATGTTCTCTACAGGTGGCCATTTCCTCACATGTGGTCATTTCCTGACATGTTCTCTACAGGTGGACATTTCCTCACATGATCTCTACAGGTGGACATTTCCTCACATGTTCTCTACAGGTGGACATTTCCTCACATGTTCTCTACAGGTGGACATTCCCTCACATGTTCTCTACAGGTGGACATTTCCTCACATGTGGTCATTTCCTCACATGTTCTCTACACAGGTGGACATTTCATCACATGTTCTCTACACAGAGCTGGACATTTCCTCGCATGATCTCTACAGGTGGACATTTCCTCACATGTTCTCTACAGGTGGACCTTCCCTCACATGTTCTCTACAGGTGGCCATTTCCTCACATGTGGTCATTTCCTGACATGTTCTCTACAGGTGGACATTTCCTCACATGTTCTCTACAGGTGGACACACTTAAAGAAGGGGAAATATCTCAGTGCCAGGCCTTTTTTATTTCTTAGCTGCTTGGATTTTATATTGGACACTCATAGCTCATATAGCACCAACCTGTACATGACATCGAGGGTATAAGCAGGTGTTGCAATATGTAGCACGGAACCTTCCGGCCATGGGAGTGGGATGTGACAAAGGAATGCAAGCAGACCAGGTATGCCTGGAAAGTAAGGTTGTGTTCCTTCCTGACTTGCGAGAGCATTGACACGGTCCAGAATGCCACTGGAATGGAGTTCCAGTAGGCAGGGGCTTAGCAAGCGAAGGCCTGGTAACTGTTTTTTTTTTTCCTCGCGTGCCAATTTCATCTGAAGCCTAGTGATGGCCTGAGTCAAAGAAGAGCGCAACCCAACTGAGCTACAGCGGTTTGCCGCAGGGTGGGCAGATGTGCGACCGGTGGCTCCAATAGAGGTGATGCCGCTAGTCTCAAAGCATCTTGTGGCTGGGATGGAAAGCCAGTGCAGCTCCCTTGAGGGTGGAGAAATGCGCTTGGCTTTCTTGTATCCCGTTGTGTGTCGTGACGCGGCATGTTGGGCAGCCCTAAGCAGGGCCAGGTGCGTCGCCGGAACGCTGGTGAGGAAGGCATGTTATAAGTGCATTTTGCTCAAGCTACCAACTCTTTAAAAAAAAATTGGACCTGTCATCTTCCCTAAACCCTCGTATTGTGCACTCAGTTGTCATTATTCTGTCTACGCATTAGCTTAGCATATAGAGGGGGAGAAATGCTGGCCTGTATTTTGGCAAAGGGCGACATGAACTACTGGAGAGTCGTTAAATTAAACGAAGAATAGAAGAGTGTAGTCCAAGCAAACCCGATCCCTGAACTTGTATGGACAGCATATCTTTCTGAATTGGATAATCAATCCGTACTAAGCTGGGAGAGTCTTAAAACTGAAATATGGGACCTAGAACTTTCGATAATTCAAATTGAATCCATCATCTGACATAGCAGTAATTCAAGGGCGGCAGGGCCTAATGGGCTGTGTAATCGTGAACTCAAAGCAGATGCGGGTCTTTGGGCCTGGACATTGTTTAATCCCTGTCTTGGAAAGAGTTGCACATCGGTACTATTTTTAAGAAAGGTGCACCAGAGAATTATACGTCTATGGCGTTACTTGACGCAGATTCTAAAAAAATTGCGTCAGTTCTACTTTTCTCCCTTAATGGATGGGCTACTAAGCAGGGTTTCCTTAAGCCCAATAAGTTAGGCTTTAGGGTAGGCACAGGTACCAACGTGGCAGGTTGGGTACCAAATCATGTACAGCGTCTAGCCTGGGAAGCTGTCCGTAGAGAGGTTTATGTAGTGCCAGTGGACTTATCTTTGGCTTTCGATCGTGTCAACAGAATTAAACTGTGGAAGAAATTACAAACCGGGGGAATCCCGAAGGGATTATTAGCAATTCTTTTACGTCTTCATGAACATCCAGCATTAAAGATCAGGCTGAATTTAGAAGGTTTGCTGTCAGCAAGTATCCCGACCTGCAGTGGACATCACCAAGGATGTATTTTGGCAGAATTTTAATTAACGCCTGTATGGAGGACTTGGGGGAGCATCTGAAGCCTGCATCATTTGTGGCTCCGAATGTGAAGGGGGAAACCCCATTTTTTTGGATAACCTATGCAGACAATATTATTCTGCTGGTGTGTACTAAAGTGGGAATTCAGAGATTGGTAAGTTTGTCTCAGTACTGTCTAAAAAATGATCTTACCTTAAACACTGGAAAACTCACTTGTTAACATTTACTGCGGGAAGAGAATAAAGAAAAGCTCCATGTGGCTGGGAAAGGAAAACATTGCCCAGATTAATAGTATGAAATGTCGTGGTCTGGACATTGCAAGTCTCCCTGGTGATGGCAGGTCTGTATGGCAAGGCTCTTAAGGCAGTTGCACAGATGGGGACCTTTAACTCCAAATATGGAAAATTTTCTATTATTTCTTTGTTAAAGTTTTAGAAAGCCAACATTGTCCCCATGCTAATTTATGGAATTGAAGTTCATCATAGCCTATTGGCTGAGTATTTTAATCATCTAGAAGGTTTTTGTTTTATGGAAGAGGGTATTAAACGTACCCCAGGCTATACCGATCAGTGTTATTAGATTCAAATTGGGTTTGTTATCCTTAGAAGCCCAAATCGCATGGAAGAGAATCTTATTATGTTATTAGTTTAAAGTTCCCCCTGAGAATACATTGTTTAAGGATTTTAAAGAAGGAACGGATCAATTGGGACATATTTTGGTAAGCGAATCCAGGGATAAATTGCAAGAGTGGGGACTAGATAGAGATCTACTATTGGAAATCCACGGAGTATAAGCAAAGACTACGGCGTACGGACTGGTGCCGGGTGGATACGAGAGGTACAAGAGTTTGATGTCTGTGAATAAATAATTGGGAGATTGCACACAATATTTGTGCTCATTGGCTGTACATTGCTGTGGTTCGGGTTGGACATTTTAGCATTTTAGCCACTAGGACGAATTGTTTTAAATGGGGTGTGGGGTGGGGGGTGGTGGAGGATGACCCCTCCGATAGATGCAGATTCTGTTCTAAATAGAAAGACTCTAGCATCTCCTTCTGGACTGTCCCAACGTGTTGCCTGCTTTGGCGAACACACACCCATCGATATGGACACAACGCAGGAAAGGTTGTTTGGGATTTGTGTTGTTCAAAAGTGCCAAATCAGCTGAGCTTGTCTTTGTTCCAATTTTTAACCATGATTCATTTGGTAAAGACCTGACAAGGCACGTTGGGATGTGAAAATGTAGGATTAACATATGGGCTATGTGAAAGGATCAAGCAATTGCTAGTATATGTTTTTAGGAATTGTGTGTTTTGTGGGGAGACGTGTATTGACATTTTAAATTGTATTTTATGTAAAGGGTTGTGATGAATATGTATAAGATTTTAATGTGGTTTTAAAACTGAATGTACTTTAAATAATTACTTTAAAAAAAAATATTCTGTCTACACATCCCTAAACGTGCTCTTCTGAACTGTGATCCGCTGTGAATTTTCTCCCCTCGCCACACTTTGAAGTGGGTGCTGCAAAACCTCATAATAAATAATCATTGATGGATTATATCTATTTGATTGACAGTTATGTAACCACTTATCGATTGCTACGAACGGGTATAATGTTATTACTCCGAACATACACTCAAGGACCACCACCACCTGGTCTGTAACTGTTCATCATTCTTTACTTGAGTCCATGATTCTGTACATGGACTCATTTCATTTTCTTATTTGGGCTGAGCGCTGCTGGATCTGTACATGAAGGGATTGTAACGTAAGACATGATTGGCCGACACTGCCGGAGACAGAGGGTCTGGGAAAGTCGGGAGACCCCTCTCAAGCCAGTGCTCATCTCTTTCCCATCCCACCCAGTGCAGTCCAACTCGCACGCTACCCAGGAATTATTCCGGGGGGGGAGAACCTCAAGAGTTCAGGGATCAAGTCTCTGGAAAACAGCTGAAACAACCATGGCAGAAGAGCCCAATCATTGGCGCAGCAGCCGACTGCCGAGAAGGATGGTAACCCAGGCCTTCCACTGAGGATTGGAATCACGGCATGCATTGATCAGTGAACACCCGATAAGAACCAGACTAGGCTCCACCCATGTCTACTCAGAACAATCTAGACTGTCCATAACCTGGCCAGGCTCTACCTATGTCTACTCGCAACACACAAGACTGTCCCTAACCTGGCCAGGCTCTACCTATGTCTACTCGCAACACACAAGACTGTCCCTAACCTGGCCAGGCTCTATCTATGTCTACTCGCAGCACAGAAGACTGTCCCTAACCTGGCCAGGCTCTACTTATGTCTTTATGTCTATTCACAACACAGAAGACTGTCCCTAACCTGGCCAGGCTCTACCTATGTCTACTCGCAACACACAAGACTGTCCCTAACCTGGCCAGGCTCTATCTATGTCTACTCGCAGCACAGAAGACTGTCCCTAACCTGGCCAGGCTCTACTTATGTCTTTATGTCTATTCACAACACAGAAGACTGTCCCTAACCTGGCCAGGCTCTACCTATGTCTACTCACAACACACAAGACTGTCCCTAACCTGGCCAGGCTCTACCTATGTCTACTCGCAACACAGAAGACTGTCCCTAACCTGGCCAGGCTCTACCTATGTCTACTCGCAACACACAAGACTGTCCCTAACCTGGCCAGGCTCAACCTATGTCTACTCGCAACACAGAAGACTGTCCCTAACCTGGCTAGGCTCTACTTATGTCTTTATGTCTATTCGCAACACAGACAACTGTCCCTAACCTGGCCAGGCTCTACTCGCAATACACAAGACTGTCCCTAACCTGGCCAGGCTCTACCTATGTCTACCTGCAACACAGAAGATTGTCCCTAACCTGGCCAGGCTCTACCTATGTCTACTCGCAACACAGAAGACTGTCCCTAACCTGGCCAGGCTCTACATAGGTCCACTCGCAACACACAAGACTGTCCATAACCTGGCCAGGCCTTACCTACAACAACTCACAACATGGAAGACAACCCGTAACCTGGCCAGGCTCTACCTATGTCTACTCAGAACACTCAAGACTGTCCCTAACCTGGCCTGGCTCTATCTACATCAACTCACAATATGGAAGACAGCCCATAGCCAGGCCATTCACTACCTATGTCTACTCACAACACAGAAGACTGTTCCTGGCCAGGTTCTACCTACATCTAGTCACAGCAAAAGACAGCCCATAGCCTGGCCATTCACTACCTATGTCAACTCGCAACACAGAAGACTGTTTCTAACCTGGCCAGGATCTACCTACATCTACTCACAACAAAAGGCAGCACATAACCTGGCCAATCGCTACCTATATGAACTCACAACACAGAAGACTGTGCCTAAGATGGCCAGAACTACCTACATCTACTCACAACAAGGAAGACTGTCCCAATATAACCAGTCTCTGCCTATGTCTGCTCGTAACATAGAAGACTGTCCCTAACCTGGCCAGGCTCTGCCTAAGTCAGCTCACACCACAGAAGCCTGTGCCTAACCATGCTGGAATCTACCTACATCTACTCACAACAAAATACAGCCTGTTGCCTGGCCATTCTCTACCTATGTCAACTCACAACACAGAAGCCTGTGCCTAACCATGCCAGATTCTACCTACATATACTCTCAACATAGAATCCTGTCACCAACCTGGCCAGGCTCTACCTTTATCTACTCACAACATAGAAGACAGCCCCTAACCTAGCCAGTCACTACCTATGTCGATTCACTGCACAGAAGACGGTCCCAAATATAGCCAGTCTCTGCCTATGTCTACTCACAACATAGAAGAATGTCCCCCAACCTGGCCAGGCTGTACCACGTCTACTTACAACATAGAATACTGTCCCGACCTGGCCAGTCTCTTCCTACATCTTCGGACAACAGAGAAGACTGTCCCCAAGCTGTCCAGGCTCTGCCTACGTCTACTCACAATATAGAAGAGTGTCCCCAGCCTGGCCAATTTCCTGCCTACGTCATCTCACAACATGTTAGATTGTCCCAAACTGAACAGCCTCTACCAACGTTCACTCACAACACTGAAGAGTATTCCCAGCCTGGACAGGCTCTACTGATATCTACTCACAACAAAGCAAACGGTCCCTAACCTAGCCACTCTCTACCAATGTCTACTCACAACATAGAAGAGTGCACCCAACCTGGCCAGACACTACCTACATCTACTCACAACATAGTAGTCTGTCCCCTATCCTGCCAGTCTTTGCCTAGATCTTCACACAATATAGAAGACAGTCCTCAACCTGGCCAGTTTCTGCGTACGTCTTCTCACAACGTAGAAGGCTGTCCCCAATCTGGCCAGGCTCTATCTAGTTAAACTGATAACATGGCAACATGTCCCCAACCTGGCCAGTCTCTACCTACGTCTTCTCACAACATCAAATCCTGAGCCCAACCTAGCCACGCTGCACCTATGTCTACTCACAGCATAGAAGACTGTCCCTAACCTGGCCAGTCTCTGCCTACATCTTCTGACAACAGAGAAGACTGTCCCTGGCCAGTCTCTGCTTACGTCTTCTGACAACAGAGAAGACTGTCCCCAACCTAGCCAGGCTGTACCAACATCTTCTCACAAAATAGAAGACTGCCGCAAACCTGGCCAGTCTCTCCATACGTCTTCTGACAACATAGAAGACTGTGCCCAACCTGGCCAGGCTGTACCAACATCTTCTCACAACATAGGAGACTGCCGCAAACCTGGCCAGTCTCTGCCTACGTCTTCTGACAACAGAGAAGACTGTCCCCAAGCTGGCCAGGCTCTACCGATGTCTACTTACAACAAAGAAGACTGCGCCCACCTGGCCAGGCTCCACCTACGTCTACACACATCTTAGAATCCTGCACCCAACCATGCCAGGATTTGCCTACTTCTACTCACAACTTAGAAGACTGTGCCCAACCTGGCCAGGCTGTACCAACATCTTCTCACAACATAGAAGACTGCCGCAAACATGGCCAGTCTCTTCCTACGTTTTCTTAAAACCGAAAAGACTGTCCCCAACCTGGCCAGACACTGCCTATGTCTACTCACATCATAGACTGTCCCAGGCCTGGCCAGGCTCTACCGATGTCTACTCACAACATAGAACACTGTCCCCCAACTTGACCAGGCTCTACATAGGCGACTGTGACCAACCTGGCCAAGCTCTTCCTACGCCACCAACCTCTGACTCCTGGTCGTCTCTCACCCCTATGTCTGGTGCCCAGCGAGTTCTCAATCACCTCATTTGTGTGGAAGGGTCGTGGGGAGACAGGACCCAGTTTCTGTAAAGTGTGGTGAGATGCCACTGACATGCGCGCCACCCAGAAGCATAGACAGGCCTTGGTCCAATCTGGAGATCCCTAATAGCTGGGGGTGTAGGGGTGTCTATTACGCCTTGTCTAGAGCTCTGGCTGGGAACCCAGTGCCATGTGCCTGCAACTCATGCACCTATTGTAGATGTGTATACCCTCTGCACAATGAAGCACCGTAAAGCTGCCTCAAGGCGACTTCTTTGGGCTATATTAAACACAGTGATTTTGACAGTCCACTGACTACAGTGGCCTCTAGGATTACAAGTTTGCATCCATTGTTTGTTCATACCTAAACAATATACACAATCCAGGGGGTCGCCTGCTCACTCTGGATCAGACAAACTGAAAAATATCAAAGTTTGTGTCGAACGGGAACCAGTGGCATCATTCCAGACCTCTTATTTTGAAGTCTGTTTTATTTCATTGATGCTTGTAACTTGCCAATTTACAACCGAGTTTTTCACAGGCAGGAAAAATAAAAACCGGGTAGGGCACAGAAACAATGTTGGTGTAGTACCTCGCTGCATATACCGGGGTCTAGGATGACCAGGCTGGGGGTGTCATCAGGTCTGCGGCAAACCCAAAGATGGCAGTCCAAAAGATCCCCAGGTTCGTCAGACTCCAGGAATCTGGAAGGCGGACCTGGACTAGGCTGATATTAGTGGTCTCTAGACTCCAGGAATCTGGAAAAAGGTGGACCTGGACTAGGCTGATATTAGTGGTCTCTAGACTCCAGGAATCTGGAAAGGCAGACCTGGACTAGGCTGATATTAGTGGCCTCTAGACTCCAGGAATCTGGAAGGCGGACCTGGACTAGGCTGATGTTAGTGGTCTCTAGACTCCAGGAATCTGTCAAGGTGGGCCTGGACTAGGCTGATATTAGTGGTCTCTAGACTCCAAGAATCTGGAAAGGCAGACCTGGACTAGGCTGATGTTAGTGGTCTCTAGACTCCAGGAATCTGGAAAGGCGGACCTGGACTAGGCTGATGTTAGTGGTCTCTAGACTCCAGGAATCTGGAAAGGCGGACCTGGACTAGGCTGATATTAGTGGTCTCTAGACTCCAGGAATCTGGAAAAAGGTGGACCTGGACTAGGCTGATATTAGTGGTCTCTAGACTCCAGGAATCTGGAAAAAGGTGGACCTGGACTAGGCTGATATTAGTGGTCTCTAGACTCCAGGAATCTGGAAAGGCAGACCTGGACTAGGCTGATGTTAGTGGTCTCTAGACTCCAGGAATCTGTCAAGGTGGGCCTGGACTAGGCTGATGTTAGTGGTCTCTAGACTCCAGGAATCTGGAAAGGCAGACCTGGACTAGGCTGATGTTAGTGGTTTCTAGACTCCAGGAATCTGGAAAGGCAGACCTGGACTAGGCTGATATTAGTGGTCTCTAGACTCCAGGAATCTGTCAAGGTGGACCTGGACTAGGCTGATGTTAGTGGTCTCTAGACTCCAGGAATCTGTCAAGGTGGGCCTGGACTAGGCTCATGTTAGTGGTCTCTAGACTCCAGGAATCTGGAAAGGCAGACCTGGACTAGGCTGATGTTAGTGGTCTCTAGACTCCAGGAATCTGTCAAGGTGGGCCTGGACTAGGCTGATATTAGTGGTCTCTAGACTCCAGGAATCTGGAAAGGCGGACCTGGACTAGGCTGATATTAGTGGTCTCTAGACTCCAGGAATCTGGAAAGGCAGACCTGGACTAGGCTGATGTTAGTGGTCTCTAGACTCCAGGAATCTGGAAAGGCGGACCTGGACTAGGCTGATATTAGTGGTCTTTAGACTCCAGGAATCTGGAAAGGCAGACCTGGACTAGGCTGATGTTAGTGGTCTCTAGACTCCAGGAATCTGGAAAGGCGGACCTGGACTAGGCTGATGTTAGTGGTCTCTTGAATCTGTTGTGGTTGTGTTTTGGCCAGAAGGATGGAGACGGGTAATTCCAGAGTTTCGAGCAAGAGGCAGAGCTACCCTTTTGTTCTTAGGGTACGGGGTGCACATGGCTAGTAGCATGCAACTTGTAAAGCATAAGAAGTTGCTCCACCCTCCTCAGTTGTCCATGTGCACACAGCACACCATTTCTAACTCACAAGAGCCACATGTTCTGAGCTGGTGAGTAGTCAGCCAACAGGGCTTTGGGGTACTTGTGCCCTTTGTTGTAGTGGCTTCGGTGTGTCAGACTCATTACTTTTTCGTGTAGCTCCTGGATACATATAGGAGCCAGAATGGCGGCTTGAGG
This sequence comes from Ambystoma mexicanum, assembly GCF_040938575.1. Classification (NCBI taxonomy): domain Eukaryota; kingdom Metazoa; phylum Chordata; class Amphibia; order Caudata; family Ambystomatidae; genus Ambystoma; species Ambystoma mexicanum. The sequence goes on from NC_090936.1 coordinate 1,215,005,221, forward strand.
TCTGTGGAGATGGGATCTCGCATCTTAAGGTCTATGATGAGGCTTGCTGCATTATTTTGTAATAAGTGTGAGCTGGTGGCTTTGATGATTTGTCTGGCCTAGATGCCTAGAGTCGTAGTTGTCGGGGTTAGAAAGGACCCATGCTCTTGCCAGCTTTATTTGTTGTGACGTCTTTCTACAGCATATCCAGTTTTTAAAGCAGCGCTGAGGTGATGTCACCCATTTAAAGGCTGACTGCCATGTCTGCATCTAGGAGGATGCAAGTTTTTTAGGGAATTGACCTGGACTGGGAGTGTGCCTATGGATTCTGGCTACCTGCAGAGTAGCTCCTAGGATAATGCCAAGGTTCTTTAGGGAATAGACCTGGACCGGGAGGGAGTTACTAGGGATTATAGCCAACTGCAAGGTACCTTCCAGGATGATGTTTAGGTTTTTTAGAGAACTTGCAAGTGTATGCCTCGGCATACTTGCCACTTGAAAGAGGCGCGTGGCTAGGGATTCTGGCTACCTGAAAGGTAATTTCTAGGATGATGCTGACCCTCTTTTAGGAATTCACTGGTGGTGTGCCTAAGGATTCTGGCCACAAGAAAGTTAGCTTCTAGGATGATGCAGAGGTTCCTTGGGATATTGGCCATGAACCAGGTGGGGAGTAGCCTGGATTCTGGGCACCTGAAGGGTAGCTTCTCGGCTAATGCAGAGGTTTTTGGGGATAGTGGCCATGAACCAGGTGGGGACTAAGGATTCTGACTACCAGAAAAGTAGCTTCTAGGCGGATACAGAGGTTCTTTGGGAAATTGACCATGAACCAGGTGGGGTTTAGGCATTCTGATCACCTGAAAGGTAGCTTCTGTGCTGATGCAGAGGTTCTTTGGGAACTTCTTTTGCATCTTGTACTCATGGTGGCCCTGAATCATGCTGTTCCCATCTTCATCCTGTATCCTGGCTTGCAACATTATGTGTTACTACTGACTTCTGCAATTGAATTCACTCCCCTCTTGCTTCTCCACTCTTTTGACTGCTAACTCTCTGTTCTCTCCTCCCCTTACTTTCTTCTATGCACTTACTCTATCAGAATTGCCCCTGGCCCTAGTATGATAGCAACCTCGTCTGTCTCCTCCTCCTTCCCGTTACTGGTTTTTTCCTCCCAACCCCCCTCCAGCACTATCTGAAATGTCGTCAGGCCTAATATGATAGTCGCTTGTTCTGCACCCCTCTCCTCACCTCTTGTTTTTTTTACGGCTCTACCAGAAATGTCGTCAGGCCTAGTACGGTAGTCGCCTGTCTGTTTGCATTTCCTTCCCACTCTCCCCCCCCCTCCCTTCCTTATCTATGGCTTAGCTCTTGCACTATCTGAAATGTCGGCAGGACGAGTACGATAGTTAATTTCACATCCTTACTGTTCATGGCCTGTAAGAACGTCATTGTATTCTCCCTTGTTCCCTCCCTTGTCTTGAAGCGCTTTGAAACACATTATGTATAGGTGCTATATAAATAAACTATCATATCATATATTATGTCATATCATATTGGCCATGAACCGAGTGGGGACTTGGGATTCTGGCCACCTGAAAGGTAGCTTCTATGCTGATGCAGAGGTTCTTTGGGATATTGGTCATGAACCGGGTGGGGACTAGGGATTCTGGCCACCTGAAAGGTAGCATCTAGCATGATGCAGAGGTTTTTGGGGATAGTGGCCATGCAACAGATGGGGACTAAGGATTCTGGCTACCTGAAAGGTAGCTTCTATGCTGATGCAGAGGTTCTTTGGGATATTGGTCATGAACCGGGTGGGGACTAGGGATTCTGGCCACCTGAAAGGTAGCTTCTAGGTGGATGCAGAGGTTCTTTGGGATATTGGCCATGACCTAGGTGGGGACTTGGGATTCTGGCCACCTGAAAGGTAGCATCTAGCATGATGCAGAGGTTTTTGGGGATAGTGGCCATGCAACAGATGGGGACTAAGGATTCTGGCTACCTGAAAGGTAGCTTCTATGCTGATGCAGAGGTTCTTTGGGATATTGGTCATGAACCGGGTGGGGACTAGGGATTCTGGCCACCTGAAAGGTAGCTTCTAGCATGATGCAGAGGTTTTTGGGGATAGGGGCCATGCACCAGATGGGGACTAAGGATTCTGGCTACCTGAAAAGTAGCTTCTAGGCTGATGCAGAGGTTCTTTGGGAAATTGACCATGAACCAGGTGTGGTTTAGGCATTCTCATCACCGGAAAGGTACATTCTAAGCTGGTGCATAGATTCTTTGGGATATTGGTCATGAACCAGGTGGGGACTAGGGATTCTAGTCACCTGAAAGTTAGATTCTAGGCTGATGCAGAGGTTCTTTGGGATATTGGCCCTGAACCGGGTGGGGACTAGGGATTCTGGCCACCTGAAAGGTAGCTTCTAGCATGATGTAGCGGTTCTTTAAGGAATTAAGGTAAGCAGAGCAGTGCCCTGGGATTCTGTCTACCTCAAAGGTAGCTTTCGAGGATGATGGCAGGTTTTTTTTGGAAATTGACCTAGTCCGAGGATGTGACTAGAGATCCTGATCACAAGAAAATTATATTCTGGGATGATGCAGAGGTACTTAAAGGAATTGGAAAGGTGTGCCTAGAGATTCTGGTAACTTGAAAAGCACAGTGCTACAATGCTGTTATGGAATTGGACAGGTGTGTCCCTAGGGGGAACTGTACAGGTGTGTCCCTAGGGGGAACTGTACAGGTGTGTCCCTAGGGGGAACTGTACAGGTGTGTCCCTAGGGGGAACTGTACAGGTGTGTCCCTAGGGGGAACTGTACAGGTGTGTCCCTAGGGGGAACTGTACAGGTGTGTCCCTAGGGGGAACTGGACAGGCGTGCCCCTAGGGGGAATTGGACAGGCGTGCCCCTAGGGGGAATTGGACAGGCGTGCCCCTAGGGGGAATTGGACAGGCGTGCCCCTAGGGGGAATTGGACAGGCGTGCCCCTAGGGGGAATTGGACAGGCGTGTCCCCCTAGGGGAATTGGACAGGCGTGTGCCCCTAGGGGGAATTGGACAGGCGTGTGTCCCTAGGGGGAATTGGACAGGTGTGTCCCTAGGGGGAATTGGACAGGTGTGTCCCTAGGGGGAATTGGACAGGTGTGTCCCTAGGGGGAATTGGACAGGTGTGTCCCTAGGGGGAATTGGACAGGTGTGTGCTTAGGGGGAATTGGACTGGTGTGTCCCTAGGGAGAATTGGACTGGTGTGTCCCTAGGGGAATTGGACAGGCGTATCCCTAGGGGGAATTGGCAGGTGTGTCCCTAGGGGGAATTGGACAGGTGTGTGCTTAGGGGGAATTGGACAGGTGTGTCCCAAGGGGGAATTGGACAGGTGTGTCCCAAGGGGGAATTGGACAGGTGTGTCCCTAGGGGGAACTGGACATGTGTGTGCCCCTAGGGGGAACTGGACATGTGTGTGCCCCTAGGGGGAATTGGACAGGCGTGTGCCCCTAGGGGGAATTGGACAGGCGTGTGCCCCTAGGGGGAATTGGACAGGCGTGTGCCCCTAGGGGGAATTGGACAGGTGTGCCCCTAGGGGGAACTGGACAGGTGTGTGCCCCTAGGGGGAATTGGACAGGCGTGTCCCTAGTGGGAATTGGACAGGCGTGTCCCTAGTGGGAATTGGACAGGCGTGTCCCTAGTGGGAATTGGACAGGCGTGTGCCTAGTGGGAATTGGACAGGCGTGTGCCTAGTGGGAATTGGACAGGCGTGTGCCTAGTGGGAATTGGACAGGCGTGTCCCTAGGGGGAATTGGACAGGCGTGTGTCCCTAGGGGGAATTGGACAGGTGTGTGCCTAGGGGGAATTCCCTAGGGGGAATTGGACAGGTGTGCCCCTAGGGGGAATTGGACAGGTGTGTGCCTAGTGGGAATTCCCTAGGGGGAATTGGAGAGGTGTGCCCCTAGGGGGAATTGGACAGGCGTGTGTCCCTAGGGGGAATTGGACAGGCGTGTGTCCCTAGGGGAAATTGGACAGGCGTGTCCCTAGGGGGAATTGGACAGGCGTGTGCCCCTAGGGGGAATTGGACAGACGTGTGCCCCTAGGGGAATTGGACAGGCATGTGCCCCTAGGGGGAATCGGAAAGGCGTGTGCCCAGCATGTGCCCCTGGGGGGAATTGGACAGGTGTGTCCCTTGGGGGAACTGGACACGTGTGTCCCTAGGGGGAATTGGATGGGTGTGTCCCTAGGGGGAACTGGACAGGTGTGTTCCTAGGGGGAACTGGACAGGTGTGTTCCTAGGGGGAACTGGACAGGTGTGTGCCCCTAGGGGAATTGGACAGGCGTGTGCCCCTAGGGGTAATTGGACAGGCGTGTGCCCCTAGGGGTAATTGGACAGGTGTGTCCCTAGGGGGAATTGGACAGGTGTGTCCCTAGGGGGAATTGGACAGGCGTGTGCCTAGGGGGAATTGAACAGGCGTGTCCCTAGGGGGAATTGAACAGGCGTGTCCCTAGGGGGAATTGAACAGGCGTGTCCCTAGGGGGAATTGGACAGGTGTGTGCCCCTAGGGGGAATTGGACAGGCGTGTGCCCCTAGGGGGAATTGGACAGACATGTGCCTAGTGGGAATTTGACAGGAGTGTGCCTAGGGAGTGTGGCCACCTGGTTGGTAGATTGCTAGAATGATGTTATGGTTCTGTGGGGAATTTGACAGGAGTGTGCCTAGGGAGTGTGGCCACCTGGTTGGTAGATTGCTAGAATGATGTTATGGATCTGTAGGGAATTTGACAGGAGTGTGCCTAGGGAGTGTGGCCACCTGGTTGGTAGATTGCTAGAATGATGTTATGGTTCTGTGGGGAATTTGACAGGAGTGTGCCTAGGGAGTGTGGCCACCTGGTTGGTAGATTGCTAGAATGATGTTATGGTTCTGTGGGGAATTTGACAGGAGTGTGCCTAGGGAGTGTGGCCACCTGGTTGGTAGATTGCTAGAATGATGTTATGGATCTGTAGGGAATTTGACAGGAGTGTGCCTAGGGAGTGTGGCCACCTGGTTGGTAGATTGCTAGAATGATGTTATGGTTCTGTGGGGAATTTGAAAGGAGTGTGCCTAGGGAGTGTGGCCACCTGGTTGGTAGATTGCTAGAATGATGTTATGGTTCTGTGGGGAATTTGAAAGGAGTGTGCCTAGGGAGTGTGGCCACCTGGTTGGTAGATTGCTAGAATGATGTTGTGGTTCTGTGGGGAATTTGACAGGAGTGTGCCTAGGGAGTGTGGCCACCTGGTTGGTAGATTGCTAGAATGATGCTATGGTTCTGTGGGGAATTTGACAGAGCGTGCTTAGGGAGTGCGGCCACCTGATTGGTAGATTGCTTGGGTGATGCCAAGGTTCTTTGGGGAATTGCTGCAAAAGGGGATGGATAATCCTAAGGATTCTGTTAACCTGAGCAGTAGCTTTTAGGATGATACTGAGATACTTTATGGAATTGGCCAGGGCTAGGGGAGTGATAGGGAATTGAATGTAATTTGCTAGGAAAAGGGAGGCCAAATGTGAGAATTGTTGTTGTAAAGAATCGGGTTTATTCAACCTTGATGATCCATGAACCACCTGAAGGTGTTTGTGATTTTCTGTGGATATGAAAGGCAATTACTGCCTCGTCGGCATAACTTTTCAATCTTGTGGAGAACTGATTTATTATTATAGTGAAATGTCGGATGTAGGCACAAAACAACCAAGAAGAGAGCTTGCATCCTTGGGGGATCCCTTTGCTGGGTGTGGTGGGTTTCGATGTGCACTATCCTATTTTCTCATGGGTAGGGGACTCTTACAGGAATGTATTTTAGGGCTGGGCTTTGGCGGCCTATGTAGAATGGGGTCTCTTAATGGGAATGGGGTGGTCTACAGTGTTACATGTTAAAGCCAGATCTGGAGGAATATGTATAAAGGAAGAGTTGATGTCCAACGCGGATGACTTGTCATGAAAATAGGACTCGTTTCAGTTCTCTGGGAAGGTCGGAACACATCCTGTATCACGTCAAATTCTTCACTGAATTCTGACAGATGTGTGGCGATGCTCTTCTCCAGCATTGTAGACATTTAAGGTATAATCACAAACAGGGAAAAGCTGTTGAGGTCCTCAATGTCGAGGGCTGGCTTTTTAAGCATGGTTGCCTCTTAGAAGGAGCTAGGAAGTCTACCTGCCTTGAAGAATGAGTCGCAGATAAGAGATGGAGGAGGCCACGGAGGAGGCCACGGAGTTTATCTTCATGGTGGTGAAAGAAGCAAGACCAGGGGTGCACATTGCCCCAGAAGCCTTAATGGCCGTCCATGGGTTGATGATGGTAGTAGGTAGAGCAGGAATGAAAGCTACTAGAGTTGGACTTTTATGCTACGTCTTAGAACCAACCAGCTCCCGCTACTTGCGATCCAAGGTGCCTTTACAAAAATGCCTAGAGAAACTCGAATTTGTTGCATTTGTAAAGGCATAGACAAACTCGAAAGCCCACGACATGTCCTTACCCAACGTGTGAAATTGGGATCTAACTATATGTGCACATTGGGACAGTTCACTGGCGACTATGACGCCATCAAGTCTGATCATTTTTTGGCATTATTGCCTAAATACAGACTCTGAGGCAGTTCATATTGCATTTTTTTCAAAATTAATTTCTTTGGTTTACAAAATAAACCTTTAAAATATCACAAAATTGAAAAAAATCCCTCCCAAGTTTCTCTTTGACCATTGACGAACATCTCACCAGGCTTTTATTCAACTTATGGTCAAAAATAATTGGCTTACTTACAGCTTGATGATTTGAGCCGGCAATTTGATAATCAAATAGGTGCCCCCCCACCCCCACCCGCCTCTTATAGCCATGGTTGGGTAGGTTTGGGAAAAGAAAAGGAAAGAAAAGAGGAGAAAATGCTGGATTGATTTCCTGAAGAAAGAATGTTAAGAATGCTAAGAATCCATCCATTTATCTTATTTGCTTTATTTTAAATCTTCTTGATTATGGCTATCTATGTTATTATCTAGATATTGATTGTATTGTGTAAAAAATGTATGATACATTTATCTTTTGTAAAAGTTCATTTTTGAACTGAAACAAATGGAGATTGTAGTTAAAGATTTTAAGCATTTTCAGAAAAGCTGTGTGTGGCTATACTGGCCGTGTCCTGGAAATACGCTGCGTTCTTCTTCCTTTCCATCATGGATCCTCGAACCTGGATGTTCCTGGAAGTGTTCTCCTCACTGAGCTGCTGTGTCGCCATCTTCTATGTTCCTGGTTTCTCAGGGATCTTCTCTGTGTGTGTTGAGCTCATTGTCACACCTTTCATGCCAGGGTGCATGTTATTCCGGACGCCTAAGGTCAGGCTGCCTGGTGGTCTGGTGAACCCTTCGTTTAAGGACTTCAACAGATCACTGGGGTCTTGCCTATTGTGATGGTAGATGGTTGATGGTTTAGATGGTTGCAGAATTTTCGTCCCTGTGATCTTTCTAATACGTCAGAAGGTGCCCAGGTGGGTTTCCATCTGAGTAGTGGGTCAGTATGGTGTTGCCAGTTGCTTGGGATCAGTTGGTGGTCAGACCACGGGATCGTGGTGTGTGATGCCTTCTCCAGTGTGATGTTAATGAACCTAATAACGTAGAGAACCTGCCCTCTTCTTGAAGGAGTGAATTAGGACATGTAGAAAGCCCTCAGATTATCTGCGATGACCCGAGTAGACTTGTTGGCTTGTCAGTGGAAGAGACCTGGTAGAGATATCACCATGGATCAGAAGCTTATACATTGACCCTTTTCTGTTGCCGTGAAGATCAGACCACGTCTGGAGGGTGGGTGTGCAACACTAGGCAGGTTGTAGAGGTATTATGGTCCCCTCATGAGCTATTGCAACCATAAAAGTGTCTTTTAGGTTAGAAGCCGATAAACCTTGCTCCTCGGGTACTCAAATCTTTGTCGCAAAGCAGAAACTGGCCTAAATGCATATGTCCTTTGTCCAAATTTACAGGAAAAAATACGTGATATTGTTAAACTTCTCAAGTCAAAAATGTTTAGTAATTTCACAAATGCTGGGAGAAAGTGTCTCTTTGCCCAGCCTTGTCCCTGGAAGCATCCTTCAGGGCTTGTGATGAAAAGTGCAAAACCGGACGGTGCACAGAGGCTCCTTTTGAGAGGTTTGGCTGGAGCACAGAATCACTGACCCAAAATGTTCTATTATTTGCGCTCGACCCGCCTTTGGCAGCGGCTGCCTTAGATGAAAGTGACTAATTTAAAGTGACATCAATTAAAGTAATTGACTAGAGGCTCTGCCCTCTGGCTCAAAAGTAAGGGGCAAGGGTCATATGCCTGCCAACCCTCTTGTTAGTTGGTTCATCTTTCATGCCATGTTATGCTACAGCAAGGGCCCGCACCTCACAGCTTTGCACGTGGTTTCTACTTCGACTCCCAGATCCCTCACTGTTGACTATGCTGACTGGGGCTGATGGTACTTGTAGTCCAAAACATAAGGTGAGCAGCCGAGACATTGTTAGGGGGTGGGTTGGAGGGGCTATAGCCCGGGTCTTTTGGTTGTAGCCCCGGATAGAAGCAGATTGCAAAAAGGGGAGTGGAAAAAGGAAGTGCACACGCCTGTACGCCACCCTTTTGTACTTCACCATGCAAATTAAGTAACTGCCTCCTGCCATGGACGTGTGGCAGGCAGTGTTTACAATGGATTCCTCACATGGCAGGCAGCGTTTACAATAGATTTGTATGGAGTCTCTATGCTTTTTGCTGCTGTAAAAAGCTGGCAGACTCCATAGTAACCCACAACATTTGCGCAGGTATGAAAAGCCATGCCGGTGCAAATTCTGTAGTATTTGTTTGGCGGAGAGGAAAGGGGCAGTGAAATCGTAAATTACAATACGCCCCTTTTCTGTGCCATACAAAAAAATGAAAATGTGACGTGATAAGCCTTTCATTTACATTAGACAGTGCAGTAGAATAGACTCCAGTATGTTTGATTACACAAACAATGCCACCATTCCATTCATTGATTTAGAATGTTATGTTGAACTGCAGTGGTACCCAACAGGGGCGTTGCTAGGGGGGGGGGCTAAGGGGGCTATAGCCCCTGATCTTTTGGTTGCAGCCCCGGATAGAATCTCAGGAGCTACAGCCAAAAGACTAGCTAGCCCCCAGTCCCAACGGTTCTTACATCAGCGTAGTCCCCGGTCTTTTCCGGACCTAGCAACTCCCCTGGTACCCAATGCATCGTTCCGTGCTGCGATGTGCGTCGCTTTCCCTTGGGTTTGATGTGATCGTTGACTCAAGAAGAGGGCTCGCTGCGATACTAGTCGCCCACGAGCTGTATCTTGGTGCTGTGACATCCAGCTCTTATCCTCCGAAGGTAACCTGCACCCACAAGCCTCTACAGAAGCACCCGATGCTCGTCTGCTTACCTCCCACTGGTGGCTGGTGAATTCTTTTAATGGAGGGGTGTAAATATTTCCCCCAAATATGCCCTAGCCACCGAGCGTAGCCAGGGAGCCCGAACCTCTCAAGGAGGATTTCTCCCCCAGAGAATTTTCTTTTTGAATAATGGGATAAAATGGTACATTGTACAGAACAATTGTTTTTGAATAATTGGGTAAAAAGCCAAGCAGTTTGCATTGGGTTTTGTCAGGTAACTCATGAAAAAAATCCAATAGATGCAAGTCGCCAGCAGTGCACAGGAGCATTTCACAACACATTTTCATGATGCCTTTGCCCACAATATATGGCAGTATGAAACATTTTCATGCTGACTGTGCCCATACATGTCCATGCTGGCTGCACCAATATATGCCAGTTTTCCCATATAATAGCATACTCCTGTTTGCTTTGCGCATAACGCCAGTAATGATACTATAAGAAACCATGTCCACGCCTGTTTTGCCAATATAGACGGGGGCCCGAGGAATCATGAATGTCTGACGTCACCCACGGTCTCCCAATGCCTTTCACATAGCTCTATCGGAGTGGAGCCGTGGGCACTTTGTTTGCTGGCCTTCACCCATGTAAGGTGCTGTGCAGGGCATAAGCGACACCACCAGGCTTTGTATTTGCAAAGAGTTTAAATGTTTTAGGTTCTTTCCAAATACAAATCCTGCATTTGCATTATTATGGAGAGAGTCAAAATCCCTCGCTCAATAATGCGAATGCATTTTTTTTTTATTGCATTTTACATTTTTTACTTTTCTTCTTCGTTTTTTTTTAATTTGCAGGGCTGAACCTGGAGGGTCCTGAAAATCTATGGATGGTGTGGGCACAGCTGCTGCCCTAGTGCCTCTATGGGTGAGCCTCCACTGCACACCACATGCATCAAACAAACCTTGCATTAACTTGCATGTCCCCCCATGCACCCCTGACTGCCAACTCATGCAGGCATCGAGCTCCGGTCTGCGCACAATGACACCCAATGGCAGTGTGATGACACATTAGACGCACACCCATCGATCACCCGCACACAGGTGAGAAGCTCCATGCAGTCTGCCAGACCGCAACGCCAAGTGCCACTTGAACACACACCACAGGCGTAGACGAGCACAGATGCCCGCAGGCAGTGGTACTGCGTAGCCTGCCTCTCGTAGGCATTCAAATAGAAATCTCTGCTCTGCTTCTCCTGCTCCCACTCTGCCAATCTCTGTTCTTGTGGCACACAGTTCTGCAATGTGATTATGTTGGCTAGGGCTGGTGGGAACTGTAGTCCAAAACATCTGGTGAGCCAAAGGTTGCAGAGGCATGCTATAGAAAGACTCAGCAGCACAACCTGCCAATTGCATACGGTAGCATAACATAATGTAACATTTAACCCCTTAGGTGCCAAGGACCAGTGTGCTCGTCCTTTTTGCATAGACTTGCATAACAGCCTGGCAGAGTGGCATAGCATAGCAGCACCCCTGCCCCCCACACCAACTCTCTTACATTTTGATTAGGCTCAGCTGGGCCCCTGTGTTAAAACTGCTTTGTCGTCAGTGACTTTTGCAGAGTTTCTGCTGCGATGAGATAAACTGTGTTAAAACAGGGAATTCTAGAAACCGCAGGCAACTTGCACCCAATCCTGGCTCTCCCTCTGGGTGAGCTCAGATGCATGCATGTTATGCCTTGCATTTCTATAGTGCCTCCTACTACAGATTATGGCGTTGAGGCACGTTTTGCCTGTCCGGGAGGCAAAGAGGAGTGTCATGGAGCATTCAGCAGTTGTAGGGAGGAGCAACGTCGGGTAGATAGTTGGGATGAGGGTGAGGGATAGGTGGGAGGCTCAGGAAGGCCTGGGAAGGAAGGGGTGGAGGACCTATGTACGATTGGACCGAGTTTATCATGGCATTCCACTGTGTTTTATGGGGCGCAGCGCCAAGAGGAGAGATCGCTGGAGTAAGGCGCTTGCTGCGCCAGGGGGTACGTCTCTAATGTACACATCTCGTGGTGAGCCACACATGTTGAATCCATAACCAAGAAGACACATGCATCAGTGTTTTTACTTCCCTAGTCCCTCAACACACATTTGGGAGAGGGTTGCCTGTCACAAATCCGCATTTGCCAAGCTTGAAAAAAACGCTCTGAAAAGTGAGCAAATGCAATCTCGAATTTTTGGGGGGTGTCCTCATTTATGTCATGTATACCAGAAGGATGTGTTTGGCCAAACCCCTATGCTTGTGATTCTGTGCAAGTGCTTAAGGACACAAATCCTGTCCCCGGGCTCGGCAGATCCCTTCCACAGTGTCGGGGCGACCCAAGGCATGTACAATCCATGCCCCCGCCCCCAATAAATGCCAACATTATCCATTCCATTAGAGAGACAGTGGTCTAATCCTGGTTAAAACTATTGAATTCTAGGACTTGTAGGGCTGGATTTAAAATGCGGGAGATCCAGGACTACAAGTCCCAGAATGCAAAGTCGAAACCAGGACTGGACTAGTGCCCCCCGAATGGCATATATGCGAGGGCAGTTCCCACAATGCGCTGTTCATATAAAGGGGTGTTGTTTTGGGTATGGTTTCTGATTTCAGGAGGAAATGCCAGGAGAGGGTTTATCTGAAAGTCAGACTGGAATCTGCATGCGCAGCTTCTGTTTTCATGGGAAGGGGGTGCGCTTTTAACCAACCCCTCCCTAAGCCCCCTCCCAGGCCCGCCCCGGGCCCTGTCCCTCTGTAAGGCCCGCGTTCACACGGCCAGCGTTTGTCAGGAATATTTTGCTGAAGACGAAGTGCACGTTTCTTCGCCTGAGCTTGTTCAAGGCACGCCAACAGGGTCATCAATCAAGTAAAGAGGCCCTGACAGGAGACAAGCCAGAGAACCAGAAAGGTCCGGTTATGACCGGTTTAGATGATGCGCACAGATTAGCAGGTAACACTTTGGACCCGAGGCACTCTCTGCTCTCACACGCCATGATCGGGGCTTGCAGGCCCCCTGGCCCGGCGAGACCCTGTCAGAGGCTCGCCCCTTCTTACGCAGGGTGCAGGCGCCCAATGGATTCAGTTCACGATAACAGACTACAACTCCCAGAATGCATTCGTTCTGTAACGCAAAAGCCAGAAACGGAGGAAATGGTGTCACATGGACACCCGAAAACTATATTCACAAAAATATCGGGTGATCACTGCGGGACACTTTCTACAACAATGCGGCAATAGCTACTGTTACATGGTATCAGTTATACACTGTAGGACACTTTCTGCAACAATGAGAGGCAATGGCCGCCGTTACATAGTGTCAATTATAGACTCACTGATCACTGCAGGACACTTTATGCAACAATGAGAGGCAATGGCCGCTGTTACATAGTGTCAATTATAGACTCACTGATCACTGCAGGACACTTTCTGCAACAATGAGAGGCAATGGCCGCTGTTACATAGTGTAAATTATAGACTCACTGATCACTGCAGGACACTTTCTACAACAATGAGAGGCAATGGCCGCCGTTATATAGTGTCAATTATAGACTCACTGATCACTGCAGGACACTTTCTACAACAATGAGAGGCAATGGCCGCCGTTATATAGTGTCAATTATAGACTCACTGATCACCAGGACACTTTCTACAACAATGAGAGGCAATGGCCGCCGTTACATAGTGTCAATTATAGACTCGCTGATCACTGCAGGACACTTTCTACAACAATGAGAGGCAATGGCCGCCGTTACATAGTGTCAATTATAGACTCACTGATCACTGAGAGGCAATGGCCGCTGTTGCATAGTGTAAATTATAGACTCACTGATCACTGCAAGACACTTTCTACAACAATGAGAGGCAATGGCCGCCGTTATATAGTGTCAATTATAGACTCACTGATCACCGCAGGACACTTTCTACAACAATGAGAGGCAATGGCCGCCGTTACATAGTGTCAATTATAGACTCACTGATCACCGCAGGACACTTTCTACAACAATGAGAGGCCATGGCCACTGTTACATAGTGTCATTTATAGACTCACTGATCACTGCAGGACACTTTCTACAACAATGAGAGGCAATGGCTGCTGTTACATAGTGTCAATTATAGAGTCACTGATCACCGCAGGACACTTTCTACAATGAGAGGCAATGGCCGCCATTACATAGTGTCAATTATAGACTCACTGATCACTGCAGGACACGTTCTACAATGAGAGGCAATGGCCGCCATTACATAGTGTCAATTATAGACTCACCTACTCCCCATATGACATTTTCTACAACAATGAGGCTACATAGAATAGATTATAGCCTCACCTGATCAACCACAGGAAACTTTCTACAAAAATTATGGTATAGTTACTGTTATATAGTATCAGTTATACACTGCACATGGCACGTTCTACAAACATGAGCCAATGGCTGCTGTTACATAGCATCAATGATGAACTTGACTAGGCGAAATATCTCTCAACTCTAAAGTGCAAGAATGACCTTCCTTCCTTCCTTCCTTCCTTCCTTCCTTCCTTCTTTAAATTGAATCTTTCTTTCTATTTCTTCCTTCTTTCCCCTTCCCCTTCCTTTCTTTATTTCTCTTTCTTTCTTTATTCTTTCCTTCCTCCTTCTCCCCTTCCCTGCCTTTCTTTCTTCCTTTGTTTTTGTTTATCTCTTTCTCTCACCTTCTCTTTCTTTCTCTCATTCTTCCTTCCTTGTACCTTCCATCCTTCTCTCTCTTGCTCTCTCTTTCTCTTTTTCTTCCTTCCTTCCTCGTATTTTCTTTTTTTCTTTTTATCTGTCTCTCTCGTTTTCTCTCTTTCGTCCTTCCTTCCCTACTTCTCTTTCTATCTTTCTTTCTCTCTTGTCTGCAGGCTCTCAATCTCTCCTAGCCACTCTCTTACTGTTGCTACACTCTACTGCCCCCTGGACAAATCTCCTCTTTTCTTTCTGAGTGGGCTGACCTTTCCTCCTCCCTCCTGACCTCTACCACTGAACTCCTCCTCCTTGGTGACCTCAACATTTACCTCAATTCCCCCTGTCCCTCATCTCTGCTCTTTCACGACCTTTGCAATTCCCTCTCCCTCTCTATCCTCCCCTTTGGCCTGACGCACTCTGCAGGACACACAGTCGAGGTCCTGATCTCCTCTGGTCTCCCCCTCTCTATCCCTCTGACCACTCCTCTCTCCTGGAGTGATCACTGCCTTCTCTCCTCTCTCACTCTCTCCTCCCCAAGCCAAGCACACCCCAACACCACCACCTACCTTCTTGGACATCCGACCTATGACGCGTGTGTCAGCTCAGGCTTTCGCTACTACATTTCCCCCTCCCCCTTCTCCTCCCCTGGCTTCTGTCCTTTCTCTACTGTTCCATTTCTGATACTCTCGATATCCTTGCCCCTGTCATGAGGATCCCCTTGAAGTCCAAAGCCAAGTGTAATTCCTGGTATGACTCTACCCTAGCTACACTTAAACGTAAGTGTAGGGCGGCTGAGAGAAAATGGAGGGCTTCCTGTTCATCCTCTGACAAACTGGCCTGTCGCCTGCTCCAAAGGCAATACCGACTCTCTGTCAGTACCAAGAAGAGAGTCCACATTCAAGCTTGTGTCTCTGCGGCATCTAACACCTCGGCTGAACTCTTCAAAATCTGCAAGGAGCTTGCCAACCCTGCCGCAGTCTCTACCACTCCTCTTACCTCCCAGGCTCTCTGCAATGAACTTGCCTCTCACTTTATCTCAAAAACCCAGGACATCTTGTCCACCCCATCCTGCCCCTCCTCTTCCCCCTTAGTCTGCGCTTGCTAACCCCCCTTAACCCCCCTCCCTCTTTCTCTTCCTTTCCTCTCTTCTCCCCTGATGAGGTTGCTAGACAAGTCCGATCTATGAAAGCCTCGTCAAAACAGGTTCATCCCTGTTCCTCTAAAACCATCAAGAACCACGTTGACACCCTCACTCCAGCCCTTGACGATTTTTGCCACCATTCCTTTGATTCAGGATCCGCCCCCCTCTGAAACACTCCCTTGTGCATCCTCTTCTCAACAAACACACAGCTGATCCTTCCTGTCCGGCTAACTATCGCCCAATCTCCATTACTCCCTTTCTGGGCAAACTCCTGGAAAAGCTGGCCATCTCTCAACACAACCTTCATTCTGATTCTGTTGCCTGTCTCCGTGACAACTAGTCTGGTTTCAGAGCAGCCAGAAGCATGGAAACTGCTCTCCTGAACATCCGTGACGATCTGCTCTCTAACCTTGACTCTAGCATTCCCTCTGTCCTCATCCTACTCGATCTCTCTTCTGCCTTCGACACAGTCAACCATACCATCCTGCTTAACCATCTCCGTAATAACCTGGGTATTGTAAGCGATATTCAATCAACACTACAGCCAAGTCAATGCCTAGTCTGGGATGCTGAGGAAAACCCTTATTAATGTATTTTTATGTCTAGTTCAGTACTCTGGATGACCACCCTTGTATAACACCCCCGTCTTAGAATCCCCCTGACCCCACTGAGCCAAGAAGTAGGTTTGTTTTGCAAATTAAAAGGTTTATTTGAGAATTTAAACAATATATATATATATATCACACTTTATAATAAATTAATATCTGATAGTACACTTAGACATATGGGGCCTCATTACGACTCAGGTGGTAAGGGGTTTACGGCGGCGTAAACAGCGCCGACCCTTACCGCCTGATTCCGAGGTCCCTTAGCGCCATGGCGGATTTAACACCTGCTTTTAGCAGGTGTTAAAATCCATGGCGCTAAGGGACCATGTTGTTAATTACGCCACCGTAATTTACGGTGGCGTAATTAACGCCTTCCCCACTCCCATTATGCCCTATGGGGCAAAAATGGGAAAGGGGAAGGGTAAATGGGGATTGGGGACTTACCGCCCCGCCGACCTCGGAATGGGGCGGTAAGTCCGCCAACCACCATGGCGTAAACGTAGTTTACGCCATGGTGGTAAAGGGACGACCCAGGCGGTAACTTACCGCCTGGGTCGTAATGAGGCCCATGATGTTGATCAACAATGGGTAATCTGGCACTAGCGCACTTCTTTACAATCAATGAGGAGTTAGTATAGGATGGATAAAGTAGCAAAATACTTTTATGATTTCAAGGGAAAGCAATGAGGAATAAAATGCAGTACAGAAATACTTGATATGATTTTAGCAAAAGATAAGATATTCACTTTTTCTCTGGCAATTCACCCCCCTCCCCTATGCAATGTAAGAAATGGAAGGAGATGGAAAGAGGAGCACACAGTTCTCAGGAATGCAATCAAAGACAATACGAAATTCAATTCCCACCCCAGCAAGCTTAGAGAAAACCGGTATGAGTTTTAAAACACAGGCCCAAGTGCTTTGAATGTGGTGGCAGTGAAGTGAGAAATATGCTGAAAATGCTTTTAATTCCCTTTAGGAGGTTCAGGGTGAGTGAGAGATACTTGGGATGAGCTCAGGCTCACTTTAGCAATGATTCAGGGATGGTTATTAAGAGGCAAACGAATTTTTAGCACAGGAAAGCAAAAAGCTGCTATCTTTTTACAGGTAAAGAAATCAGCGCAAATCGCGGCAAAATTCGCGAGTGCGTCAATCGCGATTACGGCAAAAGTATAAGGAGTAGCAAGTCGGTTTTAGGTTCGTTGGAAAGCTTAGATTCTAAGCTTTCAGAGGAAAGTTGAATCGCGTTCCCAAACGGTTCCAGGGATACGGACGATATACGGACGATTTAATAAAGGTAGTTTTTTTCGGATTTAAAGTAAATTCAAAATGACAGGTGACAGTTGTGCAGCTTTACAAATGACAGATGACACGATTTCTAGGAGGCTGTTCTACTTAGGTTAAAATAGTTTGGAGTAGATTATTTTAACTAAGAGATTGGTTCTGCACAGTTCTGCTAGGTACTCACAATATAGATTTGAAATAGGCCTCGCCACGGATCTGGTCAGGTTTTGGACTGGACTCCGGTTCTGGTCTCGGCACTTCACAGTGATCTGGGTCAGCTCTCTGGTTCTGCTCACAGCGGTCTGGGTCACTCTGGATCTCTGGTCTGGTCTCTGGCAATTGTTCTTGGCAAAAGAATTCAAACAGCTCGCTGTGGAATAGTTTGCAAATGATTTTGAGGCCTGCTGACAATTACTTTTGCTTGCAGTGGGCCTTCTTGGTTCAAAGTTCTGTAGTCTCTGTTTAGCTTGGAAGTCTAAGTGTTGGATCTCTGGATGTGAAGTCGTCGGTCAGCATACTCCGCAGCAAATGGAATTGAATGTCCCTACCTGTCCCAGCAGTCTCTTTTTATGTGTTTTGAAAATGGGTGTGTGTCTGGGCCTAGCTAAGCCTGCACCTCTCTACTTGTCATTGGCCCAATTCTCCCCTCTACCATGATTGGGGGAAGGAAATAGATTGTCATCATGATGAGGTCTGTTTATGGGTCAGAGGATCCTCCCCTGGTCAGTTTGCCCACAAATCTATATTTGATTCAAATACATCCTTCCCAGATATACAATTTGTTGAAATTACATGTGCACATTATATATTCCTTATGGTCCATGCTTGTCCACCTCTGATCTTCCTGGGGGCTTGCATTCAAAAATGACAACATTTTGCGCTTTTTAACTGGTTTTGCAATATCGGACATTTACCCAAAATTACACACATGTGCGCAAGGAGTATGGACATTAATTGATGAAGTGTCAGATTTTTAACATGCAGACATTTGGAGTGAGACCCTATTTTCCGCTAGCAACCCCCCAGAATACACCACAGGGTCCTAACGCCTCTCAAAATGTTCACAGAAAAATCACAAAAATAATGATATTACTTATATAATTCTGACAAGTCCGCACTATGAGTTATCTATCTTTTTCAAATTATGCTCTGGTCAAAAAGGGGTGTGGCTTCCCACGTCACAGGGTGGAATAACTGGTTTATCCACTTCCCCCAAGCTCAGCTGCTAGCAGAGGCACTGCCCCTCCCAGTTTCCCCTAAGAGGAAGCCACTTTACGACTCCCCCAATATAACATTTGCCTGAGTCAAGGGAGTTGCATTGTTCTGTTCCTTCCAGTTCCCAGGTGCTCCACCCCTAATCTAATCAGAGAGGTGACAACTCCTTTTGGCAAGGGGCAGCAGGATGCAGCTAGGCCTGGGAAGAGTGGCTGAACAGGTTTCTCCTGTCGGGGGTAGTTGTCAGGCAGAATCCAGTTTCACTAAGCCAGGTTTCAGCTAAATGTCACTTTTTGTTCCCAGTTTTCTAGATTCAAATCAAACTGACAATTTGTACCTATACATTAAATAATTACTTCCTTCAAGTCATTTCAGAATATGGTTTTACATTCTTCCACCTCTTAGCAAGTCTTTCCTTGGTCTGGTTTTGTTTCATTTGTTCAGTTTTACACAAAAGTCTGGTGGTTTTAAAACGCCGGCTTTCTGATAGTGGTGAGTACTGGTAATGCAACCATTTTTGGGATTAAGAAAATGAATTCCCCACAGTTCTGAGTTGCTTTTTTTTGGCAATCGGCATTGCCATTCCCAATGGTATCAGGCTACTGTGTGTGTAGCCCAATGGTGGTTTTAGGCAGTGCCCTCCTGTGCTCACAACATAGGCAAAAATGGGTGGCAGCCTATTCTTCATGTTTTCCCTGTGCACTCTCTGGGGAGTTCTGGCCATCATGATGTTTTCCATGCCAGTACGGCACAGTTTTATGGTAGGGCTTGTATGCATGGGTAAAAACATCCCACAGTATCACTGATCAGGCTCTGGCCTGGCTAACCTCTTTCCTCTCTGATCGACCCTCCCAGGTTCAATTGGGGTCCTTCCTATCCTCTTGCCCTGGCTTTTCAACCAATACCTCGCAACTCGCCCCCACTGCGTTGCAACTTTCTGCTCAATTTTCCAGTGCTATGCTGATGACACTCAACTCATTTTCAGGCTGCCCTCGGCCACGTCCTCTCCCTCTCTCATATCTGATTGCCTAACTGCCATTCAAGATTGGTGTGCCGCCAATGATCTTTGTCTGAATGCCAGCAAGACGGAGATCCTCCTCATCGGCACACCTTCACCATCCTTTCCCCTCACTCCCTGGCCGGCCTTGCTTGGCCCTCCTCCTATCCCCACCTGTGAGGCTAAGAACCTCGGGGTCATATTTGACTCCACACTTTCCTTCTCCGCCCACATCTCTGAGGTCTCTAAAAAGTCAAACTTCCTACTGCACCTCATCAGAGGTACTCTTCCTTTCCTCTCCTCCCCCCAGAAGCTCATGGTATCCCAAGCTCTGGGTCTAGCGTGGACTATTGTAACAGCCTCTCTCCAAATCTACCTGCCTCTACTCTCCGCCCTCTACAACTTATCCAGAATAGGACTGCAAGAGTTGTCCTTGGCCTCAAGCCCTGGGATCGTATCTCTCCAGCCCTGAAATCTCTCCATTGGCTCCCAGTGGATGCAAGGATATAAATTCAAAACCCTCTGCATTGCCCACAAGGTTTTCTGAGGCCTGGGTCCAAAATACCTGCAGCTATCCCTCCGCAAATACCTCCCATCTCGAGCACTACGCTCCTCTACCTCTAACTCCCTCAGGGTCATTTGTTTCTCAAAGAAACAAGCCGGGGTAGATCTCTGTCTTCGACCGGGGCCTTTTCCGGAACAGCCTCCCTGCCCCTCTCAAACTTGAGGCAAACCATCTCCGGTTCCGGAAACACGTCAAGACCTTCCTCTTTGCATTTGCCTTTGCTCCCCCTCTCCCCTGCTGATCTGCTCTCTCTTGGCACCGTGCACCTGGCCACCCTCGATCCCCCTGGCCAAATTACCTTCTCACCCTGCCACCCTTCTGCACTGCCTCCCGGCCTCCCCTTGCACTGGGGACTGTATCTGTATCCATACAGTCCCCCACCCCCATTTTCTTTTTATGCACTTATCAGACTTACCAAATTCTGCTGCCGTAAACACAGCACTTGCCACTTGCTGGCTGCACTACCCCTGTTTATTGCTCCATTATATATTTTATTTGTCTTTATTATTATTTATCTGTTTATCTTCTGCTCAACACTTTCCACTCTCCCCCTTCCATGCACGTCTCCCCCTTCTCCCTCTACCCTGCACTTGCACAATCTCAATGCCACTGGGCCTAGTAAGGTTGTTGTTTTGTTCTCCCTTGTTCCCCCCCCCTTTATGCCTGATCGCGCTCTGAAACACTTGTGTAGTAGCGAAATACAAATAAAATATCATATCTCTCTTTCTTCTGTCCTTCCTTGTTCCTTCCTTGTTCCTTCCTTGTTCCTTCCTTGTTCCTTTCTCTCTTTCTCTCTTTCTCTTTCTCTCTTAGTGTTGCATTGGCAAGTGGATACGACCCTCGACATGAGGGGCAGTCATGAGAGCTGGGGTCACACAGCGCACCCGCCAGTACCTTTTTGGAATGTGTCTTGCCTTTACAGTAGACTGGTGCCAGAGATCCCTCTGGCACCCAAAGCAATGTGCGCCTGAAGGCCTCTGTGCTGTAAAGGACACCTGCGCCACACAAACTTCCCCCTCGCAGAGCACCTGTGGCCAGGGCCCACTCATGCAGGTGTGGGGGCCTCCACCCATATTGAATGGGAAGGAGACGCCTAGTGGTGAAATGATAAACAGCATCTCAAAAGTCTGTACATGGCCAGTGTTCAAGATATTCTGGGGCTAAACCAACATTGAGTTCTGTGGCCAATGTGGCTGATTTGGCCTATACAAAGAGCGCTGCAGAAAGGTCGCTGACCAGTACTGCTGGAAGTGACCAGTACTGCTGGAAGTGCCCTGCAGAGACCAGTACTGCTGGAAGTAACCAGTACTGCTGGAAGTAACCAGTACTGCTGCAAGTGCCCTGAAGGGACCAGTACTGCTGCAAGTGCCCTGAAGGGACCAGTACTGCTGCAAGTGCCCTGAAGGGACCAGTACTGCTGGAAGTGCCCTGAAGGGACCAGTACTGCTGCAAGTGCCCTGAAGGGACCGGTACTGCTGGCAGTGCCCTGAAGGGACCAGTACTGCTGGAAGTGCCCTGAAGGGACCAGTACTGCTGGAAGTAACCAGTACTGCTGGAGGTGCCCTGAAGGGACCAGTACTGCTGGAAGTGACCAGTACTGCTGCAAGTGCCCTGGAGGGACCGGTACTGCTGGAAGTGACCAGTACTGCTGGCAGTGCCCTGAAGGGACCAGTACTGCTGGCAGTGCCCTGCAGGGACCGGTACTGCTGGAAGTAACCAGTAATGCTGGAAGTGCCCTGCAGTGACCAGTACTGCTGGAAGTAACCAGTACTGCTGGAAGTGCCCTGAAGGGACCAGTACTGCTGGAAGTAACCAGTACTGCTGCAAGTGCCCTGAAGGGACCAGTACTGCTGCAAGTGCCCTGAAGGGACCGGTACTGCTGCAAGTGCCCTGAAGGGACCGGTACTGCTGGCAGTGCCCTGAAGGGACCAGTACTGCTGGAAGTGCCCTGAAGGGACCAGTACTGCTGGAAGTAACCAGTACTGCTGGAGGTGCCCTGAAGGGACCAGTACTGCTGGAAGTGACCAGTACTGCTGCAAGTGCCCTGGAGGGACCGGTACTGCTGGAAGTGACCAGTACTGCTGGCAGTGCCCTGAAGGGACCAGTACTGCTGGCAGTGCCCTGCAGGGACCGGTACTGCTGGAAGTAACCAGTAATGCTGGAAGTGCCCTGCAGTGACCAGTACTGCTGGAAGTAACCAGTACTGCTGGAAGTGCCCTGAAGGGACCAGTACTGCTGGAAGTAACCAGTACTGCTGGAAGTGCCCTGAAGGGACCAGTACTGCTGGCAGTGCCCTGGAGGGACCGGTACTGCTGGCAGTGCCCTGGAGGGACCGGTACTGCTGGCAGTGCCCTGCAGGGACCGGTACTGCTGGAAGCAACCAGTACTGCTGGAAGTGCCCTGCAGTGACCAGTACTGCTGGAAGTAACCAGTACTGCTGCAAGTGCCCTGAAGGGACCAGTACTGCTGGAAGTGACCAGTACTGCTGCAAGTGCCCTGAAGGGACCGGTACTGCTGGAAGTGACCAGTACTGCTGCAAGTGCCCTGAAGGGACCAGTACTGCTGGCAGTGCTCTGAAGGGACCGGTACTGCTGGCAGTGCCCTGCAGGGACCGGTACTGCTGGAAGTAACCAGTACTGCTGGAAGTGCCCTGCAGTGACCGGTACTGCTGGAAGTAACCAGTACTGCTGGAAGTGCCCTGAAGGCACCAGTACTGCTGGAAGTAACCAGTACTGCTGGCAGTGCCCTGAAGGGACCAGTAATGCTGGCAGTGCCCTGAAGGGACCAGTACTGCTGGCAGTGCCCTGAAGGGACCAGTACTGTTGGAAGTGACCAGTACTGCTGCAAGTGCCCTGAAGGGACCAGTACTGCTGGAAGTGCCCTGGAGGGACCGGTACTGCTGGCAGTGCCCTGGAGGGACCGGTACTGCTGGCAGTGCCCTGCAGGGACCGGTACTGCTGGAAGCAACCAGTACTGCTGGAAGTGCCCTGCAGTGACCAGTACTGCTGGAAGTAACCAGTACTGCTGCAAGTGCCCTGAAGGGACCAGTACTGCTGGAAGTGACCAGTACTGCTGCAAGTGCCCTGAAGGGACCGGTACTGCTGGAAGTGACCAGTACTGCTGCAAGTGCCCTGAAGGGACCAGTACTGCTGGCAGTGCTCTGAAGGGACCGGTACTGCTGGCAGTGCCCTGCAGGGACGGGTACTGCTGGAAGTAACCAGTACTGCTGGAAGTGCCCTGCAGTGACCGGTACTGCTGGAAGTAACCAGTACTGCTGGAAGTGCCCTGAAGGCACCAGTACTGCTGGAAGTAACCAGTACTGCTGGCAGTGCCCTGAAGGGACCAGTACTGCTGGCAGTGCCCTGAAGGGACCAGTACTGTTGGAAGTGACCAGTACTGCTGCAAGTGCCCTGAAGGGACCAGTACTGCTGGCAGTGCCCTGGAGGGACCAGTACTGCTGGCAGTGCCCTGCAGGGACTGGTACGTACTGCTGGAAGTAACCAGTACTGCTGGAAGTGCCCTGCAGTGACCAGTACTGCTGGAAGTGCCCTGCAGTGACCAGTACTGCTGGAAGTAACCAGTACTGCTGAAAGTGCCCTGAAGGGACCAGTACTGCTGGAAGTGACCAGTACTGCTGCAAGTGCCCTGAAGGGACCGGTACTGCTGGAAGTGACCAGTACTGCTGCAAGTGCCCTGAAGGGACGAGTACTGCTGGCAGTGCCCTGAAGGGACCGGTACTGCTGGCAGTGCCCTGCAGGGACCGGTACTGCTGGAAGTAACCAGTACTGCGGGAAGTGCCCTGCAGTGACCAGTACTGCTGAAAGTAACCAGTACTGCTGGAAGTAACCAGTACTGCTGGAAGTGCCCTGAAGGGACCAGTACTGCTGGAAGTGACCAGTAGTGCTGCAAGTGCCCTGAAGGGACCGGTACTGCTGGCAGTGCCCTGAAGGGACCAGTACTGCTGGCAGTGCCCTGCAGGGACCGGTACTGCTGGAAGTAACCAGTACTGCTGTAAGTGCCCTGCAGTGACCAGTACTGCTGGAAGTAGCCAGTACTGCTGGAAGTGCCCTGAAGGGACCAGCACTGCTGGAAGTAACCAGTACTGCTGGAAGTGCCCTGAAAGGACCAGTACTGCTGGAAGTAACCAGTACTGCTGCAAGTGCCCTGAAGGGACCAGTACTGCTGGAAGTGACCAGTACTGCTGCAAGTGCCCTGAAGGGACCAGTACTGCTGGAAGGGCCCTGAAGGGACCAGTACTGCTGGAAGTGCCCTGCAGAGACCAGTACTGCTGGAAGTGACCAGTACTGCTGGAAGTGCCCTGAAGGGACCAGTACTGCTTGAAGTGCCCTGCAGAGACCAGTACTGCTGGAAGTAACCAGTACTGCTGGAAGTGCCCTGAAGGGACCAGTACTGCTGGAAGTGACCAGTACTGCTGCAAGTGCCCTGAAGGGACCGGTACTGCTGGCAGTGCCCTGAAGGGACCGGTACTGCTGGAAGTGCCCTGCAGTGACCAGTACTGCTGGAAGTGCCATGCAGTGACCAGTACTGCTGGAAGTGCCCTGCAGTGACCAGTACTGCTGGAAGTAACCAGTACTGCTGAAAGTGCCCTGACGGGATCAGTACTGCTGGAAGTGACCAGTACTTCTGCAAGTGCCCTGAAGGGACCGGTACTGCTGGCAGTGCCCTGAAGGGACCGGTACTGCTGGCAGTGCCCTGAAGGGACCGGTACTGCTGGAAGTAACCAGTACTGCTGGAAGTGCTCTGCAGTGACCAGTACTGCTGGAAGTGCCCTGCAGTGACCAGTACTGCTGGAAGTAACCAGTACTGCTGGAAGTGCCCTGCAGTGACCAGTACTGCTGGAAGTGCCCTGCAGTGACCAGTACTGCTGGAAGTGCCCTGCAGTGACAAGTACTGCTGGAAGTAACCAGTACTGCTGGAAGTGCCCTGAAGGGACCAGTACTGCTGGAAGTGCCATGCAGTGACCAGTACTGCTGGAAGTAACCGGTACTGCTGGAAGTGCCCTGAAGGGACCAGTACTGCTGGAAGTAACCAGTACTGTTGGCAGTGCCCTGAAGGGACCAGTACTGCTGGAAGTGCCCTGAAGGGACCAGTACTGCTGGAAGTAACCAGTACTGCTGGCAGTGCCCTGAAGGGACCGGTACTGCTGGCCGTGCCCTGAAGGGACCGGTACTGCTGGCAGTGCCCTGCAGGGACCGGTACTGCTGGCAGTGCCCTGCAGGGACCGGTACTGCTGGAAGTGACCAGTACTGCTGGAAGTGCCCTGAAGGGACCGGGTACTGCTGGAAGTGACGTGCTGGCAGTGCCCTGCAGGGACCAGTACTGCTGGCAGTGCCCTGCAGGGACCAGTACTGCTGGCAGTGCCCTGCAGGGACCGGTACTGCTGGAAGTGCCCTGAAGGGACTAGAAATGCTGGAAGTGACCAGTACTGCTGGACGTGCCCTGAATGGACCAGTACTGCTGGACGTGCCCTGAAGGGACCAGTACTGCTGGACGTGTCCTTAAGTGACTAGTACTGCTGGAAGTGCCCTGATTGGTCCAATACTGCTGGAAATGCTCTGAATAGACTGGTACTGCTGGAAGTGACCAGTACTGCTGGCAGTGCCCTGAAGGGACCGGTACTGCTGGCAGTGCCCTGAAGGGACCGGTACTGCTGGAAGTGCCCTGAAGGGACTGGTACTGCTGGAAGTGCCATGAAGGGACCGGTACTGCTCGAAGTGCCCTGAAGTGACCGGTACTGCTGGAAGTGACCAGTACTGCTGGAAGTGCCCTGAAGGGACCGGTACTGCTAGAAGTGCCCTGTAGGGACCGGTACTGCTGGCAGTGCACTGCAGGGACCGGTACTGCTGGCAGTGCCCTGCAGGCACCGGTACTGCTGGAAGTGCCCTGAAGGGACTAGAACTGCTGGAAGTGACTAGTACTGCTGGACGTGCCCTGAAGGGTCCAGTACTGCTGGAAGTGCCCTGAATGGACCGGTACTGCTGTAAGTGGCCAGTACTGCTGGAAGTGCCCTGAAGGGACCAGTACTGCTGGAAGCATCCTTAAGTGACCGGTACTGCTGGACGTTCCCTGAAGGGACCGGTACTGCTGGACGTTCCCTGAAGGGACCGGTACTGCTGGACGTGCCCTGAAGAGACTGGTACTGCTGGCAGTGCCCTGAAGGGACCGGTACTGCTGGCAGTGCCCTGAAGGGACCGGTACTGCTAGAAGTGCCCTGAAGGGACCGGTACTGCTGGCAGTGCCCTGAAGGGACCAGTACTGCTCGAAGTGCCCTGAAGTGACCAGTACTGCTGGAAGTGCCCTGAAGGGATAGGTACTGCTGGAAGTGCCCTGAAGGGACAGGTACTGCTGGCAGTGCACTGCAGGGACCGGTACTGCTGGCAGTGCCCTGCAGGGACTGGTACTGCTGGCAGTGCCCTGTAGGGACCGGTACTGCTGGAAGTGCCCTGAAGGGACTAGAACTGCTGGAAGTGACCAGTACTGCTGGACGTGCCCTGAAAGGACCAGTACTGCTGGACGTCCCCTGAAGGGACCAGTACTGCTGGACATGCCCTGAAGGGACCAGTACTGCTGGACGTGCCCTGAAGGGACCAGTACTGCTGGACGTGCCCTGAAGGGACCAGTACTGGTGGATGTGTCCTGAAGGGACCAGTACTGCTGGAAGCATCCTTAAGTGACCGGTACTGTTGGACGTGCCCTGAAGGGACCGGTACTGTTGGACGTGCCCTGAAGAGACCGGTACTGCTGGACGTGCCCTGAAGTGACCGGTACTGCTGGACGTGCCCCAAAGGGACCGGTACTGCTGGCAGTGCACTGAAGGGACCGGTACTGCTGGATGTGACCAGTACTGCTGGCAGTGCCCTGAAGGGACCAGTACTGCTGGAAGTGCCCAGTACTGCTGGAAGTAACCAATACTGCTGGACGTGCCCTAACGGGACCAGTACTGCTGGAAGCGTCCTTAAGTAACCAGTACTGCTGGAACTGCACGGAAGTGACCAGTACTGCTGGACGTTCCCTGATGGGACCAGTACTGCTGGACGTTCCCTGACGGGACCAGTACTGCTGGACGTTCCCTGACGGGACCAGTACTGCTGGAAGTGCCCTGGCGGGACCAGTACTGCTGGAAGCGCACAGAAGTGACCAGTAATGCTGGAAGCGCACGGAAGTGACCAGTACTGCTGGAAGTGCACGGAAGTGGCCAGTACTGCTGGAAGTGCACGGAAGTGACCAGTACTGCTGGACGTGCCCTGACGGGACCAGTTGAGTCTCTTATTAATACTTTGTAGCCGGAGAGAAAGCACCGTCCTAGGAAGTTAGAAAGATGGCAGAGGTCACAAGGGCTCATTTTTAGGGTATTTTTTATATTTTATTACAAGGCTATTGGCCAGTAAGATAGTTCAGTGGGTTGAGTGCTCGCTACTGCAATGTGTCTGAGATCTGCAGTTCGCAGGTTCAAATCCCAGCAAGGGCAACACAGCCTTTAATGCTCCCAGGTTGTTAAGTGAGTACCAACTTCCGTTGGGTGATATTGTATGCATATATGTTCTCTGTAAGGCGCTATATTAATAACACATCATCATTCTCCAAGGTGTCACTGGTAATTACTTGAATGTTTTAAAATAAACCTATTTTATGGCAGTGCGTAACTTTCTACAAAATGCCCACACAAGGAAAATTGGAAATAATTGCATGGACCACTGATAAGTCGTTTTGTGAATATGAAGTAACTCTCTCCTGAGTCAGTTAGTAACATTCGCAGGAGTAAGTTAAACTTAACTCCCGGAAAAAACCTTCTGAATCCACACCACTAAATTTAAGGGGCCAAAGGACTGGTACTAGAGTATTTCCAAACAATTCTAGCAAACTGGTAGGACACATATTACAATAATGTGCTGTTAAGCGTGCGATGCAAATGACAACGTGCCAGACTAATGTCTCATCTGGTCAAGGGCACGTGTGACTTAGAATTGGACATATGCATTGCGCATGCTTGTCAGCAGGCCCTGTCCTATTCTGGAGAGGCTTGCCTTTGCAATATGCAGCGTGTAGTCTTAAATCTCCACATCTAGGACTACAAGTCCCAGAATGCAAAGACGATACCAGGACTGGTCTACCAGGTGCCTAAAGGAAGGGCACCACAACAACTGGACTTTTGAAGGAGCTCATTTGACTCCAAAGCAAATACTTAAAGTGGAAAGACCGGCCTGTTGCATGAACTGTTCGGCCTTTTGTATTCTAGTATATGTGTGATGGGGAGTGTGTGTGCGTGTGTGTGTGTGCACTTCTGCGATTTCCCTGTTGCGTCACGGACAGACATTTCGATTAATCTTTACGCCTGTGTGCTGCATTCAGAAGTATTCAGCGTATCCAGTGTCTAGACAGTTTCATTGTATCGTGTGTGTTATTGAGGCCAAAGCTTACATCGTGCGCACGTGCATTGGCTTACAGTTTGAGGGTGCACTGCGGAGTGCTGAAGCGGTGCGGGGTTCAATTCAGCACCGCTTTTCACCCGTCTGAGGTGGACAGCATCGGCACCAGAGAGTTGGCTTCGGTTAGCACCTGTGAGGGAAAGTGCTCAGTGGTGGAAATGGAAAAATGTTGCTGGGGGATCCCACAAGGGCCGGGGTGGGGGTGGAGTTTGGGGTTAGGGCGGCGGTGTCTGAGAAGGCGGGGCTTAGAGGGGCGGAGCTGGCAGTTGACCTCTGATCAAAGGAAATTTCCAAAATAATAGTTTAAAACAGCAATATGAAACATTCGGGCACAAAAGGAATGAATGGCCATGTGCAACTGTGAGCCACTTTTGCATTGGAGCCGAGACAATTTTATGCCCCAGTCCAACCCTGGCGGCCAGAATGCAGACGCATAACATTTGCCCACAGCATCACTCACAAACCACACTTTTACTCTGTGCAGGAACCTAAACAAGACAAATTACACAGGGTCACCGGAGTCAGCACACATACAAATCTGGCATTTAAAAAATGCAGCACATCACATAATGTATAACGTGCTGCATTTTATAGAGGTCAGATTAGAATGTGTGCTGGCTCCTTGTGTCTCTCTGGTGTTGGTTCTTAGTTGGTTATACAAATAAGTATAACCAATTAAGAATAAACACCAGCGAGACAAAGGAAACGGGTGCACAATGAAAATGTAAGCACCCGAGGGGAGAGTACAAAATAACAAAAAATGCTATGTGCAGTGTGCACAGCCTGCATACACCGTGCGGCAGATGAGACTCGAGCCCAGCAAGGTGGGGGCTCAGATCTAATCTGCCCTGTGCGGGCAGAGCACTGTGCACAAAGAGTACATGGCAGATTAGAGCGCAGGCTCGGCAGGGAACTGCTCCGTACCACGCTGTCGCGGGCGCTCCGGCAGGGCGGGGAGCGCAGGGGCAGGAGACCGTGGGGAGCGGATCCCCGAATCTCAGGTAGGGCGGGGAGTGCAGGGGCAGGAGACCATCGGGAGAAGATCCCCGATTCTCAGGTAGGGCGGGAGCGCAGGGGCAGGAGACCGCAGGTAGGGTGGGGAGCGCAGGGGCAGGAGACCATGGGGAGCGGATCCCGGAGTCTCAGGTAGAGCGGGGAGCGCAGGGGCAGGAGACGTGGGGAGCGGATCCCCGAGTCTCAGGTAGGGTGGGGAGCGCAGTGGCAGAAGGCAGTGGGGAGAAGATCCCAGAGTCTCAGGTAGGGCGGGGAGCTCTGGGGCAGGAGACCATCGGGAGCGGAATCCCGAGTCTCGGGTAGGGTGGAGAGTGCTAGGGCAGGAGACCGTGGGGAGCGGATCCCCGAGTCTCGGGTAGGGTGGGGAGTGCAGGGGCAGGAGACTGTGGGGAGCAGATTCCCTGAGTCTCAGGTAGGGCGGGGAGCGCAGGGGCAGGAGACCGTGGGGAGCGGATCCCCGAGTCTTGGGTAGGGTAGGGAGTGCAGGAACAGGAGACTGTGGGGAGCGGATTCCCTGAGTCCCAGGTAGGACGGGGAGTGCAGTGGCAGAAGGCAGTGGGGAGAAGATCCCAGAGTCTCAGGTAGGGCGGGGAGCGCAGGGGCAGGAGACCGTGGGGAGCGGATCCCCGAGTCTCGGGTAGGGTGGGGAGTGCAGGAACAGGAGACTGTGGGGAGCGGATTCCCTGAGTCTCAGGTGGGCGGAGAGCGCAGGGGCAGGAGACCGTGGGGAGAAGATCCCTGAGGCTCAGGTTGGACGGGGAGTGCAGTGGCAGAAGGCAGTGAGGAGAAGAGCCCCAAGTCTCAGGTAGGGCGGGGAGCTCTGGGGCAGGAGACCATCGGGAGCGGAATCCCGAGTCTCGGGTAGGGTGGAGAGTGCTAGGGCAGGAGACCGTGGGGAGCGGATCCCCGAGTCTCGGGTAGGGTGGGGAGTGCAGGGGCAGGAGACTGTGGGGAGCAGATTCCCTGAGTCTCAGGTAGGGCGGGGAGCGCAGGGGCAGGAGACCGTGGGGAGCGGATCCCCGAGTCTTGGGTAGGGTAGGGAGTGCAGGAACAGGAGACTGTGGGGAGCGGATTCCCTAAGTCTCAGGTGGGCGGAGAGCGCAGGGGCAGGAGACCGTGGGGAGAAGATCCCTGAGTCTCAGGTTGGGCGGGGAGCGCAGTGGCAGAAGGCAGTGGGGAGAAGAGCCCCGAGTCTCAGGTAGGGCGGGGAGCTCAGGGGCAGGAGACCGTGGGGAGCGTATCCCCGAGTCTCGGTAGGGTGGAGAGTGCTAGGGCAGGAGACTGTGGGGAGCGGATTCCCTGAGTCTCAAGTAGGGTGGGGAGTGCAGGGGCAGGAGACGTGGGGAGCGGATCCCCCAGTCTCAGGTAGGGCGGAGAGCGCAGGGGCAGGAGACCGTGGGGAGAAGATCCCCGAGTCTCAGGTTGGGCGGGAAGCGCAGGGGCAGGAGACGTGGCGAGCGGATCCCTGAGTCTCAGGTAGGGTGGGGAGCGCAGGGGCAGGAGACGTCGGGAGCGGATCCCCGAGTCTCAGGTCGGGAGCGGATCCCCGAGTCTCAGGTAGGGTGGAGAGCGCAGGGGCACTAGACCGTGGGGAGAAGATCCCCGAGTCTCAGGTTGGGCGGGGAGCGCAGTGGCAGAAGGCAGTGGGGAGAAGAGCCCCGAGTCTCAGGAAGGGCGGGGACCTCAGGGGCAGGAGACCATGGGGAGCGGATCCCCGAGTCTCAGGTAGGGTGGGGAGTGCAGAGGCAGGAGACTGTGCGGAGCGGATTCCCTGAGTCCCAGGTAGGACGGGGAGTGCAGTGGCAGAAGGCAGTGGGGAGAAGATCCCAGAGTCTCAGGTAGGGCGGGGAGCGCAGGGGCAGGAGACCGTGGGGAGCGGATCCCCGAGTCTCGGGTAGGGTGGGGAGTGCAGGAACAGGAGACTGTGGGGAGCGGATTCCCTGAGTCTCAGGTGGGCGGAGAGCGCAGGGGCAGGAGACCGTGGGGAGAAGATCCCTGAGGCTCAGGTTGGACGGGGAGTGCAGTGGCAGAAGGCAGTGAGGAGAAGAGCCCCAAGTCTCAGGTAGGGCGGGGAGCTCTGGGGCAGGAGACCATCGGGAGCGGAATCCCGAGTCTCGGGTAGGGTGGAGAGTGCTAGGGCAGGAGACCGTGGGGAGCGGATCCCCGAGTCTCGGGTAGGGTGGGGAGTGCAGGGGCAGGAGACTGTGGGGAGCAGATTCCCTGAGTCTCAGGTAGGGCGGGGAGCGCAGGGGCAGAAGGCCGTGGGGAACAGATCCCCGAGTCTCAGGTAGGGCGGGGAGTGCAGGGGCAGGAGACGTGGGGAGCGGATCCCCCAGTCTCAGGTAGGGCGGAGAGCGCAGGGGCAGGAGACCGTGGGGAGAAGATCCCCGAGTCTCAGGTTGGGCGGGAAGCGCAGGGGCAGGAGACGTGGCGAGCGGATCCCTGAGTCTCAGGTAGGGCGGGGAGCGCAGGGGCAGGAGACGTCGGGAGCGGATCCCCGAGTCTCAGGTAGGGTGGAGAGCGCAGGGGCACTAGACGTGGGGAGAAGATCCCCGAGTCTCAGGTTGGACGGGGAGCGCAGTGGCAGAAGGCAGTGGGGAGAAGAGCCCCGAGTCTCAGGTAGGGCGGGGAGCTCAGGGGCAGGAGACCGTGGGGAGCGGATCCCCGAGTCTCAGGAAGGGTGGACAGTGCTAGGGCAGGAGACCGTGGGGAGCGGATCCCTGAGTCTCGGGTAGGGTGGGGAGTGCAGAGGCAGGAGACTGTGGGGAGCGGATTCCCTGAGTCCCAGGTAGGGCGGGGAGCGCAGGGGCAGAAGGCCGTGGGGAGAAGATCCCAGAGTCTCCGGTAGGGCGGGGAGCGCAGGGGCAGGAGACCGTGGGGAGCGGATCCCTGAGTCTCAGGTAGGGCGGGGAGCCCAGGGGCAGGAGACGTGGGGAGCGGATCCCTGAGTCTCAGGTAGGGCGGAGAGCGCAGGGGCAGGAGACGTGGGGAGAAGATCCCCGAGTCTCAGGTTGGGCGGGGAGCGCAGTGGCAGAAGGCAGTGGGGAGAAGAGCCCCGAGTCTCAGGTAGGGCGGGGAGCTCAGGGGCAGGAGACCATGGGGAGCGGATCCCGGAGTCTCAGGTAGGGTGGAGAGTGCTAGGGCAGGAGACCGTGGGGAGCGGATCCCCTAGTCTCGGGTAGGGCGGGGAGCGCAGGGGCAGGAGACCATGGGGAGCGGATCCCCGAGTCTCGGGTAGGGTGGCGAGTGCTAGGGCAGGAGACCGTGGGGAGCGGATCCCCTAGTCTCGGGTAGGGTGGGGAGTGCAGGGGCAGGAGACTGTGGGGAGCGGATTCCCTGAGTCTCAGGTAGGGCGGGGAGCGCAGGGGCAGAAGGCCGTGGGGGGAAGATTCCTGAGTCGCAGGTAGGGCGGCGGGCGCAGGGGCAGGATACGTGGGGAGCGGACCCCGAGTCTCGGGTAGGGTGGAGAGTGCAGGGGCAGGAGACCATGGGGAGCGGATCCTGAGTCTCGGGTAGGGCGGGGAGCGCAGGGGCAGGAGTCCGTGCAGAGCAGATCCCTGAGTCTCAGGTAAAATGGGGAGTGCAGGGTGTGTGGACCAAGGTATAAGGGAACACAGGGATATGTGAGTGATTAGCCTGCATATATGCAAGCATGGAAATACTCCACTCGCTCTACAGAGACAGTGTTATAATGTTAGTCAGGTTTTACAGGTTGGATGTGTTCCAAGTCCTGGGTAGTAGAAAATCGGCCCCCACCGTGGACTGTGCACCCAGATTATGCCAACTCCGCTCACTTGGGGAGTCCCTCCAGCACTTCATATCCCGGGTGCGATTCATGGAATCTTTAGCACGGTGCAAAGTGACTGCCAACAAACACCCCAATACACAGAGTGGTGCAAAGTGACTGCCAACACACACCCCAATACACCGAGTGGTGCAAAGTGGCTGCCAACAAACACCCCAATACACAGAGTGGTGCAAAGTGGCTGCCAACACACACCCCAATACACAGAGTGGTGCAAAGGGGATGTTTGCAGTGCAAAGTGACTCTACATTGCAAATGTACTCTTTGCACCCGGCTAAATGGGCCTAATTCACAGAGCAGAGTACTTTTGCTGTGCAAATTGGCTTTGCACTGCAAAAATACACTTTGCACTGCTCTGTGAATCAGGGTGTTTTGCTGGTGGTGCAAAGTCACTTTGCAGCGCGCTAAAAGTTCAATGCATCAGGCCCTGAGGGCCCGATTCACACAGAGTTTCCAAACATATCCCGGATGGACTGAGACCGGTGTCACTGGCGGGGGTCGCATTTTCCAGGACGCTAGATGGTATAGTCCTAAATTCCCCCCCACCCCCCTGCTTTGCTACACTCGCCCAACCACTGACACTTATAGTTGAAAGTAATTGAAACTGGTTTAGTTTTGGCTTGTCGATTTCACTATAATGGCACCTTCATGAAGCAAAAGTATTGAGCACTGGAACGGTGACACTCCTTGATGGCATTTGAGGATATACACTGTGCTTTGAAAATGTTTAAGCAGCCTCTGTGGTTCATATCACTTGCCACAATAAATAGTTGTGTTGCAATTTGCACTTCTAAGCAGCTTCTCTGCGAGTTGTCACTGATGTATTGCTTGCCATGGTCAAGACTGCTGTTTCTTTATTGTTTTGCATGTTCATTGGGAAGAGCTTGCTGAGAATGAAAGGTAGTATTTTGTGTGGGTTGTAGGATTGCAGTGCATGAAAAACTGTGCATGCTTGGCGTGTATGGTCATTGTTTCATTATCTAGTAATGATCTCCGTTGCATTTTTTGAATTTATCTATGAGTTTTCTAAAACTAGCGAGGATGCAACAGAGCGCTTTACATAGGTGACGCACTTGTGGGGTGACGAGTAGGGGTGCAGGGCTAGATAAGGGTAGCAGGTGAGGGGGCCCCAGAGGTGGATAATTAGGGTTCAGTGATCTGCGTTGCTTGACCGAAGAGTAATTATTTGCGCCGGAATTGACCATAGTAAATGTTGCCGCAAATCGATTTGCACTTCTGCTAAACAACACAAAATATACCTTTCACCACCCCAAAACCCCCTTCCCTACTTATCTGCTCGCTTGCTGCTGCATTGCCTGCAACCCTGCAGTGTCAGATCCGTCCCTCAAACGCGGGTCAGACCAAGCGCAGCAGGGTTCCTTTTTTTTTTTTTTTTTTTTTTTCCTTTTCGGTTCCTCGCCTCCAATTTTGAGGAAGCAGCGGACACGCTCAGAACCCCCAACACACCAAAAATACCAAAAATGGGGAGCGGGGTCACCCCCGCAACTGCTGCTCCACAAGTTCAGTATTTTTTAATATTGATTGAATGGTACTGGCCGAATTCGGTCAAATTGTACCATTCAATCGATCTCCTTTTTTATCGGTCAAAACGGCCAGTACCGAGAAAGTAGCAGGATGTACATTGAACAGTGGGTTCTTCATTTCCATCCTGAATGAAGAAAGGCAGTCTTGACTGCATTGGTAACTTGCTCCAGAGACGGCGACATAGCAGGACAGGGCCTCTTTCCAGTTCTTTGTGGTGTGCTGGTCTCCAGAGATGGTGCTGTTTTTGTGGGTGATTGTTAGGACCGTTTTTCTGAAGTAGTACCCACTTCTTCAAAACCATTCCACTGAGGCAGTACAAGACTCCACTCTTAGTATAAGGCTGTACCACCTGAGTACATGGTAGCGTAGGCAGAGCAGCCAGGCTTATCTTAGGAGGGGGAGAGGGCAGTAGATACAGTACAAATGAAATTGTCATACTCCAAAGAAACACTGAAAAACGATGTATTGTAAACATAAAGGATTTATTTAAATACAGGTAGGCCCAGATAAATCTAGGGATTAAGTAAGTATTAACACATTATATGAAATCACAATATAAAATACAACACTATACTTGAAAGTACACAGACCTATGTATAGACCTTATTTGGAACACCTAACATTAGTTCTAGGGAAGTCAAAACCTTGTTATACACATTTAGTATAGGTCAAGCCTATTCTTTGGGAGTAAAAGACCAATGGTTACTTTTAGATTACTTTTGGTAATACAAGGCCAGTAGGCCCTTCCAGTTGTACAGTGACTCTTGGAACAAATCACATAACCACTCAACTGGACAATATACTTTTGGTGAATAGTGAAACACTTATTCTAGGTGCAGTAAAAACCAATAACTACTTTTGTCATAACACGGTTATACCAGGTGAGTAAAACCTCAGGATCTAATATACAATTACAGATGCTTTGGAAATCAGGGAACCCCAGATTGAGGTAAGCAATAACTCTGGTAACTTGTTTTGGATGGCACACAGCTAACACAAGGTAAGTAAAACCCACTTACTTTAACTTCACAATGAAGGGGAAAGTAAAACCCAATGTCACACTTTGCTGAATAGTTATTCTAGGTAGGCAACAACCTAATGTAGACTTATTAAGGACAGCAAGTCAGGGGAAGCAAGACCCAGTTGGGGGACACTCATACAGTTATCCTAACAGGACTAACCTGGTGATACCAACAGTTGGAGGACACTCATACAATTACCCTACAGGAATATTCTGGTGAAACCAACACATTACTTTTGTAAAGAGGCACAACCTAATCACAGGAGAGTAAAATACCTTCACATCTACTTTCTATTAGACTGGCAAAACAGTGGCTAAGGAAGAAAAGATGTTAACCATACTTAATAGTGCATCACACATTCAAGATCAGTAAGAACTTTTGTAACTGTTCACTCTGAGAATTAGTTACCCACCAACTCTTTACAAGTAAAACACTTGATTTCTTTTCTCGGCAGAAGTCCCAATCCCTTCAAAGTCTTTCCCTTATTCTTGGAGCATGAGTGTTCCCAGTGGCAGAAGGGGGGTCACTAGGACTAGTGACCAACAGGCAGTGTTAGAATAAGTTCTTTAGTAGCAAAAGTCAGAGTTTCCTTAGGAAAACTGGGCAAACAGGTGAGTACTTTACTTCTAAGGTTAGAAGACGGTCCATGGGCTTCACCGAAGACACCCCAGCAGGATTCTAGCAGTGGTACTGGGTGCACTGGATGAGGGACCTCCCAATCACAGAGAGCACCCCAAAGCTACACAGAAATCCCAACAGGCTTAAGGTAAGTATATACCCAAGCCAATACAGTACCTCAGCAATGAAAAGAGATTGCAGCAGGAGAACTTCAGAGACTGCAGCCAAATACCCGGTCAGTGGTTTCCTTGTCCTGGAGACTGGACACAAGACCTCAGAAGGGACTTTGCAGCAGGGATCGATGAAGAAGGCTCTAGCCAAGATTTCTCTCGTGACTGAATGCGGATCTGCAGGTTTGGCGCCTTTTCAAGGAGCACAGAAGAAGACAGAAAATCGCGGTTGAATTCTCATCATTACAAAGGTCCAGCACTCTTGTGAGGGGACTTTTCAGACTCTATTCGTGTTTCTGGAGATACTCCAGGATGCACTCAAAGTTTCAGCAAGATTCAGAATTCGGAAGACCGTGCACCCCACAGTGGTATGGAGGTCCCAGGATATTGGGGTATTGCAAGAATGCAATGTTGCAGCAACCCGTGGAATGGCTCAAAATGCAGGTCGTCTTGAGTCTAGTGGGTCTCACCAGGCTCGGGTTCAGGTTGTTGTTTTCGGAGACCCCAGGTCAATTGGAAGGAAGGCCTGCAGCAGGCTCCGGTTACACAGCAGGCTCTCCAGTCGCTGGAAATCATTCCCACCACTTTTCCTTCGTCATCCTCTTCGGTTTTCTGTTCCAGTGGTTGACATGACTTCAGCTTCCAGGTTTCCAGTATTTATCAGGAACTACAGCACAACCTCTGCATTCTCTCCCCGCATTTTACAAGAAAGGGGCGCCTGGCTGTCCAATCAGGACAGACAGCCCCCCACTGGGTTTTGGCCCAGTTGAAGGAAGGCCTAAGACAAAGGAGGGGGAAGTTTTGGACTGCTCCCCCACTTCCTGTGCTTACAGACTGACTGGAGCCTGGGCGGGGTGTCCAGGGGACTCCCGCCAAAGACAAAACTCAAACAAAGGAATTTCCTGCCCTGGATGTCAGGGGAAGGAACAAGAAACGACAGGAAACACTAAAATGGCATAAAAAGAAGACTGGGGCCATTTTGGTAAAATGAGCACCCTTGGGTGCCTTTACTGCAGCTGTGATTACAGCCCGCGGTAAAGGTGCACCAAATTAGTAAAAGGTATCACTGCCACCAGCCATTGTCACTGTAAGAGAATTGTTACAGTTTTAATGTGAAAGGGGATACATTGTATCTGCCCAGCACTCCACATAAGGTGGGGTGTGCTGGTTTCACAGAATAAAATGTAAAAGGGATCCAAAGATCCTTTCTACCCTTGGGAACTGTAGTTCACTCAAGGTTAGCAGAAGAAAGTTAAATGGGGAGCCCCTGGGGCAACCCAGCAACAACAGGCACTTATTGCCAAGAAGTTGTTAGACATGATAACTTTAAAAAGACACTATGGAGAGTCTTAAAAATGACACCCATAAAAAGAGTTAAAGACAGGTGAGTGTGGAAAAAGGTTCCCACTCACTGAGGTATTAATGAAAAATATCCCACTAGAAAAGCAAAAAGTTCTGGGGTTGAACCAGGAAAGGAAGATTTACCAGCTCTCTGGAAATCTTACCCAACAGTGATGCAAGCTGTCTTGCATGTTTAAAGGGGTGCGTGAGGATGGGGGTGATTTGGTTGAATTGTCTTCGTCCTGTGATGTGGTGCACTGGATGGCGTTCACAGGGGCCTGCGAGTAAGGCATTGCCACTGACCAAGTGGGGGATGACATGGGATTGTACCACTGTTCTGAAACTCAGGGTAGGAATTACAAGCTTCACGTTGTGGATAAGCACAACTGAGCCTTCTTGGGGATGTGTGTTTTTAAAATCACTGGGCACAGCCAATGTTAAAGCAGAGAGAATGTGCACCAGGTGAGAGTTGAGGAGAGAATGTCTGGAGCTTCAGGACTGTCGGTCTCTAATGAAATGGACATGCTTGGTTAATGAACTCGGTCTTTGTAGGTTTGAGCTTCAGGCAGGCACTTTACATCCAGGCTCGGTTGGGGGACAGGCGGTGCTTGAGTTGTTGGATGTCAATGATGCTATTGGTCTTAAGGTAAAGTTGTGCCTCATCTGCATACTGTTGTGTCTTGATGTTGGTGCTGTCAAGGAGTTTTCCCAATTGTCCCATGAAGGGTTTCAAGATGACAAGTGACAGGCTGGAGCCTTGTGGAACTTCTCATGCTACCGAGCAGTGCTAGGATCTCTTGTGGCCCATTGGAGATTATTTGGTCTCTGTTGGAGAGGTAGGATGTGAACCACTGAAGGACGGTTCCTTACAGGGACCGTGCATGGCGAGAATTTTGTGGCAGACTTCATGGTCAATGGTATGAAATGTAGAAGAGAGATTCATTAGGACGAGAAAGCGGGGGTCTCCTTTGTCCACTGTGTATAGAGCGTCATCAATGAGGCTGGTCCCTGATGCATCGTTGTCAGAAACCACATTGATGCTCCTGTAGGAGATTGTGCTCAGTGGTCCTTTCACGCAACTGGATGGCGATGGCCTTCCCAACCACGTTGCTGAGGAAGGGGGATGCGTTGGCAAAGGTAAACCAAGCAGAGTGCGGTTTTCCTCAGTAGGGGGAGGATCTGCCCTACTTCGGTGCATCTGTGAAGGTGTTGTGTGGTGCATTGATGGCGCTGAGAAGTGGTGCAAGTGCTTCACCTGTGTTGATCTTCACACTGTAGGAGGGGAGA
The DNA here is from genome assembly GCF_040938575.1 of Ambystoma mexicanum. Lineage (NCBI taxonomy): Eukaryota > Metazoa > Chordata > Amphibia > Caudata > Ambystomatidae > Ambystoma > Ambystoma mexicanum. Next base: position 1,215,044,343 of record NC_090936.1, read on the forward strand.
ATGTGGTTGTTGTGCGTGGTAGGCTCCGGAAAGCACCAATGAGGTCTTTAAGAGTGATTGTCCTGATGTTGGTCCATCTTGATGTGCTGCTGGTTGGTTTATAAGTTGTTGATGGTGTTACGTTTGTCAGCGGATTGTGTCTGGCATGAGGTTGATGCAGTGCTTCATGGCATGAAAGAGTGCTCTGGTCTTGTTGGATGCTTCTGTGATCGTTGTTTTTGGAAACATCGATTTTTTTCAGAATGTTTTAATGTTTGTTGGTGTGACTATAAACCTGTTTATTGTTTCAAAGACTAGCGTACCATGGTGTTAGGTGCTGCAAACAAAGGACATTGTAACGTGCATTGTGATGAACAGAAGATATGTTAGGTTAATAGTTTTATATACTGGGCCAAATGACCACTGTAGTATTCTCAGAGCACCTAGGCTGGACTGAGAGTTCACGCCTTGAGCCTCGGCCAGGGGCGCGCGCGGAGTCTCGGCCAGGGGCGCGCGCGGAGTCTCGGCCAGGGGCGCGCGCGGAGCCTCGGCCAGGGACGCGCGCGGAGCCTCGGCCAGGGACTGATTCTAGACCTTAGTCTGAAGAACGGAAAGGAGCTGATGAAGGATAGGAGGATGGTAAAGAAGGGGATATGTGCCACAAACTAAACGTGAGAGCTGTGAGGTAGGGATGAAAGGTTGGCTACTGCAGAAGCACGTGTCAGTCCTGGCAGGTAGACCAAAGAACTTGTTAAAACATGGGATTATTCTAATGTGCATATGATTAATTAAAAGGTGTTGAAAGGCAGATTTCGAGGGTAGGAAAATGACTACACTATGTAATGTTTGGAAGCATGAAGGGCTTGAGTTTTGCTCTAGAAATCCTAGAAGATATGGTGTCTGAATATTAATTCTGGGATGGCCCACTCTGGGGGCGAGTAAACGGAGGACTGTGCAGGAAGGTGAACGTTTGCGGAGAACAGAGGGAGGGATAGGGCTATCTACACAGTGGGACCAATTTGAATAGTATTGGAACTTTCCCAGTACCAAGTGAAGCCAACGAATTGCCATAATGTAGCCCCTTGTCGAATTCAACGCCACTACCATAGGCCAAGTGATTCATGCGTGCGAATACGTCACCCATGCATAATGCGCTACTAAGAGACCCCCAGGGGCAACGACATGCAATGGAGGCCACAGTACAAACAAGTCATGAGACAGGAAAAGGATCCAAGAGTTTATGTACAATGGCAAGGATGTCCATGGGAATTGCATAAACAAAAGAGCTGTCCTGATGCTCATTCCCCCACCAGACTGGATTCCTAAAACTAAGTAATGGGTTCCCCTAAAATAACAGGGATTAGGGCCTGTAAGGCTGAGCAAAAGTAGATACTTAAAGCTACATAAAGACAGGCTGCATTTAAGAAGTTGGTAAATGATAAATGAATCTATTCCGTGTATGACATTCCTGCAATTTACCGTTGACCCTGACATGTTCAAAATCAGCAACGCATTTCCTATAAGAAAATAGTTTTTCTGGCCCTTAGTTGATGATTTAGTTTTTTTATGAACTCTGCCTCCTAGTTAATTATGCAACGTTTTTCTGGTAAAGAGAATTTAACAAGTCATCAAGTAAACATCAGTAATAATTATTACAGAAAAATATATATGGACTGGGGGTGTGCACAAGGTACCCGAATTCTAGGGTACAGCAAAGTGTTGAAAGAACCAGGTCCACAGTTATTTCCTAAATTGAAGGAGACTTGGAGACTTGGAGCAGTCCAATTTGGGACAGGGATGTTGCAGCGGAACAGAGCGTAGCATGATACAGGGAGGAGAATGGAACCCTGAGGGACTCTTCATATGACGGGCGGCATTAGGACCTGAGGGCGCTCATCTGGACAGGTTCATCTCTGCCAGATAAGTAGCATATTACCTTTTTGTGATGTGATATACGTAGCCCTGGCTTCAGATTCAAGGGTCCACCGTTTGGAACGCAAGGGTTTGAGAGGTAGAGTGTTCTTCTGGTTGTGGGCATTTCCCAAGAGCTTAAATGGACTGCTTATTAATAGAGAGTTCTTGAGTATAACAGTTTGGATTTGGTACAGTCCATTTTGATCAAACGTTCCCCAAATCCGACTTCCACGGTGCCACTCCTAAATCCTATACTCTGTTAATTGGAACAGGCTACTTTTTGGTCCTCTAAAATGTCATTTCCTAGCATTTTATGCCCTATTTAGTTATATTATGGTATTTAGTTTTTGGGGGCATTTTGAAATTCAGTGAATAAAACCTTTAAAATAGGATTTCTCATCAGTAGACTTTGCTGATAGATACTCTTAATCTTATAATGTTTTATGCATTATTTATGCTTTATTATGTTACTTTACCCAGCAAATGATACAGATTTCAAACTTCTCTCCGTCACACCCATAAGAAGACATTTCTCACTGAAATACTTGTTGTCAGTGGCGGGCGATGTTTTGAAACCCTAAACGATCAACCTATAGAGATTCACACACCACCTAATTTATGTTAAGTGTTGTTATGTTTTTATTTAAGCTTTTTAAATTCCCTAAATCACATTTTTAAGGTGTCATCCCTCATCAGCCTACTTCTCTGATAGCGATGGGCTAGTTTTTTGGAACTCTGAAAGGTCACCTTAAAGAGTTTTATGGGGCATTTATGTTCCGTTAGTTTACGTTAGTCACCTTTCAATGCCAATTTCAAAACTTGTCAGAATTGCAAAATTCCATTAATCACCCTTTTCAGATGTCATACCCCATCCCTAAACCTCGCTAGTAGCAATGGGCTACTTTTGGGATCTCTCAGCTTTCATCTTATAGCGTTGTCTGTGCTCTGTATGTCATGTTATGTTGCGTCTTTCGTCATTTAAAGGAAAATTTTGCAAATCCTGGATCACATTTCTCATCAGTATACTTCAAAGCAAATTTGAAACTTCCTCGAATCACACGCTTTAGGTGGCATTAATCGTCGCTATACTTCGCTGATATTGGGGGCTACATATTGGAACTCTAAAATGTAACCTTAGAGAGCTTTATGCACCATTTATGCTATGTCATCCTACTCTGCTTTAGTATTGCACGGATCTCCAGTGAGTGTGTTGATTGAGTCTGCGGCAGAAGCGGTGAGACGGTGAAGTTATTAAAGCGTTTACATTTTCACAAATTAGGAATGATGCTGGCATTGGGTATTACAACTCGGCCGCCATGTCACTTCTGAACCCTGTCAGGCAGATGGCAACAGCCCTCCAGATAAGGTGCGTTTGGGTCTTTTTACACACACAAATCCTGTCAGCACAGCCCTTTCAATTGTTCCTTGTGTACAGCTTACACAGGCTATTTATAGCAGCACCCCCATAAATCATGGAGTTCACTAGTGACAGACTGGCCAGCAGCAGCTTGCAAATCCACTCGTTACTTTAGCAATCCACACAGTTCCATGGTAGAAGCAACTGGGATAAGTCCTCGTCTGTTTAACATTCTCCTCTGTTAATTATTCTATCAACATAATAATTTCTGAGTAAACTAGAAGGGATTTTGTGTTTTGTTCACTTTGTTCAACTGCCTGCATTCTGTGGGCTACAGTGTTATTAAAGCATTTTGAATCATGAACATGCTTTTCAGATTGTTTTAGGACACATGTAGTATTGTGCAAAATGAAAATTGTCTTAAACGAGCGCTGCATTTCTGCTTCATTTTCCTCTGTTTTAATCAGCATTAATAGAGGCTGCACAGTTGCATTTCATACTTGGTTTGTGCTTCATCGCAGAAGCACTTCAATTGCATTTAATGGCTTGGGGTTCTTCATGTCAAAGGTTTAGGAGAGCCTGGCAGCAAGCAGTTGTTTGGCATTTGTGAGAAGGGAAAGCTTTTGGTGGTCTATATGAAGATGTGTTTTTTAAGTCTTAATATTGCATGTGTTTGCATGCAGGCCCATGCATGAAAGGGCACTGTACTTAGTTTGTTATCTTAGAGAGCAAGGAATAGCTGGGCATGTGGTCTGAACGTACCTTTAACTCCCTTTGTGACCACCCACCCATCAGAAGCCAGTATAATGGATGCCGGTAGAAGCAGTGCTGTATATATTTTCAGTGGCACTGATTGTACCGGTACCTCTCAACAGCGCCGCTGTATATTCAGACAAAGTAGCATCATTTATCAGTAGGACTGCTATACGCATGCCATGGCACAGTGCCAATTATCCACACCTGGGCTGATTGCATCATGCCCACATTTCTTAGCAGGACCGCATTATTTTGGAACCGCACCTGCATTTCTTAACAGAGCTGCTGCAATGACAAAGCATGCACATGTGTTGGCCTTTTCTGCAGCGAGGTAAAGTATTGAGCAAGAACAGTGTCTGAGCTCTTCCCACCAGTATCACTACAAAATATCGAATCCCATTACTGCAAGGTAGAAAACTTTAAATGGAAAAAAACACATTTCTCCCCAAAAATAGATGGGCAGTTGGTTAGGGGAATTTAATATAGTGGGGGATGTGGTGCGGATGGAAGGAGTGCTTGGGTCTGGGCGGGTCATCCCCGGCATTAAAAATACAGAAAATGTATTGCTTTATATGCAAGATTTTCAACCTCAGAGTAAAAAAAAATGGTATTTTCACGTAGATCCTTCCCACCATCCTCCTGAGCTGATGTGATGTGATGCACACTGGTGAACACTGTGAGAAGATGGCACTGCTGTCATACTTCAAACCCTCCTACTCGGTCTTGAGCTTTACAAAAAAAACAGCTTCTCCCATGTCCGATTACTGAGTCCCACCGCCAACTATCTAGCACATTTCAAAGCCTCATTAGGAATCTCCTGACTCATGTTGGATACTCCAAAGAGGCTGAGAACATTTGACAAGCCAGTTATGTCGAGCAAGTCTCACATGAAACTGCCAGTGCCCTAACCCCATGTGCCTTTCCGAGTCAACAGCCTGTTGAGAAAGGTAGATGGGTGGGTTCAATAACCCTGCTGTAGAGATCATTGTATAACATGTTAGTTCAAATCCTGTTGATAGGTGAGTTAATGCATCTGCATCAGAGATATGCAAGTAGCATTCAATTGTAACAGAGCCGCCAGCTTTTGACTTAGCAAAAGAACTACTAAATGTTCAGTGATTCATAACACACACATCTTATCAAGGCTGTTGTACCTGTAATGGCTTAGAACACACACATCCCATGAGGGCTGCTACACTTATAATGGCTCAGAACACACATCTCATCAGGGCTGCGATGCCTGTAATGGCTCAGAACACACATCCCATGAGGGCTGCTATACTTGTAAAGGCTCAGAACACACATCCCATGAGGGCTGCTATACTTGTAATGGCTCAGAACACACATCCCATGAGGGCTGCTATATTTGTAATGGCTCAGAACACACATCTCATCAGGGCTGCTATGCCTGCAATGGCTCAGAACACACATCTCATCAGGGCAGCTATACCTGTAATGGCTCAGAAATATAACACATACATCCCATGAGGGCTGCTACACTTATAATGGCTCAGAGGTAGAACACACATCTCATCAGGACGGCTATATCTGTAATGGCTAAGACCACACACATCTCATCAGGGCTGATATAACTGTAATGTCACCGAACAAGCACACCCCATGAGGGCTGCTATACTTGTAATAGCTCAAAACACACATCTCATCTGGGCTCTTATTCTTGTAGTGGCATACAGTGTTGCTAAAGGAGATGCATTCAAGCAAGTACTGCATCTGGTCAGACAAACCTTTAACTCTATAATTCCCATCCTAATGGCCAAAAGAAGGTTTGCACACATCTGAAATGGAGCACCCAATGGGAAAGCTGGACTAGATTAGTAAATGGAAAAATTCATATTTAACTTTTTGAATATTTATTGGTGCTATGTCAAAAGACAAAAGGAGAGAAAGAGCGACTCTGACCCAAGCAGTACAGGAGAACAAAGAGGGGGGAGGGGGGGTTGGAGGGTCCGAGAGAACAGAACGTATTAGACGATCCAAAACAGGAATTCGAGCAACAGGAAGAGACTAATGAGTTACATAAGAGAGCAACAAAGAAAGTGAGAAGGGAAACGGGGGTAAATAATAGGACACACAGACCCAATAGGAGAGAGGGATTGAAGCAGAGCCAAAGAGACGCATAGAGACAGTAAAATAAGAAAACACAGATCAACAGCAGGCGGGGGAAAGCTACAAATTGAAAATCCAGACAAGAGAAAGGCGGGCCAATAACATAAGAGACACAGTGCAAAAAGATAATCAAAAGGAGTAGCAACCACAACAGAGAAAATGAAAAAAACAGTTCTAGACACAGTAATGGCATGCGAGAGGAAGGGGAATTATATCTTCCGATAAAGCATAATGTAGGAGGGAAACAGCAAAAATAGAATGCAGAGAGGGAGAGGCAGAGTGACCGAGCAACAGACCACGAAACGTGGCATAGCAACACTAAAGGGTGAGAGGCAGAGCATCAGAAAGTGCGAGGCGGGGACACAGAGTAGCAAAGGGAAGAAGAGATGAAGCAAAAACATGGAGTAGCTGTCAAGCAAGTAGTGCCAGACAGCAACAGTAGGCCCGCGAGTCAGAGAAGTAATGCTGGTAGAGCGAGGGGCTTGATTTATGATGTAACTATCTGCCACCTAAAGTAGTAGTTCTTGACAAACAGTGTCCAAGAGTAATGAAGATGAAGCTGGGCAGTGCGCATTCACACGTTTTTTTTACGCTAATGTTTTCGAACACAGTTTTAATTTTACACACACATTGGATAGTTGTCAGACACAGGAGGAAACTCATTTTTACTCTTTTGGATTTGGATTTACTCCCTAATTTTAAAAACTGGGAGTAAAATACTCTCACGCCAAAATCCTATCTGGAGCACTGGATGGCAACATGATTTCCGGTAATAATACTGCCATTTCACTAACTCCATTATTAAGACCCTCCCTGAACCATCCTGTGTCTTTCCCAGGAATGAAGACACACAATGGTGCAGGCATTTTATAAATAAAGCATTTACATTCCAGAAAATTCACAATTATTTTACCTTTCTGTGTTAAGGATTTTAACAACGATGGCTTTAAAAAAGCAACATCGCTCATGAAGCCAATGGCAGCGAATGGGGACAACATTTCTAATTTCCAGCAACATCACTGCAGTATAATGTGCGTTTCTTACACGATACGCTCATTTTTATACCTCATTGGAAACTATGTTTCATAGAAAATGATTAATTCAAATTAATAATGACATAAAACATTTTATTTTTCCAAACATGTAAATGTGTTATTATATATTTCCAGAAATGGAAATGATCAATGTTCCCCTTAAACTATCCCAGAAGTTGGAGGCAGAATTGTTCTACAACCGTAGTTGTAGTTGTAAAGAACATAGATACCATATGGTTTTGGGCTAAATTAGGAGATTTTTGAATGATAAATAAATCCCCTTTTACTCTACAATTAATGAAGCTCTTGTGGAATTGCTTTTACAAAAATAAGGTATGCTAGGTTTTGGAGCGGAAAAAGGATGCGCCATATTATCGGAGTGCCTACGTGTATCGTAAGCTAAATATCGTAATCCCGATCACAAGGTGGTACTGGTTAGCAAGTGGGTGTGTATAAAGACACATTATGACAAGGCTTCTACAATGCCCCTACACATGCTCACACTATTGGAACTGCCAATTTGGGCTCCTTTGCATACAAATTAATTTAGCGTCCCCATGTAGAAGGAACATCCTGCTTTAAGATTATTCAAAGAGGCGTGTGAAAAGCTATTTGGAGGCGTGTGAAAAGCTATTTGGAGACATAGGTTGGCAACCGACATGGGATTGTGAATATGGGGGTCCAGATAAAAGAGTTTAAGATTAAGGTCCAGATTTGGGGCTGGATTAATACGCACAAGCACTTGCATGGTTTTAAAAACTAATGAGATTGTGTGGCTAAAAACTCGAGTTTTGTTTGGTTTTTATTTTTTTGTTTTATTACGACTTGGAGAAGCGTACAGATTCCTGCGTATTTGTGAATTTTACGAGGTGGGATTGTACATATGTTTTCATATGTTGTTTAATTGATGAGGTTGTGAAATGTTTTATGTGAAAAGTTAAATTGTAACTGAAACACACTTGGATAAAAACATTTTTGTTTAAATGTGCCGGAGCTTAGAAAGGCCTCTTCCTGAAAGGGCACAGGTGTAACCAGTGAGCCAGGTGCAGATCACCCAGAGTGACCGTGGCGTCTCCATGGTGTGAAGAGAGGGCAAACCTTGAAGCCCTGTATGCGCCATTATTTCTCTGTAATGCATCTTGGACCGGAGGTCGTTCTAGAATTCATTCAGGGGTAGCGGTTGGGGAATTCTTATCCAAGGCTGGGGTGCTTGCGGGGAATCACAGTCGTGCAAGTCTGAGATCAAGCCCCTGCAGGTCATGGTGGCTGGTGGCAGGCTGAAGCCACCCTGGTAGAAATGTTCCAAGATGCAGCTAGGATGCCCCTACATTATATGGAATTATCAAAGGCTGAAACATTTAATAAGGTCATATCATTTTTAAATGGAATACACTTTTCAGTAACTGCTCAATAAATGCCAATGAATAAACAGTCCATGAACATTTTATGAGCTGCTTACTCGAGCGTTTCTCTTGGTCTACGGGTTTCACCCAAGATACCTCTGGGAATATAGCGTTAAGCAGCCATACTGGGTGTTAACAGCCCAGCGCTCAAGTTAAAGGCCCGAGCGAAGAGAAGGTGTTCAACGAGGGCCCTGGGATGTTAACACCCGTTTCAGCCCTTGGAACGGGTGCTTAACGCTGTTAGCACCCCGGGTTTCCAATCCGGAAACCCAGTGTGCTACGAAAATTGTATTTTCAGTCAATGTCGCGCACATCCCGTTCATTGAATAAAAAAACTGTCTGAAGACGGCTGCCAGGGATGCACCCCTCTTCTATTTCCATGATGGCCACTGAGCAGCAGCACGGCGGAGGGTCCACATCCGCCAAAGAAAAGAGGTAAGTGCGGTGGGGGAATGGAAGACCAGGGTTGGTGGGGGGGAAGATGGTGGGACGGGGCTGGGAAAGCAGCCTTCAGGTCCCATGGAACGCGGGCTGAGATTAGCAGTTTCAGCCTGCGATCCAAGGAGCGTGATTGGCTGTCCCCCCCACCAGCCCTGGGTGTAATTATATTTATAACCCGAAATGATGTCGTGAATTGTAATAATGTCTCTGCTCCCCTTGTTAAACACCCAGAGTAGCTAAGAATCACTGGACTGATTCTTAAAGCCATGCATTTGAATTTTCCTGAAGTAGTTTGGAAAATAGCAAACAAAGGAGGATTCTGGAAAAACTGGGGTGGTTCCGGTCAGAGATGCCAAGGGAATTCAAGACCTGTGGGATATCCCAGAACAGCTTGATGTAGCCCAGAATGTTGTGGATATGATGTTGGCCTAAAAAGACTGAACCAGATGATTGTCCACCTTACACCATTCCTCAAAATATGGACACACTTGGAATGAAGATGAACATTTTAATTGGGAATCTGATTTTTGTTTTAGACAGCAGAAAAATGGGGATGGCATAATCTTCCAGAAATGGTTCATAAGATCCTTCTGAGCGCCAACATGATGTGTATTCAATATTATTAAATGAGTGTGGCCTCATCAGCACCCCAATCCTTTTTCACAGGCCCCGATGGATGGAATAACAGTAAGAAAGGACCTGGCGAGCAGGGGCACAAATGTCAAGTTATAAGCTAATAGCCAGACACAGTCATTCAGCGCCTCAGTTCCGCACTGCCCATCCTTTCTCGACCAGAGTAAATAATCACTAGCCAGCGTCTAAGGGTGAGTGCAAATGTTGAGGCCATGCCAGGGGAATTTTAGAAATATTTTGAGGATTTAAGTCGAGGCAGAACATAGATCCTGAGCAGGCGTAGGATCACTTTTGGGACCGATACCACAAACGCAGTTATTTTATGGGGCCCGTATGGTCATAAGTTAATGGAACCAGTGAGAGAGAGCCCTGAATGTCAGAACAGGATGACAACCGTATACAATGCATCACATTTGTGAAATACCCTACTGAGCAATGATGTAGGTGTTTGGGGAGCACACCTGCTCTTCATAGGAAATGCCCCTTGTCGGATCACTCAGGAATTATGATGTAGATAAATGGCAAGGGCCCGGGTCGGCACTGAGAGTTGTTTCAGTCTGAGGATATCCAACTATCTCTGACAGAAGGTTAAGGGGCAATATATACTTTTTCTAAAAATAAAAGTAATAACGGAGTCTAGTGCTTTCCAAATCAGCAAGGTTTAATATCTAATTTGTCGCCCTTTTTGGTGGCTGTCTCCCTTGTGCTATAAAGGGTAGTTCAGCAGATACGGTGCTTGCATCGGTCGCTTTAGTGTGCAGCAGGTTGCAGACGCTCTTTTTCACTTGCTAAGCGTCACATCATTTGTCTAGAGGGGGGATACCTACCTTTCTCTATGAATCTACTTATATTTGCTCTTGCATCCAGTTCAACTTAGCAACTGCTGCAGCCGGTGTGACTGGGCACCGGACAGACTGAAGTAAAAACAGGAGCATATGCTCGGCCCGCGCTACCTTCTGTTTGCTCTGCACAGTAATGGGGATTGGATGTGTTACAGTGGGTTTTTCGGCAATGCTTTGCTAAGGACTTCTTCCTGGAAATGTGCATAAACATGTTTTTGAGTTGGTAGTTCTATGAAAAGAAATATGCAACAGTGGTGTGAGCTATTTAATTGGGCATAAAAACCCCAGCATTCATGAGCTGGAGTTCTCTGCAGGAATGGCCATTTCGCTTCCGAGGGCTGCTTCCCTGTTCATCACTGTCCCTCAGTGGTGCTAACTCAGCAAGATAATAAGTGTTGCAGAAATGGCATCCAATGACAGCTTAACTCTATGGCATGACGGGAAGTGACATCACATGACCTAAGACATTCAAATACTGGAAGTTGTGCATATTATTAACAATTTAAATTAAACTCGTGAGGCTCCAGCATCTTCTCAGGAAGTGAATGACATTCACCACCTGCTGATAAAAGTATCAAACGCCAAAGGCTTAAGTGCCAAAGCATCTTCAATGGATATCAGGTGTTTTTGATCCGATGATGCATAGAATCATACATCAAGGGTGAAGCAAAAAAGTTAAGTAACGTGTTATTATGTGGCTAGCCTGGCCTACGTTGTATTTAGGCCAGTCTACTTACATAATAACACGCATATTTGCTTTACCCTTCATCAATAGTGTCTGTGCATCAAGGATAAAGCAAACTTATAAGTATTATTATCTGGGAAGACTGTCCAACATTGAATATAAACCAGTCTAGCCATACAATAACACGTATCTTTGCCCCAAGACTCTGCAACCTACTCCCAAACAACATCAAAGTCGCCCCCTTGGTTCTACATTTCTGTAAGGAACCCCTCCCTAATGCTTAGCTCCACACCCCCCACCCCCATCCCACTTGAGACTAGGTAATCTGCTCCCCATTGTTCCTCCTTTGATTGCTTGTAGATCCCTAGCAACTAAACTGCCTTCCTTCACCCTACCCTGTTAGGTCCCTGCTTCCTTGTTTTTCTGCTTCCCTCAACATGTTATTCCCCCTATGACTGTAAAGCACTCCTGCTTCCCAAAGCTAGGCCCAAGCTCAATATGTTTCCTAATAATACCAATAATACAAATAATGGCTTTTTGCTTTACAGACAAGCTACAATTTTTGTGCAACAAGGGTAAAATACATGGTAAGTGTTTTCACGTGGCTAGCCTGGCCTACAATGAATGTAGGCCAGTCTAGCCATGTAACAACACTTATGTTTGCTTTCCCTTTGGTCCACAGTTACTGTGCATCCGTGGTAAAGCAAATATGGCATGTGTAGTCACTGGCCTAAATTCAACGTAGGTCGGTCTAGCCATGCAATAACATTTATCATGTTTGCATTACTGTTGATGCCAAGTAATGAAATCTATGCCACATTAAGATGCCAGTCTGCATATACTTTCTTAATGTGGTATTGCATTTTTTATTTGGCATCAAACATATAGTAAACCTGATAAGTGTTATTACATGGCTAGCTTGGACTATGGTGTCAGTGTTCACTTACTTTCATACTGTGGCACGGCATTTGTTACTTTTTACTTTACATCTATACTAAAGCAAACATGACAAGTGTTATTAAATGGGTAGACGGGATTACATTGGTGGCTCCAGTCTAGCTCCAGTCTAGCTATATATACATTTTGTGTGTCATGGTAGGTTTTTACTTTGCATTATGTGTAAAAGCAAGCATAAGTGTAGTACGGTCATACATTGGTGCAGTATTCATTGACATTTATAGGCACAGCCAGCATGGACATTTTCTTTTTTATGCTGCCATATGTTGTGGGCAAAGAAATAATGAAAAGGTGTTGGAAAATGGTCCTGTGCACTGATAGTGACTCATCTGCTTTTTTTTCATGTGCTACCATACGAAATTTATTGCAAACCATAAGGATTTTTCCCCATTTTTTTTTAAGATGTTCTCGGTGGGAGGACCCTGTTATGCCCCCATTGCTTGTTTCGGCCTTGGTCGCTCCTGCATATTAGACACATACATTTAAACACCAGTTGCCACTGTTCCCAGATAGTTTTAAAATTTGTTAATCCCATAGATACATACATGTGGGTTACAGACATACATGAAATGGTGATGGGGGAAAGTCCTTACAGCGTTTTGTTTAATACTACCCTTTACTGTTAAATGGAGACATATAAAAGCACTCAAGGGGTTTGTGTGGGTGGAGTGGTGGAGTGGTCATCTGGAGGGGCACTGGGCTGGTCTAGGTTGTGGTCTAGTAAACAGGTGTGAAATGGATGCTCTTTGAATAGAGTTCTTGATTTATTTTCTGAATTGCATAAGGAGGGATGAGGCTGCTGTTGATCGGTTTGAGGTTCCACTGCCTTGGGCATAGGCCAGAATGCTTGTTACCAGGTTCTCACCTTTTTGCATTTCTGCTTCTCTAGTCTGGCCAGGTCTTGACTTCTAGTGAGGTGCTGACTGCTAGAGATTATGACTGTATCCACCAGGGAGGAGAGGGCGAGCATAGGGACAGCTTTCTAAATGATACAGCTAGCTTTGAAGGTGTGTGCTTGAGGGGGTAGTTCAATGAGTGTAGGCGTTATGCGCTTGCATTTGTGGAGACCTGTGTTGGTACACACCTCACTATGAAGGTGCTAGGGTTGGGGTGGGCAGGCCAGTGAGCAGGGTCCTTCTGGCGAAATAAAGCCAGGACCTGTACGGTAGTTCTGAAGCCAGTATCTGGTACAAATGGCTTCATTTTCTACAGAGGGATAGCTGGAAGCATGATGCCTGAGTTTTCTTCACAATGTCTTATTTGAAGAAGAGATGGTTGTCCATGTGGGATCCAAGAGATTTGGTGCAGGATGTCAGCTGTTGAAATGGCACAGTTCATGGAGGACAGCCATGCCTGGTTGTGGCACGGGTGTTTGATACTGTTGGTGATGTTAAGGATTTCAATCAGGCGACACACACCTTGGTCTTGGCCTAGTCTACAGCGCACAACTGAAATGCTTATCTTTTTATAACCTGTAGATTCAATATTGAGATGATAGACCGCTCATATCAAACCCCCTTTTCAAATACCCAGGGTCACAATGGGCCATGAACCAGCCTGGTTGGTAAAATACAATATTTATTTATTTTAAAAATCAAAAGAAATCATACACTTTTAATATGGGGCAGCAATCCCCAATGGAGGGATAACTACAATGAGAATGTGAGCAATGCACTGGGTTTAACCTTCTAGTGAAACATACACAGCACAGCAGCGGAATAGGAGCACTTTTTGACTTAGGAAAGATAGCACCCGAGTTAGAATTTCCCCCTGCAATGTTCCCTCAACCCACAAATAATCCATTCTGAGTGGATAAACAGAAGCAGCAGGTAATCAGGAATGAGAAATAGGAAACGGAATCCAAATCTGACCTTCCCTCCCCAAATAAGAGAAAAAGGATTTGATACCCCTTGCAGTGTTATGAAATGACACATTCGGAAACGGACAAATAAATAATTGATGTGTGTTAAACCTTGAAGCAAATATAATTCCTCACTAAAGCCACACTGCAAAGATGCTAACAAGCACAAAGAATGGATTACCAAAAGCGTGCAGTTTGAAAATTAGTGGAAAGGTTAAAACAGATTGCAGCAAAAATGACCCGTTGTAAACTTTGCAATTTTGCAATTCCCGCCTGAAATTACCCAAACGGTTTTTAATACAAACGAGTGAAATACACTGATATGTAACGTGTTTTTTTTGGTTGGGGAATCGATGTATATCTCAGGTACAATATGAAGTGAAAGTAAGTCTCTGGCTGATAAATTGAATGAGTTATGCAAGATAGAAAAAGGTGCACTTGGAGTAAAAGGAAGGTAGCGAAAAGGAAATCAGGTGTGACAAGAACAGATATACTTTACACTAGAGTATTCAGGCTAGGCCACCAAAGAGGGACACAGTCCGATCATTCGAAATAGGACTAATGTCTTAGGATTACACAAAACAAAATTACTAAAGAGATGGCGCTAACACTAGAAATCAAGAGCAAAGTTGCAAGAATGATTCTGACAGTTATAACAAGTTACCCAGGTAAGGATAGGATGACTTAGAGTAGGATAAGGACAAATACAAAATATGCTAGGGGTTTCTATAGGGTGGCGAAACACTCTCAGTGCACTTTTTAGTTTGGGATTTTGGACAGTCACCGGTTCTGGTCACTACACGGTAGGACGCCTGGCAAACAGCTGGGCAGTTCTGGTCACCGCATGGCACTGAAATGGCAATTCTGCTCCCTGGATACTAAAGGTCAAGTGGATGGCAGGATATCAGGGTAGCAGGATGGCATGCAGTTAGTGTTATCAGGATGCTTCCCAAAAGAATACCACAGCTTTACCCTTTTTAATGGGAGATTTAGTGGGTTTTCAGATTTGAGGCCTTGCTGGAGCAGGATAAGCAATGCTTGGGTTTTGCAGTGGGCCTTGGAGTAGGGTCAGCAATGCTTTGGCCTTGTAGTTGGGATCTGGAATCTGGGTGGATGGAACAGGAATGCAGCGCAGGAACGTCAGGAAGAGTGTGTGTCAAGAGTCTTGTCAGGGACTCTTATAATGCCTAGTGACATCATCAAAGTATTTGAACTGGGTCAGGCTTAACTAAACACGCCTCTAACAACGCGATTGGACGAGGGTGATAGTCTCTGCCTCGCTCTCAGCTGGTTGGATTTCAGGAAAATGATGTCAGATTTATGAGGTGAGTTTTACAATGTCCAAAAACCTCCCACAGTTACTTTAACTAAAATCCGATTTTACCACAAACATACATTTATACCATTGCAATCTCTTAGCAAATTATATACACAGGTTACATATTTTGTGCAGCACATTGCAGTCCAATCCTCCAGTCCATGAGACCTTGTTTTGCCCTTCTACCAGTTTTTTGCATTTTTCAATGGGATTTATATTACTCAAAATTTGAGAACTTAATACATGGGTGTGGATTGTCATAAGGGATGTATGTACAAAAATGTACATTTGCAACATGGATGCTTTTCTTGTAATCTGCCATATTTTGCCATTTCTTTCCCCAAGGTGTCAATGAATTGTACCAAGTTATAAAAGAAAGCCCAAAACATCACTTTTACACTGTGAAAATTCTACATGTTTACAAAGTTTTGCTGCAGAGATAAAAGTCTTTAAAGTTTATTTATGAAATAGTCTTTGGAAACAAATGGCAGTCCTTTGTCACGTGATCATTCTTTTTCCTTCCTTCAACTGCACCAACTATCATTTCCTTCAAAGCAAGGTGAGGGTTTCTCAGCTTGATTGAAGGTTTTATTGCCCCTTCACACTTTAAACTTCCTGCCTCTGAGAGCTCCATTGTCAGTGGGTTCAACCCAGTCTAGATTCTTTCCCACCCTGTAATTATAAGTGGGGTGTAAGTCTCTGCTGAGAGTTTATGGTGTGACTCCCTTCCGAGGGGGAAGGTTCAGGGCTGCCAACTGGAATAACTGGTTTGTGGGAGCTTGCAAATTCAGCCCATGTGTTCAGCCCATGTGTTTTAAAATCTTTATTTTCTTATTTTGGGTCCTGAATTAAAACAAACCTGTGGAATAAAATAGCCCATGTGTGTGTTATCACCAACAACACAACCCCTTTACATTGCTAAATAAGGTACCATATGCTCTGTTTACAAACTATCTAAAGGTACACACATAATCAAAGTACAGGGGCATCATTATGGCACATTTGTGCATGTACAAAACCTAAACCTATTTGTACATTCACAACTGCAATGTCATAAGTGCAAATATAGTCAAAGAGTATTCAAACTATTGCTAATATGATTGTGCATGCAAGAACACTTTGCTCATGTGAAGACGGTGCTTGAGCATCTAAACATGTACCATGATACTGCCCCCAGACGTGCATAGAGACCCCATAAAAACCACAGTAGACACCAGTGCTGTGTTCATCGATCCCAAATAGTAAAGCCAGGCAAGTTTCCATCACTGGCAGCAAGTTCAAAAATCATTTGCAGTGAAATTCATTCCATGCAATTGTTCCTTGCAACGATTCAGTCATATTATTATTTATTTAACATTCTTGTATACCGTGCCACATAAAACAGAAATGGCATAGGTGGATCTTGAGCAGCATACTTAAAAAAGCACCTTATAGCTGTACATTCCAATGTAACTGATCATTGAAGCCAAGAATGTGAGTTTGTAGTGTATAAATCCAGGACTGCTCACGTCTGGAAATTAAGTCCTGAAAAGAGCTACCTCTGTTATTCCGTACTACTTTTTTTGTTCACTGCACACCAGGAAAACTCATAATGATTATGTTTAAAAGTGAAAAATGGGTAACCAATACATGATTTGTGTTGAGTTATCCATATATGAAGTGGTCTTCTTGTCTTGCCCATATATAATTTTTTGCAAGGGCACTTAATGGCATGAACAACATTAGTGTTTTCACAGTTGGTAGATTGGGGCAGAGGCCAAATCTTTCCTGGAACTTGGACGTCTGTTGGGTGCGCTGTGGAAGAGCATGCAGAACATACCCGGTACTTACGGTGCTCTCTCACAGGCGGTAGAGTCAGAAGAGAATGCATGTGAAGTCTGATATCCTCATTGTTTCTTCGTGCCTGCACAAGGGTTTGTCGCAAGTTCTTACCCTTTTTAAAAGCAAACAATGGTTTAGCTAGTTCAGCATCACATATTTCTAAAATGTGCCAGTTGCATAGGATTAGATTGCGTAACTTGTCACGCAGGTGACCAAGTGGTGACACGCACCAGTCATTGGGTGGGCACTTTAGTTTTTTGTCTATGAAAAAAGCAAGCCCTTTTGGTGGATCTGTTGAGGTGTTTTTTTGGGTACCCACATCATAAGAGATGGTTTTTCATAATAGAGGTTTAATGGTAACACTTATCTAATGTAGTGCAGTTTCTACGGACCCTCAAACACAGACTGAAGGATACATTTCTTTTTAAGCTCACAGGATGTTATCTAGTATAGTGTAATGTGGTATTTCTGTCTGGACTTATGAAAGAGGGGAACCTCAAGAGAACCATTCACCACATGGATCAGAAGATCTAGAAAGGCAATTTCAATTTGAATGGAGCTCCTGGTGAATCTTAGGGTAGGATGTAATGAATTGATCCATGTCACAAAGCCGAATAGGGTAAATGTATAATTATGCCAAACTATTCAGATGTGGTCTATTTATCGGCGGTACAATTTAAACGAATTACTGAAAGGGTTGGCAGAAGACCAGATGCATTTATTCTCAGAATCTTCTACAAACAAGTTGGCCTGTCTTGGATCAAAAGCTGCACCCATGGAAGTTCCATGGATATGTTTGTAGAGGGTGTCTTGAAACAGAAAAAAGATTTTGGGTAAGGCAATGTTGGCTCAATCGATAATAAATTGAGTCGGTACCTGATGTGGGGCCTCACGTTGGTCAAGACAAGTTGAAAGCACTGAAATGGCATCATTCTGGGGTACGTTCGTATTTGAGGACTCAATGTCCTGAGTAACCAATCAATCTGTGATGACATCAAAGAAGGTATTTTCAACTAGATTAATAACGTCTCTAGTCTTGAACATACAAAACAGCAGTCATGGATAAAGGTCTGATAAAAGAAATTGATATATTGGGTTCCAACAAAGACCCACATGCTGCCACGATGCGTCATCCTGGTGTAGAAATAATAGATTTCTGCTCTTTGGGCAGCAAGTAGAAAACAGGTGTTCTGGGAAATTTAGGATTGAGAAAAGAATATTTGTGAGAATTCAAAATGCCATCCTGATTGGCTCTGTCAGTAACCCTCTGTTTCTGATCCATCATTTCTGAAGTAGGTTCTTTAGGGAGGAGAACATAATGATCAACATTGGTCAATTGTCTCAATGCTTCTTTATCATAATCCAAAGTAAATAGGATGACAATCCCGCCACCTTTCTCGGCGGACTTGATTATGACAGAAGACTACTTTTTCAATTTCAGTAACTCTAGATGTTCCATTTTCATTCAATTAAATGTAACCTAACTTTTGGTTTGAAAAATTTTAGAAACCCCTTTGGTTATAATGGATTCAAATGTGACTACCTTTCTCAGCAGATCTTTCGTAGAAGGTATGAAAGTGGATTTTGCTCAAAAAGGGGTAACTGCAAAGTCAATCGAATCAGAGTCTTCAAAAAATAACCCTGACCCTAATTTTCCAGAGAAAACAGCATGGCACAGTTCAACACTGCTGGAAGACAATGCAACACTGGCAGACAGTGATTACATGTAATCTGTTAATCATGTATGTGAGGCCATAATGGAAGGAAAGCAGAACCCACAAACATGCACAAGAAACACTAATCACCCATCAGGGCACATGCATGATAGCAAGCGCAGGCCCAAAACAGGCAACATGCACCCTGCAATACCAATCACAGGTCATGAAGTTGACGACTGCTGGCTGAGAACTGTGTACTCCTATCTCATACGACACTACATTCAATCACTGGGATGGAAAACCATGTTGTGCAACAATGCAGGTTAAAAGCATGAAGAGTGTCCATCAACATGCCTTTTGAAAAGCAAACTCATCCACAATGCACTGTGACTGACACCGGCCACCTTTCCCCCACCTAATTATTACCCCAACCCAAACCCATCTATATTTTCAATGAACTGTGTTAACATTTGATATAAAAATGTGTTTTATAATTTGCAGCATGGTCTTCTGTGTTTTGGTATGATACTGAAAAGAATTCCCTCCACAACACACACCCCTCTCCGACACCCCTACCTGCCCCCCCTATCCAAAACACACACACACACACACACACACACACACACACACACACACACACACACACACACACACACACACACACACACACACACACACACACACACACGCACACGCACACGCACACGCACACGCACACACATCCATCTCCCCCTCCCTAACACACCATCACCAACACACACCCATCCACCTCCCCCTCCCCAACACACCATCCCTTATGCACACACCCTACCCACCTCCCCTCCCCAACATACACCCCACCCACCTCCCCCTCCCCAACACACACTCATCCACCTCCACCTCCCCCTCCCCAACACACCAGCACCAACACACATCCATCCACCTCCTCCTTCCCAACACACCATCCCCAACACACACCCATCCACCTCCCCCTTCGCCCAACACACCATCCCCAATGAACACACCCCACCACCTCCCCCTCGCCAACACACACCCATCCACCTCCCTCTCCCCAACACAGTATCCCCAACACACACCCACCCCACCCACCGCCCCTCCCAAACACCATCACCAACACACACACACCCCTCCCTGACACCCCCGCCTGCCTCCCCTATCCAACACACCATCCCCACCACACACACACCCATCCATCTCCCCCTCCCTATCACACCATCCCCAACACGCACACATCCCACCCACCTCCCACTCCCCAACACGCTCATGCTTTCCCACCTTCCTTGTGCCTGTGCACAGAGTGACATGAAAAGTCACTTCCGTGGCCTCTTGCACTCTTGCCCTAGCAAGCCTGCTCAAGCACCGCTGGAGTCAGATGACGCAAGAGGCAGCACCTTGGGGTGCTGGGAACAGATCCCTCCGTGGGGTGACGGAGGTGGAGGCTTTGGACTCAGGGCTCCGGATCTGCTGCAGTGTCACTTGCATGCAGGAATGGAGGGACTCTACAAAGGCCGAAATGCAATCAGTATGCTCCCTCATTCTCTGCTCAACTATGGAGATGGAAGAGATGGTCTGGGTGAGCTCCCGACACTGGTGGTCCAGGGACAGGGAAATACTCCAGGAAGATCCCTCGATGCTGCACCTGCTGCCCTAGCATATGTTCCATGGATGCCTGCTGCTGCTGCTCCATAGCATCAAGCCTCACCCATATTACTGACAATGGGCCTCATTCCGAGTATGGCGGTAAGGGATAGCGGCCACCGCTAACGAGAGCGGTGGCGGTAATCCCTTACCGCCATACTCCGAGTTCCCTTAGCGCCATGGTGCTTTTAACACCTGCTTTTAGCAGGCGTTAAATACCATGGCGCTAAGGGACCTTGATGTTAATTACGCCACCGTAATTTACGGTGGCGTAATTGACGCCTTCCCCACTCCCATTATGCCCTATGGGGCAAGAATGGGAATGGGGAAGGGTAAATGGGGATTGGGGAATTACCGCCCCGCCAACCTTGGAATGGGGCGGTAATTCCGCCAACCACCAAGGCGCTGCCGGTCCGGGTACGGCGTCAACCAAGGCGTTAATAGCGCCATTGGTTAGCGCCGTACTCGGAATGAGGCCCAATGTGTGATGTGACACTGGTGGTGGGCTCTGGGGAAAGATGGAGCTAAAGAAGCCTGTGTCTTCCTCCTCCTCATCTGGGAAGCCATCACTCTGTGTCTACCCAGCCTGGCATTGGTGATGTCTGTCTGACAAAGGTGATGAGGGGGTGTTAGGGAGCAGATGGGTGGGTGCAGGTGTTGGGATGCTCCATGGGGGCCAGCTATGGTGTGGCTGTCGCAGCATCTGCGTCAGCATTTCTTGTGCTGCCTGTGCCATCTGCATGGCTGTTGGAAGAGCCTTTGGGCACCAATGTGAAGACGGTGGGTGTTTCCGTGCCTAGCACAGCTGACACTGAGGAGTACTCCTGTGGGCGTGCTGCCTCCCTCCTGCTCTTCCTCCTGCTGCTCTCATGTGCAACCTTTGCAGGGGTGGAGGTGGAGGTGGACGGACTGCGAGCGGTGGAGGTGTCCTGGCCAGTGGCAGGGCCGGCCTCTTCAGCTGCAGTCGACTGTGTACCTGTTGGGTGGATAATGACATGCTGTCAGTCATCTTGCGTACATGTAAATTGGCTAGCAAGACACTCATGCAACGTGTGGTTTATTCTTCCTACGCACCGTTTGTATAATGGGCACGGATGGCTTTGGGCCAATGAGTACAGCTACTTCTAGGTGGGAGTAGTGCTTGCTGGGGGTGTACACGATGCATGCATGTGCATGTTGCCCGTTGGCCTGCCAAGTTTGCTTGTTGTGGAAGTGCAGGGGGTTCACTTGGCAACATGGACAGTCGCAGCACACATGAGTGCTTCTCATGGTTGCATGGCTTCACATGCACATTTACCCTGCAGTGCATGTGCAGTACATTATCCCACCTTCCCTGGAACATGTGTGTAGTCACTGTGCCTTTGTACTGATTGCCACGTGGTTGCCCATTATGCTCATCTGTGCTGGGGGACGCATACTTTTGACCTGTGCATTCACATGGGAGTGAGGACTGATAGACTCGACGCCTTGACTTGCTGCCGCGATTCCTCCACTGCCAATCCTATCGATCCCCTCCATGTGTAGTATGCAGAGGGCCTTCTCCACCCACGGGTCAGGACAAGGGGTTCCACAGTGCGCCTTCTGTGGCTAATGTCTCCTGCCGGTGTTTGGAGAGGAGGCTTCTGATCCTGGCCTCTAAGTCATGCCAGCATTTTCTGCAGTCCTTCCTGTCCCGTGGGACTGTGCGCACTGCTGTGACCTGGTCACAGAGGCTTGCCCAGATTTCTGTCTTCCTCTTGCCCGATGTTTTGAGTTTCCTGGAGCCATAGACCTCTTCGGAACGGGCCATCACCTCACCAGTGAGAACCTGCAGCTCACCTTCACTCAATTGCTCCTTCCTCAAGCGTAGATCAGGAACATTCTGTCTGCTTTTCTCCTGGGACATGTTTGCACTCCCTTCTGTGTCCGGTCTCAAAATGGCCACCGTCTTGCTTCCTCGCACCATTTCCGCCGGCACTGATTCTGCTGGCTGTGATTCTGCTGGCAGAATTAGCACTAGATATTTCTGCGGTAACCATAACTCTGCCAATTCCGGACAGAATTACCATCCGTCACCGGTTTTCAGCAGTAATTGCACCTGAAGGAATTAACATTACTGCCAATGGCCTGCATGCGCTCCCGCCGCACACCACAGCAGTATTACTGACAAACTCATAATGAGGCCCATAGTCTTTGTGCAAGATTTGGCTCATCGAAAAGGTATAATCCTGCGTATCCAAAAGAGCTGCCCAAGAACGTGTACACGTGCTGGGAAGGTATTGCTTGCACAGTGAGGATTCTGTATCTGTTTAGGGCATTGCACTGGATGGAAATGGACGCTGAATACATGTTAGTACTGAATTTTGATGGCAAATGGACATAGGCATCAGGTGGCTTCGGAAGTGCAGGAAATTGGTGATGCTAATTGGTTGTTCTGAGAAGCCAATGAGGTGGGAGACGAGGAAGCAAGGGCAGAGGGTCATGTTGGTGGGGATGATGGGAGAGAGGATGTCATGGAAATGGGAGATGAAGGGTTAAGCAGACCGGGTCCTAAGTGGTCCAATGTGCAGAAATTACTGTATAGCTAGTGACAGTAAGGCAAGCGTAAAAGAAATGAAGATGAGACTCAGCAAAAGAAGCCTAAAGCCGTGCTGCCACCACTAGAGGCCAGGGATTTGGAGCTCCTACATAAGGCGAGTCGGGAAGCTGGTCCACCAATGGAGGCCAAGGAGTGGGAGCTCCTACATAAGGCGAGTCAGGAAGCTGCTCCACCACTGGATGCCAATGAGTAGGAGCTCCTACACAAGGCGAGTCGGGAAGCTGCTCCACCACTGGAGGCCAAGGAGTCGGAGCTCATAAACAAGGCGAGTCGGGAAGCTGCTCCACCACTGGAGGCCAATGAGTAGGAGCTCCTACACAAGGCGAGTCGGGAAGCTGGTCCACCACTGGATGCCAATGAGTAGGAGCTCCTACACAAGGCGAGTCGGGAAGCTGGTCCACCACTGGAGGCCAAGGAGTCGGAGCTCCTAAACAAGGCGAGTCAGGAAGCTGCTCCACCACTGGAGGCCAAGTAGTGGGAGCTCCTACACAAGGCGAGTCAGGAAGCAGCTCCACCACTGGAGGCCAATGAGTCAGAGCTCCTACACAAAGTGAGTCAGGAAGTAGGAGCTCCTACACAAGGCGAGTCGAGAAGCTGCTCCACCACTGGATGCCAATGAGTAGGAGCTCCGACACAAGGCGAGTCGGGAAGCTGCTCCACCACTGGAGGCCAATGAGTAGGAGCTCCTACACAAGGCGAGTCGGAAAGCTGCTCCACCACTGGATGCCAATGAGTAGGAGCTCCTACACAAGGCGAGTCGGGAAGCTGCTCCACCACTGGATGCCAATGAGTAGGAGCTCCTACACAAGGCGAGTCGGGAAGCTGCTCCACCACTGGATGCCAATGAGTAGGAGCTCCTACACAAGGCGAGTCGGGAAGCTGGTCCAGCACTGGAGGCCAAGCAGTGGGAGCTTCTACACAAGGCGAGTCGGGAAGCTGCTCCAGCACTGGAGGCAGGAAGCTGGTCCACCACTGGAGGCCAAGGAGTGGGAGCTCCTACACAAGAAGGTGAGTTAGGAAGCTGGGACACTCAGGAAAGAGTGCTAAAGCATAATAATGCATTGCTCATATAGCGCTACTCACTCACTCACGAGTCTCAGGGCGCTGAAATAACAGAAGACATCATTATCCCCCCAGAGTGGTACTCAATTTATTGACCTCAGAAGAATTAAATGCTGAGTGGACCTTGCCAGGATTCGAACCTACCACAGCAGGCTGCACACAGATCTCAGGGTTAAGCGCTTAGCTCTCTGTGCTAAATACATTGTAACGGAGGTGATGGGTATGTGCGATATGCGTTAGCCAATAATTATACAAAAATGAATGCATCTGGATTGGATCAATTTATGATCTTAATTTAGCGTTAGTGACTGTGTTTGGGGGCCTTAACGAGTGCTTAAAGTTTATTTCTATAGCTGTATTCGTTAGGACAGGGAGAGGAGCGTTAACAGGAAACTGCGCGGATATACATATGGCTGACTGCAATTCCATGGGTGGGTGCCATAGAATAGTAAATAACAGCTGCATAAACCAGGTGCAGTAGGGAGGTGATGGGCCAGTAGTGACTCAGAGAATGATTACAGATGAACTGTCCAATCAATAGTCCTAAAAAGGAAGTATTCCCATTTTGGAATGCCGCAGGAGCATCCATTCGCAGCGTGTACTTCTATATACAGGTGGTAATGCTGGGTGGGTGATACAAGCCGACGGATATGGTTCTCCTACCAGGAAAGGAGGTGTGTCTCAAGGGTGGGCTTAAAGTCTGGTAGAGTAGCAAATGGTGTAAAACCAGTGCCGGGGCGTTCCAGTGATGGGGACAAGCAGGGTGAAGGGGCGACAGTGAGAACGGGGCAAGCAGGGAGAGCCGCAGATCTCAGGCAGTGAGGGGATAGGGCGGGAGTGGCTAGCCAGGAAGTGGCTACGCCACCCGGGGATGCATTTCAGGCAGGTGGACGGGACTTAAAAGGGAGTGGTTACGCACGGAGAGCCAGAACTGTCCGGAACCTAAGATAATGATCCCACGCAAAGTAAGGGCACAGAACTGACTTCCGTGAGTCTCTGGGGGTCATTGCAGTTTTGCCCATCAGGGAAAAGTGCCAGTAAAACTGCTGGTAATTCTGGCACTGCACTTTCACTACACCAACAAAACACATGTTTGCCAGCTGGGGCACCAATTTACCCCCAGGAAAGAGCTGAAGGTGGATCTCCTCCCCCACCCCCCACCCCTGACCCCCACTGGCAAAAACATGGCAGAATTACCATGCATTCCAGCAATCCCCTCTATGAAGTCCTATGGACTTGGGAATGACCAGCATTCCAGCAATCCCCTCTATGGAATCCTATAGACTCTATGGCTTTGGGATTTACAAGCATTCCAGCAATCCCCTCTAAGCAATCTTATGGACTCTATGGAATAGGGAGTTATCAGCATTCCAGCAATCCCCTCTATGGAGTCCTATGGACTCTATGGAAATGAGAATTAACCAGCATTCCAGCAATCCCCTCAATGGAGTCCTATGGACTCTATGGAATAGGGAATTATCAGCATTCCAGCAATCCCCTCAATGGAGTCCTATGGACTCTATGGAACTGGGAATGACCAGCATTCCAGCAATCCCCTCTATGGAGTCCTATGGACTGTCTGGAACTGGTATTTACCAGCATTTCTGCCACTTATGTGCCGGATATCACCAAAACTGTGCTTTCCAGTGTATCATTTGCGAGCGAGAGGTCTCATTGCAACGATGCATGGAAGCAAGGAGTGACCTCACGATTAGGGTCACTCCATGTGTATTATTCATGCACCAGCAGGAAGGGCAGATTTCCTGGTGGGCCTCTGCACCCACGGCCTATTTTGGGTGGTTATCTATTGTATTTTCACTTTTCTTCTTCATAGGAAAAGGGTTGGGCTTGCTCAGAATGTGTAATGTGAGGCCACTTTGCAAATGATTTCCAGGGCCTCTTTTGGTTCCCATCCGGCACCGGGTGCCAAGCCAGAATCGGCTGATGTCACACCAAGGGTTCGGCATTCTACGACGGCAACACAAGGGTGAGTGTGTGAATGAGCTGGTAAGTGAGAGCAAGAGAGCACCAGGAGTGAATGAGTGAAAGAATGAAAGAGCTGAGTGAATGAGTGCATGACAGAGCAGCAGGAGCGAGCCAGTGAGAGAACGAGTTAGCATGAGCAAGTGAGTGACAGGACTGAGTGACAGGACTGAGTGAAAGGACTGAGTGACTGGGTTACTTGCAGGATGTTTGTTGTTGAATGCTGGCTGGCAGCGAGGAGCGATCACGGTTTTTGCCATTACATGTAAGCACTTGCACTAAGTATGAGCGGCTGCAACTCGGGCATGGTAAGAGTGTGGTGTTTCTGGGGTTCACAATCAATTAGGGGGTCACTCTGAATGGCATTAGTGGAAGTGTAGCATGTACTGCTGGGTGGCCGGGTGCAGGGCCTCAGCCTCGCTGAGCTGGCTCCTGGCACTGGCCCCTGCTGTGGATGAGTGTGGCTGTGGTAGTGTGGCATGGGCTGGTGCAGGGCCTCAGCCTCGCTGAGCTGGCTCCTTGCACTGGCCTCTGCTGTGGATGAGTGTGACTATGGGAATGTAGCATGGGCAGTTGGGTGGCCGGGTGCAGGGCCTCAGCCTCGCTGAGCTGGCTCCTTGCACTGGCCTCTGCTCTGGATGAGTGTGACTGTGCTTGTGTGGCATGGGCTGCTGCATGGACGGGTGCAGGGCCTCAGCCTCGCTGAGCTGGCTCCTTGCACTGGCCTCTGCTGTGGATGAGTGTGACTATGGGAATGTGGCATGGGCTGGTGCAGGGCCTCAGCCTCGCTGAGCTGGCTCCTGGCACTGGCCTCTGCTGTGGATGAGTGTGACTATGGGAATGTGGCATGGGCAGCTGGGTGGCCGGGTGCAGGGCCTCAGCCTCGCTGAGCTGGCTCCTGGCAGTGGCCTCTGCTGTGGATGAGTGTGACTATGGGAATGTGGCATGGGCAGCTGGGTGGCCGGGTGCAGGGCCTCAGCCTCGCTGAGCTGGCTCCTTGCACTGGCCTCTGCTGTGGATGAGTGTGACTGTGCTTGTGTCGCATGGGCTGCTGCATGGACGGGTGCAGGGCCTCAGCCTTTCTGAGCTGGCTCCTTGCACTGGCCTCTGCTGTGGATGAGTGTGACTATGGGAATGTGGCATGGGCTGGTGCAGGGCCTCAGCCTCGCTGAGCTGGCTCCTGGCACTGGCCTCTGCTGTGGATGAGTGTGACTATGGGAATGTGGCATGGGCAGCTGGGTGGCCGGGTGCAGGGCCTCAGCCTCGCTGAGCTGGCTCCTTGCACTGGCCTCTGCTGTGGATGAGTGTGACTGTGCTTGTGTGGCATGGGCAGCTGGGTGGCCGGGTGCAGGGCCTCAGCCTCGCTGAGCTGGCTCCTTGCACTGGCCTCTGCTGTGGATGAGTGTGACTGTGCTTGTGTGGCATGGGCAGCTGGGTGGCCGGGTGCAGGGCCTCAGCCTCGCTGAGCTGGCTCCTTGCACTGGCCTCTGCTGTGGATGAGTGTGACTGTGCTTGTGTGGCATGGGCAGCTGGGTGGCCGGGTGCAGGGCCTCAGCCTCGCTGAGCTGGCTCCTTGCACTGGCCTCTGCTGTGGATGAGTGTGACTGTGCTTGTGTGGCATGGGCAGCTGGGTGGCCGGGTGCAGGGCCTCAGCCTCGCTGAGCTGGCTCCTTGCACTGGCCTCTGCTGTGGATGAATGTGACTGTGCTTGTGTGGCATGGGCAGCTGGGTGGCCGGGTGCAGGGCCTCAGCCTCGCTGAGCTGGCTCCTTGCACTGGCCTCTGCTGTGGATGAGTGTGACTGTGCTTGTGTCGCATGGGCTGCTGCATGGACGGGTGCAGGGCCTCAGCCTTTCTGAGCTGGCTCCTGGCAGTGGCCTCTGCTGTGGATGAGAGTGACTATGGGAATGTGGCATGGGCAGTTGGGTGGCCGGTTGCAGGGCCGCAGCCTTGCTGAGCTGGCACCTTGCACTGGCCGCTGCTGTGAATGAGTGTGGTTGTGGTAATGTGGCATGGGCTGCTGCATGGCCGGGCACAGGGCCTCAGCATTGCTGAGCTGGCTCCTTGGACTGGTCTCTGCTGTGGATGAGTGTGGTTGTGATAATGTGGCATGGGCTGCTGGGTGGATGGTTGCAGGGCCTCAGCCTTGCTGAGATGGCTCCTTGCACTGGCCTCTGCTGTGGATGAGTGTGGCTGTGGTAGTGTGGCATGGGCTGCTGGGTGGCCGGGTGCAGGGCCGCAGCCTTGCTGAGCTGGCTCCTTGCACTGGCCTCTGCTGTGGATGAGTGTGGCTGTGGTAGTGTGGCATGGGCTGCTGGGTGGCCCGGTGCACTCCCTCCGACTTGCTGAGCAGGCTTCTTGCACTGGCCTCTGCTGTGGACCCTGGGAGAGGGCACATCTCAGAACCACACGTGGTTACTGCGGTGCTGGTGCCACATGTGGGCGTTTGCCGTAGCTAGTGATGAGGGCGTTTTAATGCAGTGTGGCTGGGTGGGAGCTTGTGGGGAGACACTGTAATGAAGGGTGTCTTTTCTGCATGTGGTTTGGAGCCCATAACTTTAGTGAATGGTGCAATATGTGCGTGTGCTCTGGGACATGGAGAGGCGCTTGAGTGGGGAAATAATGGGTTGCTGATCCTGAAAGGTTTATTTTTATTGAGTAAGATTGATGCTTTAGGGGTTTTGAGAGAGGTGGATGGCAACATATTTAGGTGAGAAGCATTCTGACCAGGGATTGGTAGGTCGGGTGGACAGGGGACAACCCAAAGTGATATTTATGCTTTTAATGGTTTTTTCATCTCTTTTTCTAATTGCTTTTATTGTTTTGAGTCTGGTGACATCTAGTGGATGCAGGGAGGGGTTGCCCACCACAGCCCTGCATCTAGATAATGCTGCTGTTCTGTTAATCACTGCTTGTGCACTCTACTCTCTGGGGGTGCAGAGCGGGAAATGTCCCACGCTTTCGTTGCCTACAATGCTGCAGTGTTTGAGACAAAGTGGTGATTCTCTACCTGGACAGCAGCAGCAATGGCAATAACCCTATTGTATGTTCCAGTTGGCTGGCTCACCACTGATTGTTTTACACTGCCCCCCCCCCCACAGTACACATGAGGACTGGCATCACAGTCTTGCAATATTTCCCTCAGCTGTGGCAGAGAGGGGCAGTAACAATGTTTGCTACTTATGAAATTCATTCATTCATGTCATTTGAGTAGCGCCGTTGAACATAATTATGGTACCGAAGCGCTGTTTGGTTGAATGCCTTCATGGGGACCGGAGTCCAAATTTGTGAGAAATTGGGAGGTGTTATAATGCATTCCCCCATTACATTTATGTCACGGTGGCCAAGACCTTGCTAGTCACCAATGTCTGAATGGCATGTGGATGGGTGCATTAGAGGTAAACTATGAACTAAAGAGGGGTGGATTGTGTTTAAGGAGATGGAGAGTTATGTGGAAAGCTACAATTCAAATCTTTGACTTTAAATGTAGCTTCATTTTAACGGCAGAGGTGTTGTGCAATAGTGTTGGTGTTATATGAGAGTGTAGGGTGTGTGAAATTAGTATTTCTTTCGAGGAACTCTTTCGGTGGGGTTATCCTGTTGCTGGACCTCAGCGCCCTTGGTTATATTGTTGGTATGACTTTTCAGGGTCGCATGGAAAAGTAACTACGGAGTACTTGGTTCCTCTCCTCCGTTTTGAAAAATGAAACTCTTTGGGGTGTTACATTAGTTTGTTCCCAAGCGCCCACAGATAACTGAAATGGATGACAAATGACTCACTTTACAGTGTTCAAATACTCCACATCTTGTGGTTTATTATGAGATATTCTGGTGCCCTTTGTAATTACACGTGTTTCGATTAATAAATCATCTTTTTCAAATCAGGGCTATTAGTATTACATAGACATTTTTAATTTTATAATTTACACATGTTAAGCACATACCATGATATTCCCATATTAACATCATATGAGAGTCATTAATCTATCAAGTAAGAACATTCAAATCAACACATTTTTTAAATCAAAAATACACAAATTAAGTAAGATAAAATACAATAAAAAAATGGCCATTTTAGGGAGGGGTGAAGGGTAGGAGTATTAAGGATTGAAGAAAAACAATTAGATGAGAAAACATAGAAAATGGTAAATTAAACCACAAAATACCATAAGGTTAAATTTCACTAATACTTTTCAATGGTGAATGGAGAGGTATTTATGTAATGTCCATGTGCTTCTTGATTTGTATTTTTAATTATTTTTCATTATTATTCTTGATTAACTTTTAATTCTTATGGTATCAGGTACTGCGCACAAAGCCTTACCTAGTGGCACTGTTTCCCACTAGTATTCTTAATGTCTTGTGAATAATTTCATGGGTTAAATCCCAGATCCATCTATAAGAAACAAAAGGAATTGTTGTTGGGAAGAATGTACGTCCTGTTAAATATCTATTAGATTTTGATGATAATCTTATCCCATCTGGTATTGACATGTATATCACCCGTGTGTTTACATTAACCAAATTTGTGCTGGCCCATGTTTCTTAATTCTCATAGTTCCCATAAAGAAAAAGTAGAAATCCTAAAATAGTTGAAAAAGTGTTCTATGAGGATTTTTTCATTTTTTGTTGTTGACTGGCCTTAACGGTAAGCGCAGCAAATAGAGAGCATTAAATTTACAGGCTTCAGTTCTTTTGTGTTTTAAGCACACACTTTAGTAATTGTTCAGAAATGCTTCACGTGTTCCCGTTTGTGCGAGATAAACCAGACCCCTTTGTCTTTCTAGCCCCCCCCCGTGAGCGGGCTTACCTTTCCTTCACTGCGTACCGTGCCAAACTGTCCTTGTGTTTACGGCGTCCCCGCCAGACTATTGTATGCTAAGCTGTGGTATCCTGGCAACCCAGTCTCGTTTCAACGTAGTTGCCCGTGGCCATATTCACTACAGCTCGAAATTTGCAAATTAGTTCAGCTTCTTGTTGCCTGAGTTTTAGTTCTTGGTCCCCGCCTCTTGGGCCTAAGGTTACTTTTTTCAGGCCAACAAATCTCAGCGCTTTTTTATCGTCCATCTGATGTTTCTTCTGCCACT
This sequence comes from Ambystoma mexicanum, assembly GCF_040938575.1. Lineage (NCBI taxonomy): Eukaryota > Metazoa > Chordata > Amphibia > Caudata > Ambystomatidae > Ambystoma > Ambystoma mexicanum. The sequence goes on from NC_090936.1 coordinate 1,215,075,476, forward strand.
GTTGGGCTAGTGGTAGGTTTGTTGCTTGACTTCCAATGGTTGATAGGTGTTCCCGTATTCTAATTCTAAGTTCCCTAATGGTACTACCAATGTATATCTCTCCACATTGGCAAATGATGGCATGCACCACATATTTCGTCTTGCAATTTATATAATCTTCAATTCTTTGTGTAACTCCATATCTGTCCTTGAAGGTTGCTGAATTGTCCAATGCATACTTGCACATTGTGCAGGTGCCACATTTATAGAAGCCTTTAGGAAGTGCTGGAAGCCATGTTATTGTATTGTCCTTTTTCAGCTCTGGAAGACGTGAAGGACTCAGAAAATGTTTAATCGTTCTTGCACATTTGTAAATTATAGTTGGGTTGTCATCAATGTATTTCTTCACATTCGGATCCAAATGAAGTAAATACCAATTTTTCTTTAGAAGTTTCCTCAAAACTATGTTATCAGCACAGTAGGTAGTAATGAAGCTTATTTTTTCTTCTTTAACCAGTTTTGTGTTAGTGGCTAAGGTACTTTCTCTGTCTAATTTCATAGCTTTCTCTTGTGCTTTCGCTATCGTTGTCTTGCCATATCCCCTCCTTTTAAACCTTTGTGTTAGTAATTTGCATTCTTCTTTAAAGGTTGTTTGTTCAGTACAATTCCTGCGGGCTCTGATGAATTCTCCCTTTGGTATGTTTCTGATTACTGCGTTGTGATGGCAGCTGGTAGCATATAGGGTTGAGTTGGCCTCTGTGCTTTTCCTAAAAGTTTTTGTTTTAACTGAGTTGCCTGAAACATAAATGTTCAATTCTAAAAAATCAATTTTTTTTCCACTTGCAATGCCAGTAAATTCAATCCCCATCTCATTGGCATTAGCTATTTTCCTGAAATTCTCTAGTTCTTCTTCTTCCCCTCTCCAAATGTGTGTGAAATTAGCCTGCGCTTTCAACAAAGTTACGAAGGTGCGGGGTACAAGGGGAGAAAATGGGTTAGCTGTAAAAACAATCTTTACATCATGGATGCGGTCTATGTACAAAGAACAGAGCTATGTATCAGCAATGAAACGTGAATCTTTTTTTAAGGGCATTGAAACTCTTTTCTTGATTGTTTACACAGAATCAAGAACCAAATGATAAACCGGGACAACAATTCCCACAATGCAACATCAGTATATAAGCCATTGGTAGGAAGGAACCCCACACAGTCACTCTATTCATTGCCCTTCCTCTATTTCCCAATTCCTCTTTTGTCCTTCTTCTCTGTCTTAAATCCTCTTTCTTTGCAGCTTTTTGACCAGAGCCATTTGCCAATCAGAATTGCCAGGATAATATGCCCTTTCCCGATCATCCCAAAGCTGGAAATAAGCAAAATGTGGCATTAATGGGGAAGCGAATACGCATGGAAGTTAATTGGTGGGATTGGATTCGACTCTGTGCCCCTTAATGAAATCCTGGGCCTCATTACGAGTACGGCGGTAACCCTGCTGGCAACCAGCAGGTTGCCACCGGACTCGTAAAATTTTACAAGCGCCTGACTTCCCGGTGCCACTGGGAGATTCCAAGTCCGGAGGCCCGTAAAGTCAGGCGCCAGTAAAATGTAAGTCTCCATTCCATTGAGTCTGATAGCACTCTTTGGGGGTGGGGACACAGAAGCACCGTTGAAAACGGTTCTGCTGCTTCAGTAAACGGTCTGCCTACCGTGGCCGCTGCGCCCGGCAGGTTCAGACCTGTCAGGCAGACTCATAGTTTGCCGGTCCGGATACAAGGGTGCCGGTGAGCTTACCGGCACGTTTTGCTTCCGAACCAGCAACCATGTAATGAGGCGCCTTGACTTTTTTTCCATATAATTGGCAAAACCACTATTTTAAGGCATGGCCATATCTGTAATGTTATGCAACTTCAAAGCTGAGCCAAAACCACATCTTTCAATTTTAAATCTTTTTTTTATTAAGTGAATATGGCTAATCAGCCTTTTACACTAACATAAAACACACACAAAAATCTTTACAACTCATCGAAAAAATGTTACAATACATCTACATTTGAAGGAAGACTTTGTTAAGATTAATCTCTCATTACAACATAAAATGCTAACATTTACTAAACACATTAAATCCTATCACAGAGAATGTCTTCTCAAGTATACAGAAGCCTCTGTGCTCTTAATTATGTCGACATGTTTGCAAGAGTTATTTTGCCAACCAAATAAGGTGCACCTTTAATAAATAATGATTCTGCAGCGTATACTGTAGACCAAAGCTGGTCTGATCCTTTATACTCCAAATCAGGGCAGCAGGTACTATATCCTGGATGGTATTCTGTTCCAAGATCCCTCACAGCAACACTTGGGTCCAGGCGTGTTATAAATATCATATCATATCACAGCCTGTCAGTATATGTCTAATTGCTTCTACAGGTCCGCTACAGATTCTGTAAATTCTTTCTGAAATAGGTTCTTTCTGCTGTGCTCCCGTACGTTCAGATACAGGGAGGGGGGTGAGGAGGATAGTTATGCGCAGATATAAAACATTAAGGATGGATGACTTCATTTTATCAGATAGCTGTGTGGCGTGCCTGTATTGTATACATTTGATATTTTTTCAATTTTGCCAGTTTTGATATAGAATTTTTTTAGATCCCAGCACGCCTCTTCCGTTTGAGATCAATATAGAAAATGTCCATATTTGACTTACTCGACAGAGTTAATTCAATATCAGGCAGAGCAGATGCCTCCCCACTGTATTCACTAAGTCTAAATCGGCTGGATTTTTAGTGTTATATTGTATATGCTTAGCAAACAGCGCCGCCATAGAATTATTTCTTTCTTCTTGGGATTTGTTCTTAATACAGCGAGCGATTTTCCAGTAAGAGGCCAATGTGGGCACACCAAGTTCAAGGCATATAACCTCAACTGGTAAAAATGTAGGCAGTCCAATCATAGATCCAAGAATCTTTCCCTACAGGTGTTCCAGGTGTACTACGTATGTGGCTGGTAGGACTTCCAGGCCATACATGATGCCCGGAATACGTTCCACCCCCCCCATTGTACGCTTCGCGTTTGCCCTCTATAGAACCACCACATCTGTGATTAATGTACCTGTTAATTAGTTTCCACTTTACGATGGTTCTAGTTGCAAAATAATCCCAATAGAAATTCCAAGACATGGTACGTCTTAATGGGATGGCCCCAATAAATATAAGTATCGACTTGTTCCGACTTGCCCTGTTCAATGTACTAGCGATAACTGTTTGCTTTGGTATTTTTCCTGGTAATCTCCTTAATCTTGGATTTACATTGATTTGTCTTTAGGTCATTCAGTAATGCACACTCTTGTAGCGCATTGATTGTACACCGGAAACCTATAGGTGTTAAGTCTATTAAAATAGTCTAATCTGCATAGCAGATCCAAGATATAGGAACTCCAGCCCCAGCATTTGATTAGTTGTTCACCTAGATCCGGTACATACAGATTATACGGGGGGGGAGAGAGAGAGAGTGTGTGTGTGTGTGTGTGTGTTTATGCGCGTGCTCGTGCGTGTGTGTGCGTGTGTGTGTGTGTGTGCGCGTGCGTGTGTCTTGGAACAGTCAATATACCCTGCAATGAAGATCTGACTTGTACCGTCATATTAGTGTATAACAGCTTTAGATAGTACAATAGTGTGGGGTCTATACCAATCTCTCTAATTTAAGCCACAATCTCGTTCTTTTCACACAATCGAAGGCCAGAGAGTAATCGACATAACAGATGTATTGTGGTGTACCAAAGGCCATTCTGGCATCCCCTAGAAGTAGTTTAATTCCTCATAAGCCTTGGGGAGCACTGCATCCTCTGTGGAGTCCAATCTGTTGCCACTTTATAAGGTTCAACGCCTCCCCCCACGTAGACAAATGCTGCTATAATATCGTATCAAAGATCTAACATGGCCAATAAGCGGAAATTAGTTGGTTCAGAAAAGTCTCCCTTCTTATGCAGAGGGATTACCATAGAGGAGTGCCAGCTCGCAGGGATTTCTGCCCTGTGTATAATCCTCTGAAACTGTGCACTGAGGATCCCCGCCCAGACTTCAGGCTTTTCCTTATATACACTGTTCCCCAAACCGTCGGGCCCAGGCACCCTAGAAGTCTTTAGCTTGCATATCTTGCCCTATATTTCATCATGGTCAAAAATGGGTTTCCCTTCAATGATATCAGTCTTTTCTGGGACTATTAGTCATTCAACACCATCTGTCAAAAGATGCCTCGTAATGTGACTGCTCAATTTCTCTTCAGCGATAACACTGACTTCTTTTGATTTTTGATCATTTAAATATTTTCTTTTTTTGTGTGTTTAAATATTTTTATTCAATGCAGAAAACATACAGGGCATACATGAATTACAGCAAAAAATTATGAAGCGCATTTATAATGTAACAAACCTGCAATCGGGAATGAGACATTCGAATATATAAAGGCCCAGAATGGATCTTAAATCTGTATGTATGAAACTCAAAATTTTAAATAAGTGAAGGAGTACGACACACACTAAAACAAGACAAGACGTGTACAAGAGTTGCAGGGAGATGATCTGCAGATTTTTTGATTAATGATTAATGATTACTGATTAGATAGGGGCTACACATGCTAAGAATCTGAAAGGCTGCCATTTCAGCACGTGCTTTAATAGCAAGAGAGTGGAGGTAGAGGCACTACATCTTTCCAATCTGTGGATGTTGCAAGTTGAGCTCCATCACATTTTATAGTGAAGTCGATCTACATTTTTCCAATTGTACATTATGGTTTGAACAGCTACTAAAATCAGAAGATCAAACAGGTAACATCCATTACTATCTAAGACGTCCCGTAGCATTACACTACCAAAAAAGAGAAATTTATGACAGACCTTTTGGTGCAAGTTACAAATGGTCATAAATGTATTCCACACACTGGGCCTCATTACGAGTCAGGCGTTAAGGGGATAACGGCGCCGACCCTTAATGCCTGATTACAAGGTCCCTTAGCGCCATGGTGATTTTAACGCCTGCTTTTTGCAGGCGGTAAAATCCATGGCGCTAAGGGACCATGGTGCTAATTACGCCACCGTAATTTAAGGCGGCGTAATTAGCGCCTTCCTCACTCCCATTATGCCCTATGGGGCAAAAATGGGAATGGGGAAGGGTAAAATGGGAAATGGGGATTTACCGCCCCACTCACCTTGGAATGGGGCGGTAAATCCACCATCCACCATGGTGTAAATGTAGTTTACACCATGGTGGTAAGGGTACGACCCAGGCGGTAACTTACCGCCTGGGTCGTAATGAGGCCCATTGTCCCAAAATGATTTGACATATTGGCATTCAACAACCATATGCTTAAAGCTATCATAAGTATGAAGGCAACTCCAACAACCATCGTTCTGTGCAGTACCACATTTGAAGAGTAAAAGTCGGGTGGTAAAAGCTCTGTAAAAAAAGGTCAGGCGCGCACTCTAGTTCCCAGTCAAAAAATCTTGATGCAATAGTAACAGGGTTGAATCCCATGATGCAATAGTAACAGGGTTGAATCCCATGATGCAATAGTAACAGGGTTGAATCCCATGATGCAATAGTAACAGGGTTGAATCCCATGATGCAATAGTAACAGGGTTGAATCCCAGGTGCTGCTGTTCAATTCCTCTGTTGCTTTTCTCCTCCAAGTACTTTCGTGTCTCAAACAATCTTCAGGGAGGCTGTGTACCTTTTCAGGTGTTGCTAATTAGTTTTCAATTACAGTGTCAAATGATTCTAGTATCTGTAGTGATGACACAGTTCAGTCTTTTCAGATGTCCAGGAAACAACACCCCTCCAAAAACACAATTCTTACCCATGATTGGGGGAGGGGGGAAAACCATCATTATGGTCCTCCACAGTGGGGCATGCGGTGCTGCTGCCTCTTGACCCGGAACTCACATAGAGAAATGAAAAGAGGTCAGGCACGCACTCTAGTTCCCAGTCAGAAATTCTTGATGCAAATAGTACCTGGGCTAAATCCCAACAATATGCCCTACTTTGGAGAGCCATAATAATGGCTTCCCCACCCCCTACTATGGGAAAGATGTGTGCTCCTGGAGGGGAGTCGATTCATGGTTACCCGAATTGAAAAAATGGTTTCACTACAGCTACCAGAATCCTTAGAGACTGAAAGAGCAATTATATTGGTAACACCTGAAAAGAAACGCAGCCTCCTTGATGATTGTTTGTGACAAGAAAAGCGCTTGGAGGAGTAGAACAGCAGAGCACCTGTAGCTGAAGGGATTCAACCCTGTTAATACTTGTCAGCAGTTGGGATTCAACCTTGTTAATATATGGACATTCTTGGGATTTAACGGTTATTTTTGTATCAGGTAATATATTGACTGGGAACTGGTGTGCGCGCCTCGCCCTCCTTACTTTTTCATAAAGTTTGAAGTAGACTGGCTGATGTGGTAACTTTGGAGATATCATTCCATACTTGCGGCCAGTGTAGTTGACTGTCCAGTAGGGTGCAGTCCTGATGCCAAGCATGATGACAATCCCACGCAGTATCCGAGGAAGAAACATCTAAAAGCTTTATAGAACAATGAGGCAGTCACGTTCGGATTTTGTACACATTGCAGCCCCTCACCAGCAGCAAGGTAAGCCAGTGGGCCTCTACCCCTCCCTTATGGTGACCAGCTGCTAATATTACTTTGCCAAGATAGTCACATGGGAATAATTCATACTACTTTGCAGTGCATTGAGCCATTTGGCTGTATTCAGCATTTGGAGCCCGTCTGACGATCAGACCATTTGGGCACCCTGACGCCATTACTCGCCACGAGACAAGAATCATTCTAAAATGGCCACATCAATATTCTAACACCATTTATGCTGCCCTCTGCAATTTTCGGAGCTGCTACTAGCCGATTGGCCGTTCGGGAGCTCATCTCCCTCAATCACCAAACGGGAGGCGAGAGCCGGCCCTCTCCTGGAAGGCACAAGAGTGCAAGGCTCATGCCTGTCCAGAGCCTGTCCGAGACTGACTGAGGCCAGGGCCAGAACACCTGCCCCCACGAGCCCACTTCTGCTCCACCACATCGCCTGCAAAGCTGAACAGCTGGTAAGCCGTTCTCTCATGCTTGACTATGATTCAGAACATTATCAACCACTCCTCATTGTGAAGAGTGCACCAGTCCTCCTCCGGCGGTTAAACTAAAACCTAGCCCCTTTATACGCCCCACAGACGGGATCTGGCAATGTTGGACCATAGATATTCAGAAATATGTATTCAGTAGATTCTACTAGCAGCTTAACCAGCACCCATATACCTAAGGCATCAGATTCATTTGCTATAACTTTGCATTGGAAGGCCTTGTTAATAAGAGTGATAACTCCATTCGTTTTGCCATTTGCTTCGCTTGAAAATACTTGACCCACCCAGTGACCTTTGAGTTTGGCAGCTTCTGCCTATGAGAGATGGGTTTCTTGAATGCAGGCCATTGATGACTTTGCTGTATTCAGGTGAGAGAGTACTTTCTGTCTATTAACTGGATTCTGGAGCCCTTTAACATTCCATGATGTTCTGTGAATTGCCATGATTTAGGGTGACGTAGCAACTAAGTCGTAGTATCTGAACTTATGCATGTGACTGAAAAGCAATTAGGTAGCCTTTTCATACCTAGGATTGACTAATCTGTGCAAGTGGTGAAAACAGTGAGGAAGAGACACATAAGGGAGATGGGAAGACAAACAAAATCAACATGGATATTAGTGATATCCCACTATGAAATAGAACTCTAAAGAGAACCGAGGCTAACAGGAAACAGCCACAGCAATCCATGTTATAAGAAAAAGGGTGGAGAGCCATTTAAGAGGCGGCCTACCTCAGACCCCACTCCGGCGGGCAACATCATAAGTGTAGTGTACTGTAGTTACCAGTGGAATTATGTAGCTAAATTCAAGTAGGTGGTCTTGACCTATCCAAATCATCTTTTTTATGATTCTGAATAAAGTGTATCAAGTCTGATGAATTTTGAAAAGTGGAAGTATGTCCATTGAGGGTGACTTTAAGAATGGCTGGCTGCACAGTACCATATCTCGCATTAAGTTGTTTTAAGGCTGGTCTGAGGGCAAGGAGTTATTTTCTTCTGGCAGCGGTCGCATTGGATACAGCGTGAGATATAAAGATCTTCTTACCACTCCAGGAGAGCTGCTTAGTTATCTTCACTTCATACATTATGAGTAGCACAGGTGTGTAATCAAGTAATGCAAAGATAAGAGTTCTGGAGGAATTATTTGAAGAGCGCTTTGAGCTAGTTAGACCCACCCGATGAGCTCTTTGGATGTTTAATTGCACAGTTGTTTGGAGGTCAAGGAGCTTAGGAAGCATAGTGTTTAAAAACAGAATAGGATTGTCTCCTTCAATACCTTCTAGAAGGCCTACGATCCGCAGGTTATTTCTTCTGTTTCGATCTTCGATGTTCTCAGATTGTTTTTGTAGATATTTGTCTGTGTTTTCCAGTATTGGTACTCTACCAGTCACAGCTTCAGCATCACTTACTCGTCTCTCAACCTCACATATTCTTGACTCGAAAGCAGACCATTTATCGGAAGCTGCTGAAGTCTTGCATTAGTTGCTTCCATGAATGGTTTCAGCACCCTAATTTCTGCAAGGAAAGTTTGCATGGCTGGGTCAAGAATATGCTCCTTGGGTGTAGGCGATTCTCTTTTCTGCCTCTTAAGGGTGTTGGAAGGTGAAGAGGGTATATCCTTAATTTGGTATTTTAAGAGGGGTTATTTGTGGTGGCTCAACTTCTTCAGCGTGGTGACCTATTACACTCTGTTTATTTGTGTCGTGTGTGAAGGTTTCGGAGGAACCATTACCCCACCGCCGTGGTTGTGCATAGATGTGTTGTTTCCACACAAACTGCGCCACAAAGTTGTATTTTGAAATTCTTGATTTTTTATTTATAAAGTGTATCGTATCTCCCTAAGGAGAGCCATTTTATTATTACACATGTTTCGGCTCCTCAAGAGCCTTTATCAAATCAGGACGTATTACTCATTCACTACATATATTCAAACGACCAAATCACATATTGTGTGTTAGTGCAAAGACGGCGAATAGGGACGGGTGAAGAGTTGGAAAAAGTAGGGTTCACAAAAAGAAAATAATATGTCATGAACTATGTGAATCAAATGTTTTTGTGAGGAAAATTAAATTGTCAAAGTTGAATTACAGCTTGGTAGTTGTTTACTCATCCATAGTACAAAACACAAATTGGCCAATAGTAACCATGCTACATTTTTATCTCATAGCACCATGCTCCAAGTGGTACATTGCCTGTCCATATGACATTTGGTAATTCCATTCATGCCCCTTGTTACTACTTCCATTGTTAGTTACTGAGCATTTGTAATATTTGACAGATGTTAACATCCAAGTGTACTAATTGCACTTCCAAATTACATTAATAAACACCCACAAGAGTTTTGAACCGTGACAATATGTTGTGTCTTACCATGTGTCCAATAGTTGTTCATTCTTTGTGAAATACAGTCTTGATTCACTGAGCTCCCAGGTTAGAATCCCATCTGTAATGTGATATTCATTGTCATGTGGGCTAAGCATTCTGTCATTCTTTCATTCATTATTCATTTTCACTCAGGAATTAAATCAATAATCTTAGTTGCCCGTGATTTAAGAAACGCTATCATTATTATATGAAATCGATCATGGCAAGTCCCCTTATACCTTGTTGCTGGTTTAAAGCCTCAATCCCTTTACGGGTCTTCTTTCGGTCCTATATTATGCTCCAAAGTAATGTATAAATATAGCTTACTCCGTCGGTTCCCTCAAGGTAACCTACGGTGCTTTAAGTGATAATGTATTCTTTTGCTAAGTACCAGTGGGCTCCAATTGTGAGCATGATGTGTCGGCGACAGAACTCATTGACACTTGGATCAGACACACATCCCTCTAATTAGTGCATATTATCTCCTGGACAGCAGTTAATCTACCTGCACCAGAGTAAGGGCTTACCTCAAAAGTCCTTATTTTGAATTCCGCGCGGCATCTTCAGAGTCCTGAATGCTGCCGCGGCTCACGCATATTGTATAGGCCCTGGTTGTTATGGTTACAGAGGAAGTCCTTCCTCTGTTTCTACTTGCCAATGATGGACGCATCTTTTGGGCAATGTATTGGCGTGCTGGTAGGCAGTACAATTCTAAATTGCCCATAATCTCCATATTGAATGAAGGCCATTTGTGGAATTGCCTCGATACTTGATAACTAGAGTTGAGTAATAACGTACTAATGAATTGTAACATTCTAATGGGCTCAAATTCACAATTGTTTATTTGTATGAAGTGTAACTATCATACCTCAATCATAATGAATGTATCCATTATTCTAATTATATTTCAATTTAGCGCATGTCAAGACGGACACGTCACTACTCATGTAATTTCAAATTCAAACCTATCCACTTCCCATCTAGTATTGTGTGTGGCAAGTGACTGCCGCCTGCATATTATAACTAGTGTACCGAAAAGTACATGTCAAATAGTGACTGTTTATAGGTCCAAAAGTAAAATGAACGTATACCCTGCCTTTCATATTTGCCAAATTTCCCTTGTTCCAATTCGCAGCTGCTGATAGAAATTTGCCTGATTATCCATTATAGATATTACCAGGCATTTCTTCCTAAGAACGCTTCATCCATGACTAGTCCATACTTGCATTCATTCATTGTATTGATTGTTAATCCCAATATATGTGTGTCTAGATAAGATATAGGGACAGTATGAATGCGAGTTGACGTACCTCATTTGTGTAGTGCTGTACTCTTATTTTCGCCTAATTTCCTTATTTCATCAATACGGGTCTGTACCAAATTGCTAAGAGACCCAATCATGTCATGGTATTCAGATTGGACCACCTAACCATTGTTCAGAGATCAATAAATCAGTGATCAGTTATCTCTAAAATTTGCTCAGCAGCGTGTCCTGTTCCTCCTCTCCCCTCTATCCCTCCTGCCCCCCCAACCCTCCTCTTGTATTCCTCTTGCACTGCGTAAATTGTCGTCAGACATAGTAATGTTACTGCTTGCTTTGTTCTCCTTTTCCATTACCTCTTGCCTTACTTGTTTTTTGCACTTGCACTATCAGAAATGTCGACAGGCCTATTATGATAGTTATTTTTCACATTCTGTATTGTTTCAAGGACTTAACTGAATGTACTGTATTTTCCTATGGTCCCTCCCTCCTTGAAGCGCTTTGAAACACTTTTGTGTATAGGCGCTATATAAATAAACAATCATATCATATCAATACTTCATATGATCTTGTGGTGATTTTTACTAAAAATGTACCATCTCATATATCCTTAATTTGGCCTTTCTTAAATGCCATGATGTGCTGGACAAATACAATTTCACAAACGTATGCAGTTTACACAAGAGAGCTATGCGCGTAATGTAGAGGTAGTGAACTGCTTTGGTGAGCTGAAGGGCTTTGTGGATAATCTGTTAACAAACTGATCAAATAGTGAAGCTTCAGAAGCCAAAAGAGCAGCCTAAAGTTTCAGGCCTAACTCTTTACGGAGTAGAACAGGAGCACAAGACCTCCAGAGTGCCACCTTTCAGTAGTAGGTAGATTTTGTATGTATATATTTTGTGATAGTTCTGCAGAAATGTCCTTGATATGGATAATACACTGGCTTTTAGCCGGTATTCCTTAACTGGTTTAATTCAGTGGTGAAAAACTGATGTGTATCCTTGGAATCAGCAAAAAGTACATTTATCAGCGGCACAATGACCATCAGAATATTACACTTTCAGTAATTGCTAGGCTTTATAATAACATTCTTTAAATTCACCACAGAAAATTGTTTAAAGTAGACAAAGCACTTATATTTTGGTCAACGGTCATTAATAAGTCTAATTGAGTAATATAGAACAGATATGCCGCTGAGGAGATGGTTAAAAGTACCTTTTTCCTTTAAGAATGAACGTTTCTGAGCAGTATTGAACTGGACAGTCTGTGTTGAGTAGATAGGTGTGCTCCCAACATCAATGCGCGTCTCCCGACACACACCTCCCAGACTGCTGACACAGGGCGTCGGCTTAAGAAGTCACAGGATTTTGCTGCTTCAGGCCTTGCCTCCTGACGTTTCCGGTAGCTTTCAGAGGATAGGTCCCACTTCGGCGAGACAATGCCACAGACCGACAGCAGTGGCGTCGCTAGGGGGGGCTGCGGGGGCCGGGCCCCCCTGTGAAACCCTGTGCCCCACCTTGTGCCCCCCCTACCTAAGACAAGCAGTGACCATGTTCTCCCCTTACTTCTGTCTGTACCCCGACTTTTGTCTTTGGCCCCCTCTGTGCCCCTCCTAAATTTGATTCCTGGCGATGCCACTGACCGACAGGAACACCTTTTTTGAAAAATGTGAAGCAGCGTTCATATTGGAGCTTCCCCGTGTTGTCCTCACATAGTAGTGTGTTGAAACAACTGAGAGAAAACGCTGGCTTCTTTCGTGAAGCGAGTTTGCCGTTTGAGGTCTCTCAGACCAAGGATACATGGAGAGCACAGACGCAGCTTAAACGTCTTCTGCCATGTCGCCATTGACCACCAAGGATATCGTAAGAGCAATTTTATATAATTAAAGCGACATTACAGGCAAACAAAGCAATATATGCCAGAGAACAAATTTCAGGCGGCCATTCCTCAATGCGGTAAACATATGTAAATATTTTCGATATAGAAACCCAAATGTATTTGAGTCATGTGCTTTTAGTATAATATATATTAGTAACTCGGCGAGGGACAATCTGAATGCAACAAGCATTCTGATTGGCTCTTGCCAGGTCCCTACTCGGCCGGGAATCCCTCCGTCGGAATTCCACAGCCTTTGTCCCCGGTGGGGGGCGTGGCAACCCCACAGCCAATGAAGAGGCTCGAAGCCATCCCCGCTCTGCGCCTCCACACGGCTGGGGGCTTCCCTCGTCCCCTGCTGGGGACGCAGGTACGTTTTTTAAAAATTTTATTTAATGTTTTTTTTTTTCGTCCCACGTAAACACAAGTGTTCCCAGCGCGTCTGCCCCGATGGCCGCCATGGAAAGGGAAAACGGACTCTGTTTTCCCTTTCCATGGCAGTTGCCATTTTCTTTTTTTTTTTTTCTCCCGAAACGCCGCAGCGCCCGAAACGCTGCAGCGTTTTAGGACAAAAAAAAAGAAGCTTTTAGTACCCCGGTCATGCAATTTTTGCGGGCCGGGGTACTAATAGCAATAGAACCCTCGCGTGGGGGGCATTACCGACTCTGGTAATGCCCCGGGGCCTTCGGTAAGGCCCTCGCTTAGCTCAGGTCCTTACCTATGGGCCCCGACGCTCGGGTTCTATTGCTTAAATAATGTATAGTTGGCTGTATCAGATGTAGTTTTATATTGCTTTAGCCAATTTTTATATCTACATCTAAGCGCGCTAATATGGGCTGTTTTTATTCCAGGGTTCAATAGCTTATTTTATTTTGAATACATCTGCAAATTCGTATTTTCTTGTCTCCATGTATATTACTGTCGTATTGGGCAACATGTCCTTGCTGATTGCACTGAGCACGCAGTTTATTGGGAAGTGCTTTCCTCCCCTTTTGTAAGGTTAATGTCATATCCCATTCATTATTGTCTAACAAAGCTTTTGGTGAGATAACACAGTTTGCAAGAAAGATATTAACCTTTGACACATTATCCTGAGACCACAAAATTCGATTACCTTGTAGGTTGCAAGTAACTTCCTTAGATTTGCAACCAATTGCACGAACTTTATGGCTGTCAAAGGTTACTTTTAAAGGACCATGAGCACTAAGGAAGGTCAGGGAATTTAACTCTATTCTCTTTCACTAACCCCATTAAATCAGACGTTAAAAAACTACAATCCAAGTTGGAGGTTATGTTTCCACAAAACCATAAAGCAAATCTTCTTCACTGGGAATCGGAGGTAATCAACCAAAATCGATCTGCATATTTGTCAATTTTTTCCCTTTAGCCATTAGTTTCTGTCAATGTCAAACTTGACAAGTAACAGTACCCAGATTTGTATGCAGATCCTCTGGAATGTGTTCACCCTCACCTGGGCTCAAACAATGAGCATTGAAATCTACAGCTAGGAGAATAGAGCCATTAGAATGTTTATTGTGCCAGGTTTGTATAATGTTTTGAATTTTGTTCACTATTGTTAATATATGAACACCCTCTTGTGGATCATAGAAAGTTATCAGCAGTGTTTCGGATATTTCTTTGAAAAACCTTCTTCCACTGCACCGAGGACATAAGGGTCTAAAGATCCACTCAAAAGGTAAGGTCGTAATTTTAGGTCAACGTCGGTTCCACTGGAAAGACTGCCTTTTGGATGGTCCATGGTCCCCCTTTGGGCTTTCTCAGCTATTATGGTGAATCCATGAATGATCTATTATGTTTGATCCATGTCTCTTGTATGAAACAAATAAAAGGGGACGTAAGCAATTCTGTTCCCTCTTTGTTTCTTAGGAAGGAATGATACCCACGAGAATTCCAGGACGGAGAAGGAAATGATCGAACCTCATCCTTCTTTCATTGTTGCGTAACGCTCATTGGAACCTAACCTTTTTGTTTCTTCGACTTCATTACACCTACTGTGGGTCTTAGGTATCAATGTCCCAAATTTCATTTGATTCTGTTTTTGCTGATTACGTTTGCTCACGTCTGAGGAGCCTCCATTAGTTGCAATCTGCAATTCGTAGCCCAAGGTCAATATGGATAAGGACAAAAGACTTATTCTTTCAACAATAATCGGTGGAATGAAAGTAAGAATAGACCAATTTGTGCTGCTCCCTATATGAGGCAAGTCTACTTTTCCAATATCGCCAGTTAATATCAAAGACAGTTTCCGTAACTGATATAGTAGATGTAAAAGCCGAACCTGGTTCATAAATGGGCTCTCTGCAAATGTGTTACATTCCCAGAATTGGATTTGATTGTGCGCCCGGGTTCTCAGAGCTGTAGATGCCATCTCATTAGAAGTTTGATTATGATGTGTTCGTGGAACACTAATAGTGGCTTAAGGATCAGACAGAAGCTATGACTTGGAATTGTCAGTAAGGCGGCTATTGTTGACCAAATTGGCCCCCGAGACTTGATTCCGTCATGTGTCAAGGTTCTCATACAACAATGGTATCCACCAACTCTATTTTCCATAATGATTGAGTTCGTTGTTTTTGGAGTGGAATAATTTCTGTTCTGTAGTTGTGTTTTGCTCCACGCCCACACGTTGGTGTATACCATTTAGCCTATTATGTTGTTCGGGTCCATTTATCTGGTCTTCCTTAATCGATTCATCATCTCCTCCTTTGTATTTCGTAATGTTAAGGAGTTCACAGACGGCTGGACCAGTTCTGGGAATTGCAGCCACTTGTCGAGATTGCAAGCAGTTCCCGTAGTCCACATAACATTTGTTGATATGTTTTTTTTTGTTATCCAGTATAAAATTAGTGGCTGTCTCAATACGAGCTACAAAGACGCCATAGCTGCAGCATTCTTCCTGCTCACTCGGGTGGGATTCCTGTTTTTTTCTTCCCATTTCACTGTATTCTTCCAGTGCACTGTTTGTGTTTCTGGGTATTTTTACTTTTACTTTGAATAGGGATCATTGCCAGCCTGGAAGGTGCCACGGCACAGCCAGATGTTGTATTTTCTCCTCCTCTTTGTTGGCGTTGTAGATATATAATTAAGAGGTTGAGTCAAGTTACCTAGCAACTCCGATTCATCCATGTCCGCAAGAGTGGAACCGCCCACTCCGCTGCAAGAGTCATTTTGGTTTAGCGGAGCTGCGCTGTTTAATAAAATAACATCTACGGCGCGGGCCAAGATATTCTTCATGGCTTGCTGGTCATGAACTAATGTTGACACCATGCCAAAGATGGCATCCACCGTCACCGCCAAAACATTTATGCTGGCGTAATATGTCAGATTTTCATGATCTGATACCGTGTCAGATTGTAAACCCAAGCACAGGTTTAACAAATAATTATTATGGTCTAGCTCAGCTGTAGTTGAGGGAGATGTTGTGGTCACTGTTAGAAAAATGAGGTGTATGGGAATATGTCAATGGTTCTGTTCATGTGTAGTCCTAATTCAACTAAAGGGCGTGTATATACTGTTTGTATTGATTTTGAGTGTGAATGTGGTTTTAAATGGGTACACCAGATGAACTTGATATTGATGTAGTCGTGGAAACAAATTGAAAACGATGCATTGAAACAAAGTTCTTTTGTGTTTTTTAGTGTTGGAGATTGCCAGATGTTATCAATCAAGTGAGAGCACAAATAAATAACAATTGATTTTGTACACCACATGGTAATAATTCATTGTATTCAGCTCTGTCCATCACAAGGTCTCGATCTATTGTTTGTTAAAGTACACCTATCACCTGGGTGATCAAGACTGTACCAGTTACCTTTGTAGAGTTCAGATTTTGTGTTAGAAAAAACAGACTTGTTTACACAACGAGGGCCCACTGGCTTCATATTCCGGTGATAGTTAAACCCAAACAACTTCTGAGAGCAGAACTGCGCGGCAGAGGTGGCTTGGCAGTCCTTCCGCTCTGTTTTTTTGCGCAGTTATCGTCAGAGCAAAATATGTTAAATAGCGTTTTGGCGATGTTCTGGGCAAGCAATATCAGTCACACGGATTATCTTAGTACATAATACATCTGGTAAGTATGTAGTAAACTTCAGTTCTCACTCACCAGCTGAGCTCACCCGCAATCCTGCAATAACTTTTTAGTTTTATCCAGAGTACACTTGCCAATCGCATGGAAGCAGAAAGGAAGGCAAAAGCCCTCAAGGGTGTCCACTGTTAGCGTCTCCTGCACCGACTGCTTCAACTCCAAGCAACTTAAGCGCCGCATCTGGAGCATCAAAAATAGGTTAAGAGTAAAAAGCATTAAATACTGTTTCATGGACAAATCAACAGACTTGTGTATATCCTTGCAGCAAGCCCTGGATAAATCATCTTTATCTGCCATAGTTCCCACTGGCAGAATGAGCACCAAACACAGGCACAAACTCCTTCTTGGCCTATCGCCCAGCGTGCCCGCATGGCTAAAGTGGCAGAGGAGAAGGATCAAAAGATAAAGATCCGTGAAGCCGAGGAACCCCTCAGGTCTCGGGTGCAACCCTCACAGGGGGGAAGACGGTGAGAAATGGAAGAAAATGAGCCGCTTCGTAAAGCCTCAGCAAGCGGGAGCTCAACAGATACCGACCTGTTCCTCAACAGGTTCTCCTACCTGCATGCAGAGGGCAGACACACAGCACTACTCTTCCCTTGAACGGGCATGATTTCAGTGGCACACCTCGGCCTTAATGCAATATAGCCCTGATGAGCACTGTTACCAACTCATTTTTATTTATTTGTATACAGGGAAGAACAATGCTCTTTTGATCGCAAAAAGAACATACAATAGACAAGAAATCAGATTTGACCGGAAGCGGTGAGCGTCTAACAATGGGTGAGTGACAATCTGACCAGTTTGTGGACAGGAGTACATGCAGAAGGCGTGTAGAGTTGGATAGAGGAGGATAGATACAGCAGTGCCTTACCGTGGATACAGTTGTGAACCAGGAGAAGACATT
Source organism: Ambystoma mexicanum (assembly GCF_040938575.1). Classification (NCBI taxonomy): domain Eukaryota; kingdom Metazoa; phylum Chordata; class Amphibia; order Caudata; family Ambystomatidae; genus Ambystoma; species Ambystoma mexicanum. The sequence goes on from NC_090936.1 coordinate 1,215,093,093, forward strand.
TTAATCTGGCCCTGTTTTGCATCGTCAGCCATCCAGTCTGGTGACGGTACCAGGAAGTAGGTGTGAGGCGAGGGAGTTCAAAGAGAGCCCTGGCAGAGAAGTTAATGATCTTGTCGAGAAAGGGCAAAAGCATTGTTTATTTATTGTGTTTATATATTTTGGCATCTGTAAAGCGCACTAAACCCGAAGGCATCAAGGCGCTGGCGCGAGTTACTGCCATTTTAGGCATTTGCAAGGCATGGCTTACAGTAGTTGCATATCATTTTCACATTGAGATATAGGGCCTGATTCATGGAAGTGTTTTATAATAATTCCATAGGAAAACATTCTGTGAATCAGGCCCATAGAACGATGCTTGTAGTGTGGCAGGTATTAGGTAATAACTTGCAGAGATGGTTAGCATTAGGTTTATTAGATGTTGCCTCTGGGTTTCAGGTCCTGCGTAAAGTGGCAAGTTCTTAGGTGCTTGCGGAAAGCCCGGTATGAACGCTCTGATCTCCATGATAGTGGGAGCGCAGTCCAGTTCTGTCTGGCAATGACCAGGAAACTGAGACCTCCTGATCTTTGCAGTTTAAATCTTGGGACATTGAGGAGAGGCGTGTACAAGGATCGGGTAGGTCTGGTTGAGTGAACTTGGTTAAATTTGCTAGATAAGTATCTGGCAGCAATATTGGAGATGCATTTATGCATGATGGCAAGCGTTTTGAATAGTATACGCTCACGGATAGGGAGCCAATGCGGCTTTTTCCTGACTGAGGAGATGTGGTCTATTCTGGTTATGTTCAAGGCGGTCCGCAACGCATTATTCTGTACGACCTGCAGCATCTTAATATTGCAGGCTCTGGTAACAGCAAATAATGAGTTGCAATATTCAAGTCTGGACATGATAACGCAGCTATCCGGTGAACGGAAAGGCCTGCAGGCATCGATTAATTGGGGCGACCAAAGAGGATGGTGGCACAGCAGTGCAGGTTAGAGAAGACAAGAGTGGTTAAGCGGTGCTTGGCGGTGTTGAAAGGAAAGAGGCCCCTGATTTTCCTAATATTTAGTTGCCGTTTTGGAGATAGAAGTAGAGAATGTGTGAGAGGAGTCATAGTCATAGATGAGGCTATTTCCAGTTTAAGAGGCGTAGGGGAGAGTGTCAGATATGAACTGGATAGGCAGGGGAGGAGATGAGAGAGAATATTTGTCTGTGTATAAATGAGTAAATGTACACCTGTGAAACCATACTTAAGAATTCAGTGGACATTAAGTGACATTGGGCCTCATTAAAAGTTTGGCGGTAGCCTTGTCGGTAAAATTGGCAGGCTGTTGCCAAACTTCCGAAAATATCCGGTACCCTCAAATGGGCAATTACCGGGTCATTACGGCCCTGCCGGACCCAGTAATTGCCCTTTTGCGGGCGCCGGAACGGAATGCTCCCCATTCCCAATTGAGTCCCATAGGGCTCAATGGGAATGGGGAGGTCGGATGCACCGTTATAAACGATGCCAGTGCATCCGACATGCTGTGCTCGCGGGTGCCACTCTGCACGCTAGGTCAGACCTGGCGGGCAGAAAGGCACCCGCGAACACAACTCGTAGTTTGCCGGTCCGGGAACTACGGTACCAGCAAGCTTACCGGTACCGTAGATCCCGGACCGGCAAACTTATAATGAGGCCCATTGAGTCTTATTTCAGGCACTTGGATGGGACATCTATTCTCCAGGATTTGCCTGGCTCATAGAGTTCAACATTCCAAAGCCTAGTCATCGAAATTCGTCGGAATGAAATCAAACATGGCATGTTGAATTCTAATTATCAGGCTATTCTTGGAGCAGGAACAGGACTAGACTGCCCCCCCTAAAACAGAAAAACAAACACTAAGTTGACATTTAAAATGTAAACCCCAAATAAGCGCTCTGCAGAGAATTTTGGAATCCTGCGAACCTCTCAGAAGTCAGTGCTTCCGGGTATAACCCAGGTATATCCACTGGTATAACTCTGTCTTCTGCTGGCTTGCAGAATTCCACATGTGTACATCACCTCCTGCCTGTGGCTTCATGCTGTGCCCCTCCGGTGCCCGGAATCTTCACCACATATCCTACCTCCTGATGGCAGTACCACCTTCCCTGGCCCGCCCGCTATATTGCTGCTACGGCGCTACGGCACTCCGGCGAAGTTTGCTGCTCTCTACTCCCAAATGTACAACAGTCCCGAATCTTCCACCCGAGAACTTGTGGTTTCCCTCTGCACCCCTGGAGATCTCGCACTCTCATCGCGGGTTCATGCAGCAAATCACTTGCTGATGTGTCCTTCTTCGCTGTTTACTATCTCGAGCAAATTATTCACAAAATAGGAAAAGGACTCTCTAGTTTATTCAACATCTTGCATTTGCTTGCCAATTTTTGGCCCCAATGTGTATTTTGATATTTTTTTGTAATGAATCTATAATGCCCTGTACTTATGCCAAATTCTGTACTTTTCCACTGCTCAATACTCTTAGCCCCACGTGGTGAGTGTGACAATGCTGGCACACCCAGAAATGAGCAATTTCCACTATGTATACCGTAGAGGGATCCAGATGTGTTATCACACACCAGCGAACCCAGATACTTGAAATTAAGATATGCATCGTTATTGTCCCCAGTGTCGAAGATTCCTCAAGGAACTCTAAAGGCACTTCCAAAATGGCCGTGGAAGCCATCTGGTCCCAGCATTCTCAGTCATGAGTTCAAGCTTCCCTGCAAAATCACTAGGTAGGAAACCGCCTCGAGGTGTCTCAGATGTAGAATGGAATAAAGTATGATTGGTTTTATCTGGAGCCGCTTCTAAGGGTGCAGGGTATCAATGATCCGCAAACGTATGTGTGCAAAAGAAAATCGAGGGACACCGTGAAGCCACACAGTGTCACGAGCTAGAAAAAAGAAATGCATGGATCAATGAGCGTAGATCACTCTCAAAACACCAACTCTGCAGAAGGCTGCCTGCCAAAGTATCGCCTCTGCAAGGTTGCCCTCCCCATTGTTCCTCCTCTCCCATCCCTTTCCTCACAACTCTCTCCCCCAGGACACTAGCCTGTTTCTAACCTGCCCGGGTGCAGGCGCCCCTCTGGATTCCTTTAGTGGGAAGCACAACACGCTATTGTGCATCCGTGTTCTTCCCTCCATATGTTTGTCGCTGATCTTCCTTTAATGTTGTAATTGGTTAATTATAATGCGCTAAATACCCAGAGGTTTCTAAGCACGGGCCAGGGGAGGTTTGCTCCAACGCGTCTTGCTTCCAAGATGAGAGCGTTGCCCCTGAGCTATCCTCCCAAGACCTGTTGACCTTCCCTCCAGAATTGAAAGCCATAGCGAGTCAGTCAGGACTCTGTGTTGTGCACCGTCCTTTCCATAATCACATTGTAACACATTAGTCACACAGCACTCCCCTAACAATCCATCTCTCCGGCTCATTTTCCATTCGCCACGTAGGACCAAGTTTGACCATGTACATTTTCATGACCACTTCCAAAGTCTCTCCGATCACCGGTCTAAATGCTTCCGATACCTAACACCACAAATTGGCTACTTTGCTGCCCCTTTCCCAGGTACCATGTTTGCTCCTTGCATGGCACAGTACCATCAATTGTCGGAGCCAAGCTTGGGTAACTTGTTTGTTGACCATTTTGAATGAACTCATATATGGTCCCCTCGCAACACTTTTTTGCCACACATGTCATTATATCGTGGATACATGTGTGACATGCTGACCCTTCGGAGAGGGGATTTGGTCAACTAACAATACCTTTTTATCTGGCTTAATTCCCTAGATGAGAATCTCCAATTTATGGCTGCCTATAATCCGAGTGCAATAGCTTTTTTGGATTTGTTACTAAAAGAGAGGAAATGCCAAATGAAGGTGACATTATTCAGAAAACCCACTGATGGGGATACTATCTTGCATGGTAAGGTCCAACACTCTGGGCCTGATTCACGGAGGTGTTTTTATAATGGCGCAGTCTCATTGAAAAACACTGCATGAATCAGGTCCCACGAGTCGCCGCAAACATATTCCCTTTAATCACTCGCTGGGGGCTCGACGTAATTGTACATCTTTGGATGAGTTCTATAACCAATATCAGACTATGACGCAACGATTGGCCAAAAGAGGGAATTCAAAGAAACGGTTACAGCTATCGTTGAAAAGGGCTTGTTTTAATGATCGACAACATTTACTTCGATCTAAGCCTGCAGCAGACATGGAAAGGTCAGTGTGTCTCACTACCTCCTGTCCGTTAAGTAAAATGATTTGGAATGTGATAATCACACAATGGCATACGGCATATGATGCAATTCGTTGAAAACCGCATTGCATTTGAAAGACGGGTCAATTTGTGACAGTTCTTAGTAAGAGCATTATGAAAGCATGGTGATCCTAAAACGGGCATTCGGTCAGAATTGGGGCTACCGCCTTTATGTGGGCAATATCCATGTGGTAATTGCTCAGTATGTCAGTTCACCAGTAAAACTACCGAATTTAAATATGACAAAGTATGGTTGCTCAAAAATCACACAAATTGTAAAACAAAAAATTTGATATATGTGACCTGTATTATGTTGGAAAAATCGCGAGACCTGTCCATACCAGGATTAACGCGCATCACTCGCGCATTAGCACATAGATCGTCAATGCACCAATCGGTGGCTCATTACATGGCAACAGCACCTCATGAAAATGATTTGAGATGGTTTGTGAATGCGAAGGTCGAGCAAAGCTCCACTTGTATTGCTACTGAACTAAGTCTGTCCAAAAGGAAACAATTTTGGATATACCATCTTCATTCCCATGTGCCAGGGCTCAATGAAGCCTTGGAATGGAACATTCTACATGTCTGTTTAAATGTAATTCTTTAGTACCATCTGTAGACATTAGTTGGATCTAATGGGTTTCACTTGTGTGGTATCATTTCAGTTTCATCCATTACATCTTATCTTACCTGCAATAGTGGCTTTGTTTTGTGGACTTTGAATTCGTTCTATAACATCTGTTTTTTGCGATATTATTTTCCTGTCTTCCCCATTGTGGTTTCGTAAGATGCATTTGTCTGGTTGGCTTTATCCTTTTAGGATTGTATGAGATTAGTCCTGTAAATTGGATATTGGTCATAAAGGAGCGTCTCGAACAGGGGTAATGGCCGCCACTCATCATGATACACTCTCTTCATGTCGTTCCGTAAGTGGTAGCGAATCGGTCATTGGCTATGAGACTGGGGACAGGATTACGTCCCAACATGCGCATGTCTTTATTTACTGTTATACATCAGGGCAGTGGTTCACCGGAGTTCCCTTGGGCAAAGAAGTGGACAATGTTCTTCTCCCTTTGGAGTATTTGTCACGCCATTTGCGGTAATCGTTTAAGATATACTATGTCTTTCTGACTCATTTATGATTTGGCGTTGTGGGCCATAGCTTGAGTCTGATTTATTTTGATGTTTAGTATTTGATTACCTGATCGCAGCACGACCGCATTTACAAGCAGTTTGGAAATGGTTAGGGCCGGGCAAGGTAATGTATTCTGTTCATAGCCTTGTCGGCATGGTACTGGAGACCTTGCCTTGCCGGTCTACCTTGGTCCTTTTGTATTTTCGTTTTGTACGAGTGATATCTACATGTTTGCTTAGGGATTTTGTCGCCTTGAAATAGATCTGCCTTAGGGAAACATGATTGTTTCACGTCATTTTTGGTGCTCGATGCCCTTTGTGTTGGTTTTTTTCACTGGGAGATTTCTCTAAATGTTTGGGGGCTTTTATTAATGGTGGTCTATAGATGTCAGCAGTTCATTTGTATTTTCTGTTTCGTGTTGTAGGGATCGTCCTGTGATTGATGTACGGAAGTCTTTGAACTTGCAGATATGGTTGTGTCCGGTCAGGGAGGTTATGTCCCTTATTGTCAGCCCTGAAGAAGACTTTATAGGCGAAACTAGTTCTCCATCTATTTGGGACCTTGATCTTACATGGCCAATGCCTGTAGCCTCGGTTTGGTCCTTGTGGTGTTGATGAAGCATTGGCACCGGTTGAGCCTCTAGTTGGCCTTGCAATACACCTGTGTTTAATCACTTTCAGTGGAGATGGTGCATGATCCGTGGCAGATCAACATTTGAACATTCCTGTCTCTTTAGACACCTGTACATATATGAATTGTGAACTTCAAATCGATAGCATATGTATTTTTAAGTTCAGATCATTAAGGATTGAGGTTACGCGATTAGGATTGAGGTTACGCGATTAGGATTGAGGTTACGCGATTAAGATTGAGGTTACGCGATTAGGATTGAGGTTATGCGATTAGGATTGAGGTTACGCGATTAGGATTGAGGTTATGCGATTAGGATTGAGGTTACGCGATTAGGATTGAGTTTACAAGGCTATTTGAGAGGCTATTCTGATCCTCGTGTGGGGACACACAAATTAACTATGATTTTTAAATAATCCCTAAATGCTTATATCATTCTAGAAGGTATGTGACCCTAGACTAAGTGATGAACTGAGGAATAAGACCCCTTCATGAGTGAAAGATTTTTATTTTGTGTCTTCCGGCATGTGTGTTCTTTTAATTAATTTTGAATATAGTTTTATATGATGGTGTGACTGATTGCAATGAATGTAAAGGGGTTAACTAGGAGCTAGAGGTTTGTACAGCGCCTTTCGGGAACATTCCTCATCTCTGGTCATGTCTATCATTATTTCCCACTCGGGTCAGGATTTGTTCCTTTTCCCATATAGGGGGCCGCCCATTCAGAGTCAACGCCGAGCTACAAGGGGCATTGTCTCAATAAAGATGAAAAAGAGTTAGAATAATAAATAACTCCAGAAATACTTTGCTTAATGAACCATTAAGGAGTATTAGTGTTCTTTATCCTTTGGCCTCCTTTCTAAATTCAGGGTACTTTGGTGTTTACTTGACCTCGTATTTGCTCCTGCATGGCACTGTACCAGCAATACTCCGAGCACTTTATCCCACCCTCCAAGGTCTCCACTACACTCTGGATCTGCTCTCCTGTTGCATTAGTCGGATCGTTTGCAAATGAGTTGGCAAGCATTTCTAAATAATGTATATGCGCCCTCACCCTGCAAGGAGACCAAGTACCCTGATCTGACCTGCCCCCCTACTAATTATCCAAGATCAACTGCTTTGCATTGGACTAGATAAGAGGAAGAACGAAGATGCCCCTGCCGTTCCAAGCGTCTGTATGATTGAGACACCTCCTCGTCTCTTCCTCTCCAGGGTGGTTGCGTTGCACCGGAGTAGATAAGAGGAAGAACGAAGATGGCCCTACCGTTCCAAGCGTCTGTATGATTGAGACACCTCCTCGTCTCTTCCTCTCCAGGGTGGTTGCGTTGCACCGGAGTAGATAAGAGGAAGAACGAAGATGGCCCTGCCGTTCCAAGCTTCTGTGTGATTGAGACACCTCCTCGTCTCTTCCTCTCCAGGGTGGTTGCGTTGCACCGGAGTAGATAAGAGGAAGAACGAAGATGGCCCTGCCGTTCCAAGCTTCTGTGTGATTGAGACACCTCCCAGTCTCTTCCTGTGCAGGGCGGCTGGTCTGCTCATGGCTAGCTTACTTTCAGTCTCTGTATACCCCTCTTGCTTAGGGCACCCAGAAAAGTGACCTATATGGAAGACGACGACAGACAACATTATCCAGGCAAATACTTCAGGGATATCACTGCCGAAAATGTTCAATTAGGAGAGACTCGGAGATGCCTAAAGTGAGTCCATCTGGAATGCCAGGAATACTATTTCTTTGGAAAGAGATTTCTCAATTTCTCCAATTGATGGCAAACCCAGATATCGGAAACTACGAGTGATCGTTAGAAGGTAGAGCTGACCTCTGTGTGCGGATGACATTATAAACATGTCATTTATATATTGGAAAAGACAAATATCCAGTCTTCTACAATTCCAAGACGGTATGCAAGTAACTTCCTGAAGCCCCAGGGGGCTGAAGAAAGACCAAACGGAAGACATGTGACCTGAAAGATGTCCTTAATCCATCGGAGCAGTGTACGCTGGAAATGAATGGATGGATGGATGACAGCTCAAACACAGGCATCATTTGGGTGCCGCCTAGTCATTGAATCCCTCAGGGGCAAAGTTCATCTCGAAGGAGCACAATCACCTCCCTTTGGAAGGGAGAGTAAAGAATAAAGAATAGAGCACTTCAGAACTCCCCAGTGAAGGATTTGAAAAACTCCTTTGAATTTCTTTCTTACAAAAATAAACTGCAATATGATTTCAATGTTTTGTGAACTATCGTGGGGGGCGTCTTTTGAAAGTTGACTTCTGTTGCGAAGTTTGGCAAGCATTATATGAAAACCTGCTTCTGTTTCTAAGACCCACGGACCTTCATCAAATAGTTTATGAAATGTTGGATTTAACCCCTGATTATAAAATGGGAAGAAGGAACCTGACATTTAAATATCCCGAGAATATTGCTCTGGTGTATCGTCTCATAAATTAGCCTCTTTTGGTAAAAAAGACTGATTATGTTTCAGGGACAACATTCGAATAGCTCTGGCCCCTGGACTATCTTTGTGTTTAACCCACTAAAAAGCTTTTTCTGTTTCCAGACCCGGCAATCCTCTTGAATCAAACATTCTGTGTTAGCCCCCCCCAGGGGCTAAGGCAGAGTGATAAGGCAGGTCTATCTAATATATTCTCCCCAAAGTACAATCTGCGCCAGACCTCTTAATTGGCCGGGAGAATAGCTCAGAGGCCACGCACTCGCCTCGCAAGCAAGATGATGCAGAGCTACACAGGTTCTATCCCTGAGTCTGCGCTTAGAAACCTCTTGGTATTAAGCGCGTTGTAAATAACCAATTTCAATTAATTTAGGGCTAGTTTAAGGGGAATCCCCAAGCCGTGTGTTACCATTAAGAGCTGTTGGCGCCATTTATGGAAGCATTGACTTTGGAGCTCTCTACTATTGCTGTCAACGCTATATATGGGGGGTGAAGAGGAGGAGGAGAGGACCTAGTAGCTGCCCCTGGCATGCACACCACACTCCGTATGCCCCTTTACTTGGAGGGATCATATCAACATTTTGTTCAAATGAAGAATCTCCTGCTTCAGGACCTCTGGACCAGGGTGACGGCCCTTTCGGTCTCGCATAGAAATCTAGAAACGCCCTCCGTACAGGTTCCCAGACACTCGCTAGGCTTCCCTGAAAGCAGTCCGCCACGCTGCAGCACACCTTCTTACGGGTGCATGGAAATGTGGGCGAATCACCCCGGTCCTATGCAAACTGCATCGGCTTCCTCTGCAGGCAAGGATGCTGTTCAAGACTGCATGGGTGACCTACGAAGGAGACACGGGTGGTACACCAGGGTACCTGGCGGCTAAGCTGCACCTATCTGGTGGCAGACGCTCCTCGCGTAGCAAATCAACTAACCAGCAACTCATCCGCAAAGAGGGGACCCACAAACAATCCTTAGCGTGTCACGCACCCACCCAGACAATTCCCCAGTTTCCCAAATCTCGGAAAATACGTGGCTTTTCCTGATCGAGGACTAATCCCAATGGATGCACAGACTGACACAGTACTGCAAACTGTTTAAAGGTGCCAGCCCAAACGCTGGCTAACCACGCCCTGTACTGCACTGTTCTGCACTCTGCTGCTCTCAAGCGAGGCCCACGCTTTCAACAATATAATGAAATAAAATACACCCGGGGTTGACGCCTGGAGGGACTAGCGAGGTAAGGAAGGCAGGCACGCGCCATTCTGATCTCATGCGTCCCATGGAAACATTCAATACTTATGGAATTGTGCAACCAGCTATAATGGGTTCCATGTAGTAAGGGAGAATATCCAGTAGTGTTTGGGGGCACTAATAATGATATAGTGTCAAACATAGGTTCCCTGATAACCTCAGTACCTATGTGAATCAGATATGGGTCCATCCTGGGAGCTCTAATCTAGGGAAGACCCGCCCCCAGGGTCGCTAGGGGATATCCACAGAGATGGTATAGCTGGTGCTCTCCTAGGCACTGTTTGATTCTCTTTGCCATATGGTCACGGGAGGATAGCTCTGCGGCAACGTGCTCGCCTTGGAAGCAGGACGACACAGAGCAACACAGGTTCGATCCCCGGGTCTGCGCTTAGAAACCCCTGGGTATTAATCGTGATATAAATAACCTATCCTGTCATATTCCACTGGCATGACATCAAGATAAACGCGGTGTCCTTGCCTCTCTCCTTAGGCAGGCTCCCAGGAGGCAGTGTCTTTCCCTGTCATGGCAGTGTGCTTGGCAGCACGACAATGGAAAAGAGAGGACACAGACCCAGTGTGGCATCCCTCTGTGGTAGGGCTGAATCCACACACTAATAAAGAAGCAGGCCTTGCACTTTGAGTAGGCTTTCTGCGTCCCGGTTTTTACCAATAACGCCTGTTGAGACTCCCCTGAGATGAAATTTTTGATTTTCTGTGGAAACCAGATAAATAACATGTTCCTGGCTAGTGGCTGTATTTTCTGAGTGCTTTGCATTTGCTTCACTTGTTTGAGGAATAGTCCTGGGTCAGTGGAGGTGACAGGAAGCGCCTGCAGGGAGCCTGCACTGATTGACGGTCTGTACCACATGCAGTTATTTTTAAGTTTGTCAGGTTCACAGATCAGCTTATCTGTAGGAAAGGCTGATTCTCGTGCTCTCGTTTGTCCTTCATAGCCCCAGAATCCTTACGTTCACTGTGGGGAAAATGTACATGCTCTGGGACTTTGCTGCTTTAACATGTCATGCATGCATGCGAACCGAGCAATGTTTGTGTGAAGCACAATATCTGAGAGGTTCTGAGGGGGAAAATGCAAGATACTTGTGAACTCTGCTTCCATGTTTTAATTGCACCGGAAGTACACCACCAGAATACAAAATAAACACTGATATTGAGAAACCCTAACTGCGAATGAGAAGTGCCACCCTCAGTAGCTGGGCTCTTAGTGCCAAGGATCTGCTGCATAGGGTGGCATTGCATCCTGACAGCACAGTGCCAGGGAGCTGCTGCATAGGGTGGCATTGCATCCTGACAGCACAGTGCCAGGGATCTGCTGCATAGGGTGGCATTGCATCCTGACAGCACAGTGCCAGGGATATGCTGCATAGGGTGGCATTGCATCCTGACAGCACAGTGACAGGGATCTGCTGCATAGGGTGGCATTGCATCCTGACAGCACAGTGCCAGGGATCTGCTGCATAGGGTAGCATTGCATCGTGACGGCACCATGCCAGGGATCTGATGCAGAGAGTGGCATTGCATCCTGACAGCACAGTACCAGGGAGCTGCTGCATAGGGTGGCATTGCATCCTGACAGCACAGTGCCAGGGATCTGCTGCAGAGGGTGGCATTGCATCCTGACGGCACAGTGCCAGGGAGCTGCTGCATAGGGTGGCATTGCATCCTGACGGCACAGTGCCAAGGATCTGCTGCAGAGGGTGGCATTGCATCCTGACAGCACAGTGCCAGGGATCTGCTGCATAGGGTGGCATTGCATCCTGACAGCAGTGCCAGGGATCTGCTGCAGAGGGTGGCATTGCATCCTGACAGCACAGTGCCAGGGATCTGCTGCATAGGGTAGCATTGCATCCTGACGGCACAGTGCCAAGGATCTGCTGCAGAGGGCGGCATTGCATCCTGACAGCACAGTGCCAGGGATCTGCTGCAGAGGGTGGCATTGCATCCTGACAGCAGTGCCAGGGATCTGCTGCATAGGGTGGCATTGCATCCTGACGGCACAGTGCCAAGTATCTGCTGCATAGGGTGGCATTGCATCCTGACAGCACAGTGCCAGGGATCTGCTGCATAGGGTGGCATTGCATCCTGACAGCACAGTGCCAGGGATCTGCTGCAGAGGGTGGCATTGCATCCTGACAGCACAGTGCCAAGGATCTGCTGCATAGGGTGGCATTGCATCCTGACAGCAGTGCCAGGGATCTGCTGCATAGGGTGGCATTGCATCCTGACGGCACAGTGCCAAGGATCTGCTGCAGAGGGTGGCATTGCATCCTGACAGCACAGTGCCAAGGATCTGCTGCATAGGGTGGCATTGCATCCTGACAGCAGTGCCAGGGATCTGCTGCAGAGGGTGGCATTGCATCCTGACAGCACTGGAGCCAGGGGCCTATCGCAGTGGTAGGCTTGCAGCTCGGGTGTAGAAAGCAGAGGGAGATGGGGGAAGTGGCAGGGGGGCGTGGCAGGACTATACATAGTTTTGCGGTGTGGGGGTTTATGAGGTGGAAACGGGAGGGATGTGGGGGAGCATGACTGGACACCAAGGGCCTGATTCATGGAACGTTTTCCTATGGGATTGCACCATTATAAACCTCTTCCATGAATCAGGCCCCACGTATTTTCGTTTTCATATGGGGCAATGGTGGGTGGTAAGGAATGGTGGCAGAAGACCAGGCATTTGTGATGCTGATGGAGTGAGGGGGGTGGAGTTTAAAGTCAAGAGTCATTCCAGACTGTGAGTGTTTCTCTCATGCCTCCACTCTGCACGTTTACTGGCCCCTGGGGAAAGTGAACGTGTAGGAATACAGGGGTTCGCACCCACCATACAGCTCCATTGACATTAGGGTACATTTGACTTTGGGGTTCTGAATGGCATAGAGAACTGAAGCTTTGCTTTCGTCCTGAATCTGACGTCACTTGGCAAACTGAACCTTCTGGAAATTACTCAAACCCAAGTGTTCATGGGATAATCACCCCCACCTCTTGCTGTGCCCTTGAATTGAAGAGCAGCACCTTGGTGCTCCAGCAGGGGGCGAACATGTGCGCGTCACAGAAATCCTACTGTAAAGTTTGCACAGCCTATGTTCACTTTGTTCCCCATTCCCTATTTTCCATGTTATGTGTTCTTTGACCTGCGGTTGTGTTCTCCACCCACTGCTGGTGCTTGTTGCATGTCACCCCTTGTGTGGGGACATGGTACCTTCTAGTAGAGACGTCATGGTCACATGGGGTAACCACGTGACCATGTTAATAAAAGGGGCGAGCCATTTCCGGCTCGCTAGTCGATGCTAACCTGACTCCGGTGTCGTTTCTTTTGGGTGCACCCTGCTGGTGCAGCACCACGTGGAGTAGGCCCAGGGACGGGGCCCTCCACGAGGTCGACACCCCTGCTGGTCCACGCCGCCCTCACAGCTGCTTATCCATGTGATCATGGCCGACTGCGGCACCGCGGTCTGGGTGCCCCCATAGCCGGGGATGCCATGTGCTGGGTGATCACAGTCACGTGGGTTACTCCAGTAATCTGGAGCGAGTGGGGTGATCCCCACTCCTTTGTCCGCAGCGTGATCGCCGCACGAAGGGTTCGTGTCGGGTGCTCACGACACACGCAGGGGCCTCCCCGGTGATCCGATGCAAGCCCCCCAACAATGGCGACGAGGGCTGGAGCCCATGGCGGCATCGGCTGCAGAATGTGTAGAAGAGCTGGGGGTGGCCCAGGGCCCGAGTACACCTGGTGCCCCCGAGAATAGTGGTGGTGTGTGTGTGTGTGTGTGTGCGCGCCCTCCCCACACGGCAGGAGAAGAGCTGCCTGGCCCTTTCCCTAAGGAGGAGGAATGTTCAGCAGCGCCGGCCGCGAGATCTGCTGCCCCTCCCCCACCGAGAGGAGGGGGGTGTCCAGCGGCTGCACCGCGCCCGAAACAAAGAGAAGGTGGGTCGTCGCCCGCATTGGGGAAGAGAGGTGCGCACCCCAGAGAAGAAATGGAGCGGAATCCGCGGCATGAAAAGGAGCGTGGGTCTGCACCCCTCCCTGTGAGCAGGAAGACTCCACAGCAGCATCGGCCACGTGAGGAAGGAAGTCTGACCCCCCCACCACTAGGAGGGAGAGAGCTGTCCGCCCCTCTTCCCCCCCACCCCCTGTGAGGAGGAGAAACACTCGGCGACATCTGCCGCGGAGCGGAAAGCAGGGGGCATGGCCTAAACAAACCAGGCCGTGGCAGTGAAAAATTTGAAATGGGGCTGCCGCACAGCGGAGGCGGCCCCAGTGACAAGCGGCATTGGCGCACCGCTGAAGAGGCCACCAAACAGCTGAGGCGGCCCCCGAATGGAGGTGGCATAGCTCTCAACTCACCCGCTTTTGGCGGGTGTCACCTGCCTTGCAAAGGGCTGACTCACCCGCCAAGCCTCCTGCACGCCCATTCATTCCAATGGGCGTCTCACCCGCCAAAAACAAAATCGGATGATTTCACCCGCCATTGCGAGACAAATGGTTGAGAGCTATGGGAGGTGGGCCCAAGTCCAACTGGGCCCGCAAGAAAAAAAAAACTAGAGCGGGAGGCCCACGCTCCCCAGATTGAACAAGGGAGTGGCGGAGGCGGCCCCCCTTCAACCCCATCCGAGGAACGGCGAGGACGTCCCTGCGGCCTCGGCCGCGCAGATGGAACAGCGGCGTGTGCCTCAGTTGGGAGGTGGACCTGACACCCTCCCCCAACCCCCCCAAAAAAAAGAACATGCCAGGCGGCCCCGGGGCAGCAACAAAGGGGGGCATGCTAGCGGCCTGAGCCGCAATGATGAGCTGCCCCTTCCCCACCCACTTGGCGCGCAATATGGAGCGGCTGTGCATGCA